>NC_089819.1:33038619-36014150 GCF_029633855.1 Hoplias malabaricus | reverse complement strand
TGTATTTATGACTCAAGAGTGAAACCCGAGCACTTTATCCCAGTCTGAGGGTGATAATTACACCAATGCTTGACGTGCCATCACCCGTGTTCCTACGAGACTCTGCTGTAACGCCCACAACTGTGCAACTAATTTTGGCTTGGTCCTTTTCCAACCACGCAAAAGTCTGTCCTACGATCTTTTTCATTGCTGTGACTTGCAACTCCACCTACTCTTGCAAAAGAGATGAGAATTTCACCACACAGAACAGGTTTCCATGAAAATGGACATGTACTCTATTGTGTTTGTTGACAGCTGGGCAACCAGCATTTCTTCTGAAATTTAGAAGAAATGAGATTCAGGTGCCTTTTGGCTTTGTTCATTACCTCAGGATATTATTAAAAAAAATTGACTTAAGCCACTTTTGGCACATGTGTAACTACCCTGGAATTTATACATGGATGGTTAACTGTGAACTACAATAAAAAAAATTAGTATATCAGCTTCAACTGTGTTTGCAGTCGTGCGTAAAAAAAAAAAAAAAAAAACAACATCAGAGGACATGTTTTAAGGTAGTAGTGGCAAACTATTCCAGTGAACTGTAGGACTGTGCAAACAAGACACAGCATAGCAAAACATTTCAGTGAGGCTTTAATTTTTATTGATATGGTTTTAGTTTTCACACAGGACAGATGTTGCAGAGTATATTTTATACATGATTCAGGAACAGGATTTTAAGGAAGTAAACAATAATGATTAGAGGGTGCAAATGGGAATGACACAAAACTGGAACATTATAAATAAAAGCATGTCATTAATGTACGGGGACCTAAGTGTAAAAATAATTCCAGGTCTTGATCATTTCTATAATGGAGTCATTCTAGAACTTGTTGTCCTATTACGGAACTGAAGACTTGCAGAAGATGTTTCACTTGAACAAATCCAGAATTTAATAACACTAGACCTTTTTGTTTTACCTAATTGAGTTAAACCTTTATACCAAATAAGGGCGGCACGGTGGCGCAGCAGGTAGTGTCGCAGTCACACAACTCCAGGGGCCTGGAGGTTGTGGGTTCGATTCCCGCTCCAGGTGACTGTGGAGTTGGTGTGTCCAAAAACAGTCCAAAAACACACGTTGCAGGTGGATTGGCGACTCGAAAGTGTCCGCGTGTGTGAGTGAATGTGTGTGTGTCTGTGTTGCCCTGTGAAGGACTGGCGTCCCCTCCAGGGTGTATTCCCGCCTTGCGCCCGATGATTCCAGGTAGGCTCTGGACCCCCCGCGACCCTAAATTGGATAAGCGGTTACAGATAATGGATGGATGGATGGATACCAAATAAGTTTTTTTCTGATTGTTCACTCATTATTGATGTTACCTCTGTCAGCCAGTCCTTTACTCTATGAGATCACCTGTGTCCTGTTGTATCCCAATCTCAGCTTTGTCCCACATATCAAGTCTCTAAGTTTGCATTTTTAAAATCTGTGTGTTATTGCTAGACTCCATCCTCTGCTTGTGTGAAAAGATGCTGGTGTTCGGGTGCATTCTTTCATTACCTCACGGTTACGTTACAGTATGCTATTTTATTCTATACTATCAGAAATATAGGTTACATTATTGTTCCTAAAGGTACAAAGAGTGTAACTGCACCTTTAAAAGGTAGGTCCAGTTGTGTTCAATATCTGTGCTTGTCAGCAAGAAGTTTTCCCTATGCACTTACACACGTGTACCGTAAAACTCAATTTATATGCACAAGAAGAACGAGCTGTCATGCCGTACTACACAGTGACTTTACAGTTTCGAAATATTATTACTTTAGTCTCGACATATTAACAAATTTAACTTCAATATATATATGACAAGGTGTTTTGTTCTAGATGTTTTCTTCTCTGGCTGCATTCCAAACACCCCGAAAGACTGAAAAACTATGAGCTGGCCGTTTGATTAAAAAGTTTGAGGACCCCTGCTTTACTTCATATCAAGCACAACACATCACTAGTAGTTTGCAGGGAATTTCCTGTTCTAACTTAAACAGCAACACAATTGCATTCTACCTACTGTGGCTACTGTTAAAGTGCAAAAAATAAATCCTCTGTATTTGTGTGTGTTCTGATGACTTCTGAGGATCATGAAGGGTTGTCCAATTTCGTACGAAATGATTTTGACCATTACAATTTGTAACTCAGTTCCAAGGGTCAAGATAACACTCAAAAATGGGAAGGGTTAAAAATAAGTAATGGGATTCAAGTTTGTTCCAAGTCCTAGTCGTAATCTGCAAATTTGATGTGGCTGTTTACATAGTTTTTTGTAGTTGTACAGCCTTAATCAACTGATCAGTTAATTTGTTTACAATTCATCTGGTGACATGACCTGCTATATAAGACATATGAGCTCTAGTACTAAATTATTTAACTAAGAACATACTTTAGAAACTGAACATACAGCAATGTAAGAGCATAATAAAGAAAAAGAAAAAATCAGTCTTATATCAATAAACACTCACCAAGAGATCCCTGACAGATGTCTGTCCGTGTGGCTCCACCAACTATAAACTGAGGACTGTCAGTCAGCTCCTGAAAATGAGAACCACATCAAGATGGAGTTCAGTACTCTTACAGTCAAAAAGAAATAATTTTAACCCAGATTTTGCACTTCTGAGTCAATCCACATCCTTCCTATCAAACTCCCAAGATGAATGGTGGCCCTCCAAAATTTCTGAACGTCTGATTTTTATGACTGTGAGTGGTTCTACTGCGAGATAACCTATGACACAGTTGTGGATGTGCTTCAGCCATTAGCAGCCTGGTTAATAACACAGTGTGGGCATACAAACAGTTAAAGTTGATATGTCAAAAATCAAGCTTAATATGTTGCTTAAAGGAACACTATATAATATATACGCCTTAAAATTACAGCAATAAAATCATTGTGATGCTCCACTGCAGAAACTGAACTATGTAACTTGTTGAGGAGGGCAGGAACCCACCTCAACTCCATCCCTTCCCCACTGATTTCAGTAGTGCTGGAAAAATGAATTACACTAGGGGAGCGAGCAAGCAAAAAAAAAAGTCACACAGCTCCAGGTACCTGGAGGTTGTGGGTTCGATTCCCGCTCCGGGTGACTGTCTGTTAGGAGTTGGTGTGTTCTCCCTGTGGGTTTCCGCCGGGTGTTCCGGTTTCCTCCCACAGTCGAAAAACACACGTTGCAGGTGGATTGGCGACTCGAAAGTGTCCGTGTGTGTGAGTGAATGTGTCTGTGTTGCCCTGTGAAGGACTGGCGCCCCCTCCAGGGTGTATTCCCGCCTTGCGCCCAATGAGTCCAGGTAGGCTCTTGACCCACCGCGACCCTGAATTGGATAAGCGGTTACAGATAATGAATGAATATATATATATATATATATATATATATATATATATATATATATATATATATATATATATATATATATATTGTTCATATTTTCACACAATCTTACATATTGTTACCTATTGTAACATATCTCCAGCAGAAGGTGCAAAATATATAAAGAAAGTATGCATTATTGTCTGACATTTCATTTATAGATTGGCTTGGTTGTATTAATTTAGTTATTCATAACATAGAATAGCACCAACAAGAGCAGCCAGGTGCACAATTTTTCATATTTACAATCATGTGCAAGATCATGCTGTTTCATGCAAGATTTGTGGTGTGGGACTTTTTGTCAAGAATGTATCCAAAATCCTGTTGAGACCTGATATTTAGTGTGAAACATGCCGATTTTTATAAGTCTTCCAGGACTTTCCTAAAAGAAACTATGCCTGAAATGTCAAAAACACCCACACGAAAACTGTCCACACAGAAAATTGTTCACATCTCATTGAGAAACGTACTTGCTATCACTGGCCTTAAAAGATTCATTTATCTGTTCATTGCCCACTCATCTAACTGTCAAGGCCTCAGGTGATCTCAGCCTTTTCCTCAGCAGAGGTTTCAAACATAATCCAGGGAAAACCCTGACATGTAAGCTGGAACTGAACAAATGCAGGGAGTGGCTTGGAATCCTCAAAGACTGAATTGAGAACCTCTCATGTACAAATCATGTGTGGATTTAATGCAGCCTGATCATTTAGTAATAATATGACGAATAGCTCAATAGGAATAGAATACATCCATACATACATCTCAGTTGGAATAGAGTACTCTGTGTGTGAGCTGAGTGTGTACAAGGCAACAGCAGCACACATTACTGAACTAGGAACAGCAAACATAAGTCAATATTACACACCTATGGAGCAGCAATATCCTCATTTCAGTTTGTGCTAGGTTTCATTTCAATGTTTGGACTTCTCTCCATTCTCTAAAATACTCCAGTTTAACATACCAGACCGAGACAATGTATTTATTTACTCATTTACAGACACAAGGGCTTTGTAAACACAGTAGACCAGTTTCAAGAAGCCAACAGTACTAAGAGGTAGCGTGCGATGGGGAAACATCTTCTGAATTTTGTAAAAAGGGTTTTTCTAGGCTAAAAATTGACGACTGATACGGTCATGAGCTGGGATAGTATCATTAACACAAACCTAAAACAAGTAGTTTAGAGTTTGACTAGGCCATAAAAACATAGCAAGAGCATGCATTTCAAAAAGCTATATCAGTCAGTCGGTAAGTGAAAAATTCTTCTATGCCACAATTAATGTGTAATATCAGGTTTATTTTATTAGGTTATGGTAATTGTGAGGACTAGAGGCAATATATTTCACAAAAAGTGTGTGAAAATCACAAAAAGTAGCAAGGCTAAAGATAACAAAGGGATAATGAGCTAACACTAGAGCTAACCAGCAAGATACTGGATACTCATGAGAAATCAAACTGCAGCCACAGGGCACAATTCTGTGTCTTGTTTATATTAATACCATTGTTAACTTTCTTTGATGTGATACATTCCCAGCTGGAGACATACAGTTGCTTAAAGACCAAGTGAAAGTTGTAAATCATCAAACTGAAATAAACAGATGCTTTGTCCATAATGCCCAAAACACAATAAACCCATAATGTCAAATTAAATAAATGCAATTGGTCAAAAATATAATATTACAAAAATACTGAGAAAATAATATACAAAATGGAACTTACATTTTAGCCTAAACCCCAACTAGGTGCTTGGCTTAAGGCAGTGGGCAGCTAATCCTTGGAGGATCTGGTTGTAAAATGTAATTAATCCAAGTTTCATTCACTATACCTTTGTTGATCAGATGTTGACTATATAAATCCAAAATATTGCAGGTACCTGTTCCTTCAAAATTTATTTGGAAATAAAGGTTCTTATTAGGCCTTTTAACCCCTTTTTCTACCATCACACCAGCAAACATAGGTCCAATGCTCCACAGCCCAGTGCTGGGAATCATAATATAGTTCTAGCTCATGCTTGGCATTTAGCATGGTGTCTTCACCCAGACCATCTCTTTTCATACCATGTTTTTTTATGAATGAATTATACACACTGTACGTTCATCATTGAACATCTTTGGCCACAATGGTGAATGATTGAATGATTGAATGGCTGAAAGATTGTACACACTGCTATAATTATAGTGGTGCACTCTAATAAAAAACATAAATCTATAGAACAGGTTGCCCAGTGGCAATATACTGAGTGCCAAGTGTGGGCAAGAGAGGTATACTTTGGAGTGCTTGAGCTCCAATCAGTACCTTTGGAATTAGCTGAAGCACAATTTATTATTCAAGTATTATTTACTCATTTTCATGAGATAGATCTGTCATGTTTTGTTACATTTACGTGATGTGGGGTGTTGTTCTGACTCACTGTTGGTCTCTTCCATGTGACGCCACGGGTTTTAGAGGAGTGTGGTGCGAGCTCTTTAAAACCCAGAGATGGAGGCTGGGCAGGGAAGCAGGGGTCCTCAAACAGCTGGCCACTCTCCACACACTCCTGCTTTAGTGTCTCATATTCCTGACCCAGGAACCTGACTGCTCGTTCATTAGAGCCTACTCCTTCAGCTTGCAGACGCTCACGATTAATTCTCGCAGACATCCCACCAAACAGCTCCATGCTACATCAACACATGCACAAAATACAAGACACATGGTTAGAATATGTACTTATTAGTGTGTGTGTGTGTGTGAGAGAGAGTGTGTGAGTGAGAGTGTGTGTGTGTGTGAGAGAGAGAGAGAGAGAGATGGGTGGGGGACAAAAAAAACAGAAAGAAAGGAGGGGAAAAATATAATGGTAAATAGTTTTGCCAAGAATCAGAGAGAGAGAGAGAGAGAGAGAGAGAGAGAGAGAGAGAGTGGGAGAGAGCTATTTCTAGCAAAGACATCTATTTTATTGTTCAATTGACTGTACTTGTTGTATGACCGTGTTCTTCATGTTTCTTATTCTTTCATTTCATTATTTAAATATCATATTAGCAGTTGATACCACACACAAAAAAGATTCTTTTGATTATTTATACATATTCGGTTTCCAGAAAAGCTGGGACATTTTGTAAGTTGAAATAAAATCAAAGATATGTGAATTTTCTAACCTCTTGAACATTTATTTAACTGACCACTGACATGCTTTCACATGCAACATCTCTCATGGTATGGGGAATACATCAGTGACAGTGGCATATGTGAGATTTCCATGGTTAGTTAGTTAGTTAGTTTGTATTTAATGCTATATCTGCCAATAGGGCCACATTCATGACAAGAGAGGTAGTAAGATATTATTTATTTACTAATACAGTTTTATTTTAAATATGTTGAGGCTGCCATCTATTTAATACAATACACTTTTATTTTCAGAGTCCTCTGAAATTGTCTTGCGTTACACAATGGCTCTATTACAAATACAATACCTTACACACTACATGTTCATTAATTCATTCATTCATTGTCTGTAACCGCTTGTCCAGTTCGGGGTTGACGGAGCGCCAGTCCTTCACAGAGCATCACATATATAAACAGCATGTTTGTAAAACAAAGTCGGCAAAACAAAGTGTGTGCTTAACTGACCATTCTGCAGTCCAGATGTCTCCTATGGCGCATTAGGAAAAGGAATCAGGCAATGGAAACCACAGAATCCTGAGCAGCTGAAGTCTTGCATCAAGCCAGAATGGGCAAAAAGTCCACTTGCAAAACTTTAACAAAGGGTACCCTTAATTCCCACATGATTAAGGGATATAATAATAAATAAGGAAAAGTGATGCAACACAGTGGAAAAGATGCATCTGTCCAAAATTTGAGTGTGCTAAGTGTATCAAATTCAAAGATATAAATGGTGACACTAATCTACATGCTTTGTACAGTGACAGAAAGAATAGGAACACAGAGAGGAGAGAGACAGAGAGAATAAAACATATTGTTTTGAGTGTGTATTGGGATGGGTATGTGGTTTGTGTGTGTGTGTGTATGTAGACTGGTGTTACTAGAGCTGAGCACATAACCATTAGCAGCAGCACAGCTCAAATCACAGAGAGAAACGGAGAAAAAAAAATGAAGAGAGGACGAGACACAGAGAGAGACACTTGTCTGTTTACACTTGTTGAGAGGACAGTCATTAGACGCTGAGTAGCCTTCAAAGAAACATGCATAGATAAAACACTGACTACAGCCGGGAGAAATGAGAAGAACAAAGCATCAATGAACAACATCACAATGATATTGGTAACAGAATGAGAATTTGGAAAAAAAATTTATATATATTTCTGCAGCCAATTTTAATATATATTCAAACATTTATCTGCTCTAATTTTACTGTTAATGCTGCATAGAATTAAAAATGACAATTGTCATTTTATTCAATAAAAAATTATCTAGAAATTAAGCAGTTTGAAAAAGGTAAGCAAAAAGAATTTATTAATCATTAAAGTTGTTATGAGATCCATGTGCATCGATTTGTTCTGTTCTTGGGGAGAATAATGTATCCAAAAGTATGTTTGTGTTTTGGTTTAGACTATTTAAAGATGGTGTGGCAGTTAAAGATATGTCAGTGTTTGCGAAGGTAGTGTAATTTTTTTTTTATTTGTAGTATATTTATTAAAAATAAAATGACAATTGTTCTTTAATACTATGCAGCAATTACCATAAAATGACAAGAACAGGAGAACATATGATGTTAAATTACAAATATACATTACTCAAAAATATTTTTAGAACATATTTGTATGCCTACATGGTCAGCAACCCGAGTGTGATTTGAGTAATGGGTCATTCTCAGTTCTGCTGTGACACCGATGTGATGGTGGTGTGTTAGTGTGTGTTGAATCGGTCCAAGTGAAGCAGACACAGCAGTACTGTACAGTCTAAGACAAGGTATAATCCCTGTTTTGGAAACTAACCAGTTAAGGTTTGGTCCAGCCAGGAAAGCTTTTTCCATTTGAGAGTCTCCCTGTTACTCTAATTTAATCTCATGATTAATTAGTGCCTGGACACAGCCTGTTATTTTTAACTCTATCAAGCAGATGAGCACATGTCAACCAGTCTTGCTGCTGTTAACAGGAAGCTCCAACCCACAGACTTAAAGTGTTTGTGTGTTTGTGTGTGTGTGTGTGTGTGTGTGTGTGTGTGTGTGTGTGTATACCTGAAATTCCTGGTTACAGCCTCTGGCTTAAAGAGACAGAAAGCTCAGTTCAGCACATAGCACAACACTATGACAGAAAATAACCAACAAAATCAGGCATAAATCATTAATGAAATATTGAATAACTAGAAAGAAAAAAAAAACTGTACAAGTGCATGGCTGGCAAAACGTGTTTTTTTATTTTATTTTATTTTTTTCATCACGTGACCTCCATTTCAAAGTAATTTGAATGCTAGAAAAATATGCAAGTAGCCATTATTATGGTAGGTTATACACAACTCTATGTTACTGGGGCCATTACTGGTATTGATGCAGTTTAAATTTGATTAGGCAAGGGAGAGGTTGGTGGGGTGGGGGGTATTGCGTAATTCATTCATAATTAATTTTCTGTAACCTGTTCATTTATGGTGGATCCAGAGGCTTCCCGGAAACACTGGGCACAAGGCAGAAACACACCCTGGAGGGGGAGGCAGTCGTTCACATGGTGACTCACACTTACAGACACATTTTGAACAGACCAATCCACCTACCAACGTGTTTTTGGACAGTGGGAGGACACAAGAGCATCCCAGAGGAAACCCATGCAGTACCTAGGAAAACACACCAAACACTTGGAGCGGAGCTCGTTCCCTCTATCTATCTGTCTCTCTGTCACACACACACACACTAAAGAAGCCGCTTTTTCTCGACTCATCACAATCAGAATGCTAACCAGAGCTGGCGTCTCTTGGCTAACATAACACAGCTGGTCATTATTTTATTTCAAATATGCTGAGCTAAGCATGGGTGTTCTGTTAGTAGCAATTCAAATCCTCACAGGTTTGGTACCATTTTGTGAAATAAAGGAGTGGGGGCTTTTTATTATTATTATTATTATTATTATTATTATTAATTTTCTGTTTCAGATTAATTAATTTAAATGAAACCTGCACCTTCATCATACTGGGCCAACGCAATGCATTTGTTTCTCTATGTAAATTTTGTGTTTTCTTAAATTTATGTATTTATGTTTTTTGTGCATCAAAACCTGACTGAATATCTTGTAACGTTAAGTTTCAAACCATTTTACCCCTTTAAACACATTAATGTCACTGTTATTTTAAGACTGATATATGCAACCTGCAACTGTTCCATATTATTAACTTAAAAATAAATAAATTGCCAAGGCTGAAATAATCATCACTTCAACATGAGGGGGTGGGCCTTAACAATGTATGATGAATAAATGAATATATAAACATTTGGTTTCATGACATCACAAATAACAATGAACATGTTTGTTTTTGCAGCTTGGGCTAGGAATGTGAAGTATGTTTGGAAAGTTTAACCTTATTTGCATACAACAAAATGAAAAACAAGTGAAAAAAGTGTGGTCCTTCAAAAAATATTAAACACACCGTGCATGGTCTAAACACCTTTGATTAATAATATATTATACATTTTCTCATTGAACACTCATGCTTGCAAAAACATTTCCTGATAAACAGGGGCTGTTCCACAAAGCAGGATTAATGTGTTGGCTAGATAACTACGGTTAAGGACGTTCCATTAGGGGTGCCCCTGGTCTATTTTCCTAAATATCTGACTGAGGCTAAAGTTAAAATAAATTGAGAAACCCTGCTTTAGAAAAGCATAATGGATTTGCCAGATTATTTTCTTAGAGATGAAGATGACAAAAATGAATGACATTGCAGACTGTGGTCAAATGAGTTAAGATCAAAGTGGCCAGACAAAGAGCTGTCTCCTGTGCTGGCCAGTGATATGGGAAATCAAGGCCTGACAATGTGATTCAGCACGTCACTGCATGCTGATGTGAGCAAGTGTGTGTGTGTGTGTGTGTGTAAGAGAGAGAGACTGCTTAGAGAATCTGGGGGCCACATTTCACCAGAGATCAGATCACAAACACATAGACATATGCCAACAACAAAGAATAAATGACACACATAATACACAGACACGTTCCTAAGAGTGGGAGAATGTCTCCAGTAGATTACAGTGTAGAATAAATACATGTCTATTTATATACAGAACCATATCTCAGTACACTTTATCACCAACATTTATAATTAGTGGATTCAACTGCTTTAACATGAAACTTATAGACAAAAAGCATAAAACCAAAAAGAACAGGCACACATGAGCTTATGGCTACCATGTTCAACACCAAGCAACCCTCTCCTCCTAATATTATTAAAGACTACTATTTTCATGAATCAATGAATTGTTGATGAACGAGTGCAGTGCCTTTCCAGAAGAGTTCAAACTTGTACTGTAGCAAAGCTGGCACAACCCCTATGAATACCCTTGATTTTAGAAATAGTATTTGGCAAACGGTGAAAAGTTCTCTTTTATTTGGCTTCTGAACAAAACCTACTAAGCAAAGAGAAACCATATCCTACTGATAAATAATTCATACATTCTGTAATAGCATGACTTAACAGTGAGCTACGAATGCGAGGGTCCATTTTGACATGTTATACGGTTACACATGAATAAAGAGAGAGCTAGAAGCACCAGAAAGGTTTTATTGTTTGGAAGATATGTTCACCTTGTTTTATCACATTTAGCTAAATGGTCTAGCAACCAGGACTGAATTAGCTCCTCTTGCTAACGCTGTGAATTTACAGTAAACTCGTCGCTTTACATAACGGCCCTAAGCTGAATTATCAACGTGGCACGCTTCATAAACAAGTAAAATAGTTCAAACCTACCACTGTTTATTCCTTCGTCCCACTTTCCCTGAGGCGAGGCTCAGTGTTTCTCTGCATAGACTTTGGATGGAGCGAGTGAGAGGATGAGAATGAAGTCATCAAAACAAATCTGCAGACTGCAGCATTGGACTGCCCCGCCCTAGGGGGCGGGACTAAAGAATGATTGTCAGCCCTATATACCCACTCAGAGCAGCATGGACTGAAGGATCAAAGGGACAGGATGCCCACTCAGAGCAAACCGAGGAGGTGAGAGTAAAATATGTCTGTCCGCTCCATTCCTAAAAATGACTGAGAGCTCAATATATCCACTCAGAGCAGCCCACAAAGTTCGTCATGCCCATGTAATTGCCTTCAGGGCCTGAATTTATCTACAATACATTTGTATAATACAATACATGTATAAAAGTGTTTAAAAAATCTGCTCAAACAGTAACTTTAACTAAAGAGGGGTTTTCAACATGTGGGACATTTATGAGGTTTTAATTTTAAAACTCTCAACAGATAAAATTAATAATGCCTTAGCAATTGATTTTTCATCTAGTCATTTAGACTCTGGCCAATAGCACCATGCTTACCCATTGGGGGAAAAAATGATAAGACGAGTGGCTGCCGTGGACCATGAAGTATAAAACACTTTTTATAAAATTCAGATTTTGTTACTTCAACATTTGCTTGTTTTCCAGGTTGTTTGTGTCCTGGAAACAGGTAAAAACAAATGGTCTCTGTACAGTATGCTAGGCTATATGTCTTTAATTTATCTCTCATTCTTAAATCATTTGGATGCAGGGCTTCAAGAAGCTGGTCACCCCTTTAAAATGGGGCAAAGGACAGCTTACCTTATCCTATGTTCAAAGCACATAAAAAAATCAGTCAAATATCGGTTAAAAATTAAAGTTTAATGGTACTTATACCAAAGTATGTGAATATAGCATAACATGGCATAGTGTTTAAAAATAAAGGCTATCTGTCACATCCATCTGAAAAGCAACAATTTACCCAGTTTCCCCACCCCGCACACCAATAAAAAACAAACAAACAAAAATACATGCAAACTTAATTCAGAAGTAAACAGAGACAGAGGAGGTACAAGTGGTCAATATCAGAAATGCTAATAGAGTTCCTCATAAACAAAATCTTAGACCCTCAATCCGTAGCACCTACAAAAGGACTCCCATCATATTATGCTTTTGAGGCAATCTCCAAATAATGGACATTTATTAAGATTTATTATTAGACCTTCTCACCATTGCACATGTTCCAACTAAAATCTCCCTTGGTTTTTTAATTCATCAGAATAATATATTTTTAAAAAATAGACAGTTAAAATTCAAACAAATCGAATACAAACTTTCATACAGTTTCTATTTCAAACTTGTTACAGTATAAATGTAGTTTCACCATAGTTTCACTTTTGCTTTCACACAAATCTCTTGCAATAAACCACAGCCAAATACTGAGGGAACAATTTTCAACTCTCAAATGGCAGTGAGTTAACTGATATAAAAATTTGAATGAAAAAACATGTTTGAGCAATTGTGAATTAATGATAATCATGTTTTAACTTATCCACTGTGTTCTGGAGGACATCATTTAGACCATAGTTAAGTACAGCCACTGAAAATGTAAAAAAAGAGAAAGTGAGAGACAACTTTTTGTAAGAGAAAGTCAGTACTGAATTTCAAAACTGTAAAAAATCAGTGAATAAAATTCTGTAACTCACATGATTCATGTCCAGCTCAATGAAGCCAGTGTTGTGTGCATCAACCTTTTTAAACATTCCTGGATTGAGAAGTTGAAAGGGAAAAATAAAAAGGTATATCAGGTAAAGTGAAATTTTCCAGACAAAGACAAACTGAAATGCAACTCAAATCTACTGCTGCTCAGTGATTTTTTTATTACTTCATATATTTTTTTTTTATCTGCTGAGAGACACTGAATGAGGGTTCTACTCACGGAACATCATCTCTAGGCGCATGAAGCAGGCTACAAAATCATCAAACTGGATGGTGAGGTCTGGATCTGCGTAGCGAGCCACCAGCAGCTGGAAGATGGTATCATTCAGGCAGAATCCTTCAGGGAAAGATTAATAAACTTAAACCTATGGTACATCTTTGGTATTTAAAGAACCATATTCAAATTGTACGTCTCAATTTGGGGGTTATATAAGACAGCAATTGAACAGTGAGTTCCTGAAGTTGCTGTGTGAGTAATTTTGACAGTTGCCAAATTTTGATGGCTATACAGCTGGGTCAGAACATCTCCAAAATGGCAGTTTTTATGCATTATTCATGGTATACATTGAGTAGTATCTACCAAAACTGGTTCAAGGAAGTAACACCTGTGAACTTGCAACAGGTTCGTAAGTGCCCAAGGCAAATTAATTAATGACATATACTCAAGCAATGCTGTCTGAGAGCTCGAAAGTTATGCATATTCAACAGCAGTTTCTATATTTCACATATTTTTTACAAGATTATTATTTTTATATTATGTTTAACAAATTTACAGATAATTGTACAATTTGTGAATTTCTGTGCTATATTTAATCATTAAAGATAATCATATGGAGAAATAAGGTGTAGTTTGTGTTACATGTGGAAAAAAAATCCAAGCAGCAGTATGCTCCAGAGACAAAGTTTCTTGCTGTTGACTTTTGACGGGGTTCGGGATGTAGACAGTCATTGGCTGCTGAAGTTAAGCCCTGCCCACCCAGCCAATTCTGAACACCCCACTACGTCAGCATGATTGCATCAATCTAACCCTGATTGGAAAATGACCGACCGGCAAAAACAGGTAAGCCATATCAACTAATTTTAACGATTATATCTTTTAGTAACACATTTCGTTATAGAGGCTTTTCCTGATTTTCCAATCAGGTTTAGGGAGTTCTGTATGGACTGGGTGGGCGGGGCTTTACTTCAGCAGCCAAGAGAGAAACTTCTGGAGGCAAAAGCGAGACTGGGAGAAGCGCAAATGAGAAAAGGCGGACTAAAAGCAAAGATGGATTTTTCAAGTATATTAAACTCAAAATAGATGATTACATACAGAAATATTCTATTTTATATCTTTCAATGTTAATGAGAGTTTTCTCAAGTACAAAATGTAATTCATTGGTTATGGATTCTGCCTTTTTGGTTCTCAGAAATTTAGAACCTATTTTGACACCATAAGTAAGCCTCATGTGGGACGGTTTCAGAAGAAGTATCTTTATTGTCACTGTAACAATGGAACATTGTTCAAAAAATATGAGATGCAATTTTCCAGTGCAATATAAAACACAATTAATCAATTTAGAACTAAGATATAAAATAGATAAAGAAAATAATCAGTGTTGACTTAAAGCTGCATTGTAAATATGAAACTGTATTTTATTGCAACTAGGTTAAACTAACTAGCAGCATTCAGCATAGTGATGGCTGAATGATAGAAACTGTTCTTTAATCTGTTAGTTCTAGTGTTTATGGATCTGAAATGTCTGCCAGAAGGCAGGTGTTCAAACAGTACACGTCCTGGGTGTGATGGATCCCGAAGAATTTTCTTGACGTTCCTGAGACTACAGGGACTGTGCAGTTCTTCTAGTGAACAATTATGCTTGAGTTATCTATACCGTTGGTGCAATTTTGGTTAAAATCAAGTGGAGTCAAGAAGTCAATTTTGTCAACTACAACAGCAGAAGGCGAGAATCGACTCTAGAAAATGCAGAATGGCGTGTTTGTAAACAGAGGTCATGTAGGGTAATCAAAATAACAACATTTGATTATAAAAATAATTATAAAAAATAATTTTAATTGATTGTATATTGTATACACAAGTCCCTCCTCCCAACACAAGTCCCAAAAGTCACTGAAAAAGGTCTTCAACATAGAAAGCTATTATATTAATTATATAGTGACAGAACACATGGTAGAACCAAGAAAGCTCTGAGTGTATATTGTTTTATTTAAATCTGTACAGTGTTGATGGACATGTGCTGTGCTCTAACACTAGAATTACCAGGATTTTCATATGACCCCTTTTTCTACCAGAGACTGCCAAATGGCAGTGCTGGGGTAATTTGCATACCATTAGGCCATCTTTTGTTATGTACATTAAGCCACTACTAGAAAACACCCTTGATTTGAACCCTTCTTAATGCTAAAAACCCTATCTATCTATCTATGTATATATATATATATATATATATATATATATATACACACACACACAATTTTTTTTCAGTGCCTCTTTCAGTTGCATTATATAAACAGTAATTATATGACATATTCAATATGTTGTTTTATTTTCTAAAGACCCTTTGCTACTTAAATATGTAATCACTTGAGGTTTTAATGCTGAGCGATAAATCAATTTTTCTATAAATTGGTCATGTTTTGATAAAAATTTTACATAGCGCCTGCTTTTTTAATATATATTTCTCAATGTACAGCCTTGAAATCATACTCCCACATCAGATATCTTGACACAGATTGTTAGTGTGAGGTGTCTGTTAGTTGAAAACATAAGCATTTTTTGATGCTAATTTATTACATGTCAGATTACTGTGACAAAATAAATTTGTAGCATCAGACGGACATTTTTTGCTTGATATTCTAAGCTCTGGGATGTATGACTGATAAAGCTCTGACAGTCACATCAAGCCCAGACTTTCAGGAATTTAGTTCAGGGCAAATATGGACAATATCTCAACAAATAAAAAATACTTTGGTACTTTGGCAGTTTTCTCAGCTGCTGATAATAATAACAATTATTTTTATTATTATAATCTTTTAAAAATATGATGAAATAATACTTGTTTATTTAGAATACACACAATAAAGAATTATTTACGCTTTTTAGTTTATATTTGTTGATCTAATGCAATATTATTTGATGTGAAACCTACAAAAACCTTGAAAAATATAAATAAAAAAATAAGTTAATAAGTAAAAATTGCTCAAAAATAGTATTTTATTTTGAGTCATATTTACTTGTCAAGAAAAAAAATTTGCCAGTGGGGTGAGATATTTTGACTTAAAACAAGACAAAATGTCAGGATAAGATTCTTTTACTTTGGATTTTAAAAAAGTTTAAGTAAAAATGTCTTATTTACAAGTAGCTGAGGGTTGTTTTTTTGTATAAATGTATGTAAAAATATCTTTACCTATTGGCAGTTTTCAAAAGACAATATTACTTAAAATAATGGTTAAAAAATCTGAACTTTATCTATTTTGACTAAAATTAGTACAAAGGAGGCAGACTTGAGATGTTTTGGAATTACAGTTCAAATAATGTCTTTGTGTCAGTTTTAGAATCAAGAGAAAGATGACTGCAGACATAGGAAATCTTGTTAATAAAGTGCATGAACTTTATATAATAAACTGCACCAAAGTAAATAGCCTATCTGGCTACATGCTGAGTGAAATAAAATAGAATAAACATTTCTCACTATAGTACAATATTACAAATATACACAATGGAGGTAACTGGGTTCTATATTTATTTAAAAAATATTGTTGTTGCAGCCATTAGATCGAAATATGCCAATACCAGGTAACAGTGAACAGGGATGGGTGTGATGGGTGATAGCGTGAATGATGATGATAACGATTATGTGTGTATCCACCTCCTTGTGGATAAAAACCACGTCACCACAAATATTTCACTTACTCTGTTGACTGAGAAGCAAAGATGGCAAAGGTTTACAGTACACAGCAGGCTTTGGACATGATCCTCAACCATGTCAACCTCTGTGACTCATGGGTTGACTCATGGACTCATTTACATAACACTGGACGCAAGAAGAACTATTCACACCTGCCAAATGGCAGTTCTTTGGGATTTAAAGGTATAGTTGCCAAATGGCAGCGGTTTGGTAGTTCTAGTGCTAAAATCAGCAAGCATAGAAAAAAGGGCAAATTGTTCCAGTCAATTTACATACTGTAAGAATTGTGCTTTAACTGTTACTTGCACAGTCCTTATTTAAAACTGTCCCTTATTTCATCATAATATGAGATGGCGGCGTGCGCGTGAACACGCCTGCAGCGGCCGCTCCGGAACCAAGCGGGCTTTTGTTTTTTTTTTTCATTTTCATTTGTAATATATGGAAGCAGAAACACATGCAGTACGTATATATCGCCGCTAGACACTGCTTCAATATCGCAAACAGGTAATATACAATATCAGCGATGACCACCAGGAGACGCTGCGGAACCTCCGCTTGCTACGGAGGCCAGGCCCTGAAGCCTCGACGTTTCCTGATGCCGGTGGCCGGGGAAGGAGACAACGCAAGCAGTGTGCGAGGAGACAGAAGTGCGGCAAGCGAGGGGGTATCCATGCTAGTCTACCGAGCCGGTAGGAAATCCCTTCTCTTTCTCTCCAATGTTTGCTTGCTGGATAATAAACTGGACTATATCAAACTTCAGCGAACTGCACAGCGAGAATACAGAGACTGCTGTGTTTTTGTTTTTACGGAGACATGGCTCAGCGACAGTATTCCCGACGCCGCCATTCAGCTAGATGGGCTAGCCGCGTTTCGAGCCGACAGAGACCCAGTGCTATGCGGTAAGACTCGCAGCGGTAGTTTGTGTGTCTATATCAACACTGAATGGTGTAAGAACTCTGTGCTGGTCTCTGCTTATTGTTCATCGTTAGTGGAGTTTGTGGCTGTGAGATGTAGACCTTTTTATTTACCTCGAGAATTTATCATCGAAGTTTATATTCCTCCCGATGCAAGCACAAATCAAGCGCTGTGGGAATTATACGAAGCCATAAGCGATTTCCAAAACACACACCCAGATGGACTGTTTATTGTTGCTGGAGATTTTAATAATGCAAATCTCAAGAAAGTGTTCCCTAAATTCCACCAGTATGTGAACTTTGCTACGAGAGGAGCAAACATGCTGGATCTTGTTTACACAAACGTTCCAGATGCGTACAGGGCAGAGCCCCGCCCCCACCTCGGACACTCAGATCACTAATTCCTGCATACAGACCCATCGTCAGGCGATCGAAACCTGTTCTGAAAGAGGTGAAAATCTGGCCATCAGAAGTAATCTGTTCAGAGAGGCTGCAACTTACAACAACACAATCAACCTGGAAGAGTATGCATCATCAGTGACCAGCACTATCCGCTCCAACCAGAAGCCGTGGATGAATTCAAAGGTGCGTGCGCTGCTGAAGGCTAGAGATGTCGCTTTCAAATCAGGCAATAAGGCGGCCCTGAGAACAGCGAGGGCCAAACTCTCCCGAGCTATCAGAGAGGCAAAGCGTGCACACGGTCAGATCATCCACAGCCACTTCCAGAGCAGTAGAGACACTCGGAGCACTTGGCAGGGCATCCAGAGCATCAACAGCTACAAGACTACACCACCTGCTTGTGATGGAGATGCTTCCCTACCAGATGTGCTGAACCATTTCTACGCACAGTTTGAGCCACAGAACAACGTAACGGCGAGAAAGTCCACACCTGGACAAGAAAAACACATATGCTGTTCATAGACCTCAGCTTACCGATCATGATGTTGAATGCTGAGCTGAATATACTGGGCCTTAACACTTCTCTCTGCAACTGGATCCTGGACTTCCTGACTGGGAGACCTCAGTCAGTCCGGATCGGTAGGAACACATTCAGCACCATCACACTGAACACTGGAGCCCCCCAGGGCTGTGTGCTCAGTCCACTGCTGTTCACACTGCTGAACCATGACTGTGCAGCAATGCACAGCTCAAATCATATCATCAAGTTCGCTGATGACACGACTGTGGTGGGTTTCATCAGTAAGAACGACGAGTCAGCATACAGAGAGGAGGCACAGCGGCTAACTGACTGGTGTGAAGTCAACAACCTGTCTCTGAACGTGGACAAAACCAAAGAGATGGTTGTAGATTTCAGAAAAACAAGGGGTGAGCAATCGCCACTGAACATCGACAACTCTGCTGTGGAGAATGTCAAGAATACCAAATTCTTTGATGTTCACCTAGCGGATGATCTCACCTGGTCTACTAACACCAGTAACATCAGAAAGAAAGCCCAGCAACGCTTCTACTTTCTGCGAAGGCTGAAGAAGGTTCATCTCCCACCTCCTATCCTCACCACTTTTTACAGAGGAGTCATCGAGAGCATCATGACAAGCTGCATCACTGTCTGGTTTGGGAACTGCACTGTGGCAGATCGCAAGTCCCTCCACCAAACCCCCATACTTGTCAGGATTCGGACTGACGGAGGCAGACGCACATGCTTAAACACAGCAACTTTATTTAACCAAAACTATGACAAAACAAAGACATACAGACTCAGGCAGAAATAAAACGATGAACAGACGAGGCTAATAGACTTGGGAGCAAAGAACACGAGGAACAGCAGAGACAGACGACTACGGAGGAAAACAGTGTGACAACAGTAGAAACAACGACGGTGAAGAGCAACAGAAACAGACAGATTTGGAAGGAATACAGAGGTGAAATGTCCAACAACAGGAAGTGAGACAAGGGGTCTTAAATACAGACAAGAACACCTGAGACTAATAATGAATGGGCAGGATTACAAACACTGATGAGGACACTGACAAGGAGGAGGAAAGAAGGCGGGACATAGATGGAGACAAGGACAATAACAATAACAAACAGAGCCATGTGCTACATGAGCACATGGTGGGGAAAAAAGACAGGACTGGGCCAGGATGTGACAGATGCCCCCTCCAAGATGCGCAACTACTGGGGTGCGCAAAGCTAGACTCCCCAGGAGCTGGCACAGGAGGGGCCAGGAAAAACAAAACAGAATGAACCCACAAGACAGGAAATGGAGCTGGGGACAAGAGACTCGACTGAAACGGACACTGGACAGGACTAGAAAGAGGAGATGGCACTCGTGACAAGACGGAGGACAGAATCGGAGACAGGGCAGGAGCAGGCACATGTGACTGGACAGAGGACAAGACAGGGTGCTGGACATTTGACTGAACACTGGACGGGGACTGAGACTAGACAGGTGTAGAAAACTGGGACAAGACTGGTGACGGGACTGAGGCTAGGTACTGGGACTGTACAGGTGCCAAAACCGGGAACTGGGACTGGGGACTGGAATGGAGACATGACAGGTGACTGGACTGAGGCTGGGTGCTGGATTGGACAGGAGGAGAGACAGGTAACAAGACACTGGACTGAAACGGGGACTGGAATTGAGATAAGATACCGGACAGCAATGGGGACTGGACAGGACTTGGCAGGGGAACAGGGACCAGGACGTTTATGGGGACAGACACGAACACAGTGACAGGGACAGGAACAGAGACAAAGGCAGACACAGGTACAGGGACGAGGACAGAGAGCGGCTGAGGAAGCCGCCTTCTCAGGGACATGAGCGGCCTGGGTAGCCGCCTTCGCTGGAACAGAAGTGGCGGGGGACGCCGCTTTCTCTGGAGCAGGTGCAGCGGATGCCGCCTTCTCTGGACCAGGAGCGGCAGAAGCCGTCTTCTCGGGGACAGGAGCGGCGGTTGCCGCCTTCACTGCAACAAAAGCGGCGGTTGCCACCTTCACGCGGACAGGAGCGGCTGTGGAAGCCGCCTTCATGGGGACAGGAGCAGCGTTTGCCGCTTTCACTGGGACAGGAGCAGCGATTGCCGCCTTCACGGAGACAGGAGCGGCTGTGGAAGCCGCCTTCACGGGGACAGGAGCGGCGGTTGCTGCTTTCACGGGGACAGGAGCAGCGATTGTCGCCTTCACGGGGACAGGAGCGGCTGTGGAAGCCGCCTTCACGGGGACAGGAGTGGCGATTGCCGCTTTCATGGGGACAGGAGCGGCGATTGCCGTCTTCACGGAGACAGGAGTGGCTGTGGAAGCCGCCTTCACGGGGACAGGAGCGGCGGTTGCCGCCTTTACGGGGACAGGAGTGGCCGTGGAAGCCGCCTTCTCGGGGACAGGAGCGGCGGTTGCCGCCTTCACGGAGACAGGAGCGGCTGTGGAAGCTGCCTTCTCAGGGAGAGGAACGGATGAGGAAGCCGCCTTTTCAGGGAGAGGAGCGGCGGGGTTCGCCGCCATCTCGGGAACAGGAGCGGAGACGTCCACAGAGGCAGGGGCTTGTGCTGCTCGCCGGGCACGTGCTGGACGTACTGCGGGTTTAGGGGGACTGATGGGCACACTCTTGAGGGACTTCTTCAACCGTAGTTCCCCCGGGGATGCGTCCCTGTTAGCCTCATTTCCCATGTCCAGCGGTTTGAGGCTAACAGCCCCTACCCTCAAACCCACCCCCCCCAAAAAAAATTTCCCCGGACCAGAGGGGGTAATCCTCGGGAGCAGAATGGGAGAATCTCTCGTTTAACAGTTCAAAAAATGTCTCTACGGTAAGATCCTGGGCCTTTTCCTTAATTAGTTTTTCTGACCACCGTAACGCTTCTCCTCTAAGGAGAGATTTAACAAACATGACCTGGATAAATTCAGGAGGATTAGGACAGGGCAAATATTCAAAATAATTTTTACACTGCAGTAATAATTTTTACCCTTACAATTGCGACCTCCTTCAAATTCCGCAGGTACACCCAGGTAGGATTGCAAAATAGCAGGTTGATCACCCACCCTTATGGCTAGTAAGTCCTCTGCTATTTTAATGGCTTTATCCGGCGACATGGCCGTGTTAGCTGCGTCCTTTAGTGGGTCGGTCATTCTGTCAGGAATCACGGAGCGGACTGACGGAGGCGGACGCACACACTAAACACAGCAAATTTATTTAACCAAAACTATAACAAAACAAAGACATACAGACTCGGGCAGAAAAAACGATGAACAGACGAGGCTAATAGACTTGGGAGAAAACAACACGAGGAACAGCAGAGACAGACGACTACGGAGGAAAACAGTGTGAAAACAGCAGAAACAACGACGGTGAAGAGCAACAGAAACAGACAGATTGGAAGGAATACATAGGTGAAATGTGCAACAAGAGGAAGTGAGACAAGGGGACTTAAATACACACAAGGACACCTGAGACTAATAATGAAGGGGCAGGATTACAAACACTGATGAGGACGCTGACAAGGAGGAGGAAAGAAGGCGGGACATAGGCGGAGACAAGGACAATAACAATAACAAACAGAGCCATGTGCTACATGAGCACATGGTGGGGAAAACAGACAGGACTGGGCCAGGATGTGACAGTACTTATGGTTTTGTATTGTCTTGTATTGCATTGTATTGTATGGATATTGTTTTGTATTTTCTTAGCCATGTCTTTTGCACTTTAATGTGTGTGCACTGTTTTATGTTTGCAGTAGCTTTGCACTAGTTGCACTTTAATGTTGTGTATTGTTTTATGTAGCACCTTGGTCCTGGAGGAACATTATTTCGTTTCACTGTGTACTGTAAACACTGTATACTGCTGAAATGACAATAAAGTTCTTGAACTTGAACTTGAACAGGGTAACACGTTCTGATGAGTAACCAGCTAATAACTTCACTCATTTGTTTATATTGTGACTCCAACAAATAATCTTCAAAAGTAAAAAAAAAAAATAGAAAAATATATAAATGTGAGAATTTGTGATAGATTTTCTATTTTTCAGTCTTATATAGCAGTACACCACTAGAACTGTAGGAAAAAAAACAATATAAATCAAGTAAAAAACATGTAAACCATTTGTTTTGATAAAAAACTTGACTCACCAGCTTCCTTCAGGGCTAGACGCAACTCTGGACTGCTGATAGTCCCGGAATTATCCATGTCGTTGCGTTTGTAGATGCCCTACAACAGAAAATAAACAAGAAATAATTACAACCAACAATTGTTTGTAATATTAAAGTGCATTAAGAACAGCAATTGTCAGTATGTCACCAAATAAATGGGAGTGGTCACGAGATGGTTTTTTGTCTGATTGTATTAAGCAGTTATGTTTAGTTTTTTTAAATAATATTAAAAAAAAACATTATAAACATATAAACATTTAATTCAATTGCTTTTAACAGTATTTAACAGGCTAGAGATGTTAGAGATTGTTAAATGACTGTAAAAAATGACAAGAGACTCTGTCTACATAAACTCTTTCCTAGTTTAAAAATAAAAATATTAAATATTTTTAAATGGACAGTTCAGAGGAGCTATATAAAGTGGGTCTGTTTCTACACAAACATATTCACATGACTGCGGATAAAACTGATGAGAATGAGAAAAAACGTCCACACATCAGCACTATCAATGATGCCAATAATGCCAATAGCCATTAAGTTTTATGAAAATATCTGCTGAAATGGATTCTTAATCCAACAGAATAGAATATTTTATTTACTGTTAGAGTAAATAAATAAGAGTAAAGAAAATATACAGGGTGGGCCATTTATATGGATACACCTTAATAAAATGAGAATGGTTGGTGATATTAACTTCCTGTTTGTGGCACATTATTATATGGAAGGGGAAAAACATTTCAAGATGGGTGGTGACCATGGTGGCCATTTTGAAGTCGGCAATTTTGGATCCAACTTTTGTTTTTTCAATGGGAAGAGGGTCATGTGACACATCAAAATTATTGGAAGCTTGTGCTAGCATTTCTCCTGCGGTGTTGCTATCAGTGTGTGAAGAGTGGGAGAAGAGGGTTGCATTGACGATCCAACACAATGGGCAGCACTTTGAACACATTTTATAAGTGGTCAGAAACTTGTAAATAACTCATGAAACATGACCCTTTTCCCATTGAAAAAAAAAAGTTGGATCCAAAATGGCCGACTTCAAAATGGCCACCATGGTCTAATGTGCCACAAACAGGAAGTTAATATCACCAACCATTCCCATTTTATTAAGGTGTATCCATATAAATGCCCCCCCCCCTGTAGCATTAATTTATGGACAAAAAGGCACTGAATAAAATATTAGAACAGTAGCCCAACATCACAAAAACATTATAAATAACAAATAATTCAGACATGAGTGTGGTAAAATCTTATGCTCATTTTAGAAAACATTATGTCAATATGATACCAAGATTGTAATGTATTCCTAAATTCAATTAATGTACTGATTTCCAATAAAAATGGTCACTAAATACTCCATATTCATATAGAGAGCTGATATGATGTTTGTGCTTGTTACATTAGTTTAGATAGGATGATGTCTAAATGAAGCTTCCTGTCACTCACCAAGTATTTCTGTATTTTCTTCCACAGCGTAGCAAACTCTCCCAGGCCCAACTTCCCATCACCACTGTCCTGAGTGTCAGTTAAGGGACTCATTCTAGAATACTACTAAACTTTAGTTAGAGTCTACTAAGTGCAGTGTTTATGTTTAATATGGGAGAAATAAAAAGGTCAACTTCAGTTTTTGTTCCCACCAGGTTATTTAAGTGGTCTGATAATTACTGCTAGTTTTTTGATGATCTAGACTTGAGACTAGGAACAGGTATTTCAATAAATTTAGAGAGTTGAATAAATTTAGATAGTAGATAGTTGTCATGGCAATATTAAAGATGAATAATAAAAAACAAATATTATCGCTTTAAATGAAAAATTTACACTTCACCTAATTCACAATTCAATACATTGACACTATACATATATAGGGCGGCATGGTGGCGCAGCAGGTAATGTCACACAATTCCAGGGGCCTGGAGGTTGTGGGTTTGATTCCTGCTCCGGGTGACTGTCTGTGAGGAGTTAGTGTGTTGTCCGCGTGGGTTTCCTCCGGGTGCTCCGATTTCCTCCCACAGTCCAAAAACACACATTGCAGGTGGATTGGTGACTCAAAAGTGTCCGTAGGTGTGAGGGAATGTGTGTGTCTGTGTTGCCCTGTGAAGAACTGGCACCCCCTTGCGCCCAATGATTCCAGGTAGGCTCTGGACCCACTGCGACCCTGAATTGGATAAGCGGTTACAGATAATGAATGAATATACATATATACTATAATATTTTTACAAATGATCATTTGAAATGGAACAGTATTATTAACCCTTTGTAACCAATTTTGGCAAACATTAAAGTACGGTAGTAAGATAACTAACTTTAAATATTTTATGCATGCTGTTTGGAGTATGTAAAATTTCAGTATAATATTCCTGATGTTTACATAAAATACATTAGTCTATAACGCCTCATAATTAAGGAGGCGGAGATCATTCACAGGTAGAAAAGGGAATGAGAAAGCTTGTAACATTGCATCAGTTCATAGGGAAAGTCCCACCTGTCAATAAATAGAGCCAGTCTACACACTGGTAAAGTACGGAAAGATGAATACTTCTCAGCACTAAAATACCTTGTTGTAGAGGTTTGCAGAAATTTGAGACAAAAACTATATACATATTTTTGACCAAACTTATGCAAAGAATTATGTGCTTTTCTTTTAAAATAAGTTACACAATTTTTTCTCAAATAAATAAAGAGTCGAACACTGAACTATATTTTCGCTCACCAAAAAAAATATCTATCTCCAAAATAGTAACTTTATAGCAGAAGAAAAAAATGTCTTAGCTTATAGTGAAAGTCAATGTATAAGATTCTATTCTACGCTAAATTTTAAAACGTAATTCCAAGCCCATTCATCATTAAATTTTCAAAATGTGAATGGCAGCTAATGTGTTCATATGATTTAGTAAACAAGAAAATAGCCCTAACCCTTACCCTAGCAACGATATAACAGTCTATATTCATCCAGGTTTATAGCAATTGCAAATAAGCAGGAAATGTTCAAGAAAAGCAAGAAGGATACATCCATGAGGTTGACCAAGGTCCGACAGGTGTCCAGTGAGAAGCCATCTGTTTTAATGTCAGTTCCTAAAGAAATATTCCAGCAAAGAAAAAGAAAGCCAGCAATCAGGAAATAGGACTAGACATTTCAAAGCTCTGATTTTAGATAATAGGAACAAAAAGAGCATACATACGTTTTGCAATAATTTTGTTTAAAATTGTTTTGAGTTCTGAAGCAGAGATTAGCATATCCTGGAAGGGAGAGGCAAATAATTAATTTAATTAAATTAATGATTTTCCTAATTTATTAATTAATATTACATTAATTAATATAAACTAATTAAGACATAAATTAATTTCAGATACACACAAAAGATTACACTGTTAACAAAATCCAGTGAAGAGAATGACCATCACAATTTTACATAATGGGATTAACTAAATAAATGATACATAGGGAATATAGCAATTCAAACCAAATTGAAGCTCTGTACTTACATTTCCAGCAAGCTTTTGAAATAGAGCCCTGAAGGGAGCATCTACTTCACTGTCTGACACAGTTTCCTTAATAAACAAAAGTTTATAACTTGTTTATTTACATAAAACTAACTGTAGAATGTTTTATTTTAATGTAAAATGTTATTTATATTAACTCTTTCATTGTGAGTCTTTTTTAGGTGACTAATTAAAAAAAAATGCAAAAACTCACATCATCTAATTTAGCATCCACTGGATCATCACATCGTCTGTTGAGAACAAATTGCATTGTGTAAATATACAGTATTTATTTACAAGTTCCAGCATTATGCTAAATAATATGAATAAACATTGTCACAATAAAATGCTATAAAAAGAAGAGCAAAGGGAAACTAGGCAAGCCTAATTTAGTTAGACCACAATAAGCCATATAGCCATTGTCACAGAGGTTTTTCTGGCATTTCAAAAACAGGAACGCCCAAAATACATCCCCTTGTCATTGGAAGTTCTAGAGAAGCTTTCATATCAATGTCTTTGTTTACAATAATAACAAACAATAAAAATTGTTTATCTTGTCCGTTGCTGACAGTGTATGTGTGATCATGGAAAGCCTGTTATTTTCTGTTCATTCAAAGCTATAAAACTGAAGCATCATGTTGAGATGACATTGAAGAAACTTTTTTCCCAGAAAGCAACAAGATAACATTTTAACATTTAAGTTTCTGAACATTTCTAAAACCAAGCACCTTAACATTTTATCAACCAAGTAATCTAGACTGGATGAAGAAACAGGGCATCGCTGGAACTAACTCTATGGACCTACATTTCTATAAGGGTCTGACTGGTAAAACGGTGCTGTAACTAATTCACAGTCTGGTTTATTTTGAGTAACACTTCACTCTGGTGTTCTGGTTTAATAATCCAGAGATTTTGCCCTTTTTCATGTAAAGTTAAACAAAAAGTTGTGCAGATGTAATTTACTCGTCAGAAAGTCAGTAACGGTGAGATGTGGCAGTGTATTCGTGTCGTTATAGAAACAGACAAAATAACTTTGTTAAATATATAGTAGAAAACAAAAGGCTGTGTCACAGGAACATTCTTCAAACATAAAGAAGAGACTGATGAAAAAGAGATGATAAATATTACTTCAACAACATTGAACACATTTCTGTTTGAGGCTCCAGTAAAACACTAAGGTGCACCGCTCTGAACGGTGGACCTACAGCGCTGAAGCAGCCCAAGTGTGTCCCAGTTCAGCTCTCAACCTTCTGACCCCTTGAACACGCGTTTTTTAGGTCCCAAAAAGAGCATGTGACCAGAAAAAAAGAGGATCTCTGGTCACCACCGAATGAACCAAGTTTAGTTCATGAACTGGTATGTGAAATATGGCTGAATTAACAATAGGCCATTTAGTGGCACCACCTTAAGTTCTCTCTGTGAAATACGGCTGAATAAACAGTTCCTACCCACAATTCTCAAAAACAGAAAAAAAGTAAATCTAGAAAAGGAAAAGATGTTTCTACAGCAAAGACAGAGTAGTCGCATATTAAAACATTGAAAGAAATATTGGATGACAAATTTTATATATGTGACATCCTGTGTCAGGCATTTAAGCAATAATTTTTTCAAAAAAATATCATTTAACCTGTATCAGTACTTGTGTCTGTATTAGAAAAAAGTGAATATTTACTGTGTATCAGTCGTCTTCTCAGAAAATACACGAATACAGAAGTCCCCATCCTTGTTAGGCTCGAAGGTGGAGGGGACGATTAGGTATTCTCCTGGTGGCAAATTGAACCTGCTACAGACCTCCCGCAGGTTGATAAAGGTTTCTGATCGAGCCTTCTGAGCATGTGTCAGGAAGTAGTTTTTATCAAGGTGCACGTCCCTCTGGCCTTGGAACTGAGAAGATGAAAGCGCTAGTCAGAGGGCTGGAAAAAAGAAGGTTTCATATGTTTTAGCAGAAAATGTCATTTGATTGGATACAGGATTCACTCTTACCTGAGCAGGCACCTGTGAGGATACAAAAGAAAAAGGGTCAGCTTCAAATACATGATGACATGAACTAAGATATTTTATTTTTTGCCGTTCCTTCATGGGATGAAAACTATTTTGGCAGATGACTAATTTTTTTGGTGATAAATAAGTCTGATATTGGAACAAGCCAACATATTTGTTTGTTCACTGAAGAATGCACGGGTAATCACTAGTTTTGGGCATTCCCGTTGTTTTCTATTTAATGGTGTGGTGATGGCATTCACATTCCATTTTCATATTGGAAGAATAACAGTAAAGACATGAAAAAAAAATCATAAGGAATTATGCTGGGACTAAAAGGAGTTGAAGAAATGTCCTATGTCTCCTATCTCTTATTTTAGATGGTCTAGAATAGCAATTGTGTGGTTGTGTACACAGTAGTGTAAGAACAAATCCTGTGCCTAGTTTCATAAAATACCTCAAGTGAAAAATCTTCCCTTAAGGTTTATACCTAAGAGAAAAAGTTGTTTTTGGAAAAAGAGCACTGAAATCTTCCCAGAGCAAAACATTTTTGATTCATTGTTGTATTTTTCAGTTTTCCCTAAAAACATTTTTATATTGCATTCACAAACTGCCAGTCCCCCAATCTCATCTTTAAACATGCATTTTTCCTCATGTTATTTTCCACATTAGGTTTCACTTCCTCCTTCCCTTCTGACCCCTCCATTCTCTTCTTCTCCTATCTTTAATCTGGCAGTTCATTTTTTCTAACATTAAACAATCCTGAAAAGCAGTTTGAAGAAAAAATTTCAGTGGAAATTATAAATGTACATGACTTACATCTTGGCCCAAATTCAGACAGTAAGCCATAATCTGTTTAGTGTGTGAAGTTTAATTCCAATAATCATTGTCCAATTGTAAAGCCACCTTAAACCAAACATTTAAACAGACACCAGACCCACACATTATATTGCTTTAGGTATGTATACTTCTGCTCAAATAACATTACTTCTGAAATAAAAAAAATTAAAAGGAGATTTTCCCCCATGCATCAGTAGCACCTTTTGTATCCTAGGAGAGCTTTAGATTTGGAACATTGCTGGGAGAATTTATAAGCATTCAACTTCAAGAGCATTAATGAGGACACTGATGTTGGATGGGGGGCGGCACGGTGGCGCAGTCACACAGCTCCAGGGGCCTGGAGGTTGTGGGTTCGATTCCCGCTCCGGGTGACTGTCTGTGAGGAGTTGGTGTGTTCTCCCCGTGTCCGCGTGGGTTTCCTCCGGGTACTCCGGTTTCCTCCCACAGTCCAAAAACACACGTTGCAGGTGGATTGGCGACTCGAAAGTGTCCGTAGGTGTGAGTGTGTGAGTGAATGTGTCTGTGTTGCCCTGTGAAGGACTGGCGTCCCCTCCAGGGTGTATTCCCGCCTTGCGCCCAATGATTCCAGGTAGGCTCTGGACCCCCCGTGACCCTAAGTTGGATGGATGGATGATGTTGGATGGTTAATTCTGGTACTAATTCCAAAGATGCTGAATGGAGGACTTCTTGCCTCTGGCCAAAACTTGACATTGGGCACGGTGTCTAACTGCTTCAGTGCATTCCCATTCCATTCATGCTTTTTTACAAACCGGATTCCAAAAAAATTGGGACACTAAACAAATTGTGAATAAAAACTGAATGCAATGAAGTGGAGATGGCAAATGTCAATATTTTATTCGTAATAGAACATAGATGACAGATCAAAAGTTTAATCTGAGTAAATGTAACATTTTAAAGGAAAAATATGTTGATTCAAAATTTCACAGTGTCAACAAATCCCCAAAAAGTTGGGACAAGTAGAAATAAGTGGCTAGAAAAAGGAAATTGAGCATATAACGAACAGGAGGAAGACCAATTTACACTAATTAGGTCAATTGACAACATGATTGGGTATAAAAAGAGCTTCTCAGAGTGTCAGTGTCTCTCTGAAGCCAAGATGATAAGAGGATCACCAATTCCACCATTGTTGCCCAGAAAGATAGTGCAGCAATACCAGAATGGTGTTACACAGCGTAAAATAGCAGACTTTTAAGTTATCATCAACCGTGCATAACATCATCAAAAGATTCAGAGAATCTGGAACAATTGCTGTGCGTAAGGGTCAAGGCCGTAAAACTCTACTGTATGCTCGTGATCTCCGGATCCTTAAACGTCACTGCACCTCAAACAGGAATGCCAGTGTCAAGGAAATAACAGAATGGGCTCAGGAATACTTCCAGAAAGCATTGTCAGTGAACACAATCCACCATGCCATCCGCTGTTGCCAGCTGAAACTCTACAGTGCAAAGAGGAAGCCATTTCTAAGCAAGCTCCACAAGCTCAGACGTTTGCACTGGGCCAGGGGTCTTTTAAAATGGAGTGTGGCAAAATGGAAGACTGTTCTGTGGTCAGATGAGTCACGATTTGTAGTTCTTTATGGAACACAAGGACCAGAGAGGACAGAGAGTACAAGGATAACCCAAGTTGTTATCAACGCTCCGTTCAGAAGCCTGCATCACTGATGGTATGGGGTTGCATGAGTGCTTGTGGCATGGGCAGCTTGCATGTCTGGAAAGGCACCATTAATGCAGAGAACTATGTTCAGGTTCTAGAACAATATATGCACCCATCTACGGTGTGCACCCACGGTGGCTTGGGGGTTAGCCCGTTCGCCTCCCAGCACTGGGATCTTGGGTTCAAGTCCCATCTGGGTGGAGTTTCCATGTTCTCCTCGTGTCTGCGTGGGTTTCCTCCGGGGTCTCCGGTTTCCTCCCACAGTCCAAAAAAAAAGGTGAATTGGCTTCTGTAATAACTGTCCTGGTTTGTGAGTTAATGAGTGTGAATTAATGTCTGTATGTGTGAGTGAATGTGTGTGTGCCCAGATATGGATTGGCGCTCTGTCCTGGGTGAAATCCTTGTGCCCGATGCAGTCCTCCAGGTGGACGGCCGTTTCTGGTCGAGAGTACGCTGTGCGCGTTTGGCTGCCGCTTCTCGCCAGTGTGAGTGTGTGTGAATTGAGCATTCTGAGCAGTGTAGATTGTAAAGCATCCTTGGGTATCTAGAAAGGCGCTATATAAGTGTAACGATAAATAAAAATAAAAAGTCTAGACATCGTCTCTTTCAGGGAAGACCCTGCATTTTTCAAGAAAATAATGCCAGACCACATTCTGCAGCAATCACAACATCATGGCTACATAGGAGAAGGATCCGGGTACTGAAATGGCCAGCCTGCAGTCCAGATCTTTCACCTATAGAGAACATTTGGCGCATCATAAAGAGGAAGGTGCGACAAAGAAGGCCCGAGACAATTGAACAGTTAGAGGCCTGTATTAGACATGAATGGGAGAGCATTCCTATTTTCTAGAAACTGGTCTCCCATGTCCCCAGACGTCTGTTGAGTGTTGTAAGAAGAAGGGGGGGATGTCACACAGTGGTAAAAAATGGCCTTGTCCCAACTTTTTTGGGATTTGTTAATGCCATGAAATTTTGAAACCACATACTTTTCCCTTAAAGTTATACATTCTCTCAGTTTAAACTTTTGATCTGTGATTTGTGTTCTATTCTGAATATAATATTAGATGTTGGCACCTCCACATCATTGCATTCAGTTTTTATTCACAATTTATTTAGTGTCCCAACTTTTTTGGAATCCGGTTTGTACAAAGATAATGCAAACTGTGCACTGAATGTCCATGTACAAACTGGGTGCTCCACAAAGTAGCTGACTTTACCTGCTATATGCCAGGGCTATTAATTAAGATTCAGTGAGATCCATTTTGTAAAATATCCTCCCAGCAAAGGGCCAAAGCTCAAGATTTGTGCATCGCCTCATAGTGGCACTTCACATTGGTGCTTTAAATTGATGCCATGTTTTTGGTACACTTAAGACACACTGGTTAAAATTGGCAGCAATTTCAAAATTTGGTTTTCTGTTTCAAATTTCGTTATTTTGTAGCAAATCATTACTTACTCTCACATGCCCCTTGCTCTTTCAAGTGAACTGGTCATGCTGGGTAAACAATCCGTTTTCATTCCACTGAGAGAAGCTTTTGCTGTATTAACTGGATTTGCTATGTCTGTACCTGTTGTCTATTACCACAACTGTCCAGAAACAATGTTTCATAAGCATTATTATTTGCTTTCAATTTATTACAAATCAGTCATGTATCTGGATATAACTATTACTTGGTCCATGTTTGGACTGAGGTCCAACATTTGGAGATACCTGGAATAAGGGATCCCTATAAACATTTGGATGTACTGTATATTTCATTACTTAAAAGTGGTTGTGAAACCATGTTTTTTTTATAACTATTCAAAATTCTGTAATGATTTAGGACTTTGTTTGATATACAGAAGTATCCATTATTTGATATCTGCATCACAATTAAAACATTATTACAGACACAAAAAATGTATTGCCTAAGGAAATACAATATTGGTAAGAGGAAGGTTGGTAACATTAGTTTCAATAGAAACTACTCCTTTAAAATTCATGGATCATAACAATGCTAGACGGAAAAAAAAAACACATACAGAGCCCCAGGTGTATTCAAGGGCTGGGAGTAAAAAAAAAAAAACAGTTTTCTGACCTCGTAGATGGCATAACCGATGGTGTTCATGTCCTCCCCAACCTTCCTCAGCTGCCGCCTGTTCTTCTGTATCAGGCCCACGACCATGCTGCAACCTGTTTGGTTGGCATTTGGATCATTGTCCTCTTCATCAAGCTGAATCACAAACTGAGGGTTCATCCAGAAAGTGTCTGCAAAGGTGCAGAAAATTAAACTGCAGTCCACAATCCAAATCACAATTTGAGTGCAATAAACAGATTACAAGAGCTGCAATATTTGTCACAGAATGCATTTGATATCACAATGTTAGCTTAGGGCGGCATGGTGGCGCAGCAGGTAGTGTCACACAGCTCCAGCGACCTGGAGGTTGTGGTTTCGATTCCCGCTCTGGGTGACTGTCTGTGAGGAGTTGGTGTGGTGTCCGCGTGGGTTTCCTCCGGGTGCTCCGGTTTCCTCCCACAGTCCAAAAACACACATTGCAGGTGGATTGGCGACTCAAAAAATTGTCCGTAGGTGTGAGTGTGTGTTTGTGTCTGTGAAGGCGTGGTGCCCCCTCCATTGCGCCTAATGATTCCAGGTAGGCTCTTGACCCACTGTGACCCTGAATTGGATAAGCGGTTACAGATAATGAAGGAATGAATGTTAGCTTAAGTTTTAAGAAAAACATAACACTGAACTTGTGAACAAGCCATACTCTGGAACATTGGGCCATCCACAGTAAATGGTACATGTTTGTAATTACTTGTCAAACATTATTGATGTAATAATTTCCTAAATGAATTTAAAATGAACAAAATTATAATATGCATGGTGATTATTAATGTTTTTTAAGGATAGCCCAAAAAAAGACTCCAGTTTTCATAGCCTGTAAAATGGTCCCTAATCATCAAGGCCATATGACTAGCTGTGGGGTGGACTTACTGCTGGCTTTACTGGGGACACTAAAGGAACACACCTGTGCCTAAAATTCAGGGGTTTCAGAATACATGGCCAAGCTGAGGTAGGTGTGTCTGTTTAGGATTAGCATTCAAGCCTATAGACCCTGAGGCTTTGGGTGGGATTCAGAAAAACATGAAAATGAAGATCTTAACATTTGAGTGAATTTCTTAGTGTGGAATAAGAATATACCTGACCAGGTTTAAATAAATTTGCCTGATGAACTAAATATGTTTCATCTTCAACCCATATATTGAATATAAGCCGCAAGAACAGACAATTTCAATTTCATTGCATTTCTTTTCTTCTTCACCCTGAAGTGAAGAAGTGATTTTGTTTTTTTTTTTACTTTTAAGTGCACAGAAAAACTTAAAAATGTTCATATTAAAATAGACTAAATTGTTTTAAATATATAAATATAGATATTTATAGGTATTTGGATAACCAAACTGGGTTAGGTTAATGATAGATTAACTTTGTCAGTTTTTAAATATAAAATTCGAATGCCCAACACAAAATTATAGGACAAGCAAAATATATATAGGACATGGGCCCTTTAAAGTTATATCTAAGGCTAGATCTGTTTATCTGAATATTCTGCTTTTAATACTGTTTATAAAAATAACAACAAGAGAAAACAAATATCATTACTGTTTAATACAATATTTCATTTAACCTTTACAAGACTATGTTGAAAGAATTTGCAGAGCTACATAAGGAGATATTTAACAATAAATTCATAAGACTGTGGTATTGTATACATTAGTCTACCTTAGTATTTAACATTAGTAAAATTCTAAAAAAACATCTGAAACATTTCCTGTGGCTATCACAGTGCCTTGAAATGTTTGTAAGAAGACCAGCTATTCCAGATGAACCATAATTAATTAGCTCACAAAAAATAAAATCATTGTACTTCAGAACTTTGGCAATCAACTGTAAAATTTTGTTCTGGGTATAATGGTACAAAGACCAGCAATCACTTTTAAGACATCTGAGTGAAATTACACAGTGTGTGAATGTTGTGCAATACTTTGGAAGGTATGGAGACAGATTGGTGGTCTGTTGTGTGTTCTGCAACTGATAGTAGTTCCTTGTTCTCTGTCTGAACACAATGTCCTGTATTTGCACCTTGACATTCCCTACATTCTGTCATTGGATTATCTAACCTCCTCATAAATTTCACCTAAAAATGAACTTCTTGTTCTCAGTATCAGTTTTGACTGTAAAAAAAACAAATGATGCAGTACTGGGTGGTGCCTTATAGAGTAACAGTGGTGACAATATATATGGTTCACAAATTTGGCCAATCATTTATTCATTCATTATCTGTAACCACTTATCCAATTCAGGGTCACGGTGGGTCCAGAGCCTACCTGTAATCAATAGGCGCAAGGCAGGAATACACCCTGGAGGGGGCGCCAGTCCTTCACAGGGCAACACAGACACAAACACACACATTCACACCTACAGATACTTTTGAGTCACCAATCCACCTACCAACCTGTGTTTTTGGACTGGGAGACAGGGAGAACACACCAACTCACAGACATTCACCCGAAGCGGGAATCAAACCCACAACCTCCAGGTCCCTGGAGCTGTGTGACTGAGACATTACCTGCTGCGCCACCGTAACTTTGGCCATTGAATACAAAATATAAACCTGGGTTACTTTTATTATCTTTAAATAAGATTAATTTAGGATTAATGTGTAAAAATACTGAGAATGATGGGACATAGAATTGACCAAAGCTACATTCTAGTACATTAACACCATTTAGGTAGCATTCATTTAATAAAGGTTGGTAATATAAAAATAAAACATTATCCAAACTACCACTCATCCTGACATTGATATTTCAAGGGGAACCTGTTGTAGATGGCACCATTATGTAAGAAAACAATACAGAGAACAGTCGATTATCAGGCTTTGTCACTCTAACATGATATCCACAGAGATGGGGTTAAACCACTTTTGATCATATATATATATATATATATATATATATATATATATATATATATATATATATATTCAAACACAATAATACCTAAAATGAAAGAATACACAGATAATAACAAATATTTAAATAAGTGTGTGCAACTTCAAGACAGGTTTGTTGCAGCAAAGTATCAGATTCATTTTTGATTTTCTATGCAATATCCAGTTAAGCATTATCCACAATATCAGCAGAGTTCTATAATTTCTACCAATACCCTGGGAAACATTAGAGTCCAAGTAAAAAAAAAATCTAGAATTTGCAGAGGCTAAATTAAAAATATTGGCATTAAAAACACAATCTCTTACTGGGATTGTTACGGCAGCCTCCAGCAGTTGAACCCCTCCTCCATGTGCCGTTGTAGTTACACACACTCCAGGGTCTCACAGCATCACTGGTGATGGCATCTGGAGTAAGAGTGCAGATTTCTACACGGGAGTACTGCTGCATAAACTCTGAAAATGACATCCTAAACACAAACAAAGATGCACACACACACCCACAGAAATATTATTACAAACATAGAATGAAAAACCAGGAACCAATATACACATAAGAAAATGTTGTATACTTCATCAGCCCAACAAAAGAAAATTATTATATTTGGCATAAAGTGCTAAATTTGAAAATGTAAAACTGTAACTTTTGTAAGAAACTGAAAATAAAACCTATTAAATATCTTTCATAAAAATGAAAATACAGAATCAAGGATCTAATCTTTCTCAGTACTATTACCAAAATTCTCCATCTTCTGCATTGGCATTCGGCCGCTCTGAAGGGTCCACAGAGTTCCACTCAGATGACCTGCAAAGATGGAAATAAAAGCATTCACATTTATAGTTCGCAACACACTAGTAGAAAACTATACTCTGCCTCTTCATCAAAACTATTGTCAACACCTGTCTAATAAAAAACAAACTATAAGTAGTAGGGATAAGTAAAAATATCTGTAAAAATGCCTGTGAAATTGAACAATGTTTAGAATGTTAAGGCCATCTGGCTAAAGTGTGCATTTTATATATATTTTATATAATATAAATATTATTAATACATTATATAATTATATATTTACAGCATCATTTCTTTTTAACACTAACCCAGGAGTATCTAATTCAATATTCTGTATCTTATCAATATTTATGCATTAGAATAACTACTGAAAAACAGAGGTTGAATAATGCAAAAAGACATTCCGAATTGTAAGTTCATTATATTTTTACACTCTTATTAGAAATATGGGATATCAGGATTAGACCACAATTCTCAAATTTTCTTTATTTTCTTCAATTAAATTTATATATTAGAGTTTATATTGGAGATTAGAAAGGATGATGAATATTACCCATCACTCCATGTGCCTGTCCACTCCACCTGACCCCAAGGATTCCTCATTCTCACCAGCTTTTCTAGCCTGCCACGGTAGTGTACCTAAATCAAACAGAACACAAGCCCTTATACTAATACAAAGATATCCATATACTCTCTATCATCCACACATCATTTTGTATAAATTAAAACAGCGCAATATTAGTCCAGAGAACACAATTCCACTGTTCCTCCATCCAGTGCTGTGGGTCTTAATATCCCTCTAGCCATTGCTTGGTATGATTTCAGTGCTTTCAGCCTCATAATACAAGCTATGCATACACAGTTAAACATCTGTCCACTCAGTGGATGCACCAATTATAAATGGCATTTCATTGATTGCCCATAGAAATGAAATAGGAACCCTGTCAATGCAATAACACAACAAACCCACAAAAAACTACAAACAGCACACAGACAATATTTGCCTTCCTAGCAGATCATTATCATTTCGCTTTGGTGTCAATTGTCTTTTATATATTTATTATAATAACTACTATTTACTTTCACACCACAAGCTGCAAAACAAGTTTCTGCTTAGTGTCCTTCAATCTCTAATAGTTACTGTTGCCTTTCAAGTGCTTTGAGGACCTGTACCTCAGTGGCTCCAGTGAGAGAGTAGGCATGACCTTTCACCAACTTTTGACGAGTGATGGCCTCTGAATCGGCAGCACTCGTTATCTAGAGACACACAAACCGACACAGCATGAATAGTTCATTCAGAGCAGATATGTAAAAACCAAGCAGTTAGCAGGGAATTCAGAGAAATGTCTCACATCGATAGAGCAGCCCAACAAAGCTCCAGCCTCCAGGGCCTTTTGGATGATCTGGAACATGTTGGAAGGAGCTTTTCTCAGCTCGTAGCTCTCAGCTATGCCTCCAGTGAAGTCTTCAAAGCCCTCTGAGGTGGAACCTCCAGACAGGGCCTCATAGCACCCGTTAACCCTGAGACGAAAGTCAAAATCAGCAGGGCAATGGAGTGCTAACAACGGTTTATTGAGGTGAGTAAAATATATACAGTTATTATGTAAACATTTTTACACTGCTCTTTTTCTACAGTAACAACTGGCTTTTCACTAAATAATTGGAACAGTAACAATACTATTAGTGAGGTCAGTTACTAAGTAAATATGTTCTAGGTCACAAAAGCAGCTGAAAGCATGCAATGCAATGCAATGATCTGCAGCCCAACACTGTGGGTCTTTATAACCCTGTAGTCGAACTTGTAGTTGAACTTTTCCCAAAAACAAAACCTGACTACTTATACATTCCATAACTCTAAACCCTCTATCTTACATCTGCTCCTTAATCTATTATTCCATTTATTAATCAGAATAACTGGAAACATTAACAGGTTAATGTGCTGGTCTTTTTCAGTGCATTGCATATCATTTGTGTGCATTTATGAGGGTGAATTTCTTGTATATGTAGCATATTTGGTGATTGTATTCTGCTAGATATTATAACAGTTGAACAATTTGTTGCTAGGCAGTAGTAGTCCATAAAAATAAAATTGTAACCCCTGTATGTGAAACATTCAAATATAAACTCCCCAAGTTAGTTGAACTGTGTTTTTAATTTGTACATCAGAACATAGTTTGCCATCAGCACATAGCCAACCAGCCCAGCAAGTGATCCACTCTGCCAGAGTGAGAACACATGACAAAGCTTCAAACGGAATGCCCTATAAATGCTGGTTTTCTGACATAATGAGGTCTGCGGTTAGTAGTGCTCCTGAGGCTAAAATGTAAGCAACAGTGTTTTACACACGCAGAAACACACACACACACAGACACACACTCACTTTGCGTAGGCCTTTTCCATCAGTGCACTCCAGAACTCACTGCCCTCTTCTGAGTGGACAAACAGCAGCTTGCCGTCCTTCACTGGTAGCCTGTCATCGATTACAACATCCACCCATTCACCATACTGCCAGAACTAAAAAGAGTGTGGGCACAAATGCAATTTAGATTTGTACTTCAGAGTATTTGACATAAAAATGAAAAAGAAATTGTCTAACGTGTCCATATTCAGGATACAAATGTCAAAATGAAGTTCATGAATACAAGGATTATAAAAATGCAACTAAAACTGTTTGTATATACCTGCACATAGGTGATTTCTTTATTTTTACCATTCCAAATAATGGAAAACCTTTAAAATGGGACTGCACAATATATCTTTTTGTATCGTCATAGTGACAGTCACATGACAGGACATGCTATGTCACATGGAGCACAGTGTGGATGAGGCTGGTGCTGCATATAATCATTTTTTTTAATCATACTGAGAAACAGAAAAGCATAGAGAGAGAGAGAGAGAGAGAGAGAGAGACAGACGTCTGAGGTTGCAGACAAATTCTAAAGTTTACTCTTAACTTTATTCATAGATGAGCCCCTTCCATCCATCCATCCATTATCTGTAACCGCTTATCCAATTTAGGGTCGCGGGGGGTCCAGAGCCTACCTGGAATCATCGGGCGCAAGGCGGGAATACACCCTGGAGGGGACGCCAGTCCTTCACAGGGCAACACAGACACACACACATTCACACCTACGGCCACTTTCAAGTCGCCAATCCACCTGCAACGTGTGTTTTTGGACCGTGGGAGGAAACCGGAGCACCCGGAGGAAACCCACGCGGACACGGGGAGAACACACCAACTCCTCACAGACAGTCACCCGGAGCGGGAATCGAACCCACAACCTCCAGGCCCCTGGAGCTGTGTGACTGCGACACTACCTGCTGTGCCACCGTGCCGCAGATGAGCCCCTTATGAAGAGTAAAACACATGCATTAATAATATGACATGTGGATCATTGACTTCTTGTGCAAATTCCTACATTTCTTAATATTGAACAAAACATTTTTCCCAATATCATGCAGCCATACTTGAAAAGCCCAATAAGCCTCAAATATATCTGCTACCTGGAACAATAATAGCTGAATGCTGTTAGACACTTTCTCATTTAACCTGATTTTAACAGAATATATTTTTAATGGGAAATGTATATGCAGATGTTAAAAGCCCAGTTGCAACTCTGATGCAGAGCAACTGAAATTCCTACATACAACACTATCCACACATATCACTGCCAATAGAAAAGTGGAGGTAATGAAGCACCTCCAGCACCTCTTGTACCTGAAAGTGAAAGATACCGGCATAACTGGACCCGAAATCCTGATTACTTGGGACCACCCTAGCTAGGACATCCTCATTCAGAGTGAGAGAGGCAATTGCCGCAAGGAGCCAACAGTCCCCTGAAAGAGAGAGAGAGAGAGAGAGAGAGAGAGAGAGAGAGAGAGAGAGAGAGTGTCAGTCATTAATAAATAATGTATAATGATGTAAACACTGAAAATCACCATCACTATCTTGATGCTTGAAGTACACAGCTAACAATATCACACCACACACTAAGTGACTGCTATTTCTGGTCAAATTTGTTAAAAAGTGGGATCCCTCTGTTAAAAAATCCAATATTTATGATAAGACATTTAAATTGTGGAATGGAAAACAACATGTTTTAAATAAAACAATCAATAAAATGTTTCATTGTACCTCTTTTAATAGATGGTAATGGTAATGGTAATGTCCAAAAACCTCAAACACCAAATAAAACTAATAAAAAAAGAAAATTTGCATTTACATTTGTTCTCAATTCTTGTCCTTGTGCCCTGCATGTTGTAGTTGTCTCCTCACTCCATCAACCCCACTTCAATTATATGTTAATTACAATTAGTTTAAGGAGCAGAGCAATCTCAAAAATATACAGGACAGAGGATACTAACATGCCATGAAATGTGTGGAGCGTAGAATACTCCAAATAACAAAAAAGTACAATTTTTTAAAATTACTAGTGTTTTTTTGGTGTCAAACTAGAGCAGCTGAACTGAGGAAAATGTATCATGGTTCTGCTGATTTTTAGTTTTGATAATATCGGAGCCGAGTTTCTTTGACTCCAGGAACTCAATTTCAACCCAAGAAGATCACAGACTTGGCAGGAATCCTGAGAACTATCTTTCTGCATTTGTACTTAGCTTGCACCAAAGTAAACATTATAAAAAGTATTTAAACAGTTTATACAAATGCCACAGCAACAGTGCAATTTATTTATAAGCACATTTAAAATAGCCGAAGCTGACCAAAAGTGTTGTACAACATAGAAATTAAAAATAAAAAAAAGACAAATAACAAATAAAACAGTAAAAAAAAAAAGTGTACGTTGAAAGTGAAACTGAGGCTAATGAGAGTGACTGATATTTAATCACAGTCATAAGCAAGCGAGAAGAGATAGGCCTTAAGACACCATACGGTAAAGAGATCCACAGAAAAAGGATGGTCACCCTTGTGTTTTAAACGAGAGTAATGATTGATTTTTAAACAAATGATTTTAAAAGTATGATTTTTAAAACCATGATGATTTTCTCATAGATTACTCAGCATTAGTTGACCTATGAAATGTATGCGAAGAGATGTTCTGCTTTTCATGTAAGAAACATGACAAAGTGGTCCCACACAGGGCTTGCACAATTTGAATAAATTACTAGAACTGTCAGTTCATTGCTGCCTATTGCAATTATGAAATGCCATATATTAAAAGACATAACAAACATACTATACGACTATGAATTAATAATATCACATGAGCTGATATTTCCCTCAAATCAAATATTCATCTAGACATACATTTAAAAAGACATTCTTAAATATGGGACTGCAGTCTCTTGGGAGCTATATGGAGAGGCTATGCGGACACATTAAAATCTCAGGTTTTATTGAATAAGAAATGTACAGTGGTGTAAAAAAGTGTTTGCCCCCTTCATGATTTCTTATTTTAAGAGTTTGTCACTCAAGTGTTTAAGATAATAAACAAATTTAAATATTAGTCAAACACAACAAGTAAACACAAAATGCAGTTTTTATATGAAGGTTTTTATTATTAAGGGAGAAAAAAATCCAAACCTACATGTCCTTTGTGAAAAAGTGTTTGCCCCCTAAACCTAATAACTGGATGAACCACCCTTAGCAGCAACAACTGCAATCAAGCATTTGCGGTAACTTGGAATGAGTCTTTCACAGCACAGTGGAGGACTTTTGGCCCACTCATCTTTGCAGAATTGTAATTCAGCCACACCGGAGGGTGCCTTTAAAGTCACAGCATTTAAATAGGATTCAGGTCAAGACTTTGACTAGGCCATTCCAAAGTCTTCATTTTGTTTTTCTTCAGCCATTCAGAGGTTGATTTGCTGGTGTGTTTTGGATCATTGTCCTGCTGCAGAACCAAAGTTCGTTTCAGATTGAAGTCATGAACTTTTTTGGTAGACAGCAGAATTCATGGTTCCATTTATCACAGCAAATCTTCCAGATCCTGAAGCAGCAAAACAGCCCCAGATCATCACACACCACCACCATATTTTACTGGAGGTATGATGTTCATTTTCTGAATTGCGGTAGGTTTATATTTTGTTTTCTCCCTTAATAATAAAAAGCTTCATTTAAAAACTGCATTTTGTGTTTACTTGTGTTGTCTTTGATTAATATTTACATTTGTTGGATGATTTGAAACAAACGTGCAAAAAAAGAAATCACGAAGCAGGCAAACACTTTCACACTACTATGTGAATTTTGTTAATTGTCATGTCTACTAAAAAGTTTCACTTAATGTATTTGTTAAAATTTAAATATGTCAAATATTTTTAACCCCAATTCAATGCCATTTCTTAATTATTTATCTGCAACATTGTTAAACAATTATAGGTTTTGATGTATTAAATTCTGAATATATTAATTCTTCAATTAAAAACTATCATACTTTCTGTGTCAGTTTTGCAATAACAGTAATGATTACAAACTATATGTTGTGCTGCTCTGGTTAAAGAAGATTCTCTATACTATTCTGAAAGCACAGAACAACACATGCAAATACTTCTGCTCAGCCAACCAGAGTCCAGGACCCTGTGGTCATGAAGTCACGCAAGCACAGAGCTATAGTTCCTCTTACTTAGAGCCATAAAAGCAATGACTGTGTGTGCTAGTATGAGAGAGTGTGTGTTCTGTGTCAGCAGACAGTCTCCTCCTCCTTGAGTCTAACACACGGATCAGATTTCATCTGTGCTTTAGGGGGTTTTGTGAGAACGGCAGGTTAGAAAATAATGAAAGCAACCACATTTCTGCACTGTTCTTGTGTACCCTCACAGAGAAAGGCTTGTGAATGCATTTAATCTGATCCAGAACCATCCATTTAAGTATAGTAGCATGAAATCACCAGTGAAGATATAACTAGTCTTGCTGGTTAGATCAAGACCTGAAAAGCCTAGCTTTGGTTGATTGTCAATAGCTAAAACCCATTTTTTAAATAACTGTCGCTGATATTTAAGTAATAATGAGGCAGTCAAGCATGTGAGTCCAAAATATACCTTCTTATTAAAATACTTGAAAGTAATTTAGATATTTGTTAACTGCCCAGTGTTTCTATTAGGTTCCATGCCACATTTCATGTTACCCTGCCTAATAAATGACACAAGGCTTTTTTGACTGAAAATACAGAACATATTTAAATCCTCTGTAAGAAAAAAATACAATATTTCAGTGTGATGTTATATAATAGTTTCCACCAGTAGGCCACAATAGACAATGTCCCAACAAAGCAGGTGGTCCAAAATATTCCCAGGTATGACCAATATTTACTATACCATCTCTGTGAGCTTCTCCACTACAATTAATATTTGTTCTGCCTGATTCTGAACTGCAGAATCTCTGCTCAGGAGCCTCACTTGGTATGCAAACTGTAAAACAAACCAGAGCACCGACCAGCTGCAGTCCCACCTACTGAATTTGTTTTTCAACAAGGTCAGTCAGTCCAACAAAATCTCAAAATATATTAACTTGTTAAATTATTAGATGGAAATATTATTGTTATGTAATAAATTTGTTGCCATGTGATGTTTTAGAACAGATTTGCAGAATTCTATATAACACTACACTATCACAGCAAATCTAGGTTGATTTAACAGGTAAAATTATGGCCAAGGTCAACAAAGCAAATTTATTAACTTTTATTAACAAATTCTCCATATTTTCAGATGGTTCTGTTCTTTTTTTATGCATTTGACATTTTACAATTGCAACATCAATGATACCTTTACTTAAAATGCCACTTTGTGTCCACTTTTCAGCTTTCAAAGAATGAACTAAACATCTAGCAATCACTCCTAATTCTTTCCCCATGACTAAAGATACTGGGCACACCCAGCCACTCAAGTAATCTCTTTTATTCTTGAGTTGCTATTTGCACTGATCACATAAAAGCACAACATTCAGGTTTTCCTTTACTGTTCTCTACCTAAGCTATCTATGATGGAGGCCAACATGTTTGTTCACTGTCAATGTGGGTGTGTACAGTCATATTTAAAAACTTGAATAACCTACCCTGGTCAAACTGCACGTTCTATTGATTTTCTGCATGGAAATATATTTAAATACTTTATATGTTAGAAAATTAAATATGATAGTTTTGTTAGTTTCAGTGCTGAGTTTAGCACTCGGAAATACAGGAAATCTCAAATGTGCAGAATAAACATATGCTTTTAATGTTGTCTAATATGCTACTTTCTGTAAAAAACAGATTTTACATGAAAAACGCAAAATCATATTACCTGAAGGGCAAAAGATTTTTCAGTTCCCGTTTTTATGCCCTTGATTATATAGTCAATATTTTTTTATAATTATCATACAATTTAAAGTAAACATTAATAATGGTGCTACTAAAGGTTCTTTGAGGGATGCCACAGAAGAACCACTTCTAGTTCCATAAAGAACCATTTTAGCTGATAATGTTTAAATTAGAAAAGAACTTTATGATGGAGATCAAGGTTTTTTAACCCTTTAAAAGTGTTCTTCACATTTACACATTTCATAAACAAGCATATTTCTCTATGCAACCAAAAGTGGTCCTTTTATGGCATTGCTCAAAGAACACTTTGTAGCACTCTTAATTTTAAAAATGTACCCATAAACGCTATTAACCTTAAAGTTTATTTTGTTCCATGTATGCAACTATGATGGTTCAAGGCCCAGGTAATTATCATAACTTACTATTGAATTCTAAAAGGTTTTAAAACAAGTCAAAGGTTAAAGCATTTGTTTGTTTGATTTTTCTACAGACCTTTTTTTGTCTAAACGTATCTCATGAAAATGCAACTAATAACATTTGATTGTTATGTTAATATACGCATGTAAAAGCTTCTAGAAACATGTGCAGTAACTTAAATAAGCAATTAATAATCACAAGCAGATAATTACATAATTATTGTGATAGTCTTAGCAGTAATTGGAAGACAGAACAAAATTAATATCAGCATTTTGTAAATGCTGATATTAAATGTAAATTGTGCAAAATAACTGTTAAACCCCTAACATACACCTCGGAATTTTATTTTTTAATTATAATGCACGGCACATGTTGGTACTTGCATACATTAACCTGATTACACTTCATTTGTATTGTATAATAAACTGTAGGAATACATACAGGTAACTACTAAGAATGAGCCTTTTCAGGCCATCAAATTTCTGTGAAAGATTTGAAAATGTAATAATTAATGTATTTTACACCAAAAAGTACAGAAATCCAGCTAGATCAGTTTCTCAGTATTGCTCCATGTTAGACTGTTAGACAGTAATTATTTTATATGGGGGTATAGTTGTTAAGGGTAGCTGGTTGCTGATCAAATCATAAACGTCCATAGCAACCTCAGTGTTGAGGTGTACTATTCAACAGAATTTTATGGCTGCAGGTAGGAAGAGAGTGTTGTGGGCCTTATGTGAAGCTCTAATGCATTGGCATAGGATATTTTACATCTTATCTTGTGTATGATTATAATTAATAATAAGTAATGCCATGAAATCAGATCTGACTGAAATGCCCATCCTTATGTACGTGCCATATCAAGCTTATTTGTTGGAAGGAAACATGTTAGGTGCACATAAAATGTTCTAAGAATGAACAGGCAGGCTTTTTAATTGGAGTCAAATAATTCACTCTGTGAGCAAGACTCACATAATGAGTTTTACTGGCTGAAGAAGTTTCTGGCAGCACTTTATAACCACTGCTGGGACAACCACTGTATTTGTGTTTTATGAAAGGCGTGTGTGTGTGTGTATGTGTGTGTGTGTGTGTGTGTGTGTATGTGTGTGTGTGTGTGTGTGTGTGTTTGTGTCTGTTTGGGTGGGGTTAGGCTTGGTAAGGTGAGGAGTGCCACTTCTTGACTCAAAGATAGAGCACCAAAACACTGTCAGCAGTAAGAAAAACATTGATGATTTTGACCTCTGTATCTGGATTAGTCCTCACTTACCAAGGGCTCCTTGGCAAATGTCAGTTCTCGTGGCACCCCCAACGATGAACTGGGGCCTCGAACACAGCTCCTGCACATAAGAATAAGCTTCAGCAGACACACCTTCCTCATATTATAGTGTTATATATATATATATATATATATATATATATATATATATATATATATATATTAAAAAAAAAAGTTAAATAAAAAAGGGAAAACACTACAGTCCTTTAGTTGTTAGGACAACTTCTTCAGCTCGTCATGATTTACAATTTAAGTTTTGATTGTATTTCTGTAGTTCTGTATCTATTGTATTGATATAGAACTTCAACACAGACCTCTCTTGTGTCTGTGTTGATTTAAAAGAGCCTTCATGCCTATTATAAAGATATGTATTTGCAAACAAAACGCCTCACAACCCTTGAATATGACTCATCTCCACGTCACATTCCTGATGTTAGCTACTGCTTAAAAATGACACCCAGCATGACTTTCTTGGGTTTTTAAAGTAATGACACATACTTTTATCCAGAAGTCATTAATGCTGCAAAATCCACTAGTTTTTTGTATTTTATAATACAGTAGTGTACATACGGATGTCCATAAGTGATAAAGCAACCAAATCTGAGGTAATCACTGCTGCTAAGTTCATAATAATCGATCACAATCGATATCAGCACTTACTTTGGGTCTTTTCCATTGCACTCCTCTGGTTTTGTAAGAGTTTGGTCCTAGTTCCTTGAAGCCCAGAGATTCTGGGGCTGCTGGGAACATAGGATCACAGAAGAGCTGCCCGGTGCTCAGACACTGGCTCCGCAGCGCCTCGAAGTCCTGGTTCAGGTATTTAAGGGCTTTCGCGTTGGTACCGAACCCCGCGGCCTTCGCTCGCTTCTTCGCTAAAGTTAAAGCAATTCCCGACATTTTCTTAATGTGGTTCTTTCAAAAACACGCAGTGTAGAGACCTACGACACCCAGAAGTGAGTTTACAGACTTTATTTTCACTCCGCCCCTGTCAGCCTCTCAGGAACTCTCGTTTCAGGCGGGGTTTATTTTCTGTCAGAGGCATGAGCAAGAGGAAGAAGCGACGTTTGAAAACATCATTCAGCTGAACGTATGTAGGGTTTTCTAGTCGCTGTTTCATTGTAGCATAAGTTCATAAGTAGTTGACTACTTTCATACTCTGTGATATAACCTTGGTTATCAAGGTTTTATGACTGAGCTCCTTCTACGGAATAATTTTTTTCGCAGAAAAAAGGAATAAATCTCAGGACAGAACACGAAAATGCTCCAAGTGGGCCGTACAGCTCCAAGTGTGCGCGGAAGAACATTTTAAGCACGACTCAAGCACGTCGCTGGCTTTGCGATATGTATTTGGCATAAAGGCTCTGGAGATGACCCAGAGGCTAAAGAACCCTTTTTATTTGTTTTTGAAAACGGGTGATATGGAGCTGTTTCTAAAAGCTTGTGTTGATGAGCAGGGTCTCAGGGTAAAGCGATGTTTGTGGTTACGCCATGCCCCTCACCCCAGAATTCTTAAGGCACAGATACTAGACTGAAGGGCACCATGTACAGTTCAGACAGTGTGTATAGTTTGAAACTTTTAGAAACCTAGGCTGTCTGGTTAACTGTGATATCCTGCTTTGCATAAAATGCCCCATGCATGTCTTAATATGTATAAGCTAGGCACTCTCCTTTCATAACCGACCAGGGTACTCAGTATCGCTACCTCTGGTTGCATTTATTTTTGCATTAATTGGAAACTCAACACGTGTAAATATTTTTGCTCCACAGGATCCCTTGTGGGGTTCATGCTGAGTTATCAGCAACAAGTCAACAAGTGGGACACAATCAACAAGTGGGACACAATCGTGAAGTGGAATGAAATTTATTGGATGTGTCAAACTTTTTTAACAAATAAAAAACTGAAAAGTGGGGCGAGCAATATTATTCGGCCCCCTTGCATTAATAATATTGCATGCCCCACTTTTCAGTTTTTTATTTGATATTTTATTTTATTTTATTTAGTCCCACTTGTTGTTGATTCTTTACAAAAACATTTAAATTTAATATATTTATGTTTGAATCCTGAAACGTGGCAAAATTTGAAAAGTTCAAGGGGGCCAAATACTTTCACACTAGGCACTATATATTCTGCTGTTGCATCAGTGGTCTCTTCCATGCAATTACATAAGCATGGCATGCTGTGCTCTGGGTTGCTCTGTAGCAGATGGATTCTCTCATTTGATTGGTTGTCATGTAGGTTATGTTCAAAAACATAGAAAGCTAGGGTTAGTTTCCAACCTATACCAAACCACCTCTAACCCCCCCCCACCCCCCCCCCCCACCCAACTCCAACATCTTAACAACTTGAATGTTAATAATTATCAAAATTATGAAGAACTTGATTTACTGTGTATTTCCAGATTCTGTTTAAAAACAGCTGTGTCTGCCTTTCAAGCATCACAGAAAAACAACTGTACCTCAAATGCTTTTGCCATAAGTCATGAAAATGCACTAGGTCCTTTCCCATGGGCTTCAGAAAATATCTTTTTTATCTATGCGAAGCATATACAGTGAAATTCTGTCAAAATCATACAGTTGATAGCCAAGAGGTCCCTCTGTTTAATAAGAGTAGAATGGTTTAGGCATTATGGGTCATTTTTGAGAGATCCATATCGGTAAATATTCAGTATGACTTTTTGAGAAAAGTAAACAGTGAAATCTTAACAAAATCATACAGTTGATAGACAAGATTCCCCTCTGTTTAATTACAGTAGAATAGTTTAGGCATTATGGGTAATTTTTGAGAAATCCATATCAGTAAGTATGTAATATGACTTTATGAGAAAAGTAAAGAGTGAAATTCTACCAAAATCATACTGCTGATAGCCAAGAGGCTACTCTGTTTAATGGCTGTGGAATGGTTTAGGCATTATGGGTAATTTCTGAGAAATCCATATTGGCATGTATTTAGTATGATTTTATGAGAAAAGTATACAGTGAAATTCTACCAAAATCATACAGTTAATAGCCAAGAGGCCCCTCTGTTTAATGACAGTGGAATGGTTTAGGCATTATGGGTAATTTTTTAGAAATCCATATCATTAAGTAAATAATATGACTTTATGAGAAAAGTACACAGTGAAATTCTACCAAAATCATAGAGTTAATAGCCAAGAGGCCCCTTTGTTTAATTACAGTAGAATAGTTTAGGCATTATGGGTAATTTCTGAGAAATCCATATTGGCATATATTTAGTATGATTTTATGAGAAAAGTATACAGTGAAATTCTACCAAAATCATACATTTAATAACCAAGATGTCCCTCTGTTTAATGACAGTAGAATGGTGTAGGCATTATGGGTAAATTTTGAGAAATCAATATAAGTACGTACGTAATATGTGTTTATGAGAAAAGTACACAGCGAAATTCTGCCAAAATCATACAGCTGATAGCCAAGAGGCCCCTCTGTTTAATGACAGTGGAATGGTTTAGGCATTATGGGTAGTTTTTGAGAAATCCATATTGGTAGGTATTCAGTATAAATCAATGAGAATATTATACAGTGAGGTCCCTCTGTTTAATGACAGTAAAATGTAATCTGTATTTCTACATGTCCATCAGGATTACTATTCAAAGCCAGTTAAGTGTTTATAGAAAAGTAAATCACTCTTTAAAGTGATTTAAAACGAAATATATTCCTAATGACTTGTTAATTTTAGCCCATTTAGTCCATTTTAGCATTGCGTGCATTTATTTAGTAACAGAGACATCGCTGCTCAAACGCGGGTTTCAGACTCTCTATCTGTCCCAAAGCGGATGTGGTGTTCTCCGCAATGAAAAACCGTAATGACGCGCCTATACGTGCATTCGGATTTGAAGCGCGGATGGCTTGACCGACAGTTTCCAAAGTGCGGATAGCTTGACTCCAGTGTTTTAAGTGGGTGGGTTACTTTTTCTCTTTCTTTGGCACAGTTCTCTTATTACATCTTGCATTTCTGTATAAATACATTCAATTGAATGAATAATTCTAAATTTGCTTTTGGTGCCAATCTTATTTTTTTGACGTGGAATGTTAAAGGGATAAATAACCCAATTAAACGCTCTAAAGTATTTGCTCACCTTAAAAGTTTAAATGCTGATAGTATATTCCTACAGGAAACGCATCTCCAGAATAAAGATCACTACAAATTAAAATGTTCTTGGATCAACCACATTTTCCATTCAACATTTAATTACAAAATTAGAGGAGTAGCAATATTGATCAGGAGGGGGGGGGTCAAATTTACCTTTGAAGACACTTTTTCGGATGTGTATGGAAGATATCTGATACCCCGTGGTACCATAAGTAATACCAAAGTTAGATTGGTGAATATCTATGCTCCAAATTTTGACAACCCAGAATTCGCCCACAAATTACTTCAATCAATTCCCTCTTTACACACACAGATCTAAACTGCAAAATGGACCCAAATCTTGATAGATCAGACTCTTACTCAATGCCCTGCTCTTTAACATCACAAGCTATCGCTGACTTTATGTCAAAAAAACGTTTTGTTGACCCTTGGAGATTTTATAATCTCTGCCAAGGTGTTTTTTTTATTCATATCCGCACAAATTATATTCACATATTGATTCTTTTTTATTGACAATTCTCTTATTTCAAAGGTTAATAATATTAGCTACCATCCAATAGTTATCTCAGACCATGCCCCTGTAGCTGTTAATATTACTTTTCCAAATTGTCACAGATTCATAGTTCCTTGGAAGTTTAATCATCTCCTACTTTCTGATGATGCTTTTAACTATTTTATTTCTTCTTCTATTGATGAGTATATAATCCTCAACAAAAATGATTCCATCTCCTCTCTTTTATGGGAATCACTCAAAGCTTACCTACAAGGACAAATAATATCGTATACGGCCCATCTAAATAAAACTCATAAGCTTAAACTACAATGTCTGCTCACTGAAATTGCAAAAATAGATTAACTCAATTCAACTAGTCCATCACGTCAGCTATTAAAACAACGATTGGAGTTACAAACTGAATTTGACTTTAATACTACAGCTGAAGCTGAGAAGTTGTTTCTTCGTACGCGAAGCACTTATTTTGAACAGGGGGAAAAACCATCAAGACTTAGCTTATCAGTTAAAAATACAAATAACATCCCGGTCAATATCTCACATCACAGACTCTAATGGCACACTCTCCTCTATCCCCCTATTTATTAATATCACTTTCAAAACATTCTATTCCTTACTATATCAATCTGAATCTCCGACTGATGGTACAGAGATGTCCTCCTTTTTTGATAATTTGGGGCTTCCCTCCGTAAATTCCCTTATTGCAGATGATCTTGACTCCCCCTTGACCTTGGAGGAGATATTTCGCTCCATAGGCTCCATGCCAACACCTGGTCCTGATGGTTTTCCAATAGAATTCTGAGGAATCTTTGTTACCAGGCTCCCTTCCTCCAACACTGCAGGAGGCATCTATTTCTGTCCTTTTGAAAAAAAGATAAAGACCCCACTACATGTTCTTCATACAGACGTTTATCTCTCTTAAACTTAGATCTCAAAATCTTGGCCAAAGTCTTAGCTTTTCATTTAGAAAATGTCCTTCCGGACAAAATCACAGGACCAAAATGGTTTTGTTAAAAGTCTGCATCTTTTCTTTAATGTTCAAACCCTTTTAAATGTAATCCATTTGAACCATTCCCTTTCTGTTCCAGAAGTTATTATCTCATTGGATGCTGAAAAGGTGTTCAATTGAGTGGAGTGGAAGTAAGTATCTGTTTGCAGTTTTGTGTCAATTTGGATTTTGTGACAAATTTATCTCCTGGATAAAATTACTTTATACCTGCCCAAGAGCGAGTATATACACCAATGGTATCAGCTCAGAATATTTTCCACTGTCTCAAGGGAATAGACAGGGTTGCCCTTTGTCCCCATTATTATTCGCTTTGGCCATCGAACCCCTGTCTGTCTCCTTAAGCACTCTTCCAGATTTCCAGGGAATTTCTTGATGTGGTATGGAAATAAAACTGTTACTGCATGCAGATGATTTGCTCCTGTACGTGTCAGAGCCAGTTAGATCCCTTCCATACATTCTCACATTCTTAAAGTACTTTAGCACTTTCTCAGGCTATAAAATTAACCTGCAGAAGAGTGAATGTTATCCTCTGAATTCATTAGCTTTACTACTGGACAAATCCCAAATTCCATTTAATCTTGCACCGGACGGGTTCAAGTATTTAGGGGTTCATATGTCTCACACTTTACCCTCTCTATTCAATACCAACTACTCCCCTCTGATGGATAAAGTTAAAATGGACCTACAGAAATGGAGATCTCTTCCCTTATGGATATTCCTTTTAATTGGATATTCCTTTTTCTGTTTCAAACCCTCCCACTATATTTACCCAAGAGTTTCTTTAAATCACTGGACCAGCTTATCACCAATTTCATATGGGACAATAAGGACAATAACTAGGATTAGTAAATCACTGTTACAATGGTTTAAATTTGAGGGAGGCCTCGCTCTGCCTAATTTTCGTTACTATTATTGGGCCGCACATATCCAAAAAATATTGTGCTGGCTTCATTCTCCTTACTTGCGGTGGTCAAAATTGGAAGTACAATCCTTTCCTTCTTCCTCTGTATTAGCATTGTTAGCCTCAACCTTACCACTCATACTCTCGAACTACACAAATAATTATTTGGTACTTTCTACTCTCCGCATTTGGGTACACTTTAGAAAGTGTTTTCATTATCTGTCACCATCCCTGTCATTGCCCATATTACAGAATCACTTATTTCCTCCGGCATTAAATGACTTTGTGTTTTGCACCTGGCACGATAAGGGCATAAAGTGCTTTCGTGATCTTTATAAAGATCAAATTTTTTGTTAATTTTCCCAATTGTCCTCAGACATTAATCTACCTCCCTCCCATTTGTTTAGATATTTTCAACTTAGACAATGTATTTCCTCCTTTTTCCTAATTATATTTTGTCTATCCGATGGATTAAAAAAATTAGACACACAAATCTTGGATAAATCCAGACTAAATTGGGAACGTGTATTGGCTACAACCTTCACACATAAGTGGTGGGATAGGGTAATCAATAGAGTGCTATGATGTGTACTCTGTGCTAGGCTACAGCTGATATTTAAGATATTGCACATCAATCAAAATCTCAACTTTCTAGATTCTACCCGAACACTTGTCAGTGATGTTTGTAATAAATGTGGATTTTCACCTTGTGACCTTAGTCACATGTATTTTTATTGTTCAGCTCTACAAAGATTTTGGGTTAATTACTTTGAAACGATATCAAAGTTTTGGGGAGTAAGATAGAAATGTGTCCCTTTATTGCAATATTTGGTTTCCCTATAAAAACACTCACTAATGTTAAATTAGATATACTGTCATTCACATCTCTAGTAGCAAGACGCCAAATATTGTTTGTATTGAAGTCTTCAAGGTCCCCTTCGATTTATTTCTTGTTAAGGGTGTTAATATAAAAAAAAACTGAGGTTTTTCTTTATGTTGATTGTAAGGCTTTGTATGGTACAATTGTTTAAAGACAAGCATTGTTCTTGCCCTTTTTTGTGTCAAATTCCTCAATCAAATAAAATAAAAATAAAAAAATGCCCCTGCACAAAATAGGTATCCTAGTTATTTTCTTTCTTCTAACAAATTTCTATAACTAATGCAGCTCAAATCGCTCTGTTTGAGCATTGTTTGGAAGTTTGAGAGAATGTCAGTGAGTTCTTTGGGATATTGTGTTAGATTATTGTGTATTTTGTAGTACAGCTCTGTGCCTGGTGACCATGTAATAACTGTTTTGTTTTCAGTGTTAATATTGTACCTTGTAAACATTGAGTACATTATATGGAGTACATTTTCAGCATTATGTGATTTACAGACTTTTTTGTGGTTGGCTTAATATGTAAAATTCTTGCAATAAAAAGAGAATAACCATTTAACTGAGACCACATGTACTGAGAATGATATAGTTTGCTTACATATAGGCTACTACTCACTTCGTAACAAGAGACATGCCAGTAAATATGGGTTCATCAGCACAGATCAGTGCTGGGGTGATGTATATTCCTCGCCTGACAATAGGTTCATGTTTCTCTACTCCAGAGAATCTATTTCTACTGTCAGTATTTCTCTACAGGGATTAGAGAGGCAGTGTGTGCACGTTTCCACATCTGTGTTAGTAATGTGTGCAACTTAATCTAGAATATATTAATGACAAATTTGTCCTCAAATATTTGTACATATGGTGTATTTCTGAAATAAATGAAACTGAATAAATGAACTATATTAAAGTAAATTGATAGCCCTTCAGGCGGCACGGTGGTGAGGCAGGTAGTGTTGCAGTCACACGGCTCCAGGGACCCAGAGGTTGTGCGTTTGAGCCACACTCCATGTGAGTGTCTGTGAAGAGTTGGTAGGTGGATTGGCGACTCAGTGTGAGTAAATATGTGTGTGTGTGTGTGTGTCGCCCTGTGAGGGACTGGTGTATTCCTGCCTTGCACCCAGTGATTCCAGTTAGGCTCTGGACTGGACCCATCGTGACCCTGAATTGGATAAGCAGTTTCAGACAATGAATGAATGATAGTCCTTCTCCAAATTCACATGCACAACCCAGGTAAGAAGAAAGGGAGACTTTCTGACAGTGTAAGCCATTCATTCATTCATTCATTCATTCATTCATTATCTGTAACCGCTTATCCAATTCAGGGTCCAGAGCCTACCTGGAATCATTGGGCGCAAGGCGGGAATACACCCTGGAAGGGGCGCCAGTCCTTCACAGGGCAACACAGACACACTATATTGGTATTCATTATACCATAAATACATTACAGTGAATTTCCATCTTATTAAGTTCACCTAACTTGTAGCTACATGCACTGACTATATTGTCATATACACCCACTATGACTGAGTGCTCATGGTAGGTTTGCTGAATATTATGATTATTGCAAATTATTAGCACCATTTCTCCCATGTCCATTAATGGAAAGGAACTGCTTTAAATATTTATTTGAATAGTGGGCCATTTTCTACAGTGTTACTTAAGGGTTTACACATTTAAACTGATTATGATCCAATACTGTGCTGAGTACAAAACAAATAATACAGTCCTAGAATTCTGTAATCAAATTAAAATAATGATTGTAGACATGAGAGACCTAATTGATTTCATAACTTTGCAGTTCCCCCCCATAATCAGATTACGAAAAATATATAATTAAAATATCAGAAGTACTATGTATTTCGTTTTAACTGAAACCTAATATTTTAAACTATATAACAAGTAAAGGGTATCTAGTTGTGTTGGAGAGGAACTATGCCCTTTTTTCGAATTACAAAGGCTGCTTTTCCTACATTCGCCTTCCCATAAAACATAGATCACCGGTTTCTGCCCACTTGCTGCGCACGCCCCTCACACTTGCTGGTTACCGCCCACTTGCTGGCCTCCGGCCTACAGAGATATGTAGTTGGCTTTTTCTGTTGACCCTGGCACCCTCTTAAGTGAAATGTCTTTGTCAAAAAAGAGAAATTCTGCTTCTGTGGGCTTGGACACATTTTACAAGTATCTCCTACCAGGATATCTTAAATTGACAGCACTGGCTGCAAAAATGTTGTCCATGTTTGGGACTACCTACCTTTGTGAGCAGGTTTTCTCAGTAATGAACATTAATAAAACAAAGCTGCGCTCAAAGCTTACACATAAGCACTTAAATGAGATTCGGAAACTGGCTGCTTCTCAGGACATGAAAAAAAGGGGGGGGGGGGGGTGGCATGCCTGATAATGATGCTAAAAGATGCCAAGTTTAGGGGCAAATACTGAGCAAGTCTAAATCCTATGTAATGCTGCTTTCAACATTGCACTATAAAAATAAACAGCTGTGAATATTTGCTGTTGTAATTGTTGTGAAAGTCAGTGCTAGTCAGTAACAGATTTACTATAGATAAGTTTTGTTGAGTAAAATATTATTTCTTATGCATGCCATATATGCTATATATGTGAGGGTCTTTTTTACATGTATACATTTTATGCATTAACAAGGAAGGAGACACGTTTACTTTATCAAATGTCTGTTTAAAACACATTTCAAGTGTGTGGAGTCAGTACATGTGTTCATAATTGCTTCCCAGATGTGGAAAATGTCACTGATCAGTTTTTATGCATAATGCACTTAAATAAATGTTTAACTGAGTAAAAGTGTTGAAATTGCACATACTTTTCTTAAAAAGTAAAAAGTTGTTCATAATATATTTAGTAAAAGGACAATTAATTTTATATAAAGATTTTTATAATTTACTTCTTCTTCTTTGCACTAATATAAAGAAAAAAAGTGGACTTATTGTTAGTTCCATGTAATTTTGGAATGAGTTTACTGGTCTGGCCCCCTTGAGATCTGATTAATTTGTATACGGCCCCCAGACCAAAATGAGTTTAACACCCCTGCTCTAGGTCATCTCCAGAGCCTTTATGCCAACTACATATCTCGAAGCTAGCGACGTGCTTGACTCATGCTTAAAATGTTCTTCTGCGCTCACTTGGAGTTGTACGGCCCACTTAGAGCTGCCTCCGGACTGCAGAGATACCCTTCTCACAGAGAACGCCTTCCTTTAGTGTAGTGCTGTGTGCGGCAAAAGTGACAACATAAGCAGTCTATCCTTCACATCGTAGAACAATGTAAACTATTTAATGCCTGTCAGCATCATAATGTACCATTTATAAATGTGTAAGTGACTTTTGGCCTCAGAGAGCTGATTGCTCTTTAGCGTCTGATAGCGAGACCAAGAAAATTGAATGTCGGATGGCGTGACCGCAGTTCCGAGTTTAACAGGCGTCGTGCTCCATGTGCGAATCAATACGTAGCAGTGTGGTAGTGTAGACGGCTGAAAATCAGTGTGCGGGTAGTTGACTTACTTATGAAAAATCTGAGTTAGTTGTTTGTTTTACTGAAGTAATATATCTCAAAACTAATTTATTTTGATTAACAACGGTGGGCCAGGTTAATAGGTTAAACACGAAAAAAACAACTGGCAAGTTATGCAGCATGGCTATTTGGCGTCAGTTGCTAAAAGTTGGCACCTGGAGATTTTTTCCCTGCGGACTGTCAGTCTGCGTTTATTTCAAAGGCATGAACGCAATGTAATTAATTCAAGAAGACACACATTTGCAAAACGGATAGCTGAGTCACAGTAGAGCTTTTTCTATGCAATAGCACATGGCATAGAATGTATTGCGCTGCGACGAAACCACATTTGAAGTGAATATTGGAAAACACCGTTCCACCTTAAATAGCAAATAGTTACTGCTCCATTTAAGGTGGAACGGAAAGTTCCAACAAAAAAAATCGCCGGCCTCGTAATGCTACATAAATTTGGCTCTCGCACACAAGTATTTAGATTGTTAGCTAATCTACACTGTGTTTGTTGTTTGTTTAATTTAATTTATTTCTCTGGTTCCGTGTTACCCAGGAAGCTAATGGACTGTTTTGAATTCGCGCTGTTGTCTCCCAAGCATCCAGTGAGGTCAGTTAATGACCCCTTTTTTCATTCATTCATTCATTATCTGTAACTGCTTATCCAATTCAGGGGCGCCCTGGAGGGGGCGCCAGTCCTTCACAGGGCAACACAGACACACACACACATTCACTCACACATTCACACCTACGGACACTTTTGAGTCGCCAATCCACCTACCAACGTGTGCTTTTAGACTGTGGGAGGAAACCGGAGCACCCGGAGGAAACCCACGCGGAAACAGGGAGAACACGCCAACTCCTCACAGACAGTCACCCGGAGTGGGAAACGAACCCATAACCTCCAGGCCCCTGGAGCTGTGTGACTGCGACACTACCTGCTGCGACACCGTGCCGCCCCCCCTTTTTTCACTTACAACAAAATTACATTTAAGGGTAGATGAATCACGTGCTGTCAGTAAGAATGTTAATTATGAATAAACACAAACACATTGATAGTTAATTTGTAGCAATAAGCAGTTCAATTTCAAAGTGGAAAAGAAAAGTTTGTTGAGGTTTGATTTTCACCCATCAAACAAGCAGGGGGAGTTAGGAGTTCCCATATATAAATTAATGTTTGTCTTTATTAATCTCATTCAGAGATAATAGTAGTTTCTTTGAATAGCTAGTTATTTTTTTTCTACATTGTATTCCCAGAAAGCAGCTAACATTGGTTCCTCTGAAGAAACCTTTCAGTTACTCATTCAGGTCTTATAATACATTTGCTGGATGCTTATTGGTCCTTTCTTGGAAACCCATTGGCTCAGTCAACATTCTAGAATGTCATGGTGAGTGTACTTGTACCCATTAATTTGACAGGGCAGATGTTTTAGAGGACAGTTTTTTAATTATTATTTATTTTTAAGTGAATTTATATATATATATATATATATATATATATATATATAGATATATAGATATATTTTTTTAATAGCTAAATATTTGTAACCACTGATAAGGTGGTTTTATGGAAAAGGTTAAGAATTTCTGTGGTAAACAGTAATTGATTAACTTATACATATAATTTTAGAAGTTACAACAAAAGATAATATTGTACTTATATCCAGGCACAGTGTTAGGGTTATTGAACATCCATGGCTTCAGTATTGTGCGTGCAGAAGCAATCCCTAATTCTGGCACAATTCCTGTGTCATTTTTAAGCTGCAATTTTTTTCCCCCAAAACATTTTATATACAAAATTTAATGTGCACAGTCTGACATTTTACACATTAATGTAGTAGCAAACGACTAATTTCAGTGAAAATGTATAGTGGAGGAAAGGTTTTTTGAGCCACTGTGTTGAACTCTGCACAGTTTCATGTTTTCACTCTCAGGACAACTGCATGTGCACAAACTGGCCTGTGGAAACTTTGGCCATCCACATATTTTTGCCATCTCTCTGCTCCATCCTGTCTCTCATGGGTTTTTTTTCTCCTTTCTCCGACATGTTCACTACAGAAGTTCTGTAACACAATACACACAAACATTTTCAAAATACAGGATGAAATTGTGTTTACATGAAACGTTGCTCATTTAAAACATCTGGCAGTGATTGTGGAAAAGGGAAAGGCTCACTAATGTAGGAACCTTAAATTCTAATGTGAACAGAAGCTCAGTAGCACATAGTGGCATTTTATAAATAAACAGAAATAACTGCTAATGTATTCTGCCTGAAACGCTGTGTCAACAGGAAATAACAGATACATTTGTTTCGTTCATAGATAAACCATAACTTCCATAAACCTCCCCTAACCACAAACTGTGTAGTTTGCTCCCTAATCAAAAAAGTGAGTGTTCCCTTTTTAATCATTTGTATTGTTTAATTGTTTAATTAACTAACTAATTAATTATATTTAATTTAATTGATTAATTAAACATTGTTTAGGAGGATGAGAATGAAGTCATCAAAACAAATCTGCAGACTGCAGCATTGGGCTGCCCCACCTTTTGGAGGGCGGGACTAAAGAATGATTGTCAGCCATATATACCCACCCAGAGCAGCATGGACTGAAGGATCAAAGGGACAGGATGCCCACTCAGAGCAAACCAAGGAGGCGAGGGTAAAATATGTCTGACCACTCCACTCCCGACCAAGGTGGTTGGTCTTAAAATGACTGGGAGCTCCACTCAGATATCCACTCAGAGCAGCCCACAAAGTTCGTCATGTCCATGTAATTTATCTACAATACATTTCTATAAATAAAAGTGTTTAAAAAATTTGCTCAAACAGTAACTTTAACTAGAGAGGGGTCTCAACATGTGGGACATTTATGAGGTTTTAATTTTAAAACTCTCAACAGATAAAATTAATAATGCCTTAGCAATTCATTTTTCATCCACTAGACTCTGGCCAATAGCACCATGCTTACCCAAAAAAATGTTAAGACGAGTGGCTGCAGTGGATCATGAATCATAAAACATTTTTATAAAATTCATATTTTGTTACTTCAACATTTCCTAGTTTTCCAGGCTGTTTGTGTCCTGGAAACAGGTCTGATGTGTTTACAAAACCCTAGTGTCATTGAAGTCTCATTCTTAAGTCTTTGGGATGCAGGGCTTCAAGAAGCTGTTCACCCCTTTAAAATGGGGCAAAGGACCACTTAACTTATCCTATGTTCAAATCTCATGAGAAAAAAATCAGTCAAATATCAGTTGAAAATTAAAGTTTAATGGTACTTATACCAAAGTATGTGAATATAGCATAACAGGGCATAGTGGTTAAAGGAAATAAAGGCTATCTGTCACATCCCTCTGAAAAGCAACAATTTACTCAGTTACCCCACCTCGCACACCAATAAAAAACAAACAAACAAATATACATGCAAACTTAATTCAGAAGAAAACAGAGACAGAGGAGGTACAAGTGGTCAATATCAGAAATGTTAATAGAGTTCCTCATAAACAAAATCTTAGACCCTCAATCCGTAGCACCTACAAAAGGACTCCCATCATATTATGCCTTTGAGGCAATCTCCAAATAATAGACATTTATTAAGATTTATTATTAGTCCTTCTCACCATTGCACATGTTCCAACTAAAATCTCCCTTGTTTTTTTTAATTCATCAGAATAATATATTTAAAAAATCAACAGTTAAAATCAGCAAATCGAATACAAACTTTCATACAGTTTCTATTTCAAACTTGTTACAGTATAAATGTAGTTTCACTGTAGTTTCACTTTTGCTTTCACACAAATCTCTTGCATTAAACTACAGCCAAATACTGAGGTATCAATTTTCAACTCTCAAATGGCAGTGAGTTCACTGATATAAAAATATAAATGCAAAAAACATGTTTAAGCAATTGAGAATTTGTGATAATCATGTCTTAACTTGTCCACTGTGTTCTGGAGGACATCATTTAGACCATAGATAAGTACAGCCACTGAAAAAGTACGAAAAAGAAAAAGTGAGAGACAGTTTTTCGTACGAGGAAGACTGAATTTCAAAACTGTAAAAAATCAGTGAATAAAATTCTGTAACTCACATGATTCATGTCCAGCTCAATGAAGCCAGTGTTGTGTGCATCAACCTTTTTAAACATTCCTGGATTGAGAAGTTGAGAGGGAGAAATAAAAAGGTATTTCAGGTAAAGTGAAATTTTCCAGACAAAGACAAACTGAAATGCAACTCAAATCTACTGCTGCTCAGTGATTTTTTTATTACTTCATATTTTTTTATTCTGCTGAGAGACACTGAATGAGGGTTCTACTCACGGAACATCATCTCTAGACGCATGAAGCAGGCTACAAAATCATCAAACTGGACAGTGAGGTCTGGATCTGCGTAGCGAGCCACCAGCAGCTGGAAGATGGTATCATTCAGGCTGAATCCTTCAGGGACAGATAAATAAACTTAAACCTATGGTACATCTGTGGTATTTAATGAAACATTCAAACGAGAGTTTTCTCAATTACAAAATGTAATTCATTAGTTATGAATTCTGTTTTTTTTTTTGGTTTTCAGAAATTTAGAACCTATTTTGACGGCATAAGTAAACTTCATGTGGGACGGTTTCAGAAGAAGTATCTTTATTGTCACTGTAACAACTGGAACATTGTTCAAAAAATTTGAGATGCAATTTTCCAGTGCAATATAAAACATAATTAATCAATTTAGAACTAGGATATAAAATAGATAAAGAAAATAATCAGTGTTGACTTAAAGCTGTATTGTAAATATGAAACTGTATTGTATTGCAGCTAGGTTAACCTAACCAGCAGCATTCAGCATAGTGATGGCTGAATGATAGAAACTGTTCCTAAATCTGTTAGTTCTAGTGTTTATGGATCTGAAATGTCTGCAAGGCAGGTGTTCAAACAGTACACGTCCTGGGTGTGATGGATCCCAAAGTATTTTCTTGACTTTCCTGAGACTACAGCGAGTGTGCACTTCTCCTAGTGAACAGTTATGCTTGAGTTATCTATACTGTTGGTGCAATCTTGGTTAAAATCAAGTCCAACAACTTGATTCCAACTCCAACAATCAACTACAACAGCAGAAGCAGAGAGTCCATCCATCCATCCATCCATTATCCACCGCTTATCCGAGTACGGGTCGCGGGGGAAGCAGTCTGAGCAAAGAAACCCAGATGCCCGAACCACCTCAACTGGCTCCTCTCGACGTGGAGGAGCAGTGGCTCCACCCCGAGTCACTCCTGATGTCTGAGCTCTAACCCTGTCTCTAAGGGAGAGTCCAGACACCCTGCGGAGAAAACTCATTTCAGCCACTTGTACCTGCGATATCGTACTTTTGGTCACTACCCAAAGCTCGTGACCATAGGTGAGGGTTGGGACGTAGATTGAACGGTAAATCGAGAGCTTTGCTTTTCTGCTCAGCTCTCTCAGAAGCAGAGAGTCAACTCCAGAAAATGAAGAATGGCGTGTTTGTAAACAGAGGTCATGTAGGGTAATCAAAATAACAACATTTGATTATAATTAAGAAGAAAATACAAAATAATTTTTATTGATTGTATAAAAGTATACACAAGTCTTTTGTTCACCGAGTTGGCATCCCTCCTCCCAACACAAGTCCCAAAAGTTACTGAAAAAGACCTCCAACATAGAAAGCTTTTATATTAATTATATAGTGACAGAACACATGGTAGAACCAAGAAACCTCTGAGTGCATGTTGTTTTATTTCAGTTTTTATTTCAGTTTTATTTCGGCATGTTGTTTTATACAGTGTTGATGGACATGTGCTGTGTTCTAACATCATCAACTAAGCATAGAAAAAAAAGGCAAATTGTTCCAGTCAAATTACATCCTGTCAGCATTGTGTTTTAATTGTTACTTACACAGTCCAGGTCCAACAACTTTAAAATGGTCCCTTAATCATCAACTTATTAAAGGGTAACAATTTCAGTCCTGATGAGTGACCAGCTAATAACTTTTGTCATTTGTTTATGCTGTGACTCCAACAAATAATCTTCAAAATAAAAAAAAATTGAAAGAAATAAGTGATAGATTTTCTATTTTTCAGTCTTATATAGCAATACACCACTAGAAATGTAGGGAAAAAACAATATTTTGTACAAGTAAACCATTTGTTTTAATAAATATGAAACTTTTGTGGCATGGCTAAATGCCTAATAGTTCTGTATAGAAAAACATTCCACATTGTCTAAACGACGGGACGGCGGGAGTTGTCTGGTGCGTTGCAGCCGCTACTAGGAGAACTTGGTCTGTGTACGTGTGCTGGTGCCTGGAGCCAATCGCTTGAGAACTAGAGAAGCGCAGGTAGCTGAATCAACGGTAGGTCGCTGGTTATTATTGCTCACGCTGAATGCAGCTGTTGGGAAATGGGGCCTATCCGGTGAGAGTTTCTTAAGCTGTGGGTGAATGTGACTACTTCGGTGCGCAGTGACATTAGCAGCGGCTAACGGGTGCTGGGCTAATGCCGCTTGTATGCCACTTAGGTTTATTGTGCTCCCTACCGTTGTTCATCTGTTTTATTAGTGTCTATGTATCATGCAGGTCGGAGGCGTTCGTGTTGCTTGACTGCCGCCTACTGAGACATTTTGTGTCAACAGAACGTTGGTCTATCAATCATATTGACAACAGCAGTGTCTTTTACTCGGGTATGTCACTTAAAATTGGGGTACCATGGTGATAGCACATGGGTTTATATGCATGAACGTGTGGGTTTATTGATATGGTGACGTACTGATACTGTTGGATATGTTTGTGATTGTGTATTTTAATATACTGTATGATGTTTTGTTATTTCTTTTATAGAGTGGGGCTGCAGCCAGAAGTGCTGCGGGCCACTGTTTTTCTCTCCCCTGTGTATTTTGTTTTTTACATATGTCGACATTGTTTTAGCTGAGCCACTTGTTACTATTTTACACATTAAAAGGTTTTATTAATACTGTCTTGGGGTTTAGGCCTTAATGCTGCTAGCTGTAACGTTTTATGATAGCATATCATAGGCCGTTTTTATGTAGTTGCACCCAGGAAGGTGCTTCTTGTTGTTTTTAGTTTTCTTTCTTTGTTTTGTGGTCAAGGGGTGGGTCACCCCAGGTGCTCTGGTTGTGCTCTTTTTGGAGGTGGTTTATTGTGGTGCTGTCATCTTGCTTTTGGTGACCGTGGTATTGGTTTTGTGTGGTGGTGTTATTGACTGCATGCCTAGTGTGCAATTCAAAGGGCTCTGTGGGTTGGGCACTTCCTTGGCCACATCTTATTGGTCTGTGATATGTTACTTGTTGTCTATATGTATCAGCTTAAACCCCATACAGCCTTTTAAGAGTATCTACAGTGTTTTAGTACCTGTTTTAATTAACTGAAATAAAATTTGTATTGATACTTGGCATCCTGAGTGATACACGTGTGTTATTGTCTGGCCCTCACACTCATTCGGTTGAGTGGCCTAGCAAGGGGTCCCCTTTCCCATAATATAGGGGTGGCGTAGTCGATGTATTGATATCGTGGTCGTGCACAGTGTTAGCCTTGGGCGTCTGGGGTGTGGTACACCGCCCACCATAACATAGTAGCCCCCCCCCCCCCCCCCCCAGAGAAGAGCTAACCCTGGCACATTTGGCGTAGTCGGCAGGATAACAATTAGTTGTGCCGTATGTCAATTTCACCGTGTATCTAATTGGATGTAAGTGATAGTTTTATTACAGTGGCTCAGTGTGTATGGTATAGGGGTGGAGAGAAGACAGTGGTCAGCAGTGGGATACTGCTGCTGAAATCATCATCTGGACCATTGCAATATTCCGGAGGAAACAGTGATTCTACTGGACAGGATTGGAACCAGTATAATTATTGCCCTTTTGATTTGTGGATAGTGTTTTACATTATACATTTTTTTTTCTTTTGTTTTCTCTTCCTTAATTATTGAAATGGCTGATGATGTGGCAGAGCAGTTGAGGGCTCTTACTGATTTGGTGCAGCAGCTTCGTGTAGAAAATACTAGGCTTAGAGAGGAGATGACACAGAGGACAGTGGCAGCTGCAGTTGCTACTCCAGTAGGAGGAAGTTCATCTGCACAGCCTCCCATTCAAGGGGATGCTCCGGAGGATCCAGTCACTGCTAGTGGCGTAATTGAGAGATTGATATATGTGCCGAGAGAAAGGAAATGTCCTAGGTTTTCAGGAGAGGTGTCTAGTAACTCTCTTGCCGTTGAAGATTGGATTGAAGAGGTGCGCAGGTTTTTGGCGTTACGTCCTGGTTCTTGCTCTGAACATGCCTTGACTGTATTTGACCTATTGGATGGTGAAGCTCGTACAGAGGTTAAATTCCGTCTAATAGGTGAAAGGGATGATCCAGAGAGAATTTTTAGCATTCTTACCAGCGTTTATGGTTGTGCTCAGTCTTGTATTAGTTTACAGAATCAGTTCTTTCAGCGGCGACAGCGTGAAGGGGAGTCTCTAAGAGCTTATTCTCATGCTCTACTGTCTTTAATGGAAGTAGTTTGAATTGTTGTTTGAATTGAATTGGAAGTAGTAATGAAGCGTTTGGAGATGACTCCTCTTGGCACCCAGTCTAGGGGTGGGCCACTTACTCGTGGTTCTAGGGGTAGGTTTCAGGCAGAGGGCAGAGTGATCTGTTTGCGATGTAATCTGCCGGGGCATATTGTTCGCCTTTGTAGAACACCTTTAGAGGGGGGTCCTGATGTCGGAGTGGCTTCAAGCCGTTCTGGTACGCAGCAGGAAAACTAATGCCCCCCGACACACTAGCCTAAGTGTCAGGAGGGGGGGTTGTGGGCTCGAATCCATCTAATGTTGCACAGTTGATTGGGAACTGCCCCACAGTAGAGATTATTGTTGGGGGTGTGACAATAACCTGCTTGTTGGACACCGGTTCCATGGTGAGTACTATAACTCAAGAATTTTTTGAAGAACATTTATCCCAGCGACTTCAATCATCCTTACAGTCCTGCTCATGGCTTCAGTTAAAGGCTGCAAATGGCTTAGAGATACCTTATGTGGGATATGTGGAAGTTGATGTTCATCTTTTGGGCAAAGTTCTACCGAAAATGGGTATTTTAGTTACCAAGAGTGTTCCGGAAGCCTACCAAAAACTTTCCAAAAGGGAAATTCCAGGTCTGGTAGGCATGAACATTATTGGGCAATGCTATAAGGAATTGTTTTTACAACATGGACAGGCTCTTTTTAAGGTTCCAGATGTCCAGCAGGAAAGGTAAAGTCTGGCAGCAGGCTTTTGTTGAATGTCAAAAGTTAAAGCGTATTGAGCAAGATGGTAGGGTTGGTTTGGTTCGGGTCCAACGGGGTCCTGCGGTTCGGGTGCCGGCAGGTGCCATGACGTTTATTTCAGCCTCATACCATGATGTCTACGGTTCTGTGGTCTCAGCTGGATTGTTGGAGCCCGTGTCTTTTGCAGATGGCCAGTTGTCATGTGATGATCTTATCACTTCTGCATTTGTGTCAGTGGGAAAAGGGGTTTTGCAGGTGCCTGTTGTAAATGTGGGTGATCAAGATCAGTGGCTTCAGCCCAAGACGGTACTGGGGGAACTGCATGTTGTTCAGCTTTTGTCTACTCCAGGGGTAATGCAAGTCCATAGGGATGACCGGTGTCATGTAGCTACCGTCCAGTCTATGCAAGCAGAATATGATTCTGGTATTGACTTCTCTCAACTTGCCTGGCCATCCTTATCTGCTCAAGAACAGCAGGAGGCTCAAGTATTGCTGAGAAAGTATCAGAGTGTTTTTACTGAATATGAGGGAGATCTGGGTTGCACTACATTAGTTCAGCATACAATCCCTTTACTGGATTCAGTTCCAGTGAGGCAGAGATATCGGCGTCTACCTCCTTCACAATATGACTTGGTGAAAGCTCACATTCAGGAACTTGTAGAAAACCAGGTGGTGCGTCCTAGTTCTAGCCCTTATGCTTCTCCAATAGTAGTGGTGCAGAAAAAGGATGGGTCAATTCGCCTGTGTGTCGACTACCGCCAGCTCAATGCCAAGACTCGCAAAGATGCCTTTCCTTTGCCCAGAATAAAAGAGTCCTTAGATGCTCTGAGTGGGGTTAAGTGGTTCAGCACTTTAGACTTGGCGAGTGGGTATAATCAGGTACCTGTAGTGGAGGAGGATAGGGAAAAGACTGCTTTTTGTACACCTTTTGGATTGTTTGAGTTTAATCGGATGCCATTCGGTCTATGTAATGCACCTAGTACTTTCCAACGCCTGATGGAGCGAATATTTGGAGACCAGAGCTTTCACACACTCTTGTTGTATCTAGATGACATTGTTATCTTTTCACAAGATTTCCGACAACATCTTCAGTGACTAGATATGGTGCTGGGCCGTCTTAAACAACACAATTTGAAGCTCAAATTGAAAAAATGTAATTTTTTTTCAACTAGGGTTAATTACCTGGGACATGTGATATCAGCGTCAGGAGTTGAAACAGACCCAGAGAAAATTCGAGTGATTGCTGATTGGAAACGTCCCACGTCTGTTAAAGAGTTGAGATCCTTTTTAGGGTTTGCCTCCTACTATAGGCGTTTTGTGGAGGGCTTTGCCAAGTTGGCTGCACCCCTTCATAGACTGGTGGGAGCTCTTCAGGGCTCCAAGAGACAGCCCAAGCCAAGGTTGCTTGGCACAGTAACGTCACACTGGGATGAGGCATGTGAGTTAAGTTTTCAGACCCTAAAAGATTGTCTGGTGAGTGCACCTGTATTAGGATATGCTGATTTTACAAGCCCTTTTGTGGTGGAGATTGATGCTAGCCATGCAGGGTTGGGAGCAGTGCTGTCCCAAGATCAGGGGGGACAGCGATGTCCTATTGCGTTTGCCAGTCGAGGATTGCGTCCTAGTGAGCGAAATATGTCAAATTACAGTGCAATGAAACTTGAACTGTTAGCCCTTAAATGGGCCTTGACAGAGAAGTTCAGGGAGTATTTGCTAGGTGCTGAGTTCACTGTGTACACTGACAATAATCCCTTAAGCTATCTGCAATCCGCGAAGTTGGGTGCGGTGGAACAGCGTTGGGCATCTCAGTTGGCACTGTTTAATTATGAGATCAAGTATCGGCCTGGTACTGTTAATGGTAATGCTGACGCCCTTTCTCGGTTGCCTACCACTGATGATCAGCCTTCAGTAGGTGTAGGGGGGATTACGGTTCCCTCTGACGTTTCTTTGGCTATAAATAGGACAACATTAGGGCCCCAGGTGGCCTTATCCTCGGCAGTGGATGCTATCCCATCACGTAGTCTGGCAGACCTGCAGGTCTTGCAAGCTGCTGACCCTACTGTGGCAGTGTTTGTGGGCTATTGGAGGAGAGGGCAGATACCTACGGTAAAAGAGTTGAAGGGTGAGAAAGAAGGGGTTAGGGAACTGGTTAGGCAGTGGCCAAGAATTGTGGAAAAGGAGGGAGTTTTCTATAGAGCAGTACAGTTGCCTCCAACCAGGCATACGGTGTTTCAGCTGATTTTACCTAAGGCATTGCGGACTGAAGTGTTGATGGCTCTTCATGACCATCATGGCCACCAGGGGGTGGAGCACACTACGGATCTCGTGAGACAATGGTGTTACTGGCCAAACATGTGGCGGGACATAAAAAAATGGTGTACAGAGTGTGCACGGTGTACAGTCGCTAAAGTGACGCAACCCAAAGTACGGACCTTCATGGGTAGTTTGTTAGCCACTAGGCCACTGGAAATTCTTGCTATAGATTTTACTGTGCTAGAGAAGGCAAGTAATGGACAGGAAAATGTGTTAGTTCTCACTGATGTGTTCTCAAAATTTACCCAGGCCTACGCAGTGCCCAACCAGAAAGCCAGTACTGTGGCACAAGTCCTTACAGAGAAGTGGTTTTTTGTGTATGGCGTACCAAAAAGAATCCATTCTGATCAGGGGCGTAACTTTGAGGGGGAACTTTTGAAATGTCTTTGTAGGATTTATGGTATTGAGAAGAGCCGGACTACACCCTATCATCCTGAAGGCAATGGACAGTGTGAGCGTTTTAATCGAACATTGCATGATCTTCTTCGTACACTGCCACCTGAAAAGAAACGCAAATGGCCTCAGTTTTTACCTCATCTTTTGTTTGCTTATAACACTACAATACATCAGTCCACACATTATTCCCCTTATGAGCTGTTGTTTGGACAAAAACCTCAGTTACCAATTTATCGGTTGTTGGGAAGCATGGTGGAAGATGGGGTAGAGAATCTAGATCCTTCCGAATGGGTGGGTCAACATAGAAAACATCTGTCTGAAGTTTATGCTACTACGAGGGAGCATTTAGAGTCAGCGGCAGCCTACCGTAGGCGAGAACATAATACGGTACTACCAATACTGCCTACAGGTACTTTGGTTCGCTGCAGAAATCACTTTCCAGGTAGATCTAAGATTCAGGATGTGTGGAGTTCAACTACCTTTGAGGTTTTGGAATGCTTGGACACAGTGGGAACACTGTATAAGATCAGACAAGTAGGAAGAGAGGGGTGCTGTAAAACCATTCATAGATCAGAGATGAAGCCAGTCTCAGATGGAGAAGGGGCTCAGATACCTGTGGCTTTGTCACCTCAGGAGAGTGTCAATGAAGAGCTTGAGGAGGAGAGTGGTCCTGTTGGAGTAGTGGTTTGTGTGAGACCTAGGGCTGGCATGGGTCAAGGTACAGCCGATGTCGAGACTCCTCTGGGGCAGAGTTTGGGTCAGGTCTTAAGTGATCATGAGTCTACAGACAGTGAGAGTTTATCTCTGGTTGCTGCTGCGGGTGGTAGCCCAGAAAAGCAAGTCGAGCAACCTACGCCAGTGGTTAGACGCTCTTCTCGCAGTACGGCCGGACAACATTCAAATCCGCTCCACCTCCCCCGTGCTGCTGTTCTGAACTCAGCTACATCGAATTTTGCTCCTATTTCTTTTCGACCTTGGCAATAACCATTACGCTATTGGGTTTATTTTCACCGGGACGGTGAACCTTGAAAGAGGGGGTGAATGTGGCATGGCTAAATGCCTAATAGTTCTGTATAGAAAAACATGGACTCTTGCAGCTTTTAAAGACAAGTAGTGGTCTTATAGGGACACACCCATTATAGAGTGGGTGGAACCCAGGTAGGGAGCATGTGATCCCTAGGGGAAGATAAAAGTTAGTTCACTTCCACATTGTCTAAACGACGGGACGGCGGGAGTTGTCTGGTGCGTTGCAGCCGCTACTAGGAGAACTTGGTCTGTGTACGTGTGCTGGTGCCTGGAGCCAACCGCTTGAGAACTAGAGAAGCGCAGGTAGCTGAATCAACGGTAGGTCGCTGGTTATTATTGCTCACGCTGAATGCAGCTGTTGGGAAATGGGGCCTATCCGGTGAGAGTTTCTTAAGCTGTGGGTGAATGTGACTACTTCGGTGCGCAGTGACATTAGCAGCGGCTAACGGGTGCTGGGCTAATGCCGCTTGTATGCCACTTAGGTTTATTGTGCTCCCTACCGTTGTTCATCTGTTTTATTAGTGTCTATGTATCATGCAGGTCGGAGGCGTTCGTGTTGCTTGACTGCCGCCTACTGAGACATTTTGTGTCAACAGAACGTTGGTCTATCAATCATATTGACAACAGCAGTGTCTTTTACTCGGGTATGTCACTTAAAATTGGGGTACCATGGTGATAGCATATGGGTTTATGGGTGGTGGTGTTATTGACTGCATGCCTAGTGTGCAATTCAAAGGGCTCTGTGGGTTGGGCACTTCCTTGGCCACATCTTATTGGTCTGTGATATGTTACTTGTTGTCTATATGTATCAGCTTAAACCCCATACAGCCTTTTAAGAGTATCTACAGTGTTTTAGTACCTGTTTTAATTAACTGAAATAAAATTTGTATTGATACTTGGCATCCTGAGTGATACACGTGTGTTATTGTCTGGCCCTCACACTCATTCGGTTGAGTGGCCTAGCAAGGGGTCCCCTTTCCCATAATATAGGGGTGGCGTAGTCGATGTATTGATATCGTGGTCGTGCACAGTGTTAGCCTTGGGCGTCTGGGGTGTGGTACACCGCCCACCATAACATAGTAGCCCCCCCCCAGAGAAGAGCTAACCCTGGCACACTTTCAAATATGCAATTGAAAGCTGCATGTACACTGTGTTACCTCCATGACTTGACTCACCTACTTCCTTCAGGGCTAGACGAAGCTCTGGACTGCTGATAGTCCCAGAATTATCCATGTCGTTGCGTTTGTAGATGTCCTGTAACAGAAAATAAATAAGAAATAATTACAACCAATAATTCTTTGTAATCTTAAAGTGCACTAAAGAGCAGCAGTTCTTAAACTCAGTATGTCACCAAGAGGGTTTTCAGTCTGAATGTTTGAAATAATTTTTTGTAAATAATACTTGCATATAAAACTAATGAGAATTAAAAGGCACTGAATAAAATATTAGAACAGTAACCCAACATCACAAAAACATTATAAATAACAAATAATTCAGATTTAAATGTGGTAAAATCTTATGCTCATTTTAGACAATATTCTGCCAAAATGATACCAAGAGCTTAACGTATTCCTAAATTCAATGAATGTACTGATTTACAAAATGGTCACTAAATACTCCATATTCATATGGAGAGCTGATATGATGTTTGTGCTTGTTACATTAGTTTAGATAAGATGATGTCTAAATGAAACTTCTTGTCACTTACCAAGTATTTCTGTATTTTCTTCCACAGCGTAGCAAACTCTCCCAGGCCCAACTTTCCATCACCACTGTCCTGAGTGTCAATTAAGGGACTCATTCTAGAATACTACTAAACTTTGTGTGTTAATTGTGCTCCCAGCAGGTTATTTAAGTGCTCTAACTACTGCTAGTTTTTGGATGACCTAGACTTGAGACAGGAACAGGTATTTCAATAAATTTAGATAGTAGATAGTTGTCATAGAAATATTAAAGATAATAGTAAAAAACAAATATTATCACTTTAAATGAAAAATTTACACTTCATTGTATGTACCATTCAATTACACAATTACAAAGCACAGCAAGCTGGAACATGTGTTTTCTTTCTCTCTTTTTTATTATATATATATATACTTTAATATTTTTTCAAATTGCCATTTAAAATGGAAAAGTATTATTATATTAAAGTACAGTAGTAAGATAACTGTAACTTAGAGTGTAGAGCCAGTCTACACACTGGTAAAGTACAGAGAGATGAATACTTCTCAATACTAAAATACCTTGTTGTAGAGGTATGCAGGAACTAGGATAAAGAACATTTGAGGCAAAAATTATAATTCTGACAAAAATTATGCAATGAATTATGTGCTTTTATTTTAAATTAAGTTACACAATTTTTTCTCAAATAAATATATTTTGAGTCGACTGAGTTGACAGTCAAGTTAAGGTTTATTTTAAATCTAACACTGAACTATACTGTCACTGTCCAACAAAAAAATATGTATCTCCAAAATAGTAACTTTATAGCAGGAGAAAAAAATTTCTTAGCTTATAGTGAAAGTCAATGTATAATAGTCTATTCGAAGCAAACTTTTAAAACGTAATTCCAAGGCCATTCATCATTACATTTTCACAAATTGTGAATGGCAGCTAATGTGTTCATATGATTTAGTAAACAAAAAAATAGCCCTAACCCTTACCCTAGCAACGATATAACAATCTGTATTCATCCAGGTTTACAGCAATTGTAAATAAGTGGAAAATGTTCAAGAAAAGCAAGAAGGATACATCCATGAGGTTGACCATGGTCCGACAGGTGTCCAATGAGAAGCCATCTGTTTTAATGTCAGTTCCTAAAGAAATAAAGATTAAAAAAAGCCAGCAATCAGGAAATAGGCCTGGACACTTCAAAGCTCTGATTTTATATAACAAGAACAAAAAGAGCATACGTACGTTTTGCAATAATTTTGTTTAAAATTGTTTTGAGTTCTGAAGCAGAGATTAGCATATCCTGGAAGGGAGAGGTAAATAATTTCATTAAATTAATTAATATAAACTAATTAAGACATAAATTAATTTCAGATAACACAAAAGATTACACTGTTAACAATCCGAATCAGAATCTCTTTATTTCGCCAGGTATGTTAAACATACTAGGAATTTGTCTTGGTGACAGCAACACATGTATGACATGTAACACGTACACAGACTGTTAACAAACATAACTCTAAAAGAGGTACAATAAACAATAAATAGACTAAAGAATACAAAAAAAAGAGCGTTAAGACATAAATTAGACAATATAAAATCTATACTGTACAGATATGAGTATGAATATAAATGTTTCCAAATATTCCTAAGGTAGGTTATATTATATATTGTTGTAGAAGTCACAGAAATAGAACTTCTGTACAGCTGTGCAAAAGTGAGTAAAGTGTCCTGTTCAGTGCAGTTAAGTCCAGTCGGTTTAGTTCAGTGGTTTGGAGACTCAGAGGTGTTCACTGTGGTTGAGGAGAGCTACAGCTCTGGGAAAGAAGCTGTTAGCATGTCGTGTTGTGCTGGTTTTGATGGTCCTTAGTCTTCTACCAGAAGGGAGAGTTTGGAAGAGGTGATGTCCAGGATGTGAGGGGTCAAGCGTAATTTTGCTAGCGCGTTTCCTCACCCTGCTGGTGTGGATCTCCTGAAGCGTTGGCAGGTTACATCCAATGATCTTCTCTGCTGATCTGATGATGCGCTGGAGCCTGGCTCTTTCTTGTGAGGTAGAGGAACCAAACCAGATGGTTATGGATGAGGTGATGATGGACTCGATGATCGCTGTGTAGAACTGGATCATCAGGGTCTGTGGCAGGTCAAGTTTCTTGAGCTGTCTCAAGAAGAACATTCTCTGCTGAGCTTTCTTGGTGATGGGGACGGTGTTCCTCTCCCACTTAAGGTCCCTGGATATGGTGGTGCCCAGGAACTTGAGTGACTCTACAGTGGAAACTGCGGTGCCATTGATGTAGAGTGGGAATACAGGGGGTGGGTTGCGTCGGAAATCCACCACCATCTCTACAGTCTTGTCTGTGTTCAGCAGCAAGTGGTTGTCACTGCACCAGGACACCAGCTGACCAACCTCCTTTCTGTAAGCAGACCCATCACCATTGGCTATGAGGCCCACCAGAGTGGAATCATCTGCAAACTTCAGGAGCTTTACAGCTGGTTCCTTGGAGACACAGTCGTTGGTGTAAAGGCTGAAGAGAAGGGGTGAAAGAACACACCCTTGTGGAACTCCAGTGCTGAGTGTTCGAAGGTCTGAGGTGTGTTTCCCAAGCCGCACATACTGTCTTCTGTCTGTGAGGAAGTTTGCAATCCACTGACACATGGAGTCCGGCACTGACAGCTGGGAAAGTTTGCTTTGAAGTAGCTGCGGCACAACGGTGTTGAAAGCCGAGCTAAAGTCAACAAACAGAACCCGAGCGTAGGTTCCAGGGCTGTCCAGATGTTGAAGGATGAAGTGGAGAGTTAGGTTGACCACATCATCAACAGATCTGTTTGCTCTGTATGCAAACTGCAGGGGGTCCAGCAGGGGATCTGTAATGGTCTTTAGGTGGGCTAAGACCAGGCGTTCAAAGACCTTCATGACCACAGATGTCAGGGCGACAGGTCTGTAATCATTAAATCCAGTGATGGTGGATTTCTTGGGGACTGGAATGATGGTGGAGGTCTTGAAGCAGGCTGGAACACAACGGAGCTCCAGTGATCTGTTGAAGATGCTGGTGAAGACTGGTGCTAGTTGGTCACAGCAGTGTTTTAGGATGGATGGAGAGACTGAATCAGGTCCCGGGGCTTTCTTCACCTTCTGTCTGCTGAAGAGTCTGTGGACGTCCTGCAGGCTGATGGTGAGACAAGCTGGGGGTGGAGGTGTGAGAGCCAGTGTGGGGGAGAAGGGGGTTGATGATGGGGTGAGAGAGTCTGCTGATTGTCTATTGTTTGAAATCTGCAGAAGAACTCATTCAGGTCGTTGGTGAGCTGTCGGTCGTTCAGGTGGAGGGGGGTATTTCTCACCTTGTAGCCAGTGAGAAGCTGAAGACTGTTCCAGGCTGACGATGGGTCGTTAGCTGTGATGTGGTTATCCAGCTGCCCTGAGAACTTTCTTTTCACTGCTTTAACCCCTTTCTCCAATCTGTACTTGGCTTTTTTGTAGACAGCTCTGTCTCCACTCCTGAATGCGGCCTCCTTCTCTCGCCTAAGCTGTTTCAGTTCTATAGAAAACCAGGGTTTGCTGTTACTGTATTTAACACGTGTTCTAGTTGAAATACAGCTGTCTTCACAGAAGCTTGTATATGACGTCACAGCGTCTGTGTATTCGTCTAGTCCGTCTGTCGCCTCCTCAAACACAGCCCAGTTTGTGGATTCGAAGCAGCCCTGCAGCTTCTCTATGTCTCCACTGGTCCACCTCTTCACTGTTGTAATGGCCGGCTTGTTGGTTTTGAGTTTCTGCCGGTACGTGGGAATGAGGTGAACGAGGCTGTGATCGGAGAGCCCGAGAGCAGCGCGCGCAACAGCGCGATAGGCATTCTTGATGCTTGTGTAGCATTTGTCTAGTGTGTTGCCTTCACGTGTAGCGCACGCGATATGTTGCCTGTATTTGGGCATCTCCTTCGTGAGGTTAGCGCTGTTAAAGTCCCCCAGAATGATCAGCAGCGAGTCTGGATGATCTCTCTCTAGTTCCATTATCTGTTCGGCCAATTGTCTCTGCGCGTCGCTGGTGCACGCGCTCGGCCTAATATACACGCCGGCCAGAATGAAGGACCTGAATTCTCTGGGAGAGTAAAACGGCCGACAGTTAATGAAGAGAGACTCCAGATGAGGAGAGCATGATGTTAACAATACTGTAGTGTCTCTACACCAGCGCTCGTTGATGTAGAAGCAGATTCCTCCTCCCCTACTCTTCCCGCTACGTTCCACATCTCTGTCCGCTCTCAGTAGCTGGAAGCCCGGTACGTCCAGCGCACTGTCCAGGATCAGCTCGTTCAGCCAGGTCTCCGTGAAGCAGAGGGCAGAAGCAGAGGAGAAGTCCTTGTTGGTCCGGTGGAGCAGGAGTAGTTCTTCAGTTTTGTTGCTGAGAGATCGGAGGTTGGAGAGGAATAATGATGGTAGAGGTGTGCGAGGCCCGCGCTGCCTAAGACGCACGAGCGCGCCCGCGCGTCTGCCCCTTCGTCTGCGCCTCCAGCATCTCCTTGCGAGGCCGAGCAGCGTCAGCGCGGCCTTTGTAAAGATTTCCACAAACTCTGAAGGTTCTTGAATAAATTCCGGCATAAAATCAGGAGAAATGTTGTCCCTGGCGGTTAGTAACTGTTCTCTGTTCCAGCTGACCAAGTTTGAGGTACAATAGACAACATTAATTAACAAAAACAAACATAACACGGAGGAGCTCGTCACAGTGGCTGCCATCCTCGGCACCATCTTGTAAACAAAATCCAGAGAAGAGAATGACCATCACAATTTTACATAATGGGATTAACTAAATAAATGATACATAGGGAATATTGCAATTCAAACCAAATTGAAGCTCTGTACTTACATTTCCAGCAAGTTTTTTAAATAGACCTCTGAAGGTAGCATCTAGGTCATTCTCTGACACAGTTTCCTTCATAAACAAAAGTTTAGAACTTGTTTATTTACATAAAACTAACAGAAAATAATTTATTTTAATGTAAAATATTATTTATATTGACTCTTTCATTGTGAGTCTTTTTAGGTGACTAATTAAAAAAATAAAAAAAAACTCACATCATCTAATTTAGCATCCACTGGATCATCACATCGTCTGTTGAGAAAAAATTGCATTGTGTAAATATACAGTATTTATTTACAAGTTCCAGCATTATGCTAAATAATATGAACATTGTCACAATAAAATGCTATAAAAAGAAGGGTAAAGAGAAACTAGGCAAGCCTAATTTAGTTGGACCACAGTAATATAGCAGCCATATAGCCATTGTCACAGAGGTTTTTCTGGCATTTCAAAAACAGGATTCAAAAAGAGATTCGCACACGCACCAGAGAAGGCGAATGTGTGGATTTTTTCCACCTCATTGAAAAACACCCACTGTCACATTTGGAACCTTAAAAAGGTTTGCTCTTGCACATTTTAAACCATTTGATAGCATTAGCATTTAAGCTATCATTTTTGACAAAATATCATTTAACCTGTACCAGTACTGGTGTCTGTATTAGAAAAAAGTGAATATTTACTGTGTATCAGTCGTCTTCTCAGAGAACACACGAATACAGAAGTCCCCATCCTTGTTGGGCTCGAAGGTGGAGGGGACGATTAGGTATTTGCCCGGTGGCAAACTGAACCTGCTACAGACCTCCCGCAAGTTGATGAAAGTTTCTGATCGAGCCTTCTGAGCATGTGTCAGGAAGTAGTTCTTATCAAGGTGCACATTCCTCTGGCCTTGGAACTGATAAAATGAAAGTGCTAGTCAGAGGGCTGGAAAAAGGAAGACTTAATATGTTTTAACAGAAAATGTCATTTGATTGGATACAGGATTCACTCTTACCTGAGGAGGCACCTGTGAGGATACAAAAAAAAAGGGTCAGCTTCAAATACAGAGACATGAATTAAGATTTTTTTATTTTTTGCCGTTCCTTCATGGGATGAAAACTATTTTGGCAGATGACTAATTTTTTGGTGATAAATAACTCTGATATTGGATCAAGCCACCATGTTTGTTTGTTCACTGAAGAATGCACGGGTAATCACTAGTTTTTGGGCATTCCCGTTGTTTTCTATTTAATGGTGTGGTGATGGCATCCACATTTTCCATTTTCATATTTGAAGAATAACAGTAAAGACATGAAAAATAAAAAATAATAAGGAATTATGCTGGGACTAAAAGAGGTTGAAGAAATGTCCTATTTCCTGTCTCTTATTTTAGATGGTCTAGAATTGCAATTGTGTGGTTGTGTACACAGTAATGTAAGAACAAACCCTGTGCCTAATTTCATAAAACACCTCAAGTGAAAAATCTTCCCTTAAGGTTTATACCTAAGAGTTGTAAAAAGTTGTTTTTGGCAACAGAGCACTGAAATCTTCCCAGAGCAAAACATTTTTGATTCATTATTATATTTTTCAGTTTTCCCTAAAACATTCTCATATTGTATTCACAAACTGCCAGTCCCCCAATCTCATCTTTAAACATGCATCTTTCCTCATGTTATTTTCCACATTAGGTTTCTCTTCCTCCTTCCCTTCTGATCCCTCCTTTCTATTCTTCTCCTATTTTTACTCTGGCAGTTCGATTTTTCTACCATTAAACAATAATGAAAAGCAGTTTGAAGGAAAATGATAGTGGAAATGATAAATGTACATGACTTACATCTTAGCCCTAATTCGGACAGTAAGCCATAATCTGTTTAGTGTGTGAAGTTTAATTCCAATAATCATTGTCCAATTGTAAAGCCACCTTAAACCAAACATTTAAACACACACCAGACACACACATTATATGGCTTAAGGTATGTATACTTCTGCTCAAATAACAGTACTTCTGAAATAAAAAAATTAAAAGGAGATTTTCCCCCTTTGCATCAGTAGCACCTTTTATATTCTAGGAGAGCTTTAGACTTGGAACATTGCTGGGAGAATTTATAAGTTTTCAACTCCAGGAGCATTAGTAAGGACACTGATGTTCGATGGTTCTGGTACTGGTTCTGGTACTAATTCCAAAGATACTGAATGGAGGGCTTCTTGCCTCTGGCCCAAACTTGACATTGGACACAGTGCCTAACTGCTCTAGTGCATTCCCATTCTATTCATTCTTTTTTATAAAGATAATTCAAACTGTGCACTGAATGTCCATGTACAAACTGGGTGCACCACAAAGTAGCCGACTTTACCTGCTATATGGCAGGGCTATTAATTAAGTTTCAGTGAGATCCATTTTGTAAAATATCCTCCCAGCAAAGGGTGTCGCCTCATAGTGGCACTTCACATTGGTCCTTTTGATTAATGCCATGTTTTTGTTTCACTTAAGACACACTGGTGAAAAGTGGCAGCAATTTCAAAATTTGTTTTCTGCTTCAAATTTCTTTATTTTGTAGCAAGCCATTACTCATTCTCACATGCCCCTTGCTCTTTCTAGTGAACTGGTCATGCTGGGTAAGCAATCCGTTTTCATTGGCTCCATTGAGAGAAGCTTTTGCGGCATTAACTGGATTTGCTGTGTCTGTGGCTGTTGGCTATTGCCACAACTGTCCAGAAACAATGTTTCTTAAATTATTATTTGTTTTCAATATAATAAAAAGCAGTCATGTATCTGGATATAACTATTACTTGATCCCTGTCTGGACTGAGGTCCAACATTTGGAGATACCTGGTATAAGGGATCCCTAGAAACATTTGGATGTACTGTATATTTCTGATACATTACTTTCAAGTGGTTGTGAAATCATGTTCTTTTATAACTATTCAAAATTCTGTAATGATTTAGGACTTTGTTTGATATACAGAAGTGTCCATTATTTGATCTCTGCATCACAATTAAACATTATTTCAGAAATACCTAAAGAAAAGAAAATAGTGGTAAGAAGAAGGTTGGTAGCATTAGTTTCAATAGAAACTACTCCTTTAAATTTCATGGATCATAACAATGCTAGACAAAAAAAAAAAAAAAAACATAGCCCCATGTTTAGTCAAGGGCCGGGAGTAAAAAAAAAAAACCAAACAGTTTTCTGACCTCGTAGATGGCATAACCGATGGTGTTCATGTCCTCCCCAACCTTCCTCAGCTGCCGCCTGTTCTTCTGTATCAGGCCCACGACCATGCTGCAACCTGTTTGGTTGGCATTTGGATCATTGTCCTCTTCATCAAGCTTAATCACAAACTGAGGGTTCATCCAGAAAGTGTCTGCAAAAGTGCAGAAAATTAAACTGCAGTCCAAAATCCAAATCACAATTTGAGTGCAATTAGTAGATTACAAGAGCTGCAATATTTGTCATAGAATACATTGGATATCACAATGTTGGCTTAAGTTTTAAGAAAAGCATAACACTGAACTAAGTCATACTCTGGAACGTTGGGCCATCCACAGTAAATGGGACATATTTGTAATTACTTGTCAAACATTATTCATTTAATAATTACTTAAATGAATTTAAAATGAACAAAATTATAATATGCATGGAGATTATTAATGTTTTTAAAGGATAGTCCAAAAAACACTCTCCAGTTTTCATAGCCTGTAAAATGGTCTATAGCCCTAAGAGAAATCAAGTGAGTAGCTTATGAGTAGCTGTGGGGCGGACCTACTGCTGGCTTTACTGGGGACACTAAAGGAACACATCTGTGCCTAAAATTCAGGGGTTTCAGAATACATGGCCAAGCTGAGGTAGGTGTGTCTGTTTAGGATTAGCATTCAAGCCTATAGACCCTGAGGCTTTGGGTGGGATTCAGAAAAACATGAAAATGAAGAGCTTAACATTTGAATGAAGTTCTTAGTGTGGAATAAGAATATACCTGACCAGGTTTAAATAAATTTGCCTGATGAACTAAATATGTTTCCTCTTTAGCCCATATATGGAATATAAGCTGCAAGAACAGACTATTTCAATTTCATTGCATTTCTTTTCTTCACCCTGAAGCGAAGAAGTGATTTGCTTGGATTGTTTTTTTTTTTTTTACTTTTAAATGCACAGACAAACTTAAAAATGTTCATATTAAAATAGACTAAATTGTTTAAAATATATAAATATACATATTTATAGGTATTTGAATAACCAGACTGGGTTCGGTTAATGATAGATTAACTTAATCAATTTTTAAATATAAAATTCCAATGCCCAGCACAAAATTATAGCTTTATAATTACAGGACAACTTAAATATATATATATATATAGGACATGGGCCCTTTAAAATTATATCTAAGACTAGATCTGTTTATCTGAATATTCTGCTTTTTATACTGTTAATAAAAATAACAACAAGAGGAAACAATTATGATTCTTGATGAATACAATATTTCATTTAAACTTTACAAGACTATGTTGAAAGAATTTGCAGAGCTATATAAGGAGATTATAAGGGTTCAGACTGGGGGCCCAGTTGCCCACTAGGCCAACCCCAGCCAGCAGAGGGAGACATGGAGCCAACACACCTTAGTTAAGAGAAATCAGCAGCACCTGTTTCTCTCATACTTAAGGAAAGCCAACACACACCTCAGTGCTCAGTCTTGGGTTTCTGTTTTTAAGAGTGTGACACAAGCCTAGCTGGTAATTTTCGTAAAGTCCCTAGAGTGTTCTCCTTGGTCTCCTTCCTGTGAAATCTTCTTGAGTCTTTTGTTCTTTGTTTATCTCTTTTATTAAAAAAAAAAAAAAAAAAAGATTTCTAAATTTGTGTTTCTTCTTTTCTCAAATCTTTTGGTTTGGCCCCCGCCTATTTAGTTGTCGTTTTCTTCTTTAATTTGGGAAGTTCCTTTTTGTTTTTTAGTTGAATATCGTTTTCTGTTTTTTCTGCACCTGAGTCCATTAACAAACTACTCCACTAGTAGCTCACTCAGGGTTCCTTGGTTTTAATCCATCCCTGGGTAAGCTATCACATTACAGATTTATTTAACAATGAATTCATAAGACTGTGGTACTACATACATTAGTATACCTTAGAATTTAACATTAGTAAAATTTCCTGTGGCCATCAAAGTGACTTTAAATGTTTTTAAGAAGACTAGCTATTCCAGATAAACCAAAGTTAATTAGCTCACAACAAATAAAAGCATTGTACTTCAGAATTTTTGGCAATCAACTGTAAAATTACGTTCTGGGTATAATCGTGCAAAGACCAGCAGTCACTTCAATGACATCTGAGTGAATTTTGTGTGTGAATGTTGTGCAATACTTTGGAAGGTATGTTCTTTGTCTGAACACAATGTCCTGTATTTGCACCTTGACATTCCCTAAATTCTACCAAACCACTTTTGATCATATATCTATATTGAAACTTTGAGTATCTCCAAGTAATAATATAAATACCACGCCTATGATTGTTTTTGAAACCTATTAAGCTTTAAAACTTACTATGACCAAGCTCAAACTATTCAAACACAATAATACCTAAAAGGAAGGAATACACAGGCAATACCATATTTTGAAATAAGTGGGTACTACTTCAAGACAGGTTTGTTGCAGGAAAGTATCAGATTAATTTTTGATTTTCTATACAATATCCAGTTAAGCATTATCTACAATATCAGCAGTCTCCTACATTTTCTACCAATACCCGGAGAGAAAAAACAGCCCTGAGGCTAAATTACAACTATTGGCATTAAAAACACAATCTCTTACTGGGATTGTTACGGCAGCCCCCAGCAGTGGAACCCCTCCTCCATGTGCCGGTGTGGTTACACACACTCCAGGGTCTCACAGCCTCACTGGTGATGGCATCTGGAGTAAGAGTGCAGATTTCTACACGGGAGTACTGCTGCATAAACTCTGAAAATGACATCCTAAACACAAACACAGATGCACACACCCGCCCACAGAAATATTATTACAAACATAGAATGAAAAACCAGGAACCAATATACATTTAAGAAAATGTTGTATACTTCATCAGCCATGGACTGATGTAGAACTGTAACTTTTGTAAGAAACTGAAAACAAAACCTATTAAATATCATAAATGAAAATACAGAATCAAGGATCTAGTCTTTCTCAGTACTATTACCAAAATTCTCCATCTTCTGCATTGGCATTTGGCCGCTCTGAAGGGTCCACAGAGTTCCACTCAGATGACCTGCAGAGATGGAAAGAAAAGCATTCACATTTATAGTTCGCAACACACATGTAGAAAACTTTATTCTGCCTCTTCATCAAAACTATTGTCAACACCTGTCTAATAAATAAAAAACACAAATTAGTATGGATAAGTAAAAACATCTGTAATAAATATCTGTGAAATTGAACAATGTTTAGAATGTTAAGGCCATCGGGTTTTCTGCTAAAGTGCGCATTTTTTTTATTTTACAGCATCATTTATTTGTAACACTAATCCAAGAGAATCTATTTCAGTATTCTGTATCTTATTTTTTTATGTGTTAGAATAACTATAGAAAAACAGAGGTTGGACAATGCAAAAATATATTCTGAATTGTAAGTTCATCATATTTTTACACTCTTATTATTAGCTCAAACTTTATTTTCTTAATTAAATTTATATATTAGAGTTTATATTGGAGATTAGAAAGGAATATTACCCATCACTCCATGCACCTGTCCACTCCACCTGACCCCAAGGATTCCTCATTCTCACCAGCTTTTCTAGCCTGCCACAGTACTGTACCTAAATCAAACAGAACACAAGCCCTTAGACTAATACAAAGATATCCATATACTCTCTATCATCCACACATCAGTTTGTATAAATTAAAACAGCACAGTATTAGTCCAGAGGACACAATTCCACTGCTCCTCCATCCAGTGCTGGGGGTCTTAATATCCCTCTAGGCAATGCTTGGTATGATTTCAGCCTCATAATACAAGCTATGTACACACAGTTAAACATCTGTTCTCACAGTGGATGCACTAAATACAATTGGCATTTCATTGATTTTTAGACCATGGAAATGAAATAGGAACCCTGTCAACACAATAACACAACAAACCCACAACAAACTACAAACGCCACCGTGCCACTGTCTTTTTATATATTTATTATAATAACTACTATTTACTTTCACACCAAAAGCTGCAAAACCAGTTTCTGCTTAGTGTCCTTCAATCTCTAATAGTTACTGTTGCCTTTCGAGTGTTTTGAGGACCTGTACCTCAGTGGCTGCAGTGAGAGAGTAGGCATGACCCTTCACCAACTTCTGACGAGTGATAGCCTCTGAATCGGCAGCACTCGTTATCTAGAGTCACACAAACAGACACAGCATGAATAGTTAATTCAGAGCAGATTTGTAAAAACCAAGCAGTTTGCAGTGAATTCAGAGAAATGTCTCACATCGATAGAGCAGCCCAACAAAGCTCCAGCCTCCAGGGCCTTTTGGATGATCTGGAACATGTTGGAAGGAGCTTTTCTCAGCTCGTAGCTCTCAGCTATGCCTCCAGTGAAGTCTTCAAAGCCCTCTGAGGTGGAACCTCCAGACAGGGCCTCATAGCACCCGTTAACCCTGAGACGAAAGTCAAAATCAGCAGGGCACTGCAGTGCTAACAACACTTTATTTAGGCGAGTAAATATATACAGTTATTATGTAAAAATTTTTACACTACTTTGCCCTCCTTTTCTGCAGTAACAACTGGCTTTACACTAAATAATTGGAACAGTCACAATAGTATTAGTGAAGTCAGTTACTAACTAAATATGCTCTAGATCACAAAAGCAGCTGAAAGCAGTTGCAATGATCTGCAGCCCAACACTGGGGGTCTTTATAACCCTGTAGTTGAACTTTTCCCAAAAGCAAAACCTGACTATTAATACATTCCTAATCCTAAACCCTTACATCTGCTCCTTAATCTATTATTCTGTTTATTAATCAGAATAACTGGAAACAATAACAGGTTAATGTGCTGGTCTTTTTCAGTGCATTACATATGTGTGCATTCATGAGGGCGAATTTCTTGTATATGTAGCATATTTGGTGATTATATTCTGCTAGATATTATAACAGTTGAACAATTTTTTGCTAGGCAATAGTGGTCCATAAAAATAAAATTGTAACCTCTGTATGTGAGACATTCAAATAAAAACTCCCCAAATTAGCTAAACTGTGTTTTTAATTTGTACATCAGAACATAGTTTGCCATCGGCACATAGCCAACCAGCCCAGCAAGTGATCCACTCTGGCAGAGTGAGAACACATAACAAAGCTTCAAGCAGAATGGCCTATGAATGCTGATGTTGTGACATAATGAGGTTAGCAACCGTGTTTTACACACGCAGAAACACACACACACACACACACTCACTTTGCGTAGGCCTTTTCCATCAGTGCAGTCCAGAACTCACTGCCCTCTTCTGAGTGGACAAACAGCAGCTTGCCATCCTTCACTGGTAGCCTGTCATCGATTACAACATCCACCCATTCACCATACTGCCAGAACTAAAGAGAGCGTGGACACAAACGCAATTTAGATTTGTACATCAGAGTAATTCACATAAAAATAATTTTAAAAAATTGTCCAATGTGTCCAAATCTCCAACTGACCATACAGAGACAGCAAAAATACCATCCAGTCCATTAGAGGTAAGTACAAATTCAGGATACAAATGTCAATATGAAGTTCATGAATACAAGGATTATAAAAATGCAACTAAAACTGTTTGTATATACCTGTGCATAGAAGGTGATTTCTTCCAAATAATAGAAAACCTTTTAAAATGGGACTGCACAATATTTCTTTTTAGTATCGTCTTAGTGACAGTCACATGACAGGACATGCTATGTCACATGGAGCACAGTGTGGATGAGGCTGGTGCTGCATATAATAATTTTTTTTAATCATACTGAGAAACAGAAAAGCATAGAGAGAGAGAGAGAGAGAGAGAGAGAGAGAGAGAGAGAGAGAGAGAGAGACAGGCGTCTGAGGTTGCAGACAAATTCTAAAGTTTACTCTTAACTTTATTCATAGATGAGCCCCTTATGAAGAGTAAAACACATGCATTAATAATATGACATGTGGATCATTGCCTTCTTGTGCAAATTCCTGCATTTCTTAATATTGAACAAAACATTTTTCCCAATATCATGCAGCCATACTTGAAAAGCCCAATAAGCCTCAAATATATCTGCTACCTGGAACAATAATAGCTGAATGCTGTTAGACACTTTCTCATTTAACCTGATTTTAACGGAATATATTTTTAACTGGCAATGTATATGCAGATGTTAAAAGCCCAGTTGCAACTCTGATGCAGAACAACTGAAATTCCTACATACAATGCTATCCACACATATCACTGCCAATAGAAAAGTGGAGGTAATGAAGCACCTCCAGCACCTCTTGTACCTGAAAGTGAAAGATACCGGCATAACTGGACCCGAAATCCTGACCACTTGGGACCACCCTAGCTAGCACATCCTCATTCAGAGTGAGAGAGGCAATTGCTGCAAGGAGCCAACAGTCCCCTGAGAGAGAGAGAGAGAGAGAGAGAGAGAGAGAGAGAGAGAGTGCAAGAGGGAGGTAAAGACATGATGAGCTGAAACATTTAAGAGTGACAAACATGCAAAAAATAAGAAATCATGAAGCGGACAAACACTTTTTCACACCACTGTATGTGAATTTGGTTAATTGTCGTGTCTACTAAAAAGTTTCACTTAATGTATTCATTAAAATTTAAATGTCTAATATGTTTAAGCCCAAGTGTCTTGTTATGGACATACCCTGTGGCATTACTCAAAGAACCCTTTGTAGTACTCTTAATTTTAAAAAATGTACCCATAAACGCTATTAACCTTAAAGTTTATTTTGTTCCATGTATGCAACTATGATGGTTCAAGGTCCAGCTAACTATCATAACTTACTACTGAATTCTAAAAGGTTTTTAAAACAAGTCAAAGGTTAAAGCATTTGTTTGTTTGATTTTTCCACAGACCTGGGACATGTCTCAACAAATGCTTTTTCTGCTTTCGTATTTTTACATATTTTTGCCTAAATGTATCTCATGAAAATGCAACTAATAACATTTGATTGTCATGTTAATATATGCATTGTAAAAGCTTCTAGAAACACGTGCAATAAGCTTAAATAATCTCAAGCAGATAATTACGTAATTATTGTGATAGTCTTAGCAGTAATTGGAAAACGGAACAAAATTAATATTAGACTTTTTTCATTCATTCTTTGATTTGCTGCATTAAAACTGGTGTAAAACGTGTGCAAAAAAATTTATTTTAAATAATAATGCATGGCACATGTTGGTTTTTGCATACATTAACCTGATTACACTTCATTTGTATTGCATAATACCTGTATGTATTTCTACAGTTTAAGTTCTAAGAATGAGACTTTTCAGGCCATCAAATGTATGAGAAAGATTTGAAAATGTATTAATTAATGATAAATTAATAAATAAATCTTTAATTTATTTCCTCATTTGTAATAAATAAAAGAGTGGTTTTGGGATACAGCACTGCAGTAAAACACCAGTCTGGATCCATTCCATTTAAACATAAAGATGTTTATGCACATGTGGGACAATTTTAGAGCAGAGTCTATTCAGATTGCTGTCAGATATAGGTCACTTTACACCGACAGTGTGAACAGCAGAACAAGAAAATCAGATTTGATCATGAATCACATTTGGGACAATTTTACCTGCTGTGTGAATGTTGCCTTTGACAGAGGTTCTAGTATTTTACACCAAAAAGTACAGAAGTCCAGCTAGATCAGTTTCTCTGTATTGTTCCATGTTAGACAGTAATTATTTTGTGTGTGTGCGTTGGGGGGGGACTGGTTTGGTTACTCAAGGGCTGGGCTCAATGAGTAACCGTAGTTGCTAATTCAACAGAATTTTATGGCTGCAAGTAGAAGGAGAGTGTGGTGGGTCCTATGTGAAACTCTAATGGATTGGCATAGGATATTTATCTTATCTTGTGTATGAATATAATTAATAATAAGTAATGCCATGAAATAAAATCTGACTGAAATGTGCATCCTTTTGTACGTGCCATATCAAGCCTATTTGTTGGAAGGAAACCTGTTAGGTGCACATAAAATGTTGTAAGAATGAAAAGGCAGGCTTTTTAATTGCAGTCAAATAATTCCCTCTGTGAGTAAGATTCACAGAATGGGTTGTTTTACTGGCTGAAGCAGTTTCTGGCAGCGGCTTATAGAGGGAAAGGTCAGCCACTGTATTTGTTTATATGAAAGGGATGTGTGTGTGTGTGTCTGTTTGGGTGTGGTTGGGCTTGGAAAGGTGAGGAGTGCAACTTCCTGACTCAAAGATGCAGCAAAACACCGTCAGCAGTAAGAAAAACATTAATGATTTTGACTTATGTATCTGGATTAGTCTTCACTTACCAAGGGCCCCTTGGCAAATGTCAGTTCTCGTGGCACCCCCAGCGATGAACTGGGGTCTCAAACACAGCTCCTGCACATAAGAATAAGCAGCTGAGCTTCAGCATAGACACACCTTCCTCATATTATAGTGTCATTTATATAATCAAAAACATATTAAAAACATTTTTGTAAAAAAGAAAATGTTAAATAAAAAAGTGAAAACACTACAGTCCTTTTAAATGGTGGTTATTGTTCATTCTCTGGAAGCTGATGTTAGGACAACTTCTTCAGCTCGTCATGATTTACAATTTAAGTTTTGATTGTATTTCTGTAGTTCTGTATCTATTGTATTGATATAGAACTTCAACACAGACCTCTCTTGTGTCTGTGTTGATTTAAAAGAGCCTTAATGCCTATTATAAAGGTATGTATTTGCAAACAAAACGCCTCACAACCCTTGAATATGACTCATCTCCACGTCACATTCCTGATGTTAGCTACTGCTTAAAAATGACACCCAGCATGACTTTCTTGGGTTTTTAAATAATAACACATACTTTTATCCAGAAGTCATTAATGCTGCAAAATCCACTAGTTTTTTGTATTTTATAATACAGTAGTGTACATACGGATGTCCATAAGTGATAAAGCAACCAAATCTGAGGTAATCACTGCTGCTAAGTTCATAATAATCGATCCACTATATCAGCACTTACTTTGGGTCTTTTCCATTGCACTCCTCTGGTTTTGTAAGAGTTTGGTCCTAGTTCCTTGAAGCCCAGAGATTCTGGGGCTGCTGGGAACATAGGATCACAGAAGAGCTGCCCGGTGCTCAGACACTGGCTCCGCAGCGCCTCGAAGTCCTGGTTCAGGTATTTAAGGGCTTTCGCGTTGGTACCGAACCCCGCGGCCTTCGCTCGCTTCTTCGCTAAAGTTAAAGCAATTCCCGACATTTTCTTAATGTGGTTCTTTCAAAAACACGCAGTTTAGAGACCTACGACACCCAGAAGTGAGTTTACAGACTTTATTTTCACTCCGCCCCTGTCAGCCTCTCAGGAACTCTCGTTTCAGGCGGGGTTTATTTTCTGTCAGAGGCATGAGCAAGAGGAAGAAGCGACGTTTGGAAACATCATTCGGCTGTTTCTTTTAAGCTAGGCTATATAGTAGTTGATTACTTTCATATTCTGTGATATAATTGGTTAGAAACGTTTTTTGACGGAGCTGCTTATACTGAATTATTTTTGCGCAGAAAATAAACATCAAATCCCAGGACAGAACACGAGGATAGAATTGATTAGTGTGAAAAATAATAAGTTACTTCCAGAAAAACTAATTTCTGGCTCCGCAGCGTCTCAAAGTCCTGGTATTTATGCGCTTTCGCGTTGGTACCGAACCCCGGTTTTTAAAGCACTTTTACTCCTACCATAACAAGTCTTGCTCTTTTAAGCTTTATTTGATTTCATCTACCTTCATTAACATATATATTGCGAAAGTGAGCTGAATGCTTGTTTGTTGTGTGTTTGTTAATGCAAACCCATGAAATTCTTGACAAATCTATGGAGATTAACAATATGTGTCTACAATGGGTATGCTCACACACACACACAGATAAACATGCATGCTTCAAAACTGAAAAAGAATGGAAAAGAAAGATACGAGCACATGCACTGCTAAACAAATAATAGACAGAGCTAGAAATATCTTCTAATAAAAGAGAGTAGATAAAGCCAGAGGGTAAACCACCCTGAACATCAGTGTAGCTTTCCATAGCGTAGCATTTCTGTATCTTTTGTTATTTCTCTACAAGGCAGGTAACTTTTTTTTTTTATTTGTGTTTGGGTTTTTTTTAGTCACTGCTCAAAATGGATACAAATTGATTTACATTTACATTACATTAACATTTATGCATTTGGCAGACGCTTTTATCCAAAGCGACTTACAAAAGAGGATCTAACATTCAAACTACAGCACAGAATTGAGAAGAGTGGATATAAATGTGACATTTATTTGTCATATGTACATGTAAACCTTGAGGAGTGCTGATTGGCCAGAGTGACCTGTCAATTTGTTAAAATTTATAAATTTACTGCAGCTTTCAGATATGTTTTTTATCTGACTCACAACAGCAGCTCATAACAATATGTTGTGGTGTTTTGAAGAGGTTCCAATGGTCTTGGGGTCAGTGGCTGATAAAAATCTTCAGCAAAAGCCAAACAAAGGAAAACTGATGTATGAGAACTGGGGTGCCGAGCCGTGTTCTGTCCAAAAGAACAAAATCCATACATGAATACACAACAGAGCTTAACATTTCTGCCGGTGGTGTTTCAAAGCTTGTAGTTCTCATTAGAAACAGTTCTCATCCATTTAGTAGGGGAGCTGTGCTATTGGAAAATCAACCAGCTAAAAGTAAGTAAAGACATGCTGAGCAGATCCCCTTGCAGTGGAAAAAACACCATGAGTACACTCAAACAAGTCCCAAACCTCAAGGCATGCTGGGGGCTGCCTGGCATGGCCCTAATAAATCCAGACCCCTTCTTAATACTTTAGCCAATGCCACAATATCACAATGATCCAGCACAGTTCTCAAACAGTTTTCAGTGCATGTTGCTTTAGATCAAAATGGCCACTGCTTAACCCCCCAAGTTGCTATAGTGAGATGTAGAACAATGGATCAGAAGCTCTTGTTTTTATTATTAGGGTCCTAGCACGTAGTGTGGGGACCCTATAGCGATTGTCGGGTTTTTTCTTATTAGGGTTCAAGCACTCAGTGCGTAGAACCCTATTGTTTTTGTACCGGTTTTTCTTATTAGGGGTTCGAGCACGAAGTGCTTGAAACCCTATTGTGTTTGTTCTGATTTTAATTAGGGGTCCAAGCACTGCAAGTGCTGGAGCCCTATTGTTTTTGTTCCGATTTTTCTTCTTTTTTAGGCTTCCGAGCACAACATGCAAAGGAAGCCTATTGTTTTTGTTCTGATTTTTAGGCTTCCGAGCACAAAGTGCAAAGGAAGCCTATTGTTTTTGTTCTGATTTTTATTATTATTATTAGGCTTCCGAGCACAACGTGCAAAGGAAGCCTATTGTTTTTGTTCTGATTTTTATTATTAGGGGTCCAAGCACTGCAAGTGCTGGAGCCCTATTGTTTTTGTTCTGTTTTTTCCGCTTTTTTTGTTTTTTTTTTTCTTCTTTTTCTCCGATGAAACGCGATGGGCAGCCCAAACCGTAGGTCCTACAGACTTGTCGTTTGGTCAACTGGTAGTAAACCCTCCCGCTACTCAGGCGCAAAAAATCAGCCCGATCAGCCTGATGGTGGCGCTATAGCGACGCGGAACGCGTCGCTCCCTTTATCTCCTACCCCGTGTGGCGTAGAAACGAAATTCTTTTTTTCCCAGATTCCTCTGGTCAGACCCTACAAAAAAGCCTCAAGAACCCATAAGCTCCGCCTACTTAGATTTTGAGCTAATTTGCATAATATGCAAAATCGCACAAATTTTTGAGCGCGAACTAGTCTCTGGAAATGTACCCAATATGGACATATGTGGTATCAGCAGAATCCTAAGAACCTGAACTTTAATAATTATCCAAAAAAAGTTGGAATTTCATCACTGCTTGGCTTCCAGACTCCGCCCAAATACAGGGGTACAGCTCGTGTTCCAAAAATCAGACAAATACAGCTATAACTCGCAAACGCTTTCTCCAAATGCTACGATACTTCACATGCTTGATCCCTATAAGGGCCGGAAGACATGAGTACTTGGTTGTGCAACTGCAAGCCTAGGGGGCGCTATAACAGCAAAGAATTTGTTACGCTTCACAGGATTGTCCCATTGACATGCCGCTTGGTATGCATGTGGTGTGTGATGAGCTGACACAGATTATATGACGATGATGTCATATTCAAAAAAACATGTCCGCCATCGGCCAATCAAATTTCAGCAGCTGTTTCATGACCTTAACAAGGTCCTATCATCATGACACTTGCATGGTATGTCCATGGCCCCACTTCCTGAGCACATAAAATGTTTCATAACGATAGCCACTAGGGGGCGCAATTAAATTTATCAACATGCAAATATGGAATATCTCAGCGAAATATAAACATATTAACAAGCAGTTTGCTTTATTTCATACTCTGCAAATTGCCTTACAACTTTGTAATTACAACTATTGTCATAAAATGCATAGTTTATCCACAATAGTCAGGTATGTGAAAATGGAGCTTTTCGCACTCCTCCCTGGAAATTTGTCTTAATTGTCTCAATAAACAACTGGTATTTTTGAAGTCTGTATAGCCTGTAGGTAAATAATTATCAAAAAAATCTAGAACTTTTGACACGCTGTTGTGGCAGTTATTTAACAAATATGCATGGGCGGGCCTCGATGCACTCTTTGAGCTATAACTACAACAAACTTCACCCAAATCAAACACAACTTGGTACACATATGTATGTCATTACTCTGAAGTAGTGTGCCAAATGTGACCACATTGCACAGAAAGGGGGCGCTACAATTAGACAGCAACTGGTTGCACAGGTTATTAATTGATTACACCGCCACCTAGAGATGCAGTACCAGCAAGATGAGATAGATATATTCTGAACATCATGGAAAAGGACCTTGTGCATTTTCATAACATATGCCTAAATCATTTTTGAGTTACAGCTGTTTTTTATGTGATGTTTCAACGGCAAGCTGCACATCTCTATTTAAGCAGAGGCTGCAATCACACAGTAATGAAAGTTCCACATTTTTTTGATAATTACTAAAGTTCAGGTTCTTATGATTCTCATGATACCTTATATGTCTATATTGGGTTTTGATCCAAGGACTAGTTCTTGATCAAATATATGTCCGTTATATCTCATTTATACCCACCCCTGCAGACTAGCTATGCAGATTCCCCCCTCAGCCCCTCCCTCTCCTTCTCACACACAGACTGTCACCTCTCCCCGTCCCCTCCCCCCTGCCAGTCAGAGAGGGCCAGAGGACAGAGACAATTGAAAACATATCTAAACAAATCAACAATAACATCATGATTGGTTCCTTATTTTTGTTTCAGTGTCCAAGTTTTCAGCTCCACTGTCCGAAGGAGCACTTTACAGAAAGGGGTGCACCTCTTGCTCTGCATACTTTCATTGCTCCCTTTCACATGTTCTTCAATGGTCAGGACACACACACAGCAGATATGCTGCAAATGTATGACCTACTGTCTCTGCCTTTTTTATCTATAATGTGGACCAACAGAGTATGTGTGTGTAACTGTGTAGGCAGTGAGTGGAAACAGGTTTTAAAATTATCCAGCTGCACTGTTCTGTCTGATCCACTCATGAGAGCACAATAAACACTGACATAGCATCACAATGTCAGTGTCACTACAATGCTGAGAATGTATGAGCAACTGTGTCTGAATTTATGTCTATAAGTTTGACCAATAGCATATATGTATCTCAGTGTGGACAGTGAGTTGACACAGGTGTTAAAATGTCTAGCAGCACTGCTGTGTCTTATCCACTCATAAGAGCACTACACACACTGACCTATCACCACAATGTCAGTGTCACTGCAGTGCTGAGAATTATCCACCACCCATATTAAATATACTTTGTGGATGTCCTGAACATTGGGTCAGAATCCAGGGTGAAATTCCAGAGTCAGTTCTGTGCTCTGTGCTGTCTCTGTAACCCAAGCCCCATGTTCACCTGCCTGCAGAACAGAAATTTACCCACTCATCTACTACCCCTTCTTCTTACAATCCAGAGCACCAAGGATCACATTTTAAAGCACTACAAAATCTATATTAAAGTGTGGCTCCTGTATCAGGAACTGTCATATGCTACGCTCCTGCTCTGCAAAGACTGCTCGCTTTCACCCTGCTCTTCAATGGTCTGGACACCCATACCTCCATACAGCAGGTGTGACTCAGGTGTTGGCATTTTAAATCCCTCAGCATCACTGCTGGACAGAGAATAGTCCACAACCAAACACTGCCAGCAGAGAGTGTCTTCTGTCCACTGATAACAGACTCGAGTACAAGCCACTCCACATCATATCTGCTGTTTGGGGCTCCTGAACATTAGGGTGAGAAACCAGAGTGCAACTCCAGAGTGACTTCTGTGCTCTATACTGTGTCTGTCATCCGCTACTAATCCATCTCACGCTACACTTCCAAAGAGATGCCAGAACAGCATGGAACACCTTACAAACACTACACAAACTTCCCCAAAAGCCCCTACTATCTCAGGACAGCTCATATGAATAAAACACCTTACAAACACTACACAAACTTCCCCAAAAGCCCCTACGATCTCAGGACAGCTCATATGAATAAAACATCTTACAAACACTACACAAACTTCCCCAAAAGCCCCTACTATCTCAGGACAGCTCATATGAATAAAACATCTTACAAACACTACACAAACTTCCCCAAAAGCCCCTACTATCTCAGGACAGCTCATATGAATAAAACATCTTACGAACACTACACAAACTTCCCCAAAAGCCCCTACTATCTCAGGACAGCTCATATGAATAAAACACCTTACAAACACTACACAAACTTCCCCAAAAGCCCCTACTATCTCAGGACAGCTCATATGCTAGCACATTGTTCTTCTACCAGCGAATACCAGCTTGGACCCCGGGAATTGTCGCTTGCGGCTATATTTAGGGGTTCGAGCACGAAGTGCTTGAAACACTATTATAATTGTTAGGATTTTTATTATTAGGGGTTCGAGCACGAAGTGCTTGAAACCCTATTATAATTGTTAGGATTTTTATTCTTATTATTAGGGGTTCGAGCACGAAGTGCTTGAAACCCTATTATAATTGTTAGGATTTTTATTAGGGGTCCAAGCACTGCAAGTGCTGGAGCCCTATTGTTTTTGCTCTGTTTCCTCTTCTTCTTCTTCTTCTTCTTCTTTTTCTCCGATGAAACGCGATGGGCAGCCCAAATCGTAGGTCCTACAGACTTGTCATTTGGTCAACTGGTAGTAAACCCTCCCGCTACTCAGGCGCAAAGAATCAGCCCGATCAGCCTGATGGTGGCGCTATAGCGACGCGGAACGCGTCGCTCCCTATATCTCCTGCCCCGTGTAGCGTAGAGACGAAATTCTTTTTTCCCCTGATTCCTCAGGTCAGACCCTACAAAAAAGCCTCAAGAACCCATAAGCTCCGCCTACTTAGATTTTGAGCTAATTTGCATAATATGCAAAATTGCACAAATTTTTGAGCGCGAACTAGTCTCTGGAAATGTACCCAGTATGGACATATGTGGTATCAGCAGAATCCTAAGAACCTGAACTTTAATAATTATTCAAAAAAAGTTGGAATTTCATCACTGGTCGGCTTCCAGACTCCGCCCAAATACAGGGGTGGAGCTCGAGTTCCAAAAATCACACAAATACAGCTATAACTCACAAACGCTTTCTCCGAATGTTACGATACTTCACATGCTTGATCCCTATAAGGGATGGAAGCCATAAGTACTTGGCTGTGCAACTGCAAGCCTAGGGGGCGCTGTAAAAGCAAAAAAATTGTTACGCTTCACAGGATTGTCCGATTAACATGCCGATTGGTATGCGTGTAGTGGGTGATGAGCTGACTTAGATTCTATGACGATGATGTCATATTCGAAAAAACATGGCCGCCATCGACCAATCAAATTTCAGCAGCTGTTTCATGACCTTAACAAGGTCCTATCATCATGACACTTGCATGGTATGTCCATGGCAGCACTTCCTAAGCACATAACAATTTTCATTACGATAGCCACTAGGGGGCGCATTTCAAATTTTCTACATGAAAATATGGAATATCTCAGCGAAATATAAACATATTGACAAGCAGTTTGCTTTATTGCATACTCTGCATAGTGTCTTACAACTTTGCAATTCCAACTATTGTCAAAAAATGCATAGTTTATCCACAATAGTCAGGTATGTGAAAATGGAGCTTTTCGTACTCCTCCCTGGAAATTTGTCTTATCAATAAACAACTGGTATTTTTGCAATCTGTATAGACTGTAGGTCAATAATTATTCACAAAAGTTTGAACTTTTGACATGCTGTTGTGGCAGTAATTTAACAAATGTGCATGGGCGGGGCTCCATGCACTCTTTGAGCTATAACTACAACAAACTTCACCCAAATCAAACACAACTTGGTGCACATATGTACGTCATTACTCTGAAGCAGTCTGCTAAATATGCCCGCATTGCACAGAAAGGGGGCGCTACAATTAGACAACAACTGGTTGCATAGGTTCATAATTGATTACACTGCCACCTAGAGATGCAGTACCAGCAAGATGAGACAGTTATATTCTGATGACCATGGGAAAGGAGCTTGTGCGTTTTCATATCATTTGGCAAAAGCATTTTTCAGTTTCAGCTGTTAGTTATGTGAAGTTTTGAATACAAGCTGTACTGCTCTTTTTAAGCAGAGGCTGCAATCACACAGTAATGAAAGTTCCACATTTTGTTGATAATTATTAAAGTTCAGGTTCTTATGAATCTCATGATAACACATATGTCCATATTGGCTTTTGATCCAAGCACTAGTTCATGCTCAAATACATGTCTGTTCCCACTCACCTGCCTGGAGCCTTCTCTTTTTTGCTGAATCCCCCCTCAGCCCCTCCTTCTCCTTCTCACACACAGACTGTCACCTCTCCCCCTCCCCTCCCCCCTGCCAGTCAGAGAGGGCCAGAGGACACAGACAATTGAAAGCAGTTTTAAACAAATCAACAGTAACATAATGACCACCTCCTTATTTTAGTTTCAGTATCCATGTTTTCAGCTCCACTGTCCAAAGTAGCACTTTGTAGATCTAACATTACAGAGAGGGGTGCACCTCTTGCTCTGCATACTTTCATTGCTCCCTTTCACATGTTCTTCAATGGTCAGGACACATACAGAGCAGATATGCTGAAAATGTATGACCTACTGTCTCTGCCTTTTTTATCTATAATGTGGACCAACAGAGTATGTGTGTGTAACAGTGTAGACAGTGAGTGAACACAGGTTTTAAAATTATCCAGCAGCACTGCTCTTTCTGATCCACTCATAAGAGCACAATACCAACTGAGATAGTACCACAATGTCAGTGTCACTACAGTGCTGAGAATGTATGAGATACTGTCTGAATTTATGTCTATAAGTTTGACCAATAAAATATATGTATCTCAGTGTGGACAGTGAGTTGACACAAATGTTAAAATCTCTAGCAGCACTGCTGTGTCTTATCCACTCATAAGAGCACTACACACACTGCCATATCACCACAATGTCAGTATCACTGCAGTGCTGCGAATTATCCACTACCCAAATTATATATGCTTTGTGGGGTCCTGAACATTGGGTCAGAATCCAGGGTGAAATTCCAGATTCAGTTCTGTGCTCTGGGCTGTCTCTGTAACCCAAGCCCCACGTTCACCTGTCTGCAGACCAGAAATTCACTCACTCATCTACTACCCTTTCTTCTTAGAAGTCAGAGCACCAAGGATCACATTTTAAAGCACTACAAAATCTATCTTAAAGTGTGGCTCCTGTATCAGGAAATGTTATATGCTACTTTCTTGCTCTGCAAAGACTGCTCGCTTTCAACCTGCTCTTCAATGGTCTGGACACCTATTCAGCAGGTATGACTCAGGTGTTGGAGTTGTAAATCCCTCAGCATCACTGCTGGACAGAGAATAGTCCACAGCCAAACACAGCCAGCAGAGAGTGTCCTGTGTCCACTGATGACAGACTCGAGTACAAGCTACTCCACATCATATCTGCTGTTTGGGGGTCCTGAACATTAGGGTGAGAAACCAGAGTGCAACTCCAGAGTGACTTCTGTGCTCTATGCTGTCTCTGTCATCCGCTACTCCTCCAGCTCATGCTACACCTCCAGCTCATGCTACACCTCCAAAGAGATGCCAGAACAGCATGGAACACCTTATAAACACTACACAAACTTCCCCAAAAGCCCCTACTATCTCAGGACACCTCATATGAATAAAACACCTTACAAACACTACACAAACTTCCCCAAAAGCCCCTACTATCTCAGGACAGCTCATATGCTAGCACATTGTTCTTCTACCAGCGAATACCAGCTTGGACCCCGGGAATTGTCGCTTGCGGCTATATTTAGGGGTTCGAGCACGAAGTGCTTGAAACCCTATTGTGTTTGTTCTGATTTTAATTTGTTATTATTAGGGGTCCAAGCACTGCAAGTGCTGGAGCCCTATTGTTTTTGTTCCGTTTTTTCCGCTTTTTAGGGGTCCAAGCACTGCAAGTGCTGGAGCCCTATTGTTTTTGTTCCGTTTTTTCCGCTTTTTTTGTTAGGGGTTCGAGCACGAAGTACTTGAAACCCTATTGTGTTTGTTCTGATTTTAATTTGTTATTAGGGGTTCGAGCACGAAGTGCTTGAAACCCTATTGTGTTTGTTCTGATTTTAATTTGTTATTAGGGGTTCGAGCACGAAGTGCTTGAAACCCTATTGTGTTTGTTCTGATTTTAATTTGTTATTAGGGGTTCGAGCACGAAGTGCTTGAAACCCTATTGTGTTTGTTCTGATTTTAATTATTATTATTATTAGGGGTTCGAGCACGAAGTGCTTGAAACCCTATTGTGTTTGTTCTGATTTTAATTTGTTATTATGGTCCTAACACGTAGTGTAGGACCATATTGTAATTGTTAGGATTTTTCTTATTAGGCTTCCGAGCACAAAGTGCAAAGGAAGCCTATTGTTTTTGTTCAGATTTTTATTATTATTAGGGGTTCGAGCACAAAGTGCTTGAAACCTTATTATAATTGTTAGGATTTTTATTTTTATTATTATTCTTCCGGTTCTTTTTCTGCACTACAAACGATCGCACAGCCCAAACCGTAAGGCCTACAGACTTGAGGCTTGGTCAGTAGGTAGTAAACCCTCCCGCTACTCAGGCGCAAAAAATCAGACTGATTGGCCTCATGGGGGCGCTACAGCGAAGGACAACGCATTTTCTTACGGGGCTCCTACCACGTGAGGCGTAGAGACGAAATTTTTTTTCCCCCTGATTCCTTGAGTCCTGCCGAATCAAAAAGGTCAATACAACCACTAAGCTCCGCCCACTTAGATTTTTTGCTATTTTGCATAATTTGCAAAACCTACTTTTGCGAACTAGTCTGTGGATTTTTGTCCAATTCTGTTGAGCATGGTGCCAAATTGTTTGTAAGAGTCTGGAGGTTAATAATTATCCAAAAAATGTTAGAATTCGGATTCAAGATGGCCGCCATATGCAAATGAACCTCTTCGGCTCTTCGTCTGTTTTACTTAAAAATTCATAACAATTGTATACTTTACTCAAATGTGTTCAATTTGCATATTGAACTTACTCTCATGATTCTGAGGTACCAAGTCAAAGGAGGAGCCAATATTCATATAGGGGGCGCTGTAAATGCTACAAGTGTATATCTCAGCATCCGCAAGGCAGTTTGAACCATCCTTTGGCATGCTGCTTCTATGGGCAAAGCTATAAGTGGAAAATTAAGGACAACGCGATTCGGGCAAAATTGTGATCGTCATCGGCCAATTAGTTTTCAGCAGCTGTTTGACTACCTTAACAAGGTCCAATCATCATGAGACTTGACTGGTATGTTCCTGGGGTCACTTCCTAAGTGCATAAAAAATTACGTAACGATAGCCACTAGGTGGCGCTATATCAAGAAAATGTGATATATCTAAGCAAAAATTAAGTGTATCGACACGCAGTTTGCAGCTTTGTATACTCTGCAGATGGCCTAACAACTTTGTAATTGCAAGTGTTGTGAAAAAATGCATCCTTTTTTCTCAATAACCAGTTGTTCAAAATTGAACTTTTTCGAACTAGTCCGTGGAATTTGGCTCTATTCCAAAACAATTGACTTTGTTGGAATCTGCAGAGTCTGTAGGTAAATAATTATCCAAAAAAGTACAACATTTGGACACACTGTTGAAACAATAAATCAATTAGTCCAAGTGTGCTGAGTTTTTACATTCTTTCAGCTGTATCTCAAACAAATGAAGCCCAATTAAGACCACAATTTACATACATATGTAGAGTCTTACCCTGAAGGAGCCTGTACAATATGACAGAAATCCATCAAAAGGGAGAGCTACAATTACACAATTACATGTTATGTGCAGTTTCTGTGTTCATGCTGGATTTCTGTAATTGGGAGGGGCCTGTAAGCCACATACTGATGAAAGTTCCACATTTTATTATCAATAATTAAAGTTCAGGTCCTTAGGATTCCTCTGATACCATATATGTCCATGTGAATGAAATATTCAAAGAGCAGTACCTGATTAAAAAATCTCTATGTGCATTTGTAACAGCTCAGCTCCTCTATGGGACAGTAGTAAATTGTTTCACCAGCAGGTGGCACTCTAAGACCATATATTGCTTTGTTCATCTACATTCAAGAACTTATTTCTCTGTACAGGTCAAAAGTCATAACATATGAACAAAAATATTTATCATAATTAAAAACGGTGCTCACCAGTCATATCATGTCCTTTGCTAAACTAAAACAAATGGTTCATTAGCACTTGTGAAACCTCACTGTCCAAAACTGCTTAGGGTCTCTCTGTACTGATGCTCCTTACACCAACACTAAGGCCTCATTGTGCAGATCCTTGCTTTAATGGACACCTCATGGACACGTGACATGCAGTTAGTGAGTGATGTACTTAATCCGATTCCATGTTGTTGTTGATATTTACTATACACAATGGCTGCCATTGGCCACTGAGGTTTCAGCAGCTCTTTGAAAGGCCCAACAAGGCCCAATCATAAAGAAATATTTACAGGGTGTCTATGGGGCACTTCGTAAGTACATGAGACATTTCCAAATGTTAGCTGCTAGTTGAAGATATAACAAAATCATAGATTCATTTTTACCTTGTTTGGCCTAAATGGTTCATGTGTCCTAAGGCCTCATTGACCTCTCAGACTGGCCAAAGGTCCCAATTAGGCCCATTCGTGTTAGGACCATGCCATGCAGCTATATTTAGGGGTTCAAGCACGAAATGCAAAGCATACTTTTGTCAATAAGTCTGTGCATTTTTGTCCAATTCTCTTGAGCATGGTGCCAAAACGTTCACATGAGTCTGACACTAGGTAATTATAGAAACAATGTTGACATTTTCATTCAAGATGGCCTCCATATGCAGATGAACCTCTTCGGCTTATCACAAGTTTTACTTGAACGTCTGTAACTCCTCCATACTTTATTCAAATGGGTTCAAATTTCAGATTCTACTTAAGGACATGATTTTAAGGGTACCATATCAGCGATGTAGGCCTATTGTTTCCAAACAGGCCTATTCTGCGAGAACCCTGTTAATTGTCGCTTGCGGCTATATTTAGGCTTCCGAGCACAACGTGCAAAGGAAGCCTATTGTTTTTGTTCTGATTTTTATTATTATTATTATTATTCTTCCCCCAAATTTCGCCTGAAACGGATCGCACAGCCCAAACCGTAAGGCCTACAGACTTGGTACTGGGTCACCAGATAAATAAGGTCACACTCTACGATCGTGGAAAATAACAGCGTATTTGGCCTCAAGGGGGCGCTACAGCAAAGAAAAACGCTTTCATTAAAGGATTTTCCACGCCGTGTGGCGTAGAGATGAAATTTTTTTTTCTACATGATCCTTGGGTCCTGATGAATCAAAAAGGTACATACAACCACTAAGCTCCGCCTACTTAGATTTTTTGCTAATTAGCATAATTCGCAAAATCTATTTTTGCGAACTAGTCCCTGGATTTTTTTCTGATCCCCATGACCTTGGTGTCAAAACGTTCACAGCAGTGAGCTGGTCAATAATTATCAAAAACATCCTGACATTTCGAAACAAGATGGCCGACATATGCAAATGATTGTGTACCGTGAATTGCAAATTTTACTTAAAAATCTGTAACTCCTTCATGCTTAACTCAAATCTGATGACCTTTCACACGTTGCTTCTAGACATGATTCTGAGGTAGCATGCATTTGCTGTTGCCTGAAATATTATAGGGGGCGCTGTTATAGCTAGCAATGTCTTTTGGCTAATATCTCAGCATCTACAAGGCCAATTAAGTTGACATTTGGCATGCTGGTTCAGTGAGCATGCCTACATATGGGAAATTAAGGACGACTCAATACGGGCACGTTTAATGATGTCAACAGCCAATCAAATTTCAGTTTTATTTCATCATTCTTTTGACAGGCTTAACAATGCCCAATCATCATGACATTGGCATAGTATGTTCATGGACACACTTAGTATTTGCAGAAAAATTTTCGTGTTGATAGCCACAAGGGGGCGCAATTTATTTTTTAAACATGAAATATGGAATATCTCAGTGAAAATTTACCCTATCGACATGTTAATAGTTTCATAATATACTGTACGTAGTGTCTAACAATATTGCAATTGCAAGTATTTAAAAAAAAATTATAGATTTTCTTCAGTTGTCAGGTATGTGATTATGGAATTTATCGTACTAGTCCGTGAGTTTTGATCCTATCAACACACAATTGGTCTCATTGCAAAGTGTATTGCCTGTAGGTAAATAATTATCAAAAAAATGTTTAGATTTGGACACGCTGTTGCTGCAATACGTCAACGAACACAAGTGGGCGGAGCCCAATGCACTCTTTTAGCTATAACTCATTCAAACTTCACTCAAATCAAACCAAAATTGGTACACATGTGCATGGTATGACTCTGAAGAAGTGTATCAATTATGATCAAAATGCACATACAGGGGGCGCTAGAATTGGAAAAACTACTTAAAAATATGTTTTTTAATTTGTTATAGCGCCACCTATGGATGCAGTACCAACAAAATGTATTGATCTGTTCTGAAGCACATATGAAAGAAGCTTGTGTTTTTTCATAACATTTGGCAAAAGCATTTTTGACTTACAGCTCTTTATGTGTCATGTTTAGAATGCAAGTTACACACCAGTGCTAAGCAGAGCCTGGATGCCACGCAGTAATGAAATTTCAACATTTTTTTGATAATTATTAAAGTTCAGGTTCTTGTGATTCTGCTGATACCACATATGTCCATATTAAGTCATTAAGCACAGACTAGTTCGCGGTCAAACATATGTGAGTTATTCTCAGCAATGTATTCAAAGGCATTATTGAAGAGTCCCCCTTCCCCCCTTCCCTCCTATTCCTTCTGACATGCTCTCTGCCTCTTATCTCTCTCTCTCTCTCTCTCATTCGCTCTCACAGATTCTAATAGCTTTACTAAGAGACAACAGTAGTTAATAATAAAAATAATAATTAAAATATATATTTTTCCAACATTTACAAATTGATGTAACATATGAATATATATATATATACACAAGCTGTATATGTGTACCTGTATAGCATATACATACATACTTATTGTGTATATGTTGTAAGTAGTGATGCATGGGTTATACTGAGGTCGGTGCTACCCACTGTCTCTCAGGCAGTGACAGACTGATACACACTGTGCAGTGAAGAGGGCTGGGAGCCCATCATCCAAGGATTATCTTATCTTATCTTATTATTAACAAAATGTAATGATTTGTTTTTGAGCACATATGAAAGAAGCTTGTGACGTTTCATAACAATTGACAAAAGCATTTTTTAGTTACAGCTGTTCATGTGTGATATTTTTAAGGCAAGTCACAGACCTCTTTTAGTAGCATCTGGATGCCATGCAGTAATGGAATTCCACATTATTTTAATAATCATTAAGGTTCAGGTTCTTGTGATTCTGCTGATATGTGCATATCAGGTCATAATTCAGATTGTAGTTCATGTTCAAATGTATGTGGGTAAAGCTCCAACAGCACTGCTTGGTTTGATCTATAAGGTCCAGTACAAAACATCACCACCAGATGGCAGTGTTGCACTGTGAATAATCCACCACCCATCTCATAATGCTTAGCAATGGTGCTTGAGGCTCACAGACAGATCAAAATCAGAAATTTTGGATCTCCTAAGTCAGCAGTGAGTATGCAATGTTGTGTATGATCTCAAAGTGGCAAAAGTAAGCAAATGCATTGCATGGACAGCGAGGAAGCCGTAAATCGCCGCTTGCGGCTATATTTAGGGGTTCGAGCACGAAGTGCTTGAAACCCTATTGTGTTTGTTCTGATTTTAATTTGTTATTATTATTAGGGGTTCGAGCACGAAGTGCTTGAAACCCTATTGTGTTTGTTCTGATTTTAATTTGTTATTATTATTATTCTTTTTCTTTTTCTGCCATAAAACGAATCGCACAGCCTAGAGACTTGAGACTTGGTCAATAGGTAGTAGTCGGTCTCGCTACTCAGGCGCAAAATATCAGCCCAATTGGCCTCAAGGGGGCGCTACAGCGAAGGAAAACGCTTTCATTAAAAGATTTTCCACCCCGTGTGGCGTAGAGACGAAATCTTTTTTTTCCCTGATTCCTTGGGTCCTGCCGAATCAAAAAGGTACATACAACCACTAAGCTCCGCCTACTTAGATTTTTTGCTATTTTGCATAATTTGCAAAACCTACTTTTGTGTACTCCTCCGTGGATTTTTGTCCAATTTTCTTGAGCTTGGTGTCAAAATGTTCGCAGGAGCCTGTAGTCTAATAATTATCAAAAAAACGTTGAAATTTCGATTCAAGATGGCCGCCATATGCAAATGAACCTCTTCGGCTTATTTTATGTTTTACTTAAAAATCTATAACAAACTCATGGTTTACTCAAATGTGTTTACATTTCATATTCTACTTTCAGACATGATTCTGAGGTAGCTTGTCAAAGGAGAAGCCAATATTCATATAAGGGGCGCTGTAAATGCTTCAAGTTTATATCTCAGCATCCGTAAGGCGGATCGGACCGCCGCTTGGCATGCTGCTTCTATGGGCAAGGCTGTAGAGGGAAAATTAAGGACAACTGGATTCGAGCAAAATTGTGATTGTCATCGACCAATCAGTTGTCACCAGCTGTTTGACAACCTTAACAAGGTCCAATCATCATGGGATTTGACTGGTATGTCCCTGGTAGGCCTCCCTAAGAGCAGAAAAATTGTCATAACGATAGCCACTAGGGGGCGCTATGTCAAGAAAATATTATATATCTCTGTGAAAATTAAGCATATTGACACACAGTTTGCTTCTTTTTATACTCTGCAGAGGGCCTAACAACTTTGTAATTGCAAGTGTTGTCAAAAAATGCTTTGCTTTTTCTCAGTTTCCAAATGTTCAAAATTGAACCTTTTCGAACTAGTCCGTGGAATTTTGCGATATTCCCAAACAGTTGACCTTGTTGGAATCTGCAGAGTCTGTAGGTAAATAATTATCAAAAAAAGTTCAACATTTGGACAAACTTTTGTTGTAATAAAACAATTAATTGAAGCGTGTGGAGCTTTAAACATTCTTTTAGCTATAACTCAAACAAATTAAGTCTAATCAAGACCAACCATGACAGACGTATGTATGGTCCTACCCTGAAGAAGTATGTACAATATGATCAAAATTTACCAAAAGGGGGCGCTACAATTGGACAAAAACTGATTTAATTGGCTTTTTTATGTTATAGCGCCATCTAGGAATGCAGTGGCACGCCAACTTAATTATGACATCTGCTCCTCAGTCTGATCAAGCATGTGAAGTTTTAAAATTTTTGGGGAAAGTGTTTTTGAGTTATACGTGTATATTAGTGTACACATATTGCAAATATTTGACTTGTGGAATACATGCTAGATCTCTCTTATTGTGAGGGGCCTGTAAGCTACATAGTAATAAAAGTGCAACAATTTTTTCATTCATTCATTATCTGTAACCGCTTATCCAGTTCAGGGTCGCGGTGGGTCCAGAGCCTACCTGGAATCATTGGGCGCAAGGCAACAATTTTTTGATCAGTATTAAAGTTCGGATCCTTAGGATTCAGCTAATACCACATATGTCCATGTTAGGTAAATATCCACATAGGAGTACACGCTCAAATGTTTCTATATGTGCATTCATCCATCCATCCATCCATTATCTGTAACCGCTTATCCAACTTAGGGTCGCGGGGGGTCCAGAGCCTACCTGGAATCATCGGGCGCAAGGCGGGAATACACCCTGGAGGGGACGCCAGACCTTCACAGGGCAAATATGTGCATTCATGGCAGAGCTAAATATATGTGAAAGTAGTTATTTCTCACCAGCAGATGGCAGTCTAAAACTATACATTGTGCTGTTGAACTACAGTGGCTCTGAGACATTATGCAAAATGCAATGTGGAGCAAAGACCATAAGGCCCAGAAACACCTCCCTTGGCAGCAACATCCAGCAGGTGTGAAATGACTCAGCCAAGGAATTGACACTCTTTGGCCAGATGGTGGCGCTATAGCAAAGGGAAAAGCATTGCGGTCTATATCTCCTACACCGTAAGGCCTATAGATGAAATCTTTTTTTTCCCTTATTCCTTGACTTTAGACAAACTAATTTGCTATTGGATCATTTAGCTCAGCCCACTTAGATTTTGAGCTAATTTGCATAATTTGCAAAATATACTTTTGTCAATAAGTCTTTGAATTTTTGACCAATTCCCTTGAGCTTGGTGCCAAAACGTTCACGAGTCTGACCCTAGGTAATTATAGAACGAATGTTGACATTCTGATTCAAGATGGCCGCCATATGCAAATGAACCTCTTCAGCTTATCACAGGTTATACTTGAACATCTCTAACTCCTTCATACTTTGCTCAAATGGGTTCAAATTTCAGATTCTACTTATAGAAATGCTTTTAAAGGTAGCATGTCAGCGATGTAGGCCTATTGCTTCCAAACAGGCCTGTTAAGCGAGAACCCCGTTAATTGCCGCTTGCGGCTATATTTATTATTATTCTTTTTCTTTTTCTGCCATAAAACGAATCGCACAGCCCAAACCGTAAGGCCTAGACACTTGAGACTTGGTCAATAGGTAGTAGTCGGTCTCGCTACTCAGGCGCAAAATATCAGCCCAATTGGCCTCAAGGGGGCGCTACAGCGAAGGAAAACGCTTTCATTAAAAGATTTTCCACCCCGTGTGGCGTAGAGACGAAATCTTTTTTTTCCCTGATTCCTTGGGTCCTGCCGAATCAAAAAGGTACATACAACCACTAAGCTCCGCCTACTTAGATTTTTTGCTATTTTGCATAATTTGCAAAACCTACTTTTGTGTACTCCTCCGTGGATTTTTGTCCAATTTTCTTGAGCTTGGTGTCAAAATGTTCGCAGGAGCCTGTAGTTTAATAATTATCAAAAAAACGTTGAAATTTCGATTCAAGATGGCCGCCATATGCAAATGAACCTCTTCGGCTTATTTTATGTTTTACTTAAAAATCTATAACAAACTCATGGTTTACTCAAATGTGTTTACATTTCATATTCTACTTTCAGACATGATTCTGAGGTAGCTTGTCAAAGGAGAAGCCAATATTCATATAGGGGGCGCTGTAAATGCTTCAAGTTTATATCTCAGCATCCGTAAGGCGGATCGGACCGCCGCTTGGCATGCTGCTTCTATGGGCAAGGCTGTAGAGGGAAAATTAAGGACAACTCGATTCGAGCAAAATTGTGATTGTCATCGACCAATCAGCTGTCATCAGCTGTTTGACAACCTTAACAAGGTCCAATCATCATGGGATTTGACTGGTATGTCCCTGGTAGGCCTCCCTAAGAGCAGAAAAATTGTCATAACGATAGCCACTAGGGGGCGCTATATCAAGAAAATATTATATATCTCTGTGAAAATTAAGCATATTGACACACAGTTTGCTTCTTTTTATACTCTGCAGAGGGCCTAACAACTTTGTAATTGCAAGTGTTGTCAAAAAATGCTTTGCTTTTTCTCAGCTTCCAAATGTTCAAAATTGAACCTTTTCGAACTAGTCCGTGGAATTTTGCGATATTCCCAAACAGTTGACCTTGTTGGAATCTGCAGAGTCTGTAGGTAAATAATTATCAAAAAAAGTTCAACATTTGGACAAACTTTTGTTGTAATAAAACAATTAATTGAAGCGTGTGGAGCTTTAAACATTCTTTTAGCTATAACTCAAACAAATTAAGTCTAATCAAGACCAACCATGACAGACGTATGTATCGTCCTACCCTGAAGAAGTATGTACAATATGATCAAAATTTACCAAAAGGGGGCGCTACAATTGGACAAAAACTGATTTAATTGGCTTTTTTATGTTATAGCGCCATCTAGGAATGCAGTGGCACGCCAACTTAATTATGACATCTGCTCCTCAGTCTGATCAAGCATGTGAAGTTTTAAAATTTTTGGGGAAAGTGTTTTTGAGTTATACGTGTATATTAGTGTACACATATTGCAAATATTTGACTTGTGGAATACATGCTAGATCTCTCTTATTGTGAGGGGCCTGTAAGCTACATAGTAATAAAAGTGCAACAATTTTTTCATTCATTCATTATCTGTAACCGCTTATCCAGTTCAGGGTCGCGGTGGGTCCAGAGCCTACCTGGAATCATTGGGCGCAAGGCAACAATTTTTTGATCAGTATTAAAGTTCGGATCCTTAGGATTCAGCTAATACCACATATGTCCATGTTAGGTAAATATCCACATAGGAGTACACGCTCAAATGTTTCTATATGTGCATTCATCCATCCATCCATCCATTATCTGTAACCGCTTATCCAACTTAGGGTCGCGGGGGGTCCAGAGCCTACCTGGAATCATCGGGCGCAAGGCGGGAATACACCCTGGAGGGGACGCCAGACCTTCACAGGGCAAATATGTGCATTCATGACAGAGCTAAATATATGTGAAAGTAGTTATTTCTCACCAGCAGATGGCAGTCTAAAACTATACATTGTGCTGTTGAACTACAGTGGCTCTGAGACATTATGCAAAATGCAATGTGGAGCAAAGACCATAAGGCCCAGAAACACCTCCCTTGGCAGCAACATCCAGCAGGTGTGAAATGACTCAGCCAAGGAAAATGACACTCTTTGGCCAGATGGTGGCGCTATAGCAAAGGGAAAAGCATTGCGGTCTATATCTCCTACACCGTAAGGCCTATAGATGAAATCTTTTTTTTCCCTTATTCCTTGACTTTAGACAAACTAATTTGCTATTGGATCATTTAGCTCAGCCCACTTAGATTTTGAGCTAATTTGCATAATTTGCAAAATATACTTTTGTCAATAAGTCTTTGAATTTTTGACCAATTCCCTTGAGCTTGGTGCCAAAACGTTCACGAGTCTGACCCTAGGTAATTATAGAACGAATGTTGACATTCTGATTCAAGATGGCCGCCATATGCAAATGAACCTCTTCAGCTTATCACAGGTTTTACTTGAACATCTCTAACTCCTTCATACTTTGCTCAAATGGGTTCAAATTTCAGATTCTACTTATAGAAATGCTTTTAAAGGTAGCATGTCAGCGATGTAGGCCTATTGCTTCCAAACAGGCCTGTTAAGCGAGAACCCCGTTAATTGCCGCTTGCGGCTATATTTATTATTATTATTATTCTTCCTAATAAAATTCTGCCTTAAAACGGATCGCACAGCCCAAACCGTAAGGCCTACAGACTTCATATTTGGTCAAAAATTAGTAAACCCCCCCGCTACTCAGGCGCAAAATATCAGCTTGATTGGCCTCAAGGGGGCGCTGCAGCGAAAGAAAACGCTTTCATTAAAGGATTTTCCACGCCGTGTGGCGTAGAGACGAAATTTTTGTTTCTACATGATCCTTGGGTCCCGATGAATCAAAAAGGTCGATACAACCACTAAGCTCCGCCTACTTAGATTTTTTGCTAATTAGCATAATTTGCAAAATTTATTTTTGTGAACTAGTCCCTGGATTTTTGTCTGATCCCCATGACCTTGGTGTCAAAACGTTCACAGGAGTGAGCTGGTCAATAATTATCAAAAACATCCAGACATTTCGAAACAAGATGGCCGACATATGCAAATGAATGTGTACCGTGAATTGCAAATTTTACTCAAACATCTCTAACTCCTTCATGCTTAACTCAAATCTGATGACCTTTCACACGTTGCTTCTAGACATGATTCTGAGGTAGCATGCATTTGCTGTTGCATGAAATATTATAGGGGGCGCTGTTATAGCTAACAATGTCTTTTGGCTAATATCTCAGGATCTACAAGGTCAATTAAGTTGACATTTGGCATGCTGGTTCTGTCAGCAAGCCTACATATGGGAAATTAAGGACGACTCAATACGGGCACGTTTAACTATGTCAACAGCCAATCAAATTTCAATTTTTTTTCATCATTTTTTTGACAGGCTTAACAATGCCCAATCAACATGGCATTTGCATGGTATGTTCATAGGCACACTTTGTATTTGCAGAAAAAATTTCGTGTTGATAGCCACAAGGGGGCGCAATTTATTTTTTAAACATGAAATATGAAATATCTCAGTGAAAATTTAACCTATCGACATGTTAATAATTTCATAATATACTCTACCTAGTGTCTAACAATATTGCAATTGCAACTATTTAGAAAAAAATTATAGATTTTCTTCAATTGTCAGGTATGTGATTATGGAATTTATCGTACTAGTCCGTGAGTTTTGATCCTATCATCACACAATTGGTCTCATTGCAAAGTGTATTGCCTGTAGGTAAAAAATTATCAAAAACATTTTTAGATTTGGACACGCTGTTGCTGCAATACGTCAACAAACACGAGTGGGCAGAGCCCGATCCACTTTTTTAGCTATAACTCATTCAAACTTCACCCAAATCAAACCAAAATTGGTACACATGTGCATGGTATTCCTCTGAAGAAGTGTATCAATTATGATCAAAATGCACATACAGGGGGCGCTACAATTGGAAAAACTACTTAAAAATATGTTTTTTAATTTGTTATAGTGCCACCTATGGATGCAGTACCAACAAAATGTATTGATCTGTTCTGAAGCACATATGAAAGAAGCTTGTGTTTTTTCATAACATTTGGCAAAAGCATTTTTGACTTACAGCTGTTTATGTGTCATGTTTAGAATGCAAGTTACACACCAGTGCTAAGCAGAGCCTGGATGCCACGCAGTAATGAAATTTCAACTTTTTTTTGATAATTATTAAAGTTCAGGTTCTTGTGATTCTGCTGATACCACATATGTCCATATTAAGTCATTAAGCACAGACTAGTTCGCGGTCAAACATATGTGAGTTATTCTCAGCAATGTATTCAAAGGCATTATTGAAGAGTCCCCCTTCCCCCCTTCTCTTTCTGACATGCTCTCTGCCTCTTATCTCTCTCTCTCTCTCTCTCTCTCTCTCTCTCTCTCTCTCTCAGATTCAAATAGCTTTACTAAGAGACAACAGTAGTAAATAATAAAAATAATAATTAAATTATATATTTTTCCAACATTTACAAATTTATATAACATATGAATATATATACACACAAGCTGTATATGTGTACCTGTATAGCATATACATACATACTTATTGGGCATATGTTGTAAGTAGTGATGCATGGGTTATACTGATGTCGGTGCTACCCACTGTCTCTCAGGCAGTGACAGACTGATACACACTGTGCAGTTAAGAGGGCTGAGAGCCCATCATCCAGGGATTATCTTGTCTTATCTTATTATTAACAAAATGTAATGATTTGTTTTGGAGCACCTATGAAAGAAGCTTGTGACGTTTCATAACATTTGACAAAAGCATTTTTGAGTTACAGCTGTTCATGTATGATATTTTTAAGGCAAGTCACAGAACTCTTTTAGTAGCATCTGGATGCCATGCAGTAATGGAATTCCACATTTTTGTTAATAGTCCTTAAGGTTCAGGTTCTTGTGATTCTGCTGATACCAAATATGTGCATATCAGGTCATAATTCAGATTGTAGTTCATGTTCAAATGTATGTGGGTAAAGTTCCAACAGCACTGCTTGGTTTGATCCACAAGGTCCAGTACAACACACCACCACCAGATGGCAGTGTTGCACTGTGAATAATCCACCACCCATCTCATAATGCTTAGCAATGGTGCTTGAGCCTCACAGACAGATCAAAATCAGAAATTTTGGATGTCTTAAGTCAGCAGAGAGTATGCAATGTTGTGTATGATCTCAAAGTGGCAAACGTAAGCAAATGTATTGCCTACAAAGCGAGGAAGCCGTAAATCGCCGCTTGCGGCTATATTTATTATTATTAGGCTTCCGAGCACAAAGTGCAAAGGAAGCCTATTGTTTTTGTTCTGATTTTTATTATTATTATTATTATTAGGCTTCCGAGCACAACGTGCAAAGGAAGCCTATTGTTTTTGTTCTGATTTTTATTATTATTATTATTATTATTATTATTATTATTATTATTATTCCGAACAAAAATTCTGCCTTAAAACGGATCGCACAGCCCAAACCGTAAGGCCTACAGACTTCATACTTGGTCAAAAGATAGTAAACCCTCCCGCTACTCAGGCGCAAAATATCAGCCTGATTGGCCTCAAGGGGGCGCTACAGCGACAGAAAACGCTTTCATTAAAGGATTTTCCACGCCGTGTGGAGTAGAGACGAAATTTTTTTTTCTTCATGATCCTTGGGTCCCGATGAATCAAAAAGGTACATAGAACCACTAAGCTCCGCCCACTTAGATTTTTTGCTAATTAGCATAATTTGCAAAATCTATTTTCGCGAACTAGTCCCTGGATTTTTGTCTGATCCCCATGACCTTGGTGTCAAAACGTTCACAGGAGTGAGCTGGTCAATAATTATTACAAACATCCTGACATTTCCAAACAAGATGGCCGACATATGCAAATGAATGTGTACCGTGAATTGCAAATTTTACTCAAACATCTGTAACTCCTTCATGCTTAACTCAAATCTGATGATCTTTCACACGTTGCTTCTAGACATGATTCTGAGGTAGCATGCATTTGCTGTTGCATGAAATATTATAGGGGGCGCTGTTATAGCTAACAATGTCTTTTGGCTAATATCTCAGGATCTACAAGGCCAATTAAGTTGACATTTGGCATGCTGGTTCTGTCAGCAAGCCTACATATGGAAAATTGAGGACGACTCAATATGGGCACGTTTAACGATGTCAACAGCCAATCAAAGTTCAGTTTTTTTTCATAATTTTTTTGACAGGCTTAACAATGCCCAATCATCATGGCATTTGCATGGTATGTTCATGGACACACTTTGTATTTGCAGAAAAATTTTCGTGTTGATAGCCACAAGGGGGCGCAATTTATTTTTTAAACATGAAATATGAAATATCTCAGTGAAAATTTAATCTATCGACATGTTAATAGTTTCATAAGACACCCTACCTAGTGTCTAACAATATTGCAATTGCAACTATTTAGAAAAAAATTATAGATTTTCTTCAATTGTCAGGTATGTGATTATGGAATTTATCGTACTAGTCCGTGAGTTTTGGTCCTATCAACACACAATTGGTCTCATTGCAAAGTGTATTGCCTGTAGGTATACAATTATTAAAAAAATGTTTAGATTTGGACACGCTGTTGCTGCAGTACGTTAACAAACATGAGTGGGCGGAGCTCGATGCACTCTTTTAGCTATAACTCATTCAAACTTTACCCAAATCAAACCAAAATGGGTACACATGTGCAAGGTATTACTCTGAAGAAGTGTATCAATTATGATCAAAATGCACGTACAGGGGGCGCTACAATTGGAAAAAATGCTTAAAAATATGTTTTTAATTTGTTATAGCGCCACCTAAGGATGCAGTACCAACAAAACGTATTGATCTGTTCTGAAGCACATATGAAAGAAGCTTGTGTTTTTTCATAACATTTGGCAAAAGCATTTTTGACTTACAGCTGTTTATGTGTCATGTTTAGAATGCAAGTTACACACCAGTGCTAAGCAGAGCCTGGATGCCACGCAGTAAAGAAATTTCAACTTTTTTTTGATAATTATTAAACTTCAGGTTCTTGTGATTCTGCTGATACCACATATGTCCATATTAAGTCATTAAGCACAGACTAGTTCGCAGTCAAACATATGTGAGTTATTCTCAGCAATGTATTCAAAGGCATTATTGAAGAGTCCCCCTTCCCCCTTCCATCCTATTCCTTCTGACATGCTCTCTGCCTCTTATCTCTCTCTCTCTTTCTCTCTCTCTCTCTCTCTCTCAGATTCAAATAGCTTTACTAAGAGACAACAGTAGTAAATAATAAAAATAATAATTAAAATAAATATTTTTCCAACATTTCCAAATTGATATAACATATGAATATATATATATATACACAAGCTGTATATGTGTACCTGTATAGCATATACATACATACTTATTGTGTATATGTTGTAAGTAGTGATGCATGGGTTATACTGAGGTCGGTGCTACCCACTGTCTCTCAGGCAGTGACAGACTGATACACACTGTGCAGTGAAGAGGGCTGGGAGCCCATCATCCAAGGATTATCTTATCTTATCTTATTATTAACAAAATGTAATGATTTGTTTTTGAGCACATATGAAAGAAGCTTGTGACGTTTCATAACAATTGACAAAAGCATTTTTTAGTTACAGCTGTTCATGTGTGATATTTTTAAGGCAAGTCACAGACCTCTTTTAGTAGCATCTGGATGCCATGCAGTAATGGAATTCCACATTATTTTAATAATCATTAAGGTTCAGGTTCTTGTGATTCTGCTGATATGTGCATATCAGGTCATAATTCAGATTGTAGTTCATGTTCAAATGTATGTGGGTAAAGCTCCAACAGCACTGCTTGGTTTGATCCACAAGGTCCAGTACAACACACCACCACCAGATGGCAGTGTTGCACTGTGAATAATCCACCACCCATCTCATAATGCTTAGCAATAGTGCTTGAGCCTCACAGACAGATCAAAATCAGAAATTTTGGCTGTCTTAAGTCAGCAGAGAGTATGCAATGTTGTGTATGATCTCAAAGTGGCAAACGTAAGCAAATTTATTGCCTACAAAGCGAGGAAGCCGTAAATCGCCGCTTGCGGCTATATTTAATATTAGGGGTTCGAGCACGAAGTGCTTGAAACCCTATTGTGTTTGTTCTGATTTTAATTTGTTATTATTATTATTATTATTCTTTTTCTTTTTCTGCCATAAAACGAATCGCACAGCCCAAACCGTAAGGCCTAGACACTTGAGACTTGGTCAATAGGTAGTAGTCGGTCTCGCTACTCAGGCGCAAAATATCAGCCCAATTGGCCTCAAGGGGGCGCTACAGCGAAGGAAAACGCTTTCATTAAAAGATTTTCCACCCCGTGTGGCGTAGAGACGAAATCTTTTTTTTCCCTGATTCCTTGGGTCCTGCCGAATCAAAAAGGTACATACAACCACTAAGCTCCGCCTACTTAGATTTTTTGCTATTTTGCATAATTTGCAAAACCTACTTTTGTGTACTCCTCCGTGGATTTTTGTCCAATTTTCTTGAGCTTGGTGTCAAAATGTTCGCAGGAGCCTGTAGTTTAATAATTATCAAAAAAACGTTGAAATTTCGATTCAAGATGGCCGCCATATGCAAATGAACCTCTTCGGCTTATTTTATGTTTTACTTAAAAATCTATAACAAACTCATGGTTTACTCAAATGTGTTTACATTTCATATTCTACTTTCAGACATGATTCTGAGGTAGCTTGTCAAAGGAGAAGCCAATATTCATATAGGGGGCGCTGTAAATGCTTCAAGTTTATATCTCAGCATCCGTAAGGCGGATCGGACCGCCGCTTGGCATGCTGCTTCTATGGGCAAGGCTGTAGAGGGAAAATTAAGGACAACTCGATTCGAGCAAAATTGTGATTGTCATCGACCAATCAGCTGTCATCAGCTGTTTGACAACCTTAACAAGGTCCAATCATCATGGGATTTGACTGGTATGTCCCTGGTAGGCCTCCCTAAGAGCAGAAAAATTGTCATAACGATAGCCACTAGGGGGCGCTATATCAAGAAAATATTATATATCTCTGTGAAAATTAAGCATATTGACACGCAGTTTGCTTCTTTTTATACTCTGCAGAGGGCCTAACAACTTTGTAATTGCAAGTGTTGTCAAAAAATGCTTTGCTTTTTCTCAGTTTCCAAATGTTCAAAATTGAAGCTTTTCGAACTAGTCCGTGGAATTTTGCGATATTCACAAACAGTTGACCTTGTTGGAATCTGCAGAGTCTGTAGGTAAATAATTATCAAAAAAAGTTCAACATTTGGACAAACTTTTGTTGTAATAAAACAATTAATTGAAGTGTGGGGAGCTTTAAACATTCTTTTAGCTATAACTCAAACAAATTAAGTCCAATCAAGACCAAACGTGACAGAAGTATGTATGGTCTTGTCCTGAAGACGTATGTACAATATGATCAAAATTTACCAAAAGGGGGCGCTACAATTGGACAAAAACTGATTAAATGGGCTTTTTTATGTTATAGCGCCATCTAGGAACGCAGTGGCACCCCAACTTAATTATGACATCTGGTCCTCAGTCTGATCAAGTATGTGACGTTTTAAAATTTTTGGGGAAAGCATTTTTGAGTTATAGGTGTATATTAGTGTACACATATAGCTTATATTTGACTTGAGGAATACATGCTAGATCTGTGTTATTGGGAGTGGCCTGTAAGCTACATAGTAATAAAAGTGCAACAATTTTTTGTTAAAGTTCAGATCCTTAGGATTCAGCTGATACCGTACATGCCCATGTTAGGTAAATATCCACATAGGAGTACATGCTTAAATCTTTCTGTATGTGCTTTCATGGCTGATCTAAAAATATGGGAAAGTAGTCATTTCTCACCAGCAGATGGCAGTCTAAAACTATACATTGTGCTGTTGAACTACAGTGGCTCTGAGACATTATGCAAAATGCAATGTGGAGCAAAGACCATAAGGCCCAGAAACACCTCCCTTGGCAGCAAGGTCCAGCAGGTGTAAAATGACTCAGCCAAGGAAAATGACATTCTTTGGCCAGATGGTGGCGCTATAGCAAAGGGAAAAGCATTGAGGTCTATATCTCCTACACCGTAAGGCCTAGAGATGAAATCTTTTTGTCCCTTATTCCTTGGCTTAAGACAAACTAATTTGCTGTTGGATCATAAAGCTCAGCCCACTTAGATTTTGAGCTAATTTGCATAATTTGCAAAACATACTTTTGTCAATAAGTCTATGAATTTTTCACCAAGTCCCTTGAGCTTGGTGCCAAAACGTTCACATGAGTCTGACCCTAGGTAATTATAGAATTAATTGACATTTTGATTCATGATGGCAAATGAACCTCTTCAGCTTATCACAGTTTTACTTGAACATCTCTAACTCCATACTTTGCTCAAATGGGTTCAAATTTAAGATTCTACTTATAGAAATGCTTTTAAAGGTAGCATGGCAGCGATGTAGGCCTATTGCTTCCAAACAGGCCTGTTAAGCGAGAACCCCGTTAATTGCCGCTTGCGGCTATATTTATTATTATTATTCTTTTTCTTGGCTAAAACGCAATGTGGAGCCAAGACCGTAAGGCCTAGAGACTCCATACTTGGCAGCTAGGTAGAACAGGTGTGAAATGACTCAGCCAAATAAAATTACACTTCTTGGCCTCAAGGTGGCGCTATAGCAAAGCCAAACGCGTTTAGGTCCATATCTCCCAAACCCTGGGGTGTAGAAACAAAATTCTTTTTTTCCCTGATTCGTTGATCCTTGATGTATCAAAAACGGGCTAATCAAATTTTTGCTCCGCCCACTAGAAATTAGTGATAAAGAGCATAATTTGCTAAATCTACTTTTGCGAACTAGTCCGGGGATTTTAGTCCATTTCCCTTAAGCATGGTGCCAAAATGTTCACAGGAGGTTGCAGGTCAATAATTATCCAAAAAATGTTAGAATTTCGATTCAAGATGGCCGCCATATGCAAATGACCCTCTTCGGCTTTTCGTATGTTTTACTTAAAAATTCATAACAATTTCATACTCTACTCAAATGTGTTAAAATTTCATATTTGACTTCCTGACATAATTTTGAGGTAGCCTATCAAAGGAGGAACCAATATACTTATAGGGGGCGCTGTAAATGCTACAACTTTATATCTCAGCATCCGTAAAGCAGATCGGACCGTCCTTTGGCATGCTGCTTCTGATGGAAAGGCTATAAGTGGAAATTTAAGGACAACGCGATTCGGGCAAAATTGTGATCGTCATCGGCCAATTAGAATTCAGCAGCTGTTTGAGTACCTTAACAAGGTCCAATCATCATGAAAATTGATTGGTACATCCCAGGGGACACTTCCTAAGTGCATAAAAATTGTCGTAACGATAGCCACTAGGGGGCGCTATATCAAGAAAATATGATATATCTCACCGAAAATTAAGCATATTGACACTCAGTTTGCTTCATTGTATACTCTGTAGACGGCCTGACATCTTTGTAATTGCAAGTGTTGTCATAAAATGCATCGTTTTTTCACAATAGCCAGTTGTTCAAAATTGAACTTTTGTGAACTAGTCTGTGAAATTTGACTCTATTCCAAAACAATTGACTTTGTTGGAATCTGCAGAGTCTGTAGGTAAATAATTATCCAAAAAAGTACAACATTTGGACACACTGTTGAAACAATAAATCAATTAGTCGAAGCGTGCTGAGTTTTTACATTCTTTCAGTTGTAACCCAAACAAATGAAGCCCAATCAAGACCACAATTTACATACATATGTAGAGTCTTACCCTGAAGGAGCCTGTACAATATGACAGAAATCCATCAAAAGGGAGAGCTACAATTAGACAATTACATGTTATGTGCAGTTTCTGTGTTCATGCTGGATTTCTGTAATTGGGAGGGGCCTGTAAGCCACATAGTGATGAAAGTTCCACATTTTATTATCAATAATTAAAGTTCAGGTCCTTAGGATTCCTCTGATACCATATATGTCCATGTGAGTGAAATATTCAAAGAGCAGTACCTGATTAAAAAATCTGTATGTGCATTTGTAACAGCTCAGCTCCTCTATGGGACAGTAGTAAATTGTTTCACCAGCAGGTGGCACTCTAAGACCATATATTGCTTTTATCATCCACATTATTGAGAACCAGGTGGCACGGTGGCGCAACAGGTAGTGTCGCAGTCACACAGCTCCAGGGGCCTGGAGGTTGTGGGTTCGATTCCTGCTCCGGGTAACTGTCTGTGAGGAGTTTGTGTGTTCTCCCTGTGTTCAAAGTGCAGTAGGCTATTAAAAAGTCTAAATGTGAATGACTTTTAGCAGCCCTTGAGGACAATAGTAAATACTTTCACCAGCAGGTGGCACTCTAAGACCATATATTGCTTTTTTCATCTACATTATTGAGATCCTATTTATCTGCACAAGTGTAAAGTCATAACATATGAACATAAATATTTATCATAATTGAAAACAGTGCTCATCAGTCATACCATGTCTTTTGCTATACATTACAACAACATCTATAACAATACCTTACACCCAGTTTTCACTTGTTTGGCCAAACAGGCCCATGCTTCCTAAGGCCTCATTGTTGGCTCATAGTGCCATTTTTGCCATTGGGCCCATTCGTGTTAGGACCATGCCATCGCCGCTTGCGGCTATATTTTTATTATTATTATTCTTCCGGTTCTTTTTCTGCACTAAAAGTGATCGCACAGCCCAAACCGTAAGGCGTACAGACTTGAGGCTTGGCCAGTAGGTAGTAAACCCTCCCGCTACTCAGGCGCAAAAAATCAGACTGATTGGCCTCATGGGGGCGCTACAGCGAAGGACAACACCTTTTCTTACGGGGCTTCTACCACGTGAGGCGTAGAGACGAAATTTTTTTTCCCCTGATTCCTTGAGTCCTGCCAAATCAAAAAGGTCGATACAACCACTAAGCTCCGCCCACTAAGATTTTTTGCTATTTTGCATAATTTGCAAAACCTACTTTTGCGTACTAGTCCGTGGATTTTTGTCCAATTTTCTTGAGCTTGGTGTCAAAACGTTCGCAGGAGTCTGAAACTTAATAATCATCAAAAAAACGTTGACATTTCATTTCAATGTAGCTGGCATATGCAAATGAACCTTATCGGCTTATCACCCTTTTTACATGAACAGCTGTTACTCCTGCATACTTTACTCAAATAGGTTGCAATTTCAGATTCTGCTTAGGGACATGATTTTGAGGTAGCACGTCGTCGGTGGTGCGAAAATTCACATAGGGGGCGCTCTAAATACTAGAAATTCATATCTCAGCATCCGCAAGTCCGATCGGTCCGCCACTTGGCATACAGCTGCATTAGGCAAGGCTCTAAGTGGAAAATAAAGGACAAGTCGATACTCGCCAAATTGTAACGTCATCGGCCAATCAGAACTCAGCAGCTCCCTGACAAGCTTGACAAAGGTCAATCATTATGATATTTGACTGGCATGTCCATGGTGGCACTTCCTAAGAGCAGAAGACGTTTCGTAACGATAGCCACTAGGGGGCGCTATAACAAGAAAATATGTAATATCTCAGCGAAAATTAAGCATATTGACATGCAGTTTGCTGGACTCTGTACTCTGTGTATTGCCTAACAACTTTGTAATAGCAAGTATTGTCAAGAAATGTATTGTTTTTTCTCAATGGCCAGTTGTTTGAAAATTGAGGTTTTCGAACTAGTCCGTGGAATCTGATGCTATTCCCAAACAATTGGTCTTGTTGGAATCTGTGGAGTCTGTAGGTAAACAATCTTTAAAAAAAGTATGACTTTTTAACATTGTGTTGTTACAACTTTTCAATAAACTGAAGTGTGAGCTGCTTTATAGGTTCTTTCATCTATAACTCCAAGAAAAGAAGCCCAATCCAGACCAACCTTTATAGGATTAAGTAAGACCATACCCTGAAGGAGCATGTCTATTATGGCCTAAATCCACCCAAAGGGGGCGCTACAATTGGACAATAACTTATTAAAAAGTTTTTTTTGTGTTATAGCGCCATCTAGGATTGCAGTGGCACCACAATTTAATTATGACATCTGCTCCTCAGGCTTATCAAGCTTGTGAAATTTTGAAATTTTTGGTGAAAGCGTTTTTGAGTTATAGGTGTATATATGTGTACATATATAGCATACATTTGACTTGTGGAATACATGCTGGATCTCTCTTTTTGGGAGGGGCCTGTAAGCTACATAGTAATAGAAGTGCAAGTTTTTTTTGATAATTATTAAAGTTCAGATCCTTAGGATTCAGCTGATACCACATATGTCCATGTAAGGTAATTATCCACATAGGAGTACACGCTCAAATATTTCTGTTTGTGAAATATTTCTGATCCAAACAGACTGCCATCTGCTGGTGAGAAATAACAGCTTTCTCATATAAGACTATACATTGTGATGTTGAACTACAGTGGATCTGAGGCAAAATGCAATGTTGAGCAAAGACCATAAGGTCCAGAAACACTTCACTTGCCAGCAAGGTACAGCAGGTATGACATGACTCAGCCAAGGAAAATGACACTCTTTGGCCAGATGGTGGCGATATAGAAAAGGGATACGCGTTTAGGTCTATATCTCCTACACCGTAAGGCCTAGAGACGAAATCTTTTTTTTCCCTGATTCCTTGGCTTAATTCAAACTAATCTGCCATTTGGACCATTTACCTCCGCCCACTTAGATTTTGAGCTAATACGCATAATTAGCTAAACTTACTTTTTTCCACAAGTCTGTGAATTTTTGTCCAATTCTCTTGAGCTTTGTGCCAAAACGTTCACAAGAGTCTGACCATGTATATTTATGAAATGAATGTTGACATTTCGATTCAAGAAGGCTGCCATGTGCAAATGAACCTCTTCGGCTTTTCGTATGTTTTACTTGAACGTCTGTAACTCCTCCATATTTTATTCAAATGGGTTCAAATTTCAGATTCTACTTAAGGACATGCTTTTAAGGATACCATATCAGCGATGTAGGCCTATTGTTTCCAAACAGGCCTATTCTGCGAGAACCCCGTTAATTGTCGCTTGCGGCTATATTTATTATTCTTCCGGTTCTTTTTCTGCACTAAAAGTGATCGCACAGCCCAAACCGTAAGGCCTACAGACTTGAGGCTTGGCCAGTAGGTAGTAAACCCTCCCGCTACTCAGGCGCAAAAAATCAGACTGATTGGCCTCATGGGGGCGCTACAGCGAAGGACAACACCTTTTCTTACGGGGCTTCTACCACGTGAGGCGTAGAGACGAAATTTTTTTTCCCCCTGATTCCTTGAGTCCTGCCGAATCAAAAAGGTCGATACAACCACTAAGCTCCGCCCACTTAGATTTTTTGCTATTTTGCATAATTTGCAAAACCTACTTTTGCGTACTAGTCTGTGGATTTTTGTCCAATTTTCTTGAGCTTGGTGTCAAAACGTTCGCAGGAGTCTGAAGCTTAATAATCATCAAAAAAACATTGACATTTCAATTCAATGTAGCTGCCATATGCAAATGAACCTTATCGGCTTATCGCCCTTTTTACATGAACAGCTGTTACTTCTGCATACTTTACTCAAATGGGTTGCAATTTCAGATTCTGCTTAGGGACATGATTTTGAGGTAGCATGTCGTCGGTGGTGCGAAAATTCACATAGGGGGCGCTCTAAATACTAGAAATTCATATCTCAACATCCGCAAGTCCGATCGGTCCGCCGCTTGGCATACAGCTGCTTTAGGCAAGGCTCTAAGTGGAACATAAAGGACAAGTCGATACTCGCCAAATTGTAACGTCATCGGCCAATCAGAACTCAGCAGCTCCCTGACAAGCTTGACAAAGGTCAATCATTATGATACTTGACTGGCATGTCCATGGACGCACTTCCTAAGAGCAGAAGACGTTTCGTAACGATAGCCACTAGGGGGCGCTATAACAAGAAAATATGTAATATCTCAGCGAAAATTAAGCATATTGACATGCAGTTTGCTGGACTCTGTACTCTGTATATTGCCTAACAACTTTGTAATAGCAAGTATTGTCGAGAAATGTATTGTTTTTTCTCAATGGCCAGTTGTTTGAAAATTGAGGTTTTCAAACTAGTCCGTGGAATCTGAAGCTATTCCCAAACAATTGGTTTTGTTGCAATCTGTAGAGTCTGTAGGTCAACAATCTTTAAAAAAAAGTATGACTTTTTAACATTGTGTTGTTACAACATGTCAATAAACTGAAGTGTGAGCTGCTTTATAGGTTCTTTCATCTATAACTCCAAGAAAAGAAGCCCAATCCAGACCAAACTTTATAGGATTATGTAAGACCATACCTTGAAGGAGCATGTCTATTATGGCCTAAATCCACCCAAAGGGGGCGCTACAATTGGACAATAACTTATTAAAAAGTTTTTTTTGTGTTATAGCGCCATCTAGGATTGCAGTGGCACCACAATTTAATTATGACATCTGCTCCTCAGGCTTATCAAGCTTGTGAAATTTTGAAATTTTTGGTGAAAGCGTTTTTGAGTTATAGGTGTATATATGTGTACATATATAGCATACATTTGACTTGTGGAATACATGCTGGATCTCTCTTTTTGGGAGGGGCCTGTAAGCTACATAGTAATAGAAGTGCAAGTTTTTTTTGATAATTATTAAAGTTCAGATCCTTAGGATTCAGCTGATACCACATATGCCCATGTAAGGTAATTATCCACATAGGAGTACACGCTCAAATATTTCTGTTTGTGAAATATTTCTGATCCAAACAGACTGCCATCTGCTGGTGAGAAATAACAGCTTTCTCATATAAGACTATACATTGTGATGTTGAACTACAGTGGATCTGAGGCAAAATGCAATGTTGAGCAAAGACCATAAGGTCCAGAAACACTTCACTTGCCAGCAAGGTACAGCAGGTATGACATGACTCAGCCAAGGAAAATGACACTCTTTGGCCAGATGGTGGCGATATAGAAAAGGGATACGCGTTTAGGTCTATATCTCCTACACCGTAAGGCCTAGAGACGAAATCTTTTTTTTCCCTGATTCCTTGGCTTAATTCAAACTAATCTGCCATTTGGACCATTTACCTCCGCCCACTTAGATTTTGAGCAAATATGCATAATTAGCTAAACTTACTTTTTTCCACAAGTCTGTGAATTTTTGTCCAATTCTCTTGAGCTTTGTGCCAAAACGTTCACAAGAGTCTGACCATGTATAATTATAGAATGAATGTTGACATTTCGATTCAAGAAGGCTGCCATGTGCAAATGAACCTCTTCGGCTTATCGTATGTTTTACTTGAACGTCTGTAACTCCTCCATATTTTATTCAAATGGGTTCAAATTTCAGATTCTACTTAAGGACATGATTTTAAGGATACCATATCAGCGATGTAGGCCTATTTTTTCCAAACAGGCCTATTCTGCGAGAACCCCGTTAATTGTCGCTTGCGGCTATATTCTTATTGTTCTTTTCCTCCTGTAAAAGTCATTGTGCGGAAGAGACCGTAGGTCGTACAGACTTCCCACTTGGAGGGTAGATGTAGTTTGTGTGCATCTCGGAGGACAACAAAAATTACACTGATTGGCCTAATGGTGGCGCTATAGCGAAGTGAAACGCGTTTAGGTTCATATCTCCTACACCGTGAGGTGTAGAGACAAAATCTTTTTTTCCACTGATTCTTTGGGTCCTGACAAATCAAAAACGGGTTAGTCAAAATTTCATTTTTCCAACGTTATTATCACGCTAATTTGCATAATTTGCAAAACCTACTTTTGCGAACTAGTCCGGGGATTTTTGTCCAATTCTCTTGAGCTTGGTGCCAAAATGTTCGCAGGAGTCTGAAGGTTAATAATTATCAAAAAAAAGTTTAAATTTGGATTCAATATGGCTGCTATATGCAAATGAACCTCTTCGGTTTATCATATGTTTTACTTACAATTTTATAACAATTTCATACTTTACTCCAACATGTTCAAATTTCATATTCTACTTCCAGATATGATTCTGAGGTAGCATGTCAAATGAGGAGCCAATATTCATATAGGGGGCGCTGTAAATGCTACAAGTGTATATCTCAGCATCCGCAAGGCGGATCGGACTGCCGTTTGGCATGCTGCTTTTGTGGGCAAGGCTTTAAGTGGAAAATTAAGGACAATTAGATTCGGGCAAAATTGTGAATGTCATCGGCCAATCAGATGTTAGCACCTGTTTGACTATTTTAACAAGGTCCAATCATCATGGGATTTGACTGGTATGTTCCTGGGAGCACTCCCTAATTGCATAAAAATTTTCGTAACGATAGCCACTAGGGGGCGCTATATCAAGAAAATATGATATTTCTCAGTGAAAATTAAGTGTATCGACACGCAGTTTACTTCTCTGTATACTCTGCAGAGGGCCTCACAACTTTATAGTTGCAAGTTTTGTCAAAAAATGCATTGTATTTTCTCAATCGCCAGTTGTTTAAAATTGAACTTTTTCGAACTAGTCTGTGAAATTTTGCTCTATTCCCAAATAATTGACCTTGTTAGAATCTGCAGAGCCTGTAGGTCAATAATTATCAAGAAAAGTTCAACATTTGGACAAACTTTTGTTGTAATAAATCAATAAATCGAAGTGTGTGGAGCTTTAAACATTCTTTCAGCTGTAACTCAAACAAATTAAGCCCAATCAAGACTAAATTGACATACGTATGTAGGGCCTTACTATGAAGAAGCATATACAATATGACTCCAATCTACCAAAAGGGGGCACTACAATTGGACAATAACTGGTAAAATTAGCTTTTTTGTGTTATAGCGCCATCTAGGATTGCAGTGGCACCACAATTTAATCATGTCATCTGATCCTCATACTGATCAAGCATGTGCAGTTTTGAAATTTTTGGGGAAAGCGTTTTTTTCGAGTTATAGGTGCATTTGTGATTTCTAGAATTCATGCTGGATCTCTATTATTTGGAGGGGCCTGTAAGCCACATAGTGATGAAAGTTCAACATTTTATTGATAATTATTATATGCCAGGTCTTTAGCATTCCACTGATACCACATATGTCCATGTTAGGAAAATATCCATAGAGTAGTACTCCCTTAAACAGTTCTATGAAAGACTGTAACTGCTTAGCAACACTATGTTACAGTAGTAAATTCTTTCACCACCAGATAGAACTAAAAACTAAATATTGTTTTGTTGATCTATATAGAGGTTAAGATCCTATTCACCTGCAAAGGTTAATGGTTATACCATAATTAAAAATTTTAAAGTCTCCTATACCTCTTCAAGTGGCCATTTACCCTCACCAGTCAGAAAATACCCTTTGTTATTGTGTTTTATTCTGATGTACTGAGTTTCTGATGTTTACACTTGTTTCTCACAGAGTACAGTGTCCCATTTAATGCCTGACATGTTAAAAGGCAAGAGCTGCACTCTGATTGGCTGTAGTGCAAGGCAACCTCCTCCCCCACACCGCCTCCTGCATTTAAATGCCCACCTGCATTTAAATATTTTATATTTATATATAACTACTCTATAGTAGCCTGTCCAGAGCACAGATTGCTCTGATAGTGGCCTTCAGCTCTTCTGCATTGTTGGGTCTGGCGTATTGCATCTTACTTTTCACAATACCCTGTAGATTTTCAATGGGGTTAAGGTCAGGCGAGTTTGTTGGCCAATTAAGAACAGTGAGACCATGGTCCTTAAACCAGGTACTGGTAGCTTTGGCACTGTGTGCAAGTCCCAAGTCCTGTTGGAAAATGAAACCTGCATCTCCATAAAGTTGGTCAGAGCAGGAAGCATGAAATGCCCTAAAACATCCTGGTAGAAGGCTGCATTGATCTTGGCCCTCAGAAAACACAGTGGACCAACTCGAGCAGATGACATGTCAACCCAAACCATCACTAACTGTGGAAACTTTACACTGGCCCAAGCCACACGCTTCTGACGCTGTCTCTTGATCAAGAGTGGGTTCACACAAGGAATGCGACGCTGAAACCCATGTCCTGCATACATCTGTGCGTGGTGGTTCTTGAAGCACTGACTCCAGCTGCAGTCCAGTCTGTGAGAATCTCCCTGACATTTTTGAATGGGTTTTATTTAACAATCCTCTACCACATCTTTTCCTTCCCTTCTCCTCTCTATTAATGTGCTTGGACACAGAGCTCTATGAACAGCCAGCATTTTTAGCAATGACCATTTGTGTCTTGCTCTTCTGGTGTAAGGTGTCAATGGTCGTCTTTTGGACAATTGTCAAGTCAGCAGTCTTCCCCATGATTGTGGAGCCTACAGAACTAGACTGAGAGACCATTTAAAGGCCTTTGCAGGTGTTTTGAGTTAATTCACTGATTAGAGTGTCGCACAAGTTGTCTTCAATATTGAACCTTTTCACAAAATTCAAATGATAAATTGTCATTTATAATCATCAAATTAAAATAAATAAACACTTGACATATATCAGTCTGTGAGTAATGAATGAGTATAATATACAAGTTCAACTCTTTGAATAGAATTACGGAAATAAATCAACTTTTTCATGATATTCTAATTTTATGACCAACACCTGTAATATTCAAGTTTATAGTAAGCACTGCTCACACATTATATACCTCACACAAAGACCCTCTTACATCACACACATCACTCAGAAACAAACACACCTCAGAGACTGTAGAACAAAAGTCACAAACACAAGCACCTATTACAAATAATCTGACACTGCACATACTTACTTGGCTCAATGTCTAACAATTTTGCCATAGCCACAAATGTCAATACATCCTCTCCCGATCAATTCATACTATAGGAGTTGTCAGATTTGACTTGACTGCCATATTAAGCCAGTTAGTGCTTGAACCCGCAGATAGCCGCTAGCGGCTCTAGTTATCTTTATAATTATCTTAGTGTAGTTTTTATGATTTCTGAATTAAAATCTGTTAAATTACTACATAAATGTTGGGGTTAAATTTGACCATATGATTAATCCGTCTTGAAAATTAACACATTAGCCTTGACAGCACTATTTTAAAGCTTATATGTAGGATCTAAAAAGGTTCCATTAATTAGGCAGTATGTGCCAAACCGAAAGTAACATTCTAAACGTTTTCAACTGTAAAATCTAACTTAACGTTAGCTAGTTTAAACTACCTTTCTTTCTTTCTTTCATTCTTTCTTTCTTTCTTTCTCTTTCCTCTCGTCTATTTCTCCCTCTCTCTCCCTCGCTCTCTTGTTTGTCAGGTGTGTAGAAATAGAAGCAGCATGGTAGGCAGTTTTTCCACTTCTAGTATTAATCACTCCAAAATAAAAGCCCTTTTTTTAATTTCAGTTTCATGTAATGTCATTATTTGAATTTTGATGGAGCGGTGGCAAGATACACGTAGAAGAAACACTACGACTGAGTTTTATGGCCACGGCACTGAAGAAAAAAACTTTTCGAGAATAAAGTCAGAATTCTGAGAATATTCTCGAAATAATTCTTGGAAAAATTCTGAGAAAAATCTCAGTATAATTGAGTAAAGAATGTCTGTATAATTTTGAGAATATAGTCAGAATATTTAGAGAAACACTGTTTTTGTTATTTTTTTCAATAATATATAGACAGACAGACTCACAGTCTGTGTGCCATGAGTGAGTTGCGAAAGAAGCAGTCAGTGAAGTGAGCAGAATTATTTATTAAACGCATCCACTTGACATGATGACTAAACCCTGTCAGTGCAGCCCCTGACTGCCATGCATAAGGCTTTAGTTTATTGTACAAGTCCGAGCCATAGCTCAATGGAGCCTCGTGGGTGTACCGGAGTTTTCTTGCATTTTCATGATCATTAATTGTATCCTGTAAAAGTACATGCCCTCTTCTGTATAAACAGGTTTGTGCACCAATTCAGGGTTTACATACTAATCACAATCTGGTCCTGATGTGGAAGAGAACTGAGTGGTTATTCCTGAAATCTATACCATAGTATGACTTAAGCAGCACATTGCATTCCACAATTACACTGTGTGTCTTCCCAATTATACATGCAGTGAATTATTCAGAGTGTATCCAGAGTTTTATAGATTTTTCCTCAGAATTATTTTGAGATTTTTCTCAGAATTCTAACTTTATTCCCAGAATCATACTTTTTCAGTGTCGTGGCCCTAAAGCTCCTAGATATAAAACTATTTAATTTAATAAAGAACCCTTAAAGAATCCCAATTTTAAGAGTGTAGAGAAAATTAATTCATGCAGATGGTTCAGTGCAGTAATAAGGGAAATGCTATTTTAGAGATTTTCTTTAAGGATTAGGCCCTGTACTACAGTCTAGCATAGGTTTTACCTCCTGTAGAGTTGAGTGATTATAACTCAGTGCTATGAACACCCAAAATATTGGTACTAAGGTAAACTATATAAAGAGAGCAAAATCTTTATATTGATGCAAGCAAACTGAGTACCAGTTCAGAAACTGGATATTAGAGATGCACAATGTTGATATTTATATAGTTTTTATTTTCCAAAAGAAACCTGTGCACCAGATACCAATGTTGCTCCACTGCTTACTTTCACCTTGCATGTACAGTGGTGTGAAAAAGTGTTAGTGTAACAATGGCAATTCCTTGTTAATAGTGTTCAGTTAAAGTCTGTCTTTATCTGTTATTTTCATGTTTATTTATGTATAATTCCACCAAATTTGTTTATTTAACTTACCTGACGTGTCTGTGCAACTCCGGTTGGTGTGTGGAACCTTTCTTTGTACCCCTATCTTTGGTTTCTGGGGACAGCTCCTTTATAAGGAGTAGTTTTGCGCCCATCCGCACCCTTTTCTCTGTGGCATTTGGCGGGAGCGGTGAGTGAAAGTTTGGGAGTTGAGTAATTTTAAACCATCTGTAATAAACAATAATATCTTTGTTTGGGGGTGGCACGGTGGCGCAGCAGGTAGTGTCGCAGTCACACAGCTCCAGGGGCCTGGAGGTTGTGGGTTCGTTTCCCGCTCCGGGTGACTGTCTGTGAGGAGTTAGTGTGTTCTCCCTGTGTCTGCGTGGGTTTCTTCCAGGTGCTCCGGTTTCCTCCTACAGTCCAAAAACACACGTTGGTAGGTGGATTGGCGACTCAAAAGTGTCTGTAGGTGTGAATGTGTGTGTGTGTCTGTGTTGCCCTGTGAAGGACTGGCGCCCCCTCCAGGGTGTATTCCTGCCTTGCGCCCAATGATTCCAGGTAGGCTCTGGACCCACTACGACCCTGAACTGGATAAGCGGTTACAGATAATAAATGGAGATGCACTTCAAAACACATTCGGTGGTCCGGTCATTATGGCCTTCAGAGTATTCACTGGTTCTGCTCCCATCTACCTCAATAGACTCATAAAACCATATGTTATTGCCCGCCCTCTCCGTTCCTCAAAGGAGCGCCAACTAACACGGCCAACCCCCCGTACAGGTCAGTCGAGGCTATTCTCATCTCTGGTACCACGCTGGTGGAAAGAGCTTCCAAGCACTATCAGAGCAACAGAAACCCTCTCCGCATTCAAGAAATCCTTGAAAACTCAACTCTTCTGAGAGTATCTCTTGCACCGAAAGTCTTTCTTTAATGCACTTATTATTTCCTGGCATATTGCACTCAATGTAAGGTATTTTGTATAAATTGTGCTGTAGTTTGAATGTTAGATCCTCTTTTGTAAGTAGCTTTGGATAAAAGCGTCTGCCAAATGCATAGATGTAAATGTAAAAATGTAAATGTCATTATTAACACAACACAGAGCAAAGAAAAAGCCACCGGTTACATTTGCATGTTTGTCGCTCCTAAATCTTAAATTTAAATCATAAAATAAAATTGAAATATTAGTCAAAGACAAGACAAGTAAACATAAAATGCCATTTTTAAATTAAGGTTTTTATTATTAAAGGAGAAAAAATCCAAACCTACATGGCCCTGTGTGAAAAAGTGTTTGCCCCCCAAGTTAAAACATAACCGTGGTTTAAAACACCTGAGTTCAATTTCTCTAGCCAAACCCAGGCCTGATTACTGCCACACCTGTTCTTGTTACGAACCACTCACTCTCCAACTCACCTGAGTACTAATCAGTTGCACCTGCACCTCATCTGCCACACCCCTTTTGCAGCCTTTAAGTTTCCTCCCTCCCTGCTCCTCCTTGCAAAGTAATGCTTTCTTATGCGGCTTACTGAGTGTTTAGGTTTCTACTCTGCCTTCTTGTGTTTCGACCTCTGCTTTCCCCACAGGATTCATCTGCCACCTAACCCTTGGATATTCTCATGGGAGAAAGAAAGTAATTGAGATCTATCAGTTTGGAAAAGGTTACAAAGTCACTTCTAAAGTTTTGGGACTCCAGTGAACCACAGGGTGAGCCATTATCCACAAATGGCATAAATGTGGGACAGTGGCCAGCTGACCAAAATTACCCCAAGAGTGCAGTGAAGACTCATCCAAGAGGTCACAATAGACCCCACAACAACATCCAAAGAACCTCATTTGCCTCAGTTAAAGTCAGCGTTCATGACTCAACCATAAGAAAAAATGGCCTGCATGGCAGAGTGCCAAGACAAAGAGCAAAAAGGACATTAAGACTCGTCTCAATTTTGCCAGAAAACATCCTGGTGATCCCCAAGATTTTGGGAAAATACTCTGTGGACTGACGAGACAAAAGTTGAACTTTGTGGAAGGTGTGTCCCATTACATCTGGCGTAAAAGTAACACTGCATTTCAGAAAATGGACATCATACCTACAGTAAAACATGGTGGTGTTAGTGTGATGGTCTGGGGCTGTTTTGCTGCTTCAGGACCTGGAAGACTTTTGCTGTGATAAATGGAACCATGAATTCTGCTGTCTACCAAAAAATCCTGAAGGAGAATGTCCAGCCATCTATTTGTGATCTAAAGCTGAAATGAACTTGTGTTCTGCAACAGGACAATGATCTAAAACACACCAGCAAATCAACCTTTGAATGGCTGAAGAAAAACAAAGTGAAGACTTTGGAGGGGCCTAGTCAAAGTCTTGACCTGAATCCTATTAAGATGCTGTGGCATGACCTTAAAAAGGAGGTTCATGCTCGAAAACCCTCCAATGGTGCTGAATTACAACAATTCTGCAAAGATAAGTGGACCAAAATTCCTCCACAGCACTGTGAAAGACTCATTCCAAGTTACCGCAAACGCTTCATTGCAGTTGTTGCTGCTAAGGGTGGCTCAGCCAGTTATTAGGTTTTGGGGGCAAACACTTTTTCACACAGGGCCATGCAGATTTGGATTTTTTTCTGCCTTAATAATAAAAACCTTCATATAAAAACTACATTTTGTGTTTAGTTGTGTTGTCTTTGACTAATATTTAAATTTGTTTCATGATCTGAAACATTTAAGAGTGACAAACATGCAAAAAAACACCACTGTATTATACAAATAAGAACCTGGTGCATAATGCAGATATTAGCCTTGTAAACTGACCCATTTATGTTTCACTCTTGTTTTGGGTTTCTTTCAGTCTGAAGTGGAGCAAGTTACCTCCGACCACATCACTGCAGAATGCTGTGGTTGTGTTTGTGCCACTGTTGCCCTTGTGTGGTGAACTAGTGTAAACGTGACCAGCACAGGATTGGTTATATGAGAGGGATCATCTGTTATTGACCAATCATGCTAAAAACCGACCAGTTCTGGTCACTGGCTAATCAATTTGTGCATCTTTAGTGGATATGTTATCTACAAGGCACATAATACTGTGTCTAAGACTACAGTGTTTTACCAGACCTAAATTAGCAGCAGAAAATATTTAGGTGAGACAGGAATAGTAGTGTTACGACTTGGTCTAGGGCAGACCGCCACACAAAAGTGAAATAACGGACAGTGTGATGATTGCAAAAAAAAAAAACTACAACTTAGGACAGTTTTTGTGAAATGTATTAAAGATAATTGATACAGTTTAGTGAACCAGAAAATTTACTTCAGGAGAGACCCAGGCCAAAACAACAAACAAACCCCACACTAACTACTTTTAGGTACACTAACTAACCTGTGCAGGACGACAAAAACAAAGACACAGTGCTAACCTTACTCCCTTGCTATGTATAAACAGAGACAAACCCCAGTTCCCAAATAAAAACGGCAGCCACTCCCTACAACTGGTACTAGTTTACAAATATGTACAAATTACAGACAGGCAACACTCACAAAAAACATTCAACAATTAACAATTCAACCCAAGGCGAGTACAACAGCGCAAAAGGTAAACAATCCAGTGAGGAAGCATTCCTCCCATGTGTGATGTAACCCTCTCTTTTATAGCAGATGGTTGAAGTCAAACCATGGACACAGATTCCGGCAATCCGGCATGCAGTCAGTCAGGAACCCAGGACTGGATCCTAGAACATATGGACAGGACAGGATAGAGATACAAGAGAAACATCCATGCCCATAACAGTAGTCTTGCAAAGTTTTAGCAAAATAGAGTACTGAGTGTGATCAAAAGAAAGCTTACTGGCCCTGATGGGGTTACTTCAGAGAGTTCTTGTGAATTCAGTGAGCCACTGTGTGCTATCTTAATTATAGGCTTTGGCACTGGGATCAATCCTCCTTAGGAGAAAAAAGCAAATGTCATTCCTGTTTCTAAATCTCCACCTCCATCTCACTTTTGACTTCACTATATAATTCAGTAATCTTTCGTGTCAGCAAGCTAGCAGAGGAGTTTATAGCAGAGGAAATTGGGCATTAAGTAATAAAAGTCCCAACTTTGATCCTGCTAAATTTTGTAGCTGGCTTGGAAGATCAGCTACTCATGTTCTAAATAGTATCCTTCATTAATTTTACAGTGCTTCGGATACTCTGTGTACTACCAGCACTGTTGTTACAAAAAAGATTTTTAAAAAGTATTTGACAAAGTACAGGAGTTAGACAATGAAACTGAAACACCTGGTTTTAGACCACAATAATTTATTACTATGGTGTAGGGCCTCCTTTTGTGGCCAAAACAGTGTCAATTCGTCTTGGGAATGACATATACAAGTCCTGCACAGTGGTCAGAGGGATTTTAAGCCATTTTTCTTGCAAGATAGTGGCCAGGTCACTACGTGATGCTGGTGGAGGAAAACATTTCCTGACTCCTCCAAAACACCCCAAAGTGGCTCAATAATATTTATATCTGGTGACTGTGCAGGCCATGGGAGATGTTCAACTTCACTTTCATGTTCATCAAACCAATCTTTCACCAGTCTTGCTGTGTGTATTGGTGCATTGTCATCCTGATACACGGCACCGCCTTCAGGATACAATGTTTGAACCATTGGATGCACATGGTCTTACTGGTGCAATGTTCAATTAATGAAGATTGGCCACCAGGCTGGTCCAATTTAGCCATGAAACCTCCCACACTAAAATATCTAACCTATGTACATCTGACTCTTTTTGCTTGAAATATTTATTGAAATACTATTTACAACCCTATATCAATCAATAAAATTAATCCTCTGAAATAAATAAAATTATTATTTTTCTATATATGCCTTACGACTAGCAGAAAATTCCATCCAATCATTTCACATGAACCAAATTACATAAATGGATGGTTTACCTACTTTTTACTAGGCAAAATAAAATTGAGGGAGAAAAAAATATTTTCTGACATGCATAGCGCATTACATAGGGTGAAGAAAGGTATTTAAAATTTATCCTTAGTGTTTTCATGTTGTTGCCAAGAGACACATGCACACTGTGCCTTCTCTATGGTTTAGAGCAGAGGTTCTCATTTTTTTCCACCTGACAGCCCACCTGTCTATAACTAGAAAGCATAATGGTGCAGAAATAATCAAAACTTAACTTTTTATGTAAAATATTTTATCTTTTATTTTTCTGGTGCTGACACAGAAAACTTTTATGAATTATGGCCTGAAAAATTGCTTAAAATTATATTGTCCATTTCAGTTCTTCACAGAAATGAACTTGTGTAAAAATGTTAAATAAGTAGAAAAATTAGATGAAAGTGATAACATTTAACACTAGAATCTTTGCTCATTTCATCATTTGGAGGCGGAGGAGGGAATGTTTAGAACAGCTACCAGTTTCTATCAAATCAAGTCAAACCCTAGGACCATGGACCTGTGTGGCAGTGACTTTACTTGTTGTGCCATGGTGCCACCCTTGCTTTGCTTAGGTTATATTTAATATTTTCCCCCATGTGTTATATATAGATCTATAGAAATAACAATAAAAATAATTAAATAATAAGCACATTTTTTGAGAGAGAAACTCAGAAAATCAAGGCATTTGATCAGAGGCATCCAGACTTTTGCACAAAACTGTACCTTAAGGAAACCAGGAAGGACAATATAATGGGCATACAGCATGTGTTATTGCCCCAAGGCCTGCATTGATATGAGTCTATGCAAAATAAGCCACTTACACTCATTTGAATATCACCAACACAGAAATGCTAAGCTGGAGTCAGTTGGATCTGAACAAAGTTAAAAAATTTCACAGCAGTTAATGAAGGTTTTACAGGATCTGTGTGTTTGGGTCCAGCTAAACTTTCCACAATTAAAGCTGAATACAGCTGAAATCAGATAATGGGTGGAGTCTCATGTTCAGCTATGGAGGGGAATAATCTCCAGACCACTGTGACGAATTTATATCAGGATTTTTATGCCTTAAGAAAAGAGTGCTTGACGCAAGGACATCTCTTCTGTGACCCTGACTTCCCAGCAGGACCCAAGTCTCTGGGCTACAAGGAACTTGGACCAAATTCTGCCAAAGCCAGTAGGGTGGAATGGAAAAGGCCCAAAGTAAGTTTTAGTTGAAAGAATAATCACTATTTTTTTTAAAACAACAAAAGTAGCAAACTATACATCTAAGTAAATTCTTATTATTTGTATAAGGTTTGTTTAAGGAATAATTGTCATTCCTGAATTTGAAAAGGGACTAATATAACATCTCCCCACCCATTTCTTTTCCTCTAACTTTATGGAAACACATTCCTTCCCATAACAATATCATGATGCTTGGAATTTGAGTAAATACAGGCTAATCTACAGTGAGATTATAACATATGCCATTGTCAAACGGCACCCCATTTCAAAGAAATATTTTAAATGTGAACTTACAGATGTTTGATAATATGTGCAGATGAGGAGTCTTTTGTGTCTTAACATTTGTTTTAATAGATTCACACAAGAACTCATGCACCAAACGTAGCAAACTATTAATTAGTGATTGCTTATTATTTTTATGTTTTCTTTAAAGTGCAATTTACATGATGAAGAGTCAAACTGCTTTGTTATTCCCAGCATGAGATTTACTAGTCATGTTTCATCCAATTACCTAACATATCCTTGTGTATTATGTCTCTGAGTTTGTATTTTTTAATTTTAAGGAGCTATGTTCAAACCCTCAGTTCATTATTGATGGAGCAACAAGAACTGATATTTGCCAAGGAGAGCTGGGTGAGTTTACTAGCAGTTTATCTTTTTATGCTAACACATTATGTGATAATATGTCACAGTCATATCCTTGGTCTTTCACAGGAGACTGTTGGCTGATGGCAGCTATAGCTTCCCTGACTTTGGACAAAGACATATTGGCACGTGTGATTCATCCTGAGCAGAACTTTATGGACAACTATGCTGGCATCTTTCATTTTCGGGTAGTTCTGGTTTGCTTTGTGGCTAGCACACACTTATGGTTTAAAATTAATAATCAAATATATTTTCCTTGTGTACATCAGGGAGGGTCCCTAAACTAGCTGAGCATTTTCACTACCTCCTTTTTTCTGCACTCACTGTCCATTCTCTTACTTCCACTGACCATACAGGAGCACATTGTAGTTTAAGAATTACAGACTTTAGTCCATTTGTTGCTCTGTGTAATTTCACCCTGTTCTTCATTGGTCAGGACCACCACAAACCGGTATGATTTGGGTGGCAGATCATTCTGAGTACTGCAGTGACACTGATGTTATGGTGGTGTTTAAGTGTGTGTTGTGCTTGTAATAGTAGATCAGACACATGGAGTGCATTTTGTGTTTTCATTTTTTCTTTTTTTTTCTTTTACAAAAGCAAAAATAAATCTGCAAGAAAAATTCTTAGAAAGAAGAGCAGGAAGTATATATTGTCAATGCAAAACAGTGTAAATATATCAAAAGTATATTTTTAAAATAAAGAGTAAAAAGTTAACCAAGTATATTTTAAAAATACACTTTTGATATATATTTTTTTTCTGTTTTACATTCACAATATATACTTTCTGCTCTTCATCCTAAGAATTTTGCTTGCAGATTTATTTTTGCTTTTGTAAAACTTTTGACACAAAATTTGCTCCATTCAGAATTTTCAAACACTGTGTCCACTCTGTTAGACACACCTACCGTGTTGGTCCACCATGTAGATAATAGCTCATCTGCTGCTACACTGTTTGTGCTGGTGATCCTCTAGTTCTTAATCAGTAGACAGGACCCTGTTAGTTGGATATGTTGGTTGGTGGATTATTTTCAGTCCAGCAGTGAAAATGAGGGGTTTAAAATTCCCTGTTGTGTCTGATCTGTTCCACACACTAATATACCACCACCATGTTAGTGCCACTGCAGCTCTGAGAAAAAACCATCACCCAAATCCTACCTGCTCTGTGGTGGTCCTTTTGGACCATTGAAGGACATGGTGGTAGGAGGCTAACAATTTATGGCAATAGTGGTCCGGTGGACAGTCGAACGGAGAGAATGGAGAGTGAGTGCATAAACATGAAGGTGGTCATAATGTATGTATATATTGCATGACTATTTTCTTTCTCCATAGTTGTGGCAATATGGACAATGGGTGGACGTGGTCATTGATGACTTGCTGCCCACCAGAAATGGGAATCTGCTGTTTGTCCATTCAGTGGAAAAGAATGAGTTTTGGAGTGCTTTGCTGGAAAAGGCCTATGCAAAGTAAATGTATATATGCATGTTGGCGAATGTAATAAAGTTTGATATAGATATTCTATTTAATGAATGGAGGTTCTTTTCAGGGTGAACGGCAGTTATGAAGCACTTTCTGGAGGCTTGGCCACTGAAGGCTTTGTGGACTTCACTGGAGGCATTGCTGAACGCTACAAGCTGAGCACAGCTCCTCCGAACCTATTTAGCATCATGCAAAAAGCACTTAAGCAAGGTTCTCTGCTGAGTAGTTCTATATCTGTAAGTAAAGTTCTCCATTCACTGGCCACTTAATTAGAAACATCCTCTTTTCCATCACTTCATTGATAATGTACTTTTAGAGACAGCAACTATTTATACAGTCCTTTAGACAACATTCGGCACCAATCGCAGTAAAATAGCTATAACTCTGTCAGAGGGCGTAGTTCCACAGCCACACTTTAGTTTCCCAGCACTTTGCTAGCGATATTGTCTGCTCCATCAGGACAAAGCTGCAGCGAGCCGGTAATAAATCTGAATAAACTCCTTATTCCCCAGGTTCTTAGTCTGATGTTCAGTTCCACCTGCTTTAATTTAAACTGGTTCTGTTGCTGTGCTGGCAGCTTTGTCTTGATGGACCGGACGCCATCGCCAGCAAAGTTCTGGGAAACTAAATTGTGGCTGTGGAACTACACAATCTGACAGAGTTATAGGTAATTTACTGCGATTGGTGCCGAATGTCTAAAACAGCTCACTATAAAGGACTCGGTCACTAAATTCAATGTTTAACACTGAATATTGCATATAACGTGAGGATAATTTTCACAATCTACAGTGAGGAAGGTCATCTGCCTTCATTGCTATGCTGTCCGTCATTAGACCACGCCCCTCTCCGCTGATGTCCCGCCTCCCACACGAGAAAAGGGTGAAACTGAAAAGAAGGAACTGAAACTGAAAAAAAGGATCTGAAAGTGAAAATAAGACCTGACTGAAAAAAAAAAGATATGAAACAAAAAAAAAAATAAGATCTGAAAACATAAATTCTGCAATTGAAAGATATAAGACTTCAAATATCAAAATATATATCAAAGTGAATGATGAAAATAAACAATTTATTAAAAAAAAAATCTAATAATTGAATCAAAATAGGGTGGCGCAGCAGGTAGTGTCGCAGTCACACATCTCCAGTGCGTAAGTGTGTGTGTGTGTGTGTGTGTTGCTCTGTGAAGTACTGACGCCCACTCCAGGGTGTATTCCCGCCTTGCGCCCAATGATTCCAGGTAGGCTCTGGACGACCCTGAATTGGATAAGCGGTTACAGATAATGAATGAATCAAAAAAAAAAATTTAAACTTGTCACGCACGTTTCTCAGAAATCCAGGTCCCAGAATGTAGAATGATCCCAGAATGATCACATGACTCTACACCGTTCTCACTCACCGGAATTCTAATCATGCACACCTGTTTATATCATTATATAAGCCTCACTCACTTACCAGTCCATGCCGAGTATTGCCGTGATTCATTTCAGCATACAAAGCGTTATCTAGAAACCTGTCGATTCTGAATTCCTGTTACCTACCTCTTTGTCTTGCTCCCTGTTATTACTCTCCGGTTCGTGGACTCTGCCTGTTTTTTGACTACTCTTTTGGCTCATCTCTAAGGTACTGTTTGTTCCCGGTATCCGACCCTTGCTTGTTTTTGTCTTCCCCTTTTGTATTGTGATTAATAAATTCTTTTGACTGTTTACCGCAAGTGTCTGCCTTCTGTCCAGTCGTGACAAAACTGAAAAAAAATCCTGCACTTATTTTAATTTTGAATACATTGTTGTATTCAATCGCAAGATTTGAACTTTCAGTTTCAGATTTTTTTTGTCAAATGAACAAAACTTTTGACTCGAATATAACTTCAAAGATGCCGCTTTAATTTATAAACACTGTGTCCACTCACCTGTCCCTTTTGACCCTAATATTGCTCCATATGTTCTATCCATTCAACACTCACTAACACACCACCACATCAGTGTCACTGCAGTGCTGAGAATGATCCATCACCCACTGCTAAATGTTAATTGTTGGTCATTAGTGTAGTTTCCTGAGTGAAAATCACTGAACTATTGTGGACTCTGGCTCTCCAGGACCAGAGCTGTGCAGTTCTGCTTTAGTTCTTCAACAATATTCAGTTTTTGACCACAGAGAAGGTAAAGTCGGGATATTTTTGCCTTGTAGACCACTCACAACCTTGCAGTAAATATGACTTATGTAAAACTTCTAGTAACAAGATTGACACTGAAACACTAGTCATAGCCTCACAGGCATAACATGATCTTAGAGACATACCACAGATGATGCACTACGCTAATTATTGCTCGACAGCAGAAGTCCTGTGACCATAACCTGACCAATGATGAATGATAATATGTTCTGCAATTGAATATGTAACTGTAAACTTAGAGTAAAGGGCTATGCTTGTAAAGATATCTCATAATTCACAACAGTGTGGTTTGTTTTTGAGCAGCCCAGGTCTGCAAATGAAAAGGAAGGCAAGACTCAAGAGGATCTTGTGACAACACATGCTTACTCCATCACTGGGGCAGAAGAGGTCAGATCACATAATTATTCTTATTTGTTTGGTATTTTGGCGGCATGGAGGCGCAGCAGGTAGTGTTGTAGTCACACAGGTTCTGGGTTCGATTCCCGCTCCGGGTGACTGTCTGTGAGGAGTGTGGTGTGTTCTCCCTGTGTCTGCGTGTGTTTCCTCCGGGTGATTGTGAGGAGTTGGTGTGTTCTCCCCGTGTCCGCGTTGGTTTCCTTCAGGTTCTCCGGTTTCCTCCCACAGTCCAAAAACACACGTTGGTAGGTAGATTAGTGACTCAAAAGTGTTCCTAGGTGTGAGTGAATGTGTGTGTGTGTGTGTCTGTGTTGCCCTGTGAAGGACTGGCGCCCCCTCCAGGGTGTATTCCCGCCTTGTGCCCAATGATTCCAGGTAGGCTCTGGACCCACCGCGACCCTGAACTGGATAAGCGGTTACAGATAATGAATGAATGAATGTTTGGTATTCTAATTGCCATATATTTGTATACATTTATATTATACACAATGGCCAAATGCACATCATCTTTCCAACCTTCATTCTGAAATTTTTTATCGTCTCTCTTTTTATTCTTGTAACTGTCTCTACTCTACTAGTCTTAGACTAGATGTTGGAACATTTTCTGTGATGATTTGATTGCGTTAAGCCACAGGAGTATTACTTCTTAGTGCTAGCACCCTAATTCATCCAAAAGCATTGCATAGAGATCCATCACCCCAAAACAGTGGTTCTCAAACTTGTAGACCATGTACAACATGGCCATTACAAAGCAAAAAAGTTCCACCTTTAATCACATTACAGAAACATACACCTCCCCCACACACAATATCTTTGCACAGTTGACATATGTACTGCTTACTATATTAGTGAAAGGAATGAGCCTAACCATGCATAGAAGGGACTTGATCAGTGAGCTTTAAACGCAGATCTGTCTCAGCATCCATTTTGTCAAAGTACTTGGTTTTCCCATCTCTAGCAAGTTTTTCAGTTCACAAGCTAGCATTGTAAAATGTTTCTTGGTAGTAAATTTTCATCTGGAGTACCACCTCAAGATGCTTTGTGTACTAGTGTTTGAGAACCACATCCTAAGAGAAACCAAGGGCTTTATATACATTTAGACAATGTTTCACATTGGGCAAGCTTGGACTCACATGCATCTGCTCTAGAGTGTTTTATTTCATTTCATACCTTTCTAAGAAGATAACACAAGCTGTGTCTGGATGACTGACCGTCATTGTCCACAGTGGGTGCACCTTAAAATAATGTAAATAATATAACTCACAAATTATAAGGAGTGTCAACAAATTGACATTTTGAATAAAGTGTATTCATCATGGTATGCGTACTTACACAGGCTCCATCTTGTAGAACATTCATTCATTCATGGTTTGTACCCGCTTATCCAGTTCAGGGTCGCGGTGTGTCCGGAACCTACCCGGAACCATAGGGCTCAAGACAAGAACACACCATGGAGCGGGCGCCAGACACACACGCACACATACACTTTTGAGTCGCCAATCCACCTACCAACGTGTGTTTTTGCGCTGTGGGAGGAAACCGGAGCACCCGGAGGAAACCCAGTGGACACAGGAAAAACACACCAAACTTCTAAAAGACATTCACCCAGAGCGGGACTTGAATCAACAACCTCCAGGTCCCTGGAGCTGTGTGATAGCGAAACTACCTTTTGTGCCATTGTGCCCCTTATATTGTGCCTAAGATCCCTATGATGATGGGGTATGAATTTAATAATAATTTAAGCCAATGGTAAAATCTTGTAGATGATTTGCAGCATGTAAAATATTAGCTTTAAATGGCGCACTGCTGGTTGTGTGCTGCAGGTTCATATGGGTGAGAGCAAAGTGGAGTTGGTGCGTCTGAGGAACCCCTGGGGTCACATTGAATGGAACGGCACATGGAGTGATGAGTGAGGCATCTAAAAAACTATACTATGGGCTGTGTCTCAATTCCTAGTTAACTACTTTGCTCTTCATTGCATCTTTGAAGGAAGGTGGCTTTTCAACCAAAAACAAACTTTCGAGTTAGGCAGGAATTAAACCCATAAGCATTCTCGTGTTATGCCAACATTACAAAAGTCATATTAGTCAACTATTATTGAAAATGCTAATATATCAAAGCTGTTGACCTAACAATATTATGAAGTAATAAAACATGACTAAAATCAATAAATATAAACACCCTTTGAAGAAACCAGTTGGAACCTATGTTGTGAGCCCATTATTAATCAGACCCAGTGTGCAATATTATGCAATATTATAACTCATGTTATGAGTTACAGTAGAGTTTTTTTTTTTTTGCATTTTGTGCTAGGGGCTGATGCTAATGTTAATTTATATTTTAGGAGCTCAAGCAGACCATAACAAACATAGAATGGTTGATTTTCTATGCCTTTTGTAACCACTTATCAGATACCACTTACAGTATACCACATGTAAAATAAGTGGACTTCTGTTCATATAACATTTCTTCTAAAATGGAAGGTCATTAACTGATAGATCTTCCAAATTTCTGTGAGGATTTGATGCCATGCAACTACAAAAGTTATTAAGATCATATACTGATGTTGAATAACAAGCTTTGGATCACAAACACACTCTAATCCATCCCAAAGCTCCAACAGTCCAGAGAACTGGACACTCGGTAAAGACAGTCCAAATACACTTTTAAAGGTACAACAGTGGTTTTAAAGTCCAGTTGAAATGATAGAACAGTGTAAAATAAACATACATAATATAAGTCCTGGAGATAAAATGGGGTGTCAACACAAATTAGAAGTCTACAGTTATAGTAAAATATGATACAATTTTGTTCCCTGATTAAAGGCACAGAATATGTACCACTTATGGAAACACCATAGTGACAGTTTTTCTGACCATGTACCAACACACTAGTCATCTACAGATAAACATGGACTTTGACATTTACTGATATTTGATAGGATAAATAGTGTTTAATAAAACCAAGAACATTCTAACTGTAAGATAAAGAGATTATAATAATAGTTTCCTAGTAGTTCAAAATGATGAGCATTCACTCACTGTTTTTCTTAGCTCCAAAGAGTGGGATCAAATCTTGCCAGAGGAGAAAGCCAAACTGGATCATTCAGCAGATGATGGAGAATTCTGGTGAGAGTCATTTCAGTCAGTTAAAATGCCCATTTTTAGCCCAATTTTTGTGAACAACTACAATATTTCTTAAGGAATCCCCATATGGTATAATTAGGCTATTGGCAGTAATAGCCTATAGCCTTTGGGGAGAGCTTTAGAATCAACTTTGGAACATTGTTTGTCTGGAATTCATGGCATTTTGCTTTGAGAACCTTAGAGCAGTCAGGTTCTGTCTGATATTGGCCAGATTAAAATTTTTCTGTTGCAGGATGGCATTTTCAGATTTTGTACAGCGATACTCTGTGCTAGAGATCTGTAACCTTACTCCAGATGCTTCCAGCAGTGAGGATGTGGGACAATGGAACCTTTACAAGTTTGATGGCAGCTGGAAGGTGGGCTCTACAGCTGGTGGCTGCAGTAATTACCCAGGTGTATGTCACTCAGAAACAAAATTACTCGCCAATTTGTTAGAAACACTATATTGTAGCTCCTATTTCCTGCTACACCTTTCTGACACACCATTTTAACAGAGTGGAAAGTGCTTTGTTACATTTGGTGAACATGTTGCTGAAAAGTAAGACTTTTTTATAATGTCCAACCAGGTTGTATGCTTCCTGTTTATATAAAATAATGTTTCACTGGTTTTAAAAAAAACAATAAAACCTATTTGGTTGAATATAATGATAACAGGTTTCAAAAAAAGTTTAATTTACTGGGTAAAAAATGCTAATTTTATTTAAAGTAATGTGTTATATATGATTAGGAAATGTGATATTTTGTTCATGAGCAACTTAGGACCTTGGTTAAGATTTTTAGTAGCTCATGTAAGTAAAATGCACATGTTAATCTTAAGATAGTTTTATAAAAATGCTCTTAAACTAAATCCCATCCACAAGTTAACAGTTATCTGGGGTCTTAATGCAATGGCTGTGACATGCTTTCATCAAAATACCATTAGGGTTGAATGATATTGCGCTTTTCTTACCCTGCCTACACAGCCCTGTTCAGAACTACCAGTTTCAGAGTCTGTTGAAAATAACATTCTGTTAACTTTAAAGTGTGAGCGCCCAGGAGCGAGGTCACTTTCACTTTGTTCTATTTCTTCTTCATTCTCTTTTTCACCAGATTGAATCAATACTCATATTTCTCCATGCTTACTGTGTCTGTTTTGCACCCATTTACCTTTTCTTTTCCTTCTCACTGAAACGTGAACAGAATAGTCCTCAGCAAACACTTTTATACTACTAAAGGAGTCCTCACAGACTAATACTAATTAAATGCTTAGAAAAAAAGAAATTGATATGGTTATGTGTATTGGTGCACTGCAAATTTTATGCAATATATGGCATTAACAGCTGTAATATTATATTTTGTTTATCCAGCTACATTCAGTTCAAACCCTCAATTTGTGATAACGTTTGATCACAGTGATCACAATGGATCTCAAATCTGCTCTGTTCTCGTGGATCTAATGCAAAAGGGCAGACGCAGAGAGCGAGAGCAGGGTTGTGACTACAACTTTATTGGCTTTGCAATTTACAAGGTGAGGTATTCTCACAACAGCAACATTCATTCATTCATTCATTATCTCTAACTGCTTATCCAATTCAGGGTCGCGGTGAGTCCACAGCCTAACTGGAATCATAGGGCGCAAGGCGGGAATACACCCTGGAGGGGGCACCAGTACTTCACAGGGCAACACACCTGTATTGAAAACAGATGGTCTTGGCCGTCTGAAACAACTTCTGAACGAACCTAAGCTCTTTATGCCCAATACAAAGTACTTGCTAGAATTCTCTGGGATATTGAGTTGTGACTGCAATTGGTTTAAGTAGTACTGTGATCCATAACTAATCTAGTCTAGTCAGTGCCTTATATGGAGATTATACAAGTTTTAAATATACAATGCCTGTACTTTAAAGTAGCTATAATTTGTAGAAGAAGGGGTGCCTGCAATTGTATGTAAATATTTCTTGATCACACTTAAATGTCGTCTGATTTTATCATGTTATTCTCTTATCAGCAGGTGTTTCTTGCCAGACCAATAATATTTTAGTGCCTGCAACTCTACAGAACACCATTTACCTCATACCAATACACCAATACTGATTTTCAGTTAGCTTTTACATAACAGGTAACCATAATTTTGCCAGGGTGCTACAAACCGGATTCCAAAAAAATTGGGACACTAAACAAATTGTGAATAAAAACTGAATGCAATGATGTGGAGATGGCAAATGTCAATATTTTATTCGTAATAGAACATAGATGACAGATCAAACGTTTAATCTGGGAAGGTGCGACAAAGAAGGCCCAATACGATTGAACAGTTAGAGACCTGTATTAGACATGAATTGGAGAGCATTCCTATTTCTAAACTTGAGAAACTGGTCTCCTCTGTCCCCAGACGTCCGAGTGTTGTAAGAAGAAGGGGGGATGCCACACAGTGGTAACAAATGGCCTTGTCCCAACTTTTTTGGGATTTGTTGATGCCATGAAATTTTGAAACAATATTTTTCCCTTAAAATGATACATTCTCTCAGTTTAAACTTTTGATCTGTGATTTGTGTACTATTCTGAAAAAAATATTAGATGTTGGCACCTCCACATCATTGAATTCAGTTTTTATTCACAATTCGTTTAGTGTCCCAACGGGTTTGGAATCCGGTTTGTATTTTCACAGTGCAGTTTTTGGGGTGACAATTTTTATGACTCCTCATCTTGTTTAATAAGATGACTTGCTACTGGAAGGTTGCTGGTTCCCAGGGATGGGTGTGTGATCGCGGCCCTTAGTGCACTAGTGTGTGTCTCTGTGTTCACAGATGAGTTAAATCCAGAAGACATATTTCCTTATATGTTGTACAATGGCAAATAATTGCACATTATTTTATTGTTAATAATTTAAGAGGCAAAGTTTGGATTTCTCTTGCTGTATTAATGTTGATCTATAATTTGTTTTTGTTACAGGTTCCAGATAAGGTGTGTATGACAAGCAGCACAATAGAGTGACATACTTTTCATACTCAGTGTGGATTTTCTGGGTGGGAAACACATTATTTTTTAAAATCAAATTTATTATACTGAGTCTTTTAAAGCAATTTGTATGGAGTCAAACTGGGGTCTTTAAAAGTGAGGAGAAAATAATAATATCACAAACACAAGGCCTCCGTGAGCTGTTAATAATCAGATATTTTTCACATTAAAAAAAGGAATTGTGATTTTGTAAAACTTTTTACTGTAATTCTTTTGCAAGGTGACGTTTCCTTCCAGTTTTGTGTTTTAGGTACTTCCTCTGCATCTGTCTGTCTTTTCTCTAGCATAAACAGTAAGACAGAACACAACACATGATTTGCTCAGTCCATCTCAAACACAGGATAAAACTGTGGTCACTGCACTTAAAAAAATTCTTGTGTTATGAGCTGCTCACACTTTTAATTCAGATAATGATCTGAAAGATATATGAGTGCATAGCTTAACTTGTGTTATTTATATTTGTCCTCAATATTAAACCTCCCTGTATGACTATACACTTTAGCAGATGCTCTTATCCAGAGTAACTTGCAAGTCAGATGTTCGGTGTCTTGCACAAGGACTCTTATTTGTGTAGAATGGTGTGTTTTTCCAAGGCAGGGAGCTGAGCACTGGTTTGCTGCATTGAAATCAGTTACCCATTGAAATGTGTTACCCATTACTTTACATCAATCAACAATACCTTATTGACTGACACTGTTTTAGATATTTAAATGGAGACTGTTTGAGTTTCTGTATTCAGATTATTTGGCTCCAATTTCATGAATAATAAATAACAAATAAAATTTACGTTTATTTTAAACAATAACAAATAAAATTTGAAAATAAATGAACACATCCTCTAAAAAATACATTTACATATGGCACATTTTATTGGACAAAATTTAAGATGCAAAACATAATACATTTCATATTTCTGAACAGTCCACGTTTTAAAATGTATTAATTTTTACATATGGCGCTAATTGTGTGTGTTTTTGCAGCGTAAGGGTACTCCAAATGTCCATCTGGGCCATGATGATCTGCAGCATCTGAACCCAGTGGCTGAAAGCACCTTCATTAACAGTCGTGAAGTGTGTGAACGCTTCAAAATTCCACCAGGAGAGTACATCATCATTCCCTCCACTTACGAACCAAACCATGAGGGAAGCTTCCTGCTGAGGGTCTTCTCTGAGAAACAGACTACCTTCAGTTCTACAAGACCCTGCTGAAATATAGCAAATCTTTTAGATGTCCACAGCATAGTTTTCACCTAATGTTAAAATGTACAAACCTCCTTTTTGAAAACACTAAGTTACAGTATATGCTAATACATTTGAGCTATAATTAATATATTGTGCTTAACCTGTAAAACATTGCATATCTTGTCATTAAGCTGTTTCTGTTTTAAAAATTTTCTTGTGAGCTTTCAATTATTGATTTGAATTCTTAAAATGTTTACATTAATAAAAATATTACTATGAATTGAATATGAATGAATAATAAAACAGCTGTTACATATAATTTTTCATTAATTCATTCACTGTCTGTAACTACTTATCCAGTTCAGGGTCATGGTACCTACCTGGAATCAGTGGGCACAAGGCAGGATCACACCCTGGAGTGGGCGCCAGTCCTTCACAGGGACACACACACACAGACACTCAGAGCTGGACTCTGTCAGGGCTGCCCGTTGTCACCGGTTCTGTTCATAACTTTTCTTGGCATAGCTAAGTGGTGGAAGGTGTCCAGTTCTGTGTTCTCAGGATCCCATGCTTTTTGCAGATGATGTGGTCTTGTTGGCTTCATCAAGCCAGTACCTCCAGCTCTTGCTGGACCAGTTTGCAGCTGAGTGTGAAGTGTTAGGGATGAGGATCAGCACCTCCAAGTCTGAGTCCATGGTACTTAGTCAGAAAAGGGTGGATTGTTGCAGCGTCAGCGGTAATGCGGACTCTGTACTGGTCCATTGTGGTGAAGAGAGAGCTGAGCCAAAAAGCAAAGCTCTCGATTTACCATTCAATCTACGTCCCAACCCTCACCTATGGTCATGAGTTTTGGGTAATGACCAAAAGAAAAATATTGCAGGTACAAGTCGCTAAAATGAGTTTTCTCCGCAGGGTGTCTGGACTATTCTAGTACTGGACTAGAATTAAGTGACATAAAATAAAAGTGGTACTTTCCATCTAATAGCTGAGAAGAAAATAAATGCTGATTTAATAACAATAGTTATCAATAAAACAGTAAGGGGTATAATAAGAAGAATAAACATAAATATAGAAGAAATTAATATAAAATATTGTGTAAATTACATAATAAAATAAAATTGTAAAATTAATGAATGGTATACATTTACAAAACTAAGAAAACACACACACACACACACACACACATATGTATATATATATATATATATATATATATATATATATATATATATATATATATATATATATAATTTGCTTCATCCATCTTTTTGTGTTTCATTCTGGGAATATTCAACAAGGCAGTACTAGATGATCTCAAAGCATGATCTGGAGCTTCTGCCAGGTCTTACATATGTAGGTGTTACTATGTATGAGATTTCTACACCAATAAATTAATTTTAAATAAAACAATGCGGTTTAGAGGTTAAGCTGGGGTTTAGGACTACACCAAGATTTCTTAATTCATGTTTAGTTTGTTTTGCCCAATTTTGTAGTTGATTTACAACTGCTACTTTTTTATTAGGATTTCAATTTTAAGGATTCCAGTTTTTCTTCTTTTCATTTTAAAATGTTTCCCTTTATCCAGTTAATGATACTAGTCAAGCAGGATGTGAGATTAGTTAGAACACTTGTTTAATTTTGTTCTGCAGATATATAGTTGTGTATCATCTGCATAGCTTTGATGCTTTTAATAATAATCTGCCAAAGGCAGCATAAAGCAATGGCATTAATACCGAGCCCTGCGGAACACATTAGTCGATATTTAGCTTTACTAATAAAATATTTTCTATTTTGAGATATGTTTTAAAACACTGTAAAACCATTTCAGACCTTCCCTATTTTCAGGGTGATATATAAAAATGTCAAAATCTACTGTACCAAATCTGATTTCTGTCTGATTTTCTGCATGACCACTGAGGGTGGTTAATATTTTTACCAAAGCTGTTGTAGTAATATGACCTGATCTGAAGTCTGATTGAATTTTTTCAAACACACATTCTTACTGTTTTAGCATTCTACCTATTGCTGAGAGCACCTCAAACTTCTAATGATGAAAGAGGGGCAAAGATTAAATGTATTGAGACTTGGGATTTCTTTGGTCAAGTATTACATTTAATGCACCTCATGCATAACTAAATTATATATATATTTTATTATTATTATATACTTTATATATATTTAACATTTGCTTAATTATTCCAGGATTATAGGAATTCTAATAATAATTTTATTATTATTAAAAAGTTATATTTTTTTTTTTTTCTTGTGTGTTGCACTCAGAACTGCTCTATTGTTGAACTTTAGCATTTGGTTGTATTTTAAATTGAAATGATCCCAACAATAAAATAATATAAATAAAAAGAAAATAATAATTAAAAGAGGAAAGCAGTAAATATTCTTGAGCTTTTACAAACCTGGGATTGCAATGATGTTCCTATTTTAAATTGAAAGAGTACAAAGACTATACATTTTGGAACTTAGAAAGTTTATTCATTTATTTTTAAATATTTGCTCATTTTAAAGTTGAGCTGAACTCAACTTTAAAATGTGAGCTGAACTGAGCACTAATTACTGTAGATTTGTAATAGTTCCCATTTGTTCAGTTCCTTAACAACTTAAGGCCTCCTTTGTCATATGAGTTCAATAAGTTCACAATATAGTTATGAAGTATATAAAAATTGTATTTTTATTTTTCTGTTATAACTTTACATTTCTATATATTTGTTAGATCTAGCAATTGGCATTTCAATTCTCTGAAAGTCTTTACTTAAGTATATCATTGTTTGTCACTATTATCAGAAAATTACTTTCCACAGAGAAATTTCTTCAAATTTGGGAGTTAAAATCACTGGGGCATGCACAGGACAATGCTCAATATTCAGCAGCATATTTGTTTTATTTCTAATATTTTAGTTTTTGTATCAAAATAAGCTTATGTTTTTAATATACCCTCGCAAAATGTCACTGCATAGAACCATTATAAAATTACTGGCAGTATTAATATATTGTACTAATACATTAGCCACCCCTTTTATATTTCATTTCACAATGCACACAAAGTTTTTAATGAATGACAGTTCTGAACTGTAGGCAAGCCACTTTAGGTTTCAGACTCCAGACTATCTTAGTAAGGAGTCATGCTGTTATATGTGCTGAATGTTGTTTGCCATTGTCTAGCTGTAAGATTAGAAATGGACAATTCAGTTGAGTAAAACCATCAACATCCCAAAGATTAAACTGTTCTGTATGGAAGAGTGGGATAAAAGTCATTTAAGTCAGTTTGCAGAACTGATCAACAGTTAGGTCTACTGGAAATATTTAGTAACACCACATATATATATTTTTTGCACATATAATATGGCCACATATTTGTAATTACTACTACAGTTATATGATACCTGACAAATTTCCTATGAATAAGTACAATATTTTTGTGTCTTTCATTTAAACAAGTTCTCTTAATCTACATTTAGGACTTTTGTCAAAATCTAATTATGATAGGTCATTATGTACAAACAGAAAATTACAAAGACTTCACAAACTGCCAAACTCCACTTTATGTATGTATTTATTTTCTTATTTATGAAGTGACACTTTTCTGAAAAGTAATTTGGAAAAGACCTTTGAATCATTATTCAGGATGACACAAGCCTCAAGAGAAAAATACAGTACCCGATTTTTCAGTATTTACCTTGTCCCCTTTTGGCTTTTTTTACAGATTCCATTATCTTTAACAGAAATATGTTTTCAGTTTTTCAATGAAAATTGCAGGGATATATATTCCTACACCACCACAATCCAAACATGCCCATTTACATAGAAATAAATAAGCAGTGGTCTCTAACATTTGCACAGTACTGTAAATGTTGATTTCATGGAAAGTGCAACAGGTAAAAAACGGTTTAACTTACATTTGCATTGACTTTGCCCACAGACATATCTGTGTAGAGCTGTATTTGCTTAAAACAATCATGTTTATATAGGCTAGGTGTTAAAAAGGCAAGGATAATTATATAACTCTTGAAGAACCCCCAAAAATGTTTAGCGTTTTAAATATGTATGTTAATAGTATATGACCTTTTTCTCTATCAGTTTTGAATAGGCATTTACGTTCTTCTGTATGTATTATATTCTAATTTAGTTGCATTTTCTTGTTTGTTTTTTTATAAGACGTTTATATTTTATTAATAATTTTTAATTAATGGTTTTTAACTGTTCCTTTTGTGTTCTGTCCAGCACTTTGGTTTGCCATTGTGTAAGAAATATGTTCTGTTAATAAACTTGGCATGCTTTGCCTTGAATCCTCTTTTAAATTTGTGAGAATACAGTAGATGATAGAATGAAAAAAGTGCTTTTTTCATTATTAAATATGATGCACTTACAAGATTGTTGTACTATTTAATATGTATTTATTTTTATTAATGCTTTTTATTTTATTCAATAAAAATGTGTATATATTCTCTTCACATTATTTAAATGACACAAGTGAAAATAAAGCATTTCCTGTCAGATGTGATATTGCTGGATACATTTCACTGAAGAAGGCAATTCAAATTAGACTGTTGTACCTACTAAACTGAAACGTGTTTATCATTTTTTTGTCAATGCAAATGAAACCATGTGGATAAATATTCAAATTAGTCTTTGGGTGAAAAAGTTTAAAAATCCATGCAGATGAGTGAGTTGACAACTGAGCACCACCTGAAGAACCTTGTGTTTGAAAAATATTACTTGGAAAACGGTTTAAGAATTTGACATCCAGAGATGGCAGGTCCAAACAAGGCTGTGGTTAAGTATCTTAACCAAGACTTTAATACACTGAAGGCCCAGTGCCTGAGTAAGAAAGAATTATTCTCTGATCCAATGTTTCCAGCTGCACCTCAGTCTCTGGGCTTCGAAGAGCTCGGACCAAAATCAGAAAAGGTCAAGATGCTGCAGTGGAAAAGGCCAAAAGTGAGTTTAATTTTGAAATCTTTATTGTTTGTTTGTTTGCTTGCTTCACAACCAACTGTATATTCATTAATTAAGAAATAGCAATTACGTTAAAATACATATATAAAAAGTGTGTGTGTGTTTGTGAGTTTGTGTACAAAATGTTATTTTAGAAAGATTAAAATACTGCAATATTATTTTTACTAATACTGGTGAAAGTACTATGCCACTGTGTGCACACACAATTGAGCAAATGGAAGAGTCAAACCTCCTAACCACAATTCATCTTTGTTTTTGAAAGTACAAAGTACAATTTTTAAAGCATTTTCCAGAAAAATATCAATACATAGATTAAAATATTTGTGATAAAGCATTGGATTAGACCTTGTTTTATCTGAATGTATTTCAGGAAATTGTTCCAAATCCTGAGTTCATTGTCAATGGGGCTCAAAAGTCAGACATTAAACAAGGAGAGTTAGGTGAGTTTGAGATTTTCTAATTTTGTCTAAATGTATTCTTGAAAAGAAAGGTGTTTATATGTACTTTTACTCATTTTTCCCTACAGTAACAGACCCACTTTTTAAAGAAAGGCCTTTCTGGATTTGGAAATAGAGAGTGGAACTTGTTTATTATAAGTAGAAACTTAGGTTAGAGCTTATAGAATTTCAACTATCAATTTCCAATGTCATCATTTTTAAATGCAGGTGACTGCTGGCTTATGGCAGCCATCGCCTCTTTGACATTGGACCAAGATATTCTGGCTCGTGTGATTTATCCTGATCAGACCTTTGCAAAAGACTACGCAGGAATTTTTCATTTTCAGGTAGAAATCTTGTGCTTTTGAATGTTAATGCATTATTTGTTTGTCACAGAAAAAAAGATTTTCCTAATCATTAAAGAAAAACAATGATTATGAACTAAGTTCAAGTTTAAAATCCCATAATCCATATATAGAAACATAGCGGCAGGTTGGCCAGATTTAAATACACTGTTTCTGTGATGTCATGTACTTAGTGATGTTATTGTAGTTAATGTAATGTTAATGTTTTTAGTATTATATATATCTACATATTTATTTACAGCATTCAAAAATAGGATGTGTTACATGTCAGTCTGCATTTATCAGTGAGGGACAATCATTTGAACATTTTACCTGGCTATATAGAATAGCTATATTCTTTTGAAGGCTGTGAATACTTTTCTAATATTTAAAACATAGATATAGGCTGATTGACTGATCAACACAAATAAACCAGGAGAATCATAAGTCTGTTTAAGCTCAAATGCTTTTCAAGAATATGTAAGTATACAACATTTATTTACAAAACACATTTAAAATGAACAGCTGGTGCCCAAAGTGCTTAAAGGAGCAATCTGTAATATGTTTACTGTATTAAATCGTAAGAGATCAATATGTGTCATCTGAAGATGAAAGGCGTAAACTCTGTTGCTTATGTAATTAACAAATTAACAAATAAAATGAGTTTTGAGAGCAGATAACACATGTAAACTCTGTGGTTTGTGTATTTTAGACGAATGAGTGAATAATAATAGAAGATAACGCATATAAACTGTGGTTTGTGCATTTTAGACAAATGAGTGAATAATAACAGAGGATAACAGATGTAAACTCTGTGGTTTGTGCAATTTAGACAAATGAGTGAATAATAACAGAAGATAGCAGATGTAAACTCTGTGGTTTGTGCATTTTAGACAAATGAGTGAATAATAACAGAAGATAAAAGATGTAAACTCTGTGGTATTTGAGTTTTAGATGAATGAGTGAATAATAACAGAAGATAAAAGATGTAAACTCTGTGGTATTTGTGTTTTAGATGAAGAAGTGTCTGTGAAAAAAGATGATGAAAAAATGGTGTAATGAGAGCAGTGTTTTGAATGTGAAGTTCAGTACTCATTTTAACCATTTGCTGTCAGTATTACAATTTGCTTCTGTAAAATGGAGAAGAATAAGGATAACACACTATCAACAGATTATAATAATGTGGAATGGAATTCAACATAATAAACTAAGGAAAATAGAAAAATATATGAACTGAAGAGCAAAGTGTAGAATGAACAGGTGATAATTGTCAAAGAAAATAAAATCCCATAAATCAAAAGCTAAGTTTTCAAATAAGGTTTTAATCTGGGATTTAAAATCTGATATGGATGATGCAGAACTTGCGTTTAAGGGAATATATTTCTGTATTATTTTAGAATAATACTACACACATAAAAGTTAATAAATATTTTAAAAATATTAATGGTTATTAATTAGATTGTAAACACATTAAAATTCATTAATAATCAGTAATTACACATAGATAGAAATAGTAATAGTGACCTGCTATTTGCGAAAAACTGAACCCACATCCATCTACACTGTAAACCTCAGATCTTGCCAAACACTGACCTTACTTTGTCTTCTCCCTCAGGCAACACTAACCTTGTCAGCTGCAGCACGCTTGTTAATAAGTTTAACCATTTACCCAACAAGTTTACTGGGTTCTGGATAACAAGACATGACAAAATTTAACTGAAGAAAAGATGAAAAATATATCTGGAAAATGTTTTTGTGTCAAAAACCACAAACTCAACAGACTGCTTTCTCTCCTGTATGGCTGAGTCTCCTGAGAATTAACTGTGTATGACATATGCAGGAGTTTATAGCTTTTAATTGAAGAAATGTGTGAGCTAACAGAACCACTTTCCTCAAATTAAAACAATATAAACAGCAGAAATAAATAGAACTTTTCTTAGTCCTATAGTGCAAAAAAGGAAGTGAAAATTACAACCAGTCATATTAAGTCTCGCATCAAGTTTAATATCAAGTTTAGAGGGGAACCATAAACAGGGGAAGTAGTTATTTTTAGTGAGATAATAAGTGTGCAAATGTTGAGTTCTGAGCCTTTTTGAGTTCTGTTTGTGAAACACAGCTCTGACCAATGCGCATGGTGTTGTGCCAAACCCAGCCCCAGAAACATACACAAACAGTTTTATTTCCTATTATTTATTTTTATGAAACATTGTAATCCTCAGCTATTTAACCTCAACATGCCCACGGATGACATCACGGTTCACACTGATGAACGAACTCTTACGAAATTTTCTGGTTCGCGAAACCAGTTTATGGTTCTGCTGAATGATTTCAAACTGGTAGAAAAGTGATCTGTCACACTATATTTTTTCCACCAAGAACCCAAATTGCAGCAAGACATGTGACTTTAAAGTAACTGGAGCATTTTCTATGTGAATCTCCTCCAATTCAAATGTTACACTGGCTGCTAATAGCATTACAAGCTCTTCTGTTGAGAGCTGCTCTGACTGCTGAGCTGTCACACTCACCGCCCTTGCTACTGTGCTACCAGATCCCTCTTAAAAAGTTCACACTAGCATACAGAATTTTTCCCCCTGCAATACAGATTCAAGCTTGATGAGAAATATCATCATGAGATCTCGTCACACCCCTACTGTTTAGTAGTGATGTGCATACATCGATACTGAAATATCAATACCTCTGATACCAGACCATTATTCTCTGAAATTGATTATTGGACCAAAATATCAATGCTTTTGATACTTCAGTCATTTGAGGTAATGTGTAGCATTAACAAGAATACAGTGGAAAGTACCTGAACTATCAAAATGATCAGTCATTCAGTCTGTAGACAGACACAATGGCAGAGTGTAAACAGAGCATGTGCAAAGTCCTTTGGTACTGCGGGTAGGAACAATCCAGGTACAGAGGGAGAAATGTTGGAGCTTTAAGCGGTGCTAAGTACTGTTGCTGTTGAAGTTGTTAAAATTAATAAATATGGTTATGAAATATGAGATCCTCCTTGGATCACCACCTTAACGTGGTGGAGGGGTTTGCGTGCCTGCGTGAGCCTAGGAGCTATGTTGTCGGGGGCAATAGCCCCTGGTAGGGTCTCCCAAGGCAAATTGGTCCTAGGTGATGGGCCAGACAAAGAGTGATCCATAAAGACACGAATGAAAAAGATAATAACGAGGACACAGCCTCCGTTGCCCAGAGCAGGGTTACCGGGGCCTCACCCTGGAGCCAGGCCTGGGGGAGGGGCTCCTTGGCGAGCGCCTGGTGGCCGGACTTTCACCTATGGAGTCCGGCCGGGCTTAGCCCGAAGGAGATACATGGGTCCACTCTCCCATGGGCCCACCACCTGTGGGAGAGGTAGTAATCCGGGTCTGGTGCATTGTGGATCGGGTGGTGGTCGGGGTCGGGGGCCCTGGCGTTCCGATCCTCAGTTACTGAAACTGGCTTTTGGAACATGGAACGTAACCTCTCTGGTGGGAAAAGAGCCTGAGCTGGTGCGCGAGGTTGAGAGGTACCGACTAGATATAGTTGGGCTCACCTTGACACACAGTATGGGCTCTGGAACCAATCTCCTCGAGAGGGGCTGGATGCTCTTTCACTCTGGAGTTGCCCAGGGTGAGAGGCGTAAGGCAGGTGTGGGCTTACTCATAGCCCCCCGGCTTAGCGCCTGTACGTTGGGGTTTACCCCAGTGGACGAGAGGGTAATTTCCCTGCGCCTTCGGGTTGGGGAAAGGGCTCTGACTGTTGTTTGTGCTTATGCACCGAACAGCAGTTCAGAGTACCATGCCTTCTTGGGGACCCTAGAGGGAGTGCTGGAGAACACTCATTCTGGGGACTCCATTGTTCTGCTGGGGGACTTCAACGCTCACGTGGGTAATGACAGTGAGACCTGGAGGGGCGTGATTGGGAGGAACGGCCCCGCCGATCTGAACCCGAGTGGTGTTCAGTTATTGGATTTCTGTGCTTGTCACAGTTTGTCCATTACGAACACCATGTTCGAACATAAGGGTGTCCACAAGTACACCTGGCATCAGGCTACCCTAGGTCGCATTTCGATGATCGATTTTATAGTCGTATCATCTGACCTGCGGCCATATGTTCTGGACACTCGGGTGAAGAGAGGCGCTGAGCTGTCAACTGATCACCACTTGTGGTGTGTTGGATCAGATGGCGGGGGACAGACCTGGCAGGCCCAAATGTGTGCTGAGGGTTTGCTAGGAACGTTTGGCAGAGCACGTTTGGCGAACCTGTCAGAAAGATCTTCAACTCCCACATCCGGCAGAGCTTCGACTGCATCCCGGGGGAGGCTGGTGACATTGAGTCCGAGTGGGCCATGTTCCGGACCTCCATTGTTGAGGCGGCTGAACGGAGCTGTGGCTGCAAGGTTGTCGGTGCCTGTCGAGGTGGCAATCCCCGCACTCGGGGGTGGACACCCCAGGTGAGGGGGGCTGTCAAGCTGAAGAAAGAGGCCTATCGAGCCTGGTTGGCTCAGGGGACTCCGGAGGCAGCCGACAGGTACCGAGGAGCCAAGCAGCTCGCAGCCTCAGCAGTCGCTGAGGCAAAAACCCGGGTGTGGGAGGAGTTTGGTGAGAACATGGAAAACGACTTTTGGCTCCGAGAAGTTTCTGGCAAAACGTCTGGCGACTCAGGAGGGGAAAGCAGTTTTCCACCAACACTGTATATGGTGGGGGTGGGGAACTGTTGACCTCGACTGGGGACGTCACCACACGGTGGAAGGAATACTTCGAGGATCTTCTCAATCCCACCAGCACGTCTTCCGCAGAGGAAGCAGAGCTTGGGGACCCCGGGGGGGGGGGCTCGTCTATCACTGGGGCTGAAGTGGCCAAGGTGGTAGGGAAACTCCTTGGCGGTAGGGCCCTGGGGGTGGATGAGGTTCACCCCGGGTTCCTCAAGGCTCTGGATGTTGTGGGGCTGTCCTGGTTGACACGTCTTTGCAACATCGCGTGGACGGTGGGCATCGGGGGCAGTGCCTCTGGACTAGCAGACTGGGGTGGTGGTTCCCCTTTTTAAAAAGGGGGATCGGAGGGTGTGTTCCAACTATAGGGGGATCACACTCCTCAGCCTCCCCGGTAAGGTCTATGCGGGGGTACTGGAGAAGAGAGTCCAACCGATAGTTTAACCTCGGATCCAGGAGGAACAATGCGGATTCCGCCCCGGTCGTGGAACACAGGACCAGCTCTTTACCCTCGCTAGGATCCTGGAGGGTGCATGGGAGTTTGCTCAACCAGTCTACATGTGTTTTGTGGATCTGGAGAAGGCATTCGACCGCTCAGGGGTGCTCAGGGAGTATGGGGTACTGGGCTCTTTGTTACGAGCTATCCAGTCCCTGTACAAACAGAGCAGGAGTCTGGTTCGTATGGCTGGCAGTAAGTCTGACTGGTTTCCAGTCGGAGTTGGACTCCGTCAGGGCTGCCCGTTGTCACCGGTTCTGTTCACAACTTTTATGGACAGAATTTCACGGCATAGCCAAGTGGCGGAGGGTGTCCGGTTTGGTGGTCTCAGGATCCCATGTCTGCTTTTTGCAGATGATGTGGTCTTGTTGGCTTCATCGAGCCAGGACCTCCAGCTCTTCCTGGACCAGTTTGCAGCCGAGTGTGAAGCGGTAGGGATGAGGATCAGTACCTCCAAGTCCGAGTCCATGGTACTCAGTCGGAAAAGGGTGGAGTGCTCTCTCCAGGTTGGAAGTGAGATCCTGCCTCAAGTGGAGAAGTTTAAATACCTCGGGGTCTTGTTCACGAGTGAGGGAAAGATGGAGCGTGAGATTGACAGGCGGATCGGTGCAGCGTCAGCAGTAATGCGGGCTCTGTACCGGTCCGTTGTGGTGAAGAAAGAGCTGAGCAGAAAATCAAAGCTCTCGATTTACCGTTCAATCTACGTCCCAACCCTCACCTATGGTCATGAGCTTTGGGTAGTGACCGAAAGAACGAGATCACGTGTACAAGCGGCTGAAATGAGTTTTCTCCGCAGGATGTCTGGACTCTCCCTTAGAGACAGGGTTAGGAGCTCGGACATCCGGGAGAGACTCGGAGTGGAGCCGCTGCTCCTCCACGTCGAGAGGAGCCAGTTGAGGTGGTTCGGGCATCTGGTTCGGATGCCTCCTGGACGCCTTCCTGGAGAGGTGTTCCGGGCATGTCCAACTGGGAGGAGGCCCCGGGGCAGACCAAGAACACGCTGGAGAGACTATATATCTCAACTGGCCTGGGAACGCCTCGGTATACCCCCGGAGGAGCTGGCGTCGGTGGCTGGGGAGAGGGAGGTCTGGGTTTCTTTGCTCCGACTGCTTCCCCCGCGACCCGGACCCGGATAAGCGGTGGATAATGAATGGATGGATGGATGGTTATGAAATAAGTAACAAAATAAATCTATGCTTCAAAAAATAGCGGCTTAAGTTCAGCTTGGAGTAATAATGTGTATCACTGAGATAATCTGACATTGAATTAATTAATGAATCAATGAATTAATAAATTGATAATTTAAAGTGGATTACATAGACTAGGTGTCATTAATATATACAGAGCAATTGTATATATCTATTTTTACATACAATCAGTGTAATTTGCTTTATCTGTTTTTACCAAACACATTAGGTGTATTTACACAAATTATTGTTATTAGATCAGTATCACCAATACCAGCCTGAGTTTTACACAGTATCAAATCAGAAAGGAAATAGGTGGTATTGAACATCACTGTTTAGATATTGATGGTAATGTGGTGTATACTACATATAAAATGACCAGGTCTTGCTGTTTTTACCTGGACATTTTAAGTTATCTGACATTTTCAGTATTAAAAATGATGTCAGTTTTTACTTTTCTCTGTGTTAAAAATATTATTAATGATTGTAAGCCATTTACAACCTAATTAATATGTAACAAACTGATTTTAAACCATTAATATAAACATTTATAAGGGTAGTCTTATTTTTAAGTACAGTTTTTTCAGGGTTAACAAAGACACAAACATCTTTGATTTTGGAACCTTTCATGAAAAATCTTTAACTTTTTATTTATTTAATTTATTACTGTTATTTTTGGGGTTTTTTTTGGACATGAAAATGTCTCATATCTCCTTAACAAATTCAATTAAAAATATGCTGTGATATGTACACCCATAAAAATGCCATTTTTTAAAATATTTATTTATTATATTTTATTTTAAGCATGGTTACAATATTTGAATGATAAAGGTGCTGAACATCTGGCTTTATTATACTTTACAATTGTGGCAGTATGGTCAGTGGGTGGATGTTGTCATACATGACTTGCTTCCCACCAAAAAAGGAAAGCTGGTCTTTGTTCATTCTGCTGAAAGAAATGAGTTCTGGAGTGCACTGCTGGAGAAGGCCTATGCAAAGTGAGTGTGTATTACCTTTTAAGTTCCTAATTTTATTGGTATATTTTTTTCTTTATATCTTAAACACCATTCCTCATAATCTTAGCCAGTTCCAATGTTAATAATGTTAACAAAAACTATGACCAAAAATAAAAACATCATTGACTACCTATTTTTTACAACAAAAACTAGACAAGAACTATTATAATTTATATTATATTATATTGTATTTTTTTCAATGACTAAAAATTTAACAGTCGTGAAAGTAATGGTAAATTATTTAAAATCAGAAAATCATGATGAAATAACAACAGGAAAATGCTGTTTGTTGTTCCAAGGCAACAAAGCAAAATCACGTTTCCTCTTTGCTGCTCAGAGCTGCTTCGATGATTTTATAACCACACTTTGAAATCATTTTACACACACAACAAAAACACACCACAGTATCCACCACTGTGTCCCATAAATATGGGGAAGAATGGGGTCACTTTAGAAGTGTAAGGAGATATTGGTCTAAAATTTCATGAGTCAACGCTATTTCTGTCATAAAAATTTTTCTTCCTCACAGTCCTGCAGCATGGGGCAAATAAAGCCCTGTAATATTACATGGCTTAAATTAGACCTTTTTTAATTTAATTTAAATGTAATAAATTAGAGTAAAATATTGTAGCAAAGTAAGCACTCAATTTGATTAATTTAATTATGATTGATCCGCTGAGAAGGTGGTGTAGCAGGTAGTGTTGCAGTCACACAGCTCCAGAGACCTGGAGATTGTGGGCTCAAGTTCCACTCCGGGTGACTGTGAGGAGTTTGGTGTGTTCTCCCCATGTCTGCATGGGTTTACTCTGGGTGCTCGGGTTTCCTCCCATGGTCCAAAAACACATGTTGGTAGGTGGACTCAAATTGTCCATAGGTGTGAGTGTGTGTAGCCCTGTGAAGGCCTGCCGCCACCCTGAATTGGAGAAGCGGTTACAGACAATGAATGGACATTTCCCCAGCTCAATATCAGCTGGAGAACCCAGAGTCAGAGCCATAATTTCATGTTACTTCTGGTCTGTTCTCTATCCCACCTACAGTATTAATGCAGGAAGTACATTCTGATAAGTTAATTCTGTCTATAAAACAATCCTGCCTACAGTATTAATGCAGGAAGCATGTTCTGATAAGGTAATTCAGTCTATAAAACAATCCTATCTACAGTATTAATGCAGGAAGCACATTCTAATAAGGTAATTCAGTCTATAAAACTATCCTATCTATAGTATTAATGCAGGAAGCACATTCTGATAAGGTAATTCAGTCTATAAAACTATCCTATCTACAGTATTAATGCAGGAAGCATGTTCTGATAAGGTAATTTAGTCTTCAAAACTATCCTATCTACAGTATTAATGCAGGAAGCATGTTCTGATAAGGTAATTCAGTCTATAAAACTATCCTATCTATAGTATTAATGCAGGAAGCATGTTCTGATAAGGTAATTTAGTCTTCAAAACTACCCTATCTACAGTATTAATGCAGGAAGCATGTTCTGATAAGGTAATTCAGTCTATAAAACAATCCTATCTACAGTATTAATGCAGGAAGCACATTCTAATAAGGTAATTCAGTCTATAAAACTATCCTATCTATAGTATTAATGCAGGAAGCACATTCTGATAAGGTAATTCAGTCTATAAAACTATCCTATCTATAGTATTAATGCAGGAAGCACATTCTGATAAGGTAATTCAGTCTATAAAACAATCCTATCTACAGTATTAATGCAGGAAGCACATTCTAATAAGGTAATTCAGTCTATAAAACTATCCTATCTATAGTATTAATGCAGGAAGCACATTCTGATAAGGTAATTCAGTCTATAAAACTATCCTATCTATAGTATTAATGCAGGAAGCACATTCTGATAAGGTAATTCAGTCTATAAAACTATCCTATCTACAGTATTAATGCAGGAAGCATGTTCTGATAAGGTAATTCAGTCTATAAAACAATCCTATCTACAGTATTAATGCAGGAAGCACATTCTAACAAGGTAATTCAGTCTATAAAACTATCCTAACTATAGTATTAATGCAGGAAGCACATTCTGATAAGGTAATTCAGTCTATAAAACTATCCTATCTACAGTATTAATGCAGGAAGCATGTTCTGATAAGGTAATTCATTCCATAAAACTATCCTATCTACAGTATTAATGCAGGAAGCACGCTGTGGTAGGACACTGACACGGTAGCACAATTCGATAGACATGTCTATAAATATGTGCTACGTTAGGACAATTTGACAAAGTAGCATAGATTTTCAGGACACTGGTCGTATTTGAGTGAGCGAGGAAGAGAGAGATGTGTGTGAGATTTGATTTCACGACAGTACTGTAAATGTGAATTACACTCAGCAGCAGGTGGGGGGTGCTCAGGAGACAAAAAAGCCAATTCTTTCATTGTATCCCTTAAAATAGAGTCAGTTCTTTCGGAGACTTTGCTCTGTGGTGTCGAGCATTTCTGAGATAAGTAAGGTGCCTTTGTTGAAGATGAAGATGAATCCTGAAGTTGATTCGTTCCCAGTCGGTTCTCCGTGATGGAACTGAAGATCCGAACTCCAAAAACTTCCTGAAGGTTCATTCTCTGCACAAGGCTTTTCAAGGGCCTTTTTGGCGACCTTCTAGTGGGAGAAGCCCATGCTCTGAATGGACCCTGAGGTTTTGGCAGAGCTGCTTTTGTTTGGCCCGGAGGGTTATAGGGTGGTGGTTGTCCTTAAAGCCCACTCAGGAATCCGCCGGGAATCAGGACAAAGAGATCCTGTCAGATAGCGTCCTGATTAATTAATTAATTTTTAAAAAATATATTGGAATGAAACCTTTTCTTAGGTACTTGATATTTCATTTCCTGGTGGAATATTCCACAGTTTGTTACATAAGGCATGCAAACAAATTTATAGCTTAAAAAAAAATTATGAAATAAAGAGGGGTTTCTTTGTGTAGTCGTGTTAAACCAAGCATCTAGGACTATTAATTCAAAAGGCTTCAGGATAACAGTTTAATACTTCAGATTTTAGATCATTTTTTTCTGTGGGTATTTTATAATCGAGCGTCACCAGTAAACACAACAACACACTCAATCTTACAAATCTAGGTTGGATTACATACAGGATTCACTAATACAAGAAAGTTTGTAAGATAATACAACCTTGATTAAGAGAGAATTAAATCATTATACAAAAGAAAAAATATATAAGAGATTTTTGCAGGCGCAGAAACAAAAGTAAAGTATTTCTCTAAAGTGTTCCATTTTAAACTTTTACTTGTTAACCAGTATTTGGTTGAAATGTACATTCTGTTCTGTTGCACATAGGAAGAGAACTTTAAATGTTGAAATTTCAGTGGTTTGACTTGATCAGAAGGACAGAGGCTTTTTTGATAAGTGACAAAGATGACAAAGGTGAATATGGCAGTCTGCAGACTCTTTGGCTCCCTCAGCTGATGGGATTATCTCAAGATGTGAAGAGTGAGCTCTGTGTAACCTCAGATGAATGGCAAACTGAATGGCAGTTATGAGGCTCTGAAAGGAGGCCTTGCTTCTGAAGCCTTTGAGGATTTCACTGGAGGAACTGGAGAAATTTATAAGCTCAGTCAAGCTCCACCAAACCTGTTTAATATCATGAAACAGTCTCTGAGTCAAGGCTCTCTGCTAAGCACGTCTATATCTGTAAGTATGTAGCTTACAACCAGGTTTAAAAACTGAACATACTACATCCTGGGGATCTGTATACATCCCTACATCTAGTTTAGATTTGGCAGATTCCAAAGACATGCAAAATTGTATATTTTGGTCAGTTTAAACTGAGTGTAAAATGCAAAAATATTCTTACTGTCATGAATCGCCCTATCCAATATGTTCCTTTTCTCTCTGTCTTCCTGGTTCCCTTGTTTACCATGTGCTAATAGCACATGGCTCTGTTTTTGTTTTGTTTCTGTATCCTCCTTTGTGTCTGCCTAGTCCTCAGTGTCTTATTTGTGGTCCTGCCCTCTCATTTGTTAACCCAGGTGTTCCTAGTCTGTGCTATTTGTATATATAGTCCTTTTGTTTCAGTGCTTCCTTGTCTGTTCTTGTGTGTGTAGATGTTTGTGTTCATTGTCTTATACATTTCCACCAGGTCACAGTCCTTTTGTGTTCTGTTCCTGTCCTAGTTCTAGTTCTACATTAGTTCTAGTTTGTTTTCTCGCCTCCCTACTCATGGTTTTATTTATAAAAAGATTCCTTGCGTGTACATCCGCCTCCTCTTCCTCCCTCAGCTGTGACACTTACATCCTAAATTAGAAACAGAACATGTGACTGAAGAGCAGCTGGTGAAAAAACATGCCTACTCCATCACTGCAGCAGAAGAGGTCAGACACCTCAGACTGCCCCTACATACCTCAGTGTGTACATCTGCTTATGTTAAACGGACGTCTTTAGGCATTTGATGTGTGATGTGTGTCTGCTGTAGGTTCACATTGGTGGAATCCAGGTGCAGCTGGTGCGTCTTAGGAACCCCTGGGGTTACAAGGAGTGGAATGGAGCTTGGAGCGATAAGTGAGTCTTTTGGCCAACCGTGGATCACATTGATAATTAATTTAATGTCAATGACAAAACTGATCAAAAAATATTAAAGTCCTGTATACATAAGAAATTTGTCAGACTTGTTGGCTAGGGCTAAAAGTTGTATTATATCACAATACACATATAAGGTAGTAATATTATAGGGTGACCAGACGTCCTCTTTTACCCGGACATGTCCTCTTTTTAGACTTAAAAAAATGTCTGGGCGGAATTTCACAAACGTCCGGGATTTTGTTTTTGTAGAGTTTACATAGAATTTCGTTCACAGCGTTTCGTTCACAAACTACTCCCGCCCTCCCCTACTCCGATTGGTTCGCTTGAGTGAGAAGGGGAGTGGTGAAATAGCCTAAAGACCATTCTTCTGATTGGACGGTATGACTGTAGAGCTACCGTTATTGGTCTGTAACCTTCTCTGTAAACATTTAATTGGTCAGTCGGCACGTCAGTAGTCCTTGTTTACGTCAGGCAAAGCTGATGTACCTACCCTCATCTGGAGCAGTTATGCCGAAATGTAAATGTAAGTTCTCAGATGAATTAAAAAAGAAATTCCCATGTTTTCCCATGTGTAGCAAATAAAGGTGTAAAGGACCTAAAAACACACATAGATTCAGCTAAGCATACAACGGCAGCGAGGGGCGTTGCTCTCTCTCTCTCTCTCTCTCTCTCTCTCTGTGTGTGTGTGTGCGCATGTGAGACTAGAAAAAAATTCTCATTAGTGTGTGATCATGGACGGATTAAATGCAGAGACTCAACTTTTCATTCATTATCTGTAACCGCTTATCCAGTTCAGGGTCGCCTGAACCGTGCCGCCCAAGACTCAACTTCTCTAGGGCAATCTCTAGAAATGGGTCTTCTAATGTGGGTAATTATATAATAAACAAAGAGAATCTAGGCAAGCCTAGTTTAGCCAGACCACCATTAGCCATATAGCCATTGTCACAGAGGTTTTATGGCATTTCAAAAACTGGAAACGCCCAAAATAAATACCCTTGTCATTGTAAGGTCTGGAGAAGCTTTAATGCTTCATATCAATGTCATTGTTTACAATAATATAAAAATAGTTTGTTTTCTGTTGCTGACAGTGATAGATAGATGATAGATAGATAGATACTTTATTGATGCCCAGGGGAAATTTCTGAATTTCAGTGTGGGTTCATGGAAAGCCTGTTATTTTCAGTTCTACAAAACTGAAACACCAGTTTAAGATGACATTAAAGCAACTCATTTACCAGAAAGCAACAAGATAACATTTAAGTTTTTGAACATTTCTAAAACCAAACACCTTAACATTTTATCAAACAAGTAATCTATACTTGATAAAGGAACAGGGCTGGAACTATATATTTATGTACTGACGTGCATTTCTATAAGGAACTGAATGATAAAACTATAAATAATTCACAGTCTGGTTTATTTTGAGCAACACCTAGCTCAGGGTGGATTTAATAATCTGGAGATTTTGCCAGTTTTCTTGTAAAGTTAAACAAAAAGCTGTTTCCTCTGGTGACCACCGAACGGTTCCAAATTTAGTTCACAAACTGGAATGTGAAATATGGATGAACTAACAACAGACGGTGTAGTGGCGCCACCTTAAGTTCTCTCTGTAAAATACGTCTGAATTAACGGTTCATACTCGCGCATGCGCGTTTCAACATTAGGTGTCAGTCAGTCAGTAAACGCACGTCTCTTCTAAGTAGGTCCGGCAGGCAGTGCCGGCAATAATAAAAATAATTAAATTAAATTTCCTCCTAATATGGGTAAAAAAAAAGCTTGAATCTCTCAGTAACAAAAATAAATTGGCTTTTAGTCATAGTCAATTGTGTACAAATTGTAACTCTTTTTGCATCATCCTCAGTTCCAAAGAGTGGGACCATGTCCTGCCTCAGGAGAAGAGCAAACTTCACTACTCTGCAGATGATGGAGAGTTCTGGTGAGTTTTAACTGATGGTTCCTCTTTCTAGCAAAAAAAAAAATTTTTTTTTGATATTGTGCTATTCTGTATTATTTATTTAGTTGTTTATTTTTCCTTTGAGGATGGCATATAAAGATTTTAAGGTGCGATACTCAAAGGTGGAAATATGTAACCTGACTCCAGACTCCAGTCTGAGCAGTGACCATGTTTGTCAATGGACCCTTCAGCAGTTTGAGGGAAGCTGGAAGACTGGTTCTACTGATGGTGGCTGCAATAAAACTACAGGTAGCATAATAAACAAGATGTAAGTGAGAGTGAAAAGGTTATAACAGGTTATAATGAAGGGTTTGGACATGGTAGGGGCAGGTTCTAAAGCATGAGGGGTAAAGGGGCATTATAACAAACGAGAGGGGATTGTTAATGGCCAATATTTTTTGTGATAGAGAGTCTGGCAGTGTGAGACTAAAGGAGGTGTGATGGAGTGAGCAGAAAACCACAACATGCAGGGCATTAGCCCATTAGGTACAGGATTAAGAACTACTGGCATATTAAAAATGTCAGCCCTCAATTAAAGTGTTTCTAATTAGGTGATGCAGTGTATTTCGGTTTTCTGCAGCTACATTCTGCTCCAATCCTCAGTTTGTGATAAATCTGGACAACAAGGCCCATGGAGGTGTGGACAGCTGCTCTGTTCTTGTGGGTCTAATGCAGAAAGACATTCGCAAGGAGAAAAATCTTGGACACAAAGCCAACAGCATTTGCTTTGCTGTCTACCCGGTAAAACATAATGTTAAACATACCAAGTAGTATCACTGTAAAATGCTAAAATAATGATTGACTGTAGTAACAATACATTTATGAGATGTTCTTAAGAAACAAGTAAATATTACTAATCTACTATATCTTTATGGCAGTTTAGAAACTCAGCTCAACTTAAACAGGAAAAACTCAACAATACAATTCCAGTTTAGTCACTGCTTGATGAAAATATTCAGGTTGAGGCTTATTGCTTGTGTACATAGCAATAGCGATTACCTAATCAGTATCTGGAAAGCATTTGCCTTTACAAATGACCAACTTTCCGTTAGAAGGCTGTTTATTAGTGAAATAAAGGCAAATCTTTGTTAAACGTAGTGTTCATAGGGCTACCAGAAGACCTAAATGTAAGAAGTGAATAGTTATACCTTCAGAACTGTAACCACTAAATGTTTAGGTTAAGAACATTTGCCTATATTTGTTTTATGTTTCAGCTTAAAGGTCCCAAAGACAGTCGCTTAAGCCCTGAGCAGTTTTCCTATGTGAAGCCGATCCTCACTTCTGAACACAAATCAACACGTGAAGTGTTCCAGCGCTTCAGTTTGCCTCCTGGACACTACGTCATCATTCCCTCAACCTCTGAGCCGCACCATGAGGGCAGTTTCCTCCTTAGGGTCTTCATTGTGAAATAGGCCCCCTCTGAAATCAGGTTCCGTGACCCTGATATGGATTAAGCGGCAAAGATGATGATGATGATCTAGGATGATGCTGGTGTGGGAATCGTCTATTTAATTACTTTAACAAAATACTTTAAATTATTCCAATCTACTGGATTAATGAGTGACATATGAAACAAAACAATCATCTTCTGTAACTGTGATAATAATAATAATAATAATAATAATAATAATAATAATGTTAAATAAACAAATAAATAAATAAAATTGTTTTCTTTTTTATTCTTTTTTTTATATACAGTACTTATTACAACACATAACAAAAAACAAATACCGTTCTTTCTCTTGAATGTATGACATTGTAAAGAAATATTTCTGGAGGTATATTTGAAAAACCTAAAGCTAAAAATAATAAAGGCTTTAATTCATGCAAAATTAGACACAGTAAATACACAATATTTACTGCATATTTCCTTGATGCTATACAAATACTAGTATGATTTAATGACCATTTTGACTGTACATTAAACAAGAAATTGTTTTCACATTAGTGCAGAGTACTATAGCTCAGTAGTTCTAAACCCTGTCCTAAGTGGGTCCCCCCACATTTAACATTTAAGGCATTTAGCAGACGCTGTTACACAGAGAGGCTAATAAAATTGCTTTGGGTTTACTTAGTGTTTGTATTCCAGCTAGTACAAAAATGTTAGAGTTTAAAATACATATGGAAACAGACAGTGCCTGCACAACAGTCTGTAAACATCTGAGAATTGAAGAAACCCATTTCTGGAGTTTTGGGAGAGGAATGTTGTCCCATTATTTTTTCAGCAGGCCTGGTTCTTCTGAACTGGAGACAGAGTTCAGCACCCAGACTCCTCTTCTATGAATAGGGTATTTGCAGGTAAGGGGAAATTTAAGACTTTTAAAGACCCTTTTAATACCACTTTGAAACAAAATCAAAACCACTTCCACTGGCAAACGGTACATGACAAGCACCAGTACTATATTTTCCGAGGAACCAATATGTAAATGTGCTTCATACTCATTGTATTAAACTTGACTTAACTACTGTGCAAAATTGGGGTTATCCAATGGGGTTAAATTTACACTTTGCAATGTGTACAGTACTATTGGCTAAGAGCAAGAGAACCATAAATAATTCTGTTGGTTCTGCTTAGTTTAGTTTGCCGGTAAAACTGTAAGCTAACTTGCAAACTTAGCCATATGGAAACTGCCATAATAAAATCAAATTAAAAATGGGTTTAACTGACCATAGCATATTTAGGATAATTGGGAAATGAATTTAAGACATTTTAAGACAAATTAAGGCCACATCATGATGGAGCCATGCTGTTGTGATGGGTTCAGTATGGTTTTGCATTGTCTTGCTGAAATATGCAAAGCCTGCCCTGAAAGACGGAATGTATGTTGTTCTAAAATTTTGTATGCTGTTCAGCACTGATACTGCTGATGTGTAGATATGTAAGCTGCCTTACCATAGGCACAATTGCAACCCCATACTATCAGACATGCAGGTTTTTGAACTGATAACAAGCAGGGTAGTCCCTCTCCTCTTGAGTCCACAGAGTACCGTATTTTCCGCACTATAAGGCGCACCGGATTATAAGGCGCACCTTCATTGAATGACCTATTTTAAAACTTTGTCCATATATAAGGCGCACCGGATTATAAGGCGCATACAATAGACGCTACAGTAGAGGCTGGGGGTTACGTTATGCATCAATTAGATGGAGCTGCGCTAAAGGGAATGTCAACAAAACAGTCAGATAGGTCAGTTCAACTTTATTAATAGATTACAACCCAGCGTAGTTTAAGGTAAAACATGTAGTGCAATGTTAATATACCCCACATCGTGGGGGGGGGGGATTTCCTCGATTCAATAATAATAATAATCACAATATAGTAACACTCGAAATAGTGCAAAGCGATAACAATATATCAATAACTCAACGTTGCTCAAAAGTTAAAATCACACAACACACAAAATAAACACGTAAAGCTCACTTTACTAAGTTATTCCTCTATTCCCGTGTTCTTCTGCGTGACTGATCGCCTTGAGTTTAAACTCTGCGTCATATGCGTGTCTCTTAATAGGAGCCATTTTGGGGTCTTTACATAAAAAACAAATGGAAATGAAATATATATTCCGGTATATATCCAGCATGCACCGCGCGCGGAAGAAAATGAAGTAGGCGGCTGCTTACCGTAGTTGCGAGACCTGGCTCAATATTGGTCCATATATAAGGCGCACCGGATTATAAGGCGCACTGTCGGCTTTTGAGATAATTTGAGTTTTTTAGGTGCGCCTTATAGTGCGGAAAATACGGTACATGGTTTTCAAAAGGAATTAAAATTTTTTAATTGACTTATCTGACCACAGAACTCTTTTTTAATCTCTGGCTCAGAGAAGGTGATAGTGTTTGTGGATCATGTTGACATATGGCTCTCTCAACTGCTCTTTTTACATCCAGTCATGTGATTTTTTCATGTGCATATTGCTCCTCCAGGAGCAATAGTACCCCTTACTTTTCCAGCCTTTTGTTGCCCCTCTCCTAACTTTTTTAAAACGCATAGCTGCAGTCTGAATGATTAAAGCCACATAAAATCTGACAAATTAAAGGCAGATGCAACCTAGTAGTTTGAAATCTCTCAAAGTGATGCATATTGACAGTATAGATCAGAATCCTTTATTACTTTTTTATTACTTACTTAACTCTCTGCCCACAGAATCTTCACACCTGTGTTGTTACTATGACAAATATTATGGTCTTTCTGCTGCTGGTTCACTTTCAGATTCACTTTAAAATGAGAGCTTTATTAATAAATAAAAGAAAAAAAAATATGTGAAAACACCCTAAGTTTTATTCAAGCGAAAGAAATAGTTTTTGTTTTTTTAATCCTATAATTGTCATGACATACTTTTCCGGCTCCTGGAGACAACTTGCTCTGACACACCCACATCAAATAAATTGTCAAGCTAAAGTAAGCTAGTGTTGCTATCTGTATCTATACAGCGGAAACCGAAATTATTTACATAACTTTGCTTTCTTTTCCAACCTCTCACATTTACTAGCCTGCCAAACTTGTTTTGAGAGATAAACCTTGCCTGAACAGGTGCTGTGGCAGGGCGGAGAGGTTCAACCTTACCTTCACTCACTTTAAAGAATATGTAGCCTCACACTGTGCGTGTGTTTTGACACCAGGCAAGAAAGGAACAATGTCAGCAGCGGTCTCCACTTCAGCCAAGATGCGAGTCAAGGCCTCAGTCAAGTACCTGGGCCAAGATTTTGAGGAACTGAGGAGACAGTGCCTGAGAAGTGGTCAGCTCTTCTGTGACCCCACATTCCCAGAGTCTCTGGGCTTCAATGAGCTTGGGCCAAATTCAGCCAATGCCAGAGAAGTACAATGGAAAAGACCCAAAGTAAGTGCTGCTTAAATTTGTCTATCTTGAGATAACTTTATCCTGGGCTAACCTTAGGGATTATATTCTTTTTATAACATGTGTTCATGATAATTGTCACGGTGGCGTGATGAGTAGATTCAGGGAGGCGGACACACTCGCTACAACACAGACTTTAATAATGAAATAACAAAACAAACGAACTATACGAGAAACACGAAATAACATTAACGAGCAGGAACGAGAAACCAAAAACGAGAAACACTACGAAGAAACGTGAGCGTGAAACAAACACAATGATATCATGAACCAAACAAAGAAACAAACCAAGCAACGAGAACGAACAAACAAACTCAAACTCAAAATGACCGATCCCAGGAAGTGAGGGAAGAGGGCTTAAATACATGAACTAACTAGACACACCTGACACAGATAACGAGGACAATTACTAAGAGGCGGAACAAGAGGTGGAGCGAGTGAACATAAACAAAGCCATGTGAGGAGAAGGAAAACAATGAACAGAGCCACATAGAAAGGGGAAAACAAACCAGAAAGTGTCAAGGTGTGACAGACGCCCCCCCCAAGACGCGCAACTCCCGGAGCGCGAAAAACGAGACTCTCCAGGAGCTGGCGCAGGAGGGGGCCAGAAGAACAAGACAAAAAAAAAACGAAACTAGAAAAGACTCAGGATGGAAAAAGGGAACAAGGAACTAGACTTTAAACGGACATCGGACAGAAGTAGAAAGAAGAGACGGAGATAAGGCAGGAGAAAACACACGTGACTGGACCTTGGGCTGAACACTGAACGGGGACTGAGACAAAACAGGAGCAGATACACGTGACTGGACAGAGGACTGAAGAGGACTAACAGGGAATTTGACATGAGACTGGACAAAGGGTTTAACTGGGAACTGGACATGAGGCAAGGGAACAGGGACCATGACATTAACAGGAACTGAAACAAACACGGTGACAGGGACCGGAATAGAAACAAAAACAGACAAAGGCACAGGGACAAGGACAGAGACAGGAACCAGAACAGGAACAGAAACAGGAACAAAAACAACTGGGTGGTACCCAGGACTGGCATGTGTCTGTGGGACTGTCCAAGGTGCCAGCCTGGGTACAGTTCTGGGGATTGGCCTCGAAGTCCTTGGGGCCGGAGCCACAGTCACAGGCTTAGAAACGACCGGAGCCACAGTCACTGGCTTAGAAACGGCCGGAGCCACAGTCACTGGCTTAGAAACGGCCGGAGCCACAGTCACTGGAGTAGAAATAGCCGTAGCCACAGTCTCGGAGATAGGAGCAGCTGAGGGAGCCGTACTCACGGAGACTGGAGACCCTGCGACGACGTCCACGGAGACAGGGGAACCTGCAGTGACGTCCGAGGAGGCAGGCGGAACTGCGACGACGTCCACGGAGGCAGACGGAACTGCGACGACGTCCACGGAGGCAGACGGAACTGCGACGACGTCCACGGAGGCAGACGGAACTGCGACGACGTCCACGGAGGCAGACGGAACTGCGACGACGTCCACGGAGGCAGACGGAACTGCGACGACGTCCACGGAGGCAGACGGAACTGCGACGACGTCCACGGAGGCAGATGGAACTGCGACGTCATCCAAGGAGTCAGGAGGATGTGCGACGACGTCCACGAAGGCAGAGGAATCTGCGACGTCGTCCACAGAAACAGAAGAGGCGGGCGTCGCTCTCATGAAGACAGGAGAGGCGCGCGCCGCCTTCAAAGAGAGCTCCAGGCGTGCCATGATGCCTGTAAGCTTCTCCTGAATGTCAGGAGTGGGCGCAGAGCGGTGATTAGGAACTGGGGTCCTAGCGACGACGTCCACGGAGGCAGAAGAATCTGCGATGTCGTCCATGGAGACAGGCGCGGCCGTAGGCACCGCGCTCAGGGAAACAGGCGCGGCCGGAGGTGCTGCGCTCAAGGAGACAGGTGCGGCCGGAGGTGCCGCGGGCATGAAGAGAGGCGCGGCCATAGGTGCCGCTTTTACGGGAGCAGGAGTTAAAACGCCCAGCGGGGCAGGTGCTCGTGCTGCTCGCCGAGCACGAGTTGAGGATTTAGCGGGTTTGGACGCACTCTCGAGGGACTTCTTTGAACGTAGTTCCCCTGGAGATGCGTCCCTGTTAGCCTCATCTCTCATGTCCTGTGATCTGAGGCTAACAGCCCTTGTACATAACGCCCCCCCAAAAATCTCTCCGGACCTGAGGGGGTAATTCTCTGGAGCTGGGTTTTCAGCCTGCTTTCTCCTCCGGCTCCGTCGATTCCCGCTGGAGGAATCACTCGATTCCTGAATCGAGTCTTCTGTTCGGGGGAAAGGAACCACACCGGAAATGCGCTGAAGCCGTTGACTCCATTCTGAAGCCGCTTTCAACGCCTCCTCCACGGGATCTTTGCGGAACGGGGTACGGCGAATTACACCTCTCTTAAACGGGTAGTCCGTGCTAGCTGTGTCCATTTTTGGATCGGTCATTCTGTCATGGTGGTGTGATGAGTAGATTCAGGGAGGCGGACACACTCGCTACAACACAGACTTTAATAATGAAATAACAAAACAAACGAACTATACGAGAAACACGAAATAACATTAACGAGCAGGAACGAGAAACCAAAAACGAGAAACACTACGAAGAAACGTGAGCGTGAAACAAACACAATGATATCATGAACCAAACAAAGAAACAAACCAAGCAACGAGAACGAACAAACAAACTCAAACTCAAAATGACCGATCCCAGGAAGTGAGGGAAGAGGGCTTAAATACATGAACTAACTAGACACACCTGACACAGATAACGAGGACAATTACTAAGAGGCGGAACAAGAGGTGGAGCGAGTGAACATAAACAAAGCCATGTGAGGAGAAGGAAAACAATGAACAGAGCCACATAGAAAGGGGAAAACAAACCAGAAAGTGTCAAGGTGTGACAATAATTCTTAACCCTTTAAGAGATTGGGATTTTAAATTAAGATCTTCTATGCCTAAATAAGCATTAAACCAAGGAAACACATGCTGTAACACACACACACACACATATATATATAATTTTGTGTCCACATTTTCACAGATTCCATCCTTTGCTTTCAGCTTTTCAAAGAATACCTCAACTCTATTTTTACACACATCCAAAATTGAGACTTAGTACGTGGTTGCATTTTTGTCACAAATGGAGATATCCCAAACAAATGGTCAATCCCTTGTTTGGAGAACTTCTTATTTTGAGGGCAACTTATATTGAGTTTAATTTATGTCTTCTTTTGTGTCTATATACATTTCTTCAATAAGGGCTCATTGACTGCTCCATCCTTTCAGCAAGATATTGTTGTTTTTTCACAGTGAAAAGATGGACACAAACAGCCATGCCTTTTCTTATACTGGGAACAGGATATTCTCCTTTCTTGCAAAGATTAAATCTTTCTGATGGGGACAGTTTTACAGAGACAGATCTTGCATGACTGGTTTTCTGTTATTACTCCATGACCAACCCTTCCTTATTCAAGAATAATTTTATATATAATCACCTCAAATATATCATAACAAAACCTTCATTTTACTGGAAAATTAATGAAGGCTGTCCTGACACTATGTGCCACTCCGTGTTTTCCTTAAATATTGATGGTTTCGACATTCAGGAAGCAAAAATATTGCTGCTGTCTTAATTTCTAGTTTGGAGAGCTTTTATGGTGCTTTCCCATTGTGTGGTAGCTACTCTACCTGACTTTTTTAAATATATAAAATAAGTGGTCTGTAGCAACTAGTTTGTGCTCTGCTAGGTTTACATGTCACATTTTTTGTCCCTTTTCAGCTCGTTTAGAACTTTTACTGAGCAGGTACTAAAAAGTAACCAGTTCCAGGAAGCAGGAAACAAATGTGCCTAAAGGAAATGCAAAAAAAAGCAGAGTAATGCCATGCTTGGGAAAAGCAGCATCAATCAGTGTCTCCAAAATAGATATAATAGCGCATTCTTCTGTATGAAATAAAAAAGTTAACGGACATGGTTGGTGTAAGATGTTTACTTATTTTGGCAGGAACTGTGTCCAAATCCACACTTCATTGTTGGGGGCACCACAACCACAGATATATGCCAAGGAGACTTTGGTAAGTGTACATTGGAGGTCTAGACTCCCTCATTAGTTTTGCAGTGAGTAGACCAAAATTTGTGTACACTTGCGTATCTGACATTTCTTCTGAAAGGGCACCTTACACAACATGATTCTCTTAATATGTATTTGACTATTTGATGGCATTATCCATTATAACATTAATTAATTTAGGTGCTTATGTTGAATTATACGTTCTTAATCACAAATGTCACTCCATCTTATCCCAAAGCTTATGAAATGTGGTTCATATTTCTTTAAAGCTGCATATCATTGGAAATATGGACACAAACAATTGTGAATAATTTCAGATATGAAGAAAAAGTCGAACTTACTTTTCTAAGCTATGATTTAAAGGAGACCTATTGAATGAATGGATGCATGCCTTTTTGTAATGAAATAGTATCGTGCCAGACGCTAGCAGATATATTTCACAACATCATTGGAAATATGGACACAAACAATTGTATTATTTCAGATATGAAGCAACAGTGGAACTTGCTTTTCATAGCTAAATGATTTAAAGGAGACCTATTGAATGAATCAATGCATGCTTTTTGTAATGAAATAGTAACGTGCCAGATGCTTGCAGAAATAATTCACAAGACTATAATGACAAGATGAGAATTCCTAATCTTTCTACAAAAACTAGTCTAAAAACAGGGAAATAGAGATTAGAAATAAACGAACTTAGAAGGACAATCCAATAGACAACATCAAGCACAGAACAACTTCAAACACAACAGTGACAAGGATTTATAAATGCTCAGTATGCATACACAACCGAAGGCAATACTTCGCAAGAAGTGGGAAAAACACAGTCCTACATAAACACACGAACAAAGGGAAACAGGTGAAACCAATCAGATGTAGATGACGAGCGGGTAAACCGCTCCTGACTGGCAGACCGCGGGCATGTGACAGGAACCTGAGAGAGAGAGTAAAATCATGGGAGATGAAGTCCAAAGTGTTGAGAGGGTTCATAGAAGAATGGGGAGAATCGATAAGTGCGACAGGTTTTTTGCCACTGTACACATGTACAGTTAGATTAAAGAAACTCCTTCCACAGTGCAACATTATATATCTATAAATAAATAAATAAATAAATAAATACGTCACACAGTTCAAAGCCAGCTTTGGTGTAAATGTCCATCAAAGAGGTTAAAGGGCAGCCAATGATCTTCTGAGCTGCCTTTACTACTCTCTAAAGCCTCTCTCTGTCTGCCACGGTGCAGCTGCTGTACTATACTGTGATACAATATGTCAGCAGGCGCTCATTGGATGAGCAGTAGAAGGTCAGTAGCTGGTTGGGCTAAGGACTCTCAAAAAGTGTAGCTGCTGCTGAGCCGCTGTGATAATGTCCATCCAGGAGATGTCAGAAAAGATAAGGACGCAGAGAAACTGGATGGTGCATATCCTCTCCATACATTCACCATAGATGTAAATAGGGGCTATATCTCTTATATTATATCTCTTTTCCACAAGACAGTACAGTTCTCTGGACACTATATGAAATGTATTTGACACACTTTGGTCAGAAAACACAAAAACAGCTGTTTTTGTAGTGGCCTAGCCATTATAAGGATATTAGTCTGTTCCTGCTCCATAGGTGGGTAATATCGACCTAGTTTTGCTGTTTCAGATTCAGTTAACTGCATTTTTTGCAAAGTCCTACAAAGCTTAACTCGACTTACAAATGTGTTTTTGTGGCATTTCAAACGGAATAAAAACATACAAGTTAATACAAGTTAAATTTCAGCTACATATAGTCGTCTTATTTTTTTTCTTCAAATATACCGTTCCACCTTAAAAGATCTGTGAACATAAACAAACCAGAGAATGGAGTTTATAGTAGAATAGTAGAAAGTTTACACAGAATAGTAGACATCCTATTTAAGAGGACATTTTGCATGTAATTACTTGTGTGAAGGATTTAGGGATTTAGACTCTTTCTGTTCACGTTTCCAAAATCTGTTTAATAGCTTTTTCTATTTATTTCCTAAAAAGGTTCATTTCAATTTTTTGAATATACATTTTATCCTTGCAGGTGACTGCTGGCTAATGGCAGCCATTGCTTCTCTTACTCTGAACCAAGACATTTTGGCTCATGTGATTTATCCTGATCAGAACTTTACAAATGACTATGCTGGAATCTTTCGCTTTCAGGTCAGATTCTCCTATATAAGTTCACATTAAATACACATAGAAGAGTGCAGAAGTGTTTGACAGACATGTTTGAGACAATACAGGAAGGAGATTTATTAAACTCATCTCTCTACAGTTGTGGCAGTATGTTCAGTGGGTGGATGTTGTCATTGATGACTTACTGCCCACCAAAAACAGCCAGCTGTTGTTCGTTCATTCAGCTGAAAGAAATGAGTTCTGGAGTGCACTGCTGGAGAAGGCCTATGCAAAGTGGGTGCAAATGTCACTGTCTACAAATCACTGTCTTTTTACAAAATTTCACAACACAAATTTGTATTAGATTGTAGGCTTTCTCATCAAGGATACTGGGACTTCTATGGAGTCTTCTAGCAGCCATGGCCTGGTGGTTAGGGAACAGGGCTTGTAACCGGAAGGTTGCCGGTTTGATCCCCAGAGCTGGAAAGTCATGACTGCAGTGTGCTTGAGCAAGGCACCTAACCCCCAACTGCTCTCCGGGCACCATAGCTAGTGTTCACTAGTGTGTGTATTTAGTTCACTAAATGTGTATTTCACTGCACGGATTGGGTTAAATGTTGAGAACAAATTCCTCTCAGATCAAAACAAATATTTCGTATTCAGCCACACCCTTTCCTTTAGCCCCACCTCCTTCAGCAGCTCAAACCTCAGAGCAAAAGCAGAAACTCTCACTGAGACAAACTGAGCTCATAAATGTCCCAGCCAATTCTAATTATCAGTAAAAGCTTATGTTATCATTCCTAGTCTAGCTAAACATGCAGAAAACACACATTACTCTGGGAATTTGGAAATTTGAATAAGAAGCTTGCAATAAAAAATTTCAGCCTTCTGTCTGCTCTCCTAGTTCACCAGTACACCACACAACAGTTGGGTGAACAGATATCTGACTGGGAGCACTAAAGTTGTACCAGTCAACACAGGCTTTCCCAGTTCGCCATTTCTCAATTCTAGATCACATCTGTGAAGTCTGACCTTTGAGCATACTTACTGTACTGGAGTCCTGCTGTTATTTTTAATCAAAATCTTGTTTAGTTGCATTATCAAATCAAATCAAATCAAATCAAATCAAATTTATTTTTATAGCGCCTTTTACAACTGACGTTGTCACAAAGCAGCTTCACAGTTTCAAAACAGAACATTTAAATCAAAGCCCAATGCAAGCAAGCCGAAGGCGACAGTGGCAAGGAAAAACTCCCTCGAGGCTGGAGGAAGAAACCTTGGGAGGAACCAAGACTCACAAAGGGGACCCATCCTCCTCTGATCAAACTATAGATTAAATTTTAAATGATCACCAATGAAGTGTCATTATGCTACATAATAATAATAATAATAATAATAATAATAAGGTGAGCAGCTGGTCTGGTCTGGTCTGGGCCGCAGGAGAATCCAGCAAACAATCTTCCATCAGTGGGCCACCATTCTCTCAGAAAACAGTAAAAGGGAAGCAGTTAGTTTAGTTGAGTGCAGCAGAGAATAAGAGCATGTGAATATTTTCTTTAGTGTAGTGAGGGATCTGACTGTAACAGACTGGGAGGAGGGAAACCAGAAGGAGCTCAGGCAAAGACATCCTTTCGTTCCAAGCAAGAGAAATTGTGAGCACATCATCCAGGTTTACCCTGATTCTCCATGTCCATGAGTTCCTGAAATGACAACCTTAAACTAGACAGAGGTTAGATGCCAAAGGCTAAACTGAACAAGTGTGTTTTGAGCCTAGACTTAAACATAGTGACTGTGTCTGTGTCCCGAACACTAGCTGGAAGATTGTTCCAGAGCTGAGGGGCTTTGTAGTAGAAGGCTTTCCCCCCCGCTGAAGTCTTATGAATTCTGGGTACTAGTAAGAGGCCGGCGCCCTGAGATCTGAGTAATCTTGGTGGTTCATAGTGTGTGATGAGGTCTTGCAAGTATTCAGGGGCGAGACCATGTAAGGATTTATACGTGAGTAAAAGAATTTTGTAATCAATACGGAATTTAACTGGAAGCCAGTGAAGGGCTGATAAGACTGGGCTGATATGATCAAATATTCTAGTTTTAGTGAGGACCTTGGCTGCAGCATTTTGAATTAACTGGAGTTTACTCAAGTTTCTGCTGGAGCATCCTGATAAAAGTGCATTGCAATAATCTAATCTTGATGTAATAAAAGCGTGAACTAATTTTTCCGCATCTGGGAGGGATAAGGAATTTCTTAACTTAGCGAGGTTCCGAAGATGTAGGAAAGCTGTTCTTGTAATGTTACCTATATGCTGATCAAATGATAGATCTGAATCAATTATAACACCCAGATTTTTAGCTGATGAGCTAGGGAGAACAGGGAAGTCAAAATTATGTATCAAGTCTGATACCTTATTTATAGCAGGTTTTGGACCTAGAAGGAGAACCTCGGTTTTGTCGCTGTTTAGCAGAAGGAAATTGTATGACATCCAATGCTTCACTTCTTTAACACAGTCCTCCATTTTCTTTAGTGTTGGTTTGTCGCCTGGTTTGGCTGATATGTATAACTGTGTGTCATCTGCATAACTGTGGAAGGTAATGCCATGCCTGCTAATAACTCTGCCCAGTGGCAGCATGTATAATATGAATAGTAAAGGTCCTAAAATGGAGCCTTGGGGAACTCCAAATCTCATTTTTGTATGAGTAGAAGGAACATTATTTACGTTAAAAACTGATAGCGATCTGTGAGGTAAGACTTAAACCATGATAGGGCTGTTCCTGTTATTCCAACCATGTTTTTTAATCTTTCTAGCAGAATAGTATGATCAATTGTATCGAAAGCTGCACTGAGGTCTAATAGAACTAGCATGGATACGCAGCCTCGATCAGAGGCGAGAAGAAGGTTGTTTGTTATCTTAACTAAAGCTGTTTCGGTGCTATGGTGTGGCCTAAAACCAGATTGAAATTTTTCATATATGTTATTCTTACGCAAGTATGAGCTAAGTTGTTGGGCCAAAACTTTTTCTAAGATCTTAGATATGAAGGGAAGGTTAGAGATGGGTCTGTAATTGGATAGTACACTAGGATCAAGATTCGGTTTTTTGATCAGGGGCTTAATAACTGCTAGTTTAAATGCTTTGGGTATATGACCTAGTCTAAGGGACGAATTTATGATTGTTAAAATGGGATTGATTATGACTGGTAATACTTCTTTAAATAGTTTTGTTGGTATTGCATCAAGTGTGCAGGTCGTACAATTTGACGAGTAGATGATTTTCTCCAGTTCTAGCTGTGGTAGTGGGTCAAAGTCCTCTAATCTTTCTTCTATGTTTTGTTCTATATCATCCACACCAGATGACAGACAGGCTGGATTTAGTAATATGGTATTTATTGTTTGTCTAATATTTTCAATCTTATTGTTAAAAAAGTCCATAAAAGTATTGCTGGTGTGAATGGCTGGGATCTGTGGATCAGTAGCTGCCCGATTGTTTGTAAGTTTAGAGATTAAATTAAAGAGTGCTCTAGGATTGTGTTTATTATTTTCAATCAGTGAGGACAGATGTGCTGAACGTGCATTGACGAGTGCCCTTCTATATTGGATAAGGCTGTCTTTCCAGGCACAGTGAAATACTTCCAGTTTAGTCGACCGCCATTTCCGCTCTAATTTCCTTACGGTTTGTTTTAGGGTGAGCGTTTCTTCATTATACCAGGGAGCGAGTTTTTTCTGCTGTAGCTTTTTACGCTTAAGCGGTGCTACACTATCTAAAGTTGATCGAAGAGTGTTATCTAAGTAGTCCGTTAGTCTGTCCAGCTCCAGTGGGTCCGCTGGACTACTGACTGAGGTCAATAAATCAGTGATGTTTTCAGTAAATTTAGGGGCTGTAGATGGGGTTAATGAGCGCTTTAGATAATAATGTGGGCATGTACATTTTTTAATATCTAAACTCAGTTCATATGAAATTATGTAGTGGTCTGAGACTGTGGAAGACTGAGGGAGAATATTTAGGTTTTTTATGTTCGTGCCCAGGGTCAAAACCAAGTCTAGTGTGTGATTACAATAATGAGTAGGACCTGATACATTTTGTGTGAAACCAACAGAATCTATGATTGATGTGAACGCCTTTTTTAGGGGATCATCACTTTTCTCAAAATGAATGTTAAAGTCTCCTACAATTATTAACTTATCACACGACACTGCTAAATTAGCAGCTAGTTCACCAAATTCTTTTATAAATTCTGAATAGGGCCCTGGTGGTCTATAAATGTTTAATAAGGAGATAGTGTTCTTATTTGTGGAGGGGTTAATTATGTTAATGTACATAATTTCGAAGGAAGTACAGTTGTAACCATGTTTTTGGTTAATAATTAAATTATTTTTGTAAATTATACATAATCCACACCCTTTGCCCGTCAGTCTGGGGCTGTGTACATATTTATAGCCTGTAGGAGTGGCTTGATTTAGTGCTAAATATTCATCATTTCTGACCCAAGTTTCACTAAGGCATAAAACATCAAGTTTCTGATTCATTATTATTTCATGTATAATGACTGCTTTAGAGTTAAGTGCTCTTATATTGAGTAGGCCAAACTTTAGGTCTGTGGGGATGATACTACCCTCTGTTTCTGATGGTTTAATAGTGATTAGGTTATTGGGGCACGCTGTTTGATATTTTCTGGGTTTAAGTTTGATTCGGGGGACAGACACAGTCTTGATACTGTAACAAATTTCTATATTTCTTAAAGCAAGCTTTGTAGATATATCCTTACTATGGGCAAACATATGGCCATTATCTGTAAGTGTATCCTTAAAATCACTTACCTGTTCGCTGTGTAATCTACTTGCCTGGTTTGTGCTGGTGGGTGGGGTTAGTCAAGCCTGGCGTAGAACATCCTCGATGTTCCCAGAGAGAACTGCAGAACCTAGACGACTAGGGTGAAGCCCATCCCGGCGGTAGAGGGCAGGACGTTCCCGAAAACACTCCCAGTGGTCGACGTAGTCCACGCCGACAGTGCCACACCAAACCCGGAGCCAGGAGTGGAGTGCGAAGAGCCTGCTGTACGCCTCACATCCTCGTCTGTAGGTGGGTACATTAAAGTAAAGATTTTAAGTAAAGAGCTTAGGAACAGTACTAAACAGCAGCAAGCAAACAAACAAACTGAGCGCGCGAACTGTCAGCCGGAAATGACGACACCAATGACGAGCCTCAACGATTATGAAATGTTGCTTTTCCTGAGGGGCTTTAAAGTAGACTTCATTGGTCTTAGGGTAAATTGCAGCTATGAGTCTCTGAAAAGGGGACGATCTGCTGAAGGGTTTGAGGACTTCACTGGAGGCATTGTGGAACATTACTATCTCAGCCAAGCTCCTTTAAGCTTGTTTAATGTCATAAAGCAGGCCCTGGGTCGAGGCTCTTTACTGAGCACATCTATACATGTGAGTAATCATCATCAGCATCATCAGCATCCTCCTCATCATCTCATTTTCTACTTGCACTTCATCCATTTCAGAGTATTTCAAATATGTTTGTAAAGCCTTAATATTCTATTGTGCCACATTTTCACTCAGGGAACTGCACATGAAACAGAGGTTGTGACCCAAGAACAGCTGGTAAAAAGACATGCCTACTCCATCATAGGAGCAGAAGAGGTCAGATACAAATGAACCCCTCATACTTATGTACTTGGATGCTTGTGCTTTTTGTTATTGGGTTATTGATAGACTATGTGTGAAATATAACTGCAATTTAAAATCACTTACTTTCAAAAAGGGGTTGGTTTCTTCAAACCTCAATTCCAAAAATGAACAGCCTGTAAACTGCAAATACATACAGAAAGCACTGATTTTTAAATGCACTTTGACCTGTATTACAAGTAACACTAGTATCATATTTACTTTACAGCTTCAAAATCTTTGCGATCCTCTACTGCCCTATAACAGGGACATTTGTGTCTCTGTCATTGCTATTGTCATTGCTAAACTGCACTAAATAGCTTTTGGAGGCGGATAGAAAACCTCTAGTAAGAATTGTGTAACAATTTATAGCTCACTGACAAATATGGTGGAAGTATAACTTTGCAGACAAGCTGCTTGTAAAATCTCCAAACAACAGTAGTGACCAGATATGTTTTCATCCTGCTCACAAAAACAGCCCATAAAATTTTGGTTTTTAAAGAATTTCAAATGCTCCTTGGATTGGAGGATGACAAAACACTCCCAATGAGAGACAGAGAGAACAGTAAAACATTGCTCTGTATGAACAGGGGTGTGGAGGTTTGTTCAGTCCCAAAAACGCCAACAACACACAAATACATGCTTAGTATACAACACTTAACCTTACAGCTTTCACCATTGTGGTTTCCATAGCCTGTGGTTCCCACTGGAAGCGGTGATTTGCAATTTCACAGGTTGGGGGACTTTGGTGTTGAAAACCAATCAAAATGTATTTATATAGAGCTTTTTACAAATGACGTTGTCACAAAGCAGCTTTACATAATTTTTGTCAGAATAGATAACAATTTGAATCAAAGCCCATTGCGAGCAAGCCGAAGTCAATAGTGGCAAGAAAAAAACTCTCTCAAGGCTAGATGAAGGGGATCCATCCTGCCCCGGTTTAAACTACTGATAGAAACGTACAGTATCACCAGTTAAGTCTGTCATTATGCTACAGTGTAATAATAATAATAATAATAATAATAATAATAATAATAATAGTGATAGTGGCATCAATAGGGCTACCATACGAGTGCTGGAAGCATCAGTCTGGGTGTTGAACCCAGCAGACAGTCATCCATCAATGGGTCATCATCTTCTCAGAAAACAGTAGAGAGAAGCGATTATTGACCAAGTGAGTAAAGTTGTGTAGAGTCTAGTAGAGCATGTACCATGTGGCAGAAATGTGGCATAAGACATACAATGCACTCAAGGGCGTAGGATTGAGTTTGATATAGTGGGGGACAAAGCCCACCCCATAACCAGGATATTAGCTGAAAGCTGATTCCTATGTAGATAAAGCAGTAAATGTATACCTGCTCCCAAAATATAACATGAATATAACTGTAATACTGTAATAAATCTGTATTGTGCACCCTGAATATGATTATTCTTATTGCTGTAGATTCAAGTGGGTGGAGATCGGGTTCAGCTTCTGCATCTTAGGAACCCCTGGGGTTACAAGCAATGGACTGGAGCATTGAGTGACAAGTGAGTTTTTGGGCCATGAATGGATTTAATTGAACAGTGTTTCAAGCTACAGATTCAAACTCTCATTTCCCTTTGTTCCTGAAAGGTTTTTCTTTCTCTGATACTATGATAATAAAGCCTTAAATGTTAAGTTAGTTAAATATCCTTTCATCACCTTCATCAGATCCAGAGAATGGAATCAGGTCCTGCCACAGGTCAAAGCCAAACTCCTGCGTTGTGCAGATGAAGGAGAGTTCTGGTGGGTTATGGTGCCTCTACAGCAAATTAAATGTATCAGTTTCTCCCACATTTTTGCCACTAATTCTGAGTCTCTTTGTTTTCTTTTTTGTGTACAGGATGGCGTATTCAGACTTTAAGCAGTGGTACGCAGTGGTTGAGATCTGTAATCTGATTCCAGACTCTTTGAGCAGCGGTCGTCTTGGCCTTTGGGATCTCTGGCAGTTTGAGGGTACAATTTGCATTCTTCATGCACATTTTGTGGATGAAACAAATATATGGGCAAGTTTTTGGAAACATGGTGATCTATTGCTTCTTTTGAAATTGAGTGTCAATCGAGTTGCTGTTTCGCTTTTGTACCAACTTCCACTATTTTTTGAAAGCTTTTCAGTAGATAATTTTCAGCGAAGTCCAGTTTTTAAAATGTCCTTCCTAATAACTGACTTATAATTGTATGAGCTAACCACTTATGGCACTCTTCCACTGGATAGTGCCTACTCTATACAGCTCTAATTGCTGTTTGATACCTGTCTGCCATTAGCAGCCCACCCCACCCCACCCCGTTTAATCACAATCTGCCCTTACTTTAATGGGGGTTTTAGAAACCACAACTACTACAGCAGTAAAATTCAGCATTGTTTACTCCTCGTTTACTCATGTGGAGTTGTTGTTTTATGGGACTTAACCAAGCTCAGTACTTCAGTTCAGACAAAACATAGTTTTTTTACATTCCTTGTTGCACTGTCCAGGGTTAGGGTTAGAGTTTTGTGTCGATCACAAATCGTAGGAACATATGAACCTCTTCAGAAGACCACAGTGTAAAGTTCCCATTGTGAGTCGGATGAAAACAAACATGATCAGTACTGTAGAGCGGATTTTACATACAGCTAATTTGTGCTGGATGTCTGCATGATTGCTTCATGATTTGTGCATAATTTCTCTGGAACATCATGGCTCTATACGAATTTCACTTTTTTCCAGCTACATTCAAGTCCAACCAGCAGTTTGTGATAAATCTGGATAGCAGTCGTCAGAGAGACATGTATAGTTCTATTCTTGTGGGTCTGATGAAGAAAGATGTCCACAAAAACAAACCTTATGGGCAGGACTTGAACAACATTTGTTTTTCCATCTATCCGGTAACATGATGCTCAGTTCCTTAAGTAACAGTTTATTATATCTGTTTACCAATTAAATCATGAAAACATTGATTAAATTAGTAACAATATTCTGTGTGTTGTATTACAGGTGCCAAAAGAGGTATGTATGAATGCTACACTGTAAAACCTAACTGCACTTCTTAATGAAAAAATGAATTTAGCTAACTTAAATGATACAGAAATGTGGGATCACTCAAGCTCACTGAGAAAAAAAGGATAATTAACATACACATTCTGTTAATTTCCTGTTGAGCTTCTGTTTATGTGTGATGCATCCGATATGCTCTCTCCTGATTGGCTGGATGCAGTGCGGTGGCGGCAGTTTTTTGAGAGCTCCAGAATATAACACAACCCATCATACACTGTATGCACAATTGTAATGAAAAGGATCTGTCAAGGCAAAGGCTCTCAATACATGTTCTTGTCTGTACTTCTCGTGTTCTTGGGAAACGCCATCAGTCTCAGCCCAATTACTGTTCCATTTAAAAGTCTACATCTAGCCAAGTACAGTTCAAATACCCGGATGTGTTCTTGCTCCGCCCATAATATTGAGGATGAACTTGAGAGAGTCAGATATCCCAGAATGCATTTCGCAACAACCTCAGCGCTATAAATTTTTTAGTGCTACGGAGATGGTGAATTATTTTAAGACGGTGTTTTAGGGCCACAGCGTTGATATAAAAAAACAAGTTTCTGAGATTAAAGTCAGAATTCCAAAAAAAAAACCTCAGAATAATTCTGAGAAGAAAATCTCGGAATAATTCTGAGAAAAGCCTTATTCATCTCAGACAGGGGCTGCGTCATGTCGTGTGAATGCGTTTAATAAATACTTAATGCATAATGCTTTAGTTTCTTGTACAAGTCCGAGCAGTAACGCGATGGAGCCTCGTGTGCGCCGGAGTTCCCTCTGGATCTGTCATTTTCATGATCATTAATTGTATCATGTGAAACTACATGCCATGGGTTCGTGCACCGATTCGGGGTTTAAGCACTAATCACACTGTGGTCCTGATGTGGAAGAGAACTGAGTGTTTATTCCTGAAATCTATACCATAGCATGACTTAAGCAACACACTGCATTCCACAGTTACACTGTGTCTGCCCCATTATATGCAGCAAATTATTCCGAGATGTTTTCTCAAAATTATTCCGAGATTTTTCTCAGAATTATTCCGAGTTATTTTCTCAGAATTGTTCCGAGATTTTTTCTCAGAATTATTCCCTTCTTCTCGGAATTCTGACTTTTATCTTGGAATCGTGTTTTATTTATTTATTTATTTTTTTCAACTCTGTGGCCCTTAAAGTCCGTCGTACTTATTTAGTACTCATGTGTTCCAAATTACATAAGAACCACCACGCACTCGGGAGTGGAACTCGCCAAGTTTGTACTACCAAGTACGCCATTTTGGACTTGAAGTACTTTGTATTTTTAGCTTTAACTAAAGGGACTTCTCATTGGCTACTGGCACGCATTTGCATTTGGGTGTCTTTCCCTGTCACTCATATGGAGGACCAAACCTGCCAAAATTAAAAATAAATAAATTAATTACTCAATGAAATTAAATTTTCTATACTAATGATAATAAATATAAAACAAAATTTAAAAAAACACAGAGAAAATAATAAATCAAATCTTACATAAATTAAATTGTGTTTTCTTGCATGTGCGTTTAATTTACTTTCCCTTGTAATTTATTTGAAAACAATTTAAATACATTTTTGTTGTTTTATTATTGTTTTTATGTATTAATATTATTTATTTATTTATTTCTATAACTATTTATTTTGTTCATTCATTTATTTCCTGTTTATGCTTTTTTCCCCTGTTTTTCCTTGCTCTTATATGATAATAAGGGGGCTGTCTATCAATGATGTCACAGAGTCTAAACAGTCTTATGGTTGATCGATGCCTGATGCCGTAGATCGACTGTACATGTCCTTCTCCATCAGCGGTATAGTAATGGCGGTCTTGATATACCCATAGCACAACTCGATGGAAAACCAGGACAGACTGTGTGTGAGAGAGACAGCTGTCTCCCCGTGATTATTCAGCTCCTAGAAATGGAGCTGCTGGAGAAAAGTCTGTATTCGTAGCCCCTCTGCTCCAGGGATGTCCGCTCTGCAGCTCACACACATCAGAATGTGCTGGGAATGTGCAAAAAGTGCTGCCAAAGGCACATTTGCTTCCTTTCACATTAAATTTATATATTTTTTCTGAACTCCTGAACTGAAATCACATAATTGATTGAGACATTCAGCTTTATTCAAACAGTAAACACATGTCTACGAATGTACGACATGGGACAGAAGGTGCAATTGGACCCATGAAATGGCAAGGTAGCACACTTAACAAGCGGATATATCCATTTAATTGAGGCGAGCAGCTGTTTCTCTGGGCAGATCTGACATTTGTGCTCTCAGACACTTCTGTTAGAATTAACTGCACTGTTCTGGACTTGCTTGCTAAGCCTGAAGGTGAAAAACACACCCCCTTCATGAGCATATATTGAAGAGGAAATGCAGAAATGAATAAATGAAAAAAAGAATAAATAATAAATAAGTATATCAAACAAAAGTTTAAAATATAAATACAGAAAAAAATTATATAGGAATTAATAAAAATAGTAAATAATCCAGAAAGAAATATATTGAGTAATAAATAAATGCAAAAAATGTAAAAAATATGTATAAATTATATTTAAAATTAATTTCTTTTTTATTTTTCTTTAATTCCACATTTATTTGTTTATTTATGTTTCACATGGGCAGTTTTGGTCCTCCATACACTCACCATGATCGTGTGGATGTTCCCCAACAAGTTACTGTTTTCTCTGCTGCAAATGCAGCATTTTGTTGGTTGAAAGCCAATGAAGTTGTTACTCATTCAGAGCTGTGGTATAATTGTTTGAGGTCTTGATAATTCTTGGTATTAATGTGTAATAGTAGTGTGTAATATTAAATTGTATGGTAAAAATGTTTTTTTTTTTCAAGCAGTAGATGCCCAGAAGTTATTTTTCCTTGAAATTCTTTTAAACTTCTTTGCGCTTTCGCTTGAATATTTTTTTTTTCATATGGCCCCTTGAAAGTAATAGTGTCCTTTTTAGATGAGACAAGTATAAATATGAGCTGTCACTTCATCAAACAAACATTTGGATATAAGAACATAGAAGTCTATCATAGAAAGAAAAAAAATGTATTATAGTGGACAGCTTCTAATTAAATATTTCCTCTGAAATGAATGGTACTTCATATGTAATTTGGCCCTTTTGACGGCAGCAAAAACCTTAAATTTTTAACTAATACCATTTCATTGAGGAATTGCCATTAAACCACAAAAACATTTAATGAAGTCAAATGCTGATGTTGGATGATAAGTTCTGTATCACAGATTCCAACTCCTCCTAAAGACTTTAGCTGGAGCTCATTCATTCCAAAGAATGTGGTTCCACTGCTTCACATCCCAGTGCTTTTTGTTAGCCTGAGTCTAAGTCACATCTGGCTGCTCAAGACACAATCAATTTAATGCTCTTCCATGAAGATATGTTCACAATGGGTGCACCTTAAACTTAATTCTCTGATTACCAGGGGTGTCTACAAACATTAGAACACAGTGAATTTTTAACACAGCTCACACATTGTGTTTTTTTAATGTTTTCTTCTGGTGTGTGTGATGCAGTATAAAAGCCGCAGGAGCATCCGCTTGAGCTCTGAGACATTGTCTCAGATGAGGCCGGCCTTTAGATCTGTGAGCTCTGTGAGGCGTGAGGTGTGTCAGCGCTGTGAGCTGTTGCCTGGAGTGTATGTCATCATTTCTTCCACAAATGATCCACACCATAAGGGCAGCTTCCTGCTGAGGGTCTTCTCTGAGAAATAGAGAAGGTAGAAACAACCTCCAGGTATTGGGAGCTAAACCAAAAATACACCTGTAGAAACTGACTTAAGTCTCTTTTATGCTCAACATTAAATATGGATATAGACACACACAGATTTCTGTCTGTAATATGTTCATTTCATCCGTATTTGTGCACATTCTCTGAAAGCTCATGTGTATATACAGAACAAAGCAGTACTACTGGAAACTAACAGAAGTGGTGTAGCCTTAAATTCAAGCAAAATAGGTCCAATGTTAAAAAGACATGTGAAAAATCATCTCCCTCCACATGTTGCCAAGCATTTCATGACATCACAGACCAATTTGTTACACTGCTGCCTCTTTTATCTTTTTTGTAGTAAACAACCTTAAATTATGAACACTTCCTCCACCATTGCCATGTTTGTTGTTGTGCTTCAGAAAGTTTTCATCCTGAACTTGTCTATCATCCATGCGAACATAAAGGTTGCATATCAATGTGGGCAGTGACAGTTACAAAATTTGAAATGGATGTATTTACATACCTAAAGTGAGTATAAATGAGCTTTTAGATCAGCACAGATCTAAGAATGTTGTAAGTGCACTAAAAAATTTTTTTATAAAGTTTTATTTATTTTGAAATACCCAATAAATTTTTTACCCTGATTTTCTTCCTAATTTAATCATCACCATTTCCACCCATTAGTTACTTCCCCAATCACACGCAGTGCCACCAGCCTGGGAGGGTGAAGGTAGAACCTTCAACAGCACTTTCAACATCTTTTTCAACAGCTGGTGACATATCATCATTGGACAGCTCAACAAGCTTGGAACATTAACTGTCCAGATCTGTTACATAGGGTACAACAGATGACAGCACTGACAGCATGTGATGAGGGGAGGTGAAGGGCTATTTACCCACTGAGAGAGAGCAAGGCAAATTTTGCTTTCTTGAACTCTCCAATAGATAGCTGAGGCAGTATTTGGAATCAATTTAATGAGCCATGACTGATGAATTTTTGTTCTTTATCAAGTATTTTCATTCTGCTTTGTTATTTGTTTGGACACATGGAGTACAGATTAAGGGGAAATGAGGAAGAAAAATATTGACTTTGTTAAAAATGGAACTGACAAAAAGAAAACCATTTTCATTCTGCTTTCTTGATTAAATAAGAGTAATTCCATCAGCTTTTATGAAACCTAACATGTGCACATGTTATGTTCATGAGTCATGTTATACAGACTTTATGCTGTTGTGTTTTTCATAGAGGAAGATGAAATGTACAGAAAATTTGCTTTGTATAAATATATTTTTTTAATTACTGTCATATTTTTTATATTCTTGACAAACTTTCATGAGTGTGCTTCTGTTTTTCTTGTGAAGACTGTTAAATAGCTGTAATTTACTGATACTGATCAATAAAACAACACAAAACTTGTTAGACTTAATTTCATGTTCATTTGACTAGGATTACACCACTTGCCTGATATCTAAGATGGCAATTTAACTGATAATATTTATTTTAATAAATAAGCAATACCTAGTAGTCAAGAATCTGCACAAGATCACAGACAATACACACACACACACACACACACACAGACACACAAAACTGTTCCACAACCAAGTGCTCCTCCAATCATGTACAGCTGCTTCAGTGTATCAGATGTTGCTTCTTTTTAAACACACGCTGGGTACCACTGGGTCTCTGTGTCCATAGTGGGTTCAGCTTAAGGTAGCTCAATTCACTTATTCTTTTAATTAATTTTTGGAAAAATTGTGTATTGAGAATATAGAAATTAATATCTGTATAAAGGTATTGTAAGGAGCTCCTTCTACATATGGTCTTTACATTTGCAGAATAAGAATATGTCCCTACTAAGTAGAAAAACTAATAAATACAACATTTTTAAAAAGGAACAGTCTCCACAGCGTCACTGGGTAAACTCTAAAATGGAGCTCATCTGATGACTACTGGAGCATGAGTAGACATAAAATCTGGAAACGTTCTTAGTGTTACTGTGCTCTTTTAAAGGATGATTGAACTGATAATCTTATCAGTAGTGCACGTTTGTGAGAGAGAAATATAAACATATCATGGCATGCTGTTATATTCACTACATATCCAAAGTTATATTTTATATAATGATAAATAGGTGGATATAATATAAAATATGATTTTTTTTCAGAGCTTGTGAGCATACATATGAGTGTCTGGAGTGACTACAAACTCACAAACTATTAAATAAAATAACCCAGTCAGAAAACACAGGATACAACAAGATGCTCAGATTTGTCTCCTTTTCTGTTGATATTGTATTGTCACTGAGCAAAAGCAGAGAAAATGAGAGCTTCTGCTCCCTTGCTTCTTTTGCTTCCCTCCCGTTTTTTGAAGACAAATCTACACTTAAGGCCCCAGAGGACTAGGCAACTAGTGAAAAAGAGGTATAATATGTCACCTTTAAGCGTCTGAACGCTTAGCTGTGCACATTTTTTATAATCTCTATAGAATACAATACTAAAATTCAATGCTCTAAAACAGCTGCACATAAAATCACACCAACGCCAATTGTCAGCTGGAATGGTACAAAGCCCATAGCAATGGGACATGGAGCAAAAAAAATTTTATCTTTGCAAAAGGTTTTAGCAGCCTTAAGAGAAATCTGTAAATGTACAAATTACAGCCATCAATCGTTTGATGACTGCCAAGAATTTCTAATAAACAGACAAGCATTCACTCTCTACCACACCTGATACTGAATTATAATAATAAAATACATTATTGAGTATACAAACACCCATCCAAATCATTGAATTTAGGTCTTCCAATCACTTCCATGGCTACAGATGTATAAAACCAAGCACCTAGTTATGCAGATTGCTTCTATGAGCTCTCTGGAGCTCAGTGAATTCCAGTGTGGTACCATGGCAAGATTTACTCACTATTCCACAATTAATATTCCACGTTCAGCTGTCAGTGGTATTATAACAAAGTCAAAGCAATTGGGAATGTTAGCAACTCAGACCAAGAAAAATGACAGAGAGGGGTCAGTAAATGCTGAGGAGCATAGTGTGCAGAGGTTGCCAGCATTCTCCAGAGTCAATCAAAACAGACCTCCGAGCTTCATGAGGCCTTCAGATTTGTTCAAGAACATTGCGTAGAACGTTTCATGGAATAGGTCTCCATGGCATGATGAATCACGCTTCTCCATCTGGAAATCCGCTGGACAGGTCTGGGTTTGGTGGCTGCCACAACAGCATTTGTCTGACTGCATTGTGCCAAGTTTAAAGTTTGATGGAGGGGTATTATAGTGTGGGGTTGCTTTTCAGGAGTTGGGCTTGGCCACTTAGTTCCTGTGAAACTAACCTTTGATGCTTCAGTATATCAAAAGATTTTGGACAATTTCTTGCTCTCAGATTTGTGGTAGTTTGGGGATAACTGTAAACCAGCTGTTCATTAAGCAATAAAACTGATTGTGACAGACATCCTCTGCTTTTCTTTTTCTAAATTCTCCTGAGTCATCTTATTTCCCATAATCTTTGATTGACTTGTAGATAAACCTTTTTGTGTTACATTCACACATTTGTATCAATCTGGTCTTTCCCTGAACCATTTTCTTTTACAATATCTTTTTAATTAATATTATTTCTTTTAATGCCTGTTTCAGATCATACCTACTATTTTTAAAGAGGACAGTAATGTCTGTCTCAAAAAGACCATGTAAGAAACTTGCTAAATTCAGTGAGAATGAAGAAAACAACATTGTGAGTATAAGGCAGAATTATGAGGAGAATTATTATTTATAATCAAAATTATAACTTATATTATCACATATAATTCTAGGGTTTAAGAATACAGACAGATTATAACTGGAAGAGAGATATTTTCCCATAATGGTGATAATACCAAGCTGAGCGCAGCAAGCTCTCATTAACTTTTGTCATTGCTTACGCCTGTGCATCAGTGCAAAATATCTCCATTTTGGCCATTTTTTTAATATATATATTCAGAGTAGCTCCTACAGACACTATGATTGTTTGAATGGCAAGCCAGAGATTTGTATCATGCAGGCGCCTATGCAGTCTCTTACTTTCCTGGTATCTATTGCATGAGAAGCTGATCCGGAACTGAATTGATTGACTACAAGTTTCCCCTTTGAACACAGCAGGATCACTGGGTCCAGTTTATTTATGTAGATTAAGGAGCTGGCAGCATGAGCCATTCCAGTTTGAGCCTGTTTTAACAGACATTTCAGTAGAGCCATAATTACACAGACCCTCACAAACTCAAGCTAAAAAAATTCCATTCATATAACTATGGTTGTTTACTATGAGTTATAATTATTTAAACATTTGTTGCTTTTGTTGCCTCAGAATTTAAAGATCTTTAAATTTAAAGGTTTTAAATTATATCCTTTAGTGACAAATTACAAACTGACTGATATTTAAATTGTTAATTGATCTTAAATGGTTTTACTTAAATGGTAGGGATGGCACGATACCACTTTTTAGGTCAGATACCGATACCGATATTTTATATTTAGGTATCTGCCGATACCGATACTAATCCAATTTTTTGAAAAAATAATTGCTTTGAAAAAAAAAAAAAACATTGGGTGCCTTTTACATGAGTCAACAGTCAAAGTATTGTAACATTATTATACTCATTTGCAAGAAATACATTGCACCCAAAACACAGTTCAGTTGCCAGTACTGATTTTTTTTTATTTAAGCATAACTTTTCACAGAATTTAGCTGGTCAACACTATTCAGAAATTTATCCTGAAATTTTTTAAAACTTAAAGCAAAATATTAAATATAAGGATTCAAAGTAATATTCAAAATGAAAGTAGTGCAAACATGGCTTTTTGTGACCCTCAACTAGTATTAAGATGGCTGTCAGTTCAATCTTTTTCCATCACATGAAACCTGAAGTTCAACTCAGTGAAATCTATATACAATATATAAAACTTAACACTTGTATAAAAATATTTCCAGTATAAAAAATACAAATAAACACACACACACACACACACTATGAACTCAAGTATCTGGATATAGGATTCCCCTACCATGAGACATGGCAGTAGCTGCCCATTATTGAAAAACAGTCACTTTTTTGGCTTGCTGAGGTAGATTTGCACTTCAATTCATGCACCTGTTGTGGCTAACTGAGGAACAGATTCTACAGTGTTCTTCTTCAGGATTTCATTAAAATGCTTTCAAGTCTGCTGGGGCTTGCAGATTCCACCCGTGGTGTCTTGCTTACTGGTTCCAAAGCTGCTGAACATAATGCCCCCTCTGCTGGCTCTGAGGAATCTGCTATGGCTCCCCTCAGCACCTCCTCCATCTTCCTCACCTCAACCATCAAAGAAGCTTTAGCTTGTTTTGAGGTTTCTACACTTGTGAAGTATCTGGAATTATAAAAATTGCCAAACTGTAATATTAAGTGATCAGTACCATCCTGTAGACTTATTATGACTAAATTATGATCTTAAGTAAAATGTGTAGTGAAAATAGTTATGCGCACGTTGCGGTGGCATAAGCACTACATAGCGGAGTCAATGATAATTAATTATTATTTTATTATTAATTAATTATTAATTCATTTTGCTAAGCTCCATGTTTGGGAGTCATTAAATAATATGTAGTGTCTTTACCTGTCTAATTTATCTAAGACAAATAGGCCATCTTCACATATTATACAGCAGAATTAGCTAGAATTAACTATTATTAATTAATTATGTTCATTGACCAGCCATGGGTTCTTGACTCTGAAACTGAATCTGAACTAGAAGTTATAATTCTATACAAGAAAGGTGCACACACAAACAAATAACCAAGGATTGGTTTTATCACACACTGGTTTATTAAAAATAGTATCAAATAATGAATATTGATAATATATTCATATAATGAAATGGATTACCGCGATACAGGAGGGAGGGAGATTAATATATGACATATATTATATAATAACATATAATTAATATATCGCACTTTTCTATGATAATTACCCTAAATTTTAGAAAGGCTATGTTTATCCCAGCAAGCAGCTGCGGGGGTCCCTTTCCCCCCGAGACTTTCAGACACAGCGACATTTCAGTCAGAGCTGGTGGCATTCTGAAGTTCTCTGTGGGGGTTCTCCGTCATCACTGATTCGCTGCCTTGTAAGAGACAGTCCCTGCCGGTCTCACCTGGGCAGGTCTCTCCTCATCTCAGAAGGTCATTCATGTGTGGCCGTCTTCTTTGTCGTTACTTGTCGGGAAGCTTTGTCAGAGTTCTCCTTCATGCTCTGGGTGTTAAAATCTTGCTGGAATAACTACAGCCCTGTTTACTATAGTTCTCTATTAGGGACAAAATTAATATACAGCTTCTGTCTATTTGGGCTACGTTTAAGGGGCCCAAGACTGTTTAAGAAAGCCATGGGTCTGATGCCTGCAGAGGAGCCTGCAGGGTCATTTCAAAAACCGAGTCATTTTCCTCTTTAGCCTTGAAAAAGGGTAAAAGAGAAAACGCCCCAAGTGTCTGAAGCCTTGAAGTGAAGAGTCGAGAAGCAGAAGGGGCCAAAAAAAGAGGGTGTGTCATTTGGCGCCACTGGTTTTAACCAGTGGAGTTTAGAAGACCCGAGCATTTAATAATGATTGGATTTGATTGGAGCCTCTCTTGCTCCTGATTGGCTGCTTCCTGTACCTTGGTAGTGACATCACATACAATTTATGACCCTTGACAAGTCAAAGGCTTGAAGACCATCTCCTTTGAATGAATCTCAGACTTCTGAATCATACTTTGCAGTATAAAAGTTTATATGTTAACACAAGGTAATATCATTAAGACAACCGTGTTTTACATAATTATTAACTAACTACACACATAGTACGTGGCTACCTTGGTTCTACATAAATTCATATAAAACAAAAATGACTTTAAACACATGTAAATTAATCCTACCCATTTTGATTGTCCAAATGGAATTAATTTTAAACAGTTGTGCACATATGTAACTTCAAATTGTTTTAAACCAATGGGAATTAAGGCTTAATTCTATAGTTTGAAAAGTTCATCATAGATAGATAGATAGATAGATAGATCTTTATTGTCACATACAAAGTTATACAAGTACAACATTGCAGCAAAATTAGCTTCCGTCTGTACACTCACATAAACAGGGGTTAGGTGAGTGCAACAGACGCGACCGCAGCAGGTTACCCGCGCCATCGTACAGTTAGAAGTAACAGCTAGATTAACATCGGGGAAGTGGTGGTAAAAAAATGAAGGTCCCAGACTGTGCCTAAGAAGCACAGTGTGTGATCTTGAAAAAAAACAACACCTTTAGCACACAAAGCAATACACACAAATAGTTTCAGTGATGTAGACAAAAAGCAGTAGGAGGCGTGTTCAACGGGGAATGGGGGGGACCAGGTTCAGTTCGTGAAAATGTCCAGATGTAGTAGCAGTCACGTGTCCTTGAGCCCCAGCTCAGACAGGGGAGGTGCAGCAGATCTCCATGACGACCGTTCCTTCTTCAGACGTTCAATCTTGGCGTTCAAAGCCGTTAGTTGCTCCTTGATGGAATCCAAGCTTCTACTCACAGTCCCAGTCTGTGCGCCAACGGCTCTGCCCATCCCATCAATCATGTTGGTCAGTTTCTTTGGGCTGTTTACAACTGACTCAACTCTTCTAATTTTCCGATAAACCAGGGCACTACATAATCCAATCAGCAGAAAGCCCACGATCATAAATCTAAATAGGTAGATCTTCGATGTCCTCAATGGAAAGAGGCGCCAGACATACCACGCACCACTTCTTCCATCCATCCATGGCATATCCAGCCAGCGTCGTTCCATCAGGACAGGAGGGCTCCCCCGTGCCCAAACTTCTTCTTGAGAAGATGGTGTCAATAGCGTTGAGAGACCAGCTGATCAATTCCATTTCTAAATTGTAATTCGAAGAGCGGCGTTAGAGAGACCCGGGGTAGACAGGACAAGACCAGAGAAGCGAGCAGGAGAGATAAGGAGTTCATTAAGCAGTTAATACAGAGCATAAACGGATCCTCAGGAGTGTCTCCCAAAAGATTATTTTCTTGACCCTGTGTGGCCTTGGGTCATAAAAGAGGTCCCTGGAGAGGGGTTTACGAGCCTGCTCTGGAGGTTTATCTCACCTTCCATTTGCTTGTGCAAGGAGGGGATGTCTCTGAAACCAGCTAAAGTTTGGGTGTTTAAAATAAACTCTCAGAAAGTCACAATTTCTTATTAGAAATTAATACACATTCATCATATCACACAACAAATGTCCTCACCATTTTCTCTCTCACACTCCTTTTCTCTCTCTCTGTCACTCACTCACACACTTTAATCTGATAAAAGAACATGTGAAGATTCGCATACCTGTCTTTATATCTTGGATCCAGCAGCGCTGCAACTGTGTATAGTGGCTCAGATTCTACATCTCTGAAGCGTCTGTTAACTGCCTCAATATGGGTGCTTTTCATCTTCTTTATTCTTTCGTCTGCTTCATTATCTCGAGGGAGAATGGGCTTGAGGACACAGACTATCGGGATGACGTCAGACGCAGATGACGATAAGGAGCTTACCTCCCTTGTTAACTCCTCAAAAGGGGTGAGAGCTGCCATGACCTTTTCCATCAAACCCCACTGGTGTGCACTGAGTGTGGCTGGCAGGTTATATTCTGCGGAATATGCACACAAGACTCGTTTCTGTTCAATGAGGGTCTTGATCATATAATATGTGCTATTCCACCTTGTTCGTACATCTTGCACCAGACACTTGGGTAGCATAGTCAGCTCCATTTGAATGTCCTCCAAACGTGAATATGCTTGTGGTGAGTGCTTGAAGTGCCCCACTATTTTTCAGCCAATTGCCACCGCATCACTTAGACTATGTTGTGCTAGCAGTCCTTCATTCACCACAAGCTGCAAGGTATGTGCGAAACATCCCAAACTTGCAAGTCCGAGCCGGTCCATTGCCTTTGTTACATTGCTAGCATTGTCTCGTAACATGGACTTTGCACTTCTGAATTTTCCATACATTCAACATTTCCTTCAAAGCTGTAGCGATGGACTCTCCCATGTGCGAACCACAAAACTGTTTAGCCTGCAGCACTGCTTTTTGTAAAGTAAGACTTGAGTCTATCCACTGTGCTGTCGGACTTAGCAATGATAATGGACACACATCTGAGCTCCAGATATCAGTTGTTAAGCTTAAATTGGGAATGCTCTGCAAGCATTCAGAGATAAACTTGAATACTTGCTTGTATTTAGCTGGGATAGCTTGCTCCGAGATGAAATGCCGGTTTGGCAGCATGTAGCATGTGGCCAGTCCTTCACAGGGCAAAACACACACACACACTCACACATTCACTCACCACACACCACACTCCTCACAGACATTCACCCAGAGGAAACCCACACAGACACGGAGAACACACCACACTCCTCACAATCACCCAGAGCGGGAATCAAACCCACAACCTCCAGGTCCCTGGAGCTGTGTGACTGCGACATGCTGCCAATATGGACCTAACATCATAAAATTTAGGTTTTAAGTCTTATTCTGCCCAAAAATAAGCTTATAGTTTAAATAATCATTCGGCCCAAATACTACTTTATGTACCTAGGCCTACTACACCCATTATGCTATATAACTGCTTATAATTTAGTTTTAAAAGCTTATTCAAACCAAATGCTCAATATAACTGTGTAGTGGAGTATGGACCGAAGATAGATATGGACCGAATATAAATGAAGAAATGGAAAGTTTTAATTCAAAACTTTCCACTATGACCAGAACTTTCATCTGGTCCCGAAGTCACATTCCACAGGATTGTTTGTGCCCGCGGGGGTGAAAGACCCTGCAGCCCCACACACACGCACACACCCAATCTAAAACATCAAAGAACTTTCAATTAACACATGGCCCCAACAACCCCTCCTCTCTTCAGGAAATATCGAGATAAGTTTTTATAATGCTCTTAAGAGACAGGAACCTCAAACAAAAGGAAGGGTTATAATCCCGTTTATGACGAAGTGGCACCTCAATGTCCCTCGTTATCTCCCACGGGAATCAGCAGATGTTTAGAAGGGGTGACCTCGAGTTGAACCCCATTGACTCAGCTACACGACAACCTACACATGGACCAACAGCGACCCCAAATGGACACTGGCGAAACTACGCCTCGCTCGGGGTCGTCTAAAGAGTAGCGGAAAATAGTCAAACTCTGATTAAATGTGTATAAACAAATGTATTAATGTCACTTTCTGTACCCTCAGATGAATGCCTATCTTCTAATGAAATGACGTATATTGTTGATTGTTTCTATCATGAAAAGAAGTTCTGTCTCTGAATAGAGAAAACGGATTAATGTTCTTTTACAGCGTATCATCATGAATTGGACGTAAACAACATACTCAAGATGGGATCTTATGTGGATGTTTGATGCTAACAGTCCAGTGTACTCATTGTTATATGTTGATAACATATATAAGAAATTTCGATATGCGAAATTTATATTCTTTCTGTGAATCACTGACTCAAACCCCCTCCTACTCTCTCCCCCTCGTGAGGGTCACGTGAGGCTGAACTTGTGTCCAATCAGAAAAGAACGCCTCCCATTAGGGCGTGATCGCGCTGACTTTGAAAAACAGCAGCTCGACTGCTCGCAATTCAGTTACGAGAGCTCGACAGCAGTCACGAGAGCTCGACAGAAGTAACAGACCACGAAAGAAAGCGGAAAAGAGAGGACGGCAACAACGGCAAGAAAACCCGAGAAACTTTGAAACAACAAAGAGACGCCTCTCCTTCCAGCCGACGAGACAAAGATAAAACCTCATAGACTTCATCAAAAGCTTACAAGAGACGTCTTGAATTATCTGAAAGTATGAAGCTTTAATAATGCGTCGAGCGATTTGAATATTTTCTTTTCTTTTAACCTTGTTTATGTTTTATAGCCCAATCTAAGTTTAATCTCACGACTGACCAAAGCCGGTGAACTTATTCGTGGCCAGAGTAAGAAAACACCGCCGAGATACCAGAAAGTCGTAGAATAAGTAAGTTTATTGAATCGATTTTCAGTTCTGGATCCGCAGTAACCAGCGAAACTTTCGTCCAAACGTCCATATAGTTGGACACTCCTACTCACGACACTGAGCCAGAGGATCCTGCCGCCGGCGTCATCACGCTCCGAGTACGCCAAGGCGACTCAACCGACGAAGAAAACCTCCACGCTGACTCAGCCTGGAAACTTCCGAGACCGCAAAATCAAACAAGACGCCATCACTCCCAGGACCTCAGAGAGCCTTTGTATGCAACGAGAGGAGAAAATCGACGAAAAGTAAGCTAAACTTACGCATATCCAGAGCTGAAAAATTTAATCAAGTTTCTTGATAAATTTTGCATTAATTAAACCTCAGTTAGCAACACATTAGTCACAAATTAGAGTGCCTAGCGTATCGCCGCAGTCGAATCGGTTTCCCCTGCTTTGATGCCGTGAGATTTCAAGATCACGCTATGTTCAGTAAATATCCTTCTCTTTGTTAATAAAACTTTCATTATTTGAAATCACAGTGTGTGCAGTTTGTTCATTAGAATTTCTGAAAATCCTGAAGGACTCACTTAGCGTGATTATTATTCATTCTCAGACTAATTATTAACGTTTTAATTGCTTAAGCCAATTATAAACTTTAATTAATATCATTAAGTCAAATATCAGAGATTATAGGAGTTTGAATAAGGTCAACGCTATAAACACAAATTATAAATATATGTATTAAATATATATTCACAAAGGTATCGTGGCGTATGATTAAAAATCCAACATACGCTACAACTGCTTATAGTTTAGTTTTAAATGTTAATTCAACCTAAATTGCTTACAGTTTATTACAAAGACTTATTCTGTCCAAATATGACTTTGTATAGAATACTATGATTTTGCTAGGAGTTGCAGTATGTTGTGTAATTGTGTAAAATAAAGGCAGATATTTGACACAAAAATGTTTGGGGCCATAATATATATTTTATATGTCAACAATAATAACCATCAAATTCAACAAAATGTAATTCCTTAAATCACCCACATACACACAAAAAGGTAAATGGGTAAAAATTGGACAGAATAAGAAAATAAAAATATGAATCAGATTAAGTTGTATAAAATATACTTCAATTTTTTTTTCATTATCTGTAACCGTTTATCCAATTCAGGGTCGCGGTGGGTCCAGAGCCTACCTGGAATTATTGGGTGCAAGGCAGGAATACACCCTGGAGGGGGCGCCAGTCCTTCACAGGGCAGCACAGACACACACACACACATTCACTCACACCTACGGACACTTTTAAGTCACCAATCCACCTACCAACGTGTGTTTTTGGACTGTGGGAGGAAACCAGAGCCCCCCAGAGGAAACCCACGCAGACAACACACCAACTCCTCACAGACAGTCACCCGGAGCGGGAATCGAACCCACAACCTCCAGGTCGCTGGAGCTTTGTGACTGTGACACTACCTGCTGCACTACCATGCCGCCTACTTCAATTTTTTCAAAATTTTTAAAATATTCAACTTCATTTTTAAAATATTCAACTTCAAACTTCTACAAGTGAGAGAGAAAGATGCATGAAAACCAAATGTTATTGACATATGCCTTATAAAATTCAATATTTAAAACCTGCAATATAAAGTACAGGGTGGGCCATTTATATGGATAGGTCTTAATAAATTGGGAATGGTTGGTGATATTAACTTCCTGTTTGTTGCACATTAGTATATGTATATGTATAATATACATTAGTATATTAGTATATGATGTTGGCCGTTTTGGATCCAACTTTTGTTTTTTCAATGGAAAGAGGGTCATGTGATACATAAAACTTATTGGTCAGATCGGGAGACCTTGGAGGCCATTCCACTGGCCCACGACAACCAATCCACTTTCCAGGAAACTGTTCATCTAGGAACGCTCGGACCTGACATCCATAATGTGCTGGTGCACCATCTTGCTGGAAAAACTCAGGGAACGTGCCAGCTTCCGTGCATAAAGAGGAAAACACATCATCATGTAGCAGTTCCTCATATCCAGTGGCCTTGAGGTTTCCATTGATGAAGAATCAATGGAATTATTAAGGTGCATCCATGTAAATGGCCCACCCTGTATTTTACAAGAGAACGTTTGCAAACTTTGTTGGGTGAAACAAAGCAGAGCAGCAGGCAGTGAAAATCTTTGCAACATGTTGGGCACCTTTTTAATTCTGGTTGGGATCTCCCTTCCTGAATCATTATCTTGAAAAAAAGAGAGGCTAATAAGTCAGATTGAAAAAATTGATATACCTACTATTGAAAATGAGCAGACTGTCTGACAACACATTTTGGGGGTAAAAAGAAAGTCTGGGCAATTTGAATAGACTATTTAAACTTACGTAAAATGGCAGAACAGTGTAAACATGTATATACACTAAAGGCAGTAGGCTATGCTGATTAATGAACTAGACATGAACGTTTTATTTTCTTTTGTCATCTTTATAATTAAGGCTACAAATTTTTATCATAACTATTAAGTCATGTAATAATATGAAACCTTGTTGGGCTTGACCATATCATGCTATGTTTTTTAAACAATAAGCTAACTTTAGGATAAAAGTTCATTTTGAAGCACTATGTCATAAATGAACAGAAAACAGGTTGTGCCTTTGTAACGTTAAGCTATAACATTTTGTGTAGTTATATTTGCTGTTTTATTAATATCCCAGACTATTTATAACATTAAATATACACAAATTTATTCAAATTCTATATTTATACTCCAACTGTAATCCATGGCTTTCAAACGTGATAAACGTGGTCCTTGATTCCTCTGCAGTAGGGGGCAGTGTCCTGGAACTGCATCCTCCGGTAGCACAGCCAGACCCTACCCTACCTTTCCCGTTTTTTCCTGTATTATTTCCCTCTCTCTCTCTTTGCAAGACTGAAAAGTGTAGTTTTCTCCCTCGTGGAAGTGTGCTTTTCCCTTGAGAAAGTAAAATATGAACATAGAAAGTTTTCCACAGTGAAATATATATGAACCAATGCCACAGGAACATTTTTAGAAGGGGGGTTATAGTATTATAACTTAATTTCTGATTTTACAACCACAAAGATAAAGTTCTCCAGTAAGTTTTCTAGCTTTTTGTTAAGTTAAATGTTCGGAATATATTAGGAAGTGGAGAAATAAAAGTTATTATCGGCAGTGTGATGACTTCCGAATGTATGTTTAGTAAAAAAAAGTCGGAATCTGTATTTAAGATTATTTAGCCGTGTTTGTTCTCTTAATACTGAGGCACAATGCCAGTGAGTGCGATTGGCATGTATGTTAATGGAGCCAAGCTTTCCTTATGTGTTGTTCTTAAGTGCTTAAATGTAAGGTAAATGTGAAGAAATATGGTCGACTTAAACTTTATTCGGCTAAAAGTGTATACATATAAGATTGTTGAGACAAGTTCACTGCTTTTGTGTCAAATAATGATTTTGGAATGTTCTAGAGGTGTTTATTTGTTCCGATAAGATATATTAGGGTGTACAATATTTTAAAATGTTTTTGTATGAGAATGGGACTTAACATGGTTTTTGTGCATGATTGTTATTATTTTTATTATGGTCAAGTTTTGTCAAAGAGAATGAGTGAGGGTGGGCCAGTGAACACTGTGATCCTGTTTGGCCTTCAACATAGTGTGATTCTACAGGCTGCAGCAGAGAGCAGGAGAGGCCGACAGATCTACAATTGTGCAAGTTTCTTATTTAGACACTGTAGTGTACTAATGATAATATGCTATGGTTGATGCATATACCGTAATATATGAATATATATTTGATATATATTTATATATTGTGTTTATAGCGTTGACCTTATTCAAACTCTTATGACTACTGATCTTTGACTAATGATGGGAATTAAAAGTTTATGATTGACTTAAGCAATTAAAACGTTAATAATTAATTTGAGAAATAAATAATGGTCAAGCTAAGTGAGATCTTCAGGATTTTCAGACTTTTAATGAACAGACTCTACACACTGTGATTTCAAATAATGAAAGTATTTATTAACAAAAAGAAGAAGGATATTTACTTAACACAGCATAATCTTGAAACCTCACGGCATCAACGCAGGTGAAGCCGATTCGAGTTGGAAGATAAGCTAGGCGATATTGCTTGTGACTAATGTGTTGCTAACTGAGGTTTAATTAACGTATAAATTTATCAAGGGACTTAATTAGGCATCAGCTTCTGGAGAATGAGTGAATCTTAGCTTGCTTACTCTTTTGTCGTTTTTCACCAAGCCGTTGAGTCACGCTGTTTAACCTCCGTGCTCTAGGGGTTGTTTCTCTTCTTTCCCGAGTCGTGGAAGGTAGGCCCGCTTGTGAAGGAGATTCCCTCCAGGTTGAGTAAGGCACTCTCGGCCTTAGGCGGGCGACGTCGATCGGGAGTCCCCTTTTTCGGAGAATTGCAGGCTTGGCTGGTCTCTCCCCTGAGTGGGGTGGCTTCTTCAGAGTGTTTAGCTCGTCAGTCGAATCTCCAGAGACTGTGCCCTCAGAAGTCGGTTTATAATGCTAATATATCCGCTTTCAGCTAATCTAAAGAGGTGATATCTTATTCTGGCCATGATTAAGTTTCACATGCTTTGATCACTCGTGAGATTAAACTTAGATTGAGCGATAAAACAAACACAATTAAAAAGAAAAGAAGATATGCAAATCACCCAACGTTACTAGTAAAGACTTCATACTCTAGCTAAATCAAGACGTCTCCTGGGTAGCGGAATGAGGTCCTTTAAAAGTCTTTGTTCGTCGGCGTGGAGAAGAGAAAACGTCTCCTTGGAGAGGTTGGAACTTAGAGAGATAACTTAAGATAGAGCGTGTGGTAGCGCGTGAAGTAAGCGAGCGATTCGGAAAAATGAGAGAGAAAAAAAAGAAGCGTAAGAGAGAAGCGTAAGAGCTTCAGAAGAGGAAGTTGAGAGTTTCAAAACAAGAGAACAAGAGAGTGAAAATGAGTCGGCACCCTCTTTTCAAAGGTAGCGCGGTCACACCCTATTGGGAGGTGTCCTTCCTTTGATTGGATCCCGGTCCGAGGCTCACGTGACTGGGTTCAAGTTTCAGGGAGAGAAAGAAAAGATACACGTATACACAAAATTGCAACATAAGAATTACTTGTACATACTTGTATTATAGCATAATGTGTCCTAGATTGTCAGTATCGAACATCTACATATAATTCTATTTTGGGTCCGTCATGATCACATACCACTACGATATTATGTTAGAAGATATTAATGCGTTTTCTTAGTTAGAGACAGAAGTTTTCTTTCATGATTGAAAACAGTAATACACATCACTTAATTGATTGGTAGACGTTCGTCTGAGGACACAAAGAGTGACATTCATACATATCGCGTACACATATTTATCAGAATTTGATTAATTTTCGGTATTGTTTATGCGACCTCAGGCGAGGCGTAGTTTCGCCAATGTCCACTTGGGGTCACTGTTGATCCATGCTGTTCGTCCTGTGCGGCTGGTTACCGGGAGGTCAACCCGAGTTCAGTCAGCTTTTCCATCCGGTGCCGTCTGTTAGTTTTCACACGAGATGAGTCGGCGTCGTTTAGGCGCCACTCGTCATAAAATGGGATTGTAACTCATAGTCAATTCCCACTTTGTTTGTTCTTCTTTTTCTTAAAAGCATCATAAAATGGACTTGTTATCTTGAGGTTAGACAGGCATCCTTTTGATGTAGACTTTAGGTGAGTTTGTGTGGGGGAAGAGTGCAGCGTTTTTGCACACAGCAGTTCTGTGGAATGTGGGATTCTGTTACAAATTAGAGTGGAGTGTTCCTCACTCAGAATTCTTCATTTTTCGATCCATACTCCACTACAACACACAAACATTTACAAAACACACCTCAATACACGGAAGAACTTGAGATTTTTTGACTAAACTTAAACGTGCACTGAAAAAAGAGAAACATTTTTTTTTCTTTTAAAAGGGGGAGGAGACGTGTAATTATTTTTGTAAATTTCTTTGCTTCTTATTTCTTTATATTTTTTAGTGGTTTATTTTTGGGCTGCACGGTGGCGCAGCAGGTAGTGTCGCAGTCACACAGCTGCAGGGACCTGGAGGTTGTGGGTTCGATTCCTGCTCCGGGTGACTGTCTGTGAGGAGTTGGTGTGTTCTCCCTGTGTCCTTGTGGGTTTCCTCCCACAGTCCAAAAACACGTGGATTGGCGACTCAAAAGGTTGCCCTGTGAAGGGACTGGTGCCCTCTCCAGGGTGTATTCCCACCTTGCGCCCAATGATTCCAGGTAGGCTCTGGACCCACTGTAACCTTGAATTGGATAAGCGGTTACAGAGAATGAATGAATGAATGAATGGTTTATTTTTGTACACTGATGGCCTTGAATATAAGGATGTTCATTCCAATTCAGTGTGTGGTCTCACTGTTTTAAAACCCTCCTCCGGACCAAGACAGAAGCTTGGTGTTTAATTTAACTTACTTAAATTGCATAGGTAACATTTCAGATAACACACAGCTACATTGAATATAGTGGCAGACCCAGGCAGGAGGGTTTATTACAGTGAGTATTACTGTTTTGTTGGGGTTTACATTAATTTTGTAAATAGAAAAGGATATTGAAAATAAGTTTGGCGGAAACTTAACATTGCTGAGACTGTTGTTGATGATGATATAATTGCTTCTTTAGGAAGTATGGGGCTGTGACCAAAATAATGAAGGTGGAGAAAACTGATTCTGGAACGTTGTGTAATGATTGAATTTGATACAGAGGAGCCCATAATTTTTTTTTTGCAGCCTGATCTTTCTTGTTATATATCCAATATCGCTGACTAGTCAGTCCAGTGTCTAGTTGATATTAGTCTACTAATGAAGTCCTCAGCTCCTCCCTCACTGACTGATAAAGGTGACAGTTCAGAAACATACTGAAACCATGTAAATTCAGATAATAGCCAAACATCATTGTTAACTAAATCTACAAAAAGAGTAGAGCACCTTGCTTTAACTAAGGCAATGCTTGATACTGCTGTTGTCTGTGCTAAGCTGCCAAAACTAAATTCTACCACTAAAGATTCTGTCCCTAATGTCTCAACTGAGCTCCTTACCCCACCTGAAGTACAACACACAGAAGAGAATGTAATTAGGAATGACATGTCTTCAACAACTAGAAAGCACATTTTCCAGACATGTTCCAAAACCTCTTTGGAGAAGTAGATTTAAAAAAATTGGTGTCTCCAGGTTGAATTAATGTTTCAGGATTGTTTGCCTAAAGAGGTGCAACGCAGAAAGGTTTTGGAAAGTCACCTACCTCCAGCATCAGATGTTGTGAAACAACTGGGGTTACATGCATCTCCACAAATAATGTTAAATTCCTGGATTCAGCGTATGGTCTCGTGGAATATGGGGATGAAATATTTGCCCAATTTCGCAACACTCAGAATTCAGGTGATAAACCATTTGATTTTCTTCAGAGACTCCAAATTCTCCTGAGTTCCACTGTAAAAACAAATGGTGCGAAGGCGGCACATGCAAACAAAAACATAGCTGAATTGTCTATACCTGTGTCCTTGTCCTCCTTGCCACCTGCCTCTGCTTCAAGCCCGTCCCTCAGTGAATCATGTTTTTCTACGATACCTGCTGTCCTGAGCTCAGAAAACACAATGAGAACTATCTCCTTTGACTTTGGAGATTTGCCTCTGTTTGAAGAGTGGAAAAAAGGGTCACAGAGAAATTAAACTCCATTCTAGAGGTTTATGCACATTGTGATCTTGATTTTGCCCACACCACAGCTGTCAAGCATCGCATCTACTTTTCAGACCCCACACCATTCAAGCAGAGGGTGAAGCCTACACACCCTTCTGATTATGAGGCTGTGAGACTCCATCTCAAAGAGCCAAGAGATGCTGATATTATCAGAGTCAGAGAGCCCTTTTTCATCACCCATTGTTGTAGTGAAGAAGAAAAATGGAGCCATTAGGCTGTGTTTAGGATATAGAAAACAGAATACTCAAACCATCAAAGATGCAAGTGCTTTGCCCAACATTGAGGAAGCTTTTTCAGCACTCTCTGGGTCAAAGTGGTTCTCAGTTATGGCTCCTAATTCAGGGTGTTACCAGGTCGGGCTTGAGGAGGAATATAAGCACAAAACTACTTTTGTGACACCAATGGGCTTTTGGGATTTCAAAAGTCTGTTTAGGTTTTAGTGTTCCTAGATGACGTTATAGTATTCTCAAGCACCCTGGAGGAACATGAGAATTGCCTCATTCGTGTTCTGCAAAGGCTAAACGAATTTGGGCTGAAGCTTTCCCCTGCGAAATGTCATTTCTTCCGGGAAACTGTCAAATACGTGGGCCATGTAGTTTCTGAAAAACAACGTCGAGACTAATCCTGAAAAGGTTGTTGCACTCACCGCCTGGCCTAGACCCAACAATCTTCAAGAGCTAAAGTACTTTTTGGATTTCACAGGGTACTGTAGGCGGCTTGTGAAGGACTATTCCAGATTTACTAAGACCCTGAACTGACTCGCTGTAGGCTACTTGCCTCCAAAAAGATCCTCAAAGATGAAGCAAGCTAGCTAAAGCAAAACCTCCACTTGACTGGAAGCTACCTTTCAATGAAAGGTGGACTTCTGCCCCTGTCTTAGGGTTTGCCAACCCACAACAACTGATATCATCATACTGATGCAAGTTTGCACGGCCTTGGTGCAGCCTTGTATCAGGAACAGGATGGTCAACCCAGAGTAATTGCTTATGCAAGCCGGAGCCTGTCAAAGAGTGAAAGAAGATACGGACTTCTTACCTTACCTTACCCTTACTCTTACCCTTACCTTACCCTACGCACAAGCTAGAATTCTTAGCTCTTAACTGGGCAGTGATTGACAAGTCCTTTGATTACCTTTACTGTGCCAAATTTACTGTTATGATTGACAACAATTCACTAACCTATGTGATGGGGGTGTATACAGGATAATGAAACAGATTGGTGACACTCCATTCTATGTCATAGTACCTGTGAATGCAGATGGTCCGGAAAGAACCCTACATAGGCATTTTTTTTACTTCCTAGCGGTTTTCTATCCACTCATGCTGCAGGACCAGAAAACTGAACTCTCCAACAAGAGTGGCATGTTCCTCTACACGAGAACCAGAGATTCAGTCAATTGTCCTTTGGATGAAATGGAGGACCCTATTCCTTTAGTCAAAGTATCACACTCCTCAACCTACATCTTGGATGGAGAAAATTGAAATTTCTGTGGAAAGTAGATTAGTATGGAGTGAGTTTTGTGTTAAAAGTTTTACAAAAGCAAAAATAAATCTGCAAGCAAAATTCCTAAAATCAAGAGCAGAAAGTACAAACTGGATTCCAAAAAAGTTGGGACAATAAACAAATTGTGAATAAAAACTGAATGCAATGATGTGGAGGTTCCAACATACATTATCTGTAACCGCTTATCCAATTCAGGGTCGCAGTGGGTCCAGAGCCTATCTGGAATCATTGGGCGCAAGGCAGGGAATACACCCTGGAGGGGGCGCCAGTCCTTCACAGGGCAACACAGACACATACACACACATTCACACCTACAGACACTTTGGAGGCATCAATCAACCTACCAACGTGTGTTTTTGGACTGTGGGAGGAAACCAGAGCACCCGGAGGAAACCCACGCAGACAACACACCAACTCCTCACAGACAGTCACCCGGAGCGGGAATTGAACCCACAACCTCCAGATCCCTGGAGATTTGTGACTGTGACACTACCTGCTGTGCCACCATGCCGCCCGAGGTGCCAACATCTAATATATTCAGAATAGAACACAAATCACAGATCAAAAGTTTAAACTGAGAGAATGTATCATTTTAAGGGAAAAATATGTTATTTCAAAATTTCATGGCATCAACAAATCCCAAAAAAGTTGGGACAAAGCCATTTTTTACCACTGTGTGGCATCCCCCCTTCTTACAACACTCAACAGACGTCTGGGGACAGAGGAGACCAGTTTCTCAAGTTTAGAAATAGGAATGCTCTCCCATTCATGTCTAATACAGGCCTCTAACTATTCAATTGTCTTTGGCCTTCTTTGTCGCACCTTTCTCTTTATGATGCGCCAAATGTTCTCTATAGGTGAAAGATCTGGACTGCAGGCTGGCCATTTCAGTACCCGGATCCTTCTCCTATGTAGCCATGATGTTGGGAGCATATGTTTTCTAGAACCTGAACATAGTTCTCTGCATTAATGGTGCCTTTCCATACATGCAAGCTGCCCATGCCACAAGCACTCATGCAACCCCATACCATCAGTGATGCAGGCTTCTGAACAGAGCGTTGATAACAACTTGGGTTATCCTTGTCCTATCTGGTCCGGATGACATGGCATCCCAGTGTTCCATAAAGAACTTCAAATCATGACTCATCTGACCACAGAACAGTCTTCCATTTTGCCACACTCCATTTTAAAAGACCCCTGGCCCAGTGCAAACGTCTGAGCTTGTGGAGCTTGCTTAGAAATGGCTTCCTCTTTGCACTGTAGAGTTTCAGCTGGCAACAGCGGATGGCACAGTGGATTGTGTTCACTGACAATGCTTTCTGGAAGTATTCCTGAGCCCATTCTGTTATTTCCTTGACAGTGGCATTCCTGTTTGAGGTGCAGTGACGTTTAAGGGCCCGGAGATTATGAGAACAAAAAGAAAACAGATGAACACACAAAAACTGATGCACACACAAAAAGAAAACTGATGCACGCACAAAAACTGATGCACACACAAAAAGAAAACAGATGAACGCACAAAACTGATGTTTTACGTTTCGGTCTAGGGGATGGGTAGAAAGAGGAAAAAAAAAAAGAGAAACTCACAGTTTAGAATAAATGAAAAAAATGTATTTACAAAGAAAATATGGCTATTAAACAAAATCAAACAAACAAATCTTATCACAACACACAAAACTTAAAGCCATATCTCCAGGGGTAAGCCACGGCCAAAAATAACAAACATAACCCAACACTAACTCCAACCCCAACACTAACTTTGCTATTCAAACCAAATAAACAAATAAATGACAATAAATAACCCTGACTCCCTATCTAACAATAAACCAAGAGAAAATAGATAAACTCAAAAGGCGCTTACCCCCTTCCAGCACAGGTGACCACAAAAATAATAAACAGAACAGAATCAACCCACACAAGGAAACACACAGTCTCCAGAAGTTCACAACTAACACACACAAGGAAACACACAGTCTCCAGATATACACAGAAGTTCACAATTTGAAAAGAAAAGCCTTCCGATCTTCAGCTTCCTGCTTCTTTTATAGGCAGACACAGGAAGCACCTCAGTAGCCAGCAATACCAGATCTCTCCACAGCTCCACCTAAAGACAGGGAGGGATAGCAAGACAAGAAAAGGAAAAGGCATACAACCCGTAACACTGATGCACACACAAAAACTGATGCACACACAAAAAGAAAACTGATGCACGCACAAACAGAAAAATGATGCATACACAAAAACTGATGCACGCACAAATAGAAAACTGATGCACACACAAAAACTGCTGCACGCACAAAAAGAAAACAGATGCATGCACAGAACTGATGCACGCACAAAAACTGATGCACACACAAAAAAAACTGATGCACGCACAAAAAGAAAACAGATGCACGCACAACAACTGATGCACACACAAAAAGATAACTGATGCATGCACAAAAACTGATGCACGTACAAAAACTGATGCACGCTCAAAAACTGATACACACACAATAACTGATGCACACACAAAAACTGATGCACGCACAAAAAGATAACAGATGCACGCACAAAACTGATGCACGCACAAAAACTGATGCACACACAAAAACTGATGCACACACAAAAAGAAAACTGATGCACGCACAAAAAGAAAACTGATGCACGCCCAAAAACTGATGCATGCACAAAGAGAAAACAGATGTACGCACAAAAACTGATTGCACGCACAAAAAGAAAACTGATGCACGCACAAAAAGAAAACTGAGGCACGCACAAAAAGAAAACAGATGCACGCACAAAACCGATGCACGCACAAAAACTGATGCACACATAAAAAAACTGATGCATGCACAAAAGGAAAACAGATGCACGCACAGCAACTGATGCACACACAAAAAGATAACTGATGCATGCACAAAAACTGATGCACGTACAAAAACTGATGCACGCTCAAAAACTGATGCACACACAATAACTGATTCACGCACAAAAACTGATGCACGCACAAAACTGATGCATGCACAAAAACTGATGCACGCACAAAAACTGATGCACGCACAAAAACTGATGCACACACAAAAACTGATGCACACACAAAAAGAAAACTGATGCACGCACAAAAAGAAAACTGATGCATGCACAAAGAGAAAACAGATGTACGCACAAAAACTGATGCACGCACAAAAAGAAAACAGATGCACGCACAAAACCGATGCACGCACAAAAACTGATGCACACATAAAAAAACTGATGCATGCACAAAAAGAAAACTGATGCATGCACAAAAACTGATGCACGCCCAAAAACTGATGCACACTCAAAATCTGATGCACGCACAAAAAGAAAACTGATGCACACAAAAAAACTGATGCACGCACAAAAACTGATGCGCGCACAAAAAACTGATGCACACACAAAGACTGATGTACACCAAAAAAGACTGCCCTCTATCTGCACAGATATGCTCTATCTGCTTTTACCCAGAAAGTTGCTGCTGCAAACAAAAACAAAGCTAATTGCTAAAGCTAGCACACAAAGCATTATGGTAGTTATGGAGTTTGTAAAGCTACAACAAAAGTGGCCGCCAAGACAACGCGGGAAATGGAAAAAACCTCATGTAAGTGTAGTGTATGTTGTTTTTTTTTTATCATACACCGTGATACCTATGTGAATATATATTTAATATATATATTTATATATTGTGTTTATAGCGTTGACCTTATTCAAACTCTTATAATTACTGATATTTGACTAATGATAGCAATTAAAGTTTATAATTGGCTTAAACAATTAAAACGTTACTAATTAGTTTGAGAATGAATAATAGTCAAGCTAAGTGAGTTCTTCAGAATTTTCAGAAATTTTAATGAACAAACTGTATACACTGATTTCCAGTAATGAAAGTTTATTAATAAGAGGAAAGAGGATATTTAATTAACATAGCATAACCTTGTAATCTCACGGCATCAACGCAGGGGAAACCGATTTGACTTTAAAGATAAGCTAGGCACTATGACTTGTGAATAAAATGTTGCTAATTGAGGTTCTATTATGTATAAATTATAAAGGGACTTCGCCGTCGCGTCCTGCTGTTTTAACCTCCGTGTTCTGGGGTTGTTTCTCGTTGTTCCCACGTCGTGAAAGACAGGCCCGCTTGTGAAGGAGATTCCCTCCCGGTTGAGTTAGAAGCTCTCGGCCTCAGGCGGGGCGGCGTCGATCGAGAGTTCCCCTTTTCGGAGAATTGCAGGCGTGGCTGGTTTCTCACCGGAGTGGAGTGGCTTCTTCAGAGTGTTGGCTCGTCTCGTTGCTCGGTTTTCCAGAAGGAGTGCCCTTAGAAGTCAGCTTATAACGCTAATATATCCGCTATCAACTAATCAAAAAGGGTGATATTTTATTCTGGCCACGAATAAGTTTCACCTACTTTGATCACTCGTGAGATCACACTTCGATGGGCGATAAAACAAAAACACAATTAAAAGAAAAGAAGATATTCAAATCACTCGACGTATTCGTAAATTTCTCTCACACTAGCTAACTCAAGACGTCTCCTGGGAGCTTAGTGAGGTTTCTTCAAAAGTCTTCGTTCGTCGGCGTGAAGAGGAGAAAGCGTCTCGCTTGGAGAGATTGGAACTTGAAGAAATAAACAAAGAGAACGCGTGCAGGCGTTCAGAGCGGAAACGAAGTTAAGAGTCAGAGAGAAAAAGCGAGTTGAGCTGAGTTGAGCTTCCGATCTTCTGAGCTGAACCGCTGAACTGCTGCACTGCACGGGCGAACTACTCTCTGAACTGCGAACTCTGAACTGTTCTCTCCACACTTTTTCTTGTTGCGAACTGTGTACTGATGTGCCGAGCTGAACTTCTTTTCAAAGCCAGCACGGTCACGCCCTATTGGGAGGTGTCCTTTCTTCGATTGGGTCGAGTCCGAGGCTCACGTGACTCTCCCGAAAGAGAGAAGAGGGGTGTTTGAATCAGAGATTCACAGAGAAGGAATAGAAATTTCGCGTATTGAAATTTCTTATACATGTTAGTAATATACAAGAATGAGCGTCCTGGATTATTAATATCAAACATTTACATAAGATTTCATCTTGGGTACGTTGTGTTTACTTCCCATTTACGATATTGTAGAAGGTATTAATTCATTTTTCTAATCAGAGACAGAAATTTCTTTCATGATTGACAACAGTAATACACATCACTTCATTGGTTGATAGATGTCCACCTGAAGACAATAGGATGACACTCGTACATATTGTTTATGCATATTAATCAGAATTTGATTTCATTTTCGTTATTGTTTAGGCGAACTCGAGCGAGCCGTAGTTTCCCCAGTGTCCATTTGGGGTCGCTGTTGATCCATGTTGTTCGTCCGGTGCGGATGAGTTAACGGAAGGTCACCCCGAGTTCAACCAGTTTGACCATCTGGGGCTGTCTGTTTAGTGGGCTCGAGATAAGGACGAGACATTTAGGTGCCATTGTCATAAACTCCCCCCTTTTGTTCAAGGTTCCTGTTTCTTAAGAGCATTATAAACTTGTTATCTTTAGTTCCTGAAGAGAGGAAGGGGGCTGGGGGCCAGGTGTCGCTGGAAAGTGTCCCGCTCCAGTCTTTGATGTTAGATATTATGTGCGTGCGTGTGTGTGGGGGGCTGCAGGGTCTTTGCCCCCCCCCCCCCGCGGTTTGTGGAATGTTAATTCGGTTGCAGACAGAAGGTCCTGGTCAGAATGAAAAGGTTTTAATTCAAAACTTTTCATTTCTTCATTTGACTTCTCATCTTGTTATTCGGTCTATACTCCACTACATAAGTTTAATTAATTTTGAGTAAGTTAAGTAATTTTATACTGTTTTCCCTTATGCTAACTATATGCTTGTATAAATTTAAACTACTGATTCTTAACGTGGGCGGCACGGTGGCGCAGCAGGTAGTGTCACACAGCTCCAGGGGCCTAGAGGTTGTGGGTTTGATTCCCGCTCCCGGTGACTGTCTGTGAGGAGTTGGTGTGTTCTCCCATGTCCGCCTGGGTTTCCTCCGGGTGCTCCGGTTTCCTCCCACAGTCCAAAAACACACGTTGGTAGGTGGATTGGTGACTCAAAAGTGAATGTGTGTGTGTCTGTGTTGCCCTGTGAAGGACTGGCGCCCCCTCCAGGGTGTATTCGCACCTTGCGCCCAATGATTCCAGGTAGGCTCTGGACCCACCGCCCCTGAATTGGATAAGCGGTTACAGATAATGAATGATTCTTAACGTTGAGTTAGCCCAGAAGCTCAATGTTGTATTGCAACTTTTCGCGTCCACATTAAATTACCTGATGCTGAATTATAACTTACGTTTTTCCTGTATGTTGGGCATGATTTTAATGTGTGAGCAATCATTTTGTGCTGCCTATATGTAGGTATATTATTTAACATTCGGACCGGTGACTGGTGTTCGTTAAGAAGTAATGCAACAGTAACGTTAGCTAACTGTTACTGCCAAAGCATTTAAAGTGGATTTGAAAGTAAAACGTTCGGACGGGAGTAATTTCAGCAGGGTAGGCTGGCTCACTGTGGTTACATGTTTGTTGGTTTACTGGCATTATTAATATATCAAAGATTGTTGGAAAAGAATATGGTAGAGTCTGCCACGGTTTTCATGCTCATTTATGCCAGTTTTCATAAAGATTTTAAATAAGGTTTAAGGGGTGTGCAGTACTATGAGTGATGTACAATGGCTTATATACAGTAATCCCTCGTTTTTTGCGGGGGTTGTGTTCCAAGACCACCCACAAAAAACGAATTTCTGCAAAGTAGAGGAAAGATATTTTTTATGTATTTAACGTGTATTTGGACAAACAATCATTCTATAATGTTTTTCAGCTGGAACTACATGTGATATCCTACCAGTTTCTTTAATAGAGTAAGTCCTAAGCTGTGATTTAGCGTCAGTAAATTTCACTCGGATGTGGACATGAACAATAATGATACATGTACTGTACGTAAGAAATACTTGTAAATTATATATTTTGTCACATACAGGCCCAGTCTAATACATGTAAATAATAAAAAAGCCCCTTGAAAAAAACTGTGAAGTAGCAAGGGATTACTGTACTTTTTTTAGACTGTGAGTTGTGTAATTTGAGATGTTTTTATTAGACAGTATATATGTGAATGTGTGTATGTATGTATTTGTTGAAATGTTGCAGCAATTGTAGCCATTTGTAATTCAAGAAAAAAATCTTCTATGTGACAAGTATATTAAATCTTAATTCATAAGTTTAGGGGGAGTTCCAGATCAAAGTGACAACTTAAGTAAATTGCCAGTGCATTGTTGCAGCATTGATTGTAGAGGTGAGTTACATTGCAGTGAGGAAAACATGCTTTTTGGGATGTGTGTGTATGCATAACTAAAAATGTCCAAAGTTGTGCAGTTTGCCTGTTGTTCGGTGTGGTCCTCAGTGGTGTTCTATAAAGGGGGTGTGAGGGTGTCATCAGTTCTATAGAGTGTATACAGTTATTGAACAAAATGAACAGGTACTACAGTTATATTTTGAAATATTCTTTACACACAAGCTTTAGCTTTTACTTTAGTGTTGAAATCAGTCAAAATGTTACAATGCAGGAAGTTGTTTGGAGGTCCCAAATGCCAAATGTTGGGAATGTTAAAAGTATTAATAACGTTACAAAACACTTTAACGAATGAAAGTTAAAGTAGTTTAGAGTTTAAGTTTATGACTTTATATATGCATATTCAGTAATTTCCCAAAAATTCCCCAATGATTATGATTTTATATGTACTTTTTTTTGTTTTAGGGCGGCACGAATACTGGATATACAGAAAATTATAATTTTTTTTTTTTTTTTTTTAATTTTCTGTAATTCATTTGCCACTTCAAAAATGTTCTAGGAATTTCGTTCAATTTAGGCATGTCCTTTTTGTGTTGTGAGGAGCACATTCTGTACATTGTTTTTTTTTATTTATATTTAAGGAAAATATTTTTCTGGTGGACCCTTAATATCAAAAGTGATGACATGATCCCCGACCACTGTGAATTAAAACTTAAAAGATAAACGATTTCCCTTGTGATCATATGATGTCTATGATATAATCACAGTAAAATAAGATTAAAACGTTTTTTAAGTTTTAAGAATTTTTTAAGTCTTTTAAGTTTTAATTTTAAGAATTAAGTTGCCCTGCAAAGGACTGGCGCTCCCTCCAGGGTGTATTCCCGCCTTGTGCCCAATGATTCCAGGTAGGCTCTGGACCCACCGCGACCCTAAATTGGATAATGAATACAGATAATGAATGAATGAATGAATAAAGAATTAAGTTACATAGAGCCCTGCATATACTTAAAAATATGGTTCAACACAAACATTTGTACACAAGTGTCTCCTTTTGTCAAAACAACCTATATCTGCTGACCAACAATTATGCACACTAAATGAGAACATACCCAGCTAGCAAGGTGGATCTGGGCCGATTCTGGCTCAGGCTCAGGCTCGGCACTGTCGGCTGGCTGCCTTCTCGGCGTGAATGCGGCACCCTGTATTTGACCCAAGTCCGGCTTCAAGTTGGCACTCTTGGCTAGCTGAGGCTCAGCGTGAATGCGACACGCTGCATCTGCCCCAATTGCGGCTGCACGTTGGCACTGTCGGCTGGCGAGGCGATTGCCATTGCAGTTAGCACACTACACTGATCAGAGCATTTTATTAAATGCTGCGTATTAGTTGTATGTGGCCCACATCTAAAAAAAAAAAAAAAATACTGGTAACTGTCCGGAAAACGATGTAATAAATGTTAAATAAATAGAATCATTGTTTTAACTTGTTAAATGCCATCCCAGTAAACAAGGGACGTCCCTGGACATTCAAAAAAGGTCTAAAAGTAGTCGGTGTCAGGGTGGTGTGATGAGTAGATTCAGGGAGGCGGACACACTCGCTACAACACAGAGATTTATTATAGCAAATAGACAAACGAACTTTGACGAGAAACACGAATTAGAAACATAGGCAAAGAGCACGAACGAGAACGAGAAACGAACGCTAATAACAATAACAATAAACGAACTAGAGGTTAAACACGAATTTAACATGACAGGAAACAGGGCAAGCTAAACAATCCTACACGAGAAACACAATACAATGAAACAAATGAACAAAATGACCGATACCAGGAAGTGAGGGAAGAGGGCTTAAATACATGAACTTAACAAGAGACACCTGACACAGATAACGAAGGACAATTACAGAGAGGCGGAACAAGAGGTGGAGCTAGAGTGAACATAAACAAAGCCATGTGCGGAGATAGAAAAACAACGAACAGAGCCACATAGAAAGGGGAAAACAAACCAGAAAGTGTCAAGGTGTGACAGCCGACCCCCCCAAGACGCGCAACTCCCGGAGCGCGAAAAACGAGACTCTCCAGGAGCTGGCGCAGGAGGGGGCCAGAAGAACAAGAAACAGGAAACCAAAAGATTCAAGATGGAACAGGAAATAGAAATGGTGATACGGGACGGGACTTAAACGGACACTTGACTGAACTAGAGAGGAGAGACGGAGAACGAGAGAAGACAGGGTGCTGGAACTTAGGTTTGAAACTGAACGGGGACTGAGACAGAACAGGAGCAGATAAACGTGACTGGACTTGGGACAAGACGGGAGCAGAAACAGGGTACTGACATTTAGACTGGACAGAGGACTGAAGAGGACTAACAGGGAACTGGACATGAGACTGGACAGATGGTTTAATAGGGTACTGGAAAGAGTTAGGAAACTGGACTTGAGGAAAGGGAACAGGGACCATGACATTAACAGGAACTGAGACGAACACGGTGACAGGGACCGGAACAGAAACAAAAACAGACAAAGGCACAGGGACAAGGACAGAGACAGGAACCAGAACAGGGACAGATACAGGGACAAAAACAACTGGGTGGTACCCAGGACTGGCATGTGTCTGTGGGACTGTCCAAGGTGCCAGCCTGGGTACAGTTCTGGGGATTGGCCTCGAAGTCCTTGGGGCCGGAGCCGCAGTCACAGGGTTAGAAACGGCCGGAGCCACAGTCACTGGCTTAGAAACGGCCGGAGCCACAGTCACTGGCTTAGAAACGGCCGGAGCCACAGTCACTGGCTTAGAAACGGCCGGAGCCACAGTCACTGGTTTAGAAACGGCCGGAGCCACAGTCTCATGGGCAGAAACGGCCTTAGCCAAAGTCACTGGAGTAGAAACGGCCGATGCCACAGTCTCAGGGGTAGAAACGGCCGTGGCCACAGTCTCGGAGATAGGAGCAGCTGAGGGAGCCGTACTCACGGAGACTGGAGACCCTGCGACGACGTCCACGGAGACAGGGGAACCTGCAGTGAGGTCCGAGGAGGCAGGCGGAACTGCGCTGACGTCCACGGAGGCAGACGGAACTGCGACGACATCCACGGAGGCAGACGGAACTGCGACGACGTCCACGGAGGCAGACGGAACTGCGACGACGTCATCCACGGAGGCAGACGGAACTGCGACGACGTCATCCACGGAGGCAGACGGAACTGCGACGACGTCATCCACGGAGGCAGACGGAACTGCGACGACGTCATCCACGGAGGCAGACGGAACTGCGACGACATCATCCAAGGAGTCAGGAGGATGTGCGACGACGTCCACGAAGGCAGAGGAATCTGCGACGTCGTCCACGGAAACAGAAGAGGCGGGCGTCGCTCTCATGAAGACAGGAGAGGCACGCGCCGCCTTCAAGGAGAGCTCCAGCCATGCCATGAGGCCTGTAAGCTTCTCCTGAATGTCAGGAGTGGGCGCAGAGCGGTGATTAGGAACTGGGGTCCTAGCGACGACGTCCACGGAGGCAGAAGAATCTGCGACGTCGTCCATGGAGACAGGCGCGGCCGGAAGCGCCGCGCTGAGGAAGACAGGCACGGCCGTAGGCACCGCGCTCAGGAAGACAGACGCGGCAGTAGGCGCCGCGCTCAGGGAGACAGACGCGGCCGTAGGCGTTGCGCTCATGGGGACAGGCGCGGCCGTAGGCGCTGTGCTCATGGGGACAGGCGCGGCCGGAGGTGCCGCGGGCATGAAGAGAGGCGCGGCCGGAGGTGCCGCTTTTACGGGAGCAGGAGTTAAAACGCCCAGCGGGACAGGTGCTCGTGCTTCTCGCCGAGCACGAGTTGAGGATTTAGCGGGTTTGGACGCACTCCCGAGGGACTTCTTTGAACGTAGTTCCCCCGGAGATGCGTCCCTGTTAGCCTCATCTCTCATGTCCTGTGATCTGAGGCTAACAGCCCTTGTACATAACGCCCCCCCAAAAATCTCTCCGGACCTGAGGGGGTAATTCTCTGGAGCTGGGTTTTCAGCCTGCTTTCTCCTCCGGCTCCGTCGATTCCCGCTGGAGGAATCACTCGATTCCTGAATCGAGTCTTCTGTTCGGGGGAAAGGAACCACACCGGACATGCGCTGAAGCCGTTGACTCCACTCCGAAGCCGCTTTCAACGCCTCCTCCACGGGATCTTGGCGGAACGGAGTACGGCGAATTACACCTCTCTTTAATGGATAGTCCGTGCTAGCTGTGTCCATTTCTTGATCGGTCATTCTGTCAGGGTGGTATGATGAGTAGATTCAGGGAGGCGGACACACTCGCTACAACACAGAGATTTATTATAGCAAATAGACAAACGAACTTTGACGAGAAACACGAATTAGAAACATAGGCAAAGAGCACGAACGAGAACGAGAAACGAACGCTAATAACAATAACAATAAACGAACTAGAGGTTAAACACGAATTTAACATGACAGGAAACAGGGCAAGCTAAACAATCCTACACGAGAAACACAATACAATGAAACAAATGAACAAAATGACCGATACCAGGAAGTGAGGGAAGAGGGCTTAAATACATGAACTTAACAAGAGACACCTGACACAGATAACGAAGGACAATTACAGAGAGGCGGAACAAGAGGTGGAGCTAGAGTGAACATAAACAAAGCCATGTGCGGAGATAGAAAAACAACGAACAGAGCCACATAGAAAGGGGAAAACAAACCAGAAAGTGTCAAGGTGTGACAGTCGGTTTGTCAAGGACATATTTTAAACGTCAGTGGACGTCCAAAATTAATTGAAAACAAGTCAGTTATTTCAGGATCAATTGACAACGTCAATTGACGTCCGAAATGCGTTGAAAACAAGTCCGTCATTTCGGGACCAATTGATAATGTCAATGGACGTCCGAAATGCGTTGAAATCGGGACTAATTGACAATGTCAGTGGACGTCCGAAATGCGTTGAAAACAGGTCAGTTATTTCAGGACCAATTGATAACGTCAATGGACGTCCGAAATGCGTTGAAAACAAGTCTGTTATTTCGGGACTAATTGATAACGTCAATGGACGTCCGAAATGCGTTGAAAACAAGTCTGTTATTTCGGGACTAATTGACAACGTCAATGGACGTCTGAAATGCGTTGAAAACAGGTCAGTTATTTCGGGACCAATTGATAACGTCAATGGACGTCCGAAATGCATTGAAAACAAGTCAGTTATTTCGGGACCAATTGACAACGTCAGTGGACATCCGAAATACGTTGAAAACAAGTCCGTTATTTTGGGACTAATTGACAACGTCAATGGACGTCCGAAATGCGTTAAAAACAGGTCAGTTATTTCGGGACCAATTGATAACGTCAATGGACGTCCGGAATGCATTGAAAACAAGTCAGTTATTTTGGGACCAATTGACAATGTCAATGGACGTCCGAAATGCGTTGAAAACAGGTTAGTTATTTCGGGACCAATTGATAACGTCAATGGACGTCCAAAATGCATTGAAAACAAGTCAGTTATTTCGGGACCAATTGACAACGTCAGTGGACATCCGAAATACGTTGAAAACAAGTCCGTTATTTTGGGACTAATTGACAACGTCAATGGACGTCCGAAATGCGTTAAAAACAGGTCAGTTATTTCGGGACCAATTGATAACGTCAATGGACGTCCGGAATGCATTGAAAACAAGTCAGTTATTTTGGGACCAATTGACAATGTCAATGGACGTCCGAAATGCGTTGAAAACAGGTTAGTTATTTCGGGACCAATTGATAACGTCAATGGACGTCCAAAATGCATTGAAAACAAGTCAGTTATTCCGGGACCAATTGATAACGTCAGTGGACGTCCGAAAGGCGTTTAAAACAAGTCAGTTATATTGGGACGAACTGATAACATCAGTGGATGTCCAAAATACGCTTTAAACAAGTCAGTTACTTCAGGACCAGTTAATGTCAGTGGACGTCCAAAATGTGTCTGTTATTTTGGGACAAATTAATATTGTCAGTGGACGTCCGGAATGCATTTTAAATCAGTTAAGAGAGAGAGAGAGAGAGAGAGAGAGAGAGAGAGAGAGAGACAGAGAGAAAGAGAGAGAGAGAAAGAATGTGTGTGTGTTTGAGAGAGAGAGAGCCCCTCCCCTTCAGATAACGGTTACTCTGAGTTTGAATACAGCGTCAAAATAAGTTTCAGTGGATGATTTTTCAACGGTTTGTGGAAGCAGGCATTACAAAAACAGCGGAGGAGGCTCGTATATTCAGAAGTAATATTGCATTATTAACAGTAATGTTTTTGACATTTATTTCAGCAGGCCTGCATTGCAGTTACATGCAAGCCACCTTGCTAACAATGCGAATGTTAACCAAGTATCAAAAGTGCTGGGCTGGAAAGTAAAATCATACAATAACATTTGCGCAGGCCACATTTGTGCTTTTTTATATATGTGAAAATCATCAGATGAACGGTACTTTTATCTGAAGTTGTGTGTAAAATATCAATGTATTGTACTCTGTTATTACTTTTACTTAGAAAATCAATACATATAATTTTATTAGGTGCTCCAAAACATTTACATATGATACAATATTTTGTTAGACTGACAATTTTTTTTCCCACTCAGGTATCCAACTAACTTGGAGTATGTTCATTTTCCCAAAGGTTTAACTGTGAAATATAAATGTTGTGGGGAACACTAATGCAAGTATGTATTTTATTATATTGTAGAATTAGTAATAATATTTTAAAACTTATAAGCTGTGATCTGATTATTAATGAAAGCATACATATTTTGAGTTAATACTGTCCATCCTCCAGCACACCTTGCATATGTCACTCAAGCAAAAGCTAGAAAATGTGCCACTTGTCAATGTTGCAGAGATCTGAAGGTTTCGGTAATTTTATCAGGCAAGGAAGTCAACAGATACATCAACAGCATTGTCACCAAATGCCCAGTGCTGGTAGCAAGTGAACCAACATCATATAAGTATTATTTTATCTTTTATAATTCTGAAAATATTATATATAATATTATTCATTCATTCATTATCTGTAACCGCATATCCAATTCAGGGTCACGGTGGGTCCAGAGCCTACCTGGAATCAATGGCTGCAAGGCAGGAATACACCCTGGAGGGGGCGCCCGTCCTTCACAGGGCAACACAGACACACACACATTCACACGCTCACACCTACGGACAATTTTGAGTTGCCAATCCACCTACCAATGTGTGTTTTTGGACTGTGGGAGGAAACCGGAGCAAACCCACACAGACACAGCGAGAACACACAAACTCCTCACAGACAGTCACCCGGAGCTGGAATTGAACCCACAACCTCCAGGCCCCTGGAGCTGTGTGACTGCGACACTACCTGCTGTGCCACCGTGCTGCCCTATAATATTATATTATATATAATATTTATAATATAATACTATAATATAATACTAGATTTATATTAGTTTTTTATTGTAAGACCATTATTAATATTCTATTATATTAATATTTGTCTAATATCGTTTCCTTATTCTATCTTATTTGTGCTACACTATTGTCTTTATTGATATAATTTATTGGATTATTATAATAAAGCTTTCATCTATTGTGTTCTGCTTTATTTTTACAGTTGTCTGATGAGGTTGATGGAATCCACTCTAACAGTGAACAAAATTCACCAGTTCAGCAATGGATTTACAGCTGTACTCCCTAAAATACACATCGCCACACTGACGTTGAGATGAGAGAGGACTTCAAAGGTTACAGGTTTGATTTAAACATTTGACCTAAATAATAATTTAACAATTATTGCATCAATGTGGCTTCTGTGCTTTCATTCATTCATGTATTCATTCATTGTCTGCTTGTCCAGTTCAAGGTTGTGGTGGGTACAAAATATTTACATACTACCTGGAGTCACTCTGCGCAAGGTGGGAACACACCCTAGACAGGGCACTAGACCTTCACAAGGCACCACACACCCACAAATTCACTCACGCACTCACACAATGGACACTTTTGAGTAGCCAATCCACTTGCCAATGTGTGTTTGGATCATGGGAGGAAACCAGGAGCACACAGAGGAAACCCATACAGACACAGTAATAAAACACCAAACTCCAGAGGGGGGCACCAATATAAATTAATAGTTAATAGGTATGGGATCATTTTTAAAGCCTTTTTCTTCATGATGTATAGGCATTGACTTCAAGAATAAACTTGTTTTTCTTGACTTACAACTCTGACCCCCTCATTAAGTATGATAAAGTAAACTGTTGCCACACCAACTGAAATAGTCACAGTCAACGGAAAGTCAGTATTATATCTTAGTGTGTCATGCCTAGTCTATTTCTGTTTTTCTGTAGGGTGAACCTACAACATTATATCTGATAATTCAGCTGAAGGATCAGGACTGGGAAACTGGTGTTTCCAGAGGAAGCCAGAGTGTGGTGAAAGAGTTGAGGTATGCTGTCATAGTGCAGTAGATGAGGCCTTCTTCACAAACACCTGTATGTATCATGACTTCAAAATTGAATACACTGCACACCTGAAAACATCATGACATTTCTCCAGAGATGCATTATAAACATGGAGTTGCAGAGTGTGACTCGATTGATCAACCTCCTGTACTAAACCTTTCATGCCTCCACTGAACCAATGCACACAATTTCTGCATAGAAAGTTTACTTTGCCAAACTCAAACAACACATTGGCCTGTGCATGGACAAGTACAGTATAAACTGTGGTATTTGACTGCCAGTACACTATTTTCAAGTTTCATTCTAACAGAAGATGTGTACTGAAAACACAAGCAATAATTTTCCTTCCACTGTCATATTTTTATTCATTAAATGTATTGGGTTAAACAGATAAAAAAAATGTTAAAAAATGTAATGTATATATTAAAATGTCAGTTTTGCATATTTCCTCTTTAGGTGGATTTTTATTAATTTAAAAATTGCTATATTTTTGATTTTGCCTTTTTACATAAGTAATTGTTTCGTACAGTGTTGATTATGGAAGGTCGCCAATCCACCTACCAACGTGTGTTTTTGGACTGTGGGAGGAAACCCACGTGGACAACACACCAACTCCTCACAGACAGTCACCCGGAGCAGGAATCAAACCCACAACCTCCAGGCCCCTGGAGCTGTATGACTGCGACACTAACTGCTGCGCCACCGTGCCGCCCATTATTAATATTTGTGTTAATAATTCTGGTACACTTTAGTCACCACAGGGTACAAAATGGTTTGTCACTGGGGTGGTATATATAAAGCTAATGGTAATGATACATTTTAGCCCCTTATGGTTCCAAGTACATTAACTAGTACAAAAACATGACTACATAAAAGCACACTGAAAGGTACTGTATTGTACCTAAAAGAGGAAAAGAGGTACAGCCCCAGTGACAAGCTTTTGTACACTCTATACTTTGTACTTTGTTCAAATCTGTACTTCATTTTCTTAGTATGCAAATTTTTTGTTTCATTTACATGTGTAATTGAATACAGAATATTATATATATATATATTTTCATTATATATATATATATATATATATATATATATATATATATATATATATATATACACACATTTATACATGTATGCCATGCCATGTTTGAGTCACATATTTTGGGCTAATTACAAAAGTTTGCCAATATGTTTATAAATATTTTGCTTTTACCTATGGGTGTAATGTTTTTTCCAACCGGTACTGTGAACTGACAAGTACAATTAAATACTAATAGAAGTGTTACATAATGGAAACTATTAAAAGAAATAATGGATAAACTATTAGGAACCATTAAGTGCTAATGTGTTACATCCATCCATTCCATCCATTATCTGTAACCGCTTATCCAATTTAGGGTCGCGGGGGGTCCAGAGCCTACCTGGAATCATCGGGCGCAAGGCGGGAATACACCCTGGAGGGGACGCCAGTCCTTCACAGGGCAACACAGACACACACACATTTAATGTGTTACATGATAAAAACTTAGATGTAGACACCATTAAAATCCAGTCTGAACCATTAAATTCTTAATGGAACCTACTGTACTTTGAAAGTACATTTGTAATGTGACTCTGTTACTCGTCTTTTCAAAGTTTATGTTTGGATGTCTTTTCAACTTTAATTTAGTGTTTATTGAATGACATTTAGTACGTGATTTCAATGTTGAAATAACGGCTTTAAAAGAACGTCTTTAATGTGACTTTGTTAGTCGTCTTTTCAACTTTCATTTTCAACCTTAGAAAAACGCTGATTGAACGACATTTAGGTACGTAATTTCAACGTTGAAATAGCGGCTTTAAAAGGACATCTTTAATGTGACTTTTTTAGTCGTCTTTTCAACGTCTGTGTTTGGACGTCTTTTCAACTTTCATTTTCAACCTTAAGAAAACGCAGATTGAACAACATTTAGGTACGTGATTTCAACGTTTAAATAACGGCTTTAAAAGGATGTCTTTAATGTGACTTTTATTAGTCGTCTTTTCAACGTCTGTGTTTGGACGTCTTTTCAACTTTCATTTTCAACCTTAAGAAAACGTTGATTAGACGTCAGTCAAGTACGTTATTTCAACGTTGAATCAACGGCTAAATGTTTACTGGGATACAGTTATAGGTAAGCTCTGTATTGTAATATTTTAGAATATTGATGTAATGACTGGGACACGAACGACAGAAATGATTATGATAAATAGGGTTAATAAGGAGACAGTGCCGTGCTGAAGGGAAGAAATTGTTATTTATGTTTTTGAAGACGACAGCTTTATAATGAATGAACTCTGAATGACAAAACGGAAGGTGGCAGAAGCGAACCGCTGTAAAAACACAGAAGAAGAAGACGATGAAGATTCCCACTCTTTTTTGTGACCGCGGCGCACGAGCAGCTCTCATCGGCCTCAGGGAACAGCTTCATCCCGTAAGTATTTCAATTTAACCTTATATTTTCGGATACATAAGTATTTTGGTATCGCCCAAATGTAGTTAACATCGTTAATGTTGTGTACGTTATTCTATAAACTGCTATACGTTACATACGTAATATTAAACTGTGTTTTTTTTTTCAAATGACAAATTTTATAGCTAACCTGTTTAACTCTAGCTAGCTCTTTTTTTTCTGACATAGAAAACATTTAAATGACATAACAATCGCTCATACATGAGTTATTATAATTTGAGTAATTATGTGGTTTGATGGCGTATTTTACAAGACGATGTGAGCATTTTTGTGGGTTTTTGTGTCACACAGAACCGCATACCTCAGTATAAGAAATAAAACTGCTTAAACACATTAAGATACTAGCTAAGTATGTTAAAATACATTCTCAATCTCAGTGCTGGTTTTTGGTGTAATGTAATGTTTTAAATATGTAATTCCACCAGAGGCGATTGCTCTAAGACTGCAAGGGAAGCTCAGCTTCCCCTAAAATGTCAAAAAATAAGTGATCAAATATATACTGTTGTGTGTACATGTCATTGAATAAATATGCACTACAACGCGCTCAACTTTTGTTCAGAATCAGCTTCTTATCACTGGTAAAGACGCTGCTTTCCTCTCAATCATTCCCTTCACGGTGCTTTAAACAGTGAGGACACTGAGCGTCCACAGAGTTCAATAGCGAAGCAGCGAAGTGCAGTGAAACGAGACGAGCCACTGGATAAATGCTGGGCTTTGTCCCGCCCATCGGACGCTCAGCGTCTCTGGGGTTCTATGGGGCAGTGGGCTAGCCTCGGCTGGCCCAGACGCTCAGCTTCTGCATGATGATTAGATGATCTGTCTGAGGCTGAATCCCTTTTTGATTGACAGGGAAATAAGCGAATCAGCGATCCTTTGGTGTAAAGATCCGTGGGAGCGTTACATTTTCATTCTGTTGTGAGTTGAACCAGACTTTCTAAGTCCTCTTAGCGGCATATTATTTGTTAAAAATGACTAGCGACAAATCGAGCTTCTATTTCGGGTGTGTTTTTTTGTAGCTCCTTGTGTTTGGAGACTGACTTCTATCACTCTTTCTGACTTCTATCGCAGTTTTTGTCCAGAAAAGTGAATTTAAATGGCAGTTCTTAGGGTGTAAAACCAATTGGTTATTTGAATGGTGATTGGATTTAGGAAATCATGACACTGCCAATTTCAAATTTCAATGCCAGTTACAAATGTATATTCTATTTATTGATTTTATTTACTATTTACATACATTGCAATTTCTGTATGATTCCATTGTTTCAAGGTTGTATGAAAAGCACTTACTAATATTACATTGTCAGATATGTTGTCATTGTGTTGGTACCCTCAATTGTACATATTTGTACATTTAATTAGGGAACATGATTGTAGATCATTGATCAGTGATTGTATAATTGTAGATTTTAAAATTTGTTGATTTCAACATACAAACCGGATTCCAAAAAAGTTGGGACACTAAACAAATTGTGAATAAAAACTGAATGCAATGATGTGGAGCTGCCAACATCTAATATTTTATTCAGAATAGAACACAAATCACAGATAAAAATTTAAACTGAGAGAATGTATCATATTAAGGAAAAAATATGTTGTTTCACAATTTCATGGCGTCAACAAATCCCAAAAATGTTGGGACAAGGCCATTTTTTACCACTGTGTGGCATCCCCCCTTCTTCTTACAACACTCAACAGACGTCTGGGGACAGAGGAGACCAGTCTCTCAAGTTTAAAAATAGAAATGCTCTCCCATTCATGTCTAATACAGGCCTCTAACTGTTCAATCGTCTTGGGCTTTCTTTGTCGCACCTTCCTCTTTATGATGCGCCAAATGTTCTCTATAGGTGAAAGATCTGGACTGCAGGCCGGCCATTTCAGTACCTGTATCCTTCTCCTATGTAGCCATGATGTTGTGATTGCTGCAGAATGTGGTCTGGCATTATCTTGTTGAAAATCGCAGGATCTTCCCTGAAAGAGATGATGTCTAGATGGGAGCATATGTTGTTCTAGAACCTGAACATAGTTCTCTGCATTAATGGTGCCTTTCCAGACACGCAAGCTGCCCATGCCACAAGCACTCATGCAACCCCATACCATCAGTGATGCAGGCTTCTGAATGGAGCGTTGATAAAAACTTGGGTTATCCTTGTCCTCTCTGGTCCGGATGACAAGGCGTCCCAGTGTTCCATAAAGAACTTCAAATCGTGACTCATCTGACCACAGAACAGTCTTCCATTTTGCCACACTCCATTTTAAAAGACCCCTGGCCCAGTGCAAACGTCTGAGCTTGTGGAGCTTGCTTAGAAATGGCTTCCTCTTTGCACTGTAGAGTTTCAGCTGGCAACAGCGGATGTCATGGTGGATTGTGTTCACTGACAATGCTTTCTGGAAGTATTCCTGAGCCCATTCTGTTATTTCCTTGACAGTGGCATTCCTGTTTGAGGTGCAGTGACGTTTAAGTACCCGGAGATCACGAGCATCCAGTAGAGTTTTACGGCCTTGACCCTTACGCACAGCAATTGTTCCAGATCCTCTGTATCTTTTGATGATGTTATGCACGGTTGATGATGACTTGTATTTTGATGACGTACTGATTACTCTCACAACACCACACAAGCCAACCATGATCATTACCTGTAAGCCCAGGTATATTCCCTGCTTAAAGCCCATGATTTTGTATTTAAATGTGTCAAGACGATCAGATGTTCCCTTAAAGGTTAACTGTAAATGATTAAATACCTGTGAGGAAGGCTGTAGATTTCATCAGGCACATCTCCTTGACAGTGAGATTATCAAGATGGTCTAACACTGTGGAGGTTCCACGGAATCTTGCACTGGTCCAGATCCTCCTGCAGAACTGCCATGAAACAGAAATGAATCAAGCACTGGTGTGCATGACTGCCATCATAGTGTCCTTGCTCAAGTAAATCCACAAACAGCTCAATTCAGAATTGAGCTCTGTGTAAAAGAACAGAAATATTACTAACAGTGTACACAATGTACTCGTCAGAATGGCTGGAGATGAAGCTGGCTGACCAGCATGCAGATTCAAAATGATTCTAAACATACAATATGTAATGTACATAATAATTATATATATATATAATGTATAATGTATAATATATATATATATATATAATATAATATATAATATATATATATATATATATATATAAATAATATAATGTACACAGAATAAGCAAATGGTAAAACAAACCCTAAAAAGCAAGTACAAACCGGATTCCAAAAAAGTTGGGACAAGTAGCAATAAGTGGCTGGAAAAAAGAAATGGAGCATATAACTAACAGCTGGAATGTGGAATGTGAGGTCTTGATAAAAGAAAGTCTCAATCTTAAAAAGACTCTAAATCCAGAGTCTTAAGGAAGAAGGTTCAGCATACCTGGGCCTTCCTCCACTACAGTAGACAACGATTCTTTATTTCAAAAACTTCACTTATGAGAGCGAGGTGTAAAGCTGAGTAATTAATAGGGTACATTGGGGAAACTGTAAGGTTTAATCATGGGAATTAAAGGGAAAATTTTTATTGAAGAAAAAGGAGAAAAATTTTGAAATTTCCATATGATGGCTTTTATTGGGAGAAAACAAGAGTTCACAGGTCTATGGTTCCTTACATTTTGTTGAATTTTTGAGATCTTATGCTTTGCAGGGGGGTCTCTTTCTGCAAGTGTGTAAGGCCTAAAATTCACTCTTGAAAATGAGAGAAATGGCAGGACTTTGATTTGTGACGTACTGATAAAAGCCACGTTGATTTGATTTAAATAGAAACTAATAGTTATTTGGGCAAATTAAAAATATAAATGTATGACAATATTGATGTATAGTGCTGTGCAGGGGTTTGGAGCTCCTGAGAATGTGTGCATTGGGTGAGTTTTTATATAGGTGTGGTGCTTGTGTTGTGCTTATGATCTAAATAAATGGGAATAGAGGATTAATTTAACATAGTGTGTGAGAGTGAATTGGTGGAGCAGTAATTTGTTTGGGTTCTCTTTGAATGCAATAGTTTGATGAAATTGAGATACATTGAATGGGGGAATTGTTTTAGGCCAGTGGAACTGAGGAATGGCTTATATGTTTGGTTGGATGTTGAGCTTTAATGTTGCTCATTTGGGTTTAATGAATTAACAATTGTTGCTCAGAAAAAGAGGTTGAATCTTATAGTCTCTGGGGTTTGGATCTCTGTGAGGTGCTGTTGCTTGGTGTGAAGAAATTTTTAGCTGCCAACTGATAAGTGAAAGTACTGCCAATTGTGTGAATATTGGAAAACTCTGAGTGTTTGACATTGGTGCTTTCTGGGGTTTAAACATACCACTGCGATGTTTATATGTGAAGATTACAACATAGTACATTAATCTTATCTTAGTATATACATTTTAAGAACCAAGATGCAGGGTTGGAAATTTACTACCATGTGGTCATAAAATAGTATGTGACATGTTTATGTTAAACTGGTTAAGCCGGACCAGATGTTAAAGGAAGTTGTATTGAGGATGGACTTAGTTTTGCCATCAATCACTTTAGACCCTTTTTAGGGGGGTTGAGATTAAGGTCATTTAGGCTTCAAGCCAATGAATAGATTTGTTAGAGGTGTTTACAATATTGAATGAAGGGTAAAAATGTTATGAATGAACTAAATGTTGGTAAATAAAATACAAATAAGCATATTGAATGTTTAATTACTAAGAAGTAAGCTAAATGTATTAAATTTCTATTTGTGTTTTTATCCTGTGGGGTGTGTGTGTGTGTGTGTGAGTTCTCTCATCTGTGAGGAGATGGTGAAATGAGGACCAGGAGGAAAAAAGGGGGGTCAAAGTTACCCAGAGCAGAGCGGACTGCCCAAAGGCCAGTCATTTTATCCACAAACTTCTTTCACAAACACCTGCATTGATACATTTAGATTAAATCATTAATAGGTCTCATTATTAAAAAGTAATAATTGGAAATTTATCTATTTATCTATTTGCATTTAGTCCATTATTGGTGCTATAGTACATGACATAGACTTCTTCAAAGAAAGCTTGGCAACAGGTTGTTCATTTTTAAGATAATAAATTGATTATAAAGAATTAACAACAAGGTTTATGAAGAAAAATTATTATTTGTAAAGGGGTTTCTGATTTAAGCTTTGCTATAAGTGTAATGGGGTTGCAAATATTTAGTGGTAATCATATTTAGAAGTGATTGTTGAGCCTTATATAAGTTTGTATATTCTTTAATTACAAGGTAGTTATTGAATGTTTAATAAATCTAGGTTTATGGTGCACTTAGTAGTTATATCACTTAGTAAAGGGGATTTAGTGGTGTGAATTGTATTGCATATTAAGGTTTGATTTCTCTGAAGTTGGCAAATTCAAATGGGGATTAATTTTTATTGATTGTGGTAATATAGTGGCCTATAAACAGAGAAAAGAGGGAGAGAAATAATTAATAAGTGTAAGTTGGGAACATATTTAGTCATTATTATGCCAAAAATGGGCACTAATGTTTCAAAAGGGGTTACTCCTGTTGATATAGTTAAGAAAAATAATCCTTTAATAAAAGGCATTTCAAGAATATCAGAAAAATTTTATAAGCGATGGCCTGACATAGACCAACCATGGCCGGTAGAGGGGACACTTAACCCAGATGTAATTAAAACAATAGAGGTACTTGTATCAACATATAAAGCAGGACAGAAGAAAGAACATCAAGGAGAAAAGTGAAAGGAAAAAAGAGAAATAGAGCTTGGCATTCTCCAGTTATTTGAACAAGAGAGTCAGAAACTGATGAAGGCGGCGAAGGACAAGAGGAAGAAAGATGTAGAAGCAATTAACCAACTTACGAAGAAAATTGAAAAACAGATGGCAGAAGTTAATGTGTCTTTTTCACATGTGGACTCAGTTAAGACACCACCACCTTATGAGAAGGAAGTGAAAACTGAAAAGGCCTATCCTCAGCTTCCAGTGATTAGTCAAGGAGGAAATTATCACATTGAAGACAAAGATGAATGCATCATTGAAACAGGACAAGCAGAGACAACGATAAAACTGTATCCGAGTTCCAAAAGCAAGAAGAAAACTCGACGTCTGCAGACTACAGGTGAACTGAGAATGAGAAGGAGGACCATTGGAGATGAGGATCTGAGTGACCAGGAGGAGGCCATGGGTGGATATGACCCAGCCATTAGACAAATGCTGGCTAAAGCAGAAAAAAGAGGAGATGTGAGTAGAAGGAAAGAGGACTCAAGAGATGGAAGTTCTGATGAAACAGAGAATGAAGAAAGTGATGATGGATGGAAGAGTAAGGGATCTTTCTCTGAAAGAGGATTCTTTCCTGCAACATCCAGCACAAAAGGAGAAGACAGACGGAGAGCTTTGAGAGAAGAAGAAAAAAGTATAGACCAATGTTTATTGAACTTAGATAATGCTTCTAGCTCACTGGAGACACAACTGAAAGAGTTGCAGACATATGAGGAAGATCTGAAAAATGAAGACACTAAAAAATCTGAAAGACAATACACATTGTGTCCAAAGAAAGGGAAAACACTTGAAAAGATGTGTCCAGTGATAGTCTGTGGACGGAATTTGGAATACAAGCCTTGGCAAAATACAGATATGTCAGATATCATGGAAAAATTGCCGACTTTGCAAGAAGGAGCACATCCTTGGATTTCAAAATTGGAAGAGCTTCTGGTGGGAACGCAGTCTGCAATAGGTGACATAAAGAGACTTTTAGCAAATCTCCTGGGAGTTCCAGCCATGGAAGAAATTCTACAGAAAGCGGGCCTAGAACGATATGTAAGAACTGCTGTTAATGATCCAGAGCTGTTTGCTGCAATTAGAGGTCGAATGTGGAGAGTATTGAAAGATTCATTTTCAACCAATGTGCATCCTGACAATATCCTGATTGAGTCTTTGGGAGAAGAAGAGAACCCGAGAGCCTATGTGTCAAGAGTCCATCAGGTATGGAGAAATGTTATAGGAAATGATCCAGATTTAAATCAGATGGAGCAGTCAATTTTGCGAGCCAAATTACAGAAGGGACTACCCTTACCAGTGAGAAGTAAACTGGCAGAAGTAGTGGGTCTCGGAAGCATGGCAAAGAGTGTCTATACAGATCATATAGCCCATCAAGTGGAGCTATATAGAATGAAGGAACATGATCAGAAAATACAGGATGAAGAGACCCTCAGAAAGCTGAACCAAATACAACGGGTGGACAACAAGAAAAAAGAAAAGAAACAAGCTGTAGTCATACAAAGTCAGCCTCCTAATCAGCCAGGACCACATCTGGATCAGACTCAACCTCAAGTGAGCCAGTCAACGTCAGATGCTCCAGTGACTCCCTGGCCACAGCCAGTGTTTGGTCAGGTGCAGACATGGAGAGGAAGAAGTCAAGGAAATCTAGGAAGAGGAAGACCAGGAAGATTCAGTCTGAACTTTCAGCAGCCTCCTGAAGTTTGCTATAATTGTGGATAGTTTGGTCATTTTGCTCGTGAATGCAACCAGCCAGGAGGAAACTTCAGGGGATACTTTAGAGAAGGATTCAGAGGAGGATATAACCAAGGTCAATCAAGGGACCTGTGAACCCTTATAGGGGCCCGGAACCAGGATCCTAGGGATGCCCGGAGAACTCGCGTGGGAGATGTCAGCTGGTAGCAATAGGGCCGGAGAGAGATCCAACAATAGAGGTGAAAATAAATAATCAACCATTGACAATGATGGCAGATAGTGGAGCTGCTTTCACCTGTATTCAGCCTGAAGATGCTATACACCTCCCCAGGTCTGGTCAGATGATTCGGACAATCGGGTTTGAGGGTGTAAAACAGCTGATTCCTCTCACAGAACCAATTGAGCTCTGCTATAAACATCTGAAGACTACAATACCCATACTGGTATCAGAACATACACCTATTGCACTTTTGGGAAGAGATGCTTTGTCCAGACTGAACTGTACAATAAAATGCACACCAGACGGCTGCCTGGTGGAAGTGCCGAATGAAATGATTGATCAACTGATGATGAAAACAGAGACTGAAGCTTCTTCAGTATTTTGGATTGGAAATCTTAGCGAAGAATTCTTGGAACCAGCCAAGATGTGGGAGAAGTTTATTGTAGCAAACATGCCTGATGCAAAGACTCCAGAGTATCCATTTCATTGTACACTGAAATACTTTAAGGATGCTGAACAATCAGATGCAGAACAATGGCTGAGTCATCAACCAAAGCAAGTTGAATTATGTTCATGTTGCATAATTTTGGGACCACAAGGAGCTGCTACGAAGATAGACAAAAATGATTACTTGCATAAAGAGTTTGAGATGGGAAAAAGTGTACCACATGTGACTTTACTGGTGTCTGAAGATTGTGAGCAGAAACAAATAGGTGAAATGATGGCAGAAGCAGAAGAAGTTGTCTTTAAACTGCTTAAAGAGAATCTTCCCATCTGGAGGAGTGAAGATCAGCGATTTATTAAGATTATGATTACTGCTCAAGGACAAGGACAGCCACAAGTCGTCAGGATGACACATGAATCACTTTACAATGAGAAGATGAATTCAAACTCTTTGAAAGAGGAAATGCTGCGATGTGTTCCAAAATGTTTATGGTCACAACATAGCACTGACATTGGATTTGTGAAGTCAGCTCAACCAGTGAAAGTTGAACTCCGACCAGGAACAAAACCTACGTGGAAGCCTCAGTATCCTTTGAATGAAGAAGCAATCAAAGGGATTGAACCACAAATTGAAGGTCTTGTGAAGGCAGATGTTCTGAAGATAACACAGAATCCGCAGAGTAATACACCTTTGTTGCCTGTGAAGAAGCCAGATAACTCTTATCGTTTAGTACATGATTTGAGAGCAGTAAATGAAGTAGTAGCAGACTTTCCAGCAGAAGTGCCAGATCCACCTGTTTTGTTAGCCCAAATTCCTCTGGATGCAAAGTATTTTACAGTATTAGATTTATGTGGTGCATTTTTTAGTGTTCCACTAAGTGTAGAAAGTCAGGGTTTATTTGGGTTCACATACAAGGGACAATTCTATGAGTATAAGAGATTACCACAGGGATATAAACATAGTCCTCACATTTTCAATAAAGTATTGAAAGATGATTTAGTTGGGGTAGATCAGAAGTTAAAAAGTACTGTCATTCAATACATGGACGATATTCTTCTCTGTGCACCAGATGAGGAAACATGTCTTAAGGATTCAATTACTTTGTTACAGACGCTGACAGAGAAAGTGCACAAAGTCTCTCAGAAAAAATTGCAGTATTGTCAGGAAAGGGTACCCAGCAGGCACAGGACGTCAATTTGACGTCAGAAAGGCGTTGGTCTCTAACGTTGGACAGACGTTGAGTTTTAGTTGGAAATGAAAATCGGGTTGACGTCTAAACCCAACGTTGCCTTGACAACAAGCTTCAACGTTGGACAGACGTTGAATTTTTGTTGGAAATGAAATCGGGTTGACGTCATAGCCCGATGTTGCCTTGACAACAATTTTCAACGTTGGACAGACATTGATTTTTAGTTGGAAATGAAAATCGGGTTGAACCCAACATTGATGTGATGTCAAGACTCAACGTTGGTTAGACGTTGAAATATGGTTAGTAATCAAAGTCAGATATTACTCAAAAATTAACGTCAGGATGACGTCAAACTCCAACGTTGTGTAGATGTTGATTTTTAGTTGGAAATGAAAATCGGGTTGACGTCTAAACCCAAAATTGATGTGACGTCAAGACTCAACGTTGGTTAGACGTTGAAATATGGTTAGTAATCAAAGTCAGATATTACTCAAAAATTTACGTCAGGATGACGTCAAACTCCAACGTTGTGTAGATGTTGATTTTTAGTTGGAAATGAAAATCGGGTTGACGTCTAAACCCAACATTGATGTGACGTCAAGACTCAACATTGGTTAGACGTTGAAATATGGTTAGTAATCAAAGTCAGATATTACTCAAAAATTTACGTCAGGATGACGTCAAACTCCAACGTTGTGTAGATGTTGATTTTTAGTTGGAAATGAAAATCGGGTTGACATCTAAACCCAACATTGATGTGACATCAAGAACCAACATTGGTTAGACGTTGAAGTATGTTTAGTAATCAAAGTCAGATATTACTCAAAATTTAACGTCAGGATGATGTCATGCTCCAATGTTGTATAGATGTTGAATTTTAGTTGGAAATGAAAATTCGGGTTGACGTCAAATCCCAACATTGGTGTGACATCAAGACTCAATGTAGTTTAGACATTGAATTATGGTTAGTAATCAAAGTCAGATATTACTCAAAAATTAACATTTGGGTGACGTCAAGCTCCAATGTTGTTTTAGTTTTAATGAAAAATCGGGTCGACGTCTAAACCCAACACTGGTGTGACATAGAGCCTCAACACTACCGTATTTCACATTTACAGCATACTACTGTAATTAAATAATACAATACTTTACTGTAAAAACTGATTTACAGTAAATAACTGTCAGCTGAGCTCCCAGACTATTACTGTATTTTTACAGGAACATTAATGTATTTCAACTTTACAAAATACTACTGTAAATGAATAAAACTTAACTGTAAATATTGGGATTTACAGTAAATACCTGGCAACAGAGTTTCCAGCCAATTACTGCATTTGTACAGGAACAAGATTGTATTTAAAATTTACAGAATACTACTGTAATTGCATAATACAATGTTTTACTCTAAATATTTAAATGTACAGTAATATTTTCAGCAGAATTGCCAGCCATTTACTGCCTTTTTTCAGAAACAATACCTTTTTACAGAGGAACACTAATTACAAACAGTTTCTAAATTACATTCAATTCTTTATATATACTGAACAATACCAGCATGTAATATTTTTGTATTAAGATTATAGTGTTACTATTAAATAAAAAAAAATCAAGTCTGCCAAGCATGAATACTTTAAAAATACTATAACCATAACATACACAAAAGAAGTCCAAATCTACATTCAGAATTAAAATCAGTAACACGCTTTATTAAAACTGAATATATGCAAAATGTGGACAAATTTCAAGTACTACATAACATGTTCAAATCATTTATTTTTTTACTTGAACTTAATATTTTTGCCCCTTATGATATTTGCTTTTTTTTTTCCTAACCAAAAATACTTCACAATATCCAATTACATTATTGCCTTGATGAATTACAAGGTGCCCAAATCTTTATAGTAAAACATTACGTTATATCAAATGACTTTTGATCTTACCAGACAACACAAATAGTGACCATAAAACATCATGAAAAATGTAATAAAAAATATGTAATCTGGATTGCTAAAACTTTGTATTTCAAATATCATCAATGAACCCAACATGTTACTGACTTAGAGTCAGTTTTGTGTTGAACATGACCCTTTAAATACAAACCGGATTCCAAAAAAGTTGGGACACTAAACAAATTGTGAATAAAAACTGAATGCAATGATTTGGAGGTGCCAACATCTAATATTTTATTCAGAATATAACACAAATCACAGATCAAAAGTTTAAACTGAGATAATGTATCATTTTAAGGGAAAAATATGTTGTTTCAAAATTTCATGGCATCAACAAATCCCAAAAAAGTTGGGACAAGGCCATTTTTTACCACTGTGTGGCATCCCCCCTTCTTCTTACAACACTCAAAAGATGTCTGGGGACAGAGGAGACCAGTTTCTCAAGTTTAGAAATAGGAATGCTCTCCCATTCATGTCTAATACAGGCCTCTTGGGCCTTCTTTGTCACACCTTCCTCTTTATGATGCGCCAAATGCTCTCTATAGGTGAAAGATCTGGACTGCAGGCTGGCCATTTCAGTACCTGGATCCTTCTCCTACGTAGCCATGATGATGTGATTGCTGCAGAATGTGGTCTGGCGTTATCTTGTTGAAAAATGCAGGGTCTTCCCTGAAAGAGATGACGTCTAGATGGGAGCATATGTTTTGAGCATATGTTTTGAACATATGTTTTGAACCTGAACATAGTTCTCTGCATTAATGGTGCCTTTTCAGACACGCAAGCTGCCCATGCCACAAGCACTCATGCAACCCCATACCATCAGTGATGCAGGCTTCTGAATGGAGCGTTGATAACAACTTGGGTTATCCTGTCCTCTCTGGTCCGGATGACATGGCGTCCCAGTGTTCCATAAAGAACTTCAAATCGTGACTCATCTGACCACAGAACAGTCTTCCATTTTGCCACACTCCATTTTAAAAGACCCCTGGCCCAGTGCAAATGTCTGAGCTTGTGGAGCTTGCTTAGAAATGGCTTCCTCTTTGCACTGTAGAGTTTCAGCTGGCAACGGCGGATTGTGTTCACTGACAATGCTCTCTGGAAGTATTTCTGAGCCCATTCTTTTATTTCCTTGACAGTGGCATTCCTGTTCAAGGTGCAGTGATGTTTAAGGGCCCGGAGATCACAAGCATCCAGTAGAGTTTTATGGCCTTGACCCTTATGCACAGCAATTGTTCCAGATTCTCTGAATCTTTTGATGATGTTATGCACGGTTGATGATAACTTAAAAATCTCTGCTTTTTTACGCTGGGTAACACCATTCTGGTATCGCTGCACAACAAACATCTTTCTGCGCAACAATGGTGGAATTGGTGATCCTCTTACCATCTTGGCTTCAGAGAGACACTGACACCCTGAGAAGCTCTTTTTATACCCAATCAGGTTGTCAATTGACCTAATTATTGTTAATTGGTCTTCCAGCTGTTCGTTATATGCTCAATTTCCTCCTTTTTGCCACTTATTGCTACTTGTCCCAACTTTGTTGGGATTTGTTGACACTGTGAAATTTTGAATGAACATATATTTTTTTTTAAATGTTACATTTACTCAGATTAAACTTTTGATCTGTCATCTATGTTCTATTAAAAATAAAATATTGACATTTGCCATCTCCACATCATTGCATTCAGTTTTTATTCACAATTTGTTTAGTGTCCCAACTTTTTTGGAATCCGGTTTGTAAATAAAATTTAATTCAAAGTCCATCAGTTTCTTTAAAGCAAGGATACACACGGATGCATGGTCCAGGACTTCTTGGTTGCTCTCTACGTTGACCACCCCTGGGGATTTGTACCAATGAGGCGTCTATAAAAATAAAAATTCCACAGTTAGTAACATAGCATGTGGAAATAAAGGTACAAAAAAGTTGCAATAAAAATTTTGTACACAAGAGGATACAGTAAGGGGAAGATCAGATGACATCATGGGCAAGACAATTTTTAAAACTAAACATAGCACAAAAATAAGGATATTTTTGTTTGGTATATTATATCTTTGTTGTAACAATGTTTCTTGGCAATAAATCTTATACTGTTGGAATCATGTTAATTTCCCTTTGAAATGGTGCCACATTTATAAGGAACATGCATTTGTGGGATGAGCAGTAGAAATGAGTATGTGGGTTGTGCCAATGAAACATTAGCCCAATCCTCTCTGCCAATGCCAAAGAGCTTATTCTGCCATTGACTCGTTTGGTGAGTTGTGACTGGCTGACTGAAGTTTGAAGAAACAAGACATATTGGCAATTTAACAATGTATTCTTTTAACAAATAGGAGCTTCAGTAGCGTGTGGAAGAACCATAAACAGCCAAAACAGCCCAGGACTTTCTCTTCATGATGGTCACCATCCTGGTTACACACTGCTGGTCACACATGTGGTTGTGTTGGTCACTGTGGCATGAACAGCACTCCCAAGCTGATCCCACAAGTGTTCATTGGGGTTGAGGTCAGGAGCTAGCAGGCCATTCCATCCTCTCCACTACCAAATTCTGGAGGTAGTCTCTGATAAACACCGCTCTGTGGGGGCAAGTGTTGTCATTTTGGAGGTTAGAGTTTGGTCCCAGACTGTGGAGATATGGGATTGCCACTGGTTGTAGAATTTCATCTCAATATCTTTTTCTGCATTGAGATTGCTTGCAATGACGATAAACCTCATTTTTCAAGTGAAGGAGATGCCACATCACACCATCACACAAAATAAGCTGTTTGGCACTGGCAGTGAGTATTTGACAAATTTTTCACTGGTGCAATCCACATACTCAGCTCTACTGCTCATCTCACAAAAGCATGTTTCTTACAAATGTAGCACCATTTAAAAGAGAAATTGACAGTAATGGTATAAGGTTTATTGGCAAGAAGCACTGTTACAACAAAGAAATAATCAACCAGACAAAAATTTTCTTACTTTTTGTGCTATGTTTATTTTTATTTTTCTGCAAGTAATCAGAGCAAATGAGTGAGGTAAAGGGTGAATTACATTAATAATTACAGTTAGATAATGCAGCATGTCCTATTTGGTGCTAAAAATAAACACTAATACTTTGACATTGTATTTTGTTATGGCTTTCATAGTGTCATTTCGTATCATATATCTCCATTTCTTTTAGGCATATCGAGATATGAATTTTTGGTCATATCGCCCAGCCCTAGTTGTCGCTTGCTCACACTTTTTGTAGTGAAGACTGAGGATAGATATTAATATGAACTCAACAAAACCATTTTTTTCAAAAGTACTGCAATTTCAATTTGATACCTGATCTAAAAGTCATGTATACTGATATGCTATGCAATATTTCAATGTATCATAGTAATCAGAAAATCCTGTATTTGACTTTTAATTTCACATATCAAAAGCACAAATTTCAACTGCATCAAATAATTCCCACAATGACCCTGATTAGAATTAAATGGTTGCAACAGATGAATGAATGACAGTAAACAGTAACTGCCCTTCATAATAATTTCATAAAGAATTATCCAACAGAAACGGGTCAAAATATTAAAAAGCAATTACCTTCAGATAATTTTAGAATTTTTTAATCCATTTTCATACATGGGGTTTCTGCATCAGTAAAGTTATCATATTTCAAGGTTTTTATATATAATAATACTTTTAATTACAGGTAAGATAACATTAAATAGAGGCTAGTTTAATTCAGAGAAGGAAGTAAACAAGTAGAGAGAGAGAAAGAAAGAAATTTCCTGTCGATATTGGAAATTGAAATTTTAGTACAAGGTGAATAGGGCTGCCTTTCCAGAAATTAATGGAGGCTTGAGCAAACATAGGTCACTTGTCCTTCCACTGTCAGCAAATATCTTGCATTGGTCAAAAATTCCACTGTAATTAATTCAAATGTTAAACTTTTGTCATTCTGGAGTATCATGCAATTATATATACATACCCAGAATAAACATCTGAGGACTCACAAGCAGGTTAAGGGTTTCAAAATCAGCAACTGTGGCACTTGCCTAAATGATGAGAATATAAATTATTTTAAGTCTTCAACATTTACCATTGCAGTTTTCAATGACATGTCAAATTAAAACCTATATGATATAGCCTAGGTCTAGTTTCAGTTTTCCTGTTTTAATGATACCTGTAAATGTGAGCCTTAAATGCAGCCAACTTCCTGAAAGTCATGGCACGACGAGACTCTCCACATTTAAAACATTTAGTACAGAGATATAAGATGTCATTTCATATGCATTACAAAAACCAACACACTACATTTGTGATCACAGAACTGGTAGCCAACATTTAGTATTTAGACACTTTAAATGCAATACTCTTAAACTCTGATAAACAATTAAAATGTACACTCTATATAAACTAAATAACAAAAATGGGAGTCTCAAATCAGATTTGGAATGGTATGGAGCCCCTAAAGGGACTGGGGGAAAAATTAAAAAAAGACTATTGATTTTGTGTTCCCTTGCAAACATTATTGCATTCCCTCGCAAATACATTGCGCTCCTTTGCAAATGTTTTATGATACACAATTGTCTTTGTTACGGAGCCCCTAAAGGGACTGGGGAAAAAAGACTTTGGCGTTCCTTCGCAAACACAATTGCGTTACCTCGCAAATACTTTGTGGGCTCCGTAGTACTGTGCTTGCTGTTGATTATGTGCTTGCTGTGCGTGTCAGGTGAACTATGGAGCAGCTCGTTGAAATTTACTTTGATCTTGGACTGAAATATAAAGACATAGCATTTCTTCTCAACAAAGAACATGGATATGTTATTGGGGAGTGCCAACTGAAACGTTTGATGCTGTGTTGTTAATTGCTTAGCAAAGAGGATGAAAGAATTTAAAGTGCAAGCGCATGGACAAAGGTTACGTGAACAGTATTAGCACCAAGCACGGTGGCTTGGTGGTTAGCACGTTCGCCTCCCAGCGCTGGGATCTTGGGTTCAAGTCCCATCTGGGTGGAGTTTCCATGTTCTCCCCGTGTCTGCGTGGGTTTCCTCCGGGGGCTCCGGTTTCCTCCCACAGTCCAAAAACATGGAGGGTAGGTGAATTGGCTTCTCTAATAACTGTCCTGGTGTGTGAATGAATGTCTGTATGTGTGAGCCCAGATATGGATTGGCGCTCTGTCCTGGGTTAAACCCTAGTGCCCGATGCAGTCCTCCAGGTGGACGGTCGTTTCTGGTTGAGAGTACGCTGTGCGCGTTTGGCTGCCGCTTCTCGCCTGTGTGTGTGTGAATTGAGCGTTCTGAGCAGTGTAGATTGTAAAGCATCCTTGGGTGTCTAGAAAGGCGCTATATAAGTATAATAATAATAACAGTTTCCAATCAGTGGGAGAGAAAGGAGAATGAACACCTAAATAAATGTGTAGCTATTGGTAGTGTACTGGAGTAATGTGTGTAAAGGTCAGTCAGAAAAGGGTATCCTGTTTTTACTGCAGCTTTATTTAAAAAAAAAAAAACAAAAAACAAAAAACAACATTTTCCAGATAAAACGAAATGCATGGTGTAGCGACCGGCTCTAGCTCCACAGCCGTGTCTGGAGTCAGCGCGCTGAGCCTCTGTAAAAATTAGCCCGCAGTGTGCCCTGAGATCTCTGTGTTGCGCCTTACACCCTCCATCTTGTTATTGAATGACTGGATTTTTAAAAGTCTTTGCTTGTTAAGGTTTTTAATTAACATTCTTAGCTTGACCCCTACCCCAGTCAATAACAATAAAAAAAAACACAGCCTTCCACACTTTTTCTTTCTTTCATGAAGCAGCCTACGTCTCATACAACTGTTACTATGGAAATACGGCGTTCTGACTAGAACTTTCAGGATGCTACATAACATATATAAACCTGTTGCTGACAACTTCTGATGTTAGGCAGTTCCTTACAGATGTATACAGATGTATTCCTTACAGACGTCGCACTGGCAACGAAACTGTGTGTTAGTAGAGATAAATAAATACATATATATCTGTTTCAAGTGGCTGGATTTCACTGGAAACTGCAGTGTCCTGATGTGTTGACTGAGCCACAAAGACAATTGTGTATCATAAAACATTTGCAAAGGAGCGCAATGTATTTGCGAGGGAACGCAAAATCAATAGTCTTTTTTTTTTTCCCCAGTCCCTTTAGGGGCTCCGTAGAATAGAGCTCAAAATTCTGCAGCAAAATACAGTAGCCTATAATTCTCAACACAGCACAAAGTAAAATCTATTTCACTCCCCCCATCTTGCACCTCATTCACACCTGACACTCCAAATATATATTAGCTAATAATCTGGAATGGAGTTTGTCTGTAGCTAACATTACATGTTTACAATGTCTACAACATCTACGTTTACAATTCTCTGTTATAATGAACGTAGCTAATTTTACCAAACTGACCAATATCAATGACCAGAATCCCTGTCCATCTCTATGTTTATATTTCCCTCCGTTCTCTTCTTTAAAAAGCATTACTCTGCTAGCTAACTAAAACTCGAATAGTACCCGCAAGAAGCCCAAAACTGGACTTTGAGTTTACAATTGTTTGTACAGTCAAATTATCGTTCTCTACTATGCTAAATATAAATAAATAATGCTACGACTGACCCGTCCTTTCACCGGCAGCCTGTTTCAATGGAGCAGAACCATCTCTTTCTTTTCTTCCCGCCTCTTCTCTCCTACCTTTCCCTCAGCCTCCTGCTTGTAAGCCGTCACAAAACTGGTGATGTCTCCGGCTTCAATCCCCTCCAACGGACTAATTTGAGGGGGGGAAACGCCAGTTGACGATATCTGCGACGATAAAACATTAACATTTTTTGGGAGCAAACAAGTGTGCAAATTCCACAGTAGTTATCTGGTTAAATGTTCGCGGCTATCATAACTAGCACCATCTATCTTGCTAAAAAGCAGTACCAAGACAATGTGGTTGGAAACGTTTAGAGCTGTATGATTAAAACATACATTTACTCATTACTTTTGTTCCAAAATCCCTAAAGTACAACGACGCTTGCAGCCTCTGAATACGTTTTGTCTCTTTCTCTCCGTCTCTGTTCTCGTCACCCCGCCCCCAGGGAACCGTTAGCCCGTTCTCGCTAACCGCCCCACCCTCAACAAAATAATTTAAATAAAATAAAACAATATTAACACAAATCATCATCATTATCATCATCATCTTTTAAGCTTGTCCATTTCAGGGTAGCGGTGTAACGAAATGAAAAAACACAATTCTTTCTCTTTTTTCATTTGGACGAAAAGTATTCACTTGTCCTGTTCTGGTTTTGTTTTGTAGTGAGGCCTACAACTGACGTTACAAAAATAAATTGTACCATTGCCCAGGGGGGGGGGGGTATTTTGGAACTAATGTAATTACGAATGTAATTTTGGAACTAAGCTATATTTACGTTGTCAAAACAATAAAATAAGTGATAAATAAATGGTGTAAATAAGTTACTCACCTTTAGATGCCATTTGCAGTCCTCAGCCTCCCCAGCTCACAATACAGTGAAATACTGTAAAGCTAGCTTCATTGCTGCTTCCAGTCTGTTACCCAAGATACATTACAATACACAGTAAAATACTGTATTCAAAAATACATTACAATACAGTAGCAAACTCGCTACAGCATTTATTTATAGTGTGTTTTGTATTCTTAAGACGGCAAGCATATACCTGTCAAATGGCTTGAAAATGTTGGTAACCCACTGATGGTAGGCCACTGCTGGTCCACCACTGGACCGCTCAGATTATTGCCCACTTAAGAACATCTCAGTAGTTTTTGATCTCTTAAAACTAATTTTAAATGATTTTGATGATTTCTTATTCTATAATTTTACATTTTGGTCATGGTATCTCACAACTGAATTTTGTTATGTTATGTCAATATGGCATCAGAATAATGTTTTGAACACACTGCATTTTGGTTTCTTAACATTGCAGCTTGGGGCAGCACGATGGTGCTGCAGGTACTGTCGCTGTCACACAGCTCTAGGGTCCTGGAGCGGCAGGTGACTGTGAGTAGTTTGGTGTGTTTTTCCTGTGTCCACGGGGGTTTCCTCCAGGTGTTCAGGTTTCCTTCCAAGGTCCAAAAACACATGTTGTTAGGTGGATTGGTGACTCAAAAGTGTCCATAGGTGTGAATGCATGAGTGTGTGTCACCCTGCGAAGGACTGGCGACCCCTCCAGGGTGTGTTCCTGCCTTGCTCCCAGTGATTCTGAGTAGGCTCAGGACCCACTGCGACCCTGAACTGGATTAGCGGTTACAGACAATGAATTAATTAATTAATTAATTTCAGTATGGTAGAGTATCAGAATGATGTTTGGAATTTTTTATAAAATTCAACTTGGGACTGCAACAGGTAGTGTTGCTGTCACACAAATCTAGGGTGCTGCAGCTGTAGGTTCGAACCCTGCTCCGCATGACTGTCTGTGATTAGTTGGGTGTGTTTTCCCTGTGTTCATGTGGGTTTTCTCCGGGTGTTCCAATTTACTCCCATGGTCCAAAAACACATGTTGGTAGCTCAGTTGGCTACTCAAAACTGTCACATAAGTGTGTGAATGAGTGTGTGAGTGTGTGTCGCACTGTGAAGGAAAAGTGCCCCACTGATTCCAGGTAGGCTCCGGACCCACTGCAACCCTAAAGTGGATAAGCAGTTACATTTAATAAATGAATGAACGAATGTTGCATCTTAAACCAACTAAGTATATCCAATATTGTTAGAATGTCACATTGAGTTGACATTTAGATTATGATGTTTATCATACACTGGGTTTTGATTACCAATACCTAACAAATAAATGTAGGTATTTTACATCAAGATGACGTTAAATATGAAGTACTAAACCCCACGACCTAAAACCAACAAAATATCAATGTCTATTGATGTTAGTCTAATGTTTACCAGGCGTTGGGTTTTGGTCACCCTATATTATAACTTAAAGTTGGCATTTTTTTATATCAACTTGACATCAGGATGTGACGTTTGGAAAATGTTGGATTTTGGTTACATAACATCACAACTTAAAGCCAACAAATTTTCAATGTCTATTGATGTTAGAATGGCAGGTTGAACTGACGTTAAAATTCAGACGTTTATCAGACGTTGGGATTTGGTCACCATACCTTACAACTTAATGTTGGTAATTTACGTCAATTGGACATCAGGATGTGACGTTTGGAAGATGTTGGATTTTGGTTACATAACATCACAAATTAAAACCAACAAATTTTCAACGTCTATTGATGTTAGAATGGCAGGTTGAACTGACGTTAAAATTCAGACGTTTATCAAACGTTGGGATTTGGTCTCCATAACTTACAGCTTAATGTTGGTAATTTATGTCAATTTGACATCAGGATGTGATGTTTGGAAGATGTTGGATTTTGGTTACATAACATCACCTCTTAAAACCAACAAATTATCAACGTATATTGATGTTAAAATGGCAAATTGAACTGACGTTAAAATTCAGATGTTGGGATTTGGTCACCATACCTTACAGCTTAATGTTGGTAATTTACGTCAATTGGACATCAGGGTGTGACGTTTGGAAGATGTTGGATTTTGGTTACATAACATCACAACTTAAAGCCAACAAATTTTCAATGTCTATTGATGTTAGAATGGCAGGTTGAACTGACGTTAAAATTCAGACGTTTATCAGACGTTGGGATTTGGTCACCATACCTTACAACTTAATGTTGGTAATTTACGTCAATTGGACATCAGGATGTGACGTTTGGAAGATGTTGGATTTTGGTTACATAACATCACAAATTAAAACCAACAAATTTTCAACGTCTATTGATGTTAGAATGGCAGGTTGAACTGACGTTAAAATTCAGACGTTTATCAAACGTTGGGATTTGGTCTCCATAACTTACAGCTTAATGTTGGTAATTTATGTCAATTTGACATCAGGATGTGATGTTTGGAAGATGTTGGATTTTGGTTACATAACATCACCTCTTAAAACCAACAAATTATCAACGTATATTGATGTTAGAATGGCAGGTTGAACTGACGTTAAAATTCAGATGTTTATCAGACGTTGGGATTTGGTCACCATACCTTACAGCTTAATGTTGGTAATTTACGTCAATTTGACATCAGGATGTGATGTTTGGAAGATGTTGGATTTTGGTTGCATAACATCACTACTTAAAACCAACAAATTATCAACGTCTATTGATGTTAAAATGGCAAATTGAACTGACGTTAAAATTCAGACGTTGGGATTTGGTCACCATACCTTACAGCTTAATGTTGGTAATTTACGTCAATTGGACATCAGGGTGTGACGTTTGGAAGATGTTGGATTTTGGTTACATAACATCACTACTTAAAACCAACAAATTATCAACGTCTATTGATGTTAGAATGGCAGGTTGAACTGACGTTAAAATTCAGACGTTTATCAGACGTTGGGATTTGGTCACCATACCTTACAGCTTAATGTTGGTAATTTACGTCAATTTGACATCAGGATGTGATGTTTGGAAGATGTTGGATTTTGGTTGCATAACATCACTACTTAAAACCAACAAATTATCAACGTCTATTGATGTTAAAATGGCAAGTTGAACTGACGTTAAAATTCAGACGTTGGGATTTGGTCACCATACCTTACAGCTTAATGTTGGTAATTTATGTCAATTTGACATCAGGATGTGACGTTTGGAAGATGTTGGATTTTGGTTACATAACATCACTACTTAAAACCAACAAATTATCAACGTCTATTGATGTTAGAATGGCAGGTTGAACTGATGTTAAAATTCAGATGTTTATCAGACGTTGGGATTTGGTCACCATACCTTACAGCTTAATGTTGGTAATTTACGTCAATTTGACATCAGGATGTGACGTTTGGAAGATGTTAGATTTTGGTTACATATCATCACTACTTAAAACCAACAAATTATCAACGTCTATTGATGTTAGAATGGCAGGTTGAACTGACGTTAAAATCCAGACGTTTATCAGACGTTGGGATTTGGTCACCATACCTTACAGCTTAATGTTGGTAATTTACGTCAATTTGACATCAGGATGTGATGTTTGGAAGATGTTGGATTTTGGTTACATAACATCACTACTTAAAACCAACAAATTATCAACGTCTATTGATGTTAGAATGGCAGGTTGAACTGACGTTAAAATTCAGACGTTGGGATTTGGTCACCATACCTTACAGCTTAATGTTGGTAATTTACGTCAATTTGACATCAGGATGTGATGTTTGGAAGATGTTGGATTTTGGTTACATAACATCACTACTTAAAACCAACAAATTATCAACGTCTATTGATGTTAGAATGGCAGGTTGAACTGACGTTAAAATTCAGACGTTTATCAGACGTTGGGATTTGGTCACCATACCTTACAGCTTAATGTTGGTAATTTACGTCAATTTGACATCAGGATGTGATGTTTGGAAGATGTTGGATTTTGGTTACATAACATCACTACTTAAAACCAACAAATTATCAACGTCTATTGATGTTAAAATGGCAAGTTGAACTGACGTTAAAATTCAGACGTTTATCAGACGTTGGGATTTGGTCACCATACCTTACAGCTTAATGTTGGTAATTTATGTAAATTTGACATCAGGATGTGACGTTTGGAAGATGTTGGATTTTGGTTACATAACATCACTACTTAAAACCAACAAATTATCAACGTCTATTGATGTTAGAATGGCAGGTTGAACTGACGTTAAAATTCAGACGTTAATCAGACGTTGGTATTTGGTCACCAAACCTTACAACTAAATGTTGGTATTTTACGTCTATTTGACATGAGGATATGACGTTTATTAGACGTTGGATTGTGGTTACATAATATCATGACTTAAAACTAACAAAATATCAGTGTCTTATATCGTCAGTTTCTTACGTCAGTTTAACATTGGTATTAGACGTTACCCTGACGTAAAATTTTGGTCATCCGACGTCACGACCAACATTCAACCACATATCAACGTCTTTTGACGTTGGTGGCCAGCTGGGTAGTTTATTTAGGGCAGACCATAACACAGGGACACAGATGTATTTCTGATAAGCAGTTAGAAGCTATTCGCAAAGCTCCCAAACCCAGAACAGTTAGAGAAATGATGACATTTTTGGGTATTGCAGGGTATTCCTCAGCATGGGTAGAGGACTATGCTAGTTTAACAAGACCTTTGAGAGCTATGATTAAAGATACAGGGAATGCTCAGCTTTATTGTAATCTTTCCTGGACACAGGATGGCCTTTTAGCTTTTGAGACAATAAAACAGAGGTTACAAGAGGCTCCAGCATTAGCTCTGCCAGATTATTCTAAGAATTTTTTGTTATACGTGTCCACTTCTACTGGAGGAAAATATGCATGTGCAGTTGTTTGTCAGCCAACAGGTACGGGAACCAATCCCCAACCAATTGCTTATTATTCAACTGCTTTTTCAGAAGTGGAATTGGGGTTACCAAGTTGCTACAGAGCAATGGTGGGAGTGTACTTAATGAATGAGAAAGCATCATCTGTCACGATGGGTATTCAGTGACAATTCTTACCCATCATAGTCTTAGAAATCTTCAAAATTTTGGAAAATATACTCTAACTATGCCTAGAATTAGAGATTATCATAGGCTCTGTAGTGGAGTACGGACCGAATAAAGAAATGAGAGTTCTTAATAAAAACTCTCCACCCTAAAAAGGATTTTTGTTTGCAACAGAATCCCACATTCCACAGAACTGCGTGTGTGTAAAAACGCTGTACTCTTCCCCCACACACAAAAATTCACCTAAAGTCTACATCAAAAGCGCCTGTCTAACGCCTCCAGATAACAAACCCAGTTTATGATGCTCTTAAGAAAAAGAAGAACAAACAAAGTGGTGAAAACCAGAGTTAAAAGGACTCTTTATGGCCGTGGCGCCTAAACGACGGAAACGTTATCTCAGGCCTACCAAACAGAGGGCCCCAGATGGTAAAACTGACTGAACTTGGGTTGACCTCCCGGTAACCATCCGCACAGGACGAACAGCATGGACCAACAGCGACCCCAAGTGGACATTGGCGAAACTATGTCTCGCCCGAGGTCGCCTAGACACATAATAGAATAATCAAATTCTGATAAATATGTGTACACGATATGTATGAATGTCATTCTTTGTGTCTTCAGATGAACATCTATCAACCAATGAAGTGATGTTTATTACTGTTTTCAATCATGAAAGAAAGTTTCTGTCTCTAACTAAGAAAACGAATTAATATCTTCTAACATGATATTGTAGTTGGACGTAATCATGGCGTATCCAAAATAAAATTATATGTAGATGTTTGATATTGATAATCTAGGACACATATTATGCTATACCACGAGTATGTATAAGTAAATTTCTATGATATTCAATGGTGTGTAGCTCTCTCCCCCTTTTTCTCTCTCGTTAAGCAAGTCACTTGAGCCTCGGACCCGGATCCAATCAAAGGAAGGACACCTCCCAATAGGGCATGACCGCGCTACCTTTGAAAAGAGAGTGTTGACTCATTCTCTCTCTTCTTTTTTGGCTTTTCTTTTTGAATCACTCTTACTGTCGGCTCTTACTTCTGCTCTTACTTCACGCGCTCCCACGCGCTCTATCTTACGCTATCTTTCTAAGTTTCAACCTCTCCAAGCAAGACGTTTCTCTTCTCCATGCCGACGAACAAAGACTTTAAAAGGACCTCACTCAGCTCCCCAGGAGACGTCTTGAGTTAGCTAGTGTGAAAGAGATTTACGAACAACGTCGAGTGATTTGAATACCTTCTTTTCTTTTTAATTGTGTTTATGTTTTATTGCCCAATCTAAGTTTAATCTCACAACTGATCAAAGCAGGTGAACTTATTCGTGGCCAGAGTAAGAAACACCGCCGAGATAGAAGAAAGTCATAGAATAAGTGAGCCTATTGAATCGATTTGCAGTTCTGGATCTGCAGGAACTAGCGAAACTTTTCGTCCAAAACGTCCATATGGTTGGACACTCCTGCTCAGGACAGTGAGCCAAAGAGAGGACCCTGCCGCCTGCGTCATTACGCTCCGAGTACGCAGAGGCGACTCGACCGACGAGGAAATAACTCCACACTGACCCAGCCTGGAAACTTCCGTGGGAGAACTGAGGAACCAAGCGAGACGCCATCACTTCCAGGACCTCAAAGAGCCTCTGTACCCGACAAGTAGTTGAGAATCGACGAAAAAGTAAGCTAAACCTATGCACTTCCAGAGCTGAAAATTGAATTAAGTCTCTTGATAAATTTATACGTTAATTAAATCTCAGTTAGCAACACATTAGTCACAAGTCCTAGTGCCTAGCTTATTTTTAAATTCGAATCGGCTTCTCCTGCGTTGATGCCGTGAGATTTCAAGATTATGCTATGTTAAGTAAATATTCTTTTTCTTTTTGTTAATAAATATTTCCATTATTTGAAATCACAGTGTGTGGAGTCTGTTCATTAAAAGTCTGAAGATCCTGAAGAACTCACTTAGCTTGGCTATCATTCATTCTCAAACTAATTATTAACGTTTTAATTACTTAAGCCAATTATAAAATTTTAATTACTATCATTAGTCAAATATCAGTAATCATAAGAGTTTGAATAAGGTCAATGCTACAAGCACAATATATAAATATATATAAAAATATATTTATATCACAGTGTATATACAAACTACACTTCATATTACATTTATTATTTTTGGCGCCCACGCGAGGCCAGGAAAAAATCTTTTAATGAACAAACTGTAAACACTGGTAAATAATCTCAGCTTGGGTTTATGAAATGCTTTCCACTGTTTATGTTGCTGAATAACGATTGAGATTCAAAGCTTGATGTGGGCAATTTCATGTTGTGTATGTTACTGTTGAAAATCTGTTCTGTGGTATATACCGTTGAGAAAAATAAGCTTGGTTGTTTTTGAAGTTTTGCATGCATTAAATTGAGGCCTTGGTACGCCCATTGCGCGGAATCCGTTTTGGGATAGTGCTGTCAGTTCGACCTTCAGCCACGAATTCCGGCGAGAGACCACCAAACCGAATTCCTCCGTTCGTTTTAAAACTGGGTCGCTACCAGCATTAATAACGAGATCGCGCGCTAGGCGATTGGGAGGTTATTAAAAGAAACAGCCGAAAATACGGCTTGTGTTAATAGCGGTCTGCTCTCATCAGCAGGGAAATTCAAAACGCCCCCAAAACAGAGGAAGACTAATTCCCTCTTGTGGTTTAAGTGCGTAATTGCAGGGAAACTCCTTCATAACTAGCATCTATTGAAGCGTGTCCTCCCGTGCTTCTCCTTGTGGTCAAGTGTGGTGCTACACTTGACGTTTGATTCCCGTACACCCTCTAGTGGTTGGGAGGTTGTCCGCCGAGGCAACCTTAAGTGTTTAGCAGCCCTCTGGTGCTTAAAAGCTGTCATTACAGATGAAATTCTTTTAAAGTACCTTAGTGTAAAATCTCTGTTCCCTTTTTAATTTTAATTTTGATAAAGTATCTGAGCGTTTAAAAACTTTATGCCATTTTAGATTCTAATTTGATAACGCCCTCTAGTGTTAAAACTTCCCGCTACAGTGGAAATTCCCATTTGTGTTATATTGTGTCTGCTCATGCCGTGTTTATTAGAATTCCCACCAGCGCCGACTGGTGTTCATTGCTGCTATTGCATTATAACTTGCTTGTTGCCCTCTGGTGCCCCAGTCTGGTATTACAATTTAAGTTCAACTTTAATACTGAAGCTTGCCGTTGCCATTCAGACTTACCTTCAGTACCCTCTAGTGGAGAAACTTGCTATCGCAATTAAAATTGTCGACCAGTTCACACTGATAAGACCTGGTATTACAGCTCTAGTGGCAGTCTCTAAACTCTGCACATCTGAATAATTACGATTAAAGGCTTGGAAGCATAATAAGCTGATACAGCTATAGCAGACAGTGTGCAGTAATTAGAGAGTGACACTTTAACTTGATACCAGATCATAAACGCAGTTAAAAGAGAAAGTCTTTTAATTTCGCTATTCTTAATAACTCTTCAATTTGGAAAATTCTTTTACATTCATAATCCTTTAATTGGAAATTATATTTAGTTAATAAATTTTACTTTAGATTTTTCTAAATTCTTTAATCCGAATCTTTTCTTTTTCGACAATTCTTTAATTAAAAAAATAATAATAAATTTTTTTTTATATAATTTTAATTATTGAAACATTTTTTTTTCTTCTTTTGCTCACTTGCGTATAGCAACTTTCACTCCAGCCTCTACTACTAACAGACTTCCCTTAGAGATTCACAAGTGAACTCCAACACCATACAGACTAGCAGTTACTCTTAGAGCACTCGGTACAGGTGAATTTAGTTTGGTTTAGTTAGAAAGGGATTAACGGAGTTAATCCTAACTAAATTAAAGTAAGTAAGTTACACCTCGCAGTTAAACACAGCTAACATGGCAAAGGGAATTCTCCCTCGGAAGTATATGTAGAAGGCTTGTGGGATGAGGCATTCTCTGTTCTGACCAGCATCATGAGTGATGTGATGCCTGGATTCGCAGAAACTGTGCAGAAGACCTCCCTGGTCGGTTGTGACCACATGGTGGCCAAGTGGATAGAGAACCACTTAACCCACATGGTCAAGGGCAAGTCCCTAACTGAGGCATTAGGTCAAATAGCCATCCTCGCTTTAGTACAGCTCAGGGCCAGTGAACGTGAACTTGACGTATCACGGCGACAGCAGGCAAAGGTGGAGGCAGAGTTAAGTCAACTTCAAAGTGAAATGGCTGAAGAGAACACACTGCCCCAGGTCACTCCTGACGTACCACCTAGTGCCGCTACAGAAAGACAAAGCCAGCAGGAAGATAGTGAGGATCAGGAACTAGACTCAGGGACCGTAACCTTTAGAGCTGCTGCAGCACCTCCTCTGGTATCAACTGGTATTTCACCTTCCCCTGTGTCTCCTGTCAGTCATCCCTTACAATGCCCTGCTAGACCCAGAGCACTGCAAGCCAGTGTCTGGCCCCCTCAACCTTTACCCTCTCAAGGTCCCTCATACAAAGACCTAGATAAAATCGCGCGTAATATAACCTGCTTTGATCCCAAACCTGACGGTTCTAATGATATCTTTTCTTACCTAAAAGATATTGATTTCTACCTCCAAAGGTTCCCCGGGATCACAATAGATGACAGACTAAATGTGATTAAACTGACCTCCAACCGAGACGTCAGTAACTTCATTGAACGTCAGCCAGACTATGTAAAAGCGCGATATGATGTGCTGTGCTAAGCATTGGAGGAAGAATTCTCCAATCACCTGTCACAGACAAGACTGGCCGCTGCTTTGAATGTAAAACAGCAACGCCAGGAATCCCCTCAGCAATATTATAATGGACTCAGACAGGCGTATTTCGGACCTAGAAATGACTCCGGAATGGAGGAAGAGTTAAATTTCAAATCACTATTTATCCAAAACCTCCATCCCCACACCAGTCATCAGCTGGGAGTCTCAGCTTGCCCTCGCACCCTGTCAAGCAGACAGCTGCGCGATTTAGCACTCAGAGGTTTCCTAAAATCCCAAAAAACTCCCAACAGACGGTCCGAAACCCCCCAAGTCTTTAATGTCGACTCCAGCTCCCCACATTTAGAGTTGGAGGGTGCCACCCAGGCCGATCCACCAAGATCCGCCCTGGACCCTTCCCCCACTCCGTGGGCCAGTGAGGGCCCCAAACCTCCTCCGCCCTCACACCAATACAAGCGCTACCCTACTCGCAGGCCAGACATAAATCGCGACAAAGATTTCTGGAACCCTCGGGACAGGGCTGGGTATGGTCGTGACTATTACCCTACAGAAAACCGCGGTGTAGGCCGTGGAAAACCAGCACATCCCCATAAGGGATATGAGGAAACAGCTCAGAACCAGCTTTCTGATTCTAATATAGAAAAGAAAGAGAAATACTGGTATCAAAATAAAGAAAATCACGCCAAAGACAAGCTTAAAGCAAGGAATTCAGCTCTAAGGAGTTAGAGGACATCCACTGAATGCTTGCAATGATTTGTAAAGAGAAAAAGAAAAAACCTGACGTTCTTTCTATCACCTCTGTGCGGTCTAACCCAGAGCCATCCTCTAACACCCCAGAAATGTTAGAGAGTTATGTGGGAGAAGTGACAAGCAAAGCTCCGTCTTCTAGCGCACTGTGCAATCACCTTGTCACCCAAACAAATGCTGAAGACCAAATGATACAGGGGGGTGACTCACAAACACCCTCCAGTGCTGTTTTGGTTGTTCAGTTAGATGGTAAGGAAGGTTTAACGCCAAACGACCCTTCAGTCATTGAAGGCGACACACCCATCCAACAATTCATGGGACACTTAACTGAGAAAGGGGTTGCACGCAAATTCTATTTGTCCACCATTGTGGAAAGAAGGCTAGTGCATGAGGCCCTGCTGGACACTGCATCAGATGTCACGCTCATGTCGTCCACCTTGTTCCACCAGGTTCGAGCCATTGCGCAGCGTGAAAATCGCGAGATACAGCTCCAAAACTGTTCTCTTAAAATTCAGCCGTATGCACATGCAGGCCTCACGATCCAATCTATGGCACTAATACACTTAGCCATTGGACCAATGATTTTAGTGCATCCAGTTCATGTGTCTCCCCTTGAAACAATTCCCTTCCTCATCGGCAAAGATCTCCTTAATCGCTTCGAACCACTGATTGACTTCAAAAGGTCAAAGAACTGGGCACAAGTGCGTGAGCCTTTGCCCATCTGCACCCCACACCACCGGGAAGCTCAGTGTTGCCGTCTCGAAATCCGGCCTGAATCAATAGAAGATCCATCAAGTCAGATCCCTCACTTTGAGGAAGAGGAAACTGAGCCCATGGCGGCCACACCAGAGACTGCAATCTCTTCCTAGCCCCCTAATGCCATGTTAGAACAGCGGAACACATTCCTGTGCACTTTCACTAAGCCGACAAACACTCCCGGCCTTCCCATCGTGAATGGTCTCACAATGCAGGACTATCATGTGGACAATGTAGTTCTGGCTCTGTGGACTGACAAGTCCGCCATAAGCCAAACCCTCTTTGACACCCTGCGCCTCACTCAATCAAATATTCCTTTGGTGAGCAGTCCTTGTCGCTTTCCTCTCGACCCAACATCAAAAGTAATGTGATTGGAACAAAAGGGTACTCACCCATTATTTCTTGGTCGTCCCTAACTTGCCTCATGACGCTTACATTGGAAGTGACTTCTTGGTGCGCCTCAATGTCCACGTAGACACCCTCAATAGTGTGCTGTGGTCCTTGACTGATGTTTCAACGGAAACCTGGTCCTCAGATCCCAGCAACCTAGGCTCAGGACAAACTATTCCCGAGGTATGTCAGGCCACTAACCAAGGTTCACTTGTGGTACCTGCGAACACCGCAAATGTACCCATCCGCTTGGTCATGCGACCTGGCCAACACTTAAGCCACGCGCATGCACTTTTCCAACCGTCACCTCAGTTCTTTGAACTAGGCCTCACCCTCGAAGCCACACCTTTGGTGGAAACACGAGCAAGATCCACCTATCTGTTCGTACGAAACAAAACCACTCAACCCTTGACAATTCCTCATTCATCTCCTTTGGGTTGGTTGGTCAGTACGAAATTCCATGACTTCGAGTTGCGAATCCCGATTATAGGACCAATGCCTGAATCCCTGCTTCTTGATCATCCAGAATCAAAGGTGTTCTATACTCATCCGTCACGAGCTGTTGCTCTCTTCTCAGCTCTGGACATGAGTAAAGACGCCATTTGCAGAATAGATCTTGCTGACGATGATCAAATGACGGTCATGGTTCTTTCTTTAGAATTTCGTATCCAAGTCGAACAAGTTCTAAAGGAGGCCGATGCCCTCCAAAACAAAGAAGAACTTGAGAAACTCTGTGAAGTGCTTCTTAAAAATCAAAAATCTTTTGCCAAAGATTCAACGGACTGTGGTCTCACTGACATTCATTCAGTGCGCATTCCCACTCGTCCAGGAGCACCACCCACATTTGTCAGCCAATACAAAATTCCGTTGGCATCCTATGAACCGGTACAAGAAATCATTGATGACTTGCTGGAAAAGGGCATAATTTGACCCTGCAACAGCACGTACTCGGCACCATTATGGCCCGTCATAAAACCCAATGGTAAATGGCGCCTGACCATCGACTATCGGAAACTAAATCAACAGGTTCCCTTGTCTCGGTGGCCGATGACACAATTAGAGCAAGAACTCCCCTCGGTCCGAAACGCTAAATACTTTTCCACCATTGATGTAGCCTCTGGCTTCTAGACCATCCCGGTGCAAGCAGAAGACCAACACAGGCTCACTTTCACCTTTGCAAACCGACAGTACACATTCACTCGCCCCTTTGGATATGCCAACTCGCCCGTGGAGTTCAACATTTTCTTAAACAAAGCATGCCCTGATGCCCGCGAGCGAGGCACCCTCATATATGTGGACGACATACTCATGCGTAACCACTCCCTACAGGCACATATTGACAAGATTGATCATGTTCTTGACCAGCTTACAACAGCAGGTGTGAAAATATCACTCTCCAAATGTCAGTGGTGCAGAACAAAGGTGAATTACGTCGATCTGCTCGTAAGCACTGATGGTGTTGAACCACAAGTGAGTCGAGTGCAAGGAGTAACAAACCTCGCAGCACCCACCAATCTTAAGGAACTCCGCAGTTTCTTAGGAGTATGCAACTACTCACGCCAGATCATAGAAAACTATGCGGACCTAGCTCGTCCACTTTATGACCTCCTAAAAAAGGATACTCCATTCACCTGGGGCGAAGCCCAGGAACAAGCCATGCAGGCACTGAAATCGAAACTGTGCACGGCCCCATGCCTTGCCTACCCTGACAGTAGCAAAAAATTCTACCTAGAAGTAGGGTTCTCTGACCACTGTCTCAGCGCCGGGCTGTATCAATTACATGACAGAGACAAACGTGTCATAGCCTACGCTAGTAAAACTATGCTGGCTGCTGAAAACAAATACAGTGACTGCGAAAAAGCACTACTAGCAACAGTGTGGGCAGTCAAACATTTCTCCAACTACCTAGGTGGTCAGAAGGTGATTGTTGAAACTCATCATCAGCCAGTCACTTTCCTGAACAGCCAACGAATTCGAGAGGGTGTAGTAACTAACGCTCGAGTAGCCTCCTGGTTAATGGCTCTCCAAAGCTTTGACTTGGAGGTACGTTACACACAAAACTACAAGAGGCCTCTAGGCACAGGCCTTGCTTCCTGCAGGCGATGCGAAGGAGACATTCCTTCCCAAGTGCCACAAGCTCCAGAAACCCTCTTACCTACCGTGGCTAACCACCACTATTTCGATCCTAACACATGCAAAGACCTTGTCACTGCGTATGTAGATGGTTGTTTGTTCCGCCGAGAACACACCCTGATGGCAGGGGTGGGTATTATCGGAATAAACGGGTGGCCTCACGAACCCCTAAGTTTCAAATTGGGTGCTCAGTCCTCCCTATATGCTGAAATAGCAGGAATTCTCATCACAATTCAGTTTGTGGTCCAGAAAAGCGTAAAAACGTTGGTGATCTGCACAGACTCCAACTACGCGTTCCTAAGCTTCACATGCCACTTGAAACTGTGGAAAACCAACAACTACACCACGTCAAACAAAAAGCCAGTCAAACACAAAGAGCTTTTCGCGGCATGTGAACACTTGGTAGACACACATGACCTGCAGATCTACTGAAAGAAAGTGAAGGGTCACTCCCAAGTCCCGGGAGATGACAAAGAATTCAATGACCAAGCAGATAGCTTAGCCAAACAAGTGAAGGCACATCATGGACATTCGATCCCTCCCTTTATCCAAACCCGCCCGACATTGAAGTCCTAGCCATTACACGTTCTCGAACTGTAACGAAGGCATCGCCTGACAATGCTAAAACTACCATTGTCTCTATTAACCCTGCTTTTTCTGACGTTGACTTAGTTACTCTCCAAGCTCGAGACCCATCAATTTCTAAAATGCTTAGCCATGTCTCTGACCCATCTACATGTCCCATCTCAGCCCAGGATCTTGACACCATACCAGGCCTTAAAGACCTATACGGCGCCAGAGCTTCCCTCCAAGTCGTCAAAGCCTTACTGGTTCATGCCACTGACTCGCACACTTCACCTACGTTCGTGGTTCCTCAGTGCCACAGGGGGGTGATGCTGATGCACGCCCATGACTCCCCATCTGTGGGACACAAAGGGGTCAAAGCAACACACCATGCGCTCCGGCAGGTGGCATATTGGCCCCACATGGTAAAAGATGTGGCTGACTACATTAAAGGCTGTCTGGTATGTTGCCAATTTTAACCCTCAAATCCTCTTCATAGAGCCCCCTTGCAAAAGAAAGGATTATCCTTCCCTTGGTCAAACCTCCAGATAGACTGGGTTGGACCATTCACTCGAACAGTAAGAGGTAACAAGTACTTCCTCACAGTCACGTGTGCATTCACTAAATGGGTAGAATGCCTCCCCGCACCGAATGACACAGCGCTAACCACTGCATACTTACTGATGAACCATGTCTTCTTACGGTTTGGCCTACCCAGCCGTGTCCACTCTGACAGAGGGACACATTTCACAGCTGAGGTCATGCAGCAGCTCTGGCAACTCTTAGGAGTAAAAGCCAGCCTTCACATTAGCTACCATCCTCAAAGCTCAGGTCAACCAACTGTTGTTAGCATACTGAAAAAGTACGTAGCAGCAAACCAACGAGACTGGGATGTCAAGCTACCCCTTGTACTGATGGCCATATGGGCGACCCCACACGATGCGGTCGGGGTCTCACCCTTTGAGTTGATGACAGGGAGACAGATGACTCTGCCTCTACATCTGTTATATCAGCCAGGTGAAGCTAGCATAGCCGTAGCCTACACCACTCATCAGTATATGGAGGATCTGCAGAAACACCTCAAAGCCACTTTCGCCTTTGCCCAGCAGAAACTGGAAAAAAGTGCAGAAGGTCGTAAAGCGTACTATGATCACAAAGCATCCCACGACGAACTCCAAGTAGGGGACAAGGTATGGTACTACATCTTTGTCCAACCTGTTGGAAGGTCACGAAAAACAGGGGGGAATCTGGCCCGCAAATTCCTACCCTGATGGTCCGGTCCCTATAAGATCACAGACAAACTGTCCCCCGTTGTTTACAGGATCAAGATAAACAAAGCTCGGGGCAGTACTGAACTCAAGTGGGTCCACCGCAACCAAATCCGACCACACACAACCCCCATGGGACTTGTAGGGGATACTAACGCTTGTGTTAGGTCATAAACAACAGAACCAAAGGCAGGAAGGGTGTTGGTTAACGGACAACTACAACCTTCTACTCACACCTTAGTTCTTCTATCCCTTTTTCCCCTTTCCTCTCACTCTTTAGCAGGCAACAAGCTTCTAATCAGACTGAGGACACTCAGGGTGCAAGACCCTAGTCCCTCATCGTCAACTATTGTAGAGTGTTTACCCTAGGAAATTTTATCAAAAGGGGGGTATAGTGAAAAATGTTATAACTTGTCTAAAAAGACTCACCGTAAATACCCTAAATCTAACCATAAGCATCTCTTCCGGTAGGATGGCCCCGCTGCTCATTCTCCTGATCGTCTGCTCCCTAGGAACTGCCGTGCTCCCTGAAGTGATTGAACCGGGTCCTGACTCAGGAATAATACTGAAAGACCAGCCGGGACTGCTAATCACTAATTGCCGCCTCCATACCCAGAGAGTATTCGTACGGTTGAATTCCGCCGAAGCGTGTAGAAAAAAACCTACAGATAATCACTTTGCAGACTGGCCGGAATGGTAGATGGACTGAGGAAGCTATCAGCCATGCTGAAGCCGACGTAACTCATATGCTCCGCCAGCTACAAAAGTTTACCATAACGCAATCAGAACTAAATGGTTTTAACAAACGACCTAAACGCTTCATAGGCGGATTGCTAATAGCAGCTGCAACTGTGGGATCACTACTAAGTCTTGGTACGTCCACCGTCAACGCTGTCAATGTAGCCACTGTTAAACGTCAAGTAGGAGAATTGCAAGCTGAAATTCCAAACATTAAAACCCAATTAGACAAACAGCAGCAACACCTACAAACAATTGGGCAAACCCTACGTGGCACCGTCGTAGTGCTCAATGCTCACAGTGAATTGAACAAAACCCTCCAGACGTTCAACTCTATGCTTTCAGTAGTGCAACATGACCTTGCCCACATCCAGCTTGTGAATATGCTATTGTCTGATATGCTACAAGAAGTCAGCTCCTCTGTGGATAGCCTAGCCTGGGAAGAATTCCTCCCTACCTGGTGCCTCTATCCTTAGTACAGGAGATTTTGTCAACAGCAACTCGAGAAGTAGTTACTGAGTAGTTCTTCTCCAAACACACCATCGAGCTAGATACTAAAACACTAACTCGCCTAGAATATGAGGGAACCCAAGTCATTGATCTAACCCCCATAGATAACACTCTTAGAGAGCTGTCGTCTCAACCCCTATGGCCAGTTCAGCCTGTCACCTATGCATGGTCCACTCCGGACACCTTATTAGTTGCCCTGGTAGGATTAGGATATCTTTTGACCTTTGGTATAGCTTGGTTCTATTTCAAACGCACTCGAGCCCTCCAGAGCAGGTTAGAAACTTGGTCTAATAAAATGGTCAAATTCGTTAGACATAAGAGAACCCAGAGAGGTGAACCCCCAAGTTTTAGATATGAAGCCGAAGGCCATGTCGAAGAACCAGCTCTCGAGGTTGCGTTTGAACAAGACCTACCCCTAAATAATTAGAATCCCTTCAGCATGCAAACATCCACACTCCATATGCACCCATACACTGATAGGAAGACATCAGCTCTGGAAATGTGTTTGAATATGCTTGCTGATCTCACCTTCCTCCACAGCAAAAGTTCTTTTCAGCTCCATGCTCCCTGCCAGATCATTAAACTGAAAAAAGGGGGGAATATAGTGGAGTATGGACCGAATAAAGAAATGAGAGTTCTTAATAAAAACTCTCCATCCTAACAAGGATTATTGTTTGCAACAGAATCTCACATTCCACAGAACTGAGTGTGTGTAAAAACGCTGCACTCTTCCCCACACACAAAAATTCACCTAAAGTCTACATCAAAAGCGCCTGTCTAACGCCTCCAGATAACAAACCCAGTTTATGATGCTCTTAAGAAAAAGAAGTACAAACAAAGTGGTGAAAACCAGAGTTAAAAGGACTCTTTATGGCCGTGGCGCCTAAATGACGGAAACGTTATCTCAGGCCTACCAAACAGACGGTCCCAGATGATAAAACTGACTGAACTCGGGTTGACCTCCCGGTAACCATCCGCACAGGACGAACAGCATGGACCAACAGCGACCCCAAGTGGATATTGGCAAAACTACGTCTTGCCCGAAGTCGCCTAGATAAATAATAGAATAATCAAATTCTGATATGTGTACGCGTATGTATGTATGATTGTCACTCTTTGTGTCTTCAGATGTACATCTATCAACCAATGAAGTGATGTTTATTACTGTTTTCAATCATGAAAGAAAGTTTCTGTCTCTAACTAAGAAAACGAATTAATATCTTCTAACATGATATTGTAGTGGGACGTAATCATGACGTATCCAAAATAAAATTATATGTAGATTATATATATATAATATATTTACATATATTATATATTATATACTATTTACATATATTATATGTAAATAGTTTGATATTGATAATCTAGGACACATATTATGCTATACCACGAGTATGTATAAGTAAATTTCTATGATATTCAATGGTGTGTAGCTCTCTCCCCCTTTTTCTCTCTCGTGAAGCAAGTCACGCCTTGGACCCAGATCCAATCAAAGGAAGGACACCTCCCAATAGGGCGTGACCGCGCTACCTTTGAAAAGAGAGTGTCGACTCATTCTCTCTCTCTTCTTTTTTGGCTCTTCTGTTTTGGCTCTTCTTTTTTAATCACTCTTACTGTCGGCTCTTACTTCTGCTCTTATTTCACGCGCTCTAGCTTACACTATCTCTCTAAGTTTCAACCTCTCCAAGCGAGACGTTTCTCTTCTCCACGCCGACGAACAAAGACTTTAAAAGGACCTCACTCAGCTCCCCAGGAGACGTCTTGAGTTAGCTAGTGTGAAAGAGATTTACGAACAACGTCGAGTGATTTGAATACCTTCTTTTCTTTTTAATTGTGTTTATGTTTTATTGCCCAATCTAAGTTTAATCTCACGACTGATCAAAGCAGGTGAACTTATTCGTGGCCAGAGTAAGAAACACTGCCGAGATAGAAGAAAGTCGTAGAATAAGTGAGCCTATTGAATCGATTTTCAGTTCTGGATCTGCAGGAACTAGCGAAACTTTTCGTCCAAAATGTCCATATGGTTGGACACTCCTGCTCAGGACAGTGAGCCAAAGAGAGGACCCTGCCGCCTGCGTCATTACGCCCCGAGTACACCCGAGACGACTCGACCGACGAGGAAATAACTCCACGCTGACCCAGCCTGGAAACTTCCACGGGAGAACTGCGGAACCAAGCGAGACGCCATCACTTCCAGGACCTCAAAGAGCCTCTGTACCCGACAAGTAGTTGAGAATCGACGAAAAAGTAAGCTAAACCTATGCACTTCCAGAGCTGAAAATTGAATTAAGTCTCTTGATAAATTTATACGTTAATTAAACCTCAGTTAGCAACACATTAGTCACAAGTCCTAGTGCCTAGCTTACCTTTAAATTCGAATCGGCTTCTCCTGCGTTGATGCCGTGAGATTTCAAGATTATGCTATGTTAAGTAAATATTCTTTTTCTTTTTGTTAATAAATATTTCCATTATTTGAAATCACAGTGTGTGCAGTCTGTTCATTAAAAGTCTGAAGATCCTGAAGAACTCACTTAGCTTGGCTATCATTCATTCTCAAACTAATTATTAACGTTTTAATTACTTAAGCCAATTATAAAATTTTAATTACTATCATTAGTCAAATATCAGTAATCATAAGAGTTTGAATAAGGTCAACGCTACAAGCACAATATATAAATGTATATAAAAATATATTTATATCACAGTGTATATACAACCTACACTACAGCTCGTAGAACAAGAAGATGTCACCCTAGCGAGGTGTGTCACAGTAAATCCAGCTGAGAACTTGCCAACTCCAGAGGATGGTGAACCACATGATTGTGTATGAGACGTAGAGAGGTATTCGAGACTTAGATCTGATTTGCAAGCTATTCCATTGCGTGAGGCTGAAGTGGAGTATTGGACGGATGGGTCCTGTTATCGTGTAGGAGATAAATTGAGGGCTGGCTATGCAATAGTAAGAGCCCAGGGGACTGAATTTGTTGTTGAAAAGGCTGAAGTAATTCCACAGCCTGCATCTGCACAACTTGCTGAACTTCTGGGGTTAACAGAAGCATGTTTGTTGGCTGAAGGTAAGCGAATAAACATATACATAGATTCGGCGTATGCCCATAATGTGTGTCATTTGTTTGGATCAGTGTGGAAAAACAGGGGGTTTAAGAAAACTGATGGGTCACCAATACAGCATCATGCTCAAATTATGAAACTGTTGCATGCTATGATGAAACCTAAAGAAATAGCAATAGCTAAATGTGCAGCTCATAAAATGGATGCATTAAGGGTCTCACAAGGGAATAGAGCAGCTGATGGAGCTGCCAAAGCCATTACAGGAGCTGACAAACTCGGGGAAGTGTTTTTGGTAACTCGTGAAGTGGATTTCGAAGAGAAGGTGACACTTAATGATGTACTTTTAATGCAGGAAGCTGTTTCAGATATAGATAAACAATTGTGGTTAGATCGAGGTGCCAGCAGGGATTCTACTGGTCTCTGGAGAAACCATTAGGGGTTGATAGTAGCACCCCCGGACTTGTTAGGTCTGATGATTCAAGAGGCACATGGGTTAGCTCATGTGGCTAGGGGAAAAGTTAGGAGGAAGATTACAAAGGAGTATGGTTTTTGGGCACCATATTTGCTTGAAAAGATTGATTACGTAATTGGCAGATGTACAATTTGTTTGAAAAATAATGTTCGCAGGGGGTTGATGGTTCCGCCTGGTTACATTCCAACACCAAGGGTTCCTATGCGTGAGTTAGTTGTGGACTTTGTTGACATGATAAAACCAGTTGAAGGTAAGAGGTATATGCTGGTTGTTGTGGACAGGTTTTCACGATGGCCTGAGGCATGTCCAACCAAGCGTAAGGATGCTCAATCGGTTGCCAAGTTTTTGTGTAGAGAAGTCATAAGCAGATGGGGACTTCCAGATTGAATATACTCAGATAATGGGAAAGAGTTTGTGGATAAAACGGTGAAATTAATTTTGCAAAAATTGGGAATTAAACAGCGTCTGGGAGCTGTGTACCATCAGCAAAGTCAAGGGATTTGTGAAAAAATGAATGGTGTCTTGAAAAATCGGATTGTTAAAATCTGTCAGCACACGGGGTTAAATTGGATAGCAGCACTTCCATTAGCATTAATGGTGTGTCGCTCAAGTGAGCTGCAGGATTTACACATGACTCCTCATGAGTTTATGACAGGCAGACAAATGCCAACGCCATGTTTGCGTACAAGTGGGAAACGTCCAAGTTTAGCTCTTTTAGAAGATGACATGAGAGCATATGTTTCATACTTAGCTAATTTACATAAAAGAATATCCACATACATTTCAGAAAAGCAAAGAAAAGAGGAGAAGCAGGAGAGGCTGGATGAGCAAGGGAAGAATACAGTGTAGCCTGGAGACAAGGTGTTTGTAAAGGTATTTAGAAGAAAATGGTATAACGAATGCAGTGAAGGACCTTTTGAAGTTGTTCGCAGTACTGGAATGGCAGTTCAAGTCAAGGGGTCTCCAACGTGGTATCATTTATCTCACTGTGTTAAAGCACCAAGTGAAGAGGAGCCTTTCTCAAAGGGAGGAGAGGTTGCAGGTTCAGGAGAACCGAAAGAACATGGGGGAGAACAGGTTGAAAATAACATGCAAAAAACAAACCAGAGTAGATCTCCTGAAGAGGAGATTGTCCCTGGTTTGGATGATGCTGATGACTCTGTGTATATTTCTGACGATGCCAGACATGACACAGCAGATTGTAAACGAGACAAAAAGTTTGGAGAAATTTAATTTCAATATGTCCCAGAAACAGCAGGTCCCATTCCAGAAAGCAGTAATTCCATTTCAAAACAGTTCAGAGACTTGGATCAAGAGAAGAGTCCAAGACCAGTTCGGAAAAAGGTTAGACCTAAACGGTATGAGAACTAAAGAGAATGAAACTTTAAAAAATTTTACTTTTCCAGTGTCAAAAGTTAGTGAGGGGGTAAATGGATCACATCTAACTACACTAGTGCCTTTGATAATTTCAAAAACGTCATCACCTTTCAAGACGGTGGTTAAAGCTAAATTAGGTAAAGCAGTTCATCTTCCCTGTAAATGTGGAAGATTTAATACAGGGAGTAATAATCCTCCTGAGTGGAAAAATAGTCGTGGTGAAAAAGTGGTGTTAACAGGACCTGAATTTGATCATTTGCCTCATGACCAGAGAAAGTATCTTTTGTTTAATGCCTTTAGGTGGTTCAGAGTTAGAGATGATTGTTCAATTCTTTTACGTAATGTTACATGGGAAGATCAAGGGGAATACACTTGTACCTATTTGGAGCCAGAGCTTAAATTTGTGCCATTTCAAAATGTGTGGAGAGAAGGGTACATAACTCGTACAGTGATAGTGATGATAAAGGACCAGAGTCCTATTGAAGTTTTTACATCTAATAAAAGAGTTCAGGACCAAACCACTATGGCAATGACTTTAAAGGTTACTAAAGAACAAATTAAGCCAATTACTTTAGCTCCAGATATACGTAAAGGAAATAATGTAACTAATCGGTTTACTACTTTAGATATGCCATTAAAGGAGATGAATAGAACTACACTGCCTATGATAACTTCTGTTTCGGGTACATCTGAATCAAGCACAACTGTTGAAAATGGAAAAATAACAAGATCACATAATGTTGTAAAAGTAACCCAGACTCCAGAAGTAATGTCCTTTCCATTGCAGAAGGAAATAAACATAACACAGGGTCCAGAGTTAAATACGGAGCATGAAGTGAATATTAGTCAAGTGACTTTTGAAGCCAGAAACCCAATGGAAGACATGGATTCAAATGGTTTAGAAACCACTGAGAAAATCACTTTAGAAGGGCAGAGAGATTTTTTTGATTTTGACTGGACCTCTGAAGAAATGACTGACCATTACCATGCATTACAGAAAAGAGAAGAAAAATGGAAAGCATATGGATTTGATTCTTCAGTGTTACAAATCACAGACCCATGGGCATCTAGAAATTTATGGTTTCAGCAAATAACCCATTCCGTAAGAATGAGTACGATGTTGACTGGTCCATGTGTGGTGAAAGTTCCATCACCAAGCATGTGGCCATCAATTTTAGAGACAGTACCAGAACCACTGCATGCTATGTGTCAATCTTATGCTTTATCGTGGTTATTATATCAGCAAAACTCTGAGGAAGATAGAATAATGGCTTTATCAGTGCATTTGTTTAGACCTAGATTAAATTGTACTTGGTTGATGAAGTTGCCATATGTGAATTTCCTTGATAAGCATGAAAATCTACTGACAGCTCGGCCTGATGCAATGGAAGTAAAATCTGTGGAGACTAAAGACTGTGTTTGTTCCAATGATACTCACAATGGACAGGGAATGTTTATGGGAATATCTGATTGTGCTCGTTATAAGATTAATTTTAAAGAGCTTAAACCTAAGGATGTTTTGTTTAAGGTGAATTTTCATACACCAGATGGGAAACAGAGTAGAACATTAATGGTGCAGTTTGACATTTTGCCTGTAAATGTGACTATAGGAAATTTTAAGGATATTTGGTGGGTTTGTGGAGATAAAGCATACATATTTCTACCATATGGGTGGACAGGCTGTTGTTATATGGCAACATTAAAGCTTCCTTGAGGTTTATACTCTCCAAAAAGTTGAAGCAACTGATGAAGGGAATTCTGAAGGTAATTCTGTGAGAAGAAAGAAAAGGGAAATGGCTCAGTTTCATAACTTGGAAGCATAACATTGGAGAATCAGTATAGGAGAAAAATGGGGTATAAGATTATTCCCATGGTATGGTGTGACATTTTTAGCAGATCATATAGATAATATTACGTACGCTTTACAAGGGTTTGCTAATGAAACAATAAGAGGGTTTCAGTATTTGTCAAATACTCAAAAAAGTCACAGATTAACATTGTTGAAACATGACATGGCTCTGGATTACATTTTAGCTAAGCAAGGAGGTTTATGTGTAGCTTTGAATCTAACAGGGGATGCCTGTTATACTTTGATTCCGGATAATTTGGATAATATGACTAGTGTTATAGAAGCATTGAAGCATATAAGGGAGGCGTTTGGTCCATCAAAAGGAGCTGGATGGTCTGTGAATGCTTGGTTATTAGAGAAATTAGGACCACTAGGAGCAATGTTGGCTCAAGTTTTTGGAGCAGCTCTTTTAGCAGTGTGTATAATGTTTTGTTTTTGTACACTGTTGTTAACTTGTGCAAAAGCTATGATTTTGAAATGGGTTGGAGTTGTAATGCCTGGAGATCAAGTACAGATGCCATTATTAAGTAGAACCGACTCAGACAAACATGAGGAGGAAATGTTGGAAAATAATCTGGTGGAAAGATATCCATTTTGAATATCCACTATTATATATTTTTCTATTCACTTATGACATTATTATTTTATTTTGTTAGGTTTATTATTTAGTAATCAATTATAAAGATTGTATGATGAAGTATACACTGTAGCTTATAAAACGTATTAATCCATTAGTATTACTATTATTAAAGTTTTATTTTATGTTTATTTGCATATGTCATTTTTGCAAAAGACACTGGCTGTTGTTTCTTTCTTCCAGAAAGAAAAAGGGGGGAAGATCACTGTAAGGGAGGATGGTTGTTTGAGATTCCTGAAATGCTACAGGGATTCAAAAACTCAAAAGAGGACAATAAAACAGAATGGTGAAGACTTGTTGAAGCTCAATATGTCATCAACATCACATCAGAAGGCAAAATTGCTGAAAAGACAATATTATGTCATATGTTTTTATTTAATTGTTTATTATTAGTAATCTTTGATATTGATAAACCATTATATGAGTGATATTAAAAATGTAACAACTGTTTATTATGAAGACTTATAGACTGATGAAATGTAATCTGTGTAAGTGTATTTAAATCTCAGAGTTTTTTTTGTTTTATCGATGTTAGGGCCAAGGGGTGTGTCAGGTAGGGACAGGTCCACTGGAAGGTCCAATGGGTCGACCAGCCTGAATTTGGACATTGGTTTGATTTTATTTTCTGAGATTTTCATATACATTTACTTAAGTCAACTCCCTACACATATAGAATAAATTTAATTGGACTGGAGCACAATTTTGTGATCACCTAGGCAGAGGGATCGTTGAGGGAATTTTTCCTGTCTAAAATGTTTGAAGGATTTTCAAGAAAGATGGCTGCCGGGCAGGTTTTTTCACCCTCACACTCCATGAAATTTTGTTACATCATAATGCAAGTGATGTTAAAATTCTCCCGGAGAACGGAGATTGAATCTGTTAGACCCAATGGCTTGGTGATAACGGCGACAAGAGTAAGCAAGCCTAAATTACTCACTTTTCAGAAGCTGATGCCTAATCAAGTCTCTTGATAAATTTATACATTAATTAAATCTCTTGGTAAAATAATATCTTAATCAAACCATAGCAACATATCTTTTCAAGTCATATTGCCTAGCCTATCTCTAAATTCGAACCGGTTTGACCTGCGTTCATCCTGTGAGAATTTTTAGGATCGTGCTATGTTTATTAAATATTCTCTTTTCTCTTAACAAAATATTTCCATTACTTGAAATAACAGTTTAGTGTATGTTGTATGTTGATATACACCGTGATATATATATAAATATATATAGTATATATATTTATATATTGTGTTTATAGCATTGACCTTATTCAAACTCTTATGATTACTGATATTTGACTAATGATAGTAATTAAAGTTTATAATTGGCTTAAGCAATTAAAACATTAATAATTAGTTTGAGAATGAATAATAGTCAAGCTAAGTGAGATCTTCAGGATTTTCAGACCCTTAACGAAAAGACTGAACACACTGTAATTTCAAATAATGAAAGTTTTTATTAACAAAGAAGAAGGATATTTAATTAACATAGCATAATCTTGCAATCTCACGGCATCAACGCAGGGGAAGCTGATTTGACTTTAAAGATAAGCTAGGCACTATGGCTTGTGACTAAAATGTTGCTAACTGAGGTTTGATTATGTATAAATTTATAAAGGGACTTAATTAGGCATCAGCTTCTGGAGAATGTGAGAATTTAGCTTGCTTACTCTTTCGCCGTTTTTCTGCCGAGCCGTCGGGTCCCACGGTTTGATCTCCGTGCTCCGGGTTTCGCCTCTCGTCCTCTCAGCGCTGTTGAAAGCAGGCCAGTTGAAAGGGAGTTCCTCCCAGGGTGAGTCCAAAGCTCTCGGCCACAGGCATAGTGACGTTGGACGGGATTTATTTTTTTCACGGAGGACCGCGGGCCTAGCTGGTTTCCCCTGAGAAAGGGGAGGCATCTTCAGAGTAGTTGCCTCTTCGCTCGATTCTCCAGAAGTAGTGCCCTCAAGTCGGCTTATAACGCTAATATATCCGCTATCAAGTAATCTAAAAGGGTGATATCTTATTCTGGCCATGAATAAGTTTCACCTGCTTTGATCACTCGTGAGATCAAACTTCGATGGGCGATAAAACAAACACAATTAAAAGAAAAGAAGGTATTCAAATCACTCGACGTATTCGTAGACTTTCTCACACTAGTTAACTCAAGACGTCTCCTGGGAGCTTAGTGAGATTTCTTCAAAAGTCTTTGTTCGTCAGAGGGAAGAAAAGAAAACGTCTCGCTTCAAGAGGTTGCAACTTAAAGGAATAAAACATTTCAAACATATCAAACATTTACATAAGATTTTATCTTGGGTACGTCGTGTTGACGTCCCATTTACAATGTTATGTTAGAAAAATATTAATTTGTTTCCTTTAGTTTAGAGACAGAAATTTCTTTCATGATTGACAGCAGTAATACACATCACTTCATTGGTTGATAGATGTCCATCTGAAGACAATAGAATGACATTCGTACATATTGTGTGTACATATTAATCAGAGTTTGATTTATTTTCGTTATTGTTTAGGCAACCTCGGGCGAGGTGTAGTTTCGCCAGTGTCCATTTGGGGTCGCTGTTGATCCATGTTGTTCGTCCGGTGCGGATGAGTTAACGGAGGTTCAAACCGAGGTCACCCCTGTTAGCCATCTGTTGATTCCTGCAGGAGATTACGAGAGACACTTAGGTGCCACTCATCATAAACGGATTATAACTCCCCCCCTTTGTTTGAGGTTCCTGTTTCTTAAAGCATTATAAAAGTGGGTTTGTTATCTTTCATCCTAAGGGGGTGAGGGGTAGTGTCGCTGGAAAGTGCCCTGGTCAGTCCTTTGATCTAAACCTTATGTATGTGCGTGAGTGTTTATCAAAGCGGGTTTGCGCACACACATACAATCCTGTGGAATGTTGGGTCCTGTTGTAAAACGAAAATCCTTGTTAGAGTGGAGAAGTTTTTTATTCAAAACTTTCATCTCTTTATTCGGCCTATACTCCACTACATTCCCCCCTTTTTTCAGTTTTATGATCCGGCAGGGAGCATGGAGCTGAAAAGAACTTTTGCTGTGGAGGAAGGTGAGATCAGCAAGCATATTCAAACACATTTCCAGAGCTGATGTCTTCCTATCAGTGTATGGGTGTATATGGAGTGTTGATGTTTGCATGCTGAAGGGATTCTTATTATTTAGGGGTAGGTCTTGTTCAAACGCAACCTCGAGAGCTGGTTCTTTGACATGGCCTTCGGCTTCATATCTAAAACTTGGGGGTTCACCTCTCTGGGCTCTTTTATGTCTAACGAATTTGACCATTTTATTAGACCAAGTTTCTAACCTGCTCTGGAGGGCTCGAGTGCGTTTGAAATAGAACCAAGCTATACCAAAGGTCAAAAGATATCCTAATCCTACCAGGGTAACTAGTAAGGTGTCAGGACTGGACCATGCATAGGCGACAGGCTGAACTGGCCATAGGGGTTGAGACTACAGTTCTCTAAGAGTGTTATCTATGGGGGTTAGATCAATGACTTAGGTTCCCTCATATTCTAGACGAGTTTGTGTTTTAGTATCTAGCTCGATGGTGTGTTTGGAGAAGAACTCTGAGATTTCTATGTCGCTCTCATATTGGTCAGGGTTTAGGTGATACAGGGCCAGGTCTCCTACATGTAGGATTGCATTTACGGGGACGTCTACCCAGAAAGTTTGGCTAGGAAGGAGTACCCTTTCTGAGGTGTCATGTTGATCATAGGTTAGTAGGGCCTCTCTAAAGGGGGTGTTAACCAACCAACGATTTCCAACAATCTCAACTTGAGTACTAGTTTCCAAACGTCGGGGTGTGACGACTACCGGGCATTGAGTATTACTCATTATAGGCTTAAGGCCACAGATCCCATTTGTGCTGTCACAAATGAAAGGTTTGCTAGGGCACAAGTAGTGAATGTTTTTAGTGAGTGTGCACATAAGCAAATTGGGTACCAGATATAGGTCAGGGTTATCGTCTTGGTATGCTACAAGAGATGTTGTCTTTACACGAACATAGGCAGAATCTTGCCAGAAGCCAACGTTGACAACATTTTTCAAACGGAAGATGTTTTCAGGCGCCATTATGGGAAGGTTATTGATGAATGCTAATTCTCGGTCTTGAGGATTAACATAAATTGGGATGGCGCTACCTAAGGTATAGGCTAGGTGGGCCTGGAGATCAGTAACTACTTCTAGAGTTGCTGTAGACAAAATCTCCTGTACTAAGGATAGAGGCACCAGGTAGGGAGGAATTCTCCCCATGGCTAGGCTATCCACAGAGGAGCTGATTTCTTGTAGCATATCAGACAATAACATATTCACAAGCTGGATGTGGGCAAGGTCAAGTTGCACTACTGAAAGCATAGAGTTAACCGTCTGGAGAGTTTTGTTCAAAGCGACACTGTGAGCATTGAGCACTACGACGGTGCCACGTAGGGTTTGCCCAATTGTTTGCAGGTGCTGCTGCTGTTTGTCTAATTGGGTTTTAATGTTTGGAATTTCAGCTTGTAATTCCCCTACTTGACGTTTGACAGTGGCTACATTGACGGCGTTGATGGCGGACGTTCCGAGACTGAGTAGTGACAGGTTGGACAAAGATGTAGTACCATACCTTGTCCCCTATTTGGAGTTCGTCGTGGGATGCTTTGTGATCATAATACGCTTTACGACCTTCTGCACTTTTTTCCAGTTTCTGCTGGGCAAAGGCGAAAGTGGCCTTGAGGTGTTTCTGCAGATCCTCCATATACTGATGAGTGGTGTTGGCTACGGCTATGCTAGCTTCACCTGGCTGATATAACAGATGTAGAGGCAGAGTCATCTGTCTCCCTGTCATCAACTCAAAGAGTGAGACCCCGACTGCATCGTGTGGGGTCGCCCGTATGGCCATCAGTACAAGGGGTAGCTTGACATCCCAGTCTCGTTGGTTTGCTGCTACGTACTTTTTCAGTATGCTAACAACAGTTCGGTTGGCTCGCTCTACCTTACCTGAGCTTTGAGGGTGGTCAGGGCTAATGTGAAGGCTGGCTTTTACTCCTAAGAGTTGCCAGAGCTGCTGCATGACCTCAGCTGTGAAATGTGTCCCTCTGTCAGAGTCGACACGGTTGGGTAGGCCAAACCATGAGAAGACATGGTTCATCAGTAAGTATGCAGTGGTTAGCGCTGTGTCATTCGGTGCGGGGAGACATTCTACCCATTTAGTGAATGCACACGTGACTGTGAAGAAGTACTTGTTACCTCTTACTGTTCGAGTGAGTGGTCCAACCCAGTCTGGAGGTTTGACCAAGGGAAGGATAATCCCTTCTTTTGCAAGGGGGCTCTATGAAGAGGATTTGAGGGTTGAAATTGGCAACATACCAGACAGCCTTTAATGTAGTCAGCCACATCTTTTACCATGTGGGGCCAATATGCCACCTGCCGGAGCGCATGGTGTGTTGCTTTGACCCCTTTGTGTCCCGCAGATGGGGAGTCATGGGTGTGCATCAGCATCACCCCCCTGTGGCACTGAGGAACCACGAACGTAGGTGAAGTGTGCGAGTCAGTGGCATGAACTAGCAAGCCTTTGACGACTTGGAGGGACGCACTGGCGCCGTATAAGTCTTTAAGGCCTGGTGTGGTGTCAAGATCTTGGGCTGAGATGGGACATGTAGATATGGATGGTTCTCGAGCTTGGAGAGTAACTAAGTTAGCGTCAGAAAAAGCAGGGTTAAAAGAGACAATGGTAGGTTTAGCATTGTCAGGCGATGTTTTCGTTACAGTTCGAGACCGTGTAATAGCTAGGACTTCGATGTCGGGTGGGTTTGGATAAAGGGAGGGATCGAATGTCCACGATGTGCCTTCGCGGGCCCCTTGTTTGGCTAAGCTATCTGCTTGATCATTGAATTCTTTGTCATCTCCCGGGACTTGGGAGTGACCCTTCACTTTCTTCCAGTAGATCTGCAGGTCATGTGTGTTGACCAAGTGTTCACATGCCGCGAAAAGCTCTTTGTGTTTGACTGGCTTTTTGTTTGACGTGGTGTAGTTGTTGGTTTTCCACAGTTTCAAGTGGCATGTGAAGCTTAGGCACGCGTACTTTAGAGTAGAGTCTGTGCAGATCACCAACGTTTTTACGCTTTTCTGGACCACAAACTGAATTGTGATGAGAATTCCTGCTATTTCAGCATATTGGGAGGACTGAGCACCCAATTTGAAACTTAGGGGTTCGTTAGGCTATCCGTTTATTCCGATAATACCCACCCCTGCCATCAGGGTGTGTTCTCGGCGGAACGAACAACCATCTACATATGCAGTGACAAGGTCTTTGCATGTGTTAGGATCGAAATAGTGGTGGTTAGCCATGGTAGGTAAGAGGGTTTCTTTAGTTTGTGGCACTTGGGAAGGAATGTCTCCTTCGCGTCGCCTGCAGGAAGCAAGGCCTGTGCCTAGGGGGCTCTTGTAGTTTTGTGCGTAACGTACCTCCAAGTCAAAGCTCTGGAGAGCCATTAGCCAGGAGGCTACTCGAGCATTAGTTACTACACCCTCTCGAACTCGTTGGCTGTTTAGGAAAGTGACTGGCTGGTGATGAGTTTCAACAATCACCTTCTGACCACCTAGGTAGTGGGAGAAATATTTGACTGCCCACACTGTTGCTAGTAGTGCTTTTTCGCAGTCACTGTATTTGTTTTCAGCAGCTAGCATAGTTTTACTAGCGTAGGCTATGACACGTTTGTCTCTGTCGTGTAATTGATACAGACCGGAGCTGAGACAGTGTACAAAGTACGTGCTGTTGCAGGGTCGAATTATGCCCTTTTCCAGCAAGTCATCAATGATTTCTTGTACCGGTTCATAGGATGCCAACGGAATTTTGTATTGGCGGACAAACGTGGGTGGTGCTCCTGGACGAGTGGGAATGCACACTGAATGAATGTCAGTGAGACCACAGTCCGTTGAATCTTTGGCAAAAGATTTTTGATATTTAAGAAGCACTTCACAGAGTTTCCCACATTCTTCTTTGTTTTGGAGGGCATCGGCCTCCTTTAGAACATGTTCGACTTGGTTACGAAATTCGGAGTCTGATAGTTCTTTCGAATTGCGTGAATTTGAAGTGTTTTCTCCCGCTTCGGGAAGAAGAGATGGTTCCCAGGAGGATTCCGGGGATGAATCTAAAGAAAGAACCATGACCGTCATTTGATCGTCGTCAGCAAGATCTATTCTGCAGATGGCATCTTTACCCATATCCAGAGCTGAGAAGAGAGCAACAGCTTGTGTCGGATGAGTATAGAACACCTTTGATTCTGGATGATCAAGAAGCAGGGATTCAGGCATTGGTCCTATAATCGGGATTCGCAACTCGAAGTCATGGAATTTCGTACTGACCAACCAACCCAAAGGAGATGAGTGAGGGATTGTCAAGGGTTAAGTGGTTTCGTTTCGTACGAACAGATAGGTGGATCTTGGAAAAGTTGGAAAAGTGCATGCGCGTGGCTTAAGTGTTGGCCAGGTCGCATAACTAAGCGGATGGGTACATTTGCGATGTTCGCAGGTACCACAAGTGAACCTTGGTTGGTGACCTGACAGACCTCGGGAATAGTTTGTCCTGAGCCTAGGTTGCTGGGATCTGAGGACCAGGTTTCCGTTGAAACATCAGTCAAGGACCACAGCACACTATTGAGGGTGTCTACGTGGACATCGAGGCGTACCAAGAAGTCACTTCCAATGTAGGCGTCATGCGGAAAGTTAGGGATGACCAAGAAATAATGGGTGAGTACCCTTTTGTTCCACTGGATGGTTAGAGCGCAAATTCCATCAGTGGGTGACATTACTTTTGATGTCGGGTCGAGAGGAAAGCGACAAGGACTGCTCACCAAAGGAATATTTGATTGAGTGAGGCGCAGGGTGTCAAAGAGGGTTTGGCTTATGGCAGACTTGTCAGTCCACAGAGCCAGAACTACATTGTCCACATGATAGTTCTGCATTGTGAGACCATTCACGATGGGAAGGCCGGGAGTGTTTGTTGTGGACGGCTTAGTGAAAGTGCACAGGAATGTGTTCCGCTGCTCTAACATGGCATTAGGGGGCCAGGAAGAGACTGCAGTCTCTGGTGTGGCCGCCATGGGCTCAGTTTCCTCTTCCTCAAAGTAAGGGATCTGACTTGGTGGATCTCCTATTGATTCATGCTGGATTTCGAGATGGCAACACTGAGCTTCCTGGTGGTGTGGGGTGCAGATGGGCAAAGGCTCAAGCACTTGTGCCCAGATCTTTGACCTTTTGAAGTCAATCAGTGGTTCGAAGCGATTAAGGAGATCTTTGCCGATGAGGAAGGGAATTGTTTCGAGAGGAGACACATGAACTGGATGCACTAAAGTCATTGGTCCAATGGCTAAGTGTATTAGTGCCATAGATTGGATCGTGAGGCCTGCATGTGAATACGGCTGAATTTTAAGAGAACAGTTTTGGAGCTGTATCTCGTGATTTTCACGCCACGCAATGGCTCGAACCTGGTGGAACAAGGCGGAAGACATGAGCGTGACATCTGATGCAGTGTCCAACAGGGCCTCATGTACTAGCCTTCTCTCTACAATGGTGGACAAATAGAATTTGCGTGCAACCCCTTTCTCAGTTAAGTGTCCCATGAATTGTTGGACGGGTGTGTCGCCTTCAATGACTGAAGGGTCATTTGGCGTTAAACCTTCCTTACCATCTAACTGAACAACCAAAACAGCACTGGAGGGTGTTTGCGAGTCACCCCCCTGTATCATTGGGTCTTCAGTGTTTGTTTGGGTGACGAGGAGATTGCACGGTGCGTTAGAAGACGGAGCTTTGCTTGTCACTTCTCCTACATAACTCTCTAACATTTCTGGGGTGTTAGAGGATGGCTCTGGGTTAGACCGCACAGAGGTGATAGAAAGAACGTCAGGTTTTTTCTTTTTCTCTTTACAAATCATTGCAAGCATTCGGCAGATGTCCTCTAACTCCTTAGAGCTGAATTCCTTGCCTTTAAGCTTGTCTTTGGCGTGATTTTCTTTATTTTGATACCAGTATTTCTCTTTCTTTTCTCTATTAGAATCAGAAAGCTGGTTCTGAGCTGTTCGCTGATATCCCTTATGGGGATGTGCTGGTTTTCCCCGGTCCGCACCGCTGTTTTCTGCAGGGTAATAGTCACGACCATACCCAGCCCTGCCCCGAGGGTTCCAGAAATCTTTGTCGCGATTTCTGTCTGGCCTGCAAGGAGGGTAGCGCTTGTATTGGTGTGAGGGCAGAGGAGGTTTCAGGCCCTCACTGGCCCACGGAGTGGGGGAAGGGTCCAGGGCGGATCTTGGAGGATCGGCCTGGGTGGCACCCTCCATCTCTAAATGTGGGGAGCTGGAGTCGACATTAAAGACTTGGGGTGTTTCGGACCGTCTGTTGGGAATTTGTTGGGATTTTAGGAAACCCCTGAGTGCTAAATCACGCAGCTGTCTGCTAGACAGGGTGCGAGGGCAAGCTGAGACTCCCAGCTGATGACTGGTGTGGGGATGAAGGTTTTGGATAAATAGTGATTTGAAATTTAACTCTTCCTCCATTCCGGAGTCATTTCTAGGTCCGAAATACGCCTGTCTGAGTCGGTTATAATATTGCTGAGGGGATTCCTGGCGTTGCTGTTTTACGTTCAAAGCAGCGGCCAGTCCGGTCTGCGACAGGTGATTGGAGAATTTGTCCTCCAATGCTTGGCACAGCACATCATATCGCGCTTTTACATAGTCTGGCTGACGTTCAATGAAGTTACTGACGTCTCGGTTGGAGGTCAGTTTAATCACATATAGTCTGTCATCTATGGTGATCCCGGGGAACCTTTGGAGGTAGAAGTCAATATCTTTTAGGTAAGAAAAGATATCATTAGAACCATCAGGTTTGGGATCAAAGCGGGTTATATTACGCGCGATTTTGTCTAGGTCCTTATATGAAGGACCGTGAGAGGGTAAAGGTTGAGGGGACCAGACACTGGGTTGCAGTGCTCTGGGTCTAGCAGGGCGTTGTAAGGGACGGCTGACAGGCTGACACAGGGGAAGGTGAAATACCCGTTGATACCAGGGGAGGTGCTGCAGCAGCTCTAAAGGTTACGGTTCCTGAGTCTGGTTCCTGATCCTCACTATCTTCCTGCTGGTCTTGTCTTTCTATAGCGGCACTAGGTGGCACATCAGGAGTGACCTGGGGCAGTGTGTTCCCTTCAGCTATTTCACTTTGAAGTTGACTTAACTCTGCTTCTAGCTTTGCCTGCTGTCGCCGTGATACATCAAGCTCACGTTCACTGGCCCTGAGCTGTACTACAGCGAGGAGGGCTATTTGACCTAATGCCTCCGTTAGGGGCTTGCCCTTGAGGATGTCGGTTAAGTGGTTCTCTATCCACTTAGCCACCATGTAGTCACGATGGGCCTGTGAGGCTTTCTGCACAGTTTCTGCGAGTCCCGGCATCACATCACTGGTGATGCTGGTCAGAACAGAGAATGCCTCATCCCACAAGCCTTCTACATATACTTCCGAGGGAAAAGTCCCTTCTGCCATGTTAGCTGTATTTTAACTGCGAGGTGTAACTTACTTCTATTTAGTTAGGGTTAATTCCGTTAATCCCTTTTCTAACTAAATCGAACTAAATTCACCTGTACCGCATGCTCTAAGAGTAACTGCTAGTCTGTATGGTGTTGGAGTTCACTTGTGAATCTCTAAGGGAAGTCTGTTAGTAGTAGAGGGTGGAGTGAAAGTTGCTATACGCAAGTGAGCAAAGGAAGAAAAAATTTTTAAATAATTAAAATTATATAAAAAAAATTTGAATTAAAGAATTGTTAAAAAATTTGGATTAAAGAAATTAAAAAAAAAAATTTAAGTAAGATTTATTACTAAATATAATTTCCAATAAAAGAATTATGAAAGTAAAAGAATTTTCCGAATTAAAGAATTATTAAGAATAGCGAAATTAAAAGACTTTCTCTTTTAATTGCGTTTATGATCTGGTCTCAAGTTAAAGTGTCAATCTCTAATTACTGCACACTGTCTGCTATAGCTGTATCAACTTACTATGCTTCTAAGCCTTTAATCGTAATTATTCAGATTTGCAGAGCTTAGAGACAGCCACTAGAGCTGTAATACCAGGTCTTGTCAGTTCGAGCTAGTTAATAATTCCGATTGCGATAGCAAGTTTCTCCAGTAGAGGGTACTGAAGGTAAGTCTGAATGGCAACAGCAAGCTTCAGTATTTAAGTTGAACTTAAATTGTAATACCAGACTGGGGCTCCAGAGGGCGACAAGCAAGTTATAATGCAATAGCAGCAATGAACACCAGTCGGCGCTGGTGGGAATCCTAATAAACACGGCACGAGCAGACACAATATAACACAAATGGGCATTTTCACTGTAGCGGGAAGTTTCAACACTAGAGGGCATTATCAAATTAAAATCTAAAATGGGATAAAGATTTTAAGCGCTCAGATACTTTATCAAAATTAAAATTAAAAAGGGAACAGAGATTTTACACTAAGGTACTTTAAAAGAATTTCATCTGTAATGACAACTTTCAAGCACCAGAGGGCTGCTAAACACTTAAGGTTGCCTCGGCGGACAACCTCCCAACCACTAGAGGGTGTACGGGAATCAAACGTCAAGGGTAGCACCACACTTGACCACAAGGAGGAGCACGCTTCAATGCTGGTTATGAAGTAGTTTCCATGCAATTACGCACTTAAACCACAAGAGGGAATTAGTCTTCCTCTGTTTTGGGGGCGTTTTGAATTTCCCTCCTTTTCAGCTCCGCCCCTTCAAATGGGTGTTCCTTTCCTGAATCCGCGTTCATTCTAACAGGAAGAGCTGGTGAGAGCAGACCGCTCTTAACACAAGCCGTATTTTCGGCTGTTTCTTTTTATAACCTCACAATCGCTTAGCACGCGATCTCGTTATTAACGCTGGTAGCGACCCAGTTTTAAAACGAACGGAGGAATTCAGTTCGGTGGTCTCTCGCCAAAATTCGCGGCTGAGGGGTCAAACCGACGTCAACGTTCTAGAGCGGAATCCGCGCAATAGACGTTCTCAGGCCTCAATTTAATGCATGCAAAATGGCGCACTTCAAAAACAACCAAGCTTATTTTTCTCAACGGTATATACCACAGAACAGATTTCCAACAGTAAGATACACAACACGAAATTGCCCACATCAAGCTTTGAATCTCAATCGTTATTCAGCAACACAAACAATGGAAAGCATTCCATAAACCCCAAAGCTGAGATTGTTTCAGTGTTTTACAGTTTGTTCATTAAAGGACTTTTTCCTGGCCTCGCGTGGGCGCCAAAAATAATATGTAGTGTATGTTATATGTTGATATACACCGTGTGTCACGCCTTCATCTTGTCACCTCTGTTTTTCCGGCCATGTGCTGAGAGAGAGCACATGGCTATGTTTGTTTATGTTCGAGTCTCCGCCTTTGTTCCGCCTCCTCGTCCGTGTCATGTGTTAACCCGTCCTCCTTGTTATCTGTCCAGGTGTGTCTCGTTTGAGTCAGTATTTAAGCCCTCTTGTTTCACGTCCTGTTTGTCGTTCATTTCACTTCACTTTGTATTGTTGTTTTGCTTCGTTCAGAGTCATGTTGTGTTGTATCTTTCCCCTCTCATGTCGTTTTGTTTCCTAGTCACGTTTCTTAGTTCGGTTTGTCTGTCTTTGTCGTTTTCCTCGTTTCATTTCATGTCTTGTTTTTTCCGTAGTTGCCAGTCTTTGTTTTGTTATACATTTTGTTTAAATAAAATCCTGTGTTTTAGCAAGTGCGTCCGCTTCCGTCAGTCCACCAAGTGATCCGTGACACCGTGATATATATATAAATATATATAGTATATATATTTATATATTGTGTTTATAGCGTTGACCTTATTAAAACTCTTATGATTACTGATATTTGACTAATGATAGTAATTAAAGTTTATAATTGGCTTAAGCAATTAAAACGTTAATTATTAGTTTGAGAATGAATAATAGTCAAGCTAAGTGAGATCTTCAGGATTTTCAGACCCTTAACGAAAAGAGTATACACACTGTAATTTCAAATAATGAAAGTTTTTATTAACAAAGAAGAAGGATATTTAATTAACATAGCATAATCTTGCAATCTCACGGCATCAACGCAGGGGAAGCCGATTCGACTTTAAAGATAAGCTAGGCACTATGGCTTGTGACTAAAATGTTGCTAACTGAGGTTTGATTATGTATAAATTTATAAAGGGACTTAATTAGGCATCAGCTTCTGGAGAATGTGAGAATTTAGCTTGCTTATTCTTTCGCCGTTTTTCTGCCGAGCCGTCGGGTCCCACGGTTTGACCTCCGTGCTCCGGGTTTCGCCTCTCGTCCTCTCAGCGCCGTTGAAAGCAGGCCAGTTGAAAGGGAGTTCCTCCCAGGGTGAGTCCAAAGCTCTCAGCCTCAGGCGTAGTGACGTTGGACCGGATTTATTTTTTTCACGGAGGACCGCGGGCCTGGCTGGTTTCCCCTGAGAAAGGGGAGGCGTCTTCAGAGTAGTTGCCTCGTCGGCTTATAACGCTAATATATCCGCTATCAACTAATCTAAAAGGGTGATATCTTATTCTGGCCACGAATAAGTTTCACCTGCTTTGATCACTCGTGAGATCAATCTTCGATGGGCGATAAAACAAACACAATTAAAAGAAAAGAAGGTATTCAAATCACTCTACGTATTCGTAGACTTTCTCACACTAGCTAACTCAAGACGTCTCCTGGGAGCTTAGTGAGATTTCTTCAAAAGTCTTTGTTTGTCGGAGGGAAGAAAAGAAAACGTCTCGCTTCGAGAGGTTGCAACTTAAAGGAATAAAACAACGAGAACGCGTAAAAGCATTCAGAGCGGAAACGAAGTTAAGAGTAAAGAGCGGGAAATGTAAGAGTGTGAGAGAGAGCTAAAGATAAGAGTTGAAAAATGCAAGAGAGAGCTAAAAGGTTTGAGCGGAGAAGTGAGAGAGAAATGAGCCGGCATCCTCTTTTCAAAGGTAGCGCGGTCACGCCCTATTGGGAGGTGTCCTTCCTTTGATTGGATCCGGGTCCGAGGCTCACGTGACTTGTTTCCCGAAAGAGAAGAAGGGGGAAGGTTGGATCAGAGATACAAACAGTAATAAGATAGAAATTTCGCGTATTGAAATTTCCTATACATGTTAGTAACAATCACAATGAGTGTCCTGGATTATTAATATCAAACATTTACATAAGATTTTATCTTGGGTAATAGTTTACACTTATGTTTACGTCCCATTTACAATGTTATGTTAGAAAAATATTAATTCGTTTCCTTTAGTTTAGAGACAGAAATTTCTTTCATGATTGACAACAGTAATACACATCACTTCATTGGTTGATAGATGTCCATCTGAAGATAATAGAATGACATTCGTACATATTGTGTGTACATATTAATCAGAGTTTGATTTATTTTCGTTATTGTTTAGGTGACCTCGGGCGAGGCGTAGTTTCGCCAGTGTCCATTTGGGCTCGCTGTTGATCCATGTTGTTCGTCTGGTGCGGATGAGTTAACGGAGGTTCAAACCTGTTAGCCATCTGTTGATTCCTGCAGGAGATTACGAGAGACACTTAGGTGCCACTCGTCATAAACGGATTATAACTCCCCCCCTTTGTTTGAGGTTCCTGTTTCTTAAAACATTATAAAAGTGAGTTTGTTATCTTTCATCCTAAGGGGGTGAGGGGTAGTGTCGCTGGAAAGTGTCCTGGTCAGTCCTTTGATGTAAACCTTATGTGTGTGCGTGAGTGTTTATCAAAGCGGGTTTGCGCACACACATACAATCCTGTGGAATGTTGGGTCCTGTTGTAAAACGAAAATCCTTGTTAGAGTGGAGAAGTTTTTTATTCAAAACTTTCATCTCTTTATTCGGTCTATACTCCACTACAACAGTGTGTGGAGTCTGTTCATTAAGAGTCTGAAAATCCTGAAGAACTCATGTAGCGATGACAGTATTCACTCTCCAATTATTTGTTAATGTTTTTGTCATTTAAGTCAATCATAATAATAACAATTATTATCATTAGTCAAAACGTCATTAATCAGAACGAGTTCGAATAAGGTCAAAACGCTACATATAAACATACTACAAACTGAAGAGTTCATTACTTTTTCCTTTTTAAACTTGTGTCTCCAGGGGTCTACTTTCATCAGGTAAAATTTGGAGTTGATACCTCCTACTGATTTGAAGTTATTCAGGCTGGAGCAGACAGTGGACAGATGGCCTCTCCAAGTGTCTCTTTCGACCCCAAGCTCTCCATAAGGAAAATGATTACTTTTAATGCAAAAATACAGTGTATATATCTTGTCTAGACCTAATGTCAACATCTTAGTGTTTTTCTTTACTTTCTTTGAGAAACTCATCTCCTGTCCCTCACCAAGTAGCCATTTACCCCTCACCAAACTGTAAAAACCCTTAGTTATGGTGTGTTTTATTCTGATGTACTGATTTTATTTCTGATGTTTACACTTGTTTCTCACCGAGTACAGTGTTCCTTTAAAAGACTGACATGTTAAAAGGCGAGAGCTGCACTCTGATTGGCTGTAGAGCGAGGCAACCTCCCCCACACCTCTGCTGCATTTAAATGTCCTCAGTGGGGGAAATATAATTAGTAAAAGACATCTAAGCTTTGAAACATGTTTATTGACTTGATTATTGTTTGTGGAGCTTGCGGCTGTCAAACAGAATCGTTTTGAGTCTCTCTTACGGTCTCTGGGTCTGTTAGGCGCTGAAAACATATGCACTGTGCTGCATGTTTGTCCCTCCTTCTTGGGTGCGCTTCGCCATAACTCTGCCCCTGACTTTTGAAAATGTGTACTATTTTTTCAGGATTTTTTTTGGCCAGTACTCTTGACACAAACATGTGTAAGTGTAAGTTTGCAAAGAGCAGCCATTAACAAATAGTGAGAGCTGAAGAAGAGAAAATAATTCATACCGTTTTCTCTGATGAGATGGCATACAACTACAGGTTGGAGGCTTGTACTCCTGTACTTGTGCTCAATGATATATGTGCTAATATATCGGCTGATGCCAATTATATAAAAAAATGCCAAAAGTTGGCCGATATATTGGTTGATCACTAATGCTCAATATGTCTTGCACAGTACCTGGTTTTGGCGAATGTCAGTTTTCCTGAAACCAAAGTATGTGCTGTTTTTCTTTGGTATCAAGTCATCCACTGGACTTTGGGTCTCACTCTCTTGCACGGATGAAGTGCTCATCTTTTCCCGAACTCTAGTGCCAAGCTCCTTGTTAAAAATTGTGCCCGTGTATCTGTCACAGCCCCTGCATGATTGGCCATATTTGACTGGCTGGTCGCGTGTTCATTTTTATTGGATGTTTATTATCCACTCAAATCGTGATTTCGATTTAAAAACGATTAATCGTCCAGCACTATTACAACCGTGTGTGTGTGTGTGTGTGGTTGTATCTTAGTTTTTGTGCTGTCCTGAAGCTCCTGTACAGACCTCTGGTATTAAATACTCTCTTGGTATTAGAAGACACTCAGTCACAATATTGGATGACTTCTACGTTCCCATCAGCTCTGACTTACCCATCCCCCACAGCTCACTGAATCATTCTGGGTCTGTTTCTGTAAATTCACTCTCAAACAACATGGCCCTGTATGAACAAAACAACTGAATGCATTAAATTAATTAATCAATTCATTAAATGAGACTTATCGTCATTCTATATAAAGAGGAAAGGCAATCTATAATATAAATTGCATATTTAACTTAGTATACAGTACACCTTCCAAATAAACTGGAATCATGCTACACAATGACTTAGTGAAAATATAACACAAACTGCACAGTATAAGAAGTCAGGAGAAGGTTCTTCTCGTTAGAGGAACAAGAGAAAGGGACTCCCGGTGCACTTTTCAAGAGCCTTGTTGCTGTTCAGCTGGTAAAGGAAGTGAGGGCTCAAAACTGCATGTCTGTTACAGAGGCAGAGGTGGGGAACACTCAGGAGGCCTGTAGTAGCGGGAGGAGAAGCAGGAGAATACAGAGGTTGCTCGATGATCTAAAGTAGAAAATAATAGAGAATAAATTATTATAACAATAATTATTTATTGTTATAAATAATAATAACATCTCAGAGAGCTTGGAGCAGTCTGGCCGGGAAGCAGGCACAAAAACCATCAATCGCAGCCCCAAACACGGCAATTCAATAGCTGTTCAGCCAGAGAAGGGGGAAATGGGAGGCTTGGGGCCGTATGCCGGCAACGGAGGCAGATATGGGGTTTCACTGCGGACATCGGTCGCAGCAGGAGGCCGAGAAGAAGGAGAAAGCTGAGACAGTGAGCAGATCTTGTGCGGTAATTACTGGAACATGCAGTAGTACTTGGAGTGGTGGAGGAAGCAGGCTTGACATAGGCCAAACGCAGACCCAGACACGAGGCAGAGAAACGGCAGAAATTAACCCAGAGCAGAGGAAGGAGTTCACATTGCAATGCAGTCAAGTCAAGGTCCATCTCGTGAGTTGAGTGCAGCGAGTTTGTCTGACACGGGAATGATGTGAGTTTGCATAGCTCAGCAGGTAGTGTCGCAGTCACACAGCTCCAGGGGACCTGGAGGTTGTGGGTTCGATTCCCACTCCGGGTGACTGTCTGTGAGGGGTGTGGTGTGTTCTCCCCATGTCCGCATGGGTTTCCACCCACAGTCCAAAAACATATGTTGGTAGGTGGATTGGCGACTCAAAAATGTCTGTAGGTGTGAGTGAATGTGTGTGTGTTGCCCTCCAGGGTGTATTCCCGCCTCGCGCCCAATGATTCCAAGTAGGCTCTGGACCCACCGCGACCCTGAACTGGATAAGCAGTTACAGATAATGAATGAATGAATCATAGCTATACAGATGGTACTTAGATTGCTTTGTCTCTGTCACCAGGCAACTACTGTCCCACTGACATTGTTAATTTCTAGAATTTAGTAAACGACTGGATGAGCTAAACTTTAGAATAGATTAGTGTATTTGTTCGCAAGGAGCAAAGACTTGAGGGTTGTCCAAGATTGCGTGGCAGCTTGTTACAGTAGCTCCGTGCATGTTTATGTGTTCTTGTATGTTGTTGTACCTTTTTCTTGTTTTTTCCGGCACAAGTCTTAGTCGGAAGTGTGCACTTAAGGACGGACAACTCATGAGACTGGATTTGTATTTTTCTCTTGTTGGGAATACTTAAATCAGCATTAGTGGACCCTTTCAGCCATGGCTCCATTGTTTACACTCGAAAACAGCTGTTAGCACTGTGTAGCACCAAGGTACTACCTGAGATGAGACCAGTGATCCCTGAGTAACTAAGGAGAAGGAGTCGGGGGTGCAGAGCTGGAACGAAGTGCCAGGAGAAGAAAAGACGGTATAAATCGTGTGGGAACATGAGATCATGGGGAAAGGGGATCTCTCCCTAATAAGATGGATGAGCTAACGGTGCTAACCAGGCTGCAGAGGGAATACCAGGAGTGTAGCATTATGTGCTTCACAGAGACCTGGCTGAATGAATTCACACCGGACTCACACGTCACTTTGGAAGGTTTTGAACTTGTGAGAGCACACAGGAAACTAAAGGAAAGTGGTAAGAGGAAAGGAGGGGTTTAGTGATGTTTGTGAACCATAAATGGTGTAATTCAAGGCACGTTTGGGTGAAATAGCAGTACTGCAGTAAGGACATTGAACTGCTAGCGGTTAGCATTCGACCATATTATCTCTTGAGGGAATTCTCGCATGTTATCGCGATAATTGTATACATCCCCCCGTCGGCCGATGCTGTGACAGCCTGTGAGTGCTTACACACTGTAGTGTCGAAACTACAGACGTCACATCCTCAGTCCCTGCTCTTAATTTCTGGTGACTTTAATCATGCCTCACTGTCCTCCACTCTCCCAAAATTCACTCAGTATGTTAAGTGTCACACCAGAGACAATAAAACCCTGGATCTAATGTACGTGAATACTAAGGATGTTTATTGTTCATCACCCTTTCCCCCGTTGGGTCGTTCCGATAACAACCTGGTTCTTCTGTCCCCTGTATACATACCATTGGTGAATAGACAACCACCCACCAAGAGGTATGTAAGGATCTGTTCTGAAGAAACCAGTAGCACACTGATGGAATGTTTTGACACCACGGACTGGGATGTTTTATGTGAACCTCATGGGGAAGATATCGACAGCTTGACTGGATGCATCACGGACTACATTAACTTGTGTGGAAAATCTGTGCCTACCAGGAAGGTACACTGATTACCTCACCAACAGACCGCAGTACGTGAGGCTACGTGACTGTGTGTCTGATATGGTGGTCTGCCGCACGGGGGCCCCCCAGGGGACAGTTGTCTCTCCTTTCCTATTTACACTCAACACATCAGACTTCAGTTACAACTCGGACAGCTGCCACCTCCAGAAGTTCTCTGATGATACGGCCATTGTTGGACATGTGTCAGAGGGGAACAATCTGGGGTATAGAGAGGGCATCACCAATTTTGTGGACTGGTGTCACTTGAACAAACTGTGTATTAATGCCAGCAAGACAAAGGAGGTGGTGACTGATTTCAGAAAGAAGCCTATACAATTTGTAACACTGAACATCCAGGGTGTGGACATTAAGATTGTGAAGGAGTAAAAATACCTGGGCGTTCACCTTAGCAATAAACTGGACTGGTCAATAAACACAGATGTCTTGTATAAAAAGGGCCAAAGTCGTCTCCACTTGCTGAGGAGGCTTAGGTCCTTTGGGGTGTGCAGGACACTGCTAAGGACTTTTTACGACACTGCGGTGACTTCAATGATTTTCTACGCTGTGGTCTGCTGGGGCTGTGGAAGCTCTGATAGGGACAGGAAGAGGCTAAATAAACTGGTCAGAAGGGCTGGCTCAGTCTTAGACTGTCCTCTGGACTCCATAGAGGAGGTGGGGGAGAGGAGAATGTTAGCAAAACTGACATCAATTGTGGATAACCCCTCTCACCCCATATATGCAACAGTCGGGGCCTTGAGCAGCTCCTTTAGCAGATGACTGTTATACCCACAGTGTAGGAAGGAGGGGTCAGACTGTTTGTAAAATTCTGTAATTAATTTTATGTATTTTGTGTTAGCCAAGTCTAGGAATGTGCCTTGTGTGCCAGAAGCAATATCCAGTAGTGGAACTGGAAGTACATGCAAATGTCTGTGGGGACTGGGAGAGTAACCTGGGAAGGTATTATTTTCAGTTTATCAATTTAGGTGTGGAGAAGGACAAATCCTGGAGGATTATCTTATACATGCATGCTCATATGTTGCCTGCATGCCCTGTTGAACCAATAGCTACATGAGGGATGTCCACTGAGAAGACAGTTCAGCACAGTTTGCTGATTTATCAGCTCAAAATGCATATGATTCTACAGAAAATTTTATTACCAGTTTAAGTCATTTTTTAAACAGGAAAATCACTGAATTGTGCTGTACAGTGGCTCTCCTGGATTGGATTTGGGAGACCTCTGAGCCTTATTACTTCTGAGGATGGGGGTATACTTTCTGTCACACAAGTAATGCAATGGTTGACTGGACATAAACACAGGCACCTACTTCTTTCAGAAAGAGAAACTTTTAAGATCACTGTCCACTTCGACCACATGTGTATGGAACGAATCCCAAATGACACAATTTGTTATCCAATTGTTAGTGCATGCACATGCACCATCACTTTTCCAACTGCACATTGTGTTAACTACTGTGAGTTTAAAGAACATATGGCAACAGCAATCAAGTGCAGTGCAGGGTTTTATAGAATCTAACCATTTTAAAGAGTTTTTGCTATTTTTGATACATGTCCATTAGAATTGTTTATTACACTTTGAGTAATGTACCGGTTGGGTTAATTCTTCATGTAAACACAAATTTTTAATAAGGGTAGGTTGATTGTTCCTTATACAATTACAACATTAGTTCTCTAAAATCTTAAATATCTTAACAATATCTGATCATATGTGTTAGTTGAATTTCCCTTTTATTCTCAGCACATGGCAGCATCACCCAATATCCATTTATGTAATTTCAATTTGCCTGCATTTTTGTCTGCATTTTAAATCAGTAGTTAATAACTTTAAAAAAAGATGTATGTTCATATCTACACTTTCTCTCTCACCTCAGATTAAAACAGCCCAGCATTGCTGACTATGTTTTGAAGAAGATCAGCACACCACAGCAAGCAGCTGTTCTTACTGATGGTGTCCTGAATATGCTAGTAACTGACAGGAAACCAAATTTGGCTCATCTTCCTTTTTATCCGATTAATAATCGATTAATCAAAAAAATAATCAACAGATTACTCGATTATCAAAATAATCATTAGTTGCAGCCCTGCTTGTTTGGGATGAAAGCCTACAGGCACACAGAGTTATCCTGGGTAAGATTGGTCTCAACTTACTCAACTGGGTTATCGCAAGTTTGATAATGAACAGCCCCAATCTGGCACCTGTTTGCTCACAGGAGTGAAATACAAGTTCTTTAAATAATTTTTTAATGAACTGTCAAGTACACGGTAAATTTTGGGGATGTTGTGGATGATATTTAAATACAAACCAGATTCCAAAAAAATTGGGACACTAAACAAATTGTGAATAAAAACTGAATGCAATGATGTGGAGATGGCAAATGTCAATATTTTATTTGTAATAGAACATAGATAACAGATGAAAAGTTTAATCTGAGTAAATGTAACATTTTAAAGGAAAAATATGTTGATTCAAAATTTCACAGTGTCAACAAATCCCAAAAGAGTTGGGACAAGTAGCAATAAGTGGCTTGAAAAAGGAAATTGAGCATATAACGAACAGCTGGAAAACCAATTAACCCTAATTATGTCAATTACAACATGATTAGGTATAAAAAGTGCTTCTCAGAGTGTCAGTATCTCTCTGAAGCCAAGGTGGTAAGAGGATCACCAAATCACACCATGGTTGCGCAGAATATCAGAATGGTGTTACCCAGCGTAAAATAGCAAAGACTTTTAAGTTATCATCAACTGTGCATAACATCACCAAAAGATTCAGAGAATCTGGAACAATTGCTGTGCGTAAGGGTCAAGGCCGTAAAACTCTACTGTATGCTCATGATCTCCGGGTCCTTAAACGTTACTGCACCTCAAACAGGAATGCCACTGTCAAGGAAATAACAGAATGGGCTCAGGAATACTTCCAGAAAGCATTGTCAGTGAACACAATCCACCATGCCATCCGCTGTTGCCAGCTGAAACTCTACAGTGCAAAGAGGAAGCCATTTCTAAGCAAGCTCCACAAGCTCAGATGTTTGCACTGGGCCAGGGGTCTTTTAAAATGGAGTGTGGCAAAATGGAATGTTCTGTGGTCAGATGAGTCACGATTTGAAGTTCTTTATGGAACACTGGGATGCCATGTCATCCGGACCAGAGAGGACAGGATAACCCAAGTTGTTATCAACGCTCCGTTCAGAAGCCTGCATCACTGATGGTATGGGGTTGCATGAGTGCTTGTGGCATGGGCAGCTTGCGTGTCTGAAAAGGCACCATTAATGCAGAGAACTATGTTCAGGTTCAAAACATATGTTCAAAACATATGCTCAAAACATATGCTCCCATCTAGACGTCATCTCTTTCAGGGAAGACCCTGCATTTTTCAACAAGATAACGCCAGACCACATTCTGCAGCAATCACATCATCATGGCTACGTAGGAGAAGGATATGGGTACTGAAATGGCCAGCCTGCAGTCCAGGTCTTTCACCTATTTGGCAGAACATTTGGCGCATCATACAGAGGAAGGTGCTGCAAAGAAGGCCCAGGACTGAAGGCCCATGAATGGGAGTGCATTCCTATTTCTAAACCTGAGAAACTGGTCTCCTCTGTCCCCAGACGTCTGTTGAGTGTAGTAAGAAGGGGGGATGCCAAATTGTGGTAAAAAATGGCCTTGTCCCAACTTTTTTGGGATTTGTTGACGACATGAAATTTTGAAACAACATATTTTTCCCTTAAAATGATACATTCTCTCAGTTTAAACTTTTGGTCTGTGATTTGTGTTCTATTCTGAATAAAATATTAGATTTTGGCACCTCCACATCATTGCATTCAGTTTTTATTCACAATTTGTTTAGTGTCCCAACTTTTTTGGAATCCGGTTTGTACGAATAGCAGCCATCTCCAGAATTCTATTGTCCTTGCATTGTTTCAGAAGACTTATACACAATTTATGAAATATTAAATTATAATATGAATTTACAGCATTACTCTAAGAGCAAACAACTTTCAAGTCGGTGGTATTCATTATGAATTCATGACCCAGCTTATAAACTACCAGATAACAGAAACCCTCCTGACATCTGGATGACTATAGAGAGTTATCTCTGTCAAATATATGATATTGGCTTTATAAGGTTTTATAGGATATAAAAATAAATAAATAAATAAAAATAAATACTTGCTCGTACCTCTACATCTGGCTCAGGAACAGGTGTTTGGAACATCCCAATGTGCCACAGTTGCTCTGGAAAGAGGTTTTCTTCAGGTCTGATGGGATGTCTGTTCCAGCTACCCATGAAGCTATGCAGATCAGATTTCAATTTTGGGAGAAATCCATAATCCACACAAAGGAGGTGCATTCCTTCTGAGAGGTCAATCAGTTGCTCTTCTTCAATTGTATGTAGTACATTATAGTATTTACAGCTGACAGCTGACCACATGCCACACCACAGCCTCTTTATTCTAAGAATTTATTGGAATTAAATAAAAAACAAAAACAAATCAACATATACTGCCTAAGCATGCAAACAATGGTTAAAGGAAATTTCTCATGTCAGGTTCTGATATAACTAATAGTGAGAGCTTTCTACCTCTGGTTGTGGACACTTTTCCCAGCAATGAAGCTACCACGTCCAGTTCCTTGCCCAGAGAACATGCATCAGACAATGTCCACGTTGTCTACACCCTGATCACCACGTACTCTAAAAGAATAGACATAGTCATCATGCATTTATTTCTGTTTTGGGGACCAGGGGTTTAGCCAGTAGTGAAGCCCAGGCCATAGGCCATATAAAATAAAACGAAGACTAAACAACCTGTTGACAGTACTTCCTACCTTGAGGGCCATCCATATTGCAGACACCATCCAAGAAGGAAGAAAATGCTGTTGAAGCTTTGTTGTTGGCAGCAGCATCAATATATAGAATCTGTTTAATAAGACTGGGGAGAAAACCAGAATTCCATGTCACTAAGTCTCATCACTATGATACATGCATTTTAGTTCCATATCTAAAGACTGGATTTTGACATACCCTTCTTGAGAATCCATCAATTCGACCAAATATCACAATATTAAATCTGAGAAGAAAGAACATACAGACCTTTTTCAGAAATGCAGCTGGCAAAAGACAAATAAACATAAATCTTTAACACAGGGCATGAATAATTCTGTGTGTGTGAGTGTGTGTGAAAGAGAGAACATGAAAGATACTCTCACCTGATCAATTTATGGTTGGTATCTATATGAACCAAGGACAATGGTGCAGGGACACAATAGCTTTTGCGAGCTACAAATCCAAGTTGTATTATTCAAGATAAATTTTAGTTCCATCCACTCTGTGCATAGTAGCTTTCACCCTATGCCACTGCACACAGTGGCTTCTGGCCAACAACTCACCTTTCACCATTCTATACCCAGCATGGGGCATTCTTCATTTTATAGACCTCACAACCTGATCAAGTTCATCATCTGATATTTTGGAATAGCATCCACGAACAGAGAGGCCATGTTCTTTAATCTGCCTGTTAAGCCTTCTTCTTGAAACACCATACATCTTGCCTAAATGTTCTAAAAGATAAGCAGCGGACAGGAGATTTTTAGGATCATCAGCATCAATTTCCAAACGTGGCCTTTCCAGCTTCCCACAGAGGCAGTTACAATATAAGAACAGCAGAATGACCAGGCAAACTAGATGTACTGATCAAATGCTGTTGGCTATTAAGTAGTTCCGCTGGAATGCTTAGGTGTTGTGATGCCATGGTGGCCAAGGAAAGTTCTTGCTGGGCAGCATTCAGGAGATAATCCACATCCACGGTTTCATTTCTTAGAATCAGGCTGAATCTTGATTCCATCCTCTGCAAGATTTCATATTGTACTTGCTCCTACAGGCAAAGTGATTATTCAGTCAGCACAAAAAACCTTATTATTTGTACAATTGAACGCATTTCATTACATGATCTTAAAATTCAAATTCTATTAGAGCTTGCAATTTGGTGAAAATGAGCCATGACCCAACTTGCCTAATGTTTTTGAATTTCAGCAGGAACATACATAGCAGGAACTCAATAGGAAGAGAGTTGAAATATGCTACTAAATACTATGTTTTAAAGAAGACAAAGTAAGCCCAAGCTACACAGATGTCAAATAAAGATTATAAAATAAATACATTTGTAACTCAAGGGCTGTCATAAGACACACTACGTATGAGAATTGTGGTGCTAGTTAGAGTAATGTATGTAACACCCACCTTGTATCTACACTCACTGTCCATTTTATCAGCTCCACTGACCCCACAGTAGCACGTTGTAGTTCTATAATTACAGACTGTAGTCCACTTGTTTCTCTGCATGCTTTCTTATTCCCATTTCTGGATAACAGATGGACTACAGTGTGTAACTGTAGAACTACAAAGTGCTCCTCTGTGCTCAGTCGAGATGATAAAATGGACAGTGGATGAGGTTACATGGTAGGTGTTCCCAATCTAGTGATTGTTCAGTGTAATATATTATATAATATAATATATCCACTATAGTGGCTTACCTGGGACTGCATCGTAGCCTACGTCTGTCTCGGTCCAACTCAGTCCTCTCAATTGCTCTAGAGGGAGGATAACGTGGGACAAATCTTTTAGGTAACGTCTCAGTCAACCTCCACGGATTCCCTTATGGCACATTAACTTTCAAATCTAACCAGACCTGAAAACACGTTGTGAATCCATTCACACTTATATTATTTTCTAACTTAACTAAATAAAAAGTCTAGTAAAGCACATAAAACATATACGATAAATACTTACATGATAATAATCGTTTTATCGAATTTTTACTGTCGAATAAACGCCCAATGCAGGTGTTTAGTCCCAAAGTTGAAATAGGCGCACTGCACTGAACTGTCCCTCGAGAAATCATTAGCCAATTGTGCGATTCTTTTTGGCACAAGTCTGATTCCATACAAATCCCCTAACACCTATCTCCACCAGTCTAAATAACCTGCCACCTGTGTTGCCTCACCTCAACTGCCAAGTCCGCATACTTCAGCTTCTTCGAATGCTTCATCTACGGTATCCTCAAATGGAACCGTTAACCCTATAAAATAAACTATCAAGCTTAGTTAACACAATGCACTCTGGGTCCTGCAGCTTTTTTCTTACATCCACCAGCAATTTCCAATCTCGTGCACACATTCTTAAAAACATTCCCCCATATGCACAAACTTTATCACATTATTACTACAACCACTCATCAATGCATTAAAATCTAGTCGTTTGCTCTCCAACAAACATGTTACAACACTTAGCACTTGATTGCCTCCACGTATACTGACCCTGTGACAAACTAAATTTACAAGCTGACAGACTATGCTTCAGCGTGCCAACCCCTGTACCTAATCCATAACTAGAGTCTTCATCTACCCACTGTCCAAGATTTTGCTTTGTTGGAAGGATGTCACAAGTTGCTTTCAACAAAAACTTAATACGACTTGCCTCCATCGCCCACAACTCTTGTCAGAAAATCTTCCGCTTGTCTAGATTTTCCCATCTAAGCCACTGGCATGGTTTTGCCGGTGACACTGTTGTTGCGCACCATGCCTCTTCCTGCTTGTAAATAAAACTAGTAATCATTTGCCTTCTCTCTGTTAATGTGGCTTTACTAAAAGCTTTCCATGAATCACCTGACCCAAGGCCTTCTCTTCCGTATTGTACCTGGCCAATCACATATCTTAGCTCTCCTGGCTACCTGTATGGCCACTTTCGGATTCCACTTCCGTCCTGCTTTTGAGACTGGCAATGCTGCTTTTATCACTGCATCTTTCGATCCTGACAAACTTCATAACCCTTTTCACCCTCTCTACTTATGTGATCGAAACATCATAAACTGTCAATGGTCGTAAAATATGAGGCTGTAAGCCAAACTGCAGACACCACAGTTTCAAAGTTCAGCTTTTAGTCCCACAACTTGTTCAGTATTGTTTGTATACCATCTTCCTAAACTCTTCCGTGGTCTCTCCAGTACTGTAGGAATAATTCCATCAAAAAAGTTTTCTTCCACAAAATTTCCTTTGACAGTCAGACTTCTACACTTGCTTGGTTTAACGTTCAGCCTAGCCATCCTTAGATTATCATTTAACTTCTCAAGCAACTGCCATGTGCAAGGCACAGCCAAGTACCGTCATGCAACCTCTCTCCAACTACAACCCACTTAGAGGCTAATTACTACCTCCATTGCCATTGTAAAAGAATAGGATAAAAATCTGCCTGTTATCCTGTGACTTTGCATAGAACTTAATTGACAACTACAACTTAGATTTATTTATTGAGTTTCATTTCAGTATCTTCTAAATTACTGTTTTAAATTATCTATTGTCTTACTATATTCTTACTGGATTTCATAGTTCAAAATTTTGACATGAAATTTTAAACTAATTTTTCATTTAATCTAAATATTCTCCTTTATCAATTCCTTGGACAAAAAATGTTAGTATGGACATCTGAATGATTAACAGCTTAGGAGGTTGGTAGCACTTTATAATGAGATATTATTCATTTAAGACTGCTATTCCTTGAGTTAAAAGCAGTAACTTTTAATAATACTTTTAATGTTTTTATCTGTACATTTAGGAACAAATGGAATAAAAAACATTGTTGTTAAAATAAAACACCTGTTGCATCCTGTCTTCTTCAGAAGGCATTCTCTCTGTTATATATAAACACAGTACAACAAATTTCATTAGCACTGAAAAAATTGTAAACACAGAGCAAATGAATAATGGTTTGTCCTCTGAATCTCCTACACAGGAATAATATAATAATTAAAAATAAATAAAAATAATTTTTTTCAAATAATACCATTATCTGAGTAAGGGGACCAGAATTGCTGTTTAGGCTCACTTGATGACCCCAGTTCTGCTTCTGAAATGGCAAATACATTTACATAATGTAACAAAGGTTTATACTTCAAGAATATAAACTACGCAACTGATTCTGACCAGCACAATCAAATTACAAATGTTAAATTTTTTCCTAAGCTTTATCAACTCTTAAAGTCTCTGTGAACTCATTTTGGAATTAAATTTATTTATTTTTTTGTATAATTCTAAAGTTGGGTGTTATGTGTGTAAACACAAAACAAATATGATACATCTGTCCTCAAAAGTGGCCAAAACATGCTCCCCTGAGCTGTCTGAGAATGGTGTGGGCTTGGTTGAATACTAATGACCATGTGACTGACAGCTCTCTATCAATGGAGAACAGAATGCTGTTTACATTACCATGGCAAAGCACAGCCTCAAGACAGCAGTCGCTGGGTTTTTACTCTGAACAGCTGTTGTCATATTTCAAAAGACACACAATAAAATGGCACAGGATGGTGGAATTGGCATTATACAGCCATTCATGTAGGAAAGCTATGGACGTCTTCTGTCTTTTATCTGTCTGTAGGGTGGTTTTGTGGGATTATTATGTTAACACAATTGTACGAATGGCATATACTCTAGTGTGTCTCCTAGAGCGGTTTCTCCCGCTGCTACTGTAATGCTGACTGAATGGGTCTGCCTTCCCTGGTGCTACTCTGTCCTGCTGACCGAGGGTGGCCATTATCCCCGTTGCCACTATGCTGTACACGCAGGCCAATTGTGGCCTCTATCTCTGCTGTACAGACTTCTATACTATCATGCTCGTTCTTTATTTTTTTCTGTCCTTTGTTTGCTGTTTTTGTCTTTCACACCCTCCCCATAGCTTGGTGAAGAGCTGGATAGCTAGTTCGCTCACTAAGGCGGCTCCTAAGCTTTAGCTTTTTGACTCAGAGAAGAGGTATGGCTATAGTAGTCCTTTGAACATTCAGGGTAATACTGACATAAGCATTACCCATTTCTAGGACTGCCCTTTCTACATTGAGAGGAGAGCAGTATTGGTCATTTTAGAGGCGAGAATTATAATATTTCAATTTTTTTATTTATAACTTAAACTGCTGAATGTTTCACATAACACCCAAATTTAGAATTATATAAAAAACCATTTCAAGTCTGACAAACATGGAAAGAAACAAGAAATATTTGTTTGAGACTTACACTTTCTATGTTTTGAGAAATAGAGATTTTCACTTTTGCTGTCCGTACTGACATGATCACTGTCACAGTTATCACGGGGCGGGCTTCCAAATGATTCATCGGCAGCATTCAATTCCTACAACATAAAATATTTTAAAAGAGAATCAAGTAAGACAAGCTGTATTTAAGCATGGCTAAAAAAAATTTCATTTATTTTTTAGCACTGACATGCTGATATTGCACTTTAACAGCATAAATTCTTAAAATTGATTCTGTTAAGCCACTCGACTGTGGTTATTATTTTTCCCTCAACACACTAATCTAAATCTAATGCTTTCTCTCTCTCTCTCTCTCTGCTCATGGCAAAGAAATGTCACCTGGATGTTTTTAGACAACGGAGAGACTCTACCTGTGAAGCCTAGAGGGGACATGGTGTCAAATCCAGTGTACAGAGTTGCCTACCTTGAAGATTTGCCTATCACAGTGAGAGAAATTGCCAAAGAGACAGATAAAGATCCTGTCATGAAAGCAGTGGCGGATGCTGGTCTTTCAAGGAGGGGAAGCTCAATTTCGGCCCACATCATAAAATGTGTCTGTTTATTTATACGTAAATTCTACCCTCCGTTCCTTTTCAAGAAAATGATCTGTGACCCTGTTGTACCAACAAGGCATTATTTTCCAGTGAATTGACTAGTGTCCTCTCAATGGCCAGCAGAGCTAGGCTGCTTAAACGGTGAAGTGTGTCCGACTGTGAGTGCTTTGTGACGGTGGAGGGGCTCAGCAGCACCCGCTAGAAACTGCGATAGAAGTCAGAAAGAGTGATAGACGTCAGTCTCCAAACACAAGCAGCTACAAAAAAAACCACCAGAAATAGAAGCTCGATTTGTCACTAGTCGTTTTTAACAAAGAAAATGCCGCTAAGAGGTTTAAGAAAGTCTGGTTCAACTCAGAACAGAATGAAAATGTAATGCTCCCACGGAACTTTAAACCAAAGGATGGCTGATTCGCTCATTTCTACCCCATAGACCCCCAGAGACGCTGAGTGTCCGATGGGCGGGACAAAACCCAGCATTTATCCAATGACTCGTCTCGTTCCGCTGCACTTTGCTTCTTCGCTATTGAACTCTGTGGACGCTCAGCGTCCGCACTGTTTAAATCACTGTGAATCTGTGCGAATGATTGAGAGGAAAGCCGCGTCTTTACCAGTGATAAGAAGCTGATTCTGAACAAAAGTTAATCGCGTTGTAGTGCATATTTATTCAATGACATGTACACACAACAGTATATATTTGATCACTTATTTTTTTGATATTTTAGGGGAAGCTGAGCTTCCCTTGCAGTCTTAGAGCAATCGCCACTGCATGAAAGTAGTTAAGCAGTTAGTTTTGACAGGTTGGCCTAAACATGTGCAGGATGAGGCACTGAAGCCTTATTTTCAGAGAAAATATGAACTGACAGTGGAAGATGATTGTCTTTTATGGGGGTTACGAGTGGTTGTTCCTGAGAAACTGAGAAACAGACTACTCTCTGAACTACATGAACATCACTGGGGAAGAGTTAAAATGAAATCCCTGGCTAGAAATATGTTCTGGTGGCCTGCATTAGATGAGAGCATTGAGCGTGAGGTGAGTGAGTGTAGTATTTGCGAGCAACAGCGCAGTATGCCTGCAACTGCACGAGTACATACATGAAAATGGTCTTCATGTCCATGGGAGAGAATACACCTTGATTTTGCTGAGGACCACAATCAGATGTTCTTAGTAGTGATGGATGCTTATACTAGATGGCCAGAGATTATTCCCATGCACACTACTACATCAGCTAAAACAATAGAGGCACTGAGAACCTTGTTTTCAGCTTATGGTTTACCAAAAGAAGTAGTAACAGATAACGGACCTCAGTTCGTATCACAAGAGTTTGAGAAATTTCTTACTAAAAATGGAGTGAAACACATTAAATCGCCGGCATATTACCCTGCAAGCAATGGGTTAGCAGAAAGATTAGTGCAGAACCTTAAGAAATCACTTGCAAAGAATAGAGCAATTGGTGGCATGACACAAACACTGTGTAGCAAATTTTCTTTTCGGATACAGAAATGCACCCCACACTACAACAGGTAAAACCCCAGCTGAGCTGTTATACAAAACAGATTGTCATTGATCAAACCTGAGTTTTCGCAGAGAATGCAAAATGTGACTGAACCAAACCTTCCTCGGGTTAGGTTTTTTTCTATGGGTCAACAGGTCTTAGGAAAGAATTACAGGGGAGGGGAGAAATGGTTGAATGGTGTCATACGTGAAGTGTTGGGTCCTGTGACTTACAATGTTCAAGTAAATGGAAAGTGTGTGAAAAGACATGTAAATCAGATGTTGAGTACCAAGGCAAATATTGCTCAGTTGACACAAGTGGCCTTTTGTGCAGAAACAGGATTGGATTTTGAGGAGCTCAATACAGACAATGATTTGGAACAGTCTTCCAAATGATTTGGAAGAATCAGACGCCGCCCTGACAGACTGAACTTGTAAATGCAAAGGAAGTTATATGAAACATAAAATTGTTATGGAATAGGATTGAAAAAAAAAGGCATGTATGTTATTGATTCAAGAACTAAGGTACCTTGATATGGGTTTAAAGAAAGAAGGTATTTGAAAGGTTTTTGAAGAAAATGAGGTTATAATTTATAGGGGAGGAACTGTGGTGTTCCAAAACACAGAGATAAATTATTTTATTCATTTGGAAGATGTTAAATGCTAGAAGACTTTTATTTTGGTGTTGATCTGTGGTGAGGTCTTTTGGGGTGGGTTTTTGAAGAGTCCGCGGGAACTGCACCCAAGAAAGTGGATGGCTCATTCCTTGGCGAAAAATGTTCAATAAAGTTCTGTGCTGGGTTTACTTCTAAATTATGCCGTTGTGTTCTTCCAGTTGTCTGCTTAAACAGTCCTGTTAGTGGTGGATAAATACACGACAATATTGTAGCTTTATTAGTGGAGTGTCATTCCTGTCTCCTCTCAGAGCAGCTTCTGCCTCGTGCCTGACTCTGGCGCCAAACGTATCTACCTGTGCTGTCTGGGAAGGCACTTGATGCTTGCGTCCTTGCACTTCTCACCTACAACTATGTTTGAATCCCTTACTACAACATTAAAATTCATTAATTAATTAAAACAAACAAACAAAAAACTATCTTTCTGTCCTTACTGAACGGTTAAATTAAAACAAAACATGTTGTTATCCAAATGTAGTGTGTAAGAGGGATATATCATGACATAAATTAATAACCTGCAGAAGTCGAATTGTTCTTTTTCTTGCCCTTCTTTGTTCATTTTGATTATATATTCATTGTGTCTTCTTTCTCACTGTGAGTGATGTTGCTTAAGGAATTGCAGCCGCCTTTGTTTTGTGACTCGTTAAAAAAGTAAATTAGTGAACAGTCACATACAGTGTACTTTGAGCAAGGACCCGCTTCAAGAATGAGAAAAAGCAAATTTAGAATGATATGTAAACACACTGCAGTGCAAATCTTTCAGTAGGCCCCTAGTTGTACAGTACCATACAACATATAAACAAGAAGAGATTATTGTTCATTCACTGCATTTGTACTGTGTAATAATAATAATAATAATAATAATAATAATAATAATAACATAATCCTGACATTCTACCAGAAACTTCTTAAAACATTGTTTATCTGAGCATTGAGTCATATAGAGAGAGCATTGCTATATTAAAGCTTGAGTGGATGGGTTTTATCTTCACACATCTGTGTTGCATTTAGCTAGTAGCTTTAAACACACTATAGGATAGTGACAGGCTTGTTCGCCTGCTGGCCACATTTGTGGATCCGTCTGCATTTGTATTTGGATTGGGTGAAATGCGAAAGGAATGTCTCAAAATCCAAAAACCCGCGAGAGGAAATGAACAAATGCACGTCACGGAAAACATGAGTCACTTGATCCACAAATACAGATTCAACAATTTACAAATAAATTTTAAATTCGAGACTTCGACTTTACAAATATTTACTATGTAAATTTAAACAAATGTATTTATTTTCGCATAAAATTGTGGTATATCTATGAAAACCAAAAACATGTATTTATAACTGTATTTGTACAAATTGCAGACTGTGAGAGACAGATTGGGATGTATTCATTTGTGAATAGTGAAACATATGTGACTTTTTTATTTGTGTTTATGTGTGTTTTATTTGTGGATTAACATTTACCCCCGGCCCCTTCCCTCTCAATTACAGACTGTAGCCCAGCTGACAAAATTACGTTAGGTTCCATTTTGGTTGTGGGATCATTGCACTGGAATTTGTCCCCTTTTCTTAAGTTACAAAAACGTTCTGGGAACGTTACCTCAACCTTATTTGCACCAATACTTTAATATTCTAGGAACATTCTTAAATCAGTTATTTTCTTAAAACTTTCTCATAATATTCACTTTCGGTTTTTGGGAACATTTCCTTAAGTTATCTTAAATATACCTTTGAATTAAATATAATAAGACAAAAAAAAAAAAAACATTCATGTAGTTAACCACAATCAATAGATGCACAACTTTCAATGTGTACCTTATCTTAAACATTGATGTAAAACAGACTCTTTCTAACCCTTTAACGCCAAACATATCAAATATACATTATCTTTAGAGGTGACACATCACCAAGAGAAACCATTATGTATACTTACCTGTACTTACTCACCTGCATATGGGTCATGTGAGAGGGAAAAGAGTACTATCTCTTGATGCTGAGTTTTACTTACCTGGTTGAATCCATTCTCCACAGAGGGAAGGGGGAACTAGCATCTAGAAGAGGGAAAATATATTATCTAACAAATAGTGATATTATGAATGAATGTTAAACATGCCATGGCCGTAATTGAATCTTGGTAAAGTTGTTAGTTCATTGTTAATTTTTATTGTTTATGAAACTTGTGTATCCAAGATACAATAACTTTTACCTCTTAAGGGAATGGTATATTCTAAGGGGCGGGGCTACCTATATATATACCACACAAGGGTAAAAGAAAAGGGGAGACTCTGCTAGACCGTAGCGAGAGGAGCATAACCTAAGGGCATAATAAGACCCAATTGATTTAGTTGTCTTTATCCTTTTTGTCTCTGCTAATAGAGAATTTTGTTTTGTTAATTTTTTTTGTTCACAAGGAGCCCGCGTGTATATATTGTATATAGTAATATAAAGTCTGGTGTGTAAATAAAGGTGGAAGGGAACCAAAAATCGAGTCAATCGAATTTCGAGTCAACCTTATAACATCTCAGGCCTCTCGCCCGACTCTACCCATAGAGAACACCTCTCACCATTTCACTTTGCGATGGTGAAGGGGTGAGCTTTATCACAAATGGTGGCAGTGACTATGAACCTGATGACAGCAACCATATATAGTCTACGACAAGAAACGAGAGAAAGGTATGACACCGAAAAGCAGAGGAGCGTTGTGCAACTCCAATAATAACCACTAGGAGAAGATGGCTCCCAAGAAACCACCAGTCACCCAGACACGGAGCGAAGAAGAGGAATGCGAGTCAACCACCAACAAAGGGAATACATCGGAGATTTCCAACTTACAGCAGATGCTCGAAAGCTCAACAGCAGAGAGATGAAGAACTGTGGAGAGAAGCAACGAAGCAAGAGCAGAGGTGGCGTTCCCTGCAACACCAGTTCGGCCTTCTACAGGAAGAAGTACGGAGGGGCCAAAGTGGAGTACAACAACACAGGGAAACGGAGCATTCCACAACAGCATCGCACACAAGAATATACAGACCCGCGACTCCGGCAGTAAGTGCACACGACGCGATGGGAGATCAATTAAGGACAACACAGGTAGCGTGGCCGAGACTCCCGCAACTTAAAGATGAGGATGACATCGAACATTACTTCATAATGTTTGAGCGGTTAGCGCTAGCGGCTAGATGGCAGAAAATGGACTGGGCTTTTCATCTGATCCCCTTGCTGGAAGGAAAGGCAAGAGCAGCCTACGTCGCCATGAGCATTGAAAAGATAAATGACTTTGAAGCAGTAAAAGAGGCTATTCTCAGAAAGTTTGAGATTAACCCTGAGACTTACAGACAGCGTTTCCGTAAAGGGCACGTATTAACCCCCTGGAGTCTGAGGGGTTTTCAGACACCCTGGTGTAGTCTGACATGCCTTGATTGTTTTACAAATTGTACGCATCTGAGAAAAAATCATTTCAAAGTGTTACACATGCATTTTTCAGAACTATCTCTGCAACAACAGTGTTGAATCAGTAAGAGTGTCATACATCTACATTTTGATTAAATTTACTCTAAACTTAGACTTTCCAAAAACCTATTTTCAGAAGTGCTGATATACTGTGAAAAAACACATTCTAAACATTCCTCACCGGGACCTTTGAGGTCAAAACTTTGTGAACACGGGTCTTGGCAACACACTGCTGATTCTACTTTTCATAAATTGTATGTAATTTTATACTTAGGACATAACAAATGTGAGGTGACACTCTGTTTTTCTCAGTCACTGGCTCCTACGTTGCATATGTATGAAGATAGGTGCGAAAACCGAGGTGCGAGGTCCCCACCCCACTGCCTAATGAATGGCCCATTAGCTGTCACTGCCACAGCTGTCAAAAGAGAAGAGACCAGAGGCAGAGTTTATCACAGTTTATTTCAAAAAAAGAGAACTAAACAAGCAATAAAAACAAAAAAATAAATAACTGGCATGAATTAAAATAAATGGAAAATGTGTTCACATGTAAACATAGTGATAATATACTAAAGATAGTCATACTGTATATCCTTGTGTGTGTATATATGTATGAGTCAGTTCAACAAAAGATGCCAGTCTCTAAAACAGTTTCTGTCTGGCTGCATGCAAAGGTAGACATCACACTGTTCACATTTCCATGGGGTTTTTGCATAGCACACAGCTGTTCAACAAGCTCTTCCATGAATGCCTTGTGGGTCAGGCTGTCCTATTGCATAAGTTGTTGTGGAGAATGTAGGCATTGGTAGCAGCAATGTCCAAGAAGTGAAGAAACAGTTTTCTGTACCACTTCAAAGTTTTGTGCTGAGTTGTGTAATGCAAAATGCTAAACTTACAGAGCAGATGTGGAAGGACCATGTGTTTACACGTTGGTGGTTGCAGACTTGGTTGACGCCGTCGTCTTTGCTTGGAGGTGGAGTATTTTCCACATTTCTGAAAGAAAAATAATAAGAAATGTGAGCTTCTGAGCAGTTACAAAGATTAGCTATACATGCCAACAGTCACTACAACTAATAATTACTTGTATTTCAAATACAGTACTTGTATATGACCTATGTATAGCAGTACATAGCATAACAAGCTACATAGGATGACACTATTACATTCACACAGGCCATTTACACATGACATTACCACACTAGGCTAAACATATACAGCCATAAGCCACACTTATGGTACTGGAGCCTCGCATGCTAATGTTAGCACTCTCAGCATGCACTCAGATTAGCAACAGGCTACACTTGAATGTCCCGTTTACACAACAGCAGGTTTTTTTTTACATTCATTTATGCTTTCATATACAAAGGAATACTTATTTAATTTATTCTTTATTTTAATTTATCCGGAATTCGCGGAGTGTACACAGTAAGCGCGAAGCGTGGGTTTGTTTCATTTGAAAAGAAATATTTCACTTACCCTTCACAAAAACCCTCCTTCGGATCAATCCGCATCTCAAAATAAATCTTTCTTCGTCACTGTCCTCCCCGCTTTCGTCAGATGAGCTGAAATTCTCTTCATTTTCCAGAACAAAGCTCTCCTCCGCAGTGGCTCCAGCTCCCGTGAGTGCGACATGACGAAGCTCCACGTAAACAATTCCGCGACATGTGGCTCTGTGTTTGGGCGTTTTCATGCAAATTATCAGCCAATGATCCTCCACTAGCCGCTGCCGAATTACCATAGTGTTAACATATGAACGGCAGAACGCGTCTATGGGCGGAACAAAAAAGCTTGTGCCTCAAAAATGTGCCGGTTGTTGTTTACGCTTCTCTCACAAGAATATAAATATATATATCGTTTCATCCTATATATAGTTGGAAAGTAGACCCTTCAAGGTTTCCGAGGTATGTTGTATTTTTTTTTTAGGATAAAATCTCGCAGAGTTATATACGTGTTTATGTGGAATTTCATCCCGCCGGCGGCATAGCCGACCTCAAAGGGTTAAAGAACGAGACGCCGAGGGAACTATTCACGCGGCTCACGGGACTTTATGAGAGATGGATACGTCCAAAAGACAAGACAAAAGAGGACATCGGACAAACCATCGTTCTAGAACAGTTCCTGAGCGTAATCAATCCAGACTTGAAGAGCTGGTTATTGGAATGCAGCCCGACTTCTGCGGAGCAAGCGGTTGAAATGGCAGAAGCTTTCATCGCGGCACGACAAGCCGAGGGAGAGTTCCAGCTCGGAAAGTCAACCTTCACCAAACAGACCAGTAAGTTTGAGAGACGTGACTATGGTAGTGGTGTGGATTGTTAAAAGCCAGCCTTTAAAATGCAGTGGCATAAGTCCAGTAAAAGCTCAGCTGAAAAACCAAAAATAAGATGTTTTAGCTGTAACCAAATAGGACACAAAAGCTCTGAATGTCAATATCCACCCACTAGCTCTAACCAACTGTGTTACATCCCTAGAAAAGAAAATCCATTTAGTACACAGGAATGTAGTGATGAAACCACAGTAACAGTTAAATTGAATGGCAAACAGTTTAGGGCTTTATTAGATACGGGGGCAAGCCAAACTTTAGTCACACAAGCATGTCTTGAAAACTCTCAATATAGCCTTACAGGTACGTTACAGGTCAGATGCATACATGGTGATGAGCAGATTTATCCTACAACTGAGGTTAATATATCAATTAAAAGGCAATCCTACCTGGTACGCGTAGGCGTGGTACAAAACGCTCCATATCCCATCATATTAGGCAGAGACATTCTTATTTTGATTGATTTATTGAACTATAAAAATATAAAAATGGCAGAGGCTATGGTAGTGACCAGGCAAAGCAAAAAAAATTTAGCCAAAGAAACCACAGAACTTTTTAAGGAATTGCCTTATGCTGCAGAAACTAAAAAAAGACAAGGAGAGATGTAAGAAAAGCTAAAGTTATGGGAACCAAATGTCTGGAGAAAATAGAACTGCCAGATACAGATAACATTAGTTTACCCTTTAACTTTGAACAACTCCAAAATTTAGATGAAACTTTAAAACCACTATTTGAAAAAGGCAAACACTATAGTGACATCTCTGATAAAGGTTGCCACTTAGCGATAAATGATAACAGACTATATAGAATCACTGATAAAGGTGAGCAACTAGTACTCCCGGTAAGCCTTAGGGAGAAAGTGCTTAAAATGGGACATTCAGATCCCTGGGCAGGCCACTTCGGGCAAGCTAAAACATTCAGCCGCATAGCATACAGATTTTACTGGCCAGGTCAGTATGCAGATGTGATTAGATACTGCAATAATTGCCCGGAATGTCAACTCACTGCAACTCTAAAAAAGTCAGACAAGGTGCCTATGGTGAGCATGCCTAAAGACATACCATTCTCTCGCATAGCAATGGACGTAGTAGGGCCGTTACCTAAAACAAAAAACGGAAACCGTTACATTTTAGTAATATGCGACTATGCGACAAAATATCCAGAGGCTTTTGCCCTCAAAAACATTAAAACTCGTCAAATTGTCAATGCTCTGATACAACTTATTTCAAGAGTAGGGATCCCGAAAGAGATATTGACAGACGGGCAAAAACTTCACTTCAAAACAAATAAAGCAAGTGTACGATTTATTAGGCATTAAAAGTATTCACACCACACCATATCACCCTCAAACTGATGGGCTAACGGAACGTTTCAATAAGACTCTGAAACAAGTTTTACAGAAGGTGACGAACAAAAACGGTACAGACTGGGACATGTGGTTACCCTATGTGCTGTTCGCGTATCGTGAAGTACCTCAAGCTTCCACAGACTTTTCCCCGTTTGAACTCCTTTACGGAAGACAGGTGAGAGGTCCGATGGACGTCCTGAAAGAAGCTTGGGAAGGTGAGAAGGGTGAACAGAAACTGAACATTTTAACGTATGTCTTGAAGATCAGAGACAAGTTGAGTCAATTGACAAGTACTGTCCATGAAAACATGGAGAAAGCTCAAGAACAGCAAAAACACTGGTATGATAAAGTGGCAAGGAAGAGAGTTCTGCAAATCGGGCAGAAAGTACTTATTCTACTACCCACCAGTGACATTGGGCTTTTAGCCAAATGGCAGGGGCCATATAAAGTGCAAAGACAAGTTGGAGAAACTACATATGAACTCCACCTGCCTGACAGACGGAAGAAATTTCAGAGCTTCCACATCAACATGTTGAGACCCTGGAAGGAGCCTGAGAATAAGAGTTCGGAGCAGCTATGGATAAGGGCCGTTCCTATGAAGACGAGGTGGCCGAACAGTATTTCCCCACAAGAAACGAAGGTTTCGTTCTTCCAAAGGTGCCCCACTTAACATCACGGCAACAAAATGAACTACTACACGTGGTCCCACCTAAGCTTTTCTCAGATGAACCAGGATTAACAGACGTGACCCAGCATAACATCAGACTCATCAAAGATGAACCGAGTTCCAGCACGACTTGTCCCAGAGTTGAAAAAAGAAGTTGAAGCTATGATCAAAATGGGAGTAATAGAACCGTCAAAGAGCGAATGGTGCAGCCCTGTCGTCTTGGTCCCCAAGAAAGACAGAGGCTTACGGTTTTGCATTGACTTTTCAAAGCTAAACGCCGTGTCCGCTTTTGACCCATATCCCATGCCAAGAGCAGATGACCTAATAGAGAGGCTAGGGAAGGCTAAAGTTCTGTCCACGGTGGATTTATGCAAGGGATACTGGCAAGTTCCACTCAGCCAGTCCGCTAAAGAACTGACTGCATTTAGAACACCATCAGGACTATACCATTTCCGTACAATGCCATTCGGATTACACGGTGCGGCTGCAACCTTCCAGAGGTTAATGGACGACGTTCTCAGAGGTACGGAGGACTTCGCGGCAGCTTACATTGATGATGTGGTGATCTACAGTTCATCCTGGGAAGAACATCTACAACATCTAGGCATTGTCCTGAGGAAGTTCGCAGATGCAGGTCTAACAGCAAACCCCAGCAAATGTCATCTCGCTCGTGAGGAGGTCTCATATCTAGGTTACATCCTGGGCGGGGGTCAAATAAGACCTCAAGTGGACAAACTAGAGGCCGTGAGGGCAACACCCCAACCTAATACAAAGAGGAGGGTACGTTCATTTTTAGGTCTTGTGGGATGATACCGCAGGTTCATCCCTAATTTTTCGTCTAAAGCAGCAGCACTGACGGATTTAACCAAGAAGGACATGCCTCAAAGGGTTAAATGGACAGAGACCTGTGAGTATGCTTTTAAAGACCTCAAAAATGCATTATGCCAGGAACCAGTTTTTGCCAGCCCTGATTTTTTGAAACCTTTTATTGTGCAGACTGATGCATCAGATACAGGGTTGGGTGCTGTCTTATTACAGGGGGAGGACGATGAGAGAAAACCTATCCTGTATATAAGCAGGAAACTGTTTCCACGTGAGACTAACTACTCTACCATCGAGAAGGAGGCTCTCGCTATCAAATGGGCGCTTGACTCTTTTTGAAGTATTACTTGCTTGGACATGACTTTGTTCTAGAGACAGACCACAAAGCTTTGCAGTAGATCCAAAGAATGAAAGACTCTAATGCTAGGATTACACGATGGTACTTGTCATTACAGCCCTATCGTTTTACTATAAGGTATAGAAAAGGTACCCATAATGTAACAGCTGACTACCTGTCCCGCCGCTGGGAAGGCGTTGAGCTTAAGGAGGGGGGTGTGTGATGATGTACAGTACCTGTGACACATCACCAAGAGAAACCATTATGTATACTTACCTGTACTTACTCACCTGCATACGGGTCATGTGAGAGGGAAAAGAGTACTATCTCTTGATGCTGACTTTTACTTACCTGGTTGAATCCATTCTCCACAGAGGGAAGGGGGAACTAGCATCTAGAAGAGGGAAAATATATTATCTAACAAATAGTGATATTATGAATGAATGTTAAACATGCCATGGCCGTAATTGAATCTTGGTAAAGTTGTTAGTTCATTGTTAATTTTTATTGTTTATGAAACTTGTGTATCCAAGATACAATAACTTTTACCTCTTAAGGGAATGGTATATTCTAAGGGGCAGGGCTACCTATATATATACCACACAAGGGTAAAAGAAAAGGGGAGACTCTGCTAGACCGTAGCGAGAGGAGCATAACCTAAGGGCATAATAAGACTCAATTGATTTAGTTGTCTTTATCCTTTTTGTCTCTGCTAATAGAGAATTTTGTTTTGTTAATTTTTTTTGTTCACAAGGAGCCCGCGTGTATATATTGTATATAGTAATATAAAGTCTGGTGTGTAAATAAAGGTGGAAGGGAACCAAAAATCGAACCTCTCGGTGTTATTTCGAATCAACCTTATAACATCTCAGGCCTCTCGCCCGACTCTACCCATAGAGAACACCTCTCACCATTTCACTTTGCGATGGTGAAGGGGTGAGCTTTATCACAAATACAAAAACAATTTTACAAAGTGTTTTTATGAAATGAAAATGTATTTATATTTTTCTAAAAGTCTGTGTGCAAAATGTGTTGGCTCAGTTGTCGACACAGATTTTGTGAGACAGGTTTAGAGGAAGATGATGATGATACAGGTGAAGGTGGGAGGTCTGTTGAATGATCTCTTACCTCAAGCCAAGGTTCAGACAGTAACAAAAACAACTGCAGTTTGTCTAAATATGGAAACACAGTTGTGAAGATCAACAAAAAAGAGCCTTTGTGGTTTTAGTGTTTTATTATTATCAGTAAATGAAATGTAAATAGGTCAGTATGAAGAACAGAATACTCATAGATGCAGGATCTCTGGAGCAGTTCTGAAGAACAAAGACAATCATCAATCATGTGCTATTCATCTTTTAATTGAAATCAATCAAATTTAAGAAAAGATTGTAAAGAAGTCTGAAGAAAGTTTTTAACTGATGCAGTGAATTGAATGAAAATATATTGTTAAATCATAATGTGTGATTTTCAAAAAAAAAATTTATTTTATTATTATTTCATGTGTCAGAATTCAAAGGGCTAATATGTGTCTAAAGAATACCATTATACCATCCTTTAGACTATATATATATATATATATATATATATATAACCTTAAAAGATAGGGTGACCAGACATCCTCTTTTACCCGGACATGTCCTCTTTTTTAGACTTAAAAAAAATGTCCGGGCGGATTTTTACAAACGTCCAATAAGAGAAAATAAGGGATTTTGTTTTTCTAGAGCTTACATAGAATTTCGAGAAGTGTTTCATTCACAATCTACTCCCGCCCTCCCCTACTCCGTTTGGTTTACTTGAGTGAGTGAGTGGGGGGAGTGGTGAAGTAACCTAAAATCTTCGGATTGGATGGTCTGACTGTAGAGTGAAGATAAAAATGTTCTTTTGGACCGTTCTCAGAGTAATTAAAATTTAGAAAATATCAAAAAGGTCCAAAATACACCCTCCCTCTTCGGGGAGGCGTGTTCATTCCAGAAGAGTCGCAGACACCAGTCGAGTGAAGTTCAAAGCAAATCAAAGTATTTATTTAACAATACTGGATCCAGGAGAACTAATACATGAGAAAGCGTAATGCCCCTTCCACGTAAAGCTCTGACCTCTCCAAGATCTGACTCTGACAGTTATACCCCATATGACGTATACCCTGCTAGTGAGGCGTTTTCTGGCTGATTAGCGTATATTAATATGCATAATTTCACGTGTTAGTACTCAGCTCTTCACGTGCAAGTTTCAAGTGCATTCCGTGACCCCGAAGACATTCGTTATGGCCAGGCTGACAATGGGCCTTTTCTTCCCAAGACTCCTCTCCCGAGAGCAAAATTTAGGGAGTTAGAAATGCACTTTCAAGGTCAACAACATGCCCCTACACTTCAGCCCTCCTGAGCCAACACTATGATTGATGTCAGTGTGCTAAAAGCCTGGAGTGCACATCTGTTCAAGGTTAGACGTTTAAGAATTAAGAATGTGTAAATATCACGTGAATTATCATGCCATATAGTTAGTCGTGCAGGATCAAAAAATGTTTAACTACATGTGTAAATGCTAATTTTAACTAATCATCATTTAAGGATATTTGTCCACAAACATAAAATAATAAAATTGTTTCCTACGACAAGAGCTACCGTTATTGGTCAATAACCTTCTCTGTAAACATTTAATTGGTCAGTCTGCACATCAGTAGTCATCCATCCCCCCCAGAGACGTGTCGTCTTTTTCACCATCTCAGATCTGGTCACCCTAATTTCAGACTAACATTGGGAGAACCTTTATCAAGGTAAAGTAACATTGATGATACTGTAAGAACCTTTGCTTTTAACATTAGGAGAACCTTTACACAACGTTGGCCAAACTTGTGTTCTCTGTTAGCTGGACGTCCACCTGTTTCTGTAAATATATTAGTCCACTTTCAGCCTGTTCTTCAGTGGTCAGGACCCCCATAGAGCAGATATGATTTGGTGGTTTATCATTCTCAGCGCTGCAGTGACACTGATATTGTGGTGTTTGTGTGTGTTGTGCTGGTACAAGTGGATCAGACACAGGAATGTCTGCTGTAGTTTTAAACTCCTCAATGTCACTCCTGGACTGAGAATAGTTCACGGAAAACTTTCACACAACAGCTAAATATTAGAGCTATTCAGTAACTTAGGTGTTTGTGATATTCTGCACACGCGGAGTCACAAAGCCATGAACGATGACCAGGGCAATGAGTTCATTAGCCAATGCAAATGCACCCCTGAGAAAAACCACCCACACAAGAAGTTTGTGTCAAAACTGCTTTCAAAACTCCAGGATCACACACACAGACATTGTGCAGTTCGTGCACAATACACAGAGAACAAGCACAGAGCTCACACACAAGATATAGAGCACCAATGTCAGAGTTGGATATTTTGTAAGCAAGTTATAAGTTTTGTGTTTGAGATAATTTTTTTGGCTCAAATATGATTCCATAAAACAATTATAGTGTGAAATATTGATCAAGCTTTTTTTATGGAGATTACACAATCTGTTTGTAGAATTATCTGTAAACGCTTATCCAGTTCAGGTTCGCGATGGGTCCAGAGCCTACGTGGAATCATTGGGCGCAAGGAGTGATTTTCAAATATGGAGATCTGTAACCTGACTCCAGGCTGTCTGAGCCGTGACCATGTTTGTCTCTGGACCCTTTAGTAGTTTGAGGGAAACGGGAAGACTGGTTCTACTGCTGGTGGCTTCAATACAAACACAGGTAGCATAAACAAATACATTGTAAGGTTAGAACAAGTTATAATGGATGTTGGGACATGGTAGGGACATATTTTAAATTGTGAGCGGTAAAGGATCATTGTAACAAACTATGTAGGATGGTTGATGGCCAAATGTTTTTTAATTGAGCTAACTAACAACCCCTTCTGAGGCTGAAGTGGGTGTGATGGAGTAAGGAGAAAGCTACAACAGTGGCCCATCAGGATCAGTATAGAGAGCCACTGGCCTATATAGATGTGCCAGTCCTGGGTAAGGTAATTAATTGTTATTTAATAACGTGATTATCTGTTTTCTGCTCCGACCCCCAGTTTGTGATAAATCTGGACAGCAAAGCCCATGGAGGTGTGGACATCTGCTCTGTTCTTGTGGGTCTAATGCAGAAAGACATTCGCAAACAGAAAAATCTTGGACACAAAGTCAACAGCATTTGATTTGCTGTCTACCCTGAAATAAATAAATACGTTTAGCATTGGCGTATTGGGAGCACGGTGGCGCAGCAGGTAGTGTTACAGTCATACAACTTCAGGGACCTGAAGGTTGTGGGTTCAAGTCCTGCTCCAGGTGACTGTCTGTGAGGAGTTGATGTGTTCTCCCCGTGTTTGATGGGTTTCCTCTGGGTGTATGTTTTCCTCCCACGGTCCAAAAACCAAACGTTGGTAGGTGGATTGGCAACTCAAAAGTGTCCATGTTTGTGTGTGTGTGTCGCCCTGTACTGGCACCCCCTCCTGCTTTGTGCCCAATGATTCCGGGAAGGCTCCGGACACACCACAACCCTGAACAGGATAAGTTGTTACAGACAATGAATGAATTAATATATATGTAAAGCATGACTTGCATATAGCATTATAATACAACATTATACAATATTAATGAAAAGAAGTATAATTATTTGTTAACTTCCAAAAAAGAAAAACGTGGTTTCCATAACTCACTGAAGACCAACACACATGCCACAGAGCGTTTTCAGTGACATAAACTCAAAACCTTGTTAGACTTGGGGATCTTGATAGGATTGTCAAACTGAGGCCTCTTCTTTCTGTTTCACTGATGCAAAACACTACACTGTGCTAGATTATGCCTTAAATCTATTTCACTAGTAATGGCACCCCCTGTGGAGAATCTTCATCTGGTGGTGGTGTTTTGTACTGGACCTTATGGATCAAACCAAGCAGTGCTGTTGGAGCTTTACCCACATACATTTGAACATGAACTACAATGTTAATTATGACCCAATATGCAAATATTTGGTATCAGCAGAATCACAAGAACCTGAACCTTAATAATTATTAAAAATAAAATGGAATTCCATTACTGCATGGCATCCAAATGCTGCTTAAAATAGGTCTGTAAGTTTCCATAAAAATATCACACATAAATACCTGTAACTCAAAAATGCTTTTGCCAAATGTTATGAAACATTACAAGCTTCTTTCATATGTGCTCCAGAACAACTCATTACATTCTGTTGGTACTGCATCCTTAGGTGGCACTATAACAAATTAAAAACTTAATTTTAAGTGTTTTTTCCAATTCTAGCGCCCCCTGTATGTGCATTTTGATCATAATTGATACACTTCTTCAGAGTAATACCTTACACATGTGTACCCATTTAGGTTTGATTTTAGTGAAGTTTGAATGAGTTATAGCTAAAAGAGTGCATCGGGCTCTGCCCACTCATGTTTGTTGACATATTGCAGCAACAGCGTGTCCAAATCTAAACATTTTTTTAATAATTATTTACCTACAGGCAATACACTTTGCAATGAGACCAATTGTGTGTTGATAGGATCAAAACTCACGGACTAGTACGATAAATTCCATAATCACATACCTGACAATTGAAGAAAATCTATACATTTTTTTTAAATAGTTGCAATTGCAATATTGTTAGACACTATGTACAGTATATTATGAAACTATTAACATGTCGATAGGTTAAATTTTCACTGAGATATTCCATATTTCATGTTTAAAAAATAAGTTGCGCCCCCTTGTGGCTATCAACACGAAATATTTTCTGCAAATACAAAGTGTGTCCATGAACATACCATGCAAATGCCATGATGATTGGGCATTGTTAAGCCTGTCAAAAAAATGATGAAATAAAACTGAAATTTGATTGGCTGTTGACATCGTTAAACGTGCCCGTATTGAGTCGTCCTTAATTTCCCATATGTAGGCTTGCTGACAGAACCAGCATGCCAAATGTCAACTTAATTGCCCTTGTAGATCCTGAGATATTAGCCAAAAGACATTGTTAGCTATAACAGCGCCCCCTATAATATTTCATGCAACAGCAAATGCATGCTATCTCAGAATCATGTCTACAAGCAACGTGTGAAAGGTCATCAGATTTGAGTTAAGCATGAAGGAGTTACAGATGTTTGAGTAAAATTTGCAAATCACGGTACACATTCATTTGCATATGTCAGCCATCTTGTTTCGAAATGTCAGGATGTTTTTGATAATTATTGACCAGCTCACGGCTGTGAACGTTTTGACACCAAGGTCATGGGGATCAGACAAAAATCCAGGGACTAGTTCACGAAAATAGATTTTGCGAATTATGCTAATTAGCAAAAAATCTAAGTAGGCGGAGCTTAGTGGTTGTATCGACCTTTTTGATTCATCGGGACCCAAGAATCATGTAGAAACAAAAATTTCATCTCTACGCCACACGGCGTGGAAAATCCTTTAATGAAAGCGTTTAATTTCGCTGTAGCGCCCCCTTGAGGCCAATCAAGCTGATATTTTGCGCCTGAGTAGCGGGAGGGTTTACTAATTTTTGACCAAATATGAAGTCTGTAGGCCTTACGGTTTGGGCTGTGCGATCCGTTTTAAGGCAGAATTTTATTAGGAAGAATAATAATAAAAATCAGAACAAAAACAATAGGCTTCCTTTGCACTTTGTGCTCGGAAGCCTAAATATAGCCGCAAGCAACAATTAACGGGGTTCTCGCAGAATAGGCCTGTTTGGAAACAATAGGCCTACATTGTTGATATGGTACCTTTAAAATCAGGCCTCTAAGTACAATCTGAAATTTGAACCCATTTGAGTAAAGTATGAAGGAGTTAGAGACATTCAAGTAAAACCTGTGATAAACTGAAGAGGTTCATTTGCATATGGCAGCCATCTTGAATCGACATGTCAACATTCGTTCTATAATTACCTAGGGCCAGACACTTGTGAACGTTTTGGCACCAAGCTCAAGGGAGTTGGTCAAAAATTCACAGACTTATTGACAAAAGTATGTTTTGCAAATTATGCAAATTAGCTCGAAATCTAAGTGGACTTTATGGTCCAACAGCAAATTAGTTTGTCTTAAGCCAAGGAATAAGGGAAAAAAATTATTTCATCTATAGGCATTACGGTGTAGGAGATATAGACTGCAATGCTTTTCCCTTTGCTATAGCGCCACCATCTGGCCAAAGAATGTCATTTTCCTTGGCTGAGTCATTTTACACCTGCTGGACCTTGCTGCCAAGGGAGGTGTTTCTGGGCCTTATGGTCTTTGCTCCACATTGCATTTTGCATAATGTCTCAGAGCCACTGTAGTTCAACAGCACAATGTATAGTCTTAGACTGCCATCTGCTGGTGACAAATGACTACTTTCCCATATTTTTAGATCAGCCATGAAAGCACATACAGAAAGATTTAAGCATGTACTCCTATGTGGATATTTACCTAACATGGACATGTATGGTATAAACTGAATCCTAAGGGTCTGAACTTTAATACTTATCAAAAGAGTGTTGCACTTTTATTACTATGTAGCTTACAGGCCACTCCCAATAACAGAGATTCCTCAAGTCAAATATAAGCTATATGTGTACACTAATATACACCTATAACTCAAAAATGCTTTCCCCAAAAATTTTAAAACATCACATACTTGATCAGACTGAAGAGCAGATGTCATAATTAAGTTGGTGTTCCACTGCAATCCTAGATGGCGCTATAACATAAAAAGCCAATTTAATCAGTTTTTGTCCAATTGTAGCGCCCCCTTTTGGTAAATTGTGATCATATTGTACGTACGTCTTCAGGACAAGATCATACATAGGTCTGTCACGTTTGGTCTTGATTGGACTTAATTTGTTTGAGTTATAGCTAAAAGAATGTTTAAAGCTCCACACAATTCAATTAATTGTTTTATTACAACAAAAGTTTGTCCAAATGTTGAACTTTTTTTGATAATTATTTACCTTCAGACTCTGCAGATTCCAACAAGGTGAACTATTTGGGAATATCGCAAAATTCCACGGACTAGTTCGAAAAGGTCCAATTTTGAACATTTGGAAACTGAGAAAAAGCAAAGCATTTTTTGACAACACTTGCAATTACAAAGTTGTTAGGCCCTCTGCAGAGTATAAAAAGAAGCAAACTGCGTGTCAATATGCTTAATTTTCACAGAGATATATAATATTTTCTTGATATAGCGCCCCCTAGTGACTATCGTTATGAAAATTTTTCTGCTCTTAAGAAGGCCTACCAGGGACATACCAGTCAAATCCCATGATGATTGAACCTTGTTAAGGTTGTCAAACAGCTGATGACAGCTGATTGGTCGATGACAATCACAATTTTGCTCGAATCGAGTTGTCCTTAATTTTCCCTCTACAGCCTTGCCCATAGAAGCAGCATGCCAAGCGGCGGTCCGATCCACCTTACGGATGCTGAGATATAAACTTGAAGCATTTACAGCGCCCCCTATATGAATATTGGCTTCTCCTTTGACAAGCTACCTCAGAATCATTTCTGGAAGTGAATATGAAATGTAAACACACTTGAGTAAAGCATGAATTTAGTATAAATTTTTAAGTAAAACATAAAATAAGCCGAAAAGTTTCATTTGCATATGGCGGCCATCTTGAATCGAAATTTCAAAGTTTTTTTGATAATTATTAAGCTACAGGCTCCGGCGAACATTTTGACACCAAGCTCAAGAAAATTGGACAAAAATCCACGGAGGAGTACACAAAAGTAGGTTTTGCAAATTATGCAAAATAGCAAAAAATCTAAGTAGGCAGAGCTTAGTGGTTGTATGTACCTTTTTGATTTGGCAGGACCCAAGGAATCAAGGAAAAAAAAAAGATTTCGTCTCTACGCCACACGGGGTGGAAGATCTTTTAATGAAAGCGTTTTCCTTCGCTGTAGCGCCCCCTTGAGGCCAATTGGGCTGATATTTTGTGCCTGAGTAGCGAGACCAACTACTACCTATTGACCAAGTCTCAAGTGTCTAGGCCTTACGGTTTGGGCTGTGCGATTCGTTTTATGGCAGAAAAAGAAAAAGAATAATAAATATAGCCGCAAGCGGCAATTAACGGGGTTCTCGCTTAAGAGGCCTGTTTGGAAGCAATAGGCCTACATCACTGAGATGCTTCCTTTAAAAGCATTTCTATAAGTAGAATCTGAAATTTGAACCCATTTGAGTAAAGTATGAAGGAGTTAGAGATGTTCAAGTAAAACCTGTGATAAGCTGAAGAGGTTCATTTGCATATGGCGGCCATCTTGAATCAAAATGTCAACATTCGTTCTATAATTACCTAGGGTCAGACTCATGTGAAAGTTTTGGCACCAAGCTCAAGGGAATTGGTCAAAAATTCAAAGACTTATTGACAAAAGTATATTTTGCAAATTATGCAAATTAGCTCAAAATCTAAGTGGGCTGAGCTAAATGATCCAACAGCAAATTAGTTTGTCTAAAGCCAAGGAATAAGGGAAAAAAAGATTTCATCTATAGGCCTTATGGTGTAGGAGATATAGACCGCAATGCTTTTCCCTTTGCTATAGCGCCACCATCTGGCCAAAGAGTGTCATTTTCCTTGGCTGAGTCATTTCACACCTGCTGGATGTTGCTGCCAAAGGAGGTGTTTCTGAGCCTTATGGTCTTTGCTCCACATTGCATAATGTCTCAGAGCCACTGTAGTTCAACAGCACAATGTATAGTTTTAGACTGCCATCTGCTGGTGAGAAATAAGTACTTTCACATATATTTAGCCCTGCCATGAATGCACATATAGAAACATTTGAGCGCGTACTCCTATGTGGATACTTACCTAACATGGACATATGTGGTATTAGCTGAATCCTAAGGATCCAAACTTTATAACTGATCAAAAAATTGTTGCCTTGCGCCCAATGATTCCAGGTAGGCTCTGGACCCACCGCGACCCTGAACTGGATAAGCGGTTACAGATAATGAATGAATGAATGAATGAAAAAATGGTTGCACTTTTATTACTATGTAGCTTACAGGCCCCCCACAATAAGAGAGATCTAGCATGTATTCTACAAGTCAAATATATGCTAAATGTGTACACTAATATACACCTATAACTCAAAAACGCTTTCCCCAAAAATTTTTTAAAACTTCACATGCTTGATCAGACTGAGGAGCAGATGTCATAATTAAGTTGGTGTGAAACTGCATTCCTAGATGGCGCTATAACATAAAAAAGCCAATTTAATCAGTTTTTGTCCAATTGTAGCGCCCCCTTTTGGTAAGTTTTGATCATATTGTACATACGTCTTCAAGGTAGGACCATACATACGTCTGTCATGGTAGGTCTTGATTAGACTTAATTTGTTGGAGTTATAGCTAAAAGAATGTTTAAAGCTCCACACACTTCAAATAATTGTTTTATTACAACAAAAGTTTGTCCAAATGTTGAACTTTTTTTCAGAATTATTTACCTACAGACTCTGCAGATTCCAACAAGGTCAACTGTTTGGGAATATCGCAAAATTCCACGGACTAGTTTGAAAAGCTTCAATTTTGAAAAATTTATAATTGAGAAAAAACGAAGCATTTTTTGACAACATTTGCAATGACAAAGTTGTTAGGCTCTCTGCAGAGTATAAAATGAAGCAAACTGTGTGTCAATATGCTTAATTTTCACAGAGATATATAATATTTTCTTGATATAGCGCCCCCTAGTGGCTATCGTTATGACAATTTTTCTGCTCTTAGGGAGGCCTCCCAGAGACATACCAGTCAAATCCCATGATGATTGGACCTTGTTAAGGTTGTCAAACAGCTGCTGACAGCTGATTGGTCGAAGATAATCACAATTTTGCTCGAATCGAGTTTTCCTTAATGTTCCCTCTTGATCCTTGCCCATAGAAGCAGCGTGCCAAGCGGCGGTCCGATCCGCCTTACGGATGCTGAGATATAAACTTGAAGCATTTACAGCGCCCCCTATATGAATATTGGCTTCTCCTTTGACAAGCTACCTCAGAATCATGTCTGGAAGTGGAATATGAAATGTAAACGTATTTGAGTAAAGCATGAATTTGTTATAGATTTTTAAGTAAAACATAAAATAAGCCGAGAAGGTTCATTTGCATATGGCGGCCATCTTGAATCGAAATTTCAAGTTTTTATTGATAATTATTAAGCTACAGACTCCTGCGAACATTTTGACACCAAGCTCAAGAAAATTGTACAAAAATCCACGGAGGAGTACACAAAAGTAGGTTTTGCAAATTATGCAAAATAGCAAAAAATCTAAGTAGGCGGAGCTTAGTGGTTGTATGTAACTTTTTGATTCGTCAGGACCCAAGGAATCAGGGAAAAAAAAGATTTCGTCTCTATGCCACACGGGGTGGAAAATCTTTTAATGAAAGCGTTTTCCTTCGCTGTACCGCCACCTTGAGGCCAATTGGGCTGATATTTTGCGCCTGAGTAGCGAGACCGACTACTACCTATTGACCAAGTCTCAAGTATCTAGGCCTTACGGTTTGGGCTGTGCGATTCGTTTTATGGCAGAAAAAGAAAAAGAATAATAACAAATATAGCCGCAAGCGGCAATTAACGGGGTTCTTGCTTAACAGGCCTGTTTGGAAGCAATAGGCCTACATCGCTGCCATGCTACCTTTAAAAGCATTTCTATAAGTAGAATCTTAAATTTGAACCCATTTGAGCAAAGTATGGAGTTAGAAATGTTCAAGTAAAACCTGTGATAAGCTGAAGAGGTTCATTTGCCATCATGAATCAAAATGTCAATTAATTCTATAATTACCTAGGGTCAGACTCATGTGAACGTTTTGGCACCAAGCTCAAGGGACTTGGTGAAAAATTCATAGACTTATTGACAAAAGTATGTTTTGCAAATTATGCAAATTAGCTCAAAATCTAAGTGGGCTGAGCTTTATGATCCAACAGCAAATTAGTTTGTCTTAAGCCAAGGAATAAGGGACAAAAAGATTTCATCTCTAGGCCTTACGGTGTAGGAGATATAGACCTCAATGCTTTTCCCTTTGCTATAGCGCCACCATCTGGCCAAAGAATGTCATTTTCCTTGGCTGAGTCATTTTACACCTGCTGGACCTTGCTGCCAAGGGAGGTGTTTCTGGGCCTTATGGTCTTTGCTCCACATTGCATTTTGCATAATGTCTCAGAGCCACTGTAGTTCAACAGCACAATGTATAGTCTTAGACTGCCATCTGCTGGTGAGAAATGACTACTTTCCCATATTTTTAGATCAGCCATGAAAGCACATACAGAAAGATTTAAGCATGTACTCCTATGTGGATATTTACCTAACATGGGCATGTACGGTATCAGCTGAATCCTAAGGATCTGAACTTTAACAAAAAATTGTTGCACTTTTATTACTATGTAGCTTACAGGCCACTCCCAATAACACAGATCTAGCATGTATTCCTCAAGTCAAATATAAGCTATATGTGTACACTAATATACACCTATAACTCAAAAATGCTTTCCCCAAAAATTTTAAAACGTCACATACTTGATCAGACTGAGGACCAGATGTCATAATTAAGTTGGGGTGCCACTGCGTTCCTAGATGGCGCTATAACATAAAAAAGCCCATTTAATCAGTTTTTGTCCAATTGTAGCGCCCCCTTTTGGTAAATTTTGATCATATTGTACATACGTCTTCAGGACAAGACCATACATACTTCTGTCACGTTTGGTCTTGATTGGACTTAATTTGTTTGAGTTATAGCTAAAAGAATGTTTAATGCTCCCCACACTTCAATTAATTGTTTTATTACAACAAAAGTTTGTCCAAATGTTGAACTTTTTTTGATAATTATTTACCTACAGACTCTGCAGATTCCAACAAGGTCAACTGTTTGGGAATATCGCAAAATTCCACGGACTAGTTCGAAAAGCTTCAATTTTGAACATTTGGAAACTGAGAAAAAGCAAAGCATTTTTTGACAACACTTGCAATTACAAAGTTGTTAGGCCCTCTGCAGAGTATAAAAAGAAGCAAACTGCGTGTCAATATGCTTAATTTTCACAGAGATATATAATATTTTCTTGATATAGCGCCCCCTAGTGGCTATCGTTATGACAATTTTTCTGCTCTTAGGGAGGCCTCCCAGGGACATACCAGTCAAATCCCATGATGATTGGACCTTGTTAAGGTTGTCAAACAGCTGATGACAGCTGATTGGTCGATGACAATCACAATTTTGCTCGAATCGAGTTGTCCTTAATTTTCCCTCTACAGCCTTGCCCATAGAAGCAGCATGCCAAGCGGCGGTCCGATCCGCCTTACGGATGCTGAGATATAAACTTGAAGCATTTACAGCGCCCCCTATATGAATATTGGCTTCTCCTTTGACAAGCTACCTCAGAATCATGTCTGAAAGTAGAATATGAAATGTAAACACATTTGAGTAAACCATGAGTTTGTTATAGATTTTTAAGTAAAACATAAAATAAGCCGAAGAGGTTCATTTGCATATGGCGGCCATCTTGAATCGAAATTTCAACGTTTTTTTGATAATTATTAAACTACAGGCTCCTGCGAACATTTTGACACCAAGCTCAAGAAAATTGGACAAAAATCCACGGAGGAGTACACAAAAGTAGGTTTTGCAAATTATGCAAAATAGCAAAAAATCTAAGTAGGCGGAGCTTAGTGGTTGTATGTACCTTTTTGATTCGGCAGGACCCAAGGAATCAGGGAAAAAAAAGATTTCGTCTCTACGCCACACGGGGTGGAAAATCTTTTAATGAAAGCGTTTTCCTTCGCTGTAGCGCCCCCTTGAGGCCAATTGGGCTGATATTTTGCGCCTGAGTAGCGAGACCGACTACTACCTATTGACCAAGTCTCAAGTGTCTAGGCCTTACGGTTTGGGCTGTGCGATTCGTTTTATGGCAGAAAAAGAAAAAGAATAATAATAATAACAAAATATAGCCGCAAGCGGCAATTAACGGGGTTCTCGCTTAACAGGCCTGTTTGGAAGCAATAGGCCTACATCGCTGCCATGCTACCTTTAAAAGCATTTCTATAAGTAGAATCTTAAATTTGAACCCATTTGAGCAAAGTATGGAGTTAGAGATGTTCAAGTAAAACCTGTGATAAGCTGAAGAGGTTCATTTGCCATCATGAATCAAAATGTCAATTAATTCTATAATTACCTAGGGTCAGACTCATGTGAACGTTTTGGCACCAAGCTCAAGGGACTTGGTGAAAAATTCATAGACTTATTGACAAAAGTATGTTTTGCAAATTATGCAAATTAGCTCAAAATCTAAGTGGGCTGAGCTTTATGATCCAACAGCAAATTAGTTTGTCTTAAGCCAAGGAATAAGGGACAAAAAGATTTCATCTCTAGGCCTTACGGTGTAGGAGATATAGACCTCAATGCTTTTCCCTTTGCTATAGCGCCACCATCTGGCCAAAGAATGTCATTTTCCTTGGCTGAGTCATTTTACACCTGCTGGACCTTGCTGCCAAGGGAGGTGTTTCTGGGCCTTATGGTCTTTGCTCCACATTGCATTTTGCATAATGTCTCAGAGCCACTGTAGTTCAACAGCACAATGTATAGTCTTAGACTGCCATCTGCTGGTGAGAAATGACTACTTTCCCATATTTTTAGATCAGCCATGAAAGCACATACAGAAAGATTTAAGCATGTACTCCTATGTGGATATTTACCTAACATGGGCATGTACGGTATCAGCTGAATCCTAAGGATCTGAACTTTAACAAAAAATTGTTGCACTTTTATTACTATGTAGCTTACAGGCCACTCCCAATAACACAGATCTAGCATGTATTCCTCAAGTCAAATATAAGCTATATGTGTACACTAATATACACCTATAACTCAAAAATGCTTTCCCCAAAAATTTTAAAACGTCACATACTTGATCAGACTGAGGACCAGATGTCATAATTAAGTTGGGGTGCCACTGCGTTCCTAGATGGCGCTATAACATAAAAAAGCCCATTTAATCAGTTTTTGTCCAATTGTAGCGCCCCCTTTTGGTAAATTTTGATCATATTGTACATACGTCTTCAGGACAAGACCATACATACTTCTGTCACGTTTGGTCTTGATTGGACTTAATTTGTTTGAGTTATAGCTAAAAGAATGTTTAAAGCTCCCCACACTTCAATTAATTGTTTTATTACGACAAAAGTTTGTCCAAATGTTGAACTTTTTTTGATAATTATTTACCTACAGACTCTGCAGATTCCAACAAGGTCAACTGTTTGTGAATATCGCAAAATTCCACGGACTAGTTCGAAAAGCTTCAATTTTGAACATTTGGAAACTGAGAAAAAGCAAAGCATTTTTTGACAACACTTGCAATTACAAAGTTGTTAGGCCCTCTGCAGAGTATAAAAAGAAGCAAACTGCGTGTCAATATGCTTAATTTTCACAGAGATATATAATATTTTCTTGATATAGCGCCCCCTAGTGGCTATCGTTATGACAATTTTTCTGCTCTTAGGGAGGCCTCCCAGGGACATACCAGTCAAATCCCATGATGATTGGACCTTGTTAAGGTTGTCAAACAGCTGATGACAGCTGATTGGTCGATGACAATCACAATTTTGCTTGAATCGAGTTGTCCTTAATTTTCCCTCTACGGCCTTGCCCATAGAGGCAGCATGCCAAGCGGCGGTCCGATCCGCCTTACGGATGCTGAGATATAAACTTGAAGCATTTACAGCGCCCCCTATATGAATATTGGCTTCTCCTTTGACAAGCTACCTCAGAATCATGTCTGAAAGTAGAATATGAAATGTAAACACATTTGAGTAAACCATGAGTTTGTTATAGATTTTTAAGTAAAACATAAAATAAGCCGAAGAGGTTCATTTGCATATGGCGGCCATCTTGAATCGAAATTTCAACGTTTTTTTGATAATTATTAAACTACAGGCTCCTGCGAACATTTTGACACCAAGCTCAAGAAAATTGGACAAAAATCCACGGAGGAGTACACAAAAGTAGGTTTTGCAAATTATGCAAAATAGCAAAAAATCTAAGTAGGCGGAGCTTAGTGGTTGTATGTACCTTTTTGATTCGGCAGGACCCAAGGAATCAGGGAAAAAAAGATTTCGTCTCTACGCCACACGGGGTGGAAAATCTTTTAATGAAAGCGTTTTCCTTCGCTGTAGCGCCCCCTTGAGGCCAATTGGGCTGATATTTTGCGCCTGAGTAGCGAGACCGACTACTACCTATTGACCAAGTCTCAAGTGTCTAGGCCTTACGGTTTGGGCTGTGCGATTCGTTTTATGGCAGAAAAAGAAAAAGAATAATAATAATAATAAATATAGCCGCAAGCGACAATTAACGGGGTTCTCGCAGAATAGGCCTGTTTGGAAAAAATAGGCCTACATCGCTGATATGGTACCCTTAAAATCATGTCCTTAAGTAGAATCTGAAATTTGAACCCATTTGAATAAAATATGGAGGAGCTACAGACGTTCAAGTAAAACATACGATAAGCCGAAGAGGTTCATTTGCACATGGCAGCCTTCTTGAATCGAAATGTCAACATTCATTCTATAATTAGACATGGTCAGACTCTTGTGAACGTTTTGGCACCAAGCTCAAGAGAATTGGACAAAAATTCACAGACTTGTGGAAAAAAGTAAGTTTAGCTAATTATGCATATTAGCTCAAAATCTAAGTGGGCGGAGGTAAATGGTCCAAATGGCAGATTAGTTTGAATTAAGCCAAGGAATCAGGGAAAAAAAAGATTTCGTCTCTAGGCCTTACAGTGTAGGAGATATAGACCTAAACGCGTATCCCTTTTCTATATTGCCACCATCTGGCCAAAGAGTGTCATTTTCCTTGGCTGAGTCATGTCATACCTGCTGTACCTTGCTGGCAAGTGAAGTGTTTCTGGACCTTATGGTCTTTGCTCAACATTGCATTTTGCCTCAGATCCACTGTAGTTCAACATGACAATGTATAGTCTTATATGAGAAAGCTGTTATTTCTCACCAGCAGATGGCAGTCTGTTTGGATCAGCCATGAAGGCACAAACAGAAATATTTGAGCGTGTACTCCTATGTGGATAATTACCTTACATGGACATATGTGGTATCAGCTGAATCCTAAGGATCTGAACTTTAATAATTATCAAAAAAAACTTGCACTTCTATTACTATGTAGCTTACGGGCCCCTCCCAAAAAGACAGATCCAGCATGTATTCCACAAGTCAAATATATGCTATATATGTACACATATATACACCTATAACTCAAAAACGCTTTCACCAAAAATTTCAAAATTTCACAAGCTTGATAAGCCTGAGGAGTAGATGTCATAATTAAATTGTGGTGCCACTGCAATCCTAGATGGCGCTATAACACAAAAAAAAACTTTTTAATAAGTTATTGTCCAATTGTAGCGCCCCCTTTGGGTGGATTTAGGCCATAATAGACATGCTCCTTCAGGGTATGGTCTTACATAATCCTATAAAGTTTGGTCTGGATTGGGCTTCTTTTCTTGGAGTTATAGATGAAAGAATCTATAAAGCAGCTCACACTTCAGTTTATTGACATGTTGTAACAACACAATGTTAAAAAGTCATAGTTTTTTTAAAGATTGTTTACCTACAGACTCCACAGATTCCAACAAGAGCAATTGTTTGGGAATAGCATCAGATTCAACGGACTAGTTCGAAAACCTCATCTTTCAAACAACTGGCCACTGAGAAAAAACAATACATTTCTTGACAATACTTGCTATTACAAAGTTGTTAGGCAATACACAGAGTACAGAGTCCAGCAAACTGCATGTCAATATGCTTAATTTTCGCTGAGATATTACATATTTTCTTGTTATAGCGCCCCCTAGTGGCTATCGTTACGAAACGTCTTCTGCTCTTAGGAAGTGCCACCATGGACATGCCAGTCAAATATCATAATGATTGACCTTTGTCAAGCTTGTCAGGGAGCTGCTGAGTTCTGATTGGCCGATGACGTTACAATTTGGCGAGTATCGACTTGTCCTTTATTTTCCACTTAGAGCCTTGCCTAATGCAGCTGTATGCCAAGTGGCGGACCGATCGGACTTGCGGATGCTGAGATATGAATTTCTAGTATTTAGAGCGCCCCCTATGTGAATTTTCGCACCACCGACGACGTGCTACCTCAAAATCATGTCCCTAAGCAGAATCTGAAATTGCAACCTATTTGAGTAAAGTATGCAGGAGTAACAGCTGTTCATGTAAAAAGGGTGATAAGCCGATAAGGTTCATTTGCATATGCCAGCTACATTGAAATGAAATGTCAACGTTTTTTTGATGATTATTAAGTTTCAGACTCCTGCGAACGTTTTGACACCAAGCTCAAGAAAATTGGACAAAAATCCACGGACTAGTATGCAAAAGTAGGTTTTGCAAATTATGCAAAATAGCAAAAAATCTAAGTGGGCGGAGCTTAGTGGTTGTATCGACCTTTTTGATTTGGCAGGACTCAAGGAATCAGGGGAAAAAAAAATTTCGTCTCTACGCCTCACGTGGTAGAAGCCCCGTAAGAAAAGGTGTTGTCCTTCGCTGTAGCGCCCCCATGAGGCCAATCAGTCTGATTTTTTGCGCCTGAGTAGCGGGAGGGTTTACTACCTACTGGCCAAGCCTCAAGTCTGTACGCCTTACGGTTTGGGCTGTGCGATCACTTTTAGTGCAGAAAAAGAACCGGAAGAATAATAATAATAAAAAACCTAACAATTATAATAGGGTTTCAAGCACTTCGTGCTCGAACCCCTAAATATAGCCGCAAGCGGCGATTTACGGCTTCCTCGCTTTTTAGGCAATAAATTTGCTTACTTTCGCCACTTTGAGATCATACACAACATTGCATACTCTCTGCTTACTTAAGAGATCCAAAATTTCTGATTTTGATCTGTCTGTGAGCCTCAAGCACCATTGCTAAGCATTATGAGATGGGTGGTGGATTATTCACAGTGCAACACTGCCATCTGGTGGTGGTGTGTTGTACTAGACCTTGTGGATCAAACCAAGCAGTGCTGTTGGAGCTTTACCCACATACATTTGAACATGAACTACAATCTGAATTATGACCTGATATGCACATATTTGGTATCAGCAGAATCACAAGAACCTGAACCTTAAGGATTATTAACAAAAATGTGGAATTCCATTACTGCATGGCATCCAGATGCTACTAAAAGAGTTCTGTGACTTGCCTTAAAAATATCATACATGAACAGCTGTAACTCAAAAATGCTTTTGTCAAATGTTATGAAACGTCACAAGCTTCTTTCATATGTGCTCCAAAACAAATCATTACATTTTGCTAATAATAAGATAAGACAAGATAATCCTTGGATGATGGGCTCTCAGCCCTCTTCACTGCACAGTGTGTATCAATCTGTCAGTGCCTGAGAGACAGTGGGTAGCACCGAATTCAGTAAAACCCATGCATCACTACTTACAACATATGCCCAATAAGTATGTATGTATATGCTATATAGGTACACATATACAGCTTGTGTGTGTATATATATATATATATATATATATATATATATATATTTATATATATATATACATATATATTCATATATATATACATATATATTCATATGTTATATCAGTTTGTAAATGTTGGAAAAATATATAATTTAATTATTATTTTTATTATTTACTACTGTTGTCTCTTAGTAAAGCTATTTGAATGTGAGAGAGAGAGAGAGAGATAAGAGGCAGAGAGCATGTCAGAAGGAGAAGGGGGGAAGGGGGACTCTTCAATAATGCCTTTGAATACATTGCTGAGAATAACTCACATATGTTTGACCACGAACTAGTCTGTGCTTAATGACATAATATGGACATGTGTGGTATCAGCAGAATCACAAGAACCTGAAGTTTAATAATTATCAAAAAAAAGTTGAAATTTCATTACTGCATGGCATCCTGGTTCTGCTTAACACTGGTGTGTAACTTGCATTCCAAACATGACACATAAACAGCTGTAAGTCAAAAATGCTTTTGCCAAATGTTATGAAAAAACACAAGCTTCTTTCATATGTGCTTCAGAACAGATCAATACGTTTTGTTGGTACTGCATCCATAGGTGGCGCTATAACAAATAAAAAACTTATTTTTAAGTATTTTTTCCAATTCTAGCACCCCCTGTATGTGCATTTTGATCATATTTGAAACACTTCTTCAGAGGAACATCTTGCACATGTGTACCCATTTTGGTTTGTTTTGGGTGAAGTTTGAATGAGTTATAGCTAAAAGAGTGAATCGGGCTCCGCCCACTCGCGTTTGTTGACCTATTGCAGCAACAGCGTGTCTAAATCTAAACATTTTTTTGATAATTATGTACCTACAGGCAATACACTTTGCAATGAGACCAATTGTGTGTTGATAGGACCAAAACTCACGGACTAGTACGATAAATTCCATAATCACATACCTGACAATTGAAGAAAATCTATAATTTTTTTCTAAATAGTTGCAATTGCAATATTGTTAGACACTACGTAGAGTGTATTATGAAATTATTACCATGTCGATAGGTTAAATTTTCACTGAGATATTCCATATTTCATGTTTAAAAAATAATTTGCGCCCCCTTGTGGCTATCAACACGAAAATTTTTCTGCAAATACAAAGTGTGTCCATGAACATACCATGCAAATGCCATGATGATTGGACATTGTTAAGCCTGTCAAAAAAATGATGAAATAAAACTGAACTTTGATTGGCTGTTGACATCGTTAAACGTGCCCGTATTGAGTCGTCCTTTATTTCCCATATGTAAGCTTGCTGACAGAACCAGCATGCCAAATGTCAACTTAATTGGCCTTGGAGATCCTGAGATATTAGCCAAAAGACATTGTTAGCTATAACAGCGCCCCCTATAATATTTCATGCAACAGCAAATGCATGCTACCTCAGAATCATGTCTAGAAGCAACGTGTGAAAGGTCATCAGATTTGAGTTAAGCATGAAGGAGTTACAGATGTTTGAGTAAAATTTGCAATTCACGGTACACATTCATTTGCATATGTCGGCCATCTTGTTTCGAAATGTCAGGATGTTTGTGATAATTATTGACCAGCTCACTCCTGTGAACGTTTTGACACCAAGGTCATGGGGATCAGACAAAAATCCAGGGACTAGTTCACGAAAATAGATTTAGTGGTTGTATGTACCTTTTTGATTCATCAGCACTCAAGGATCATGTAGAAAAAAAAATTTCATCTCTACGCCACACGGCGTGGAAAATCTTTTAATGAAAGCGTACTTGGACTAATTGATTTATTGTTTCAACAGTGTGTCCAAATGTTGTACTTTTTTGGATAATTATTTACCTACAGACTCTGCAGATTCCAACAAAGTCAATTGTTTTGGAATAGAGCCAAATTCCACGGACTAGTTCGAAAAAGTTCAATTTTGAACAACTGGTTATTGAGAAAAAAGGATGCATTTTTTCACAACACTTGCAATTACAAAGTTGTTAGGCCATCTGCAGAGTATACAAAGCTGCAAACTGCATGTCGATACACTTAATTTTTGCTTAGATATATCACATTTTCTTGATATAGCGCCACCTAGTGGCTATCGTTACGTAATTTTTTATGCACTTAGGAAGTGACCCCAGGAACATACCAGTCAAGTCTCATGATGATTGGACCTTGTTAAGGTAGTCAAACAGCTGCTGAAAACTAATTGGCCGATGACGATCACAATTTTGCCCGAATCGCGTTGTCCTTAATTTTCCACTTATAGCTTTGCCCATAGAAGCAGCATGCCAAAGGATGGTTCAAACTGCCTTGCGGATGCTGAGATATACACTTGTAGCATTTACAGCGCCCCCTATATGAATATTGGCTCCTCCTTTGACTTGGTACCTCAGAATCATGAGAGTAAGTTCAATATGCAAATTGAACACATTTGAGTAAAGTATACAATTGTTATGAATTTTTAAGTAAAACAGACGAAGAGCCGAAGAGGTTCATTTGCATATGGCGGCCATCTTGAATCCGAATTCTAACATTTTTTGGATAATTATTAACCTCCAGACTCTTACAAACAATTTGGCACCATGCTCAACAGAATTGGACAAAAATCCACAGACTAGTTCGCAAAAGTAGGTTTTGCAAATTATGCAAAATAGCAAAAAATCTAAGTGGGCGGAGCTTAGTGGTTGTATTGACCTTTTTGATTCGGCAGGACTCAAGGAATCAGGGGGAAAAAAAATTTCGTCTCTACGCCTCACGTGGTAGAAGCCCCGTAAGAAAATGCGTTGTCCTTCGCTGTAGCGCCCCCATGAGGCCAATCAGTCTGATTTTTTGCGCCTGAGTAGCGGGAGGGTTTACTACCTACTGACCAAGCCTCAAGTCTGTAGGCCTTACGGTTTGGGCTGTGCGATCGTTTGTAGTGCAGAAAAAGAACCGGAAGAATAATAATAAAAATAAAAATCCTAACAATTATAATAGGGTTTCAAGCACTTTGTGCTCGAACCCCTAAATATAGCCGCAAGCGACAATTAACGGGGTTCTCGCAGAATAGGCCTGTTTGGAAAAAATAGGCCTACATCACTGATATGGTATCCTTAAAATCATGTCCTTAAGTAGAATCTGAAATTTGAACCCATTTGAATAAAATATGGAGGAGTTACAGACGTTCAAGTAAAACATACAATAAGCCGAAGAGGTTCATTTGCACATGGCAGCCTTCTTGAATCGAAATGTCAACATTCATTCTATAATTATACATGGTCAGACTCTTGTGAACGTTTTGGCACAAAGCTCAAGAGAATTGGACAAAAATTCACAGACTTGTGGAAAAAAGTAAGTTTAGCTAATTATGCATATTTGCTCAAAATCTAAGTGGGCGGAGGTAAATGGTCCAAATGGCAGATTAGTTTGAATTAAGCCAAGGAATCAGGGAAAAAAAAGATTTCGTCTCTAGGCCTTACGGTGTAGGAGATATAGACCTAAACGCGTATCCCTTTTCTATATCGCCACCATCTGGCCAAAGAGTGTCATTTTCCTTGGCTGAGTCATGTCATACCTGCTGTACCTTGCTGGCAAGTGAAGTGTTTCTGGACCTTATGGTCTTTGCTCAACATTGCATTTTGCCTCAGATCCACTGTAGTTCAACATCACAATGTATAGTCTTATATGAGAAAGCTGTTATTTCTCACCAGCAGATGGCAGTCTGTTTGGATCAGAAATATTTCACAAACAGAAATATTTGAGCGTGTACTCCTATGTGGATAATTACCTTACATGGGCATATGTGGTATCAGCTGAATCCTAAGGATCTGAACTTTAATAATTATCAAAAAAAACTTGCACTTCTATTACTATGTAGCTTACAGGCCCCTCCCAAAAAGAGAGATCCAGCATGTATTCCACAAGTCAAATGTATGCTATATATGTACACATATATACACCTATAACTCAAAAACGCTTTCACCAAAAATTTCAAAATTTCACAAGCTTGATAAGCCTGAGGAGCAGATGTCATAATTAAATTGTGGTGCCACTGCAATCCTAGATGGCGCTATAACACAAAAAATACTTTTTAATAAGTTATTGTCCAATTGTAGCGCCCCCTTTGGGTGGATTTAGGCCATAATAGACATGCTCCTTCAAGGTATGGTCTTACATAATCCTATAAAGTTTGGTCTGGATTGGGCTTCTTTTCTTGGAGTTATAGATGAAAGAACCTATAAAGCAGCTCACACTTCAGTTTATTGACATGTTGTAACAACACAATGTTAAAAAGTCATACTTTTTTTTAAAGATTGTTGACCTACAGACTCTACAGATTGCAACAAAACCAATTGTTTGGGAATAGCTTCAGATTCCACGGACTAGTTCGAAAACCTCAATTTTCAAACAACTGGCTATTGAGAAAAAACAATACATTTCTCGACAATACTTGCTATTACAAAGTTGTTAGGCAATATACAGAGTACAGAGTCCAGCAAACTGCATGTCAATATGCTTAATTTTCGCTGAGATATTACATATTTTCTTGTTATAGCGCCCCCTAGTGGCTATCGTTACGAAACGTCTTCTGCTCTTAGGAAGTGCGTCCATGGACATGCCAGTCAAGTATCATAATGATTGACCTTTGTCAAGCTTGTCAGGGAGCTGCTGAGTTCTGATTGGCCGATGACGTTACAATTTGGCGAGTATCGACTTGTCCTTTATTTTCCACTTAGAGCCTTGCCTAAAGCAGCTGTATGCCAAGCGGCGGACCGATCGGACTTGCGGATGTTGAGATATGAATTTCTAGTATTTAGAGCGCCCCCTATGTGAATTTTCGCACCACCGACGACATGCTACCTCAAAATCATGTCCCTAAGCAGAATCTGAAATTGCAACCCATTTGAGTAAAGTATGCAGAAGTAACAGCTGTTCATGTAAAAAGGGCGATAAGCCGATAAGGTTCATTTGCATATGGCAGCTACATTGAATTGAAATGTCAATGTTTTTTTGATGATTATTAAGCTTCAGACTCCTGCGAACGTTTTGACACCAAGCTCAAGAAAATTGGACAAAAATCCACAGACTAGTACGCAAAAGTAGGTTTTGCAAATTATGCAAAATAGCAAAAAATCTAAGTGGGCGGAGCTTAGTGGTTGTATCGACCTTTTTGATTCGGCAGGACTCAAGGAATCAGGGGGAAAAAAAATTTCGTCTCTACGCCTCACGTGGTAGAAGCCCCGTAAGAAAAGGTGTTGTCCTTCGCTGTAGCGCCCCCATGAGGCCAATCAGTCTGATTTTTTGCGCCTGAGTAGCGGGAGGGTTTACTACCTACTGGCCAAGCCTCAACTCTGTAGGCCTTACGGTTTGGGCTGTGCGATCACTTTTAGTGCAGAAAAAGAACCGGAAGAATAATAATAATAAATATAGCCGCAAGCGGCAATTAACGGGGTTCTCGCTTAACATGCCTGTTTTGAAGCAATAGGCCTACATCGCTGACATGCTACCTTTAAAAGCATTTCTATAAGTAGAATCTGAAATTTGAACCCATTTGAGCAAAGTATGAAGGAGTTAGAGATGTTCAAGTAAAACCTGTGATAAGCTGAAGAGGTTCATTTGCATATGGCGGCCATCATGAATCAAAATGTCAATTCATTCTATAATTACCTAGGGTCAGACTCATGTGAACGTTTTGGCACCAAGCTCAAGGTAGTTGGTCAAAAATTCACAGACTTATTGACAAAAGTATGTTTTGCAAATTATGCAAATTAGCTCGAAATCTAAGTGGGCTGAGCTGTATGATCCAACAGCAAATTAGTTTTTCTTAAGCCAAGGAATAAGGGACAAAAAGATTTCATCTCTAGGCCTTACGGCGTAGGAGATATAGACCTCAATGCTTTTCCATTTGCTATAGCACCACCATCTGGCCAAAGAATGTCATTTTCCTTGGCTGAGTCATTTTACACCTGCTGGACCTTGCTGCCAAGGGAGGTGTTTCTGGGCCTTATGGTCTTTGCTCCACATTGCATTTTGCATAATGTCTCAGAGCCACTGTAGTTCAACAGCACAATGTATAGTCTTAGACTGCCATCTGCTGGTGAGAAATGACTACTTTCCCATATTTTTAGATCAGCCATGAAAGCACATACAGAAAGATTTAAGCATGTACTCCTATGTGGATATTTACCTAACATGGACATGTACGGTATCAGCTGAATCCTAAGGATCTGAACTTTAACAAAAAATTGTTGCACTTTTATTACTATGTAGCTTACAGGCCACTCCCAATAACAGAGATCTAGCATGTATTCCTCAAGTCAAATATAAGCTATATGTGTACACTAATATACACCTATAACTCAAAAATGCTTTCCCAAAAAATTTTAAAACGTCACATACTTGATCAGACTGAGGAGCAGATGTCATAATTAAGTTGTTGTGACACTGCAATCCTAGATGGCGCTATAACATAAAAAAGCCCATTTAATCAGTTTTTGTCCAATTGTAGCGCCCCCTTTTGGTAAATTTTGATCATATTGTACATACGTCTTCAGGACAAGACCATACATACGTCTGTCACGGATGGTCTTGATTAGACTTAATTTGTTTGAGTTATAGCTAAAAGAATGTTTAAAGCTCCACACGCTTCAATTAATTGTTTTATTACAACAAAAGTTTGTCCAAATGTTGAACTTTTTTTCATAATTATTTACCTACAGACTCTGCAGATTCCAACAAGGCCAACTGTTTGGGAATATTGCAAAATTCCACGGACTAGTTCGAAAAGCTTCAATTTTGAACAATTTAAAATTGAGAAAAAACGAAGCATTTTTTGATAACATTTGCAATTACAAAGTTGTTAGGCCCTTTGAAGAATATAAAATGAAGCAAACTGTGTGTCAATATGCTTAATTTTCACAGAGATATATAATATTTTCTTGCTTTTTTATGTTATAGCGCCATCTAGGAACGCAGTGGCACCCCAACTTAATTATGACATCTGGTCCTCAGTCTGATCAAGTATGTGACGTTTTAAAATTTTTGGGGAAAGCATTTTTGAGTTATAGGTGTATATTAGTGTACACATATAGCTTATATTTGACTTGAGGAATACATGCTAGATCTGTGTTATTGGGAGTGGCCTGTAAGCTACATAGTAATAAAAGTGCAACAATTTTTTGTTAAAGTTCAGATCCTTAGGATTCAGCTGATACCGTACATGCCCATGTTAGGTAAATATCCACATAGGAGTACATGCTTAAATCTTTCTGTATGTGCTTTCATGGCTGATCTAAAAATATGGGAAAGTAGTCATTTCTCACCAGCAGATGGCAGTCTAAGACTATACATTGTGCTGTTGAACTACAGTGGCTCTGAGACATTATGCAAAATGCAATGTGGAGCAAAGACCATAAGGCCCAGAAACACCTCCCTTGGCAGCAAGGTCCAGCAGGTGTAAAATGACTCAGCCAAGGAAAATGACATTCTTTGGCCAGATGGTGGCGCTATAGCAAAGGGAAAAGCATTGAGGTCTATATCTCCTACACCGTAAGGCCTAGAGATGAAATCTTTTTGTCCCTTATTCCTTGGCTTAAGACAAACTAATTTGCTGTTGGATCATTTAGCTCAGCCCACTTAGATTTTGAGCTAATTTGCATAATTTGCAAAACATACTTTTGTCAATAAGTCTATGAATTTTTCACCAAGTCCCTTGAGCTTGGTGCCAAAACGTTCACATGAGTCTGACCCTAGGTAATTATAGAATTAATTGACATTTTGATTCATGATGGCAAATGAACCTCTTCAGCTTATCACAGGTTTTACTTGAACATCTCTAACTCCATACTTTGCTCAAATGGGTTCAAATTTAAGATTCTACTTATAGAAATGCTTTTAAAGGTAGCATGGCAGCGATGTAGGCCTATTGCTTCCAAACAGGCCTGTTAAGCGAGAACCCCGTTAATTGCCGCTTGCGGCTATATTTAGGGGTTCGAGCACAAAGTGCTTGAAACCCTATTATAATTGTTAGGATTTTTATTTTTATTATTATTCTTCCGGTTCTTTTTCTGCACTACAAACGATCGCACAGCCCAAACCGTAAGGCCTACAGACTTGAGGCTTGGTCAGTAGGTAGTAAACCCTCCCGCTACTCAGGCGCAAAAAATCAGAATGATTGGCCTCATGGGGGCGCTACAGCGAAGGACAACGCATTTTCTTACGGGGCTCCTACCACGTAAGGCGTAGAGACGAAATTTTTTTTCCCCCTGATTCCTTGAGTCCTGCCGAATCAAAAAGGTCAATACAACCACTAAGCTCCGCCCACTTAGATTTTTTGCTATTTTGCATAATTTGCAAAACCTACTTTTGCGAACTAGTCTGTGGATTTTTGTCCAATTCTGTTGAGCATGGTGCCAAATTGTTTGTAAGAGTCTGGAGGTTAATAATTATCCAAAAAATGTTATAATTCGGATTCAAGATGGCCGCCATATGCAAATGAACCTCTTCGGCTCTTCGTTTGTTTTACTTAAAAATTCATAACAATTGTATACTTTACTCAAATGTGTTCAATTTGCATATTGAACTTACTCTCATGATTCTGAGGTACCAAGTCAAAGGAGGAGCCAATATTCATATAGGGGGCGCTGTAAATGCTACAAGTGTATATCTCAGCATCCGCAAGGCAGTTTGAACCATCCTTTGGCATGCTGCTTCTATGGGCAAAGCTATAAGTGGAAAATTAAGGACAACGCGATTCGGGCAAAATTGTGATCGTCATCGGCCAATTAGTTTTCAGCAGCTGTTTGACTACCTTAACAAGGTCCAATCATCATGAGACTTGACTGGTATGTTCCTGGGGTCACTTCCTAAGTGCATAAAAAATTACGTAACGATAGCCACTAGGTGGCGCTATATCAAGAAAATGTGATATATCTAAGCAAAAATTAAGTGTATCGACACGCAGTTTGCAGCTTTGTATACTCTGCAGATGGCCTAACAACTTTGTAATTGCAAGTGTTGTGAAAAAATGCATCGTTTTTTCTCAATAACCAGTTGTTCAAAATTGAACTTTTTCGAACTAGTCCGTGGAATTTGGCTCTATTCCAAAACAATTGACTTTGTTGGAATCTGCAGAGTCTGTAGGTAAATAATTATCCAAAAAAGTACAACATTTGGACACACTGTTGAAACAATAAATCAATTAGTCGAAGTGTGCTGAGTTTTTACATTCTTTCAGCTGTATCTCAAACAAATGAAGCCCAATTAAGACCACAATTTACATACATATGTAGAGTCTTACCCTGAAGGAGCCTGTACAATATGACAGAAATCCATTAAAAGGGAGAGCTACAATTGCACAATTACATGTTATGTGCAGTTTCTGTGTTCATGCTGGATTTCTGTAATTGGGAGGGGCCTGTAAGCCACATAGTGATGAAAGTTCCACATTTTATTATCAATAATTAAAGTTCAGGTCCTTAGGATTCCTCTGATACCATATATGTCCATGTGAGTGAAATATTCAAAGAGCAGTACCTGATTAAAAAATCTCTATGTGCATTTGTAACTGCTCAGCTCCTCTATGGGACAGTAGTAAATTGTTTCACCAGCAGGTGGCACTCTAAGACCATATATTGCTTTGTTCATCTACATTCAAGAACTTATTTCTCTGTACAGGTCAAAAGTCATAACATATGAACAAAAATATTTATCATAATTAAAAACGGTGCTCACCAGTCATATCATGTCCTTTGCTAAACTAAAACAAATGGTTCATTAGCACTTGTGAAACCTCACTGTCCAAAACTGCTTATGGTCTCTCTGTACTGATGCTCCTTACACCCACACTAAGGCCTCATTGTGCAGATCCTTGCTTTAATGGACACCTCATGGACACGTGACATGCAGTTAGTGAGTGATGTACTTAATCCGATTCCATGTTGTTGTTGATATTTACTATACACAATGGCTGCCATTGGCCACTGAGGTTTCAGCAGCTCTTTGAAAGGCCCAACAAGGCCCAATCATAAAGAAATATTTACAGGGTGTCTATGGGGCACTTCGTAAGTACATGAGACATTTCCAAATGTTAGCTGCTAGTTGAAGATATAACAAAATCATAGATTCATTTTTACCTTGTTTGGCCTAAATGGTTCATGTGTCCTAAGGCCTCATTGACCTCTCAGACTGGCCAAAGGTCCCAATTAGGCCCATTCGTGTTAGGACCATGCCATTGCCGCTTGCAGCTATATTTAGGGGTTCGAGCATGAAATGCAAAGCATACTTTTGTCAATAAGTCTGTGCATTTTTGTCCAATTCTCTTGAGCATGGTGCCAAAACATTCACATGAGTCTGACATTAGGTAATTATAGAAACAATGTTGACATTTTGATTCAAGATGGCCTCCATATGCAGATGAACCTCTTCGGCTTATCACAAGTTTTACTTGAACGTCTGTAACTCCTCCATACTTTATTCAAATGGGTTCAAATTTCAGATTCTACTTAAGGACATGATTTTAAGGGTACCATATCAGCGATGTAGGACTATTGTTTCCAAACAGGCCTATTCTGCGAGAACCCCGTTAATTGTCGCTTGCGGCTATATTTATTAGGCTTCCGAGCACAACGTGCAAAGGAAGCCTATTGTTTTTGTTCTGATTTTTAGGCTTCCGAGCACAAAGTGCAAAGGAAGCCTATTGTTTTTGTTCTGATTTTTATTATTATTATTATTATTATTATTATTATTATTATTCCGAACAAAAATTCTGCCTTAAAACGGATCGCACAGCCCAAACCGTAAGGCCTACAGACTTGGTACTTGGTCAAAAGATAGTAAACCCTCCCGCTACTCAGGCGCAAAATATCAGCCTGATTGGCCTCAAGGGGGCGCTACAGCGACAGAAAACGCTTTCATTAAAGGATTTTCCACGCCGTGTGGAGTAGAGACGAATTTTTTTTTTCTCCATGATCCTTGGGTCCCGATGAATCAAAAAGGTACATAGAACCACTAAGCTCCGCCCACTTAGATTTTTTGCTAATTAGCATAATTCGCAAAATCTATTTTCGCGAACTAGTCCCTGGATTTTTGTCTGATCCCCATGACCTTGGTGTCAAAACGTTCACATGAGGGAGCTGGTCAATAATTATTACAAACATCCTGACATTTCGAAACAAGATGGCCGACATATGCAAATGAATGTGTACCGTGAATTGCAAATTTTACTCAAATATCTGTAACTCCTTTATGCTTAACTCAAATCTGATGACCTTTCACACGTTGCTTCTAGACATGATTCTGAGGTAGCATGCATTTGCTGTTGCATGAAATATTATAGGGGGCGCTGTTATAGCTAACATTGTCTTTTGGCTAATATCTCAGCATCTACAAGGCCAATTAAGTTGACATTTGGCATGCTGGTTCTGTGAGCAAGCCTACATATGGGAAATTAAGGACGACTCAATACGGGCACGTTTAACGATGTCAACAGCCAATCAAATTTCAGTTTTTCTTCATCATTTTTTTGACAGGCTTAACAATGCCCAATCATCATGGCATTTGCATGGTATGTTCATGGACACACTTTGTATTTGCAGAAAAATTTTCGTGTTGATAGCCACAAGGGGGCGCAATTTATTTTTTAAACATGAAATATGGAATATCTCAGTGAAAATTTGACTTATCGACATGTTAATAATTTCATAATACACTCTACCTAGTGTCTAACAATATTGCAATTGCAACTATTTAGAAAAAAAGTATAGATTTTCTTCAATTGTCAGGTATGTGATTATGGAATTTATCGTACTAGTCCGTGAGTTTTGGTCCTATCAACACACAATTGGTCTCATTGCAAAGTGTCTTGCCTGTAGGTACATAATTATTAAAAAAATGTTTAGATTTGGACACGCTGTTGCTACAATACGTCAACAAACACAAGTGGGCGGAGCCCGATGCACTCTTTTAGCTATAACTCATTCAAACTTCACCTGAAACACTGTTTCAAATATGATCAAAATGCACATACAGAGGGCGCTAGAATTGGAAAAAATACTTAAAAAAAGGTTTTTATTTGTTATAGCGCCACCTATGGATGCAGTACCAACAAAATGTATTGATCTGTTCTGAAGCACATATGAAAGAAGCTTGTGTTTTTTCATAACATTTGGCAAAAGCATTTTTGACTTACAGCTGTTTATGTGTCATATTTAGAATGCAAGTTACCCACCAGTGCTAAGCAGAGCCTGGATGTCACGCAGTAATGAAATTTAAACTTTTTTTGATAATTATTAAACTTCAGGTTCTTGTGATTCTGCTGATACCACATATGTCCATATTAAGTCATTAAGCACAGACTAGATCGCGGTCAAACATATGTGAGTTATTCTCAGCAATGTATTCAAAGGCATTATTGAAGAGTCCCCCTTCCCCCCTTCTCTTTCTGACATGCTCTCTGCCTCTTATCTCTCTCTCTCTCTCTCTCTCTCTCTCAGATTCAAATAGCTTTACTAAGAGACAACAGTAGTAAATAATAAAAATAATAATTAAATTATATATTTTTCCAACATTTACAAATTTATATAACATATGAATATATATACACACAAGCTGTATATGTGTACCTGTATAGCATATACATACATACTTATTGGGCATATGTTGTAAGTAGTGATGCATGGGTTATACTGATGTCGGTGCTACCCACTGTCTCTCAGGCAGTGACAGACTGATACACACTGTGCAGTTAAGAGGGCTGAGAGGCCATCATCCAGGGATTATCTTGTCTTATCTTATTATTAACAAAATGTAATGATTTGTTTTGGAGCACCTATGAAAGAAGCTTGTGACGTTTCATAACATTTGACAAAAGCATTTTTGAGTTACAGCTGTTCATGTATGATATTTTTAAGGCAAGTCACAGAACTCTTTTAGTAGCATCTGGATGCCATGCAGTAATGGAATTCCACATTTTTGTTAATAATCCTTAAGGTTCAGGTTCTTGTGATTCTGCTGATACCAAATATGTGCATATCAGGTCATAATTCAGATTGTAGTTCATGTTCAAATGTATGTGGGTAAAGCTCCAACAGCACTGCTTGGTTTGATCCACAAGGTCCAGTACAACACACCACCACCAGATGGCAGTGTTGCACTGTGAATAATCCACCACCCATCTCATAATGCTTAGCAATGGTGCTTGAGCCTCACAGACAGATCAAAATCAGAAATTTTGGATGTCTTAAGTCAGCAGAGAGTATGCAATGTTGTGTATGATCTCAAAGTGGCAAACGTAAGCAAATGTATTGCCTACAAAGCGAGGAAGCCGTAAATCGCCGCTTGCGGCTATATTTATTATTATTATTATTCCGAACAAAAATTCTGCCTTAAAACGGATCGCACAGCCCAAACCGTAAGGCCTACAGACTTGGTACTTGGTCAAAAGATAGTAAACCCTCCCGCCACTCAGGTGCAAAATATCAGCCTGATTGGCCTCAAGGGGGCGCTACAGCGACAGAAAACGCTTTCATTAAAGGATTTTCCACGCCGTGTGGAGTAGAGACGAATTTTTTTTTTTCTCCATGATCCTTGGGTCCCGATGAATCAAAAAGGTACATAGAACCACTAAGCTCCGCCCACTTAGATTTTTTGCTAATTAGCATAATTCGCAAAATCTATTTTCGCGAACTAGTCCCTGGATTTTTGTCTGATCCCCATGACCTTGGTGTCAAAACGTTCACATGAGGGAGCTGGTCAATAATTATTACAAACATCCTGACATTTCGAAACAAGATGGCCGACATATGCAAATGAATGTGTACCGTGAATTGCAAATTTTACTCAAATATCTGTAACTCCTTTATGCTTAACTCAAATCTGATGACCTTTCACACGTTGCTTCTAGACATGATTCTGAGGTAGCATGCATTTGCTGTTGCATGAAATATTATAGGGGGCGCTGTTATAGCTAACATTGTCTTTTGGCTAATATCTCAGCATCTACAAGGCCAATTAAGTTGACATTTGGCATGCTGGTTCTGTGAGCAAGCCTACATATGGGAAATTAAGGACGACTCAATACGGGCACGTTTAACGATGTCAACAGCCAATCAAATTTCAGTTTTTCTTCATCATTTTTTTGACAGGCTTAACAATGCCCAATCATCATGGCATTTGCATGGTATGTTCATGGACACACTTTGTATTTGCAGAAAAATTTTCGTGTTGATAGCCACAAGGGGGCGCAATTTATTTTTTAAACATGAAATATGGAATATCTCAGTGAAAATTTGACTTATCGACATGTTAATAATTTCATAATACACTCTACCTAGTGTCTAACAATATTGCAATTGCAACTATTTAGAAAAAAAGTATAGATTTTCTTCAATTGTCAGGTATGTGATTATGGAATTTATCGTACTAGTCCGTGAGTTTTGGTCCTATCAACACACAATTGGTCTCATTGCAAAGTGTCTTGCCTGTAGGTACATAATTATTAAAAAAATGTTTAGATTTGGACACGCTGTTGCTACAATACGTCAACAAACACAAGTGGGCGGAGCCCGATGCACTCTTTTAGCTATAACTCATTCAAACTTCACCTGAAACACTGTTTCAAATATGATCAAAATGCACATACAGAGGGCGCTAGAATTGGAAAAAATACTTAAAAAAAGGTTTTTATTTGTTATAGCGCCACCTATGGATGCAGTACCAACAAAATGTATTGATCTGTTCTGAAGCACATATGAAAGAAGCTTGTGTTTTTTCATAACATTTGGCAAAAGCATTTTTGACTTACAGCTGTTTATGTGTCATATTTAGAATGCAAGTTACCCACCAGTGCTAAGCAGAGCCTGGATGTCACGCAGTAATGAAATTTAAACTTTTTTTGATAATTATTAAACTTCAGGTTCTTGTGATTCTGCTGATACCACATATGTCCATATTAAGTCATTAAGCACAGACTAGATCGCGGTCAAACATATGTGAGTTATTCTCAGCAATGTATTCAAAGGCATTATTGAAGAGTCCCCCTTCCCCCCTTCTCTTTCTGACATGCTCTCTGCCTCTTATCTCTCTCTCTCTCTCTCTCTCTCTCTCTCTCTCAGATTCAAATAGCTTTACTAAGAGACAACAGTAGTAAATAATAAAAATAATAATTAAATTATATATTTTCCAACATTTACAAATTTATATAACATATGAATATATATACACACAAGCTGTATATGTGTACCTGTATAGCATATACATACATACTTATTGGGCATATGTTGTAAGTAGTGATGCATGGGTTATACTGATGTCGGTGCTACCCACTGTCTCTCAGGCAGTGACAGACTGATACACACTGTGCAGTTAAGAGGGCTGAGAGCCCATCATCCAGGGATTATCTTGTCTTATCTTATTATTAACAAAATGTAATGATTTGTTTTGGAGCACCTATGAAAGAAGCTTGTGACGTTTCATAACATTTGACAAAAGCATTTTTGAGTTACAGCTGTTCATGTATGATATTTTTAAGGCAAGTCACAGAACTCTTTTAGTAGCATCTGGATGCCATGCAGTAATGGAATTCCACATTTTTGTTAATAATCCTTAAGGTTCAGGTTCTTGTGATTCTGCTGATACCAAATATGTGCATATCAGGTCATAATTCAGATTGTAGTTCATGTTCAAATGTATGTGGGTAAAGCTCCAACAGCACTGCTTGGTTTGATCCACAAGGTCCAGTACAACACACCACCACCAGATGGCAGTGTTGCACTGTGAATAATCCACCACCCATCTCATAATGCTTAGCAATGGTGCTTGAGTCTCACAGACAGATCAAAATCAGAAATTTTGGATGTCTTAAGTCAGCAGAGAGTATGCAATGTTGTGTATGATCTCAAAGTGGCAAAAGTAAGCAAATGTATTGCCTACAAAGCGAGGAAGCCGTAAATCGCCGCTTGCGGCTATATTTATTTTTATTATTATTATTCTTCCCCCAAATTTCGCCTGAAACGGATCGCACAGCCCAAACCGTAAGGCCTACAGACTTGGTACTGGGTCACCAGATAAATAAGGTCACACTCTACGATCGTGGAAAATAACAGCGTATTTGGCCTCAAGGGGGCGCTACAGCAAAGAAAAACGCTTTCATTAAAGGATTTTCCACGCCGTGTGGCGTAGAGATGAAATTTTTTTTTCTACATGATCCTTGGGTCCTGATGAATCAAAAAGGTACATACAACCACTAAGCTCCGCCTACTTAGATTTTTTGCTAATTAGCATAATTCGCAAAATCTATTTTCGCGAACTAGTCCCTGGATTTTTTTCTGATCCCCATGACCTTGGTGTCAAAACGTTCACAGGAGTGAGCTGGTCAATAATTATCAAAAACATCCTGACATTTCGAAACAAGATGGCCGACATATGCAAATGAATGTGTACCGTGAATTGCAAATTTTACTTAAAAATCTGTAACTCCTTCATGCTTAACTCAAATCTGATGACCTTTCACACGTTGCTTCTAGACATGATTCTGAGGTAGCATGCATTTGCTGTTGCATGAAATATTATAGGGGGCGCTGTTATAGCTAGCAATGTCTTTTGGCTAATATCTCAGCATCTACAAGGCCAATTAAGTTGACATTTGGCATGCTGGTTCTGTCAGCAAGCCTACATATGGGAAATTGAGGACGACTCAATACGGGCACGTTTAACGATGTCAACAGCCAATCAAAGTTCAGTTTTATTTCATCATTTTTTTGACAGGCTTAACAATGCCCAATCATCATGGCATTTGCATGGTATGTTCATGGACACACTTTGTATTTGCAGAAAAAGTTTCGTGTTGATAGCCACAAGGGGGCGCAATTTATTTTTTAAACATGAAATATGGAATATCTCAGTGAAAATTTAACCTATCGACATGCTAATAGTTTCATAATACACTCTACGTAGTGTCTAACAATATTGCAATTGCAACTATTTAAAAAAAAATATAGATTTTCTTCAATTGTCAGGAATGTTATTATGGAATTTATCGTACTAGTCCATGAGTTTTGATCCTATCAACACACAATTGGTCTCATTGCAAAGAGTATTGCCTGTAGGTAAATAATTATCAAAAAAATTTTCAGATTTGGACACGCTGTAGCTGCAGTACGTCAACAAACATGAGTGGGCGGAGCCCAATGCACTCTTTTAGCTATAACTCATTCAAACTTTACCCAAATCAAACCAAAATGGGTACACATGTGCAAGGTATTACTCTGAAGAAGTGTTTCAATTATGATCAAAATGCACATACAGGGGGCGCTAGAATTGGAAAAAATACTTAAAAATATGTTTTTTGTTTGTTATAGCGCCACCTATGGATGCAGTACCAACAGAATGTATTGATCTGTTCTGACGCACATACGAAAGAAGCTTGTGTTTTTTCATAACATTTGGCAAAAGCATTTTTGACTTACAGCTGTTAATGTTTCATGTTTAGAATGCAAGTTACACACCAGTGTTAAGCAGAACCTGGATGCCATGCAGTAATGAAATTTCAACTTTTTTTTTGATAATTATTAAACTTCAGGTTCTTGTGATTCTGCTGATACCACATATGTCCATATTAAGTCATTAAGCACAGACTAGTTCGCACTAGTCAAACATGTGAGTTATTCTCAGCAATGTATTCAAAGGCATTATTGAAGAGTCCCCCTTCCCCCCTTCTCCTTCTGACATGCTCTCTGCCTCTTATCTCTCTCTCTCTCTCTCTCTCTCTCTCTCTGTCAGATTCAAATAGCTTTACTAAGAGACAACAGTAGTAAATAATAAAAATAATAATTAAATTATATATTTTTCCAACATTTACAAATTGATATAACATATGAATATATATATATATATATATACACACAAGCTGTATATGTGTACCTGTGTAGCATATACATACATACTTATTGGGCATATGTTGTAAGTAGTGATGCATGGGTTATACTGAAGTCGGTGCTACCCACTGTCTCTCAGGCAGTGACAGACTGATACACACTGTGCAGTGAAGAGGGCTGAGAGCCCATCATCCAAGGATTATCTTGTCTTATCTTATTATTAACAAAATGTAATAATTTGTTTTGGAGCACATATGAAAGAAGCTTGTGACGTTTCATAACATTTGACAAAAGCATTTTTGAGTTACAGCTGTTCATGTATGATATTTTTAAGGCAAGTCACAGAACTCTTTTAGTAGCATCTGGATGCCATGCAGTAATGGAATTCCACATTTTTGTTAATAATCCTTAAGGTTCAGGTTCTTGTGATTCTGCTGATACCAAATATGTGCATATCAGGTCATAATTCAGATTGTAGTTCATGTTCAAATGTATGTGGGTAAAGCTCCAACAGCACTGCTTGGTTTGATCCACAAGGTCCAGTACAACACACCACCACCAGATGGCAGTGTTGCACTGTGAATAATCCACCACCCATCTCATAATGCTTAGCAATGGTGCTTGAGCCTCACAGACAGATCAAAATCAGAAATTTTGGATGTCTTAAGTCAGCAGAGAGTATGCAATGTTGTGTATGATCTCAAAGTGGCAAACGTAAGCAAATTTATTGCCTACAAAGCGAGGAAGCCGTAAATCGCCGCTTGCGGCTATATTTAGGGGTTCGAGCACGAAGTGCTTGAAACCCTATTGTGTTTGTTCTGATTTTAATTTGTTATTAGGGGTCCAAGCACTGCAAGTGCTGGAGCCCTATTGTTTTTGTTCCGTTTTTTCCGCTTTTTAGGGGTTCGAGCACGAAGTGCTTGAAACCCTATTGTGTTTGTTCTGATTTTAATTTGTTATTAGGGGTTCGAGCACGAAGTGCTTGAAACCCTATTGTGTTTGTTCTGATTTTAATTTGTTATTATTAGGGGTTCGAGCACAAAGTGCTTGAAACCCTATTATAATTGTTAGGATTTTTATTTTTATTATTATTCTTCCGGTTCTTTTTCTGCACTACAAACGATCGCACAGCCCAAACCGTAAGGCCTACAGACTTGAGGCTTGGTCAGTAGGTAGTAAACCCTCCCGCTACTCAGGTGCAAAAAATCAGACTGATTGGCCTCATGGGGGCGCTACAGCGAAGGACAACGCATTTTCTTACGGGGCTCCTACCACGTGAGGCGTAGAGACGAAATTTTTTTTCCCCCTGATTCCTTGAGTCCTGCCGAATCAAAAAGGTCAATACAACCACTAAGCTCCGCCCACTTAGATTTTTTGCTATTTTGCATAATTTGCAAAACCTACTTTTGCGAACTAGTCTGTGGATTTTTGTCCAATTCTGTTGAACATGGTGCCAAATTGTTTGTAAGAGTCTGGAGGTTAATAATTATCCAAAAAATGTTAGAATTCGGATTCAAGATGGCCGCCATATGCAAATGAACCTCTTCGGCTCTTCGTCTGTTTTACTTAAAAATTCATAACAATTGTATACTTTACTCAAATGTGTTCAATTTGCATATTGAACTTACTCTCATGATTCTGAGGTACCAAGTCAAAGGAGGAGCCAATATTCATATAGGGGGCGCTGTAAATGCTACAAGTGTATATCTCAGCATCCGCAAGGCAGTTTGAACCATCCTTTGGCATGCTGCTTCTATGGGCAAAGCTATAAGTGGAAAATTAAGGACAACGCGATTCGGGCAAAATTGTGATCGTCATCGGCCAATTAGTTTTCAGCAGCTGTTTGACTACCTTAACAAGGTCCAATCATCATGAGACTTGACTGGTATGTTCCTGGGGTCACTTCCTAAGTGCATAAAAAATTACGTAACGATAGCCACTAGGTGGCGCTATATCAAGAAAATGTGATATATCTAAGCAAAAATTAAGTGTATCGACACGCAGTTTGCAGCTTTGTATACTCTGCAGATGGCCTAACAACTTTGTAATTGCAAGTGTTGTGAAAAAATGCATCGTTTTTTCTCAATAACCAGTTGTTCAAAATTGAACTTTTTCGAACTAGTCCGTGGAATTTGGCTCTATTCCAAAACAATTGACTTTGTTGGAATCTGCAGAGTCTGTAGGTAAATAATTATCCAAAAAAGTACAACATTTGGACACACTGTTGAAACAATAAATCAATTAGTCCAAGTGTGCTGAGTTTTTACATTCTTTCAGCTGTATCTCAAACAAATGAAGCCCAATTAAGACCACAATTTACATACATATCTAGAGTCTTACCCTGAAGGAGCCTGTACAATATGACAGAAATCCATCAAAAGGGAGAGCTACAATTACACAATTACATGTTATGTGCAGTTTCTGTGTTCATGCTGGATTTCTGTAATTGGGAGGGGCCTGTAAGCCACATAGTGATGAAAGTTCCACATTTTATTATCAATAATTAAAGTTCAGGTCCTTAGGATTCCTCTGATACCATATATGTCCATGTGAATGAAATATTCAAAGAGCAGTACCTGATTAAAAAATCTCTATGTGCATTTGTAACAGCTCAGCTCCTCTATGGGACAGTAGTAAATTGTTTCACCAGCAGGTGGCACTCTAAGACCATATATTGCTTTGTTCATCTACATTCAAGAACTTATTTCTCTGTACAGGTCAAAAGTCATAACATATGAACAAAAATATTTATCATAATTAAAAACGGTGCTCACCAGTCATATCATGTCCTTTGCTAAACTAAAACAAATGGTTCATTAGCACTTGTGAAACCTCACTGTCCAAAACTGCTTAGGGTCTCTCTGTACTGATGCTCCTTACACCAACACTAAGGCCTCATTGTGCAGATCCTTGCTTTAATGGACACCTCATGGACACGTGACATGCAGTTAGTGAGTGATGTACTTAATCCGATTCCATGTTGTTGTTGATATTTACTATACACAATGGCTGCCATTGGCCACTGAGGTTTCAGCAGCTCTTTGAAAGGCCCAACAAGGCCCAATCATAAAGAAATATTTACAGGGTGTCTATGGGGCACTTCGTAAGTACATGAGACATTTCCAAATGTTAGCTGCTAGTTGAAGATATAACAAAATCATAGATTCATTTTTACCTTGTTTGGCCTAAATGGTTCATGTGTCCTAAGGCCTCATTGACCTCTCAGACTGGCCAAAGGTCCCAATTAGGCCCATTCGTGTTAGGACCATGCCATGCAGCTATATTTAGGGGTTCAAGCACGAAATGCAAAGCATACTTTTGTCAATAAGTCTGTGCATTTTTGTCCAATTCTCTTGAGCATGGTGCCAAAACGTTCACATGAGTCTGACACTAGGTAATTATAGAAACAATGTTGACATTTTCATTCAAGATGGCCTCCATATGCAGATGAACCTCTTCGGCTTATCACAAGTTTTACTTGAACGTCTGTAACTCCTCCATACTTTATTCAAATGGGTTCAAATTTCAGATTCTACTTAAGGACATGATTTTAAGGGTACCATATCAGCAATGTAGGCCTATTGTTTCCAAACAGGCCTATTCTGCGAGAACCCCGTTAATTGTCGCTTGCGGCTATATTTATTATTCTTTTTCTTTTTCTGCCATAAAACGAATCGCACAGCCCAAACCGTAAGGCCTAGAGACTTGAGACTTGGTCAATAGGTAGTAGTCGGTCTCGCTACTCAGGCGCAAAATATCAGCCCAATTGGCCTCAAGGGGGCGCTACAGCGAAGGAAAACACTTTCATTAAAAGATTTTCCACCCCGTGTGGCGTAGAGACGAAATCTTTTTTTTCCCTGATTCCTTGGGTCCTGCCGAATCAAAAAGGTACATACAACCACTAAGCTCCGCCTACTTAGATTTTTTGCTATTTTGCATAATTTGCAAAACCTACTTTTGTGTACTCCTCCGTGGATTTTTGTCCAATTTTCTTGAGCTTGGTGTCAAAATGTTCGCAGGAGCCTGTAGTTTAATAATTATCAAAAAAACGTTGAAATTTCGATTCAAGATGGCCGCCATATGCAAATGAACCTCTTCGGCTTATTTTATGTTTTACTTAAAAATCTATAACAAACTCATGGTTTACTCAAATGTGTTTACATTTCATATTCTACTTTCAGACATGATTCTGAGGTAGCTTGTCAAAGGAGAAGCCAATATTCATATAGGGGGCGCTGTAAATGCTTCAAGTTTATATCTCAGCATCCGTAAGGCGGATCGGACCGCCGCTTGGCATGCTGCTTCTATGGGCAAGGCTGTAGAGGGAAAATTAAGGACAACTCGATTCGAGCAAAATTGTGATTGTCATCGACCAATCAGCTGTCATCAGCTGTTTGACAACCTTAACAAGGTCCAATCATCATGGGATTTGACTGGTATGTCCCTGGTAGGCCTCCCTAAGAGCAGAAAAATTGTCATAACGATAGCCACTAGGGGGCGCTTTGTTAAGAAAATATTATATATCTCTGTGAAAATTAAGCATATTGACACACAGTTTGCTTCTTTTTATACTCTGCAGAGGGCCTAACAACTTTGTAATTGCAAGTGTTGTCAAAAAATGCTTTGCTTTTTCTCAGTTTCCAAATGTTCAAAATTGAACCTTTTCAAACTAGTCCGTGGAATTTTGCGATATTCCCAAACAGTTGACCTTGTTGGAATCTGCAGAGTCTGTAGGTAAATAATTATCAAAAAAAGTTCAACATTTGGACAAACTTTTGTTGTAATAAAACAATTAATTGAAGCGTGTGGAGCTTTAAACATTCTTTTAGCTATAACTCAAACAAATTAAGTCTAATCAAGACCAACCATGACAGACGTATGTATGGTCCTACCCTGAAGAAGTATGTACAATATGATCAAAATTTACCAAAAGGGGGCGCTACAATTGGACAAAAACTGATTTAATTGGCTTTTTTATGTTATAGCGCCATCTAGGAATGCAGTGGCACGCCAACTTAATTATGACATCTGCTCCTCAGTCTGATCAAGCATGTGAAGTTTTAAAATTTTTGGGGAAAGTGTTTTTGAGTTATAGGTGTATATTAGTGTACACATATTGCAAATATTTGACTTGTGGAATACATGCTAGATCTCTCTTATTGTGAGGGGCCTGTAAGCTACATAGTAATAAAAGTGCAACAATTTTTTCATTCATTCATTATCTGTAACCGCTTATCCAGTTCAGGGTCGCGGTGGGTCCAGAGCCTACCTGGAATCATTGGGCGCAAGGCAACAATTTTTTGATCAGTATTAAAGTTCGGATCCTTAGGATTCAGCTAATACCACATATGTCCATGTTAGGTAAATATCCACATAGGAGTACACGCTCAAATGTTTCTATATGTGCATTCATCCATCCATCCATCCATTATCTGTAACCGCTTATCCAACTTAGGGTCGCGGGGGGTCCAGAGCCTACCTGGAATCATCGGGCGCAAGGCGGGAATACACCCTGGAGGGGACGCCAGACCTTCACAGGGCAAATATGTGCATTCATGGCAGAGCTAAATATATGTGAAAGTAGTTATTTCTCACCAGAAGATGGCAGTCTAAAACTATACATTGTGCTGTTGAACTACAGTGGCTCTGAGACATTATGCAAAATGCAATGTGGAGCAAAGACCATAAGGCCCAGAAACACCTCCCTTGGCAGCAACATCCAGCAGGTGTGAAATGACTCAGCCAAGGAAAATGACACTCTTTGGCCAGATGGTGGCGCTATAGCAAAGGGAAAAGCATTGCGGTCTATATCTCCTACACCGTAAGGCCTATAGATGAAATCTTTTTTTTCCCTTATTCCTTGACTTTAGACAAACTAATTTGCTATTGGATCATTTAGCTCAGCCCACTTAGATTTTGAGCTAATTTGCATAATTTGCAAAATATACTTTTGTCAATAAGTCTTTGAATTTTTGACCAATTCCCTTGAGCTTGGTGCCAAAACGTTCACGAGTCTGACCCTAGGTAATTATAGAACGAATGTTGACATTCTGATTCAAGATGGCCGCCATATGCAAATGAACCTCTTCAGCTTATCACAGGTTTTACTTGAACATCTCTAACTCCTTCATACTTTGCTCAAATGGGTTCAAATTTCAGATTCTACTTATAGAAATGCTTTTAAAGGTAGCATGTCAGCGATGTAGGCCTATTGCTTCCAAACAGGCCTGTTAAGCGAGAACCCCGTTAATTGCCGCTTGCGGCTATATTTATTATTATTATTCTTTTTCTTTTTCTGCCATAAAACGAATCGCACAGCCCAAACCGTAAGGCCTAGAGACTTGAGACTTGGTCAATAGGTAGTAGTCGGTCTCGCTACTCAGGCGCAAAATATCAGCCCAATTGACCTCAAGGTGGCGCTACAGCGAAGGAAAACGCTTTCATTAAAAGATTTTCCACCCCGTGTGGCGTAGAGACGAAATCTTTTTTTTCCCTGATTCCTTGGGTCCTGCCAAATCAAAAAGGTACATACAACCACTAAGCTCCGCCTACTTAGATTTTTTGCTATTTTGCATAATTTGCGAAACCTACTTTTGTGTACTCCTCCCTGGATTTTTGTCCAATTTTCTTGAGCTTGGTGTCAAAATGTTCGCAGGAGTCTGTAGCTTAATAATTATCAATAAAAATTTGAAATTTCGATTCAAGATGGCCGCCATATGCAAATGAACCTCTTCGGCTTATTTTATGTTTTACTTAAAAATCTATAACAAATTCATGCTTTACTCAAATACGTTTACATTTCATATTCCACTTCCAGACATGATTCTGAGGTAGCTTGTCAAAGGAGAAGCCAATATTCATATAGGGGGCGCTGTAAATGCTTCAAGTTTATATCTCAGCATCCGTAAGGCGGATCGGACCGCCACTTGGCATGCTGCTTCTATGGGCAAGGCTGTAGAGGAAAAATTAAGGACAACTCGATTCGAGCAAAATTGTGATTGTCATCGACCAATCAACTGTCATCAGCTGTTTGACAACCTTAACAAGGTCCAATCATCATGGGATTTGACTGGTATGTCCCTGGTAGGCCTCCCTAAGAGCAGAAAAATTGTCATAACGATAGCCACTAGGGGGCGCTATATCAAGAAAATATTATATATCTCTGTGAAAATTAAGCATATTGACACGCAGTTTGCTTCTTTTTATACTCTGCAGAGGGCCTAACAACTTTGTAATTGCAAGTGTTGTCAAAAAATGCTTTGCTTTTTCTCAGTTTCCAAATGTTCAAAATTGAACCTTTTCGAACTAGTCCGTGGAATTTTGCGATATTCCCAAACAGTTGACCTTGTTGGAATCTGCAGAGTCTGTAGGTAATTAATTATCAAAAAAAGTTCAACATTTGGACAAACTTTTGTTGTAATAAAACAATTAATTGAATTGTGTGGAGCTTTAAACATTCTTTTAGCTATAACTCAAACAAATTAGGTCCAATCAAGACCAAACGTGACAGACGTATGTATGGTCCTACCCTGAAGACGTATGTACAATATGATCAAAATTTACCAAAAGGGGGCGATACAATTGGACAAAAACTGATTAAATTGGCTTTTTTATGTTATAGCGCCATCTAGGAATGCAGTTTCACACCAACTTAATTATGACATCTGCTCCTCAGTCTGATCAAGCATGTGAAGTTTTAAAATTTTTGGGGAAAGCGTTTTTGAGCTATAGGTGTATATTAGTGTACACATATAGCATATATTTGACTTGTGGAATACATGCTAGATCTCTCTTATTGTGAGGGGCCTGTAAGCTACATAGTATTAAAAGTGCAACAATTCTTTCATTCATTCATTCATTCATTATCTGTAACCGCTTATCCAGTTCAGGGTCGCGGTGGGTCCAGAGCCTACCTGGAATCATTGGGCGCAAGGCAACAATTTTTGATCAGTATTAAAGTTCGGATCCTTGGGATTCAGCTAATACCACATATGTCCATGTTAGGTAAATATCCACATAGGAGTACACACTCAAAATGTTTCTATATGTGCATTCATGGCAGAGCTAAATATATGTGAAAGTAGTTATTTCTCACCAGCAGTTGGCAGTCTAAAACTATACGTTGTGCTGTTGAACTACAGTGGCTCTGTAGTGCCACTATGAATGCTATGTGGAGCAAAGACCATAAGGCCCAGAAACACCTCCCTTGGCAGCAACATCCAGCAGGTGTGAAATGACTCAGCCAAGGAAAATGACACTCTTTGGCCAGATGGTGGCGCTATAGCAAAGGGAAAAGCATTGCGGTCTATATCTCCTACACCATAAGGCCTATAGATTAAATCTTTTTTTCCCCTTATTCCTTGGCTTTAGACAAACTAATTTGCTATTGGATCATTTAGCTCAGCCCACTTAGATTTTGAGCTAATTTGCATAATTTGCAAAATATACTTTTGTCAATAAGTCTTTGAATTTTTGACCAATTCCCTTGAGCTTGGTGCCAAAACGTTCACATGAGTCTGACCCTAGGTAATTATAGAACGATTGTTGACATTTTGATTCAAGATGGCCGCCATACGCAAATGAACCTCTTCAGCTTATCACAGGTTTTACTTGAACATCTCTAACTCCTTCATACTTTACTCAAATGGGTTCAAATTTCAGATTCTACTTATAGATATGCTTTTAAAGGTAGCATGTCAGCGATGTAGGCCTATTGCTTCCAAACAGGCCTGTTAAGCGAGAACCCCGTTAATTGCCGCTTGCGGCTATATTTAGGGGTTCGAGCACGAAGTGCTTGAAACCCTATTGTGTTTGTTCTGATTTTAATTTGTTATTATTATTATTAGGCTTCCAAGCACAAAGTGCAAAGGAAGCCTATTGTTTTTGTTCTGATTTTTATTATTATTATTATTATTAGGCTTCCGAGCACAAAGTGCAAAGGAAGCCTATTGTTTTTGTTCTGATTTTTATTATTTATTATTATTATTATTATTATTATTCCGAACAAAAATTCTGCCTTAAAACGGATCGCACAGCCCAAACCGTAAGGCCTACAGACTTCATACTTGGTCAAAAGATAGTAAACCCTCCCGCTACTCAGGCGCAAAATATCAGCCTGATTGGCCTCAAGGGGGCGCTACAGCGAAAGAAAACGCTTTCATTAAAGGATTTTCCACGCCGTGTGGCGTAGAGACGAAATTTTTGTTTCTACATGATCCTTGGGTCCTGATGAATCAAAAAGGTACATAGAACCACTAAGCTCCGCCCACTTAGATTTTTTGCTAATTAGCATAATTCACAAAATTTATTTTCGCGAACTAGTCCCTGGATTTTTGTCTGATCCCCATGACCTTGGTGTCAAAACGTTCACAGGAGTGAGCTGGTCAGTAATTATCACAAACATCCTGACATTTCGAAACAAGATGGCCGACATATGCAAATGAATTTGTACCGTGAATTACAAATTTTACTTAAAAATCTGTAACTCCTTCATGCTTAACTCAAATCTGATGACCTTTCACACGTTGCTTCTAGACATGATTCTGAGGTAGCATGCATTTGCTGTTGCATGAAATTTTATAGGGGGCGCTGTTATAGCTAACTATGTCTTTTGGCTAATATCTCAGGATCTACAAGGCCAATTAAGTTGACATTTGGCATGCTGGTTCTGTGAGCAAGCCTACATATGGGAATTTAGGGACGACTCAATACGGGCACGTTTAACGATGTCAACAGCCAATCAAAGTTCAGTTTTTTTTCATAATTTTTTTGACAGGCTTAACAATGCCCAATCATCATGGCATTTGCATGGTATGTTCATGGACACACTTTGTATTTGCAGAAAAATTTTCGTGTTGATAGCCACAAGGGGGCGCAATTTATTTTTTACAAATAAAAAAATTTTTTTGGCGTGTATCGACTTGTCCTTTATTTTCCACTTAGAGCCTTGCCTAAAGCAGCTGTATGCCAAGCGGCGGACCGATCGGACTTGCGGATGCTGAGATATGAATTTCTAGTATTTAGAGCGCCCCCTATGTGAATTTTGGCACCACCGACGACATGCTACCTCAAAATCATGTCCCTAAGCAGAATCTGAAATTGCAATCCATTTGAGTAAAGTATGCGGAAGTAACAGCTGTTCATGTAAAACGGGCGATAAGCCGATAAGGTTCATTTGCATATGCCAGCTACATTGAATTGAAATGTCAACGTTTTTTTGATGATTATTAAGCTTCAGACTCCTGCAAACGTTTTGACACCAAGCTCAAGAAAATTGGACAAAAATCCACGGACTAGTACGCAAAAGTAGGTTTTGCAAATTATGCAAAATAGCAAAAAATCTAAGTGGGCGGAGCTTAGTGGTTGTATCGACCTTTTTGATTCGACAGGACCCAAGGAATCAGGGGGAAAAAAAATTTCGTCTCTACGCCTCACGTGGTAGGAGCCCCGTAAGAAAAGGCGTTGTCCTTCGCTGTAGCGCCCCCATGAGGCCAATCAGTCTGATTTTTTGCGCCTGAGTAGCGGGAGGGTTTACTACCTACTGACCAAGCCTCAAGTCTGTAGGCCTTACGGTTTGGGCTGTGCAATCGTTTGTAGTGCAGAAAAAGAACCGGAAGAATAATAATAATAATAATAAAAATAAAAATCCTAACAATTATAATAGGGTTTCAAACACTTCGTGCTCGAACCCCTAAATATAGCCGCAAGCGACAATTAACGGGGTTCTCGCAGAATAGGCCTGTTTGGAAACAATAGTCCTACATCGCTGATATGGTACCCTTAAAATCATGTCCTTAAGTAGAATCTGAAATTTGAACCCATTTGAATAAAGTATGGAGGAGTTACAGACGTTCAAGTAAAACTTGTGATAAGCCAAAGAGGTTCATCTGCATATGGAGGCCATCTTGAATCAAAATGTCAACATTGTTTCTATAATTACCTAATGTCAGACTCATGTGAATGTTTTGGCACCATGCTCAAGAGAATTGGACAAAAATGCACAGACTTATTGACAAAAGTATGCTTTGCATTTCGTGCTCGAACCCCTAAATATAGCTGCAAGCGGCAATGGCATGGTCCTAACACGAAGGGGCCTAATTGGGACCTTTGGCCAGTCTGAGAGGTCAATGAGGCCTTAGGACACATGAACCATTTAGGCCAAACAAGGTAAAAATGAATCTATGATTTTGTTATATCTTCAACTAGCAGCTAACATTTGGAAATGTCTCATGTACTTCGGAAGTGCCCCATAGACACCCTGTAAATATTTCTTTATGATTGGGCCTTGTTGGGCCTTTCAAAGAGCTGCTGAAACCTCAGTGGCCAATGGCAGCCATTGTGTATAGTAAATATCAACAACAACATGGAATCGGATTAAGTACATCACTCACTAACTGCATGTCACGTGTCCATGAGGTGTCCATTAAAGCAAGGATCTGCACAATGAGGCCTTAGTGTTGGTGTAAGGAGCATCAGTACAGAGAGACCATAAGCAGTTTTGGACAGTGAGGTTTCACAAGTGCTAATGAACCATTTGTTTTAGTTTAGCAAAGGACATGATATGACTGGTGAGCACCGTTTTTAATTATGATAAATATTTTTGTTCATATGTTATGACTTTTGACCTGTACAGAGAAATAAGTTCTTGAATGTAGATGAACAAAGCAATATATGGTCTTAGAGTGCCACCTGCTGGTGAAACAATTTACTACTGTCCCATAGAGGAGCTGAGCTGTTACAAATGCACATACAGATTTTTCAATCAGGTACTGCTCTTTGAATATTTCACTCACTTGGACATATATGGTATCAGAGGAATCCTAAGGACCTGAACTTTAATTATTGATAATAAAATGTGGAACTTTCATCACTATGTGGCTTACAGGCCCCTCCCAATTACAGAAATCCAGCATGAACACAGAAACTGCACATAACAAGTAATTGTGCAATTGTAGCTCTCCCTTTTGATGGATTTCTGTCATATTGTACATGCTCCTTCAGGGTAAGACTCTAGATATGTATGTAAATTGTGGTCTTAATTGGGCTTCATTTGTTTGAGATACAGCTGAAAGAATGTAAAAACTCAGCACACTTCGACTAATTGATTTATTGTTTCAACAGTGTGTCCAAATGTTGTACTTTTTTGGATAATTATTTACCTACAGACTCTGCAGATTCCAACAAAGTCAATTGTTTTGGAATAGAGCCAAATTCCACGGACTAGTTCGAAAAAGTTCAATTTTGAACAACTGGTTATTGAGAAAAAATGATGCATTTTTTCACAACACTTGCAATTACAAAGTTGTTAGGCCATCTGCAGAGTATACAAAGCTGCAAACTGCGTGTCAATACACTTAATTTTTGCTTAGATATATCACATTTTCTTGATATAGCGCCACCTAGTGGCTATCGTTACGTAATTTTTTTTGCACTTAGGAAGTGCCCCCAGGAACATACCAGTCAAGTCTCATGATGATTGGACCTTGTTAAGGTAGTCAAACAGCTGCTGAAAACTAATTGGCCGATGACGATCACAATTTTGCCCGAATCGCGTTGTTCTTAATTTTCCCCTTATAGCTTTGCCAATAGAAGAAGCATGCCAAAGGATGGTTCAAACTGCCTTGCGGATGCTGAGATATACACTTGTAGCATTTACAGCGCCCCCTATATGAATATTGGCTCCTCCTTTGACTTGGTACCTCAGAATCATGCGAGTAAGTTGAATATGCAATTTGAACACATTTGAGTAAAGTATACAATTGTTATGAAATTTTTAAGTAAAACAGACGAAGAGCCGAAGAGGTTCATTTGCATATGGCGGCCATCTTGAATCCGAATTCTAACATTTTTTGGATAATTATTAACCTCCAGACTCTTACAAACAATTTGGCACCATGATCAACAGAATTGGACAAAAATCCATAGACTAGTTCGCAAAAGTAGGTTTTGCAAATTATGCAAAATAGCAAAAAATCTAAGTGGGCGGAGCTTAGTGGTTGTATCGACCTTTTTGATTCGGCAGGACCCAAGGAATCAGGGGGAAAAAAAATTTCGTCTCTACGCCACACGTGGTAGGAGCCCCGTAAGAAAAGGCGTTATCCTTCGCTGTAGCGCCCCCATGAGGCCAATCATTCTGATTTTTTGCGCCTGAGTAGCGGGAGGGTTTACTACCTACTGACCAAGCCTCAAGTCTGTAGGCCTTACGGTTTGGGCTGTGCGATCGTTTGTAGTGCAGAAAAAGAACCGGAATAATAATAAATATAGCCGCAAGCGACAATTAACGGGGTTCTCGCAAAACAGGCCTGTTTGGAAGCACAAGGCCTAATGTCTAAGCCATCGCAATCATGAAGTACATGTCAAAGAATTAACGGTACTAGAACATTGTTGTCAGCAGGAACATGTGAAGCAAGAATGTTCACAATGAGACCTTAGGGAGCACGGGTCATTTAGGAATAATAAAGCATCTCTTTGGCTGATTTTGCAAGTAGGCTTAACGCTGACTAATGCATAATAATGCCTTCATGTGAATAAAACAAATACATCACAAATTTTCAAAGGTCAAAGAGAAAAGTTAATTTATGTAATAATGGTTTAAGTGTGCGTGTAAGTAAAAATTAGCATAGAGAGGCCATATGCAGTTTGGGCCAGTGACACTTCAAAAAGTACTAATGAACTATGTGTCTTATTTACATAGTGAGCAAGATAAGTAAAAATAAGTAAAGTTTATAAAAAGGCCTATACTTCTTTTGGTGAGCGCTGCTCTCAGTTGTGATCTTTGACCTGTGCAGATGAATAGGATGTCAAATTCAATATAGACCAAAAAAAATGTTTTGCAGTGCCATTCAAATAAACTTTTTTTCTGAAAAGTGGACTGTTACTGAAGAAAGGGTGAGTTAAGGTAAGAATCATCACAATATAGTCTTCTGCAGCTTACGCTAGTGATGCTTAACAAATACTACATAAATTTGGGGCTTATTTACACAGAGCATAAAAATAAGTAAAAACAAATTTATTATCCATGAAGTTTGAACGCTGGTCTCATGATAAGCATTTTGGTTTGTATGTTGTGATGTCTTGAGCAGTTAATAATAAAAAGCTGTTTTTGTTATTAAAATTGGTTTACCAGAGGTTCAGGTTCACAAAAACTGACTGTTTGAATTAAATGTGTACAAAACATCTAAAATAAAAAATAAAAACTTTGTACAAACATTTATTTAGTAAAAACATCTCTGTAATGTATAATATATTCATTCAACTTTGACAAAATTAAATATTAATTGAATTTACTGTGTAAATGGTCAGTGTCCTGTAGCAAATTTTTACTGTGTAAACATTTGGTTAAATTAGAAAATGCAAAAAAAACATTTTTGTGCAATAGTAGCTAAATTTTCATTTTACTGTGTAAAAGCTCATTGTTTGTCTATTTGTATGTTTAACTGTGTAAAAGTATAATAGGACAGGCCATGTCCAGGGGTGATGTTGCTTTGCCAATCAAAATGAAAGATCTGCTGTGTAGCAATTCTTTTAGTCAGCCAGGAGAAATCCCAGTTATTTGTGTTTTGACTTTAAATATTGCATCATCAAAGTTTTAGTATTGGCAGCAACAAGTCTTGCAACCACAGCCAGGTCATTGTGGGATGATAAAATGATTTGTTCATGTTCCTGAGTGTGTCCATCAATGGTTTAACTGTGGCCTTGTTGTCTGAGCTGGTTGAAGCCTTGAAACATGGGTAGCAATGTTTTCATTGGTTTTTAAGGACAGTATAGCTGGCTGTGTAGGTGTGGGCACTGTAGCATTGTGCGCTGGTGACTGGAGCGAAGTTTTTGTTGCCTTTTGCTGGAACAGCTGATGGCTATGAAGGAGGCAGTTCACTCAAAGCTGATTGTGTTGTAACAGGTAGAGAAGGGATTGTGACTGCTGAAGTGATGCTGAGTTTTGTAGACACAGCATGATGTTCACTGGGCCCTGAGAGATGTGAATCCTTCCTGTAAAATAAATAAAAATGCAGGTAGGAAGTCAATTGAAAGAGGCTTTCACTAGCTTTCTCATACACATACCTAAGAAGAATGTACACCTGAAAGACAGGGTGGGGACAAACTGTCAGTGTTTCTCTCACAGAAATCTAATGTTGCATCCTGCACTTCAACAGATATTTCTAGTAAATTTAAATGAAATTTAAAATCATATATGCACATAACTAAATAAATACAATTCTAAGAAAGAATGTATCATGTGACTGTAAAATATGATTAAAATATTTATATTGTTTGCAAGGGAAACTTACTTTTACACAAATAAAACTGTTACACAGTATACAGTACTTAGGTAGGGAGTATGAAATTTACTCAGTCCAGTGAACATACACTACAGCCTTTTACAATATGCAGTAAATATTAGTAAAGGTTAAACTACAAACTTTTACAATGAAGTAAACATTACTAAGGATTGACTATGAAATTGTATAATGCAAAGCAAACATTAGAAACTGTAAGAAACTATAATGAATGAGGAATGCTCTGTTAAATCTTCATTTCTTGCATGATTATTGCAATTTTAGTCATTTGTTTTATACATGCATGTAGCTCAGTTTTCTTCGTCATTTGACTCAAACTCCTCGGTCTCTGAAGATCCGTTTTCCTCGTTGCTGTATATCAAAACGCCTCAAAAACCTCAGCGGTTATAAACAACTTCAAACCTTTCTCCGACGTCGAGAGAATACAACATGGAAGGTAACTACTGGATGGGCAATGCTTTAGTGATTTTCTGATAGCCCATTGGTCAGGTTCAATCTAAAACTTTGACGGACGGACTAATTCACCAATTAACAAAGACAGAAGACGGACAAACGAATCCACCAATTAGACAAGGGTAGAGGCAGAGGAGGTGTGTATCAACATTATTTACAGTCTTTTTGTATGTGAGCCCGTGTGTAAAGAGTAGTTGAGTTCGTTGTAATGCCAACTTAAAGCAAAGTAAAAATAATAATAATAAGTTTTATTATGTTATTAGACTAAGGTGATGAATTTATAAAGATGAAGTGTGTAACAGAGTAATTTTAGGAATAAATGATCATTGGGGCATTAGCGTTTTGTGTTTGTGGTGTATTCAATGATCTACTATGAACTTTAGAATTATAAAAATATAATAAGCCAAATGTCCACACTGAAATTAAATTAGAACCAGTTTATAATTAAACATCACCAGTGAAAATAAGTCAAACAGCAATTATAATTTAAAGGGAAAGCGCTGGAAAACCAGTGTCTGTGTTTCCTTTGACGAAGAGCTCCGCATTTCCGAGATCACCCAAACTGAGGACACAGTGCCCTATAGTCCTGAATAAACTGCCAAAGAGTGACACTGGTTTTACTGGACGTTCTTGTAAATAGTTCCTTTCTTAGTTATTTGTTTACATTTACTGAATATAGTCGTTCTTTAGTAGTGTACTTTGTTTTTGTATGTTCTTAATTCACATCGTCAAGTTCTGTGTACAAAAAACTGTTGTAATTTGTTTGTTAGAGTTGACAGTGTCGTTCTTAAATTGTACTTTATGTTTTGTGTGTTATTAATTTTTCACATCGCCATGTTCTGCTTACTAAGAAAAACTGTTGTAATTGTTCGTTAAGGTATTTACTGGACAGCGTCGTTCTATTGTACCTTGTTATGTTAATAATTTTTACATCGGCATGTTAATTTTACTAAAAGAAACTTTAATTTGTGTGTTAGGTTTAAAGTGTTCTGGCAGAACATTGTTTTCCAACGCTTTCCCTTTAATTGCTGTTTAATGTATTTTGACTGGTGATGTTTAATAATAAACTGGTTCTAATTTAACTTTATTGCGCACGTTTGGCATTTTATTTTTTTCTAAATCCAAACTTCATAGTCGAAGTTTGTCCTAGAATGCACCACGAACAGAAAGTGCTAATGCTTCAAAAAACTGACTTTTAATTAAGGAGAACATTGTCTCTTGTATTACTATATGGATAGGAAGATATGTTTATTGTTTACATGTAAAGGTAAACTTAGCGGCGCTGTGTAGACCGGTCACGGATTTGTGTCGGCATAACCACCATGAGAAGTGTGCCTGAAGCCGAAGGTTGTAACACCATCATTACTGCACCTGTCTCCACTTGTTCATATTATGAAATGGTAGTTTACCTTGACCTGCCTTTGGCAGAATTATATTAGACCAAAAATGGAATGGGTTTCCGCAGCGCCCTGTAAGGCTCAGAGCCGTTGTGCCTGAAATGAGAAAGTTTAATGAATAATGGAAAATAACATTGCAAAACTGAAATAAATACGTAAATACACTAGGAGATTATGATAGAAAATAATCATTCATATATATTGTATGAATAGGGTTAAATGAAAATTTGTAAAAATGAAATATGTTTTTTGTTGTAATTAGAGCAAATATATATATATATATATATATATATATATATATATCAGGCTATTACGACTGTGGGCTTTAACTCCTTGTGGGTTATAAATTCTTCAATTGAATAGTTTCATATCATGATATCTGTAGGTCTAAAAATTGTAGCATATATTTAATCATCAGAATTGTATTTATTTTTTCTTTTGATGTAGAGTGGTGTTTCAGTGGTGTAGAGTTGAATTTGTGGAGTTGTTTATTAATGTAATCTACAAATATCTTAATTTATTAAAATCGTCAGTCAGCAATTTATTTTTTAGAGGACTCTTATTTTAAAAACTCCAGCTACGTTAATAGGTTTCCTGTCTAATTTGCAATAAGAGCAGCTGACGCAAGAACGTATTTCCTTTTCATTGAAACTTGCTTTGAGGTGGGAGTTCCTCGCTCTGTAGAAAAATGTTTTCACAAAATAAGTTTTTATTTTGTATGATGTTATCGGATGTTTAACGTGTTGTAAAACATAAATAAGATGTTTTTAGAATGGTTCTATCGTCAGTTTATTGTAATCTTAAACGTAAGTCTAGTGGCTAGTTTGTTAGGTAGTTAGAGAAGCACGAGGGAGTCCATGGCAGATGGTTAAGGAGCTAAAGTTAGCGTAGTATGGGGTGCGGTTTGTAGACTGCAGGTTTAACCTCAAAGAGCTGTTTATGACCGAAGTAGTAAGCTATGCACGGTCGATGTCTAAGTAATTTTAATAAATAGTTAAATAATTCCGCTCTTCTAAATATGAAATAGCCACGTTTTTAGCTCCGTGGCCATGATAGTAATTAGAACCTGTTAAACTGCTATTGTATAGTGCAAGAAAAGTCAAGTGAATGAAAAAATTTAATGAGCATGTAAAAACACATGCTTGTCAATACTAATGAAATTATGCTTTTATACTGCTGTAGAGTTTTGTTTTTTTTCCCCAAATAGAGTTCAGTGTACAGTGTGAAATAGAACTTAGAACACTGCTTTGTCCTGAAGTTAGGAGTTTATTTAAATTCCTGGCATGTTAGGATGTTTCTGTATTAGTGTTTATAAGGAGTTAATGGACAAGATAATGAACTTTAGAAATTGTTTTTCTGGAATAACTACTAAGCTATTGCCCTCTAAAGTTGTAAATCTAAAGACAAATCTTAATAATATGAATGTAGTGTTGCATACCTTGTCTTGCACACTGTAGTGTTTTATGTGCTGTATTAAATACACTTCAGCTGAGCAATGTTACCTTAGTCAGTAGATTTGTAGAGCCAAGTGTATTGTCGCTTGTAAAATAGTGTGCAGTGCATTGGCTTAGTTAATGGCTGATGTAGAATATGACCTGTAGAGCATGGCTGTTCTCTGTAAAGTTCCAGTGATTACTTTTAGCCACGTACATGGCAAATTGAGAGAAAGGTTATAAATTTGGCACTTGACTGAGTAATGTATGAGGTGCATAAAGTATATCAGCAGTTTGCTGTTTTGTTAGTAGTGGCAATTATAATTATTTTGAAAAGTTCTTTAAATATAAAGCAACATGTTAAATATCCAGTGACATTTCTATATAAAAAACTAGTGTGCAGTATCTAGTTACAGCCATAACTGACAATCTAGCTGTAATTTTTTTTTCTCAGTAATTTAGTTACATTTTAGTCAGCCTGTAGAGGATTTTGCAGCCAATTCTGATTTTCAGAGTAATGTTAGTTTTAGTTCTACTGTCACAGTAAACGTACTTTGCCGCAAAGCTCCTTATAATAATACTCAGTAGAATGTAGTTTATCATATTCATACACGTTGTTGTGGACTAACTGTAACATAGCATTTATGATTAGATAACTCTTAATGTGCTGTTTTGCAGGTAGTATGCTTAGTATGTTAGATGCTTAAATGCAGTTGGTCTAATTTTTCAATACTTGAGGACAAAACTGAATGTTTTAAGTGTAACCTTCTCAGGCAGTAACTGTCAACAGTAACACACTGGGAAATATGACTAAAATCTCCAGGAGTCCTGCAATGGTTATAGAAGCATTTAGTAGTATAGTAGAGTTTGAAAATGGTATCCTTTCCCATTAAGCAATTATTCTGTGCTCAAAAATGCATTATGAATGAGATTTGTAAGTGAATTCAACAGTTGATTCTGTATTGTCAGTCACTGACAAATGTATATAAAATGTAAGTGTGAACAGTCTCACAGCCTTTATTTTTTTAAAGGCAGAATGTTTATGTAGAGTAGATATAAATACTTATAATATGCTGTAATTTAATAATTATTCTACTCAAATTTTCTAGTGCAACTGTACTTACATGAATTATGACTTTTCTCTTTTCTATGAAATTTCCTGTGGATGGAAGATTGTACTGCTTCATAAGAAAATATTCAAGGTATGGCTTCTATTTTGAAAATCAAGTGTTGTCATTTAACCATTTTGAGCTTCATGCAGATTTTATATAACTTCATATACAGATTCAAATGGTTACTTATTAGCTAATAGTAAAAGCCATAGCTAATACATATGGAAGCAATTCTGTGTCATCAGACTTATGGTATTGGAAATATTACCACCTTTGAATTTGTAGCACTGAATTTAGAAGTTGTGTTCGTATTTCGCCATCTAGCAGCGACAAAATGCAACTAGTGCAGCGTTTAAGGTGAAAGAGAAAATCCAAATGAATGGATTGCTCATCATTGGTATCCTGGATGTGTATCTGAAGTTTTGTAAATCGTACTTTGGTATCTGAATTTTGTCTACTTAATTTGAGCAACTTTGAAATATATTGTTTGAGTTTTTTTGAGCTTGAACTTGTGAAAACATGTTCTTGAAAATACATGAGTTCTATTCAAGAGCAATTATATTCAGATGAATAATTTCAGTGCACATTTGCCTCTACGAATACAATTTATATTTTGGGGTTACTCTACAGCAGCATACTTATTTACAGGAAGTGAAATGAACTTCATTTTTCTTTTGTTCATTCTGGTTTGTGTGTAATACTGAAAGCATAGTATAGGGAATGGGAAATATAATTACATTCTCAATTACAGGACCTTCCATAAGAGGTAGACATACTGATTTGTCCCTGGTATTACATTTACAAATGCATTCATAGGATAATGTTTTAATATTGCTTGTTTGAGCTGTCAGCTATGTTTTCAGCAAAAAGATTTAAAAGCTGTGCTAGGGTATATTGAGTAGCTGGTACTACACCAGTCACTTATTGTAATAGAGAATTAGCTATATAGTAAACTAATAGCTTAGGTGTAAGGAGCAGTAGCAGCCTTGAATATCTCATGTATCAATGTTTCTTTACTTAAAAGGTACGTGACACAAGGCACCTGCTTTCTATGAAATCTAAGTATTATTAAATGGCAGGTTTACAAATTACAACAGGGTTTATGCACAGAATATTTTAAAGCTAGTCAACATCAGAAAAAGCTACTGGCACTGCTGTTCTGTCAAAGAAGCAAAAAGATGGTCTTGGACATAAAGCTGCATATGACACACACAATGGAGTAAAGCTAATGCCCTATTCATCCAATGTGTTGTCTGGTACAAGATGTTTAAAACAATGCTATGTAATTAGACTTTTTGTGCAGGTGTTTACTTGTAGCCATTTTTAAAATTTATTTTTATTAAAATGCATATAACTGTGACAATGTAGCACATGATTTGCTTAGTTAATGTAATTGTTTTGTTTGAAAGAAGGCTGATAGTTGTATAAAAGTGTTTTTTTTGTTTTTTGTGTAATGCTTTCAAATGTGTTTTTCAAATTAAAAGTGTATACTGTATAATAAAAGTTGAATGCCTGTAGTGTTGTCTGAAATCCAGTTTTACTTGACATGCGTTCTCATAAGCACATGATGATTCTTATAGATCAAGTAGCTTAACAGTTATTTTAGTTCCTATCAGAATGTAATCATTATTGTAATGTTGCAGTTCCAATATTTAAAATGTGTTTTCAGATGCCCCGAACCAAGGCGTCCCGGCGGTCAGCTGTTGCGAAAAAGAGGATGGCAGACCGGTGTGGTGGAGTTTCTGACGTGGCTCTGACTGACAGGGTTATGCCTTTGCTCTCTGACCAAAAGGTTCTGACTGACGTTTCTGTGAGCCACAGCCCACCTGTTCATCAGGCCACTGCTGTCGGCACCTCATCTGAGACTGACGGGGTTATGTCTTATCCCCATGACGAAAAGGCTCTGACTGACGAGTTTATGCCTTTTGCCCATAAAAAGGTCGATACTGATTTGCCTTTTCCCTATGATGAAAAGCTGCACATGAAATATGGTCAAACCACCTGTCAAACCACCTGTCAAACCACCTGTCAAAACACCTGTCAAAACACCTGTCAAAATCCTATTAATGCCTCTGGCTCTGAAAATCATAATGTCTTTGAGTTAAAATCTGACAAATATTTGTCTGGCAAAACCCACAAACTTTGTGTAAACCCTGTGAATTTAACAATGTGTGTTCAACATCCACAGTCTTTGAGCGGTTCCTTCCATCAGCGACACCCACGCTTTGGCATGAATAGTAATAAGCAGTGTGTTGCGAATAGTGTTACAGCAATAATGATGTCTAAAGTGAAAAACATTCTCACCTGGACTACAGCAGACCTGGATGACATCTTGCTGAATGGAGATAAGCTGTACAGTAGCATTAGAAATGCAGGCAGGATTCATGATTCTTCAGGTTACCTGTTTGTTAATGACTTACCAACAGAGCACACAATGCAAGGTCACAAGTTTCATTTAAACTACTGTGATGAAATGTTTGTTGGGTTGTTTGGTGTAACTGAATATGGTGAAATGCAGAATGTGTACATGTGTCATGATGAGGCTATAAAGAAAGTATTATCAAAATTTGATGCCTGTTTGTTTACTGTTAAAGTCAATACATGTGCCATTATCAAAGATGGGTCGTGGTATATCCTTTTTGATTCACATGCACGAAATGCACATGGTGAGGAAGATCAACAGTCAGGTACAAGTTTATTAGCTTATCATGCTAACATGGAGTCTCTACTAAATCATATTATGATTCTGGGTCTGTCTTTAAATGCAGATGGAAAACCATTTGAAGTCACTGGTGTTGCAACTGTAAGTGAAGAAAGCTTTGTTCCTGTCACTCATCTTACAGAAATTCAAACACGCATAAAATCTGCAGAGAACAAAGCTAAACTAGTAGTTGGTGTTACAAATCACTCAAGTGAACAAATATTTAATAGTAACCCAGTACAATTTAAATTCAAAGGACCTAAAGACAAACACACATCTATAGCAAATAATGAAACTAACATCTCAGCAGATAAACCATCAAAACATATGAACAGCAAAGGGGAGGAGTTTGACAGTGACGTGCTGTTGATTAGCCAAGTGCAATGTGAAAGATTTTAATTCAGTCCATTAACAACCTGGCATCAGAAAAGCATTTGCTTACAACTCAATATTGTTCATGTTGAGCATGGTCATGTAGATCTAGCTGCACCAGTTTCAATAGGTGACCCTTGTGAAACACAGAGTATTGCTGCTGATGGCAATTGTTTTTTCAGATCATTAGCTTTTGCATTAAGTGGAAGTGAGAAAGAACATATCAAAATCAGACGGGATGTTGTTAGACATATGGTAGAAAATGACTCCAGGTATATTAACTTTCTCAGACAGAATTACTCCTCTGTTGCATATTACGTTGCTGAATCACGAATTAAATATGCAGGAACTTGGGCTACTGAAATGGAAATTCAAGCCTCTGCTGACCTTCTAGGTGTGGATATATTTACATACACTGAAAACAAATGGCTTAAATACTCATCCAATAAGTTGTCCAAACAACAGGGAACAGGAATTTATCTAAAACATTGTAATCAGTCTCATTATGAAGTGGTAAGGTGTATGAAAATAAGTGATGGAGTTTGTTCTGGGCTGTGTTTGGTCAACAATGGCAACAAATACTTCCAAACTGCATCACAACGCCGTAAACTGGAAAAAATGAAAAGAAAGTATGAAACAAGTGAACAACATAGAGAAATAAAGGTTGAGAAAACTATAAAAAGGTATCAAAGTGACGAATCTTTCAGAAATTGTGTTAAAAAAAGAGCAGCTGAAGACTATTTGTATAATGAGCAATATAAGCAGCACAAAAAGAGTCAACGTGTCCAAAAGTACTCTGAAAATGATGAACAAAAAAAGTATATTCAACAGTTGTGTAAACATAAATATGCGACAGATGAGAAACACAGACAAGATAAGAAAATTTTAACTGCAGCCAAATATAACACGGATGAGAAATATAGAGACAAAAAGAAGTCTGTAAGTGTACTGAAATATTTCACAGATAAGAATCATAGAGAAAATGTAAAACAGTTGAGTATTTTGAAATACAGAGCAAATGAACACCACAAACAAAAAGTGAAACAGTCAAGTATTCTGAAATACAGAGCAAATGAACACCACAAACAAAAAATGAAACAGTTGAGCATTTTGAAATACAGCAGAAATGAACATTACAGAGAAAATTTTAAAAGGACAAGTATTGAGAAATATCGAACAAATGAGAAACACAGGGAACATGTAAAGCGAATTGGAATTTTTAAATACAAAACAAACAATTCTTATGCTAATGCAATTAAAATGAGGAATACTAAAAGAAAATACACAGAAAAAAACAAAAGAAAAATAATTCAGTATGTAATTGAAAATTTCCGACAGAAAATTAGTACTGGGCCCGAATTCATTTGTTGCTCTTGTCATCGATCTCTCTTTAAACACCAAGTAATTAAATGCAAAGAACATGAATATTTGAAAAAAGGTATTGAAATTGCCAGCATTGCAGAAAAGTGTATCACAGACAACTATTTACATATATGCAATGAGACATGTGGTGTAAAGTGTACAATTAAAACTGGTCCTACTGGTTCTCTGTGGATTTGCTATACATGTCACAGAAAAATTATTAATGGGAAAATACCAGAGCAGAGTGTGGCAAATAACCTTTCACTTGATGTAGTTTCTCCAGAATTGCGAACACTGAATTCATTGGAAAAGCATTTAATCGCCATGCATATACCTTTCATGAGGATTGTGTGTTTACCAAAAGGAGGACAAAATGGTGTTCATGGACCAGTCACTTGTGTTCCATCTAATATAACAGACGTAGCTGAAGTTTTACCAAGATCAGAAAATGCTGATTTGATGATTCGTGTGAAATTGAAGAGAAAATTGACTTACAAAGGGCATTATAAGTATGAATTTGTTCACCCAGAGAAAATTCAAAGTGCATTGGCCTATCTCCAAGAGCATAACAAATTCTACAGTGATGTTCAATTTAACAATGATTGGATTAATCCACTGAGTAAAATTGAAGAATTAGACAAAGATGATGATCAATGTGATCAATCAGTTGATAAGGAAAAACAGGACAATAATTATGATGAAAACATTGATGAAAGTCTTCATGACAGACAACAGCATGGGATGTTTTTGAATACTTGCTTACTACCGGTTGATCATGGTCAAGATATTTTGGACCAGTATTTTGATGGGATAATGTCTGTTGCACCTGCAGAATGTAACAACCCAGTCAGGCTGTTAACTGATGAAACAAATGAAGCAAAATGCTTTCCAGTACTTTTTCCTAAAGGCAGAGGCACTTTTCATGACAACAGACCACAACGTTTGACATTATGTCAATATTTGAATGCAAGAGTACTTAATGCAGATGGGAGATTTGCAAAAAACTTGGATTATATTTTTTATGGACAATACTTATCTGAATTGAATCAGGTTGTATCAAATGTATCAATAGCTTTGAGAAAAGGATATGACACCAACAAAACACATGTTACTTCGGAAACGTTGGCCAATAAAGATTCTCTACAAAGGATTTTGAATTTTGATGAAGGATATAAATTCCTCAAACCAATAAGAGGTACTCCTGTATTCTGGCAAAGTGTGCAAAAGGACTTGTTCTCTATGGTTAGACAGCTGGGTATTCCTACATGGTTTTGTTCATTTTCCTCTGCTGACCTCCGGTGGCCAGAACTGATGCAAACAATTTTGAAACAAGAAGGAAAGCACATATCAACCGATGAACTTGACTGGTCAGAAAGATGTGGCCTGCTGAATAGTAACCCTGTGACTGCTGCCAGAATGTTTGACCATCGATTCCACTGCTTTCTGAAAGATGTCATCATGTCTGAAGCTAAACCAATTGGAGAAATAAAGGATTATTTCATGAGAGTTGAGTTTCAGCACCGTGGCTCACCTCACACTCACTGTTTATTCTGGGTAAACAATGCTCCTAAAATAGACAAAAATGATGATGAAGAAGTTATAAAGTTTGTTGATCAGTATGTCACATGTGAAATGCCATCAGGTGATGACAAAGAGTTGCATGAAATTGTGTCAAGTGTTCAACGGCATAGCCAAAGACATGCAAAGACGTGTAAGACTAAGGGTACTACTTGCAGATTCAACTTTCCACGTCCTCCAAGTAACAAGACATTCATTACCAGGTTTAAAATTGAAGAACATAAAAATGATGTTAATAACAAACATGAACAGGTCATCAATTCCTCAAAGAGAATTAACAGTCCTTGGATGGAACAGGAATTAGCAGCTTCTATATTGAATGAAGTAAGGAATGCTTTATTGAATGCTGAAGCCAATTTTGAATGTGTTGATGTTTTGTTTGCTTCACTTGGTATAAATCAAGAAACATTTGAAGCTGCTTACCAAACAATGACCAAGAAAACCAATGTTGTTTTGAAGAGGAAACCTTGTGATGTGTGGGTCAATCAGTATAACAGAGATCTGCTTAGGGCATGGAATGCTAATATGGATATACAATTTGTGGTTGATGCATATTCCTGTATTGTTTATATAATTTCTTACATATCAAAAGCAGAGAGAGAGATGGGTTTGCTGTTGTCACATGCTCAGAAAGAGGCATCAGAACAAGGTAATCTTGATGCTAAACAAGCTTTACGCAAACTTGGTAGTGTTTTTCTGCATAATCGTGATGTTTCAGCTCAGGAAAGCGTATACCGTCTTACTAACATGAAATTGAAACAGGCATCTCGTAAAGTGCAATTTGTTCCAACTGGTGATGCAGTCAGAATGAGTCTTCCACTAAATGTAATACAGAGGAAAGCTGAATGGGGAGATGAAGACAGTGACAATATTTGGATGCATAGTATTACTGACAGATATAAGCAAAGAATTTGAAAAAAATGTGTTTAGCCAGCTTTGCATCAGAATATAGAATATTATCAAAATGTGAGAAGTCATCCAGAGACAGTGTAAAGCTAGACAAAGGATTAGGATTTGTAAAGAAACGGTCCCGAACAGAAGCTGCTGTTGTTCGATATCCTCGTTTTTCAGCAACCAAAAATCCAGAGAAATATTATGAGAACATTTTGGAGCTGTTTTTACCTCATTACTTGAAAACACAACTGAAACCATCTACTTTTCAAACATATCAGGAGTTTTATGAAACTGGGTTTGTGAAATATTCTGATAATGAACTTGTTTCTGTGAAAAACACAGTAGACCAAAACATGGCAATGTTTGAAAAAGAGGCTGATTCTATAGATAAAGCTCAAGCAGACCTAGAGGCACATGGTCCAATGGAAGATGCATGGGCACAAATTTGTCCAGAGACAGAACGTGAAAGATTAGAATGCCTTGACGACAAATGTAATGAAATTCAAGAGATCAGTGACACCCGTGATTTCATACCAGACCTACTTCCCAAAGAAATCTGTTCGTTAAAGCCTAATCTTCACAACATGCCAAAGGAAGAAGCAATGGTTTTACTTCGTTCACTTAATGAAAAACAATCACACATATTTTATAAAATTCGAGGTTGGTGTATACAAAAGGCATGTGGTAAAAATCCAGAACCATTTCATGTATTTATATCAGGTCCTGGAGGAGTAGGAAAATCTTTACTGATCAAAGCAATATATTATGAGGCACAACGTATCCTGTGTCGCTTGTCAAACCACCCTGATGAGACACGTGTGTTGCTAACAGCTCCAACTGGTGTTAGTGCTTATAACATTGATGCAGCAACAATACACACTTCTTTTTCCATCGGTACAGATGCAAAGCTACCATATCAGCCGCTGGGAGATGAAAAAATAAATTCTCTGAGATCAAAGTTGGGAAATCTGGACATATTAATTATTGATGAAATTTCAATGGTTGATCATAAACTTCTTGGATATGTTCATGGCAGGCTGAGGCAGATCAAACAAACTGGAGATTATTCACCTTTTGGAAAGGTTTCTGTCATTGCAGTTGGAGATTTCTATCAGCTCAATCCAGTGAAGGGTAAACCTTTATATGCTGAACATGTAGGTGGGAATCTATGGCAAAATTTTGTTTTGGCTGAGCTCACTGAGATTATGAGACAAAAAGATATTGAGTTTGTCCAGTTACTTAATCGTTTAAGGAAACGCCAGAAATGTGATCCATTGCTGGAAAAAGATGTCAGTATGCTAAAAGAATGTGAAACTGGTGAAGAAGACAGCAATGGTACTCTGCATATTTATGCAACAAATAATGAGGTTAATGACCACAACACAAAAATGCTGCAGAAAGCATGCACAGACACTGTAGTCATTCAGGCACAAGATTATGACAGGATTGCAAAAACTGGACGATTTGAAAGAGTAAAGGGTCACCATGGCAATATTTGCAAAACATGTCTTTCACGATCACTTCACATTGGAGTCAATGCAAGGGTTATGCTTCTTAAAAACATTGATGTTTCAGATGGACTTGTAAATGGTGCTTTTGGAACAGTGAGTGAAATATGTTTTAATCCTGGAGAAGAATTCCCAAAAAAAATATTTGTGACATTTGACAACGCAAAAGCTGGTAAAGGTTTAAGAACAAAAACACGGTGCTTTAAACCAGAACTAGAAAAAGCAACACCAATTGAACCAGAAGAAGAAAAAGTCACAAAAAGTGGTGGTATACGGCGTCAATTTCCTCTGAAATTAGCTTGGGCTTGCACTATCCACAAAGTACAAGGTCTTACTGTTGAAAAAGCTGTTGTATCTCTTAAAAAGATATTTGCTGCTGGACAAGCATATGTAGCCTTAAGTCGTGTGACATGTCTTCAGGGTCTTATAATTGAAGATTTCAAAGAAAGTGCTATTTATGCAAAATCAGATGTTGAGCATGTAATGGAAAACATGCCTACATTTATTGAACCAATTACAGAAACACAGCTATCACATTTATCCTGCAAGTTACTTCTGCACAATGTTCAAGGACTGACATGTCATGTGGAAGATATAAAACAAGACAAAAGGTATATGGAAGCTGATATCATTTGTATGACAGAAACTTGGGTACAATCAACTCACAATTTAGACTATCTACAGATCCCTGGATTTTCATTCTATAACAAACCAAGATGTGTTTCATATGACCAAACAGAAGCAGTGTTTGCAGAACTGAAAGAGAAACAACATGGTGGTGTTGGTGTTTATTACAAGCAACAGACAAACTGTAATGTTCATGATTCACCCTGTATGAACCTAGAGTGCATGCAGTTTACTATTCCCCATCTGAATTCAACAGCAGCAATCCTATATCGACCACCTTCATACAGTCTTAAAGGATTTCTGAACAAGTTGGTGAATCTGATTACACATATAGACAACTTTGCAGGAGGAAAAATTATTATGGGAGATTTTAATGAAAATCTTTTTGTATCCAACACAATGACTGAAATGATGCTACATCATGGGTTTACTCAACTGGTAAAAGATGCAACCACTGAAAATGGCACTTTGATTGATCATATATATATTAAAGACATTGCTATTAACAATGTATGTGTTTCGGTTCTGCCAACATATTTTAGCTCTCATGAATGTGTTGTACTTAATTGTTTCTATTAAGTTTTACAAACTGGACTGACAATTACAAAGAGTGCAAAAGCATTAGATGTCCACCAATTATGGGGGAGGGGGATACAGGGGTATGTAAAATCAGGACAGCCCCTGTGGGTATGAGCTAGCGCTAAGATGCTCTGTTAACGGCTTTACAGTAAAGTCAGAATTACATAATATATATTTACGATTCATTACTTTATCTTTAAAAACATGTTTAAAAATGTTCAAAAATATAATTTTTTAAATTATTCTTATTTACTGTAAAGCAGTACAGAGCACCTTTCTTTCTTTCTTTCTTCATAATTATATTTATTTCTTTATTTAAATATATTCTTTTAAATATTCAGAATTTATACATTATTTTAAAAGGGCTATGTGCTGGATATATTCAATGTCTTAAAAATGCTTTTCTTAATCATTTGTTAAAAATTTGTGCATTTATAGAAATGTTAATGTATTTGATATGTATGTCTTGGTTAAAAAGAAAAAAAAAAACCTCAAAACAGCTTGTAATTCCACTAGCACAGCTGCAGCAATCACAAAACTATCCACAGACTATATATGCCAACAGTCCTCTATGCACCTGCTGAAGTAGTCACATAAGGTAACAGCATATACACACATTTTTCTTTAAAAGAGTTTTATTTAAAGTCATTTGATTCTTATAATTTTTTCCTTCTTCTCTTTCCTTTTTCTCAAAGATAACAGCACCATTTTGTGGAACAGATACAAAGAAATGCAGAAGCCATAATCAACCTCTGTACATGGAATAAGTTCCTGCAACAAAATAACAACTTTACAAATACCGAAGTATAAATACTCATGGATGTTTACTCTCCTTGCATACTGATCACAAGCAATTTGATTGATGACAGTTACTGGCAATGATTGTTGTAGGCCTAATATAATTTAAAATGACAAGAAAGCCTACCTGGAAGAGAATGAGCATCATCAGTACTTGACCTGGAAAAACAAATACACAACATCAGCAAGAAAAATAAACTACTTCTGGACTTCAGGAAGAAACAACAATAAATCAACCTTTGGATCAAATATCACCCATCAGAGTCCACCGTTTCAAATAGTTTACTGTACACATAATAAAGCAGTTGGCATGGTCATGTGACATCAGTAATCTGGTAAGGAAACACCATCCATGTATTTACCACGTTACACTCTTTAAATACTTGCAGCATTCAGAACATCCTTACAGTGAATGTCATAGCCTGCTACGGTAACAGCACCCAACAGTATAGCTGAGCTTTCAAAAGGGGAAACCTCAGTGATTAATATAATTTGTATCAGCCTTCCTGATGTACAATCTATCTACAGCATTGGGTGCTGAAGTAAAGCAAGAAGGCTGATGGACATAAGCATTCTAACAATTAAGCATTCTCTCTGTTGTGACCAGGGAATTATTTCAGCTCTTTTAAGGACAAAATAAACAAAAAGGAGATGCACTTACTGTGTAGGCAATTAAGGTACTAGTCTAAGACACAAATTAGAATGTTTATACATTAACTCAGAAATGGACTGTTACATATCTCAGATCACTTCATATGTACATAAAATACTCTGTATATTTATTTATCTTATACTTCTTACCTGTAAATCTATATCCAAATCACACACCTGCACCTTAAATTACACATATACAATAAAAATATGTATCTCTATAATGGCAAATTTACAAGTAAAAAAATTTTACTTTAGAATGTAAGTTAATATAAAAACTTTAATTTACATGTATATTAGTGTAAATATCATCTGATTTGTTGAAATGGTGAAAAACAACCTACAATGAGATACACATTTTTAACTGGACAACATTTCTATCCTTGAGTTATTATAATTTTTTTGTGCATATTTATACTGTGTATGGCTGTAAGAAAAAGAAACTGGATTTGATTTGACAACTAAAGCATAGTTATAGTAATATTGGAGCTGTTAATGTTTATCCAGTAGTGGAGTCTAATATATAACATTATATATATATATATATATATATATATATATATATATATATATATATATATATATATATATATTCAGAAATAATTATAGCAAATAAATAATGAATTAAAACAAAGACAAAAAACAGATGATGTTTCCAGTTTTTTTTTTTTTAGTATTGGCAAAACATTAACAGCTACAAGACTAGAGAAGCATTATACCTGTTGCTACAAAACAATATTAATAGTTTTCAAGTTTAATTTATTTAATTTATTTATTTTAAAAAAATCTGCCACACCATCTGAAAATGATATTATTCACTGTAGTTTGTTTTATATGTATTATGTCTGACACTGTCCAAACAAAAACAAACACAAAACAAAAATGTTTCCAGTTTTACATGGAATATGAAACATTCAAAACATTCTATTCAATCTAGAACATTCTTGTAATTTGTAAAAGATTCACTGTTTATACACTATATTGAGCATTTCTAGTGTTTAAATTAAGGAAAACAAAATTGACAAATATATATGCTTTTCTTTGGACAGTAGTAATATATCCAACACATAGCCCTGAAAAACTATAGCTTGTGCTTCAACATGTGGAGTATGCACATTTACAAAATAAATTCATAATAAATAATTTTCAATACTTGTTGTTTTTCTGTACTTGTTATTATAATTATTCATTCATTCATTCTTTCATTATCTGTAACCGCTTATCCAATTCAGGGTCGCGGTGGGTCCAGAGCCTACCTGGAATTATTGGGCGCAAGGCGTAAATACACCATGGAGGGGGCGCCAGTCCTTCACTGGGCAACACACACACACACACACACACACACACATTCACTCACACCTACAGACACTTTGCAGTCACCAATGGTAACAACGTGTGTTTTTGGACCATGGGAGGAAACCGGAGCACCCAAAGGAAACCCACGCAGACATGGGGAAAACACACCACACTCCTCACAGACAGCCACCCGGAGCAGGAATCGAACCCACAACCTTCAGGTCCCTGGAGCTGTGTGACTGCGACACTTATTATAATTATATTCTTCAAATAACTTGTTGTATATTAAGCAGCTATGTTGTACATTCTACAAATCACTACAATTCACATATAAGTCTGATATGCTTTCCCCCAAAAAATTACAAACCTTCACATACTTCATCAATATGAGGATGAAAGGACATGATTAAAATGTGCCTAGAACAATGTTTACACTAGGAACATGTGTGAACGATGTGACAAATGAAGCGAGGGTATTTTGTAAGTACGCTTAAAGAGGCCTAATTCATTAGCCTTCATGTGGATAAAAAAATACATCACAAATACTCAAACTACCAAGACAAATTTTATTTATGTAATATTAGTTGAAGTGAGAGTGTAAGCAAAAATCAGCACAAAGAGACCATTAGCAGTTTTGAACAGTGAGGCTTCACAAGTACTAATAAAATATGTCTTATTTACACAATAAGTAAGAAAAGTTAAAAGACATCAAAGTTTATTAAAAGGCTTACTTACTTTGGTGAGCGCTGCTCTCAATTATGATAAAATATTTATGTTCATATGTTATACCTGTACAGATGAGTAGGATCTGAAACCCAATATATACCAATAAAATAATGTACTGTTGAAGTGCCATTCTGTGATAAGCTGAAGAGGTTCATTTGCATATGGCGACCATATTGAATCAAAATGTTAACATTCTTTAGGTAATTACCTACGGTCAGATTTGTGTGAACGTTTTGGCACCAAGCTCAAGAGAATTGGACAAAAATTCAAAGACTTATTGACAAAAGTAATAAGTTTTGCAAATTATGCAAATTAGCTCGAAATCTAAATGGGCGGAGCTAAATGATCCAAATAGCAGATTAGTTTGTCTTAAACCAAGGAATCAGGCAAAAAAAGATTTCGTCTCTAGGCCTTAGGGTTTTGGAGATATAGACTTCAATGCTTTTCCATTTGCTATAGCGCCACCATCTGGCCAAAGATGGTCGTTTTTCTTGGCTGACTCATTTCACACCTGCTGTACATTGCTGGCATAAGATACCTCTGAGCCTTTCAGTCTTTGCTCCACAATGCATTTGGCATAACAACTCACATCCACAGCAAAATGTGTAGTCTTAGACTGCCATCTGCTGATGAGAAATGAGTACTTTCCAATATTTATGGCTCAGATGTAAATGAATATTTAAACAAGAGTATTTGAGAGTGTACTACTATGTGAATACTTAGCGAAAATGGACATATGTGGTATCAGCTGAATCCTAAGGATCTGAACTTTAATAATTATCAAAAAAAACTTGCACTTTTATTACTATGTAGCTTACAGGCCCCTCCCAAAAAGAGAGATCCAGCATGTATTCCACAAGTCAAATATATGCTATATATGTACACATATATACACCTATAACTCAAAAACGCTTTCACCAAAAACTTTAAAATTTCACAAGCTTGATAAGCCTGAGGAGCAGATGTCATAATTAAATTGTGGTGCCACTGCAATCCTAGATGGCGCTATAACACACAAAAAAACTTTTTAATAAGTTATTGTCCAATTGTAGCGCCCCCTTTGGGTGGATTTAGGCCATAATAGACATGCTCCTTCAGGGTATGGTCTTACATAATCCTATAAAGTTTGGTCTGGATTGGGCTTCTTTTCTTGGAGTTATAGATGAAAGAATCTATAAAGCAGCTCACACTTCAGTTTGTTGACATGGTTTAACAACATAATGTTAAAAAGTCATACTTTTTTTAAAGATTATTTATCTCCAGACTCTACAGATTCCAACAAGACCAATTGTTTGGGAATAGCATCAGATTCCACGGACTAGTTCGAAAACCTCAATTTTCAAACAACTGGCCATTGAGAAAAAACAATACATTTCTTGACAATACTTGCTATTACAAAGTTGTTAGGCAATATAAAGAGTACAGAGTCCAGCAAACTGCATGTCAATATGCTTAATTTTCGCTGAGATATTACATATTTTCTTGTTATAGCGCCCCCTAGTGGCTATCGTTACGAAACGTCTTCTGCTCTTAGGAAGTGCGTCCATGGACATGCCAGTCAAGTATCATAATGATTGACCTTTGTCAAGCTTGTCAGGGTGCTGCTGAGCTCTGATTGGCCGATGACGTTACAATTTGGCGAGTATCGACTTGTCCTTTATTTTCCACTTAGAGCCATGCCTAAAGCAGCTGTATTCCAAGCAGCGGACCGATCGGACTTGCGGATGTTGAGATATGAATTTCTAGTATTTAGAGCGCCCCCTATGTGAATTTTCGCACCACCGACGACATGCTACCTCAAAATCATGTCCCTAAGCAGAATCTGAAATTGCAACCCATTTGAGTAAAGTATGCAGAAGTAACAGCTGTTCATGTAAAAAGGGCGATAAGCCGATAAGGTTCATTTGCATATGGCAGCTATATTGAATTGAAATGTCAACGTTTTTTCGATGATTATTAAGCTTCAGACTCCTGCGAACGTTTTGACACCAAGCTCAAGAAAATTGGACAAAAATCCACGGACTAGTACGCAAAAGTAGGTTTTGCAAATTATGCAAAATAGCAAAAAATCTAAGTGGGCGGAGCTTAGTGGTTGTATCGACCTTTTTGATTCGGCAGGACTCAAGGAATCAGGGGGAAAAAAAATTTCGTCTCTACGCCACACGTGGTAGGAGCCCCGTAAGAAAAGGCGTTGTCCTTCGCTGTAGCGCCCCCATGAGGCCAATCAGTCTGATTTTTTGCGCCTGAGTAGCGGGAGGGTTTACTACCTACTGGCCAAGCCTCAAGTCTGTAGGCCTTACGGTTTGGGCTGTGCGATCACTTTTAGTGCAGAAAAAGAACCGGAAGAATAATAATAATAAATATAGCCGCAAGCGACAATTAACGGGGTTCTCGCAGAATAGGCCTGTTTGGAAAAAATAGGCCTACATCGCTGATATGGTACCCTTAAAATCATGTCCTTAAGTAGAATCTGAAATTTGAACCCATTTGAATAAAGTATGGAGGAGTTACAGACGTTCAAGTAAAACATACGATAAGCCAAAGAGGTTCATTTGCACATGGCAGCCATCTTGAATCGAAATGTCAACATTCATTCTATAATTAGACATGGTCAGACTCTTGTGAACGTTTTGGCACAAAGCTCAAGAGAATTGGACAAAAATTCACAGACTTGTGGAAAAAAGTAAGTTTAGCTAATTATGCATATTTGCTCAAAATCTAAGTGGGCGGAGGTAAATGGTCCAAATGGCAGATTAGTTTGAATTAAGCCAAGGAATCAGGGAAAAAAAAGATTTCGTCTCTAGGCCTTACGGTGTAGGAGATATAGACCTAAACGCGTATCCCTTTTCTATATCGCCACCATCTGGCCAAAGAGTGTCATTTTCCTTGGCTGAGTCATGTCATACCTGCTGTACCTTGCTGGCAAGTGAAGTGTTTCTGGACCTTATGGTCTTTGCTCAACATTGCATTTTGCCTCAGATCCACTGTAGTTCAACATCACAATGTATAGTCTTATATGAGAAAGCTGTTATTTCTCACCAGCAGATGGCAGTCTGTTTGGATCAGAAATATTTCACAAACAGAAATATTTGAGCGTGTACTCCTATGTGGATAATTACCTTACATGGGCATATGTGGTATCAGCTGAATCCTAAGGATCTGAACTTTAATAATTATCAAAAAAAACTTGCACTTCTATTACTATGTAGCTTACAGGCCCCTCCCAAAAAGAGAGATCCAGCATGTATTCCACAAGTCAAATGTATGCTATATATGTACACATATATACACCTATAACTCAAAAACGCTTTCACCAAAAATTTCAAAATTTCACAAGCTTGATAAGCCTGAGGAGCAGATGTCATAATTAAATTGTGGTGCCACTGCAATCCTAGATGGCGCTATAACACAAAAAAAACTTTTTAATAAGTTATTGTCCAATTGTAGCGCCCCCTTTGGGTGGATTTAGGCCATAATAGACATGCTCCTTCAAGGTATGGTCTTACATAATCCTATAAAGTTTGGTCTGGATTGGGCTTCTTTTCTTGGAGTTATAGATGAAAGAACCTATAAAGCAGCTCACACTTCAGTTTATTGACATGTTGTAACAACACAATGTTAAAAAGTCATACTTTTTTTTAAAGATTGTTGACCTACAGACTCTACAGATTGCAACAAAACCAATTGTTTGGGAATAGCTTCAGATTCCACGGACTAGTTCGAAAACCTCAATTTTCAAACAACTGGCCATTGAGAAAAAACAATACATTTCTCGACAATACTTGCTATTACAAAGTTGTTAGGCAATATACAGAGTACAGAGTCCAGCAAACTGCATGTCAATATGCTTAATTTTCGCTGAGATATTACATATTTTCTTGTTATAGCGCCCCCTAGTGGCTATCGTTACGAAACGTCTTCTGCTCTTAGGAAGTGCGTCCATGGACATGCCAGTCAAGTATCATAATGATTGACCTTTGTCAAGCTTGTCAGGGAGCTGCTGAGTTCTGATTGGCCGATGACGTTACAATTTGGCGAGTATCAACTTGTCCTTTATTTTCCACTTAGAGCCTTGCCTAAAGCAGCTGTATTCCAAGTGGCGGACCGATCGGACCTGTGGATGTTGAGATATGAATTTCTAGTATTTAGAGCGCCCCCTATGTGAATTTTCGCACCACCGACGACATGCTACCTCAAAATCATGTCCCTAAGCAGAATCTGAAATTGCAACCCATTTGAGTAAAGTATGCAGAAGTAACAGCTGTTCATGTAAAAAGGGTGATAAGCCGATAAGGTTCATTTGCATATGGCAGCTACATTGAATTGAAATGTCAACGTTTTTTTGATGATTATTAAGCTTCAGACTCCTGCGAACGTTTTGACACCAAGCTCAAGAAAATTGGACAAAAATCCACAGACTAGTACGCAAAAGTAGGTTTTGCAAATTATGCAAAATAGCAAAAAATCTAAGTGGGCGGAGCTTAGTGGTTGTATCGACCTTTTTGATTCGGCAGGACTCAAGGAATCAGGGGGAAAAAAAATTTCGTCTCTACGCCTCACGTGGTAGAAGCCCCGTAAGAAAAGGTGTTGTCCTTCGCTGTAGCGCCCCCATGAGGCCAATCAGTCTGATTTTTTGCGCCTGAGTAGCGGGAGGGTTTACTACCTACTGGCCAAGCCTCAACTCTGTAGGCCTTACGGTTTGGGCTGTGCGATCACTTTTAGTGCAGAAAAAGAACCGGAAGAATAATAATAATAAAAATCCTAACAACAATTATAATAGGGTTTCAAGCACTTCGTGCTCGAACCCCTAAATATAGCCGCAAGCGACAATTAACGGGGTTCTCGCAGAATAGGCCTGTTTGGAAAAAATAGGCCTACATCGCTGATATGGTACCCTTAAAATCATGTCCTTAAGTAGAATCTGAAATTTGAACCCATTTGAATAAAGTATGGAGGAGTTACAGACGTTCAAGTAAAACATACGATAAGCCGAAGAGGTTCATTTGCACATGGCAGCCATCTTGAATCGAAATGTCAACATTCATTCTATAATTAGACATGGTCAGACTCTTGTGAACGTTTTGGCACAAAGCTCAAGAGAATTGGACAAAAATTCACAGACTTGTGGAAAAAAGTAAGTTTAGCTAATTATGCATATTAGCTCAAAATCTAAGTGGGCGGAGGTAAATGGTCCAAATGGCAGATTAGTTTGAATTAAGCCAAGGAATCAGGGAAAAAAAAGATTTCGTCTCTAGGCCTTACGGTGTAGGAGATATAGACCTAAACGCGTATCCCTTTTCTATATCGCCACCATGTGGCCAAAGAGTGTCATTTTCCTTGGCTGAGTCATGTCATACCTGCTGTACCTTGCTGGCAAGTGAAGTGTTTCTGGACCTTATGGTCTTTGCTCAACATTGCATTTTGCCTCAGATCCACTGTAGTTCAACATCACAATGTATAGTCTTATATGAGAAAGCTCTTATTTCTCACCAGCAGATGGCAGTCTGTTTGGATCAGAAATATTTCACTAACAGAAATATTTGAGCGTGTACTCCTATGTGGATAATTACCTTACATGGACATATGTGGTATCAGCTGAATCCTAAGGATCTGAACTTTAATAATTATCAAAAAAACTTGCACTTCTATTACTATGTAGCTTACAGGCCCCTCCCAAAAAGAGAGATCCAGCATGTATTCCACAAGTCAAATATATGCTATATATGTACACATATATACACCTATAACTCAAAAACGCTTTCACCAAAAATTTCAAAATTTCACAAGCTTGATAAGCCTGAGGAGCAGATGTCATCATTAAATTGTGGTGCCACTGCAATCCTAGATGGCGCTATAACACAAAAAAAACTTTTTAATAAGTTATTGTCCAATTGTAGCGCCCCCCTTGGGTGGATTTAGGCCATAATAGACATGCTCCTTCAGGGTATGGTCTTACATAATCCTATAAAGTTTGGTCTGGATTGGGCTTCTTTTCTTGGAGTTATAGATGAAAGAATCTATAAAGCAGCTCACACTTCAGTTTGTTGACATGGTTTAACAACATAATGTTAAAAAGTCATACTTTTTTTAAAGATTATTTATCTCCAGACTCTACAGATTCCAACAAGACCAATTGTTTGGGAATAGCACCAGATTCCACGGACTAGTTCGAAAACCTCAATTTTCAAACAACTGGCCATTGAGAAAAATCAATACATTTCTTGACAATACTTGCTATTACAAAGTTGTTAGGCAATATACAGAGTACAGAGACCAGCAAACTGCATGTCAATATGCTTAATTTTCGCTGAGATATTACATATTTTCTTGTTATTGCGCCCCCTAGTGGCTATCATCACGAAACGTCTTCTGCTCTTAGGAAGTGCGTCCATGGACATGCCAGTCAAGTATCATAATGATTGACCTTTGTCAAGCTTGTCAGGGAGCTGCTGAGTTCTGATTGGCCGATGACGTTACAATTTGGCGAGTATCGACTTGTCCTTTATTTTCCACTTAGAGCCTTGCCTAAAGCAGCTGTATGCCAAGCGGCGGACCGATCGGACTTGCGGATGCTGAGATATGAATTTCTAGTATTTAGAGCGCCCCCTATGTGAATTTTCGCACCACCGACGACATGCTACCTCAAAATCATGTCCCTAAGCAGAGTCTGAAATTGCAACCCATTTGAGTAAAGTATGCAGAAGTAACAGCTGTTCATGTAAAAAGGGCGATAAGCCGATAAGGTTCATTTGCATATGGCAGCTACATTGAATTGAAATGTCAACGTTTTTTTGATGATTATTAAGCTTCAGACTCCTGCGAGCGTTTTGACACCAAGCTCAAGAAAATTGGACAAAAATCCACGGACTAGTACGCAAAAGTAGGTTTTGCAAATTATGCAAAATAGCAAAAAATCTAAGTAGGCGGAGCTTAGTGGTTGTATCGACCTTTATGATTCGGCAGGACTCAAGGAATCAGGGGAAAAAAAAATTTCGTCTCTACGCCTCACGTGGTAGAAGCCCCGTAAGAAAAGGTGTTGTCCATCGCTGTAGCGCCCCCATGAGGCCAATCAGTCTGATTTTTTGCGCCTGAGTAGCGGGAGGGTTTACTACCTACTGGCCAAGCCTCAAGTCTGTACGCCTTATGGTTTGGGCTGTGCGATCACTTTTAGTGCAGAAAAAGAACCGGAAGAATAATAATAATAAAAATCCTAACAATTATAATAGGGTTTCAAGCACTTCGTGCTCGAACCCCTAAATATAGCCGCAAGCGGCGATTTACGGCTTCCTCGCTTTGTATGAAATAAATTTGCTTACTTTTGCCACTTCGAGATCATACACAACATTACATACTCACAGCTGACATAGCAGATTTCTGATTTTGATCCGTCTGTGAGCCTCAAGCTGCATTTGTAAACATTATATGAGATGGGTGGTGGATAATTCACAGTGCAACACTGCCATCTGGTGGTGGTGTTTTGTACTGGACCTTATGGATCAAACCAAGCAGTGCTGTTGGAGCTTTACCCACATACATTTGAACATGAACTACAATGTGAATTATGACCCGATATGCACATATTTGGTATCAGCAGAATCACAAGAGCCAGAACCTTAATAATGATTAAAAATAAAGTGGAATTCCATTACTGCATGGCATCCAGATGCTGCTTAAAATAGGTCTGTAAATTTCCATAAAAATATCACACATAAATACCTGTAACTCAAAAATGCTTTTGCCAAATGTTATGAAACATTACAAGCTTCTTTCATATGTGCTCCAGAACAACTCATTACATTCTGTTGGTACTGCATCCTTAGGTGGCGCTATAACAAATTAAAAATATATTTTTAAGTATTTTTACCAATTCTAGCGCCCCCTGTATGTGCATTTTGATCATAATTGATACACTTCTTCAGAGTAATACCATGCATATGTGTACCCATTTTGGTTTGATTTGGGTGAAGTTTGAATGAGTTATAGCTAAAAGAGTTCATTGGGCTCCGCCCACTTGTGTTTGTTGACGTATTGCAGCAACAGCGTGTCCAAATCTAAATGTTTTTTTGATAATTATGTACCTACAGGCAATACACTTTGCAATGAGACCAATTGTGTGTTGATAGGACCAAAACTCACGGACTAGTACGATAAATTCCATAATCACATACCTGACAATTGAAGAAAATCTATAATTTTTTTTAAATAGTTGCAACTGCAGTATTGTTAGACACTACGTAGTGTGTATTATGAAACTATTAGCATGTCGATATTTTAAATTTTCATTGAGATATTCCATATTTTATGTTTAAAAAATATATTGCGCCCCCTTGTGGCTATCAACACGAAATTTTTTTTGCTAATACAAAGTGTGTCCATGAACATACCATGCAAATGCAATGATGATTGGGCATTGTTAAGCCTGTCAAAAAAAAATGGTGAATTAAAATTGAAATTTGATTGGCTGTTGACATCGTTAAACGTGCCCGTATTGAGTCGTCCTTAATTTCCCATATGTAGGCTTGCTCACTGATTCAGCATGCCAAATGTCAACTTAATTGGCCTTGTAGATCCTGAGATATTAGCCAAAAGACATTGTTAGCTATAACAGCGCCCCCTATAATAATTCAAGCAACAGCAAATGCATGCTACCTCCAAATCATGTCTAGAAGCGTCGTGTGAAAGGTAATCAGATTTGAGTTAAGCATGAAGGAGTTAAAAGCTGCATTTGTAAGCATTATATGAGATGGGTGGTGGATTATTCACAGTGCAACACTGCCATCTGGTGGTGGTGTTTTGTACTGGACCTTATGGATCAAACCAAGCAGTGCTGTTGGAGCTTTACCCACATACATTTGAACATGAACTACAATCTGAATTATGACCTGATATGCACATATTTGGTATCAGCAGAATCACAAGAACCTGAACCTTAAGGATTATTAACAAAAATGTGGAATTCCATTACTGCATGGCATCCAGATGCTACTAAAAGAGTTCTGTGACTTGCCTTAAAAATATCATACATGAACAGCTGTAACTCAAAAATGCTTTTGTCAAATGTTATGAAACGTCACAGGCTTCTTTCATATGTGCTCCAAAACAAATCATTACATTTTGTTAATAATAAGATAAGACAAGATAATCCTTGGATGATGGGCTCTCAGCCCTCTTCATGGCACAGTGTGTATCAGTCTGTCACTGCCTGAGAGACAGTGGGTAGCACCGACTTCAGTATAACCCATGCATCACTACTTACAACATATGCCCAATAAGTATGTATGTATATGCTATACAGGTACACATATACAGCTTGTGTGTGTGTGTGTGTGTATATATATAAATATATATATATATATATATATATATATATATATATATATATATATATATTCATATGTTATATCAATTTGTAAATGTTGGAAAAATATATTATTTAATTATTATTTTTATTATTTACTACTGTTGTCTCTTAGTAAAGCTATTTGAATCTGAGAGAGAGAGAGAGAGATAAGAGGCAGAGAGCATGTCAGAAGGAGAAGGGGGGAAGGGGGACTCTTCAATAATGCCTTTGAATACATTGCTGAGAATAACTCACATATGTTTGACCGCGTACTAGTCTGTGCTTAATGACTTAATATGGACATATGTGGTATCAGCCGAATCACAAGAACCTGAACTTTAATAATTATTAAAAAAAAGTTGAAATTTCATTACTGCGTGGCATCCAGGCTCTTCTTAGCACTGGTGTGTACCTTGCATTCTAAACATGACACATAAACAGCTGTAAGTCAAAAATGCTTTTGCCAAATGTTATGAAAAAACACAAGCTTCTTTCATATGTGCTTCAGAACAGATCAATACATTTTGTTGGTACTGCATCCATAGGTGGCGCTATAACAAATTAAAAACTTATTTTTATGCATTTTTTCCAATTGTAGCGCCCCCTGTATGTGCATTTTGATCATATTTGAAACACTTCTTCAGAGGAACATATTGCACATGTGTACCCATTTTGGTTTGATTTGGGTGAACTTTGAATGAGTTATAGCTAAAAGAGTGCATCGGGCTCCGCCCACTTGTGTTTGTTGACGTATTGCAGCAACAGCGTGTCCAAATCTAAACATTTTTTTAATAATTATTGACCTACAGGCAATACACTTTGCAATGAGACCAATTGTGTGTTGATAGGATCAAAACTCCCGGACTAGTACGATAAATTCCATAATCACATACCTGACAATTGAAGAAAATCTATACATTTTTTTTAAATAGTTGCAATTGCAATATTGTTAGACACTACGTACAGTATATTATGAAACTATTAACATGTCGATAGGTTAAATTTTCACGGAGATATTCCATATTTCATGTTTAAAAAATAAGTTGCGCCCCCTTGTGGCTATCAACACGAAATTTTTTCTGCAAATACAAAGTGTGTCCATGAACATACCATGCAAATGCCATGATGATTGGGCATTGTTAAGCCTGTCAAAAAAATGATGAAATAAAACTGAAATTTGATTGGCTGTTGACATCGTTAAACGTGCCCGTATTGAGTCGTCCTTAATTTCCCATATGTAGGCTTGCTGACAGAACCAGCATGCCAAATGTCAACTTAATTGACCTTGTAGATCCTGAGATATTAGCCAAAAGACATTGTTAGCTATAACAGCGCCCCCTATAATATTTCATGCAACAGCAAATGCATGCTACCTCAGAATCATGTCTAGAAGCAACGTGTGAAAGGTCATCAGATTTGAGTTAAGCATGAAGGAGTTACAGATGTTTGAGTAAAATTTGCAATTCACGGTACACATTCATTTGCATATGTCGGCCATCTTGTTTCGAAATGTCTGGATGTTTTTGATAATTATTGACCAGCTCACTCCAGTGAACGTTTTGACACCAAGGTCATGGGGATCAGACAAAAATCCAGGGACTAGTTCACAAAAATAGATTTTGCAAATTATGCTAATTAGCAAAAAATCTAAGTAGTCGGAGCTTAGTGGTTCTATCGACCTTTTTGATTCATCGGGACCCAAGGATCATGTAGAAACAAAAATTTCGTCTCTATGCCACACGGCGTGGAAAATCCTTTAATGAAAGCGTTTTCTTTCGCTGCAGCGCCCCCTTGAGGCCAATCAAGCTGATATTTTGCGCCTGAGTAGCGGGGGGGTTTACTAATTTTTGACCAAATATGAAGTCTGTAGGCCTTACGGTTTGGGCTGTGCGATCCGTTTTAAGGCAGAATTTTATTAGGAAGAATAATAATAATAAAAATCAGAACAAAAACAATAGGCTTCCTTTGCACTTTGTGCTCGGAAGCCTAATAATTAAAATCAGAACAAACACAATAGGGTTTCAAGCACTTCGTGCTCGAACCCCTAATAACAAATTAAAATCAGAACAAACACAATAGGGTTTCAAGCACTTCGTGCTCGAACCCCTAATAACAAATTAAAATCAGAACAAACACAATAGGGTTTCAAGCACTTCGTGCTCGAACCCCTAATTAAAATCAGAACAAACACAATAGGGTTTCAAGCACTTCGTGCTCGAACCCCTAATAATAACAAATTAAAATCAGAACAAACACAATAGGGTTTCAAGCACTTCGTGCGCGAACCCCTAAATATAGCCGCAAGCGGCGATTTACGGCTTCCTCGCTTTGTAGGCAATAAATTTGCTTACGTTTGCCACTTTGAGATCATACACAACATTGCATACTCTCTGCTGACTTAAGACATCCAAAATTTCTGATTTTGATCTGTCTGTGAGGCTCAAGCACCATTGCTAAGCATTATGAGATGGGTGGTGGATTATTCACAGTGCAACACTGCCATCTGGTGGTGGTGTGTTGTACTGGACCTTGTGGATCAAACCAAGCAGTGCTGTTGGAGCTTTACCCACATACATTTGAACATGAACTACAATCTGAATTATGACCTGATATGCACATATTTGGTATCAGCAGAATCACAAGAACCTGAACCTTAAGGATTATTAACAAAAATGTGGAATTCCATTACTGCATGGCATCCAGATGCTACTAAAAGAGTTCTGTGACTTGCCTTAAAAATATCATACATGAACAGCAGTAACTCAAAAATGCTTTTGTCAAATGTTATGAAACGTCACAAGCTTCTTTCATATGTGCGCCAAAACAAATCATTACATTTTGTTAAAAATAAGATAAGACAAGATAATCCTTGGATGATGGGCTCTCAGCCCTCTTCACTGCACAGTGTGTATCAGTCTGTCACTGCCTGAGAGACAGTTGGTAGCACCGACTTCAGTATACACCATGCATCACTACTTACAACATATGCCCAATAAGTATGTATGTATATGCTATACAGGTACACATACACAGCTTGTGTGTATGTGTATTTATATATATATATTCATATGTTATATCAATTTGGAAATGTTGGAAAAATATTTATTTTAATTATTATTTTTATTATTTACTACTGTTGTCTCTTAGTAAAGCTATTTGAATCTGAGAGAGAGAGAGAGAGAGAGAGAGAGAGAGAAAGAGAGAGAGAGATAAGAGGCAGAGAGCATGTCAGAAGGAATAGGATGGAAGGGGGGAAGGGGGACTCTTCAATAATGCCTTTGAATACATTGCTGAGAATAACTCACATATGTTTGACTGCGAACTAGTCTGTGCTTAATGACTTAATATGGACATATGTGGTATCAGCAGAATCACAAGAACCTGAAGTTTAATAATTATCAAAAAAAAGTTGAAATTTCTTTACTGCGTGGCATCCAGGCTCTGCTTAGCAGTGGTGTGTAACTTGCATTCTAAACATGACACATAAACAGCTGTAAGTCAAAAATGCTTTTGCCAAATGTTATGAAAAAACACAAGCTTCTTTCATATGTGCTTCAGAACAGATCAATACGTTTTGTTGGTACTCCATCCTTAGGTGGCGCTATAACAAATAAAAAACATATTTTTAAGCATTTTTTCCAATTGTAGCGCCCCCTGTACGTGCATTTTGATCATAATTGATACACTTCTTCAGAGTAATACCTTGCACATGTGTACCCATTTTGGTTTGATTTGGGTAAAGTTTGAATGAGTTATAGTTAAAAGAGTGCATCAAGCTCCGCCCACTCATGTTTGTTGACGTACTGCAGCAACAGCGTGTCCAAATCTAATTATTTTTTTAATAATTGTTTACCTACAAGCAATACACTTTGCAATGAGACCAATTGTGTGTTGATAGGACCAAAACTCACGGACTAGTAAGATAAATTCCATAATCACATACCTGACAATTGAAGAAAATCTATAATTTTTTTCTAAATACTTGCAATTGCAATATTGTTAGACACTAGGTAGGGTGTCTTATGAAACTATTAACATGTCGATAGGTTAAATTTTCACTGAGATATTTCATATTTCATGTTTAAAAAATAAATTGCGCCCCCTTGTGGCTATCAACACGAAAATTTTTCTGCAAATACAAAGTGTGTCCATGAACATACCATGCAAATGCCATGATGATTGGGCATTGTTAAGCCTGTCAAAAAAATGATAAAAAAGACTGAATTTTGATTGGCTGTTGACATCGTTAAACGTGCCCATATTGAGTCGTCCTCAATTTCTCATATGTAGGCTTGCTGACAGAACCAGCATGCCAAATGTCAACTTAATTGGCCTTGTAGATCCTGAGATATTAGCCAAAAGACATTGTTAGCTATAACAGCGCCCCCTATAATATTTCATGCAACAGCAAATGCATGCTACCTCAGAATCATGTCTAGAAGCAACGTGTGAAAGATCATCAGATTTGAGTTAAGCATGAAGGAGTTACAGATGTTTGAGTAAAATTTGCAATTCACGGTACACATTCATTTGCATATGTCGGCCATCTTGTTTCGAAATGTCAGGATGTTTGTAATAATTATTGACCAGCTCACTCCTGTGAACGTTTTGACACCAAGGTCATGGGGATCAGACAAAAATCCAGGGACTAGTTCGCGAAAATAGATTTTGCAAATTATGCTAATTAGCAAAAAATCTAAGTGGGCGGAGCTTAGTGGTTCTATGTACCTTTTTGATTCATCAGGACCCAAGGATCATGAAGAAAAAAAAATTTCGTCTTTACTCCACACGGCGTGGAAAATCCTTTAATGAAAGCGTTTTCTGTCGCTGTAGCGCCCCCTTGAGGCCAATCAAGCTGATATTTTGCGCCTGAGTAGCGGGAGGGTTTACTATCTTTTGACCAAGTACCATGTCTGTAGGCCTTACGGTTTGGGCTGTGCGATCCGTTTTAAGGCAGAAATTTTGTTCGGAATAATAATAATAATAAATATAGCCGCAAGCGACAATTAACGGGGTTCTCGCAGAATAGGCCTGTTTGGAAAAAATAGGCCTACATCGCTGATATGGTACCCTTAAAATCATGTCCTTAAGTAGAATCTGAAATTTGAACCCATTTGAATAAAGTATGGAGGAGTTACAGACGTTCAAGTAAAACATACGATAAGCCGAAGAGGTTCATTTGCACATGGCAGCCATCTTGAATCGAAATGTCAACATTCATTCTATAAATAGACATGGTCAGACTCTTGTGAACGTTTTGGCACAAAACTCAAGAGAATTGGACAAAAATTCACAAACTTGTGGAAAAAAGTAAGTTTAGCTAATTATGCATATTAGCTCAAAATCTAAGTGGGCGGAGGTAAATGGTCCAAATGGCAGATTAGTTTGAATTAAGCCAAGGAATCAGGGAAAAAAAAGATTTCGTCTCTAGGCCTTACGGTGTAGGAGATATAGACCTAAACGCGTATCCCTTTTCTATATCGCCACCATCTGGCCAAAGAGTGTCATTTTCCTTGGCTGAGTCATGTCATACCTGCTGTACCTTGCTGGCAAATGAAGTGTTTCTGGACCTTATGGTCTTTGCTCAACATTGCATTTTGCCTCAGATCCACTGTAGTTCAACATCACAATGTATAGTCTTATATGAGAAAGCTCTTATTTCTCACCAGCAGATGGCAGTCTGTTTGGATCAGAAATATTTCACTAACAGAAATATTTGAGCGTGTACTCCTATGTGGATAATTACCTTACATGGACATATGTGGTATCAGCTGAATCCTAAGGATCTGAACTTTAATAATTATCAAAAAAAACTTGCACTTCTATTACTATGTAGCTTACAGGCCCCTCCCAAAAAGAGAGATCCAGCATGTATTCCACAAGTCAAATATATGCTATATATGTACACATATATACACCTATAACTCAAAAACGCTTTCACCAAAAATTTCAAAATTTCACAAGCTTGATAAGCCTGAGGAGCAGATGTCATCATTAAATTGTGGTGCCACTGCAATCCTAGATGGCGCTATAACACAAAAAAAACTTTTTAATAAGTTATTGTCCAATTGTAGCGCCCCCCTTGGGTGGATTTAGGCCATAATAGACATGCTCCTTCAGAGTATGGTCTTACATAATCCTATAAAGTTTGGTCTGGATTGGGCTTCTTTTCTTGGAGTTATAGATGAAAGAATCTATAAAGCAGCTCACACTTCAGTTTGTTGACATGGTTTAACAACATAATGTTAAAAAGTCATACTTTTTTTTAAAGATTATTTATCTACAGACTCTACAGATTCCAACAAGACCAATTGTTTGGGAATAGCATCAGATTCCACGGACTAGTTCGAAAACCTCAATTTTCAAACAACTGGCCATTGAGAAAAAACAATACATTTCTTGACAATACTTGCTATTACAAAGTTGTTAGGCAATATAAAGAGTACAGAGTCCAGCAAACTGCATGTCAATATGCTTAATTTTCGCTGAGATATTACATATTTTCTTGTTATAGCGCCCCCTAGTGGCTATCGTTACGAAACGTCTTCTGCTCTTAGGAAGTGCGTCCATGGACATGCCAGTCAAGTATCATTATGATTGACCTTTGTCAAGCTTGTCAGGGAGCTGCTGAGTTCTGATTGGCCGATGACGTTACAATTTGGCGAGTATCAACTTGTCCTTTATTTTCCACTTAGAGCCTTGCCTAAAGCAGCTGTATTCCAAGCGGCGGACCGATCGGACTTGCGGATGTTGAGATATGAATTTCTAGTATTTAGAGCGCCCCCTATGTGAATTTTCGCACCACCGACGACATGCTACCTCAAAATCATGTCCCTAAGCAGAATCTGAAATTGCAACCCATTTGAGTAAAGTATGCAGAAGTAACAGCTGTTCATGTAAAAAGGGTGATAAGCCGATAAGGTTCATTTGCATATGGCAGCTACATTGAATTGAAATGTCAACGTTTTTTTGATGATTATTAAGCTTCAGACTCCTGCGAACGTTTTGACACCAAGCTCAAGAAAATTGGACAAAAATCCACAGACTAGTACGCAAAAGTAGGTTTTGCAAATTATGCAAAATAGCAAAAAATCTAAGTGGGCGGAGCTTAGTGGTTGTATCGACCTTTTTGATTCGGCAGGACTCAAGGAATCAGGGGGAAAAAAAATTTCGTCTCTACGCCTCACGTGGTAGAAGCCCCGTAAGAAAAGGTGTTGTCCTTCGCTGTAGCGCCCCCATGAGGCCAATCAGTCTGATTTTTTGCGCCTGAGTAGCGGGAGGGTTTACTACCTACTGGCCAAGCCTCAAGTCTGTAGGCCTTACGGTTTGGGCTGTGCGATCACTTTTAGTGCAGAAAAAGAACCGGAAGAATAATAATAATAAAAATCCTAACAATTATAATAGGGTTTCAAGCACTTCGTGCTCGAACCCCTAAATATAGCTGCAAGCGGCAATTAACGGGGTTCTCGCTTCACAGGCCTGTTTGGAAGCAATAGGCCTACATCGCTGCCATGCTACCTTTAAAAGCATTTCTATAAGTAGAGTCTTAAATTTGAACCCATTTGAGCAAAGTATGGAGTTAGAGATGTTCAAGTAAAACCTGTGATAAGCTGAAGAGGTTCATTTGCCATCATGAATCAAAATGTCAATTCATTCTATAATTACCTAGGGTCAGACTCATGTGAACGTTTTGGCACCAAGCTCAAGGGACTTGGTGAAAAATTCATAGACTTATTGACAAAAGTATGTTTTGCAAATTATGCAAATTAGCTCAAAATCTAAGTGGGCTGAGCTTTATGATCCAACAGCAAATTAGTTTGTCTTAAGCCAAGGAATAAGGGACAAAAAGATTTCATCTCTAGGCCTTACGGTGTAGGAGATATAGACCTCAATGCTTTTCCCTTTGCTATAGCGCCACCATCTGGCCAAAGAATGTCATTTTCCTTGGCTGAGTCATTTTACACCTGCTGGACCTTGCTGCCAAGGGAGGTGTTTCTGGGCCTTATGGTCTTTGCTCCACATTGCATTTTGCATAATGTCTCAGAACCACTGTAGTTCAACAGCACAATGTATAGTCTTAGACTGCCATCTGCTGGTGAGAAATGACTACTTTCCCATATTTTTAGATCAGCCATGAAAGCACATACAGAAAGATTTAAGCATGTACTCCTATGTGGATATTTACCTAACATGGGCATGTACGGTATCAGCTGAATCCTAAGGATCTGAACTTTAACAAAAAATTGTTGCACTTTTATTACTATGTAGCTTACAGGCCACTCCCAATAACACAGATCTAGCATGTATTCCTCAAGTCAAATATAAGCTATATGTGTACACTAATATACACCTATAACTCAAAAATGCTTTCCCCAAAAATTTTAAAACGTCACATACTTGATCAGACTGAGGACCAGATGTCATAATTAAGTTGGGGTGCCACTGCGTTCCTAGATGGCGCTATAACATAAAAAAGCCCATTTAATCAGTTTTTGTCCAATTGTAGCGCCCCCTTTTGGTAAATTTTGATCATATTGTACATACGTCTTCAGGACAAGACCATACATACTTCTGTCACGTTTGGTCTTGATTGGACTTAATTTGTTTGAGTTATAGCTAAAAGAATGTTTAAAGCTCCCCACACTTCAATTAATTGTTTTATTACAACAAAAGTTTGTCCAAATGTTGAACTTTTTTTGATAATTATTTACCTACAGACTCTGCAGATTCCAACAAGGTCAACTGTTTGTGAATATCGCAAAATTCCACGGACTAGTTCGAAAAGCTTCAATTTTGAACATTTGGAAACTGAGAAAAAGCAAAGCATTTTTTGACAACACTTGTAATTACAAAGTTGTTAGGCCCTCTGCAGATTATAAAAAGAAGCAAACTGCGTGTCAATATGCTTAATTTTCACAGAGATATATAATATTTTCTTGATATAGCGCCCCCTAGTGGCTATCGTTATGACAATTTTTCTGCTCTTAGGGAGGCCTCCCAGGGACATACCAGTCAAATCCCATGATGATTGGACCTTGTTAAGGTTGTCAAACAGCTGATGACAGCTGATTGGTCGATGACAATCACAATTTTGCTCGAATCGAGTTGTCCTTAATTTTCCCTCTACAGCCTTGCCCATAGAAGCAGCATGCCAAGCGGCGGTCCGATCCGCCTTACGGATGCTGAGATATAAACTTGAAGCATTTACAGCGCCCCCTATATGAATATTGGCTTCTCCTTTGACAAGCTACCTCAGAACCATGTCTGAAAGTAGATTATGAAATGTAAACACATTTGAGTAAACCATGAGTTTGTTATAGATTTTTAAGTAAAACATAAAATAAGCCGAAGAGGTTCATTTGCATATGGCGGCCATCTTGAATCGAAATTTCAACGTTTTTTTGATAATTATTAAACTACAGGCTCCTGCGAACATTTTGACACCAAGCTTAAGAAAATTGGACAAAAATCCACGGAGGAGTACACAAAAGTAGGTTTTGCAAATTATGCAAAATAGCAAAAAATCTAAGTAGGCGGAGCTTAGTGGTTGTATGTACCTTTTTGATTCGGCAGGACACAAGGAATCAGGGAAAAAAAAGATTTCGTCTCTACGCCACACGGGGTGGAAAATCTTTTAATGAAAGCGTTTTCCTTCGCTGTAGCGCCCCCTTGAGGCCAATTGGGCTGATATTTTGCGCCTGAGTAGCGAGACCGACTACTACCTATTGACCAAGTCTCAAGTGTCTAGGCCTTACGGTTTGGGCTGTGCGATTCGTTTTATGGCAGAAAAAGAAAAAGAATAATAATAATAATAACAAATTAAAATCAGAACAAACACAATAGGGTTTCAAGCACTTCGTGCTCGAACCCCTAAATATAGCCGCAAGCGGCGATTTACGGCTTCCTCGCTTTGTAGGCTATAAATTTGCTTACTTTTGCCACTTTGAGATCATACACAACATTGCATACTCTCTGCTTACTTAAGAGATCCAAAATTTCAGATTTTGATCTGTCTGTGAGCCTCAAGCACCATTGCTAAGCATTATGAGATGGGTGGTGGATTATTCACAGTGCAACACTGCCATCTGGTGGTGGTGTGTTGTACTAGACCTTGTGGATCAAACCAAGCAGTGCTGTTTGAGCTTTACCCACATACATTTGAACATGAACTACAATCTGAATTATGACCTGATATGCACATATTTGGTATCAGCAGAATCACAAGAACCTGAACCTTAAGGATTATTAACAAAAATGTGGAATTCCATTACTGCATGGCATCCAGATGCTACTAAAAGAGTTCTGTGACTTGCCTTAAAAATATCACACATAAATACCTGTAGCTCAAAAATGCTTTCGCCAAATGTTATGAAACATTACAAGCTTCTTTCATATGTGCTCCAGAACAACTCATTACATTCTGTTGGTACTGCATCCATAGGTGGCGCTATAACAAATTAAAATCTTATTTTTAAGTATTTTTTCCAATTCTAGCGCCCCCTGTATGTGCATTTTGATCATATTTGATACACTTCTTCAGAGTAATACCATGCACATGTGTACCCATTTTGGTTTGATTTGGGTGAACTTTGAATGAGTTATAGCTAAAAGAGTGCATCGGGCTCTGCCCACTCATGTTTGTTGACATATTGCAGAAACAGCTTGTCCAAATCTAAAGGTTTTTTTGATAATTATGTACCTGCAGGCAATACACTTTGCAACGAGACCAATTGTGTGTTGATGGGACTAAAACTCACAGACTAGTAAGATAAATTCCATAATCACATACCTGACAATTGGAGAAAATGTATACATTTTTTTTAAATAGTTGCAACTGCAATATTGTTAGACACTACGTAGAGTGTATTGTGAAACTATTAGCATGTCGATAGGGTAAATTTTCACTGAGATATTTCATATTTCATGTTTAAAAAATAAATTGCGCCCCCTTGTGGCTATCAACACGAACATTTTTTTGCAAATACAAAGTGTTTCCATGAACATACCATGCAAATGCCATGATGATTGGGCATTGTTAAGCCTGTCAAAAAAATGATGAAATAAAATTGAACTTTGATTGGCTGTTGACATCGTTAAACGTGCCCGTATTGAGTCGTCCTTAATTTCCCATATGTAGGTTGCTGACAGAACCAGCATGCCAAATGTCAACTTAATTGGCCTTGTAGATCCTGAGATATTAGCCAAAAGACATTGTTAGCTATAACAGCGCCCCCTATAATATTTCATGCAACAGCAAATGCGTGCTACCTCAGAATCATGTCTAGAAGCAACATGTGAAAGGTCATCAGATTTGAGTTAAGCATGAAGGAGTTACAAGCTGCATTTTTAAGCATTATATGAGATGGGTGGTGGATTATTCACAGTGCAACACTGCCATCTGGTGGTGGTGTTTTGTACTGGACCTTATGGATCAAACCAAGCAGTGCTGTTGGAGCTTTACCCACATACATTTGAACATGAACTACAATGTGAATTATGACCTGATATGCCCATATTTGGTATCAGCAGAATCACAAGAACCTGAACCTTAATAATTATTACAAATAAAGTGGAATTCCATTACTGCATGGCATCCAGATGCTGCTTAAAATAGGTCTGTAAGTTTCCATAAAAATATCACACATAAATACCTGTAACTCAAAAATGCTTTTGCCAAATGTTATGAAACATTACACACTTCTTTCATATGTGCTCCAGAACAACTCATTACATTCTGTTGGTACTACATCCTTAGGTGGCGCTATAACAAATTAAAAACTTATTTTTAAGTATTCTTTCCAATTCTAGCGCCCCCTGTATGCGCATTTTGATCATAATTGGTACACTTCTTCAGAGTAATACCATACACATGTGTACCCATTTTGGTTTGATTTGGGTGAAGTTTGAATGAGTTATAGCTAAAAGAGTGCATCGGGCTCCGCCCACTCGTGTTTGTTGACGTATTGCAGCAAAAACGTGTCCAAATCTAAATGTTTTTTTAATAATTATGTACCTACAGGCAATACACTTTGAAATGAGACCAATTGTGTGTTGATAGGACCAAAACTCACGGACTAGTACGATAAATTTCATAATCACATACCTGACAATTGAAGAAAATCTATACATTTTTTTTAAATAGTTGCAATTGCAATATTGTTAGACACTACGTATAGTGTATTATGAAACTATTACCATGTCGATAGGTAAAATTTTCACTGAGATATTCCATATTTCATGTTTAAAAAATAAATTGCGCCCCCTTGTGGCTATCAACACGAAAATGTTTCTGCAAATACAAAGTGTGTCCATGAACATACCATGCAAATGCCATGATGATTGGGCATTGTTAAGCCTGTCAAAAAAATGATGAAAAAAAACTGAACTTTGATTGGCTGTTGACATCGTTAAACGTGCCCGTATTGAGTCGTCCCTAAATTCCCATATGTAGGCTTGCTCACAGAACCAGCATGCCAAATGTCAACTTAATTGGCCTTGTAGATCCTGAGATATTAGCCAAAAGACATAGTTAGCTATAACAGCGCCCCCTATAAAATTTCATGCAACAGCAAATGCATGCTACCTCAGAATCATGTCTAGAAGCAACGTGTGAAAGGTCATCAGATTTGAGTTAAGCATGAAGGAGTTACAGATATTTAAGTAAAATTTGTAATTCACGGTACACATTCATTTGCATATGTCGGCCATCTTGTTTCGAAATGTCAGGATGTTTGTGATAATTATTGACCAGCTCACTCCTGTGAACGTTTTGACACCAAGGTTATGGGGATCAGACAAAAATCCAGGGACTAGTTCGCGAAAATAAATTTTGTGAATTATGCTAATTAGCAAAAAATCTAAGTGGGCGGAGCTTAGTGGTTCTATGTACCTTTTTGATTCATCAGGACCCAAGGATCATGTAGAAACAAAAATTTCGTCTCTACGCCACACGGCGTGGAAAATCCTTTAATGAAAGCGTTTTCTTTCGCTGTAGCGCCCCCTTGAGGCCAATCAGGCTGATATTTTGCGCCTGAGTAGCGGGAGGGTTTACTATCTTTTGACCAAGTATGAAGTCTGTAGGCCTTACGGTTTGGGCTGTGCGATCCGCTTTAAGGCAGAATTTTTGTTCGGAATAATAATAATAATAATAAATATAGCCGCAAGCGACAATTAACGGGGTTCTCGCAGAATAGGCCTGTTTGGAAACAATAGGCCTACATCGCTGATATGGTACCCTTAAAATCATGTCCTTAAGTAGAATCTGAAATTTGAACCCATTTGAATAAAGTATGGAGGAGTTACAGACGTTCAAGTAAAACTTGTGATAAGCCGAAGAGGTTCATCTGCATATGGAGGCCATCTTGAATGAAAATGTCAACATTGTTTCTATAATTACCTAGTGTCAGACTCATGTGAACGTTTTGGCACCATGCTCAAGAGAATTGGACAAAAATGCACAGACTTATTGACAAAAGTATGCTTTGCATTTCGTGCTTGAACCTCTAAATATAGCTGCATGGCATGGTCCTAACACGAATGGGCCTAATTGGGAACTTTGGCCAGTCTGAGAGGTCAATGAGGCCTTAGGACACATGAACCATTTAGGCCAAACAAGGTAAAAATGAATCTATGATTTTGTTATATCTTCAACTAGCAGCTAACATTTGGAAATGTCTCATGTACTTACGAAGTGCCCCATAGACACCCTGTAAATATTTCTTTATGATTGGGCCTTGTTGGGCCTTTCAAAGAGCTGCTGAAACCTCAGTGGCCAATGGCAGCCATTGTGTATAGTAAATATCAACAACAACATGGAATCGGATTAAGTACATCACTCACTAACTGCATGTCACGTGTCCATGAGGTGTCCATTAAAGCAAGGATCTGCACAATGAGGCCTTAGTGTTGGTGTAAGGAGCATCAGTACAGAGAGACCCTAAGCAGTTTTGGACAGTGAGGTTTCACAAGTGCTAATGAACCATTTGTTTTAGTTTAGCAAAGGACATGATATGACTGGTGAGCACCGTTTTTAATTATGATAAATATTTTTGTTCATATGTTATGACTTTTGACCTGTACAGAGAAATAAGTTCTTGAATGTAGATGAACAAAGCAATATATGGTCTTAGAATGCCACCTGCTGGTGAAACAATTTACTACTGTCCCATAGAGGAGCTGAGCTGTTACAAATGCACATAGAGATTTTTTAATCAGGTACTGCTCTTTGAATATTTCATTCACATGGACATATATGGTATCAGAGGAATCCTAAGGACCTGAACTTTAATTATTGATAATAAAATGTGGAACTTTCATCACTATGTGGCTTACAGGCCCCTCCCAATTACAGAAATCCAGCATGAACACAGAAACTGCACATAACATGTAATTGTGTAATTGTAGCTCTCCCTTTTGATGGATTTCTGTCATATTGTACAGGCTCCTTCAGGGTAAGACTCTACATATGTATGTAAATTGTGGTCTTAATTGGGCTTCATTTGTTTGAGATACAGCTGAAAGAATGTAAAAACTCAGCACACTTGGACTAATTGATTTATTGTTTCAACAGTGTGTCCAAATGTTGTACTTTTTTGGATAATTATTTACCTACAGACTCTGCAGATTCCAACAAAGTCAATTGTTTTGGAATAGAGCCAAATTCCACGGACTAGTTCGAAAAAGTTCAATTTTGAACAACTGGTTATTGAGAAAAAAGGATGCATTTTTTCACAACACTTGCAATTACAAAGTTGTTAGGCCATCTGCAGAGTATACAAAGCTGCAAACTGCGTGTCGATACACTTAATTTTGGCTTAGATATATCACATTTTCTTGATATAGCGCCACCTAGTGGCTATCGTTACGTAATTTTTTATGCACTTAGGAAGTGACCCCAGGAACATACCAGTCAAGTCTCATGATGATTGGACCTTGTTAAGGTAGTCAAACAGCTGCTGAAAACTAATTGGCCGATGACGATCACAATTTTGCCCGAATCGCGTTGTCCTTAATTTTCCACTTATAGCTTTGCCCATAGAAGCAGCATGCCAAAGGATGGTTCAAACTGCCTTGCGGATGCTGAGATATACACTTGTAGCATTTACAGCGCCCCCTATATGAATATTGGCTCCTCCTTTGACTTGGTACCTCAGAATCATGAGAGTAAGTTCAATATGCAAATTGAACACATTTGAGTAAAGTATACAATTGTTATGAATTTTTAAGTAAAACAGACGAAGAGCCGAAGAGGTTCATTTGCATATGGCGGCCATCTTGAATCCGAATTCTAACATTTTTTGGATAATTATTAACCTCCAGACTCTTACAAACAATTTGGCACCATGCTCAACAGAATTGGACAAAAATCCACAGACTAGTTCGCAAAAGTAGGTTTTGCAAATTATGCAAAATAGCAAAAAATCTAAGTGGGCGGAGCTTAGTGGTTGTATTGACCTTTTTGATTCGGCAGGACTCAAGGAATCAGGGGGAAAAAAATTTCGTCTCTACGCCTCACGTGGTAGGAGCCCCGTAAGAAAATGCGTTGTCCTTCGCTGTAGCGCCCCCATGAGGCCAATCAGTCTGATTTTTTGCGCCTGAGTAGCGGGAGGGTTTACTACCTACTGACCAAGCCTCAAGTCTGTAGGCCTTACGGTTTGGGCTGTGCGATCGTTTGTAGTGCAGAAAAAGAACCGGAAGAATAATAATAAAAATAAAAATCCTAACAATTATAATAGGGTTTCAAGCACTTTGTGCTCGAACCCCTAAATATAGCCGCAAGCGACAATTAACGGGGTTCTCGCAGAATAGGCCTGTTTGGAAACAATAGGCCTACATCGCTGATATGGTACCCTTAAAATCATGTCCTTAAGTAGAATCTGAAATTTGAACCCATTTGAATAAAGTATGGAGGAGTTACAGACGTTCAAGTAAAACTTGTGATAAGCCAAAGAGGTTCATCTGCATATGGAGGCCATCTTGAATCAAAATGTCAACATTGTTTCTATAATTACCTAGTGTCAGACTCATGTGAACGTTTTGGCACCATGCTCAAGAGAATTGGACAAAAATGCACAGACTTATTGACAAAAGTATGTTTTGCAAATTATGCAAATTAGCTCGAAATCTAAATGGGCGGAGCTAAATGATCCAAATAGCAGATTAGTTTGTCTTAAGCCAAGGAATCAGGTAAAAAAAAGATTTCGTCTCTAGGCCTTAGGGTTTGGGAGATATAGACCTCAATGCTTTTCCATTTGCTATAGCGCCACCATCTGGCCAAAGATGGTCATTTTCCTTGGCTGAGTCATTTCACACCTGCTGTACCTTGCTGGCAAGTGTGGTGTTTCTGAGCCTTTCAGTCTTTGCTCCACATTGCATTTGGCATAACAACTCACATCCACAGCAAAATGTGTAGTCTTAGACTGCCATCTGCTGATGAGAAATAAGTACTTTCCAATATTTATGGCTCAGATATAAATGCATATACAAAACTATTTGAGCGTGTACTACTATGTGAATATTTAGCGAAAATGGACATATGTGGTATCAGCTGAAACCTAAGGATCTGAACTTTAATAATTATCAAAAAAAACTTGCACTTTTATTACTATGTAGCATGTATTCCACAAGTAAAATAGATGCTATATATGTACACATATATACAGCTATAACTCAAAAACGCTTTCACCAAAAATTTCAAAATTTCACAAGCTTGATAAGCCTGAGGACCAGAGGTCATAATTAAATTGGGGTGCCACTGCAATCCTAGATGGCGCTATAACACAAAAAAAACTTTTTAATAAGTTATTGTCCAATTGTAGCGCCCCCTTTGGGTGGATTTAGGCCATAAGAGACATGCTCCTTCAGGGTATGGTCTTACATAATCCTATAAAGTTTGGTCTGGATTGGGCTTCTTTTCTTGGAGTTATAGATGAAAGAACCTATAAAGCAGCTCACACTTCAGTTTATTGACATGTTGTGACAACACAATGTTAAAAAGTCATACTTTTTTTAAAGATTGTTTACCTACAGACTCTACAGATTCCAACAAAACCAATTGTTTGGGAATAGCTTCAGATTCCACGGACTAGTTCGAAAACCTCAATTTTCAAACAACTGGCCATTGAGAAAAAACAATACATTTCTTGACAATACTTGCTATTACAAAGTTGTTAGGCAATATAAAGAGTACAGAGTCCAGCAATCTGCATGTCAATATGCTTAATTTTCGCTGAGATATTACATATTTTCTTGTTATAGCGCCCCCTAGTGGCTATCGTTACGAAACGTCTTCTGCTCTTAGGAAGTGCGTCCATGGACATGCCAGTCAAGTATCATAATGATTGACCTTTGTCAAGCTTGTCAGGGAGCTGCTGAGATCTGATTGGCTGATGACGTTACAATTTGGCGAGTATCGACTTGTCCTTTATTTTCCACTTAGAGCCTTGCCTAAAGCAGCTGTATGCCAAGCGGCGGACCGATCGGACTTGCGGATGCTGAGATATGAATTTCTAGTATTTAGAGCGCCCCCTATGTGAATTTTCGCACCACCGACGACATGCTACCTCAAAATCATGTCCCTAAGCAGAATCTGAAATTGCAATCCATTTGAGTAAAGTATGCAGAAGTAACAGCTGTTCATGTAAAACGGGCGATAAGCCGATAAGGTTCATTTGCATATGCCAGCTACATTGAATTGAAATGTCAACGTTTTTTTGATGATTATTAAGCTTCAGACTCCTGCAAACGTTTTGACACCAAGCTCAAGAAAATTGGACAAAAATCCACGGACTAGTACCCAAAAGTAGGTTTTGCAAATTATGCAAAATAGCAAAAAATCTAAGTGGGCGGAGCTTAGTGGTTGTATCGACCTTTTTGATTCGGCAGGACCCAAGGAATCAGGGGAAAAAAAAACTTCGTCTCTACGCCTCACGTGGTAGGAGCCCCGTAAGAATAGGCGTTGTCCTTCGCTGTAGCGCCCCCATGAGGCCAATCAGTCTAATATTTTGCGCCTGAGTAGCGGGAGGGATTACTACCTACTGACCAAGCCTCAAGTCTGTAGGCCTTACGGTTTGGGCTGTGCGATCGTTTGTAGTGCAGAAAAAGAACCGGAAGAATAATAATAATAAATATAGCCGCAAGCGACAATTAACGGGGTTCTCGCAGAATAGGCCTGTTTGGAAACAATAGGCCTACATCGCTGATATGGTACCCTTAAAATCATGTCCTTAAGTAGAATCTGAAATTTGAACCCATTTGAATAAAATATGGAGGAGTTACAGACGTTCAAGTAAAACTTGTGATAAGCCGAAGAGGTTCATCTGCATATGGAGGCCATCTTGAATCAAAATGTCAACATTGTTTCTATAATTACCTAATGTCAGACTCATGTGAATGTTTTGGCACCATGCTCAAGAGAATTGGACAAAAATGCACAGACTTATTGACAAAAGTATGCTTTGCATTTCGTGCTCGAACCCCTAAATATAGCTGCAAGCGGCAATGGCATGGTCCTAACACGAAGGGGCCTAATTGGGACCTTTGGCCAGTCTGAGAGGTCAATGAGGCCTTAGGACACATGAACCATTTAGGCCAAACAAGGTAAAAATGAATCTATGATTTTGTTATATCTTCAACTAGCAGCTAACATTTGGAAATGTCTCATGTACTTACGAAGTGCCCCATAGACACCCTGTAAATATTTCTTTATGATTGGGCCTTGTTGGGCCTTTCAAAGAGCTGCTGAAACCTCAGTGGCCAATGGCAGCCATTGTGTATAGTAAATATCAACAACAACATGGAATCGGATTAAGTACATCACTCACTAACTGCATGTCACGTGTCCATGAGGTGTCCATTAAAGCAAGGATCTGCACAATGAGGCCTTAGTGTTGGTGTAAGGAGCATCAGTACAGAGAGACCATAAGCAGTTTTGGACAGTGAGGTTTCACAAGTGCTAATGAACCATTTGTTTTAGTTTAGCAAAGGACATGATATGACTGGTGAGCACCGTTTTTAATTATGATAAATATTTTTGTTCATATGTTATGACTTTTGACCTGTACAGAGAAATAAGTTCTTGAATGTAGATGAACAAAGCAATATATGGTCTTAGAGTGCCACCTGCTGGTGAAACAATTTACTACTGTCCCATAGAGGAGCTGAGCTGTTACAAATGCACATACAGATTTTTTAATCAGGTACTGCTCTTTGAATATTTCACTCACATGGACATATATGGTATCAGAGGAATCCTAAGGACCTGAACTTTAATTATTGATAATAAAATGTGGAACTTTCATCACTATGTGGCTTACAGGCCCCTCCCAATTACAGAAATCCAGCATGAACACAGAAACTGCACATAACATGTAATTGTGCAATTGTAGCTCTCCCTTTTGATGGATTTCTGTCATATTGTACATGCTCTTTCAAGGTAAGACTCTACATATGTATGTAAATTGTGGTCTTAATTGGGCTTCATTTGTTTGAGTTACAGCTGAAAGAATGTAAAAACTCAGCACACTTCGACTAATTGATTTATTGTTCCAACAGTGTGTCCAAATGTTGTACTTTTTTGGATAATTATTTACCTACAGACTCTGCAGATTCCAACAAAGTCAATTGTTTTGGAATAGAGCCAAATTCCACGGACTAGTTCGAAAAAGTTCAATTTTGAACAACTGGTTATTGAGAAAAAACGATGCATTTTTTCACAACACTTGCAATTACAAAGTTGTTAGGCCATCTGCAGAGTATACAAAGCTGCAAACTGCGTGTCAATACACTTAATTTTTGCTTAGATATATCACATTTTCTTGATATAGCGCCACCTAGTGGCTATCGTTACGTAATTTTTTATGCACTTAGGAAGTGCCCCCAGGAACATACCAGTCAAGTCTCATGATGATTGGACCTTGTTAAGGTAGTCAAACAGCTGCTGAAAACTAATTGGCCGATGACGATCACAATTTTGCCCGAATCGCGTTGTCCTTAATTTTCCACTTATAGCTTTGCAAATAGAAGCAGCATGCCAAAGGATGGTTCAAACTGCCTTGCGGATGCTGAGATATACACTTGTAGCATTTACAGCGCCCCCTATATGAATATTGGCTCCTCCTTTGACTTGGTACCTCAGAATCATGCGAGTAAGTTGAATATGCAATTTGAACACATTTGAGTAAAGTATACAATTGTTATGAGTTTTTAAGTAAAACAGACGAAGAGCCGAAGAGGTTCATTTGCATATGGCGGCCATCTTGAATCCGAATTCTAACATTTTTTGGATAATTATTAACCTCCAGACTCTTACAAACAATTTGGCACCATGCTCAACAGAATTGGACAAAAATCCACAGACTAGTTCGCAAAAGAAGGTTTTGCAAATTATGCAAAATAGCAAAAAATCTAAGTGGGCGGAGCTTAGTGGTTGTATTGACCTTTTTGATTCGGCAGGACCCAAGGAATCAGGGGGAAAAAAAAATTCGTCTCTACGCCACACGTGGTAGGAGCCCCGTAAGAAAAGGCGTTGTCCTTCGCTGTAGCGCCCCCATGAGGCCAATCATTCTGATTTTTTGCGCCTGAGTAGCGGGAGGGTTTACTACCTACTGACCAAGCCTCAAGTCTGTAGGCCTTACGGTTTGGGCTGTGCGATCGTTTGTAGTGCAGAAAAAGAACCGGAAGAATAATGATAATAATAAATATAGCCGCAAGCGGCAATTAACGGGGTTCTCGCTTAACAGGCCTGTTTGGAAGCAATAGGCCTACATCGCTGACATGCTACCTTTAAAAGCATTTCTATAAGTAGAATCTGAAATTTGAACCCATTTGAGCAAAGTATGAAGGAGTTAGAGATGTTCAAGTAAAACCTGTGATAAGCTGAAGAGGTTCATTTGCATATGGCGGCCATCTTGAATCAGAATGTCAACATTCGTTCTATAATTACCTAGGGTCAGACTCGTGAACGTTTTGGCACCAAGCTCAAGGGAATTGGTCAAAAATTCAAAGACTTATTGACAAAAGTATATTTAGCAAATTATGCAAATTAGCTCAAAATCTAAGTGGGCTGAGCTAAATGATCCAATAGCAAATTAGTTTGTCTAAAGTCAAGGAATAAGGGAAAAAAAAGATTTCATCTATAGGCCTTACGGTGTAGGAGATATAGACCGCAATGCTTTTCCCTTTGCTATAGCGCCACCATCTGGCCAAAGAGTGTCATTTTCCTTGGCTGAGTCATTTCACACCTGCTGGATGTTGCTGCCAAGGGAGGTGTTTCTGGGCCTTATGGTCTTTGCTCCACATTGCATTTTGCATAATGTCTCAGAGCCACTGTAGTTCAACAGCACAATGTATAGTTTTAGACTGCCATCTGCTGGTGAGAAATAACTACTTTCACATATATTTAGCTCTGCCATGAATGCACATATTTGCCCTGTGAAGGTCTGGCGTCCCCTCCAGGGTGTATTCCCGCCTTGCGCCCGATGATTCCAGGTAGGCTCTGGACCCCCCGCGACCCTAAGTTGGATAAGCGGTTACAGATAATGGATGGATGGATGGATGAATGCACATATAGAAACATTTGAGCGTGTACTCCTATGTGGATATTTACCTAACATGGACATATGTGGTATTAGCTGAATCCTAAGGATCCGAACTTTAATACTGATCAAAAAATTGTTGCCTTGCGCCCAATGATTCCAGGTAGGCTCTGGTCCCACCGCGACCCTGAACTGGATAAGCGGTTACAGATAATGAATGAATGAAAAAATTGTTGCACTTTTATTACTATGTAGCTTACAGGCCCCTCACAATAAGAGAGATCTAGCATGTATTCCACAAGTCAAATATTTGCAATATGTGTACACTAATATACACGTATAACTCAAAAACACTTTCCCCAAAAATTTTAAAACTTCACATGCTTGATCAGACTGAGGAGCAGATGTCATAATTAAGTTGGCGTGCCACTGCATTCCTAGATGGCGCTATAACATAAAAAAGCCAATTAAATCAGTTTTTGTCCAATTGTAGCGCCCCCTTTTGGTAAATTTTGATCATATTGTACATACTTCTTCAGGGTAGGACCATACATACGTCTGTCATGGTTGGTCTTGATTAGACTTAATTTGTTTGAGTTATAGCTAAAAGAATGTTTAAAGCTCCACACGCTTCAATTAATTGTTTTATTACAACAAAAGTTTGTCCAAATGTTGAACTTTTTTTGATAATTATTTACCTACAGACTCTGCAGATTCCAACAAGGTCAACTGTTTGGGAATATCGCAAAATTCCACGGACTAGTTCGAAAAGGTTCAATTTTGAACATTTGGAAGCTGAGAAAAAGCAAAGCATTTTTTGACAACACTTGCAATTACAAAGTTGTTAGGCCCTCTGCAGAGTATAAAAAGAAGCAAACTGTGTGTCAATATGCTTAATTTTCACAGAGATATATAATATTTTCTTGACATAGCGCCCCCTAGTGGCTATCGTTATGACAATTTTTCTGCTCTTAGGGAGGCCTACCAGGGACATACCAGTCAAATCCCATGATGATTGGACCTTGTTAAGGTTGTCAAACAGCTGATGACAGCTGATTGGTCGATGACAATCACAATTTTGCTCGAATCGAGTTGTCCTTAATTTTCCCTCTACAGCCTTGCCCATAGAAGCAGCATGCCAAGCGGCGGTCCGATCCGCCTTACGGATGCTGAGATATAAACTTGAAGCATTTACAGCGCCCCCTATATGAATATTGGCTTCTCCTTTGACAAGCTACCTCAGAATCATGTCTGAAAGTAGAATATGAAATGTAAACACATTTGAGTAAACCATGAGTTTGTTATAGATTTTTAAGTAAAACATAAAATAAGCCGAAGAGGTTCATTTGCATATGGCGGCCATCTTGAATCGAAATTTCAACGTTTTTTTGATAATTATTAAACTACAGGCTCCTGCGAACATTTTGACACCAAGCTCAAGAAAATTGGACAAAAATCCACGGAGGAGTACACAAAAGTAGGTTTTGCAAATTATGCAAAATAGCAAAAAATCTAAGTAGGCGGAGCTTAGTGGTTGTATGTACCTTTTTGATTCGGCAGGACCCAAGGAATCAGGGAAAAAAAAGATTTCGTCTCTACGCCACACGGGGTGGAAAATCTTTTAATGAAAGCGTTTTCCTTCGCTGTAGCGCCCCCTTGAGGCCAATTGGGCTGATATTTTGCGCCTGAGTAGCGAGACCGACTACTACCTATTGACCAAGTCTCAAGTCTCTAGGCCTTACGGTTTGGGCTGTGCGATTCGTTTTATGGCAGAAAAAGAAAAAGAATAATAATAATAATAATAACAAATTAAAATCAGAACAAACACAATAGGGTTTCAAGCACTTCGTGCTCGAACCCCTAAATATAGCCGCAAGCGACAATTAACGGGGTTCTCGCAGAATAGGCCTGTTTGGAAAAAATAGGCCTACATCGCTGATATGGTACCCTTAAAATCATGTCCTTAAGTAGAATCTGAAATTTGAACCCATTTGAATAAAGTATGGAGGAGTTACAGACGTTCAAGTAAAACATACGATAAGCCGAAGAGGTTCATTTGCACATGGCAGCCATCTTGAATCGAAATGTCAACATTCATTCTATAATTAGACATGGTCAGACTCTTGTGAACGTTTTGGCACAAAGCTCAAGAGAATTGGACAAAAATTCACAAACTTGTGGAAAAAAGTAAGTTTAGCTAATTATGCATATTAGCTCAAAATCTAAGTGGGCGGAGGTAAATGGTCCAAATAGCAGATTAGTTTGAATTAAGCCAAGGAATCAGGGAAAAAAAAGATTTCGTCTCTAGGCCTTACGGTGTAGGAGATATAGACCTAAACGCGTATCCCTTTTCTATATCGCCACCATGTGGCCAAAGAGTGTCATTTTCCTTGGCTGAGTCATGTCATACCTGCTGTACCTTGCTGGCAAGTGAAGTGTTTCTGGACCTTATCGTCTTTGCTCAACATTGCATTTTGCCTCAGATCCACTGTAGTTCAACATCACAATGTATAGTCTTATATGAGAAAGCTGTTATTTCTCACCAGCAGATGGCAGTCTGTTTGGATCAGAAATATTTCACTAACAGAAATATTTGAGCGTGTACTCCTATGTGGATAATTACCTTACATGGACATATGTGGTATCAGCTGAATCCTAAGGATCTGAACTTTAATAATTATCAAAAAAAACTTGCACTTCTATTACTATGTAGCTTACAGGCCCCTCCCAAAAAGAGAGATCCAGCATGTATTCCACAAGTCAAATATATGATATATATGTACACATATATACACGTATAACTCAAAAACGCTTTCACCAAAAATTTCAAAATTTCACAAGCTTGATAAGCCTGAGGAGCAGATGTCATCATTAAATTGTGGTGCCACTGCAATCCTAGATGGCGCTATAACACAAAAAAACCTTTTTAATAAGTTATTGTCCAATTGTAGCGCCCCCTTTGGGTGGATTTAGGCCATAATAGACATGCTCCTTCAGGGTATGGTCTTACATAATCCTATAAAGTTTGGTCTGGATTGGGCTTCTTTTCTTGGAGTTATAGATGAAAGAATCTATAAAGCAGCTCACACTTCAGTTTGTTGACATGGTTTAACAACATAATGTTAAAAAGTCATACTTTTTTTTAAAGATTATTTATCTCCAGACTCTACAGATTCCAACAAGACCAATTGTTTGGGAATAGCATCAGATTCCACGGACTAGTTCGAAAACCTCAATTTTCAAACAACTGGCCATTGAGAAAAAACAATACATTTCTTGACAATACTTGCTATTACAAAGTTGTTAGGCAATATACAGAGTACAGAGACCAGCAAACTGCATGTCAATATGCTTAATTTTCGCTGAGATAATACATATTTTCTTGATATTGCGCCCCCTAGTGGCTATCATCACGAAACGTCTTCTGCTCTTAGGAAGTGCGTCCATGGACATGCCAGTCAAGTATCATAATGATTGACCTTTGTCAAGCTTGTCAGGGAGCTGCTGAGTTCTGATTGGCCGATGACGTTACAATTTGGCGAGTATCGACTTGTCCTTTATTTTCCACTTAGAGCCTTGCCTAAAGCAGCTGTATGCCAAGCGGCGGACCGATCGGACTTGCGGATGCTGAGATATGAATTTCTAGTATTTAGAGCGCCCCCTATGTGAATTTTCGCACCACCGACGACATGCTACCTCAAAATCATGTCCCTAAGCAGAATCTGAAATTGCAACCCATTTGAGTAAAGTATGCAGAAGTAACAGTTGTTCATGTAAAAAGGGCGATAAGCCGATAAGGTTCATTTGCATATGGCAGCTACATTGAATTGAAATGTCAACGTTTTTTTGATGATTATTAAGCTTGAGACTCCTGCGAGCGTTTTGACACCAAGCTCAAGAAAATTGGACAAAAATCCACGGACTAGTACGCAAAAGTAGGTTTTGCAAATTATGCAAAATAGCAAAAAATCTAAGTAGGCGGAGCTTAGTGGTTGTATGTACCTTTTTGATTCGGCAGGACCCAAGGAATCAGGGAAAAAAAAGATTTCGTCTCTACGCCACACGGGGTGGAAAATCTTTTAATGAAAGCGTTTTCCTTCGCTGTAGCGCCCCCTTGAGGCCAATTGGGCTGATATTTTGCGCCTGAGTAGCGAGACCGACTACTACCTATTGACCAAGTCTCAAGTCTCTAGGCCTTACGGTTTGGGCTGTGCGATTCGTTTTATGGCAGAAAAAGAAAAAGAATAATAATAATAATAATAACAAATTAAAATCAGAACAAACACAATAGGGTTTCAAGCACTTCGTGCTCGAACCCCTAAATATAGCCGCAAGCGACAATTAACGGGGTTCTCGCAGAATAGGCCTGTTTGGAAAAAATAGGCCTACATCGCTGATATGGTACCCTTAAAATCATGTCCTTAAGTAGAATCTGAAATTTGAACCCATTTGAATAAAGTATGGAGGAGTTACAGACGTTCAAGTAAAACATACGATAAGCCGAAGAGGTTCATTTGCACATGGCAGCCATCTTGAATCGAAATGTCAACATTCATTCTATAATTAGACATGGTCAGACTCTTGTGAACGTTTTGGCACAAAGCTCAAGAGAATTGGACAAAAATTCACAAACTTGTGGAAAAAAGTAAGTTTAGCTAATTATGCATATTAGCTCAAAATCTAAGTGGGCGGAGGTAAATGGTCCAAATAGCAGATTAGTTTGAATTAAGCCAAGGAATCAGGGAAAAAAAAGATTTCGTCTCTAGGCCTTACGGTGTAGGAGATATAGACCTAAACGCGTATCCCTTTTCTATATCGCCACCATGTGGCCAAAGAGTGTCATTTTCCTTGGCTGAGTCATGTCATACCTGCTGTACCTTGCTGGCAAGTGAAGTGTTTCTGGACCTTATCGTCTTTGCTCAACATTGCATTTTGCCTCAGATCCACTGTAGTTCAACATCACAATGTATAGTCTTATATGAGAAAGCTGTTATTTCTCACCAGCAGATGGCAGTCTGTTTGGATCAGAAATATTTCACTAACAGAAATATTTGAGCGTGTACTCCTATGTGGATAATTACCTTACATGGACATATGTGGTATCAGCTGAATCCTAAGGATCTGAACTTTAATAATTATCAAAAAAAACTTGCACTTCTATTACTATGTAGCTTACAGGCCCCTCCCAAAAAGAGAGATCCAGCATGTATTCCACAAGTCAAATATATGATATATATGTACACATATATACACGTATAACTCAAAAACGCTTTCACCAAAAATTTCAAAATTTCACAAGCTTGATAAGCCTGAGGAGCAGATGTCATCATTAAATTGTGGTGCCACTGCAATCCTAGATGGCGCTATAACACAAAAAAACCTTTTTAATAAGTTATTGTCCAATTGTAGCGCCCCCTTTGGGTGGATTTAGGCCATAATAGACATGCTCCTTCAGGGTATGGTCTTACATAATCCTATAAAGTTTGGTCTGGATTGGGCTTCTTTTCTTGGAGTTATAGATGAAAGAATCTATAAAGCAGCTCACACTTCAGTTTGTTGACATGGTTTAACAACATAATGTTAAAAAGTCATACTTTTTTTTAAAGATTATTTATCTCCAGACTCTACAGATTCCAACAAGACCAATTGTTTGGGAATAGCATCAGATTCCACGGACTAGTTCGAAAACCTCAATTTTCAAACAACTGGCCATTGAGAAAAAACAATACATTTCTTGACAATACTTGCTATTACAAAGTTGTTAGGCAATATACAGAGTACAGAGACCAGCAAACTGCATGTCAATATGCTTAATTTTCGCTGAGATAATACATATTTTCTTGATATTGCGCCCCCTAGTGGCTATCATCACGAAACGTCTTCTGCTCTTAGGAAGTGCGTCCATGGACATGCCAGTCAAGTATCATAATGATTGACCTTTGTCAAGCTTGTCAGGGAGCTGCTGAGTTCTGATTGGCCGATGACGTTACAATTTGGCGAGTATCGACTTGTCCTTTATTTTCCACTTAGAGCCTTGCCTAAAGCAGCTGTATGCCAAGCGGCGGACCGATCGGACTTGCGGATGCTGAGATATGAATTTCTAGTATTTAGAGCGCCCCCTATGTGAATTTTCGCACCACCGACGACATGCTACCTCAAAATCATGTCCCTAAGCAGAATCTGAAATTGCAACCCATTTGAGTAAAGTATGCAGAAGTAACAGTTGTTCATGTAAAAAGGGCGATAAGCCGATAAGGTTCATTTGCATATGGCAGCTACATTGAATTGAAATGTCAACGTTTTTTTGATGATTATTAAGCTTGAGACTCCTGCGAGCGTTTTGACACCAAGCTCAAGAAAATTGGACAAAAATCCACGGACTAGTACGCAAAAGTAGGTTTTGCAAATTATGCAAAATAGCAAAAAATCTAAGTGGGCGGAGCTTAGTGGTTGTATCGACCTTTATGATTCGGCAGGACTCAAGGAATCAGGGGAAAAAAAAATTTCGTCTCTATGCCTCACGTGGTAGAAGCCCCGTAAGAAAAGGTGTTGTCCATCGCTGTAGCGCCCCCATGAGGCCAATCAGTCTGATTTTTTGCGCCTGAGTAGCGGGAGGGTTTACTACCTACTGGCCAAGCCTCAAGTCTGTACGCCTTACGGTTTGGGCTGTGCGATCACTTTTAGTGCAGAAAAAGAACCGGAAGAATAATAATAATAAAAATCCTAACAATTATAATAGGGTTTCAAGCACTTCGTGCTCGAACCCCTAATAATAATAAAAATCCTAACAATTATAATAGGGTTTCAAGCACTTCGTGCTCGAACCCCTAATAAATATAGCCGCAAGCGACAATTAACGGGGTTCTCGCAGAATAGGCCTGTTTGGAAACAATAGGCCTACATCGCTGATATGGTACCCTTAAAATCATGTCCTTAAGTAGAATCTGAAATTTGAACCCATTTGAATAAAGTATGGAGGAGTTACAGACGTTCAAGTAAAACTTGTGATAAGCCAAAGAGGTTCATCTGCATATGGAGGCCATCTTGAATCAAAATGTCAACATTGTTTCTATAATTACCTAATGTCAGACTCATGTGAATGTTTTGGCACCATGCTCAAGAGAATTGGACAAAAATGCACAGACTTATTGACAAAAGTATGCTTTGCATTTCGTGCTCGAACCCCTAAATATAGCTGCAAGCGGCAATGGCATGGTCCTAACACGAAGGGGCCTAATTGGGAACTTTGGCCAGTCTGAGAGGTCAATGAGGCCTTAGGACACATGAACCATTTAGGCCAAACAAGGTAAAAATGAATCTATGATTTTGTTATATCTTCAACTAGCAGCTAACATTTGGAAATGTCTCATGTACTTACGAAGTGCCCCATAGACACCCTGTAAATATTTCTTTATGATTGGGCCTTGTTGGGCCTTTCAAAGAGCTGCTGAAACCTCAGTGGCCAATGGCAGCCATTGTGTATAGTAAATATCAACAACAACATGGAATCGGATTAAGTACATCACTCACTAACTGCATGTCACGTGTCCATGAGGTGTCCATTAAAGCAAGGATCTGCACAATGAGGCCTTAGTGTTGGTGTAAGGAGCATCAGTACAGAGAGACCATAAGCAGTTTTGGACAGTGAGGTTTCACAAGTGCTAATGAACCATTTGTTTTAGTTTAGCAAAGGACATGATATGACTGGTGAGCACCGTTTTTAATTATGATAAATATTTTTGTTCATATGTTATGACTTTTGACCTGTACAGAGAAATAAGTTCTTGAATGTAGATGAACAAAGCAATATATGGTCTTAGAGTGCCACCTGCTGGTGAAACAATTTACTACTGTCCCATAGAGGAGCTGAGCTGTTACAAATGCACATACAGATTTTTCAATCAGGTACTGCTCTTTGAATATTTCACTCATTTGGACATATATGGTATCAGAGGAATCCTAAGGACCTGAACTTTAATTATTGATAATAAAATGTGGAACTTTCATCACTATGTGGCTTACAGGCCCCTCCCAATTACAGAAATCCAGCATGAACACAGAAACTGCACATAACATGTAATTGTGCAATTGTAGCTCTCCCTTTTGATGGATTTCTGTCATATTGTACAGGCTCCTTCAGGGTAAGACTCTACATATGTATGTAAATTGTGGTCTTAATTGGGCTTCATTTGTTTGAGATACAGCTGAAAGAATGTAAAAACTCAGCACACTTCGACTAATTGATTTATTGTTTCAACAGTGTGTCCAAATGTTGTACTTTTTTGGATAATTATTTACCTACAGACTCTGCAGATTCCAACAAAGTCAATTGTTTTGGAATAGAGCCAAATTCCACGGACTAGTTCGAAAAAGTTCAATTTTGAACAACTGGTTATTGAGAAAAAACGATGCATTTTTTCACAACACTTGCAATTACAAAGTTGTTAGGCCATCTGCAGAGTATACAAAGCTGCAAACTGCGTGTCAATACACTTAATTTTTGCTTAGATATATCACATTATCTTGATATAGCGCCACCTAGTGGCTATCGTTACGTAATTTTTTATGCACTTAGGAAGTGCCCCCAGGAACATACCAGTCAAGTCTCATGATGATTGGACCTTGTTAAGGTAGTCAAACAGCTGCTGAAATCTAATTGGCTGATGACGATCACAATTTTGCCCGAATCGCGTTGTCCTTAATTTTCCACTTATAGCGTTGCCAATAGAAGCAGCATGCCAAAGGACAGCTCAAACTGCCTTGCGGATGCTGAGATATACACTTGTAGCATTTACAGCGCCCCCTATATGAATATTGGCTCCTCCTTTGACTTGGTACCTCAGAATCATGCGAGTAAGTTGAATATGCAATTTGAACACATTTGAGTAAAGTATACAATTGTTATGAATTTTTAAGTAAAACAGACAAAGAGCCGAAGAGGTTCATTTGCATATGGCGGCCATCTTGAATCCGAATTCTAACATTTTTTGGATAATTATTAACCTCCAGACTCTTACAAACAATTTGGCACCATGCTCAACAGAATTGGACAAAAATCCACAGACTAGTTCGCAAAAGTAGGTTTTGCAAATTATGCAAAATAGCAAAAAATCTAAGTGGGCGGAGCTTAGTGGTTGTATCGACCTTTATGATTCGACAGGACTCAAGGAATCAGGGGAAAAAAAAATTTCGTCTCTACGCCTCACGTGGTAGAAGCCCCGTAAGAAAAGGTGTTGTCCATCGCTGTAGCGCCCCCATGAGGCCAATCAGTCTGATTTTTTGCGCCTGAGTAGCGGGAGGGTTTACTACCTACTGGCCAAGCCTCAAGTCTGTACGCCTTACGGTTTGGGCTGTGCGATCACTTTTAGTGCAGAAAAAGAACCGGAAGAATAATAATAATAAAAAAATCCTAACAATTATAATAGGGTTTCAAGCACTTCGTGCTCGAACCCCTAATAAATATAGCCGCAAGCGACAATTAACGGGGTTCTCGCAGAATAGGCCTGTTTGGAAACAATAGGCCTACATCGCTGATATGGTACCCTTAAAATCATGTCCTTAAGTAGAATCTGAAATTTGAACCCATTTGAATAAAGTATGGAGGAGTTACAGACGTTCAAGTAAAACTTGTGATAAGCCAAAGAGGTTCATCTGCATATGGAGGCCATCTTGAATCAAAATGTCAACATTGTTTCTATAATTACCTAATGTCAGACTCATGTGAATGTTTTGGCACCATGCTCAAGAGAATTGGACAAAAATGCACAGACTTATTGACAAAAGTATGCTTTGCATTTCGTGCTCGAACCCCTAAATATAGCTGCAAGCGGCAATGGCATGGTCCTAACACGAAGGGGCCTAATTGTGACCTTTGGCCAGTCTGAGAGGTCAATGAGGCCTTAGGACACATGAACCATTTAGGCCAAACAAGGTAAAAATGAATCTATGATTTTGTTATATCTTCAACTAGCAGCTAACATTTGGAAATGTCTCATGTACTTACGAAGTGCCCCATAGACACCCTGTAAATATTTCTTTATGATTGGGCCTTGTTGGGCCTTTCAAAGAGCTGCTGAAACCTCAGTGGCCAATGGCAGCCATTGTGTATAGTAAATATCAACAACAACATGGAATCGGATTAAGTACATCACTCACTAACTGCATGTCACGTGTCCATGAGGTGTCCATTAAAGCAAGGATCTGCACAATGAGGCCTTAGTGTTGGTGTAAGGAGCATCAGTACAGAGAGACCATAAGCAGTTTTGGACAGTGAGGTTTCACAAGTGCTAATGAACCATTTGTTTTAGTTTAGCAAAGGACATGATATGACTGGTGAGCACCGTTTTTAATTATGATAAATATTTTTGTTCATATGTTATGACTTTTGACCTGTACAGAGAAATAAGTTCTTGAATGTAGATGAACAAAGCAATATATGGTCTTAGAGTGCCACCTGCTGGTGAAACAATTTACTACTGTCCCATAGAGGAGCTGAGCTGTTACAAATGCACATACAGATTTTTCAATCAGGTACTGCTCTTTGAATATTTCACTCATTTGGACATATATGGTATCAGAGGAATCCTAAGGACCTGAACTTTAATTATTGATAATAAAATGTGGAACTTTCATCACTATGTGGCTTACAGGCCCCTCCCAATTACAGAAATCCAGCATGAACACAGAAACTGCACATAACATGTAATTGTGCAATTGTAGCTCTCCCTTTTGATGGATTTCTGTCATATTGTACAGGCTCCTTCAGGGTAAGACTCTACATATGTATGTAAATTGTGGTCTTAATTGGGCTTCATTTGTTTGAGATACAGCTGAAAGAATGTAAAAACTCAGCACACTTCGACTAATTGATTTATTGTTTCAACAGTGTGTCCAAATGTTGTACTTTTTTGGATAATTATTTACCTACAGACTCTGCAGATTCCAACAAAGTCAATTGTTTTGGAATAGAGCCAAATTCCACGGACTAGTTCGAAAAAGTTCAATTTTGAACAACTGGTTATTGAGAAAAAACGATGCATTTTTTCACAACACTTGCAATTACAAAGTTGTTAGGCCATCTGCAGAGTATACAAAGCTGCAAACTGCGTGTCAATACACTTAATTTTTGCTTAGATATATCACATTATCTTGATATAGCGCCACCTAGTGGCTATCGTTACGTAATTTTTTATGCACTTAGGAAGTGCCCCCAGGAACATACCAGTCAAGTCTCATGATGATTGGACCTTGTTAAGGTAGTCAAACAGCTGCTGAAATCTAATTGGCTGATGACGATCACAATTTTGCCCGAATCGCGTTGTCCTTAATTTTCCACTTATAGCGTTGCCAATAGAAGCAGCATGCCAAAGGACAGCTCAAACTGCCTTGCGGATGCTGAGATATACACTTGTAGCATTTACAGCGCCCCCTATATGAATATTGGCTCCTCCTTTGACTTGGTACCTCAGAATCATGCGAGTAAGTTGAATATGCAATTTGAACACATTTGAGTAAAGTATACAATTGTTATGAATTTTTAAGTAAAACAGACAAAGAGCCGAAGAGGTTCATTTGCATATGGCGGCCATCTTGAATCCGAATTCTAACATTTTTTGGATAATTATTAACCTCCAGACTCTTACAAACAATTTGGCACCATGCTCAACAGAATTGGACAAAAATCCACAGACTAGTTCGCAAAAGTAGGTTTTGCAAATTATGCAAAATAGCAAAAAATCTAAGTGGGCGGAGCTTAGTGGTTGTATCGACCTTTTTGATTCGGCAGGACCCAAGGAATCAGGGGGAAAAAAAATTTCGTCTCTACGCCACACGTGGTAGGAGCCCCGTAAGAAAAGGCGTTGTCCTTCGCTGTAGCGCCCCCATGAGGCCAATCATTCTGATTTTTTGCGCCTGAGTAGCGGGAGGGTTTACTACCTACTGACCAAGCCTCAAGTCTGTAGGCCTTACGGTTTGGGCTGTGCGATCGTTTGTAGTGCAGAAAAAGAACCGGAATAATAATAATAATAATAATAATAATAATAATAATAAAAATAAAAATCCTAACAATTATAATAGGGTTTCAAGCACTTCGTGCTCGAACCCCTAATAATAATAAATATAGCCGCAAGCGGCGATTTACGGCTTCCTCGCTTTGTATGAAATAAATTTGCTTACTTTTGCCACTTCGAGATCATACACAACATTACATACTCACAGCTGACATAGCAGATTTCTGATTTTGATCCGTCTGTGAGCCTCAAGCTGCATTTGTAAACATTATATGAGATGGGTGGTGGATAATTCACAGTGCAACACTGCCATCTGGTGGTGGTGTTTTGTACTGGACCTTATGGATCAAACCAAGCAGTGCTGTTGGAGCTTTACCCACATACATTTGAACATGAACTACAATGTGAATTATGACCCGATATGCACATATTTGGTATCAGCAGAATCACAAGAGCCAGAACCTTAATAATGATTAAAAATAAAGTGGAATTCCATTACTGCATGGCATCCAGATGCTGCTTAAAATAGGTCTGTAAATTTCCATAAAAATATCACACATAAATACCTGTAACTCAAAAATGCTTTTGCCAAATGTTATGAAACATTACAAGCTTCTTTCATATGTGCTCCAGAACAACTCATTACATTCTGTTGGTACTGCATCCTTAGGTGGCGCTATAACAAATTAAAAATATATTTTTAAGTATTTTTACCAATTCTAGCGCCCCCTGTATGTGCATTTTGATCATAATTGATACACTTCTTCAGAGTAATACCATGCACATGTGTACCCATTTTGGTTTGATTTGGGTGAAGTTTGAATGAGTTATAGCTAAAAGAGTTCATTGGGCTCCGCCCACTTGTGTTTGTTGACATATTGCAGCAACAGCGTGTCCAAATCTAAATGTTTTTTTGATAATTATGTACCTACAGGCAATACACTTTGCAATGAGACCAATTGTGTGTTGATAGGACCAAAACTCACGGACTAGTACGATAAATTCCATAATCACATACCTGACAATTGAAGAAAATCTATAATTTTTTTTAAATAGTTGCAACTGCAATATTGTTAGACACTACGTAGTGTGTATTATGAAACTATTAGCATGTCGATAGGGTAAATTTTCATTGAGATATTCCATATTTTATGTTTAAAAAATATATTGCGCCCCCTTGTGGCTATCAACACGAAATTTTTTTTGCTAATACAAAGTGTGTCCATGAACATACCATGCAAATGCCATGATGATTGGGCATTGTTAAGCCTGTCAAAAAAAATGGTGAATTAAAATTTAAATTTGATTGGCTGTTGACATCGTTAAACGTGCCCGTATTGAGTCGTCCTTAATTTCCCATATGTAGGCTTGCTCACTGATTCAGCATGCCAAATGTCAACTTAATTGGCCTTGTAGATCCTGAGATATTAGCCAAAAGACATTGTTAGCTATAACAGCGCCCCCTATAATAATTCAAGCAACAGCAAATGCATGCTACCTCCAAATCATGTCTAGAAGCGTCGTGTGAAAGGTAATCAGATTTGAGTTAAGCATGAAGGAGTTAAAAGCTGCATTTGTAAGCATTATATGAGATGGGTGGTGGATTATTCACAGTGCAACACTGCCATCTGGTGGTGGTGTTTTGTACTGGACCTTATGGATCAAACCAAGCAGTGCTGTTGGAGCTTTACCCACATACATTTGAACATGAACTACAATCTGAATTATGACCTGATATGCACATATTTGGTATCAGCAGAATCACAAGAACCTGAACCTTAAGGATTATTAACAAAAATGTGGAATTCCATTACTGCATGGCATCCAGATGCTACTAAAAGAGTTCTGTGACTTGCCTTAAAAATATCATACATGAACAGCTGTAACTCAAAAATGCTTTTGTCAAATGTTATGAAACGTCACAGGCTTCTTTCATATGTGCTCCAAAACAAATCATTACATTTTGTTAATAATAAGATAAGACAAGATAATCCTTGGAAGATGGGCTCTCAGCCCTCTTCATGGCACAGTGTGTATCAGTCTGTCACTGCCTGAGAGACAGTGGGTAGCACCGACTTCAGTATAACCCATGCATCACTACTTACAACATATGCCCAATAAGTATGTATGTATATGCTATACAGGTACACATATACAGCTTGTGTGTGTGTGTGTGTGTGTATATATATATATATATATATATATATATATATATATATATATATATATTCATATGTTATATCAATTTGTAAATGTTGGAAAAATATATTATTTAATTATTATTTTTATTATTTACTACTGTTGTCTCTTAGTAAAGCTATTTGAATCTGAGAGAGAGAGAGAGAGATAAGAGGCAGAGAGCATGTCAGAAGGAGAAGGGGGGAAGGGGGACTCTTCAATAATGCCTTTGAATACATTGCTGAGAATAACTCACATATGTTTGACCGCGTACTAGTCTGTGCTTAATGACTTAATATGGACATATGTGGTATCAGCCGAATCACAAGAACCTGAACTTTAATAATTATTAAAAAAAAGTTGAAATTTCATTACTGCGTGGCATCCAGGCTCTTCTTAGCACTGGTGTGTACCTTGCATTCTAAACATGACACATAAACAGCTGTAAGTCAAAAATGCTTTTGCCAAATGTTATGAAAAAACACAAGCTTCTTTCATATGTGCTTCAGAACAGATCAATACATTTTGTTGGTACTGCATCCATAGGTGGCGCTATAACAATTTAAAAACTTATTTTTATGCATTTTTTCCAATTGTAGCGCCCCCTGTATGTGCATTTTGATCATATTTGAAACACCTCTTCAGAGGAACATATTGCACATGTGTACCCATTTTGGTTTGATTTGGGTGAACTTTGAATGAGTTATAGCTAAAAGAGTGCATCGGGCTCCGCCCACTTGTGTTTGTTGACGTATTGCAGCAACAGCGTGTCCAAATCTAAACATTTTTTTAATAATTATTGACCTACAGGCAATACACTTTGCAATGAGACCAATTGTGTGTTGATAGGATCAAAACTCCCGGACTAGTACGATAAATTCCATAATCACATACCTGACAATTGAAGAAAATCTATACATTTTTTTTAAATAGTTGCAATTGCAATATTGTTAGACACTACGTACAGTATATTATGAAACTATTAACATGTCGATAGGTTAAATTTTCACGGAGATATTCCATATTTCATGTTTAAAAAATAAGTTGCGCCCCCTTGTGGCTATCAACACGACATTTTTTCTGCAAATACAAAGTGTGTCCATGAACATACCATGCAAATGCCATGATGATTGGGCATTGTTAAGCCTGTCAAAAAAATGATGAAATAAAACTGAAATTTGATTGGCTGTTGACATCGTTAAACGTGCCCGTATTGAGTCGTCCTTAATTTCCCATATGTAGGCTTGCTGACAGAACCAGCATGCCAAATGTCAACTTAATTGACCTTGTAGATCCTGAGATATTAGCCAAAAGACATTGTTAGCTATAACAGCGCCCCCTATAATATTTCATGCAACAGCAAATGCATGCTACCTCAGAATCATGTCTAGAAGCAACGTGTGAAAGGTCATCAGATTTGAGTTAAGCATGAAGGAGTTACAGATGTTTGAGTAAAATTTGCAATTCACGGTACACATTCATTTGCATATGTCGGCCATCTTGTTTCGAAATGTCTGGATGTTTTTGATATTTATTGACCAGCTCACTCCAGTGAACGTTTTGACACCAAGGTCATGGGGATCAGACAAAAATCCAGGGACTAGTTCACAAAAATAGATTTTGCAAATTATGCTAATTAGCAAAAAATCTAAGTAGGCGGAGCTTAGTGGTTCTATCGACCTTTTTGATTCATCGGGACCCAAGGATCATGTAGAAACAAAAATTTCGTCTCTACGCTACACGGCGTGGAAAATCCTTTAATGAAAGCGTTTTCTTTCGCTGCAGCGCCCCCTTGAGGCCAATCAAGCTGATATTTTGCGCCTGAGTAGCGGGGGGGTTTACTAATTTTTGACCAAATATGAAGTCTGTAGGCCTTACGGTTTGGGCTGTGCGATCCGTTTTAAGGCAGAATTTTATTAGGAAGAATAATAATAATAAATATAGCCGCAAGCGGCGATTTACGGCTTCCTCGCTGTCCATGCAATGCATTTGCTTACTTTTGCCACTTTGAGATCATACACAACATTGCATACTCACTGCTGACTTAGGAGATCCAAAATTTCTGATTTTGATCTGTCTGTGAGCCTCAAGCACCATTGCTAAGCATTATGAGATGGGTGGTGGATTATTCACAGTGCAACACTGCCATCTGGTGGTGATGTTTTGTACTGGACCTTATAGATCAAACCAAGCAGTGCTGTTGGAGCTTTACCCACATACATTTGAACATGAACTACAATCTGAATTATGACCTGATATGCACATATCAGCAGAATCACAAGAACCTGAACCTTAATGATTATTAAAATAATGTGGAATTCCATTACTGCATGGCATCCAGATGCTACTAAAAGAGGTCTGTGACTTGCCTTAAAAATATCACACATGAACAGCTGTAACTAAAAAATGCTTTTGTCAATTGTTATGAAACGTCACAAGCTTCTTTCATATGTGATCCAAAACAAATCATTACATTTTGTTAATAATAAGATAAGATAAGATAATCCTTGGATGATGGGCTCCCAGCCCTCTTCACTGCACAGTGTGTATCAGTCTGTCACTGCCTGAGAGACAGTGGGTAGCACCGACCTCAGTATAACCCATGCATCACTACTTACAACATATACACAATAAGTATGTATGTATATGCTATACAGGTACACATATACAGCTTGTGTATATATATGTATATTCATATGTTACATCAATTTGTAAATGTTGGAAAAATATATATTTTAATTATTATTTTTATTATTAACTACTGTTGTCTCTTAGTAAAGCTATTAGAATCTGTGAGAGTGAATGAGAGAGAGAGAGAGAGAGAGAGAGAGAGAGAGAGATAAGAGGCAGAGAGCATGTCAGAAGGAATAAGAGGGAAGGGGGGAAGGGGGACTCTTCAATAATGCCTTTGAATACATTGCTGAGAATAACTCACATATGTTTGACCGCGAACTAGTCTGTGCTTAATGACTTAATATGGACATATGTGGTATCAGCAGAATCACAAGAACCTGAACTTTAATAATTATCAAAAAAAAAGTTGAAATTTCATTACTGCGTGGCATCCAGGCTCTGCTTAGCACTGGTGTGTAACTTGCATTCTAAACATGACACATAAAGAGCTGTAAGTCAAAAATGCTTTTGCCAAATGTTATGAAAAAACACAAGCTTCTTTCATATGTGCTTCAGAACAGATCAATACATTTTGTTGGTACTGCATCCATAGGTGGCGCTATAACAAATTAAAAAACATATTTTTAAGTAGTTTTTCCAATTCTAGCGCCCCCTGTATGTGCATTTTGATCATAATTGATACACTTCTTCAGAGTCATACCATGCACATGTGTACCAATTTTGGTTTGATTTGAGTGAAGTTTGAATGAGTTATAGCTAAAAGAGTGCATTGGGCTCCGCCCACTTGTGTTCGTTGACGTATTGCAGCAACAGCGTGTCCAAATCTAAACATTTTTTTGATAATTATTTACCTACAGGCAATACACTTTGCAATGAGACCAATTGTGTGTTGATAGGATCAAAACTCACGGACTAGTACGATAAATTCCATAATCACATACCTGACAACTGAAGAAAATCTATAATTTTTTTTAAATACTTGCAATTGCAATATTGTTAGACACTACGTACAGTATATTATGAAACTATTAACATGTCGATAGGGTAAATTTTCACTGAGATATTCCATATTTCATGTTTAAAAAATAAATTGCGCCCCCTTGTGGCTATCAACACGAAAATTTTTCTGCAAATACTAAGTGTGTCCATGAACATACTATGCCAATGTCATGATGATTGGGCATTGTTAAGCCTGTCAAAAAAATGATGAAATAAAACTGAAATTTGATTGGCTGTTGACATCATTAAACGTGCCCGTATTGAGTCGTCCTTAATTTCCCATATGTAGGCATGCTCACTGAACCAGCATGCCAAATGTCAACTTAATTGGCCTTGTAGATGCTGAGATATTAGCCAAAAGACATTGCTAGCTATAACAGCGCCCCCTATAATATTTCAGGCAACAGCAAATGCATGCTACCTCAGAATCATGTCTAGAAGCAACGTGTGAAAGGTCATCAGATTTGAGTTAAGCATGAAGGAGTTACAGATTTTTAAGTAAAATTTGCAATTCACGGTACACATTCATTTGCATATGTCGGCCATCTTGTTTCGAAATGTCAGGATGTTTTTGATAATTATTGACCAGCTCACTCCTGTGAACGTTTTGACACCAAGGTCATGGGGATCAGAAAAAAATCCAGGGACTAGTTCGCGAAAATAGATTTTGCGAATTATGCTAATTAGCAAAAAATCTAAGTAGGCGGAGCTTAGTGGCTGTATGTACCTTTTTGATTCATCAGGACCCAAGGATCATGTAGAAAAAAAAATTTCATCTCTACGCCACACGGCGTGGAAAATCCTTTAATGAAAGCGTTTTTCTTTGCTGTAGCGCCCCCTTGAGGCCAAATACGCTGTTATTTTCCACGATCGTAGAGTGTGACCTTATTTATCTGGTGACCCAGTACCAAGTCTGTAGGCCTTACGGTTTGGGCTGTGCGATCCGTTTCAGGCGAAATTTGGGGGAAGAATAATAATAATAATAAAAATCAGAACAAAAACAATAGGCTTCCTTTGCACGTTGTGCTCGGAAGCCTAAATATAGCCGCAAGCGACAATTAACGGGGTTCTCGCAGAATAGGCCTGTTTGGAAAAAATAGGCCTACATCGCTGATATGGTACCCTTAAAATCATGTCCTTAAGTAGAATCTGAAATTTGAACCCATTTGAATAAAGTATGGAGGAGTTACAGACGTTCAAGTAAAACATACGATAAGCCGAAGAGGTTCATTTGCACATGGCAGCCATCTTGAATCGAAATGTCAACATTCATTCTATAATTAGACATGGTCAGACTCTTGTGAACGTTTTGGCACAAAGCTCAAGAGAATTGGACAAAAATTCACAGACTTGTGGAAAAAAGTAAGTTTAGCTAATTATGCATATTAGCTCAAAATCTAAGTGGGCGGAGGTAAATGGTCCAAATGGCAGATTAGTTTGAATTAAGCCAAGGAATCAGGGAAAAAAAAGATTTCGTCTCTAGGCCTTACGGTGTAGGAGATATAGACCTAAACGCGTATCCCTTTTCTATATCGCCACCATGTGGCCAAAGAGTGTCATTTTCCTTGGCTGAGTCATGTCATACCTGCTGTACCTTGCTGGCAAGTGAAGTGTTTCTGGACCTTATGGTCTTTGCTCAACATTGCATTTTGCCTCAGATCCACTGTAGTTCAACATCACAATGTATAGTCTTATATGAGAAAGCTGTTATTTCTCACCAGCAGATGGCAGTCTGTTTGGATCAGAAATATTTCACAAACAGAAATATTTGAGCGTGTACTCCTATGTGGATAATTACCTTACATGGGCATATGTGGTATCAGCTGAATCCTAAGGATCTGAACTTTAATAATTATCAAAAAAAACTTGCACTTCTATTACTATGTAGCTTACAGGCCCCTCCCAAAAAGAGAGATCCAGCATGTATTCCACAAGTCAAATGTATGCTATATATGTACACATATATACACCTATAACTCAAAAACGCTTTCACCAAAAATTTCAAAATTTCACAAGCTTGATAAGCCTGAGGAGCAGATGTCATAATTAAATTGTGGTGCCACTGCAATCCTAGATGGCGCTATAACACAAAAAATACTTTTTAATAAGTTATTGTCCAATTGTAGCGCCCCCTTTGGGTGGATTTAGGCCATAATAGACATGCTCCTTCAAGGTATGGTCTTACATAATCCTATAAAGTTTGGTCTGGATTGGGCTTCTTTTCTTGGAGTTATAGATGAAAGAACCTATAAAGCAGCTCACACTTCAGTTTATTGACATGTTGTAACAACACAATGTTAAAAAGTCATACTTTTTTTTAAAGATTGTTGACCTAGAGACTCTGCAGATTGCAACAAAACCAATTGTTTGGGAATAGCTTCAGATTCCACGGACTAGTTCGAAAACCTCAATTTTCAAACAACTGGCCATTGAGAAAAAACAATACATTTCTCGACAATACTTGCTAATACAAAGTTGTTAGGCAATATACAGAGTACAGAGTCCAGCAAACTGCATGTCAATATGCTTAATTTTCGCTGAGATATTACATATTTTCTTGTTATAGCGCCCCCTAGTGGCTATCGTTACGAAACGTCTTCTGCTCTTAGGAAGTGCGTCCATGGACATGCCAGTCAAGTATCATAATGATTGACCTTTGTCAAGCTTGTCAGGGAGCTGCTGAGTTCTGATTGGCCGATGACGTTACAATTTGGCGAGTATCAACTTGTCCTTTATTTTCCACTTAGAGCCTTGCCTAAAGCAGCTGTATTCCAAGCGGCGGACCGATCGGACTTGCGGATGTTGAGATATGAATTTCTAGTATTTAGAGCGCCCCCTATGTGAATTTTCGCACCACCGACGACATGCTACCTCAAAATCATGTCCCTAAGCAGAATCTGAAATTGCAACCCATTTGAGTAAAGTATGCAGAAGTAACAGCTGTTCATGTAAAAAGGGTGATAAGCCGATAAGGTTCATTTGCATATGGCAGCTACATTGAATTGAAATGTCAACGTTTTTTTGATGATTATTAAGCTTCAGACTCCTGCGAACGTTTTGACACCAAGCTCAAGAAAATTGGACAAAAATCCACAGACTAGTACGCAAAAGTAGGTTTTGCAAATTATGCAAAATAGCAAAAAATCTAAGTGGGCGGAGCTTAGTGGTTGTATCGACCTTTTTGATTCGGCAGGACTCAAGGAATCAGGGGGAATAAAAATTTCGTCTCTACGCCTCACGTGGTAGAAGCCCCGTAAGAAAAGGTGTTGTCCTTCGCTGTAGCGCCCCCATGAGGCCAATCAGTCTGATTTTTTGCGCCTGAGTAGCGGGAGGGTTTACTACCTACTGGCCAAGCCTCAAGTCTGTAGGCCTTACGGTTTGGGCTGTGCGATCACTTTTAGTGCAGAAAAAGAACCGGAAGAATAATAATAATAAAAATCCTAACAATTATAATAGGGTTTCAAGCACTTCGTGCTCGAACCCCTAAAAATCAGAACAAAAACAATAGGCTTCCTTTGCACTTTGTGCTCGGAAGCCTAATAATAATAAAAATCAGAACAAAAACAATAGGCTTCCTTTGCACTTTGTGCTCGGAAGCCTAATAATAATAAAAATCAGAACAAAAACAATAGGCTTCCTTTGCACGTTGTGCTCGGAAGCCTAAATATAGCCGCAAGCGACAATTCCCGGGGTCCAAGCTGGTATTCGCTGGTAGAAGAACAATGTGCTAGCATATGAGCTGTCCTGAGATAGTAGGGGCTTTTGGGGAAGTTTGTGTAGTATTTGTAAGGTGTTTTATTCATATGAGCTGTCCTGAGATAGTAGGGGCTTTTGGGGAAGTTTGTTTAGTGTTTGTAAGATGTTTTATTCATATGAGCTGTCCTGAGATAGTAGGGGCTTTTGGGGAAGTTTGTGTAGTGTTTGTAAAGTGTTTTATTCATATGAGCTGTCCTGAGATAGTAGGGGCTTTTGGGGAAGTTTGTTTAGTGTTTGTAAGATGTTTTATTCATATGAGCTGTCCTGAGATAGTAGGGGCTTTTGGGGAAGTTTGTGTAGTGTTTGTAAGGTATTTTATTCATATGAGCTGTCCTGAGATAGTAGGGGCTTTTGGGGAAGTTTGTGTAGTGTTTGTAAGATGTTTTATTCATATGAGCTGTCCTGAGATCGTAGGGGCTTTTGGGGAAGTTTGTGTAGTGTTTGTAAGATGTTTCATTCATATGAGCTGTCCTGAGATAGTAGGGGCTTTTGGGGAAGTTTGTGTAGTGTTTGTAAGATGTTTTATTCACATGAGCTGTCCTGAGATCGTAGGGGCTTTTGGGGAAGTTTGTGTAGTGTTTGTAAGGTGTTTTATTCATATGAGCTGTCCTGAGATAGTAGGGGCTTTTGGGGAAGTTTGTGTAGTGTTTGTAAGGTGTTCCATGCTGTTCTGGCATCTCTTTGGAAGTGTAGCGTGAGATGGATTAGTAGCGGATGACAGACACAGTATAGAGCACAGAAGTCACTCTGGAGTTGCACTCTGGTTTCTCACCCTAATGTTCAGGAGCCCCAAACAGCAGATATGATGTGGAGTGGCTTGTACTCGAGTCTGTTATCAGTGGACAGAAGACACTCTCTGCTGGCAGTGTTTGGTTGTGGACTATTCTCTGTCCAGCAGTGATGCTGAGGGATTTAAAATGCCAACACCTGAGTCATACCTGCTGTATGGAGGTATGGGTGTCCAGACCATTGAAGAGCAGGGTGAAAGTGAGCAGTCTTTGCAGAGCAGGAGCGTAGCATATGACAGTTCCTGATACAGGAGCCACACTTTAATATAGATTTTGTAGTGCTTTAAAATGTGATCCTTGGTGCTCTGGATTGTAAGAAGAAGGGGTAGTAGATGAGTGGGTAAATTTCTGTTCTGCAGGCAGGTGAACATGGGGCTTGGGTTACAGAGACAGCACAGAGCACAGAACTGACTCTGGAATTTCACCCTGGATTCTGACCCAATGTTCAGGACATCCACAAAGTATATTTAATATGGGTGGTGGATAATTCTCAGCACTGCAGTGACACTAACATTGTGGTGATAGGTCAGTGTGTGTAGTGCTCTTATGAGTGGATAAGACACAGCAGTGCTGCTAGACATTTTAACACCTGTGTCAACTCACTGTCCACACTGAGATACATATATGTTATTGGTCAAACTTATAGACATAAATTCAGACACAGTTGCTCATACATTCTCAGCATTGTAGTGACACTGACATTGTGATGCTATGTCAGTGTTTATTGTGCTCTCATGAGTGGATCAGACAGAACAGTGCTGCTGGATAATTTTAAAACCTGTTTCCACTCACTGCCTACACAGTTACACACACATACTCTGTTGGTCCACATTATAGATAAAAAAGGCAGAGACAGTAGGTCATACATTTGCAGCATATCTGCTGTGTGTGTGTCCTGACCATTGAAGAACATGTGAAAGGGAGCAATGAAAGTATGCAGAGCAAGAGGTGCACCCCTTTCTGTAAAGTGCTCCTTCGGACAGTGGAGCTGAAAACTTGGACACTGAAACAAAAATAAGGAACCAATCATGATGTTATTGTTGATTTGTTTAGATATGCCTTCAATTGTCTCTGTCCTCTGGCCCTCTCTGACTGGCAGGGGGGAGGGGAGGGGGAGAGGTGACAGTCTGTGTGTGAGAAGGAGAGGGAGGGGCTGAGGGGGGAATCTGCATAGCTAGTCTGCAGGGGTGGGTATAAATGAGATATAACGGACATATATTTGATCAAGAACTAGTCCTTGGATCAAAACCCAATATAGACATATGTGGTATCATGAGAATCGTAAGAACCTGAACTTTCATTACTGTGTGATTGCAGCCTCTGCTTAAATAGAGATGTGCAGCTTGCCGTTGAAACATCACATAAAAAACAGCTGTAACTCAAAAATGCTTTAGGCATATGTTATGAAAATGCACAAGGTCCTTTTCCATGATGTTCAGAATATATCTCATCTTGCTGGTACTGCATCTCTAGGTGGCGGTGTAATCAATTAATAACCTGTGCAACCAGTTGCTGTCTAATTGTAGCGCCCCCTTTCTGTGCAATGTGGTCACATTTGGCATACTACTTCAGAGTAATGACGTACATATGTGTACCAAGTTGTGTTTGATTTGGGTGAAGTTTGTTGTAGTTATAGCTCAAAGAGTGCATCGAGGCCCGCCCATGAATATTTGTTAAATAACTGCCACAACAGCGTGTCAAAAGTTCTAGATTTTTTTGATAATTATTTACCTACAGGCTATACAGACTTCAAAAATACCAGTTGTTTATTGATAAGACAAATTTCCAGGGAGGAGTGCGAAAAGCTCTATTTTCACATACCTGACTATTGTGGATAAACTATGCATTTTTTGACAATAGTTGTAATTACAAAGTTGTAAGGCAATTTGCAGAGTATGAAATAAAGCAAACTGCTTGTTAATATGTTTATATTTCGCTGAGATGATCCATATTTGCATGTTGATAAATTTAATTGCGCCCCCTAGTGGCTATCGTTATGAAACATTTTATGTGCTCAGGAAGTGGGGCCATGGACATACCATGCAAGTGTCATGATGATAGGACCTTGTTAAGGTCATGAAACAGCTGCTGAAATTTGATTGGCCGATGGCGGACATGTTTTTTTGAATATGACATCATCGTCATATAATCTGTGTCAGCTCATCACACACCACATGCATACCAAGCGGCATGTCAATGGGACAATCCTGTGAAGCGTAACAAATTCTTTGCTGTTATAGCGCCCCCTAGGCTTGCAGTTGCACAACCAAGTACTCATGTCTTCCAGCCCTTATAGGGATCAAGCATGTGAAGTATCGTAGCATTTGGAGAAAGCGTTTGCGAGTTATAGCTGTATTTGTCTGATTTTTGGAACACGAGCTGTACCCCTGTATTTGGGCGGAGTCTGGAAGCCAAGCAGTGATGAAATTCCAACTTTTTTTGGATAATTATTAAAGTTCAGGTTCTTAGGATTCTGCTGATACCACATATGTCCATATTGGGTACATTTCCAGAGACTAGTTCGCGCTCAAAAATTTGTGCGATTTTGCATATTATGCAAATTAGCTCAAAATCTAAGTAGGCGGAGCTTATGGGTTCTTGAGGCTTTTTTGTAGGGTCTGACCAGAGGAATCTGGGAAAAAAAGAATTTCGTTTCTACGCCACACGGGGTAGGAGATATAGCGCCACCATCAGGCTGATCGGGCTGATTTTTTGCGCCTGAGTAGCGGGAGGGTTTACTACCAGTTGACCAAATGACAAGTCTGTAGGACCTACGGTTTGGGCTGCCCATCGCGTTTCATCGGAGAAAAAGAAGAAAAGAAAACCAAATATAGCCGCAAGCGGCGATTTGCGGCTTCCTCGCTTTGTATGAAATAAATTTGCTTACTTTTGCCACTTCAAGATCATACACAACATTACATACTCACAGCTGACATAGCAGATTTCTGATTTTGATCCGTCTGTGAGCCTCAAGCTGCATTTGTAAACATTATATGAGATGGGTGGTGGATAATTCACAGTGCAACACTGCCATCTGGTGGTGGTGTTTTGTACTGGACCTTATGGATCAAACCAAGCAGTGCTGTTGGAGCTTTACCCACATACATTTGAACATGAACTACAATGTGAATTATGACCCGATATGCACATATTTGGTATCAGCAGAATCACAAGAGCCAGAACCTTAATAATGATTAAAAATAAAGTGGAATTCCATTACTGCATGGCATCCAGATGCTGCTTAAAATAGGTCTGTAAATTTCCATAAAAATATCACACATAAATACCTGTAACTCAAAAATGCTTTTGCCAAATGTTATGAAACATTACAAGCTTCTTTCATATGTGCTCCAGAACAACTCATTACATTCTGTTGGTACTGCATCCTTAGGTGGCGCTATAACAAATTAAAAATATATTTTTAAGTATTTTTACCAATTCTAGCGCCCCCTGTATGTGCATTTTGATCATAATTGATACACTTCTTCAGAGTAATACCATGCACATGTGTACCCATTTTGGTTTGATTTGGGTGAAGTTTGAATGAGTTATAGCTAAAAGAGTTCATTGGGCTCCGCCCACTTGTGTTTGTTGACGTATTGCAGCAACAGCGTGTCCAAATCTAAATGTTTTTTTGATAATTATGTACCAACAGGCAATACACTTTGCAATGAGACCAATTGTGTGTTGATAGGACCAAAACTCACGGACTAGTACGATAAATTCCATAATCACATACCTGACAATTGAAGAAAATCTATAATTTTTTTTAAATAGGTGCAACTGCAATATTGTTAGACACTACGTAGTGTGTATTATGAAACTATTAGCATGTCGATAGGGTAAATTTTCATTGAGATATTCCATATTTTATGTTTAAAAAATATATTGCGCCCCCTTGTGGCTATCAACACGAAATTTTTTTTGCTAATACAAAGTGTGTCCATGAACATACCATGCAAATGCCATGATGATTGGGCATTGTTAAGCCTGTCAAAAAAAATGGTGAATTAAAATTTAAATTTGATTGGCTGTTGACATCGTTAAACGTGCCCGTATTGAGTCGTCCTTAATTTCCCATATGTAGGCTTGCTCACTGATTCAGCATGCCAAATGTCAACTTAATTGGCCTTGTAGATCCTGAGATATTAGCCAAAAGACATTGTTAGCTATAACAGCGCCCCCTATAATAATTCAAGCAACAGCAAATGCATGCTACCTCCAAATCATGTCTAGAAGCGCCGTGTGAAAGGTAATCAGATTTGAGTTAAGCATGAAGGAGTTAAAAGCTGCATTTGTAAGCATTATATGAGATGGGTGGTGGATTATTCACAGTGCAACACTGCCATCTGGTGGTGGTGTTTTGTACTGGACCTTATGGATCAAACCAAGCAGTGCTGTTGGAGCTTTACCCACATACATTTGAACATGAACTACAATCTGAATTATGACCTGATATGCACATATTTGGTATCAGCAGAATCACAAGAACCTGAACCTTAAGGATTATTAACAAAAATGTGGAATTCCATTACTGCATGGCATCCAGATGCTACTAAAAGAGTTCTGTGACTTGCCTTAAAAATATCATACATGAACAGCTGTAACTCAAAAATGCTTTTGTCAAATGTTATGAAACGTCACAGGCTTCTTTCATATGTGCTCCAAAACAAATCATTACATTTTGTTAATAATAAGATAAGACAAGATAATCCTTGGATGATGGGCTCTCAGCCCTCTTCATGGCACAGTGTGTATCAGTCTGTCACTGCCTGAGAGACAGTGGGTAGCACCGACTTCAGTATAACCCATGCATCACTACTTACAACATATGCCCAATAAGTATGTATGTATATGCTATACAGGTACACATATACAGCTTGTGTGTGTGTGTGTGTGTATATATATATATATATATATATATATATATATATATATATATATATATATATATATATATATATATATATATATATATATATATATATTCATATGTTATATCAATTTGTAAATGTTGGAAAAATATATTATTTAATTATTATTTTTATTATTTAAAGCTATTTGAATCTGAGAGAGAGAGAGAGAGATAAGAGGCAGAGAGCATGTCAGAAGGAGAAGGGGGGAAGGGGGACTCTTCAATAATGCCTTTGAATACATTGCTGAGAATAACTCACATATGTTTGACCGCGTACTAGTCTGTGCTTAATGACTTAATATGGACATATGTGGTATCAGCCGAATCACAAGAACCTGAACTTTAATAATTATTAAAAAAAAGTTGAAATTTCATTACTGCGTGGCATCCAGGCTCTTCTTAGCACTGGTGTGTACCTTGCATTCTAAACATGACACATAAACAGCTGTAAGTCAAAAATGCTTTTGCCAAATGTTATGAAAAAACACAAGCTTCTTTCATATGTGCTTCAGAACAGATCAATACATTTTGTTGGTACTGCATCCATAGGTGGCGCTATAACAAATTAAAAACTTATTTTTATGCATTTTTTCCAATTGTAGCGCCCCCTGTATGTGCATTTTGATCATATTTGAAACACTTCTTCAGAGGAACATATTGCACATGTGTACCCATTTTGGTTTGATTTGGGTGAACTTTGAATGAGTTATAGCTAAAAGAGTGCATCGGGCTCCGCCCACTTGTGTTTGTTGACGTATTGCAGCAACAGCGTGTCCAAATCTAAACATTTTTTTAATAATTATTGACCTACAGGCAATACACTTTGCAATGAGACCAATTGTGTGTTGATAGGATCAAAACTCCCGGACTAGTACGATAAATTCCATAATCACATACCTGACAATTGAAGAAAATCTATACATTTTTTTTAAATAGTTGCAATTGCAATATTGTTAGACACTACGTACAGTATATTATGAAACTATTAACATGTCGATAGGTTAAATTTTCACGGAGATATTCCATATTTCATGTTTAAAAAATAAGTTGCGCCCCCTTGTGGCTATCAACACGACATTTTTTCTGCAAATACAAAGTGTGTCCATGAACATACCATGCAAATGCCATGATGATTGGGCATTGTTAAGCCTGTCAAAAAAATGATGAAATAAAACTGAAATTTGATTGGCTGTTGACATCATTAAACGTGCCCGTATTGAGTCGTCCTTAATTTCCCATATGTAGGCTTGCTGACAGAACCAGCATGCCAAATGTCAACTTAATTGGCCTTGTAGATCCTGAGATATTAGCCAAAAGACATTGTTAGCTATAACAGCGCCCCCTATAATATTTCATGCAACAGCAAATGCGTGCTACCTCAGAATCATGTCTAGAAGCAACGTGTGAAAGGTCATCAGATTTGAGTTAAGCATAAAGGAGTTACAGGTGTTTGAGTAAAATTTGCAATTCACGGTACACATTCATTTGCATATGTCGGCCATCTTGTTTCGAAATGTCAGGATGTTTGTAATAATTATTGACCAGCTCACTCCTGTGAACGTTTTGACACCAAGGTCATGGGGATCAGACAAAAATCCAGGGACTAGTTCACGAAAATAGATTTTGCAAATTATGCTAATTAGCAAAAAATCTAAGTAGGCGGAGCTTAGTGGTTCTATGTACCTTTTTGATTCATCAGGACCCAAGGATCATGTAGAAAAAAAAATTTCGTCTCTACGCCACACGGCGTGGAAAATCCTTTAATGAAAGCGTTTTCTGTCGCTGTAGCGCCCCCTTGAGGCCAATCAGGCTGATATTTTGCGCCTGAGTAGCGGGAGGGTTTACTATCTTTTAACCAAGTATGAAGTCTGTAGGCCTTACGGTTTGGGCTGTGCGATCCGTTTTAAGGCAGAATTTTTGTTCGGAATAATAATAATAATATTAATAATAATAATAAAAATCAGAACAAAAACAAAAGGCTTCTTTGCACTTCGTGCTCAGAAGCCTAAATATAGCCGCAAGCGACAATTAACGGGGTTCTCGCAGAATAGGCCTGTTTGGAAAAAATAGGCCTACATCGCTGATATGGTACCCTTAAAATCATGTCCTTAAGTAGAATCTGAAATTTGAACCCATTTGAATAAAATATGGAGGAGTTACAGACGTTCAAGTAAAACATACGATAAGCCGAAGAGGTTCATTTGCACATGGCAGCCTTCTTGAATCGAAATGTCAACATTCATTCTATAATTATACATGGTCAGACTCTTGTGAACGTTTTGGCACAAAGCTCAAGAGAATTGGACAAAAATTCACAGACTTGTGGAAAAAAGTAAGTTTAGCTAATTATGCATATTTGCTCAAAATCTAAGTGGGCGGAGGTAAATGGTCCAAATGGCAGATTAGTTTGAATTAAGCCAAGGAATCAGGGAAAAAAAAGATTTCGTCTCTAGGCCTTACGGTGTAGGAGATATAGACCTAAACGCGTATCCCTTTTCTATATCGCCACCATGTGGCCAAAGAGTGTCATTTTCCTTGGCTGAGTCATGTCATACCTGCTGTACCTTGCTGGCAAGTGAAGTGTTTCTGGACCTTATGGTCTTTGCTCAACATTGCATTTTGCCTCAGATCCACTGTAGTTCAACATCACAATGTATAGTCTTATATGAGAAAGCTGTTATTTCTCACCAGCAGATGGCAGTCTGTTTGGATCAGAAATATTTCACAAACAGAAATATTTGAGCGTGTACTCCTATGTGGATAATTACCTTACATGGGCATATGTGGTATCAGCTGAATCCTAAGGATCTGAACTTTAATAATTATCAAAAAAAACTTGCACTTCTATTACTATGTAGCTTACAGGCCCCTCCCAAAAAGAGAGATCCAGCATGTATTCCACAAGTCAAATGTATGCTATATATGTACACATATATACACCTATAACTCAAAAACGCTTTCACCAAAAATTTCAAAATTTCACAAGCTTGATAAGCCTGAGGAGCAGATGTCATAATTAAATTGTGGTGCCACTGCAATCCTAGATGGCGCTATAACACAAAAAATACTTTTTAATAAGTTATTGTCCAATTGTAGCGCCCCCTTTGGGTAGATTTAGGCCATAATAGACATGCTCCTTCAAGGTATGGTCTTACATAATCCTATAAAGTTTGGTCTGGATTGGGCTTCTTTTCTTGGAGTTATAGATGAAAGAACCTATAAAGCAGCTCACACTTCAGTTTATTGACATGTTGTAACAACACAATGTTAAAAAGTCATACTTTTTTTAAAGATTGTTGACCTACAGACTCTACAGATTGCAACAAAACCAATTGTTTGGGAATAGCTTCAGATTCCACGGACTAGTTCGAAAACCTCAATTTTCAAACAACTGGCCATTGAGAAAAAACAATACATTTCTCGACAATACTTGCTATTACAAAGTTGTTAGGCAATATACAGAGTACAGAGTCCAGCAAACTGCATGTCAATATGCTTAATTTGCGCTGAGATATTACATATTTTCTTGTTATAGCGCCCCCTAGTGGCTATCGTTACGAAACGTCTTCTGCTCTTAGGAAGTGCGTCCATGGACATGCCAGTCAAGTATCATAATGATTGACCTTTGTCAAGCTTGTCAGGGAGCTGCTGAGTTCTGATTGGCCGATGACGTTACAATTTGGCGAGTATCAACTTGTCCTTTATTTTCCACTTAGAGCCTTGCCTAAAGCAGCTGTATTCCAAGCGGCGGACCGATCGGACCTGCGGATGTTGAGATATGAATTTCTAGTATTTAGAGCGCCCCCTATGTGAATTTTCGCACCACCGACGACATGCTACCTCAAAATCATGTCCCTAAGCAGAATCTGAAATTGCAACCCATTTGAGTAAAGTATGAAGAAGTAACAGCTGTTCATGTAAAAAGGGTGATAAGCCGATAAGGTTCATTTGCATATGGCAGCTACATTGAATTGAAATGTCAACGTTTTTTTGATGATTATTAAGCTTCAGACTCCTGCGAACGTTTTGACACCAAGCTCAAGAAAATTGGACAAAAATCCACAGACTAGTACGCAAAAGTAGGTTTTGCAAATTATGCAAAATAGCAAAAAATCTAAGTGGGCGGAGCTTAGTGGTTGTATCGACCTTTTTGATTCGGCAGGACTCAAGGAATCAGGGGGAAAAAAAATTTCGTCTCTACGCCTCACGTGGTAGAAGCCCCGTAAGAAAAGGTGTTGTCCTTCGCTGTAGCGCCCCCATGAGGCCAATCAGTCTGATTTTTTGCGCCTGAGTAGCGGGAGGGTTTACTACCTACTGGCCAAGCCTCAAGTCTGTACGCCTTACGGTTTGGGCTGTGCGATCACTTTTAGTGCAGAAAAAGAACCGGAAGAATAATAATAATAAAAATCCTAACAATTGTAATAGGGTTTCAAGCACTTCGTGCTCGAACCCCTAAATATAGCCGCAAGCGGCAATTAACGGGGTTCTCGCTTAACAGGCCTGTTTGGAAGCAATAGGCCTACATCGCTGCCATGCTACCTTTAAAAGCATTTCTATAAGTAGAATCTTAAATTTGAACCCATTTGAGCAAAGTATGGAGTTAGAGATGTTCAAGTAAAACCTATGATAAGCTGAAGAGGTTCATTTGCCATCATGAATCAAAATGTCAATTAATTCTATAATTACCTAGGGTCAGACTCATGTGAACGTTTTGGCACCAAGCTCAAGGGACTTGGTGAAAAATTCATAGACTTATTGACAAAAGTATGTTTTGCAAATTATGCAAATTAGCTCAAAATCTAAGTGGGCTGAGCTTTATGATCCAACAGCAAATTAGTTTGTCTTAAGCCAAGGAATAAGGGACAAAAAGATTTCATCTCTAGGCCTTACGGTGTAGGAGATATAGACCTCAATGCTTTTCCCTTTGCTATAGCGCCACCATCTGGCCAAAGAATGTCATTTTCCTTGGCTGAGTCATTTTACACCTGCTGGACCTTGCTGCCAAGGGAGGTGTTTCTGGGCCTTATGGTCTTTGCTCCACATTGCATTTTGCATAATGTCTCAGAGCCACTGTAGTTCAACAGCACAATGTATAGCCTTAGACTGCCATCTGCTGGTGAGAAATGACTACTTTCCCATATTTTTAGATCAGCCATGAAAGCACATACAGAAAGATTTAAGCATGTACTCCTATGTGGATATTTACCTAACATGGGCATGTACGGTATCAGCTGAATCCTAAGGATCTGAACTTTAACAAAAAATTGTTGCACTTTTATTACTATGTAGCTTACAGGCCACTCCCAATAACACAGATCTAGCATGTATTCCTCAAGTCAAATATAAGCTATATGTGTACACTAATATACACCTATAACTCAAAAATGCTTTCCCCAAAAATTTTAAAACGTCACATACTTGATCAGACTGAGGACCAGATGTCATAATTAAGTTGGGGTGCCACTGCGTTCCTAGATGGCGCTATAACATAAAAAAGCCCATTTAATCAGTTTTTGTCCAATTGTAGCGCCCCCTTTTGGTAAATTTTGATCATATTGTACATACGTCTTCAGGACAAGACCATACATACTTCTGTCACGTTTGGTCTTGATTGGACTTAATTTGTTTGAGTTATAGCTAAAAGAATGTTTAAAGCTCCCCACACTTCAATTAATTGTTTTATTACAACAAAAGTTTGTCCAAATGTTGAACTTTTTTTGATAATTATTTACCTACAGACTCTGCAGATTCCAACAAGGTCAACTGTTTGGGAATATCGCAAAATTCCACGGACTAGTTCGAAAAGCTTCAATTTTGAACATTTGGAAACTGAGAAAAAGCAAAGCATTTTTTGACAACACTTGCAATTACAAAGTTGTTAGGCCCTCTGCAGAGTATAAAAAGAAGCAAACTGCGTGTCAATATGCTTAATTTTCACAGAGATATATAATATTTTCTTTATATAGCGCCCCCTAGTGGCTATCGTTATGACAATTTTTCTGCTCTTAGGGAGGCCTCCCAGGGACATACCAGTCAAATCCCATGATGATTGGACCTTGTTAAGGTTGTCAAACAGCTGATGACAGCTGATTGGTCGATGACAATCACAAATTTGCTCGAATAGAGTTGTCCTTAATTTTCCCTCTACAGCCTTGCCCATAGAAGCAGCATGCCAAGCGGCGGTCCGATCCGCCTTACGGATGCTGAGATATAAACTTGAAGCATTTACAGCGCCCCCTATATGAATATTGGCTTCTCCTTTGACAAGCTACCTCAGAATCATGTCTGAAAGTAGAATATGAAATGTAAACATATTTGAGTAAACCATGAGTTTGTTATAGATTTTTAAGTAAAACATAAAATAAGCCGAAGAGGTTCATTTGCATATGGCGGCCATCTTGAATCGAAATTTCAACGTTTTTTTGATAATTCTTAAACTACAGGCTCCTGCGAACATTTTGACACCAAGCTCAAGAAAATTGGACAAAAATCCACGGAGGAGTACACAAAAGTAGGTTTTGCAAATTATGCAAAATAGCAAAAATCTAAGTAGGCGGAGCTTAGTGGTTGTATGTACCTTTTTGATTCGGCAGGACCAAAGGAATCAGGGAAAAAAAAAGATTTCGTCTCTACGCCACACGGGGTGGAAAATCTTTTAATGAAAGCATTTTCCTTCGCTGTAGCGCCCCCTTGAGGCCAATTGGGCTGATATTTTGCGCCTGAGTAGCGAGACCGACTACTACCTATTGACCAAGTCTCAAGTGTCTAGGCCTTACGGTTTGGGCTGTGCGATTCGTTTTATGACAGAAAAAGAAAAAGAATAATAATAATAAATATAGCCGCAAGCGGCAATTAACGGGGTTCTCGCTTAACAGGCCTGTTTGGAAGCAATAGGCCTACATCGCTGACATGCTACCTTTAAAAGCATTTCTATAAGTAGAATCTGAAATTTGAACCCATTTGAGCAAAGTATGAAGGAGTTTGAGATGTTCAAGTAAAACCTGTGATAAGCTGAAGAGGTTCATTTGCATATGGCGGCCATCTTGAATCAGAATGTCAACATTCGTTCTATAATTACCTAGGGTCAGACTCGTGAACGTTTTGGCACCAAGCTCAAGGGAATTGGTCAAAAATTCAAAGACTTATTGACAAAAGTATATTTAGCAAATTATGCAAATTAGCTCAAAATCTAAGTGGGCTGAGCTAAATGATCCAATAGCAAATTAGTTTGTCTAAAGTCAAGGAATAAGGGAAAAAAAAGATTTCATCTATAGGCCTTACGGTGTAGGAGATATAGACCGCAATGCTTTTCCCTTTGCTATAGCGCCACCATCTGGCCAAAGAGTGTCATTTTCCTTGGCTGAGTCATTTCACACCTGCTGGATGTTGCTGCCAAGGGAGGTGTTTCTGGGCCTTATGGTCTTTGCTCCACATTGCATTTTGCATAATGTCTCAGAGCCACTGTAGTTCAACAGCACAATGTATAGTTTTAGACTGCCATCTGCTGGTGAGAAATAACTACTTTCACATATATTTAGCTCTGCCATGAATGCACATATTTGCCCTGTGAAGGTCTGGCGTCCCCTCCAGGGTGTATTCCCGCCTTGCGCCCGATGATTCCAGGTAGGCTCTGGACCCCCCGCGACCCTAAGTTGGATAAGCGGTTACAGATAATGGATGGATGGATGGATGAATGCACATATAGAAACATTTGAGCGTGTACTCCTATGTGGATATTTACCTAACATGGACATATGTGGTATTAGCTGAATCCTAAGGATCCGAACTTTAATACTGATCAAAAAATTGTTGCCTTGCGCCCAATGATTCCAGGTAGGCTCTGGACCCACCGCGACCCTGAACTGGATAAGCGGTTACAGATAATGAATGAATGAAAAAATTGTTGCACTTTTATTACTATGTAGCTTACAGGCCCCTCACAATAAGAGAGATCTAGCATGTATTCCACAAGTCAAATATTTGCAATATGTGTACACTAATATACACGTATAACTCAAAAACACTTTCCCCAAAAATTTTAAAACTTCACATGCTTGATCAGACTGAGGAGCAGATGTCATAATTAAGTTGGCGTGCCACTGCATTCCTAGATGGCGCTATAACATAAAAAAGCCAATTAAATCAGTTTTTGTCCAATTGTAGCGCCCCCTTTTGGTAAATTTTGATCATATTGTACATACTTCTTCAGGGTAGGACCATACATACGTCTGTCATGGTTGGTCTTGATTAGACTTAATTTGTTTGAGTTATAGCTAAAAGAATGTTTAAAGCTCCACACGCTTCAATTAATTGTTTTATTACAACAAAAGTTTGTCCAAATGTTGAACTTTTTTTGATAATTATTTACCTACAGACTCTGCAGATTCCAACAAGGTCAACTGTTTGGGAATATCGCAAAATTCCACGGACTAGTTCGAAAAGGTTCAATTTTGAACATTTGGAAGCTGAGAAAAAGCAAAGCATTTTTTGACAACACTTGCAATTACAAAGTTGTTAGGCCCTCTGCAGAGTATATAAAGAAGCAAACTGTGTGTCAATATGCTTAATTTTCACAGAGATATATAATATTTTCTTGACATAGCGCCCCCTAGTGGCTATCGTTATGACAATTTTTCTGCTCTTAGGGAGGCCTACCAGGGACATACCAGTCAAATCCCATGATGATTGGACCTTGTTAAGGTTGTCAAACAGCTGATGACAGCTGATTGGTCGATGACAATCACAATTTTGCTCGAATCGAGTTGTCCTTAATTTTCCCTCTACAGCCTTGCCCATAGAAGCAGCATGCCAAGCGGCGGTCCGATCCGCCTTACGGATGCTGAGATATAAACTTGAAGCATTTACAGCGCCCCCTATATGAATATTGGCTTCTCCTTTGACAAGCTACCTCAGAATCATGTCTGAAAGTAGAATATGAAATGTAAACACATTTGAGTAAACCATGAGTTTGTTATAGATTTTTAAGTAAAACATAAAATAAGCCGAAGAGGTTCATTTGCATATGGCGGCCATCTTGAATCGAAATTTCAACGTTTTTTTGATAATTATTAAACTACAGGCTCCTGCGAACATTTTGACACCAAGCTCAAGAAAATTGGACAAAAATCCACGGAGGAGTACACAAAAGTAGGTTTTGCAAATTATGCAAAATAGCAAAAAATCTAAGTAGGCGGAGCTTAGTGGTTCTATGTACCTTTTTGATTCGGCAGGACCCAAGGAATCAGGGAAAAAAAAGATTTCGTCTCTACGCCACACGGGGTGGAAAATCTTTTAATGAAAGCGTTTTCCTTCGCTGTAGCGCCCCCTTGAGGCCAATTGGGCTGATATTTTGCGCCTGAGTAGCGAGACCGACTACTACCTATTGACCAAGTCTCAAGTCTCTAGGCCTTACGGTTTGGGCTGTGCGATTCGTTTTATGGCAGAAAAAGAAAAAGAATAATAATAATAATAATAACAAATTAAAATCAGAACAAACACAATAGGGTTTCAAGCACTTCGTGCTCGAACCCCTAATAACAAATTAAAATCAGAACAAACACAATAGGGTTTCAAGCACTTCGTGCTCGAACCCCTAATAATAACAAATTAAAATCAGAACAAACACAATAGGGTTTCAAGCACTTCGTGCTCGAACCCCTAATAATAACAAGCGGCAATTAACGGGGTTCTCGCTTAACAGGCCTGTTTGGAAGCAATAGGCCTACATCGCTGACATGCTACCTTTAAAAGCATTTCTATAAGTAGAATCTGAAATTTGAACCCATTTGAGCAAAGTATGAAGGAGTTAGAGATGTTCAAGTAAAACCTGTGATAAGCTGAAGAGGTTCATTTGCATATGGCGGCCATTTTGAATCAGAATGTCAACATTCGTTCTATAATTACCTAGGGTCAGACTCGTGAACGTTTTGGCACCAAGCTCAAGGGAATTGGTCAAAAATTCAAAGACTTATTGACAAAAGTATATTTTGCAAATTATGCAAATTAGCTCAAAATCTAAGTGGGCTGAGCTAAATGATCCAATAGCAAATTAGTTTGTCTAAAGTCAAGGAATAAGGGAAAAAAAAGATTTCATCTATAGGCCTTACGGTGTAGGAGATATAGACCGCAATGCTTTTCCCTTTGCTATAGCGCCACCATCTGGCCAAAGAGTGTCATTTTCCTTGGCTGAGTCATTTCACACCTGCTGGATGTTGCTGCCAAGGGAGGTGTTTCTGGGCCTTATGGTCTTTGCTCCACATTGCATTTTGCATAATGTCTCAGAGCCACTGTAGTTCAACAGCACAATGTATAGTTTTAGACTGCCATCTGCTGGTGAGAAATAACTACTTTCACATATATTTAGCTCTGCCATGAATGCACATATTTGCCCTGTGAAGGTCTGGCGTCCCCTCCAGGGTGTATTCCCGCCTTGCGCCCGATGATTCCAGGTAGGCTCTGGACCCCCCGCGACCCTAAGTTGGATAAGCGGTTACAGATAATGGATGGATGGATGGATGAATGCACATATAGAAACATTTGAGCGTGTACTCCTATGTGGATATTTACCTAACATGGACATATGTGGTATTAGCTGAATCCTAAGGATCCGAACTTTAATACTGATCAAAAAATTGTTGCCTTGCGCCCAATGATTCCAGGTAGGCTCTGGACCCACCGCGACCCTGAACTGGATAAGTGGTTACAGATAATGAATGAATGAAAAAATTGTTGCACTTTTATTACTATGTAGCTTACAGGCCCCTCACAATAAGAGAGATCTAGCATGTATTCCACAAGTCAAATATTTGCAATATGTGTACACTAATATACACCTATAACTCAAAAACACTTTCCCCAAAAATTTTAAAACTTCACATGCTTGATCAGACTGAGGAGCAGATGTCATAATTAAGTTGGCGTGCCACTGCATTCCTAGATGGCGCTATAACATAAAAAAGCCAATTAAATCAGTTTTTGTCCAATTGTAGCGCCCCCTTTTGGTAAATTTTGATCATATTGTACGTACTTCTTCAGGGTAGGACCATACATACGTCTGTCATGGTTGGTCTTGATTAGACTTAATTTGTTTGAGTTATAGCTAAAAGAATGTTTAAAGCTCCACACGCTTCAATTAATTGTTTTATTACAACAAAAGTTTGTCCAAATGTTGAACTTTTTTTGATAATTATTTACCTACAGACTCTGCAGATTCCAACAAGGTCAACTGTTTGGGAATATCGCAAAATTCCACGGACTAGTTCGAAAAGGTTCAATTTTGAACATTTGGAAGCTGAGAAAAAGCAAAGCATTTTTTGACAACACTTGCAATTACAAAGTTGTTAGGCCCTCTGCAGAGTATAAAAAGAAGCAAACTGTGTGTCAATATGCTTAATTTTCACAGAGATATATAATATTTTCTTGACATAGCGCCCCCTAGTGGCTATCGTTATGACAATTTTTCAACTCTTAGGGAGGCCTACCAGGGACATACCAGTCAAATCCCATGATGATTGGACCTTCTTAAGGTTGTCAAACAGCTGATGACAGCTGATTGGTCGATGACAATCACAATTTTGCTCGAATCGAGTTGTCCTTAATTTTCCCTCTACAGCCTTGCCCATAGAAGCAGCATGCCAAGCGGCGGTCCGATCCGCCTTACGGATGCTGAGATATAAACTTGAAGCATTTACAGCGCCCCCTATATGAATATTGGCTTCTCCTTTGACAAGCTACCTCAGAATCATGTCTGAAAGTAGAATATGAAATGTAAACACATTTGAGTAAACCATGAGTTTGTTATAGATTTTTAAGTAAAACATAAAATAAGCCGAAGAGGTTCATTTGCATATGGCGGCCATCTTGAATCGAAATTTCAACGTTTTTTTGATAATTATTAAACTACAGTCTCCTGCGAACATTTTGACACCAAGCTCAAGAAAATTGGACAAAAATCCACGGAGGAGTACACAAAAGTAGGTTTTGCAAATTATGCAAAATAGCAAAAAATCTAAGTAGGCGAAGCTTAGTGGTTGTATGTACCTTTTTGATTCGGCAGGACCCAAGGAATCAGGGAAAAAAAAGATTTCGTCTCTACGCCACACGGGGTGGAAAATCTTTTAATGAAAGCGTTTTCCTTCGCTGTAGCGCCCCCTTGAGGCCAATTGGGCTGATATTTTGCGCCTGAGTAGCGAGACCGACTACTACCTATTGACCAAGTCTCAAGTCTCTAGGCCTTACGGTTTGGGCTGTGCGATTCGTTTTATGGCAGAAAAAGAAAAAGAATAATAAATATAGCCGCAAGCGGCAATTAACGGGGTTCTCGCTTAACAGGCCTGTTTGGAAGCAATAGGCCTACATCGCTGCCATGCTACCTTTAAAAGCATTTCTATAAGTAGAATCTTAAATTTGAACCCATTTGAGCAAAGTATGGAGTTAGAGATGTTCAAGTAAAACCTGTGATAAGCTGAAGCAGTTCATTTGCCATCATGAATCAAAATGTCAATTAATTCTATAATTACCTAGGGTCAGACTCATGTGAACGTTTTGGCACCAAGCTCAAGGGACTTGGTGAAAAATTCATAGACTTATTGACAAAAGTATGTTTTGCAAATTATGCAAATTAGCTCAAAATCTAAGTGGGCTGAGCTTTATGATCCAATAGCAAATTAGTTTGTCTTAAGCCAAGGAATAAGGGACAAAAAGATTTCATCTCTAGGCCTTACGGTGTAGGAGATATAGACCTCAATGCTTTTCCTTTTGCTATAGCGCCACCATCTGGCCAAAGAATGTCATTTTCCTTGGCTGAGTCATTTTACACCTGCTGGACCTTGCTGCCAAGGGAGGTGTTTCTGGGCCTTATGGTCTTTGCTCCACATTGCATTTTGCATAATGTCTCAGAGCCACTGTAGTTCAACAGCACAATGTATAGTCTTAGACTGCCATCTGCTGGTGAGAAATGACTACTTTCCCATATTTTTAGATCAGCCATGAAAGCACATACAGAAAGATTTAAGCATGTACTCCTATGTGGATATTTACCTAACATGGGCATGTACGGTATCAGCTGAATCCTAAGGATCTGAACTTTAACAAAAAATTGTTGCACTTTTATTACTATGTAGCTTACAGGCCACTCCCAATAACACAGATCTAGCATGTATTCCTCAAGTCAAATATAAGCTATATGTGTACACTAATATACACCTATAACTCAAAAATGCTTTCCCCAAAAATTTTAAAACGTCACATACTTGATCAGACTGAGGACCAGATGTCATAATTAAGTTGGGGTGCCACTGCGTTCCTAGATGGCGCTATAACATAAAAAAGCCCATTTAATCAGTTTTTGTCCAATTGTAGCGCCCCCTTTTGGTAAATTTTGATCATATTGTACATACGTCTTCAGGACAAGACCATACATACTTCTGTCACGTTTGGTCTTGATTGGACTTAATTTGTTTGAGTTATAGCTAAAAGAATGTTTAAAGCTCCCCACACTTCAATTAATTGTTTTATTACAACAAAAGTTTGTCCAAATGTTGAACTTTTTTTGATAATTATTTACCTACAGACTCTGCAGATTCCAACAAGGTCAACTGTTTGTGAATATCGCAAAATTCCACGGACTAGTTCGAAAAGCTTCAATTTTGAACATTTGGAAACTGAGAAAAAGCAAAGCATTTTTTGACAACACTTGCAATTACAAAGTTGTTAGGCCCTCTGCAGAGTATAAAAAGAAGCAAACTGCGTGTCAATATGCTTAATTTTCACAGAGATATATAATATTTTCTTGATATAGCGCCCCCTAGTGGCTATCGTTATGACAATTTTTCTGCTCTTAGGGAGGCCTCCCAGGGACATACCAGTCAAATCCCATGATGATTGGACCTTGTTAAGGTTGTCAAACAGCTGATGACAGCTGATTGGTCGATGACAATCACAATTTTGCTCGAATCGAGTTGTCCTTAATTTTCCCTCTACAGCCTTGCCCATAGAAGCAGCATGCCAAGCGGCGGTCCGATCCGCCTTACGGATGCTGAGATATAAACTTGAAGCATTTACAGCGCCCCCTATATGAATATTGGCTTCTCCTTTGACAAGCTACCTCAGAATCATGTCTGAAAGTAGAATATGAAATGTAAACACATTTGAGTAAACCATGAGTTTGTTATAGATTTTTAAGTAAAACATAAAATAAGCCGAAGAGGTTCATTTGCATATGGCGGCCATCTTGAATCGAAATTTCAACGTTTTTTTGATAATTATTAAACTACAGGCTCCTGCGAACATTTTGACACCAAGCTCAAGAAAATTGGACAAAAATCCACGGAGGAGTACACAAAAGTAGGTTTTGCAAATTATGCAAAATAGCAAAAAATCTAAGTAGGCGGAGCTTAGTGGTTGTATGTACCTTTTTGATTCGGCAGGACCCAAGGAATCAGGGAAAAAAAAGATTTCGTCTCTACGCCACACGGGGTGGAAAATCTTTTAATGAAAGCGTTTTCCTTTGCTGTAGCGCCCCCTTGAGGCCAATTGGGCTGATATTTTGCGCCTGAGTAGCGAGACCGACTACTACCTATTGACCAAGTCTCAAGTGTCTAGGCCTTACGGTTTGGGCTGTGCGATTCGTTTTCTATAAGTAGAATCTGAAATTTGAACCCATTTGAGTAAAGTATGAAGGAGTTAGAGATGTTCAAGTAAAACCTGTGATTAGCTGAAGAGGTTCATTTGCATATGGCGGCCATCATGAATCAAAATGTCAATTCATTCTATAATTACCTAGGGTCAGACTCATGTGAACGTTTTGGCACCAAGCTCAAGGGAGTTGGTCAAAAATTCACAGACTTATTGACAAAAGTATGTTTTGCAAATTATGCAAATTAGCTCGAAATCTAAGTGGGCTTTATGGTCCAACAGCAAATTAGTTTGTCTTAAGCCAAGGAATAAGGGAAAAAATTTAATCTATAGGCCTTACGGTGTAGGAGATATAGACTGCAATGCTTTTCCCTTTGCTATAGCGCCACCATCTGGCCAAAGAATGTCATTTTCCTTGGCTGAGTCATTTTACACCTGCTGGACCTTGCTGCCAAGGGAGGTGTTTCTGGGCCTTATGGTCTTTGCTCCACATTGCATTTTGCATATTATCTCAGAGCCACTGTAGTTCAACAGCACAATGTATAGTCTTAGACTGCCATCTACTGGTGACAAATGACTACTTTCCCATATTTTTAGATCAGCCATGAAAGCACATACAGAAAGATTTAAGCATGTACTCCTATGTGGATATTTACCTAACATGGACATGTATGGTATAAACTGAATCCTAAGGGTCTGAACTTTAATACTTATCAAAAAAGTGTTGCACTTTTATTACTATGTAGCTTACAGGCCACTCCCAATAACAGAGATTCCTCAAGTCAAATATAAGCTATATGTGTACACTAATATACACATATAACTCAAAAATGCTTTCCCCAAAAATTTTAAAACATCACATACTTGATCAGACTGAAGAGCAGATGTCATAATTAAAATGGTGTTCCACTGCAATCCTAGATGGCGCTATAACATAAAAAAGCCCATTTAATTAGTTTTTGTCCAATTGTAGCGCCCCCTTTTGGTAAATTTTGATCATATTGTACATACTTCTTCAGGGTAGAACCATACATACGTCTGTCATGGTTGGTCTTGATTAGACTTAATTTGTTTGAGTTATAGCTAAAAGAATGTTTAAAGCTCCACACGCTTCAATTAATTGTTTTATTACAACAAAAGTTTGTCCAAATGTTGAACTTTTTTTGATAATTATTTACCTACAGACTCTGCAGATTCCAACAAGGTCAACTGTTTGGGAATATCGCAAAATTCCACGGACTAGTTCGAAAAGCTTCAATTTTGAACATTTGGAAACTGAGAAAAAGCAAAGCATTTTTTGACAACACTTGCAATTACAAAGTTGTTAGGCCCTCTGCAGAGTATAAAAAGAAGCAAACTGCGTGTCAATATGCTTAATTTTCACAGAGATATATAATATTTTCTTGATATAGCGCCCCCTAGTGGCTATCGTTATGACAATTTTTCTGCTCTTAGGGAGGCCTACCAGGGACATACCAGTCAAATCCCATGATGATTGGACCTTGTTAAGGTTGTCAAACAGCTGATGACAGCTGATTGGTCGATGACAATCACAATTTTGCTCGAATCAAGTTGTCCTTAATTTTCCCTCTACAGCCTTGCCCATAGAAGCAGCATGCCAAGTGGCGGTCCGATCCGCCTTACGGATGCTGAGATATAAACTTGAAGCATTTACAGCGCCCCCTATATGAATATTGGCTTCTCCTTTGACAAGCTACCTCAGAATCATGTCTGGAAGTGGAATATGAAATGTAAACGTATTTGAGTAAAGCTTGAATTTGTTATAGATTTTTAAGTAAAACATAAAATAAGCCGAAGAGGTTCATTTGCATATGGCGGCCATCTTGAATCGAAATTTCAAATTTTTATTGATAATTATTAAGCTACAGACTCCTGCGAACATTTTGACACCAAGCTCAAGAAAATTGGACAAAAATCCACGGAGGAGTACACAAAAGTAGGTTTTGCAAATTATGCAAAATAGCAAAAAATCTAAGTAGGCGGAGCTTAGTGGTTGTATGTACCTTTTTGATTCGGCAGGACCCAAGGAATCAGGGAAAAAAAAGATTTCGTCTCTACGCCACACGGGGTGGAAAATCTTTTAATGAAAGCGTTTTCCTTCGCTGTAGCGCCCCCTTGAGGCCAATTGGGCTGATATTTTGCGCCTGAGTAGCGAGACCGACTACTACCTATTGACCAAGTCTCAAGTGTCTAGGCCTTACGGTTTGGGCTGTGCGATTCGTTTTATGGCAGAAAAAGAAAAAGAATAATAATAAATATAGCCGCAAGCGGCAATTAACGGGGTTCTCGCTTAACAGGCCTGTTTGGAAGCAATAGGCCTACATCGCTGCCATGCTACCTTTAAAAGCATTTCTATAAGTGGAATCTTAAATTTGAACCCATTTGAGCAAAGTATGGAGTTAGAGATGTTCAAGTAAAACCTGTGATAAGCTGAAGAGGTTCATTTGCCATCATGAATCAAAATGTCAATTAATTCTATAATTACCTAGGGTCAGACTCATGTGAACGTTTTGGCACCAAGCTCAAGGGACTTGGTGAAAAATTCATAGACTTATTGACAAAAGTATGTTTTGCAAATTATGCAAATTAGCTCAAAATCTAAGTGGGCTGAGCTTTATGATCCAACAGCAAATTAGTTTGTCTTAAGCCAAGGAATAAGGGACAAAAAGATTTCATCTCTAGGCCTTACGGTGTAGGAGATATAGACCTCAATGCTTTTCCCTTTGCTATAGCGCCACCATCTGGCCAAAGAATGTCATTTTCCTTGGCTGAGTCATTTTACACCTGCTGGACCTTGCTGCCAAGGGAGGTGTTTCTGGGCCTTATGGTCTTTGCTCCACATTGCATTTTGCATAATGTCTCAGAGCCACTGTAGTTCAACAGCACAATGTATAGTCTTAGACTGCCATCTGCTGGTGAGAAATGACTACTTTCCCATATTTTTAGATCAGCCATGAAAGCACATACAGAAAGATTTAAGCATGTACTCCTATGTGGATATTTACCTAACATGGGCATGTACGGTATCAGCTGAATCCTAAGGATCTGAACTTTAACAAAAAATTGTTGCACTTTTATTACTATGTAGCTTACAGGCCACTCCCAATAACACAGATCTAGCATGTATTCCTCAAGTCAAATATAAGCTATATGTGTACACTAATATACACCTATAACTCAAAAATGCTTTCCCCAAAAATTTTAAAACGTCACATACTTGATCAGACTGAGGACCAGATGTCATAATTAAGTTGGGGTGCCACTGCGTTCCTAGATGGCGCTATAACATAAAAAAGCCCATTTAATCAGTTTTTGTCCAATTGTAGCGCCCCCTTTTGGTAAATTTTGATCATATTGTACATACGTCTTCAGGACAAGACCATACATACTTCTGTCACGTTTGGTCTTGATTGGACTTAATTTGTTTGAGTTATAGCTAAAAGAATGTTTAAAGCTCCCCACACTTCAATTAATTGTTTTATTACAACAAAAGTTTGTCCAAATGTTGAACTTTTTTTGATAATTATTTACCTACAGACTCTGCAGATTCCAACAAGGTCAACTGTTTGTGAATATCGCAAAATTCCACGGACTAGTTCGAAAAGCTTCAATTTTGAACATTTGGAAACTGAGAAAAAGCAAAGCATTTTTTGACAACACTTGCAATTACAAAGTTGTTAGGCCCTCTGCAGAGTATAAAAAGAAGCAAACTGCGTGTCAATATGCTTAATTTTCACAGAGATATATAATATTTTCTTGATATAGCGCCCCCTAGTGGCTATCGTTATGACAATTTTTCTGCTCTTAGGGAGGCCTCCCAGGGACATACCAGTCAAATCCCATGATGATTGGACCTTGTTAAGGTTGTCAAACAGCTGATGACAGCTGATTGGTCGATGACAATCACAATTTTGCTCGAATCGAGTTGTCCTTAATTTTCCCTCTACAGCCTTGCCCATAGAAGCAGCATGCCAAGCGGCGGTCCGATCCGCCTTACGGATGCTGAGATATAAACTTGAAGCATTTACAGCGCCCCCTATATGAATATTGGCTTCTCCTTTGACAAGCTACCTCAGAATCATGTCTGAAAGTAGAATATGAAATGTAAACACATTTGAGTAAACCATGAGTTTGTTATAGATTTTTAAGTAAAACATAAAATAAGCCGAAGAGGTTCATTTGCATATGGCGGCCATCTTGAATCGAAATTTCAACGTTTTTTTGATAATTATTAAACTACAGGCTCCTGCGAACATTTTGACACCAAGCTCAAGAAAATTGGACAAAAATCCACGGAGGAGTACACAAAAGTAGGTTTTGCAAATTATGCAAAATAGCAAAAAATCTAAGTAGGCGGAGCTTAGTGGTTGTATGTACCTTTTTGATTCGGCAGGACCCAAGGAATCAGGGAAAAAAAAGATTTCGTCTCTACGCCACACGGGGTGGAAAATCTTTTAATGAAAGCGTTTTCCTTCGCTGTAGCGCCCCCTTGAGGCCAATTGGGCTGATATTTTGCGCCTGAGTAGCGAGACCGACTACTACCTATTGACCAAGTCTCAAGTGTCTAGGCCTTACGGTTTGGGCTGTGCGATTCGTTTTATGGCAGAAAAAGAAAAAGAATAATAATAAATATAGCCGCAAGCGGCAATTAACGGGGTTCTCGCTTAACAGGCCTGTTTGGAAGCAATAGGCCTACATCGCTGCCATGCTACCTTTAAAAGCATTTCTATAAGTGGAATCTTAAATTTGAACCCATTTGAGCAAAGTATGGAGTTAGAGATGTTCAAGTAAAACCTGTGATAAGCTGAAGAGGTTCATTTGCCATCATGAATCAAAATGTCAATTAATTCTATAATTACCTAGGGTCAGACTCATGTGAACGTTTTGGCACCAAGCTCAAGGGACTTGGTGAAAAATTCATAGACTTATTGACAAAAGTATGTTTTGCAAATTATGCAAATTAGCTCAAAATCTAAGTGGGCTGAGCTTTATGATCCAACAGCAAATTAGTTTGTCTTAAGCCAAGGAATAAGGGACAAAAAGATTTCATCTCTAGGCCTTACGGTGTAGGAGATATAGACCTCAATGCTTTTCCCTTTGCTATAGCGCCACCATCTGGCCAAAGAATGTCATTTTCCTTGGCTGAGTCATTTTACACCTGCTGGACCTTGCTGCCAAGGGAGGTGTTTCTGGGCCTTATGGTCTTTGCTCCACATTGCATTTTGCATAATGTCTCAGAGCCACTGTAGTTCAACAGCACAATGTATAGTCTTAGACTGCCATCTGCTGGTGAGAAATGACTACTTTCCCATATTTTTAGATCAGCCATGAAAGCACATACAGAAAGATTTAAGCATGTACTCCTATGTGGATATTTACCTAACATGGGCATGTACGGTATCAGCTGAATCCTAAGGATCTGAACTTTAACAAAAAATTGTTGCACTTTTATTACTATGTAGCTTACAGGCCACTCCCAATAACACAGATCTAGCATGTATTCCTCAAGCCAAATATAAGCTATATGTGTACACTAATATACACCTATAACTCAAAAATGCTTTCCCCAAAAATTTTAAAACGTCACATACTTGATCAGACTGAGGACCAGATGTCATAATTAAGTTGGGGTGCCACTGCGTTCCTAGATGGCGCTATAACATAAAAAAGCCCATTTAATCAGTTTTTGTCCAATTGTAGCGCCCCCTTTTGGTAAATTTTGATCATATTGTACATACGTCTTCAGGACAAGACCATACATACTTCTGTCACGTTTGGTCTTGATTGGACTTAATTTGTTTGAATTATAGCTAAAAGAATGTTTAAAGCTCCCCACACTTCAATTAATTGTTTTATTACAACAAAAGTTTGTCCAAATGTTGAACTTTTTTTGATAATTATTTACCTACAGACTCTGCAGATTCCAACAAGGTCAACTGTTTGTGAATATCGCAAAATTCCACGGACTAGTTCGAAAAGCTTCAATTTTGAACATTTGGAAACTGAGAAAAAGCAAAGCATTTTTTGACAACACTTGCAATTACAAAGTTGTTAGGCCCTCTGCAGAGTATAAAAAGAAGCAAACTGCGTGTCAATATGCTTAATTTTCACAGAGATATATAATATTTTCTTGATATAGCGCCCCCTAGTGGCTATCGTTATGACAATTTTTCTGCTCTTAGGGAGGCCTCCCAGGGACATACCAGTCAAATCCCATGATGATTGGACCTTGTTAAGGTTGTCAAACAGCTGATGACAGCTGATTGGTCGATGACAATCACAATTTTGCTCGAATCGAGTTGTCCTTAATTTTCCCTCTACAGCCTTGCCCATAGAAGCAGCATGCCAAGCGGCGGTCCGATCCGCCTTACGGATGCTGAGATATAAACTTGAAGCATTTACAGCGCCCCCTATATGAATATTGGCTTCTCCTTTGACAAGCTACCTCAGAATCATGTCTGAAAGTAGAATATGAAATGTAAACACATTTGAGTAAACCATGAGTTTGTTATAGATTTTTAAGTAAAACATAAAATAAGCCGAAGAGGTTCATTTGCATATGGCGGCCATCTTGAATCGAAATTTCAACGTTTTTTTGATAATTATTAAACTACAGGCTCCTGCGAACATTTTGACACCAAGCTCAAGAAAATTGGACAAAAATCCACGGAGGAGTACACAAAAGTAGGTTTTGCAAATTATGCAAAATAGCAAAAAATCTAAGTAGGCGGAGCTTAGTGGTTCTATGTACCTTTTTGATTCGGCAGGACCCAAGGAATCAGGGAAAAAAAAGATTTCGTCTCTACGCCACACGGGGTGGAAAATCTTTTAATGAAAGCGTTTTCCTTCGCTGTAGCGCCCCCTTGAGGCCAATTGGGCTGATATTTTGCGCCTGAGTAGCGAGACCGACTACTACCTATTGACCAAGTCTCAAGTGTCTAGGCCTTACGGTTTGGGCTGTGCGATTCGTTTTATGGCAGAAAAAGAAAAAGAATAATAATAAATATAGCCGCAAGCGGCAATTAACGGGGTTCTCGCTTAACAGGCCTGTTTGGAAGCAATAGGCCTACATCGCTGCCATGCTACCTTTAAAAGCATTTCTATAAGTGGAATCTTAAATTTGAACCCATTTGAGCAAAGTATGGAGTTAGAGATGTTCAAGTAAAACCTGTGATAAGCTGAAGAGGTTCATTTGCCATCATGAATCAAAATGTCAATTAATTCTATAATTACCTAGGGTCAGACTCATGTGAACGTTTTGGCACCAAGCTCAAGGGACTTGGTGAAAAATTCATAGACTTATTGACAAAAGTATGTTTTGCAAATTATGCAAATTAGCTCAAAATCTAAGTGGGCTGAGCTTTATGATCCAACAGCAAATTAGTTTGTCTTAAGCCAAGGAATAAGGGACAAAAAGATTTCATCTCTAGGCCTTACGGTGTAGGAGATATAGACCTCAATGCTTTTCCCTTTGCTATAGCGCCACCATCTGGCCAAAGAATGTCATTTTCCTTGGCTGAGTCATTTTACACCTGCTGGACCTTGCTGCCAAGGGAGGTGTTTCTGGGCCTTATGGTCTTTGCTCCACATTGCATTTTGCATAATGTCTCAGAGCCACTGTAGTTCAACAGCACAATGTATAGTCTTAGACTGCCATCTGCTGGTGAGAAATGACTACTTTCCCATATTTTTAGATCAGCCATGAAAGCACATACAGAAAGATTTAAGCATGTACTCCTATGTGGATATTTACCTAACATGGGCATGTACGGTATCAGCTGAATCCTAAGGATCTGAACTTTAACAAAAAATTGTTGCACTTTTATTACTATGTAGCTTACAGGCCACTCCCAATAACACAGATCTAGCATGTATTCCTCAAGTCAAATATAAGCTATATGTGTACACTAATATACACCTATAACTCAAAAATGCTTTCCCCAAAAATTTTAAAACGTCACATACTTGATCAGACTGAGGACCAGATGTCATAATTAAGTTGGGGTGCCACTGCGTTCCTAGATGGCGCTATAACATAAAAAAGCCCATTTAATCAGTTTTTGTCCAATTGTAGCGCCCCCTTTTGGTAAATTTTGATCATATTGTACATACGTCTTCAGGACAAGACCATACATACTTCTGTCACGTTTGGTCTTGATTGGACTTAATTTGTTTGAGTTATAGCTAAAAGAATGTTTAAAGCTCCCCACACTTCAATTAATTGTTTTATTACAACAAAAGTTTGTCCAAATGTTGAACTTTTTTTGATAATTATTTACCTACAGACTCTGCAGATTCCAACAAGGTCAACTGTTTGTGAATATCGCAAAATTCCACGGACTAGTTCGAAAAGCTTCAATTTTGAACATTTGGAAACTGAGAAAAAGCAAAGCATTTTTTGACAACACTTGCAATTACAAAGTTGTTAGGCCCTCTGCAGAGTATAAAAAGAAGCAAACTGCGTGTCAATATGCTTAATTTTCACAGAGATATATAATATTTTCTTGATATAGCGCCCCCTAGTGGCTATCGTTATGACAATTTTTCTGCTCTTAGGGAGGCCTCCCAGGGACATACCAGTCAAATCCCATGATGATTGGACCTTGTTAAGGTTGTCAAACAGCTGATGACAGCTGATTGGTCGATGACAATCACAATTTTGCTCGAATCGAGTTGTCCTTAATTTTCCCTCTACAGCCTTGCCCATAGAAGCAGCATGCCAAGCGGCGGTCCGATCCGCCTTACGGATGCTGAGATATAAACTTGAAGCATTTACAGCGCCCCCTATATGAATATTGGCTTCTCCTTTGACAAGCTACCTCAGAATCATGTCTGAAAGTAGAATATGAAATGTAAACACATTTGAGTAAACCATGAGTTTGTTATAGATTTTTAAGTAAAACATAAAATAAGCCGAAGAGGTTCATTTGCATATGGCGGCCATCTTGAATCGAAATTTCAACGTTTTTTTGATAATTATTAAACTACAGGCTCCTGCGAACATTTTGACACCAAGCTCAAGAAAATTGGACAAAAATCCACGGAGGAGTACACAAAAGTAGGTTTTGCAAATTATGCAAAATAGCAAAAAATCTAAGTAGGCGGAGCTTAGTGGTTGTATGTACCTTTTTGATTCGGCAGGACCCAAGGAATCAGAGAAAAAAAAGATTTCGTCTCTACGCCACACGGGGTGGAAAATCTTTTAATGAAAGCGTTTTCCTTCGCTGTAGCGCCCCCTTGAGGCCAATTGGGCTGATATTTTGCGCCTGAGTAGCGAGACCGACTACTACCTATTGACCAAGTCTCAAGTGTCTAGGCCTTACGGTTTGGGCTGTGCGATTCGTTTTATGGCAGAAAAAGAAAAAGAATAATAATAAATATAGCCGCAAGCGGCAATTAACGGGGTTCTCGCTTAACAGGCCTGTTTGGAAGCAATAGGCCTACATCGCTGCCATGCTACCTTTAAAAGCATTTCTATAAGTGGAATCTTAAATTTGAACCCATTTGAGCAAAGTATGGAGTTAGAGATGTTCAAGTAAAACCTGTGATAAGCTGAAGAGGTTCATTTGCCATCATGAATCAAAATGTCAATTAATTCTATAATTACCTAGGGTCAGACTCATGTGAACGTTTTGGCACCAAGCTCAAGGGACTTGGTGAAAAATTCATAGACTTATTGACAAAAGTATGTTTTGCAAATTATGCAAATTAGCTCAAAATCTAAGTGGGCTGAGCTTTATGATCCAACAGCAAATTAGTTTGTCTTAAGCCAAGGAATAAGGGACAAAAAGATTTCATCTCTAGGCCTTACGGTGTAGGAGATATAGACCTCAATGCTTTTCCCTTTGCTATAGCGCCACCATCTGGCCAAAGAATGTCATTTTCCTTGGCTGAGTCATTTTACACCTGCTGGACCTTGCTGCCAAGGGAGGTGTTTCTGGGCCTTATGGTCTTTGCTCCACATTGCATTTTGCATAATGTCTCAGAGCCACTGTAGTTCAACAGCACAATGTATAGTCTTAGACTGCCATCTGCTGGTGAGAAGGATCTGAACTTTAACAAAAAATTGTTGCACTTTTATTACTATGTAGCTTACAGGCCACTCCCAATAACACAGATCTAGCATGTATTCCTCAAGTCAAATATAAGCTATATGTGTACACTAATATACACCTATAACTCAAAAATGCTTTCCCCAAAAATTTTAAAACGTCACATACTTGATCAGACTGAGGACCAGATGTCATAATTAAGTTGGGGTGCCACTGCGTTCCTAGATGGCGCTATAACATAAAAAAGCCCATTTAATCAGTTTTTGTCCAATTGTAGCGCCCCCTTTTGGTAAATTTTGATCATATTGTACATACGTCTTCAGGACAAGACCATACATACTTCTGTCACGTTTGGTCTTGATTGGACTTAATTTGTTTGAGTTATAGCTAAAAGAATGTTTAAAGCTCCCCACACTTCAATTAATTGTTTTATTACAACAAAAGTTTGTCCAAATGTTGAACTTTTTTTGATAATTATTTACCTACAGACTCTGCAGATTCCAACAAGGTCAACTGTTTGTGAATATCGCAAAATTCCACGGACTAGTTCGAAAAGCTTCAATTTTGAACATTTGGAAACTGAGAAAAAGCAAAGCATTTTTTGACAACACTTGCAATTACAAAGTTGTTAGGCCCTCTGCAGAGTATAAAAAGAAGCAAACTGCGTGTCAATATGCTTAATTTTCACAGAGATATATAATATTTTCTTGATATAGCGCCCCCTAGTGGCTATCGTTATGACAATTTTTCTGCTCTTAGGGAGGCCTCCCAGGGACATACCAGTCAAATCCCATGATGATTGGACCTTGTTAAGGTTGTCAAACAGCTGATGACAGCTGATTGGTCGATGACAATCACAATTTTGCTCGAATCGAGTTGTCCTTAATTTTCCCTCTACAGCCTTGCCCATAGAAGCAGCATGCCAAGCGGCGGTCCGATCCGCCTTACGGATGCTGAGATATAAACTTGAAGCATTTACAGCGCCCCCTATATGAATATTGGCTTCTCCTTTGACAAGCTACCTCAGAATCATGTCTGAAAGTAGAATATGAAATGTAAACACATTTGAGTAAACCATGAGTTTGTTATAGATTTTTAAGTAAAACATAAAATAAGCCGAAGAGGTTCATTTGCATATGGCGGCCATCTTGAATCGAAATTTCAACGTTTTTTTGATAATTATTAAACTACAGGCTCCTGCGAACATTTTGACACCAAGCTCAAGAAAATTGGACAAAAATCCACGGAGGAGTACACAAAAGTAGGTTTTGCAAATTATGCAAAATAGCAAAAAATCTAAGTAGGCGGAGCTTAGTGGTTCTATGTACCTTTTTGATTCGGCAGGACCCAAGGAATCAGGGAAAAAAAAGATTTCGTCTCTACGCCACACGGGGTGGAAAATCTTTTAATGAAAGCGTTTTCCTTCGCTGTAGCGCCCCCTTGAGGCCAATTGGGCTGATATTTTGCGCCTGAGTAGCGAGACCGACTACTACCTATTGACCAAGTCTCAAGTGTCTAGGCCTTACGGTTTGGGCTGTGCGATTCGTTTTATGGCAGAAAAAGAAAAAGAATAATAATAAATATAGCCGCAAGCGGCAATTAACGGGGTTCTCGCTTAACAGGCCTGTTTGGAAGCAATAGGCCTACATCGCTGCCATGCTACCTTTAAAAGCATTTCTATAAGTGGAATCTTAAATTTGAACCCATTTGAGCAAAGTATGGAGTTAGAGATGTTCAAGTAAAACCTGTGATAAGCTGAAGAGGTTCATTTGCCATCATGAATCAAAATGTCAATTAATTCTATAATTACCTAGGGTCAGACTCATGTGAACGTTTTGGCACCAAGCTCAAGGGACTTGGTGAAAAATTCATAGACTTATTGACAAAAGTATGTTTTGCAAATTATGCAAATTAGCTCAAAATCTAAGTGGGCTGAGCTTTATGATCCAACAGCAAATTAGTTTGTCTTAAGCCAAGGAATAAGGGACAAAAAGATTTCATCTCTAGGCCTTACGGTGTAGGAGATATAGACCTCAATGCTTTTCCCTTTGCTATAGCGCCACCATCTGGCCAAAGAATGTCATTTTCCTTGGCTGAGTCATTTTACACCTGCTGGACCTTGCTGCCAAGGGAGGTGTTTCTGGGCCTTATGGTCTTTGCTCCACATTGCATTTTGCATAATGTCTCAGAGCCACTGTAGTTCAACAGCACAATGTATAGTCTTAGACTGCCATCTGCTGGTGAGAAATGACTACTTTCCCATATTTTTAGATCAGCCATGAAAGCACATACAGAAAGATTTAAGCATGTACTCCTATGTGGATATTTACCTAACATGGGCATGTACGGTATCAGCTGAATCCTAAGGATCTGAACTTTAACAAAAAATTGTTGCACTTTTATTACTATGTAGCTTACAGGCCACTCCCAATAACACAGATCTAGCATGTATTCCTCAAGTCAAATATAAGCTATATGTGTACACTAATATACACCTATAACTCAAAAATGCTTTCCCCAAAAATTTTAAAACGTCACATACTTGATCAGACTGAGGACCAGATGTCATAATTAAGTTGGGGTGCCACTGCGTTCCTAGATGGCGCTATAACATAAAAAAGCCCATTTAATCAGTTTTTGTCCAATTGTAGCGCCCCCTTTTGGTAAATTTTGATCATATTGTACATACGTCTTCAGGACAAGACCATACATACTTCTGTCACGTTTGGTCTTGATTGGACTTAATTTGTTTGAGTTATAGCTAAAAGAATGTTTAAAGCTCCCCACACTTCAATTAATTGTTTTATTACAACAAAAGTTTGTCCAAATGTTGAACTTTTTTTGATAATTATTTACCTACAGACTCTGCAGATTCCAACAAGGTCAACTGTTTGTGAATATCGCAAAATTCCACGGACTAGTTCGAAAAGCTTCAATTTTGAACATTTGGAAACTGAGAAAAAGCAAAGCATTTTTTGACAACACTTGCAATTACAAAGTTGTTAGGCCCTCTGCAGAGTATAAAAAGAAGCAAACTGCGTGTCAATATGCTTAATTTTCACAGAGATATATAATATTTTCTTGATATAGCGCCCCCTAGTGGCTATCGTTATGACAATTTTTCTGCTCTTAGGGAGGCCTCCCAGGGACATACCAGTCAAATCCCATGATGATTGGACCTTGTTAAGGTTGTCAAACAGCTGATGACAGCTGATTGGTCGATGACAATCACAATTTTGCTCGAATCGAGTTGTCCTTAATTTTCCCTCTACAGCCTTGCCCATAGAAGCAGCATGCCAAGCGGCGGTCCGATCCGCCTTACGGATGCTGAGATATAAACTTGAAGCATTTACAGCGCCCCCTATATGAATATTGGCTTCTCCTTTGACAAGCTACCTCAGAATCATGTCTGAAAGTAGAATATGAAATGTAAACACATTTGAGTAAACCATGAGTTTGTTATAGATTTTTAAGTAAAACATAAAATAAGCCGAAGAGGTTCATTTGCATATGGCGGCCATCTTGAATCGAAATTTCAACGTTTTTTTGATAATTATTAAACTACAGGCTCCTGCGAACATTTTGACACCAAGCTCAAGAAAATTGGACAAAAATCCACGGAGGAGTACACAAAAGTAGGTTTTGCAAATTATGCAAAATAGCAAAAAATCTAAGTAGGCGGAGCTTAGTGGTTGTATGTACCTTTTTGATTCGGCAGGACCCAAGGAATCAGGGAAAAAAAAGATTTCGTCTCTACGCCACACGGGGTGGAAAATCTTTTAATGAAAGCGTTTTCCTTCGCTGTAGCGCCCCCTTGAGGCCAATTGGGCTGATATTTTGCGCCTGAGTAGCGAGACCGACTACTACCTATTGACCAAGTCTCAAGTGTCTAGGCCTTACGGTTTGGGCTGTGCGATTCGTTTTATGGCAGAAAAAGAAAAAGAATAATAATAAATATAGCCGCAAGCGGCAATTAACGGGGTTCTCGCTTAACAGGCCTGTTTGGAAGCAATAGGCCTACATCGCTGCCATGCTACCTTTAAAAGCATTTCTATAAGTGGAATCTTAAATTTGAACCCATTTGAGCAAAGTATGGAGTTAGAGATGTTCAAGTAAAACCTGTGATAAGCTGAAGAGGTTCATTTGCCATCATGAATCAAAATGTCAATTAATTCTATAATTACCTAGGGTCAGACTCATGTGAACGTTTTGGCACCAAGCTCAAGGGACTTGGTGAAAAATTCATAGACTTATTGACAAAAGTATGTTTTGCAAATTATGCAAATTAGCTCAAAATCTAAGTGGGCTGAGCTTTATGATCCAACAGCAAATTAGTTTGTCTTAAGCCAAGGAATAAGGGACAAAAAGATTTCATCTCTAGGCCTTACGGTGTAGGAGATATAGACCTCAATGCTTTTCCCTTTGCTATAGCGCCACCATCTGGCCAAAGAATGTCATTTTCCTTGGCTGAGTCATTTTACACCTGCTGGACCTTGCTGCCAAGGGAGGTGTTTCTGGGCCTTATGGTCTTTGCTCCACATTGCATTTTGCATAATGTCTCAGAGCCACTGTAGTTCAACAGCACAATGTATAGTCTTAGACTGCCATCTGCTGGTGAGAAATGACTACTTTCCCATATTTTTAGATCAGCCATGAAAGCACATACAGAAAGATTTAAGCATGTACTCCTATGTGGATATTTACCTAACATGGGCATGTACGGTATCAGCTGAATCCTAAGGATCTGAACTTTAACAAAAAATTGTTGCACTTTTATTACTATGTAGCTTACAGGCCACTCCCAATAACACAGATCTAGCATGTATTCCTCAAGTCAAATATAAGCTATATGTGTACACTAATATACACCTATAACTCAAAAATGCTTTCCCCAAAAATTTTAAAACGTCACATACTTGATCAGACTGAGGACCAGATGTCATAATTAAGTTGGGGTGCCACTGCGTTCCTAGATGGCGCTATAACATAAAAAAGCCCATTTAATCAGTTTTTGTCCAATTGTAGCGCCCCCTTTTGGTAAATTTTGATCATATTGTACATACGTCTTCAGGACAAGACCATACATACTTCTGTCACGTTTGGTCTTGATTGGACTTAATTTGTTTGAGTTATAGCTAAAAGAATGTTTAAAGCTCCCCACACTTCAATTAATTGTTTTATTACAACAAAAGTTTGTCCAAATGTTGAACTTTTTTTGATAATTATTTACCTACAGACTCTGCAGATTCCAACAAGGTCAACTGTTTGTGAATATCGCAAAATTCCACGGACTAGTTCGAAAAGCTTCAATTTTGAACATTTGGAAACTGAGAAAAAGCAAAGCATTTTTTGACAACACTTGCAATTACAAAGTTGTTAGGCCCTCTGCAGAGTATAAAAAGAAGCAAACTGCGTGTCAATATGCTTAATTTTCACAGAGATATATAATATTTTCTTGATATAGCGCCCCCTAGTGGCTATCGTTATGACAATTTTTCTGCTCTTAGGGAGGCCTCCCAGGGACATACCAGTCAAATCCCATGATGATTGGACCTTGTTAAGGTTGTCAAACAGCTGATGACAGCTGATTGGTCGATGACAATCACAATTTTGCTCGAATCGAGTTGTCCTTAATTTTCCCTCTACAGCCTTGCCCATAGAAGCAGCATGCCAAGCGGCGGTCCGATCCGCCTTACGGATGCTGAGATATAAACTTGAAGCATTTACAGCGCCCCCTATATGAATATTGGCTTCTCCTTTGACAAGCTACCTCAGAATCATGTCTGAAAGTAGAATATGAAATGTAAACACATTTGAGTAAACCATGAGTTTGTTATAGATTTTTAAGTAAAACATAAAATAAGCCGAAGAGGTTCATTTGCATATGGCGGCCATCTTGAATCGAAATTTCAACGTTTTTTTGATAATTATTAAACTACAGGCTCCTGCGAACATTTTGACACCAAGCTCAAGAAAATTGGACAAAAATCCACGGAGGAGTACACAAAAGTAGGTTTTGCAAATTATGCAAAATAGCAAAAAATCTAAGTAGGCGGAGCTTAGTGGTTGTATGTACCTTTTTGATTCGGCAGGACCCAAGGAATCAGGGAAAAAAAAGATTTCGTCTCTACGCCACACGGGGTGGAAAATCTTTTAATGAAAGCGTTTTCCTTCGCTGTAGCGCCCCCTTGAGGCCAATTGGGCTGATATTTTGCGCCTGAGTAGCGAGACCGACTACTACCTATTGACCAAGTCTCAAGTGTCTAGGCCTTACGGTTTGGGCTGTGCGATTCGTTTTATGGCAGAAAAAGAAAAAGAATAATAATAAATATAGCCGCAAGCGGCAATTAACGGGGTTCTCGCTTAACAGGCCTGTTTGGAAGCAATAGGCCTACATCGCTGCCATGCTACCTTTAAAAGCATTTCTATAAGTGGAATCTTAAATTTGAACCCATTTGAGCAAAGTATGGAGTTAGAGATGTTCAAGTAAAACCTGTGATAAGCTGAAGAGGTTCATTTGCCATCATGAATCAAAATGTCAATTAATTCTATAATTACCTAGGGTCAGACTCATGTGAACGTTTTGGCACCAAGCTCAAGGGACTTGGTGAAAAATTCATAGACTTATTGACAAAAGTATGTTTTGCAAATTATGCAAATTAGCTCAAAATCTAAGTGGGCTGAGCTTTATGATCCAACAGCAAATTAGTTTGTCTTAAGCCAAGGAATAAGGGACAAAAAGATTTCATCTCTAGGCCTTACGGTGTAGGAGATATAGACCTCAATGCTTTTCCCTTTGCTATAGCGCCACCATCTGGCCAAAGAATGTCATTTTCCTTGGCTGAGTCATTTTACACCTGCTGGACCTTGCTGCCAAGGGAGGTGTTTCTGGGCCTTATGGTCTTTGCTCCACATTGCATTTTGCATAATGTCTCAGAGCCACTGTAGTTCAACAGCACAATGTATAGTCTTAGACTGCCATCTGCTGGTGAGAAATGACTACTTTCCCATATTTTTAGATCAGCCATGAAAGCACATACAGAAAGATTTAAGCATGTACTCCTATGTGGATATTTACCTAACATGGGCATGTACGGTATCAGCTGAATCCTAAGGATCTGAACTTTAACAAAAAATTGTTGCACTTTTATTACTATGTAGCTTACAGGCCACTCCCAATAACACAGATCTAGCATGTATTCCTCAAGTCAAATATAAGCTATATGTGTACACTAATATACACCTATAACTCAAAAATGCTTTCCCCAAAAATTTTAAAACGTCACATACTTGATCAGACTGAGGACCAGATGTCATAATTAAGTTGGGGTGCCACTGCGTTCCTAGATGGCGCTATAACATAAAAAAGCCCATTTAATCAGTTTTTGTCCAATTGTAGCGCCCCCTTTTGGTAAATTTTGATCATATTGTACATACGTCTTCAGGACAAGACCATACATACTTCTGTCACGTTTGGTCTTGATTGGACTTAATTTGTTTGAGTTATAGCTAAAAGAATGTTTAAAGCTCCCCACACTTCAATTAATTGTTTTATTACAACAAAAGTTTGTCCAAATGTTGAACTTTTTTTGATAATTATTTACCTACAGACTCTGCAGATTCCAACAAGGTCAACTGTTTGGGAATATCGCAAAATTCCACGGACTAGTTTGAAAAGCTTCAATTTTGAACATTTGGAAACTGAGAAAAAGCAAAGCATTTTTTGACAACACTTGCAATTACAAAGTTGTTAGGCCCTCTGCAGAGTATAAAAAGAAGCAAACTGCGTGTCAATATGCTTAATTTTCACAGAGATATATAATATTTTCTTGATATAGCGCCCCCTAGTGGCTATCGTTATGACAATTTTTCTGCTCTTAGGGAGGCCTCCCAGGGACATACCAGTCAAATCCCATGATGATTGGACCTTGTTAAGGTTGTCAAACAGCTGATGACAGCTGATTGGTCGATGACAATCACAATTTTGCTCGAATCGAGTTGTCCTTAATTTTCCCTCTACAGCCTTGCCCATAGAAGCAGCATGCCAAGCGGCGGTCTGATCCGCCTTACGGATGCTGAGATATAAACTTGAAGCATTTACAGCGCCCCCTATATGAATATTGGCTTCTCCTTTGACAAGCTACCTCAGAATCATGTCTGAAAGTAGAATATGAAATGTAAACACATTTGAGTAAACCATGAGTTTGTTATAGATTTTTAAGTAAAACATAAAATAAGCCGAAGAGGTTCATTTGCATATGGCGGCCATCTTGAATCGAAATTTCAACGTTTTTTTGATAATTATTAAACTACAGGCTCCTGCGAACATTTTGACACCAAGCTCAAGAAAATTGGACAAAAATCCACGGAGGAGTACACAAAAGTAGGTTTTGCAAATTATGCAAAATAGCAAAAAATCTAAGTAGGCGGAGCTTAGTGGTTGTATGTACCTTTTTGATTCGGCAGGACCCAAGGAATCAGGGAAAAAAAAGATTTCGTCTCTACGCCACACGGGGTAGAAAATCTTTTAATGAAAGCGTTTTCCTTCACTGTAGCGCCCCCTTGAGGCCAATTGGGCTGATATTTTGCGCCTGAGTAGCGAGACCGACTACTACCTATTGACCAAGTCTCAAGTGTCTAGGCCTTACGGTTTGGGCTGTGCGATTCGTTTTATGGCAGAAAAAGAAAAAGAATAATAATAAATATAGCCGCAAGCGGCAATTAACGGGGTTCTCGCTTAACAGGCCTGTTTGGAAGCAATAGGCCTACATCGCTGACATGCTACCTTTAAAAGCATTTCTATAAGTAGAATCTGAAATTTGAACCCATTTGAGCAAAGTATGAAGGAGTTAGAGATGTTCAAGTATAACCTGTGATAAGCTGAAGAGGTTCATTTGCATATGGCGGCCATCTTGAATCAGAATGTCAACATTCGTTCTATAATTACCTAGGGTCAGACTCGTGAACGTTTTGGCACCAAGCTCAAGGGAATTGGTCAAAAATTCAAAGACTTATTGACAAAAGTATATTTTGCAAATTATGCAAATTAGCTCAAAATCTAAGTGGGCTGAGCTAAATGATCCAATAGCAAATTAGTTTGTCTAAAGTCAAGGAATAAGGGAAAAAAAAGATTTCATCTATAGGCCTTACGGTGTAGGAGATATAGACCGCAATGCTTTTCCCTTTGCTATAGCGCCACCATCTGGCCAAAGAGTGTCAATTCCTTGGCTGAGTCATTTCACACCTGCTGGATGTTGCTGCCAAGGGAGGTGTTTCTGGGCCTTATGGTCTTTGCTCCACATTGCATTTTGCATAATGTCTCAGAGCCACTGTAGTTCAACAGCACAATGTATAGTTTTAGACTGCCATCTGCTGGTGAGAAATAACTACTTTCACATATATTTAGCTCTGCCATGAATGCACATATTTGCCCTGTGAAGGTCTGGCGTCCCCTCCAGGGTGTATTCCCGCCTTGCGCCCGATGATTCCAGGTAGGCTCTGGACCCCCCGCGACCCTAAGTTGGATAAGCGGTTACAGATAATGGATGGATGGATGGATGAATGCACATATAGAAACATTTGAGCGTGTACTCCTATGTGGATATTTACCTAACATGGACATATGTGGTATTAGCTGAATCCTAAGGATCCGAACTTTAATACTGATCAAAAAATTGTTGCCTTGCGCCCAATGATTCCAGGTAGGCTCTGGACCCACCGCGACCCTGAACTGGATAAGCGGTTACAGATAATGAATGAATGAAAAAATTGTTGCACTTTTATTACTATGTAGCTTACAGGCCCCTCACAATAAGAGAGATCTAGCATGTATTCCACAAGTCAAATATTTGCAATATGTGTACACTAATATACACCTATAACTCAAAAACACTTTCCCCAAAAATTTTAAAACTTCACATGCTTGATCAGACTGAGGAGCAGATGTCATAATTAAGTTGGCGTGCCACTGCATTCCTAGATGGCGCTATAACATAAAAAGGCCAATTAAATCAGTTTTTGTCAAATTGTAGCGCCCCCTTTTGGTAAATTTTGATCATATTGTACATACTTCTTCAGGGTAGGACCATACATACGTCTGTCATGGTTGGTCTTGATTAGACTTAATTTGTTTGAGTTATAGCTAAAAGAATGTTTAAAGCTCCCCACGCTTCAATTAATTGTTTTATTACAACAAAAGTTTGTCCAAATGTTGAACTTTTTTTGATAATTATTTACCTACAGACTCTGCAGATTCCAACAAAGTCAACTGTTTGGGAATATCGCAAAATTCCACGGACTAGTTCGAAAAGGTTCAATTTTGAACATTTGGAAACTGAGAAAAAGCAAAGCATTTTTTGACAACACTTGCAATTACAAAGTTGTTAGGCCCTCTGCAGAGTATAAAAAGAAGCAAACTGTGTGTCAATATGCTTAATTTTCACAGAGATATATAATATTTTCTTGACATAGCGCCCCCTAGTGGCTATCGTTATGACAATTTTTCTGCTCTTAGGGAGGCCTCCCAGGGACATACCAGTCAAATCCCATGATGATTGGACCTTGTTAAGGTTGTCAAACAGCTGATGACAGCTGATTGGTCGATGACAATCACAATTTTGCTCGAATCGAGTTGTCCTTAATTTTCCCTCTACAGCCTTGCCCATAGAAGCAGCATGCCAAGCGGCGGTCCGATCCGCCTTACGGATGCTGAGATATAAACTTGAAGCATTTACAGCGCCCCCTATATGAATATTGGCTTCTCCTTTGACAAGCTACCTCAGAATCATGTCTGAAAGTAGAATATGAAATGTAAACACATTTGAGTAAACCATGAGTTTGTTATAGATTTTTAAGTAAAACATAAAATAAGCCGAAGAGGTTCATTTGCATATGGCGGCCATCTTGAATCGAAATTTCAACGTTTTTTTGATAATTATTAAACTACAGGCTCCTGCGAACATTTTGACACCAAGCTCAAGAAAATTGGACAAAAATCCACGGAGGAGTACACAAAAGTAGGTTTTGCAAATTATGCAAAATAGCAAAAAATCTAAGTAGGCGGAGCTTAGTGGTTGTATGTACCTTTTTGATTCGGCAGGACCCAAGGAATCAGGGAAAAAAAAGATTTCGTCTCTACGCCACACGGGGTGGAAAATCTTTTAATGAAAGCGTTTTCCTTCGCTGTAGCGCCCCCTTGAGGCCAATTGGGCTGATATTTTGCGCCTGAGTAGCGAGACCGACTACTACCTATTGACCAAGTCTCAAGTGTCTAGGCCTTACGGTTTGGGCTGTGCGATTCGTTTTATGGCAGAAAAAGAAAAAGAATAATAATAAATATAGCCGCAAGCGGCAATTAACGGGGTTCTCGCTTAACAGGCCTGTTTGGAAGCAATAGGCCTACATCGCTGCCATGCTACCTTTAAAAGCATTTCTATAAGTGGAATCTTAAATTTGAACCCATTTGAGCAAAGTATGGAGTTAGAGATGTTCAAGTAAAACCTGTGATAAGCTGAAGAGGTTCATTTGCCATCATGAATCAAAATGTCAATTAATTCTATAATTACCTAGGGTCAGACTCATGTGAACGTTTTGGCACCAAGCTCAAGGGACTTGGTGAAAAATTCATAGACTTATTGACAAAAGTATGTTTTGCAAATTATGCAAATTAGCTCAAAATCTAAGTGGGCTGAGCTTTATGATCCAACAGCAAATTAGTTTGTCTTAAGCCAAGGAATAAGGGACAAAAAGATTTCATCTCTAGGCCTTACGGTGTAGGAGATATAGACCTCAATGCTTTTCCCTTTGCTATAGCGCCACCATCTGGCCAAAGAATGTCATTTTCCTTGGCTGAGTCATTTTACACCTGCTGGACCTTGCTGCCAAGGGAGGTGTTTCTGGGCCTTATGGTCTTTGCTCCACATTGCATTTTGCATAATGTCTCAGAGCCACTGTAGTTCAACAGCACAATGTATAGTCTTAGACTGCCATCTGCTGGTGAGAAATGACTACTTTCCCATATTTTTAGATCAGCCATGAAAGCACATACAGAAAGATTTAAGCATGTACTCCTATGTGGATATTTACCTAACATGGGCATGTACGGTATCAGCTGAATCCTAAGGATCTGAACTTTAACAAAAAATTGTTGCACTTTTATTACTATGTAGCTTACAGGCCACTCCCAATAACACAGATCTAGCATGTATTCCTCAAGTCAAATATAAGCTATATGTGTACACTAATATACACCTATAACTCAAAAATGCTTTCCCCAAAAATTTTAAAACGTCACATACTTGATCAGACTGAGGACCAGATGTCATAATTAAGTTGGGGTGCCACTGCGTTCCTAGATGGCGCTATAACATAAAAAAGCCCATTTAATCAGTTTTTGTCCAATTGTAGCGCCCCCTTTTGGTAAATTTTGATCATATTGTACATACGTCTTCAGGACAAGACCATACATACTTCTGTCACGTTTGGTCTTGATTGGACTTAATTTGTTTGAGTTATAGCTAAAAGAATGTTTAAAGCTCCCCACACTTCAATTAATTGTTTTATTACAACAAAAGTTTGTCCAAATGTTGAACTTTTTTTGATAATTATTTACCTACAGACTCTGCAGATTCCAACAAGGTCAACTGTTTGTGAATATCGCAAAATTCCACGGACTAGTTTGAAAAGCTTCAATTTTGAACATTTGGAAACTGAGAAAAAGCAAAGCATTTTTTGACAACACTTGCAATTACAAAGTTGTTAGGCCCTCTGCAGAGTATAAAAAGAAGCAAACTGCGTGTCAATATGCTTAATTTTCACAGAGATATATAATATTTTCTTGATATAGCGCCCCCTAGTGGCTATCGTTATGACAATTTTTCTGCTCTTAGGGAGGCCTCCCAGGGACATACCAGTCAAATCCCATGATGATTGGACCTTGTTAAGGTTGTCAAACAGCTGATGACAGCTGATTGGTCGATGACAATCACAATTTTGCTCGAATCGAGTTGTCCTTAATTTTCCCTCTACAGCCTTGCCCATAGAAGCAGCATGCCAAGCGGCGGTCTGATCCGCCTTACGGATGCTGAGATATAAACTTGAAGCATTTACAGCGCCCCCTATATGAATATTGGCTTCTCCTTTGACAAGCTACCTCAGAATCATGTCTGAAAGTAGAATATGAAATGTAAACACATTTGAGTAAACCATGAGTTTGTTATAGATTTTTAAGTAAAACATAAAATAAGCCGAAGAGGTTCATTTGCATATGGCGGCCATCTTGAATCGAAATTTCAACGTTTTTTTGATAATTATTAAACTACAGGCTCCTGCGAACATTTTGACACCAAGCTCAAGAAAATTGGACAAAAATCCACGGAGGAGTACACAAAAGTAGGTTTTGCAAATTATGCAAAATAGCAAAAAATCTAAGTAGGCGGAGCTTAGTGGTTGTATGTACCTTTTTGATTCGGCAGGACCCAAGGAATCAGGGAAAAAAAAGATTTCGTCTCTACGCCACACGGGGTAGAAAATCTTTTAATGAAAGCGTTTTCCTTCGCTGTAGCGCCCCCTTGAGGCCAATTGGGCTGATATTTTGCGCCTGAGTAGCGAGACCGACTACTACCTATTGACCAAGTCTCAAGTGTCTAGGCCTTACGGTTTGGGCTGTGCGATTCGTTTTATGGCAGAAAAAGAAAAAGAATAATAATAAATATAGCCGCAAGCGGCAATTAACGGGGTTCTCGCTTAACAGGCCTGTTTGGAAGCAATAGGCCTACATCGCTGACATGCTACCTTTAAAAGCATTTCTATAAGTAGAATCTGAAATTTGAACCCATTTGAGCAAAGTATGAAGGAGTTAGAGATGTTCAAGTATAACCTGTGATAAGCTGAAGAGGTTCATTTGCATATGGCGGCCATCTTGAATCAGAATGTCAACATTCGTTCTATAATTACCTAGGGTCAGACTCGTGAACGTTTTGGCACCAAGCTCAAGGGAATTGGTCAAAAATTCAAAGACTTATTGACAAAAGTATATTTTGCAAATTATGCAAATTAGCTCAAAATCTAAGTGGGCTGAGCTAAATGATCCAATAGCAAATTAGTTTGTCTAAAGTCAAGGAATAAGGGAAAAAAAAGATTTCATCTATAGGCCTTACGGTGTAGGAGATATAGACCGCAATGCTTTTCCCTTTGCTATAGCGCCACCATCTGGCCAAAGAGTGTCAATTCCTTGGCTGAGTCATTTCACACCTGCTGGATGTTGCTGCCAAGGGAGGTGTTTCTGGGCCTTATGGTCTTTGCTCCACATTGCATTTTGCATAATGTCTCAGAGCCACTGTAGTTCAACAGCACAATGTATAGTTTTAGACTGCCATCTGCTGGTGAGAAATAACTACTTTCACATATATTTAGCTCTGCCATGAATGCACATATTTGCCCTGTGAAGGTCTGGCGTCCCCTCCAGGGTGTATTCCCGCCTTGCGCCCGATGATTCCAGGTAGGCTCTGGACCCCCCGCGACCCTAAGTTGGATAAGCGGTTACAGATAATGGATGGATGGATGGATGAATGCACATATAGAAACATTTGAGCGTGTACTCCTATGTGGATATTTACCTAACATGGACATATGTGGTATTAGCTGAATCCTAAGGATCCGAACTTTAATACTGATCAAAAAATTGTTGCCTTGCGCCCAATGATTCCAGGTAGGCTCTGGACCCACCGCGACCCTGAACTGGATAAGCGGTTACAGATAATGAATGAATGAAAAAATTGTTGCACTTTTATTACTATGTAGCTTACAGGCCCCTCACAATAAGAGAGATCTAGCATGTATTCCACAAGTCAAATATTTGCAATATGTGTACACTAATATACACCTATAACTCAAAAACACTTTCCCCAAAAATTTTAAAACTTCACATGCTTGATCAGACTGAGGAGCAGATGTCATAATTAAGTTGGCGTACCACTGCATTCCTAGATGGCGCTATAACATAAAAAGGCCAATTAAATCAGTTTTTGTCAAATTGTAGCGCCCCCTTTTGGTAAATTTTGATCATATTGTACATACTTCTTCAGGGTAGGACCATACATACGTCTGTCATGGTTGGTCTTGATTAGACTTAATTTGTTTGAGTTATAGCTAAAAGAATGTTTAAAGCTCCCCACGCTTCAATTAATTGTTTTATTACAACAAAAGTTTGTCCAAATGTTGAACTTTTTTTGATAATTATTTACCTACAGACTCTGCAGATTCCAACAAAGTCAACTGTTTGGGAATATCGCAAAATTCCACGGACTAGTTCGAAAAGGTTCAATTTTGAACATTTGGAAACTGAGAAAAAGCAAAGCATTTTTTGACAACACTTGCAATTACAAAGTTGTTAGGCCCTCTGCAGAGTATAAAAAGAAGCAAACTGTGTGTCAATATGCTTAATTTTCACAGAGATATATAATATTTTCTTGACATAGCGCCCCCTAGTGGCTATCGTTATGACAATTTTTCTGCTCTTAGGGAGGCCTCCCAGGGACATACCAGTCAAATCCCATGATGATTGGACCTTGTTAAGGTTGTCAAACAGCTGATGACAGCTGATTGGTCGATGACAATCACAATTTTGCTCGAATCCAGTTGTCCTTAATTTTCCCTCTACAGCCTTGCCCATAGAAGCAGCATGCCAAGCGGCGGTCCGATCCGCCTTACGGATGCTGAGATATAAACTTGAAGCATTTACAGCGCCCCTTATATGAATATTGGCTTCTCCTTTGACAAGCTACCTCAGAATCATGTCTGAAAGTAGAATATGAAATGTAAACACATTTGAGTAAACCATGAGTTTGTTATAGATTTTTAAGTAAAACATAAAATAAGCCGAAGAGGTTCATTTGCATATGGCGGCCATCTTGAATCGAAATTTCAACGTTTTTTTGATAATTATTAAACTACAGGCTCCTGCGAACATTTTGACACCAAGCTCAAGAAAATTGGACAAAAATCCACGGAGGAGTACACAAAAGTAGGTTTTGCAAATTATGCAAAATAGCAAAAAATCTAAGTAGGCGGAGCTTAGTGGTTGTATGTACCTTTTTGATTCGGCAGGACCCAAGGAATCAGGGAAAAAAAAGATTTCGTCTCTACGCCACACGGGGTGGAAAATCTTTTAATGAAAGCGTTTTCCTTCGCTGTAGCGCCCCCTTGAGGCCAATTGGGCTGATATTTTGCGCCTGAGTAGCGAGACCGACTACTACCTATTGACCAAGTCTCAAGTCTCTAGGCCTTACGGTTTGGGCTGTGCGATTCGTTTTATGGCAGAAAAAGAAAAAGAATAATAATAATAATAAATATAGCCGCAAGCGGCAATTAATGGGGTTCTCGCTTAACAGGCCTGTTTGGAAGCAATAGGCCTACATCGCTGACATGCTACCTTTAAAAGCATTTCTATAAGTAGAATCTGAAATTTGAACCCATTTGAGCAAAGTATGAAGGAGTTAGAGATGTTCAAGTAAAACCTGTGATAAGCTGAAGAGGTTCATTTGCATATGGCGGCCATCATGAATCAAAATGTCAATTCATTCTATAATTACCTAGGGTCAGACTCATGTGAACGTTTTGGCACCAAGCTCAAGGTAGTTGATCAAAAATTCACAGACTTATTGACAAAAGTATGTTTTGCAAATTATGCAAATTAGCTCAAAATCTAAGTGGGCTGAGCTTTATGATCCAACAGCAAATTAGTTTGTCTTAAGCCAAGGAATAAGGGACAAAAAGATTTCATCTCTAGGCCTTACGGCGTAGGAGATATAGACCTCAATGCTTTTCCATTTGCTATAGCGCCACCATCTGGCCAAAGAATGTCATTTTCCTTGGCTGAGTCATTTTACACCTGCTGGACCTTGCTGCCAAGGGAGGTGTTTCTGGGCCTTATGGTCTTTGCTCCACATTGCATTTTGCATAATGTCTCAGAGCCACTGTAGTTCAACAGCACAATGTATAGTCTTAGACTGCCACCTGCTGGTGAGAAATGACTACTTTCCCATATTTTTAGATCAGCCATGAAAGCACATACAGAAAGATTTAAGCATGTACTCCTATGTGGATATTTACCTAACATGGGCATGTACGGTATCAGCTGAATCCTAAGGATCTGAACTTTAACAAAAAATTGTTGCACTTTTATTACTATGTAGCTTACAGGCCACTCCCAATAACACAGATCTAGCATGTATTCCTCAAGTCTAATATAAGCTATATGTGTACACTAATATACACCTATAACTCAAAAATGCTTTCCCCAAAAATTTTAAAACGTCACATACTTGATCAGACTGAGGACCAGATGTCATAATTAAGTTGGGGTGCCACTGCGTTCCTAGATGGCGCTATAACATAAAAAAGCCCATTTAATCAGTTTTTGTCCAATTGTAGCGCCCCCTTTTGGTAAATTTTGATCATATTGTACATACTTCTTCAGGACAAGACTATACATACTTCTGTCACGGTTGGTCTTGATTGGACTTAATTTGTTTGAGTTATAGCTAAAAGAATGTTTAAAGCTCCCCACACTTCAATTAATTGTTTTATTACAACAAAAGTTTGTCCAAATGTTGAACTTTTTTTGATAATTATTTACCTACAGACTCTGCAGATTCCAACAAGGTCAACTGTTTGTGAATATCGCAAAATTCCACGGACTAGTTCGAAAAGCTTCAATTTTGAACATTTGGAAACTGAGAAAAAGCAAAGCATTTTTTGACAACACTTGCAATTACAAAGTTGTTAGGCCCTCTGCAGAGTATAAAAAGAAGCAAACTGCGTGTCAATATGCTTAATTTTCACAGAGATATATAATATTTTCTTGATATAGCGCCCCCTAGTGGCTATCGTTATGACAATTTTTATGCTCTTAGGGAGGCCTACCAGGGACATACCAGTCAAATCCCATGATGATTGGACCTTGTTAAGGTTGTCAAACAGCTGATGACAGCTGATTGGTCGATGACAATCACAATTTTGCTCGAATCGAGTTGTCCTTAATTTTCCCTCTACAGCCTTGCCCATAGAAGCAGCATGCCAAGCGGCGGTCCGATCCGCCTTACGGATGCTGAGATATAAACTTGAAGCATTTACAGCGCCCCCTATATGAATATTGGCTTCTCCTTTGACAAGCTACCTCAGAATCATGTCTGAAAGTAGAATATGAAATGTAAACACATTTGAGTAAACCATGAGTTTGTTATAGATTTTTAAGTAAAACATAAAATAAGCCGAAGAGGTTCATTTGCATATGGCGGCCATCTTGAATCGAAATTTCAACGTTTTTTTGATAATTATTAAACTACAGGCTCCTGCGAACATTTTGACACCAAGCTCAAGAAAATTGGACAAAAATCCACGGAGGAGTACACAAAAGTAGGTTTTGCAAATTATGCAAAATAGCAAAAAATCTAAGTAGGCGGAGCTTAGTGGTTGTATGTACCTTTTTGATTCGGCAGGACCCAAGGAATCAGGGAAAAAAAAGATTTCGTCTCTACGCCACACGGGGTGGAAAATCTTTTAATGAAAGCGTTTTCCTTCGCTGTAGCGCCCCCTTGAGGCCAATTGGGCTGATATTTTGCGCCTGAGTAGCGAGACCGACTACTACCTATTGACCAAGTCTCAAGTGTCTAGGCCTTACGGTTTGGGCTGTGCGATTCGTTTTATGGCAGAAAAAGAAAAAGAATAATAATAATAATAATAACAAATTAAAATCAGAACAAACACAATAGGGTTTCAAGCACTTCGTGCTCGAACCCCTAATAACAAATTAAAATCAGAACAAACACAATAGGGTTTCAAGCACTTCGTGCTCGAACCCCTAAATATAGCCGCAAGCGGCAATTAACGGGGTTCTCGCTTAACAGGCCTGTTTGGAAGCAATAGGCCTACATCGCTGACATGCTACCTTTAAAAGCATTTCTATAAGTAGAATCTGAAATTTGAACCCATTTGAGCAAAGTATGAAGGAGTTAGAGATGTTCAAGTAAAACCTGTGATAAGCTGAAGAGGTTCATTTGCATATGGCGGCCATCTTGAATCAGAATGTCAACATTTGTTCTATAATTACCTAGGGTCAGACTCGTGAACGTTTTGGCACCAAGCTCAAGGGAATTGGTCAAAAATTCAAAGACTTATTGACAAAAGTATATTTTGCAAATTATGCAAATTAGCTCAAAATCTAAGTGGGCTGAGCTAAATGATCCAATAGCAAATTAGTTTGTCTAAAGTCAAGGAATAAGGGAAAAAAAAGATTTCATCTATAGGCCTTACGGTGTAGGAGATATAGAGCGCAATGCTACGGTGTAGGAGATATAGACCGCAATGCTTTTCCGTTTGCTATAGCGCCACCATCTGGCCAAAGAGTGTCATTTTCCTTGGCTGAGTCATTTCACACCTGCTGGATGTTGCTGCCAAGGGAGGTGTTTCTGGGCCTTATGGTCATTGCTCCACATTGCATTTTGCATAATGTCTCAGAGCCACTGTAGTATAACAGCACAATGTATAGTTTTAGACTGCCATCTGCTGGTGAGAAATAACTACTTTCACATATATTTAGCTCTGCCATGAATGCACATATTTGCCCTGTGAAGGTCTGGCGTCCCCTCCAGGGTGTATTCCCGCCTTGCACCCGATGATTCCAGGTAGGCTCTGGACCCCCCGCGACCCTAAGTTGGATAAGCGGTTACAGATAATGGATGGATGGATGGATGAATGCACATATAGAAACATTTGAGCGTGTACTCCTATGTGGATATTTACCTAACATGGACATATGTGGTATTAGCTGAATCCTAAGGATCCGAACTTTAATACTGATCAAAAAATTGTTGCCTTGCGCCCAATGATTCCAGGTAGGCTCTGGACCCACCGCGACCCTGAACTGGATAAGCGGTTACAGATAATGAATGAATGAAAAAATTGTTGCACTTTTATTACTATGTAGCTTACAGGCCCCTCACAATAAGAGAGATCTAGCATGTATTCCACAAGTCAAATATTTGCTATATGTGTACACTAATATACACGTATAACTCAAAAACACTTTCCCCAAAAATTTTAAAACTTCACATGCTTGATCAGACTGAGGAGCAGATGTCATAATTAAGTTGGTGTGCCACTGCATTCCTAGATGGCGCTATAACATAAAAAAGCCAATTAAATCAGTTTTTGTCCAATTGTAGCGCCCCCTTTTGGTAAATTTTGATCATATTGTACATACTTCTTCAGGGTAGAACCATACATACGTCTGTCATGGTTGGTCTTGATTAGACTTAATTTGTTTGAGTTATAGCTAAAAGAATGTTTAAAGCTCCACACGCTTCAATTAATTGTTTTATTACAACAAAAGTTTGTCCAAATGTTGAACTTTTTTTGATAATTATTTACCTACAGACTCTGCAGATTCCAACAAGGTCAACTGTTTGGGAATATCGCAAAATTCCACGGACTAGTTCGAAAAGCTTCAATTTTGAACATTTGGAAACTGAGAAAAAGCAAAGCATTTTTTGACAACACTTGCAATTACAAAGTTGTTAGGCCCTCTGCAGAGTATAAAAAGAAGCAAACTGCGTGTCAATATGCTTAATTTTCACAGAGATATATAATATTTTCTTGATATAGCGCCCCCTAGTGGCTATCGTTATGACAATTTTTCTGCTCTTAGGGAGGCCTACCAGGGACATACCAGTCAAATCCCATGATGATTGGACCTTGTTAAGGTTGTCAAACAGCTGATGACAGCTGATTGGTCGATGACAATCACAATTTTGCTCGAATCGAGTTGTCCTTAATTTTCCCTCTACAGCCTTGCCCATAGAAGCAGCATGCCAAGCGGCGGTCCGATCCGCCTTACGGATGCTGAGATATAAACTTGAAGCATTTACAGCGCCCCCTATATGAATATTGGCTTCTCCTTTGACAAGCTACCTCAGAATCATGTCTGAAAGTAGAATATGAAATGTAAACACATTTGAGTAAACCATGAGTTTGTTATAGATTTTTAAGTAAAACATAGAATAAGCCGAAGAGGTTCATTTGCATATGGCGGCCATCTTGAATCGAAATTTCAACGTTTTTTTGATAATTATTAAACTACAGGCTCCTGCGAACATTTTGACACCAAGCTCAAGAAAATTGGACAAAAATCCACGGAGGAGTACACAAAAGTAGGTTTTGCAAATTATGCAAAATAGCAAAAAATCTAAGTAGGCGGAGCTTAGTGGTTGTATGTACCTTTTTGATTCGGCAGGACCCAAGGAATCAGGGAAAAAAAAGATTTCGTCTCTACGCCACACGGGGTGGAAAATCTTTTAATGAAAGCGTTTTCCTTCGCTGTAGCGCCCCCTTGAGGCCAATTGGGCTGATATTTTGCGCCTGAGTAGCGAGACCGACTACTACCTATTGACCAAGTCTCAAGTGTCTAGGCCTTACGGTTTGGGCTGTGCGATTCGTTTTATGGCAGAAAAAGAAAAAGAATAATAATAATAATAATAACAAATTAAAATCAGAACAAACACAATAGGGTTTCAAGCACTTCGTGCTCGAACCCCTAATAACAAATTAAAATCAGAACAAACACAATAGGGTTTCAAGCACTTCGTGCTCGAACCCCTAAATATAGCCGCAAGCGGCAATTAACGGGGTTCTCGCTTAACAGGCCTGTTTGGAAGCAATAGGCCTACATCGCTGACATGCTACCTTTAAAAGCATTTCTATAAGTAGAATCTGAAATTTGAACCCATTTGAGCAAAGTATGAAGGAGTTAGAGATGTTCAAGTAAAACCTGTGATAAGCTGAAGAGGTTCATTTGCATATGGCGGCCATCTTGAATCAGAATGTCAACATTTGTTCTATAATTACCTAGGGTCAGACTCGTGAACGTTTTGGCACCAAGCTCAAGGGAATTGGTCAAAAATTCAAAGACTTATTGACAAAAGTATATTTTGCAAATTATGCAAATTAGCTCAAAATCTAAGTGGGCTGAGCTAAATGATCCAATAGCAAATTAGTTTGTCTAAAGTCAAGGAATAAGGGAAAAAAAAGATTTCATCTATAGGCCTTACGGTGTAGGAGATATAGAGCGCAATGCTACGGTGTAGGAGATATAGACCGCAATGCTTTTCCGTTTGCTATAGCGCCACCATCTGGCCAAAGAGTGTCATTTTCCTTGGCTGAGTCATTTCACACCTGCTGGATGTTGCTGCCAAGGGAGGTGTTTCTGGGCCTTATGGTCATTGCTCCACATTGCATTTTGCATAATGTCTCAGAGCCACTGTAGTATAACAGCACAATGTATAGTTTTAGACTGCCATCTGCTGGTGAGAAATAACTACTTTCACATATATTTAGCTCTGCCATGAATGCACATATTTGCCCTGTGAAGGTCTGGCGTCCCCTCCAGGGTGTATTCCCGCCTTGCACCCGATGATTCCAGGTAGGCTCTGGACCCCCCGCGACCCTAAGTTGGATAAGCGGTTACAGATAATGGATGGATGGATGGATGAATGCACATATAGAAACATTTGAGCGTGTACTCCTATGTGGATATTTACCTAACATGGACATATGTGGTATTAGCTGAATCCTAAGGATCCGAACTTTAATACTGATCAAAAAATTGTTGCCTTGCGCCCAATGATTCCAGGTAGGCTCTGGACCCACCGCGACCCTGAACTGGATAAGCGGTTACAGATAATGAATGAATGAAAAAATTGTTGCACTTTTATTACTATGTAGCTTACAGGCCCCTCACAATAAGAGAGATCTAGCATGTATTCCACAAGTCAAATATTTGCTATATGTGTACACTAATATACACGTATAACTCAAAAACACTTTCCCCAAAAATTTTAAAACTTCACATGCTTGATCAGACTGAGGAGCAGATGTCATAATTAAGTTGGTGTGCCACTGCATTCCTAGATGGCGCTATAACATAAAAAAGCCAATTAAATCAGTTTTTGTCCAATTGTAGCGCCCCCTTTTGGTAAATTTTGATCATATTGTACATACTTCTTCAGGGTAGAACCATACATACGTCTGTCATGGTTGGTCTTGATTAGACTTAATTTGTTTGAGTTATAGCTAAAAGAATGTTTAAAGCTCCACACGCTTCAATTAATTGTTTTATTACAACAAAAGTTTGTCCAAATGTTGAACTTTTTTTGATAATTATTTACCTACAGACTCTGCAGATTCCAACAAGGTCAACTGTTTGGGAATATCGCAAAATTCCACGGACTAGTTCGAAAAGCTTCAATTTTGAACATTTGGAAACTGAGAAAAAGCAAAGCATTTTTTGACAACACTTGCAATTACAAAGTTGTTAGGCCCTCTGCAGAGTATAAAAAGAAGCAAACTGCGTGTCAATATGCTTAATTTTCACAGAGATATATAATATTTTCTTGATATAGCGCCCCCTAGTGGCTATCGTTATGACAATTTTTCTGCTCTTAGGGAGGCCTACCAGGGACATACCAGTCAAATCCCATGATGATTGGACCTTGTTAAGGTTGTCAAACAGCTGATGACAGCTGATTGGTCGATGACAATCACAATTTTGCTCGAATCAAGTTGTCCTTAATTTTCCCTCTACAGCCTTGCCCATAGAAGCAGCATGCCAAGTGGCGGTCCGATCCGCCTTACGGATGCTGAGATATAAACTTGAAGCATTTACAGCGCCCCCTATATGAATATTGGCTTCTCCTTTGACAAGCTACCTCAGAATCATGTCTGGAAGTGGAATATGAAATGTAAACGTATTTGAGTAAAGCATGAATTTGTTATAGATTTTTAAGTAAAACATAAAATAAGCCGAAGAGGTTCATTTGCATATGGCGGCCATCTTGAATCGAAATTTCAAATTTTTATTGATAATTATTAAGCTACAGACTCCTGCGAACATTTTGACACCAAGCTCAAGAAAATTGGACAAAAATCCACGGAGGAGTACACAAAAGTAGGTTTTGCAAATTATGCAAAATAGCAAAAAATCTAAGTAGGCGGAGCTTAGTGGTTGTATGTACCTTTTTGATTCGGCAGGACCCAAGGAATCAGGGAAAAAAAAGATTTCGTCTCTACGCCACACGGGGTGGAAAATCTTTTAATGAAAGCGTTTTCCTTCGCTGTAGCGCCCCCTTGAGGCCAATTGGGCTGATATTTTGCGCCTGAGTAGCGAGACCGACTACTACCTATTGACCAAGTCTCAAGTGTCTAGGCCTTACGGTTTGGGCTGTGCGATTCGTTTTATGGCAGAAAAAGAAAAAGAATAATAATAAATATAGCCGCAAGCGGCAATTAACGGGGTTCTCGCTTAACAGGCCTGTTTGGAAGCAATAGGCCTACATCGCTGCCATGCTACCTTTAAAAGCATTTCTATAAGTGGAATCTTAAATTTGAACCCATTTGAGCAAAGTATGGAGTTAGAGATGTTCAAGTAAAACCTGTGATAAGCTGAAGAGGTTCATTTGCCATCATGAATCAAAATGTCAATTAATTCTATAATTACCTAGGGTCAGACTCATGTGAACGTTTTGGCACCAAGCTCAAGGGACTTGGTGAAAAATTCATAGACTTATTGACAAAAGTATGTTTTGCAAATTATGCAAATTAGCTCAAAATCTAAGTGGGCTGAGCTTTATGATCCAACAGCAAATTAGTTTGTCTTAAGCCAAGGAATAAGGGACAAAGATTTCATCTCTAGGCCTTACGGTGTAGGAGATATAGACCTCAATGCTTTTCCCTTTGCTATAGCGCCACCATCTGGCCAAAGAATGTCATTTTCCTTGGCTGAGTCATTTTACACCTGCTGGACCTTGCTGCCAAGGGAGGTGTTTCTGGGCCTTATGGTCTTTGCTCCACATTGCATTTTGCATAATGTCTCAGAGCCACTGTAGTTCAACAGCACAATGTATAGTCTTAGACTGCCATCTGCTGGTGAGAAATGACTACTTTCCCATATTTTTAGATCAGCCATGAAAGCACATACAGAAAGATTTAAGCATGTACTCCTATGTGGATATTTACCTAACATGGGCATGTACGGTATCAGCTGAATCCTAAGGATCTGAACTTTAACAAAAAATTGTTGCACTTTTATTACTATGTAGCTTACAGGCCACTCCCAATAACACAGATCTAGCATGTATTCCTCAAGTCAAATATAAGCTATATGTGTACACTAATATACACCTATAACTCAAAAATGCTTTCCCCAAAAATTTTAAAACGTCACATACTTGATCAGACTGAGGACCAGATGTCATAATTAAGTTGGGGTGCCACTGCGTTCCTAGATGGCGCTATAACATAAAAAAGCCCATTTAATCAGTTTTTGTCCAATTGTAGCGCCCCCTTTTGGTAAATTTTGATCATATTGTACATACGTCTTCAGGACAAGACCATACATACTTCTGTCACGTTTGGTCTTGATTGGACTTAATTTGTTTGAGTTATAGCTAAAAGAATGTTTAAAGCTCCCCACACTTCAATTAATTGTTTTATTACAACAAAAGTTTGTCCAAATGTTGAACTTTTTTTGATAATTATTTACCTACAGACTCTGCAGATTCCAACAAGGTCAACTGTTTGTGAATATCGCAAAATTCCACGGACTAGTTTGAAAAGCTTCAATTTTGAACATTTGGAAACTGAGAAAAAGCAAAGCATTTTTTGACAACACTTGCAATTACAAAGTTGTTAGGCCCTCTGCAGAGTATAAAAAGAAGCAAACTGCGTGTCAATATGCTTAATTTTCACAGAGATATATAATATTTTCTTGATATAGCGCCCCCTAGTGGCTATCGTTATGACAATTTTTCTGCTCTTAGGGAGGCCTCCCAGGGACATACCAGTCAAATCCCATGATGATTGGACCTTGTTAAGGTTGTCAAACAGCTGATGACAGCTGATTGGTCGATGACAATCACAATTTTGCTCGAATCGAGTTGTCCTTAATTTTCCCTCTACAGCCTTGCCCATAGAAGCAGCATGCCAAGCGGCGGTCTGATCCGCCTTACGGATGCTGAGATATAAACTTGAAGCATTTACAGCGCCCCCTATATGAATATTGGCTTCTCCTTTGACAAGCTACCTCAGAATCATGTCTGAAAGTAGAATATGAAATGTAAACACATTTGAGTAAACCATGAGTTTGTTATAGATTTTTAAGTAAAACATAAAATAAGCCGAAGAGGTTCATTTGCATATGGCGGCCATCTTGAATCGAAATTTCAACGTTTTTTTGATAATTATTAAACTACAGGCTCCTGCGAACATTTTGACACCAAGCTCAAGAAAATTGGACAAAAATCCACGGAGGAGTACACAAAAGTAGGTTTTGCAAATTATGCAAAATAGCAAAAAATCTAAGTAGGCGGAGCTTAGTGGTTGTATGTACCTTTTTGATTCGGCAGGACCCAAGGAATCAGGGAAAAAAAAGATTTCGTCTCTACGCCACACGGGGTAGAAAATCTTTTAATGAAAGCGTTTTCCTTCGCTGTAGCGCCCCCTTGAGGCCAATTGGGCTGATATTTTGCGCCTGAGTAGCGAGACCGACTACTACCTATTGACCAAGTCTCAAGTGTCTAGGCCTTACGGTTTGGGCTGTGCGATTCGTTTTATGGCAGAAAAAGAAAAAGAATAATAATAATAATAACAAAATATAGCCGCAAGCGGCAATTAACGGGGTTCTCGCTTAACAGGCCTGTTTGGAAGCAATAGGCCTACATCGCTGACATGCTACCTTTAAAAGCATTTCTATAAGTAGAATCTGAAATTTGAACCCATTTGAGCAAAGTATGAAGGAGTTAGAGATGTTCAAGTATAACCTGTGATAAGCTGAAGAGGTTCATTTGCATATGGCGGCCATCTTGAATCAGAATGTCAACATTCGTTCTATAATTACCTAGGGTCAGACTCGTGAACGTTTTGGCACCAAGCTCAAGGGAATTGGTCAAAAATTCAAAGACTTATTGACAAAAGTATATTTTGCAAATTATGCAAATTAGCTCAAAATCTAAGTGGGCTGAGCTAAATGATCCAATAGCAAATTAGTTTGTCTAAAGTCAAGGAATAAGGGAAAAAAAAGATTTCATCTATAGGCCTTACGGTGTAGGAGATATAGACCGCAATGCTTTTCCCTTTGCTATAGCGCCACCATCTGGCCAAAGAGTGTCAATTCCTTGGCTGAGTCATTTCACACCTGCTGGATGTTGCTGCCAAGGGAGGTGTTTCTGGGCCTTATGGTCTTTGCTCCACATTGCATTTTGCATAATGTCTCAGAGCCACTGTAGTTCAACAGCACAATGTATAGTTTTAGACTGCCATCTGCTGGTGAGAAATAACTACTTTCACATATATTTAGCTCTGCCATGAATGCACATATTTGCCCTGTGAAGGTCTGGCGTCCCCTCCAGGGTGTATTCCCGCCTTGCGCCCGATGATTCCAGGTAGGCTCTGGACCCCCCGCGACCCTAAGTTGGATAAGCGGTTACAGATAATGGATGGATGGATGGATGAATGCACATATAGAAACATTTGAGCGTGTACTCCTATGTGGATATTTACCTAACATGGACATATGTGGTATTAGCTGAATCCTAAGGATCCGAACTTTAATACTGATCAAAAAATTGTTGCCTTGCGCCCAATGATTCCAGGTAGGCTCTGGACCCACCGCGACCCTGAACTGGATAAGCGGTTACAGATAATGAATGAATGAAAAAATTGTTGCACTTTTATTACTATGTAGCTTACAGGCCCCTCACAATAAGAGAGATCTAGCATGTATTCCACAAGTCAAATATTTGCAATATGTGTACACTAATATACACCTATAACTCAAAAACACTTTCCCCAAAAATTTTAAAACTTCACATGCTTGATCAGACTGAGGAGCAGATGTCATAATTAAGTTGGCGTACCACTGCATTCCTAGATGGCGCTATAACATAAAAAGGCCAATTAAATCAGTTTTTGTCAAATTGTAGCGCCCCCTTTTGGTAAATTTTGATCATATTGTACATACTTCTTCAGGGTAGGACCATACATACGTCTGTCATGGTTGGTCTTGATTAGACTTAATTTGTTTGAGTTATAGCTAAAAGAATGTTTAAAGCTCCCCACGCTTCAATTAATTGTTTTATTACAACAAAAGTTTGTCCAAATGTTGAACTTTTTTTGATAATTATTTACCTACAGACTCTGCAGATTCCAACAAAGTCAACTGTTTGGGAATATCGCAAAATTCCACGGACTAGTTCGAAAAGGTTCAATTTTGAACATTTGGAAACTGAGAAAAAGCAAAGCATTTTTTGACAACACTTGCAATTACAAAGTTGTTAGGCCCTCTGCAGAGTATAAAAAGAAGCAAACTGTGTGTCAATATGCTTAATTTTCACAGAGATATATAATATTTTCTTGACATAGCGCCCCCTAGTGGCTATCGTTATGACAATTTTTCTGCTCTTAGGGAGGCCTCCCAGGGACATACCAGTCAAATCCCATGATGATTGGACCTTGTTAAGGTTGTCAAACAGCTGATGACAGCTGATTGGTCGATGACAATCACAATTTTGCTCGAATCGAGTTGTCCTTAATTTTCCCTCTACAGCCTTGCCCATAGAAGCAGCATGCCAAGCGGCGGTCCGATCCGCCTTACGGATGCTGAGATATAAACTTGAAGCATTTACAGCGCCCCTTATATGAATATTGGCTTCTCCTTTGACAAGCTACCTCAGAATCATGTCTGAAAGTAGAATATGAAATGTAAACACATTTGAGTAAACCATGAGTTTGTTATAGATTTTTAAGTAAAACATAAAATAAGCCGAAGAGGTTCATTTGCATATGGCGGCCATCTTGAATCGAAATTTCAACGTTTTTTTGATAATTATTAAACTACAGGCTCCTGCGAACATTTTGACACCAAGCTCAAGAAAATTGGACAAAAATCCACGGAGGAGTACACAAAAGTAGGTTTTGCAAATTATGCAAAATAGCAAAAAATCTAAGTAGGCGGAGCTTAGTGGTTGTATGTACCTTTTTGATTCGGCAGGACCCAAGGAATCAGGGAAAAAAAAGATTTCGTCTCTACGCCACACGGGGTGGAAAATCTTTTAATGAAAGCGTTTTCCTTCGCTGTAGCGCCCCCTTGAGGCCAATTGGGCTGATATTTTGCGCCTGAGTAGCGAGACCGACTACTACCTATTGACCAAGTCTCAAGTGTCTAGGCCTTACGGTTTGGGCTGTGCGATTCGTTTTATGGCAGAAAAAGAAAAAGAATAATAATAATAATAATAACAAATTAAAATCAGAACAAACACAATAGGGTTTCAAGCACTTCGTGCTCGAACCCCTAATAACAAATTAAAATCAGAACAAACACAATAGGGTTTCAAGCACTTCGTGCTCGAACCCCTAAATATAGCCGCAAGCGGCAATTAACGGGGTTCTCGCTTAACAGGCCTGTTTGGAAGCAATAGGCCTACATCGCTGACATGCTACCTTTAAAAGCATTTCTATAAGTAGAATCTGAAATTTGAACCCATTTGAGCAAAGTATGAAGGAGTTAGAGATGTTCAAGTAAAACCTGTGATAAGCTGAAGAGGTTCATTTGCATATGGCGGCCATCTTGAATCAGAATGTCAACATTTGTTCTATAATTACCTAGGGTCAGACTCGTGAACGTTTTGGCACCAAGCTCAAGGGAATTGGTCAAAAATTCAAAGACTTATTGACAAAAGTATATTTTGCAAATTATGCAAATTAGCTCAAAATCTAAGTGGGCTGAGCTAAATGATCCAATAGCAAATTAGTTTGTCTAAAGTCAAGGAATAAGGGAAAAAAAAGATTTCATCTATAGGCCTTACGGTGTAGGAGATATAGAGCGCAATGCTACGGTGTAGGAGATATAGACCGCAATGCTTTTCCGTTTGCTATAGCGCCACCATCTGGCCAAAGAGTGTCATTTTCCTTGGCTGAGTCATTTCACACCTGCTGGATGTTGCTGCCAAGGGAGGTGTTTCTGGGCCTTATGGTCATTGCTCCACATTGCATTTTGCATAATGTCTCAGAGCCACTGTAGTTCAACAGCACAATGTATAGTTTTAGACTGCCATCTGCTGGTGAGAAATAACTACTTTCACATATATTTAGCTCTGCCATGAATGCACATATTTGCCCTGTGAAGGTCTGGCGTCCCCTCCAGGGTGTATTCCCGCCTTGCACCCGATGATTCCAGGTAGGCTCTGGACCCCCCGCGACCCTAAGTTGGATAAGCGGTTACAGATAATGGATGGATGGATGGATGAATGCACATATAGAAACATTTGAGCGTGTACTCCTATGTGGATATTTACCTAACATGGACATATGTGGTATTAGCTGAATCCTAAGGATCCGAACTTTAATACTGATCAAAAAATTGTTGCCTTGCGCCCAATGATTCCAGGTAGGCTCTGGACCCACCGCGACCCTGAACTGGATAAGCGGTTACAGATAATGAATGAATGAAAAAATTGTTGCACTTTTATTACTATGTAGCTTACAGGCCCCTCACAATAAGAGAGATCTAGCATGTATTCCACAAGTCAAATATTTGCTATATGTGTACACTAATATACACGTATAACTCAAAAACACTTTCCCCAAAAATTTTAAAACTTCACATGCTTGATCAGACTGAGGAGCAGATGTCATAATTAAGTTGGTGTGCCACTGCATTCCTAGATGGCGCTATAACATAAAAAAGCCAATTAAATCAGTTTTTGTCCAATTGTAGCGCCCCCTTTTGGTAAATTTTGATCATATTGTACATACTTCTTCAGGGTAGAACCATACATACGTCTGTCATGGTTGGTCTTGATTAGACTTAATTTGTTTGAGTTATAGCTAAAAGAATGTTTAAAGCTCCACACGCTTCAATTAATTGTTTTATTACAACAAAAGTTTGTCCAAATGTTGAACTTTTTTTGATAATTATTTACCTACAGACTCTGCAGATTCCAACAAGGTCAACTGTTTGGGAATATCGCAAAATTCCACGGACTAGTTCGAAAAGCTTCAATTTTGAACATTTGGAAACTGAGAAAAAGCAAAGCATTTTTTGACAACACTTGCAATTACAAAGTTGTTAGGCCCTCTGCAGAGTATAAAAAGAAGCAAACTGCGTGTCAATATGCTTAATTTTCACAGAGATATATAATATTTTCTTGATATAGCGCCCCCTAGTGGCTATCGTTATGACAATTTTTCTGCTCTTAGGGAGGCCTACCAGGGACATACCAGTCAAATCCCATGATGATTGGACCTTGTTAAGGTTGTCAAACAGCTGATGACAGCTGATTGGTCGATGACAATCACAATTTTGCTCGAATCAAGTTGTCCTTAATTTTCCCTCTACAGCCTTGCCCATAGAAGCAGCATGCCAAGTGGCGGTCCGATCCGCCTTACGGATGCTGAGATATAAACTTGAAGCATTTACAGCGCCCCCTATATGAATATTGGCTTCTCCTTTGACAAGCTACCTCAGAATCATGTCTGGAAGTGGAATATGAAATGTAAACGTATTTGAGTAAAGCATGAATTTGTTATAGATTTTTAAGTAAAACATAAAATAAGCCGAAGAGGTTCATTTGCATATGGCGGCCATCTTGAATCGAAATTTCAAATTTTTATTGATAATTATTAAGCTACAGACTCCTGCGAACATTTTGACACCAAGCTCAAGAAAATTGGACAAAAATCCACGGAGGAGTACACAAAAGTAGGTTTTGCAAATTATGCAAAATAGCAAAAAATCTAAGTAGGCGGAGCTTAGTGGTTGTATGTACCTTTTTGATTCGGCAGGACCCAAGGAATCAGGGAAAAAAAAGATTTCGTCTCTACGCCACACGGGGTGGAAAATCTTTTAATGAAAGCGTTTTCCTTCGCTGTAGCGCCCCCTTGAGGCCAATTGGGCTGATATTTTGCGCCTGAGTAGCGAGACCGACTACTACCTATTGACCAAGTCTCAAGTCTCTAGGCCTTACGGTTTGGGCTGTGCGATTCGTTTTATGGCAGAAAAAGAAAAAGAATAATAATAATAATAAATATAGCCGCAAGCGGCAATTAATGGGGTTCTCGCTTAACAGGCCTGTTTGGAAGCAATAGGCCTACATCGCTGACATGCTACCTTTAAAAGCATTTCTATAAGTAGAATCTGAAATTTGAACCCATTTGAGCAAAGTATGAAGGAGTTAGAGATGTTCAAGTAAAACCTGTGATAAGCTGAAGAGGTTCATTTGCATATGGCGGCCATCATGAATCAAAATGTCAATTCATTCTATAATTACCTAGGGTCAGACTCATGTGAACGTTTTGGCACCAAGCTCAAGGTAGTTGATCAAAAATTCACAGACTTATTGACAAAAGTATGTTTTGCAAATTATGCAAATTAGCTCAAAATCTAAGTGGGCTGAGCTTTATGATCCAACAGCAAATTAGTTTGTCTTAAGCCAAGGAATAAGGGACAAAAAGATTTCATCTCTAGGCCTTACGGCGTAGGAGATATAGACCTCAATGCTTTTCCATTTGCTATAGCGCCACCATCTGGCCAAAGAATGTCATTTTCCTTGGCTGAGTCATTTTACACCTGCTGGACCTTGCTGCCAAGGGAGGTGTTTCTGGGCCTTATGGTCTTTGCTCCACATTGCATTTTGCATAATGTCTCAGAGCCACTGTAGTTCAACGGCACAATGTATAGTCTTAGACTGCCACCTGCTGGTGAGAAATGACTACTTTCCCATATTTTTAGATCAGCCATGAAAGCACATACAGAAAGATTTAAGCATGTACTCCTATGTGGATATTTACCTAACATGGGCATGTACGGTATCAGCTGAATCCTAAGGATCTGAACTTTAACAAAAAATTGTTGCACTTTTATTACTATGTAGCTTACAGGCCACTCCCAATAACACAGATCTAGCATGTATTCCTCAAGTCTAATATAAGCTATATGTGTACACTAATATACACCTATAACTCAAAAATGCTTTCCCCAAAAATTTTAAAACGTCACATACTTGATCAGACTGAGGACCAGATGTCATAATTAAGTTGGGGTGCCACTGCGTTCCTAGATGGCGCTATAACATAAAAAAGCCCATTTAATCAGTTTTTGTCCAATTGTAGCGCCCCCTTTTGGTAAATTTTGATCATATTGTACATACTTCTTCAGGACAAGACTATACATACTTCTGTCACGTTTGGTCTTGATTGGACTTAATTTGTTTGAGTTATAGCTAAAAGAATGTTTAAAGCTCCCCACACTTCAATTAATTGTTTTATTACAACAAAAGTTTGTCCAAATGTTGAACTTTTTTTGATAATTATTTACCTACAGACTCTGCAGATTCCAACAAGGTCAACTGTTTGTGAATATCGCAAAATTCCACGGACTAGTTCGAAAAGCTTCAATTTTGAACATTTGGAAACTGAGAAAAAGCAAAGCATTTTTTGACAACACTTGCAATTACAAAGTTGTTAGGCCCTCTGCAGAGTATAAAAAGAAGCAAACTGCGTGTCAATATGCTTAATTTTCACAGAGATATATAATATTTTCTTGATATAGCGCCCCCTAGTGGCTATCGTTATGACAATTTTTCTGCTCTTAGGGAGGCCTACCAGGGACATACCAGTCAAATCCCATGATGATTGGACCTTGTTAAGGTTGTCAAACAGCTGATGACAGCTGATTGGTCGATGACAATCACAATTTTGCTCGAATCGAGTTGTCCTTAATTTTCCCTCTACAGCCTTGCCCATAGAAGCAGCATGCCAAGCGGCGGTCCGATCCGCCTTACGGATGCTGAGATATAAACTTGAAGCATTTACAGCGCCCCCTATATGAATATTGGCTTCTCCTTTGACAAGCTACCTCAGAATCATGTCTGAAAGTAGAATATGAAATGTAAACACATTTGAGTAAACCATGAGTTTGTTATAGATTTTTAAGTAAAACATAAAATAAGCCGAAGAGGTTCATTTGCATATGGCGGCCATCTTGAATCGAAATTTCAACGTTTTTTTGATAATTATTAAACTACAGGCTCCTGCGAACATTTTGACATCAAGCTCAAGAAAATTGGACAAAAATCCACGGAGGAGTACACAAAAGTAGGTTTTGCAAATTATGCAAAATAGCAAAAAATCTAAGTAGGCGGAGCTTAGTGGTTGTATGTACCTTTTTGATTCGGCAGGACCCAAGGAATCAGGGAAAAAAAAGATTTCGTCTCTACGCCACACGGGGTGGAAAATCTTTTAATGAAAGCGTTTTCCTTCGCTGTAGCGCCCCCTTGAGGCCAATTGGGCTGATATTTTGCGCCTGAGTAGCGAGACCGACTACTACCTATTGACCAAGTCTCAAGTGTCTAGGCCTTACGGTTTGGGCTGTGCGATTCGTTTTATGGCAGAAAAAGAAAAAGAATAATAATAATAATAACAAATTAAAATCAGAACAAACACAATAGGGTTTCGAGCACTTCGTGCTCGAACCCCTAATTAAAATCAGAACAAACACAATAGGGTTTCAAGCACTTCGTGCTCGAACCCCTAATAATAATAATAACAAATTAAAATCAGAACAAACACAATAGGGTTTCAAGCACTTCGTGCTCGAACCCCTAATAATAACAAATTAAAATCAGAACAAACACAATAGGGTTTCAAGCACTTCGTGCTCGAACCCCTAATAATAACAAGCGGCAATTAACGGGGTTCTCGCTTAACAGGCCTGTTTGGAAGCAATAGGCCTACATCGCTGACATGCTACCTTTAAAAGCATTTCTATAAGTAGAATCTGAAATTTGAACCCATTTGAGCAAAGTATGAAGGAGTTAGAGATGTTCAAGTAAAACCTGTGATAAGCTGAAGAGGTTCATTTGCATATGGCGGCCATCTTGAATCAGAATGTCAACATTCGTTCTATAATTACCTAGGGTCAGACTCGTGAACGTTTTGGCACCAAGCTCAAGGGAATTGGTCAAAAATTCAAAGACTTATTGACAAAAGTATATTTTGCAAATTATGCAAATTAGCTCAAAATCTAAGTGGGCTGAGCTAAATGATCCAATAGCAAATTAGTTTGTCTAAAGTCAAGGAATAAGGGAAAAAAAAGATTTCATCTATAGGCCTTACGGTGTAGGAGATATAGACCGCAATGCTTTTCCCTTTGCTATAGCGCCACCATCTGGCCAAAGAGTGTCATTTTCCTTGGCTGAGTCATTTCACACCTGCTGGATGTTGCTGCCAAGGGAGGTGTTTCTGGGCCTTATGGTCTTTGCTCCACATTGCATTTTGCATAATGTCTCAGAGCCACTGTAGTTCAACAGCACAATGTATAGTTTTAGACTGCCATCTGCTGGTGAGAAATAACTACTTTCACATATATTTAGCTCTGCCATGAATGCACATATTTGCCCTGTGAAGGTCTGGCGTCCCCTCCAGGGTGTATTCCCGCCTTGCGCCCGATGATTCCAGGTAGGCTCTGGACCCCCCGCGACCCTAAGTTGGATAAGCGGTTACAGATAATGGATGGATGGATGGATGCTTGATCAGACTGAGGAGCAGATGTCATAATTAAGTTGCGTGCCACTGCATTCCTAGATGGCGCTATAACATAAAAAAGCCAATTAAATCAGTTTTTGTCCAATTGTAGCGCCCCCTTTTGGTAAATTTTGATCATATTGTACATACTTCTTCAGGGTAGGACCATACATACGTCTGTCATGGTTGGTCTTGATTAGACTTAATTTGTTTGAGTTATAGCTAAAAGAATGTTTAAAGCTCCACACGCTTCAATTAATTGTTTTATTACAACAAAAGTTTGTCCAAATGTTGAACTTTTTTTGATAATTATTTACCTACAGACTCTGCAGATTCCAACAAGGTCAACTGTTTGGGAATATCGCAAAATTCCACGGACTAGTTCGAAAAGGTTCAATTTTGAACATTTGGAAGCTGAGAAAAAGCAAAGCATTTTTTGACAACACTTGCAATTACAAAGTTGTTAGGCCCTCTGCAGAGTATAAAAAGAAGCAAACTGTGTGTCAATATGCTTAATTTTCACAGAGATATATAATATTTTCTTGACATAGCGCCCCCTAGTGGCTATCGTTATGACAATTTTTCTGCTCTTAGGGAGGCCTACCAGGGACATACCAGTCAAATCCCATGATGATTGGACCTTGTTAAGGTTGTCAAACAGCTGATGACAGCTGATTGGTCGATGACAATCACAATTTTGCTCGAATTGAGTTGTCCTTAATTTTCCCTCTACAGCCTTGCCCATAGAAGCAGCATGCCAAGCGGCGGTCCGATCCGCCTTACGGATGCTGAGATATAAACTTGAAGCATTTACAGCGCCCCCTATATGAATATTGGCTTCTCCTTTGACAAGCTACCTCAGAATCATGTCTGAAAGTAGAATATGAAATGTAAACACATTTGAGTAAACCATGAGTTTGTTATAGATTTTTAAGTAAAACATAAAATAAGCCGAAGAGGTTCATTTGCATATGGCGGCCATCTTGAATCGAAATTTCAACGTTTTTTTGATAATTATTAAACTACAGGCTCCTGCGAACATTTTGACACCAAGCTCAAGAAAATTGGACAAAAATCCACGGAGGAGTACACAAAAGTAGGTTTTGCAAATTATGCAAAATAGCAAAAAATCTAAGTAGGCGGAGCTTAGTGGTTGTATGTACCTTTTTGATTCGGCAGGACCCAAGGAATCAGGGAAAAAAAAGATTTCGTCTCTACGCCACACGGGGTGGAAAATCTTTTAATGAAAGCGTTTTCCTTCGCTGTAGCGCCCCCTTGAGGCCAATTGGGCTGATATTTTGCGCCTGAGTAGCGAGACCGACTACTACCTATTGACCAAGTCTCAAGTGTCTAGGCCTTACGGTTTGGGCTGTGCGATTCGTTTTATGGCAGAAAAAGAAAAAGAATAATAATAATAATAACAAATTAAAATCAGAACAAACACAATAGGGTTTCAAGCACTTCGTGCTCGAACCCCTAAAAATCCTAACAATTACAATATGGTCCTACACTACGTGTTAGGACCATAAAAAAGCAGAAAAAACAGAACAAAAACAATAGGGCTCCAGCACTTGCAGTGCTTGGACCCCTAAAAAATCGGAACAAAAACAATAGGGCTCCAGCACTTGCAGTGCTTGGACCCCTAAAAAACCGGTACAAAAACAATAGGGTTCTACGCACTGAGTGCTTGAACCCTAAATATTCATCAATCCAGTTTGTCATGTATACTACTCTAACTTAATCATTTATTTGTTTTAATCCTCACCATACAAAGAATTACTAGTATTTTAACTTGTAATTTATCACAGAATATATTTGCAATATACTCAGAGTTCCTGACTGAGAGACAGAGTTCCCCTATGATAGAGCCATGGAGCTCTTTTTAAAAAAGAAGTCATAGAAAAGTAATGCTCTAAGCCAGGCTGCAGTCTATGCAACAGAAGTTATGAAAAAAAAACCTCTGTTTTTTATTTATTTTGTGCTGCACCGATTGGGGGCAGAGGTGTGTGTTGGGGGGCGGGGGGTTACTGTGCTTGAGGGTGCTTGCCACAACTGCTAAAACCTTTGGAGAACCCCTGTAGAACTTGGTATTAAATGCATAATTAAAGGGTTCTTTGCATCATGAAGGGGTTCTTCTGATTGGTAGAAAATGTGCTATAAATGCTTCTATAATTACAAACCATTGTTCTATTGTAACAATGTCACATTTGTTACAATAGAAGGTCCATTTTTGGCAGCAATAAATTTCATCTAATTAATTATGAAACAGCTGAGATTTGTGAGAGAAAAAGTTGGCAATGTTCAGTTTTTACATTTATAGGTCTAACATAGCAATGACCATTCACCAAAGCAGAGTTACTAAGCACTCTTTTAGGGCGTGGTTTCAATTTAAAATGGTTCAGTCACTGGCTACAACTTGGTTTTATTTGCCTCTGTATGTTCATCTCCTTTCTCCTTCTTGGATGGGACCAAAACATATTCCATAGTTCCTCATGTTCCTTTTAGGTTGAATTCAATGAAACTTCACTCTTCAGTAGACTCAATGTTCAACATTGTATCAGCAGATATTTGCCATACTGAATCAGAATATGGAAAAGTGGACATAATCACCCTCTTGGCGCACCCATTGTCAGAGATTGGCCCAGGTTTTGAGTGTCCAATAAAAATCTCCCAAGAGATAACATCCAAATTTTCAAAAAATATTAATAAGTATAAATAAGTATTTCTGACATTTACACTACAACAAACATCAGAATGGCCAAAAGGTAAGCAAATAACTTTTAAATAGATTACCACAATGTGTTGTTTATCAATAAATGTCTTCTTAATTTCTGTATGAAATGTATGAGCATAGCATTTCACTAAACTGTGTTTTGTTATTACTGAGTAAATACTTATTAATACCAGAATTATTCCATAGTTTGAAACTTTGGTGTTATTTGTCCAAACAATTATACATGAGGATAGTCCCTGTTTTGAATATTGCCATCTCAGAGACATTTTAAATGATAAACATTTACTATTTAGTAATGTATTAACTTTATTCGTTATATCTCCATGCTATAACTTTAAAGCAAATTAGTATCCTGGTCTGAAGCAGGATATGGATTCTTCTCCTTTGTGAATTGAAGCTTACTATGAATTGTAGTCTATTTACATTGTAAACTGACTGCTTCTTGGAATTAAAATAACAGCTTTGTTTTGTAATTTTCTCCCTTTTACCAACAGGTGGTGTATGATTACACTGTATATTAATTCTCGGGGTTTATACACTGTTAAATATTGCGAGTTCCTTCAAATCCCCAAATATAATATCAAGCTCAAATATCAATATCATTTTTTTATTAAGTGGATGGATAGATGGATAAATTTGTTTCATTGTTTAGGTATAATCTAAACAATGAAAGTTACATAGCTCAGTTAAATGCTCTTAGGGTTAGGACCCCCACCCCTTCAAATAACGTATTCTATAAATGACCTTTGAAAATAAGGTTTACATATATACACACACACACACAATATAATCCTTGGTATAATTAAAACCATTTACTTGATAATATGGCATCTCCCACATACTGGAAAATATGTTTATTATAATTATTTAAATATACAATGTTTTCTGAAAGAACATGGTGTTTTGGGTATTTTCAAATATTATATACCTAAAGTTAGAGGAGCAGGTTTAGGGCTGGAAGACTGCTGGTTTGATTCCACTGACCGGCAGGAAAACTGGGGGCAGTGGGTGTGAAGGAACAGCCTGGACTGCCTCCCTTAATCCATGGCTGAAATGCCCTTGAGCAAGGCACCCAACTCTCAACTGCTACCTAGGCACTGGGTGTGGCTGCCCGCTGCCCAAGGTATGTGTTCACTGCCCCTTGTGTGTGTGTGTAATGCCCTTGAGCAAGGCACCCAACTCCCAACTGCTGCCTAAGCACTGGGTGTGGCTGTCCGCTGTATGTGTTCACCATTTTGTGTGTATGTGTGTGTGTTTGTGTGTGTAATCAGTGCCACGGATGTGTTAAATACAGAAGACAGATTTAAATCTATTGTACATTGTATTGTGTCATATTAATAAGCTATAAAATCTTTAATAAATATAATATTGTATGAAACAACATACTATTTCTTAGTAGATCTCTTTATTATTTAATACCTACCAAAAAATGCAAGGGGTGTAAAAGTTCCCTTAATATGCAGAGCTTTTTTGTCTCCAGCAGAGGTCACACTAACAGCATATTGGAAAACAGGCAAGCTCCATACCCTCCCCCTGCAGCCAGGTAACAAGGTATGCTCCACCCCTCACCCTGTGGATAGTTAAACAGGTAGAATCCACAAAGGCCCCACCCGCTTCCCGCTCTTCCCTTCATAACCTCGGCATCACACACTCCAACAGCATCACAGACACACAATCAAGTCAACATCAGGATGTCCAGCATCGCTACCGAGTTGTCCAGGAAGCAGGACAAAGAGGATGGACTGGGAAGCAATGAGAATGCCATTTCCTTCAACAACCAGGACTTTAAGAGTCTGCAGAGAGATTGCCTGCAGCGCCGGACCCTCTTCTGCGATCCCACATTTCCCGCTGAAAGCAGCTCTCTCGGCTACAACCAGTTTGGCCGCTACTCCTCCAAAACTGCTGGGGTCGAATGGAAACGGCCAAAGGTAGGTGTTCAGGGCGTTACATATGGGTAAGGGCATTAGTGATGAACTTTTGTTTCTGCAAATTAAAGTGTTTCATATTTGTCCAGAATAATATTTATAGAAAATATACAATATTTGTAGCGCTTCATGAAATATTTATTGAATTCACATAGTAAACAGTAATTGTAAATTAAATACCTATTAAATAAAAATATCTTTGCTGTCCAATGAAAAACAATGTATGTCCAAAATACCAGCTTTATAAAAGGAAAAAGCTTTCTCAACGTCTTGGAGTTTTGGAGCATTTCTATTGGTCTATTCATCATGAAGTATTTACAGTGTGAAGGACAGCTGCTGTGTTCAAATGTAGTTTTTGTATAGTAATTGGACAACGATGCTATGCAAATATGTGTTTTCTGTAGCCTATAGGATGTGCTCACTTACTTTCACATAATGAACAAACACACAATTTGAGCGTGACTTTTCCACATACTTTAGTTGCAAAATCTGCTTTAAAGAAGACTATATCAAAAACATTAAGAAAATACAAAAAACTTAAGTTAAACTTACATTAAAATGTAATATTTCTGCAGTTTCATACAATGTTCCAGTAGATATGGGTTATTTATTTGGATAGACATGAAACATATTTACATTTTCTGATTTCCTTATTTTCTAAAGCACCTATCCTAGTAGTTTAGTTTTTACTGGAATGTAATTATTTCAAAGAACTGAGCAGTAAGAGGGGCTATGCTTTGTAGTAAACCTGCTTCAGCTGAGAGAAGTGCTGGATGGGTTAAAATGTTTAATAAGCTTAGTAAAATTTTCCAAAAGTAAAGCTAAATTATGAAGCTAAGCTGGATGTAAAATCTTACCGAATTTACTGCCAATATACAATTTTAGCTGCCGAACTGTTACTCTGATTTATTTATTTTGCTAAATGAAATTCCTGGTTGTTCTAGTTGTTTTGCTAAAGATGTTTTTGCAGTTTCTACTTTAAATTTGTTTTCTGTTTCTATTTCTAAATACATGAGCTAAATGTTATGGCTGCTAATTATGATTTTGTTGAAAGTTTTGATGATTATGATGCTTAATGCATTTTTCTTAATGATTTGTCTGTTAATACTGATTTTAAGGAGCTGTGTGCAAACCCTCAATTCATTTCCAATGGAGCTACCAGGACGGACATCCGTCAGGGAGCTTTAGGTGAGATAAGCTTGCATATTGAAAATGGGCTACCTTGTAAAGGTATTCTTTTTGAGCAATCATGCCTCTAAATGTTTTAGAGACCCTGTTGTGTTAATAACTCATGGAAATATATTATTTATGCATCTATGCCATATAGAGAATGACTCATTACAAAGGTTTCAATACTGTCTCGCCATGCTGATCTTCAGTGTGAAAAGCAATATTTGTACCATGACTATTTGTACAGACTGGTTTCACAGTATAGAAGCCTATACATAACCTGTTGATATTGTGTAAGGTGGACATTTGCAGCTCACTCCCACACAATCTCCACCCCAAACTTACACAAAGCAGTTGATCCCAGTAAGTCAGAAAACACACACACACACACACACACACAGGGCCTATATCAGGGCGTTACTGCTGAGGATCAGTCTCACAATAACAACCAGCCACAAGTTTTACATTAGTTCTCTTTTATCTGAGCTGAGTCACTGCAAACACATGTAATCATGTAGTTTGCCTACACATACATACAGTTTCAGCTGTGATCCTAACCTAAATTTCATTCATCAGCTGGATTTAATCTTACTTTTCAGGCATAGCATTACTAACCTGAGCCTAAGGTCTTTTGTAACATGAGCTTTAAGTCAATGTGCTCAATAACAAGACTCTGCCAGACAGATAAATCCCCCAGCAGTAGTCTATGAAGCAGTCGAACTGCATTTTCATGACTGATAGAGATCAATCAGTACTCCCCATCATTAATGTTAATGTGGTAGAACGGTAACTGAATCACTGAATGATCAAATCACCATAAAGATCTAAATAATTTTAATTTAAAGAATTAAATTTGACATATATTAAATATTATTTGCTTAGCAGGAAAGAGTGGAAACAATTTGATGGCACAGCAAAAATGGCAGCTGAGTATAAGTGGGATTTTATCAGTTTATCATTACAGAAATATTTAATTTGTTTTTCTCTATTATTAATATTTTATGCATACACCATATTAAGGCTAACATATCTTAAGTCAAGATTATTTTTAGGTTTTGTAGGTCTAGGATAAGTAGGCTTCCAGAGGATGCAAGCATAAGACCTATCAATTATAATTGTGCAAACTGCCTAAATGTCAAAATCCCTCTTGTAATAATGTGGTTTCTGGGACACTAAAAAATTTATGGTACTGTAATTTAACTGTATAACCAAAGGGTTTTGGACATCTCATGAACTGAAAGGTATTTATTAATAGATCATTTTCTGTAGTTACACTTTCTGATCTTCTGGAAAACTTTAGGATATGTGTTGGAAAAGGGTTAGTCGTTATGTTACTGATGTTAGATGTTCTGGAATTCTGTCTCATCTAAAGATACTAGATGGGGCTTTATCACTACAAAAACACAGTTTCACTGCTGTGGATTTATTTCCCTAGATCTGACACTACGTATTAGGCATGGTGATTTTACACTCATATACAGCTGCTTCAAAGCATTCCAGGGTACCACTTAAAAATAAGACTACAATTATAAAGATTAATACATTGCTTTAATGTTTATTACACAGTTATTTCTGGATTCATCAAAACATTCCTAGGTATGAACAAAATTTACACCTGCTCTTGAAAATGCGTATAACTGTGCACAACATCCAAAAGACACTGAAATTAACCAGCGTCACCCCAGAAATTTTAAGCTATGTTCCATTTGATACACTGTAACTGGCGAGAGAGTGCAATCTGTAGAATTTTGAGGTTTTTGCTGTGATTCCTCAGTCCAAGTGCTTCCTTATATGAAATAAATGGGCGTGGATTATCATAAGAATATGTTAATTGTAAAGAAATGTAAAATTTGCGATCATTTGGTATTACTAACATACACGTTTTACTAAAAAGTAAGTGTTTAAGCAGCCTCCATGAATTTGCTCAAAAGTTACAAATAAGGAAAGTCCATTTTATTTAAAAAATATGCAGTTTGCTCATGTTCTTATGAAGGTTTCATATATGAGGCCCTGTGTAAACAATTAAACATCTTTCCTTAATGGGTGTATGTTATACTAGATGAATTTACATATTAAAAGTGTTGTCTGTTAACATTTGGACATGTATACAGATCCACAAAAAATCTACAAATCCACAAGCCCTCAGTCATCTACTTTAGCTGTGTTTAGCTTTTTAGTTCAGCAACATGTATCATGATTGTCTGTTAACGATTTACTTGACTTTTGACACATACAGGTGATTGCTGGTTACTGGCAGCCATTGCCTCCCTGACTCTGGACAAGGAGATTTTGGCTCGTGTGGTTCCTTCTGATCAGAGTTTTACAGAGGACTATGCGGGCATCTTCCATTTTCAGGTGGGATTCTTATCAGATTATAATAAATAAGAAGCAAGTGATTTTCCAGTTGAAAGGCTAGGAAAAGTCTAGGAAAACCCAGAGATACTTTACATCAGTTTGGCATTTTTCTTTTTCTGCACTGTCATTTATATTCAACAGGTTTTTCTGTCCCATGTCCATGTATTACCAACCTCAATGTGTTTAAATGAGGCCATATATAGCGTTTTCTTAAAACACAAAACACTCTGTAAATACATTGTAATAATATGTAATATTGACTGATACCTTTTACCGTTGGGTAAAAACAAACAAACAAAAATTCTCAGAATTTACACCCGCACACTGGACTGTTTAACTAGACTAACTGGCAGCTGACAGCATCCAAAATATGAATTTTCAGCTCATTTAATTTTATTTCAGATTTGGATGATAAATGTATATTAATGCTAAACAAATCTCAATCTCACAGACAGTAACATAGTCAGTTACTCAAAGTATCTCTAATTTCTTGTTAGTTTAACTGCTTATAAAAGTAAGCAGCTGTAGCATTTATCAGTTAGTATTTTATTGTGTTATATTGGCAATGAATAAATAAATAGAAGTAATCAAAATTAGGAATGTGTAAATTTCAAAAATCATCCTGAGATACTATACACACATTCTAATAGACTTTATTTTGTCTACTAATTTTTTTTCCTTCTGACACATTATTTCTTAATATTATTGACTTACTAAATGGCTGCACGTTGTAGTCCTACATGCTGTAAGACTGTAGTTCCATATTTTGCACTGAATATGTTGTTCGCCTCATTTCACCCTGTTCTTAAGTGTTCAGGACCCCCCACAGGACCACCAGAAGGCAGAGGTGGATCATTAATAATACAGCAGTAATGCTGACTGTCTTTGACTTTGCAACCATAAGGTGGAAATTCAACATAGTAAATCCCAGTTTTTAAAAACTCCAGCAGCAATTCAGTCAGATCTATTTATATCAGTGGAACACAAACACACCTCCCCTAAATAGTGTTACTGCAGTTCTGAGAATGATCAACCATCCAGTTTTGCATGGTGGACAGCAGGAGTTTCTATTTTGCTGCTAAACCATGTCTGTTATTTAGCTGCCTTAAAATGTAACTCTGAAACAATGAAGAATTATTGTCACTAAATGTACACTAAATCACTTTTACATTATATTCTCTGATCTAGACAAATTGTAGAGTGAATACAATAAATAATAATAATAATAATAATAAATTAATTAAGAGGCAAAATGGATCCTGAAGATGGTTACAAGTGAAGAGGTGATTGTCTCTCAAAATTAACAATTTAAAAAATAAAATAAAATAAAATACTGCAAACATTCAGGACATGCCCAAGTTGACATAAAATGTTACTTTAGATTACTCAGTAATTTTTTTGTCCTAAGTCAAAAGGTTTAAACATACAGTTCTGTAGTTTAATTTGATATGTAAAATGCACACACGTTTGAAATGTATATGCCAAAAAATCTTATTCACTAAATGAGGGAGTGGGATTCACAGAGACCAGACTACTACCAACTACTGAGTAATAAAAAAATAAATTTATTTTAAACAGTGTCTTATTTGTAGCTTTGTTTTCACATATAAAAATATACCAAATATTTGGTTTGCCATATACTAAATTGCTTGTCCCTTAAAAGGATATATTCTTAAGTGTTACTTTGGGGACAAGTTTTGTGTTCCTCTCTACTATGACTTACAGTATATGTCTTATATAAATGTTTTAAAAGGTGTTAAAAACACAGCTTTCAAAAATATTTTATTGCCTCAAAGTTTCAGTGCTTAAGATACATGGTTTTCTTGATGTGACTGTGACAATAAGACTTAAAATTTTGAGTCTCATGAGTTAGTTTCTATCTTTAAGAAATTGTTGCTAATAAACAGAAGTTTATTAAATTTTTTTAAAAATGTAAAAAATAATAATAATAATAATTAAAATAATGAGCAAAAATGTATTTCTGGTTTGCTGATGGAGAAGTTAGAACCAATTCAGGTCTTCCTGAACTGCAAATAATTTTCCCATTTTACAACTTCACCATATGGCTGAATGGGAAAAGACTAACTCAATGCCAGAAAAGGAAGGAAAAATGACAACATTCAAGATAAAACCAACTCTGGCAAATGCCCCGGTATGGTAACATGCTGGAGAGGCCATATAATACCCCAAACCTGATTTCAAAAGTGATATTTTTCACCTTGGGCAGGACATTACTCTTGGCCAAGAAATAAACGGCAAACTCGACAACATAGCCACAGAAATGCAGAGTTTGGCTGACAGGGTTGAGATAAAAAAAAAAGTCCTGCAGCCAAATCAGAATGTTAACAAACATAACCTTGTTTGTCTTAGATGTAACTTTCACATCTCTCCTCTATAATAATACAGTCTTAGAAGGTCAGGTGATGGTTTTAAGTCAGTTAAATAAAGCTAAATCAAACAAAAAGTAACTGAAATAAATTAGCATTGCTTAAGATAATATATAAAGACAGGCTTCTTAGCATGCTAGTATTAGCCATGACTACAGTGGATTTTTTCCTAGAAGGGGGTGGCCTACCGCATTGGATGAACACTTAAAAAGCTTTGGATCCCAAGTGTAAATTAAAGATATAATACCAATTGGCAGAATATAAGATGTTTGCTCATTAGAATGAACTTACAGTTGTTTATTCTTTGTTTTGTTTTTAAATGTGTTTATAGCCATCTTTAAGAGATATCAGTCGATTGATCAGAGGAGGATAGGTCACCCCTTGTGAGCCTTGGTTCCTCCCAAGGTTTCTTCCTCAGCTGAGGAAGTTTTTCCTTGCCTCTGTCACCCTTGGCTTGCTCACCTGGGGATTTTTTTTTTTTTTACATTCTTACATTCTTCACATATTTACATTTCATGTCAAAACTTTGTCTTACTGGAATTCTGGGAAGCTGCATTGTGACAACATCAGTTGTAAAAAGCCCTATACAAAAATGTTTTATTTGATTTGATTTGATCTGTTTCATAGGATTCAGGGACCCTCTATTGGGAATATTTAAAAAGCATCTGTCTAAATACCTCACCATTTACATTTACCTACACATTTTCATCCACAGTTATGGCAGTATGGTGAGTGGGTGGATGTTGTCATTGATGACCGTTTGCCCACCAAAAATGGTGAGCTACTGTTTGTCCACTCTGAAGAGGGAAACGAATTCTGGAGTGCCCTATTGGAGAAGGCCTATGCTAAGTGAGTATGTGTATTTTCCCATGTGTAAACAAAGCTGATGCTTTTCCCCCAAGTGAGTGTGTGTGTGTGCATGCATTACACTAGGAGTACCTGTCTGAGGCAGCTAGTAGGAGGTGATTATAGGCAAGTTTAGCAAACATTGCTAGCTGAAGACACGTCCCACAAAGCACACAAACTCTAAAATCATACCTAGAGTATGAATTAATGATGTATAGTGTATGACTAAATTCTTTCTCTTCAGTACACACCCCTCATTTAGATACAGCCAGTATTTTGGAGCTCAAACCTATGCAAACAGACCACAACTGAACTAGAGTATATAGATTTTATACCAGCTCACCCAACTAGCTTGTTCTTTTCAATTTGAAATACATACATACATACATTTGTTTGTTCAGTGGCTGGAAAGAGATTATCCTTTATTTATTAACCATTATTTGGACAATCCTCAAATTCAGGCTTTAATTCATCATGATAAATGTGGTGAGATAAATAAGATTTTTTACAAAGTTAATGTCTTTAAAGGAAATTTCTCCAGTATATAGATTATTGAATATATCAACCATTCTCAAATAAAAACATTAATCCTGAGTGATTTATTAAAGTGGCACAGAAAATTGGATTTGTGTACCATGTGGTGACAAAAACCAGGAGCTGCAGGGCCAACAAAAAATTATGCTACCTGAAAGACAAGATGAAATACTCACTGCTTATGAACTTCCAACATCACAGCAGAACTTGAAACAGGAGAGCTGCCTTAATTAGTTAACATTAGCTAGCATTATGCTAAGTGACGTGGGTTAGGGAGGCTTCAGGTAGATGGAAGGAACTACATGTATAAATAAACAGTAAATAAGGTTCTGGCATCTCTGACTGCAGTCCTGCTTTTCAACAGGGTGAACACCTCTTATGAGGCCCTGTCTGGAGGCTCCACCACTGAGGGCTTCGAGGACTTCACTGGTGGTATCTCTGAGAGCTACGAGCTGAGGAAAGCTCCACCCACCCTTTTCAACATCATCAAAAAAGCACTGAACCGGGGGTCTCTGTTGGGTTGCTCCATAGATGTAAGCACAAAATCCAACACTGATTTTCATACAGAATAACTGTAGTAATTAAGTTGTCTTGACAAAGCTAGGGATGCAAAATTCTGCAGGAGTGTAGAGCCTGGGAATTGGAGGCTTATGCTTACAGAACCAGTTAGATCTGTGATTCTTAATCTGCTTTTCCAAATACACTATTTATTTTCTTTCCCATTGGAAATGAACAGAGGAATGTTCTAGGATTTCAAATGTAACTACCATAAATAAGGTCACAAGGGATTTCTGTCACCCCAGTTCGCATAGACATTATCAACAACAAGTTAACAAAAAGAAAAAGCCTGACAATGTCTTAAGAAACACCTAGGACATAGCAACAGCCATGCAACATCCCTTAACCACATTGTTTGTCAAAGCAGAGTTAGTTCAATTAACGTTACCCTTGTAGTTAAAAACTGCAACTAGCTAAAAGACATAGATAAGTTATATTTGTTTTTCTTAGTTATTATTATTATACTAATTGATATGATAGTTATGAAAATGCGTTATTTGACCTTGCTTTGAAAAAAGGTGCTTTATTTCCTAACAGATCACCAATTCCTACGAAAGCGAAGCGATGACCAGACAGAAGCTGGTGAAGGGACATGCCTACTCTGTCACCGGAGCAGAAGTGGTCAGACTTGACTCTCTCTCTTCTTCTCTAATACACATATGCACACATTAAATCAAACATCAGTGCAAATTGCATACACACCCACAATCACCTACATATGGATGAGGTAATTTATTTGTCATAGATGCCATTTTTCATATACTGGTATTGTCATCCAGTTTTCTCCCCAGTTTTATTATTTTGTATTCCACCTAATAGCAAGAACTTCCACATCAAGCAGTGCCACGGAACTGGAAGAACAATGTCAGCAAACGCCTCCTTAAATGTTAAATCAGAATGGCATCTTTGAAGACTCGAAATGTATTTGGAGGATAACACTAACTACTTAGTTCTGTTAATGTTAGTAAACCATTGTGCTGAGCAAAGGGGGAGAGATGTACAGAAAATGAATGAACAAATGAAAGAATGAATAAATAAATTAATATCTTCATTTGAGCTTAAATCGAAGACATGTTTAATTCAATTGGGTTTTGGTTTTTTTGCACTGCTTGTAGTGGTACGGATGGTTCCACAAAAGTGGAAACTCCGTAATAATATTTACTTTCAGTGTGCAAATAATGTTTAATAAGATCATATGTTTGCTTTAACGCAAGCCTTAATGGCTTAAACAGATATTTGCATCAGTCACCTGATGGTGAGTTTGTTCATTCTTTCACTTTTAGAAAAATGCAAATCTAATGAACACTAATAATAGATCGTTATCTGTATGTGGACAATTTTATGTTTGGGCAAGCAAATGTAAAATTTTAAAACTTATATTCAAATGACCTCTATTTTTAACTAGTAATTTGTTGGAACCTGAACAATGAAACTTGTAGCAAGAACTGCTGAGTCCACAATAATTCCTATGTTTGCTGTAGGTCCATGTGAATGGAACTCCAGTTCAGCTGGTTCGGATCAGGAACCCATGGGGTCAGGTGGAGTGGACCGGTGCCTGGAGTGATGAGTGGGTTTATTGCACCAAATTGTCAAATAATTTAACAATGCACTATTCGGCATTAAATGTTCTTTGAAATAATATCATTGACAAAGTGAAAATAAATTTAAATTTAATTTAAATGTATTTAAAATTCAACTATGCTTTAATTAAATATTTTAAGATACCAAAGTGGTTCCTTCAACCCTTTTGCCACATTTGTTTTAACAATTTATATTTGTTTTCTACTAGATTTGAATGATTGGAGCAACATAGAAAGAACAATAGAACAGAATAGAATAGAATATATAATATATAATAATTTATTGTGAGCTAATACTGATCTAGATATCAAAGCTGTTTTGTATTGACCAGAAGGTCACCATATCCAATTTTTGTGACTAGAAACTTGTATTGTGACAGTTGGCCAGTTTGTTGTGATATCCCAGAATGAGTGATTGGTCAAAACATCTACACTGTTTATAAGTTGTTTGTTATCAGATTTAATTTCATCACATAAAATTTGTAGCCTGTAAATAATTTTGAAAATGACAAGACATAAAAGTGAACATTTATAGTGCAACTGTGATTTAAAGTCAATTAATCTAACTTTTTTAAAAATTACTTGCTTTCTGAAAAAATGTGAATTGTTGCCTTCATCCAAAATGGGTGGAACTACACAGAGTTTTTATGAAAAGTTTGCTTGACCTGAATTTTGTTGTACACATTTTAATTTATCTATTTTTATTTTTATTTTTTGAGAATTATGGACTAGTATGTGCCATTGTGTCCTCCTCCAGTAAAGCCTATTTAAATGTGATACATGTTGGCTTGTTAAGCAAAAAATGACAGTTTTCTCTTTCTCAGCTCCAAAGAGTGGGACAAGGTGCTGTCGGAGGAGAAAGCCAAATTGGATTACTCAGCAGATGACGGAGAGTTCTGGTGAGGATGAAATTTTCATTAGTGTATTACTGATCCAGAGCAGCAAACCACACATTCATTTATTCATTCATTGTCTGTAACCGCTTATCCAGTTCAGGGTCGCGATCGGTCCGGAGCCCACCCGGAATCACTGGGCATAAGACAGGAACACACCCTGGAGGGGGTACCATTCCTTCAGAGGGCAACACATACACTCAAACCTATAGACACTTTTGACTAGCCAGTCCATCTACCAACATGTGTTTTTGGACTATGGAGGAAACCGGAGCACCCAGGGGAAACTAACAGACATGGGGAGAACACACCAAACTCCTCACAGGCAGTCATCACACATTCAGTTTATTTAAAATTACTATAAAAACCCTTCCAACTGTCTTCCAGGATGGCCTATGCAGACTTGATTCAGCAGTACTCTAAGCTGGAAATCTGTAACCTTACACCAGACACTTTGAGTAGTGATGACGTGCACCGCTGGGGCCATCACCAGTTTGAAGGAACCTGGAGAGTGGGCAGTACTGCTGGAGGCTGTAGGAACAACCCAGGTGCTTTTATTTTATTTTTTGGGATTCTAAGTTACAAATATACAGGGATGTGTGTTATCCAGGTAACTATCGTCATAATTCAGATATTTATATTCACATCTCTAAAATAGTCATTTTTACATACGTGGAAATCATTATTTTACTGAAATCATTCTTTTACAACTCTTACTAGCGGTCTTCAACTTTTAAAGGAAGCAAAAGTAAATATAGATTATATTTATGAAACAAATAATTTGTTCAGCATTCAATTTTCACATAATGTAAAGGAGAGGTGATATATTCAGATTATATCAGAAATGTAATAGAGAAAATAAATGTTTTCCACACACACACACAATTCAATACTTTATTTGGTTTTAACCTATGAAATAAAATATAATATAAAAAGTTCACAATATGCACTTCTCATGGGTACAGGTAACAGAGTCTTCTCCAGATAAACTAGCTCCCTATAACTGCAGAGACTGAACAGTACTTCACTATCTGCTTAGCTTTCCTATTTCCCAGTTCTACAACCTGTAGGCCATGCACACACAACCTGTGTACATGCCCTAGACTTCTAAACACTAAAACAACCATAAATAGACACACACAAACACACACACTATGCTCAATAATCAATCCACAAATGTGTTTTTGGTCTGTGGGAGGAAACCCACGCAGACCCAGGGAGAACACACCAAACTCCTTACAAATACTCACCCGAGGCAGGGCTTGAACCCACAACCCCAAGATCCTGAAGTGGTGGGACAGCAATACTACTTATTGCGCAGTGCCACTTCCATGTAAAAAGGGTGTAAAAAAATGCATCTGATTTAAATCAAATTTGTTATTTATAATATTGGGTGTGATGTAATAGACAGTCCTCTATAAACAGACTATCTGTTTCTGATTATCTGATCACTGTAAATCAGTGGTTAGGAGGTAATTCAAAGTAACATACCTTGGGATCAGTTTAGTCATTGGCATAAAATTATATCTTGTGTTTGTCCAGCAACGTTCTGCTCAAACCCCCAGTATGTAATAAAGCTGGAGGATGTGGATGATGATCCCCTTGATGGAGTGGATGGCTGCTCATTTCTGGTTGGTCTAATGCAGAAAGATGGACGCAAAGAACGACAGTTTGGACGAGACCTTAACACTATTGGATTTGCTATCTACAAGGTAACATGAAAAATTTGATGTAAATTTCCAGTGTAATTACCAAGGTTACATCAGTGTTAACAAGAGTTTCCCACCAAAATTGGAGAATCATCAAGAGATTCCCAGTCAACTGAAAGTCACTGATTACTGTGAAATAGAATAATACATGCTAGTAAGTTTAGATAATTCTTGTTTAATAGAATCATTGTGCTTGGTATATTTACAATATTGCAGTAATAATGATAATAATCGTAATCTTATTTAAAGAAATTGAAATCTTATTTAAAGTTGCTTAATCCAATAATTACAAGTTTAGTGCTGTATGTAAGTTGCAAAAGAATAACTTTATTCTCATTTTTATTACAGGTTCCAGACGAGGTATGTATGGCTGTTGCAGCAATTTTCCCTTAAACAGCATCCACAAGATCCCGCTTTACATTTGTATGCAAAAGTTCACATGCTTCTGGTCAAGCTGTTATTTTTATATAGCAAGTTTCAATGCCCATACTTTTCTGCTTATATGCTAACATATGAATATCTTAGAGAAAATTATATTAATAAATGTGCCATATCTTTTTCACAAGCTAATATTATGTTTCACTGTTGTGCAGATTCCTACAATCAGCAATAGTTATGTGCAGGAGTGTACAGAATGTGAATTTTCACTCAAAAATTAATCAGAAAATAGTTTTAACCATCCCAAATTTTACACCCAAACCTTTGCATGTCTGTAAACACTCTTGTTCTTTAGCTTACTCATTATGATCTGGATTAATTTTAACCAATAAAGCAGTGTTATTAGTCTTGCCCAAGGACTCTTATTTGTACGAATTCCTTATTGCTGTTCCACCATGAGCTCCATATCAATCAATCAAATTTTATTTATATAGCGCTTTTCACAACAAAAAGTCGTCACAAAGCAGCTTTACAAAGATCCGCGTCCAAGCCTCCTATGACCAAACCAGGGGCAACAGTGGCAAGGAAAAACTCCCTCAGCACACGAAGAAGAAACCTTGGAAGGAACTCCATATAAATGGAACCTCATTTTTCTGTGAGGAAAGCAGTGCTGTTACCCACTATGCTAGAATTTGTCAGTATTTCTACAACAGTTACCACATTTGTAATAACCTCTTAGACCCAAATCTTATTCCACAACCACATGGAAACCAATATAATTTAGATTATATATGTTTGACTTATAACCAATTTTTTTTTTTTTTGTATTTTGATATTTTCCTGTGTAATGCAGTACAAAGGTCTCAATAACATCCACCTAGGTCCTGATGTGTTACTGCGTCAGAAAGCTATTGCCATGAGTGACACTTTCATAAACATGCGTGAGGTGTGCACCCACTTCAAGTTACCACCCGGAGAATATGTCATCATTCCCTCCACCTTCGAGCCTCATCGCAAAGGCACCTTCATCCTGCGAGTTTTCACTGAGAAGCAGGCTACTGCTGGGTACAGTGCTTTACATTTTTTATCCCAGGAAGCAGAGCACAAATAATGTCAAATAATCAAGTTAACAACTGGGTTTTGTGTGGTGCCTGGTGGTTACTGCACGCATTTTCCATTCTAGAGTGCTTTCGTATAACATATTCTCTTTAAAACCATATTTAAAATCCATCTTTAAAACGTTTTAAAATAGTAGCTTTGCAAATTTAGAAATTACATGACATTTAATGCATTTTAATAATGAAACACTATAAATATTATTATATAAATAGTAAATAATATAATTGTTTTTGTATTTAAAGGCAGATTTAAGTTAGATTCTAGATTCAGCATTTGATTTATTCTAGAACCTCTCTAAATTTATAGAGCAATATGAAAACACACAACCTGAATCAGAAATAAAGCAGGGTTATATTTCCATTAAAAACATTTGCTTTAGCTGCATGATTTGATCAGTTCAATCTAGACATTTACAATTCCAAAAAACATTTCCTTGTGTTTTTCAGACCGATGGAGTCAGACATCTGCGCAAATATTAAACAGGTAAGCAAGTTGAAATATAGACTATTAGTGGTATATATAGGGGTTTATACCTTTTGGCTAATAAGATATCTTAATTTTTAAATATGGGATAAATGAACTAAATGTGAGAACAAGAATATGCAATGAATCAAAAATAAAAATAGTTAAGAAATTACTTTATGGCACTCAGCTAGTATGAAGGTGATCCATACATTTATTGTTTGGTTGATTTAGATATTTACCTGTGTGTTTTGCAAGTGATTGTAATAAATGTCCATTTTCAAATTTATCAGTTTTAAATAATTGTAACTCACTCATTTAGTTATGTTTAGCAGACCGAGGATTTCCCACAAGAGGGCACTATTAGCACTCCAGTAACATTTACACACAAGTGTGGTATGTCACATCAATGGCACATTGTGTTTTTTTTTGTCTTTGACCTTAAGTTATTCTTTAACCTTAAGTTATTGTGTTCTTTTTTCAGTCTGTTCTATTAAAACATACCAGTTCAAGTTCAAACATATTTACTGAAAAAGTTAGGACACTGTGTAAAATACAATTGTGTTTTGTAAATATGAACAAATTTTTTATTTGACGCTTGCAACACACCATCAAAAAGGAGGGCCAGGGGGAAAATAATAAGAAAAATTTATGTCAGACTTTTTTGAAGCATTACACTTAGCAGGTCAACATAAAAGGTATTCATTCATGAAAAGTTTGCCAGCAAAATTAGTTCTTGGCTCAACACTTTATGACAAAATTCATGGGAGATTAAACAGAAAATATTTTAAGTATGCAATGAACTTAAATTTTATATCATCTATCATACTTTTTTTTATTTCTGTAAAGTGATTCAAGAAATCTGGAAATATATCTCGCATGCATCAGTGTTGAATGTGCATGACCTTCAACTGTCAGATGGCACTGCATAAAAACTATCATGCTAAAGTGATAAATATGACTACCTGGTCTTGGGAGTAATTAAAAAAACTCACTTATCAGAGTCCACCACTGCATCAAGAACCACAATCTGAAACTATTACACAAGGAGAAACCATACATAAGTTCTATGTGGAACCCCTAAAGGACCCAAACTCATCTCAGATGGTCCAAAAGAAAAGACTCTAGGGCTGTGGTCAGAGGAGTCCATGTTTCAATTTGTTTGCATGAAAAAATTAAACATTGTGTATTCTGTGCTAAGGGAATATCCTTATAGAACACTCCTTTATGCAAAAGTATCTCTTGTGGTAGAGGGTTGCATCAGTGACCACAGCATGGGTGACTTAAATATGTGAGGAGTTTCCATTGATGTGGAGGCAAACATTCAATTTTTAGACTGACATACGCTGGACACTGTAAAAGAAGTCTATGGTTATTTCAGCAAGACAAAGGCAGGCTTTATTTTGTATGTGCTACAACAGCATGGCACGGCAACCCAGAGTGCATGTGTTTAATGACCCCCCACAGTAACACAGTAGAAAATATGCCACTGACCCACCTTTGAGTGTATTTCAAGCATCAAATTTCAAATGTGTTTATATTTAAAAAATACATTCGAGCTCTATGGAGAAACTATTTGCAATCCTTTTTTGTGGTGTTGTCACATAGATAAAGCTTCAAGAGAATTAACAAATAACAGATTCTTGTTTATATTACATTATAGAAAATACCCCTTTCTGGAAATGGGGTTTGTACCTGCTTAAGGAAATACAGAAGAACAAAGATAAATGCATATATCCATATAATGTGATTTGATAATAATGCTTTTCCTTGAAAGGATAAAATCTCGGAGAAAGATGTGGACCCACATTTCAAGCACCTCTTCAAGCAGATTGCTGGAACTGTACGTCAATGTTTATGAACATTATCTACATTGATTGGCATTTTTCCATGGCTTTTTCAACCAAGACCCTGCATCTGTGTTCAACAGGACGCTGAAATTTCAGCTGTTGAGCTGCAGAAGATTCTGGACCGAATAGTGTCTCAGCGTAAGACATTTTTTGTTACGTTCACACATTTTCTCTTATCTGTTGTATTCAGAGAGGATACTATTAAAAAAATTAAAAATACTACTAGAATTAAGAAGAAAACTGAAATATCAACTTAATTTTGTTGGTTGATACACTGTACATCCAGAAGTTAGCAAACAATTGTATAATACAAATCCACAACGTGTATAAACTGCATAGAATAGTACTGTCATTAGAATAGAACTCTGGAGTCTAATGATGCTTTTCAGTTGCATGGTACCAAACTCAAATTGTTTTTCCATTTGCCCAGCTCCCCCTTAAATCATAGCTGGTGACGTCACACAACACCATCTCTAACAGATGGTTAGTTTGTGCTAGAGATCTGCATTTTATGGTGCTGGCCAATCAGCGCGCAGCAAAGTTTACATGTCACATTACGGCCATATTCTGCTTGCTTGGAGTGGAAAAGCGCCATAATAACCAGGCTCAGTGCCAAGTGTCAGATGGAATGGTATATTTGTTTCACTTCATAGGCATTTGTTATGACTTACTGACTTGAGTCTGGTTCTCTGTTCTGTTTTGTGTCACACAGGAACTGACCTGAAAACTAATGGCTTCAGTATTGAGACATGCCGCCACATCATCAGTCTGCTTGATGTATCCTTTATATATTGATATTTGCTTTTTAGGGTATCTGATAAGATTCTTACAGAGCAAATGTATATTGCAAATATCCAGTTTTGTGCAATAATCTTTTTATTATTTAAAATGCATTATTGTGTCAATGTACATACATTATAATTAGAAGAATTTTGTAATTCAATTATACATACATAACTTTATACAAGAACCACACTTATTGACAAGATTAACCATGGTAAATAATAAAAAAAAATCTTTGGTGCCTAAGATTATTGCACAATACTGTAGGTAAAAGCAGTGTTATTAGTCTTGCCCAAGGACACTTATTTGTATGTGTTGCTTATTGCTGTTCCAACCTGAGCTTAATATAAATGGATCCTCATTCACTGTGAGGAAACTAGTTACCCACTAAACTAAAATTTGTCAGTATTTCTACAACACTGACCATATTTGTAATAACCTCTTATTCTGCAACCACATTCCACCAAGCTTATTCCGCAACCACATGTACACCAATATTATTTGGATTATATATTGGATTATGCATTTTTTAAATACATATTTTAAAAAGGCATGTTTGAAAATGTTTTATACGTGAATTAAAACATGCATGTTTAATATAGGAACAGGCTAAATATATGGGTATTTAAAATATATATTTTTTTTAGTTAAAGCATTGGTCAAACAATTGTTTTTGTTTTTTTTTGTCACTTAACAATGAATCAGTTCATCTTGAACACATGAAACATAATCTGGGATACAGTTTGAATCATTTGCCCGTTTTGTCCTTGACTTCTCTCAGAAAGACGGTAATGGAACACTTGGGCTTCTGGAATTTCACACTTTCTGGATGAAGTTGCAAAAATATCTGGTAAATTACAGACATACTGTATTACAGTTTGTTTGCTTATTTTTCTTTTTGATGTTGCACATCTCACTTATACACCTTAGAGCAGTTTATATACTTGGTACTATTCATTTATTTATTTGCTGATTATTTAGCTGTCAGGAAATACATTTTGTATTTATTTATATTTTGTATATAACAAGTAGTATAACAGTATAGAGGTTTTATTAATTACAGTAGCAATCAACATGATTCAACCCCCAATTAGGCTTATTAGCAAAATCAATGAATAATAAGCCATTTGTACTAAACTAAACAAGAACCATTGAATGGCTTAACATAACTAATATGAATCAAGTAGTTTCTAAATTTTCAACACCAAAGGACACTTTTAATGACTACTGCAGTCTAAGAATGATTCCACCCCTGAACAGATTCCCTCATAAACATTTGTAAATTAGGTGTTGTCTAAAGCAGAGCTGATGCAATTATTCAAGGGCTTCATATTGTTGCATCAGGTGTGCGTGAGATAAAACACATCAAATTGTGGATTTGCTAAGGGCGTGTTGACTGTGAATGATATTAGAGAATTTTAGTTAATCACTGCTATTTTTTAGTATTAATTATCTTGTTTGTGCAAGGCAGCCACTGAATGTTCCAACAGATACTGTTTTAAGCCTACCCTTCAGGCTGTATTCATACTGAATTTAGCTAAAAGTTGTATGTAGTATATGACCAAACTGAAAATTTGCAGTACACTAAAAGGTACCCAGATCCACTCTGATTTGCAGTCTACAGCAGAGCTATCTTCATGGTACACTGCATCCCATCATGCACTGCGAGCTCACCAACCCAGCCTGCTTCACTGAAAAACTAGGCAGTGGCTAACACTGCAGAGGAGAAATCTGCCAACTCTGAACAAAAGGATTCTTCAAGTGTTCTTTAAGGCAGTGGTTCTGGTTCATGGTGGTGTCAGGCACCCTCAACCCCCCACACACCTCCGCCTGCAGCCTGTATGAAAAATACATACACTACACAACAAATTCTTGGTGAAATGGTTCTTCAGTTTGATGAAAAAGGTGTTAAGCTTCAATGTAGAACTTTCTGTATATAAGTGTTCTCTTATTGTTACAAATTTTGGCTTGTTACAACAGAACAAGTGCTATATAGAACCATACACACCACATTCTCTAAGAATCTGAAGTAGTTCACCATGCAGCTGGTTTATACAGCAATCGTTGGCTGCCAACAGATTCCTGAGGTGGTCAAAAACCCTTGAGTGATTGCAAAAGTACTGCAACAATATATATAGTGGAAGAAAGCACTGAGGTTTCAGTTTGAACAGTAAGGCACATGATCTCAATACCTGATCTGCAAGATGTACACACATACAAACGTAAAAGCACAAGAATTCTTGGCTCCAATATGTTCAAAACCATTTAAATAAGCCACAGAAGTGAATGAACTAAAATCCAGCAGCCGTAATGGCCTTTTTCATATAAGATTGCCCATCCCTGGCCTATTAGGAATGAGTTAAGATTCAGGAACACTGCCGGAAGCTGGTGTCTGTCTTAACGTTTGCAGAAGGTCATAACAGCAAATGGTTGCTCTACCAAGTACTAAAGTACATTAAAACTGGCATTTTGTGTTGAATTTGGAGGAAAAACTCAGCTGAAATTTGTAAAATGAAAATTGTAAATAATTTTGATTGGAACTGTAAACAACTCTATTGTTATGTCTGCAGGAAGTCTTTAAGCACCGTGACACAGACAAATCTGGTACCATAAGCTCCCACGAGATCAGAGAAGCTCTGATTGAAGCAGGTACACATTTTCTCTTTAAGTTGAATAAGTTTGGTTCTGACCAAGTGTTCACATCACTAGATTACAAGTGATAAACTCCACTTCTCATGATCAAGCTGTAGATGTATTTGCTTGTTATAATCATGTTGATTATCATACTCTAGTTATGATCAAAGCATGAGTGTGCCAAGGGCCAGAAAACCAGAAGCTCTGGTTTATCTGACAGATGAAAGTATGAAAGTGAATTACATGTTTAGAGATCTGATTTCAAGCCACCTAGGTATCTCTTAGCCAACAGTTAGCATATTCCTCAAAGTGTGTTGCGGTGGCATCATAAAGTAACAACTTAATTTTAACAACAGTAAAATTTTAACAAAGATTTTTAAAGCATTTGGTGTAAGTAATTATTTCATTATCTCAAATTGTTTTTTTTTCAGGCTTCACGCTGAACAGTTCAGTGTTACAAGTAATTGTCTCACGTTACTCTGATCTGGAAAGTGCCATTGAATTTGATGCCTTTGTGAGCTGTGTGATCCGGCTGGAATTGCTTTTCCGTGAGTGAAACTTTTCAGACAATGCTGCCCTCTGCATTAGAGTAAACTGCAGAAAAGTTATTCACATGTACTGTTTAAATTTACCAGCCAAAAGCATTTATTATTTTTAAAATTCAAATAGCTTCAATAACCCTTAACGTAATTTAGGAAATAATCTTTGGTTAAACTAGATGTCAGTAACATGTTTAAGACATATATGTTTATACTTATTTTTTTTCTGTTTTATTCAGAAACATTCCAGAAGTTTGATAAGAAAAACACAGGGAAGATTGAGCTGGATATTATGCAGGTAGGTAATAATAAATATGGTCATGGGGTCATAAAATTTCCTTATGATGCATGATAATATGGAAATTTAACATTGTTAATGTCTTTGTTTCAGTGGCTTTGCTTGGCCTTGGGCTAATCTTACAGCAACATTTACTGCAGATGAATGGCATTTCCTCCAGCTTGACTAAAGATCGGAATTTATTAAAGTTGTATGTCCTGCAAATTATTATTATTATTTTTTAAACTGTTAATGATGTCTACTGACATAATACCCAGTAAAAGAAATCCATTTGATTTTACTGAAGAAAATGTTTTGTAGAAATAAAAATTTGTTCATTATTTACAAAAACATCATGATTGGGTTTTTGTAGTTTAAGGTGGATGCTATGTCTTGTATGGTTGAAAAATATCAGCAGAAGTATAAAACTAATCCTGAGGAGTTTACTCAACAACAAGATATTGTAGAATGTACATTAAATTAACTAAATAATAGCACTGTTACATATTATATATGTAGGAAGACATATGCAGCTTCTTTAATAGCTATATTTTACAGCTGTATTACTTGTGTTCCTAAAATTCTGGGACACTATTCCAGGTTTTTGGAATCGGATCCTTGTAGCTTATATTTCTTCAAGCAAAGTTAAGTGTAATAAAAACATCCTCTGCATTTCAAAAGCACGTAAGGAAAGTGCAAACACACACAGCTTGTACACACAGCTGCTTCAGCACTATTGTTGCTCTGTGGCCTCTATTGTCACATGGATACTGTCTTTGTGAATCTTGACGTGAATTTTGTCTTTGTATACCTCTCTTTAGAAGGAATTACTAAAGTTTCATCTAACCATCTACAGCAGAGAGTAAACAAAAAATATTCTGGACAATTGACTTATGCTACACTCAAAACTGGTGTACATTACATTAATGTCTGCTATTAACCTTACACCTTATTTATATGAACACACATTTTTTGTACACCAGTTCATCCAACATTTTCTTCTGACATAAAGGGTATTCAGAAGCATCTTTGCTATATAAACAGCTTCTGCTCCAAGTCATCTTTTTACAAATAACATGTTGGCGTTGATACTTACTTCCTTATATCATCCTGGGAGAAGAAATAAAGTTGAACTCTAAAGACATGACAGTGAGTAAGCCAAGGTGTGAGTGAGAGAGAGAGAGAGAGAGAAAGGGAATAACAGACTAATTAAAAAGAATGGAATTTCACATTACAAATATTTACTGAGGGGAGAGGGGAAAAAAAACAACAGGCTTCCTTTTAAAACAAAGGAATACATACATACATACATACAAAAGAGAAAAAATTGCCAGTTTGTGATCTGTTCAAAGACATCTTAGGTAATTCTGTTCCTGGGTGTGGGTATTTCGCATGTGTCCACTCTGTGTGTATGTGCGCATGAAGGCAGATTAATGTAGGTGTCAGGGTGTGTGTGTGCGCGCGTATGTGTGTGTTTGCAAGAATGTCATTGTGTGTGCTGGCATTTGATGTGGGCAAACTCTTCAGCAAATCGTATTGTCTCTTGGAGGTCAGTGATGTCCATTGCTGTTCCGACCCCTTTAGCAACTGTTGCAGAGCCCCCTGCATTCCCCCGCAAACGCCCACAAACTGCCAGAGCCCACTCACTTGCAGTTACAGCTACATGACCCTACAGAGAGAGAATATATTTTTTATATTTTAAATATTACATTGCCACTTACACACTATTGCAAAAAGGCAAAAGGTTGTGGACACGGACTTCCAGCAAGAGTGATAATTTCAAGTGTATTCATTTTTGCTGCAGTAACATTCTCTCATCAACTGAAAGGGTGTTATACTAGATGTTGGAAAATTGCTTTGAGGATTTATTTATAATTCAAGTATGATGCTGTAAGCTTATTTCTGGCACTCTAACTCAGAAATAAGATAGTCCAATGGTACTAATTATATAATTACTGAAAACACAGCTCCACAGCCTAAAGCTGGGGGACTTTAGGAACTTGATCCAGACCATTTAATTTCATTTTAGGCATTTCTAATAATAATTTAAAAAAATCACAACAAGCTGCGTGTGCACTGTTGAAGCACATCTTAAAGTAGCTAAATTAATTACAACAGGCCCTGCATTTTCTGTAGGTTTAACCAAAATCGAATAAAATCAGAAAAACATTCCAGAAAGTCTCAAAAAGCCAAACTTGAATTTGCCACACCCTGAGCAATAAACTAAATCCACACAAATGAAGTGATGTGTAGGCGCACCCTGCTGTATTCTCTAACCTTTTCACTGATCTTCAGTCTCTCTTCAGCACTTACTGTTAAACTTGAACAATCTACTGCAGATACTGAGAGATGGTTGTAATTATAAGATTTGCCTACATGCCTTTGAACATATAGTGTATGTTTGTGTGTCTTACCTTGGGCACTTGGCAAGCACACAGCACTCTTCCTGATGGCTGAAGGTGAGAAAGGAGCATGATCAGGGAGTCTGGAGCATGCTCACTGAGCTGATTCACAGTCTTCATCACCACCTACAATGTCATCATCAACAACATCAGCAACATTCTTATGAACATCATCATTAGCAACTGCTCCTCAACCTCTGCAAGTTTCTTTAGTTCTGAATTCGTTATGAGTAGTAAAGTACTACTAAAGTAGTAAAAACACTACACAGAAACTCAGTCTGCATTACCAGTACACCAACACATACTAATCCACTTTGACTGTTCATTCAGAAGTGTGTCAGACCTGTGTGTGCCCTGGGCTTAAGTCAGCTTAATTAAAGTTCCTAGACAAACATCAGAGATTCATTCATTCGTTGTCTGTAACTGCATATACAGTTCAGGGTTGCAGTGGGTCTGGAGCTCACCCAGGATCACTAGGTGCAAGATGGGGACACATGCTGGAGGGGGTGCCAGTTCTTCACAGGGTGACACAATTAAACATTCACACCTATGGACACTTTTGAGTAGCCAATTCACCTACCTATGTGTGTTTTGGAATGTGGGAGGAAAACCATGCAGACTCAGGGAGAACACACTGTAGCGTATGTTGGTCATACACCGTGATACCTCTGTGAATATATATTTATATTTGTTTTTATAGCGTTGACCTTATCCAAACTCTTATGATCTCTGATATTGACTTAATGATATTAATTAAAGTTTATAATTAGCTTAAGCAATTAAAACGTTAATAATTAGTTTGAGAATGGGTAATAATCAAGCTAAGTGAGTTCTTCAGGATTTTCAGAAATTCTAATGAGCAAACTGCATACACTGTGATTTCAAATAATGAAAGTTTTATTAACAAGAAGAAAGATATTTAATTAACATAGCATAGCCTTGTAATCTCACGGCATCACCGCAGGGGAAACCGATTTGACCTTAAAGGTGAGCTAGGCACTTCTGGCTTGTGACTAAAGTGTTGCTAATTGAGGTTTAATTAATACAAAATTTATCAAGAAACTTGATTCAATTTTCAGCTCTGGAGGTGCGTAAGTTTAGCTTACTTTTTCGTCGATTCTCACCACTCGTTGAATACCGAGGCTCTCTGAGGTCCTGGGAGTGAAGGCGTCTCACTTAGTTTCGCGGTTCTCTCGCGGAAGTTTCCAGGCTGAGTCAGTGTGGAGGTTTTTCTTCGTAGGTTGAGTCGCCTCTGCGTACTCGGAGCGTGATGACGCAGGTGGCCGGATCCTCTCTTTGGCTTACGGTCTTGAGCAGGAGTGTCCACCCATATGGACGTTTTGGACGAGGAGTTTCGCTAGTTACTGCAGATCCAGAACTGAAAATCGATTCAATAAACTTACTTATTCTACGACTTCCTTTATCTCGGCGGTGTTTCTCACTCTGGCCACGAATAAGTTCACCTGCTTTGATCAGTCATGAGATTAAACTTAGATTGGGCGATAAAATATAAACACGATTAAAAGAAAAGAAGATATTCAAATCACTCGACGTATTATTAAGGCTTCATACTCTTAGCTAATTCAAGACGTCTCTTGTGAGCTTTGATGAAGTCTTTAAGGTTTTTCTTTGTTCGTTCGTCGGCGTGGAAAAGAGATAGGCGTCTCGCTTGGAGAGGTTGAGCTTGAAGAAGGAAGCGTCTCGCTTTGGAGAGGTTTGGACTTGAGGCGAGGTTCTCTGCTGATCTCTTTGTTGTTTCAAAGTTCCTCGGATTTCCTTGAACTGTTGTTGTTCTCTCTTCTCCGTTTTACTGCTTCTCCTTTTTCTTGAACTGTGTGCCGAGCTGAACTGTTTTTCAAAGCCAGTGCGGTCACGCCCTCATGGGAGGCGTCCTTTTCCGATTGGATGCAAGCTCGGGCTCACGTGACTCTCACGAGAGAGAGAGGGAGGAGGGGGAGTTTGAATCAGCGGTTCACAGACGGAATATAAATTTCGCGTATTGAAATTCCTTATACATTTTAGTAACATATAACAATGAGCGTACTGGATTATTAATATCAAACATTTACATAAGATTTCATCTTGGGTGCGTTGTGTTTACGTCCCAGTTACAATAATACGATAGAAGTATTAATTCTGGTGTTTAATTCACTTTTCTAATCAGAAACAGAACTTCTTTTCATGGTTGACAACAGCAATATACATCATTTCGTTAGAAGGTGGGCATTCATCTGAGAGCACAGAAAGTGACATTAATACATTTGTTTATACACATTTAATCAGAATTTGATTTCATTTCCGTCATTTGTTTAAGCGACCCCGAGCGAGGCGTAGTTTCGCCAGTGTCCATTTGGGGTCGCTGTTGGTCCATGCCGTTGGTTGTCGTGTAGATGAGTCAACGGGGGTTCAACCGAGGTCACTTTTGGTTAACCATTTGCTGATCCTGTAAGCGATAACAAGCGCGACTCTTAGGCGCCCCTGTCGTAAAAGAGGGCCGTAAAAACTCTCTTCTTTGTTCTGTGTTCCTGAGGGGAGGAAGGGTGCGGTTCGTGGAATGCTGACTTCGGGACCAGATGAAGGTCCTGGTCACAGTGAGAAAGATTTAATTCAAAACTTTTCATTTCTTTATTTCTTCATTTTGATTTTTCATTGTCCGGTCCATACTCCACTACAACACCAAACTCCTCACAGTCACACAGAGTGGGGCTCTAACCCACAACCCCAGGACCCTGCTGCTGTGTGACAGCGACACTACTTGCTGCGCCACCATGCCACCCAATGACATTTAGAAATTTTGAATTCTTTTTGACTCTGCTAGTATTAGGCATGCATGCAACATAGCTAGCAAGCAGAATACAGAAGCTTATACGGGATCAGCAATCATGACAAAAAAAAGTCATGAAATTTGTTTCCAAATAGATCAAATCTAAGCTATGATCTTAACAAATTCAACATTGTAATACATTTAATAGATGTGGCATTTAAACAGCTTTGTCTGGGATTTACGTTTTTTTTTTGGCTGCTAAAATTCTGCTTCTTAAGCCAACACTTGTTCATTTAATAGGCTTCACCTGTGCTAATAATGATGCAATATAAATGTACTCTTAATTAAAATATAAATTATCTCCCTAACTTTAATTTGACTATTCCACCCTTGAATCCATGTTGGAGTATTTTGAACCCTGGGTTGCAGAGAAAAATTATCATTAAATACAATTCAGTTAACAGGCACATTAACTCAAAATGAACATGTCTAACTTTAGTGGTGTACCCCATTCCTTATTTTTACCCCTAACTCTTATTTCTGCGTGCCATCCTTTGAACAATATCACAAGGTGCAATGGTTAAAATGCTCTATAATAAAGGGACAACCCTTCAAGAGCCTTGTAACCAACCTGGTTACATCCTTCTATCCTCTAGGGGGCTGTAGGGAGGTTAACATGCCTGAGGGTATAAATAGGGGAAGCCAGGTAGAAGGGAGAGAGAGTTATCCTACAGGAACATGAATGCTCTGCTTTGGAGAACCTCTTGTTGAGAAACCTTAAGTTTCAAGCTCTACTTATGCCACAATGCTAATACCATGCTAAGGCTAATATTAAAATACTAACATGCTAATGCTAAGGTGCTAAGAGCATGGTGATTGGGGACTCATTTTCACCCCCTTATGCAGAAGGAGGTACTTAGCCAATGTGCAGGTGGCTTGGACTGAGGACTGTTTGGAGGTTTAGCCATACCAACGTTCCTTCAGATTTACGTCTCTCACATGCTACACACCCTTTCTGGACTGTGATAAAACTGGTGGGACTAATTATCTCCGATTACATCAAGGAACTCCACAAACCCCAACCCACGCTCTCATAGACGGGGAAAAAAGAAAAAAGCGACAAAAAGGACTGTTTTGGGGGGGTTCTTCGTTTGTGGGTTGAGGGTTCGTTTGATTGATTGTTTGGCTTTGCTTTGTTTTTTGTGAAATATATAGATATATCTCAGTGTTCTTAAAGTAGATGTATGCTAATATGTGGCGATGAGGAGCCCTAATTTACTTTAGATATATTTAAGGCATCATATGACTTCAGACGTGTTAACCTATCATATATTATCACCCGCTCATAACACTGGTGTTAATTTTTTTAATTTTACACACACCCTTTGTTTTCAAGTGTTATCTTGCCACTTGAAACTGAGTTAAAATGTGTAGTGTTTAAAGTCATCCTCTTTGAAACGGGACAAGACTTCAAGAGCCTGATACATCATGAGAACACAAAAAGCAACACCACGCAGCCTGCTGCAGAACGCTAGTTACGAATGTAACTGTGGTTCTATGAATGCTGGATGAGCGCCACAGGGCGGTGTAACTTGTGGATATTCCCATGGGCACGTCTACTGGCACAAAGTCACATGTGACCCAGCCCCTATAAAGGGCCACTGGACATGTATGAACGTCCTCTGACAACATCTCACCAAACCACGATCTGACCAAGGGACAAATGACTCTGGCGGTCATCCAGCATTCATAGAACCACAGATACATTCGTAACTAGCGTTCTATTTCATGCTTTCTGACCACCAGAGGGCAGTGTAACCTTGTGGATGACGCATACCAACTTGGTCACGAGGGCAGCACATCCTAAGGTAGGCCCATGGCTGTCAACACAGAGGAGCTCAAGCCCGAAGGAGCAGCCACATTAAGCCGATAAAACCTTGCAAAGGTAGTTGGGGATGACCATGTCGCCGCTGAAAAGACATCAGCGAGAGGGACCCCCCAAAGCACAGCCCAGGTTGTGGAGACACATCTAGTAGTGACATTTAGCTGTGCCAGGAAGCATCATACCAGACGCTGTATAGGCTGAAGTAATCACCTGGACCACCCAGTGTGAAAGACCTTGCCTAGAAAGTGGCCCACCAACAGTACGGCCTTCAAAACAGACAAAGAGCTGATCAGTACGGCAAATGGGCTCCTTAACTAAAATGTACTGTCGCAGTGCACGAACAGGGCACAAAACAGAAGGCAGATTAGAGTCTTCATCCATAAGTGTGGACAACTCTAAAGACTGGTTAACAAAAGAGGGCGTCAGCACTTTAGGCAGGAACACAGGATTCGGCCACAGAATAACACCGGAAAAGTCGGGCCACCAATGCAAACAGGTGGCACTAATTGAAAGTGCATGTAACTCGCTGATGCATTTCATTGAAACAATTGCCAACAAAAAGGCAGTTTTAAGAGAAACCCATTTAGCATCAGCAAGAGAAAGCGGCTCAAAATGCGGGCCCGCGTAGATAATCCAGCACACAGTGCAAATCCCACTGTGGACTGTGAGGAGTCCTGAAAGGTCTGATGTGATGAGAACCTTTAAGAAAACTGCAGATCAGTCTATGGGCACCCAGATTTACCCATTTATCCTCATGTGGTGGGCAGAGATAGCAGCAACATAGACTTTCAGTGTAGATGGAGATCTCCCCGCATCCAACAGATGCTGAAGGAAATTAAGCACCACAGAAAGGCCACAAGAGGCAGGAGACACCTCCAAAGTACTGCACCATGCAGAGAAAAGCTTCCAGCGATTTCTGTACCATTCTCCCGGGTCGAGCCTCTGTCTTGACAAAGAGTCCGCCACCGGGTTGAGAGACCCGGGCAGATCAATTGCCCGCAGAGACGCCAGCCTCCCAAACGCCCACATGAGTATGAGGCGTGTCAGACGCAAAGCAGACAGGGAACCGACACCACTTTCGGATGCGAATAAAGTATCCGTAGCGGCCGTGGAGAGCATGTCATCATCCAAAAACCCCGCACTGGGAAGTAGAGGAGAGCCGCTCCCAAAAGAAGGAGCGTCAGTGAGGGGCTGGTCCGCAGTCGGCGGCTGCTGAACTTGGAGCTGCGCAATTAAAGCCTTCACACACTCCAAGCGTGTAACAAGTTTTCCCCAGCCCGGGCACAAGCGCTGGGTGGCACAGTTAAAGATGAAGTAGATGTAGTAGAGAACAGCTCATGAGGGCAGAAAAAAACTGCAGCTCCGTGAGCTGTGAACGGTCCAGAGTGCGAGAGGAAAAAGAGGACATTCATACATGTCCAGTTGCCCTTTATAGGGGCTGGGTCACATGTGACTTTGTTGGTATTTTTACTCGGTCCAGTAGACGTGCCCATGGGAATATCCACAAGGTTACACTGCCCTCTGGTGGTCAGGAGGCATGAAATAGAACTGCAGCGATATCAAAGCTTTTGGACTTAAATTTAAAGCATCATGGCTTCAAAAGCATTCCACAATCATTTATTATCACACACTCTCCGTGATACAAATGTTAAATTATGCTGCTTATTCAGCATCTTTCGTTCAACAATTCCAGTTCTACCTTAAATTCTGCAGTAGCCACAGGTGCTTCCCATTTTAAGGTGGTACTCCTAGACATCAGCAATATATTAGTGATGTTTTATGTTTGTTATGAAGTAAGAGCATAATGCATTGAAACTACATTAAACGAAGAATGTTTCAAGTTGTATATAGCCCATCCTCTCAAACCCACCTCTTATTGTAAATGACAACTGACACACCCCTACTCCTAGGCAAAATAGAGGGCTAGGATTAAATGGGATACACCCTAAATATGTTCATAAGGAAATGTTTAAAGAAAAAACAAGCATAAACATGAAAGGTAAGCAGGAAGACTAAGCATTACCGATATAGAGACAGTCTCCAGAGTGTCCACTAGCACTGCTTTTTTAGAGTGTCTGCTCAGAAGCTCCTTAGCTTTAGCTGCAGCCTACAGAGCAATACAAAACACAGTAATTAACAACACTACAGGACAAATACATACATCATGTGAACATCAGTTTTAGTGTAGGTCCATCTTTTTGAATTTCATTTTATATTATAGAATGCAATCATTTACTACTTGTAGTATGTATCTGCACCTCTTTCGATTCTATTTTTTCACACAATATGGTTCTGTGTAAACTGAGGTAGCTTTTAACACCAGCACCAGAAACCTTTTGGTCTGTTTATTCATATTGTGTTGTTTTTTTCACAGAAAACAGCTCTGCGCCCCAGTTCTCACAGATCAGTTTTCCTTGTTGCATGTTCGGCTTTCACTGGAAATTTGTCAGACATCTGTCCAAGGAGCATATAAACCTCTTTACGAGCTGCTGTAGTGAGTGTGATAATGAACGTGAAAGCTACTGTAACATAAGAAATATTACAAGCGGAGGGTTTGTGCTGGATTTGAATGGGCTCTGGATTTTGTGGCAATTGACATGTCTCTCTGGCCATCAGATTCTGCAGTGTTTACACATCACGATTTAGCACCTATGGTTCGAACCCGGCATGTGCAGGGACTGAAAAAGTACCTGGTTCCAGAGCCAAAAGCTCCTCGATTCTGGAACTGTGTGACAGCGACACTATTGTGCCACTCAATGTGTTTTATGATGTTAACAACATGGCCATATTGTGGACAAATTTTAATCTAAGGACTTGCGCAAAATTAGATTAATGTTTGCTACTCTCTGTGTGTGTGTGTGTGTGTGTGTGTGTGTACCTCTTTAATTTCCAGTTTCCTAATGGTAGTGTTGGCACTTCTTTGTAAAGCCTTCAGTTGAGTCTGGAGCTCTCTCCTCTGCCACTGTGGGATAGGAGTACTCTCCACAGCCTAACACACACACAAACAATTTGGAATTTAAAAACACTCTCTATATCCGAAGCAACACTTTGACTAACTGCTTGAGTAGAGAAAATGGGGATGGGTTTACAGCAGTGGTTGCCAACCAGTCAATTGCAATCAACGGTCTGGTTGGTATGGTCAATGGTATGGTCTTGGTGATCTCCAAGACCATACAAGTCGATCACGATAAACCATAGAGCTCCTTTAGTTTCACGTATTTCACATTTAAGTTATAGCTATCTGTAACCAAAGTGGTTTGCTAGATAAGCAGGGATATATAAAAGCTGCTGTCACACTGGATGTATGTCAGCAAATTTCCATCCATCCATTATCTGTAACCGCTTATCCAATTCAGGGTCACGGTGTGTCCAGAGCCTACCTGGAATCATTGGGCGCAAGGTGGGAATACACTCTGGAGGGGGCGCCAGTCCTTCTCAGGGCATGTCAGCAAATTTTGATACTCAAATTCATGTCCCTTACCAATAGAGCTGCCAACATGACAGCAGTGCTGGTGGTTGCAGTTTCAAAATGGATATCATAATTATTGAATGCATAAGTGAGAGTCACACTATACCCAAGTATCCCAAGTATTCTGTAGAGTTGTGCTATCGAAATGTCCTACCATAGTGTAATTTTATAAGTACAGCTGCCTAAATCTGACAGTAGGTAGAATAATTCTATAGGCTAAAGGAAGTATATCTAAAATGCTCCCAACAGACGTATAAGCAGGTGATATGAAAAACCTAAATCCCAGTATGAGAGGAAAGATATGGTAATTACAGTGATACTTTTTCTTCCACTTTTGATTCAGCATGTACAGTTTTGAAAAGTTGGAAATAACAGTAAGCTTAATATTGTATAGCGCACAAGAGGAAAACATTCAAAATTGTGGGTCTGAAATCATTCAAAATTGCATGCGCAGTGTTCCTAGGCAGGGTAATTATCAATAGGTAGCACAGAAGACCTGTTTACAAAGTACTTGCAGTTTGCAGCCTCAGGCATCTCACTGAGTACCACCATAGCCAACACTCAGCTGTACATTAATGAAGTAAGTAAACAGTTTCTTTTTATGTTATTGGAGGCGATGGGGACATGTACATATTTGTTATTTTAATTAGCTTAAACCTGGCATTAATAATATTACATTTTTCATTTGTTCAGATTTCAAAAGGTGATCTTATACGTAAAAAGGTTGGTAATCACTGGTTTAGAGAGAACATAAAGGAACAGAGAGGATGGAGAGATACATACATCTGTCAACTGGCCAACTTCTTTAGAGAGCCTCTGAGTGGTGGGTAATGAAGGGGCGCTGTCAGTATTGATCCTCACTGCCAGAGACTCCACCTCCTCCTGCAGGGCTAGCCCTGCTTCCCAAGCCTGAGACACAGAGAAATGTAACATTGGCTACTGAATCTGGCCACTTCATTAGAAACACCAACCTCGTACTTGTAGACACCATCCTTTTTTTCTTTTTTTTTTTTATGTAATAGGTACACCCAATTTTTACCAATAAATGTTGGCCATTTTATGAGCACCATTTACTAGACACACTTTGTATGCTGATTTAAATGTCAGTATCACAATGTTAAGAGTGGTCAGAAAATGCCAGCTGCCACCAGAACATTCAAATCCAATTAAGCTGAGCAGGTTTTGGCCTGGCAGGTACTTGGATGTGGGACCTTCAAAAAAGTACAGTACACTGCCAGAGTACAGTGAATGCAAAACGAGAGTGCACAAAATCTATTTCCTGACTCTCTGTCATAAACTATCCCTGGGCATTTTCCCTGAAAAAGTATAGGGGCATCACCTCTGTGTCCTGGATATATCTGCCACTGTGGTCACTTCTGGACTTCTAATCAGCTGACCTAATCAATGCTTCTCGCATCCTCGTTACCTAATAGTTAAAGTGTGGACAATGTGCTAGTGCAGACTGGCTGCCGTCACACCGTCCATGTGGGTGCTGCACATTGGTGTCTGTTAAAACATTTTTTTCTACTGCATGTGGGGCTCCCCAAAGTGTGATTCATTTTTAAAGCACCGTACTAAAATCAATGGGGAGGTGGGGTGGTTTCCTACTCTTCCCCTGCAGTGCTGAGCCCAGATTAGCAACAACAGAGAATCCCTATATCTCTACAGGACAGTAAACAACCAAAATAATTTTAAAGCTGCATTTTAAGGTAAAAATATTACGCGTAATATTCTTTTAAATAAACACTATATATCATTTCTACCTTAAACTTGGAGCTTCTAAATGATTGTAATGTTCCACTGATCTGTTATAGGGAGAAGCCTCTGTTGCGGCTATGTACTGGTTTACTGCACTAAGCAACTTCTGAATCACGGGGTGAAGGACTCTCACGAGAAATGGCTAACGCTTAACGGCACATAGTTTACAGGTGGATGTTGCCTAGCTATAAGAAGAATCTAGCTGTGTTCCCGATATGGACATTATATGGCAGAGAGATCAAGGAGGAGAGAGAGAGAGAAAATGAGCGGCCATACAAGAGGTAATACTGGACTGAATTTTCACAGTAGAGTGAGCTGAAACAGACATGAGGACAAGTTGGAGCAGTATTTGTTGCCTTTTTTCATGTGTTGCGGTGCTAGTTAGTGATAGTTTTGTTGATGAAAGTTTTGTAATAAGTTTTTGACAGTTACTGTGCAGTGAGCCAGGGTTTGCAGCTGCTAATTTTAGCCGGAGTATCTCATCTTTTGCCTTAAACATTGATTTTTGTGATAAGTGCTTTTTCGCCAGTTGCTACGTGTATTAAGTGACTGAAGTTACACTTTTTGTAGATGGAACCCAAGATTTGTTGAGGATAATGTTATTATCTGTTTTTGAGGGTTACTGTTGAACGAGGGCGGGTGGTAGCACCTGTTAACTTTAGCCGGATTAGCTCAGTTTTTAGCATTGCACATTGATTCTGGTAATTAGTGCTTTACTGTTGGTTGCTGCGGTTATAACTGCTAGTGTACCACCAAAGCTACACTTTATGTTTGTAATAACATGGTCCAGTGTGTAATATGAGCAATATATGGGTGTTAACATGTAGTCAACATTAATTTTTTTTTCGATTACACACATTCCCCCTGCTCACTGCTTACTTTTGTAAACATCACTCAATGAGTGAGAGAGTAAGAGGGAGAGAGAGCGAGAGAGGTGTGTGTTTGTCTGTGAGAAAGAGACAGGGAGTGTGTGTGCGAGAGCCAGTCGTGAGTAGTGAGTGAGCAAGGGAGAAAGAGAGAGAGAGAGAGAGAGAGGTGTGTGAGACTTGATTTCATGATAGTACTGTAAATGTGAATTACACTCAACAGCAGGTAGGAGGTGCTCAGGAGACAAAAAAGCCAATTCTTACATTGTGTTCCTTTAAAGCAAAATCTCTATATAAATAAAAACACTATATAAATGTAACTATCCCTCATTTATTTAGTGAGGAATGACTATAGTCTTTATCTGGTCTAAATGGAGCTAGAAAAAGTGTTTAATAACATCAGTGCATAGTCAGGGAAAGTGGAATAATGCCATAAGTGTTTAATATTAAAATCTAAAATAATCATCTCACCTGTCTGGCATCATCCCCAGTAACAGCAATAATACGACTGATGCCTTTCACCGTCTGACGCTCTGACACGATAACAAGGTCCCTGATTCCTCCAGTCCGCAGCAAATGCCTAAACCAAAAACACAATATAGTATTTTGTGCTTCCTTTACAATATAACGTTTTTCCCTTTATGATTTTTTTTCTTTTTTAGGGAAAACATATGCTTCCTGAAACTGTCACTAACACAACAGCTTAACACGCTTGAAGGAGGAAACTAAATGTCCGGCTCTGTTATATTATGTAAGAGCCATGGATGACTGAGACATCACCAGGGATGCAAATCATGATCTCCTGATCATAGTCGACACTTAGAGTGGAAACATGTTTAAATGTATTCTTACGTGCCACAGCAGAGCTCGGCTGAGGTATGCTTGTGTGTGTGATTGCTAAGCAGGTCTGAAACAGGCACACCCACTGACACGACTCTCACTGGATCTGGATATACCTGAAATACACAAAATATTCAGAGCCTGTTTACAGCACACAGAATGACGCTATGTGATTATGGATGATATATTATAAAAAGTCCTGTAGCAGAAACAAAAATTGTGTTTATTAGAATATATGTTTCATTATATAAATATAGATCTTTTTCTCACTGTGTTTTAGTAACAGCATCTGCAAATGAGTGCATTAGGTAACTGCAATAGATGGTGCCATGACGAATTTTCTTCTACTAAGTTTTTTCTCTTTCTTGGAAGATATGCCAACCTTTTAATTTGTTGAGTTAACTCTGACTACATTATGTAATTATACTTTGCTGATAAGTTTGTAGTCACCCCTAATAGGCCAATACTCTGGAGTAGCTGTATTTAAGCCTAAACTGCCATAGCCAGTAAGATGTTGTACCTTACACAAACCCATGTATGCATGTTTTAAATGAGTCATGTTTTAAAGGTCTCGCACACTAGGAAAAGCACACTGAATGGTGTAAACATACCTCATCTACAGTCCTTAATCCTGCAATCTGAATGGCTCTGGCTAAAGGAACTTCCTGCATGTGCACCACATTGTTCTCCTGAATGATGTCTTGTATAATCCTCTCCAATTCCTGGAGCTGGGAGACACTCAGGGAAGCCTGAAAACACAATTACATTTGTTTTTGACAGACATGCATTCTGTGATAAGCAATTTTTTAATCATGTTACAGAAGTGAATGTAGTGTTATGGATCTTGCCTAAGCTCTCATCATATTGGTGTAGTTACCCAGGCTGGGAATCAAAGCCCAGTCCTCTTTGTACAAAGCTGCAGTGCTGCCCAATACACTTCACCAGACACATAGGCCAGGTACTTGCATTTGTTTCAGGTGTATGTTTTTACCTTGGAGCTGAAGTCAAAGCGTAGACGGTCAGCAGTGATGTGGGATCCTCTCTGAACCACCCCTGACCCCAGCAGTTCCCTCAGGGCAAAGTTTAGAATGTGAGTGGCTGTGTGCTTCACCATGCAGGCCAGGCGTTGAGTCTAACAAAACAAAAATACACACACACACACACACAATAAAACAATTACCAAAACTTACTATTATGAATGTGTGCACTGTTTTTAATATTTAACCTAATCTTCCAAAACAAGCTTATAATGGTGGTCCTAAATTACTTGCCAACTTATTTTCAGTTAGAATAGCACTAGGAATGGTGTTTTCTTCAAATTTTCCTCAGTATTAAGCAATATAAGCAGAAAAACACATTATTTCAAAGGTTTGGGCAGCTAAAGGGCAGTAGGCTGAAAAGAGGGTCATATGTACATGTATTCATGGCTGTGACATAACCTATGATGAAACTATGATGAAAAGAACAGTATTGAACACTGGGACGTGAGAGGTACTTATATTTCAAATTGTCTCATATTACATCAGAGAGTTTATTACAAAAGCATAGGTATAGAGAATGCAGTGTTCCTATGTTTTTGTAATAATAGCTCTGATATAATAGGAGAAAACATGAGAGCATTTTAATCATATGCATGTGTGTCAGGAAGGACTGGCGTCCCCTCCAGGGTGTATTCCCGCCTTGCGCCGATGATTCCAGGTAGGCTCTGGACCCCCCGCGACCCTAAATTGGATAAGCGGTTACAGATAATGGATGGATGGATGGATGTGTGTCAGTGTACCTCATCCACATGAAGCTCTATCTGGTCTCCTGTTCTGAGAGTTTCAGTTGCTGTGATATTATGTACCACGTAACCACCAGCCAGATGCACATGCTCCACAGGAAACAGAACGTCCTGGAAACACACAAGGTGACAGCAAGTCAACAGTAAAGTAAAAATATGTAAGTATTGTATGTAAGACCCTGTCTTTAAAACTCTTGATTTAAATGGCAGTGCTCTTTACAAGTAAAATTTTCTTTGTCTATGGATTCAAATTTTTTTTTTTATTTCAAATAACTAGGCTTATGGATATTGGGATACACCCTGGAGGGACGCCAGTCAAGAGAACATCTTCATTCATTAATTTTTCATTCATTATCTGTAATCTGCAATTATCCAATTCAGGGTCACGGTGGGTCCAGAGCCTACCTGGTATCATTGGGAATACACTCTGGAGGGGGCACCAGTCAAGAGAACATCTTGAAAAACCAAAATACACACCAATACCTGGGTCATGGAATTCTGCTTGATACTTTCAAGGAGCGATCAGATATCCTCCAATGATAAGCGTAGTGGCCTGGATGTATAATAAATTCTGTACTAACACTATTCGTAACATGATTGCCCGCATGTGCTACTTTCTTGTGTTAGAAATGACTGTATCTTCTTTAGATCCTAATCAAGGCACAAAACTAAAACATAGCTTTAAAACATGATTGATTGTCTATCATGATGATTCTGTGTTACCTGTAGTCCGTCCTTGCAAAAGTAGCCCTGGTCATGTGTCTGTCCACCCTGCTCAGCATAGAAACAGGTCTTGTCAAGAATTATTCCACATCGCTGACCCTCAGACACCTCAGACACCAGAGACTGACCATTGTACAGAGCCAGCACTGTGGATTTACATGAAGAGAACACTGAGAGAGAGAAAAGAAAATTGAGATAGACAGATATGAGAGAGCAAGAAAGACAAAAGAATGGGGAAAACACAGGAAAAAAGAGATTTAACCATTGAGATAATGTGAGGAGGGAAAAAGAAGAAAAATTACTTTTAATGGAAAAACTTCTCTAGTTCAATTATTTATTACAAATTATTCCATAATAACTAATATATATATATATATATATTTTACTTGGAAATAAAGAGGTAATCTCTGGGAAATACTAATTCTTAAGTAGAACCTGGACTCTCCTATTAAAATCTATAAGAACATAGAAGATCTGAGTACAGTATGTTCCGTCTTGCTGAAGGCTGTAGCTGTATTTGGGAGAGTCATCAGTGTGAAGAACTCCTCTGCTCTGGAGCTCTGAGAGACTCTGTAGGTCAAGGTGGAGTCCTCGCTCTTCAGCGCCCCCTTCAGACGGACTGAGCAACTGTCCATGTGATGTAATATAAAACATTAGATTCAGAGATTAACTATAAACACATATGAAATCACATATTTGCATTTCACTACATTACAACATGCACATACTGGCCTAATTTTGACACCACAAAAGCATCTTATTTGAGTACTGGTCATGCAGTGTTTCTAATCATAAAAAGCAAGAACTGTGGCTTTTTGGCCCTCCTGGTATGAAAGATATACACAGACAATTAAAATATTTAGGCAAAATTGTTTGTAACTTCCTGGGGTTGTTGTGCTCCCCAGACACTGTGGCTGGCTTCCCAGCGCTCCAGGTATGTATGTGTGCTCAGTGCTCACTAGTATATGTTCACTGGCATGGATTGGTCAAAAGCGGATACTTAATTTAATTGAACTAATGGTTCACCTTTGAAAAAGACAGAGCCCCAAGGACTTGCAGTCATTGTGGCAAGTGACTGCAACCAAAGTCTACTTTCCTAACAGAGATTACTTTGAGCAGAGACATTTCTCATGTCAGATTTAATGTATGTATATAAAATTTCGTTACGTTTTCCTTTTCAGCTTCACTGGTGTCACTATTTAAAAACAAAACTAGGGGCTCCCAAGTGGTGTAACAGCCAATGTGCTGGCCTTATCATTGGGAGACTGCCAGTTCACTCTGCAGTGATGCTTATGCCATCCAAAGCCAGGAGCCCAACACATCACAGCTGGCCTCACTCTCTCTGGATGGGTAGGATGGCCCTTCCTCTCTTCTCATAACAAGCATACTGGTAATCAGTGCTGGTGTCTGTTAGCTGATATTAGAGATGTGGGCAGTTAGGCTACATTCACATAACCAGGCTGAAGTGACTCAAGTCTGATGTATTGGCTTTAAGGAAGCATCTACAATTGTGGGGAAATGCAGTTATCCCAGTGGTTTCATATTCAGGAGCTCAGTGTTTTTTCAGATGTAATGGTATGTTTGGGGGAAAATAAACAACTGTTGTTAGTATGTGGCTGAAGTCTAACTTGCCTGCAATTTTTTATTCATCGTTTGATTTACCACAGAAACCCAGTTGTTACACGAGTTGTTTAACTTTCTAGCACTTGCAGTCTATGTTTACTTTCATGAAGTTCTAGCAACAGCAAAAATAAGTCAATGTAGCCCACCTATGGAGCAGACATAGAGCAATATCCTCATCTCGGTTCGGCATGTCATTTCAAACCGAGACCCTTTGGATTTTTACCCATTTACAGACACTGGGGCTTCATAAACATCCTTAAAAATGTATAAACGGCGTCTCTTAAACAAAAATTAAATTTAATATGAAACAGATGTTAATTTTTAAGTGCTGTGTGGACATGCTAAATCCCATCTATTCACATCAGTTTTGAATCACTTTTTATGTCGCATGCCCACAAATCAAATGCATATGACATGCCAAATTAATTTCATATATCTTTATGCCTCATATATCTTTATGTGGTTAGGGCTCTTGTCATCATCTACAGAGGCAGGCAGGCTGTGTTTCAAAATGTCCTTTGCTTCCTACACCATTGCTTATCCACCAAAATGATGCATCAGAAAAGGAGACATGGAGGTGATCGCTGAATATAAACCAATATGAACTATTTAGACATATTTCGGAGGCCGGTAAGGACCTGTATCATGCACACCACACGGCTTAGGGACACATGGGATGGAGATGTATCAATGTGTGCATGCATGCCATGTCAGGGACAGATTCACTCACATTACAGCCAGCTACAGATCATTTGCATGTACATACTTCATGTATATGTACATAAGTGTACATACTTCATGTATATAAACCATGAAGACAGCTATATCCAATCTGAGAAACAAATCTAAATGTAGACTAATGTGAACGTAGCCTCACTGTTTTCCTCCTAGCATTTTGTATGCCAATGAAATTGTGTTAGAAGCAGTTCTGACAAGTAGTAGTATTTGGCTTCACATGTCTAAGAGGAAGCATGTGCTTCTCATTCTCTCTGTTGGAACCTATTGTGTGATGAATTAAAAGGGCAAGTCCTAGCTAAAACTTGGAACTATTAGTGAGTAAATCATGAAAAAGTTGTTTAAAAAATAACAATAAAAATTAATTAATTAATTAATTAAAAAAAGATACAAATAATACAGATATTAAAATGTGCCACCTTCTCGTGTTCAGCTATGAGTTGCTCCAACCCATATTTGTCCAGGGTCATGCAGTGCTCCTCCAGCATTAGTTCAATGAGATCCAGAGGGAAACCCAGGTTACGGTGTAGTGACCAGGCTACAGAGGCTGCAGATCAACAACCAAAACTGAACCTCGACAACTACTACAAAATTGTGTCATAACAGGGATTGAAGGGCTAGATTAAGATATACAGATTTTAGAAAGACTTTGAAAGAAAATAAAGAACCTGAAGATTAAAATAATGGGATATTTATATGGGATTTTAGCAAATGATTCTGGGAATATAAGGATTTGAGCATTAGGATATGCCCATTTTAAGAATTAAAAGCTCATTAATTAATGGGAAACTTAATATTAAAAACATATGTAAAGTAATAAATAATCATGTTTATAATTATTGTTGAATATTTCATTGTGGTAAATCTGGCTTATTTCTTCTTTGAACCAGTACATAGATTTGCTGTAACAAAATTTTATTTTATTTTTTTTACCTGGAAACTGGATAGTGTCTTTGTCCATCTTACTGAGTGTCCGGTCAATCACTCTCCTGCCTTGCTTCAGAGATGACAGGAACTGAGCCTCATTAATGTTAATGATCTCCATAATCTAAAGGAGGGAGTGAGAGAGAGAGAGAGAGAGAATGAATCAGAGACTAATATATTGCTGAATTTGCTATATGGGTTAACAGACTTTTTTTTTTTTTTAACGTTTGTGGGATACACGTAATGGGAATATGAATAGTATAGGTAGGTACTACCTATACTGAAGGTATACAGCAAAAATCTTATATAATACTGCAGTAGGTATATTGGATGAACTGGTCTACCGGGCCAATACTAACTTTGCCACTTGACTAGAAATGGTACTTATAAAAGTTCATTAATTCGCTAGCAATTGGAATTAAAAATGTGGGTGTATCTCGTAACCAAATAAAAGTTTCTAATAAAGTGACCAGTGAGTTCTTTCTCAGATACTCACACGGTCAGATTCTGTGTGAAGTTCAGGATAAGCATCACCCTGAGGGAACATAAAGAGAAAAGGATTATTAATACTGCTATAGTAGACATGGCATAACATTTTTTTCCAGTACTAAAACTGATACAATAAGACAGACAACATAGCTATTACTTAAATGCTAAGTTTACTATTACTTATATTTATTAATTTAAATACATACTCAAAATTATTACTTCACTTTTTATATATTTTTATAATAGGCGTGTGTTTAAATGACAACACCACCAAATTCACTGGAATTAACTAAAACATGCGCAGAAATTGCAATTTCTTTTTTTTTTTTTAAACTTCCAGGGCTCTGTACATTTGAACCTCAAGAGTGCAGACTCTCCTATTGTGAAAATCTGCAGGTGCTTTTTGTAGACTTTGCAGCAGGCTATTTTTGGGTTCTGTAATTGTCTTATCCATTGTTTGTATTTGTTGTTTTCTAGCCAGTGCTAATTAAAACGGCAGCTTCCTGAGTTCACTCTGACTTACTGTGTCTTTGGGGAGGTGGGTCATACATGGCATACAAACACACTGGCAGATTACAATCACATATTAGAAAAGCAGTGCATTGGTCGCAAACAAGCCATTTCAGCCTGGGCTTTTAGGCGAACGATGCCAAGAGCCATTAATTCATTGTTTCCTTTCTGTCTTTTCTGTAACCAGGGCAGAATGTTAGGGTGATTTTCTCCGTCATAGTATAACGAAGAACCGTTTAAGAACTCAAAGAGCCTGCATTTCTGGGTGAGCAGAGTCAAATGATTTTGGTTCACCAAAGAGAGTCAGAATTCCAATGACTATCACACGCATAGGCGCTAACAAGTACATGTGGAGCAGATTTCGTTTCAGGCTCTGCAACTTATTTTATTTCTCCATCTAATAAGTAAACTATTCAGCTATTTGTTGTGAAAGAAATACAGTTACATTTTCACGCATTTTTAAAAACTTTATCCAAAATTCCAGCACTTTTCAAACCTGGAAAATACAACATGAATTTTCAAGTATTTTCAAGGATTTCAAGCACCCGTACGAACCCTGTCAGTCACAATCTGAGGCAGTTTGTCCTTCCTCGAGCAACATAAAACTACAAACCCTGATTAAGGTAACAAATCATGATGCGAATCCATTCTCAGACTTTTTTGTCCTTAGAAATGTTTTTAGGAAACTGATGTTAACAACTAAACATAAAATCACCTAATTATAACTTGTTTAGCAAAACAACTATTTGCAGAGAAAAAAAAATCTGAGGTACCTATAAATCTGATATGAATTTATATTTCAGGTATGGTTTGTTAGAGTACTAGATGGTTTGTTAGAGTACTTCATTTTTTTGTTTCAGTACAGCATTTTCCTGGTATCTGAAGTGACATTATCCTGGTTCTGCATTATTCTTGGAGACTGCATAATGGATACTTGGCTGAACTTTGACAATCATTGAATGAATTATTAAATACATAAGTTGTAATTAGTTTTAAACCAAAGATGGAACGATGGCTTAATCCTTTTAAATCACAGCATAATTTACGAGATTTGTGAGGCATCACAGAACAGTAATGTGTGTGAATTGTGTGTGAAACATTTCTCACCAGAATGTGTGCCACCATGGGCACAAGGCTCGCCAGCGAACCCTCAGGAGCCTGCAACACTTCAGTGGAGAAGCGTAGAGCACGGCGTAGTATACGCCTCAAAACTAACCTAAAACACACAAACAGTAACACCATCATAGCACAAATAACCTTATATGTTATGGTTAATATTATTATTATAACTATGGGCAGTATGGCAAAAATTTTCATCACAACTTATATTTAAGCATTCAGTGAGTGGCCATTCTTACCCAAAGAAACTTACCAGTGCTGAAGTTACAGAGGTAGAGAGACTTGCCCCATGACTTGTACAGTAAGGTGTTCATGTCTTAGCTCAGAAACAAACCCTAGTCTACTGTGTAAAAGGCTGGGGTGTTACCCACTATAATACCTACATTTACATTTTCTCAGTACATGATAAACAGGACACAGATATCAATAATTTAACATATGACGTAAAAATATGTGGACAGATAAATAAATAATATAACTGGGCAGTCACCATACACAAAATACTGGCAGGAAAAAAAGTGTCCTTAATGAAGAGCCTGGTCATTTTTACATGACTTAAAAACATTTTATTAGAATCTTTAAGGACTAACAATAGCTTAGCCATAAAACAAACCAAATTAGTCATTCTGGTCCATCAACCTTGATTTTAATTTGCAGACAAGAAATAACTATTAGGCTCATAGACCAACAATTATGTTGTGCTCCATATAAATTCTATATATATGATGGTATACTGGGGAAATGTACACAGTGAAATAGGTGTGTGCTGTCAGGAACTCACTCTGCTCCAGTCATACCAGGATACACTCCATCAGCAATACACACACACAGTGTGCGGATGTGATCAGCTACAACACGGTATGCCGTGTCCACTTTGCCTCCATCATACTGACCCGTCTGGCTTCTGTATGCAGGGGCTTTGCTGCACTATAAACACACACAGACACTATTTATCAAAATTATACCAAATTTACACAGTTATTCTTGAAATCTGAACATAGTCATGTTTGATGCCTGAAGTAAATTTTGAACTAGAGTTAAAGAAGCAATCTGTAAGGTATTTACTGTACTTAGTCATAAAATATCCAGAGTGTCATCATAGATTAAGGAAACAGTGAAAGCTAAAACACTGATAACATTGCTAAAAATGTATATTGTCTTTGAGAAGAGCCCAGTCCGGAGTGATCCGCCCTCTGTCCAATCATTTTACAGTCCAAACCCACTGCTGCCAGGTCTGCAAACATAATGTCCTGCAGCCATGAAATGACCAAGTGAACAGAGTTAATATTATATTTTACTAGTGTTGCACCGATGCTGAATTGGTATCGGCACCGATACTTGCACTTAAACACTGTATTGGTATCAGATACCGAGAGCACAGATACCATATGCGTGTTGGAAATGGCCCACTACTCACTATTCCCTACATGTAGTACACAAGGCACTTTTCGGGACACACCTCATGAAGCAGATACTGATGCGCATGCATGGCACTAGATTAGGGACTGATAATTCATGTATCAGTTGAATGGGCAAACTCCCGGGACACCAATAATGTAAGTCCGTACGCTATGTCGAACTGCTGAATTAAAACCAATTGAATTATTTATTCCATATATGAGATCTCTTCCTCACAAAAAAATAAAAAAACACACCTGTGGCACCACGAAGCCTGAAAAGCTCACAAGAAATTAACCCACACACCAACACACCAGTGCTTATAGGTTGTCCCCTTCAAAACAAGACCAAATTTGAGTGTTTCCATCAATCCACTCGTTAGTAATCCTCGTTTATGTGTAAAGATTACTAACAAAAAGAAAAATAAATAAATAAATAAAAATGCAAAATAAAGTAAAACATATTTTAAAAATTATTTAAATATGTTCCTGGTGGATCTCTGCTATGGCTGTGTAGCTTTAATGACATGCCCATCAAGTCTGTAGACCAATCAGGGGCGATGCTCAACCAAGGAAGCAGGGAAGCAACCATGTTTGGTGAGGGTAAAAAGCCATTTGGAGAGGTGCATGAGATTAGTTTTTCAAAAAAGGTAAAATGTAAAATGTTACCATTAAGCTTAGATAAGACTTTTTTTTCCCCTGCAGTAAAATTAACCATTTTCCTTATGGAGACGTTGGGGTCTTTGAAGATTCTAAAGGAAGATTTCAAATAAGATTCCGAACTAAATTTGAAAAAGTGCCTAAAATGTTTTGATCATATTTTGACCACTGAAGAAAATGTATAAATTTTGGGTTGTGGATGAGAAAACATATTCAGTGCGGTATACACGCTGCAGCAGGAGCTGGAGATTAGTAGAATAGCACATAGTTGCGGTTACGTTCCACCTTAAATGGTTCAGACACAGCACTGTAGCACACCCCAGTGTTGCGTCATTTTAGGTAGAATGGAAAATTAGGATTCAGTTGGAATAAAGGCTGTAACAGTGGGTTGCCTGCATGACTCACCTGACCACCAAGCATTCTAGACTTTCGTTGGTGCAACTCTCCCTCTATATGGCTCTAGATTAAATTAGCTAGCATTAAATTAATAGAAAACATTTAGAATGTTACTTTCGGTTTGGCACATACTGCCTAATGCTAATGCGTTCATTTTTAACAGGGATTAATCATACGACCAAGTTTGACCCCAACATGTATTTACAAAATTAAGAGATTTTAAATTCATAATAATACATAAATTCATCAAAGCTACACTGAGACAATTATAATAAAAAAAATATTCCTCAATCCAGTTTGTCATGTATACTACTCTAACTTACACATGTATTTGTTTTATTCCTCCCCATACAAAGAATTACTAGTATCTTAACTTGTAATTTATCACAGAATATTTTTGCAATATACTCTGGCATAGTTTCCCTATAATAGTCATGGAGCTCTTTTTTTAAACAGAAATCATGGAAAATTAAGTATGCTAAGCCAGGCTGCAGTCTATGCAGCTGAAGTTATGAAAATAGCTTATGATATATTGTGTAGTGCATGTATGCTTCTTCACGTTTTAACTCATTTTGCACAGCACCGGCTGGGGGCATGCGTGTGTGTCTGTGGTGGTGGAGGCTGTGGGATTGAGGATGCCTGCCACTGCTGCCAAAAAAAAATTCTACAGCAACAATGTAGTATAATGAGTAACTTTTTACTGTATTAGATCCTGATTGATGCTGTCTGGATCTATTTCCCTTCTACCCATTTCCTACTTCAAGTGGGACAAGATGAGAAAGAGTTTTGCTGGAAAACAATATCATAACACAGTGTGGGGAACGAAAGCTGCTAATCCTAATCCTAAAATATTGCTCTCCTGTTCCTTTTCTTAAAACTTCTCTAAGCTCACACAATGTATTTCATAATGGTCATTCATAGTTCAAAAACATCAGGTAACAACATTTGAGAAACACCTGTTTAATTTAATGATGGATCACACCATGCTAGTTACCACGATGGTTTTAGGAAAAACTTGCATCACAACTGCATCGCTCAAACTTTGTAAGCTGCTAATAGCAACAATGCATTTGGGAAACGCACCCCTGGTCGAGCTTCATGTCTGGGGAGGATGGGGAGGAGGCAAAAAGCTCTCTCCACTGTTTTGAAACTGTATTATTCTGATTTTAAATGCTTGGTGTCAGTATTACAGCTTGCTCCTTTAAGACATAATATTAGTAACTCGTAATTAGAAGCTAATAAATCTGAAAATTGCATGATAACTCCATGGCTCAGTTGCATGTTTGCCTGAAACCTTATAAAATTAAGAAATCACTAATATACTTATTTATGAAGTTTATGACATTAGCATTCTAGCTAGCTACTACAGAAGAAATGAGATGAAATAGAGAGATATTATACAGAAATATGAGAGCAAGAGTGTGTTACCTTGTGGATGGCAGAAAGTATTGGTGTGAAGAGGTCAGTGTCATAGTTTGATCGCTTTCCCTGGAGCACAGTGACCAGTCTCTCTAGTCCCATCCCCGTATCAACACTGCACTGCGGAAGAGCATGTAACCCTCCATCAGCCTCCCTAAACACACCCACGTATCCACACACAAACACACAACTAGTTTTTGAACAAATGCTTTGCCAAAATGTCTTCTGAAATAAAGTAGTAAAAGCTTCTATTCAACTGAGAAGGTTTTACACCTCATGCGGCAACATTGCTGTTAGAATCTGTTAGCATTCAGCCACACGAACATTATTGAGGTAAATTAAGGTCAAGTCATTATACAACAAATAAATATTTTAACCTTGGTATGTGAATGTGTAACCCAATGGTTCCTAAACTTTTTCTGCCGTGCCCCCCTTTTGTAGATGAGAATATTTTCGCACCCCCACTTACACAAAAAAAAACAAAAAAAAAAAAAAAACACACCTTTTACTTGCAGTCTCCACTGGAGTATATTTATACTTTCACACAAAACTGCAACTACTTATTGAAAAAAATAAAAAAGTTTTTTGCTTCCCTGCACAAAAAATGAATATAAAACAGCTTCCTGAGAGAAGAAGCCTAAAACCTGCACATATGCTCTGCAAAAATGACATGTTTAATCCCCACGTCTCTCCAGTGACTAGTATGAGCTTGCTTTGAAATATGCCTCATCATATTTTCTTGTTTTGGAAGCTGTGGCTTGAGAAAACTCATCATCTGCTACATGTTTAGCTCCCACAAACTTTAGCTCCCCACTAATGTCCAGGAGAATTTACACATGCTGCAGCATGCCTAAAGCACACTGAGCATCTTCCACTGTAACACAACTGACAAAATCTCCTGCTGTGCACTACACGTAGGAAAGGAACACTCCAGAGTTTCTCTAGAGCATTCTCTGGCGTTCATGTTTGAAAAGGATTTTTGTGTTGTGATACCCACCTGTTGTACTGCATGAACACCAGATTCCAGATCTCCACAACATCTGGACAGTCTGCATTGACAAGTGTGGCAGCATTGCGGTTCCCCACATGGTCAAAGTGTATTTCAGTGCAGGGTCCACATGGCCCAGTATCACCCATTTCCCAGAAATTATCCCTCATTCCAAACGGGAGCACATGGTCTGGACAAACTCTGATGATCAGAGGAGGTAAAATTAATTCATTTTTGTCTGGACGATGAAACTATAATTTTTTCAGCAGCCTGCCATGTTTTTATAAATATGCATGCTACTCTATGGTTAGCTGCAAAGGCTTGAACATTAAACAACTGCTACTTCAGTCCATTCGAGGGTACCATCTGCCTTATATTCACTAGACATGATACAGAGGTCTAGTCGTTTACTCACAACAGCACAAAGTGGTAGAACCACCAGCAGAAAAAGCAACCACAATATTTTCATAGTCATTCATTTTTCCAATTATGTAAATCATCCTTTGTAAGTAAACATTTAAAGCAGGGGATCCCAAACTTGGGGTCAGTACCGCTATGGGTTGAATGCGTGATTTACAGACTTGGTGATGGTGAGTTATTGAGTTTGCTGTGAGTGACACTGTGTATTATTGACCGTACCCCAGACTGAGCCAGATATTTTGTGTCTCTTCATCGGGCGGGAGGCCACTTGCATCATCTCCAATGAAATAGGAGACATACAAACGCTCTGCAGGAATCCCATACACCTCTGTTAGCAGATGCCAGGCCATCGCACAAGCTTCCACCTTAAAAACAGTAATGACAAAAAACAACTCTACTTTAAAGGGGGAATAATATGGAAAAATAAAATCACTTTGAGTACATTCGCACACTGATTTGGTGATCTGGAGCCAGGAACTGTGAAATAAAACAACGCAGTCAGTTTTTTGTGATCTGCCTAAGTGTGAAAACATCTGTAAGTAGTTCTGATTGTGTGCTGCATTATAGTAGAGGCACTTCTGATTTGCCCCACCTCGTATTCTTTGTTTCTCCCATCACAGTGCTGGACTGACTTCTATGTGAGAGTGCAAAGACGAGATTAAACAAAGCAAAAGAAACACAATGAGCATGGAGAAATTACAGTACTTATTAAATATACTGAAAAAAGAAAGGAGAAAAAAAGGAAACTAAGCCAAAATGACTAAATAGCCAGCTTTTCTGTTCAACACACCTCATGTTTTGTCTTCAAGTGGCTGAAACTGCCCGTTCCAAGGCTGTTTATATATGATAAGCAAGTGCTGTGTTTTTTTTTTTATCTTTGTGGTATTTTGATCCAAATATGTCACAGATGTTTCATTAATGACCCCATAATAATAGTGGGGAAAAAGCAGTATAACACCATAGTGGGGAAAAAGCGGTATAATATGTCCTCTTTAACACATTGTTATAAATGTTATATGTCCAGAAATATTACCACATTAATCCATATGACTCAACATAAAAAATACATTATATTGACAAAAGTACTCATTCACCCATCCAAATCATTAAATTCAGGTGTTTTGACCACTTCCATTGCCACAGGTGGATAAAACTAAGTGCCTAGGCATGCAGACAACTTCTACAAACACTTTTGAATGAATGAGTCGATATCAAGAGCTCAGTGAATTCCAGCTTGGTACTTTGTTAGGATGAAACCTGTGCAACAAGTCTAGTCGTGAAGTTCCTGTGCTACTAAATATTCCACAGTCAACTGTCAGTGGTATTATAAGAAAGTGGAAATCTTTGGGAACAGCAGCAACTCAGCCACAAAGTGGTAGGCCATGTAAAATGACAGAGCGGGGTCAGTGGATGCTGAGGTGCATAGTACCTATCGGTCACCAACTTTCTGCAGTGTTAATCAGTACAGACTTCCAAACTTAATGTGGCCTTCAGATTAGTTCGACAACAGTGTTTTGAGAGCTTCATGGAATGGGTTTGAAATGGGTCACATCCTGCCTGGACTATTGCAATTCTCTTCTGTCTTGTCTCTACCTCAAGTCCATCCAGTTAAAACTGATTCAGAATGCTGCTGCCCAGATCATCACTTGAACCCCATCAATCCATCACATCAGTCCGATTTTAAACAGCTCCACTGGCTCCTTGTTAAATTTTTGTATTTTGAATATACTGCTCACATTTAGGGCCATCTACCACCTCGCCCCTGCATACCTCGCCAAACTTCTTCACGTAAACAGACCCAGCCGGACTCTCAGATCTTCCTTATCCATCAGCATCACTGTCACCCCCAGTCCTTTTGACCAACATGGGGTCTAGAGCTTTTTGCCGCTAAGCCCCCAGTCTCTGGAACGCCCTCCCACTGGGCATCCACAATATCGATTACCTGGACATATTCAAATCATTGCTCAAAACCCATCTGTTTATGACAGCATACAGTCTTTAGCCTGCTACCTTGATTTTATGTGACTCTAATCTGCTCCCCTGTTTTGTTTTTATGTTGTTGGTATATTTTCTGGTGGTGGGTCTGCACCCACCATGGCGTTTATAGGGATGACACTGTAGAAGATGAATGAAGGAATGAAATTAAACACAATGGCTGTCCATTATACTGTGTATGGATTTTCAGGATGGTTTGTATAAGATCATTAATAAATTCTAAGTGTATATTATGGGCTCTTTAAAAATAGTAATCAAATGAGTACCTTAAAGTAATCCCCAAAAGACCAGTTCCCAAGCATTTCGAAGAAGGTGTGGTGATACACGTCTCTGCCCACGTCCTCCAGATCGTTGTGTTTCCCTCCAGCTCGGACACACTTCTGACTGTTGACGACCCGCCGGTACGAGGTCATCTCACTTCTTGGGTCTGCACAACCCAGCAAGAGGGGCTTAAACTACAAGAGGGGGGAATCATATATGTTAACAAACTCATTATGCTTTACTACAGAATACTAGTATGCCGCTTGAAAAACAACTGACATTTTAGTTTCTCAAAATAGAACTTTCTATTTAATTTCCTAAAGAGGTCTCGTCTCAGTCATAGCTTACTGTCATTATTATGTCTTTATAATGCGTTAAAAAAAACTTCCTTACTCGATCTACTCGAACAGATTTGATTTCAAACACTGCGCGGATATAAAGCAATTTCACCCAATTTGACGGAGAAAAAAATGTTTTACAGCTGATTCTGTTTTAGAGTCGGTACCGAATCGCTGGTGACGAGTTTGTACCTGATTCATTCCCGCGTTCACGAACAGCAGGCTCGGGTCTCCGCGCGGCCGCACAGGCGCCGAAGCTACGGCCCGGTGAGCGTGCTGCTCCGTGAAAAACTCAATAAACGTCCGTCGCGCCCGCTGAGACGTGAAGTGCCCGTGAGCGCGAGACAGACCAGAGCACCGCCGCGCGCTCACGGACACGGAGAGACGCGCACAGCAACGAACAGCACAAATGCACGCGGCCATGTTTACCTATGACTCTAACGACTGAAAGAAACGACCAATGAGCACCGAAGATGGACTGAACCAATCAGCGCCAAGGGCGAAAGAGCCGTACCAATCAGCGCCGTGGACGGTGGAGTAGACGGCTGAATCCCAAATGCCTCCGTGCTCCCTACATAGTCCACCACTTCAGTTAAGAAACTATACTTTTACGCCAAAACATTGCACTATAAAGTAAATAGGGAGTTGCAGAGTCTTCAAAACACTCTGCTACATTCTTTTGTGTTAAAATGTAGATTATTTTGTGACCTACATGGAGGGAGCGTGAAGCCTTTTGAGATTCAACCAAAAATCACGACGTGACGTAGAGTCTCTGATATAAAAATGTTCTTTTTTATTATTATATTCAATTGTCAGTTTAGGGCCACAGCATAATAGAATAATAAGATTCCGAGAATAAAGTCAGAATTCTGAGACTAAAGTAATTCGCTGCACGTATAATGGGACAGACACAAACACAGTGTAATTGAGGAATGCAATGTATTGCTGAAGGCGTACTATGGTATAGATTTCAGGAATAAATACTTAGTCCTCTGACACATCAGGACCAGAATTTGTTTAGTATTTAAACCCTGAATCGGTTGTGCACGAACCCGTTCAGATGAGGGCATCTAGTTTTACATGATACAATAATTGATCACGAAAATGATCCATCCAGAGGGAATGCCCACGAGGCTCCATCGCGTTATGGCTTATGGACTCGTTTGCATTGCAGTCAGGGGCTGCCCTGACGGGGTTAATCGTCATATTGTGTGGATGTGTTTAATAAATAAATCTGTTCACTTCACTGACTGCTTCTTTCACAACTCGCTCTATGGCGAACAGACTGTGACTGTCACAAATTATAATAAATAATAACCCAAACAGTGTTTCTTTAAATACTCTGACTTTATTCTCAGAATTCTTCTCAAAATTATCCAGAAAATATTCTCAGAATAATTCCGACATTATTATCAGAATAATTGAGATATTATTTATCAGAATTCTTCATTTATTTTCAATCACATGGCCTTAAACTTTGTCATACCCCACATAACAAAAAAAGGGCAGCTATTATGTGGGTGGTGGATCATTTTCAACACTGCTGTGACACTGATGTTGTTGAGGCATTCATGTGCACTGCACTTATACAAGTGGATCAGACCCAGTAATGCTGCTGGTGTTTTTAAATAATTGTTATGTCTGAAGCTAGACGTGTATTAAGGCAGTATTCTGAGGGAGGAAGGTGCAGAGTCTGAAATGATTGTTTGTAAATGCTGCTTGCTTGTTTATCAAAATTTTGGCAAGCACTGTAGGTTAACCTTTGTTCTGATAACTTGTTGAAATATTTCTGTATTTAAAGTAGGGATGGACAAACTTTTCAGCTCAAGGGCCACACTGGGATTTAAAAATTGACAGGTGGGCCGAGAGGTGGGGGTTATGGGGAGTGGACTAATATACATAAATTACATGTGAAACCTAAGAAATAAAGATTGCCTACTTACCTTATTCAGTTTTACTGGGAACAGTGTTGTTGCTCACCCTTTTTTTCAGTGTATCAAAGTTTGGTGACAGAGTCAGCACATTTAAACCTTTATTTACGTTTCAACATAATGAATAAATTATGAATTTTTGAAAATAAATGAAATGCTAGACTCATTTAATTATGTGGAAGTTAATTATCCAGTTATGGGCGGCACTGTGGCACAGCAGGTAGTGTCGCAGTCACACAGCTCCAGGGACCTGGAGGTTGTGGGTTCGATTCCTGCTCCGGCTGACTGTCTGTGAGGAGTGTGGTGTGTTCTCCCAGTGTCTGTGTGGGTTTCCTCCAGGTGACTGTCTGTGAGGAGTTGGTGTGTTCTCCCTGTGCCCGCGTGGGTTTCCTCCGGGTGCTCCGGTTTCCTCCCACGTTGGTAGGTGGATTGGCGACACAAAAGTGTGTGTGTGTGTGTTGCTCTGTGAAGGACTGGCGCCCCCTCCAGGGTGTATTCCCGCCTTGCGCCCAATGATTCCAGGTAGGCTCTGGACCCACCGCGACCCTGAACTGGATAAGGCTTACAGATAATGAATGAATAATTATCCAGTTATAGACTTTATAGAATTATAGATTACTCCAATTATAGAAATGTTTCTTTGCTATCACAATTTTCAAAAATCTTAGAAAAATTCTTTGTTCAAAGGCTAGATAATTCATAGAAAAGCATACATTATTGAGTGACCAACAGTATAGATTCAAAGAAAATAGGTCCACTTAGATGGCTGTGAGTAAACTTGTAGAAGAGGTATCTACTGCAATAGACAATAAGGAATATACTTTGGTGCTGTTTATAGACTTAAAAAAGCATTTGATACAATTGATCATGACCTATTAATAAAAAAACTGGAGAAATATGGTATTAGAGGAGTAGCATATTCATAGCTCAAGAGTTATCTTTGTGACAGATATCAATATGTACAAATAAATAACATAAAATCAAAACTTCTGAAGGTCACTTGTGGGATCCCATAAGTTCAGTGATAGGACCTAAATTAGTTCTGTTATATATAAATGATATCTGTATCTGTAAGTGTATAATTTGTTAAAGGTTGGTTTATTTGCTGATGACACAAATTTATATTGCTCTGGAAAAAGTTTGGAAAAGCTTCTGAATGCAGTGGAAAGGGAATTGGAAGCATTATAGAAATGATATGATATTAACAATTTATCACTGAATTTAAATAAAACAAAGTTTATAATATTCAGAATTAGACAAATCAAGAATGAAGTCAAACGTATGATCAAAGCAATTATTTTCCACAAATTTTCCCCTCAAGAACACACATCAATTATTTTGTGCTTGACACTTCTATGCTGAATGTAGGATGTAAATTACCAAATATGTTTTTACACTTAAGACATAAAACAACAATTTAAAAAAATGTCAAATTTCCATTTTGATGTAAAGGGATCAAGCACTCAAGCTGTAAATCTTTCCCTGACCGAAGCTAACAAAAACCCTAACATTTAAGGACAATATACAGCAATAGCAATAAAAGATCCACTGCTGTATATGTGCATTGTACAAAGAAAGTCAACTACAAAACCCAAAGAAAAAAATAAACAAACAACAAGACAAATCATTATAATCCCTTAAATGTTTTTTTATTTAATTTTACGTCTCATTTGGTCAGCAGCCAGCTAAAAATAAGTGTAAGGCCAGCAATGATTCACCGTAATGTGAAAATGGTCCTTCTCTTTTTGCTTCCATGTTAAGGATAGTCATTGCAAAAAAATTAGTGATTGCACACCAGCACGTGTCCTAATGCACGAGCTCTTTGCCCTTTTTTTTATTAACACTGAGTACTGAAAGTCTTAGGAATGTGAAGAGGCTTGTAAAAAAAAAAGAAAAAGAACATCAAGCTAAAACATTATCCATCACTGCCACATCCTTCCCTTTGGACCCCATTTATGACACTCCCCTCCCTTTAAATTCCTCATTGATTATGCAGTTTCCACTACAATACAGGAGAGTATAAAGACAAGAATGTAAAAGGAGAAATAAGGCATTTTTTGAAGTTCAGGGTTTTCCTCCCTCCTGTTGGGATGTGATGTCACACAGAAGTTCCTTCTTTCAGCTCCTCTCCTTCCTGTACAGGAGGGAAGAAAAGACAATTCTGTTTCACACTGTAAACTATACTACACTCCCTGGCAACTTCACTGGAAAGCACTAGATGGGTACTTCACTATGCTGGAGAATAGTAGTTGTAGTAGAATAGTAGACTGTTGATATACATTTATTCTCAGCCATCAAACTGAACTGGATTCCATTTAAAGGTGAAGTTTGTTGTGGTACTGGCTTGTAACCATATTCAGTCATGTTTAGGAACTGCTCCACCAGGGGGTACTATTAAGTCCAAAACATTATTGCCAAATTTCCACTGCAAAGTACCTACTCTACAGTTTTCTGCTTTTCCATTAGGCAAATATGGTACCTGCAACTTTTTTAGTACCTGCTCGCTTGTGGTTCAAGCTGGGTAAGGACTAAACGGAACATGTAAATTTGTAGAGCGCTGACTGGCCAATGAGACTTGCGACAAACGAGCCATTTTTAAATTCTCTGAGCTACAGTAGAGATCACATTTGTTTGCATCTGACTCACAATGGCAGCTGGTAAAATTACATCATTGTCTTTTGAAAACAAACATTTCTTAGATTGATGGCATATGAAAAACTCCAGCAAGGGCTGGACGGTGTAACAAGGAACGAAAATACTACACTCATTTGTCTGAACTCATGCAAGTGTTCAGTCTCAAAAACAGCATGAGAACACACAATGAGTGAATACAGCTCAACATAATAGCTGTCAGTGTTGTGGTTTACAAGGCCTGTTTTTTTATTTTTATTTGTTATATATTTTTGTTTTGTGCAAGTTTCATTTGCATATTCTTGTTATCCAGGTTATTGGTTAGAGTTATATAATTTGTATACAACATTTATAAAATGTGTGACTTCTACTGCTGTAAGTGAAACCTATTCATTTGTGTTCCCACAGCTGGTAAAATATCCATAGAAAAGAATAAAATGAAATGTAATGCTCAGGAGCGGTGCACAAACAAAAAAGGAATGGGTGACTAATAAAGTGACAAGTGCTGTATGTGTTTTTATAGATGGATAGATCTCAACAAATGCAGTGACAAATTCTCCCTTGCTATTTTCAAACTACTTAATTTAATTTTTGTATTTATAAAGATAGTTATTTCAGTACCAAAGATCTATGCTTCCAATATCTTTTTCACTATGCATGCAGTTTAAGAAAGGAGAATGTGTGCAAGAGCTGTAATAAAGGGTGTCTCAGTTAGTGGTTTGTGGTATCAAGCAGCCACACTCACAGTGTTCACTCAGTAGTGTTTCTGTTACCAAATCCAGAGACTGGAGCTGCAGAAAGGTCTTGTGGAAAAATCCCACATCAGCAGAAATCCATATGGTCCCTACTCACAATCGTGTTAAGTCCAGACCTTTTGTACAGCCTCGTATCCAGGGTGAAAATCACTGCATTTTCATTACTGTTTGTATTGTTTATGAACTTTGCTGCACTGACTAGGGACTTTTTTCCACTGTTAACTGAGGAATGGCCATGAGACTGCAATAAGATGGAGATTATCTAGGCTGCTAGGCAAAGGGACTTTTCACCACACTGACTTTGGAATATGCAACGAGCTGAGATTTTAAAATGTGAGCAGGGATGGACTGGCCATCTGGCATTTTCCCAGTGGGCAGACATGCTATTTGGGCAGACAGTCCAGACCCCCCTTTTTTTTTTTTGGCCTAATCATATCGTAATACAGGCGGCACTGTGGCGCAGCAGGTAGTGTTGCAGTCACACAGCTCCAGGGACCTGGAGGTTGTAGGTTCGATTCCTGCTCCGGCTGACTGTCTGTGAGGAGTGTGGTGTGTTCTCCCAGTGTCTGTGTGGGTTTCCTCCAGGTGACTGTCTGTGAGGAGTGTGGTGTGTTCTCCCTGTGTCCGAGTGGGTTTCCTCAGGGTGTTCCGGTTTCCTCCCACAGTCCAAAAACACACGTTGGTAGGTGGACTGGCGACTCAAAATTGTCTATAGGTGTGAGTGTGTGTGTGTTGCGCTGTGAAGGACTGGCGCCCCCATTCCCGCCTTGCGCCCAATGATGATGAACATAAGAAAAATATGAACGTAATTTACAAGAAAAAAAGAAACTTGCTCCTCAAGCAAATGCTACCAAATGTGCTAGTCTGCCCCTGACTGAGTGTTTGACAGGGCCACTGTCTGAGACTTTTTGCCATCAAAAATATTTGTTTGGGCTTTGGGTTGAGAGATGTACACACTGCAGAAAATGTGGGTGATTCCCCATTATGAGTGATTACAGGATTCAAACATTTCATAATTTTTATAAAATACAATTAACTAAAATATCGATTTGTCTTGCTTGACTTGTTTTAATACATAATTGTTTTATTACCCTAAGCCTAGAATGAAAGAGATTATATATATATATATATATATATATATATATATATATATATATATTTAAATCCAATACTGGTAATTCAAAATGTTTAAATAGCACTGTCTGTGCTTAAATTACATATAGGGGTTGAGGTGATGCTATATTTTAAGAGATATTCTACAGCTGCACTAGCCATGCAGGAAATCATTAGAAGCAGAGTAAAGTGAAGTAAGTGGTCATGCTTTACCTTGTCCTGTAACTGCTCCTGCAGGTTCTTGACCATCTCTTTCTCTTTGGTCAGTTCCTCCTGAGTGCTCCTCAGCAACTGCTGGAGCTTAACAGCTGCTTCACTGAGCTCTTGCATCAATTTTACCTCCTTCTCCAGCCTCTCCTGTATAACACAATCAAACACACAGTGAAACTACCACTCTTCAGTGTAGTGTGGACGGTGTGATAGATTTAGTGCTGCAGTACAAACCTTCAGCTCAGTGGAGGATCCCTCTCCTGCTGCCTTTAGCTCCTCCAACTGAGCCTCCAGATCCCTCAAACACTTCTGCGCCTGAAAGAAAACCAGCACCCAATTTTCATTTAGTTCTACAATTAGACCAGTATTTGAATTGTATCAAAGGTCTTAGGGAGGTCACCTAGTGGAGGGCCTGATGAGGAGGTGGCTAGTAACAGTAAAGTTTGTCATACATTTAGTACTTGTTACACAAGACAAATAGTGGGTATGTTAACATGTTAGATAATAAACTTTAACATAATGTATTGATAAACACCATTTTTGCATTTATTAGTATGCTTTACCCTATGAGTATTATTTGCCATGGTCATTTCTTGAGACCCATTAGGTATAAAATGTACAAAGGATATAACTTTGTGTTTTACTTTAGGATTTTACAGAAATAAAAAAAAATCCTGAAATTTTTTTTAACTTTTTAAATTATTAAAGTTAAATCAAATTATCACCACCTATATTTACCAGTCTTAGAGAACAACCTAAGATTTTACCACAGAAACATGAGTGCCCCTGGTTCTTCCTTTGTTCCGGGGGCATAAGACAAAATCTTGCTTGAATTTTTGCATGTTTTAGTTGCTTATTATTTACTTGAAATTTGCATGTTTAACACAAAATTATCTAAAATGAAAAAAAGTGATGTAGAGAATACAAATAACTAGGCCTAAACAATGTTTTAAACACAATTATACATTCAAGAGAACATATAAAGTTTATGGGCAATAAGCGTTTCGAGAAGAGGTCAATGTAATATCAGTTATGTGCTTTAATAGGCTACAGGTGAAAACAATGCGGCAGGGGCTTGGGGCAGATGATCACAGCGGCTCTCTGCGCTTGTAGCAGTAGGTAAAGGCGGGCGGTGCTGTGTTAAACCTTGTTTTAAGGCTGTAATGATGTGAAGAATGGCCACGTTTTCCTTCAGCTGAGAGTTTTCTTCTATTTTTTCTTCATGTGTACAGAATTTTCGCTTCTTTCATTCATTCATTCTCTGTAAACATTTATCCAATTCAGGGTCACGGTGGATCTAGAACCTACCTGGAATCACTGGGCGCAAGGCAGGGAATACACCCTGGAGGGGGCATTTTCGCTTCATTTTTCCTCTATTTATGCCTCTGGTCATTCTGGTCTCCAGAGTATTTCTTGGCTGTTTTTCTCATTTTTGCTTTGCCCTTTTTATTATAATATCCAAATAGCTCACGTCTGTCTGTAGCCTTTGCTTATGTCCAGAAAGCAACTGAAACTGGGCTTTCTTTATACAAAGATTTAAAAAAAATGGGGGAAAGGGCAAACAGTGAAAAGGATTTAAGCTCGGAAAATGTATTTATTGTTTTTATTGTTGTTCATTTGTTTGTTGGTTGTTACCTGCTAAGAAACAGGATATTATTGTCAACACGTGTTGGTGTGCACTGCCAGGCTGTGCTGAGCTAAAGCACAAACTCTCAGAAAACCCTTCATTTGACTTTGTGCTCATAGATATAAGGCTCATTGCAGCTCAAAATTGCACCACCCCCCATCCCCACGGTAATACTGTATACCGTGATAAAATTGAGACTGCATGTCAGTATGAAAAACATGGACACCACCCATCCCTACATATGTGTACCTCTGCTCTTACAGGGGTCCTATTTGGCGTACACCCACATTTTTCCACATACTCCATTGCTACAGTAACTGAAATGTTTTGTTTACTCTTTTTTTTTAAATCATACCAAATTATGATACATGTTTACGGTACAAATGTTACCTGTTCATAGTTGTGTTCCAGCTGCAGATGAACACCTTCCTCAGTCTGCAGCCTATATTCTGTCTGCTCCAACTGTGCCAGCACCTGTCAATGGAGCCCAGAGGTCAAATTCAAGGTACCATTATAGCAGACATATGAGTGAAGGAGGCAGGAAAAGACATGCCAGAGGCTCATGCATGTGTAAAACAGCCAAGAGTACAAGAAAACAAAAGCACACAATTCTGAGAGAAGTTAGTATGAGACCATAGATATCAGGCAAGTAAATACTATTTAAAATATCCAACACTAAAATCGTCTTTATTTAAAACTCCACTAAGTGCTTCAGCATGTTGTAGCAATAAAAACCCTCTAGATCTGGAAAAAAAAATCTGAAAAAACAATAAATCAGACGAATATATTATTGAACATTAATAAACTGTGCTACATTCAAAACAGGGTTTTCTGCAGAAAATCATAACTGTATTAGTCACATATTTGTTACATCTGGGACAGATTTCACTTCTGCCAGAGGGGGCACCAAATTATAAAGGCCTTTAGAAATGCATGCACACTGCACATAGCATTCAGCAAAGTTTACATTATCATGCAATTGTTATAAATTTAAAACTACTGCAAAAAGAAACAGTTAGGAAAGCCACCATCTCTCTGTAAGCACATATATGCACATCCACACACACAAACAAGGGCTGTTTCCCAGCCTGACCTGGCTGGTCTGTTTCTCCTCTTTGCTTTGCATGCGCCCAGTCACGTCCTTCAGCTGCTGCCTGACCTGCAATGCACAGCAATCACTCCACCTTAAGCAATCGCCACACCCACACATGAAAGTCTCTCGTCTGCTTTTCAAAGTACAGCTTTGATTTGAAGGAACTTTGATTTGATTACAGATAAAACAGTGGTGGTTAATTACAGTTTAACACCGTGATGGGGAATTACAGAATCTGGCATTCGAACATAAATCACTACCACATCACAGTAAGTGATGGTGCACTTACCAATAATAGCTCAGAACTTTGTTTTTGAGCTTCTGATTGGGCAGACTCTAACAGACACTGAGTGGCTGACAACAATTTCTTCAGCTGTAAGAGACACAGAAATGTGAATTAAATGTGTTCATTTAAAAGTAGTAGTGAATTAGCTTATTTTAAGTTAAAACATGGTAGGGCTTGCAGGCTTTACCTCTTCCACTTCCTGAATACATGTCTGGCTAAAGCTGATGGACTCTAGCTGTTTCTCCAGCTGTGCCTCAAGTAGCATCACCTGTCCTTTCAGCTGGAGGGGAAAGAGGAGTTGTGGTAGTGTTGTACACAAACACAGAATACATACATGTAGAATTAAAGCACCTGGGGAAAGCATTGAGCCAAAGCATACAGAGTAAAGAGTGAAAGTAACATTCTAAATGTTTTCAACTGTATAACCTATCTAACTTAACTTTGGCTAGTTTATCTACCTTTTTTTCTTTCTTCTCCTACATTTCCTCTCTACAGTGTGTAGAGATAGAAGCAGTGCTGCCATTTTTCCACTTCCTGAATTCCTCACTCCAAAATTAAAGCCCTCTGCTTTTGTAATTGTAGTTTCATGTAAGTATTTAAATTCTGATGGAGCAGTGGCAATAATTAAGCAGCGGCAGTGTTTCCACTATGCAAAATACACGTAGCGGAAACACTGCTATTTTCCCCTGTGTAAATGTAGTCTATCAGAGATGTGCTTATGGGCTAAATTATGCTCTTTAGTTTTGCACTGGAGCTACTGAGCTAATGTAGTATACAAGTAATTGAAGCAGGTCAAACTAATCATCACGCGCTTGCATTGAAACACATGCAATTTTTAGTCTTGTTAACGCCAGTGCAAACCACAGAAGCAAATATACACTAAACTACATTCCAAACAGCAGCTGATTTGTTCCACTAATCTGCATTTGATGAATGAACTGAAATAAGGGAAGTAACCAAGTGGAGCAACAGCAGTAACAAACTTACAGAGCAGTAACGAACTAACCACAAAACTTAAGTGCAATGAAACTCAAACATGTACTGAACTAGAGAGAGCAGAATACAAGCAGCTCTAAAACACACATTGTACAGTCTGCTCTTTATATCCACAGGGGATCTGTTTAGGACACCCATGCAAATACCTAGGGCCTTTAAAAAAAAAAAAAAAAAAAAAAAAAAAAAAAAGGCATAGCATTTGCACGTAAACTATGCTATGTCTTATTAATCAGGGTTACTGTGCTCAAAGCCAAGCCTCAGCTAACATTAGGCTAAAGAGGAGTGAAACTGCGTTCTCTGGAGTGATTTGGAGTTGTGTTTGTGAGCTAAAACAAATCCAACATCAGCAACTGACCTCACTTCTATGCTCATTGCTGAATGCCAAAAAAAATCCTCACTGCGAAGTTACTATATTTAATGTAAATTTTTCCTCCAAAAATTACAGGCTGCTATTGTAGCAAAGGAGGCGCCACTGCCTTATACCAAATATTCCACAGTAAGTTGTCTATTATAAAACTCAAAAATATACTTTTGCTTTGGCAGCTTCCTTTAAAAATAAAAAGTATTTGGCCAATAGCCAAAGAGTTATTTATAATATTTAGACCAATACTGACTAGTGAATATCAAGAGTTGTGTACCTGAGTAGAAATGGCCATTGTCGTAATGAATAACATTTAATAATGTGGATATTGAAGACAATATTTAAAATGTTTTTGTTATTTGTCACCACCTGTTCTGTGCTCTGGTTCGCTGTTCTGAGAGTTTCTATTGTCTCCTCCAGATCTTTCACCTGAGACAGAGCCTAGGAGACATAAAACAAGATTAGTAAACTTCACATACTCAGTACAGGGAGTTTTACCCTCAGTATATTATATATATTTTATGATATATAACTGTGCTTACCCCCTGGCTCTCTGTCCTCAGAATTTCTATCGTCTCCTGCAGATCCTTTACCTGAGACTGAGTCTGGGAGACATAACAAGATCAGAAAACATAACACACGAAATACAGGGAGTTTTACCATCCATATAATTATTTTCTAAATATACATCTAAATAAAACTGTGCTTACCATTAGACATTGTTCCTCAGCCTCAAAGAGCTTTGCTTTCCACACTCGCTCTCCCTCCTCCACACTGTCCTGGAGATCTTTCAGTATGCTCTCCTGCAGAGACAGATTATCAACAACAGATTTTTATTTCTTATACTCATTAAATGAAAAATAGTGTTTCTCTTTGATGGGTGAGGGGTGGGTGGGTTCTGTCTCTCACAGTTTCTCTGAGAGTGGTCCTGTATTGGTCACACTGGGCCTGCAGTGTGCTCTGACTGTTCTCAGCCTCCGTCAGCTTCTGCTGCATGTCCTGAAATACACACAAAGATAACTTATGTTCTCTCAGGACCACCAGCTGCAGTTCTGTACTGGATGTGTATGTGATGTGTGTGTTCTTACTGTTAGCTGTGTGTTAGTGTTCTGCCCCTCGATAATTTCCCTCTGAGTGAGTGAGAGTGTTTCCTTTGCTTTCAGTGTCAATGCCTCCAGCCAGTTACTCTACACACACACACACACAAACACACTTAAATGAACAAGAACACATTATTGATAAAGATGAATAGAAAAAAAAAATGTTTCATTCAGGGGGAAAAAGACAAAACACTGAAATGAAAATTATTCAGTGTCAAACCCTGTTCTTTCAAAATTGGAAAAAAAAAAAAAGTATCAAATAACCTTGTTCGGAAATACAGTTTTTGCTTTGTATTATAGTAAAATAAAAATAAAAAATCCTACTCCAATTGTTGCAATTTTTTGAACGACAGTGGGATATAGTCCAAATATACATAAAATTATTAATGATTAATAATTATAGTATTAATAGAAATGATTGATGCCATCTAACCTAACCCTTCCCCATGTTTCTTTACGTTTTACAGTTTTTATTATGACCATCTAAAACAAAGGGGCAGTAAGAAGTAAAAAATGAATAACTTAAAGTCACAATAAAATATCAAAGTTTAAGAGGCATTTAACAGCTAGGAATCAAGATAACATATGCTTGTGTGTTTTCTAACGCATATGACTTTGCTCCCAGTTGAACTGTTTTTGTTGTAATCTTGTATTAAAAATGGTCTGTATCCTAAATCTGTGTGGTTATTTTGCATGCCAGTACGTCATCACAAAATCTTTCAGAATGAGCAGAAGTCTAGCTTGCAAGACTCTTACATGTTCAGTTTCCAACATGATGTGAGGAAAGATAGTCTGGAGGGCATTTCTGGTCTCCTTCTGTAAAGAGTTCAGCTTTTGCTCAGCCTCATTCTATACACATAAAGACACAAATAATTATTTTAAACATTCATGTCTAGACAATTTGGCGTTTTTGCTAAATGCTTAATGCAGATATTGAATCTATGCAATCTACTATTTAACAGGCTTTCGAAGGAACAACTTTATTAAGGTTTAAATAAATGGGTTTTTGTGTGCGTACCTGAGCGTTCCTGGCCTGCTTCAGTCTCTCTTCATTCAGTCTCTCAGCCGTAGCTAGAGCCTCAACAGCAGTAAAGTTCTTCTCTCGCAGCTCCTAAACACACCCATTCATGAATATGCACAGGTAAGTGAAAAGTTTTTTGTCATATTTTTTATTATAAAACTCACAGTGCTCTTGCTCTTTGTTTGCTCCATTTCCTCTCTCAGATGCTGAAGCTCCTCCTCCAGAGAAATCAAACGTGCGTCTTTCTCCAAGCTGGAAAAAGGAGGAATATTAAAAATATATTGTTGTTGACATTTCACAAATTAAACATAACTGCAAAATGCAATATATAACTTCTTACTTCTCGAAGGGCTGCTCTGCCTCTAAAGATTCTGCCTGCAGAAACAGAAGAGATAGGTCACTTAATTTGGAAATTTATTGAAAATTATATATTTTATAAACTGTAATTCAAATATTACACAATTCATTTGTTATATGCTTAAAGTTTATAGTTCAATTTCCAACATTGAATCAGACAGTAGTTATTCAGGCAGGATGTCAAGGGGAAGGGAATAAGGGGAGTAAACAAGGATGTATCAGTGAGGATTAGCCCTTACTGAAGTTTCTTGCTGTTTGTTTGCTTCTCTTAGCTGCTTCAACTCTTCCTCCAGTGCTGCCACATGACTGTCTTTCACAGCAAGACTGTGCTGCAGCTGCTGCACTGAGCTCTGAGCCTGAAAAAACAGTGTATGTCTGTTACACACACCACTGCTAAAGTTCTAAACCCCAGTGTAAAAGAAGTTAATGGATTCCATGTTTCAGAGACTCCTATAAAACATGATGTGGTAAGCAGTGGGTCCCTAAGATTATAAACCACTGCAAATCATCAAATTCTATTTTTCTGCATCAGAAAAAATTTAACTGAAAACATAAGGTAAATATTACCTCATTCACACTGGCTTTCATAGTCTCTAGTTGTTCTTGTAAAGACAGTACAGCTCCCTCTTTCTCTTTCAGGCTATCAGAGCGGGAGAGAAGACGTTAAATTTACAATGGAAACGAAACACAGATCAGCCATTAAAAATAATAATAAATAAATAAATAAATAAGTAAATTAAAAGTTAAAACTAAAAATCACCTCCCTGTTTCTACACTCATTGTCAATTTATCAGCTCCACTTATCTTACAGCTGCACATTGCAGTTCATCTGTTTCTTTGAATACTTCACTAGCTCCCTTTCACCCAGCAATTTAACAGTCATGACCCCCACAAAACCACCATAAAGCTGGCGTGATTTGTGTGGTGGATTATTCTAATGCTGCAGTGACACTAGGGCGGTGGTTATTTGTTAGTTTATGTTGTGCTTATGTTGAGTGGATCAGATGTTAAAAACATTGTGCCCACTCACTGGCTATCTTATCAGGCAAATATAACTTGCCCTATTAGTTTGATGTTTTATGGGGGCCAGTTCCATCCCCAAAATAAGCATCAGAATTTTCATCATTAAAAAGTGGTACAAAGAGAAAGACAAATATATATGGAATGAGGAGAAAAACTAACAAGCAAACTTAAACAAAACCCTAACTTTTAGAGTAGAGTTAAGGCTGATGTTGAAAATACTCCACAAATACGCACTGCAAATACTGCATGTCTGTGAACTTAACTCATAGGTCTTAAACCATGTTGAGTTAAAAATAATCCCAAACAAGCATGCTTGTGGTCTCTCACATTATGGAAAAACAACAACAACAAGGGCAAAAGTTTTCAGGCACTTTTTTGTCCAAGTCTGAATCTGTGCTCGCTTCACTGCAAAACAGCTTCTATTCTTCTGAGAAGGCTTTGGACAAGATGCCGAAACACTGCTGTGAAGGTTTGATGGCATTCAGCCAAGAATGCATAAGGGGTCAGGTACTGGTGTTTGCTTATCAGTTCTGGATCACAAACTTCACCCCCAGTCTTCCCAAAGCTATTCACTCCAGAGAAATCAGTTTCAATATTTCAAAGCAGCATGGATCCCATAGGTTGACACTTTGCATCTATGCTTCAGATCTGTGGTGGTATTTATGCAAGCTAGAATTCTCCATAAACTATGCCTTTAACAGAATTCTGTTATATTTTCTACATTTATTTGCTCTGACGTACCTGTTTTTTAGCTGCTCGTGTTCTGCAGAGTTATCCACCTGTGAAAAAAAAGGATTAATTTTGTGTATATTGATATTTTGATTAATTCTTAATTTAACAAGGACATTTTCTTTGAAGCAAAGCACTGAATGACAGCCCTTTGTTGCACTAACATCTGTGTGAAATTTCAGGGCAGTGCAAGTGGGTTTCCAATATGTTTGTGACATTTTGCATTAGGCTAAATGTTACTTTTTAACCTTAAGACTAAAGCAAACTCTTGTTTGAATTAATGTGTACACTAAAAGAGTAAACATTACAAAAGTTTAGCTTTTGTTGCCAGGGTCAATAGAAACTCTAAAAATCAAATCAGTGTATGCCAAAGAATATCTTCATTAGCTAAAACAATTATCAGCACAAAACACTGCTCAGTTACTACTAAATTTCACCACAAAGTCAAAAATTATATTTATATGTTTTATACATAGACTTAATATGTGTAGGTATAGGTACTGTGTAAGTACTTTTATACCTACATGTACTTTAGCATATGTGACATCACTTGTATATTGGCAACAATATCCCTTCCTGACTGGAAATAGTCATGGCAACATATATAACCAGCAATCATTGTTATTGTCTACATTGTACAATTACTGCATGTGTTTGGCCCACTGGCCTGAAAGAGCTAGAGTGAAACTATTGGTGTAAAACTGCAGTTCTGCAATCAGCTCCCCATGTGGTGGAGTTTAAATATAAATAAATGAGTGTGTGAGCTACAAATTCAATTAAGTTTTTCACATTTAATTCTGAATGTAGTTTTATCATTCATTCATTGTCTAAAACGGCTTGTCTAGTTCAGGGTCATGGTGGGTCCGGAGCCTACCCAGAATCACTGGGTGCAAGGCGGGAACACACCCAGGAGGGGGTCCCAGGCCTTCACAGGATGACACACACCCACGCATTCACTCACACACTCACATCTATGGACAATCTTCCGAGTCACAAATCCACCTACCGTTTTTGGACTGTGGGAGGAAACTGGAGCACCCGGAGGAAACCCACACAGACACTGGGAGAACACACAAAGCACTCAAATCCCTAACCCCAGATCCCTGAAACTGTATGACAGCGACACTACCTGCTGTGCCACCGTTGGAAAAATACCTGTGCCTCCGCCTGATCTGGAGCTTTTTCAGTTAGCTGAGATTTAAAAGACTCCATCTCTGCACACTTGGCCTTAAGCTCTGTTTCTGTACCACAAACGCGCTCCTGCAGATCTTAACAAACATAACAAAACAAAAGTGTTTTACCACAGTTCAGTATCAGAAAAAAAATTTCAGGTGTATAGTACATTATAAGCACATGCAAAATTTGTGATTTAACAGATATGGAAAAGAGTATGCTTGTGCTATAACATTTAAAGTGTCATTTTAGGAGTTTCAACACTTCGATATATTTAACCCAGCAAATAACTACAATTATTACACAAAAAAATGCATTTTTCACTTTTAATCTGATATTTATCTGCAAATGTCTGTGCCTAATTTCTTATTTACACTTGAATAAAAATAACCACAGTGCATTCAAACTTGCGCCTGACTGCCTTTGATAAGCAATAAAGAGCAGATTGTAGTGATTGGCTTCTGCCAAAGGTAATTTGTTCTTGGCTACAAAAAAAAAAAAAAAAAGCAGTCAGATTTTCTGCTGATATACAGAGGTCTGGCTTGTGAGAGCACATCATTGTTAATTCACCTTTGACCATGCTGGCTTCCTTTTGAGCTTTGTCCAGTTGAGTCTGCAGGTCATCACTTTTGTCCTGAACCTGCTTTAGCTCTGCATTGACCTGCTCAAGTCTCTGCTGAAGTGCCTGCTCTGCCTCCAGATGACCAGCCTACAAACATGCAGACACAAACCATTGCTTCTTCTAGAGAAATTGACAACAAGAGAAACTGGTCACAACAAGAACCTTGCATTATATTAAATAACTTTTGTTTTGAACTTTCAGAAAAATGGTCATAAGTCATAAATTTGTATATATTTGTAAATTTGTACGTTAAAGCTAGGGTAGGTGATTTGTCTTTTTTTGTTATATTTTTGTTAATACTCTTAACATCCTGATATCAGCAAGTAAGTTTAAAGATCTGATGACATGGAGAAAGAGATTTGTTGTGTACATAAGCCAAAAAATTAGCAAAACTGTAAATATTTCATCCAATCATTTCTTTTGGACAGAAGAAATGGACTGAATAGCTTAACTGACAATCCACTTACCGGCCCAAAATACACCCCTGCACGTGTATTCCGTTTGTGCATACGAAACTACCTACATAAATAAGTTGACTGGCAACACTGAAAATGGAAACAGACAACACTCAATCAACCATAACATTATGAACACCCACTGGTGGATCAGACACAGCAGCACTGCTGGAGTTTTTAAACCCTGTGTCCACTCACTGTCCACGCTGTTACTCCTACCTCATTGGTCCACCTTGTATATGTAAAGTCAGAGACAGTAGCTCAACTGTCGCTGCACAGTTTGTGTTGATCGTCCTCTAGTCCTTCATCAGTGGACACGGCACTGACTGCAGAACGTTTTTGGTTGTGGACAATTCTAAGTCCAGCAGTGACATTGAGGGTTTTAAAAACTCTTACCAGCACAACACAAACTAAAACACCACCACCACATCAGTGTCACTGCAGTACTGAGAATTATCCATCCAGTCATACCTGCTGTGTGGGGCTCCTGACCATTGAAGAACAAGACTAACAAAGTATAGAGAGCAACAGGTGGACAACAGTTACGAAATGAAGAACTACAAAGTTCTCCTGTCTGGTCAGTGGAGCTGAGAGAATGGACAGTGAGTGTAGAGAGTGGTGGTCAAAATGTTATGGCTGATGTGTGTGTTTGTGGGGAGCTGAGTGTGTGTGTGTATATGTGTGTGTGTGTGTGTGTGTGTGTGTCTAGCTCAATGTGTGTGTGAGCTACATCGAGGGATTTTTATCGTTTAAATGCAATTTTTTTTATATAAACAACAAATCTGATTAACACGTAGTTAGATGTAGTCAGAATAGCTGTTTCTTTGTAACAATGTCAGCTAATTAGTTATGTATAATATTTATCTGGCTGTGTTTCTCATTTGCACTCCAGCTGAGAGAGAGCTGCGTGTTTCTGTCTTAAATAAAAGTGTGACCTCAAAAATACGTAACAAAGTGCTCCCCATATTGGTTCAAAACAGGTCTAACGATGTCCATGTTTAGACGTACAATAAAGATTATTCTCTCTGCGTACTAATCTCTGTGTATACATTCAAGTGTTCAAATTAGGGGAGTGACTTTGGAAAGAGGTCTTTTTCCAACCACACCCACACTGACTGGCTTCTACAAAATCACCTACCCTTACTTTAAGAAAACCTTTCACAATTCAAATTTTATTTATTAATTAATATTTTAAATTCTGTGGTAGATCCACAGTAACCTGGAAGGCACAAATTGATGTATATTGTCAATATAACAATTAATAATTTCTATTTAATACAAAACATTGTCATGCAATGGTAGTAAACCAAAACCATGAGTCTCATGACTTGTTTTAAGAAATGCTGTTCGTGGGCTATGGTGGCACTGACAAATTAACTAAAAATTATATTAGGCTACAGATATACCTGATGCTAACTACGCAAGTATGATGGCTGCCACATATGTCCTGCGTGCGTTTGGTTATGTACATCCTCAGAAATCAGTAGGAGCAGTGTAGGAGATTAGCAGTATCAAAATTCTGAAGGAAGCTTGCATGACCAAGTCAGCACTTTCCCACATCTTTCTCTAGTCTGCCCTCCAGCCTCCAGATACAATTGTAGCACATAGGCAAGTATGTGAATAATTACATTCATGATGCAGATGGTTGTCTATGCGAATGTGTGTATGGCCAAACAGAGAGACAAACATGGACATTGCCCAAATGAGGCTGAAAATTCATTTTATTTTTATTTTATGACTTACTTTAGTCAGAACAAAACCTTCTTCAAAATTGTCCATTTTAGTTTAATACATCATTTTAACTCTGCAGCAGTCCTTCACGTTGTGTGAAAATGTCATAATGAATGGAACAATAAAAATGCTTTTCTTTTTACACTTACTTCCACTGAAATTCAAGAAGGCTTTTTTCCCTTCCTCGTAAAGTTGCTATTTGGGAGATTTTGGAGTTTTTAATTGGACAGTGACTAAAATGTAACTAGGCATTTTCCTACTAATTTTGTACCAATCTGTAACTAGGTCATACATTATGGTATTTGCACTGAATATAAGATCTGATTTCTCCTTTTTATTATATTGAAATAAAAATGAAAAAACACACATTATATACTTTCTTCAAACTGTGGAAAAATACAATATCTTCTATAAATATAACATATAGCCTACATATTTAACACACTAAATTTTGGTATACAGTTACAACACATCTATTGTTCTGCTGAGACATGATCTCAAAATAGGTGTGCTCACCTTAGCCTGATTCAACTGTTCTTCGACAGCGGCTACTTTAGATTCCAGAGTTTTTCTGTGCTCTTCCTCTGCATTCTGGGCCTCAGTTCGGTCGCTTAACTCACGCTTCAGATGCACACACTCCTGCCTCAGCTTCACCAGCTCTGCATTCTGCCTGAGAGTGGAATGCATAAACTTGTAATATACAGAGCAGCCAGACAGAATAATAATAACAGCAGAGGGGAAACAAAAAAAAAAAAAAAAAAAAAAAAAAAAAAAGAGTGGGTGATGACTGCTTAAACAGCCTTCACTTGTTAATGTCAAGGCTATAAAGCACTTGTCTTCAGCCTGAGGGCACATATACTGACAGAGACAGCAAACTACAGGAGGAACAACACTAAAGACACAATCAGACATTCCTCTTTGTGTTCTCAGCAAAATACAAGCCCTGAGGGGAAGATGTGTTGCCTAGAAGACAGTTTTTTTCCTTTTATATTTTATAGTGTATGGCCATGTATACTTACTTTTGCAAGAACCTGGTTTCTTAGTATAAATTTGGATGTACTTGCTCTCAATAAGTCTTGAGGTTGGATAGTATATTGCCCCATTCAGAGTGAATTAATTAATTATTAACTAAGTATTTCAGTAGTTTTAATCCCCTCACAATAGACCATGTCACTCATTTTCCCAACATGTACACTCCCGTTTCAGGAAAGATTCCTGAGCCTTTTCCGCAGTGGGCAGTAAAAAATAACCCCAGATTATATTAGTCCTGTGTGAATGAACATGTGGGGAATATGTATCATATCCTGGGGAAAGGAGTTTTTCCACGGGAGCTGGAGGAATTGTTTAGTCATTAAATATACTGTTCATATACAAGGATAAGCTCTGCTGCTAAACAACACAACGCTCAAATCCACAAACAACCTAAAGGATCACTCGGAGGAGAGAAATTTTGGTAACTGTTGGTGGGTTTTGTGCACAATAGCAGCCTACATACATGTTATGGACTACTCATTAAGTTACCATTAAACGATTTATATTTTCAGTCATAATAACTGTGTGAAAAATTAGGAACTTTTTTTGCCATCTCCTTGCTGTCATTTTTGAAGAACTAGAAAAGTGTTTTTCAACCTGTGGGCCATGTCAATGTATGAATCGAGTAGTTAGTTCCATCTTCACCAAGATTTCTTATCCAGTGTGATTCCACCTTAGACATTACGTTCTAATAGGATTCAAGAATGCCTGTGTGGGGGGGGTGTGTACCTGCTCTCAGCCTGACTGGTGGCCTGATTCAGGGCATCTCTGAGGATGGTGTTCTCCTGATGAAGACGGGCCAGCTGGGCACTGGGACCATTTTCCAGCTGTTCCTGCAGGCTCTGAATCTGTAACATTATATATGATCATCTCAAAACATTCCTATGCTTAAGATGAAATAAAGGTCAAAGGATAAGAGACAAGAAAAAAATAAGAAAATAAATGGTTGATCCAGCTGTACTGCTTAACCTTTTCCCCTGTGCCCTACCTGAACACATAGTGTAACCTGCACCTTCCAACTATGCGTTGTGGCAACACAGACTGCAACAACTGTGATTAGTCCCCGGTTTTGAGGAAATATTAACCAAGAAAGTCTGGAAATATGGACTCCTCTTTGATCACACTACAAAGACTGCTGGATGGAATAAAGAAACAAGAACCAAGAGAAAATAGGCAAGCCTAGATTTGCTGGAACGCCATTAGCCATATCGCCAATGTCACAAACCTGTTTCTGGCATTTCAAAAACAGAAAGCTCAAAATACATTACACTTTTCATTGGATGGTCTGGAGAAGTTTTGGTGCTTCATATCAATGTCTTTGTTTACATGTGCCTTTTATTATGTGATTGTGTTGTACAGAAAATAAGGAGGGCAGGATTAATATATGCAGAAATGAAAAAAAGGAGCACAAAGTTTTGTTAATAATAATAATAATAATAATAATATAATACAGCCCCAGAAACACACAAACTGAGTGTGTTCTTGTCTTATTTCCAATTATTCAGCCACTTTTCAAGCTGAAGAACCTACTGTTTATTGGTTCCTGCTGGGAACACTTGTGGGGGCACTTGTTACCATAAATCATGCCTTAGATCTCGTAGGGCACCTTGAAAGGGACATTTAATACCCCTTTCCACAGATTAACTAAACAGTCATGCTTCAGTCAAAATATCATAACAATCAAACATCACTACACCATTTTCATATTAATAAACATCCCTTCATTCCTTTCTTTAAGAAAGGCTGGTTATTGGGCATGTTCCTTTAAATCATATTTAGCTACACACAGTTCCCCAGAGCTCAGGCACAGCCCAGAGCAGTTGCCTTAAGGCACTCAGAATCTCAGTTTTAACTTGGTTGTTTCATTTTACACAAATTGTTGCTGGTTTTGCACATTTCTCTTCTTATTCTTTGTTTGCTGACTTAGGGAAATCACATATAACCAGCTGGGTTGTCTTGTTCCACACTTTTTATGTTGGTAGTAGGGGTGGGCAATATGGCCCTAAAATAATATAACAATATTTCAGGGTATTCTGGCGATAATTATATTCTTGGCAACAAGAAAAAACACTGAAAATAACTTATTTCAAGAACACACTATAAGAAAATAAATGTTATATTAGTATTAATTATATTAAATTAATAATATATGTAATTTCTTATTTAACTATTTGAAAAATTCAGAAAAAACAACAAATAAATGTGTAAACATTTGCTTATTTTGTAAACACAAAATGTGCATAGATATTATCCAAAGACTTTGCACTCTGACCTTGCTGTTGAGCTGCTGAGTTTGGAGGGCATGGTCATCATAGGAAGCCTTCATGCGGGCGTGCAGAGCAGTGATCTCCTGCTCACGAGCGCTCAGCACAGAGCTCATTCTCGTCTCCACAGAAACCAGCTTGCTCTTCTCAGTGGTCAACTCCTGTTACGCAAAAATAAAAAAGCTGTAAATTTAGAACAAATGTGGCCGCGGTATTGCACATATTGGGGAAAATATGTAGCAGCGGCGATTGCTCTAAGACTGCAAGGGAAGCTCAGCTTCCCCTAAAATGTAAAAAAATAAGTGATCAAATATATACTGTTGTGTGTACATGTCATTGAATAAATATGCACTACAACACGCTCAACTTTTATTCATAATCAGCTTCTTATCACTGGTAAAGACACGGCTTTCCTCTCAATCATTCCCGGAGCTTCAGTGCTTTAAACGGTGTGGACGCTGAGTGCCCACAGAGTTCAATAGCGAAGCAGCGAAACGAGACATTGGATAAATGCTGGGTTTTGTCCCGCCCATCGGACGCTCAGCGTCTCTGGGGGTCTATGGGGCAGTGGGCTGGCCTCAGCTGGCCCGGACGCTCAGCTTCTGCATGATGATTGGATGATCTGTCTGAGGCCAAATCCCTTTTTGATTGACAGCGAAATGAGCGAATCAGTGATCCTTTGGTGTAGAGATCCGTGGGAACACAGGCGGACACACTTTACATGGGGCAAGGCCGTTTAAGCAGCCTAGCTCTGCTGGCCATTGAAAGGACACTAGCCAAGTCCCTGGAAAAGACGCCTTGTTGGTACAACAGGGTCAAAGATCATTTTATGACACATTTTATGATGTAGGCCGAAATTGAGCTTCCCCTCCTTGAAAGACCAGCACCCGCCACTGATATGTAGGTAGCATAGGCACTACCTTAGTGAGCTCACGGAGACGTGTCTTGGCTGCAGTTGCGTTCTCCTGTTCAGCAGACAGGAGCTTTTCTTTCTCCTCCAGCTGCTTCTTCAAAGCAGCCAAGGGGTCGCCCTTCTGAGATGCCTGAAGAGAGAAAGACAGCAAATGTAAAGCAAGAGACTGTCAGTGAGGCACAAAGGATCAAATAGATAAATTGTCAGTTGTGAATATTATCGTAGGAATTGTAACATTTGACCAGCACAGACAGATAAACAGAGACAGAAGCGAAAGAAAATGAGGCTGTGTTTTTACCATTTGCCAGGTATCAGCTCCTGCCTTGTCACTTATGATCTCCAGAAGTTTCTGGATCTCGGATTCACTGAACATAGAGCTGCTCAGAGTGGCCACAAGTGTCTTAAATGGTAACAGAAGAGGTACATCGGCTGCATCCGCAGACATGGCTAATAGAAAAAGAAGTTTGAGGTAGAATGTCATTAGAGATTTATTATTTAATTTTTAAATGCAAGAATGACCAAATTCCTTCTATTTCCATTTGTTGCATGGTACCTAACCAATGTTTTACCAGTTATCTGTAAGGTCACTGAAAGCAAGCAAGGTCAAGATGGCATGATGGAAACAAATGTCTTACTGGTTCCCATAGTTTCAACCTCGGTTCTTAACCACAATTTCATTTGTGCTGTAACCCTAAAACACCAACCTGTCTCTGCCTTCTTTTTTGACTTCTTCTTAGTAGGATTTTCAGGCTTGGGTTCCTCAGATTTTGGTGGAGCAGCAGACATTTTGACAGCCTCACTGACCACTGTCTCCTTGGTGATCTTTGGTGCTTGTTCCTTTGTGACTTTTGGTTCTTTAGAAACTTTAGCAGCTGGTTCCTTGGAAATCTTTGCAGATGCTTCCTTAGGGGCAGGCTCCTTGAAAACTTTACCCACAGATTCCTTAGCAACAGGTTCCTTGGCAACCTTTGCGGCTGGTTCTTTGGTAGACTTTGCTGTAGATTCCTTGGCAGCCTTAGCAGCAGATTCCTTAGCAGCCTTGGTAGCAGGTTCTTTAGCAACAGGTTCTTTTGCAACTTTTGTAGCCTGTTCCTTAACAATCTTTGCATCTGGTTCTTTGGCAATTTTAATGGCTGGTTCCTTAGTAATGGGCTCCTTGGTAACCTTGGGGGCTTGTTCCTTGGAAACCTTAGGAGCTGGTTCCTTAGGGGTCGACTCCTTGGCAACCTTGGGGGCTTGTTCCTTGGAAACCTTAGGAGCTGGTTCCTTGGGGGACGGCTCCTTGGCAGCCTTGGGGGACGGCTCCTTGGCAGCCTTGGGGGACGGCTCCTTGGCAGCCTTGGGGGACGGCTCCTTTTTAAGGGTCTCTGCAGAAACCTCTACTGGCTTGTTGGTGGCTGGATCTGCCTTTGCCACTTTCTTCTTCTTCTTGTCCTTTGGGGAAGGATCAGGAGTAGCAGCAACTACAGCAGCCTTAGCTTGAACAACCTCAACTTCGGCTCTAGTTTCAGGAAGCACAGGTTTAGGAAAAGATGAGGCCTTGATTATAGGAACAGGCTGAGGTGCACATGTGGCTTCTGGGTCAGATTCTAGTTCGCTAGTTTCCGAAGCAGGTTCAGCACCAGAGTCCTGTTCTGGAAGCTTTCCATTGGGTTTCTCCTCCTTTTTCTTGGCTTTGGTTTTCTTCTCTGATGCTTTCTTCTTCTTGTCAACTCGCGGAGGATGGGTCTTGGCTAGTTCGTGTCTTTGCTTGGCCAGGGCTTCCTCATATGATGTTTCTTTCATGGAAAGAGTAGAAACTAGGGCGATGCCAATAGCTGATACCACCATGAAGCCACCAAACACCATAATTCCTAGAGTCTGAGGATCGTATACATCCATCTTTGCTCAGTCCTGTCCTTCCGTTTCTGCAAATAAATAAATATCTGTTATATCTACTGGAGATTATAAACTGAGTTCAGAGTGATATGATATATAAACAATTTCTTTTAATTTATGATAAAATAAAAGTTACAGATACAGCAGTATTTAACAGCAGTGAGGTAAACCTGTGATTCTTCTTCTTGAGGTTGGATGGTTAATAATAAAATAGACTATGAACACAACCACAGGAATATATTTAGATGTGGCGTGCACTGCACAGCTACTCTCCACGACCTTAAAAGCCTCGCAACACTAATTACAGCACCAACACAGACCCAAACTTTGAAACAGAAAAGTGAATATTAACATATACCTATGTTTTTATACTGTCTAGCACACGTTTAAACTTTCCAAAACACACCGGTACAATCTAAAAGTTGCTTACTCTTAAGAAATGACAGGTATTTTTAAGTGCTACGTTAAATTCTTTGACATTTCTGTTCCACATTAAATGCTGTTGCGATATTCACACAATCACACACTAACACCAGCATATTTGACGTTTTCGTTAAACACCTTAAACAGTGAAACAGTTATAGGTGCCTGGACAAAACTGCAAGCTGGAGTAAAAGCAGCTAGGTTTACTTATTTTTCTTCTATTCCACCTTAAGTACTGGAGCTGTTACTGAATCAGACATATGCTGACTTGGATGCTGGAGGGCTGACCACAAATTTAATTACATTAAAACTGTTTATTTATATATTGTTTTTTAATCAATGTTGTTGGTCTACATCTCATTTTGTTGTACATAGTTGGCCGTTTATTCTTAAGCCAAGAAAAGGGTGGAAAATGTCTGATAAATTTCCAGTAACTTTCCAAGGGAACTTTGGAAATATTCTAAAATTAAAACTTTCCATGGAAATTTTGGGAAAATGAAATGAAAAACCCAAATTCAGTATCTCAAAACTAGAATACTGTGAAAAGGTTCAATATTGAAGACACCTGGTGCCACACTCCAATCAGCTAATTAACCCAAAACACCTGCAAATGCCTTTAAATGGCATCTCAGTCTATTTCTTTAGGCTACTCAATCATGGAGAAGACTGCTGACTTAATGGTTGTTTTTTTGTACAACTGTCAACACCTTACACAAGCAGGGCAAGACACAAAAGGTCATTGTAAAGAGGCTGGCTGTTCAGAGCTCTGTGTCCAAGCTCATTAATAGAGAAGTGAAGGGAAGGAAAAGATGTGGTAGAAAAAAAGTGTACAAGCGATAGGGATAACCACACCCTGGAGAGGATTGTGAAACAAAACACATTCAAAATGTGGAGGAGATTCACAAAGACTGGCTGCAGCTGGAGTCAGTGCTTCAAGAACTACCACCACGCAGACGTATGTAAGACATGGGTTTCAGCGTCGCATTCCTTGTGTCAAGCAACTCTTCAACAAGAGACAGCATGAGAAGTGTCTCGCTTCCAAAAAGGAAAGAACTGCTGCTGAGTGGTCCAAAGTTATGTTCTCTGGACCACTCTACTATAACTATGGAAGTAAATTTTGCATTTCCTTTGGAAATCAAGGTCCCAGACTCTGGAGGAAGTGAGGAGAGGCACAGAATCCACGTTGCTTGAGGTCCAGTGTAAAGTTTCCACAGTGTTTTGTGAGGTCCAAGGTCAACGCAGCTGTCTACCAGGACGTTTTACAGCACTTCATATTTCCTGCTACTGACCAACTTTATGGAGATGCAGATTACATTTTCCAACAGGACTTGGCACCTACACAGAGTACCAAAGCTACCAGTACCTGGTTTAAGGACCGTGGTCTCCCTGTTCTTAATTGGCCAGCTAACTCATCTGACCTTAACCCCATAGAAAATCTATGGGGTATTGTGAAGAGGAAGATACAATATGCCAGACCAAACAATGCAGAAGAGCTGAAGGCCACTATCAGAGCAACCTGGGCTCCTGAGCAGTGCCACAGACTGATCGACTCCATGCAGCACCGCATTGCTACAGTAATTCAGGCAAAAGGATCCCCAACTAAGTATTGAGTGCTGTACATGCTCATACTTTTAAATTGGCCAGCATTTCTAGAAATCCTTTTTGTATTGGTCTTAAGTAATAATCCAATTTTCTGAGATACTGAATTTGGGGTTTTCATTAGTTGTCAGTAATAATCATCAAATTAAAAGAAATAAACACTTGAAATATATCAGTCTGTGTGTAATCAATGAGTATAACATACAATTTTCACTTTTTGAACGGAATTACTGAAATAAACTTTTTCCATGATATTCTAATTTTTTGACCAGCACCTGTATATCAACATACCATTTTCTTTGTCAACAGCAGGCATGAAGGCATAATAGAAATAATAACTGACACCTGCGATGTCACAGTTGATGCACGTGGCATTCTTCTGTTAAACAAAATGACTAAGTGTAAAAACACTAAAGCTAATTTTCTTCAAAACGTTAAATAAATAAGTAGTAACTCTTGCTTACAGAAACTCGTTGAGGCAACAATAATATAGGTAGCTAGCAGAGGCGATTGCTCTAAGACTGCAAGGGAAGCTCAGCTTCCCCTAAAATGTCAAAAAAATAAGTGATCAAATATATACTATTGTGTGTACATGTCATTGAAAAAATATGCTCTACAACGCGCTCAACTTTTGTTCAGAATCAGCTTCTTATCACTGGTAAAAATGCGGCTTCTCAATCATTCCCCGAGACGAGTCATTGGATAAATGCTGGGCTTTGTCCCACCCATCGGACGCTCAGCGTCTCTGGGGGTCTTTGGGGCAGTGGGCTGGCCCGGACGCTCAGCTTCTGCATGATTCTGAGGCTGAATCCCTTTTTGATTGACAGCTAAATGAGCGAATCAACGATACTTTGGTGTAAAGATCCGTGGGAACATTACATGTTCATTCTGTTCTGAGTTGAACCGGAGATTTTCTTAAATCTCTTAGCGGCATTTTCTATGTTAAAAATGACTAGCAACAAATCGAGCTTCTATTTCTGGTGGGGTTTTTTGTAGCTGCATGTGTTTGGAGACTGACTTCTATCACTCTTTCTGATTTCTATCGCAGTTTCTGACCAGCGGGTGCTGCTGAGCCCCTCCACCGTCACAAAGCACTCACAGGCGGACACATTTCACAAGAGCCAAGCCATTTAAGCAGCCTAGCTCTGCTGGCCATTGAGAGAACACTAGTCAAGTCCCTGGAAAAAAACGCCTTGTTGGTACGACAGCGTCACAGATCATTTTCTTGAAAAGGAACAGAGGGTACAATTTATGTATAAATAAACCGACACATTTTATGATGTAGGCCGAAATTGATAAGCCTTGGTAAGATAACCTCTTGCTAGCCTACTGAGCTTTTCTGATTTATCAGATAGCAAGCAACTGCAAAATTACACCTTGATTTAATAGTTGCTTAAATGTTTCAATGTTATTATTGTCAATAAAAATATGAACCTCATCAAAACTTACCTGACTTGAGGTAGTGCTTTGGTCCAAATGTGCGCTTTCATTAGGTGAGTGTCAAGTTTCTAGACGTTATCTGGACATGCTGATGGAGGAATGAACAGTGCAGGGAGTGTAGTCTCAGTAACCCTTCAGTCTGTAACGTGCCTGGGATTGAGAAGCAGCTTTGCTTCAACTGGTTTTGTATCATATCTAATTATTTTAGCCAAGATTATGCTTCAGTATATATTTTTTTACCAACTATATACAAGTTTCTCACCTTCAGCTTTGAATATTCCCATTTTATTCCCATAATTCCCATGGTTAATTTCCCAACTTCCCATAATTTTGCAAACCTAGGTGCAACTGTCAAAAAATGTCACATTTTGGCTCAACGTTCAGGTAGGTGGGCTCCTTGTAAAATAACTTGTAAAACTGCTGTGTTAAATGTGATGCAGGTGAAAATTTGGGTTCAACTAAGAAAATGTTTAAGTGCACCAGTGCAAAAAGTTAGCCTAGACCCCTGATTATGGTGCTTACCACTGCATGGAACCTAAACGATGCTACTCGACATGGCTCGGCTCTTTTGGTTTTCCACTAGCCAAATCTGGTACCTGGTCCCTAGAACCAAATACATTTTTAGTCCCTGCTCGCGCCGAGTTCCAACTGTGCCAAGTAGGTACTAAATCATGACGTGTAAACCCTACAGAGCACTGATTGGCCAGAGAGCCAATGGTGGTGTAAATCACCCCGAAATGCAGAGCTCATTCAAATCCAGCACAAACTCGCCACTTGACTCACAGCGGCAGCTTGTACCATTACCTTGAGGTGTTTTGAAGAGTCTTAAATGCTCCTTGGACTGATGGCTGCAGAAAATTTCCAGCAAAAGCAACAAGGAAAATGGATCTGTGAGAACTGGGTGCAGAGCCATGTTCAGTTGAAACACAACACACGAATACACAATGAGTAAACAGTGCCTGACTTTACAGCAGCCGTTGGTGTGCTTCTCAAAGCCTGCGATTCCCGTTAGAGATGGGGTTTTGTGACGTCACCAGTTCCATTTCACAGGGGGAGCTGTCCTTGTACAAAAAGCAAGCCGTGCCGAGTCAAGGTCAAATGATATTACTAAATTTGCAATGAATTTCTAATATAATTTAGCCCCTTTGTCTTTTCTATGCCTAGCATGCCACTTACATTAGTCCTGTTTCCAGCATGCAAACAGACTGGTGAACTAGCAAATTGTGATGAAACATTCTGAATTTTATAAATGTGTTTTGTATAACAATCATGAAGGTTGCATTTAACCCTTATACCTAGATCCACTACTAAAAGCAGCCTTCGCAGGTAAAAGTAAAAAGATGGTGCTGAAAACCAGACATGTGATCACCCTTAATTCCTCCCCCTTTCTCAAAGCCCTTTTCATAGAAAAATGGCAGTTCCCCAACTCTCAACCACAGGACAGCAAGTTATGCAATACTGTCCAAAGATCATGCCATCCCACTCTAGCCCACTTCATTCCACTCCTGCACATGGCACTCCTCATTTCCTGTGATTAGTCTGTAGTAGTGATAGCAAAATACATCCCCCTCCACACACACATCCCAGTGATCAACGTATAATTGCATTAGCTGGAAATCTTCTGACCAGAGTGTTGTACAAGAACACTATGTAATATATTAACATAAGATTATAGCTTCACTGACCAATTATAGCAATATAATTATAATTATAGCTTCACTGACCAGTAATAGGGAGAATAGAGCTTCTGTCTCTAGGCTCAGAACTGCATTAATTTCACTATGTAACTTTAGGCAGAAGGCAAAAGACCATCCCTTCCCCACTGATTTCAGTACAGGGCTGTAAATTTCCACTAGTGGGAGCCACAGTAGCAAAAAAGATCCAAATAGTACTTTCTAGAAACACTTTTAAAGTGTTTCTTTAAAAGGGCTCTCAAGATCCCACCAGGATGTGACACACATACAAAACACACCACATGCAGAGACGCCCATAGTTGAAGAGAAATGCTGACTGGCCTTAACTTCTGCACAGACTCTCCCTAAAGGTAACCAAAACTATTATGTGGTGCAAAACTGTGAAAGATCCAAGCAAGACAATAGCACTATATGTAAAAAAAATATATATAACTCTGATCAGTTAAAAATAGGAATATATATATGTGATTGATCTTTTCTTAACACATGTTAATCCAACATTGCTATAGTAAAATTTATCTCCCCCTTTTCAGTAGTAGCTAATTTTAATCTCTCAGTAGCTTTACACTAGACTTTAGAAAATGAGGGTTCAAGAGCATTCAGCAACATGATTATTAGTGAGATTAAGCACTAATGTTGGTGATTAGTTCTGGATCATTAAAGCCAATCCAACAAATCCGAAAGCTATTCAATGTTACTCCAGAGAAAACACAGCTTCACACTTAAGCGCTGGGTGGCCCTACACACCTCTAGCCCACTCGTCGCATGGCACATCATGTGTTCAATTTTATTTAATCAATATTTTTATAGAAATAATATTCTGAATTTAAAAGCTACCTTGTGGTGTTACAAATACAGAGAAAAGCAGACTATATGTTCTTAATTTCATTGACATATTAGTAAATATACAAATAAATATGTTAAGCTTACCATGACAAAGACTCAATTTTGATTTAAATTTTGTTTATAGATTTAAAGAACAAAGAAAATTTCTTATTTGATATTAGATAGGGATGTATTGGCCTTTGCAGTGATACTATTTATTGAGAGCTACAAGCATCTTGGCAGTTTCCAGAAAAAATTTCCGGAAAATTTGTTACTCTGGTTTATTCGTGGATGGATCAAAGTAGTGGAACAGCTTTTTGTTGGCTGCCATGCAAGACTACCTTAACCATGTTTCACAGATAAACAGCAGCGGACACATGGGCCTCATTGATCTTCCCATCTCTATGGCACAAGTTCATTACGGTGTACAGAATAGACACTAGTACAATTGTTTTTATTTTTTCCTAGCTATTAGTTTTCTGAGGTTATGCTGGTGTATTTTTATAGTTATTGACATGTCTATACCTACATATCCTTAGATGAATCAATATAATGCAATGACACAAAGACCAACACCTGACTGGTAAACAAGCTTTCTGGTTACATATGGTCACCTTAAATTGGTGTTAAGTTAAATATTACTGTAATTCTAAATAGTTCAATGATTAAGTATGTATATACCCTTTGAGTAAACCAAAGACTTTAATGTAATCTCAAACACAATAAACTGAAAGGAGGAAAAAAAAAAAACCTGTCCAAATACCTATCACCTGTACTTCTCGGAGTATGGGTGTGTACTGGTCCTAGTCATATAATGAGTCCATGTCAGCACTACTGCCATATTTAACTATGAAAAAAGTAATAAATAATAATAATTTACATATTTCAAATAATTAAATGTTTTGTTATTCAGAGTTGTATATATTGTGTCAGTTAAATTGGTTTAATTATGCTCTTTTTCTAACAAAACATGTGCACTGATTTACAGATTAATGCAATTTAAAGAGAAAAAAAAAGCATATCTGGAGAGAATATTGTAATATATCATAGTGAAATATCCCCATACTATCCAGAGATGAATAGTTACTTGCAGATAAATATATGCCCAAGCTGCAATATGCTTGACTCAGGGCAGATGAGCAACGAAGCAGTTTCAGACATTAACCCCTTAGGCAGAATCTCTGCTATTGCATAACATCAATAGCTCCACGTTGCCAATTGACAGAATGCTTTATTCAAGCTGGTTCTGGGTCATTTTGGCATCTTCAGAGTCTAAAAATGTTATTTCATGTACAGGAAAAAAGCAGATGCTTCATATTTGATAACTTTTTTTAAAAAACTGCTGTCTCCCGTCTATAAACTCTGATGAACTCTCTGACTCAGAAAGCACACAATTTAATGAGACATATCACCTTAAAATTACCCATATCATGGAAAACCACCTGTCCCTCACATTTCTTAAAGTAGTCTAATATCTCATATTGCCTAAATACTGTTAAAGTTTCAAAAGGTGCCTGCCACTTCATATATGGAATATGAAACTAAGATGCAAAAAACTGAGTGTTTGAAACCTTTGCAAACTGCCAGCTGGAGTTCACTTTACATGCAGAATTTCAGAATGAACGCATCACGCATCTTTTGATGAGTGGCTACAGACAGAACTGGTAAATAAATATAATCAGACTCATTTTCGCTACACTTTGCTCTACATTATATATATATATATATATATATATAATATTACTGCTACTGTTTATGTGCGATCTACCCTGAGTCAATGCGATGTAATTTCGTGCTAATGCGCACTGTGCGGTGTAAATTTGAATGATAATAAAGTTTATCTACGTCTAAGTCTGTGGAATATCAACATCCTTTAGTGAATAAAGGGTCCACACTCTCCTCTCTTCCAGAGAGTGAAACGTGTACATAAGCCCGTGAGAACGTTTTCGTTGCTCTCAAGTCAGTAGGCTGGCATTAAAGTAACGTAATATAAGTTTAATCAAAACTAAATATTTTACTTTTTTGTGAGGGGAAAGTCTAAGGACTGAAACATTCTTAACTTTGGGCCAGCTTCATTTTTAGCTTCATTTTTAACGACTTTGTTCAAAACAGTGAGAGTAAACTTAAACTTAAAAAACAAACAAACAATACACAAATTACACGGGGAATATTTAAGAATTAGCCCATTCAAACGAGACGAAGAGACGTGTTTTCTTCAGGGAGAATGAAAAATTTGTACTGCTTTTCTTCTCGGCAGAGTAAGGCTCAATACCAAATCGCTCCCTACTCACTACGTACTACACAAGTAGGTCCCAAAAGTATAGCATTTACAAATCACACACTACATTAAAGATTACATTTATATATTTTAGCCTACACATGGACCCAAACTGAAGTTTTTCTAAACTCAAAAACCAACAGGCATGTCTTTATGCCGTGCAGTTAATAGGGAGAAAGGCGGCATTTGGGATTCAGACCAAGATTACGTTACACAAAAACCTTTAACACATCCTGAAATCAAACAAGTTTTGAACGCCTTTTCGGTGGTTTTGAGGAAAGACATCCGCTGTTTAACAATTGCCTGATGTCATAATCTTAAATTAACTTTAAATATTTGGCTAAAATCCGGACATACCGGAAAAAAGGGGAGACTTACCAGCCGTCCAAGTTTTCAGTCACTGATTTGGACTCGCAGACTGTGGAGTCGTGGCACTTTCTGTGAGCTGGCAGAGGGTCCGCCCCCAAGCCGAGTAGAAAGAGTTCTAATTTGACGAACAGCCTTCGATCAAAGACACACAGACCAATCGCGTTAGAGAAAGTCCTCTCGGAGAAAGAAAAGGAGGTGTCGTGGCTAATGAATGGGGTTTGTAGTCCAAATTCGCATAACGCTGGAATGTGCGCCAAGTGTAAACATAAAAAACAGAGCTAAACTCTCATCGAAAAACGCAGAATGAAAACATAAACCTGTAAGTTTGTTATTGACATGTTTCTGGTTTTTTTTTTGACTGACAGCGTCTGTCTCATTCTACGTTTCGGTTTCGTAAGATTTGCTTATGTACTTGATTAGGTTTCGATTAAGACAACAAAAGTACATAAACGTCTTTCAAGTGCGCCAAAACTTAGAAAAGATAAAGAAGCTCATTGTGCGATTAAATTAACGAAGTTTAAAGTTTCTTCACTCTTTTCGCGGGACAAACTTCACTGAAAGAGACAACACTCTAAAGACTCGTCATCACTTTTAGGGGTCAGGGTCGATGCGCCCTCCTTCTCCTCCTCCTCCCCCGCATTTCTAAATTCTCATTTTCTCCCCCAATACACACATACTGAACACTCACTGAATTAGAAACACCTACCTTATCTACACGCATTGGCCATATTTATCAGCTCCACTGACCATGCAGGAGCACTCTGTGTCTCTGCATATTTTCATATCCCCTTTTCACCCTGCTCCTCAATGGACAGGACCACCACAGGGCAGGTATGATTTGGGTGGTGAATCATTCTTATCACTGCAATGACAATGACATTGTGGTGATGTGTTAGTGTGTGTTGTGTTGATACGAGTGGATACAAGTGGGTCTACTGCTGTACTGAGAATATCCACCAACCAAAAATATCCAGCCAAAAGAGTCCTGTGTCCACTGGTTAAGGACTTGAGGATGATCAACACAAACTTTGCAGCAACAGATACTATCTCTGACATCTACAAGGTGGACCAACAGGGTCCATGCTATTGAAGAACAGGGTGGATAGGAAAGAATGCAGAGGAACAGGTGGACTACAGTCTGTAATTGTAGAACTACAAAATGCTCCTGGTCAGTGTAGCTGATAAAATAAACAGTGAATGTAGACACAAGGTAGGGGTTCCAAATCCATTGATTGTTCAGTGTAGTACTAAACTGAATCCAAACATTATAGCCAGAAGTTTATGGACATCAACTCAACCAAAATTTCATCTGAAATTGGAACATCAATTGGGATTTTTCCATCCATTTGTTGGAGTATTGTCTTGTATTTCTCTAGGAATGATTTACACTAGATGTTGGAACATTGCTGTAAGGACTGGGCTGCATTCAGCTAAAGGAACATTGGTGAGGTCTGGTAATAATGTGTGATGATTAGTTCCATTGTACATAATGCTGCATCACCTCTGAAATCACAGGTCTACTCTTTCACAGCTCAGTGTCTGTGGGAATTATATCTCTCTAGTTAACTTTGCATTGAGCATAGTGGCCTTCCAGAGCATCCTATTTCATGCTATGGAGATTAAATAAGTTGTGTGCTCAGAGGGATATCAGGAATAATTTGTAGCCATTATGTAAGTACTATTTCCATCAGGTCAAAAACCCTCAATTTTAAAAATACTTTAACAGTTAAGTGTCCAAGTAGTTTTTAAGGGCCACTAGATACACTGACCAAATAGTTTACATTTAATGGATCCAGATAAAACTCACATATAACTAAAATTTGGATGGAAACAAACAGCCTGATATGAAAGTCTGTAAAGTGGTCATTTGCATATTGCAGCCTTAAAATTGTTAACAAACTATATAGGTGTATGACAGTAATATATTGCATAGTAAAATTATAGTGTATTATACAGAATAAACCACTGGAGACTACAATTACATACTACAAATAGAACACTCTACACCACACACCATATTCTTCACACAGGTTTGTTTGCTTCCTAAACGTTACACACATTGTTTGGCAAGAGGTGACTGTAAATATGGGAACTCTGGAAGGTTAATGATTTTCAGCTACTCTCACTTTGACGAGAGGAAAAGAAAGAGTGAAGGAGTGAGAGAGTTTGAAAATGACTAAGACAGAATGGAAGAGTGAAAACGAATCAAGGTGAGTCAAACTGAATCTAAATAACTAACTGATTGATTAACTCAGAATATGTGACTAAGACTGAATGAATGAGTGAAAATAAATGAATGAGTGAAATTAAGCTAGTAAAAGTAATGTCAGTATAATTCTGAGAATAAGGTTGGAGTTATTCTGAGAACAAAAGTCAGCATAATTCAGAGAATAAAGTCGGAATATTTTGAGAAATACTGTTTGGGTTATTATTTATTATAATATGTATACAGACAGACTCTGTGTGACATAGAGCGAGTTGTGAAAGAAGCATTCAGTAAAGTAAACAGAATTATTTGTTAAACGCATCCACACAACATTATGAATAAGTCCATCAGTGCAGCCTTTAGTTTATTGTATGAGTCCATAAGTCATAACGCAATGGAGCCTTGTGGGCACTCCCTCTGGATCGATCATTTTCGTGATCGTTAAAGGCTAAGCACCACTTAATGGACCTCCATGAATATTTCACATTATTTTAGTTACTGACATATAAGTATGAATTAAAATGAAAATAGCATGCTTAATTTTCTTTAAAACTGACAATTTTATTAAATTGACAGAAAAACCCGAGCTCGCTAAGGAAATTCTTGAACGCAACTGTGTGACGTCACTGGTGGACAACAGCTGAACAACACCGTGTTAAAACACCGTTATTACTGACTGTTATGACAGTATCTAGCTAGCTAAATAAGCAACATTATTCATGACAATAGCCTATCAATAAGCTAAACTCAAATTTAGAGGTACCGTTATTCTTGTAAATGTGATCGAAGTCGAACTCTAATTCATCCGACACTATAAACCTCTGTAATGCAACTAGTGATACGTAGCCTAGTATAATCTGAGCCACCAAGTCAAGCTAACGTTAACTAACACCAACTAAAACAGGCGAAGTATGTGTACTTACCCTGTTTACCTCCATGTATACAGAGGCTCTTGAACACCTTTCGTTGGTTTCCTTACATGCCCATATTGTTGGAAAAGTGCCAGTGAAATGAGCACTACAGATAACCGAGTGAGTGGATGGTCCTTTCCAAAGTCCCCGTTTAAAGTTGACAAATTTAGTCCATTTTCTGGATATTTTGGGATCTTTTGGCCATTTGTGCACAGATGTGCCACTGTACATTGAATTATTGCAGCCAAAAACAACACACTTTTTCGTCATTTTGCATTAAATTAAGTGCAATTTCTAGAGTTCTTGTCCACCATCTACATCAAATGCAAGACGCCTATTTGAGTTTCCGAACACCGTTGGGGGGGGGAGTCGATAAGGGTTACAAATAATGAATGAAGGAATGATCTGTACCATAGTATAACTTCAGCCATACACTGCATTCCTCAGTTACAACCGTGTTTGTGTGCCCCATTATACGTGCAGCGAATATTTCTAATTTTAGTCTCAGAATTCTTACTTTATTCTCTGAATCTTATTTATATACATTATTTCAATACTGTGGCCCTATAATTCTGTCCAATGTAACCCCAGTTCAATTAAGCACCCTATTTCTGAGCCTGTCTCTAAAGCGCATGTAACATTAAAGTTTAGCCCTGTCTCCCTCTCACTGTCTCAGGAGCTTGTGTTGTGTCTCTGCTTTTGGATTATTTCTGTTTAGAAAGCTGTTAGCTGTGTGGGTGACGTCAGCCACGCACACATCCAATCAGACGCACACATCAGTCTAGAACCTGGCCTGAAAGTGAGTAATTGGATCAGTAAATGACTGAAACGCAATGAATGCATGTCCATCAAAAAAACTGAACAAAAATGTACTGGAGTGAGGCATGCCCTTTAAAATACTTTTTTCCAGGTTTCAGGCTTTATGAACAAATCTGTACTGGCATTATTTGTTCCTTGTTGTGAAAGTCATGGGGGTCATGTCTGAAAGTGACTATTCTAACACCTTGCCTAACCTTAACAGGCTCCTCTGAATGTCAGACAGTGGGAAAGAGTAAATAACCTAATAGTGGATGAAGAAATTCAAAATTCCATGCAATGATGAACAGATTACTGTGTATATTTGTTTTGTAAAGAGCTTGAGAGTGCAGTCAGACCATGTGACGCAGAGACTACGCAAGAGCCCTATGCCATTGCGAGCATATAGTTTCTGCGTTGGTGTCTGCGACGCTCCTCAATTATACCGCCACACCATTAGGGCTGAATCTCAAACATCTTCCTCTACACCTGGTTCCCAAACCCAAACGTTTTCTGCCATGGCCCCCTTTTGTAGAGGAGAATATTTTCACGCCCCCACTTTCACCCCCCACCACCACCAAAAACAAACAAACAAAAAAACCCACACACCTTTTACTTCCAAGCTATTATAATGTATTATTTTTACATTATAGCAAACAACAAAAATAAAGTAAGCCTTTGTTAAACATATTTGTTCCTAAATGCTTCCCAGCACAACAAATTTATTACAAAACAGCTTCCTGAGAGAAAAAGCCTAAACATTTAATCCCCTCATCCCTTCAGTGACTGGTATGAGCTTGCTTTGAGATATGCCTCATCATATATTCTTGTTTTTCCTTTGGAAGCTGTGGCTTGAGAAAACTCATCATCTGCTGCACCAGTGGTTCCCAAAGTTGGGGGGAGCTATTGCAGGGGGGTTGGTGGTGCAAATGAGCTACGCAGGTTTGAACACTGCTAGCAAAACATGGACTAGTTTGTGAGAGCTAAGCATGCAGCAGATTGAGTTTTTCTCAAGCCACAACTTCCAAGAAAACAAGAAAATTTGCTGAGCATATGTGCAGGTTTTAAACTTTTTATCTCAGTAAACTTTTCATTCGTTTTTTTTTTATTCGGCGTGTACAGTGATCCCTCGTTTCGCGGGGGATGCGTTCCAAGACCACTCGCGAAAAACAAATTTCCGCGAAGTAGAGGAAAGATATTTTTTATTTATTTAACGAGTATTTGGACTTTTAAAACCCTCCCTGTACTGTTGCATTAAATAGTCATTCTATGTTTTCTCATCTGGAACTACATGTGATATCCTACCTGTTTCTTTAATAGAGTAATTCCTAAGCTGTGATTTAGCGTAAGTAAATTTCACTCGGATGTGGACATGAAAAATACATGTACTGTACGTAAGAAATTATATATTTTGTCACCTACAGGCCTAGTCTAATACATGTAAATAATAATAAAAAAATACTATTGGCTATTCATCTTTCACGGTTTTTCTAGATTTTCCCTCAATATCCGCGATATAGCGAGAAGGGTATCTCTGCAGGCCGGAGGCAGCTCCAAGTGGGTGATACAGCTCCAAGTGAGCGCGGAAGAACATTTTAAGCACGACTCAAGCACGTCGCTGGCTTCGAAATATGTAGTTGTCGTAAAGGCTCTGGAGACGACCCAGAGGCTAAAGAACCCTTTTTATTTGTTTTTAACAACATGGCTGATATGGAGCTGTTTCTAAAAGATTGTGTTGATGAGCAGGGTCTCAGGGTCAATGCGATGTTTGTGGTTACGCCATGCCCCTCACCCCAGAAATTTTAAGGCATGTAAACTGGACTGTAGGGCCCTCACCTCAATTCTTAAGGCACAGATACTAGACTGCAGGGCACCTGGTACATTATAGTTCAGACAATGTTTATAGTTTGATACTTTTAGAAACCTAGGCTGTCTGGTTAACTGTGATGTCCTGCTTTGCGTAAAATGCCCTGCATAAAATAGGTATCCTAGATATTTTCTTTCTTCTAACAAATTTCCATAACTAACGCAGCTCAAATTGCTCTGTTTGAGCATTGTTTGGAAGTTTAAGAGAATGTCAGTGAGTTCTTTGGGATATTGTGTTAGATTATTGTGTATTTTGTAGTACAGCTCTGTGCCTGGTGATCATGTAATAACTGTTTTGTTTTCAGTGTTAATATTGTACCTTGTAAACATTGAGTACATTATATGGAGTACATTTTCAGCATTATGTGATTTACAGACTTGTTTGTGGTTGGCTTAATATGTGAAATTCTTGCAATAAATAAAGAGAATAACCATTTAACTGAGACCACATGTACTGAGAATGATCATGTTTGCTTACATATAGGCTACTACTCACTACCTAACAAAAGACATGACAGTAAATATGGGTTCATCAGCACAGCTCAGTGCTGGGGTGCTATATATTTTTCGCCTGGCATTAGGTTCATGTTTCTCTACTCCAGAGAATCCAATTCTATTGTCAGTATTTCTCTACAGGGATTAGAGAGGCAGTGTGTGCACATCTGTGTTAGTAACGGTTGCAACTTAATGTAGAATATATTGATTACAAATTTGTCCTCAAATATTTGTACATATGGTGTATTTCTGAAATAAATTAAACTGAATAAATGAACTATATTAAAATAAATTGATAGGCCTTCGGCCGGCACGGTAGTGCGCCAGGTAGTGTTGCAGTCACACAGCTCCAGGTTGTGGGTTTGAGCCACACTCCATGTGACGGTCTGTGAGGAGTTGAATTGGATAAGCAGTTTCAGACAATGAATGAATGAATGATAGTCCTTCTACAAATTCACATGCACAATCCAGGCAATAATAAAGGGAGGCTTTCTGACAGTTTAAGCCAGTGTTATCCAATTCTGAACCTATTCTACCTGTTCAAACAAACTTGATTCAACTAATTTTGTGAGTAGGATGTTCCAGGACCGGGTTCTGATGCCAAATCAAAGCATATGTGATCATCTGAACACAAAGAGTAATACATAATACTCTACAACAAGGACATACTTCTATAAAAAAAATATTTAAAACCATGCAAAGGAACTAAATGAAGTACAGTGAACTTCTCTGAATGTCTGTTTATATTCTTAATTGAGTCAAATTTCCTGAAAGGTTGCACCGCTATCTTGGAATTGATTAAACAATAACTAAGTTAAGTTCACCTAATTTGTAGCTACAGGCACTGACTCTATTGTCATATACACCCACTATGACTGAGTACTCATGGTAGGTTTGCTGAATATTATGATTATTTGCAAATTATTAGCACAATTTCTCCCATGTCCATTAATGGAAAGGAGCTGCTTTAAATATTTGAATAGTGGGCCATAAGTGTTACTTAAGGGTTTACATATTTAAACTGATTATAATCCAATACTGTGCTGAGTACAAAACAAATAATACAGTCCTATAATTCTGTAATCAAATTAAAATAATGATTGTAGACATGAGAGACCTAATGGATTTCATAAGTTTGCAGTTCACCCCATAATCAGATCACCAAAAATATATAATTAAAATATCAGGAGTGCTATGTATTTCGTTTTCACTGAAACGTAATATTTTAAACTAAAACTAGTAGAGGTTACCTAGTTCTGTTGAAGATAAACTATGCCCTTTTTTCAAATCACAAAGGCTGATTTTCCTACATTCGCACAAAAGATCTAGATCCCCACTTGCTGTGTACGCCCCTCCCACTTGCTGGTTTCCGCCCACTTGCGGGCCTCCAGCCTGAAGAGATATGTACTTGGAAATAGCGGCCATAAGCCCCCTTGAAAAAAGTTGCGAGTGATTACTGTTGCTTGGAACACTCAAGCAAATAATAACAGTAACCTAAGATTGTATAATGCCAGAAAACATAAACATATTTGGGTCTGCGCACATTTCGACAAGGTAGCACAACTTATCAGAGCACCGGCACGTTTTTCCTGCGTGGTATATCGCTTCTCGTTTTTCCCCTGGAGACCTCCGTATTTTTCTTTTGTTCAACATTTCTATTTATCCCTGAAGCCCACACCATGTCTGATGATATATCTCGCTATTTACTGAGATATATATATATATATATATATATATATATATATATATATATATATATATAACGTGCTGCTGTCTGCGCCTCTGTGTGTGGTAAGGTGTTGAGTTAGTGTTTCTGTACTTTTTCGGTTCTGCGTAAACAATGTCCGTCCGATTCTGACCAATGGACCTTTTTCACGCAAGGAGGACGGGCCAAGTTCCGGGTGAGGTGCTGTGTAAAGTTATTTCCGGTTAATAGCGTCTCCGCTATTAAGATTAAAAGGTTTTATTATTCGTTGGCTCTAGCCGAACTACCACGCTTTAGACAGGACGATATGGTCAGAACCATTGATGAGCTGTCGGGGAAAAACAAGCAAAACTCGAAAAGGCCATAAATAATTTTTTGAGTAGTTTATTTTTGATTATGAAGGTAAATGATTCCAGATCTTTTTAGTTTTAGTTTTTAGTTTTTAGTTGTGTGCTAACAACATTCTACCAATTTAGGAGTTGTTAAGAGCTGCTAATCTAATTGTTAAATATAACTTTTTTTCTGTAAATAAATGCCTGCTTAATGTCTAATTTTGTAGATAAGGAGATCAGTGAAAGGGCTAGGTGTTACTTAAAGTACCTTAAAGGGAAGCGAGGAACCACACAGGATGGAGGTCCAAGTTCAGCTAGTTCAGTTCAGCAGTTACAGCATTGCAGTTCGCAAACCCAATGTAATGATCCTAAATAAATAATACCATTGCTACTGTAACCTAATGCTCTATTATTCTTGTGTGTAATTAACACACGGGACACAGGGTAGACACAGACATACACATTCACACACACACTGACACCTCCATTGCTGTGAGGAAGTATAAGCATATAACACACCGTTTGAACACAGAAATCTTATAAATCACCACAAAAACACAGGTGAGCATATCCCCACACATTCCTGCCACTAAAACATTTCTTTCTAAAAAAAATAACCATTACACCCCCTCCCCCACCACACACACACACAAACATCATTTATCCAGATGTTAAATAAATTACATTATAAATACATTAATGAACCTGTGTCTAAATATGTCTTAAGATTCAGTGTTGAAAAATGCAAATGGCACCCATTTGGTGGAATGGCCCAAATAATAAATACCCCTACAGCCAATTAAGCCTTATCAATCAATATTTTTTATGTAGTATACAGAATATAACCACCACAAATATCCTAGTTCTAAAGAAAGCTGGAAAGTTACCTTCCTAGGTTGTTGATTTAGTACATTAAGGCATGTGAAGAGTTATCATGTCCTGCATCCCCATCCCCTAATAAACCTGAGTCATGTATGTTTGGCATGGTCAGTTTCGAGGGACACATGGTCAGTTTCGAGGGACACAACTACATCCCAAGTTGTTCTGCTGTTGCAGTACCATCTGTTTTTACACACCTCTGTTCAGTTCACAAGTAAACATACTGTTCTACACCTTATTCTACTCTAAGATACGTTTAGGTAAGGTGAAGGATAAGGTTTCTCAAGTTCATGACCCTCAAATCCCAAATGAACTGTTAGGTTTAATGGACAAAACTATTTCCTTCCAAGGCTTGTTCTGCTAAGAGTGGCAGCATGTTGTATAATTGTGTAAAATAAAGATTAAGTCTGTCATAAGCATTGCCTTTGCAGTCTGTAGTGGAGTATGGATCAAGAAATGAAAAAACGCTAGGATTCAAACTTTGACTTTCTTTCATGAAGACCTCACATTCCACAGAATGTGTGTGTGCTAGCAGCCATGCACACACCTAGCGTGGAATGTTTAATGACTATAAAACCCCCTTCTTCAGTGACCCTGAGATGCTCGGAGAAGGATCCAGACCACACTAAGTGGTACCCCCAATTTTATGACTCCATTAAGCCTAAAAGATCAATCAGAGCCTTCAAGACTGGATTATAGAACTCACCCGAGAACCCAGGAACCCCCAGTGTTTTATTACCCTTATTGCTTATCTTATCGCAAAATCAGCAGATGGCCCCAGGACTGTGCTAATGGTGACCTCTCAACCCGAGTTCAAACCAGACAAACAGCATGGACCAACAGTGCCCCCAAGTGGACATTTGCGAAATCATATGCCACCCTAATCATTTTTCTCTCTCCCTCTCAAAAGAGAATTCCCAGTAAACAATTAGCTGTTGATTCAACGTTGAAATAACGTAATGACTGCCGTCTAATCAACGTTCTCTTAAGGTTGAAAATTAAAGTTGAAAAGACGTCCAAACACTCAACATTGAAAAGATGACTATTAGACGTATTTTGGACGTCCATTGACGTTATTAATTGGTCCCGAAATAAATTACTTGAATAAAATGCGTTTTGCACGTTCACTGACGTTATTGATTGGTCACCACTTAACTAACTTATTAAGATGGATTTTGGACGTCCATTGACGTTTAAAATATGTCCTTGACGGACAAACTACTTTTAGACCTATTTTGAACATCCAGGGACGTTCCTTGTTTACTGGGTTATTTCGAACACATATGTTTCTTCTGAATCTAAGCATGTATTATGCAATGTGTTATTAATATCATATGTTATTCTCAGGTGACTGTCTACTAACTAATCGAGTGACGTGAATTAATGTTTTAATCACGAAGAAAGATTCCTGCCTCAATTTAGAAGAATGTTAATTAATCTCTAATAACTAGGATAGTTGGTAATATACTCCATATATATAGTTGGTAATATACTCCAGTATACTCCATATGTTATATTCAAGTATATACGATTGATTCTAGGATGTTCCATTTTCGCCAAACAATAAGTGATTTTTATTTCTCTGGAACTTGAGACGGTCACGTGTACTCCCCAAATCCAGGAACCAATCAGAACGGCGACCTCCCAAGTGGGCGTCACCGCACCGCCTATGAAAAAGGAGTTCGCTCGGAAAGTTCACTCTCACCTCTGCTTCTTCACTTTTCTTTCACACTTCTTGTTACGCTCTTCCGTTTCTGAAACTGACGGAGCCGGTTCTCAAGAAGACTCTTAAAATATCTATCTTCATGCAAACTAACGGGATGCCTTGTGTCAGTTAGCAGTGCAATACAGAAGTTAAAACAGTGAAAAAGTCGATTACCTCTGTCAGTAACTTTCAACTTTTATTTTGTGTTCGTCGTTTTTGTAGCCCAAACAAAGTTTAATTTTATGACTGATCAAAGCAGGTGAAACTTATTTTGGCCAGAATAAAATACCACCTCTGAGATTAGTTGATAGCTGATATGTTAGCATTATAATCTGACTTATGATCAGCGAGCTTCCTTTCGATGTCCCCCCTCACTCCTGAACGATCCAGCCAGGCCAGCAGTTCTCTGTGAAGGGAATCCCGCGACTGATGTCATACCGTCTAAGGACACCAAAAGTGGCTGACTTATCCTGGAGGGAATCTCCTCCCTAGCAAGCCTACCTTCAGCCTTGACACGGGGAGGACAGGATGCCAAGAACCGGAGAACGAAGATTAAATCTGCTGGACCCATCGGCTTGGTTATAACAGCGACAAGAGTAAGCAAGCATAAATTCCTCATTTTCAGAAGCTGATGCCTAATTAAGTCTCTTGATAAATTTACACATTAATTAAATCTCATTTAGCAACACATATTAGTCACAAGTCATATAGCCTAGCCAATTATTAAAATCGGGATGGTTTTACCTGCGTTGATTCCGTTGAGATTTTGATGATTTTGCTACGTTTATCAACTTATTTTCATTCCACTTAATAAAGTATTTCTATTATTTGAAATAATATGGTGTGTGGAGTCTATTCCTAAGAGTCTGAAAATCCTGAAAACTCACCCCTAGCGTTGACAGTATTTCAATCTCTGATAAATTATCTAAATTCAGTAATAATAATAATAAATATTATAAGTGATAATCACCATTAAACATAACTAATTCAAATACTGTTATTACGCTACAAGTCACTTCATCCAGCTAGATCTTAAGCAAATATCTGACACAAAACGTTTGGGTCCATAATGTATATTTTATTTGTCAACAATAACAATCACCAAGATTCAACAACATGTAATTCCCTGAAATCCCTCACCCCCAAAAAAGTGTTGGTTGTGGGTTCAAGTCCTGCTCCGGGTGACTGTCTGTGAGGAGTTTGGTGTGGGTTTCCTCCCACGGTCCAAAAACATGTAGGTGGGTGGATTGGCGACTCAAAATCGTTCGTAGGTGTGTGTGTGTGTGTCACACCCCTCCAGGGTGTGTTCCTGCCTTGCACCCAGTGATTCCAAGTAGGCTCAGGACCCACCACCACTCTAAATGGGATAAGGGTTACAGACCCTTTGAATTAATGTTGAATGTTCCCTACTCTTACCTGTGATAAACAGGACCACAGAGGAAGACATGCTCAGCCTGCTCCAAGGAGACATGCTTTATTACAGCCAGGGCATATGTGATGGCCTACCAAAGGAAGAGGGGTCATTTTAACTATATGTATTGAAATATACCATTATAGCAAAAAAGAATATAGAACAGCAAACCATTACACACAGGTCAGTAATAATGTAGCACCACAGCGGATTATACGGTTATGACTAGATTTTGAAAGTGCATTAGCAGGATTAAGTACAAATGCATTACATTATTAGGCCTACTTCTGGAAACAGAACATTGCAGATGAACAGCACTTCATCCTTGAAGCTCAGGCGTGTTGTTCTATGCACTAGAGACTTCAGATAGGAAAAAAGTGTGTCCTGCTATTCTTCACTGTCAAGGTATAGACAGGCACCTGGGAAGAGGGTTTATGAGGAAACCACTTTAGAGGCTTTCTATTGATTACACCCTATGGGAAAGTGAAGTTACAGAAACAAATTATATGTGGGAATTGATTGTTTCCATTACATTAAATACATATGTTAGAGATAAAGTTCCAATAAATGAGCTACAAAGTAAAATATTTGATTGTTGGAAGTTTGTTGATATTCTTATCCAAGGCCCAAACAATAACAAAATGATTATTTTGTTTCATAGGAAAAAACTGACACACTGGTAAGAGTGCCAGAGGCATGTATGGTCTTAAATATTTTATTATTCACAGTCTACTGATAATATGTTGATAGAGTGGACAATGTTGGCTGTATATTTAAACATTAGGATTTTACCATAAACATAAAAATGCCACAGTCATTTCCACAGATTTGGTGTGGTAAGCCCTTTTAAATAAAGAAAAAACAAAAACACAATACATGACTCACAGATAAAAGCTGCCGTCTCCTGTATCACATGATTACTTCTATATGGAGTGCAGAGTAAAAGTAATAGTAATATTTAGAGAAGCTGATTATAAATAACTATTCAGGGGCAGCTGTGTCCTAATGGTTATAGAAGCAGGCTTGGGATCGGAACTGGTTCCTCCTTCAACATTCATGGCTGAGGGGCACCTTGAGCAAGGCACCTAACACCCAGCTGCTCCCCAGGTGCCAGGGATGGCTGCCCACTGTTCCAGGTGTGTGTTCACATTTCATTGTATTTTGCAGAATGACCAGTAAATGCACGTTTATAATATCATGTCCAATCTTCTCAGTCCAGCTTCCAGGATGGTTAAAGTTAACATTATCTTACATGGAGAACAAAGTGGTCTGGCCTGTTTGCATGGGTCCATGCTGTAAAGACTAAGAGGTCTTTCATTATTATTATCGTTACACTTATATAGCGCCTTTCTAGACACCCAAGGACGCTTTACAATCTACACTGCTCAGAACGCTTAATTCACACACACTGGCGAGAAGCGGCAGCCAAACGCGCACAGCGTACTCTCAACCAGAAACGACCGTCCACCTGGAGGACTGCATCGGGCACTAGGGTTTAACCCAGGACAGAGCGCCAATCCATATCTGGGCTCACACATACAGACATTCATTCACACACCAGGACAGTTATTAGAGAAGCCAATTCACCTACCCTCCATGTTTTTGGACTGTGGGAGGAAACCGGAGCCCCCGGAGGAAACCCACGCAGACACGGGGAGAACATGGAAACTCCACCCAGATGGGACTTGAACCCAAGATCCCAGCGCTGGGAGGCGAACGTGCTAACCACCAAGCCACCGTGCCGCCATTTCATATCAACATCCTCCTAATATGAATGAAAAAGAAAAAATGTATCATACAGGTCTACATTTGGACCACATACAAATTTGGCTATTTTATAAACACTCACTGGAAAGTTGGCAAATATGTTGCTTTGTCCATGATTCCATGTAGGAACAACATACATGTCTTCTATGTAAATGTCTTTGCCCTACAGAAAAAAACAATAACATAAAAATGAATAATGATACAGTAACAGCTGTAATCAGTTTAATTACTTACATGTTGCTGAACTGATTCACAAATCATTTTCATGCAGGCATTCCCAATCTACTTGAAACATACAAAGTTCATCATGGAAGAAATATGAAAACAAATATGACATGACTTCTCCCTTCTTTCTTCCCAGTACTTGCATGACAATACATGTATCTCTGTAACCCCAAGCTCCAGACATATTTACTTGTGAGGCACAGGGGCCCTTCTTTCAAAATTAATAATAATATTTAATAATAATAATACTTTATTCTTATAGAGCGATTTTCTAAAACCCAAAGACACTTACACATTGGTATAGAAACAATCAACACACAAACAATACAGGTTCAACTGTTACAGAGAAATATTAAACCAGCAGTACTATTATTTCTGCTCTGGCTTTTCCTGTGTTAAGCATGTAGCTTAGCTACAAACAACAACTATTAGTCAGATATTACTGTGTGCCCAAACAAAGAATTAATATTTGTACTAATCACCTTACCAGTTGCTTCTGGATAGGATCTCAATCTTTTTCCCCAAAGCTTAACTCTCTCTGAATAGCCGACTGTCAACATTGCTGTCGGGTGCAAATTAAAACATCCAGTGAATATTGTTGCCAATTACGATATGCTTCAAACTAAAATGAATAAGATGACAAGAGCACCATGTGTTCCCCCCACCCCTTCCACAGGCATTACTGAATACTTGTCACACAAGTATCCATTGGACCAGCCGTGGAAGTCTGTGAGGATACAGGATTTCCTAAACCATAAATTAATATCTCAACAATACAATACAATGAGTAACAATGCTTATAATAAAATTGCCTAACAAAGAAAGTTTGTTTTAAAATGACCAATATCAGCAGCACCCACAAACACTATGTGAAATGTAACTTACCTAAAACAGCCCAAATCTTTGGAAAATCTTGTCATATGTTTGCCTCGACTTAATTTCCACACACACTACATAATGTCCTAACCACCTGAACATTTCAAATAAAATCCCAAAGATGTGTAAATAGCTGTATTTTTTCAAGGAAAATAATGGCCAGTAAAACACTTCAAAAATAAAAATATTATAAATATTGTTTTCACCTTCTGCTTGTAGAGTTCTTCTCTGAGTTGGTCTTTCATTTCATCAATCAGCACTTCAGCTGATTTTGTTGGATGGAGTTTTTCAAATTCTGTGTTAAGGACAAAGTTTGAGCTGCAAGTTTTTTGCCTATCCATGGAGCCCAAAAGTGAAAAGCTGTTGGAACTGCAAATGGAATTCCCCTTGGGAATATTAGAACACAAGAAATATGTAAATATATCTCAGATTTGAAATAAAGTCACATATTGAGACATGTAAACAGAGCCATACCAAGTCTTCAAGTGTTAGTTCATTTTTAAATTCTGCAGTCACTGAAAAATTTGTAACATATTTTATAATTGCTTATTAATATTTCCTTGCATTACTTGTTTGCAAATCCTCGACAAATCCTTTCCATTGCAAGTGACTCTCCACTGAAGCTGTCTGGGGTTTGTGTAATGTCACTTGCTGAAAAAAAAATAATAGAAAAATATTAGAGTAATCTGGACTGTAATTAACATTTAAATCATAACAACTGGTGGATGATCACCACAGGTCACACAAGAGTACTGATAATCATGTTCTGTAAGTGTCTCAAAGTGGAGATAGCCATGGAGAACTGTATCAACTGAATGGAACTGTACACCTGTAGACTTAAAATGGAAAAACATATACACTGTAAACATATACACTGAATACAAAGTAAACATATACACTGAAGACAGGCTACGCAGATATTATGCACTATAAAGACATATTATCCATCCATCCATTATCTGTAACCGCTTATCCAATTCAGGGTCACTGTCAATTCAGGGTCCAGAGCCTACCTGGAATCATTGGGCGCAAGGCGGGATTACACCCTGGAGGGGGCGCCAGTCCTTCAGACATATTATATATTCTTTTATTCATTCATTCATTATCTGTAACCGCTTATCCAATTCAGGGTTGCGGTGGGTCCAGAGCCTACCTGGAATCATTGGGCGCAAGGCGGGAATACACCCTGGAGGGGGCGCCAGTCCTTCACAGGGCAACACAGACACACAAACACATTCACACCTACGGACACTTTTGAGTCGCCAATCCACCTGCAATGTGTGTTTTTTTTGGACTGTGGGAGGAAACCGGAGCACCCGGAGAAAACCCACGCGGACACGGGGAGAACACACCAACTCCTCACAGACAGTCACCCGGAGCGGGAATCAAACCCACAACCTCCAGGTCCCTGGAGCTGTGTGACTGCGACACTACCTGCTGCGCCACCGTGCCGCCCTATTCTTTTATCATCTTTAGAATTATTATTAATGTGCTAGTTAAGATTGTCAGAAGTATTAAGTCGTACTAATAATATGATATCTAGTTTGATATGACAAAATTTTACTATGGTTTTTATGCTAAATAAGCAAGCTAATGTTAGGATAACAGTTCGTTTTGAAGCATGATGTCATAAACGAACAGATAACAACTTTTAATGTTTTGTAGACTAAGTTAAGCTATCACACACTGTCTAGTTATCTATGCTGTATAATGAAAAAACGAGACTGTTTATAACATTAAATATACACAACTTTATTCATGTTCTATACTCACACTCCAAGTGTTATCGATGACGTCAACCGCTGTGAGCAACGCAAGGCTTTTTGGGAAAAGAGGACAAGCAGAAGAGAGTGGATACATAAACATTGCAGTGTTGTGAATGTTATCCAGCATAAAACACAGTGAAACTCTGTGAAATGGTGAAAAGGTTGTTGTATTAATAACTGCCATAATGATTCTCACGACTCGAGTGGAAAACCAATTACAAATGGAGTGCTGCTTTTTCGATTTTCCAGATTGGAAAATAAAACTGTGGAACAAGTTGGGGAACATAACTTGTGGTAGCTCGTTTAAATCAACTGTCAATTTTATGTTCATACGGATATGGATCCGTTACTAACTTTTATTTTTTCTATATGACGATCCTTTGTGATCTTCTTCAGCTTATTCCTATAAGGCAGTGGTTCTCAAACTTTTTAGACCAAGTACCATTTATTATTAAATCAAAGCCCCCAAGTACCACCCATGAATCCTATTGATCCTGTCTTGCTTGAATAATAGTAATTTACATGCATTAAACAAAATTATTCTAAAATTACTAAACATTATAGAAAGCAACAAACAATTAGGCCTAGACAGAATGTTTTAAAGACGATTATATTTATGAGAACATATACAATTTTGGGGAAATAAGCATTTTGAAAGAAACGACATGAAGAGAGATAAATTTAATGTGTGCTTTAATAGATTATAGGTGAAAACAGCACAGCGCTTGAAGCAGGTGCTCCCAGCGGCCACCAGCACTTTTATCAGTAGGTGAACGAAACGCGGTGCTTTTTTTCATCGTTTTATTCGGTTGCTATGGAGCTGGTCCTCTGAAATGGCGAAAACTATCCACAATGCAATGCGCTGTTACGTAGTTGGCCATTCTTTATAGGATCTCTTATGAAATTAATTGATCAATTCACACTGAATTATGGAATTTACACTGGATTATGAACATCTGCCTGCATCTATACTCACTGTCCTCCACTGACCATACAGGAGCACTCTGCAGTTTTACAATTACAGACTGTAGTTCTTAAGTTTCTTTGCATACTTTCTTATCCTCATTTCACCCTGCTCTTCATTTGTCAGGATCCATACAGGACCACCACAGAGCAGGTATGATTTGGATGGTGAATCACCTAAATATCTAGGTGACTTTATATACTGAGATATAGTAGAGGACATTTGAATATAGTATGTGCTGCATGACAATAGGTAGTGTCGCTGTCACACAGCTTCAGGGTTTTGGGGTTATGGGTTAGAGCCCCAATCTGGGTGACTGTTAGTGAGGAGCTCGGTTTTATCTCCCTGTTTCCATGTGGGTTTCCACTGGGTGCTCTAGTTTCCACCCACAGTCCCTGAATACTAATATAAAACAATGACACGTATTACACCTCTAGTCCCAGCTTTTCTGGAGTTTGTTGCAGTCTTCAAATTCAAGTTCAAATTCATATTCTGTGTATATTTAAAATATACAGTCTTTTACAAGTGTTCTATAAAAACATTGGAAATATTTTTTTTGTTTCTTTTGTCCTCTGAATATATTTTCAAGAGAATTAACAAATCTCAGACTCTTTTTTAATTGCATTTAATTGCATGTGATTGCAGATGACAAGAAGCTGCTGCCTTTACAAAAATATTCAAATATACATTTACAGGTAGAAACACAAAACTAAGTTGTGAACAACTATTAACTCATTATATACAGATATCTGTAAAATATTCAGTCATTACATCAGGAAAGAACATAAACATCAGTTAAGTCAGCCCTAAATACTGCAGTGTTTATTGCATGAACATTTTAACTGACTTTTTCAGCAGGCTTACTTTAATCAGTAACCAGGTTTCCTTTGGTATAATTCTATTTCACATAGTGTATCAGTGGTTTTCAATTTGGTTAATTAAATAATTATTTGGTTAATTTTTTAACAATAGCAAAACAGGATCTGCCCGTGTATTTTGCAAATACTGTATTTCCAGTTTAAAAACTATTATTTTAAAATGTTCATTTCTTACAATAAGATCCAAAGTGAAAGAAACTTTCTCAATACATTATCAGATGTCTAGTCAAAATGTCATATAATGAATTGCTTATTTAGGTTTCATTTGTCTTACACTTTAATAATTGTTAATGTTATCCACTTGTTAAGTGTGATGCTATGTGTGACGTTTTGCCATTTCCAGGACCAACCGCGCCTTTGGTCCCATGTCATACATTCATAAGGTATGTGTTTGAATAAAACTGAATATCTCAATCAATTCTGTTATCTTGGCTCAGGGGTTCATTGAAAACAATAAATTAAATGTAAAAAGAAGCAAATGTGTCTTTGGCAGCACTGTTTGTACTTTTGTAGCTCATTCTGATCTGTTTGTACTGACTGTGCTGCTCCGCCTCTGGAAGCAGAAGGTGAGCAGGGAGAAAGAGCTGCTGCAGCTCCGTCTCTGGGACCAGTGGACCCACAGAGACAACGATGTTTCCCACAGCTTTGTCTCTGAGAGCCGAGGAACCATGGAGAGTGTGGTGTCACCCACAGTGTTGTCTCTGAGAGCCGAGGAACTGCAGAGAGGTGGGGGTGGGGGGGGGGGGACTGTCTCTTGTTGCTCTGTAGTGGAAATAGTATGCACACTTTGCGGTGGCATTAGCACTACATAGCGGAGTCAATGATAATCAATGATTATTTTATTAATAATTAATTATTTAATTCATTTTGCTAAACTCCATGTATGGGAGCCATTAACTAATATGTAGTGTCCTTAGCTGTCTTAATGTTAGCTTAGACAAGTAGGTCATCTTCACATATTATACAGCAGAATTAGCTAGAATTAACTATTATTAATGAATTACCCGCCGTGGGTTCTTGACTCTGAAGTGGAATCTGAACTAGAAGTTATAATTCCATACAAGAAAGGGGCACCAATATAGATCCAATATGCTGGTATGAGTGTTCCCCTTACTTTAAAAGTATCTGTTAACTAGGAAGTATTGTTATCAAAGGAAATTTTCAAGGGTAGTAATTCATGCAAATACTTAAAAACAAATCTTTGCCTTAGTGATAATTACTTGATAAGCAGGGTGTTCCTCTATAGTTAAGCTAACTACTAAAAACTCTGATTTAACATGACTAGTGGGTATAGGCCTGTTAGGCATTGAATGTGAGCATTATCACATGATTGCTGAAGAAACACAGAAAAATATGTATTCCAGAGTGAAAAAAAAATATTTTTAAAACCCCCCTTTTGAATCGTTCATCATGGCTTTGTGGTGTATGTTGTGTATACACTGTAATATATATATATATATATATATATATAATATATATATTTATATATTGTTTGTAGCGTTTGACCTTATTCAAACTCTTCTGATTGCTGACGTTTTGACTAATGATAATAATTGTTATGATTGACTTAAATGAGAAAAACATTAACAAGTAGTTAGAGAGTGAATTCTGTCATCGCTACGTGAGTTCTTCAGGATTTTCAGACTTTTAGTGAACAGACTCCACACACTGTTATTTCAAACAATGGTAATATTTTATTAACAGAAAAGAGAGTATTTACTAGACGTAGCACGACCTTAGGAATTCTCACTGGATCAACGCAGGTCAAACTAGTTCGAATCTAAAGATAGGCTAGGCGATATGACTTGACTAATGTGTTACTAAATGAGATTTAATTAATGTATAAATGTATCAAGAGACTTAATTACGCATCAGCTTCTGAAAAGTGAGTAAAGTTTGCTTGCTTACTCTTTTTACCTTTTTCACCGAGCCATCGGGTCCCACAGTTTCAATCTCCGTTCTCCGTGTTTTTGCTTCTTATCCTCCCCGTGTCATTGAAGGTAGGCTCGCTAGAAAGGGGATTCCTTCCAGGTTGAGTCAGACACTCTTGGCCTTAGACGATATGACGTCAGCCGGGGGATCCCCTTCACGGAGAACTGCTGGCCTGGCTGGATTGTCCCCTGAGTGAGGGGGGCGTCTCAGAGTCGTTCGCTTGTTACTCGAGTCTCCAGAAGTGATGCCCTCAGAAGTCAGCTTATAACGCTAATGTATCCGCTATCAACTAATCTCAGGGGTGATATCTTATTCTGACCAAAATAAGTTTCACCTGCTTTGATCAGTCGTGAGATTAAACTTAGATTGGGCGATAAAACATAAACACGATTATACAAAGATTACTTAGAGTTACTCAACGTTACGTTGTAGTATCTGTATCACACTGCTAACTTGCACAAGGCGTCCCTTGGAGCTGAGTGCGGTCCTTCTTAGAGTCTTTGAGTCGTTTCGTCGGCGTAAGGAAGAATGAAGAGCGTCACACTTGAAGAGTGAGCGCAACGTGAGAAGGTTGCTGGAGAGCAGGAAAAGAGAAGAGCTCTGGGAGGAGCAGAAGCGAGAGCCAAGGGCGGAAGCGAGAAGCGCGAGAAGAAGTCGGGCACTCTCTTTTCAAAGGTGGCGCGGTCACGCCCAATTGGGAGGTATCCTTCCTTTGATTGGATCCTGGGTCTGAGGCTCACGTGACTTCACAAAAAACTTCGCAAAAAGATTCACGTATACACAAAAATTACTTATACATATTTGTGGTATAGCACAATGAGTGTCCTGGATTATTAATATCAAACATCTACGTATATATATCTTGGGTATTTTACGATTACATCCCACTACAATATTATGCTAGAAGTTAGATACTAATTCGTTTTCCTAATCAGAGACAGAAACTTTCCTTCATGATTGAAACAGTAATACACATCACTTCATTAGTTGGTAGACGTTCACCTGAGAATAACAGAGGGTGACATTAATACATATTTGCATAAAACATATTTATTAAAATTCGATTAAGTCTATATGTATTTAGACGGCCGCAGGGCGAAACATGGTTTTGCAACTGTCCACTTGGGGTCGCTGTTAGTCCATGCTATTCGTCCTGTGCGGATGAGTTAACAGGAGTTCAGGGCGAGGTCAATCCTGTTAGCCATCTGTTGATTTTTGCAAGAGATAACCAGTGAGCCATTTAGGTGCCAAGGGCCATAAAAGGGTCCTTTTTAATTCTGGTCTTTACCACTTTGTTTGATCTTCTTTTTGCCTAAGAGCATCATAAACTGGGTGTGTTATCTTTCCAATTCTGAAGACGACGGAGGGGGTCATTGGAAAGTGTCTTGGTCAGTCTTTGATGTAGACATTATGTGTGTGCGTGTGTGTGTGGGGGGAGGGGAGCAGAGTCTGTACGCACACACACAATTCTGTGGAATGTGGGGTTCTGTTCCAAAAAATCCTTATCAGAGTGGAGAGTCTTTCATTCAGAACTTTTCATTTCTTTATTCGATCCATACTCCACTACAGCTTAATGAATTAGCTGTGCATGGCGATGGACAGCGATACACAAGTTAGAATGGAATACAATGCTTGAAGTAGAAATAAGAATTTTTATTTCTAGATTTAGGACCTTGTGTGGGTCTGACTCATGTGGCAGGAGCTTATGAGCCTGTTTCTCACTTTTCATGAACTTTTGGGCCAGTTTAACTGAGTTGTACTTTTGCAACTTGTCCCCCCTTTTCAGCCTTTCATGGAACACATTTTGGCCATTACCATTTTTGCATCCCCTTTTTGCTCTTTTCCAGTCTCTGCTGGCGGACTGCAAATGCGGCTCTGAGGGGTTTTGCAAGCTGCCCTTATCTTGTTGTGTGTTGTATGTATTTTGCTGGACTATGTGATGTTTCACTTTAATCCCTTTTTATCCTGCACTTGGGAATTGAATGAAACCTGGTTTGTCAGGTCTTTTAATTTATCTCTTTCTGGAGGCCATTTGGGATCCAAATGGGTGTTAGCAAAAGGGACTGTTATTGCGTGGACAGTCATTTGTTCATCATGAGCTGAGATTCTCTGGCTCATGGCATCCTTTGTCATTGTTGGAGTGTGAAAGGTGTTACTAGTCTCTGTGTACCTGGTGTTTAGGTGACAGGACTGAGCTTCAAGGTGATGTGAGTGTGAGATGGGCAGGGGTTTGTGAACCTGGCCCCAGATTTTCAAACACTTGAAGTCAATCAGTGGTTCAAGCCTGTTGAGCAGGTCCTTGCCAATAAGGAAGGGAATGTTTTCGATAGGAGACAAATATACAGGGTGAACCAGACTTATGGGTTATTGTAATGAGCACTCTTGCCACAGACTTTATTTTGATACCAGTGTATGAATAAGGCACAATTTGGAGGGAACAGTTTTGTAACTGTAATCTCCGTGGTGCGTGGTCTGCTGCAGCTCACACTTCATCAAAGAGTGTGGATGACATCAGAGTGATGTCTGATGCAATGTCCAAGAGAGCTTCTTGTACAAGCTTCTTTTCCAGGACTGTGGTCAGGTTTAATCTACGACCCCCCCCTTTCTGTTAAATGGCCCAGGAACTGTGGTGCAGGTGGATCACCTTGAACAACCGTGACATTAAGAGGAGTCTGATTTTCACCCCCCTTATTAAATTGGTCAGACTTGCAAGTCTGAATTGCAGGGGTCCTTGGGACATGCCATTCACCTGAGGTGTCTGAGAAGAGGTCAGCTGTCTGACGCTCCTTTTTACACGGTTGCGAAAACACCTGTTCCGCGGTTACTGGAATTTCTGTGTTAATTCCAGATACTTCAGACTCATTCACATCATCTGAGCTTTCTCACTGGTGCCAGTTCTCATTAGTCGAGTTAGGACAGGGGCTTTTGTCCAGGGTTTTGTCGCGTGTGAGAGAGTTTTGGGACCATCCGTGGTCCAAAATATTTTCCTTGGGTGCTGGATTCTCATGCCTACTAGCGGTGAATTTATTCTGAGGGTGCCCTGACATTAACTGATTAACACAGGGGTTTAAGTGACCAGTAAGGACTGGAGTGAGGAGAACTCCTATTGGATTGTAAAGGTTTATTATTCCCGATTTTCTGTAAGCCTGTGAGATGAAACGGGTTTTGGATACCACGATTCAGCTAGGGGCTTCGTCTAGCTCCATGGGGGAAGGCTGAGTGTAACGGCAAAAATTTTATGCCATTTCTGGTTGTTGATTTAAAGTTTGCTGGTCTTTTAAAAAGCCGTTGAGTGCTAAGTCACGCAGCTGTTTGCTAGACAAGGTGCGTGGACATGCTGCAACCCCTAGGTAATAACTAGTGTTGGGATGGAGATTTAGAACAAACTGTGTTTTGAAATCCAACTCTTCTTCCATTCCTGGTTCATTTCGGGGCCCGAAATAAGCTTGTCTAAGGCGGTGATAGAACTGATGGGGTGACTCCTGCCTTTGTTGTTTAACTTGCAGTGCTGTCATCAGTCCTGCCTGTGACAGCTAATTGTAGAACTCCTTCTCCAAAGCATCACAGAGCACATCATATTGTCTCTTGACATAGTTAGGTTGCAGTTCAATGAAACTGCTGACTTCCCTGCTGGATGTCATTCTGATCAGGTAGATTCTGTCATCAACCATGACTCCGGGGAACCTTTGCAAAAAGAAATCTTTGTCTATTAGGTATGAATAGATTTCATTGGAGCCATCCGGCTTTGGCTCGAAGCAAGTTATGTGGTGCGCGATTCTGTCCAGGTCCCTGTAGGAGGGAGTCTGGTACTGTATTGAGGGCACATAGCTAAACTGAGAGAACCTATATTCAGCTGTGTTTGGGAGGATTCTGTTAGCCTCCAGTGGTGGAGCTGGTGTAGAGGCTGGTGGTGCTGGGAAAGGTGACTCAGGAATACCTTTGGACTTTGGAATCTGCAGCTCCCTATAAATGTGAGTGGTTCTCTGTTGGTTGCTAAATAGCTGTGAGCGTACCTTCTCTAGCTCTGCTTTAGCAATGTTTAGTTTGCTTTCTGTCTCTGACTGCAGGTGCTGAGACGATTGGAGTTCATCTTTGACTGCAGCAAGTTCTGCTGTTTTTGCATGCAGTGCCATTAAACGATCAGCATTTCTGATGTTCTCCATTTCTGGGCTCATCATTTGTGTTTTTACTGCTTCTATTCTATGTCCTAGAAAGTGTGTTTAAGTTCTTCTATTGCTATTGTAGCCATTTGGCTGGCTACCTTTATTAAGTCCTCACCTTTAGGTTTCTCCATTAAATGGAGGGCCATTAATTGTGACATCATATTTGCCATGTGAGAGGGCTCAGCGCTGTGGATCATGGCTGTATATTCTGACACTGTGGCTCCTGATGAGCTTGCTAATTACAAATACACCTCAGTCAGGGGTCTTACCACTGATGCTTGATGACTGGGTTGCGTGTCAGATTTAATACTAATTAATGTTTAGTTAGATGTGCAGTTTTAATTTATTTCACCTCAACCAATATAAATTTTATAATCTGTAATTGGTTACTTCCACTTATGGAAGAATGAGTAAAGGATAGAATCAGTACAACAAATATAGCTTACAATTTCTATGTGAATTTACTATACTCTATGAAAGACAACTGCATTTAATTAACTTGCACTTACATAAGTCATACACAAGAGTGCACCAGAGAAACTTTAAATGCAGTAACGCAAGTCATGCGAAAGGGGGCACTATAAATTGACTTCAGTTGCAATAGCACAAGTCATACACAAGGGTGCATCAGAGAAATTTTAAATGCAGTAGCGCAAGTCATACGAAAGGGGGCACCATAAATTGACTTCAGTTGCAATAGCACAAGTCAGCCACAGGGCTCCTGGTGTTTCCAGGTCTGGGTCAGTGGCGACACCTTATTTACTTAACTCCTCCCCCTGGGGTAGGTTCACTGGTTTGACGTAATTTAAACCATTCCAGTTCAGACACTGAAGGGAAAACACACCATTACCAGTCTTAAAACAAAACAGGGACCTTTGTTTGTGCCGCTTTAGAGCGAGTTCACTATTCACGTTGTTTTACATATTCAAGGCACAAAATTCTGCGTGCAATTATGAGCACGGGACTCATTGTCTCACTACTTATGGGTTGAATCTACACTTCTCACAAACAATTCCTGCATTTTTGAACGTATTATAACAAGCGGTTTATCGGAGGTAAAAAATTTGCCGATCAAAAGCTGGAATTCAGACTTTTGGGCGATTCAGAACGCACACATACACGGAGATTCGTGCGTAGTGATTAATTTAACCTCTCACGGGTGTGTCATACGCTTTTCATGCAGGAGATTACAGTGACGCAGCACAGCTGATAAACCCACAGTATTACTTCACAATTAGGCGCACAGTGGCAGCCTAATAATTTCACGAATGAAAAGCATGTTCACACTAATCATTAAACCAAAACAACAGTGAAATGACAATCATCGCTCACATTCCAGGCTTAATTTAGGAACAGATCCTAGTTATGAATTAGAGGGGACAATTTTGCGGGGTAGAAACACACCTTATATAATCAGCTTTGTAAGTCTTGAATGTCTGAATGTGTCTGTGAGCTCCGTATACCGTTAGAAAGCGCAGATCCTACCGTTTCTAAAAATAGCGCTCTTATCGAGGTGCTGTGAAGCCTCTGGGAGTAATCCAGTGTGAAAAACCACCTAAAAATCAAGGTGCTCCTTCAAAATTTGTGTGTCATGTTCGTCATGAGAGATTTTAATGATATTCGCTATAATCAGAAATAAGGCGTTTACTTTCAGTTTCGTTTTGACTCAAATGACGTCATCTCACGCTGTCTCTGGGCAGAAAACTATGAGTCATCAGTAAAAACATATTCCTATTATTGATTTATAGGTTTTCAAGGTTTTTGTAGGTTTCACATCAAATAATAATGCATTAGATCAACAAATATAAACTAAAAAGCTTAAATAATTCTTTATTGTGTTTTTTTTTAATCTTTAATAGCTATATACATAGGGTTCATAGGGCTACAGTTGCAAGGAACCAGTTCTGAGACCTGTATCTTAAACAGGCCGCCCTTATCGCTGAAGCACAAGGCTGCGCTTAACTCATTAGTGTGCGATTTTCTTGTACAGGTATCATAACTTCTGATCACGACTATTAATCAGAGGCCCTACGTTGGGCGCCAAAATTAAATAATATATGCCATCGGAGCTGGTGGCGTTCTGAAGGTCTCTGTGGGGATTGTTCGTCGTCGCTGATCTTCTGCCTTGTGAGAGAGAGACACGTCCATGCAGGTCTCGCCTGGGGCCTCATCTCAGAAGATCATTCTAAAGGTGCATGCGGCCGTCCTCTTCGTGGCGTTGTCATCGTTTTGAGGGTCAGAGGTCTAAGGTTGCCTTCATGCTCTGGGTGTGGCATTCGCTAGGATTAAACTATAGCTTTTCTTAATCTGTAGTTTCTATCTGGACCACGCTTCAAAGGTCCAAGGCTGTTTAAGAAAGCCATGAGTCTGACGCCTGCAGAGTCATTTCAAAAACTCAGGTCATTTTACACTTTACTCTTGAAAAAGGCTAAAAGAGATAACGCCCCAAGTGTCTGGAGCCTTGAAGTGAAGAGTCGATCAGCAGAGAAAAAGAGGAAGCCTAAAAGCCCCTGTCATTTGGCACCACAGGTTTTTAACCAGAGTTTAGAAAACCCGCCCTGAATACCTGATTCATCCTCAATGAGGGAGAATTGGAGCTTTTCTTCCTCCTGATTGGATGTTTTCTGTACCTTGATAGTGGCATCACATAGAATTTATGACACTTGACAAGACAAAGACTTGGCCATCCCTGGTGAGTGAATATCCCAGGATTCTGAATCATACTTTGCAAGATTATATGTTAACACAAAGTAATATCATTAAGAAAAAGACAACCATATTCTATATAATTATTAACCAACTAAACACATAGTATGTGGCTACCTTGGTTTTACATAAATTCATATAAACAAAAATGACTTTAAACACATGTAAATTAATCCCACCCATTTTGACTGTCCAAATGGCATTAATTTCAAACAGTTGTGCACATATGTAACTTCAAATTGTTTTAAACCAATGGGAATTATGTTTTAATTAAAGTTAAACTGATCGTCAGGAGTGTCTCTCTGCATCCTGCTTTTGAGAAGAGTTCCATGATCCCCCAAGACTTGGTCATAAACTTTCCTTGAAAGGACCTATAGAGTCAGTTTTATGACTCTCTGACACAGACAGCCAGGCACCAATTTGGGGTCAGTTCTTTCTGAAAAGCTTATCTTCAAATTCCAATCTTGCTTGGTGTGTCTCTGAAGCGTATATCAAATACTCTCGGAAAGTCACAATTTCTTATTAGAAATTAATACATATTCATCATATCATACTACAGCTCCATCTCTGGAAGCAGAGGGGCCATGGAGACAGATATGTCTCTTGCTCATGGTGAGTGTCAGTGTTCTAACTAGTAGATAAGGTTTGTACAGAAAGTAGCTAGATTTGGGGCAACTCTTTTTTTTTTTTTTTGTACTTAACTTGCCAGGAGGTCTGAAAAGTCACTAAATCTAGCGGCAAAATCACTAAGTGGGCCAAACTCTCCAGTGTTTTGGACACGGACATGACATTTCACAAGGATGATCCAGATTTTATCCCAAATATAGCCACTGAAATTCCCACACTACAAAGCTTGGAGGGTGACACCTGAAGTATGCTTCCTTTGATTAGAACCAAGCTTTAATCAGGAGGGTCTAAGTGTAAATGCCTCATATTAGCAAATGTTTTAACGAGGTACAGATAAAGCAAAGCCACAATGTTACTTACAGTAGCAGGTCCCAAATAAACTCAAATATAGGCTAGTATAATCAATGTTCATTTTTTCTATAGTTGTAATTCTGTTTAATAACCTACATGCCTGAATTTGAAATTTGACAACAGAAATAATTTCTCAATTAAATTTGTATTTACTTTCATATAAGGATATATTATAAAAAAATTATCAGGTTTTTTTTTAACCCAGAGCCAATTAAAACTAATTAGAAAGTTTTCTTTAAACTGTAAAAATCCTCTCACCTGACTAGCCTTTGGACGAGCTGCTGCCTTACAAAACAAATGTTGAATATCATCTACAGGTAGAAAAACAAATCTCATTATATACAGGTATCTGTAAAATATACAGTCATAACCTCTGGAAAGAGCATAAACATCAAGTCAGTCTGCCCTAAATACTGCAGTGTTCATTTTAGGTTAATTAGTTTGTATTTAATGCCATACGTGCCCATAGGGCCACATTCATGGCAAGAGAGGTAGTAAGATGTAACTGACTTACTAATACAGTTTTACTTCAGATATGTTGAGACTTGTAGTGATGTCTAAATTGCAGTGTGGTGAACATGGATGAAAAGGTGAGGGTTCACTCAGCAAGGAACAGCCAGGACTCGAATATAACTCACACCACGATAAGAGTGGTACCAGAAAAAGAAAACAAAGTCATTAAAAATATCAGGCTGGGACTAAACAGACTAGTTTGTCTGTATCACAGTCCCATCTACTTCACTGACTAACAGTAGCCAATTACTGTCAGAGACTGTGAAGTCTCATAGACATCCAATCTTCTTTTAGCTGTTGATCTACCACTTTGTCTATTCCCTCTAACTCTCCCTTACTGCAGGCTTCTATCCCCTTTTATTAACTTAGCCCCACCGTTCTTCTAATTGGAGTAACCCAACTCTGGCTAAGGGGTAACAAAGTTAACTGCAGGAGGACATTCATGCACAACCATAAAAGTATTGACAGATATTAAATGCACATCTTATTCCTACTTCATATGTGAGTATTTACATATATACATAATTTTTAACTTGTTTACTTTTTCTCTTTTACAGGTTCCCGGATTCAGTTCTCTTCCCCCTCTCTATACTTCACCGTGGGCCCTTCAGCTAGTACAAAGAGAGACAAAAATTTGCTACCATTCCCCCCAGGAACAGGACCAGAGACACAGGGTAAGTAATAATACATGCATATATTCATTATTATAAATCCCACAGTCTTGGTGATGGGTCAGAGTGCTGATGCTTTCGTATTGTTGAATAATTCTGTTATCGACTTTGCTGTTAGGATCTGTTGCCTCTCATGTCCCAAATCAATACAGTCCAACAGTAAATGTTTTATCGTAAGCTGAGTTTGGCATGATGCTCAATATTGGGCTGTATCTCCCTTTACTAGATACATATAAGTTAATTTGAGGATTTGGCAATATTTTCATGGGTGCAACCCACATACTCAGCTTTACTACTCATCCCACAAATGCATGTTTAATAAAGAAATTAGCAGGCTTTTCAAGGGTATAGGATTTATTGCCAAGATTCATTGTTACAACAAAGAAATAATCTACCAAACACAAATTTCCTTACTTTTTTGTGTTATGTTTACTTCCCCAAACAAACATCACTCTAAAATATTTTTTTTTCTATAATTCCCAATGAAATGGATCACAAAATGACATTGAGAAGGTACTTTCTAGGCTGATCATTATGTTTATAATTTAATAATTAATCCTATATCCTAATTTACTGCTATAGTTCCCTATATGATAGCATGTTTTAACGTGTGTTAATTTGATATAGATGTGCAGATAATATAAAATATCATTCTTTAATGTTCTTAAACTTTAAACGTGCATCACACTCACTTCAGCGCGGCTGGTGTCTGCTGCTAACTTCTGAGAATTATTGAGAGGCTCCATGATTGAGAAGGGTCTGGCTGCAGACATAAGCTGTTTTAACATTAAATTGTGAGACTGGATTTACATTAGATACCTGCAATTAACCGCTTATCCAATTTAGGGTCGCGGGGGGTCCAGAGCCTACCTGGAATCATTGGGCGCAAGGCAGGAATACACCCTGGAGGGGACGCCAGTCCTTCACAGGGTAACACAGACACACACACATTCACTCACACACTCACACCTACGGACACTTTCGAGTCGCCAATCCACCTGCAACGTGTGTTTTTGGACTGTGGGAGGAAACCGGAGCACCCGGAGGAAACCCACGCGGACACGGGGAGAACACACCAACTCCTCACAGACAGTCACCCGGAGCGGGAATCGAACCCACAACCTCCAGGCCCCTGGAGCTGTGTGACTGCGACACTACCTGCTGCGCCGCAATTAATTTATGACAAGACATAATTCTAAATTAAGATATCTCTAATTATATTTTGACTAGGCACATTAACAACTTGAGATATCTTTAATTACATTTTGACTAGTGTAAATGATGTCAAATTTACCACTGAATTCAATGGAAGCTCCAATTCAAGATGTCTGAATTTACCTAAACTTACATTTCAGATATCTACAGTTAAATTATGACTAGTCAAAAAGTTTATTAGAGATATCTTGCCTTTTGTTCTGACTAGTCATAATTAAAGATCTTAACTAAAGATCTTAAATTCCCCCTATATTAAGGGTATCTGTAGGATTTAAATTATGAGTAAAAAAATTTTCACTCGTAAAAATTATTAATTCTTTTTAATTATTCATTCTAAAAATGTAATTCTTACTAGTAAAACTTTCACTAGTAAAAAAAAATAAACTCTTGATATTAAAAATTAAATTTTTACTAGTAAAAATTGTTACTAGTGAAAATTTTATTTTGAATATCAAGAATTGAAATTTTCCTAGTTGAATGCTTACTGGTGGAAATTTATTTTTTGATATAAAAAAGAAATTTTCACTAGTAAAAAAGATCAATTGATGATATCAAAAATTGAAATTTTACAAGTGAATATTAAATTTTTGATAAAGATTTAAATTGTTACTAGTGAAAACTTAATTTTAGATATCAATACTTGATTTTTTTTATTTATTTATTTATTTTTAAACTAGAAAAATGTTTCCTCCATTAAAATGAATGGAGAAACTCTTGAATTATCACTAGTAAAATAACATTTTTACAAGTAAATTTTACTGTTGATATCAGAAATAAAATCTTCACTAGTAAAAACATTTTTGATATCAGATATTTTATTTTTACTAGTGAAAATGTAATTTCTGCTATAAAATTTAATTTTCACTAGTGACAATTGAAATCTTACTAGTAAGATTTAAATTCTTACTAGTAAAAATAACTTTTTACTAGTAACACCTGAATTTTCACATGTGCAAATTGAAATCTTGATAATGAGAAAAAGTATTAAAAGCTAAAATGGCTTGCCATACTTATTCGCCTATTATGGCAAGCCATTTAAGCTTTTAATACTTTTTTTTCTTTATATCAAGGATTCATACATACATACATTTTCTTTTCTGCTTCTCCATTTTAGGGTCGAGGTTATATCAAGGATTCAATTTACACATTTTAATTGTTACATTTACTAGTGACAATTTTAATCTTACTAGTAAAATTTCGGCTATCAGGAATTTTGGATATCAAATTCTGAAATTAAATTTTTACTAGTGATAATGTAATTTCTGACAAAAAAATTACATTTTTACTAGTGAGATTTTTTTCTGATAATTAAATTCTTACTAGTAAAATTTTAATTCTTACTAGTGATAATTCAAGAATTTCACCATTTTAATGGAGGAAACATTTTTACTAATAAAAACTCAATTCTTGATATCAGAAAATACATTTTCACTAGTGACAATAGAAATCTTACTAGTAAGATATAATTTCTTACTAACATAGCTTTTTTTTACCAGTAACAAAGGAATTTCCACATGTGTAAATTGAATTCTTGTTATCAAGAAAAAATTATTTAAAGCTTAAACCGCTTGCCCTATAGCCTTTTGTATTTCTGATATATTTAATGATAATTCTGACTGAATGTGATTGTAGATAACTTATTATTTAGTCAAATTTAGACTAGTCAAGACATAGCTGACTTATATAGCACATTTTCGCGCCATGTAAACGTTGCTTGGTCTGCATATTATATTGGATTTACGTTTTAGAGTAAAGTTAGCGTGAGTTGCTTTATTTTAGCTTGTTCCTTAAGTGTAGTTGCCTTTTTGGACTTGCTTCCTCTATAGAGATAACATCCAAGAAAATAAGCAAAATGTGTAATATTTCCAACCTCCGTGAAGCTGGCCCCTCATATGCTGAGAAACAGAATAAAAACGTGTTCTTTTGTTAGTGCTGCGTTTGTGCCGCTAAAATCATCGTTTGTGCTGGTACCGTTTTTGAAGAATTAGACATTATATCTTATTACCTGTTAAGGCAGCCCCATTAGTGGCCAAATCGCGCCAAAGTGGTCTCATTCGTTCGTGCCTCGTTTGTGCCGTTAAAAGAAACGCTAGTACAATTTTCCTTCTTGAGTTATTCAGCCATAAAGTTTCAACGAGTGACTTCACTCAGCCCCTCGTCAACGTCCAAATCGCTCCAAAGTGGTCTTATTCGTTAGTGCTGCGTTTGTGCTGGTTTGTGCCGTTAAAAAATTTGTGCTCATTTACTTCTTGAGTTATAGGCTAAGAAATATTTATTTAAACCGGTGCCCAGTAAACATTTAGCCGTTGATTCAACGTTGAAATAACGTAATGACTGCCGTCTTCAACCCAGCTAGCAAGTTAGATCTGGGCCGATTCTGGCTCAGGCTCGGCACTGTCGGCTGGCTGCCGTCTCGGCGTGAATGCGGCACGCCGTTTCTGGCCCAATTCTGGCTGCACGTTGGCACTGTCGGCTGGCTGCCGTCTCGGCGTGAATGCGGCACCCTGTATCTGGCCCAAGTCCGGCTGCACGTTGGCACTGTCGGCTAGCTGAGGCTCAGCGTGAATGCGGCACGGTGCATCTGGCCCATTTGCGGCTGCACGTTGGCACTGTCGGCTGGCGAGGCGATTGCTATTGCAGTTAGCACACTACACTGATCAGAGCATTTTATTAAATACTGCGTATTAATCGTATGTGGCCCACATCTAAAAATAAAAGAAAATACTGGTAACTGTCTGGAAAACGATGTAATAAATGTTAAATAAAATAATCATTGTTTTAACTTGTTAAATGCCATACAGTTATAGGTAAACTCTGTTAATAAATTGTAATATTTTAGAATATTGATGTAATGACTGGGACACGTGACTGATAATCTGTATTCTCTCTCTCTCTCTCTTTCTCTCTCTCTCTCTCTCTCTCTCTCTCTCTCTAGATATGCAGTGAGTTTCGTAGAATAACTGCCATCAACCTCAAGAGTCAGTTGCATGGTGCACTGGACACATGTGCCAAAACTCCTTAAACTGTACAGGAATAGAATGGCAGCCTTTGGAGGAGATGTCCAGGCCATTCTTGATAATCTAGATGAAAAGGTTTGTTGCTTATTTTAAGCACATTTGTTGCTACTGCATTTCAACATGATTGGGGCATAGGGATTGGAGGCTGAATAGACTACAGGTCATAGTGTGAAGGCTGTATAGTGTTGTATAATTATTCAATTTTGCCTACAAATTTAAAAAAAATGGCAATCATTTAAAAAATAAATAAATAAATATTGAGTTAGAAATACTATACAATAATAAAAAAAAGGTTTGCTCCAACTCATGTTTGGACCCTTTTTATCCATCTCAGCCCTCATTGCCTTTCTCTATTCATCCAAGGAATCCTCACTCAGCCCTGCAGGGATATATCGCAAACATCTTTGTAATCACAAAGCTCACATTTGAAGGTAGAACTTTGATGACATGTAGATACTTTACTATGACATTTTGAAAGATGACATCTCAAGGAACCAGCTGTTTTAAAGGAACACACACAATTGGAGTGAAAACAGGGCCAGCGTGTACCATGGAATCCGTGGCGTACTCTGTGGTGCTTTAACCGAACATCCGGGTCTTGGCTTGTGAAAGAGATTTTCCACTTCATCTAATGTATCCCTTTTTCCCTTAAAAATGAAAACAATATTAGTGTTAGTATTGTCAGTGTACACAAGTATAGTTTGTAAATGCAATTACAGAACCACAAACGATGTACCGTTATTTAATGTGTTTGTAATTTATTTACACACACACACACACACACAGACACACACACACACACACACACATATATATATATATATATATATATATATATATATATATATATATATATATATATATATATATATATATATGTGTGTGTGTGTGTATGTTTTTATTATTATTATTATTTTTACATTTAGCTAAATGTTTTGATAAACGGACATTACTAGGTACAGTGTTAGGTATAGTACTAGTGCTGTTAGACACCTACGAAGTTTTTAAAAGCAAAACAAAAAACAAACAGTAGGTTTGAACACTATTGTGAAATACCTAATGTGAAAAGTAATGAGAAACGTTTTTACCAAACTGATTCATGTCTGTGCATCTGTTGAACCGATTCAGACAATACGGCTATTTTTGTATCTTTTACGGCTTAATCTTGTAATAACATCCTGCTGCCTTCATATAAATATCAGACTAAAGGAGCGTTGTTGTAGACAGCTTCCTGAATTTTTCGTTCTACCTTAAACAGCTCAGCAAACACTGTGGAGGCTCAATATAATGTTACCTACTCCAGTATATAAGGTGGAACAGAAAAAAGCCAGCCAACAAGATGCCAACTTAACATTTTCAAAATAGAACCTAAAAGAAATTGCTCAGGCGTGTTACACAGCCTGTTTGAGTCTGTTACATTGGGCATTTGATTAAATGAAACAAACGGCTCATAACTGGAGGTGGCAAAGTTAGCTAACATAACAATGCCACGGCAATTTCCCTCACATATTCATGGCTTTAAGATAGTGTTAAAACTAGAAACGTAACTTTAAAATGCTTTGTGAACTAGTTATTTACCTCAATCTTGAACTTCTCCAAACTTCGAGCCACAACAAAAGAGAAGTCAACCGTCCTTCGCGCGTATTCCCGAACCTCCCACTGAGCATTCGCATGACAGAGCATGCGCATGTTTATTTTGATCAGTAACTTTTCCAAACAAATTTTCTCAACACATTTTTTTATGTTGTGCCTACAGGTTGATCAGAACAATACATTTCGAGTTAGATGAACTATCACACAATTGAGTTCTATTCCCAACACACTATTTCAAGTATAATCAACTAAATCTGAATTTTTTTACAGTCATTTGAAAAAAGAAAACGGTTCAATATTACCACGGTAAAGTTAGTTTTCTTTTCGATATTCGGTTTTCCGGCGTCAATAACTTTTCAAAATAAGGTTATATCTGACACAGAGTGACATATTCTGAATGGTACGGACACAGAGAACAATGCACAAATATTTGCTTATTATGATAATATTTGCTTTAACATAAAGATAAATGAGAAATCTGCCTCAAGCAAATCATGTGCAATCCTTATTTAATATATATATTAAAGCAAATATTTTAAAAAATAAAAAAGTTATGAAGCAGAGAATGTGAAAATTACTAGTCTGAAACCACCAGTGGTTCAGCAGAGCTGATAGCTTTTTTTATATTGTAGCAAATACTAAATAAATGGACAACTAATGTTCTCGAATGATAACAATTTTTGTACATTTTTTCATATTTTAAGCAAATTGTTATAGATTTATTGATTTTAAATTTTTAAAAAATGTAACAAAAATCAAGAATTTAATTTTATAGACAAACCAAAGGGTGTGCATGGTTAGTGTGATTAATGTCTACAATGCACAGCTGTATTTAAAGTCTTAATGTAACTTGGTTGAAAAGTTATTAAAAAATAAATTTAAAAATTAATTAAAAAAAAGATTTTTCCATCCATCAATCATTTTATTGATAAAATAAATCATGTGCATGATATCAAACACAATGTACACTTTATATTAAAAAAATAAAGGCTTAACATTTAAAAGAACAGATTCCAAAAACAGAATTACACAGTTAGAACTTTAACATCGTCTTTAATAAAGCTTTCTGCTTCACTACTTCTCACAGTGTCTGGTATCCTTCACTGTGTCCACAGTCCTCACTACCTGACCCCTCCTGGGTGAATCAGATCAGACAGACTGAGTGAGAGACTTACCTACCTAAATTCTGAATGTAACTGTTAATGAGAGGTCAGTATGAAAACACATTTGGTGTGCATTCTTCCCCATCACGCCAAGTATCTAACACGGCCAATCTGATGTTTATAAACACAGTGAAAACGAAGCTATTGAAGATTGTCACCTGTTGTTAGCGGCGACAGGAAAGTACGTATTTAATCGAAAAGAAAACTAACTTTACCGTGGTTTCAATATTAGGTATGTAACGTATAGCAGTTTATAAAATAACATACGTAACATTAACGATGTTAACTACATTTGGGCGATACCAAAATACTTATGTATCCGAAAATATAAGGTTAAGTTGAAATACTTACGGGATGAAGCTGTTCCCTGAGGCCGGTGTGAGCTGCTCGCGCGCCGCGGTCACAGAAAAGAGCACGAATCTTCATCATATTCTTCTGTGTTTTTACAGCGGTTCGCTTCTGCCACCTTCCGTTTTCTCATTCAGAGTTCATTCATTTTAAAGCTGTCGTCTTCAAAAACTTAAATAACAATTTCCTCCCTTCCGCAAGGCACCGTCTCCTTATTAACCCTATTTATCATAATCATTTCTGTCGTTCGTGTCCCAGTCATTACATCAATATTCTAAAATATTACAATATTAACAGAGCTTACCTATAACTGTTTGGCATTTAACAAGTTAAAATAATGATTATTTTATTTAACATTTATTACATCGTTTTCCAGACAGTTACCAGTATTTTCTTTTATTTTTAGATGTGGGCCACATTCTTTACATCGCCCCCTCCCCCCACTCCCCCAACACACACACACACACACACACACACCTCCCTCCCTTTCCTCAGAAAAGGGTACAATCAGGTTCATGGTGACATTACTGCTTTATTAAATAACTTACACTCTAAGAAAAAAGGTACATTATTGGTTACTAATTCATTATTAAAATGCAATCACTAACGAAAGAGACCACTTTGGAGCGATTTTGACGTTGATGATGGGCTGAGCGAATTCACTTGTTAAACTTTATGGCTGAATAACTCAAGAATTTGCACAAACACAGCACTAAGGAATGAGACCACTTTGGAGCAATTTAGACGTTGATGAGGGGCTGAGTGACGTCACTCGTTGAAACTTTATGGCCGAATAACGCAAGAAGGAAAATGGTACTAGCGTTTCTTTTAACGGCACAAACCGGTACAAACGAGGCACGAACGAACGAGACCACTTTGGCGCGATTTGGCCACTAATTAGGGGCTGCCTTACGTAACAGGTAATAAGATAATAAGATAAGAGGCCGCACACGGGGGACTCATGCACGCAATGACTATAATTCAGTTACCTGAAAATGTCTTTTTATAGTGGAATTTGAGATCTTTAATACTAATTCAGGATGTATGGCTCATCAGATGACGAATTCGCTGACATCATTAGAGATATCTTAAAAGAAATTCTGACTAGTCTAATTGTTTCTAGTCAAAATTATGTTGTAGATATCCAAAATTTAATTAAAGATAGTCAGACGAAAGCGATTTAATGTTAACAGCTTGCCACTCCTGTTGTCTTAGGGGGTGGGTGTGTTCAGAGAGCAGAAGCTGGCTGAACTTCGGACCCTGTCTATATAAAGAATTTCTTGAGGCCAATCGTTAAGAAGATCGCTTCACTGCGTCATAACTAATTTGCATAAAGTTCAGAAAATCTCAACTTGATTTTTTGCTCTGTAGCTGTGTCACTTGCCGCTGAAACTCTGCTACAAATTGTATTCTTCCATGGGAAATGACTGATGCTTGTCTACGACGGAGATTTAGGGCCACGGCGTTGGGGGAGAAAAAAAAAAAAAGATTCCGAGATTAAAGTCAGAATTCTGAGAAAAAATCTCAGAATTATTCCTAGATTTTTTTCTTAGAATTATTCCAAGATTCCAAAATTATTCGCTTCGTATAATGGAGCAGACACACAGTGTAACTGTGGAATTGCAGTGTGTTGCTTAAGGCATGCTATGGTATAGATTTCTGGAATAAACTCTTTCTGTTCCACATCAAGACCTGTGATGGAAATTTGTTTATAGAAATGATTCATAATCAATAGAGATATTTTTAATCAGCAATGGCCACGCATGCTTGTGTAAACTGAAATTGTTTTATTCCTAATTCTCTGGGTGAGACAGCAGACTTATTTGTGTGTGTGTGTTTCAAATAACACATCGACGCCTTCCCTTCAATCAACTCCCTTTGTCTCCAGACCACAGAGGTAGAGGGGGAGGCACAGGGCACGTCTGGAAAGGTGTTAGAAATACAGGAGATAGTGGAAAACAAATGGTGGGAAACTCAGAGTTTTGGGAACAGGATACATTGAAAGATGACTGAAATGTAAAAGAGCGAACAGATGGTGAACTTCAAAGGGTTTTCCAGGTATAATAGACGCTGATCGAGAAATGGTCAACAGAGAGGTGAAAAACAGCATTGCGCGCACGTCCCTCTCTCACGTTAATAAAAAATTGCTATCTCACTTGATGCTGACTCAGAGACTCAAGAGCTGTCTTATTTTCTGTCATAATTTTCCACCACAGACCACATTGTGATTAGTATTTAAACCCTGAATCGGTGCACGAACCATAGCAGGTAGTTCAACATGATACAATTAGTGATCACGAAAATGCTAGATCCAGAGCGAGTGGAACTCCGGCGCCCACGAGGCTCTATCGCGTTAGGGCTCGGACTCGTACAATAAACTAAAGCCTTATGCATTGCACTGACGTGGTCGTCATGTTGTGTGGATGCATTTAATAACTAATTTTGTTCACTTCAGTGACTGCTTCTTTTACAACTTACTCATGGCACACACACTGTGAGTTACTCATGGCACACAGACCTTTTTTACTCAATTATTCCGAGATTTTTTTTTTCTCAGAATTATTCCGAGATTTTTTCTCAGTTATTCCGAGTATATTCTGTGAATTACTCCGAGATTTTTTCTCAGAATTATTCAGAGATTTCTTTTTCTCAGAATTATTCAGAGATTTTTTTTCTCAGAATTACTCCGAGAGATTTTCTCAATTATTCTGAGAATTTTTTTCTTCACTCCCCCAAACGCCGTGGCCCTTAAATTCCGTCGTACTTGTCGCTTTGTTGCCTGCTAGTGAACAGTAAGGTAGATCCCAGTGTTTTGATTTGAACGTCAGTGAGCCGTAGATCTCCAACTCATTCTACCCAGCAGCTGTGGCTGACGGCTGTGTATGATTTATAGATCAGGAGACCTGCCTCCTTGGTTTTAAGTGGGGTATTGGAGAAGCTTCTTTTATGAATGGTAAACAGTAAATAAAATAGCGATAGCAAAGCCATGAAATGGTTAGGAATATGTTAATGAAAATGCTGTAGATAAGAACTGAATCCAAACCACAACCAAAATTCAACATACTGCTTAAAAATTCAAATTCAAATTGCATTTCAGCTTTGTTGACGTCATATTCACATTAAAATCTCGCATAAGTTTTAAATGTTGAAAATTGGTTGTGTTTGGGTTATGTGATGATGTGACTAGAATCCAACTAAAAAGATGTCACATCAGTGTTATGTGTCTAAGGGCTGCTAGCAAAATGCTTTTTCAATTAGTGCATCAGTGGGTGGGAAGGCTAAAAAACATCTAGGTGGGATGCTATAACCCCCTAAAACAGATCTAACGTCCATGCCCTCACCTTATAACTTCCCAGACATCGAGTATATATCGGCCCACTGCCGTAAAAACGTTGGCACACCACTGACTGTGGACCACTGCTGGTCCACCATCGTACAATTTGGATTACTGTCCTGTGTACAGGATATAACTAATTTTTAATCTCCTCAAACAGATTTTCAATGCACAGACTTTTATTCTGGAAAGCAAACTAATACTAATATTACTAATATTACCAAGATATAATAGAGTAATCCTGATAAAATTATTATGCTGAGAATGTTGACACTGTGTTGGATTAAAATTATTTACTAATCTAATTTATAAAGAATAACAAAAAACCTAATGAAGAAAAATGAGTAAGCAGGACTGTGAATGGAAAAGTGCTAAAATGTGGCTTTTGTCTAAAATTCTGTTTAATCACCGGTAGTCTGCCCAGAAAACGCTGTGCAAATGCCAGTGGAACTCCAACTCAGCTCTCAGCAGACCAAAACAACAAGGACACGGTTTCCCTTGCCCAGAATAGGGTTGGCATCCACTCTGGATCTAGGCCTGGGGGAGGGGCTCTTCATGTTGCAGTAATGACGATTTCACTTTTTCAGGAAAAAAGATCCTAGGTCATGGATTTGCTAACACTAGTCAAAGGCTATTAAAATCTGCACTTTAAATACATGTAAATAATGAGAATATTACCTTCACTAAAATGTATTTAAATATTTACATAATTTAAACACTACCGTTTTATTAGAGCGGTGTGTATGTGTACGTCCCCAGTATGGCAGCTACACTGTATTGTGATGTAAAATTCAACCCATTAATACACTGTTTTCAACATGGTGTAACAGTCAATCGAGTAAAATATCAAAATAATACTTTGTATTATTTCTAGTTGTAATGTAATTTTTAAAAATCCACAGGTCACTAGGTGTGTCACTGTTTAATTTTTGAAAATAACTTTATAGAGAGGTCAAATCCAGCCACAAAATTATTAAGTTGACATCACAGGTCTTAACACTTTTACAAAATGTATTAGATCTCATACAATGTTTTCCATGTCAATGATTTCCCTGCTGACTGCTCAAGGGGGGTGGAGCCTAAACCAGACCCTCAAAAATACCAGGCGCACCTCTGGCCTTGACACATTTTCATTGAGAGTTTAAACAACCAGACAAAATGCTCATATTTCATTACATTTTATAAAAGGAAGATAGGCAAAATCTTGAAGCGTTCCTCATTTTAAAATTTTTGTCACAAAAATCCCCAAAATATTACAATTTACTTCTCCCCAGTATATGGCAAAAAAACTGGCAAAATACCCAAACAGTGCGATATGGTGCCATTGTATTGCATATGAATGGCTTTCCGCATTTGATTATTTAATGTTACAATTACAAATCTGAACAGCATGGACGTCATTAAATCTGTTTTAGGGGGTGCTAAACAAAATATATATATATCTCTTTTGCTCTCTGCACATACCATCTCTTGCCATATCTCAACAGCACCTCTCATTCACATTTTTCTTTTTCAAAGAAAGTAGCAAAAGTAGTTTTAAAATGGTTGTTCTACAATCTTGTGCTGTTACATGAAAAATGTAAGTGTGTGTGTGTATATATATATATATATATGAAAACAATTTGAATTGCGAAAACTTGTGTTGAATGTTATAAAAACACTAATCAGTTATATCTTAAAATTAACTGTTTACAATACATAAATGAGTTAAAATAACCTGTTTGTTATCTCCTTTTCATGTTTAAAAACTGGGTTTTTGTAGTTTTGATGGGAATGACATTTTGCTATGCCACTTGGCAAATAAATAAACAATATTACAATTCTGCATGAACTCTGTGGCCATAATTAATTTTTAACTTTAAATCATGAAGACATTGTGACATAAGTAAAACTCAATTATTACTAATTATATTTTTTCTGAAGATACATACCCACATACAACGCACTATATCTGCATGGACAGATAAGTATGTTCAGCAGTTGAAATACTAGCTGAAGCCATACAGACGCTTGGCTGTTCTGTGCATGTAGTGAACAGACATTAACAAAGTGTGGTGTTTAAAACACTGAACTTGTCTTAGCTTGATCCATTAAATTTCTGATAAAGGAAAATGTCTGTGCTACAAACTATCACTAAGTGTAATACTCACCCATGTAGAATATCAACATTCATCCATCCATCCATTATCTGTAACCGCTTATCCAATTTAGGGTCGCGGGGGGTCCAGAGCCTACCTGGAATCATTGGGCGCAAGGCGGGAATACACCCTGGAGGGGACGTCAGTCCTTCACAGGGCAACACAGACACATTCACTCACACACTCACACCTACGGACACTTTCGAGTCGCCAATCCACCTGCAACGTGTGTTTTTGGACTGTGGGAGGAAACCGGAGCACCCAGAGGAAACCCACGCGGACACGGGGAGAACACACCAACTCCTCACAGACAGTCACCCGGAGCGGGAATCGAACCCACAACCTCCAGGCCCCTGGAGCTGTGTGACTGCGACACTACCGTGCCGCCCCGATATATATATATATATATATAAAATTGTATTATGTATAATATATATTATGTCAAATAAATTTACCAAGGTCACATCCTATATATTTAAGTACATTATTGATAAGTACACATAAATTACACATAAAGTAAAATATGGTCATTTGTTTCTGTAGTGCAGAATATGAAATATTATGTAACAGGTCTGAATTATATACAGGATAAATTGCAATGAATGTAATATCTTGAGTAGAGCAGTACAGTAGTATTATATATTAACTTTAAAAGTTATTGAGCGCATATAGTGCTGACTACTGTATCAATATTATAACATTTAAAAGCATATTTAAGAGCAAATACAAATGCAAGAAAAACAATGAACAATATATATATATATAGATAGTGTATATGGATGTACTTCTGTTATAAATACCAGTGTCCATGTTTCATGTGATCCCCCTCTTCCTCTTGCTCAGCCAGCCATTCCTCTAATGCCTTTCCTTCTTCTGAGGCACAGAAAGGCCTGTTCCCTATCCTGCTATGTCCAAACTCTCTGGTTTTTGGCTGCCCGCAACTGGAACATTTGTAGAACATTCGAAGAAAAAAATTCAAACACAAACAAATCACCAAAAATCAATTGCCTTAGGAATGAGAATGGAACTTTATTCTGCAGATTCTCGCCAGCAGGAGAGCTGCAAACGCACATTGGCTTACTCTCCCTGTATCAGTGACACTTTCCTGTTTATATAGTTTCTCAGAGTCGGTTTGTTTCACGTGTCATACGTGAAGTGCGTGAGGTCTGTGTTCTCCATCAAATAGATTATGTATCATTCTCATGAGGTTCCCACGTACCTTGAGGTCACGCACTAAAACTGTACTGACCATGCATTTTACTGACCCCTGCAATTATCAAGTCATAAATTCTAAAAAGCAGGAAAGAACGGTTTCTCCCTTACCATACTCATAGTGCTAAACATGAGATGCCATTTTCTAGTGCTAATGTATTGTCATTGGAAGGAAGACGAAAAAAAAAAACATACTGATAATTTGCACCACGTACGTTTGTTGGTGAAATTTGGCTGAAAGTGTGGAACCCTGCTACTTACTCAATGCTTCGGCTTCCCTCCGTCTCCTCCATTCTGTTGACCTGCTCCATTTTCTTTCAGGCTGGGTTGGCTGAGGAGTCAGTTTGACTGCTGAAGTGCTGACTGGGGAGGTAGGAACATGGACATGGACACAGGGAATTATAGTAAACTGAGACGCTGGTGCTGTCGTCCCGCCGCTTCTCGCGATCACTCAGGTTTGTTGACGGTGGAGCGGAGGGATGCCAGTGTTTCAGGATGCTCCCGTGTCTGTGTGTCCTCCTGGTTCTCTCCTTTTAGTTAAAGCTGTCATAGTCAGATCTGCCGGAGTCATTAGCCACACTCTGGAAATTTTCATATTTTCTACTTTACAAACACAAAACAGTTCAAAACTAATTCCATCCCTTTACATCTTTCCGAGTAAACGACTGCCCACCTGTCTGTCTGGACACTGATGGATGACTGTCGAGACCCTCCTCCACGCTTCAGACCAGCTGCCCATGCTCCAGCAACCACCAAGTGCCTTGAAGCTGTCCCTACACTGAAGTTCTCATGGACTACTAACTATCATCACCAGTAGACTGACCAGAGGAGGATGGGTCACCCCTTGTGAGCCTTGGTTCCTCCCAAGGTTTCTTCCTCAGCTGAGGGAGTTTTTCCTTGCCACTGTCGCCCCTGGCTTGCTCACTTGAGGGTTTTACATTTGTTTTTACATTTCATGTCAAATCTTTGTCTTACTGGAATTCTGTGAAGCTGCTTTGTGACAACATCAGTCGTGAAATGCGCTATATAAATAAATTTGATTTGATTTGATTTAGAGGTCCTGTCATAAGGGCTGGCTGGAGTGGCTAAGATGTCGGCTGAAGCAAGAAGTGGCGGCTGGTTCACCAGAGGCACAAGGTTCGGGCGGAGCACAGATGGCTGAAGAAACAGTAGCGTTGGTATGGATTTCTGAGGCTGTGGCTGGCATGGCAGTTGCACAGGCAGAGGTGGAGTAGAAGCAGGAGCTGTGGTAGCAGGCTGTCTTCACTGTACAGCTTGCCCTGACAGGTCTGGAGATGTGGGGAAAACCAACGTCCTAGGGTATTCCTCAGCCACTTTCTCACTTGGTTCTGGCAATGGAGTGGCAGCTGAGAAGCTTGGCTTTGGCACAGTAATCTCCATTGCCAACAATGTTTGCTCCTGTTTCTGCTGCAGGCTGTTGTGCCTATAATAAGTAAGAAAGAACAGTATTATTCAGTGCTTGTTAAAGAGAGCTTTCCAAGCATTGATGTTAATCAACAACGTAAGTTTAAAAGTCTTACTACACAACGGTTGTGCTGGTTTATCTCATACAACTGAAGTGGCGTTGCCTACATGAGACCTGGGCTATACAGAAACAGCCTCCTGATCCTGTCGTAGTCCTACAGGATCGCAGCCCAGCGGTTCACCCTCGCTCCAGTGACCCTTCGGCCATGAGGGTGAATGGCACACAGCTCTAAGCAGATGACCTAACAAACAATTGTTCAGAGAAACAGAATAATACAGAACGTGTTATTAAAAATAAATTTGCCAGCACAGATCATACAGCATTAAAATCCTTGTCAAGAACATTGAAACATATCAAGCTACCACTTTAAGCTTTAAACCCCACTGGATACGGTGGTCTTTTGAATGACTGGCCTTAAAACATCTCTGAAGGAGTTGCTCTACCTGGCCAGCCTCACCACAAGCTCGTAACCTGGAGCTCCATCCGGCCCTCTTTAAAAAAAAAGAAAAAAAAAAAAACCCTGACAAGAAAAATTGAGGTTAGTTGTGCTCCCATTTCCATTCATGATTAAACAGCCCAGCAGCTCTTCACTTAGCTGGTTGAGGGCGTGTTGAGGGTGGCCATTATAACACAGCAGCAACTGCTCTGACTGGTTTACTGCTGATGCAGCACGATCCACATTCCACCTCACCAACCCTTCCAGGAGGTATGCCTGGAAGTTCTCTGCATTCACAGATCTGCCTGTACAGCAAAGAAAATAATTTTAAGTAACTTCACAATGAACACACATGCACACAATCCCAAATTTAAAAGTAAAATAGTCACCAGGATTGAAATGGTTGAGATGAAGGTGGAATGCCTCCAGGAATGTGGAACCACGTGCACAGAGGTACACAGGAGGAACGACCCCTCCCTTGGTAACCTTCCCTGTCCTGGTCTAGAGCTGGAGTCCAGAGGATCCTGGATGCAATCGAGGTGGTGTTGTGTGTCCCACATCCATTTGTTCCTTGTACAGCAGGGGAATGCACACTGTGTCCTTGACATCACTGGAAGCTACCAGAAGCAGATCGATGAGCTCCTTGGTTTCTCGTGTGGCGGCAACAGCGTCGAGCAAGCAGTTTTGTGTTCAGCTTGGCAGTGGGCTCGTCATCGGTCAGGGGCGTAATGCCCTGCTTCCCTTTCAGCTCTAAACAGCCTCTTGCAGATAAGCCATGTATCCAGCATCCCACTCAAAAATGCAGGCAGATAACTTTGCCATAAAGACTCTGTAGAACTGGTAGCTGTCTGTGGTGACTCCCACTGTGAATTCGCATTAGGTGCATCATGTTCAGCCTGATAAGTTCCTCCCACTCGTGGAGCATAGCAGCCACTCTCAAACTCCCTGCTGTAGAGCAATAGTCCCCATCAGCGCCACGGAAGTGCCCCATTAGCCCCGCTGTGCAGCAGCCCGTCTCCCTTGTGGGTTGTGAGTACAGACATGAGGACCTGCCTAAACTCATTTACCAAGTTGGTGACTAAATCTCCAGCCAGTTTCTTGGTCACCTTGAACCAAAAAAAAAAAAATAAATCAATATATTGTTTCTACCATAGTACTTGACTATATTTTAGCAGTCATACAAAATTTTAAATGCTACCTTCTTTGTTGAATCCATCTTTAGGACTGATCGAAAAACAGATCGTTTATCTCACTGATCCTTGAGTGGACAGTGAGGAGCCAGTGTGGCGAGGTAGAGCATTGTATTGGTCATCCAAGTCTCATTGTGCTGCTCTCGGTGCTTATGGTACAGTGCAGTGGCGCTGTTGCCAAGGGACCACTCACGCATCAGCCAACTCACTTTCATGTCACAGGACAACCTGTTAAACATACACAAACATTTAGATTAAGAATGCAGAAAGGCCTCAGGAAACTGTTACATGAGAACAAAGGGGGCTTAGCAGCACCAAGGCTCTATAACTACATGTTTAAGTACTCCAAAGCTTGAACAACAAAGAGGTGTGAAACTGGCTTCAATGGTTGTAGTGAGTGCTTGAAGAATAACTGCTTTGTGTGAGCACACCTGTACATGAGAATGGCTGGAAACAATGTACGATGTGCAGGTTCCAACTGCTCCACGACATCCTATGAACATCCTGTCACCTTTTTTCTGACAATGATGACTTTCAAGGTACTCCACGGCCATGTAGTACCAGCCATCCAAGTCAAGCACCCTCCTGATCATCTTGTACAGGAAGTCAAGTGCCAATCCACCTACCAACATGTGTTTTTGGACTGTGGGAGGAAACTGGAGCACCCGGAGGAAACCCACACGGACACAGGGAGAACACACCAACTCCTTACAGACAGTCACCCGGAGCGGGAATCGAACCCACAACCTCCAGGTCCCTGGAGCTGCGCCACCGTGCCGCCCCCTTTCAGAACATATGACTGTCAGTACATGTTCGCAAGTGTATTGTTATAAACATAATTTGCCCTTCTTTCTTTTATGCAGTAAAAACCAAACAAAACAATTCACAGGCATGATGACCTCACCTCAGAATAAGCATGGGGTGCCTCTTTCTGCTCAGTAGCTTTCCTCTGTGAACGACTTGGGGTCACTGAGGGGGGTGGATTATTGGGGCACTCTGGGTCACGCGGGCAAAAGAGGTCATCATTTTATCACTCAGCCTTCTTCATGCCATTGCCCTTTTAAGACTCTCCATGTGCTGTATGCAAAATATCACGCTCACGGTGGGTCCAGAGCCTACCTGGAATCATTGGGTGCAAAGCGGGAATACACCCTGGAGGGGGCACCAGTCCTTCACAGGGCAACACAGACACGGACACTTTTGAGTCACCAATCCACCTACCAACATGTGTTTTTGGACTGTGGGAGGAAACGGGAGCACCCGGAGGAGACCCACGCGTACACGGGAAGAACGCACCAACTCCTTACAGACAGTCACCCGGAGCGGGAATCGAACCCACAACCTCCAGGTCCCTGGAGCTGTGTGACTGCGACACTACCTGCTGCGCCACAGTGCCACCCAAATCCATTGCCATTTGGGGTGGCACATACATGCCTTAAAGCCAGAGGTGTTGCACCTAGATAGGGAGAGAAAGTGAGCAAGTTAATTCTGCCTTACACGCTGGCTGCCTGTCATTTCCATCAAGCAAAGAGAGAGAAGGAAAATGTTTTGAAAGCAGCTGGATAGGGTGCATGCTCTCCAAGCTTCTAATGTGACACTTCCAGACAAACAGGAGAGTAAGAAGAGGAAAGCATCTCAAGTCCTGCTCCAAAGGCTGGCCAAATGCCATCTCCAAATCAGAGAGGATAAGGAGGGAGCATCTCCTGAAAGAACTTGAGGGCCCAAAAGTGAGGTAAGAGCAGGAGCCCCAAAGAATTTTGCCAGACCTGTTAATGTATGGTTAATGTAAACATAGCACAAAAATAAGTAAATTTCTCTGTTGTAACAATGCTTCTTGGAAATAAATCTTATACTGTTTGAAAAGCCTGGTAATCTCCCTATTAAATGGTGCCACATTTGTAAGGAACATGCATTTGTGGGATGGGCAGTAGAGTGTTTTGTGTGATGTGGGGTGGCATCTCTCACACTGAAAAAACGAGGCTTGTCATCATTGTACGCAATTTCAATGCATAGCGATAGAGATCAAAATATGCAACGAGTGGCAATCCCATATCTCCAGAGTCTGGAACCAAACTCTATCCTCCAAGATGACAACACTTGTGCCCACAGAGAGGGATTTATCAGAGACTACCTACAGAATTTGGGAGTGGAGATGATGTAATGGCCTGCCAGCAGTCCTGAGCTCAACGCCATTGAACACTTGTGGGATCAACTTGGGCATGCTGTATGTGCCAACACAACCATATCGGCTGACTTGCAACAAATGCTGGTTGAAGAATGGGATGTCATCCCACAGCAGTGTGACCAGGCTGGTGACCAGGCTGATGTGGCTGTGTATGTTTATTTCACACACTGCTGAGGCTCCTGTTTTTAAATGAATAAATTGTAAATTGCCAATGTCTTGTTTCTTCAAACATCAATTATCCAGTCACCAAACACCAAATGAGTCAATGGCAGAATAACCTGTTTGACATTGCCAGAGAGGATTTGGTAATTTTGTCATGAGCGCAACCCACATACTCAGCTCTACTGCTCATCCCACAAATGCATGTTCCTTACAAATGTGGCACAATTTAAAAGGGAAATTAACAGGCTTTCCAACAGTATAAGATTTATTGCCAAGAAGCATTGTTACAATAAAGAAATAATCTACTAAAAGCAAATTTTCTTACTTTTTGTGCTATGTTTAAAATAAGTCTTCTTGGATTTCATGTTGTGATTTTGTTAATATCAGCAGAGGTGACCAGCTACAATGTAGAGGTGGAAGAGGAGAATGGAGCAACATAGGATTGTCTTGAAGGAGCTGAAGGAGGAGGTTTGTGTTCAGCAGGATCCTGCCAGCCTCCCCTGCAAGCTTTGTGGCCAGCCAAAGTTTGGCCACATTTACTTCAAGAGCAAAAGTTTTTGTTCTCGTTCATCTGGCCAGAATGTCTCTGAGTGGCCTATGTTCAGGTAGTGGGACGGCTGCTGTATTTTTCTGCATGTCGTTGTGCCTATAAAACAAAAATAAATAATCAGAATCAGATTTTGACCAAGTATGTGAATACACAAGGAATATATATAATATATATATATATATATATATATATATATATATATATATATATAAATTGCCATGAAAGTGTTCCCTCAAATATAAATTCTATGTCAGCATTTATGATGCCTCTTACCGCTTCAAACTTGAGCATAAGTCAATCATTTTCAACTACAGCCAATTACACAAGCAAGCCTTGATGTCAGTGACTTTTTTATTAAGCCAATCACCAGCCAGGGTTAGCTGTCCATTTTATAATGCAGCCAATGGCGTTCATATCCTCTCATACATGGGTTTGTTTTGCAGCAGCAAAAATATGCACTTGTAGTGGATGTTGGTCATACACCCCGATACATATATATATAATTTTATAATTTGTTTTATAGCCTTGACCTTATTCAAACTCCTCCAACCTCTGATATTTGACTTAATGATATTAATTAAGATTTATAATTGGTTTAAGCAATTAAAACATTAATAATTAGTTTGAGAATGAATAATAATCATGCTAAATGAGTTCTTCAGGATTTTCAGAAATTCTAATGAATAAATTGCAAACACTGTGACTTCAAATAATGAGAGTTTTATTAATAAAAAGAAGATATTTAGTTAACATAGCACAACCCTGTAATCTCACGGTGTCCGGCAGGGGGAACTGATTTTGACCTTAAGGTGAGCTAGGCACTTCTAACTTGTGACTAAGGTTACTAACTAAGGTTTAATTAATACAGAATTTATCAAGAACTTAATTCGGTGTTCAGCTCTGGAAGTGCATAAGTTTAGCTTACTTTTCGTCGGGTTTTTACCACTCGTTTGGATGCAGAGGCTCTTTGGAATCCTGGGAATGGAGGCGTCTCACTTAGTCTCGCGGTTCTTACCGCAGAAGCGTCCAGGCTGGTTTAGCGTGGAGGTCTTTCTTGTTGATTGAGTTGTCTCGGGCGTACCCGGAGGGTGATGACGCAGGCGGCAGGATCCTCTCTTCGGCCTTCGGTCCGGAGTGGGAGAGTCCAAAATATGGACGTTTAGACGAAAGTTCGCTGGTTGCTGCAGCTCCAGAACTGAAAAACCGCTTCAATAAACTCACTTATTCTAAGACTCTATGGTACCTCGGCAGTGTTTCCTTATTCTGGCCACGAATAAGTTCCCCTGCTTCGATTAGTCGTGAGATTAAACTTAGGTAGGTAATAAACATAAACAAGATTAAAAGAAAAGAAAGATATTCAAATTATTCGACTTATTAGTTAAACTTCATACTCTTAGCTAATTTCGAGACGTCTCTCGTAAGCTTTTCTGAAGTCTCTGAGAGGGTTCCTTTGTTTCGTTGTCGGCGTGGAAGAGACAGCGTTTTTTTGTTGTTTAAGGTTTCTCGGATCTCCTCGTGGTTGTTGTCTTCGGCGTCCTCTCTTTTCAGTGGTCCGTTACTTTTGTAGAGTCCTCGCGACTCTTCAAATTTCGAACTCATTTGCTTTGGGCTACTCTGCCTTTTCAAGGCTGGCGCGGTCACGCTCTAACGGGAGGCGTCCTCTTTCTGATTGGACACAAATCCAGGCTCACGTGACTCTCGCGAGGGAGAGAGAGAGTAGGAGGGTGTTTGAATCTGTGATTCCTACATAAGGAATATGAGTTTCTCGTATCAAAATTCTTATACCTGTTATCAACATATAACAATGAGTACATTGGACTATTAATATCAGACATTTACATAAGGTCCCATCTTGAGTACATTGTTCAAGTCCAATTCGTGATGATACGCTGAAAAATAAAACATTAATCCATTTTCTCTCATTCAGAGACAAAACTGATCTTTGTAATGGAAACAATCGGCATTATACATCATTTCATTAGGAGATCGGCATTCATCTGAGGGTACAGAAAAGTGACATTAATACATTTGTTTATACACAAATAACTCGGAGTTTGACTATTTTCGCTATTGTCTTGCGGCGACTCCGAGCGAGGTGTAGTTCCGCCAGTGTCCATTTGGTGTCGTTGTTAATCCGTGTTTCGGTTGGTGATTCACGGGAGTTCACTCGAGGTCACTTTGGTTTGAACATCTGTTGATCCCCGTGAAAGATAAGGGATATTGAGGCGCCACTTTGTCATAGGCGGCCGTAAAAGCTCTCTTCTTTGTTTGAAGTTCCTGTCTCTCTAAAAGCATCATAAAAGTTATCTTGAGTTCCTGAAGAGGTTAGGGGATCCAGATGCCATATGTTACGTTAAAGGGTTCTTTGATGCTCTTAGCTTATGAGTGTGCGTGTGTGGGGGCTTTGCACCCGTTGTTCAAACAGTCCTGTGGAATGTTGACTTCGGGACCAGACGAAGGTCCTGGTCAGAGTGAGAAAGGTTTAATTTAAAACCTTTCATTTCATTATTCCTTCATTGTCCAATATTCATATTTGGTCCATACTCCACTACATTCCCCCCTTTCTTTTCAGTTTTATGGTTCTGCAGGGAGCATGGAGCTGAAAAGAAACTTTGCTGTGGAGGAAGGTGAGATCAGCAAGCATATTCAAACACATTTCCAGAGCTGATGTATTACTATTAGTGTATGGGTGCATATGGAATGTGTATGTTTGCAGGCTGAAGGGATCCTAATTATTTAGGGGCAGGTCTTGTTCAAACGCGACCTCGAGAGCTGATTCTTCGACATGGCCTTCGGCTTCATATCTAAAACTTGGGGGTTCACCTCTCTGGGCTCTCTTATGTCTAACGAATTTGACCATTTTATTAGACCAAGTTTCTAACCTGCTCTGGAGGGCTCGAGTGCGTTTGAAATAGAACCAAGCTATACCAAAGGTCAAAAGATATCCTAATCCTACCAGGGTAACTAGTAAGGTGTCCGGGGTGGACCATGCATAGGTGACAGGCTGAACTGGCCATAGGGGTTGAGACGATAGTTCTCTAAGAGTGTTATCTATGGGGGTGAGGTCAATGACTTGGGTTCCCTCATATTCTAGGCGAGTTAGGCTTTTAGTATCTAGGTCGATGGTGTGTTTGGAGAAGAACTCTGAGATTTTTACGTCGCTCTCATATTGGTCAGGGTTTAGGTGATACAGGGCCAGGTCTCCTACATGTAAGATTGCGTTTACGGGGACGTCTACCCAGAAGGTTTGGCTAGGAAGGAGTACCCTTTCTGAGGTGTCATGTTGATCATAGGTTAGTAGGGCCTCTCTAAAGGGGGTGTTAACCAACCAACGATTTCCAACAATTTCAGCTTGAGTACTGGTTACCAAACGTCGGGGCGTGACGACTACCGGGCATTGAGTATTACTCATCATAGGCTTAAGGCCACAGATCCCATTTGCGCTGTCACGAATGAAAGGTTTGCTAGGGCACAAGTAGTGAATGTCTTTAGTGAGTGTGCACATAAGCAAATTGGGTACCAGATATAGGTCAGGGTTATCGTCTTGGTATGTTACAAGAGATGTTGTTTTCACACGAACGTAGGCAGAATCTTGCCAGAAGCCAACGTTGACAACATCTTTCAACGGTATATGTTTTCAGGCGCCATTATGGGAAGGTTAATAATGAATGCTAATTCTCGGTCTTGAGGATCAACATAAATTGGGATGGCGCTACCTAAGGTATAGGCTAGGTGGGCCTGGAGATCAGTAACTACTTCTCGAGTTGCTGTGGATAAAATCTCCTGTACTAAGGATAGGGGCACCAGGTAGGGAGGAATTCTCCCCATGGCTAGGCTATCTACAGAGGAGCCAATTTCTTGTAGCATATCAGACAATAACATATTCACAAGCTGGATGTGGGCAAGGTCAAGCTGTACTACTGAAAGCATGGAGTTAACCGTCTGGAGCGTTTTGTTCAAGGCGACACTGTGAGCGTTGAGCACTACGACGGTGCCACGTAGGGTTTGCCCAATGGTTTGCAGGTGCTGCTGCTGTTTGTCTAATTGGGTTTTAATGTTCGGAATTTCCGTTTGTAATTCCCCTACTTGACGTTTAACAGTGGCTACATTGACGGCATTGACGGCGGACGTTCCGAGACTTAGTAGTGATCCCACAGTTGCAGCTGCCATTAACAATCCACCTATGAAGCGTTTAGGTCGTTTATTAAAACCATTTAGTTCTGATTGCGTTACGGTAAACTTTTGTAGCTGGCGGAGCATGTGAGTTACGTCGGCTTCAGCATGGCTGATAGCTTCCTCAGTCCATCTAACTCCATTCCGGCCAGTCTGCAGCGTGGTTATCGGTAGGTTTTTGCTACACGCTTCGGCGGGATTCAACCGTATAAATACTCTCTGGGTATGGAGGCGGCAATTAGTGATTAGCAGTCCCGGCTGGTCTTTCAGTATTATTCCTGAGTCAGGACCTGGTTCAATCACTTCAGGGAGCACGGCGGTTCCTAGGGAGCCGACGATCAGGAGAATGAGCAGCGGGGCCATCCTACCGGAAGAGATGCTCATGGTTAGATTTAGGGTATTTATGGCGAGTCGTTTAGACAAATTATAAAATTTTTCACGGTACCCCCCTTTTGATAAAATTTTCCTAGGGTAAGCACTCTATAATAATTGACGATGAGGGACTAGGGTCTTGCACCCTGAGTGTCCTCAGTCTGGTTAGAAGCTCGTTGCCTGCTAAAGAGTGAGAGAAAAAGGGAAAGGGGATAGGAGAACTAAGGTGTGAGTAGAAGGTTATAGTTGTTTGTTAACTAACACCCTTCCTGCCTTTGGTTCTGTCGTTTATGATCTAACACAAGCGTTAGTATCCCCTACAAGTCCCATGGGGGTTGTGTGTGGTCGGATTTGGTTGCGGTGGACCCATTTGAATTCAGTACTGCCCCGAGCTTTGTTTATTTTGATCCTGTAAACAACGGGGGACAGTTTGTCTGTTATCTTGTAGGGACCGGACCATCGGGGTAGGAATTTGCGGGCCAAATTCCCCCCTGTTTTTTGCGACCTTCCAACAGGTTGGACAAAGATGTAGTACCATACTTTGTCCCCTATTTGGAGTTCATCGTGGGATGCTTTGTGATCATAGTACGCTTTGCGACCTTCTGCACTTCTTTCCAGTTTCTGCTGGGCAAAGGCGAAAGTAGCTTTGAGGTGTTTCTGCAGGTCCTCCATATACTGATGAGTGGTGTAGGCTACGGCTATGCTAGCTTCACCTGGCTGATATAACAGATGTAGAGGCAGAGTCATTTGTCTCCCTGTCATCAACTCAAAGGGTGAGACCCCGACCGCGTCGTGCGGGGTCGCCCGTATGGCCATCAGTACGAGGGGGAGTTTGACATCCCAGTCTCGTTGGTTTACTGCTACGTACTTTTTCAGTATGCTAACAACAGTTCGGTTGGCTCGTTCTACCTGACCTGAGCTTTGAGGATGGTAGCTAATGTGAAGGCTGGCTTTTACTCCTAAGAGTTGCCAGAGCTGCTGCATGACCTCAGCTGTGAAATGTGTCCCTCTGTCAGAGTCGACACGGCTGGGTAGGCCAAACCGTGAGAAGACATGGTTCATCAGTAAGTATGCAGTGGTTAGCGCTGTGTCATTCGGTGCGGGGAGGCATTCTACCCATTTAGTGAATGCACACGTGACTGTGAGGAAGTACTTGTTACCTCTTACTGTTCGAGTGAGTGGTCCAACCCAGTCTATCTGGAGGTTTGACCAAGGGAAGGATACTCCTTTCTTTTGCAAGGGGGCTCTATGAAGAGGATTCGAGGGTTGAAATTGGCAGCATACCAGACAGCCTTTAATGTAGTCAGCCACATCTTTTACCATGTGGGGCCAATATGCCACCTGCTTGAGCGCATGGTGTGTTGCTTTGACCCCTTTGTGTCCCGCAGATGGGGAGTCATGGGCGTGCATCAGCATCACCCCCCTGTGGCACTGAGGAACCACGAACGTAGGTGAAGTGTGCGAGTCAGTGGCATGAACTAGCAAGCCTTTGACGACTTGGAGGGACGCTTTGGCGCCGTATAGGTCTTTAAGGCCTGGTATGGTGTCAAGATCTTGTGCTGCGATGGGATTAGTAGATGGGTCAGAGACATGGCTAAGCATTTTAGAAATGGATGGGTCTCGAGCTTGGAGAGTAACTAAGTCAGCGTCCGAAAAAGCAGGGTTAATAGAGACAATGGTAGTTTTGGCATTGTCAGGCGACGCCTTTGTTACAGTTCGAGACCGTGTGATAGCTAGGACTTCGATGTCGGGTGGGTTTGGAAAAAGGGAGGGATCGAATGTCCACGATGTGCCTTCGCGGGCCCCTTGCTTGGCTAAGCTATCTGCTTGATCATTGAATTCTTTGTCATCTCCCGGGACTCGGGAGTGACCCTTCACTTTCTTCCAGTAGATCTGCAGGTCATGTGTGTCTACCAAGTGTTCGCATGCCGCGAAAAGCTCTTTGTGTTTAACTGGCTTTTTGTTTGACGTGGTGTAGTTGTTGGTTTTCCACAGTCTCAAGTGGCATGTGAAGCTTAGGCGCGCGTAGTTGGAGTCTGTGCAGATCACCAACGTTTTTATGCTTTTCTGGACTGCAGACTGGATTGTGATAAGAATTCCTGCTATTTCAGCATATTGGGAGGACTGAGCACCCAATTTGAAACTTAGGGGTTCGTGAGGCCATCCGTTTATTCCGATAATACCCACCCCTGCCATCAGGGTGTGTTCTCGGCGGAACGAACAACCATCTACATACGCAGTGACGAGGTCTTTGCATGTGTTAGGATCGAAATAGTGGTGGTTAGCCACGGTGGGTAAGAGGGTTTCTGGAGTTTGTGGCACTTGGGAAGGAATGTTTCCTTCGCATCGCCTGCAGGAAGCAAGGCCTGTGCCTAGGGGGCTCTTGTAGTTTTGCGCGTAACGCACCTCTAAGTCAAAGCTTTGGAGAGCCATTAGCCATGATGCTACTCGAGCGTTAGTTACTACACCCTCTCGAATTCGTTGGCTGTTTAGGAAAGTGACTGGTTGATGATGAGTTTCAACAATCACCTTCTGACCACCTAGGTAGTTGGAGAAATGTTTGACTGCCCACACTGTTGCTAGTAGTGCTTTTTCGCAGTCACTGTATTTGTTTTCGGCAGCCAGCATAGTTTTACTAGCATAGGCTATGACACGTTTGTCTCTATCGTGTAATTGATACAGACCGGAGCTGAGACAGTGGTTCGAGAACCCTACTTCTAGGTAGAATTCTTTGCTACTGTCAGGATAGGCAAGGCATGGGGCCGTGCACAGTTTCGATTTTAGTGCCTGCATGGCGTGTTCCTGGGCTTCGCCCCAGGTGAACGGAGTGTCCTTTTTCAGGAGGTCATAAAGTGGACGAGCTAGGTCCGCATAGTTCTCTATGAATTGTCGTGAGTAGTTGCATACTCCTAAGAAACTGCGGAGTTCCTTAAGATTGGTGGGTGCTGCGAGGTTTGTTACCCCTTGCACTCGACTCACTTGTGGTTCAACACCATCAGTGCTTACGAGCAGACCGACGTAATTCACTTTTGTTCTGCACCACTGACATTTGGAGAGTGATATTTTCGCACCTGCTGTTGTAAGCTGGTCAAGAACATGATCAATCTCGTCAATGTGTGCCTGTAGGGAGTGGTTACGCATGAGTATGTCGTCCACATATATGAGGGTGCCTCGCTCGCGGGCATCAGGGCATGCTTTGTTTAAGAAAATATTAAACTCCGCGGGTGAGTTGGCATATCCAAAAGGGCACCGAGTGAATGTGTACTGTCGGTTTGCGAAAGTGAAAGCGAGCTTGTGTTGGTCTTCTGCTTGCACCGGGATGGTCCAGAAGCCAGAGGCTACATCGATGGTGGAAAAGTATTTAGCGTTTCGGACCGAGGGAAGTTCTTGCTCCAATTGTGTCATCGGCCATCGAGACAAGGGAACTTGTTGATTTAGTTTCCGATAGTCGATGGTTAAGCGCCATTTACCATTTGGTTTTATGACGGGCCATAATGGTGCCGAGTACGTGCTGTTACAGGGTCGAATTATGCCCTTTTCCAGCAAGTCATCAATGATTTCTTGTACCGGTTCATAGGATGCCAACGGAATTTTGTATTGGCGGACAAACGTGGGTGGTGCTCCTGGACGAGTGGGAATACGTACTGAATGAATGTCAGTGAGACCACAGTCCGTTGAATCTTTGGAAAAAGATTTTTGATATTTAAGAAGCACTTCACAGAGTTTCTCACGTTCTTCTTTGCTTTGGAGGGCGTCGGCCTCCTTTAGAACTTGTTCGACTTGGATACGAAATTCGGAGTCAGATAGTTCTTTTGAAGTACGTGGATTTGAAGTGTTTTCTCCCGCTTCGGGAAGAAGAGATGGTTCCCGGGAGGATTCCGGGGATGAATCTATGGAAAGAACCGTGATCGTCATTTGATTGTCGTCAGCGAGATCTATCCTGCAAATGGCGTCGTTACTCATGTCCAGAGCTGAGAAGAGAGCAACAGCTCGCGTCGGATGAGTGTAGAACACCTTTGATTCTGCCTGATCAAGAAGCAGGGATTCAGGCATTGGTCCTATGATCGGAATTCGCAACTCGAAGTCATGGAATTTCGTACTGACTAACCAACCCAGAGGGGATGAGTGAGGGATCGTCAAGGGTTGAGTGGTTTCGTTCCGTACGAATAGATAGGTGGATCTTGCTCGCGTCTCCACCAAAGGTGTGGCTTCGAGGGTGAGGCCTAGTTCGAAGAACTGAGGTGACGGTTGGAAAAGTGCATGCGCGTGGCTTAAGTGTTGGCCAGGTCGCATGACTAAGCGGATGGGTACATTTGCTGCGTTCGCAGGTACCACCAGTGAACCTTGGTTAGTGACCTGACATACCTCGGGAATAGTTTGTCCTGAGCCTAGGTTGCTGAGATCAGAGGACCAGGTTTCCGTTGAAACATCAGTCAAAGACCACAGCACGCCATTGAGGGTGTCTACGTGGACGTCGAGGCGCACCAAGAAGTCACTTCCAATGTAAACGTCGTGCGGTAAGTTAGGGACGACTAAGAAATAATGGGTGATTACCCTTTTGTTCCACTGGACGGTTAAAGCGCAAATTCCATCAGTGGGTGACATTGCTTTTGATGTCAGGTTAAGAGGAAAACGACAAGGACTGCTCACCAAAGGAATATTTGGTTGAGTGAGGCGCAGAGTGTTAAAGAGGGTTTGGCTTATGGCGGACTGGTCGGTCCATAGAGCCAGAACTGCATTGTCTACATGATAGTCCTGCATTGTGAGACCATTCACGATGGGAAGGCCGGGAGCGTCTGTTGTGGACGGCTGTGTGAAAGTGCACAGGAATGTGTTCCGTTGTTCTAACATGGCACTAGGGGGCCAGGGAGAGACTGCTGTCTCTGGCGTGGCTGCCATGGGCTCAGTTTCCTCTTCCTCGAAGTGAGGGATCTGACTTGGTGGATCTCCTATTGATTCAGGCCGGATTTCGAGACGGCAACACTGAGCTTCCCGGTGGTGTGGGGTGCAGATGGGTAGAGGCTCACGCACTTGTGCCCAGATCTTTGACCTTTTGAAGTCAATCAGTGGTTCGAAGCGATTAAGGAGATCTTTGCCGATGAGGAAGGGAATTGTTTCGAGAGGAGACACATGGACTGGATGCACTAAAGTCATTGGTCCAATGGCTAAGTGTATTAGTGCCATAGATTGGATAGTGAGGCCTGCATGTGAATACGGCTGAATTTTAAGAGAACAGTTTTGGAGCTGTATCTCGCGATTTTCACGCCGCGCAATGGCTCGAACCTGGTGGAATAAGGCGGAAGACATGAGCGTGACATCTGATGCAGTGTCCAACAGGGCCTCATGTACTAGCCTTCTCTCCACAATGGTGGACAAGTAGAATTTGCGTGCAACCCCTTTCTCTGTTAGGTGTCCCATGAATTGTCGGACGGGTGTGTCGCCTTCAATGACTGAGGGGTCATTTGGCGTTAAACCTTCTTTACCGTCTAACTGAACAACCAAAACAGCACTGGAGGGTGGTTGCAAGTCACCCCCCTGTATCATCGGGTTTTCAGTGTTTGTTTGGGTCACGAGGAGATTGCGCGGTGCGCTAGAAGACGGAGCTTCGCTTGTCACTTCTCCTACATAACTCTCTAACATCTTTGGGGTGTTAGAGGATGGCTTTGGGTTAGACCGCGAAGAGGTGATAGAAAGAACGTCAGGTTTTTTCTTTTTCTCTTTGCAAATCATTGCAAGCATTCGGCGGATGTCCTCTAACTCCTTAGAGCTGAGTTCCTTGTCTTTAAGCTTGTCTTTAGCGTGATTTTCTTTATTTTGATACCAGTATTTTTCTTTCTTTTCTCTATAGGAATTAGAAAGCTGGTTCGGAGCTGTTCGCTCATATCCCTTATGGGGATGTGATGGTTTTCCACGGCCCGCACCGCGGTTTTCTACAGGGTAATAGTCACGACCATACCCAGCCCTGTCCCGAGGGTTCCAGAAATCTTTGTCGTGATTTCTGTCTGGCCTGCGAGGAGGGTAGCGCTTGTATTGGTGTGAGGGCGGATGAGGTTTCGGGCCCTCATCGGTCCACGGAGTGGAGGAAGGGTTCAGGGCGGATCTTGGTGGATCGGCCTGGGTGGCACCTTCTAACTCTAAATGTGGGGAACTGGAGTCGACATTGAAGACTTGGGGTGTTTCGGACCGCCTGTTGGGAATTTGTTGGGATTTTAGGAAACCTCTGAGTGCTAAATCACGCAGCTGCCTGCTAGACAGGGTGCGAGGGCAAGCTGAGACTCCCAACTGGTGGCTGGTGTGGGGATGGAGGTTTTGGATAAATAGTGATTTGAAATTTAACTCTTCCTCCATTCCGGAGTCATTTCTAGGTCCGAAGTACGCCTGTCTGAGTCGATTATAATATTGCTGAGGGGATTCCTGGCGTTGCTGTTTTATGTTCAAAGCAGCGGCCAGTCCGGTCTGTGACAGGTGATTGGAGAATTCTTCCTCCAGTGCTTGGCACAGCACATCATATCGCGCTTTTACATAGTCTGACTGACGTTCAATGAAGTTACTGACGTCTCGGTTGGAGGTCAGTTTAATCACATATAGTCTGTCATCTATGGTGATCCCGGGGAACCTTTGGAGGTAGAAGTCAATATCTTTTAGGTAGGAAAAGATATCATTAGAACCGTCAGGTTTGGGATCAAAGCGGGTTATATTACGCGCGATTTTATCTAGGTCCTTGTATGAGGGACCATGAGAGGGTAAAGGTTGAGGGGACCAGACACTGGGTTGCAGTGCTCTGGGTCTAGCAGGGCGTTGTAAGGGACGACTGACAGGAGACACAAGGGAAGGGGAAATACCCGTTGATACCAGAGGAGGTGCTGCAGCAGCTCTAAAGGTTACGGTCCCTGAGTCTGGTTCCTGATCCTCACTATCTTCCTGCTGGCCTTGTCTTTCTGTAGCGGCACTAGGTGGCACATCGGGTGTGACCTGGGGCAGCGTGTTCCCTTCAGCTATTTCGCTTTGAAGTTGACTTAACTCTGCCTCTACCTTTGCCTGCTGTCGCCTTGATACCTCAAGCTCACGTTCGCTGGCTCTTAGCTGTACTACAGCGAGGAGGGCTATCTGACCTAATGCCTCAGTTAGGGGCTTGCCCTTGAGGATGTCGGTTAAGTGGTTCTCTACCCACTTAGCCACCATGTGGTCACGATGCGCCTGTGAGGTTTCCTGCACAGTTTCTGCGAGTCCCGGCATCACATCACTGGTGATGCTGGTCAGAACAGAGAATGCCTCATCCCACAAACCTTCTATATATACTTCCGAGGAAAAAGTCCCTTCTGCCATGTTAGCTGTGTTTTAACCGCGAGGTGTAACTTACTTCTATTTAGTTAGGATTAATTCCGCTAATCCCTTTTCTTAACTAAATCTGAACTAAATTCACCTGTATCGAGTGCTCTAAGAGTAACTGCTAGTATGTATGGTGTTAGAGTTCACTTGTGAATCTCTAAGGGAAGTCTGTTAGTAGGAGAGGGTGGAGTGAAAGTTGCTATGCGCGAGTGAATAAAAGAAGAGAGAAAGAGAAAAAAAATTTTTTCAATAATTAAAATTATTAAAAATTTTGAATTAAAGAATTGTCGAAAAATTTGGATGAAGGAATTTTAATATTAAGTGAGTTTTATTATTAGATATAATTTCCAATTAAGGAATTATGAAAGTAAAAGAATTTTCCGAACTAAAGAATTATTAAGAATAGCGAGATTAAAAGACTCTCTCTTTTAACTGCGTTTGTGATCTGGTATCAAGTTAAAGTGTCAATCTCTAATTACTGCACACTGTCTGCTGTAGTTGTATCAACTTATTATGCTTCCAAGCCTTTACTTGTAATTATTCAGATGTGCAGAGTTTAGAGACAGCCACTAGAGCTGTGATACCAGGTCTTATCAGTGTGAACTGGTCGACAATTTCAATTGCGATAGCAAGTTTTCTCCACCAGAGGGTACTGAAGGTAAGTCTGAATGGCAACAGCGAGCTTCAGTATTTAAGTTGAACTTAAATTGTAATACCAGACTAGGACACCAGAGGGCGACAAGCAAGTTACAATGCAATAGCAGCAATGGACACCAGTCGGCGCTGGTGAGAGTCCCAATAGACACGGTACCAGCAGATACACTAACACAAATGGGAATTTCCACTGTAGCGGGAAGTTTCAACACTAGAGGGTGTTATCAGATTAAAATCTAAAATGGAATAAAGATTTTAAACGCTCAGATACTCTATCAAAAAATTAAAAATTAAAATTTTAAAAGGGGAACAGAGATTTTACACTAAGGTATTTTAAAAGATTTCCATCTGTAATGACAACTTTTAAACACCAGAGGGCTGCTAAACACTTATGTTGTCTCGGCGGACAACCTCCCAACCACTAGAGGGTGTACGGGAATCAAACGTCAAGGGTAGCACCACTTGACCACAAGGAGGAGCAAGGGAGGACACGCTTCAATAGACGCTAGTTATGAAGTATTTTTCCCTGCAATTACGCACTTATACCACAAGAGGGAATTTGTCTTCCTCTGTTTTGGGGGCGTTTTGAATTTCCCTCCTTAGTTTCAGCTCCGCCCCTTCAAAGGGGTTCGTTCCTTTCTGAATACGCGTTCAGTTTAACTGGAACAGCTGACAAGAGCAGATAGCTCTTCACACAAGCCGTATTTTCGGCTGTCTAATAACCTCCCAATCGCCTAGCGCGCGATCTCGTTATTAACGCTGGTAGCGACCCAGCAGAAGCGTCCAGGCTGGTTTAGCGTGGAGGTCTTTCTTGTTGATTGAGTTGTCTCGGGCGTACCCGGAGGGTGATGACGCAGGCGGCAGGATCCTCTCTTCGGCCTTCGGTCCGGAGTGGGAGAGTCCAAAATATGGACGTTTAGACGAAAGTTCGCTGGTTGCTGCAGCTCCAGAACTGAAAAACCGCTTCAATAAACTCACTTATTCTAAGACTCTATGGTACCTCGGCAGTGTTTCCTTATTCTGGCCACGAATAAGTTCCCCTGCTTCGATTAGTCGTGAGATTAAACTTAGGTAGGTAATAAACATAAACAAGATTAAAAGAAAAGAAAGATATTCAAATTATTCGACTTATTAGTTAAACTTCATACTCTTAGCTAATTTCGAGACGTCTCTCGTAAGCTTTTCTGAAGTCTCTGAGAGGGTTCCTTTGTTTCGTTGTCGGCGTGGAAGAGACAGCGTTTTTTTGTTGTTTAAGGTTTCTCGGATCTCCTCGTGGTTGTTGTCTTCGGCGTCCTCTCTTTTCAGTGGTCCGTTACTTTTGTAGAGTCCTCGCGACTCTTCAAATTTCGAACTCATTTGCTTTGGGCTACTCTGCCTTTTCAAGGCTGGCGCGGTCACGCTCTAACGGGAGGCGTCCTCTTTCGGATTGGACACAAATCCAGGCTCACGTGACTCTCGCGAGGGAGAGAGAGAGTAGGAGGGTGTTTGAATCTGTGATTCCTACATAAGGAATATGAGTTTCTCGTATCAAAATTCTTATACCTGTTATCAACATATAACAATGAGTACATTGGACTATTAATATCAGACATTTACATAAGGTCCCATCTTGAGTACATTGTTCAAGTCCAATTCGTGATGATACGCTGAAAAATAAAACATTAATCCATTTTCTCTCATTCAGAGACAAAACTGATCTTTGTAATGGAAACAATCGGCATTATACATCATTTCATTAGGAGATCGGCATTCATCTGAGGGTACAGAAAAGTGACATTAATACATTTGTTTATACACAAATAACTCGGAGTTTGACTATTTTCGCTATTGTCTTGCGGCGACTCCGAGCGAGGTGTAGTTCCGCCAGTGTCCATTTGGTGTCGTTGTTAATCCGTGTTTCGGTTGGTGATTCACGGGAGTTCACTCGAGGTCACTTTGGTTTGAACATCTGTTGATCCCCGTGAAAGATAAGGGATATTGAGGCGCCACTTTGTCATAGGCGGCCGTAAAAGCTCTCTTCTTTGTTTGAAGTTCCTGTCTCTCTAAAAGCATCATAAAAGTTATCTCGAGTTCCTGAAGAGGTTAGGGGATCCAGATGCCATATGTTACGTTAAAGGGTTCTTTGATGCTCTTAGCTTATGAGTGTGCGTGTGTGGGGGCTTTGCACCCGTTGTTCAAACAGTCCTGTGGAATGTTGACTTCGGGACCAGACGAAGGTCCTGGTCAGAGTGAGAAAGGTTTAATTTAAAACCTTTCATTTCATTATTCCTTCATTGTCCAATATTCATATTTGGTCCATACTCCACTACACACTAAGTTGAAATGCTGGGGAACTTACAGCTTTGTTTTAGGTAGAACTTAAACCTGGATTTAAGAGTTTAGACAGAATCTGCTAGAACGGTAACTAATATTTATCAAGTGTTGTGTCAGTACCGCTATAACTAAGAAGCGAGGTTTGCTTAGAGTAAGTTAGTGCTCACCATTTCTTAAAAATTAACACGTTTCACATTATATGTATCTTAATTTTGTATGAGAGGCCATTACTCTTGTTTAGTAGTCAGAGGTGACGAATTTTGTCAGAGGAGGCAGAAAAAATTTGATCAGGGAACCAGCATACACTCAAGGTAAGGTAACACTAAACAGTTGTAGAGTATTTCATATATATATATATATATATATATATATATATATATATATATATATATATATATATATATATATATATAATTTTTTTTTTTTTTACAATAAACTTACTTAATTGTAACATACGTTTTCTGGAGAAACATTATGTATGTTTCTTTAAATAGTGAGAGATCATCATGAAGCACCAAAATAACTACCACACCCCATAGAAGTGCTGAGAACATGTTTGAGGAAGACATGTCTCACAGCAGACTACAATCACTGAGCATACAACCTGATTACAAGGCTACTATTTGGTAAACTGTACAGAGGCATCTGTACTACTACTTAACAAGTTGCTTTTTGTTCTCAAATGTCTGATTTTTCATGAAACTACTTAAATGTGTCTCTTCATATGCTTACATGCATTGATGTCAATGCTGCTATTCTCTTTCATTATACGTATATGGACTGTATACTTTGTCACTTTGTGGTGATAGTTATGGACAATTACTAAAGATCACCACATCTGTGCGCACATATTTATTTATTCTTATTTATAGCTATGACACTTGTGGTGGAAAATTATGACAGAAATAAGAAAGCGTCTCTCAGTCAGCATCAAATAAAATAGCAATTTATTAACGTGAGAGGGTGCTGCGCACAACGCTGTTTTTCACCTCTCTACTGACCATTTCTTGATTTGTGTCTCTTATACCTGGAAAGCTCTTTGAGGTTCACCATCTGTTCGCTATTTTACATTTCAATCACTTTTCAATGTATCCTGTTCCCATGACTCCCCCACGACTCCAAGTCTCCCACCATTTGTTTTCCACTCTCTCCTGTATTTCTAACACCTTTCCAGACATGCACTGTGCATCCCCCTCTACCCCTTTGGTCTCAGTTATCTTCCCTCTGTGGTCTGGAGACAAAGGGAGTTGATTGAACTGAAATATGCTGTTATTTGAAACACACACACACACACACACAAGTCTGCTGTCTCACACAGAGAATTAGGAATAAAACAATTTCATTTTACACAAGCATGCGTGGTCATTGCTGATTAAAAATATCTCTATTGATTATGAATCATTTCTATAAACCAATTTCCATCACATTTCCCTCCTTTGATTCTTAATCAATCATTTTACAGATTATCTCCATCAAACCCTGGGTTCCAACCCAGGTCTTTATCTACTTCATCAGGTTTAGAGTCCTTTGTGATCTGCAGGAACTGGTATTTGCTTGAACACGATGAGACAAAGTTTCAACAATACATTTGCACAGCAATGGTCTGCAGCAAAGCAAAAACACCAGCAGTGTGAGAATAGGTAAAATCATGAAGAATATGCTACGTAAACTAGCGAACATAGAGCCCCAAACCCCAGGCCATGAACTAACCCGGCCACTAATGTGGCCACAGTATGCATTTGGCGCAGAACCGTGCTGATATTACATTCCAGGGCATCATTAGGAGGAATATAAGTACAACAATGTTCACCAATCATGCTACAGACTCTTCCTTCCTTTGCCAAGAGTAAATCGAGTGCCATACGGTCCTGTGTGGTCATTAACCTTAATGCTGTTAGTTCAGATCTTACTCCTTCTAGTCCTTTAATGGTTTGGTTCACGAATGTAGCCAGTTTATAGAGGACCCTGTTAAGATCCCTGGGTAAGGCTCCCACTCCATACATTGGGAATATTATTTCAGCAAATCGTTCACCTTCAGTAGTTAGTTTGTGTTCATCTGGCACGATTAAGTCATGCAATGAGTCGTGTCGGGTGCGGAGGCGGGGGTGTATGGAATACAATGTTATGTGTGCACTCAAACGTACTAAAGCGCAGCGACCCCGCTGTAATTTGGGCAGATATAACAATAATCTATACCAATCAGGTATCCGAATGGGTGGTTAATCCCTCAGAATCTCTCACCAGGTGCACTGTGCTGTTGCATTGACTAGGCTCTAAACCCCTTAGCCAGCTACTAGTCTGATTACCTGTTAGTCTGGGACAGTTTTCACCCCCATCCTCCAATTCGATGCACTCGTTTTGTATTTCTGAATCTGTGTCCGTGTTTTTTTCTCTGTCGAAGCGTCTGAAACAAATTGGGAAAACCCTGGTGTCGGTTATTCTAAGCTGAACATCAGCTTCTGGCTGTCCTCGCTTCCCTCTAAGAAAAGCCTCAGCATTCCTATGAACACCATTGAGCCAAGTTTCGTTCACTGTGTCATGTGTCTGTGTATATTTCAAGAATAAACGGGTCAGCTCCAGCATGTGGTATCAGAGCACAGGCATAAGAAGTATTATTTACACCTGATGTATGGGCTGTGCATACTGCCAAAAACATTCTTCCCTGGATGTCTGAAGTACACCTCATCAGAGCCATTAAAGTCATGTTCAGTGGTTAAATACACAGTGTCCCTATGGCCAGCAGACAGCCCAGTCCTATTGTCATCATTACTAGTCATTTGGGGTGACCATTATTATCACTCCTAAGTTGTTGTTTCTTCAGGTGAGGTTGGAGCCTTCTTGCAGTGAATATGATGTACCCACGTCCCTAGTCCTTCCACTTTCACAGCCGTGTGGGTCACTAGGAGCACCTGGTGTGGTCCAGTCCACTTGGGTTGGTTCCACCTTTGTCTGCGAAGGTCCTGTATCAGCACCCAGTCACCTGGTTTGTGGTCATGGAAGGGTTGGTTGGCTGGTTGCGGCAGTACTGCTTTCACCTGCTTAGATATGGGCAGAAGCGTCTAGAGAAGCAATATGTTGTGAGAGAGAGGGTCAAACAACTGATTATCAAGTGGAGGTGGACCTAACCCCGTGTTGGGAGGCCTGTCAAACACTATCTCAAAGGCACTAAGACCAGTTCTTTTCTGTGGTCTGGTTCTGCTTGCCAGAGGACCAGAGGGAGGCACTTAACCCATTAAGGCCTGTTTACTGTGTAATTTTTGCTAGACCATTTTTAATGGTTCCATTAACCTTTCTACTGCCCCAGCACTGGCGGGGTGGTAGTTGCAATGTTTTCTTATGTCTATTCCTAGGTACTTAGTTAGACTAATTAGGCCTGTATGTACAAATGGAGTGCCATTATCACTCGAGACGTGTTGTGGCAGGTCCCATCTGGGGATTATTTCTCTGAGGAATGTTTTGGCTACTGCCTTGCCATCTTGAATACCTGTGGGGAAAGCTTCAACCCATTTACTGAACATGCATACACAGACCAGGAGAAACTGCTTCCCTTCTGCTGGTGTTAGCTCCACAAAATCAATCTGCCAATGGAATGGCTCTGTGGCTGGGGGGTGACCTACAGATTGTTGCGACAGGGGTTGTTTGTGCTTGTGTGTGTTTTGTGCACACGTGAGGCATGTTGAACAAAACTTTTGGGTGAGTATAGAGAGTCTGGGTGCATACCAGTGTCTGGCTATCATATTTTATCATTCCCTCCTTTTGCTTATGTGATATCTCCCATGAGCAATAGCAATTAAATCTTTTATGTATGTTTCTGAGTGACATGGTCTGTTCGTTGACGTTTGTACCCATACATTATTTTGCATAATGCACCGTGATTTGGACCACTGAGCTTGCTCTGCCCCGTGGCAGTGGATTGAATAGCCTGCAGTGTGGGTTTCTCTTGATCTGTTACAGGAAGTTGTGTGGCGGCGACCGGAGCTGTGAAAGCTGTGTGTTTGGCTACATGAGTTTATAATTATCTCATGCCATGTCAGGTTTCATGGGGTTTCACACACATGCATATCTAATAAATGTGATATAAATGTATTAATCAAAATGTGATATATTGATTTCTCAGTTATCACATGTTCTACACTGTAAAAAGAAAATTCCTTCAAATTGTAACAAGTAATTCAATTAAGTTTATCCAACTTAATTTTTTAAGTTTTTTAAGGTTAAACTTAAAAAATTAAGTTGGATAAACTTAATTGAATTACTTGTTACCAATTGAAGCAATTCAATTAAGTTGGATCAACTGTTTTCTTTTTAGAGTGTAAAACATGTCAAATCAGATCTTATATTAAGTAAATTGGTTGGCTCGAATCAATAATGACTCAATTCATATCAATAACCGGTAACCATTAATCACACTGGGGATAAAATGAATCTCATCGTTAATAATAATTTTAAAATCTCAAATATTTAGAATAAAAGTCAATCAAACCATCACCAAACTCAACAAATTCGATGATAATTAATGAATCAATTTCAACAAGTTGAAATTTGAAACAAAGTATCATAAACTTAAATGAAACAAATGTAAGGTTCAAGTGAATCAAATTGTCACCTCAATGAATCAACTCAATGATTCAATCTGAATCAAACCAATGACTCAACCGAATCACCTTATCAAATGAATCCCGCTTTTTGAGTGACCTCTACGTGGCAAAATAGGGGATTTTTTAAATTATTATTATTTTTTATTTATATACACATGTTTGCATACAGTCTACATAAATATATCTATACGTCATACTAAATATTAAAAAAATGCACAAAAAAAAAAATATATAGTATAATTAAAAAAACATTTTTTTTTTGTTAACTGGGATCCCATCTTGTTCTCTTACTTGATTTAGTGACTCAGAGAAATTTAGCCCCAACAACAGCGTCTCACCTCCTTTTACCTACTTAACACTATTAGCACTCCTTCCCACGGTCTGGACCTATACTCTAAAAGTACGTTGTTATATCCACAACAAAAATGAACCCACACAGAGACGGAAGAACGAATAATCTGTTTACTGCAGTAGGAAACAAAACGTACACCAGCTCTCCTTCAACCCATTCCGACCAGCCCGTCAGACTACATTACCCATCATCTTTTACTCTCCCTGAACGGCACTACGGATAGCCACAAAGTTCAAAACATTGCCCAATACACTACCTATCTCCTTCCCCCTTAAATGATAAAGGTACAAACATTAGTTATGCACTTGTATACACATTAACAACAGAACAGCAGAACAAAGTCTCTTATGTGGGAGAGAGGGTAGACTGCCTCTACTCCCTACTAAACCCAGGGGATTATTCTGCCCCTATTTTTTTTTTTTTACAAATCAAGACGACCAGGTGGATTTCTGGTCCTCTGTGGATTTCTTCTTAGAGCAGGAGTTTCTCTTAGAGTTCCATTTGAACATGGAGCAACAGAGACAGCGGAAGCTTGTGGAGAGGGAACAGAAGATGTCTTTGGCATATTCAGGTTTGACAGTTCACTAGCTAAAACTAGATCCAAGTCCTCTGCCACTGAAGTTCCAGCAGATTGACTTGGAAGCAACTGCTCAACATGTCTCCGCCAAACTTGGTTGTCCTGAGTGCCAACCTTGTATGAAACAGGTCCAGACCTTTGAAGAACAACTGCAGGAACCCACTTCTCTTTTGTGCAGTAATTGCGAGCAAGGACATGATCTCCCTCAGAGAAGTGTCGGTCTTTAGAACACTTGCTGCGTTGGATGACCTGGCTTTTTGTTTGTTGTGGACATGTGTTTTGGTAGGTGTGGGCCTCAGCAAATCAAGTCGTGTGCGAAGCTGTCGTTTCATGAGTAGACCTGCAGGAGATGCTCCAGTGGATGCGTGAGGGGTGTTGCGATATTTTAGCAGGAAAGTATTTAGACGCTGCTTGAGAGGAGCTTCATGTTTTGATGATTTCAGCGCATGTTTTATGGTCTGGATCATTCTCTCAGCTAGCCCATTCGTGGATGGATGATAAGGACTTGAGAGGATGTGGTTGATGGCATTATTCTGTAGAAACTCCTCCATCTCTCTAGACACGAATGATGGGCCATTATCAGTAACCACTTGTTCTGGTAGCCCAAACCGTCCAAACATTTCCCTCAGAACTTGAATTGTGGCCTCAGAAGTGATTGTAGGCATGACTGAGACTTCAGGCCATTTAGAATGGGCATCTACAGCTACTAACAACATAGCACCCTCTACTGGCCCTGCAAAATCAAGATGCACACGTTGCCATGGATTTGCTGGCCACTCCCATGGATGTAGTGGAGAAGGGCTTGGCATATTTCGAACTGACTGACATGATGGACATGATTTGGCAGTTTCCTCAATTTCCCTATCCAGTCCAGGCCACCAAAAATAGCTACGTGCCAGCTCCTTCATACGGATAATGCCACAGTGTCCAGAATGCAGCTCTTTTAACACTGGTCTTCTCAGTTTGTGTGGAATTATCACACGCATGCCCCACAGCAAACATCCAGAGGTGACTGTTAACTCCTTCCCCCGTGAAAAGTAAGGTTGGAACTCAGGTACAGCTGCCAGAGTTTGCAGTGACTGCCCTCGCATTAGACAGTCAAGTACTTTTGACAGTACAGGGTCTGTTCTGGTCGCTTGTTTGACCTGGTGAGCAGTGACAGGTGTGTTGTCCACCATTTGAAAGTAAAAGATGTTCTGGTCCATGTGCTGCGGACAATCAGGCAATGGAAGTCTCGACAAACTATCTGCATTGCCATGAGCTGATGATTTCCGGTATTTAATCTCATAGTCATGAGCGCTAAGGATAAGTGCCCAGCGTTGAAGTCTGCTTGCAGCGAGTGTTGGCAAACCCTTGTGTGAACCAAAAATGGATGTAAGTGGACGATGGTCTGTTAACAGAGTGAATTTGCGTCCAAAGATGTAAGTGTGAAATTTCTTCACACCAAAAATTATTCCAAGTGCCTCTTTTTCGATCTGAGGGTATTTTGTCTCTGCCTTACTCAGAGTTCTTGATGCAAAGTCAATTGGTCTCTCTTCTCCAGTTGGTAAGATATGAGACACTACAACCCCAATCCCATATGGAGATGCATCACACGCCAGCTGAAGGGGCAAAGAGGGATCAAAGTGTGTCAGTACTGTCTCATTTGTGAGTGCGGCTTTTGCTTTGTTGAAAGCCCTATCACACTCTTTGGACCATTTCCATGTTTTGCCATCACACAACAATTCATACATTGGTTTCAATAAGGTAGCCAAATGGGGTATGAATCGCCCATAATAGTTCAGAAGACCCAGGAACGACCTAAGTTGGCTGACGTTCTCTGGGACAGGAGCATCCAAAATTGCTTTCAGCTTTGACGGGGCAGTATGTAGGCCATCAGCATCAATGACATGGCCTAAATATTCCACTGAAGATTTGAAAAAGTCGCACTTGTCTTCCCGTACACGTAGACCATACTCTTCAAGTCGCCCCAGTACTCTGTCCAGGTTGTTTAAGTGCTCTGTGTCATTACGCCCAGTAACTAAAATGTCATCAAGGTAACACTGTACCCCTGGAAGACCACTTAGAATCTGGTCCATGGCCCGTTGGAATAGTGCTGGTGCTGAAGTAATACCAAATGGTAATCTGAGGTATATAAACAATCCTCTATGGGTTGAAATTGTGAGATACTTCTGAGAGCTTTCGTCCACATGCATTTGTAGGTATGCTTGGCAGAGATCAATTTTGCTAAATTTCTTGCCACCAGCCAGCCCAGCAAAGAGATCTTCAATTACAGGCAGGGGGTACTGTTCAGTTACTAGCGCTGGATTAACAGTAACCTTAAAATCTCCACACAAACGAACTGAACCATCTCGTTTTAGGACTGGAACCACAGGGGTGGCCCAGTCGCTGTGGGAAACAGGTACAATCACACCTTGTTCCAACAGACGGTTAATATCAGCATCAGCCTTTGGCTTGAGAGCATATGGAACACTTCTTGCTTTAAGAAACCTTGGCTGATGATTTGGATTTACTTGGAGTCTCACCTTGATTTCTTTCAAGCACCCCAGTTCATCTTTGAACACCGAGCTGTGTCGCTTTAGCACTGTTGTCAAGCTAGATTTTTCAGTTGATATTGATTGTACTTTTAACCAGTCCAACCGCAATTTCTCTAGCCAAGGCCTTCCTAAAAGTGCTGGATTGTCCCCCTTGATCACATAGAGCAACAGAATTGCTTCCTGTCCATTTACCTCTACTTTAACTTGAGCTTTGCCAAGCAGTGGTACTGTCTCACCCGTGTAGGTCTTTAACTGGATATTGGAATGTTTCAGTTTTACATGGTGTAGCTTCTCTGTATAAAGTGTCTCTGATATTAGTGAGACAGCAGCTCCTGTATCAACTTCCATCCTTATGGGATGCCCTTCTATTAGAACTGTGGTGCCATAGGCTGCAGAGCCCCCCTTTACTGTCAGTATTTTTATGGGCAGCGCATTCTCCGTGTCGCTTTCACTGCTATTTACTGGTGTCTCTCTTACACAGTGCACATTTTTCTTTTTGTAATGGAAATTTGCTTGTTTCCCACTCTCAGTTTTATTGTGACGAGTTCCACTCTTGTGCTTAGAACTCATGCAGGCTCGTTCAACATGGCCCTTTTTATCACATTTATGGCAAATGAGCTCTTTTGCCCAGCACCCAGTAGGTAAATGGCCTGTTTTACCACACCGATAACACTGCTTTGTCGTCGGCCTATCATGTCCAGCTGTCACATTATGCACTCTGGCTGAAGCACCTAGCTCTTGTGCCTCTTTTGCCACCAATTCCATTGACAATGCTATTTCAATAGCTGTCTTTAAAGTTAGGCCAGCTTCTGTGAGCAACCGTTTCTGTATTGCCTCACTTCTCAACCCACACACTAACCAGTCACGTAGAGCATCATCCAGATTATCTTTAAAATCACAGTGTTCACTAAGCCTCTTCAGTACTGCAACATACTGTGCAATGGTTTCCCCATCTTCTTGGTTCCGCTTGTGAAACCTAAACCTCTCTGCAATTTGCAGTGGCTTGGGTGAGAAGTGTGCGTCTAGAACTTTAACAATGTTGGTGTATGAAAGAGTACCTGGTTTCTGTGGCTGGACTAAACTCCTCAGCAGGCTAAATACCTTTGCTCCCATCACAGTGAGGAAAGTTGCAACCTTCACTTCATCTTTGATGCTGTTTGCTGCTACAAAGAATTCAAATCTCTCAGTGTAAGCTCCCCAAGTCTCCACTGACTCCTCAGATGGTCCAAAAGCTCCAGTTAACACAGCCATTTTCTTTCTGTTCCGTTTTTGTTACTTTCTTTCCCACCCGCGTAAATTTGTATGGAATCTTCCTCCCCATAAAACACAGGCGAGTCTCTGTCTCGTACCTATGCAGCTAGCGGCAGCCACTCACAGCTCCAGCCGACAAGTTTCACTCAGTGACGAGTGCAGCACAAGTTCGTCGATCCTCGTCGCCAGTTTTATGTTATATCCACAACAAAAATGAACCCACACAGAGACGGAAGAACGAATAATCTGTTTACTGCAGTAGGAAACAAAACGTACACCAGCTCTCCTTCAACCTGTTCCGACCAGCCCGTCAGACTACATTACCCATCATCTTTTACTCTCCCTGAACAGCACTACGGATAGCCACAAAGTTCAAAACATTGCCCAATACACTACATACGTCTAACAATTAGAGACCTCGCTATGAGCAGGCTACTCTTTCCTTTTGTCATTCTAGTGAATGTCTATCACTAGAGGCCTCGCTATGAGCAGGCTACTCTTCACTCGTTGCACCGTCATGTAACTAAACTTCATCCAGGACGGAGTGTTTAAAAGGGGGTGGAGAGGAATAGTTTAAACTATCATTAATCTCAAATAATTAGACTGTCACTCACCACCAATGTTTGTAGATGAGGCTTGGATTGTTAGCGGAGGGATGATCAGTCACACGTACCCCCATGGTACAAATTTTTTTCTTCCCTGCCTTTGGGTCCAGTCTCTGCCGGAGAGCGTCCTTGGTCCGTGTTCACTGCTCCTCTCTCCGCCACAATCCGTTGCTCATCCTGCCGACTACGCCAAATTGTGGTGGAAAATTATGACAGAAATAAGAAAGCTGAGTCTCTGAGTCGGCATCAAATAAAACAGCAATTTATTAACGTGAGAGAGGGTGCTGCGTGCAACGCTGTTTTTCACCTCTCTACTGACCATTTCTTTGTTTGCGTCTATTATACCTGGAAAGCTCTTTGAAGTTCACCATCTGTTCGCTATTTTACATTTCAATCACTTTTCAATGTATCCTGTTCCCATGACTCCCCCACGACTCCAAGTCTCCCACCATTTGTTTTCCACTCTCTCCTGTATTTCTAACACCTTTCCAAACATGACCTGTGCATCCCCCTCTACCCCTTTGGTCTCAGTTATCTTCCCTCTGTGGTCTGGAGACAAAGGAAGTTGATTGAACGGTGTCAATATGCTGTTATTTGAAACACACACACACACACACACACACACAAGTCTGCTGTCTCACACAGAGAATTAGGAATAAAACAATTTCATTTTACACAAGCATGCGTGGTCATTGCTGATTAAAAATATCTCTATTGATTATGAATCATTTCTATAAACAAATTTCCATCACACAGTGCAGTTTGATTGTCTTCTGTCTTTGCACTATAGTTAGCTATAGTCATATCTTGCACACAGGCTTATTTATAAAAAACTATAAAATTATTTATGGAGCTGCATATTATTATATGTTTAGTACATTTCTGCATGTACAGTACATGTTAGTCATCTATTCTCCTGTATACACTGTATTGCTGTAATTTTCTCAGTCTGACCAGAAGAATTTCAGTGTGTGGATGTCTTTGGCATGGTGAATATGCCAAAGCGGAATGTTTGTGTGTGTGTGTGTGTGTGTGTGTGTGTGTGTGTGTGTGTGTGTGTGTGTGTGTGTGCAATTCTCAAATAAATCTTGGTGAAAAAAATAACATTCATTACATTTATTTGGTTCATTAGAAAGATGAACAATGTAAATAATAATAATAATAATAATTTATGAAATCATGAAAAGATAATTATGAATACCACTTTAATTATGGAGTCAAAAAAGGATCAAAAAGACTGAGTTTGTAAAACAATACTCACAAATGTTACGGACTTTGTAACTGTGTTTGAGCAACTACATACACGTAAAACTAAAGTCCACAAATGTATTGGAATGCGCAAATTTAAAACAACAACAACAATAAAAACTAGAGCCGCTAGCGGCTATCTGCGGGTTCAAGCACTAACTGGCTTAATATTGCAGTCATGTCAAATCTGACAACTCCTGTAGTATGAATTGATCAGGAGAGGATGTATTGACATTTGTGGCTATGGCAAAATTGTTAAGAAACTGAGCCAAGTAGGTATGTGCAGTGTCAGATTATTTGTAATAAGTGCTTGTGTTTGTGACGTGTGTTGTACAGTCTCTGAGGTGTGTTTGTTTCTGTGTGATGTGTGTGATGTAAGAGGGTCTTTGTGTGAGGTATATAATGTGTGAGCAGCGCTTACTATAAACTTGAATATTACAGGTGTTGGTCATAAAATTAGAATATCATGAAAAAGTTGATTTATTTCAGTAATTCCATTCAAAGAGTTAAACTTGTTTATTATACTCATTCATTACACAAAGACTGATATACCTCAAGTGTTTATTTCTTTTAATTTGATGATTATAACTGACAACTAATGAAAACCCCAAATTCAGTATTATTAGAACAATATTAGTGTCATACCTAACGAGTCTCCCTACCTCTCTATGAACCGTCAGGAGAGGTTGGACTTCAATTTCCAGGATCCCACTCTGTCCCAAGTTCCTGTCACATGCCCACAGTCAGCCAATCAGGGAGGGCTTCCTCGTTCATCATCCCCTGAGTTCTAATCGGTGTCACCTGGATAACTCAGCATGTGGGTATATTAGGACAGACTGTTTTATGCTCATTGCGAAGTACTGCCTTTGGTTGTGTTGCTATACTGAGCTGCTATTTTTGGACTTCGATTACCGTGCTTCTTTTGTGTTTATGTTTTCCGTTGTCTTCCGGCTTCTGTTACTGAGACTGTTTGTTCGTGTCTTCAGTTATCTTGTATGTTAGGTTCTGCCTCGTGTATGTTTTTCCCTGTGTAAATAAAATCCTGTCTTCGTCTGCAAGCGTCTGCCCAATTCTGGTGTCGTTACAGTAATACTTCGCCAAATTATGCAGACGGCGGATACCGACGCGATTCATACCTCTGTTAGTACCCAGGGACAATTACTGGGACAACACCACCAACTTCTGGATTTGCTAAGTAAGTCCCTAGACACTCTTACTCAACATCAACGTGTGCAGCATGAACAACTAATGGCTTTGACAAATAATATGGGACAACTTGTTTCTCAGTTTTAACAGCAGAATCCTACGAGCTTTCCTGCTCATCCCCCTTCTTCCCCTGTTACAACTGAGCAAAGTCCTTTCTTGGTCAGTAAACCAGAGATGTTTAACGGTTCCCCTAATCAATGCAAGGGTTTTTTGTTACAGTGTTCTCTTTTTTTTGCCAATTCTCCTGCTAGCTCGGATCAACAGCGCATTTCGTTTTTGATTTCTCGGTTAACAGGCAAGGCGTTAGATTGGGCTACGGCCGTTTGGACCACCGTTCAGTCTTACACGTACGAGAAATTTATCCAGGAATTCAAAACTGTGTTTGATCATCCGCATAAGGGACGCTCTTTAGGGGAACTACTGTTACAACTTAAACAGGGTACTCAATCTGTGTCGGAGTATGCGCTAAGATTTCGGACTCTTGCAGCCGGTAGTGGTTGGAACAACCCTGCCTTGATCATAGCCTTCCGAAATGGATTAAATTCTGACATTCTGACTGAGATGGTTTGTAAGGATGATGGCTTGTCATTAGACGAGATCTTTTCTCTGGCTATTCGGCTCGATCAATTGAGACGTGGTAGAGGTTCACGGAGACTCCCTACGTCAAATTCAGCCGTCAGCTCTCCACGTCGGATCGTCCCTGTGCATCGGGATCGCTCTGAGGACTCTCACCCAGATCCAGAGCCACCCCAACCTATGCAATGGGATGGGTTTCGCTTGTCTCCAGAGGAGAGGCTCCGTCGTCTGCAGAGAGGTCTGTGCCTGTACTGTGGGATTCCCGGTCATGTGATACGGGAGTGTAGGAGTTGCCCTCGTAGAACCATGGCACCGACCCCAGGAAAGCACGTGGAATAGACTAATGAGGTGAGTATACCTACGTTGGGGTTGGTATCCAAGTCCTTTTTCCTCCCTGTGATGTTTGACTGCTCTACGTCTCTTGCTGTGTTTTCAGCCTTAATAGATTCCGGAGCGGAGGGAAATTTTATTCATTCCAGGCTGGTGGAGCAGCTCCAGAGCCCTGTCGAACATCTTGATACCCCAATGAGACTGTCAGCCGTGGATGGGGATCCAGTGGGAGAAGGAGTTGTCTCTCTAATCACCAGACCCATTTCTGTTTCTGTTAGTGCTCTCCACAGAGAGAGAACGTGTTATTTTGTCATTAACTCAACTGATTATGAAATAATCTTGGGGTTACCCTGGCTTCAGAGACACAATCCTGTTATCTCCTGGGCAGAGAGGGAGATTATATCCTGGTCAACATATTGTCACTACCACTGTCTTAAATTCCCCTCAGTTAAAGTTCAGTCCACCACCATAGAGAGTCCAAATACTCTTACCCCTGTTGATCTTCCCTCAGAATACAATGATCTTATAGAAGTGTTCAGTAAAACTAAGGCCACCCAGCTTCCTCCTCACCGAGAATATGACTGTGCTATAGACCTGATAGAGGGTGCTATTCTACCCAAGTCCCGGGTATATCCCTTAACACAGGGTGAGGAGAGAGCTATGGAGGAGTATATCAAGGAGGCTTTAGAACAGGGTTTTATACGGCCTTCTACCTCTCCTGTTGCAGCCAGGTTTTTCTTTGTTAAAAAGAGGGATGGGGGGCTTCGACCTTGTATAGACTACCGTGGGCTTAATCAGATATCAAGAACCTATTCTTATCCTTTGTCTCTAGTCCCGGTCGCCTTAGAACAGCTTCGCGGTGCTACTATATTTTCTAAATTAGATCTCCGTAGTGCCTACAACTTAATCCGAATTCGTGAAGGTGATGAGTGGAAGACAGCCTTTATTACCACTAGGGGGCACTACGAATACACTGTAATGCCTTTTGGGTTAAAAAATTCACCAGCAGTGTTTCAGGCCTTTTTGAATGATGTTTTAAGGGAGATGCTTGGTGTATATGTTATTGCGTATATCGATGATATACTATTTTACTCCCCGAATAGGGAGAGTCACGTTCAACATGTGAGAAATGTGCTTACCCATCTCCTGGAACATCAGTTGTATGCGAAGGGAGAGAAGTGTGAATTTCATCGTTCTTCTGTATCATTCTTAGGCTACATCATCAACTCCGAGGGGATTGTAATGGATGATCATAAAATTGATGCTATTTTGAACTGGCCAACTCCAACTTCCATCAAGGATCTACAGAGGTTCCTAGGGTTTGCAAATTTCTATCGCCGTTTTATATACGAAATTTTAGCAGCAAGGCCTCACCCTTGACTAATTTGCTAAAGGGTAATTCTAAAGGGTTGATCTGGAATACGGAAGCTCAGGGGGCATTTGAGAATTTAAAGGAGATGTTTACTACCGCCCCCATTTTAAAACATCCGGACCCCTCTCAGCCCTTTGTTGTTGAGGTAGATGCCTCAGAAGTGGGAGTTGGAGCCATTTTATCACAAAGGGTTGGTGAACCTAAGAGATTGCATCCCATAACCTTTTATTCGCACAAAATGTCTTCCGCTGAACGTAATTATGGTATTGGTGACAGAGAGCTCCTAGCCATTAAATTAGCTTTAGAGGAGTGGCGCCATTGGCTGGAGGGGGCGTTACACCCTTTTGTGGTGCTCACAGACCACAAGAATCTAGAATATTTGAAATCTGCTAAGAGACTGAATCCTCGTCAGGCTCGTTGGTCTCTATTTTTCTCTCGTTTTAATTTCTCCATATCCTATCTCCCGGGCACCCATAATATTAAGGCTGATGCCCTATCTCGAATATACATGAATTCAGAGTCAGCCACTACTCCCCAACGGGTGTTACCACCATCGGTTTCGGTTTCCCCTGTTCGATGGGAGATTGATGAGGAGATAGATCAGGCACTTTCCCAGAGTAGTATTCCTCCTCAATGTCCTAGGGGGAAAAATTTGTACCTAAGCAGTGTAGAGACAAACTTATTACTTGGGCCCACTCAGCCCTCACTTCTGGCCATCCAGGGGAAACTCACACCATGCAGTTAATCAAGGGTAGATATTGGTGGGAGAACATGTCTTCTGATGTGCATCACTTTGTTTCTTCTTGCTCCACGTGCTCTCAGTGTAAAATACCTAGAACCCTCCCTGCAGGCAAGCTTATGCCCTTACCAGTCCCATCTCCCCCTGGTCACACATTGCTGTAGATTTCATCACTGATTTGCCCTTGTCACAAGGCCACACAGTTATACTTACGATAATAGACAGGTTCTCACGAGCAGTCAGGTTTATCCCTTTTCCTAACCTCCCTACAGCTTTCCAAACCACTGAGACATTGTTTAACCAGGTCTTCCGTCTCTATGGTATCCCTGAAGATAGTGTCAGATAGAGGACCCCAGTTTACCTCTCGAGTGTGGTCAGCCTTTTTTGAGATGCTTGGAGTGAATGTTAGCCTCACGTCGGGGTATCACCCCCAGTCTAAAGGTCAGTGTGAGCGTATGAACCAAGAATTGGGAAAATTTCTAAGAATATATTGTTTTGAGAATCAGGCTGACTGGTCCCAGTTCTTGCCATGGGCGGAGATTGCTCAGAACTCTCTGACGAGCTCGGTTACTGGTTTAACTCCTTTTGAGTGTATTTTAGGCTTCCAACCCCCGCTTATGCCTTGGACAGCTTCTCACTCTGAGGTACCTGCAGTGGATGATTGGATGCAGCGTAGTGAACGGGTGTGGGAGCAAACTCATCAGCGAATCAAGGAGGCTATACGCCGTCATAAGAGACAGGCAGACAACCGTCGAGGCGAGACGCCCGTGTATCTCCCAGGGGACCGAGTGTGGCTCTCTACCAGGGATTTCAGATCTTCAGAGGGGAGTAAAAAGTTGTTGCCCAAGTTTATTGGTCCTTTTAAAATAATTCGGAGAGTCAATGAAGTGACCTATAAACTTCACATACCTGTTCAGTATCATGTATCTAATACATTTCATGTCTCCCTCTTAAAGCCTGTGAACCCCGGTCCGTTAGACGAGTCTACGCCTGACAGCATGCCTCTGCCTCCAGCTGGTCTCAGGGGGTCTCCTGTGTATGCCGTCCGACGGTTGCTGGATTCCAGGAGGAGGAGAGGTAATCTCCAATATCTAGTAGATTGGGAGGGCTATGGACCGGAGGAGTGTAGTTGGGTACCCGCCGGAGATGTGTTGGATCCTGGCCTTAAGGAGGACTTCCATGAACTGCATCCAGAGAAGCCTGGCCCCAGACCGAGAGGCCGGCCTCAGAGGCGTGTGAGGAGTCCCTCCGCGGGTTCCTCCAACCTTTTTCCCAGAGGGCGCATTTCTAGGGACTCCTCTGATCCACACCAAGGCGGATCCACGAGGGCCCAACTGGAGGCCGCAGGAGGAGGAGGGCACGCTCATCATCGGCGTCCTCGTCTTTTGGCATCCTCTGACTCCTTGGGGGGGAATACTGTCATACCTAACAAGTCTCCCTACCTGTCTATGAACCCTCAGGACAGGTTGGACTTCAATTCCCAGGATCTCACTCTGTCCCAAGTTCCTGTCACATGCCCACAGTCAGCCAATCAGGGAGGGCTTCCTCGTTCATCATCCCCTGAGTTCTAATCAGTGTCACCTGGATAACTCAGCATGTGGGTATATTAGGACAGACTGTTTTATGCTCATTGCGAAGTATTGCCTTCGGTTGCGTTGCTATACTGAGCTGCTATTTTTGGACTTTGATTACCGTGCTTCTTTCGTGTTTGTGTTTTCTGTTGTCTTCCGGCTTCTGTTACTGAGACTGTTTGTACGTGTCTTCAGTTATCTTGTATGTTAGGTTCTGCCTCGTGTATGTTCTTCCCTGTGTAAATAATATCCTGTCTTCGTCTGCAAGCGTCTGCCCCATTCCGGTGTCGTTACAATTAGAACGTTGTGAAAAGGTTCAATATTGAAGACACCTGGTGCCACACCCTAATCAGTGATTTAACTCAAAACACCTGCAAAGGCCTGTAAATGGTCTCTCAGTCTAGTTCTGTAGGCTACACAATCATGGGGAAGACTGCTGACTTGACAGTTGTCCAAAATACGACCATTGACACCTTACACGAGCAGAACAAGACATAAATGGTCATTGATAAAATGCTGGCTGTTCACAGAGCTCTGTGTCCAAGCACATTAATAGAGAGGAGAAGGAAAGGAAAAGATGTGGTAGTAAAAAGTGTACAAGCGGTAACTGCACCCTGGAGAGGATTGTTAAATAAAGCCCATTCAAAAATGTCAGGGACTGTCTCAAAGACTGGACTGCAGCTGGAGTCAGTGCTTCAAGAACCACCACGCACAGATGTATGCAAGACATGGGTTTCAGCGTCGCATTCCTTGTGTGAACCCACTCTTGAACAAGAGACAGCATCAGAAGCGTGTGGCTTGGGTCAGTGTAAAGTTTCCACAGTTAGTGATGGTTTGGGTTGCCATGTCATCTGCTGGAGTTGGTCCACTGTGTTTTCTGAGGGCCAAGATCAATGCAGCCATCTACCAGGATGTTTTAGGGCATTTCATGCTTCCTGCTCTGACCAACTTTATGGAGATGCAGGTTTCAATTTCCAACAGGACTTGGCACTTGCACACAGTGCCAAAGCTACCAGTACCTGGTTTAAGGACCATGGTCTCACAGTTCTTAATTGGCCAACAAACATGCCTGACCTTAACCCCATTGAAAATCTACAGGGTATTGTGAAGAATAAGATGCAATACGCCAGACCCAACAATTCAGAAGAGCTGAAGGCCAGTATCAGAGCAACCTGTGCTCTGGACAGACTACTATAGAGTAGTTATATATAAATATAAAATATTTAAATGCAGGAGGCGGTGTGGGGTAGGAGGTTGCCTCACACTACAGCCAATCAGAGTGCAGCTTTTGCCTTTTAACATGTCAGGCATTAAAAGGGACACTCTACTCTATGAGAAACAAGTGTAAACATCAGAAACTCAGTACATCAGAATAAAACACACGATAACAAAGGGTATTTCCTGATTGGTGAGGATAAATGGCCACTTGAAGAGGTATAGATGACTTTATAATTTTTAATTATGATAAATATTCATATTCATATGGTATGACCATTAACCTTTGCAGGTGAATAGGATCTTAACCTCCATATAGATCAACAAAACAATATTTAGTTTTGTAGTTCTATCTAGTGGTGAAAGAATTTAATACTGTATTATAGTGTTGCTAAGCAGTTACAGTCTTTCATGTTAGAACTGTTTAAGGGAGTACTACTCTATGGATATTTTCCTAACATGAACATATGTGGTATCAGTGGAATCCTAAAGACCTGGCCTATAATAATTATGGATAAAATGTTGAACTTTCATCACTATGTGGCTTACAGACCCCTCCAACTAATAGAGATCCAGCATGAATTCTAGAAATCACAAATGCACCCAGAACTCAAACGCTTTCCCCAAAAATTTCAAAACTGCACATGCTTGATCAGTATGAGGATCAGATGACATGATTAAATTGTGGTGCCACTACAACCCTAGATGACGCTATAACACAAAAAAGCTAATTTAATCAGTTATTGTCAAATTGTAGCGCCCGCTTTTGATGGATTGGAGTTATCTTGTATATGCTTCTTCATAGTAAGGCCCTACATAGCTTTATCAAATTTGGTCTTGATTGGGCTTAATTTGTTTGAGTTACAGCTGAAAGAATGTTTAAAGCTCCACACACTTCGATTAATTGATGTATTACAACAAAACTTTGTCCAAATGTTGAACTTTTTTTGATAATTATTGACCTAGAGATTCTGCAGATTCTAACAAGGTCAATTGTTTGGGAATAAAGCGAAATTCCATGGACTAATTTGAAAATATTCAATTTTAAACAACTGGCGATTGAGAAAATACGATGCATTTTTTGACAACACTTATAACTACAAAGTTATGAGGCCCTCTGCAGAGTATGGAGAGAAGTAAACTGTGTGTCAATACGCTTAATTTTCTCTGAGATATATCATATTTTCTTGATATAGCGCCCCCTAGTGGCTATCGTTACGAAACTTTTTATGCACTTAGGAAGTGCCACCAAGGACATACCATTTAAATCCCATGATGATTGGACCTTGTTAAGGTTGTCAAACAGCTGCTGACATCTGATTGGCCGATGACGATCACAATTTTGTCCAAATCAAATTGTCCACTTATAGCCTTGCCCACAGAAGCAGCATGCCAAACGGTGGTCCAATCTGCCTTGCAGATGCTGAGATATAAACTTGTAGCATTTACAGCGCCCCCTATATGAATATTGGCTCCTCCTTTGACATGCTACCTCAGAATCATATCTGGAAGTAGCATATGAAATTTGAACACATTTGAGTAAAGTATGAAATTGTTATAAATTTGTAAGTAAAACATATGATAAGCCAAAGAGGTTCATTTGCATATGGCGGCCATATTGAATCGAAATTTCAACTTTTTTTTGATAATTATTAACCATCAGAGTTTTTGAATGAGGTGGACAAGCAGGGATGTGGCAGACAAATCCCCCAACACCTATCTCTACCGGTCTTACATGTACCTGCCACCCACTTTCACTCACCTCAGCCGCCAAATCTGCATCCTTCAGCTTCTTCCTTTCAAATGCTTCATCAACTGCATCCTCAAATGGAACTGTTAACTCCATTAAACTATCACTTTCAGAGTACAGCACCATATCTGGCCTCAGTGTAGTTAATGCAATACACTCTGGGACCTGCAGTGTTTTACCTACGTCCACCAGCAATTTCCAATCTCATGCTTCACCCCATCTACCAATATTTATAGCCTGTACATGCTCAAATACATTCTCCCTCATGCACAAAGCTAATCACTTTATTACTACAACCACTCATCAGTGCATTTACCTCTAAGAGTTTGCTGTCAAACAAGCATGCTTAAACCTTTAGCACCTAATTACGTCTCCATGTATACCTCCCCTGTGACAAACTAACCTTACGAGCTGATAGAATATCACCACAACCTAAAATTATTTGCACTGATAATCAGGAAATCGGTGTAGGCTACAAGGGCGGCACGGTGGCGCAGCAGGTAGTGTCACACAGCTCCAGGGGCCTGGAGGTTGTGGGTTCGATTCCCGCTCCGGGTGACTGTCTGTGAGGAGTTGGTGTATTCTCCCCGTGTCCGCGTGGGTTTCCTCCGGGTGCTCCGGTTTCCTCCCACAGTCCAAAAACACACGTTGCAGGTGGATTGGCGATTCGAAAGTGTCCGTAGGTGTGAATGTGTGTCTGTGTTGCCCTGTGAAGGACTGGCGTCCCCTCCGGGGTGTATTCCCGCCTTGCGCCCGATGATTCCAGGTAGGCTCTGGACTCCCCGCGACCCTAAATTGGATAAGCGGTTACAGATAATGGATGGATGGTGTAGGCTACAATGAAACAACGTCAGATTTGTTCATTTACTTACTGTAATATAATGACATTTACAGTATCTTTTAGGCTGATGAGATACTTTATAGAGAAGTTGGCTAATTAAAAAACCTAAAGGCAAGACACGGCAAGTTTGTTTATAGAGCACCTAATACACACAAGGGCAATTCAAAGTGCTTTACAGAGTGAAAAGAAACAGTTAATATGCAGTTAAATTAAGAGCAAGAATTTAAAAAATTCATAAAAGGCATTTAACAATATTAAGAGTGCAATAAAAGAAAATACATGATTACATTTATTCAAGCAATCTAAACGATACAATAAAGGAAAAACCACTAAAATACCATTACAGAATTAAAAGTGAAAAGTATTTTAAATTGAGCTGTAGCTGCTCAAACAGGAAACCTTTCAGTCTTGTTTTAAGTGTCTAAAGTTGGGGCTCTTATGTTCTAATGTTCTCAATCAGCTGGTTCCATTTAAGAGAGACATAGCAGCTTCTCCATGTTTAGTTTTCACCTTAGGCAGGACTAAATAAAATAGCACAGTAGTAGTTTAACTGTTAATATAGTATTTTGTAAAATACATGAACAGATCATGTTTCACAGTTGTTCTGTAATTTCAATCTCATTTTTGAGGAGAGATTTATTATATTTCTGTTTTGTGTCATTTAAACTTTTGCTGAACATTTCACATAGCACCAATGTTTAGAATTATACAAAAAAAAAGAAGATAATTTCGAAATGGGTTCCCAGGGGCTTTAATATGCATGAGTACGGCCCTCCAGGACTGTTCCCCACCCCATTTGCAAAATAGTTTAATGTTATGGGGATTGATGTATTTTATAACTTGATTTAAATGTCAAGACAATTATCTAAAATATTTGTTTTATTAAATTAATTATATATTTTTTTACTTAAAGCTTTTTAAAATATGTTTGTAAATGTTTTCATGTTATAAATCACTGATTCTTGAGAATTTGGATAAAACAGGTTTTTATTTTGAAAAATAAAAAGTTAAATTAAAAAACTGAAGGTATATCATTATAGATCAAGTTCTTGGCTGTTCAGCAATGTACCGTTGCAACCTCCTCACTTTGTACCATTTTCATAAAATAGGTGTTTTTCCAGTTATTACTTTTGTTTTTGTCAACACCGACTGACACAACAACAACAAATGTTTTTGTATTAAAAGTGACTATTACTTTAACTCAACAGCATTGAAGAAACATATTTTAAGCATATCAATTTAAAACAAGTAAAACTCCCTCTAATGGTGGTGAATTTAGAACTGAATTTAGTGGCCTCATAACAACATACAATTCTAAAATTCACTCAAGTCAATGGTGTCTTGCTGAACAAATATATTTAATCTTCTGTTCCAAAAAATAACAATCCTGAGCACTGTGATAAATATTTTTCAAGGAATATAGAGTACAGTTAAGCAATATCATTATTAAAAGTACCCCATCCCCATATAATCAAATGCCAAATCATCACAGTAAAAAATCATTACCAGTAGGAATAAGATAACTCTGCTTCTGCTGTTTCTTCTCCTTCTCCCCTCGACAGATAGCTGCTGCTTAGCCATAACTTTCTTACATACGTTAAGTCAAAGTTAAGTGTAAAGGCTATGAAATTACAGGGAATTGCAGTGAATATTAGATTTGGTTAAATGTTGTCATGCCACTTTCATTTGGCTTTAGTTATTGGAAATGCATAGTCCACAAGGGATATTGTATACTATGTGCTATGTAGTATGTAGGTAATTCATGCACTATGTGCATTTCAAATGATGTAAGCCAAATGAACATGGCATAGTAGTGAACTGAGAGAGAGGGAAGGCACACCTCATCCCCTAGGTACAATATGTAAAAAAATATAGAGGGAATTACATAAATTAAAAAAAAGAAAAAAAAAGCGGTTAATGAAACATTAAAGGTCATATTGGTATTTGCTGAGATCAAAAATTATATTCTAGCCTCTGCTGAGGAACATTTGGAGGGTTTTGTCACCACCGTCAGGCTGTACGTGACCAACCTTTCACATGATATGCATGAGTTGTTCACATTAGCCGCCTTGTTTCCCCTCTGTTGCTAGCTACTTTAGATGTCTTATTAAAGTATACATTTATATCATAATCTAATATTTTTTATAAAAAAGAGACGGTGTTGACATGTTATGGTTGTGACAGTAGCAGTGTCCAAAAATATGAACAAATTTAAGAGAAAATAGCAAATGTACGGGAGCTTGAGTGATCTTGAAGCATGCAGTAGAGCTGAAAATAGGGTGCCCAGTGATGTAGTTGACCTTGTAGTTGCCAGATTTTATTGCTTTTTATAAATATCTGACGGTGGTGACGAATATGTGAGAGACATTATGAGCGACCACAAAATAATAGCTAAATAACAAAACTACTGTTTATAGTTTTTAATACATATTACAATGTTCTCTTTCATGTGGTTTCAGTTCAATTATTAGTTTTTGTATTGTTTTTTGTTTTTAATAATGTTGAAATGATTATCTCCTATCCAAGGACAACTAATTTTGTAGGCAATAGGCCAGCATATAATCCTTAAATAAAAATAAAAAATAAACTTATAAAAGAACCTTAAATATTTGCAAAGGACCCCTTGATTATAATCTTTTCATTCATTCATTCAAATCAAATCAAATCAACTTTATCAACTAAATCAACGTTGTCACAAAGCAGCTTCACAGTTTCAGAACAGAACATTTAAATCAAAGCCCAATGCGAGCAAGCCGAAGGTGACAGTGGCGAGGAAAAACTCCCTCGAGGCTGGAGGAAGAAACCTTGGGAGGAACCAAGACACACAAAGGGGACCCATCCTCCTCTGATCAAACTATAAATTGAATTTTAAATTATCACCAATGAAGTGTCATTATGCTACATAATAATAATAATAATAATAATAATAATAATAATAATAGTGACATCAATCTTGGGGCATAATAGTAGTGCATCAGATTGGAAGAATCAGTCAGTGCTGCTAATCTGAGTCCATTTCTACTTCAGTGTAGTTGATCATGGTGAGTGTTCAGTAATTCAGTGTGAGTGTTCAGTGTTCAATAATTCATTCATTATCAGTACCTGCTTATCCAGTTCTGGGTTGCAGTGGGTCCAGAGCCTACCTGGAATCATTGGGCGCAAGGCGGGAATACACCTTGGAGGGGGCGCCAGTCCTTCACAGGGCAACACACACACTCACACATTTACTCACACACTCACACCTACGGACACTTCTTTTGAGTCGCCAATCCACCTACCAACGTGCGTTATTGGACTGTGGGAGGAAGCCGGAGCACTCGAAGAAAACACACGGGGAGAACACACCAACCTCATAGACAGTCACCCGGGGCGGGAGTCAAACCCACAACTGCGACTGTGACTGTGACACTACCTGCTGCGCCACCGTGATTATAACCCTGATTCTTTAATAACCTTGAGTCTTTTCAGCTGACCTGTGCCACAGGGGGAGAATGTTTTGGGGCTTGCAAGTCATGACTCATGAGATTGAAGAATAATCAAAGATTAAATTAAGTGTTTAATTTTCTTTAAAATATTTGTAACTTCCAAATTTACCATTTTCTGCCTGAAATTACATGTGCAAATCCTGAGGCAGTGAGTTTACTCTACTCATGGTTTAATACAGAAAATCCTACAAATTTGTAATAGAACCCATTTAGAAGTATTGAAATGTATCTGAACTGGTGAAAAACACACACTCACGGAAAATGTAGGCACTTTTCTGAATTTCCTTTTGTAATGTATATGTTAGTGAGCCCCAAACTGGAGCCCCAATAATGTTTTCTTTTGAAACCTGTCTCCAGGGGTCTACTTTCACTATACAAAATTTGGAACTGGTACTTCCTACTGATTTGAAGTTATTGAAGCTGGAGTAGACAGTGAGCAGGTGGCCTTTCCAAGTGTCACTTTGGAGTCTCCAAAGACTCCAAGCTCTCCATAAAGAAAATTATGACTTTTACTGCAGGAATATATTGCATATGTCTTATCTACACCTTACAAGGTTTTTCTTTCCCTTCCTTGAGAATCTAGTCTCAAGCACCCCTCCAAGTGGCCGTTTACCCTCACCAAATAGAGAAAAGAACTTTTGTTTTGCTGTATTTTATTCTAAGTTCCCTAGTTCAATTCTGATGTTTATACTTGTTACTGACCCAGTACTGTGCCCCTTTAAATGCCAGACATGTTGGAAGGCAGGAGCTTCACCCTGATTGGCTGTTAAATATTACCAACAACTATGAGAGATATAATGAGTAAGCCTGAAAATTAAAATTATTTAGTAATCTACTTTATAAAGTATAACAAAAGAACCCAATGAAGGAAAAATTTGTAAATTGATTTGTGAATGGAAAAGTGCTAAAATTTTGTCTGACATTCTGTTTAATCACTGGTAGTCTGCCCAGAAAATGCTGTGCAAAACGCCAGTGGACCTCCAACTAATCTAAAAAGGTACAGTAATACCTTGACTTACACAAGTTTAATTAGTTCTCTAAATCAATTTGCTCGTATATCAAATTAATATTCACCATTAAAATGAATTGAAATGCTATTAATATGTTCCAGCCCCCAGCGGTAAGACTGAGATGCACGGCAAGACAGGGTTTAGTTAGTAACATTAGTTCTATCTGCAGGTAGTGTTCTATCAGCAGGTATGTGTGTGTCTATGTTGCCCTGTGAAGGACTGGCGTCCCTTCCAGTGTGTATTCCCGCCTTGCGCCCGATGATTCCAGGTAGGCTCTGGACCCCCCGCGACCCTAAATTGGATAAGCGGTTACAGATAATGGATGGATGGATGGATGAATGAATAAAGCAGAGCTGTAACTCTCAGCGCCGCCGCAAAACAACCCGCTGTAGGAGGGACTGTGACTCCGTTGGCTGCACACTGAATGATGGACAGATAACTCTAGCTGCTGATTGGCTAAATAAAGGTGACGACCAATGAAAATCGTGTTCTCTGTTTAGGAGCTGTGCAGAATCCACCCCTTGCTCCGACTGTGTGTGTGTGTGTGTGTGTGTGTGTGTGTGTGTGTGTGAGAGAGAGAGAGAGAGAGAGAGATGCGTGTTTCTGTCTCAAACAAATGTAACACAATTTATTTCGCTACTGTTTTTATAACCATATTTATTATTTGGAACAACTCTAACAGCGTCAGTGCTTAGCGCCGCTTAAAGCTCCACATTTTTTGTACCTGGATAGTGCCTGCCCGTAGCACCGAAGGACTCCGCCAGAGACTGAAGGGAGACAGAGCTCCGTTTACGCTCTGCCATTGTGTTTGTCTTCAGACTTACTGCCTCTGCGCTTACGCATTACGCACTTACCCAGGCGGAAGAAAAGGTAGTTCCCACAAAACGCGTATCATTTAGACAAGATCTTAATAGTTTAGTTGCTTTCCACTGTGTTCCTCCTAATGGTACACATTACGTCAAATGACTGAAGTATCAAGAGTATCGATATTTCCATTTGGGAATCGATGTTAGAGCATAAAGCTTTGGTATTGCTATTTCAGTCAATCAATCCGCACATCACTTTTTGAGGGAGATTGTTGCTGGAAGCCATTTAAAATGATATGGCGCATACATTGATACAACAGTAAAGGAGGTTCGTGGATTCAAAGGCCTGTAATTATTAATAAACGGGTTTGAAGTAGGTTTCGCTCATTCTGATAAAAGTACCAATATTGACGAGCACTAGTTAGCTACCTAACGTAATCAACACCTATGCAAGCGCTAACTATGTTAGCTTAGTGCAGACTAGATACAATTTAATCCCTTCGTTTTTAGGTTGAAGTCCTTTTACTTAGCAGTAACATTTAATTCAAAAATAAACCTGGTTTACGGTTAAATGCATGGTAGCTATCACTGCCTTGCTTACAATGCTAACACAGTACAAATTTTATGGTTGTAATTTTGTTAAAAGTGTGCGTTGTGTGGACTGGATATGCTAGCTACACTTGTCAATGTAGTCATGAAGAACCTCACGAAGAAGAATTGCATGATGGCTTCCAGAATTTACAAAGGGAATGACTACTGAAAATATATTGATGTATTAAACGTCCTTTTACATTTTTACTTAAGTGAACCAACATAATGGGAAGTAAAATGGCTAAATTAAGCAGAGCCAGCAAATGCCCAAAGTTGCTGACAAATATAGATGGGCCAACATTATGTATTATATATATATATATATATATATATATATATATATATATATGTGGCTCAGTGCAAAATAATTTTGTACATTAATATTTTAGCAGAATGTAAACTGAAAGTGCTTTTGAATGTGAAATGTTATGGCCACACTCAACTAAAATTTTATATCAATATTGTGTGTTTCATTGTGCTATGTCACGTCCATTTCTGTTTCTCTATAGTGTGCACCAAGTACAACATCATACCAAGTATTTCAGCTGAAAGACCAGCACTGGAACACTGCGGAAGAGGAAACCAGAGTGAGTTGAGATATTCTGTTGTACTGCACTAGATAAGGCTATAGATGCAAATCTGTGTCATCAGACTTATCACCTTTGAATTTGTAGCACTGAATTTTTTTGCTCTGAAATTATGCATCTGAATTATTATGTTTTTGCACTAATATTATGCATCTGAATTTTGCTGCTTTTGAATTTAAGTCTTCAGATTTACACTTCTGAATATTGTGCTTTGAAATTATGCATCTGAATATAATTGCTCTTGAATAGAACTCGTGAATTTTGAAGAACACGTTTTCACTGTTATTATTCAAGGTTAATGCAAGGTCAGTGCAAAAAAAAAAAATTCAGTGCTACTCAAAGGTGGTAATATTTCAAAGTCAGATGAGACAGATTTGCTTCCATATAAGGCTTTCATCACAACCTTTTGTATGTATCATGCCTTCAACACTGAATACCCAGCACACCTGTAAAAACAAGATATTTCTCCAGACATGCATTTTAAACATCAAAGTGTTTTAAGGTGTTAGCTCTGTCCCTATAAGCTACAAAAACAAACTAAACAAATCAGTTAATGTCTTTCTGGTGAGTACACCTGAGTAATTTTCCTGTTTATCCTGTTCTGTTTGACAATTACAGGCTTTCCATGATCATACACTGTATAGAAATGCCTGATGTTTATACACTTTTATAACGCAACGCAAGTTAGACTGGGTTTTTAACTCCAGCATATTAACAAAATAAATAAATAAAAACACAGCACTGAAATTTCATTCAGGTAACTCGAAACAAATCGGGCACTGTCCTCTTTCAAGTCGAACGTTTGGGTCCACGTCGGCACAGAAAGGACAAACGAAATTGACAAAGTGATTTGCTAGAACTTTCTTGTTAAAATAAAGCACACAGGCAAATCAAATCAAATTTATTTATATAGCGCTTTTCACAACTGATGTTGTCACAAAGCAGCTTCACAGAATTCCAGTAAGACAAAGATTTGACATGAAATGTAAAAACAAATGTAAAACCCTCAACACAACAGACATGCATAGCCCCCCATGTTTGTCATCATCCTGAAGTGATTGTTGAGAAAACATTTAAAGTTACCACTGTGTAACACACCAGTGCTCGCCGGAATCAGTGATTCCTCTAGAAGTGTTTTTTTTTTATTTTATTTTTTTTTTTTTAAAAGCAGTGATGGCAGGCACCCTCAACCCCAACACACCCCTGCCGGTGCGGCGCAAAATGAATTATAAAGCGAAGAAAAATACATAAACTACACAATTGATTTAAACAAATAAAATATAGACACACAACCAGTAAGCACTTTAAAATAGTGTCATAGCCACAACTAATGTTACATATTTTAGAACTAGAAAGCATTTTTTCCATACAGAACTATAGATCATAAAAAAAAAAGAAAGAGACCTTAAGCCCCTAGCCTCCCAAGATAAAGAAATGCTACCTGGGTATCTTCTTCATTAGGTATGTTTCTCTTTTCTGAACATTATATGGGTCAGTGACAGATAAGGTTTGGCAAAATGATCAATTCAAAAATATGTTTAAAACTTTAAAACAAAACATGCCTGAGGTTTGTGAAAGTGTATATTTTGTACTTCTGTTGTATTCATATTATTTAATATTATATTTATACTATTTTTAAGAAAAGATTTAACTGACAGCCTGTAAAATTGTCAAGTGGTGTAACCACAAAAAATTACAAATATCTTATATTTCACAACTCCTAGAGTTCATGCAATTGCTCTCATAAAATTAGTAGTTTATTTTGCAATATCCCATGAGAATGTTTTATTATATTTTTTCTAAATTTAGATTATATGGATTTTTCATTGTACATTGTCCGCAAAAACAGTCCAAAAAACACACTTTGGTAGGTGGATTGGCGACTCGAAATTGTCCGTAGGAGTGAATGTGTGAGTGTCTGTGTTGCCCTGTGAAGGACTGGCGCCCCCCTCCAGGGTGTATTCCCGCCTTGCGCCCAATGATTCCAGGTAGGCTCTGGACCAACCGCGACCCTGAACTGGATAAGCAGTTACAGATAATGAATGCATGAATGAATGAATAAATAAGGAGTTCAAAAATACATACCCAGTCATAATCATTGCAAATATGTGAAAGTGCAGCACAAATATACACAGTGTGAGATTAAAGCAGTTAAGTTAAAAAAAAAAAATCATTTACATCTAAGAAAAAAAAAAAATATTTAAATGTAAATAATTCATCCATCCATCCATCCATCCATTATCTGTAACCGCTTATCCAATTCAGGGTCGCGGGTAAATAATTCAATAAAAGAAATATTTTAGATAATTTTCTTGACATTTAAATCAAGTTATAAAATACATAAATCCCCATAACATTAAAATCAGTTTGCTAATGGGGTGAGGAACAGCCCTGGAGGGCTGTACTTAAGCGCACATTAATTCATAACTAGGTCTGTGTTGTGCCGGACACTAACCAAAATTCAGCCTACTGCTTAAAATGTGTGCAAATTCAAGTGCATTTGAATGTTATGTCGACGTCATATTCATAACCAAAATCTCGCACAAGTTTTCATTGTTGAAATTTGTCTGTATTTTTGTGTTTGGTTTATGTGACGTCGCCCAAAAAAGATGTCACATCAACGTTGTGTGCCCACTAATTCAGGTCCTAAGTGTTCAGGAGACACAAGGCAGAAAATGTCTACAATACAACGGCGCCACCTCGCGTTTAGTGAAGTAAGTACAACTGAAGGAAAAGGTGATTTAGGAGCCCAAGGCAGTTTTCTTAGCATATATTGGGTGATTTCAGGCAAAACATTAAAATGAGGAACGCTTCACGATTTTGCGTGTCATCCTTGCGCAGGGGCCATGCTAATCTTCTCTGTATCGTTCCAATTTTAGTATATGTGCTGCCGTAGCAAGCACGAACAAGCATGTCCCACCGCCCAGATATATAACCAAGACACAGTTTATGTTTAACATCTGGGGTAGGGGTTTCATACACTTTTATAAAACCACCTCTGTGAGTGGAGATCTCTTCAAACATATCTGTTTAAATCTGCATTAATATCTCAAAGTAGACATAGTGGCTTAAATTATTAACCTTTATTTGGTTCATCTGCAGTTTCTCTGGGTGCAATTTGAGAGACATGCAGATAACATGGATTTGGAACGGCTCTGATAGGCTGCTTCTCCATGACGTATTCACCCCATTGTCATTCTTCACATACCGACCCCCGCTCCGGCAGAGTTACCGTTGCCTCCCCCACGTTTTACTGCCCTTTCGTCTGGAGAAAAACAAAGACGCACACCCTCCCATGTCCCAGGAGCTAGAAAAGACTCAAAAAGAATGGTTGTATACCCAGCCAAGCCTCTGAGAAAGACAGAAAGCAGCAAAGTAATAGCTTTACTGCTTTCTCGAGTGTCGTCTGTGTAGCCCGGAAGTGGCAGTAGCTATGTTTACGCAGACAAGATTTCCCAGAACAGTGCAAGCCTTCAGGACCCTATGCATACAAAAAGGAAAAGTTACAAATGTTTCAAAGTTCAACCCCTACTTTCATCTTTGATGATTCTTCAATCTCATGACTTTCAAGTCCAAACACATTCTCAGGACAGGCAGTGTCTTACGAGTCATGGGCTAGCTCTGTATATTCAGTCACAAGCAAAAAATAACAATACACAACAGGTACCCTTAAGTCACAAATGTACATTTCTAAATTTACATTTTAAAATACAGACCAATTTCTTCTTGGTTGCGATTTGTCCTATGCAAGAATCTGAATCAGAGGCAATTTAAAGTATTATAGATGAAGAAAATAAGCACACATTCAAAATTTACATCATGTTCTATTGCACTTTTTTTTTTTATATTAATAAAATTTCTTTTGAGTTATGAAATCAGACTCTCCGTGAACTTGTGGGCAGAGCGTCTGTGGCTGAGACTACCGTGGTTGTTTACTAGGCTGTGCCATCCTCCGACACACCTGGGCCTCTATTGTGATATGTTTAGCTTTCCGTAACCTCATGTTCATGTCTCGCAACACTACATCGCTATGTAAACTGCAATATCAGTGCTGGGACCAATCAGAAGTTACAAAACCACAGATTAGCGCATGTACAAATCAGGTGAACAATATTCAAGCGCGTGGACCAGTCAGTGTTTAGAAAAGTGTTAATCTCACATTGCCAGACATTCTAGAGTATAGCCTACAATAAGAGGATACTCAAATCGCCAGTAAAATATTTAATTAAATAAATAAACGCCACAGTAATTGCACCGGTTTGTCAAAACCTACCTACATTTTAAATTATTAATTTAACAGTTAAAGCAAATTAGACTGATTATAAATAATAAGATATATTTAAAATTAGAAATTTAATGACACCTAGCCTATTTAATCCACTTTAAATTGTCAATTATTTAGGAAACCTTACCTGAATGATTATAGGCTTTTTTGCCTATGTGAGATTATCTCACTGATACACACATTAGTACTTGGGCTGCGACTGGTGACGTTTCCCCAAGTCCACAAGAACGCAAGTACAAACCAGAGTACACATGGTCACAGATATTTTGCAGATTTGTGCCTCCATCTGCCACACTGGATACTGACTAAATGGATGTCTTTTACTTGATAATCAAAAATGTTACTCCTGCAGATCTCCCTGAATCCTCAAATGAATTAATTAATAAATAAACAAACAGACAAAACAACAAATAAATATTTAAATCCACAGATCTCAAAGGTTCATTCAATTATTTTTTGATGTTACACTGTGGTTTGAACTGTGTAATCTTTGTTTTTTGTGGGGTCGTCACAAACAGAAAAGATGAAGGCTTATGAGAAGATTCCGCTCTGAAGGTGGCGGTAAGGAGAAATAATGTCGTATTTCCCGTCGCCCTCAAGCACTGAAGAAAACATTGTCCCGTACACTGTTGTTAACGCGGTTTAGCTAGTCGGCTAATTGCTGCAGAACAGTAATGTCTTTCAAATATGTCTACAGCTTCTAAAGTAGTCCTCGGAGTCTCAGTAGTCCTCACAGTCAGCACGGTGGTGGGAGTTCACCTTAAACAGAACTGGGACCGGCGGGTAAACAGAACATGGAGAATATGAGGCTGAAAATTGACTTCTTTTTCGAATTATCCGTTCCACCTTAAACTGTCCTGCAGCCCCACACAAGGCGCCTCTGCAGTGAACGTGACCAGATGGAGCTGTTGTATCATTTAAGGTGGAATTGAACACTTGATTAAGAAGCCAATTTCAGCTTCGTAGAGGTTATGATTAAAAATACCGTCAAAGGCAATGCAGGAGAACGAACGATGAATGCTTATATACTGTTGGAACAAAAGTAATGAAATGGATTAATAAATTTGATATCGATGGTCAGTATACAGTAATATTTCGCTTTACCAGCGTGGGGTGTAGTTCTCATGGAAAATAAAATTAAATCAACACGTTTTTCGTTAATCGTCAAAAACCTCTCGTAGTTATGAGACATATCTCGTTATTACAAGATATGTAAAAACGGCAGAGGGCGTCACGTCACCACAAGCAGACGACTTCTGGTCACGTTTAAACTGACACTATTAACGGAGTCGTCCAGATTTCCTGCCTCTACAACCCATTCAGTACACATTCTATTATGACAACCGCGATAGGGAAATGCCTTAAATATTGTCAGTACTGATCCCCCCCTCCCCCCAATTCCCCCAATTTGCAAATATCTTACAGAGACTACGCGAGGGAGTTCTGCGAGACGTGGAATGTTTTGAACGCAAACGTATGAACCTGCGAGCGCTCGAGGAGCCGATCCAGCTGACCAAAGAACTTGTGGCTGAGAGAGATCATCAGGAAACCAAGGTGACCAAAGTGTCCTGAAGAGCCCACTTGAAAAGGTAGAAAAATTTGTTTTATTACTGAACAGACACCAGCGCAGTCTTTTAAGTTCCACTGTCTTTTAATGTGGCATGTATGTGACATCAGTCTGAACAGGTCACACTCCTAAACTGGCCCACATATGCAAAAGAAGAAGGCTTCAGGCACGCTGACCAGAGTTAAAAGTCTGTATATTCAGTCCTAAGCCTTTTCCTTTTGAAATGAAATATTGGAAGTGCACTGGTTTTTCAAAATAAAACAAAAATGCATTGGTCTGTGTACTTTTTGATCAATTATTTTCACTTTTAAAACGGATATTAAAAAATGAAAACAGATGGCTGTTTAATTTTATTTTCATACTTAAATCCATATAGTGTTAAACAATTCCTTTTTTAACTAATCGCAAATTCGCAAAGAACCAGAAACAGAAAAAGGGTCCGTCTTTTTATTTCTCTTTTATTCTCTTTTTATAAGCGAAGTTTAAACCTGTCATCAAGGTAACTCAAGGCGCGTAAATACAAAGCGATAAGGAACACACAAATGTCGCATAAAATCCCATCTGGCTGTTCAGACTGCGTCACAGTGTTGCAGTGCTGCAGATATAGATTGGATTTCAATGAAAGTGGCCCAGATAAGATGAAAATCTGCTGAGAATCAGTTTTTGCTGTTCACACAGACGCACGCACCACACATCTGTGTCACATGTGAAGAAAATAATTGGATTAGGGCCACTTGCTGCTGTGTAACTTTAGGACCCATCCACACAGATCCATTTCTTTTTAAAACAAATTAGATATTTGTCTTCATTTGGACCTACTGTCCACAGAAAAACGCAGTTTTAGGTCACAGACAATGGAGGTTTTCACAAGTCCTCTGCAAGGTGGAGATTTTTGAAAACGTCACTGTTCTTGTGTGGATGAAAGAAAACTGAGGTTTACGGAAACGCTTACGTCTGAGCTTTTACGCTGCAAAAAGCTCCTCACTGGTAGTAAATTACATTAAAAACTATAATGCTATAATGTATACATTCAGATGTCACTAGATTTCAGATTTCTACGTATTAAATGATGTTGTATTAGATAAATATTATGGACATTTAACTAGATTCAGCAATTTCATGACTAGTGCATTAGATAGGGATTTTAACTGATAATTGTCCTACAAATATGATGCCTCCCAGATTTCGAATGCATTAATCTGGCAGTGTTTTTATTTTATTAATATTTTTATTATTATTGTTATTGTTGTTGTTGTTGTTGTCTTCAGGAGGAGGCATGGACAGCAGGGACCAGAGGGGCTTGTCTGGGGCAGACGAAGAGGCCATGTTCACATCAGCTTCAGAAGGACTTGAGGAGGGGGAAGTGGAGGGGGAGACCCTCCTGATTGTGGAGTCAGAGGACCAAGCGTCAGTGGACCTCTCTCATGATCAGAGTGGAGATTCCCTGAACAGCGATGTGGGAGAGGACGGAGAGGGCAGCTGGAGCGAAGACATGTCTTTCTACTGTGACAAGTGCCACAAATGGATCCCTTCTGGTGAGGGGCCTGCACAGTGTCTATGCATGAAGGGTTTGGGGGGTGCTATGGAAAGTGTTTGTGTTTCCCTTGTGTAGATAAGGAAGTAGAGTAAAAGTATGTGGCACATTAAGCTCATGTAGGACAAGAATCAAGTATGTATGTTTGTAATGGTTTCATAATAACTCATTCATAATCACAGAAGACAACCTGCAGGGTTAATAATTTGTGGTACATTGTAAGGACAAAAAGGGTCTTCAACTTCAACCATAACATTACAATGACCTCATTGTTTCTAAGATCACTGTCCATTTTATCATCTCCATTTACCGTACAGGTGCATTGTGCAGTTCTGCAGTTACGGGCTGTAGTCGGTCTGTAGCTCTGTATACATTTTAAGCCCCTTGGTTACCATGTTTTTCAATGGTCAGCACCCAAAATGACCATTTCAAAGCAACAAGGAGATTATTTTTATTTTGTAGCTGATCTGTGTATGTGTATGTTACATAGACATAAGTATAAATCACTACAGACAATGGAGTGAGTAACATTTGGCCGATAGAATTCTAACAAAAAAAAAAAAAAAAAAGAAACTAGACCTGTTTTGAGTCATGTCTGGTTTAAATATAGTCATCCTGTGGACTCCCCATCAGTTCCTTTACAGAAAGTTTCCTGTGGCCTCAGTTCCATCTTTTTTTTTTTATTATTTATTTTGTTTATTATTATTTATTTATTTATTTTTTTTTTTCCCGTCTCTTGGTCATTTAGCCCAGCTTCGAGGGGAGCAGCCCAGTTACTTGAAAGGAGACAACTTCTTCAAATTAATTTGCTCTGACTGCTCTGAAGATGGCAAGGAGAACTTTGAGAGGATGCGACTGACCTGGCAGCAGGTGTGCGCTTATGTGCCTTTTAAAGGCATACAGTAGTTAAACAATAGTAGTTGATGATTGTTTAAGATGTCAGCGGGCTGTTTTTCACTGTTTAATCCAGGTCCAAAACTATAAAGCAGGGTTGTCTTGTAATTATTAGCTGTAGGTAATGTGGACAGGAAATATAGCTGTAGCTATTATGTATTTAATTATTCTGTTCATCTCATGCCTATTATTATTAATCAACTAATGTGGCTGTTAATGCATTTTTACATTTTGCCTCATCTATTATGGAAATGAAAGGCTTACTTGACTAAGGTTAAACAGATTTATTAAAAACAGATGTATCTGTATTCAAAATTGTATGGCAGTGTTTTTATCCTTCTGTGTGGTAACAAAACAACAATTTGTGATAATGTCAATGTTGTAACAATTTTTTTTAAACAATCCATAAGTGCAGATTGACGTTATAAACTAACGATTGTCTCTCTGGTGTGAAGCTTTTGTCCTTGATAGTGGTATTTGCAGTTAAGGTTTATGTATGTGTTCGGATGACGTTCTGTCTAGGTGGTGATGCTGGCAATGTATAACTTGTCTCTGGAGGGTACAGGAAGGCAGGGCTATTTCCGGTGGAAGGAGGACATCTGTGCTTTCATAAGTCGCCACTGGACCTTCCTACTGGGCACAAGGTTAGTGAGGGGCAAATGCACAATATTATACATTTTTGATGGTAGTTTGGCAGAAGAATTCTCTTTATACGCTTATAATCCAGATACCACAAATGAAGTCAATTGGAGGCAGAAGTCAATTTTTGTGGGATCAAAACCTGCCTCGGGTCACTGTCTGTGAGGAGTTTGGTGTGAAATCCCAGAGTTTGTGTGGGTTTTCTATTGGTGCTCCATGTGCATTTTGAAGATTTGCAAGGTCATATGCTTATTTGATACTTTTAAGTTGAATCTGGTATTTTTGTGAGGGCTAAAATCCAACTGCTACATGTCTTTTGAAAGTGGTTGGTCCATGGTCCATAATCCAGGTCCCTGTACTAAGCAGTTTCTGTTTTGTGTATTTCTGTCTGTGCTCAGGAAGAAGACATCCACTTGGTGGAGCACGGTGGCTGGGTGTCTGTCCGTGGGCAGCCCCACGTTTTTCCGTTCGGGAGCTCAGGAGTTCGGGGAGCCTGGCTGGTGGAAGCTGGTCCAGAACCGGCCACCTACCTTAAGGCCAGATGGGGAAAAGACCTCCACTGCTGCCCTTAAAGCCAAAGGTGGACATCTACTCACACTGGGGGCAGATTCTTTGTCTAAGCTTGTGTTCTCCCCATGTCCTCATGGGTTTTTTCTGGGTGCACCTTCCATAGTCCAAAAACACGTGTTGGTAGGTGGATTGGCGACATGGAAAATTGTCCATAGGTGTGGGTGTGCGTACCTCGCTACTGGAATGCACCACGTTGAAGTGCCAGTCCGAAAGCCCAGATTAATAGGGGAGGTTTGTCAGGAAGGGCATCTGGCGTAAAAACTGTGCCATCTCGATTGTGCAGATCGGTTGTTCTCCTCTGCGACTTCTGACGGCTGCAGCCGGAAGAAGAAGAATTCATTGTCTAAGCTTGGCTGCATTGCAGATATTTCCAGATCACCCCCCCCACCACCACCATTCCCAATAAATTTTTTGCCCATGACTGTATTTGAATGCTTGAAATTATTACTATTGTGTACTATTCATATGTAGGAATGCATGGATATAATTTAAGTTTTGCACTTCACGAGTTTCTTCATGAAAGCTCCCTAAATTGTTAGTGATAAGGCATACGTTAGACATAAGTGTGTCTATCTCTGTTGTCCAGCTGTGTCTAAGCCATGTCTGGACCCCACCATCACAGTGGAAGGTCTGCGGAAGCGTGGGGGACGTAACCCAGTGGAAAGTGCAATGCAGCTGAAGGAGAAGCGCTCTCGCACGCAGGAGGCCAAAGACATCCGGAGGGCACAGAAAGAGGCAGCAGGTTTTCTGGATCGAAGTGCCTCCTCTACGCCGGTAAAGATGGGGAACCGCTGCCGCCGGCCAGAGCTGTTACTGGAGAAAGGCGAGGTCATTGACTTCTCCTCACTCAGTTCCTCAGACAGGACACCCCTCACGTCCCCATCTCCATCCCCCTCACCAGACTTCTCCGCCCCGGGAACTCCTGCCTCTCACTCAGCTACGCCCAGCCTACTGTCGGAGGCCGACCTTATTCCAGATGTCATGCCTCCTCAGGCGCTGTTTCACGGTTAGAGCCTAAAAACACTACTATAGCGTTTACTAATAAATCTGCATTTACTGCACTTGGCATTAATTTATAACCTATGCTGTTACAGATGGTGATCATTTTTCATAGTACAGTTAATGAATCTGAGGAAAAGATGGAATTTTGGTGTCAAAGACCCTAAATATACAGCCAAGATAACTCAACTGGTTTCTAGAAAACATTAAGGCGTTTGCATTTACAGGCCTGTCTATTGCTTTAAGTCCGTATGAAAATTAATTACAATTTTTCTGGCTGTGAATCCATCATTTAACCTAATCTAATTTTAGACAGTCGTAACTTAACAACAGCATTGAATTAGTTCTTGCAGCAGGCATTTTTAACAGTTTTTCCCATTTTAAAAACATCACTCCTTCGATTGCTATAATGAATACAATTTGTTTTCACATTGTGGTATGTTGTAAATTATTTGTGTGTGATTATCTTCTAGATGATGAGGAACTTGATGGCGAGGGCGTGATTGATCCTGGCATTGAGTACATTCCCCCTCCTAACGTGCCACTGGCGGCAGGTGCTCTATTTGTGCGAAAGAAGCCGCAGCGGCCCGCTGATCTGATCAAGCAGGAGCCAGAGAGTGAGGATGAGGAGCGGGGCCTTGACGCAGAGGATGAGGATACTCAGAATGAATGTCTGAGGTCCAGGGCTCCTACTGACAGTGAGCAAAAGAAGGAGAAGGGTACTGCTTTGTACATGATACAAGTTATTATTCCAATACATTTTTACAAACATATACTCTCACTTGTAATTCACTACATTAGGGATGCATAAATGCCATTTTTTTTCCCCCCAATACTTAGAAATTAAATAAAACCGGAGTATTGGGTAGTTATAAATTAAAATATTTTTATTAATTTCTGTAACTGTCCATCTTTTATTTAGCATTTTCCCACATTACACCACCAATAATTTGAATTTCCCTCTGGGATCAATAAAATTATATATAAATTTGTAACATGAGATGCAACAAGCTCTTGATATGCCTTTGTACAGTGTTGTGCATCTTTGGTAAGAAGTTCCTCACTTGGGAGTGTTTATTTATTGGCAGTGTTTATTTAAAGGCAGCAGCCTGATCTATGGCCTTGGATCCAATTCAAAATTCGCGAGCGGAGAGTATAATTTCATTTGAGGAAAAAACACGCAAGGCATCGAACTGTGCTCTCACAACTGGGAAAACATTTCCCGGGAGGAAAATAAACTTTGAGTGAAGAAAAATCCAACTTGTTCGAGGACAGTGAAAACAGCTCTCGGGTTCTCCCTGGCGTCACTGATTGTGAAATAATTACAGATTGCCCATATTTTGAGATGTCAGCTCATTAGCGCAGCAATGTGCACTAGTATCAGATGCTGGTATTGGAGCCTCATTTGCGATTACGAGTAAATGAACGCAGTCTCTACACTATATCAGATTTCCAATGGGGCCGAGTGGCTAAGGTGTATGTAAAATAATGCCTTTAAAACTATATATAAAACTATATAAAGAGGGAAGTGCTTGTGTAAATGAGTGTGATTCAAAGCCACATAAAAAAAAAAAAAATTAATGCTAAATATATGATGGGCTCCAGACACTTAAGTCACCAGTGGCGACAGGTGGCAAGTTTTGATTATTATTACTTTTTACCTTTGAAGATAAAGGCTGACTTGAAGCATCCAATCACATGGATGTGTCTGGCTATCAAAAAATGCCTGTGTGCTCGTGGGATTTTGACAGTGATTTTGAATGTAATCATTGTTAAATTTTTCAAAGAGTTTCAGTTGAATTAATGAATACATTTTTCATTCATTCTTTCATTAATTGCTCAGCCCTCGAGAAGATGGAGTCTGGACCCCGCTATGTTCTCCTGGGCCTGTATGAGGAGCGCATGCTGCTACGAAGGCTGGAGTCCTGTCCTCAAGCTCTCGCGGTCACTCCTCAGGCCAAACGACTGAGACGGAAGTTGCTTTTGCGGCAGGCAAAACGTGAGAGAGGGCTCCCTTTGCTGGACGTTGACCAAGCTGTCAGTGCTGCCCTCAGTCTGGTAGGGGGAGTGTACGGCGCTCAGGCTGGTGTGGCCATTCGAGAGGCCAGAAAATACAGGACCACTGGGCAGGATCTGCGAATTCTTGACCGCTTTCAGGTACCACCACTCTCACAATAGTTTTTAGCTAAAGCATACTCACATCTACATTCATAATCTTCTTTCATGTGGCTGGTCTATACCTATTGCTGACACACTGCAACTAACTGACTGCATCGCTTGATTTTCCGGACCCACCGTGACCCTGAATTGGATACGCGGCAAAACGCAATGAGTGAATAAAATATGTAAAATAGGTTATAAAACATTCTGTACCATTAATCAGAAGGGCACTCAGTAGTGCAAACGGGAAAGTGCAGGTGGGTGTGTTTGTGACACAGCATTAATCAGTAAGCAAATGTAAACACTGAGGAAAAAAGTTTCAGCGATCAAAGCACAATCACACACCAAGTAAAAACAGTGTTCAGAAAACAAGAGAGGAACAAACTCCCAGCAACATTAGGAAAAAACATCCCATATTTACAGTACAGGCCTCCTCGTTGAACCATGAGGATCAAAAATACTAAAACAAAATAATCGTTCATTAATTGTAATCGTGGTAAAATGTACAGTTAATTGTGATATTGATTTACACTAATGTCACCCAGCAATAGTAGAAATGGATCTGTTTGTTCTCTCTCTCATGTCTATAAAACATTGTTAGAAGGCTGCTGCTGTTCACTGAAAAACAGGAGCTCGATTGCTTGTCCTCCATTGCTTACATGTTCTGAGGAAGCAGGCTGAGGAAGCATCTTTGGTCCAACCTCCTTTTCTTATACCTGCAACACATTTTCTCTGGCCAATTAGTGATCAAGGTGCATTTGCAACATCATGCAAACTGGGCTTGTTGTTTGTGTAAAGTTGAGCACAGTGTAGTGATTTGCACAGTTCAGCTTGAGTAGCCAACTAGTTATTAACATGCTAACTAGCCCTTTAACATAAGCCAACAACAACATTAACATGGATATAAAGATGATTATACAGATTATTCGTTCTTTGGGCAGGAATTCGGTTCATAATTTTTATATTCAGATATTCAAAGTTTTTGATAAATGTGATTATCATTGAAGGCAACCCTCCACTCCACATGTATTCAGCCTTTGTCAACATAAGTCTTGAACGAAGCCTAAAACAGCCTAACACGCTACGGCAACCTACTTACAACAAAGCATGGCCAAGTTACAGTTAATTTTGTCAGCTTTACATCCCAAATTAGAACACCTTCATGAAGCTCTGGTTTATTCGTGCATATTCTGTGCCCTTACTGACACAGAGTAGCACACGAGTTAGCGAAAAACACAACGAGCGGAGCCATGCTGGGAGCCGATGTGCAGACTTGATTTTAAAGCGGGTACTGATTTTCTGAACAATACGGCTGGCCCCAAGTATTTGGGTATTCAGATATTTGTTCGTTGGGTAGGTCCTCTCAACCCACATTCAGTAAAAACAGTGCTTTCCCCACTCCACCCATATTCAGGCTCATCAACATTAGCCTTGTCTCTGAAATAAATCTATTCATAACACAGGACACAGATAACATTGTTTTTTTTCTTTGTGGTAAGAGAATTATGTCAGTTTTTCAATGTCATTATCTGGGCAGATTTATCAAAAGGTACATTTACATATGTCTAGTGTAGGGATGCATAAATGCCATTTTCTTTCCAACCAAGTACGAGTATGTGTATTTTTGTACTCGCCTATACCCATACATACTTAGAATTAAGCAGTCAGGAGCATTTTGTAATAGTGTAGTTATTAATGAAAACACTGTTGTTTAATTAAAAACTATTGTTAATTTCTGGAACTGTCCATCTTTTATTTAGCATTTTCCCACATTACACCAGTAATAGTCTGAATTTCCCACTGGGATCGAAAAAGTAATCTATCTATCTATCTATAAATTGGTAATATGAGCTGCAACAAGCACTTAATATGCATTTGCACATTGTGTTATGCATCTTTGGTAAGACAGTTTCCGTCATACAGTAATGGCTGGTGTTGTTAACTTGTCTTCTGGTGGTTTCAAAATGAAGAGAGGAGACCAGTCTGGATATAATGCTGTTTATTGAGCGCTCTGGTTGATCCTCAGACTGATCTCAGAATGATCTGGTTACAGGCTGAATCTCAGACTGATCTAATGGTTTGTAAGATGCACACATCTTTATACCCATTTTACAACTTCACACAAGGATTGTTCTTTACCTAAACAGGATCTGGAAGCACCAGACATAGTCGTAACACATCACTGTCGTGAACAAGCCATAAACATCATCTGAGTTCCTGGTGCACTGTCGTAAAGCTAACAGCTGTTCTTATCAGAGGTGTTTAAGACAGGGAATGTGTGATCTCTAAAACAGTCCAAATATTACATTAGAAATGGTACAATTAAGATAGAGGAAAAGAAACAATACAACACTGGGAAGTTTCGCACTTGGGAGTGTTTATTTAAGAGCAGCAGCCTGATCTATTCACCAAAAAAAGCTGTTATAAATACATATTAAACGAACTGTTCATCTCACAGCACCTCTATAAAACCTATTGGATCCAATTCAAAATTCGCAAGTTTGGAAAACAAATTTGTTTGAGGAAGAACCACACCAGGGAACCAACAGTGCTCTCGCAAACGGGAAAAGGTTTCCCGGGAGGAAAATACACTTTGAGTGAAGAAAACAGCACAGTATACTCAGTGCTCTCTGGTTCTCCCTGCAGTCCGCTTTGCTTGGGTTTGCAATCACTGATTGTTAAATTATTTCAGATCGCTGACATTTTGAGTTGTCTGCTCATTAGCACAGCAACGTGCACTAGGCACAAAGTATCAGATGTTGGTATCGGAGCCTCGTTTGCGAGTACGAGTAAATGAACACAGAATCGGGCAAATACCCGATACCAGTATCGCTATTAATACATCTCTATTGAATACTTTTTTTGGATTTGAGTAATTTTGCGTGCTGTGCATGTATACAGTGTTTACATATTTTAAATAAACCATTACAATAATAAAATTATTAACATTGAAAACGTTTGTTGTGTTCAGATTACAAGTTTGACAATGTTACAGAATTTATAATTATCAATATAGGAAAAAAAAAAAAAAAAATGAGCATCACGCAGAATGAACTCATTACACACTTGGGCTAAACAGCGTCGGTGTGTTAGATGATTCAAATGTGGCTGATTTTGCACTGCTGCAAAATTATAGCCTTTTTTTTTTTATATGTATATGAAAAAACATGAAAGTGTGATATTTGTGCTTCAGCTGTTTTACTGTCATGCCCTAATCCGTTTTTTTATGTGATGGCTTGTTATTTTTCATTTACAGATACCCGCATCATGCACGAAGGGCTTCTACCAGTCCGGCGTTTCCTTCTGGCACAGACTTATGGGCTCTGATGCTTGCATAGACCAGGGAATTAAGAGTCCTTACACATCCAGAACTCTTAAACCTTATATAAGGTACAGGAGTGAGTGCAAAAATCCAAACGTCTCTATGGGTGCTTGACACTGATCCTAAATGTTTGCCACAAAACCCATTCACATTTTCCCAGAGATATATGCCTGTGAATATGTGCTTTTTAGAGTGTAACCAGGAGTCTTTGAAAGTAATGCAAATGGTACCCGTCAAACAAAAATAGGACAGAATTTATAAATACATATTAAACAAACTGTGCATCTCTCAAAACCATTTCAAACAGCAGATACACTGTCAAGAGAAGGTTTAGAATAGATACTGCAGTTGTTTGGACCAGTCACAGTCGGGAGGAGTTTTAGACCAAATGTTTTGGGATTAGTACCAATCATAGACAGGGGAGGAGACTTGTAACAAATAGCATTGGAATTAGGACCAATCATAGAATCATGTCAGCAAAAAAAATTAGGATGTGATTAAGTAGTTCATACTGCAGCAGCCATTCTCCAAACACAGAGCTGTTTTATTGCAGAATTGTTTTTTTGAATCAATGCCCATTTTTAAAGAGAGTTTTCACTTCTATCTTAGGCCTAAAATGCTCTAATGTTTGTGATGTTTTTGCAGGAGAGATTGAGACAAAGTTGTATATGTGTGTGTTTATTTATTTATTTATGGGCTCTCATGGGCACCTGAGCAGTGCCACAGACTGATCGATTCAATGCCACGCCACATTGCTGCTGTAATTCGGGAAAAAGGAGCCCCAACTAAGTACTGAGTGCTGTACATGCTCATACTTTTCAGTTGGCCAGCATTTCTCAAAATACCTTTTTTTTGTATTGGTCTTAATATTCTAATTTGAGATATTGAATGTGGGGTTTTCATTAGTTGTCAGTTATATCTTGCACTCAGTTGAAGTTTGCTGAACAAGATAAACTCAGGTAATCAAATAAGACAAATAAAAATTAATGTTGCAATGTTTTTTTTATTAGGGATCCAAACACTTAAAATGCTGGAGCCCTATTGTTTTTGTTCCGTTTCCTCCTCTTCCCTGATAAAAAGATGGGCAGCCCAAACTGTAAGGCCTACAGACTTGACACTTGGTTAACTGGTAGTAAACCCTCCTGCTACTCGGGAATCAGCCCGATCAGGCTGATGGTGGCACTATAGTGAAGTGGAACATTTTGACGTCTGTATCTCTTACCCCGTGTGATGTAGAGATGAAATTCTTTTTTCCCCCTTCCCATTTCTTGGGTCAGACCCTACTAAAAGCTTCAAGAATCCATAAGCTATGCCCAACTTAGATTTTGAGCTAATTTGTATAATATGCAAAATCACTCAATATTGAGCGCGAACTAGTCCATGGAAATGTACTCAATGTATCAGCAGAATCCTAAGAACCTGAACTTACAGCTATAACTCGCAAACGCTTTCCCCGAATGTTACAATATTTCACATGGTTGATCTCTATAAGGGTTGGAAGATATGATTACTTGTTGTGCATCTGCAAGCCTAGGGGGCACTATAGCAACAAAAAAATTTGTTACGCTTCACAGGATTGTCCGAATGACATGACTATTGGTATGCATGTAGTGGGTAATGTCCTGAATCAGATTCAATGACGATGAAGTCATTTTCGGAAAAAAAACATGCCCACCATCTGCCAATCAGATTTCAGCAGCTTTTTGATAACCTTAACAAGGTCCAATCATCATGACACTTGAATGGTATGTGCATGGCAGCACTTCCTAAGCACATGAAAAATAATTCATAGCGATCGCCACTAGGGGGTGCTACTTACGTTTTAAGTAATTAAGCATATCGACAAGCAATTTGTTTTACTGAATACTCCTGCATAGTGTCTTACAACTTTGCAATTACAACTATTGTCGTGAAAATGGAGCATTTCAAACTCCTCCCTGGAAACTTGTCCTGTCAATAAACAACTGGTATTTTTGCAGTCTGCAGGTAAATAATTATATAAAAAAAAAAGTTTGAAATTTTGACATGCTTTTGCGGCAGCTATTCAACAAATATGCATGGGTGGAGCTTGATGCACTCTGAACTATAACTCAAACGTGTATGTCACTACGCTTAAGTAGCCAGAGAACAGAGACACAAATGCAGATCTACACCAATCACTGACATTATGACCATCTCCTTATTTCTACATTCAGTGTCCATGTTTTCAATGGACAGAGTGATTTAAAATCCCCCAAGCAGCTCTGCTTTGTCTCATCCACTTGTACCAGCACAACATACACTTACCACCACATCAGAATGTACTTCTACAATTAGAGAGAGGGCTCCACCTTTTGCTCTGCATTATTTCATTTCTCCCTTTCACCCTGTTCTTCATTGGTCAAGACGCCCACGCTGCAGGAATGATTTGTGTGCTGGGGGTTTAAACTCCTCAACACAAGCAACTCAAATGAGATGCAACACATGAGCGATTTTTTTGCCTTCATATCTATAATGTTGACCAACAAGGTAAGTGTGTTTAACAGTGTGGACAGTGCAACGATTGCTCAATTTCACCCTGATCTTCAATGGTCAGGACACCCATACAGCAGGTATGACTTGGGTGTTGGAAATTTAAAACCCTCAGCATGACTGCAGTTCTGAAAATAGTCCACAACCAAATATCCAGCAGACAGTGTCCTGTATCCACTGATGAAAGACTAGAGTACAAGCAACTCAAATGACATGCAACAGATGAGCTATTTTTTTGCCTTCATATCTATAAAGTGGACCAACAAGGTAGGCGTGTCTAACACTGTGGACAGTGAGTGAACACTCCCATCAGCACTGATCTGCTGATCCAATCATAAGAGCACAATACACACTGACATATCACCACAATGTCTGTCAATACAGTGCTGGGAATGATCCACCACCCACATCTTATCTGCTCTTTGGGGGTCCCGAAAATTAGGATGAGAAACCAGGGTGAAATTCCAGAGTAAGTTCTGTGCTCTATGCTATCTCTGTTATAACCTACTGAGACACTAGAACATCAAGAACCACCTTAAAAACACTACAAAAACCTTAGTAAAAAGTGTGGCTTCTATGTCAGGAAAGGTCATATACTGACGCATTATTTGTAATTAACTACTTCATAAACTATGCACTTTAATGTAGATATAAATACATTTAAATAATACATTTTAATCTGACTGATGTGTATGTAATAACTGTGGAGGGTCTCTCAGAACTCCATGGGAATGCAAACCTGAGGTGATCTAATGGTTTAAAAAAAATAATTCATGTTCATGTCTAAATAATCTGTAACTTAAGACCTCCTTGCTACTTTCAATAGGTGGATTTATATATATATATATATATATAAACATTTTAGGACAAACTCCCTCCTAAATACAACATACAGGACGGACAAAAGACAGCACGCACACACACACACAACAACACAAAGTCTACTTTCTTACTCATCAACATTCATACGTCTACTTAATCAAAAAGATCCACCTTAGGCCCATAGGGCCTGTTGCTTGGTAATACAAACCTATAATGACTTGCAGTTACTTTTAGGCAGCCATTCTGCACTTTTACATTTAACTCATTGTTTCATTTGAAAGAAAAATATCCCAAACAAATCCTGTGCCACTGTCCAGTGCTCCAGAACTGCACAGAGTCTAACAATTTACTCTGTGGTTTGTAAACTCTGCTGTCTAAGTTTCTGGAGCTTTTGCCTTGTCAGTGAAGATCAGTTTAAAAAGTGATTCCAGCCCACAGCCAGCTGTCCAAACAGGAGTGAGGGGCAACTCAGCGCCGCAGTCGCAGAAAGAAGGCATGCCGGCACTCCTTACTGTCCACTGGGTAATATTTGTCATAGAAGTCTAGGATGTACTCTTCTGTCTTAAAGCCAAACTTCTGATACAGTAGCATGGCAGGGTTACTGGCTGAGACATGAAGAGTCACATCCTTCCCCATACATGTCTAAAGAAGCAGAGAAAGGGAGCAAGAGAGAGAGATTTTATATAAACCTAATAAGCTGTCATTTTCTGGAGCTTGGATCATGTCAAAACTAAATTTTGGCCCAAGCAGTTTTCTCAATGGGAAAACCTAATGTGTTTTTAGAAATTGGCACTATAGTGCACATTATTCCACATCTTTTTAAATGAATGAATGAAATGCTAATGTCAGAAAATTGCTTTCAAACTGCTTAAAAATAATGTTATATGTAACATATTATAGCTATTTTATCTTTGTTTTTTTGTTTTCTGAATTGTTCTAACCTGAATAAGATGGTAGATCATGAAGGTGCCAATGCCAGCTCTCCTCCACTCCGGATGCACCAACAGGAAGGAGATATAAGCCTCATTGTATTTCACATCTGGCACCATGAAGCCAAATCCGATCACTACTTTCTTATAAAGCACCACCACACTGAAGTCTGGATACTGCAGGCACTCAGATAGGTCAACACCTAAAAATGCATTGAGCACACGCACACACACACACACACACACGTCATGTATAGAAACATCAATAAACAGTACAGGGGGCATTGAGAACGCTTGTTGTTTTTTTAATCAGGGTACTTTAAGCACAGTAGGAGAATTTAAATCTTGTCCTACATTGCCTGTTGCTGACAACCCATCTCCACCATCTCCCAATAACAACTCCTCCTCCAGTGAGTAACTAATTAGTATTTGTTAGTACATAGAGGTCTAATTAGTTCATCTCTTGCTCTGCATACTTTGCCTGGACCGTTTTACCCTGATCTTTAATGGCCAGGACTCCCACAAGACCACTCAACTCAACTCAAGTATAATACTCGGCGCTACAGTGACACTAGTACCAATAGTGGTACTGTGTTAGGGTGTGTGGTGTGAAAAATATCCAGCCAACGTCATCCTGTGTCCACACTGTACAGAGGCTACATTCCTCTTGCCCTCAGAGCTGTACTGTACTATACAATAGCTACATTCCTTCTGCACTAAGACTAGAGGACGACCAACACAAAAATGCAGCAACAGGTAAGCTACTGTCTCTGACTTTACATCTACAAGGTGGAGGAACAAAGTAGGTGTGTCTATCAGAGAAGACATGGTTTAAAAACTCCTTCAGCACTGTTATGCCTGATGCACTCAGACTAGCGCAACACACTTAAACACTTCACCACCACATCAGTGTCACTGCAGCACTAAGAATGATCCACCACCTAAATCATACTTGCCCTGTTGTGATCCTGCAGGGATCCTGACCATTGAAAAAAGGTGGCAGTAGTAATTTAATGGCTGATAAGTGTTTATTTTACAGGCTCCAAGCTACAAACAGTAGGGTGTCAAGTACAAAATAGAAAACAGCTAAATAAAAAAAAAAGCTGTAAAATTCTCTCACACACAGTGGATATGATTAACTTTTCGGTTCGGTACTCACCTGGCCAGAACATGTCGTGACACATGGAGTTGACAGAGGGGATGTGGTTGGGCCGTACATAACAATAGTCTATAGGTGCATCTGGCTGTGGGACCCAGGAAGAGTTGTTCCTGTGCGGATATGCTCGGATCTCTGCCAGTAAACTCATTTTCAGTGGCTTTGTCTCATAATCTCTCCTGCAAAAACATTAGAGCATTTTAGGCCTAAGATAGAAGTGAAAACTCTCTTTAAAAATGGGCATTGATTCAAAAAAACAATTCTGCAATAAAACAGCTCTGTGTTTGGAGAATGGCTGCTGCAGTATGAACTACTTAATCACATCCTAATTTTTTTTGCTGACATGATTCTATGATTGGTCCTAATTCCAATGCTATTTGTTACAAGTCTCCTCCCCTGTCTATGATTGGTACTAATCCCAAAACATTTGGTCTAAAACTCCTCCCGACTGTGACTGGTCCAAACAACTGCAGTATCTATTCTAAACCTTCTCTTGACAGTGTATCTGCTGTTTGAAATGGTTTTGAGAGATGCACAGTTTGTTTAATATGTATTTATAAATTCTGTCCTATTTTTGTTTGACGGGTACCATTTGCATTACTTTCAAAGACTCCTGGTTACACTCTAAAAAGCACATATTCACAGGCATATATCTCTGGGAAAATGTGAATGGGTTTTGTGGCAAACATTTAGGATCAGTGTCAAGCACCCATAGAGACGTTTGGATTTTTGCACTCACTCCTGTACCTTATATAAGGTTTAAGAGTTCTGGATGTGTAAGGACTCTTAATTCCCTGGTCTATGCAAGCATCAGAGCCCATAAGTCTGTGCCAGAAGGAAACGCCGGACTGGTAGAAGCCCTTCGTGCATGATGCGGGTATCTGTAAATGAAAAATAACAAGCCATCACATAAAAAAACGGATTAGGGCATGACAGTAAAACAGCTGAAGCACAAATATCACACTTTCATGTTTTTTCATATACATATAAAAAAAAAAAAGGCTATAATTTTGCAGCAGTGCAAAATCAGCCACATTTGAATCATCTAACACACCGACGCTGTTTAGCCCAAGTGTGTAATGAGTTCATTCTGCGTGATGCTCATTTTTTTTTTTTTTTTTCCTATATTGATAATTATAAATTCTGTAACATTGTCAAACTTGTAATCTGAACACAACAAACGTTTTCAATGTTAATAATTTTATTATTGTAATGGTTTATTTAAAATATGTAAACACTGTATACATGCACAGCACGCAAAATTACTCAAATCCAAAAAAAGTATTCAATAGAGATGTATTAATAGCGATACTGGTATCGGGTATTTGCCCGATTCTGTGTTCATTTACTCGTACTCGCAAACGAGGCTCCGATACCAACATCTGATACTTTGTGCCTAGTGCACGTTGCTGTGCTAATGAGCAGACAACTCAAAATGTCAGCGATCTGAAATAATTTAACAATCAGTGATTGCAAACCCAAGCAAAGCGGACTGCAGGGAGAACCAGAGAGCACTGAGTATACTGTGCTGTTTTCTTCACTCAAAGTGTATTTTCCTCCCGGGAAACCTTTTCCCGTTTGCGAGAGCACTGTTGGTTCCCTGGTGTGGTTCTTCCTCAAACAAATTTGTTTTCCAAACTTGCGAATTTTGAATTGGATCCAATAGGTTTTATAGAGGTGCTGTGAGATGAACAGTTCGTTTAATATGTATTTATAACAGCTTTTTTTGGTGAATAGATCAGGCTGCTGCTCTTAAATAAACACTCCCAAGTGCGAAACTTCCCAGTGTTGTATTGTTTCTTTTCCTCTATCTTAATTGTACCATTTCTAATGTAATATTTGGACTGTTTTAGAGATCACACATTCCCTGTCTTAAACACCTCTGATAAGAACAGCTGTTAGCTTTACGACAGTGCACCAGGAACTCAGATGATGTTTATGGCTTGTTCACGACAGTGATGTGTTACGACTATGTCTGGTGCTTCCAGATCCTGTTTAGGTAAAGAACAATCCTTGTGTGAAGTTGTAAAATGGGTATAAAGATGTGTGCATCTTACAAACCATTAGATCAGTCTGAGATTCAGCCTGTAACCAGATCATTCTGAGATCAGTCTGAGGATCAACCAGAGCGCTCAATAAACAGCATTATATCCAGACTGGTCTCCTCTCTTCATTTTGAAACCACCAGAAGACAAGTTAACAACACCAGCCATTACTGTATGACGGAAACTGTCTTACCAAAGATGCATAACACAATGTGCAAATGCATATTAAGTGCTTGTTGCAGCTCATATTACCAATTTATAGATAGATAGATAGATTACTTTTTCGATCCCAGTGGGAAATTCAGACTATTACTGGTGTAATGTGGGAAAATGCTAAATAAAAGATGGACAGTTCCAGAAATTAACAATAGTTTTTAATTAAACAACAGTGTTTTCATTAATAACTACACTATTACAAAATGCTCCTGACTGCTTAATTCTAAGTATGTATGGGTATAGGCGAGTACAAAAATACACATACTCGTACTTGGTTGGAAAGAAAATGGCATTTATGCATCCCTACACTAGACATATGTAAATGTACCTTTTGATAAATCTGCCCAGATAATGACATTGAAAAACTGACATAATTCTCTTACCACAAAGAAAAAAAACAATGTTATCTGTGTCCTGTGTTATGAATAGATTTATTTCAGAGACAAGGCTAATGTTGATGAGCCTGAATATGGGTGGAGTGGGGAAAGCACTGTTTTTACTGAATGTGGGTTGAGAGGACCTACCCAACGAACAAATATCTGAATACCCAAATACTTGGGGCCAGCCGTATTGTTCAGAAAATCAGTACCCGCTTTAAAATCAAGTCTGCACATCGGCTCCCAGCATGGCTCCGCTCGTTGTGTTTTTCGCTAACTCGTGTGCTACTCTGTGTCAGTAAGGGCACAGAATATGCACGAATAAACCAGAGCTTCATGAAGGTGTTCTAATTTGGGATGTAAAGCTGACAAAATTAACTGTAACTTGGCCATGCTTTGTTGTAAGTAGGTTGCCGTAGCGTGTTAGGCTGTTTTAGGCTTCGTTCAAGACTTATGTTGACAAAGGCTGAATACATGTGGAGTGGAGGGTTGCCTTCAATGATAATCACATTTATCAAAAACTTTGAATATCTGAATATAAAAATTATGAACCGAATTCCTGCCCAAAGAACGAATAATCTGTATAATCATCTTTATATCCATGTTAATGTTGTTGTTGGCTTATGTTAAAGGGCTAGTTAGCATGTTAATAACTAGTTGGCTACTCAAGCTGAACTGTGCAAATCACTACACTGTGCTCAACTTTACACAAACAACAAGCCCAGTTTGCATGATGTTGCAAATGCACCTTGATCACTAATTGGCCAGAGAAAATGTGTTGCAGGTATAAGAAAAGGAGGTTGGACCAAAGATGCTTCCTCAGCCTGCTTCCTCAGAACATGTAAGCAATGGAGGACAAGCAATCGAGCTCCTGTTTTTCAGTGAACAGCAGCAGCCTTCTAACAATGTTTTATAGACATGAGAGAGAGAACAAACAGATCCATTTCTACTATTGCTGGGTGACATTAGTGTAAATCAATATCACAATTAACTGTACATTTTACCACGATTACAATTAATGAACGATTATTTTGTTTTAGTATTTTTGATCCTCATGGTTCAACGAGGAGGCCTGTACTGTAAATATGGGATGTTTTTTCCTAATGTTGCTGGGAGTTTGTTCCTCTCTTGTTTTCTGAACACTGTTTTTACTTGGTGTGTGATTGTGCTTTGATCGCTGAAACTTTTTTCCTCAGTGTTTACATTTGCTTACTGATTAATGCTGTGTCACAAACACACCCACCTGCACTTTCCCGTTTGCACTACTGAGTGCCCTTCTGATTAATGGTACAGAATGTTTTATAACCTATTTTACATATTTTATTCACTCATTGCGTTTTGCCGCGTATCCAATTCAGGGTCACGGTGGGTCCGGAAAATCAAGCGATGCAGTCAGTTAGTTGCAGTGTGTCAGCAATAGGTATAGACCAGCCACATGAAAGAAGATTATGAATGTAGATGTGAGTATGCTTTAGCTAAAAACTATTGTGAGAGTGGTGGTACCTGAAAGCGGTCAAGAATTCGCAGATCCTGCCCAGTGGTCCTGTATTTTCTGGCCTCTCGAATGGCCACACCAGCCTGAGCGCCGTACACTCCCCCTACCAGACTGAGGGCAGCACTGACAGCTTGGTCAACGTCCAGCAAAGGGAGCCCTCTCTCACGTTTTGCCTGCCGCAAAAGCAACTTCCGTCTCAGTCGTTTGGCCTGAGGAGTGACCGCGAGAGCTTGAGGACAGGACTCCAGCCTTCGTAGCAGCATGCGCTCCTCATACAGGCCCAGGAGAACATAGCGGGGTCCAGACTCCATCTTCTCGAGGGCTGAGCAATTAATGAAAGAATGAATGAAAAATGTATTCATTAATTCAACTGAAACTCTTTGAAAAATTTAACAATGATTACATTCAAAATCACTGTCAAAATCCCACGAGCACACAGGCATTTTTTGATAGCCAGACACATCCATGTGATTGGATGCTTCAAGTCAGCCTTTATCTTCAAAGGTAAAAAGTAATAATAATCAAAACTTGCCACCTGTCGCCACTGGTGACTTAAGTGTCTGGAGCCCATCATATATTTAGCATTAATTTTTTTTTTTTTTATGTGGCTTTGAATCACACTCATTTACACAAGCACTTCCCTCTTTATATAGTTTTATATATAGTTTTAAAGGCATTATTTTACATACACCTTAGCCACTCGGCCCCATTGGAAATCTGATATAGTGTAGAGACTGCGTTCATTTACTCGTAATCGCAAATGAGGCTCCAATACCAGCATCTGATACTAGTGCACATTGCTGCGCTAATGAGCTGACATCTCAAAATATGGGCAATCTGTAATTATTTCACAATCAGTGACGCCAGGGAGAACCCGAGAGCTGTTTTCACTGTCCTCGAACAAGTTGGATTTTTCTTCACTCAAAGTTTATTTTCCTCCCGGGAAATGTTTTCCCAGTTGTGAGAGCACAGTTCGATGCCTTGCGTGTTTTTTCCTCAAATGAAATTATACTCTCCGCTCGCGAATTTTGAATTGGATCCAAGGCCATAGATCAGGCTGCTGCCTTTAAATAAACACTGCCAATAAATAAACACTCCCAAGTGAGGAACTTCTTACCAAAGATGCACAACACTGTACAAAGGCATATCAAGAGCTTGTTGCATCTCATGTTACAAATTTATATATAATTTTATTGATCCCAGAGGGAAATTCAAATTATTGGTGGTGTAATGTGGGAAAATGCTAAATAAAAGATGGACAGTTACAGAAATTAATAAAAATATTTTAATTTATAACTACCCAATACTCCGGTTTTATTTAATTTCTAAGTATTGGGGGGAAAAAAAATGGCATTTATGCATCCCTAATGTAGTGAATTACAAGTGAGAGTATATGTTTGTAAAAATGTATTGGAATAATAACTTGTATCATGTACAAAGCAGTACCCTTCTCCTTCTTTTGCTCACTGTCAGTAGGAGCCCTGGACCTCAGACATTCATTCTGAGTATCCTCATCCTCTGCGTCAAGGCCCCGCTCCTCATCCTCACTCTCTGGCTCCTGCTTGATCAGATCAGCGGGCCGCTGCGGCTTCTTTCGCACAAATAGAGCACCTGCCGCCAGTGGCACGTTAGGAGGGGGAATGTACTCAATGCCAGGATCAATCACGCCCTCGCCATCAAGTTCCTCATCATCTAGAAGATAATCACACACAAATAATTTACAACATACCACAATGTGAAAACAAATTGTATTCATTATAGCAATCGAAGGAGTGATGTTTTTAAAATGGGAAAAACTGTTAAAAATGCCTGCTGCAAGAACTAATTCAATGCTGTTGTTAAGTTACGACTGTCTAAAATTAGATTAGGTTAAATGATGGATTCACAGCCAGAAAAATTGTAATTAATTTTCATACGGACTTAAAGCAATAGACAGGCCTGTAAATGCAAACGCCTTAATGTTTTCTAGAAACCAGTTGAGTTATCTTGGCTGTATATTTAGGGTCTTTGACACCAAAATTCCATCTTTTCCTCAGATTCATTAACTGTACTATGAAAAATGATCACCATCTGTAACAGCATAGGTTATAAATTAATGCCAAGTGCAGTAAATGCAGATTTATTAGTAAACGCTATAGTAGTGTTTTTAGGCTCTAACCGTGAAACAGCGCCTGAGGAGGCATGACATCTGGAATAAGGTCGGCCTCCGACAGTAGGCTGGGCGTAGCTGAGTGAGAGGCAGGAGTTCCCGGGGCGGAGAAGTCTGGTGAGGGGGATGGAGATGGGGACGTGAGGGGTGTCCTGTCTGAGGAACTGAGTGAGGAGAAGTCAATGACCTCGCCTTTCTCCAGTAACAGCTCTGGCCGGCGGCAGCGGTTCCCCATCTTTACCGGCGTAGAGGAGGCACTTCGATCCAGAAAACCTGCTGCCTCTTTCTGTGCCCTCCGGATGTCTTTGGCCTCCTGCGTGCGAGAGCGCTTCTCCTTCAGCTGCATTGCACTTTCCACTGGGTTACGTCCCCCACGCTTCCGCAGACCTTCCACTGTGATGGTGGGGTCCAGACATGGCTTAGACACAGCTGGACAACAGAGATAGACACACTTATGTCTAACGTATGCCTTATCACTAACAATTTAGGGAGCTTTCATGAAGAAACTCGTGAAGTGCAAAACTTAAATTATATCCATGCATTCCTACATATGAATAGTACACAATAGTAATAATTTCAAGCATTCAAATACAGTCATGGGCAAAAAATTTATTGGGAATGGTGGTGGTGGGGGGGGTGATCTGGAAATATCTGCAATGCAGCCAAGCTTAGACAATGAATTCTTCTTCTTCCGGCTGCAGCCGTCAGAAGTCGCAGAGGAGAACAACCGATCTGCACAATCGAGATGGCACAGTTTTTACGCCAGATGCCCTTCCTGACAAACCTCCCCTATTAATCTGGGCTTTCGGACTGGCACTTCAACGTGGTGCATTCCAGTAGCGAGGTACGCACACCCACACCTATGGACAATTTTCCATGTCGCCAATCCACCTACCAACACGTGTTTTTGGACTATGGAAGGTGCACCCAGAAAAAACCCATGAGGACATGGGGAGAACACAAGCTTAGACAAAGAATCTGCCCCCAGTGTGAGTAGATGTCCACCTTTGGCTTTAAGGGCAGCAGTGGAGGTCTTTTCCCCATCTGGCCTTAAGGTAGGTGGCCGGTTCTGGACCAGCTTCCACCAGCCAGGCTCCCCGAACTCCTGAGCTCCCGAACGGAAAAACGTGGGGCTGCCCACGGACAGACACCCAGCCACCGTGCTCCACCAAGTGGATGTCTTCTTCCTGAGCACAGACAGAAATACACAAAACAGAAACTGCTTAGTACAGGGACCTGGATTATGGACCATGGACCAACCACTTTCAAAAGACATGTAGCAGTTGGATTTTAGCCCTCACAAAAATACCAGATTCAACTTAAAAGTATCAAATAAGCATATGACCTTGCAAATCTTCAAAATGCACATGGAGCACCAATAGAAAACCCACACAAACTCTGGGATTTCACACCAAACTCCTCACAGACAGTGACCCGAGGCAGGTTTTGATCCCACAAAAATTGACTTCTGCCTCCAATTGACTTCATTTGTGGTATCTGGATTATAAGCGTATAAAGAGAATTCTTCTGCCAAACTACCATCAAAAATGTATAATATTGTGCATTTGCCCCTCACTAACCTTGTGCCCAGTAGGAAGGTCCAGTGGCGACTTATGAAAGCACAGATGTCCTCCTTCCACCGGAAATAGCCCTGCCTTCCTGTACCCTCCAGAGACAAGTTATACATTGCCAGCATCACCACCTAGACAGAACGTCATCCGAACACATACATAAACCTTAACTGCAAATACCACTATCAAGGACAAAAGCTTCACACCAGAGAGACAATCGTTAGTTTATAACGTCAATCTGCACTTATGGATTGTTTAAAAAAAATTGTTACAACATTGACATTATCACAAATTGTTGTTTTGTTACCACACAGAAGGATAAAAACACTGCCATACAATTTTGAATACAGATACATCTGTTTTTAATAAATCTGTTTAACCTTAGTCAAGTAAGCCTTTCATTTCCATAATAGATGAGGCAAAATGTAAAAATGCATTAACAGCCACATTAGTTGATTAATAATAATAGGCATGAGATGAACAGAATAATTAAATACATAATAGCTACAGCTATATTTCCTGTCCACATTACCTACAGCTAATAATTACAAGACAACCCTGCTTTATAGTTTTGGACCTGGATTAAACAGTGAAAAACAGCCCGCTGACATCTTAAACAATCATCAACTACTATTGTTTAACTACTGTATGCCTTTAAAAGGCACATAAGCGCACACCTGCTGCCAGGTCAGTCGCATCCTCTCAAAGTTCTCCTTGCCATCTTCAGAGCAGTCAGAGCAAATTAATTTGAAGAAGTTGTCTCCTTTCAAGTAACTGGGCTGCTCCCCTCGAAGCTGGGCTAAATGACCAAGAGACGGGAAAAAAAAAAAAAAATAAATAAATAATAATAAACAAAATAAATAATAAAAAAAAAAAGATGGAACTGAGGCCACAGGAAACTTTCTGTAAAGGAACTGATGGGGAGTCCACAGGATGACTATATTTAAACCAGACATGACTCAAAACAGGTCTAGTTTCTTTTTTTTTTTTTTTTTTGTTAGAATTCTATCGGCCAAATGTTACTCACTCCATTGTCTGTAGTGATTTATACTTATGTCTATGTAACATACACATACACAGATCAGCTACAAAATAAAAATAATCTCCTTGTTGCTTTGAAATGGTCATTTTGGGTGCTGACCATTGAAAAACATGGTAACCAAGGGGCTTAAAATGTATACAGAGCTACAGACCGACTACAGCCCGTAACTGCAGAACTGCACAATGCACCTGTACGGTAAATGGAGATGATAAAATGGACAGTGATCTTAGAAACAATGAGGTCATTGTAATGTTATGGTTGAAGTTGAAGACCCTTTTTGTCCTTACAATGTACCACAAATTATTAACCCTGCAGGTTGTCTTCTGTGATTATGAATGAGTTATTATGAAACCATTACAAACATACATACTTGATTCTTGTCCTACATGAGCTTAATGTGCCACATACTTTTACTCTACTTCCTTATCTACACAAGGGAAACACAAACACTTTCCATAGCACCCCCCAAACCCTTCATGCATAGACACTGTGCAGGCCCCTCACCAGAAGGGATCCATTTGTGGCACTTGTCACAGTAGAAAGACATGTCTTCGCTCCAGCTGCCCTCTCCGTCCTCTCCCACATCGCTGTTCAGGGAATCTCCACTCTGATCATGAGAGAGGTCCACTGACGCTTGGTCCTCTGACTCCACAATCAGGAGGGTCTCCCCCTCCACTTCCCCCTCCTCAAGTCCTTCTGAAGCTGATGTGAACATGGCCTCTTCGTCTGCCCCAGACAAGCCCCTCTGGTCCCTGCTGTCCATGCCTCCTCCTGAAGACAACAACAACAACAACAATAACAATAATAATAAAAATATTAATAAAATAAAAACACTGCCAGATTAATGCATTCGAAATCTGGGAGGCATCATATTTGTAGGACAATTATCAGTTAAAATCCCTATCTAATGCACTAGTCATGAAATTGCTGAATCTAGTTAAATGTCCATAATATTTATCTAATACAACATCATTTAATACGTAGAAATCTGAAATCTAGTGACATCTGAATGTATACATTATAGCATTATAGTTTTTAATGTAATTTACTACCAGTGAGGAGCTTTTTGCAGCGTAAAAGCTCAGACGTAAGCGTTTCCGTAAACCTCAGTTTTCTTTCATCCACACAAGAACAGTGACGTTTTCAAAAATCTCCACCTTGCAGAGGACTTGTGAAAACCTCCATTGTCTGTGACCTAAAACTGCGTTTTTCTGTGGACAGTAGGTCCAAATGAAGACAAATATCTAATTTGTTTTAAAAAGAAATGGATCTGTGTGGATGGGTCCTAAAGTTACACAGCAGCAAGTGGCCCTAATCCAATTATTTTCTTCACATGTGACACAGATGTGTGGTGCGTGCGTCTGTGTGAACAGCAAAAACTGATTCTCAGCAGATTTTCATCTTATCTGGGCCACTTTCATTGAAATCCAATCTATATCTGCAGCACTGCAACACTGTGACGCAGTCTGAACAGCCAGATGGGATTTTATGCGACATTTGTGTGTTCCTTATCGCTTTGTATTTACGCGCCTTGAGTTACCTTGATGACAGGTTTAAACTTCGCTTATAAAAAGAGAATAAAAGAGAAATAAAAAGACGGACCCTTTTTCTGTTTCTGGTTCTTTGCGAATTTGCGATTAGTTAAAAAAGGAATTGTTTAACACTATATGGATTTAAGTATGAAAATAAAATTAAACAGCCATCTGTTTTCATTTTTTAATATCCGTTTTAAAAGTGAAAATAATTGATCAAAAAGTACACAGACCAATGCATTTTTGTTTTATTTTGAAAAACCAGTGCACTTCCAATATTTCATTTCAAAAGGAAAAGGCTTAGGACTGAATATACAGACTTTTAACTCTGGTCAGCGTGCCTGAAGCCTTCTTCTTTTGCATATGTGGGCCAGTTTAGGAGTGTGACCTGTTCAGACTGATGTCACATACATGCCACATTAAAAGACAGTGGAACTTAAAAGACTGCGCTGGTGTCTGTTCAGTAATAAAACAAATTTTTCTACCTTTTCAAGTGGGCTCTTCAGGACACTTTGGTCACCTTGGTTTCCTGATGATCTCTCTCAGCCACAAGTTCTTTGGTCAGCTGGATCGGCTCCTCGAGCGCTCGCAGGTTCATACGTTTGCGTTCAAAACATTCCACGTCTCGCAGAACTCCCTCGCGTAGTCTCTGTAAGATATTTGCAAATTGGGGGAATTGGGGGGAGGGGGGGATCAGTACTGACAATATTTAAGGCATTTCCCTATCGCGGTTGTCATAATAGAATGTGTACTGAATGGGTTGTAGAGGCAGGAAATCTGGACGACTCCGTTAATAGTGTCAGTTTAAACGTGACCAGAAGTCGTCTGCTTGTGGTGACGTGACGCCCTCTGCCGTTTTTACATATCTTGTAATAACGAGATATGTCTCATAACTACGAGAGGTTTTTGACGATTAACGAAAAACGTGTTGATTTAATTTTATTTTCCATGAGAACTACACCCCACGCTGGTAAAGCGAAATATTACTGTATACTGACCATCGATATCAAATTTATTAATCCATTTCATTACTTTTGTTCCAACAGTATATAAGCATTCATCGTTCGTTCTCCTGCATTGCCTTTGACGGTATTTTTAATCATAACCTCTACGAAGCTGAAATTGGCTTCTTAATCAAGTGTTCAATTCCACCTTAAATGATACAACAGCTCCATCTGGTCACGTTCACTGCAGAGGCGCCTTGTGTGGGGCTGCAGGACAGTTTAAGGTGGAACGGATAATTCGAAAAAGAAGTCAATTTTCAGCCTCATATTCTCCATGTTCTGTTTACCCGCCGGTCCCAGTTCTGTTTAAGGTGAACTCCCACCACCGTGCTGACTGTGAGGACTACTGAGACTCCGAGGACTACTTTAGAAGCTGTAGACATATTTGAAAGACATTACTGTTCTGCAGCAATTAGCCGACTAGCTAAACCGCGTTAACAACAGTGTACGGGACAATGTTTTCTTCAGTGCTTGAGGGCGACGGGAAATACGACATTATTTCTCCTTACCGCCACCTTCAGAGCGGAATCTTCTCATAAGCCTTCATCTTTTCTGTTTGTGACGACCCCACAAAAAACAAAGATTACACAGTTCAAACCACAGTGTAACATCAAAAAATAATTGAATGAACCTTTGAGATCTGTGGATTTAAATATTTATTTGTTGTTTTTTCTGTTTGTTTATTTATTAATTAATTCATTTGAGGATTCAGGGAGATCTGCAGGAGTAACATTTTTGATTATCAAGTAAAAGACATCCATTTAGTCAGTATCCAGTGTGGCAGATGGAGGCACAAATCTGCAAAATATCTGTGACCATGTGTACTCTGGTTTGTACTTGCGTTCTTGTGGACTTGGGGAAACGTCACCAGTCGCAGCCCAAGTACTAATGTGTGTATCAGTGAGATAATCTCACATAGGCAAAAAAGCCTATAATCATTCAGGTAAGGTTTCCTAAATAATTGACAATTTAAAGTGGATTAAATAGGCTAGGTGTCATTAAATTTCTAATTTTAAATATATCTTATTATTTATAATCAGTCTAATTTGCTTTAACTGTTAAATTAATAATTTAAAATGTAGGTAGGTTTTGACAAACCGGTGCAATTACTGTGGCGTTTATTTATTTAATTAAATATTTTACTGGCGATTTGAGTATCCTCTTATTGTAGGCTATACTCTAGAATGTCTGGCAATGTGAGATTAACACTTTTCTAAACACTGACTGGTCCACGCGCTTGAATATTGTTCACCTGATTTGTACATGCGCTAATCTGTGGTTTTGTAACTTCTGATTGGTCCCAGCACTGATATTGCAGTTTACATAGCGATGTAGTGTTGCGAGACATGAACATGAGGTTACGGAAAGCTAAACATATCACAATAGAGGCCCAGGTGTGTCGGAGGATGGCACAGCCTAGTAAACAACCACGGTAGTCTCAGCCACAGACGCTCTGCCCACAAGTTCACGGAGAGTCTGATTTCATAACTCAAAAGAAATTTTATTAATATAAAAAAAAAAAGTGCAATAGAACATGATGTAAATTTTGAATGTGTGCTTATTTTCTTCATCTATAATACTTTAAATTGCCTCTGATTCAGATTCTTGCATAGGACAAATCGCAACCAAGAAGAAATTGGTCTGTATTTTAAAATGTAAATTTAGAAATGTACATTTGTGACTTAAGGGTACCTGTTGTGTATTGTTATTTTTTGCTTGTGACTGAATATACAGAGCTAGCCCATGACTCGTAAGACACTGCCTGTCCTGAGAATGTGTTTGGACTTGAAAGTCATGAGATTGAAGAATCATCAAAGATGAAAGTAGGGGTTGAACTTTGAAACATTTGTAACTTTTCCTTTTTGTATGCATAGGGTCCTGAAGGCTTGCACTGTTCTGGGAAATCTTGTCTGCGTAAACATAGCTACTGCCACTTCCGGGCTACACAGACGACACTCGAGAAAGCAGTAAAGCTATTACTTTGCTGCTTTCTGTCTTTCTCAGAGGCTTGGCTGGGTATACAACCATTCTTTTTGAGTCTTTTCTAGCTCCTGGGACATGGGAGGGTGTGCGTCTTTGTTTTTCTCCAGACGAAAGGGCAGTAAAACGTGGGGGAGGCAACGGTAACTCTGCCGGAGCGGGGGTCGGTATGTGAAGAATGACAATGGGGTGAATACGTCATGGAGAAGCAGCCTATCAGAGCCGTTCCAAATCCATGTTATCTGCATGTCTCTCAAATTGCACCCAGAGAAACTGCAGATGAACCAAATAAAGGTTAATAATTTAAGCCACTATGTCTACTTTGAGATATTAATGCAGATTTAAACAGATATGTTTGAAGAGATCTCCACTCACAGAGGTGGTTTTATAAAAGTGTATGAAACCCCTACCCCAGATGTTAAACATAAACTGTGTCTTGGTTATATATCTGGGCGGTGGGACATGCTTGTTCGTGCTTGCTACGGCAGCACATATACTAAAATTGGAACGATACAGAGAAGATTAGCATGGCCCCTGCGCAAGGATGACACGCAAAATCGTGAAGCGTTCCTCATTTTAATGTTTTGCCTGAAATCACCCAATATATGCTAAGAAAACTGCCTTGGGCTCCTAAATCACCTTTTCCTTCAGTTGTACTTACTTCACTAAACGCGAGGTGGCGCCGTTGTATTGTAGACATTTTCTGCCTTGTGTCTCCTGAACACTTAGGACCTGAATTAGTGGGCACACAACGTTGATGTGACATCTTTTTTGGGCGACGTCACATAAACCAAACACAAAAATACAGACAAATTTCAACAATGAAAACTTGTGCGAGATTTTGGTTATGAATATGACGTCGACATAACATTCAAATGCACTTGAATTTGCACACATTTTAAGCAGTAGGCTGAATTTTGGTTAGTGTCCGGCACAACACAGACCTAGTTATGAATTAATGTGCGCTTAAGTACAGCCCTCCAGGGCTGTTCCTCACCCCATTAGCAAACTGATTTTAATGTTATGGGGATTTATGTATTTTATAACTTGATTTAAATGTCAAGAAAATTATCTAAAATATTTCTTTTATTGAATTATTTACCCGCGACCCTGAATTGGATAAGCGGTTACAGATAATGGATGGATGGATGGATGGATGAATTATTTACATTTAAATATTTTTTTTTTTTCTTAGATGTAAATGATTTTTTTTTTTTAACTTAACTGCTTTAATCTCACACTGTGTATATTTGTGCTGCACTTTCACATATTTGCAATGATTATGACTGGGTATGTATTTTTGAACTCCTTATTTATTCATTCATTCATGCATTCATTATCTGTAACTGCTTATCCAGTTCAGGGTCGCGGTTGGTCCAGAGCCTACCTGGAATCATTGGGCGCAAGGCGGGAATACACCCTGGAGGGGGGCGCCAGTCCTTCACAGGGCAACACAGACACTCACACATTCACTCCTACGGACAATTTCGAGTCGCCAATCCACCTACCAAAGTGTGTTTTTTGGACTGTTTTTGCGGACAATGTACAATGAAAAATCCATATAATCTAAATTTAGAAAAAATATAATAAAACATTCTCATGGGATATTGCAAAATAAACTACTAATTTTATGAGAGCAATTGCATGAACTCTAGGAGTTGTGAAATATAAGATATTTGTAATTTTTTGTGGTTACACCACTTGACAATTTTACAGGCTGTCAGTTAAATCTTTTCTTAAAAATAGTATAAATATAATATTAAATAATATGAATACAACAGAAGTACAAAATATACACTTTCACAAACCTCAGGCATGTTTTGTTTTAAAGTTTTAAACATATTTTTGAATTGATCATTTTGCCAAACCTTATCTGTCACTGACCCATATAATGTTCAGAAAAGAGAAACATACCTAATGAAGAAGATACCCAGGTAGCATTTCTTTATCTTGGGAGGCTAGGGGCTTAAGGTCTCTTTCTTTTTTTTTTATGATCTATAGTTCTGTATGGAAAAAATGCTTTCTAGTTCTAAAATATGTAACATTAGTTGTGGCTATGACACTATTTTAAAGTGCTTACTGGTTGTGTGTCTATATTTTATTTGTTTAAATCAATTGTGTAGTTTATGTATTTTTCTTCGCTTTATAATTCATTTTGCGCCGCACCGGCAGGGGTGTGTTGGGGTTGAGGGTGCCTGCCATCACTGCTTTTAAAAAAAAAAAAATAAAATAAAAAAAAAACACTTCTAGAGGAATCACTGATTCCGGCGAGCACTGGTGTGTTACACAGTGGTAACTTTAAATGTTTTCTCAACAATCACTTCAGGATGATGACAAACATGGGGGGCTATGCATGTCTGTTGTGTTGAGGGTTTTACATTTGTTTTTACATTTCATGTCAAATCTTTGTCTTACTGGAATTCTGTGAAGCTGCTTTGTGACAACATCAGTTGTGAAAAGCGCTATATAAATAAATTTGATTTGATTTGCCTGTGTGCTTTATTTTAACAAGAAAGTTCTAGCAAATCACTTTGTCAATTTCGTTTGTCCTTTCTGTGCCGACGTGGACCCAAACGTTCGACTTGAAAGAGGACAGTGCCCGATTTGTTTCGAGTTACCTGAATGAAATTTCAGTGCTGTGTTTTTATTTATTTATTTTGTTAATATGCTGGAGTTAAAAACCCAGTCTAACTTGCGTTGCGTTATAAAAGTGTATAAACATCAGGCATTTCTATACAGTGTATGATCATGGAAAGCCTGTAATTGTCAAACAGAACAGGATAAACAGGAAAATTACTCAGGTGTACTCACCAGAAAGACATTAACTGATTTGTTTAGTTTGTTTTTGTAGCTTATAGGGACAGAGCTAACACCTTAAAACACTTTGATGTTTAAAATGCATGTCTGGAGAAATATCTTGTTTTTACAGGTGTGCTGGGTATTCAGTGTTGAAGGCATGATACATACAAAAGGTTGTGATGAAAGCCTTATATGGAAGCAAATCTGTCTCATCTGACTTTGAAATATTACCACCTTTGAGTAGCACTGAATTTTTTTTTTTTGCACTGACCTTGCATTAACCTTGAATAATAACAGTGAAAACGTGTTCTTCAAAATTCACGAGTTCTATTCAAGAGCAATTATATTCAGATGCATAATTTCAAAGCACAATATTCAGAAGTGTAAATCTGAAGACTTAAATTCAAAAGCAGCAAAATTCAGATGCATAATATTAGTGCAAAAACATAATAATTCAGATGCATAATTTCAGAGCAAAAAAATTCAGTGCTACAAATTCAAAGGTGATAAGTCTGATGACACAGATTTGCATCTATAGCCTTATCTAGTGCAGTACAACAGAATATCTCAACTCACTCTGGTTTCCTCTTCCGCAGTGTTCCAGTGCTGGTCTTTCAGCTGAAATACTTGGTATGATGTTGTACTTGGTGCACACTATAGAGAAACAGAAATGGACGTGACATAGCACAATGAAACACACAATATTGATATAAAATTTTAGTTGAGTGTGGCCATAACATTTCACATTCAAAAGCACTTTCAGTTTACATTCTGCTAAAATATTAATGTACAAAATTATTTTGCACTGAGCCACATATATATATATATATATATATATATATATATATATATATATAATACATAATGTTGGCCCATCTATATTTGTCAGCAACTTTGGGCATTTGCTGGCTCTGCTTAATTTAGCCATTTTACTTCCCATTATGTTGGTTCACTTAAGTAAAAATGTAAAAGGACGTTTAATACATCAATATATTTTCAGTAGTCATTCCCTTTGTAAATTCTGGAAGCCATCATGCAATTCTTCTTCGTGAGGTTCTTCATGACTACATTGACAAGTGTAGCTAGCATATCCAGTCCACACAACGCACACTTTTAACAAAATTACAACCATAAAATTTGTACTGTGTTAGCATTGTAAGCAAGGCAGTGATAGCTACCATGCATTTAACCGTAAACCAGGTTTATTTTTGAATTAAATGTTACTGCTAAGTAAAAGGACTTCAACCTAAAAACGAAGGGATTAAATTGTATCTAGTCTGCACTAAGCTAACATAGTTAGCGCTTGCATAGGTGTTGATTACGTTAGGTAGCTAACTAGTGCTCGTCAATATTGGTACTTTTATCAGAATGAGCGAAACCTACTTCAAACCCGTTTATTAATAATTACAGGCCTTTGAATCCACGAACCTCCTTTACTGTTGTATCAATGTATGCGCCATATCATTTTAAATGGCTTCCAGCAACAATCTCCCTCAAAAAGTGATGTGCGGATTGATTGACTGAAATAGCAATACCAAAGCTTTATGCTCTAACATCGATTCCCAAATGGAAATATCGATACTCTTGATACTTCAGTCATTTGACGTAATGTGTACCATTAGGAGGAACACAGTGGAAAGCAACTAAACTATTAAGATCTTGTCTAAATGATACGCGTTTTGTGGGAACTACCTTTTCTTCCGCCTGGGTAAGTGCGTAATGCGTAAGCGCAGAGGCAGTAAGTCTGAAGACAAACACAATGGCAGAGCGTAAACGGAGCTCTGTCTCCCTTCAGTCTCTGGCGGAGTCCTTCGGTGCTACGGGCAGGCACTATCCAGGTACAAAAAATGTGGAGCTTTAAGCGGCGCTAAGCACTGACGCTGTTAGAGTTGTTCCAAATAATAAATATGGTTATAAAAACAGTAGCGAAATAAATTGTGTTACATTTGTTTGAGACAGAAACACGCATCTCTCTCTCTCTCTCTCTCTCTCACACACACACACACACACACACACACACACACACACACAGTCGGAGCAAGGGGTGGATTCTGCACAGCTCCTAAACAGAGAACACGATTTTCATTGGTCGTCACCTTTATTTAGCCAATCAGCAGCTAGAGTTATCTGTCCATCATTCAGTGTGCAGCCAACGGAGTCACAGTCCCTCCTACAGCGGGTTGTTTTGCGGCGGCGCTGAGAGTTACAGCTCTGCTTTATTCATTCATCCATCCATCCATCCATTATCTGTAACCGCTTATCCAATTTAGGGTCGCGGGGGGTCCAGAGCCTACCTGGAATCATCGGGCGCAAGGCGGGAATACACCCTGGAAGGGACGCCAGTCCTTCACAGGGCAACATAGACACACACATACCTGCTGATAGAACACTACCTGCAGATAGAACTAATGTTACTAACTAAACCCTGTCTTGCCGTGCATCTCAGTCTTACCGCTGGGGGCTGGAACATATTAATAGCATTTCAATTCATTTTAATGGTGAATATTAATTTGATATACGAGCAAATTGATTTAGAGAACTAATTAAACTTGTGTAAGTCAAGGTATTACTGTACCTTTTTAGATTAGTTGGAGGTCCACTGGCGTTTTGCACAGCATTTTCTGGGCAGACTACCAGTGATTAAACAGAATGTCAGACAAAATTTTAGCACTTTTCCATTCACAAATCAATTTACAAATTTTTCCTTCATTGGGTTCTTTTGTTATACTTTATAAAGTAGATTACTAAATAATTTTAATTTTCAGGCTTACTCATTATATCTCTCATAGTTGTTGGTAATATTTAACAGCCAATCAGGGTGAAGCTCCTGCCTTCCAACATGTCTGGCATTTAAAGGGGCACAGTACTGGGTCAGTAACAAGTATAAACATCAGAATTGAACTAGGGAACTTAGAATAAAATACAGCAAAACAAAAGTTCTTTTCTCTATTTGGTGAGGGTAAACGGCCACTTGGAGGGGTGCTTGAGACTAGATTCTCAAGGAAGGGAAAGAAAAACCTTGTAAGGTGTAGATAAGACATATGCAATATATTCCTGCAGTAAAAGTCATAATTTTCTTTATGGAGAGCTTGGAGTCTTTGGAGACTCCAAAGTGACACTTGGAAAGGCCACCTGCTCACTGTCTACTCCAGCTTCAATAACTTCAAATCAGTAGGAAGTACCAGTTCCAAATTTTGTATAGTGAAAGTAGACCCCTGGAGACAGGTTTCAAAAGAAAACATTATTGGGGCTCCAGTTTGGGGCTCACTAACATATACATTACAAAAGGAAATTCAGAAAAGTGCCTACATTTTCCGTGAGTGTGTGTTTTTCACCAGTTCAGATACATTTCAATACTTCTAAATGGGTTCTATTACAAATTTGTAGGATTTTCTGTATTAAACCATGAGTAGAGTAAACTCACTGCCTCAGGATTTGCACATGTAATTTCAGGCAGAAAATGGTAAATTTGGAAGTTACAAATATTTTAAAGAAAATTAAACACTTAATTTAATCTTTGATTATTCTTCAATCTCATGAGTCATGACTTGCAAGCCCCAAAACATTCTCCCCCTGTGGCACAGGTCAGCTGAAAAGACTCAAGGTTATTAAAGAATCAGGGTTATAATCACGGTGGCGCAGCAGGTAGTGTCACAGTCACAGTCGCAGTTGTGGGTTTGACTCCCGCCCCGGGTGACTGTCTATGAGGTTGGTGTGTTCTCCCCGTGTGTTTTCTTCGAGTGCTCCGGCTTCCTCCCACAGTCCAATAACGCACGTTGGTAGGTGGATTGGCGACTCAAAAGAAGTGTCCGTAGGTGTGAGTGTGTGAGTAAATGTGTGAGTGTGTGTGTTGCCCTGTGAAGGACTGGCGCCCCCTCCAAGGTGTATTCCCGCCTTGCGCCCAATGATTCCAGGTAGGCTCTGGACCCACTGCAACCCAGAACTGGATAAGCAGGTACTGATAATGAATGAATTATTGAACACTGAACACTCACACTGAATTACTGAACACTCACCATGATCAACTACACTGAAGTAGAAATGGACTCAGATTAGCAGCACTGACTGATTCTTCCAATCTGATGCACTACTATTATGCCCCAAGATTGATGTCACTATTATTATTATTATTATTATTATTATTATTATTATTATGTAGCATAATGACACTTCATTGGTGATAATTTAAAATTCAATTTATAGTTTGATCAGAGGAGGATGGGTCCCCTTTGTGTGTCTTGGTTCCTCCCAAGGTTTCTTCCTCCAGCCTCGAGGGAGTTTTTCCTCGCCACTGTCACCTTCGGCTTGCTCGCATTGGGCTTTGATTTAAATGTTCTGTTCTGAAACTGTGAAGCTGCTTTGTGACAACGTTGATTTAGTTGATAAAGTTGATTTGATTTGATTTGAATGAATGAATGAAAAGATTATAATCAAGGGGTCCTTTGCAAATATTTAAGGTTCTTTTATAAGTTTATTTTTTATTTTTATTTAAGGATTATATGCTGGCCTATTGCCTACAAAATTAGTTGTCCTTGGATAGGAGATAATCATTTCAACATTATTAAAAACAAAAAACAATACAAAAACTAATAATTGAACTGAAACCACATGAAAGAGAACATTGTAATATGTATTAAAAACTATAAACAGTAGTTTTGTTATTTAGCTATTATTTTGTGGTCGCTCATAATGTCTCTCACATATTCGTCACCACCGTCAGATATTTATAAAAAGCAATAAAATCTGGCAACTACAAGGTCAACTACATCACTGGGCACCCTATTTTCAGCTCTACTGCATGCTTCAAGATCACTCAAGCTCCCGTACATTTGCTATTTTCTCTTAAATTTGTTCATATTTTTGGACACTGCTACTGTCACAACCATAACATGTCAACACCGTCTCTTTTTTATAAAAAATATTAGATTATGATATAAATGTATACTTTAATAAGACATCTAAAGTAGCTAGCAACAGAGGGGAAACAAGGCGGCTAATGTGAACAACTCATGCATATCATGTGAAAGGTTGGTCACGTACAGCCTGACGGTGGTGACAAAACCCTCCAAATGTTCCTCAGCAGAGGCTAGAATATAATTTTTGATCTCAGCAAATACCAATATGACCTTTAATGTTTCATTAACCGCTTTTTTTTTCTTTTTTTTAATTTATGTAATTCCCTCTATATTTTTTTACATATTGTACCTAGGGGATGAGGTGTGCCTTCCCTCTCTCTCAGTTCACTACTATGCCATGTTCATTTGGCTTACATCATTTGAAATGCACATAGTGCATGAATTACCTACATACTACATAGCACATAGTATACAATATCCCTTGTGGACTATGCATTTCCAATAACTAAAGCCAAATGAAAGTGGCATGACAACATTTAACCAAATCTAATATTCACTGCAATTCCCTGTAATTTCATAGCCTTTACACTTAACTTTGACTTAACGTATGTAAGAAAGTTATGGCTAAGCAGCAGCTATCTGTCGAGGGGAGAAGGAGAAGAAACAGCAGAAGCAGAGTTATCTTATTCCTACTGGTAATGATTTTTTACTGTGATGATTTGGCATTTGATTATATGGGGATGGGGTACTTTTAATAATGATATTGCTTAACTGTACTCTATATTCCTTGAAAAATATTTATCACAGTGCTCAGGATTGTTATTTTTTGGAACAGAAGATTAAATATATTTGTTCAGCAAGACACCATTGACTTGAGTGAATTTTAGAATTGTATGTTGTTATGAGGCCACTAAATTCAGTTCTAAATTCACCACCATTAGAGGGAGTTTTACTTGTTTTAAATTGATATGCTTAAAATATGTTTCTTCAATGCTGTTGAGTTAAAGTAATAGTCACTTTTAATACAAAAACATTTGTTGTTGTTGTGTCAGTCGGTGTTGACAAAAACAAAAGTAATAACTGGAAAAACACCTATTTTATGAAAATGGTACAAAGTGAGGAGGTTGCAACGGTACATTGCTGAACAGCCAAGAACTTGATCTATAATGATATACCTTCAGTTTTTTAATTTAACTTTTTATTTTTCAAAATAAAAACCTGTTTTATCCAAATTCTCAAGAATCAGTGATTTATAACATGAAAACATTTACAAACATATTTTAAAAAGCTTTAAGTAAAAAAATATATAATTAATTTAATAAAACAAATATTTTAGATAATTGTCTTGACATTTAAATCAAGTTATAAAATACATCAATCCCCATAACATTAAACTATTTTGCAAATGGGGTGGGGAACAGTCCTGGAGGGCCGTACTCATGCATATTAAAGCCCCTGGGAACCCATTTCGAAATTATCTTCTTTTTTTTTGTATAATTCTAAACATTGGTGCTATGTGAAATGTTCAGCAAAAGTTTAAATGACACAAAACAGAAATATAATAAATCTCTCCTCAAAAATGAGATTGAAATTACAGAACAACTGTGAAACATGATCTGTTCATGTATTTTACAAAATACTATATTAACAGTTAAACTACTACTGTGCTATTTTATTTAGTCCTGCCTAAGGTGAAAACTAAACATGGAGAAGCTGCTATGTCTCTCTTAAATGGAACCAGCTGATTGAGAACATTAGAACATAAGAGCCCCAACTTTAGACACTTAAAACAAGACTGAAAGGTTTCCTGTTTGAGCAGCTACAGCTCAATTTAAAATACTTTTCACTTTTAATTCTGTAATGGTATTTTAGTGGTTTTTCCTTTATTGTATCGTTTAGATTGCTTGAATAAATGTAATCATGTATTTTCTTTTATTGCACTCTTAATATTGTTAAATGCCTTTTATGAATTTTTTAAATTCTTGCTCTTAATTTAACTGCATATTAACTGTTTCTTTTCACTCTGTAAAGCACTTTGAATTGCCCTTGTGTGTATTAGGTGCTCTATAAACAAACTTGCCGTGTCTTGCCTTTAGGTTTTTTAATTAGCCAACTTCTCTATAAAGTATCTCATCAGCCTAAAATAATAATAATAATAATAATAAATGGAATTTTTAAAGCGCTTTTCAGTAACCCAAAGACGCTGTTACAATCAGATGAACACATAAACACAATCACATCCATAACACTACATAACATACAATGATACAAAACAGGAACAAGGGTAAAAACAAACAAGGGCTAATCAGAAACAGAGGGATTAAATGCAGCCGCAAACAGGTGTGTTTTAAGTTTGGATTTAAATAGTGATAGAGATGTTGACTGTTGAATTTCTGGAGGAAGGGAGTTCCAGAGGCGGGGGGCATGTCTGGAGAAGGTTCGATCTCCAAGACTACGCAGATTAGAAGGGGGGATGGTGAGTAAACCAGCTGAGGAAGATCTGAGAATTAGGTGTGTATGGTTGAAGAAGGTCCGATAAGTAAGAGGGAGCTTGGTTATTGAGAGCTTTGTAGGTGAGAAGGAGGATTTTAAACTGAATACGATATTTAACAGGAAGCCAGTGGAGGTTGTGGAGAACTGGGGTGATGTGGTGGTGGGACCGGGTGTGGGTGAGGAGACGGGCAGCAGAGTTCTGGACCATTTGGAGTTTATGTAGTAGTGAGGAGCTAATGCCAGAAGATACTGTAAATGTCATTATATTACAGTAAGTAAATGAACAAATCTGACGTTGTTTCATTGTAGCCTACACCGATTTCCTGATTATCAGTGCAAATAATTTTAGGTTGTGGTGATATTCTATCAGCTCGTAAGGTTAGTTTGTCACAGGGGAGGTATACATGGAGACGTAATTAGGTGCTAAGGGTTTAAGCATGCTTGTTTGACAGCAAACTCTTAGAGGTAAAAACTCATCAAGTGGTTGTAGTAATAAAGTGATTAGCTTTGTGCATGAGGGGGAATGTATTTGAGCATGTACAGGCTATAAATATTGGTAGATGGGGTGAAGCATGAGATTGGAAATTGCTGGTGGACGTAGGTAAAACACTGCAGGTCCCAGAGTGTATTGCATTAACTACACTGAGGCCAGATATGGTGCTGTACTCTGAAAGTGAACGGATAGTTTAACGGAGTTAACAGTTCCATTTGAGGATGCAGTTGATGAAGCATTTGAAAGCTGAAGGATGCAGATTTGGCGGCTGAGGTGAGGGAAAGTGGGTGGCAGGTACATGTAAGACCGGTGGAGGTGTTGGGGGATTTGTCTGCCACATCCCTGCTTGTCCACCTCATTCAAAAACTCCCACTGTCACATTTGGATCCTTAAAAAGATCTGCTCTTGCACATTTTAAGCCGTTTGAGAAGGTACTGATTCAGACATTCGAATTACAAATGCAAATCTTTTTTTTTACACATTTGTGCTTTTAATTTATTATTATTATTGTTGTTGTTGTTTTAAATTTGTGCTTTCCAATACATTTGTGGATTTTAATTTTACGTGTATGTAGTTGCTCAAACGCAGTTACGAAGTCCGTTACATTTGTGAGTATTGTTTTACAAACTCAATCTTTTTGACCCTTTTTTGACTCCATAATTAAAGTGGTATTCATAATTATCTTTTCATGATTTCATAAAATTTTATCATTATTATTATTATTATATATTGTTCATCTTTCTAATGAACCAAATAAATGTAATGAAGTTTGTTTTTTTCACCAAGATTTATTTGAGAATTACACACACACACATTCCTCTTTGGCATATTCACCATGCCAAGGACATCCACACACTGAAATGCTTGCGGTGATGCTGAGAAAATGACAGCAATTCAGTGTATACAGGAGAATAGATGACTAACATGTACTGTACATGCAGAAATGCACTAAACATATAATAATATGCAGCTCCATAAATAATTTTATGGAATTTTAATAAATAAGCATGTGTGCAAGATATGACTATAGCTAACTATAGTCCAAAGACAGAAGACATCCAAACTGCAGTGTCATAGCTATAAATAAGAATAAATAAATATGTGCGCACAGATGTGGTGATCTTTAGTAACTGTCCATAACTATCACCATAAAGTGACAAAGTATACAGTCCATATATGTCTGATGAAAGAGAATAGCAGCATTGACATCAATGCATACAAGCATATGAAGAGACACATTTCAGTAGTTTCATGAAAAATCAGACATTTGAGAACAAAAAGCAATTTGTTAAGTAGTAGTACAGATGCCTCTGTACAGTTTACCAAATGGTAGCCTGGTAAACAGGTTGTATGCTCAGTGATTGTAGTCTGCTGTGAGTTTGAGTCTTTATCAGGTGTTACGATTGGTAAATGTTCTGGAAGGATGGGAGTTTGTTGTATGTCTTCCTCAGACATGTTCTCAGCACTTCTATGGGGTGTGTGTGTATGGTAGGCGGGAGAGAATGCTTGGGGCTATACCCTATTTTGCTGAAGTCAGTGGGGATGTTTGGTGCATAAGTAGTTTTTTTGGTGCTTCTCATGATGATCTCTCTTCTCCCCGTGTCCATGTGGGTTTCCTCCGTGTGCTCCAGTTTCCTCCCGCAGTCCAAAAACACGCGTAGGTAGATGGATTGGCGACTCAAAAGTGTCCGTAGGTGTGTGTGTGTGTGTGTTGCCCTGTGAAGGACTGGCGCCCCCTCCATGGTGTATCCCCGCCTTGCGCCCAATGACTCCGGGTAGGCTCTGGACCCACCGCGACTCTGAACTGGATAAGCGGTTACAGATAATGAATGAATTAATGAATGATGATCTCTCACTATTTAAAGAAACTTACATTCAGACTCCATATTCAGTGATGTGTGAAAAAAAAATTCTGAATTACTTTCAGCCTCTTACACTTGAAGCAGAACTAAATAATTGTGTATTCTTTCAATGTAAACTATTTACTTAGGTAATAATTTAAGTACATTTTAAAAGAGTTCAGTCCTTCAAAGAAATAAAATAACCACTATTTACAGCATAAACCAGGAAAGACTCTACAACTGTTTAGTGTTACTTTATCTTGAGTGTACGCTGGTTCACGGATTAATTTTTTGTCTGACAAATTGTTCTCTACCTCTGACTAAACAAGAGTAATGGCCTATCATATAAAATTAAGACACATATCATGTGAAACATACAGGGGTTGGACATTGAATCTGAAACACCTGTCATTTTAGTGCGGGAGGTTTCATGGCTAAATTAGACCAGCCTGGTGGCCAATCTTCATTAATTGCACATTGCACCAGTAAGAGCAGGGTGTGAAGGTTCAATTAGCAGGGTAAGAGCACAGTTTTGCTCAAAATATTGCAATGCACACAACATTATGGGTGACATTCAAAAGAGGACAAATTGTTGGTGCATCTGTGACCAAGACAGCAAGTCTTTGTGATGTATCAAGAGCCACGGTATCCAGGGTAATGTCAGCATACCACCAAGGAGGACGAAACACATCCAACAGGATTAACTGTGGACGCAAGAGGATATTGTCTGAAAGGGATGTTCGGGTGCTAACCCAGATTGTATCCAAAAAAACATAAAACCACGGCTGCCCAACTCACGGCAGAATTAAATGTGCACCTCAACTCTCCTGTTTCCACCAGAACTGTCCGCCGGGAGCTCTACGGGGTCAATATACACAGCTGGGCTGCTATAGCCAAACCTTTGGTCACTCATGCCAATGCCAAATGTCGGTTTCAATGGTGCAAGGAGCGCAAATCTTGGCTGTGGACAATGTGAAACATATGTATTGTTCTCTGATGAGTCCACCTTTACTGTTTTCCCCACATCCGGGATAGTTACGGTGTGGAGAAGCCCCAAAGAAGCGTACCGCCCAGAGTGAAGCATGGGGGTGAATCAGTGATGGTTTGGGCTGCCATTCCCTTGGCCCAATACTTGTGCTAGATGGGCGTGTCACTGCCAAGGCCTACCGAAACATTCTGGAGGACCATGTGCATCCAATGGTTCAAACATTGTATCCAGAAGGCGGTGCCGTGTATCAGGATGACAATGCACCAATACACACAGCAAGACTGGTGAAAGATTGGTTTGATGAACTTGAAAGTGAAGTTGAACATCTCCCATGGCCTGCACAGTCACCAGATTTAAATATTATTGAGCCACTTTGGGGTGTTTTGGAGGAGCAAGTCAGGAAATGTTTCCCTCCACCAGCATCACATAGTGACCTGGCCACTATCCTGTAAGAAGAATGGCTTAAAATCCCTCTGACCACTGTGCAGGACTTGTATATGTCATTCCCAAGACGAACTGACACTGCATTGGCAGCAAAAGGAGAGCCTATGCAATACTAATAAATTATTGTGGTCTAAAACCAGGCGTTTCAGTTTCATTGTCCAACCCCTGTAAATGTTCCTTTTTAAGAAATGGTGAGCACTAACTTAATTTTTTTAATTGTTAAACAACTAAATTGTTTCACACTTACCGCCTCTCTGCTGCTTCTCATTGGCCTGTTTCAAACTTCCGCTGCAATGATTGGCCAGGAGACGCAAACAGAGTGCGTAAATGAAACGGTGGGATGTGCTAACGCCCGATTGGCTGGTGGCTGTCTGATAATAGCTCCTCATTGAAACGGTGGAATGTACGAACGCCTGATTGGCCGATGGCTGTGAGCGTCTCTGGCGGCGGGGCTTATAATGTGTCCTCTAAAAACGAGTCGCTTAATTCTCGATTTATCAGTTCTACAGCGAGCAAACAGCGGTTAAAAGGTCAGAATTTAGTAAAACTTTTAAGTATGGTGTATAAAGATTACGGTAACAGTGTTGTTGGTGCGTGTAATGTTGTATAAAGCACAGCGTTCAGTAAACAGCCTGTGTAAACACCATTAGCTTTATAATCTGCTTTTTCTCAATTAATTTATCCTGTGTAAAGTGTTAGTTGTAGGGAATGTGGTGTGGTAATGTTAGTGTTTTTTTTTGTAGGTGTATAAACGTTTGTGTTTTCTTGAATAAATTATATTTCTTGGCTTCTCGTTAAACTATTCATCAGTATAATGTGGAAAAAACACTTGTTTTTGTTGTTTAGTGATGAAATATTCCATTATAAAGTATTAGATATACAAAACACATTGGTTGTTTAGTATTAAATAAACTATTATATGTATCAGTATTAAAATATTAGGTGTATAAAACAGAAGCAGTTGTACGTATCTTTTCTCGTTAACTATGATTTGTTTGCTACATGCTAGACCTAAACGTAAAAGCACTGTGAGATGAGTATTAATGCTATGATTACACGTCAGTTATGGAACCGCGATCACGCCATCTGCACTTCGCGAAAACGCAGTCACGCCATCTACACTAGGATTTCTTGTGCGCTTCTACATCACAGTTTACGGTAGAACGTGTGCGAGCGAGAGGGGGGACTCGCAGAAAAGCGCAGATATTGAAAATTCATAAGAAATTAATTTAAAACATAATTCAACACAGTTAATATTAAAAACAGGCCTGATTGGCTAAAAGAACGGGTTGTTACCAGAAAATCTCACTGTTGTATTGAAAAACATGTCCTCAGGTACACAGGGTATAATATTTATGTGCATTTACTGTAAGAATTAGAAGTAATAGGCTTGAAAAAAACTTCAAAAAACCCTATGGATATTAAATTCCATAAAATGGTTAAATCAAACTGTTACCATACCACTCCACTGCATTCTTGAAGAGCATGTTCTCAGGTACTCATGGTATAATTTTCATACATTTTTACTGTAGGAATATGAAGTAATATTATTTGATGATGTTTAATTTACATATATGGACAATTTTAAGTTCTATTAAAGGGTTAAATCAAACTGTTACCAAACCATTCCACTGCAGTCTTGAAGAGCATGTTCTCAGGTACCCAGAGAATAATTTTTATACATTTTTACTGTAGGAATTTGGAGAAATATCATTTCAAACTTATAAATATGCTGTTTAATTTACAAATATTGCAAAATTTTGAGAGCTATTAAAGGGTTAAATCAAATTGTTACCAAACAACTTCACTGAAGCCTTGAAGAACATGTTCCAAGGTACCCAGAGAATAAATGTCGTACATTTTTACTGTAGGAATTTGGAGTAATAATATTTCAAATCTCATTAAAATGATGTTTAATTTACATATATGGCAAAATTGTGAGTCCTATTAAAGAGTTAAATCAAATTGTTACCAAACCATTCCACTGCAGCCTTAAAGAATATGTTCTCAGGTACTCAGAGAATAAGTTTTATACATTTTTACTGTAGGAATTTGGAGTAAGAGCATTTCAAATTTCAGTAAAAATGGTTAAATTTGCAAATATTGCAAAATTCTGAGAGCTATTAATGGGTTAAATCAAACTGTTACCAAACCACTCCACTGCAGCCTTAAAGAATATGTTCTCGGGTACTCAGAGAATAATTTTTATACATTTTTACTGTAGGAATTTGGAGTAATATCATTTCAAACTTATAAATATGCTGTTTAATTTACAAATATTGCAAAATTGTGAGAGCTATTAAAGGGTTAAATCAAATTGTTACCAAATCACTTCACTGAAGCCTTGAAGAACATGTCCCAAGGTACCCAGAGAATAATTGTCGTACATTTTTACTGTAGGAATTTGGAGTAATAGCATTACAAACTTCATAAGAATTTTGTTTAATTTGCATATAAGGCAAAATTGTGAGTCCTATTAAAGGGTTAAATCAAACTGTTACCAAACCACTCCACTGCAGCCTTGAAGAACATGTTCTAGAGTACCCAGACTATAATGTTCATACATTTTTACTGTAAGAATGTGGAGTAATAGCATTACAAACTTCATTAGAATAACAACACAATTCTATAAATTGCAGAATTCTGAAGGCCATAAAATGGTTAAATCAAACTGTTACCAGACCACTCCACTGCAGCCTTGAACAACATTTTCTAGAGTACCCAGGGTACAAATTTCATACATTTTTACTGTAGGAATTTGGAGTAATATTATTTCAAATCTCATAAAAAATGATGTTGAATTTACATATATGGCAAATTTTGAGTGCTACTAAAGGGTTAAATCAAACTGTTACCAGACCACTCCACTGCAGTCTTGAAGAGCATGTTCTCAGGTACCCAGAGAATAATTTTCATACATTTTTACTGTAGGAATGTGGAGTAATAGCATTACAAACTTCATAAGAATAACAACCCAATTCTATAAATTGCAGAATTCTGAAGGCCATAAAATGGTTAAATCAAACTGTTACCAGACCACTCCACTGCAGCCTTGAACAACATTTTCTAGAGTACCCAGGGTACAAATTTCATACATTTTTACTGTAGGAATTTGGAGTAATATTATTTCAAATCTCATAAAAAATGATGTTGAATTTACATATATGGCAAATTTTGAGTGCTACTAAAGGGTTAAATCAAACTGTTACCAGACCACTCCACTGCAGTCTTGAAGAGCATGTTCTCAGGTACCCAGAGAATAATTTTCATACATTTTTACTGTAGGAATTTGGAGTAATAGCATTACAAACTTCATAAGAATAACAACACAATTCCACAAATTGCAGAATGCTGAAGGCCATAAAATGGTTAAATCAAACTGTTACCAGACCACTCCACTGCAGTCTTGAAGAGCATGTTCTCAGGTACCCAGAGAATAATTTTCATACAATTTTACTGTAGGAATTTGGAGAAATATCATTTCAAACTTATAAATATGCTGTTTAATTTACAAATATTGCAAAATTGTGAGAGCTATTAAAGGGTTAAATCAAATTGTTACCAAATCACTTTACTGAAGCCCTGAAGAACATGTTCCAAGGTACCTAGAGAATAATTTTTATACATTTTTACTGTAAGAATTTGGAGTAAGAGCATTTCACATTTCAGTAAAAATTGTTTAATTTGCCAATATTGCAAAATTGTGAGCGCTATTAAACGGTTAAATCAAACTGTTACCAGACCACTCCACTGCAGTCTTGAAGAGCATGTTCTCAGGTACCCAGAGAATAATTTTTATACATTTTTACTGTAGGAATTTGGAGAAATATCATTTCAAACTTATAAATATGCTGTTTAATTTACAAATATTGCAAAATTTTGAGAGCTATTAAAGGGTTAAATCAAATTGTTACCAAACAACTTCACTGAAGCCTTGAAGAACATGTTCCAAGGTACCCAGAGAATAATTGTCGTACATTTTTACTGTAGGAATTTGGAGTAATAATATTTCAAATCTCATTAAAATGATGTTTAATTTACATATATGGCAAAATTGTGAGTCCTATTAAAGAGTTAAATCAAATTGTTACCAAACCATTCCACTGCAGCCTTAAAGAATATGTTCTCAGGTACTCAGAGAATAAGTTTTATACATTTTTACTGTAGGAATTTGGAGTAAGAGCATTTCAAATTTCAGTAAAAATGGTTAAATTTGCAAATATTGCAAAATTCTGAGAGCTATTAATGGGTTAAATCAAACTGTTACCAAACCACTCCACTGCAGCCTTAAAGAATATGTTCTCGGGTACTCAGAGAATAATTTTTATACATTTTTACTGTAGGAATTTGGAGTAATATCATTTCAAACTTATAAATATGCTGTTTAATTTACAAATATTGCAAAATTGTGAGAGCTATTAAAGGCTTAAATCAAATTGTTACCAAATCACTTCACTGAAGCCTTGAAGAACATGTCCCAAGGTACCCAGAGAATAATTGTCGTACATTTTTACTGTAGGAATTTGGAGTAATAGCATTACAAACTTCATAAGAATTTTGTTTAATTTGCATATAAGGCAAAATTGTGAGTCCTATTAAAGGGTTAAATCAAACTGTTACCAAACCACTCCACTGCAGCCTTGAAGAACATGTTCTAGAGTACCCAGACTATAATGTTCATACATTTTTACTGTAAGAATGTGGAGTAATAGCATTACAAACTTCATAAGAATAACAACCCAATTCTATAAATTGCAGAATTCTGAAGGCCATAAAATGGTTAAATCAAACTGTTACCAGACCACTCCACTGCAGCCTTGAACAACATTTTCTAGAGTACCCAGGGTACAAATTTCATACATTTTTACTGTAGGAATTTGGAGTAATATTATTTCAAATCTCATAAAAAATGATGTTGAATTTACATATATGGCAAATTTTGAGTGCTACTAAAGGGTTAAATCAAACTGTTACCAGACCACTCCACTGCAGTCTTGAAGAGCATGTTCTCAGGTACCCAGAGAATAATTTTCATACATTTTTACTGTAGGAATTTGGAGTAATAGCATTACAAACTTCATAAGAATAACAACACAATTCCACAAATTGCAGAATGCTGAAGGCCATAAAATGGTTAAATCAAACTGTTACCAGACCACTCCACTGCAGTCTTGAAGAGCATGTTCTCAGGTACCCAGAGAATAATTTTCATACAATTTTACTGTAGGAATTTGGAGAAATATCATTTCAAACTTATAAATATGCTGTTTAATTTACAAATATTGCAAAATTGTGAGAGCTATTAAAGGGTTAAATCAAATTGTTACCAAATCACTTTACTGAAGCCTTGAAGAACATGTTCCAAGGTACCTAGAGAATAATTTTTATACATTTTTACTGTAAGAATTTGGAGTAAGAGCATTTCACATTTCAGTAAAAATTGTTTAATTTGCCAATATTGCAAAATTGTGAGCGCTATTAAACGGTTAAATCAAACTGTTACCAGACCACTCCACTGCAGTCTTGAAGAGCATGTTCTCAGGTACCCAGAGAATAATTTTTATACATTTTTACTGTAGGAATTTGGAGAAATATCATTTCAAACTTATAAATATGCTGTTTAATTTACAAATATTGCAAAATTTTGAGAGCTATTAAAGGGTTAAATCAAATTGTTACCAAACAACTTCACTGAAGCCTTGAAGAACATGTTCCAAGGTACCCAGAGAATAATTGTCGTACATTTTTACTGTAGGAATTTGGAGTAATAATATTTCAAATCTCATTAAAATGATGTTTAATTTACATATATGGCAAAATTGTGAGTCCTATTAAAGAGTTAAATCAAATTGTTACCAAACCATTCCACTGCAGCCTTAAAGAATATGTTCTCAGGTACTCAGAGAATAAGTTTTATACATTTTTACTGTAGGAATTTGGAGTAAGAGCATTTCAAATTTCAGTAAAAATGGTTAAATTTGCAAATATTGCAAAATTCTGAGAGCTATTAATGGGTTAAATCAAACTGTTACCAAACCACTCCACTGCAGCCTTAAAGAATATGTTCTCGGGTACTCAGAGAATAATTTTTATACATTTTTACTGTAGGAATTTGGAGTAATATCATTTCAAACTTATAAATATGCTGTTTAATTTACAAATATTGCAAAATTGTGAGAGCTATTAAAGGGTTAAATCAAATTGTTACCAAATCACTTCACTGAAGCCTTGAAGAACATGTCCCAAGGTACCCAGAGAATAATTGTCGTACATTTTTACTGTAGGAATTTGGAGTAATAGCATTACAAACTTCATAAGAATTTTGTTTAATTTGCATATAAGGCAAAATTGTGAGTCCTATTAAAGGGTTAAATCAAACTGTTACCAAACCACTCCACTGCAGCCTTGAAGAACATGTTCTAGAGTACCCAGACTATAATGTTCATACATTTTTACTGTAAGAATGTGGAGTAATAGCATTACAAACTTCATTAGAATAACAACACAATTCTATAAATTGCAGAATTCTGAAGGCCATAAAATGGTTAAATCAAACTGTTACCAGACCACTCCACTGCAGCCTTGAACAACATTTTCTAGAGTACCCAGGGTACAAATTTCATACATTTTTACTGTAGGAATTTGGAGTAATATTATTTCAAATCTCATAAAAAATGATGTTGAATTTACATATATGGCAAATTTTGAGTGCTACTAAAGGGTTAAATCAAACTGTTACCAAACCACTCCACTGCAGCCTTAAAGAATATGTTCTCGGGTACTCAGAGAATAATTTTTATACATTTTTACTGTAGGAATTTGGAGTAATATCATTTCAAACTTATAAATATGCTGTTTAATTTACAAATATTCCAAAATTGTGAGAGCTATTAAAGGGTTAAATCAAATTGTTACCAAATCACTTTACTGAAGCCTTGAAGAACATGTTCCAAGGTACCTAGAGAATAATTTTTATACATTTTTACTGTAAGAATTTGGAGTAAGAGCATTTCACATTTCAGTAAAAATTGTTTAATTTGCCAATATTGCAAAATTGTGAGCGCTATTAAACGGTTAAATCAAACTGTTACCAGACCACTCCACTGCAGTCTTGAAGAGCATGTTCTCAGGTACCCAGAGAATAATTTTCATACATTTTTACTGTAGGAATTTGGAGTAATAGCATTACAAACTTCATAAGAATAACAACACAATTCCACAAATTGCAGAATGCTGAAGGCCATAAAATGGTTAAATCAAACTGTTACCAGACCACTCCACTGCAGTCTTGAAGAGCATGTTCTCAGGTACCCAGAGAATAATTTTCATACAATTTTACTGTAGGAATTTGGAGAAATATCATTTCAAACTTATAAATATGCTGTTTAATTTACAAATATTGCAAAATTTTGAGAGCTATTAAAGGCTTAAATCAAACTGTTACCAAACAACTTCACTGAAGCCTTGAAGAACATGTTCCAAGGTACCCAGAGAATAATTGTCGTACATTTTTACTGTAGGAATTTGGAGTAATAGCATTACAAACTTCATAAAAATGATGTTTAATTTACATATATGGCAAAATTGTGAGTCCTATTATAGGGTTAAATCAAATTGTTACCAAACCATTCCACTGCAGCCTTGAAGAACATGTTTCAAAGTACCCAGAGAATAATTGTCGTACATTTTTACTGTAGGAATATGGAGTAATATTATTTTAAGTCTCATAAAAATGTTGTTTAATTTGCATATATGGCAAAATTCTGAGTCCTATTAAAGGGTTAAATCAAACTGTTACCAGACCACTCCACTGCAGCCTTGAAGAATATGTTCTCAGGTACTCAGAGAATAATTTCTATACATTTTTACTGTAGGAATTTGGAGTAATATCATTTCAAAATTCAGTAAAAAAAATTTAATTTGCCAATATTGCATAATTCTGAGAGGTATTAAAGAGTTAAATCAAACTGTTACCAGACCATTCCACTGCAGCCTTGAATAACATGTTCTAGAGTATCCAGATTATCATGTTCATACATTTTTACTGTAAGAATGTGGAGTAATAGCATTACAAACTTCATTAGAATAACAACACAATTCCACAAATTGCAGATTTCTGAAGGCCATAAAATGGTTAAATCAAACTGTTACCAGACCACTCCACTGCAGTGTTGAGTAACATGTTCCAAGGTACCCAGAGAATAATTGTGGTACATTTTTACTGTAGGAATTTGGAGTAATAATATTTCAAATCTCATAAAAATGATGTTGAATTTACATATATGGCAAAATTGTGAGTCCTATTAAAGGGTTAAATCAAATTGTTACCAGACCACTCTACTGCAGTCTTGAAGAACATGTTCCAAGGTACCCAGAGAATAATTGTTGTACATTTTTACTGTAGGAATTTGGAGTAAGAACATTTCAAATTTCAGTAAAAATTGTTAAATTTGCAAATATTGCAAAATTCTGAGAGCTATTAAAGGGTTAAATCAAACTGTTACCAAACCACTCCACTGCAGCCTTAAAGAATATGTTCTCAGGTACTCAGAGAATAATTTTTATACATTTTTACTGTAGGAATTTGGAGTAATATCATTTCAAACTTATAAATATGCTGTTTAATTTACAAATATTGCAAAATTGTGAGAGCTATTAAAGGGTTAAATCAAACTGTTACCAAATCACTTCACTGAAGCCTTGAAGAACATGTCCCAAGGTACCCAGAGAATAATTGTCGTGCATTTTTACTGTAGGAATTTGGAGTAATAATATTTCAAATCTCATAAAAATGATGTTGAATTTACATATATGGCAAAATTGTGAGTCCTATTAAAGGGTTAAATCAAATTGTTACCAGACCACTCTACTGCAGTCTTGAAGAACATGTTCCAAGGTACCCAGAGAATAATTGTCGTGCATTTTTACTGTAGGAATTTGGAGTAATAGCATTTCAAATCTCATAAAAATGATGTTTAATTTACATATATGGCAAAATTGTGAGTCTTATTAAATGGTTAAATCAAACTGTTACCAAACCACTCCATGACAGCCTTGAAGAACATGTTCTAGAGTACCCAGGGTACAATCGTCATAGATTTTTACTGTAAGAATTTGGAGTAATAGCCTTGCAAATTCAGTAAAACTTTTTAATTTGCACATATTGCAATATTGTGAATGCTATTAAAGGGTTAAATCAAACTGTTACCAGACTACTCCACTGCAGCCTTGAAGAACATGTTCTAGAGTACCCATATTATACTTTTCATACATATTTACAGTAGGAATTGAGTAATATTATTTTAATTCTCATAAAAAAAATGGTTTGATTTACATACATAGCATTTTTGAGTGCTATTAAAGCGTTAAATCATACTGTTACCAGACTATTCCAATGCAGCCTTGAAGAACATGTTCTAGAGTACCCAGAGAATAATTTTTACTGTAGGAATTTGGAGTAATAGCATTGCAAAATTCACTAAAATATTATGTTTAATTTGCACATATTGCAAAATTGAGTGCTAATAATGGGTTAAATCAAAATGTTACCAGATAATTTACAAGAAACTGTCCACTGTAGTCTTGAAGTACATATTTTCAGTTTCCCTGGGTATAATTCTCATAACTTTTTACTCTAGGAATTTGGAGGAATAGTATGGTAAAATTCAGAAAAAATTATAATTTAATTTTATGAATCTCGTAATGTTTAAGACCGTAAAAAGTTTATAGTACTAGGTACTAATTACCAGGGTTATGTACTGCATTTACAAAGAACATGGTCTCAGGTAAGTATGTTTTTTTGTTTTTTTGTGTGTTCGGAATAGTAATATTTAAAATTTCCCTAAAAATTATGGTTAGATACAATTGCAGTGTTACCAGGGAGCCAAGTGCAGTCTTTAAAACCTTTTTTCTTAGGTACAATGTGCATACGATTTCATTATCGTTTAGTTTTGGTATTGTGGGTAAAAGCAGTTAATGATTATCTCCTGCTAGTAATTCATATTTCCTGAAAATGACAGTTATAATAGAATTTTAAAAATGTTTAAAAATGTTAAATTCAACAATAAGACAATAACTTTCAAACTTTAAAAGCTCTTTTCAAGACTACAGACATGATCTCTAGCATTTTTTGAATTTAACATTTTTAAACATTTTTAAAATTCTATTATAACTGTCATTTTCAGGAAATATGAATTACTAGCAGGAGATAATCATTAACTGCTTTTACCCACAATACCAAAACTAAACGATAATGAAATCGTATGCACATTGTACCTAAGAAAAAAGGTTTTAAAGACTGCACTTGGCTCCCTGGTAACACTGCAATTGTATCTAACCATAATTTTTAGGGAAATTTTAAATATTACTATTCCGAACACACAAAAAAACAAAAAAACATACTTACCTGAGACCATGTTCTTTGTAAATGCAGTACATAACCCTGGTAATTAGTACCTAGTACTATAAACTTTTTACGGTCTTAAACATTACGAGATTCATAAAATTAAATTATAATTTTTTCTGAATTTTACCATACTATTCCTCCAAATTCCTAGAGTAAAAAGTTATGAGAATTATACCCAGGGAAACTGAAAATATGTACTTCAAGACTACAGTGGACAGTTTCTTGTAAATTATCTGGTAACATTTTGATTTAACCCATTATTAGCACTCAATTTTGCAATATGTGCAAATTAAACATAATATTTTAGTGAATTTTGCAATGCTATTACTCCAAATTCCTACAGTAAAAATTATTCTCTGGGTACTCTAGAACATGTTCTTCAAGGCTGCATTGGAATAGTCTGGTAACAGTATGATTTAACGCTTTAATAGCACTCAAAAATGCTATGTATGTAAATCAAACATCATTTTTTTATGAGAATTAAAATAATATTACTCAATTCCTACTGTAAATATGTATGAAAAGTATAATCTGGGTACTCTAGAACATGTTCTTCAAGGCTGCAGTGGAGTAGTCTGGTAACAGTTTGATTTAACCCTTTAATAGCATTCACAATATTGCAATATGTGCAAATTAAAAAGTTTTACTGAATTTGCAAGGCTATTACTCCAAATTCTTACAGTAAAAATCTATGACGATTGTACCCTGGGTACTCTAGAACATGTTCTTCAAGGCTGTCATGGAGTGGTTTGGTAACAGTTTGATTTAACCATTTAATAAGACTCACAATTTTGCCATATATGTAAATTAAACATCATTTTTATGAGATTTGAAATGCTATTACTCCAAATTCCTACAGTAAAAATGCACGACAATTATTTTCTGGGTACCTTGGGACATGTTCTTCAAGGCTTCAGTGAAGTGATTTGGTAACAGTTTGATTTAACCCTTTAATAGCTCTCACAATTTTGCAATATTTGTAAATTAAACAGCATATTTATAAGTTTGAAATGATATTACTCCAAATTCCTACAGTAAAAATGTATAAAAATTATTCTCTGAGTACCTGAGAACATATTCTTTAAGGCTGCAGTGGAGTGGTTTGGTAACAGTTTGATTTAACCCTTTAATAGCTCTCAGAATTTTGCAATATTTGCAAATTTAACAATTTTTACTGAAATTTGAAATGTTCTTACTCCAAATTCCTACAGTAAAAATGTACGACAATTATTCTCTGGGTACCTTGGAACATGTTCTTCAAGACTGCAGTAGAGTGGTCTGGTAACAATTTGATTTAACCCTTTAATAGGACTCACAATTTTGCCATATATGTAAATTCAACATCATTTTTATGAGATTTGAAATATTATTACTCCAAATTCCTACAGTAAAAATGTACCACAATTATTCTCTGGGTACCTTGGAACATGTTACTCAACACTGCAGTGGAGTGGTCTGGTAACAGTTTGATTTAACCATTTTATGGCCTTCAGAAATCTGCAATTTGTGGAATTGTGTTGTTATTCTAATGAAGTTTGTAATGCTATTACTCCACATTCTTACAGTAAAAATGTATGAACATGATAATCTGGATACTCTAGAACATGTTATTCAAGGCTGCAGTGGAATGGTCTGGTAACAGTTTGATTTAACTCTTTAATACCTCTCAGAATTATGCAATATTGGCAAATTAAATTTTTTTACTGAATTTTGAAATGATATTACTCCAAATTCCTACAGTAAAAATGTATAGAAATTATTCTCTGAGTACCTGAGAACATATTCTTCAAGGCTGCAGTGGAGTGGTCTGGTAACAGTTTAATTTAACCCTTTAATAGGACTCAGAATTTTGCCATATATGCAAATTAAACAAAATTTTTGAGACTTAAAATAATATTACTCCATATTCCTACAGTAAAAATGTACGACAATTATTCTCTGGGTACTTTGAAACATGTTCTTCAAGGCTGCAGTGGAATGGTTTGGTAACAATTTGATTTAACCCTATAATAGGACTCACAATTTTGCCATATATGTAAATTAAACATCATTTTTATGAAGTTTGTAATGCTATTACTCCAAATTCCTACAGTAAAAATGTACGACAATTATTCTCTGGGTACCTTGGAACATGTTCTTCAAGGCTTCAGTGAAGTTGTTTGGTAACAGTTTGATTTAAGCCTTTAATAGCTCTCAAAATTTTGCAATATTTGTAAATTAAACAGCATATTTATAAGTTTGAAATGATATTTCTCCAAATTCCTACAGTAAAATTGTATGAAAATTATTCTCTGGGTACCTGAGAACATGCGCTTCAAGACTGCAGTGGAGTGGTCTGGTAACAGTTTGATTTAACCATTTTATGGTCTTCAGCATTCTGCAATTTGTGGAATTGTGTTGTTATTCTTATGAAGTTTGTAATGCTATTACTCCAAATTCCTACAGTAAAAATGTATGAAAATTATTCTCTGGGTACCTGAGAACATGCTCTTCAAGACTGCAGTGGAGTGGTCTGGTAACAGTTTGATTTAACCCTTTAGTAGCACTCAAAATTTGCCATATATGTAAATTCAACATCATTTTTTATGAGATTTGAAATAATATTACTCCAAATTCCTACAGTAAAAATGTATGAAATTTGTACCCTGGGTACTCTAGAAAATGTTGTTCAAGGCTGCAGTGGAGTGGTCTGGTAACAGTTTGATTTAACCATTTTATGGCCTTCAGAATTCTGCAATTTATAGAATTGTGTTGTTATTCTAATGAAGTTTGTAATGCTATTACTCCACATTCTTACAGTAAAAATGTATGAACATTATAGTCTGGGTACTCTAGAACATGTTCTTCAAGGCTGCAGTGGAGTGGTTTGGTAACAGTTTGATTTAACCCTTTAATAGGACTCACAATTTTGCCTTATATGCAAATTAAACAAAATTCTTATGAAGTTTGTAATGCTATTACTCCAAATTCCTACAGTAAAAATGTACGACAATTATTCTCTGGGTACCTTGGGACATGTTCTTCAAGGCTTCAGTGAAGTGATTTGGTAACAATTTGATTTAACCCTTTAATAGCTCTCAAAATTTTGCAATATTTGTAAATTAAACAGCATATTTATAAGTTTGAAATGATATTACTCCAAATTCCTACAGTAAAAATGTATAAAAATTATTCTCTGAGTACCCGAGAACATATTCTTTACGGCTGCAGTGGAGTGGTTTGGTAACAGTTTGATTTAACCCATTAATAGCTCTCAGAATTTTGCAATATTTGCAAATTTAACCATTTTTACTGAAATTTGAAATGCTCTTACTCCAAATTCCTACAGTAAAAATGTATAAAACTTATTCTCTGAGTACCTGAGAACATATTCTTTAAGGCTGCAGTGGAATGGTTTGGTAACAATTTGATTTAACTCTTTAATAAGACTCACAATTTTGCCATATATGTAAATTAAACATCATTTTAATGAGATTTGAAATATTATTACTCCAAATTCCTACAGTAAAAATGTACGACAATTATTCATTGGGTACCTTGGAACATGTTCTTCAAGGCTTCAGTGAAGTTGTTTGGTAACAATTTGATTTAACCCTTTAATAGCTCTCACAATTTTGCAATATTTGTAAATTAAACAGCATATTTATAAGTTTGAAATGATATTTCTCCAAATTCCTACAGTAAAAATGTATAAAAATTATTCTCTGGGTACCTGAGAACATGCTCTTCAAGACTGCAGTGGAATGGTTTGGTAACAGTTTGATTTAACCCTTTAATAGAACTCAAAATTGTCCATATATGTAAATTAAACATCATCAAATAATATTACTTCATATTCCTACAGTAAAAATGTATGAAAATTATACCATGAGTACCTGAGAACATGCTCTTCAAGAATGCAGTGGAGTGGTCTGGTAACAGTTTGATTTAACCATTTTATGGAATTTAATATCCATAGGGTTTTTTGAAGTTTTTTTCAAGCCTATTACTTCTAATTCTTACAGTAAATGCACATAAATATTATACCCTGTGTACCTGAGGACATGTTTTTCAATACAACAGTGAGATTTTCTGGTAACAACCCGTTCTTTTAGCCAATCAGGCCTGTTTTTAATATTAACTGAATTGAATTATGTTTTAAATTAATTTCTTATGAATTTTCAATATCTGCGCTTTTCTGCGAGTCCCCCCTCCCGCTCGCACACGTTCTACCGTAAACTGTGATGTAGAAGCGCACAAGAAATCCTAGTGTAGATGGCGTGACTGCGTTTTCGCGAAGTGCAGATGGCGTGACCGCGGTGGATGATTATTATGGGCTATGTAAAGAACAAAGCTGTTAATGTATTTAAGCTCAACTGATGTTAGCCCATAACATAGTTAACATGATGTGTTCTATAGGCTAGCCTACAATTACAAGGTTAGGAATGACTAAAGAAAATAAGCTGACTTTTATATTTAAATTTTTTGTAGTCTGAGGTTGTTGTTTTTTTGGTAATAGGTGGGTGGGTTTGATTAAAAGCTGTAAAGGGAAAATATACCAAAAGTCATAGTTAATGACTTCTATGATCGGAATGTGCAAAAAGCTCCGTACATAAAAAAGAGCTTCTGTCAAGTGTGAATCAAGGCAGCTTTGTCATGTTTGACGAAAGCATGAACAGGACCACCAAAAGCAAACAACTGGACTTGCAGTCAGGTATTGGACAAATGGTTCTCGAGGGCAGTTCCGGTGTCTGGGATCATAGTTTATGGGTCACTCCACTGCTGAAGACTTACTGGATAACTTTGAGGTAAGCCATTCAACAACGTAATTAAGACAAAAACATGCTTAAAAATGTCAGTATTTAAATTAGATAATATTTATTGGCAAGAAAATTCACAATAGTTAGGTTTTGGTTTAGGACCTCTAGTGGATAAATGTGACTAAGCTGCAAAAGCTACCCAGTTTTTCTACCATGATGGAATTAAGCCAGCTTGTTCTTAATTGAACAGTATGGTCCTAGTTATTTTGAATGTTTCCATGTTCTAAATTATAAGCATAGTCAGAGACAAGGAGTTTTTGTTACCTACATAGACATGCTGTGTACTCTGAGGGGGCTGTCTGCTGGTAGGCAGAGGTGGGTAGCTGGTGCTGGTCAGGGTGTGTGTGGCATGAGGCTATTCTTCTATATAAATTTGTCTTTGCACACCTTATCCTCAATAAACTAAACTTTATTTAAATGTTTGACTTTTTTTTATATGCATGTGTTCTAGGTATCAATGCTTTAGGAATAAGGGCTGTTTTTGTTTTTTTTAAATGTTTGTATTTGTCATAATTTCAGGAATGTACAAAGGAAATAAATCTCAGGAATATGCTCTCCTTGTCAATGGATGGACCCTCTGTTAATTAGAAATTTGTGAACTCCTGCAGAAAGAGCATGCTGAGCAATTTGCTGGAACACAAATTCAAATTTTCAGAAGGTGTGGTCTACATATCCTTCATAATGCGTCTAAAAGTGGTTTTGAAGTGTAGTTGGTGGAAAAAGTGCTTAAAGCATTGCATCATCTCTTCCACTGTGTACCAGCCAGAAGAGAATACTTCACTTCTGCAACATTATCCTCAACATTCACCTTGCCTTTCTGTGGCCATAGGTGGTGGGAAAATTTGCTAGCTGTTGAACAAGCGTTGCAAGTCTGGCCCTCAATTGTGAAATATGTGGACATTGTGAAGTCAAAAGACTGAAGAACCCAGGGACATTATCATTTGACAGCATTTGTGAAGCCCAAATGGGTCCCCTTCTGCTGGCCAAATTTAATTTTTTCCTTCATGGCCTTATCACGAGCCTTTCAATCATTTCTGGCTAAATATCAGATAATGTTATGCTCTGGAAAATTTGATACGGATAATTATTCACAACATCAATAAATAAGATGCCAAACACTTAAAATTCATGTCAGTTAATTTATTTTCAGAATCTCCCTAAATAATGTATCAAGCAAGATACATCCATATAAACTAATCAAGCTTGATGTCACAGGTCAAAAACTGGTTCAGTCCAAAGGAAGTGCAGCAGCTGCCATCAAAGTGGGACTTCATTGATATCTTTTAGATGTGTCAAACAAATGTGTGAATAACATGGTGTGAGAGATTTATTTATTTATTTATTTTTTAAATGTACAATTGAGGTAATGTTAACCTTCTGCTTAGTGTTTAGAGAGATCCTGGAAATTTGACAAGCCATGGTATGGTGTTTTTTTTTTTTTTTTTGGCTTGGTGTGCTTCAGTTCAGAAAATACTGCCAGATTGTATGAACATCTATAAGAAGGCTCTGGATAAGTGCCCTCTGAAGTATTCTGTCGTGCACAATATGATGTGTTTGAACCCAAAGGAAATGCACTCAAACCCAGATGCCTTTTTGCAGAAAATACAGGCACTCATCCAGAAATTTGTGCAGGATAAACAGTTGGCAGGCAGGATATCTGCAGGTTAACTATAGGAATAGAATGGAATGTTAAATTATGGTTTTCTTTTTTTGTTATCAACATGAATATTGTTAACACGTCTTTTAACGCTCTTTATAAGATAAAGTCTTTTGGTTTGAAGTATTAGCCTGGTCAACATATCCCGAGAGATTTGATTGCACACCTATGGTATCATGGGTTTATTGGGTTACAAGCTACTTTCCTATTGTAATTGTGATGCTGTGTTGACATTTTTCTTCTGCATCAAATATAATTCATGGCATTGTTTCTGTTCTAATTACAGGTGAAAAATCTGTTACTGTGCCACAGCACACACTAGGTACAGAGCATACCTGGATGTAGAGAGAAGTAAAAAGATGACCAAAATAAAATGTGGTGGAGAAACCTGAGGAACTTAAAAGGACGAAGAGATCATTGGAAGATGTATGTGAGAGTCTCCAAAAAGATGCTGACCACATGGCAGAAGCAGCAGAGAATTCTGCTGGCACCAAAATGGCAGCACAAATAAAAGTCAAATGCCCTGAGACGACAAGCCAAGGAAAAGAGAGAGCAGGTGGTGGTCCTAAATGCTGACATTTGAAAAGAAGGCTACTGAACTGAGCTACTTAACAGATTAACTATAACAATTTTGCAAATCAAGAATATTGGGGTACTTTTTTTGGGGGGGGGGGGGGGGGGGGCTCTTATTCCTTAATGTTTACTCTGTTTTACTTGTCATTTCACTACATTCATACATACTCTTTGTACATCATCTACCGCAGTATTGTTTTGTGGTATTGAGAAGGTAGGTACCTGATATGCACATTATGCTGGTAACTATGCACTGACTGGTTCCACTGTTGCTCAAACACAAATATCCTAGAGTGGATTTGATTTTATGTTTTTGCTGTGGTAATGGTTTTCATTTTTATTCTTAGAGGCTCATTTTTTCATCAAAAATGGAGATACCCTGTATAAGTATCACTAGCTTGCTCCTCATCTATTTGCATAGTTTACGTTTTTAAATTTTTCTGCACATTGTTGATGGTCCCTAAGCGTCTTGGGCGCCCATTACGGCTATTTCAGTAAATGTATTCCATGCAATGAAAAGATGTGGTATTTTGGCAAAATATAATGACTAATTTGTTCTCTGATTTTCCACGCTTAAGAAAATTAAGTTTCAGAGACTTTAGGACTTGGTTTGTGAGCAAGAGGAGGGGCAATACCTGAGTATCTGATATAAACCTAACTTTACCAACCTCAACATAGGGTCGACGCAGAAGTATAAATTGGGCTTAAGAGACTCTTGCAACTCTGCTGTAACCTAAACTGTCATCAAAATTTTAGGCTAATGCTAGCTGAGGACACGTGTTTTTATTTATTTTTTATATATATATATATATATATATATATATATATATATATATATATATATATGAGAGATAGATGGAGGACATCTGGGAAACATCAAGACTGAACCCAAATTGTGTGAAATTTGAAGGACGATGCCCTGTGGTTTAGGGGATGTTTTCAGAGCTTTGCCTATATCTACATGGTTAATGCAGTTTGTTGGAACATACTTCTGCAATATGCTCTTTCTTTGCTGTGACAATAGTGCCCCTTGTCACACTGCAAACCAGTTAAAGCACTTCCCTGAAGCTGTTAATGTTGAAATGATAAAACAGCCAGCCCATAGTCCTAATCTGAATCCAGTTGAGAATGTCTTACTAATTTTTGAAAGCTATAACCATCAAAATCCTATTTTTATCATTCAACTTTTCTGAAAGTTGTTTTAATTTTGATCACACTTTCAGATTACAAAATGTTGTTGATGTTATGATTTGATTTAGAATATTTTTGTAAACTTATCTGCATCCCTTCCATTTATGTTAAGATACTTTTTAAAATCTGACAGGCAGTGGCTCTGACATTGAAGTTCTTTCATTTTTAATTCTACCAACCATTAACACCCTTTCAAACTGACCTATAGAAATGACCTGAATGTTTCATAAAATAAAATCTTGCTACATTAACTTAAATTTAGCCTCCTACCACCTGTTCTTCAATGGTCAGAAATCCCACAGGGCATGTATGATTTGGGTGGTGGATTATCCTCAGTGATGCAGTGACACTGACATGGTGGTGGTGTATTAAGTGTGTGTTGTACTGGTACAAGTAGATCAGACACAGCAGTGCTGCTGGAGTTTTTAAACCCCTCAGTGTCACTGCTGGATCGAGATTGATTAACCAATGAAGAAGGACTAGAGAATGCCCAACACAAACTGTGCAGCAACAGTTACTCTGACTTTACATCTACAAAATGGTTTAATGAGATAGGTGTGTCTAATAGAGTGGACAGTTGGGGTGTCTCAATTCAGGGGCTGATGAGTGTCCTTTACTAATTACCGTTACTAATTGTCGCTCATGTTTGTTCCTGAAGCTCCTGTGCCTTAAAGGCTGAGCCAGAAACTTTCATTTTAAATTATTTACCAGTTTATTACAACTGTAGATGAAAGTGTTTTATTAGTGGATTTCACAAAAAATATATCATAAATAAATAAATCATAGTTTTAGTATAATAGTTTGAAATATAGCCCTTTTGATTGAATGCCCCCCCCCCCACCCACCCCACTGCATTTGAGTACGTTTTTCTTCAAAATATTACATTATTTGATGTTAAGTAGTACGTTTAACAATCTGTTCACTCATCTGCTAATGCCACAATATTCTGAAATCCCACCGGCACTCAATGAACCATGGGATATCTCGGCTGGTTAAGGATAATCCTGTTGCATCTTTAGTTTCTCAGGAAAAGAAGGACACATTTGTCAGCCGCATATAAAAGAGACTCTGAAATGGGACAGTCTAGCCACGCTGTGGTGACATAATCGGCCTACAAATGTGTCCTTCAAGGGATGCAACCCCTAAATTGAGACACAGCTAGTGAGTGGTCAAAGTGTTTAAAATCTCCTGCTGTATCTGAGCCACTCTTACCAGCACAAAACACATTAACACATCAGCACAACATCAGTGTCACTGCAGCACTAAGAATGCTCTGTGTTGGTCCTCTGGGGGTCCATTTAAGAACAGGGTATAAGGGGGAAATAAAATATACAGAGCAACAAATGGCCAATGAAAATGATAAAAACTACATGAAAAAATGTAGTGAAATATGACCATTTTGTTTGGTTGTTTCAGCACTCTATGAGACTGTATCAAGACCAGAAGTGCTTCTGGTATTTTCGAGGGTCTGGTTTAGGCTCCGTCCCCCTTGAGCAGTCAGCAGGGAAATCATTGAGTTGCAGCCTGTTGACTCTGCCACATCGTATGGGGTCTGACCCTCAGCATTTAGCCTGCTCACACTCGCATTACACCTGTAATCACGCCAGAAAAACAGACAGTTCAACACAGCTTTACGATGAAGCTTAATTAATTCCAATTATTCCACAAAAACCATTAGCCTCTTTATGCACTTTGTTATTTTTAATGAATAATTTAGTAAAAGTGTTAAGATCTGTGATGCCAACTTAATAATTTTGTGGCTAGATTTGATAACTTTCAGACACCTCTAGCAAGTTATTTTCTAAAAATGAAGTACAGTAATCCCTCGCTACTTCGCGGTTCATCTTTCGCGGATTCGCTACTTCTCGGGTTTTTTCAAGGGGGCTTATGGCCGCTATATTGTGGATATTGGGGGAAAATCTAGGAAAACCGTGAAATATAAGATACAAATACTTGTTAAATACATAAAAAAAAAAAAAAAAAAAAAAATCTTTCCTCTACTTCTCGGAAATTTGTTTTTCGCAGGTGATCTTGGAACGCATCCCCCGCGAAAAACAAGGGATCACTGTAATGACAAATCTAGTGACCTGTGGATTTTTAAAAATTACATTACTATTAGAAATAAGTACAAATTATTATCATTTGATAATTACTTGATTGACTATTACTGTTGTATTCATGGGTTGCATTTTACGTCACAGTACAAAGTAGCTGCCACACTGGGGACCTACACATTACTCACACACCTCAAATAAAACTAATTCAAATTGTTTTATTGTATCTGTCAACACTTGTAGTCCTCATTTAGACGTTAAAATGAAAGCAACGTAAGTGTAAATGCGTGAGTGATTTATTTGTAGCATATTTGTAAACAGAGCTCTGTTCATTTCTATCAATCAGTACAGGAGCTTGAGCCATGTTCCAAAGTAGCGCCATACTCCTTATATAGTGCACATCAAAGATAATTAAACCAATAATATGAATCTTATAGCTCACTAAAAATATTTTTGACTGACAATGCACTATATGTGCTCAGACAGGAATAAAAACGTTCAGCAGATGAAACACTAGTTGCAGCCATACAGATTGTTCTGTGAATGTAGTGAACAGACATTAACAAGTTGTGGTGTTTGAAAATGCTGAACTTATCTTAGCTTGATCCATTTAATTTCAGATACAGGAAAATGTCTGTGCGGCAAACTATCACTACTTTAATGTGGTGAAGCTCAGTGTAATTCTCACCCAAGCAGAATCTCAGCACTCTGAAGGCCCTTGTTCCCCAGAGCCGCAGCCTCATGCAGAACAGTTTTTTTCAACCTGCAAGACACATATTTACACTGCTTACTTTTTAAATGATTACCTGTATACAGGCAAACATTCACAGTCATTTTTAAAATCATACTGGCTCTTTCGAGATAAAGCCAGTTTTCTCACCTTTCAGCATATAAAAATGTTAATCTGATATGTAATTTCAGTATATCACAATACATTTCAAAATGTATTTATACACTAATGTCGTTTATTCATTCATTCATTCATTATCTGTAACCGCTTATCCAGTTCAGGGTCGCGGTGGGTCCAGAGTCTACCTGGAATCATTGGGCACAAGGCAGGAATACACCCTGGAGGGGGCACCAGTCCTTCACAGGGCAACACAGACACACACACATTGACTCACACACTCTCACCTACGGACACTTTTGAGTCGCCAATCCACCTACCAACGTGTGTTTTTGGACTGTGGGAGGAAACCGGAGGTCCCTGGAGCTGTGTGACAATGCTGTTTAATACTGTTTAAAAGGACTGTGTGGGCATGAGAAAAATAAAAGGAATGACTGGTAGTAGCATCACCTTTATAATTTAAACAACATGGGGTCAGTAGCGATACCACTAGCAAGAACCTCTGTGAAAAGAACCCTAAGGCTGGTGTGAATCATTTAGCACCCAGCAGAGAAACTGTTAAAGCGTCATGTAAAGTACAAACACTATACCCCTGTGATATTTTACAAAGGATATGTGTTCTAAGCAGCCCCAGTACACTAAATGCTGGGCAGACAGCATTTTTGCTGACTGAAAGAAGCATACTGATCCTAGAGGCAAGGATGCTGGTGAGGCACTGGTAATAAGGTGAGTGAAGTAAATGCATTGCTATATTTTGTTGATTCTTTGGTAGATTTGACATAACATATCGTAGTTCTCTCTGCACCAGCAAATTTAGAAATTAAAATATTTTATAATCATATACACTGTATTACTTCAGAACAACCCAAATATTTGCATACAGGTTTTTTCAAAGACACTGTCCATTAATTTTCAGACTTGTCAGAACTGTTTGCATGCCCCTGGCTAAATGACATGTTTTGTTAACTTTCTAATATAGGTACACATCTTACACGTATGAATATTCCATTGCTGTTTGTTTTCTGAATATAACATGCTGGTGAAAAATATGGGCTTTGTAATTTTGTTAATATTGTACAGTAATAAAAGTTACATTTATATTTTATATTTACATTAAACTCAGCACTAAAGAAATATATGTGTATTTCCTGTTAATCAACAAAAATGTAATTTGACAAGGGATGTCTAAACTTGTATAAAGTTTGCATTAGATGGCAGCTTTAAAGACACAGAGATACAGTTTTCAGGCTTACAGGAAAATAGCTTAAATGTGATTTGAAAAAAGACTCAGTGTTTGTGTTCACAATGCTTTTTACATTTACATCCCATAGTAAATGGACTACAGCCTGTAGTTTGTATACATTTATTTAGTAACAGTTAAATGTAACACTTGTCACTCACGCTCCTGACTGCTGATCGATATCAGCACCTTTCTGCACCAGCATAGGTATGATGTCATGATGTCCAGAAATCACTGCAGCAACCAGAGCAGGACGCCCATCACTGCCCAAGCATGAGGGGTCAGCGCCCTATAAACAAAGAAACAAAGTGGATTGTCCATAGTCATAAAAATACACAATCTAAACATCGCTAATAAAATTTTTATTTTTTATTTAAATGTCACCTCATCTAATAACTGCTGCACCACTGAGATTTGACCCCTCCCCCCTGGACCCACCTCCTTCAGAAGCAGACTGGTTTTGGATTCCTTAAAAAGACAATATTTTGTCAGTTAATAAAGTGAGGTTTGTGACTAACTACTTGTTTTAATATATTTTCTGCACAAGCATTGTAAGAAAACCAGCAAAATACAGTTATCAGAACCAACAAAATGTTCATTATAAAAAAGTTACAGTTGGATTTTTAAACTGCTTTTTTGTCATATTCACAAGATATGAAATACACATATAAAGGTTTCACAATGTGAATCACAGGAACTGCAAATAGTAGGGTCTACCAAAAACTATTAACAGGATAGGTAGATGACAGAACCTTTAAATGAATTTCCTTAACTTTTGGAGGAATTGGGAATTTATTCACTAGTGGCTTTGCATTACAGACATTTCACTGTCATAACAACATGTCCTGTTAAAACAGCTTCTTATTAAACCTCTTGTTAAAACTGTCTCAATATTTACTGTCAATTATATAAGCTCCACTTCCTATATAGATGCAACTTTACAGTTACAGACTGTAGTCCATCAGTTGCTCTGAATTCATTTCTAGCCCCTTTCTTCCTGTTTTTTAATGGACAGGACTCCCATAGTCCTAGGCTATAGTTTAGCCTAGTCTTTTGTGTTTAACTCCTTAGCCTCTGTATTTAGCCCTTTTGTTTAGTTACTTAGCTTCTGTGCTTTACCCTTTTGTTTAGCATGCCTTTGTCTAGTTTCCTTTTAAGTTATTGTAATAAAACCTCTTGCACTTACCTCCTTCCCTTACTCCTACACACCTGCATTATTACACATACAAAAATATTTTCTCTAAAGAAACCTTTTATTGTATTTGATTGTATTTTATTAATGTTAACTACTTGATACCTGCTCAAAAAAATCCTTTTAAAAAATATACTTAACACTTTTTGTACATTAAAATTTGATGGTGAAAACATTATATTTACATTACCTGTGTACATTATATCAGGAACACATGTAAGAACACTTGTCCTGACATTTTATGAAAGCAAAGGCTGTGTATTTGGAAGGAATACTAACTGGTTGATGATCTGAAGTGCTGCTCTTTCTTTGGTTCTTTGTGCAGGATGCTGCTATCGCATTTTCACACACTGCCCAAGCAAAGACATACACACACACACATTAGAAAAACAGAAAACAACCTGAGGTCAGTGTGAGCATGGTGTATATACAGCGATCAGGCACAATATTAAAATCACTGACGTGAAGTGAATGATTATTTTGTTACTGTGACATCTGATAAGTGAAATAAGTGAACAGTAGGGGTGACACAATACACAATGTAATTTTTTTTTATTTATTTATTTTTTCCTCTGGGGGATACTGGGGTTTCAATACATTACGAGCTGTGAATCTAATACATTAAGGTGTTATTTTAAAAAACATTGAGCCGTTTGTGTTTAGAGCTCCTGGGAAAACAACATCATGATGTTGTTGTGATTAGCCTGTTGGATGATTATCTGGATGTGGAACTAGTGTTGCCAACCGTCCCGTAAAATATGAAATCCTCTGGTATTTGGACACTAAAATATGCGTTCCATTTTGAACCAGTACGGGACGAGTTTTGTTCCAAATTTTTTTAGGACACACTATTATGGCAATGGTTTGAGACAGAAACACGCAGCTCTCTTTCAGCCAGAACAAGGGATAGATACTCCACGGCTCCTAAACAGAGAACGTGGTTCTCATTGGTCGTCACTTTTATTTAGCCACACAGCAGCCAATAGAGTCACAGTCCCTCCTACAAGGGGTTATTTTGCTGCAGAGCTGAGAGCAGCAGGTCAGTGCTGAAAAACAGGGAATATAAAGCTCTACTTTTAGATAGAACATGTCCCCACTATGTCCTCATTTTTTATATATATTTTAATTTTTCTATGAATATTTCTGGTACCAGTCATTCTTTGTGTTGTATTTGTATTGGCCTCTACATAAAAAATTAAATGGGACATTTATGGAGCTATATTAGTGTAAAAAGTTTTGTTCATTTGAAAAAACAAAAAAAACAAACTGAAACTGAAAGGTCAAATCTTGAGATTGAACTTTAAAAAATACAAAAATGTATTCAACATTAATTTAAGTGTAGGCATTCCCTTGGCCTACACATTCACCAGATCTAAATATTATTGAGCCACTTTGGGGTGTTTTGGAGGAGCGAGTCAGGAATCGTTTTCCTCCACCAGCAATGTTTCAGTTTCATTGTCCAACCTCTGTGTGTGTGTGTGTGTATATATATCTATATATATATATATATATATATATATATATATATATATATATATATATATATATATATATATATAGTGTGCATGTTTGCATGTATGTATGTGTGTGCTTGTTAGTTTACCTCTGCCCTCTGTGACAGCACTGAGGTTGCGTATCTCAGTCAGAGTTCCACTGAGCTGACTCCCAGAAAATGACTGCACAGAAACCACAGGACATAAAGCACACAATCATAGGTGTATACTAAACACTTGCATTTAAGACTTACTTTTTTGTATTGGTTTCAGATTCTTCTGAAATGAAAGGTATTAATAATATGTCTGCTCCCCTTTGCTGCAGTTACAGCTTCATCAGCTAAATCAGCTGGGAAGCCTTTACACTAGATGCTGGAATATTTCTGCACAAATATGTGCAACAGCTCCAGAGCATTCCACTTCATTTAATAATTTTCTATATATTATATAAGATAGGTTCACAATTAAACATATATTTTCACAATGGGTGCATCATAAAATAAAACTTGCACATTATGAATAAACCTATAGAGTGCTGGACATATAGACAGATTATGGACTGCTTTACTGGTACTCATACATCTCATTGTGGAGTGTGAACATTTTATTTTGGACCAAAGGTAGAGCCAAACAAACTTCAGGTATTTTGCTGATAGACTTTTTAGAAGTTGTACTCAGCTGTTGTTGTTTTTTTCAAAGATATTTTAGGTCAACTGCCATAAACCGACATTTTGCAGAATATGGCTTTATTCTGTTGTACATATTTAAGAATTCTGAGTATTGCTACTTTACCCTGGATCTCTGTGGAGCAGCAGAGATGAAATTAACTCGTAGGCTGACCTCATAGCTGTCCTCTTCAATGACTGCAGAGACCAACTGAGGAGCAGAAAACATATTGTACTACACTGGATAAACAGGATAGCTTGCAAAATGATCAGGCACAAGATTAAAAACACTGACAGATGACTTGATAATATCGATTATATCCGTATAATGGTACCTGTCAAGGGGTGGGATATATTAGGCTGCAAAAAAATTTAATATAAAATCAGTTCTTGATATGTTGGAAGCAGGATCAAAAGCATGCCTAAGGATCATGCCTAAAGAATGACTTGTTACGAGAGCCACAGCTTTCAGGGTTCAGAGGACTGACTACAAAAACTCACTAAAGAAAAACTGACTTTGAGGTGGTTCTGCGCCGGAACTGACTGGTCATTCCCAGTCACATCAGTCAGGTAGGTGGAATGGATAGCGAGCAGGTAAGTAATATTAAAATTCCTAATGTTCCTCCTGACCATCTCTCTACTGCTAGTATGATGAGTAGCATGTCCATATCACCCACTCAACGCTAATACATTTTTCAGCATTGAGACTGTGTCTGTTCCCCGCAAAGCTTGTTATCACAAACGCCCAAAAATCAGTTTTAACAACCTAATTAGAATTAACACCAAGGCACTGCAGCGAACGCAATATTTCAGCACTTCCAGCATTAAATTAGGGCTTTTAAATATACGATCTCTAACATCCAAAGCACTCACTGTCTGTGATATTATTACTGATAACAAACTCTATGCATTATGTCTCTGCGAAACATGGGCTAAAGCCAATTAATACATTGCCCTAAATGAGTCCACTCCCCCTGGCTTCAGCTATTACAGTTGCCCACGAACATCTGGTCGTGGTGGTGGTGTAGCCACAATCTATGACCCTACCATTGACACAACACAAAAATCTAGTTATGATACTAAATCCTTTGAAGTACTTACTCTTAAAGTCACTGCATCAAAAAGGCAGCACTCATTTATGCTCATCACAATCTATCGTCCTCCTGGCCCTTATACAGAATTTCTTTGTGAATTTTCTGATTTTCTCTCAAGTGTAGTTATCGTATCAGAAAAGGCCTTAATTGTTGGTGATTTCAATATTCACTTTGAGAAGGACCATGATCCACTTAAAATTGCATTTGAATCAATTTTGGATGCGCTAGGGTGCACTCAGAATGTTACTGGGCCCACTCATCAATGCAAACACACATTAGACCTAGTGTTAACACGGGGCATTGAGATAAAGAATCTATCCAATCTCTCGCTACATGAGACCATCTCTGATCACCATCTAATCACATATGAAATTGCGTGAAACTTTGATATTTGTCCACAACCACGCTACATTAGAAAGCGCACTATAACATCCTCAACAGTTAGTGAGTTTATCAACAACCTTCCAGACCTTACCACCATTTCTTTTCCAACTCACCCAAATGACCTTGAGCTCATTACAAACAACCTACAACACTTATTGTGTACAAACCTAGATAGTGTTGCACCAGTCAAGACCAAACAATTTAGAGAGAAAAGGCTTGCTCCATGGTACAGTGACAGCACGCGTGCATTAAAACTGGCTGCTCGTAACCATGAACGTAAATGGAGACACACAAAACTAGAATGTTTCCGAATTGCATGGCAGCACAGCCTCACCGACTACAAACATGCCTTATCTAAAGCCAAATCACAGTACATCTCTTCCCTTATAGAAAACAACAAAGACAACCCTAGATTCCTTTTTAGCACTGTATCAAATTTAATTGGAAACAAAAAGGAAATCAACCCCATTGTTCCCTCTGATTTCTGTAGCAATGACTTTATGAGGTTTTTTAATGATAAAATTGATTGCATTCGCCTCAAAATCCAAAATCAGTCCAATGTCACATCGGCTCCCGTAGATGAACCCCCCGCCAGCTCTGAGGTGCACTTAGACTACTTGAATTCTGTCGATGAAAATGACTTGCTTAGTTTAATTAGCTCATCTAAATCAACTACATGCTTACTGGATCCTGTACCAACACAATTATTTAAACAAATTTTACCTAAAGTCATTAGACCATTGCTCACAATAATAAACTTATCCCTCAACATTGGATATGTACCAAAACCTCTGAAACTAGCGGTAATCAAACCAATTATTAAAAAACCCAATCTTGACCCTCTTGTACTCGCAAACTACAGGCCAATATCAAACCTCCCTTTTATTGCTAAGATTCTAGAAAAAAGTCGTGTCACAGCAGTTGTGCTCTTATCTACAAAACAATGACATTCATGACATTTTTCAGTCTGGATTTAGACCAAATCACAGCACAGAAACGGCTCTAACAAGAGTAACTAATGACTTACTCCTTTCTCATGATAAGGGCTATATCTCTATTCTGGTGCTGCTTGACCTTAGTGCAGCATTTGATATCATAGATCATGTGATGCTTCTGGATAGGCTGGAAAATCTGGTAGGAATAAAAGAATCTGCCCTCTCTTGGTTCAGATCTTATTTATCCGATCGTTACCAATTTGTTTATCTGAATAATAAATCCTCTAATCATACTTTAGTTAAATATGGTGTTCCACAAGGATCAGTGCTTGGCCCTGTATTGTTCACACTCTACATGCTGCCACTGGGTCGACTAATCTTTAAGCATGGGATTCAATTCCACTGTTATGCTGATGACACACAACTGGATATATCAGCCAAACCCAATGATGTTGCTTGTCTACATAAAATAACAGAATGTCTAACTGAAATTAAAGACTGGATGATGCAAAACTTTCTCATGTTAAATTCTGATAAAACTGAGGTCTTGTTACTAGGTAAAGATACTCAGATACATTCACTCAGAAATGCTGCTATTGATAATTCAACAGTAAAACACAATGCCATCATTAAAAACTTAGGGGTAGCCTTTGATTCAACTCTCACATTTGATACCCACATATCCAATACAGTCAAAACCGCCTTCTTCCACCTACGCAATATTGCCAAAATTCGGCATATTTTATCATTAAAAGATGCAGAGAAACTAGTGCATGCTTTTATAACTTCACGTCTAGACTACTGCAATGCGCTCCTGGCAGGGAGCTCGTGCAATGCGTTACACAAGCTTCAGTTAGTTCAAAATGCAGCAGCCAGGGTGCTCACTAGAGCTAGAAAATTCGAACATATCACCCCAGTTCTCTCGTCCCTACACTGGCTACCTGTAAAATTTCGCATTGACTATAAAATCCTCCTCTTAGCTTATAAATCTCTAAATGGTTTAGGCCCGCAGTATCTTACTGAACTTCTCATACCTTATCGCTCGTCACGTACACTTCGTTCATAAGACGCCCATCTACTCTTTGTTCCTCGCATTAAGAAAAACACAGCAGGAGGAAGAGCCTTTTCTCACAAAGCTCCTCAACTCTGGAATAGCCTTCCGGTTACTGTTCGGGGCTCAGACACACTCTCAATCTTTAAATCTAGATTAAAAACCTACCTTTTCAAACAAGCTTTTGGTTAATCACTCACCTTCAGGTTACTCCTTCTATATTGGTGTTCGGGCTGGTTTTCATATTATCACTGTTCTGTATTAATCCTGTCATATCACCATAGCTACAGCATTCTTAGTTAGCTTTGTAGTAACCGCCAACACGCTGTCTGTCGCTGGGTTCTCTTGCCTGACCAGTGGAAGCTTTTTTCGCAGGACAAATTTCCCCGTTCTTTACCATGACCCTACTAACCTCTGTATTTTTATTTGTTCCCTTTGTCTGGCTTTTTTTCTCCTGTCTCTCACTCATGCTTTGAGATGTCCTGCTGCTCTCCAGGTGTTGCCCTGATCCAGCCCGTGTCCTGTACAAGATCCTGGCCTTGTCTCATCTACACTATGATGCTTGGCCATGCTGTTTTATCTCAGATTAACTCTGCACCTAATTTTAACTCACACTGAATCCCTGATCACCTCCTCCTTCATCAGACTCATACATCACTAATATCATCATCCTCACCATTTTCATTTCTGCTTCTCCATCATCACTAATATACTACATTTATATTACTATAACCCCTTCATCGGTCATTTCACTTTTACTTCTGTTCTCTGTTGCGTCTCCGGTGTCGACCCGAGGAGGATGGGTTCCCCGTATGAGTCTTGGTTCCTTCCAAGGTTTCTTCCTCGTGTGCTGAGGGAGTTTTTCCTTGCCACTGTTGCCCCTGGCTTGCTCATAGGAGGCTTGGACCCGGATCTCTGTAAAGCTGCTTTGTGACGACTTTTTGTTGTGAAAAGCGCTATATAAATAAAATTTGATTTGAATTTTGATTTTGATTTGACTTGACTGAAAGCCAATTCTTCAGAGCCAACGGTTTAAAACTGGACCTCTGGATCAACACCTTGGACGTCTGATTGGTCCTGAGGGACTGGGGTGAGGGAATTTCTTCCCCTGTTCTAATCCTGATTGAATGTTCATTTAGACTAGAACCTCACTTAAGTAGTGACATCACATATAATTTACGACATTTGACTTTAGGAGTGAATGGCCAAAATTGTTACATCTCCTGAACTATGCTTTTATAGTGATAAACAACCAATATTCCTAATACAACATGAGTTATCACATGAGCATAGTTGTTTCAGTGTAGCCTAAAGCAAGTGAATTACATTTGAGAGAGATTAATTAGGATGCAATATAAAAGAAATTATACGTTGATGCAAAGTAATATCATTCAGACCAAAACCAAATAACACACATATAGTATCTAGCAGATAACAGACAGCTGCTATGTGAAGATTCTGGTGATTCCTGAATAAAAGTTCATACAAAATGTCATTTTAAACACAATTATAATTCCATTTTTGATTGTCCAACTGGAATTCATTTTTACAACACATTTTACCATGTGATAAACCTTTAGGGATGTTAAGGAATGTTTGATTCTTTAGTTTTAAGATTCTTTAAAGCCATTTCACAGAGGGAAGAAGTTAATCATTTATAGTCTCTGTCCCTGTGGCTTAGGCAGAATTCTGTTCTTGCCCCCTGGAGACCTTGTGCCATAAACAGGGCTTGGGGGTAGTTTACCCAGACTTTGAGGCACTAAAACATTATCTGGACTCTGATCTTTCATGGGGAAGAAAAAGGTGACCAAAAAGCCACTTATGTGACTAGGCTAACTTCTGAATGTTAAAGTAAAAGAAAAAAAAGTAAAATTTCTTATGAAATTAATTAACATCCATCTTATTACACTAAAAAAGTTAACACAATAGTTTAATCTTGAACCTGATTGGTGCATATACACTCCTGGCTATAATAGCTACAATTAATAGTGTTGATAAATTGACAATTTTGGCCTGATTTATTGATTTTTCAAAATTATTTATTTTGTCACAATAGAAGTTACAGGAAAAGAATTAAGACATTTCCTAAGCTAGCTAGCTTTGAATCATCAACCATACTTGATATACCAGTGTTGTTCTTATTAATATCAGCGTATCGTCACTCTACAAGGACATTCTTTAAAATTTCTGTATTTTAAAGTAGAAACTTTATCCTAACATTTGTATTGGTTTAACACTGTGCAAAGGACATCTTCTGATGATGAAAAAATATATAAAAAAAATAAAACGTATTTTGTCTTTACAGCAATACCAATGTATATTTTGCATAAATGCCCATATGGCAGGACACTTGACATCACACATTTGCTAAGCTTTATGAGTATTTGAGATTGCCAGGATACTGCCAGGAAAACAGGTTATTCCTAAAATCTTTATTCCTAAAAGCTAGTTTCCATTGATATCAGACATTTGATATTCAGTGAATTCACTTATGAACTTATAAAATTGCATACATTTCTATTTAAGTTGTCTTACCCTGCCCATCCGGGGTTCTCCTATCAGGGCTTGGAATTCACTGTTGTTCTGTGTGTAGCTGCGTAGATGAGCACATATATGATCCAACTGCTTCCTCCAGAACCCTGTATGCACACGTACATAAACACACACTATATGACCAAAAGTTTGTGCACACATTCCTATCCAACATTTCTTTTGAAACGAAGAATATGTTCCTCTTTGATGATGTAAGACCTTCTACTCTAGTTCTGCATATGCACTGGTACTGGGTGAGCACTGGACACCCAGTATGTCTTGGCTAAATAATTACATTTGAGTTAAAGAAACAGTAGGTAGTACTTTTTCCTGAAAATTACCACTTTAAAGTCAGTGTGATGCTTCGTTGACCTGTAATAGGGAGAACAGGGAGAAAAACTGCACTATGATAGTTTGCAGTAGGGTAGGAAACCACCCCAACACTTAATTTCAGGACCAAATTGTACATAAAGTCCCTTTATTAAGTATTTTTGGACCATTTTTGATCATATTTGTTGTGACACACAAACTTGTTACATTTTATGCCCCCCATTTCTACATTTTACGGTTCAGTGAAGAAGCATAATTATTCTGAAGTTGTAAGTTTAAGGTAAACATTTTATATATTGTTCCTTTAATACTCGCTACAGTAACTTTAAATGAAAGTTAAAAAAGTATTTTCCTTCTTTTGTAAAGTTACAGTTTTGGAGACGTGAGTGATTTCCAACAATCACTTTCTGGATTTTGAGTATCTAGGAATGTGCGTTATTAAACTGCTGTACCTCGTCCGGGGCTAATGGCAGTGAGGAGGGGCTTCCTGTCACTCATCTTCTCCTGTCTGCTTTGCTCTGCCTCCCTTTGCTGGCTCTGCTTCTGCAGCTGTGTGCTGGAGGGGTAGACCAGGCCAGCAGTCTGTGTTTGTGCATCCACACACACAGCTGCATTTGCCCTGGACACATCCACTTCAGCAGAGGACACACTCAGAGATACTGGTTGCCAGGTTGCACTTACAGGAGAAGCCTATGGAGATCGGCTGATAGCTATTGCAATATACGACCAAAAGTGCATGGACAACACCTATATTTGAGTCATTGCTATTAAGAGCTTACCTCTTTTTCCTCCAGAGTGCCCTTTAGTTGACCCCGCTGCTTTGTGGTCAGTCGAGGTGGACCCTCAAGGAACACACCACAGCTTCCACAGAAGTTAGAATAAGGGTGACTACTTGCTCCACACTGGGAGCAAGTCAGAGAACTGACCGCATGGCCAGGCTGATATAGACACACACACACACAACAGTAATTAATGTTTCTGTGTAAGGAAGGAATTCTATAAGAATATTTGCATTTACAAAAATTATAATGAAAAATTATACTTAACCTACATATTTTTTATTGTATGAGGTGACAAATATCATTAATATAATTTATTCTAAGGTTATTTTTTTGAAATGTAAAAAATTTACTTTGATCATGTGCCCACACGTTTGCCCACAGCTGTTAAAATTAAATTTTGATTTTTATTTTTTTTTTTAATTTCTCATGATTCACTGGAGATCTGCTTGTGGATCTCACTGGATTTTTCTCACCTTGGCTCCACACCAGTCACAGAATCGAGCGTCAGAGTGATTAACCCGGTTACATTTGGAGCAGGACACCATTTTCCCCTGCACACTCGGCAGAGGAGAAGCAAGCTGACCACTCAACTCAGGCTAAAAAAATAAAATAAAAAATACATCTAATTTTATCCTCAAAACAAACAATTTCATTCAATATCAGAAGCTAGATTTTGTAAAGCTTTAAAGAAGTCATTGTTGAAAATATTTTGCAAAATTAAAGAAATATGATGTAATCCCATAAAGCTGCTTCAGTAAAAGCTATTTAAAACATCAATGTTTATTTTAACATGATTTTACCAATGTTATTAATCAAAGTTCAGGTTTTCTGAGGGTTTTGGGCAATAAATAATTTCATATCATGTGTCTAAATTCTTTGTTATTTTACCAATATTATATAAACAATAAAAGCAACCCAATGTCAATAGGTAAAAATCTTGTGTCATTTATGTCCATCACAAAGTTTTAGTTCTCCTGTAAATTAAAAATATATATTTTTATTTGTGTGAAATAACAGTTTTATGTCCTGTATAAAACTAGTTTAAATAAATGTTATATATGTTTAACATAGATTCATATTAGCCCCCTTGTGGCAAAAAAATAAATACATAAATGGTCTTTAAAAATGATCATATATTTTTCTGAAATCACATTAATTGGGAATGTCCTTGATTGACAGTTCACGAGATCTACTCTGATAAGTTGCATTATATATTAATAACTTAAATTTGATGATTAGTTTTGTGTTGCAGCTGTCTGATTTGCTGTGATCTTACACTGTCAGCTTCAGGTAGTCTGGTCTCACACATCACACAGTAGGTGATGTGGGCGGGGTTTCCTGTTCCACATGACTGACAGATCAGTTTGTCCTAAGGGAGAGAACGATCATTTAACATATAAATAGAAATATTCATCCAAAAATGTATGATTATACATAGAAATGAATTTGTGATTTCTCTTTAAATACATTACTGCAATACTGAATTTGACCATAACTCCAGTTGTGCCATGTGGAACTCTGTGTGGACAATAGGGATGGATAAGTAATTTTTAATAAATTATAAGAATATTTTTAGTGTAATGCTTTACTAAACAACAGTTTTCTGTTTAGGTAATCATGTGCACAGTTATATAACTATAATGCAAACAATCTCAGCCAGCTTATGGTGTGTCCATGACTGGTCAGTTCATGACCATCCTCAGCACAGTGGTGACACTGACATAGTAGTAGTAGGAGTGTGTGTTTGTGTGTAGTACTAGTATAAATGTATCAGACACAACTGGAGATTTTACATGTCAGTGTCACTGCTAATTTCAGTTGTCCACCAAAGATATACAGCCAAAAGTAGAAACCTGAGACCCCAGTATTGTAATTCAAACATTGTCCTGGTATTTTGTCAAAAAAGGACAAGTGTCATAAAAAAAAAAAAACATAAAAACATAAGTAATAATATGCTATGTTCATGATTGCTAATATCAAAATACTTTCACTAGAACAGAGCAAACTGATGCACATGCAAAATGGCTTAAATAGACTTATGAAAAACATTGTTTTTGAGAGCATCAACACATTAATTTGAGGATCACAAGCTCCCACAAACACACTGTAGGGTAATGAGATAAATGTACATTAATTTCTAATAACAAATTTGACTTTTTGGGACTTAGAATAAGAATTTAGACTGCTCACTTTCAGAAGACATCTCCTCTTCTCTCCACATCTCCACTCAAGAACTGCATGTGTGTGAGTGAATGTGAGTGTGTGTTGCCCTGTGAAGGACTGGCGCTCCCTCTAGGGTGTATTCTGAGCCATGGGAATGTGACGAAAGTAATTAGTCCCTGGTATTATTCTGACATTTCACTATCTTAAAATATAATAGAGATGCTAGCTGACCTAAGAAAGGGAAGGTGTACTAGGTTTACATTTGTATTCATTCATTCATTCATTCATTATCTGCAACCGCTTATCCAGTTCAGGGTCACGGTGGGTCCAGAGCCTACCTGGAATCATTGGGCACAAGGTGTGAATACACCCTGGAGGGGATGCCAGTCCTTCACAGGGCAACACACACACTCACACATTTGCTCACACACTCACACCTACGGACACTTTTTGAGTCGCCAATCCACCTACTAATGTGTGTTTTTGGACTGTGGGACGAAACCAGAGCACCCGGAGGAAACCCACACAGACACGGGGAGAACACACCTCACAGTCAGTCACCCGGAGTGGGACTCAAACCCACAACCTCCAGGTCCCTGGAGCTGTGTGACTGCAACCCTACCTGCTGCGCCACCGTGTGTGTGTGTGTGTGTGTGTGTGTGTGTGTGTGTGTGTGTGTGTGTGTGTGTGTGTGTGTGTGTGTGTGTGTGTGTGTGTGTGTGTGTGTGTGTGTGTGTGTGTGTGTGTGTGTGTTCACTACCATGGGGTTAAAAGTGGTAGGCACATTTCATTGAACCTTGTAAAATGACAAATAAGAAATAAGGGCACTGCATTAGATGATGACACAGCAACAGGCAATCAGATATTTTCTTCTTGAGCAGTTGGTTTGTAGACATATATTCCATGCATTTACGGAATGATGGGGAGACAAGATAAAACAAAATGAATGGGTCTTGTTCTTTACATTGACTTGAATGTGTTTCTTTAGAGATGTTTTAGATAGAGATTCACAATGCTTACCATAATGAAAAAGTAAAATTTTTTGTAAAAGACTAATATAGAAATAAAAGCCAGTGGGTGAAAATGCTCATTACATTTAGCATTACACTGTTCAAAATAACATATCTACATTGAATAGATAATGAACAAGAGCAGTAACCTCTGAGCAGTAACTTTTTCTAAGCCAAACCGAGATTCCAGTTTGTTTCCTGTGTGGCACTCTGGCCTTACCAACACATTATCAAGGTAGCTGGAATGTGTGCAAAGTAGGGCATACAGCATTATTCTAGGAATATCTTATATCAGTCACCAAAGGGTCTTCTATACCCTGCCTGAGCATCCCTTCAATTCAGTAAAGGTGTCAACAAATCTGCATAAAATTTGTGTCTTTACAGTCTTTACAATTATGTACCTATGAATGCTGCACTACAATGACTGGGAGTGTATAAGGGGATTCGTTACACGATACCACACCCTCAACTCTCTGTAAACAGATCTGGACCCATATTTATGCAAGTACACAAAGGCAGATTAAACTATGAAAAACAGACATGATGACAGCAGAGATATTAGGAGACAGCGCAAAGATGTAAGAGAAGAAATAAGAGAACTGTGATTCTCTGTGCCTCATTGCTGCTAACTCAGGGCTAGGGTGATGCTTATTCTAAATGAATGAAAATGGACATTCTGAAAAGAGCTTTTTAAAATATATATGTGTGTGTGTGTGTGTGTGAGAGAGAGAGAGAGAGAGAGATAAATACCTGTAGCCTGAGACTGGCTTGTGGTTGAAGTTGTTGAGCCAGCAGGGTCTCACACACCACACATGAGCTTGTGTTCACTGGGACAATGCTTTTACACTGGACACACAGGATCATCTGTCCCAACACACACACAAACAATTAGTGACCATTAAAAACTGATGGACAATTTTCCCATGTTTTGTGTTTTCAAATTTATTTGGATTCTCTGGGGCAGCTGTAAATGTGCTCCAGGCAAACAGGCTTAATGCTAAGTGTCAGCTAGAGTGGTTTAGGATCAAATATTCAACATCAGAATATGAAACAAAGACTTCCTAGAAGAACAGAAGCTTTAGTTACAGCTTTAGCTACAGCTATGTTTGTAGCTGAATCCAGTGTAATTTGAAACAGCCCTTACCTGTCCACCCTCAGTGGGGGGCAGTCTCTGTCCCGGGATGGGGGGCACAGGAGCTCCACAGTGCAGACAGAACTGAGCGAAGGGGTCAGCAGGGCGATGATTCAAACACTTAGAGCACCTGCAGCCCAAGAGATTCAAAACCAAAATCACATAGATGATAGATAATTACATAGAACATGTAAACAAATCATGTACATAAAATAATTATATGTTGAATTATTAAATTGCATCTATATTATATTTTTTAATCACATTTATTACTTTTCTTATTATTTTTCTATATTTTTAAAAATTAAGTTTAAGTTTAAAGGGCGGCACGGTGGCGCAACAGGTAGTGTCGCTGTCACAGAGCTACTGGGGCTGTGGGATCGAGTCCTGCTCCAGGTGACTGAGCGAGTGAGGAGTTTGGTGTGTTCTCCCCCTGTTCGCGTGGGTTTCCTCCGGGTGCTCCAGTTTCCTCCCACGGTCCAAAAACACACGTTGGTTGGTGAAAATGCGACTCAAAAGTGTCCATAGGTGTGAATGTGTGAGTGGGTATCGCCCTGTAAAGGACTGACGCCCCCGCCAGGGTGTGTTCCTGCCTTGTGCCCAGTGATTCCACGCATGCTCCAAACTCACTATGACCCTTAATAGGATAAACGGTTACAGACAATGAATGAATGAATTTAATTTTAATAATGGTATTAATTCCAAATGTTTGTAGTCACCACTAAAAGTGAGTGAATTTAGCTACAATGTGTCCCCATTTTACAAACAAATGTTCAATTGTGTGTCCACACAAACTGGGAGTACTGGGAATACACTAGGAGGCTGTGAGCAGCTGCATGTGCCAGGCGCTGGCTAGTGGAGCAGTGAAACTGTTCTATGGAGTGGAGGAGTTCCATCTAATACAGTTGGGATGAGTTGGAATGGTGTTTGTGATCAACAACGAATCGCTGAAACCTGATTTCATAAACATCAATACCTGATCTCATACATTTATGTAAGGCTGAAAACAATCAAATATTTGCAGCAAAGGGTGATAGAATTAATACCCAGAAATTCTATAGAAATGTTCAATAAGCATTTCTACAGAAAGTTTTAGCCATAGAGTGTGCCTTGTTCAGTTTTTTTTTTTCAGTTCTCTCTCACCTTAGGAAATCTGTTGCTCTCTGGATACGAGACATCTGTGTGCTGTTAAGGTTTTTAAACACACTGTTCACCGTAGATGATCTCTGAAAAAGGATACAACAGAATAAGTATCATACACTTCTGTAATCATATTAAAATTATACACACATAAAACTATAAAAGACCCATATATGATATTCACTGTAATCTACTTAAGAGTTTCAGTGTTTCAAATCAAAATACTCATTATTTTACATTATTCTTACATTTTGCTACTTTAAACCGTCATGAGATCTGTTCTTCTCATATATTCAGCATAAATGTGTGGAGCCCAACTGCTGTAGGTTGGATAGATTAGTATATCATCACTGTCCAATGAAAAACCAATGTATCTCAGAAAATATCAAGTTTACAGAATAAGGAAAAAAACCTTCTTAATTTTCAATGGAAGTCAATGCAAAATTAATTTTCCAAGTAATTTTGGAACATTTCTATTGGTCCATTCATCATGAAATTTCTACACGATATGGAGGGCAGCTACTATATATTTTTTCTTATTTTTTTAAATACACACAATGTAGCAGCTTAGTTTCCAAATATGGACTGCATTGTCTGTGTGAGGTAAAGTTATAAATTATTCTGCATACTACATTAAACTCTCAAAAAAGATGGATGAAGCTGTCTGCCCTCACCCTTAATAAAATATGTTCCATGATCTATGCTGTGTGTCTATTTCTAAAGCATGAATAAAGCATCCATTTTGTCTTTTAAAATCATTGTTTAAAAAGATTTTACATTCTGCATTTTAACAATTTTTGTGTACTGTTGTATTCTATAAACATTAACCTGTGTGTGTCTGGAAGGGAGGGCTGCAGTTGATGTTTGTAAACGCTGGGTCAAGAAATGTAGGCCTTTTCCAGAATGTAGGGATCCAGTCGCAGGGATATCAAAAACATCCAAAACACACATACACACACGTTAATTTGTTTCTCCCAATTTGCAGTAAGCTGCTGGCCTGGTCTCCCTTTAGCCACACAATACTACGATGCTGGGAGAGTGAAAACAACACATGCTTCCCCTACAGGCATTTTTCTTTTGACCCCTGTGGAAAAGTAAATAAATCGTGTGGGACAAACCTTACCTAAAAGCTTCCCAGAAACATCCCCAGCACCATTCAGAAAAGCACTGTGATCCTTTGGATTTGAATGAAAATGTGGAAAGCACAGTTAAAAATTTACATTAATTGAAAAAAGCATTACTGCCTATGTCAACAGAAAATACTGGACTGCATTATGAAAATACTTAAGAAGTCTATTACAATCATTTATTCATTCATTCATTATCTGTAACCGCTTATCCAGTTCAGGGTCGTGGTGGGTCCAGAGCCTACCTGGAATCATTGGGCGCAAGGCAGGAATACACCCTGGAGGGGGCGCAAGTCCTTCACAGGGCAACACAGACACACACACATTCACTAACACACTACGAACCCTGGAGCTGTGTGACTGCGACACTACCTGCTGCGCCACCGTGCCGCCCTCTATTATAATCAATTACACGTAATTAATTTTAAAGCTTATAATTTTTGTTATCTTTTTAATTTGGAAGGATATAAATTTAGGCACCACTACTCCAAATAAATACCCAAATAACAATATCACATCACAAAAATAATTCATTTTATAGTTTACAATTTTTGTTTTCTTTTAATACTTAAGTTTCAATAATGTTTTTAAATATGGTGAAATGCATTATCTATTTAAATCTAATTCATGGTTAATTAAAAGAAACAGCTAATGTTCATAGCTGCAATATTTTACTCAAATATTATTTATATATATTTATATATTTTACATTATAGCATCAATCGTGATTATTATTTTTTATTATATAACATCAATCGTGATTATTATTTTTTATATTATAACATCAATCGTGATTATATATCGTGTAGCCATTTTTACACAGATTAGCGGTATTAATAATTGATTAAATTTAGTCAAATCAAATATTGCCCTATTTGTGAAAAATTTACATTAAGATAAAAAAGAAAGCATATGTACATATGTGGAGTCAATATGCTCTGTGTTTAAAACAGAGTAATCCTGTTCATCCTGGTTTTCCTCTGAGTTTTCTGGCAGCTCTGATGGAACCTGCTCCACAATGAAGACTTTAGTAACCACAGCACTCTGTCGGCCATCGCTAAAACAGAAGAGAGAGACGTGTCTTTCAATCTGATGCTCCAGCAATTTATAAAGCACCTAAACAAAAGAGTGCCAAAACATTATTGCATATTTTACTTTTATTCCACAATGTTTAACAACGTTTTATTTAAGCAAATACTTATAATAAATTGAAAGGAGTATGAAAAGTGAAGTACAATCTTTATATGGTGCTGTTTGCTGCAGTACCTGGTGACCGCTATGGCTCTGACAGAAACTTTCCCACTGGGTAAGCGAATGGCCTCAGTGTAAGTCATAGTACTGCTCCCAAATCCAGGCCTTTTCAATACCTCTGGCTTAGTACCATCCAGAGTAAAGAAAATACTCACATCTGGCGTGTCTAAAATAAGACCAGAACTTAGTCAGAATGTTTAAAATGGGACAATTGGTTACGCTACTTTCAAGATAGGTGGTAGTTTCCTCCAAGGTCAAAATCATTCTCCGCACTTGATTGTGTTCAAGTTAAAAAAACAAACAAAAAAAAAAAACAACAACAAAAAAAACAAGATTCTCTCCAGATTTTTTGCCATATCATGTAGATTTTAGCATTTCTACAGATGTTTTTGAACAGAAATACAGCAAAACAACATTGCCTATGTTTGAAAACTATAAATTAATCATTATTTGATATATTACTGTTGATGGACTGTTCCGCCAAAAAGTGTTTATATCACAACTTGACCTGTTTGTGCTACATTGAAAATTTGGATGTATAAGATTCAGCTTCTGAATTCAGAAGGTGTTCGTGTGGTGCCTTCTAGTGGGAAACACATTTTTCCTATAAAACCGACACCAATTAAATGCAGCATTAGACCCAATAAATTTAAAGGTGTTGCAAACCACTCAGAAAAACAGTTGTTAATAACATTCTTTTATGTATTTCCTCACTGCATTCAGTAGCCACATCAACATTTAAGAATGAAATCGTGTAACATTTAGGCAAATGTGGCATTAGGAGTCCTGCCCAGGGAGGTGATATTTTTTGTTTAATTACTTGTATCATATCTACTGCTGATTACTGGAAATTTGTTTACTCACAAGTCCAGCTCTGTGTTTTGATGCTCTAGTCATAACTAGTTCTATAATAAGTATCTGGCCTCTTATTAAGGTGGCCCTTGGTTACCCTGCTACCTACCACATACAGCAATAGGATGGTACAGTGAATTAACACTCACCTGATTTGATTTCAACTGGCGTGGTTGTATCTATCTCATGCTTGGCTTTACCAGGAGGAGGCACTCTTATAGGAATGATAAATGGAGCCACCACTGAGCCAGCAGTCATTCTCAGAGGCTAATGTCATCCAAATCTGGAACTGGACTACTAATACCCTAGGGTATAGTACCTTTACTATAATACCTTTCTCAAACAGAAAAGATCATTATTGAATAATATAGATCTACAAAACATTGAGCTAGAAATGCACATTTTCTATAATTCTAGTGGATGATTAATTGAGCTGGAAGGATTGCTGCTCAATTTCATTGTACTATCCACAGTGACAATAAAGGAATCTTGAATGATTATTAAAAAGCATGAGATGTGAAACTGATTCACACATCACTGCAAAAACAATATATATTTAATTATAATTATTATTTTTTTATCATTCCAAACCAAGTGTGGTTATGTTATTGTAAAGGACACTTGATATATACCTTCTGAATTACATACACAAAATCAGCTGATATCAGAGTAAGTCAAATGATAAATCATTTGAGCCCCTGACAGGCTAGGGGTACTACTTTGAAAGAGAAAAAAATTAACCCTCACTTAAAAAAATATTTTGCGTTTTAAATGAATAAATATATTTGCTGTTGAAACCATTTATAAATCTATAACCCTGACCAAGCTGGGGTTCTATACCCTTATTTAATATTTCCATCCAATTTATGTCAAACACTGGCAAAATATTTCTCCTTTTTCTAACATTTGTCATTTCACAGAACTGGAGGATATTCCATAAGGAAGATTTTTCAGTGTGCCAAATAATGTTAGCCTAAAGTTGAGGATTTTGCTGTGTGGAAAACACCCTGCTGATCAAGAAATATGCAAAACTAGAGCAAGACTTGCAACAAACACTTTGCTTTATAAAATGGAATAAGAATCAATATCAAATTGTTGCATATTTGTGTATATTTGTTGCATATATGTGCAATCTTAAAACAGTGGCACAGACACCCAACCAGCAGAGAATGGGAGTATTCCACAAAGCAGGATTTATTAGATAGTTAAAGTAAGTCCAAAATAAAGAATTTTCCTACTGGAAAAGCTTGACTTTGGGCTTCAGTTATCTATCTAAACCGAACACTCCTGCTTTATGGAAAACTCTTTTTCAATCCAATAGCCATTTGGTACAATCTATGTATTTTGGAAAAAAGCCTTAAGTTCGTAACTCACAGAGTGCTCTACATAGGGATTGATCTGGTTGAGATACAGCCTAAATATTTAATTTCTATATTAAACAGTAGTCAGTTTTTTAATGTTACTATAAATTTACCTCTAACCGCGTATCCAGCCACGCCGCAATGACAACACAACCGCAGAGCAAAGCGCGCCCATAGCAACCGTCTGAGCCAACGGCAAGAGGCCTCTGCTCGTATGCGTTGTAATAATGGGCTTTTTTAAGCTTGAAAACTAAATAAAACACGCAAAAGCACATTAATTATGTGAACTATTATTATACCTAATGCAATGAACATATTAGGATAGCATTACATTAAATATATAAACTAGCACTTCCAATAAATATACTGACGAATTAAGGACGAATCGGTCGATTCACAAACGGCTCCTTACTCGCTAGATACTTAGTGTCCTACGTAGGGATAGAAACAATAGCTCATACACCCAAATGCTGCGTACTATGTATGAAAAATGGCTTTGGCACATGCGCATTGGAAAAAAACACAGCACTCGGCGTAGAATTTCACAACTTCCATAGTGCACTGTGTAGGGTACGAGGAGGCATTTGGGATTCGGCCGTATTTTTTAGTCTTTATTGCCATGCGTTGCCCTATTGTAATAAATTGTACTTATTATGTGCAACGAGTATAAAAATATGAAATAATTTACAAACATTGATGCATTTTCTAAAGGGTAAAAAGTAGGAATGAGCTTAGAAACAACAATATTTAAATGTTTTAAATTTGCTAAGATGGATAATACATGTTGGATATGTCGTAGGTTCATATAAATTACTGTTTAAAAATTGGAAGTCTGTTATGAGCACAAACGTGGACGTTTTAAGCCCAGTTTTGATCAGGCGCTCTATGGGGCACCACACGCTTTCAGAGGAAAGGACTCTAGGACGCAGCACTTAATGAATATGCTGCTGTGTTGATAATGATGTTTGGAGTGACAAGACTCTTTAATATACCATTTAAACAGTAGAAAGCCTACTGATATTTATTTCAGAAAAGAGCAATGGCGGACGTTAAAGTCAAAAAGGAGTCCACGGATCCTGTGGATATTGAAAACAGGTAAGAATACGATGTTGGCTTTGCAGATACTTTAATTCTTTTTTTTTAAAATGCAGTGTTACACTTTAAAAATACTCTTAAAACATACCTCTCAGACTAATAGACTTAAAATGTGTTATAAACATGTTAATACGCTGTAAGTTCCAGAGAGAGGCTGAGGTCGTTCGGCCATTAGTGTGCTGTTACTTTTAATAATTATATTTTCTATGTCAAAAATGTCCGCATAATTATACTATAAGATGGAAACAAAGTCACCCAACGTTTTTGTTGTTGTGAAGTGTCCCGTTGTAAAGAAATCTGCTGAGTCAGAATTGTTTGTAGCGGCAGTGATAGGAGCCAGACCTCGGAAATGGTTGCAAATACGCATCCTTAGTTTTGAGAGAATGTATATGCCTTAAAGTCCCCTTCCTGTCATCGATTATACCCCTACAAGTATCTCTGTTTATTCAAATTACGTATATGCGATAAAAAATGTTAACACTGTTAATAAATATAAAGACTGGTAGTCTTTAAACATAATTTCAAGTTTGTAATGCATACATACAGTGTAGTCTAAGGCCAAATATTACCCAATGTTTCATAAATTACTTTATCATTGTAAATATTATCTATACAGATGAAATGGCAGACCTCTGTCTGGACCTCGACTGAGCCATGAGTCTATCCAGATCAGTCACCAACTTATCAGATAGCAATAGTACAAAATATCAGATAACAATATTACAAAATATCAGATAGCAATAGTACAAAAAACAAACCACCACACATTCCTTCTCTCTTCAGCTGAATCTGAAGACACACTAGTCTGAGAGTTTAAGTACAGAGCATGGAGTGTTTTGTTTAGTATTATACACCACAAAATGTAACTAGAAATGGCCAGAAGATGGAGTGTTTAATGTATTTGTAGTGACTAACTATTCAGGAGTGTTATGGCATGTGGGAAGAAAAGTCTCTGTAGCCTGGTGGTCCTGATCCGTATTTGGCTAAAGTGAGAAAAGATGCTGAAACAGGGAAATAAGGTCAATAATGTTTGATAAATGAATGAAAATAATTCTTTTTATATTTATAAAGCTATTTCTTTGTTAGTTGTTTTTTTTAAATACTGTGTTAAAGTGTACACTGCTAGACAGCCGTGTTTGTGGTCTGTGCTTTTGTGATTTTGTTGTACATATTTAATTCTGTGTTTTCTTGGTTTTGTCTTTGTGACATTCCTACTTCGACAACAAGATTGTTTTGCCCCTTAAGTTTTCCACACTTAAAGCACGACACCTTTCACATGTACAGTAATTACAATAGAACAAATTTTTTAATTATGAGTGTAACAACTCAAATGTGCAATACTCATACTGCTGTATACAGTATATCCGTATTTATTATTATAGATGTGTACATATTTGTAAAAAATTCCTTTTGTGTTAAATTTTTATTAGAGTGTTTATTCTTTTACAACTGGCTGCTACTGTAATAACTGCAATTTCCCCCTGGGATCAATAAAGTATTTCTGATTCTGATTCTGATTCTGATTTTTGGTTATTGACGTTAGATTTATTTTTGTAAAGGTTTTTGTAACTGTGTACATATTTTTTTTCACCAGAGCAGGGATGGCTGCCGTTATCCATTCCGTGTTTCCATTTGTCCTTTTCATCTACATTCTTGTCCACATTTTCATCTCTGTTACAGTTATTAATTTCCCATACATTAATCATAACACACACCTCATTCTGTTACGGCTCAACCCTAGACTGTGTCTTTGCAGCAGACATCAGGTTAAGCTAATCCAGTAAATACAGTAAAATTTTCTCTCAACTGAGCCAATCAAAATTGGACAGACAATTTTGCAGCTACTTCTAAACAATTTTAAATACGTACAATTTTTTAAAATGTATTTATTAAAAAAACTTTTGTGACCCATGTTGAGAAAAAGTTTGATTTCATTATGGTTCAGCCATTTAAACTATTTCAAACTTTTCTGTGTTAAGGGTAAAGGAGCTGTGTCAGCAGTTCCCACATGGGATTACTGACCAGGTCATTCAGAACGACATGCCTCATGTGGAGGCTCAGCAGCGAGCCATGGCAATCAACCGTCTGCTGTCTGTGGTAAGATACATTTTGTTCACTAACAAACTGATAACAAAGATCTTCAGTCACGGGAGCACTAGTGAGGTCTATAACTGACTAGGGTCCTGGAGTTGTGGATTCAAGCCTCATTTTTATTTAAAGATTAACTATTTATTGACGATTCAGTCCTCACTTTGAGTGACAGTCTGTGAAGAGTTTGGTCAAGTCAGGTCAAATCTATTTGTATAATTCTTTTTACAGCCTGAGGTTGTCAAAAAAACTAGCTTTACAGACATTGAGGATTAAAGCAAAAATCTAAATTAATAACACCAGGTGAGCAAGCCAAATGCATCAGTGGCAAGTAACAACTGCTGGAAGCTGGAGGAAGAAACCATGGGAGGATCCAAGACTCACAAAAAAGAACTGTCCTCCTCTGGTCAAGTAAAGTTTAAAACATAGAGTTTTAATAAAAAAAAGTCTGTATAGGTTAGGTTTAATAAAAGTCTGCGCTTAACCATTCCCATCAAATATTAGGAGCAGCTGCATGGGGATGAAGTGCACATATGTTGAGTGAAGGCATGGTGTATAACAGATGCTGAAAATGTAGAGCAGATAAACCAGAGCATGTGAGGTTGGTGTGTTTCTCACGTGTCTACCTGGGATTCCTCCCACTATGTTGGTAGGTGAATTGGTTGTGTAAAATGCAATGATGGGCTGATTTTGTTTTGATACAGATACAGATTCTGATACAATAGCTCTTTTTACTTTAATATTATCATTATTGTTGTTAACTATATTGTTGAAAAACTATACACACAGTGCATTGCATTTAAATGCATTCCAAGGGAATTTATTTACTTTACACTCACACTATTGTCTTTTTTCCTTCTTTTCGGCCATATCAAAATCATTTTAAAGAAACATTGGTTACAGTGCAACCTTCAGGTTAACATCAAAGCCCATATGTTTATCCTCTTGTTGTCATGTCAGTGCTTTGTGTTTTCTGGATGGCATTTTATACCTGGGTATACTCCAGATTATACCATGCTCGCTCAGGCCTCATCCACACATCCAGATACTTTTATAAAACATTAATAAATTTAACTTAATTTCTCAAAAAATCACTGTCAACACTAACAGCATTTTCTAAAATATCCAAATATACTCTAAACTGCACAACAACTGAAAAATGTTATTCTCTTATCTCTCTCTCCTAATAGTAAATGTCCTTCCTTAAATCTTCAATAGAACACAATAGAACCAACATAATAATGAATTTTACACTATGAAATTTTATAAATTTAACTCTGTCCTTATTATTCTACAAATTGCAAAATAAAGAACATGTCCAGCATTGTAAGAAACTGTAAGAGATTGGTGGATGTGTTAGAAAAATTACCCTGCATTATGCAAACATAAATCATATATATGCTTATGCCCTATCCAACTTTTCTGTGCTCAGGGCCAACTAGATCTTCTCCGGAGCAGCAATGGTTTGTTGTACAGACTTAAAGATGCCCAGTCAGCAAGGTAAGGGCCTTTCAGTTATTGAAAGGCTGCCAGTAATATCTGCAATATTATATATAATGTCTGGAAACTCTTTATATGTTGTCAGTAAAATGAAGGGCTCAGACAACCAAGAGAAGCTTGTTTACCAGATCATTGAAGATGCTGGTAATAAAGGTAAATGAATGCTTGTTCATCTTTGGCTTCTTTGCAGGCAATTTTTCCAGGCAAGCAAAATTTTTCTGAACTCCTAATGTTCTTTTAATATGTTTAATGACTGTTTGTCCTTAAACATATTAAAAGAATGAATCCATTGTGAGTGGGGGCTTTTTATTGAGTAAGCCTTATTGGCAAAACAGAAAGGCATTAATAAAGACAGGCATACAAAATCTAATTTCGATTCCTTGCACCCCACCTGTAATACCTACGCGCCACACAGTTTGAGAAACGCTGGGTTATGTTGACTTATTTTTGCTGGTTCAGATTACTTAAAGGTACACTAGGTAGTTTTTTTTTTTACCTTAAAATTGCATGGTTAAATTTGTGATAATACACTGACATGTAATAGTAAGAACAGAGCAACTGCCGTTGCTACTCTGGGCTCAGCAGTGCAGAAACTGCACTATATAACTTGGAGGCTAATGTTGGATTTACATTTATGGCATTTTGTTGACGCACGCATCCAGCGAGTCTTGCAAGGAGACTTGAATTACAGTGGTGGGCAAATGCAGTGTTAGGAGTCTTGCTCAAGGACTGTTATGGTATTTTTCTTTAGTTGGTTTCCTACCTTCCCCTAAAAGATATATAGTGCAGTTTCAGCAGTGCTAAGCCTGGAATAGCCCCATGAGAGGTTCTGTTCTCTTTATTTCAGGTCAGTGAACCATCACAAATTACAAGCTGTAATTTTAAGGAAAAAGTACTACCTAGTGTTCCTTTAAGTAATACCAAAATTGCTACAAATCTAACCAACTCAAATTACAAATGAGTTTCTCTGGTAATTGAAACAATGAATAAAAATATTTAAGACAAGTTAAACAGCCACATACAAACAGTCATTTTTCCACCTTAATCATACTGTTTCTCTTTAAAAGACACAGAGCTTTTGAACATAAACAAGAAGAGAGAAAGGCATTTCACCACAATTGAAAACATCCTGTTTAATTGCTTGAAGGCTGTTGGCCAGTCATCTCAGTTCTTGCCAAGACATTAATAGAGACAACCATGTTTGGTCAAGTTCAAGTTGCAGGCCAGAGATGATCAAATTTAAAGCCATTTGGTTCCAAAAGATCATAAATGTATCTATTGATATCTGAATAAGTAGTGTGTTGTGTAATTAGACCTTTTGTTATTATTTCAAATGTTTTGTTCATTTAAATTTGAAATATGGTCAGAATCTTTCAAAATTTTATTTCATACTTTTACATACACAATGCCACCTTAAAAGCCTTAAAGAATGCATGCGCTCCCATTTACAGGAATCTGGAGCAGGGATATCCGGTATAAGAGCAACCTTCCTCTGACTGAAATTAACAAAATCTTGAAGAACCTTGAGAGCAAAAAGCTCATCAAAGCTGTGAAGTCTGTTGCAGTGAGTTACGGCTTTACTGAAACCAAAGTATTAAGTAAACTTTCAAGACACTTCTTTCTAACTGACCTTTGGCTTTTGTGTTTAGGCCTCGAAAAAGAAGGTATATATGTTGTATAACCTGCAGCCTGACCGCTCAGTCACTGGAGGAGCATGGTACAGTGATCAGGATTTTGAGTCTGAGTTTGTGGAGGTTCTCAATCAGCAGTGCTTTAAATTTTTACAAAGCAAGGTAAGCAAAGTCTAATTCGGTAAATTCAACATGACTGATTTTAAGATTAGCTGATAGTTGTTGCACAAAGCCAAGCTTTTACTAGTATGGCCTATGGAGTAGCATCATTTGATCCATACAGCAGGGGTTCAATTTCCCACATGTTTAAGACCGACCACATTAATTTGTATAGCACAACACTGCATTACATATCATTGTAGCATCATCGTCATCACAATGTGCACATGCTCAATAGTCGTGGAGCATAGTGTGGATAGGGCTGGCATTGCTTTAATATCATTATCTCAGTTATTCTTTTGTTTTACCAAGAAACTGAAGACAGGCAGTCACAGACAGAGCAAATAAGGGTTGGGGTTATGGGAAAATGCAAAGAAAACCTGAGATACATACAGCATGTCTGACAGAGAAAGCAAGATTGTGCAACCACACTTGCTGTTTTCATTTAAATAATTTGCATATAGCTGTCCACATTGTCCATGTGATATCTTGCACACACAGATTATATCTGCCAATTGTCATTTATTTTACTCCAGTCATCGATACACAGAGTTTATTAGTTGCTGTGAGTGACACACAGCTGTCTAGCTGTATAACTGCACTTTTAATTGTATAATTTTGTTTTGTTTAAGTTTGCTTCTTAAAGAGGTTTCAATTATTGAAAGTTATTGAAAATATTGACACTTTCTTAGAGTAATGTTTTAACCATGAGTACAAAAATGTTGCTTTCTGTATGCCTTCTAGACACCATCTTCTTCATTCACAGATGGAGTAGTCCTAATATAAAATGATTACAATGAAAATGTTGACACTGCTCGATTAATACAAATATTTACTCATTTAATTTACAAATAGTTCCAAGCAAATGTAATGAATGAAATAGTAAATCTGAGAGTGAATGGAAATGCGACATTTCAAATTTCATAACATAAGACAATGTTTTTTAATCAAGGGAGAGGACTCCAGACTTTAAAAAGCATGAACTGAAATGAGAATATTACCTTATTCTTGCTCCATAGAGAAGTTACATTGCCTTTTTTTGTAATGTGCAAATATTCTGACATAATGGACAGCGCCTATGTTGATAACAGCAGTGAAAATTTGTTCATATGTGTATTCCAGGCAGAGGCAGCGAGAGACAGTAAACAGAGTCCCATGGTGCAGAGGAACAGCTCATTTGCCACATCACATGAAGTGTGGAAGTACATCTGCGAGCTTGGCATTAGCAAAGCAAGTCTCAATCATGGGCTGTTACTTTAGGCACTTTATTTTCAGCAGCTTGACATTTAATATTGACTAACATTTCTTTGAATGCACGTTGGTATATGTTCAGCTGAAGTGAGCTGCTTTGTTTTGAATAAAATCTTGAGTTTAATTGGACACTGTATTTAGACAGTAAGAAACAAAAAGCCACAGAAGTGGTGCAGTGCTTCAAGTATTGGCCTTACCACCAGGAGAGCACATGTTTGAATCTAGGTGGTGTCTCAGCTTTCCAAGTGTAGGGAGTCCTAAGCCTCTTTCACACCTGAATCTCTAGAGAAACTCCAGGTTATTGTGTGTCTGCACATGATGCACACATATTTTCATGGCACTCACCTCGATAAAGACACTGCCCTACTCGGTGATGAAAATCCTCCATCTAGTTTATGTTAAAATGGGTCAGCGTCTGTGCAGCACATGCACGTAATTTTCCCTGAACATTAGCGTCTGTGCTCGCACATGCGCCGACTCCAAATTTACACAGTCTACTAGGGGTCTTGTTGGATAACGTCCAAAGCAAATTTTGTGCGTGTTTGCGTTTTCACATACAACTACTCTGGGCAAATTCTGGAACAGTTACAGTGTATGTGTGAAAGGGTCTCTAGGGTGACCAATTGGCTAAATATGACTGAAATGAATTTATATAATTGTAGAGGGCTAATAATTGTGCAGACAATTTGGCAAAAGTTTAGGATAAAGAAAGTTTTAAAGAAAGTTTAATTGCCATATTAAAAGGGGTAAAAAAAAATATTTGCAAATATGTTAAAGCATCACTAGGCCTTAATTTTACCTCAAAATTACAGCTTATAAATCACTGTAATGTTTAATTGATCTGTAATAGTGAGAACTAATGTCATTATAACTCCTTGCTCAGCACTCCAGAAACTGCACTTCCTCTGATTTCAGGACAGCACTGTAAGAGTAAATTAAACACTTGAACTATAGGGGGAGTCCAGGAGTAAATATAGCAAATCTTATGTAGTGTTGCTTTAATAAAAAAATGACAGATCATATAGAAACTGCCAGTGTGAAATAAATTTGTTCACTTTCATTATTTCTCACAGCTGGTGATGTTCACAATTCCTTGAATTCTGCAACCACCATTTAACTTCATTTCTAAATGTTCAGAGATACAGCTTTTTGCTCTTATCTAAGTACAGAGAAATGCATCAAAATTAAGGCCTAAGATACAATATTGATGCTGCCAAAAAAAATACAGTAATCCCTCGCTACTTCGTGGTTCATCTTTCGCGGATTCGCTACTTAGCGGGTTTTTTCAAGGGGGTTTATGGCCGCTATATCGCCTAAAAAATTTCATTTTCTTATGGTGTGTAAATTAAAAGTATTTTTTAAATTATTATTATTGTGTATTAGACTAGGCCTGTAGGTGACAAAATATATAATTTACAAGTATTTCTTACATACAGTACATGTATTGTTCATGTCCACATCCGAGTGAAATTTACTTACGCTAAATCACAGCTTAGGATTTACTCTATTAAAGAAACTGGTAGGATATCACATGTAGTTCCAGCTGAAAAACATTATAGAATGACTGTTTAATGCAAAGGGTGGGTTGTTAAAAGTACAGGGAGGGTTTTAAAAGTCCAAATACTCGTTAAATACATAAAAAATATATATATCTTTCCTCTACTTCGCAGAAATTAGTTTTTCGTGTGTGGTCTTGGAACACATCCCCAGTGAAAAACGAGGGATCACTGTATTATTAATAGTGGAATGTTGGAATATCTTGTCCCTACATATTCCTTCCTGTTATGAACATGTGCGGAATTTGCTAATCTGTAATGTTGTGGAGGTGTATGAAGGGGTTAAACAATGCTCATGTGTGCAGGTGGATCTGTCCATGGAGGACATAGAGACTATCTTGAACACACTAATTTATGATGGAAAGGTGGAGATGACCATCATTGCAGCTAAAGAGGGGACAGTGGGATGTGTGGATGGTCAGATGAAGCTCTACAGAGGAGTGTACCCCATCATCCAGCCAACAGGCCTGGTTAAAACTCCCTGTGGCCTCTGTCCGGTAAATACTACAGTTATCCCACAACCAGTGAATTCAGTGATGTTCGCACTCCAGACACGCTGACCCAGAGTAACTGTACTCTTAATGATGATTAGGCATACTCGAATTCTGAGAAGTCCAGTTGCTTAAATGTCCTCCCAGCAAAGGTCCAAAACTTGAGATGTGTGCTTTGTCTCATAGTGCTGCTTGAAATTGTTGCTTTTAATTAATGACACGTCTTATGATTTTTATTATTATTATTATTATTATTTTTTACAAACTTGGGACAGGTGCCTGTTTATCACTGTGTTGCATCACTTTTTCTTTTAACAACTGACTTTTAAAACTTGGTGTCATAAGTGGAATTATTGTTTTTTGTTTTGTAATGCTGTATGAATCTATGCAGAATGTGAATATCTTTCTGAAATGAGCAAGGCATTCCTTTTAAAAAGGAATTCCTTTAAAATTGTGCCTTCACAATTGTACAAGATGTGCTTATTTTATTTTACTTTTTAAACATTATACAGCATTAGCTGTCTGTTGTTGCCCCATTTCCATTTTTTTTTTTGTTTATGCATGTTACTGGCATCAATTTGAAAATATAATTGCATATAATTGCCAAGAAACTCAAGTGATGTCAGGTCTGCCACAGATCCAGAGTTAGTGGTATGTTTACACCACTCACTTCAGTAAAGACATGGCCCTACTCAGTGATGAAATTCCTCCATCCAGATTGCGTTAAAATGACAACAGAGGAACACATTTCTTGAAACGCCCATAACCCATTATTGACCCGTTTTTGCCTAAGATCTCAGAATTAATCAGTGAGCAGCAAACTAACAAAAGCAAAAAGAGGGAACTTGGTAATGGGTAGAATAATAATGCTGTCTTTCAACTGCTCTTTTTGCAATTAGAAAAAAACGACTCTTTAGTTTTTCATTTTTTTTCTGTTAATTTTTGGCCCAGACATTGTATCTGCTGAAAGCGAAAGCTATAACATCATGATTTTCTGTTTTTCTTCCAGGTGTTTGATGACTGTCACGAAGGTGGAGAAATCTCACCCTCCACCTGTGTGTACATGGCTGAGTGGCTGGATTTCTGACCTATAGCTGTGGGCAATATATATATTTTTTTTTCTTCCCCCCCCCCCCCCCCCCTCTGTGGAGAAAGTGCCATGTGTTCTGCAACGATTTGACGCAATAAAAAGTTTTATTTATATTCTATCTGTGTTAGATGAAAATAAAATTTAAATGTATGTTCCTGAGGCTAAGTGTTTTTTGTTTTTTTTTGCCTGTTAAACACACCAATAACAGTTGAAAATCAGTTGTACAATTTGTGCCATCAAAAGCATGACAATATATATTTTTTTCTTCCCTAATTGTTTTTCCTACTAGTGATTTCCAACTTGCTGTTCTGGGCAAAGCTGGTACAACATGCCAATTGTTAGCACCCAACTTCTCAGATTTTTTCCTCTTGTTTCAGTGAATCCCTGTGGGGAAACTGAAAAATATCTACCTCCTCCTGCTGATCAAAACTGGTATAATATGCTGAGTGTTAGCCATTAAAAAGTATATATTTTTACCCTTCAAGCTCACCACACAAGTAGGAAAATGTTTTAGATTTGTATGTAACAAGCAGAAAAAAGTAATCTGGAACATAGTCTCAGGAATGTTCTTTAAACCTTTCTTTTAATTTTGCCCTTCAGGGCTTCCGTAGTATCAGTTTATGGAATTCAATTAAATAAAGGAACAAAATAAGCAAATATAATAGCAGCACCACCACTCTGGCACTCAAGATGCTCTTTATCCCTTCAATTGTTGCTCTTTTCATATTGTTGGAACAAACATCTCTATTTTTTGCCCTTTTTAAAGTTGTTGGAATAGATGGACTGTCAGACGGAATCACACTGGGATAAAAACCTTAGGACAAGTGGATTAGTAGAAATGCTCCAAATATTTTTGAAAAAAAATTGCCCCTAAGGTGATATGGTGGTTGTTTTTAATGTAATATATTCGGGCCACAAAATAGTATATTATGGCCACAGAGTAATATACAGAGGCCACAATATAATATTTTATTTAATTTCCGCAATAATAATAATAATAATAATACATTTTATTTGTAATGCACTTTAAATTTCAAGAAAATCTCAAAGTGCTACAGGATAATCAGAAGCAATAAAAATCTATTAAGAGCAAGTAAATAAAAACAACATCAGAAAAAAAATTAAATCCTAGTAAGCCTTTATATAAGCAATATATTATATCATGGCCCTAAATTTTTTCCTGTGGCTTCAATATATTATATGGTGGCATCAGTATATTATCTTTTCTCCACAATATATTTTGTGGCCGCAGTGTATTAATAGGTGCCTTCAACATATTATGGCCACAATATATTATTTTGTGGTCTCAATATATTACCTTGTGTCCCCAATATATAGTTTTCTCGCCACACCCCATAGATTCCTATTAAAAGATGTTTGTTCCTTCTCCTTTGTGGTTACCATTCTGGAGAGTTTTTTTTTTCCTGAATAACAATTATATTTACCTATATTTTACTTCTGTTTAGTCCTTCACATTTGCATCTCTGAAAGGGCATCTTTAAAATCTTACATATTTGGAAAGCAAACTGTGTGATTAACAAAATCTGCTAGTGCATTTCACAACACAGTTCAATTATTGAGTTCCTCAATTATGTAATTAATTGACTCTATATTCCATCTGATTTTTATGTTAGGGTTGTTTTGTATGCTTTTGGTTACATCTGAATGTTTGACTTCTTCAAATCACTGTAATCTAAAAATTTCTCAGTAATTGTTTATTTAATTAGTAAAGCAGTTTTGGAATACCTGGTGGTGAGTAAAGAATGGGAGTGAAGTTACGAAACATTATGAAATTTATTCTGATTAACTTTGAATAAATAAATACAAACAGCTTGTGGCTAACCATTGCTTTTTTTTTGGACTGATCCCATCACAAAATTTTGGGAAACATGCTTTTTTGGAAGTGCACAGCACTACAAAGATATTGTGCCATTTAACCCAGCAATGGCAGTGACTGAAAAAAACAAACACACTAGTTCAGAAGAAGCAATACATGTGACCCTGTTGAGGTGGTCAGCCACCCCAGAGATTGAAGAGCAGCTGTTGGTCACATGTTCTGTAACTTTGGTCATTAATGTTTAGGGAGGAGAAAGCACATTTCACTCAGAAATACAGCATTTCCAGTTGTGTGGGACTGGTAACAATGCAAAGGTCTAGCTGAGGAGAACTGAGAGTTGGTGTTCTCCTCCAAGGTTGTTGAGCTCTGACAAATTTTTCTTTGCATCAAAAAAAAAAAAAAGTTTATTAAAATATAGTTGGATAGGTGCACATGCGGGTGTGTTTATAGTGCTGGTCCTAAGTCTGGATAAATGGGATGGTGGCATCTGGATGGGCATCTGGTATAAAAACCTGGGCTAAATCTATTATGCTGATATTAATGTATTATGCGGACAATCTATGCCACAGTCTTCAAATGACACTATACCTGGATAGTCAGGTGAATAAGCAGTTGCAGCTATAATGTAATACCAGGCCTGAAACCTGGATCAAAGGTCCAGATTTGAAGACCTCTTCAGCAGGATAATGAGTCCTGCCTCAATTTCAAAAATAGCTGATGTTATTCAGTGATTGAGTGATTCAAAACCTCAGAAAGCAATAAAGTGTATTAAGCAAGCTAGTTATACTTACGTTAACATAACGGCACCCCTGAAAACATATTACTACCTCTATTTAAAACCTAAATTAGAAGGTTCAGATCCCACCTAGTCAACATGTATTGGTTTGTGTGATAAAAAGGGAACTTGTATATAACTAGGCAGGTGATTTTAATGTTATAGCGTTTTACATATTTGAGTATATTGTGTAATTTATGAATATGAACATTTTCTTTGTAATTGTTTTCGGCTACAAAGGCAGCAAGGCAAGGAAATGAACAAAATCGAACCAGGTAAGACCCTCACTCTATTTTAAATGATCTGACCAAGGGTTTTAATGAAGACGATTAATGGACGGTCGTTTGAATTATACAGTACGTGTTGTTGTAAGGATTTGTGACATTCACAGGGGCGTCACTAGACCACATTTCCTGGGGTAGGTGCCCTATTCAAATGATGACATGTCCCACAGTAATAAAAAACCTGTTGAGGACACGCCACTCTATAATGTACTAGCATCTTTTCAAACGTTTGAGCAGTTAACAGTGTAGAGCTGTGCCCCGGTACAAGAAAAACGCCCCTGCAGCTACATAATCAATAATCAGGCCGGATACTCAAACTCTTCCCAGGTTTATTGGCATTGAGCATGGTGGGCTCATATGCATCTACTCTTGTGCATGTCATTTAATGTCTTGATTATTTTCTGGATAATATATAAACGGTGTTTACAGTAAAATAGTGTCCACATTGGGTGCAACTAAATGTAACCAGTCTGTCTGCAAACTTTTGGAAAGTGTAATTTGCCCGTGAAAATCCCGCTTTTCACTTTCATTTAAAAAGACTCCGTCTCCTGTGCCTAGATTGGCTAGTAAAGTACGTCCTGTATTAGGATTGGCGAATCACCAAGTTTCTTCACATGGATTGGTTGGCGATTCATATACAAACTCAACACGTTTTAAAGATTTGTTAGCCAATCTCAGCGCAGGGGGCGGTGCTTGATGGAATACGGGTGGGATTATATTACCCTGGGCACGTCATCATCATCTCTCTCTCTCTCTCTCCATCCATCCATCCATCCTTCCTGTCAGGGACCATAGTAACCAGAGCACTAGGAGCTTAGCAACGCGGGGAGGAGGAGCAGAGCAAATCTGCAGGAAGAAAATATTAATAATAATAATAATTATAAACAAATAAATATATAAATAAATAATCCAGATCCCGGCAAGACGCGTCCGAACATTGGATCCTGGTTTGGAAGATGAAGTTCGTCCTAGTCCTAGTAGCCGCCGGCATGCTGGCTTTCCTTGGCGCGGTAATCTGCATCATCGCCAGCGTTTACCCGCGCTCCCGCACCTCCGGGCTCCAGGCCCCTGCCGACAACCACTCGGTGTCCGCGGAAGCGCTGCTATCCTCGGGCGCGGTGGCACACGCGGGGCCACTGAGCGCACTCCACGGTGTTGACTCCGGAGGCGCTGATTCCTTGAACTCTCTCCATCGTGCTGAATCACCGAACGCGATCCACGGGCCTGATTCTTTGGGCGCTCTCCACGGTCCGGAATCTTTTGAGAGTGGTGGACTGGGCCTAGGCCTCGAGGTCCCGTTCCGTAACGAGCTTACCGATACTGGTCCCAAGCGCTTCTCCTTCAGCCGCCTCATCTGCACACCCGTGCCTCCGGGAGAGTGCAAGTCCAGGAGCCTGAAGTCACAGGCTGACGAGCCGTACGATGATGACGACGAGGACTGGAGCCAACTGAGCGCCACCGCCGAAGAACTCCGGCAGACAGTCCTCAGGCAAAACGACCAGATCCTCATGGATCAGAGGACCATTCGGGAGTTGACAGGGAAGCTCTCTGAATGTGAGAGTGGCCTGGAGGAGAGGAGCCTGCCCGAGCGCAGTGTGGGTGTGTGGGCAGCTGGACGCCGGCGACTCATGGCCGGCGATGATGTGAGCACATCTGCTGCACAACTGCAGACGGCTCGGGCTGTGGAGGAGCTGGAGAAAGCCATTCTCCAGTTGAAGGACCGCATAGAAAAGTTAGAGGTGAGTGAATATATGGTACAGGTTATTCATGGGCATGGTTCTATATCAGAGTTTAATTCTAGTCCTCTCTAATTTTAATTTGCTACATCATTTGAACACATCTGTACTCCACATTATGTGAAATGCTCCAAATTAGTTTGGAATTAAATATTTTAACACTGACTTCCACTGACACTTGAAGTTTTTTTTCTTCTTCTATGAAGTATTTTAGAGATGCATGTTTTCTTTGCAAAGTGATTGTGTGTTTAAGTGCAAAAGCCACCAAATTCCATCAAAACTGGTATTAACCTTTGCATGAAACCATGTGCAAGTCAGCAATCATTTCGTTCATGATTCCAAATAAAATAACTCCTATCATAATATATTGTAGTCTTACTGAGCAGTCCTATGTGATTTTTATTGTTGGCTTAGACACTCTTAAAAATACAAGTGTCTTGTCCAGTGTCTAGCAGGGAGTTTGGTGATTTCTGTGCTCAAACACACATACTCCATGGGTTAATTTGGTTTATCTGGAAAGACAAATGAGGGAATTTATGAGCGTTCATTTTTCCACTCGCCTAAAAATAAAGCCTCTTAAAAGGTTTCTGGAGTACCCATAGAATTTTTTTTTGTAAGGAAAGACATTTAATTGCTATACCATATACTTCAGTGTTTAATAAATATACAGTATCATTCTATCTCAAAGCAGGAACCTCTCAAGGCCACCAGTTCGCATGATGTCATTTGCATAATGCTAACTGGTAGGTCGTTTTCATTGATTATTGGTAACATTAGCATTATCTGACATACAGTATGTGTTTCTTCAGAGCTGTGGGTGAGGGAAATCTCTCTCTCTCTCTCTGCTCTATAAAGCTTTTGCTGGGGGAAAACACATGCATAAAATATGAGTGAGAGAAACAGCTTTGAGGAAGATGCTACAGGTTTTTTGCCTAGAATAAGTGTTCCCTCTTTATTCTAAATATTTTTCAATGGTTTAGTTGCTTGAGTTTATGTCTTTTATAAAAGAAAACTACACGGCCAAAGGTTGTGGACACCTTTGCTGCAGTAGCAGCTGCTGCAGTCAAGATTTTACACTAAATGCTGGAATATTTAAAGGACCTGATGGCATTCAGCCACAAGAGCATTAGTGAAGCCACTAATCACAAAACTACTGGATTGGGCTCTATTATTCCTTAGGGGTGTGAGCTGAATACATCTAGCCTCCACTTGGTAGTGAACATGGTAGCTATAGTCCAGGGTTGTCCAAACCTTTTTCAAAGGGCCAGTCTCTCATTCCAAACATATCATTAATATAAAAAAATGTATAACAGTGTATTCAAAATATATAAAAAAACACATTTACAAAACAGTTTAAATTTATTAACTACTAAACTTCATTTTAGATCATTAACTGCTGCAGTAGTGTGGAAGCGTATTGCTGTCGCACACGATAAAACAATACTCATGTCGTTATTATGAGATAAGCATCTCGTTATTATGAGATAGTATCTTGTTATTATTAGATATTATGTCATAAAAATGACATAATATTTCGTAATTATGAGATATCTATTTTTTATGAGATATGTCTGTCTCCATTCTGTTGGTAATACCAAAACTGTTCCAACACAAGTGCCACTGAGCCATGGTTTCACTGGGTCATGCAGTTTGGAGCTGGTGCTCATACAGAGCCGCTGCTTAGTTATGTGTGTGATTTAGGCCACTTTACAGGAGAATAAGACCAAACACACAAAACATTACATGGACATCGAACTAGACACAATTGGACCAATGGATCATCGCTGGACACTGCAGCGTGAACCAGTGAAACCACGGCTCAGTGGCTCTTGTGTTGGAACAGTATTGGTATTACCGACAGAATGGAGACAGACATATCTCATAAAAATTAGATGCTTATTTCAAAATAACAACATACTGAGGATTTTTTTTATTGTGTGTGGCAGCAATACGCTTCTGTACAAAAGAATGTAAAATCCAATTCCTCTCTTGAAATCGCCGTTTTTCACTGTCAGTTATTTATTTATTTATTTATTTTTTTGGAGTCATCACCAAATGTCATTCTGTCATCACTTTGCTGGCCCAGAATAATGAATGGCGTTTAGCTTAGTTCATTAACACAGTGGTGCAATATCCTATACATTAGCACACTGCTGCCACCGTCAGGTGAAATAAAAAACTGCCAGCAGCCCACTAATGATGTATTCATAAAAGTGATGCCACGTTACCAATTAAAATTATACAGCATTTGGCCCGACTTTGGCCGAGTGACACTCATTCGGGGGAAGACGACTCGCTCTCTCATACAACATTTTCCAGTCACTCACAATTTCACATGCAGACACAAGGAGAACACTTCAAAGTAACTTTATTGTCAGTAAACCATTATTTCACTCTCTCTGTGTGAATACATAAGATTTTAACCAATAGAAACACCATAATATACTATTGTTGTTTTAACTTAATTTTATAGCAATAGAGTATCTCTCTCATATATATATATATATATATATATATATATATATATATATATATATATATATATATATATATATATATAAATCTATGGACATATTACAAATGCTGCAAAGGACTGCTAAATTGTGCAGTGTCTTGCTTCAGTGCAGGGTACCCACTGTATTTACCGTACTGTGCAGAAATTAATTGCCTCCTCAGTAAGCGTGGTGATTGTATAAAGTTATATATAATCACAGTAAATACAAAATATATAATTATAAAACAAATACAAAATATAAGATCATTTGAAGAAAAATGCTTTGTTCAGATTCTTCTCGATTGCATGTATTTGTTAAATCAACAGCACACGTTATTTAAAATCATTATTTATTAACCAGTGAAACTAGGCATTGGATGATAATCTCAAATAATACGGACTGCCACGAGGAAAAATTTGGAAAAAGTTAAACCAACACATTTACACTCAGAATATCACACTCACTGGAATAATGTTATTTGGTTTTATTTTAAGGTTGGCCATTATTGGGCATTTGTTGTTTGTTTATTATTTAGCAAATAAACCCTTACTGAAATGGAACCCCGGGTTGTGTTTGCTACATGTTTCACTGTGTAAAAGAATCTCTATGATACTTTAAGTGCGGGATGCACTGCCAGATTTTCTATGCAAATATGAAATATGATTTACTTGCATATGTCAGGATTCGCGAGGCAGACTGACGGAGGCGGACGCACACGCTACAACACAGACTTTTATTTAACAACAAAATAACAAAACAAACACAAACGGACTCGAGGGCAAACACGAAGCGAGGAAACAACATGACTAGGAATTTAAACAAAAACACATGACCTGAAATGGAAACGACACGACCAGGAATTGGAACAACATGAAACAACTGGATACGAAACACTACAAAGGTGAAATGTCCGACAAGAGAAAGTGAGAGAAGGGGACTTAAATACACACAAGGACACCTGAGACTAATAATGAAGGGGCAGGATTACAAACAACACTGACAAGCAGGAAGAAAGAAGGCAGGACAAGGGCGGAGACATGGACAACAACAAACAGAGCCATGTGCTGAGAGAGCACATGACGGGGAAAACAGACTTGACAGGACGAGGGCGTGACAGCATAGTTGTTTGTTAGGAGTTCAGTTTTCTCTTCCTTGTCTTCCTTTTGCACATGAATTATATGAGATTTACAGCCTAACAACCACACAGGTTTTTGTACATCAAACTCAACCCATCAGAAAAACAGAAAACAAATTCAAGCTCCTGCCTCACTTCAGTTCTCAACAAAGTCATAGTTGTTAGTGTCCCTCCTTCCACTATGAAAAGATAACACTATGGGTCGGAAACCATTTGGAGCTGCGAAAAATCGGTTTCTTAGAAAAGGAAATCGGCACTGAAATTGGACATATGAGATGTGGAGAAATGTTTAATGGCCTGAGGATAACTTTGCAATTATGAGCACTGAAAAGAAAATCAGCTTCTAGATCTTGAAATGGTCGATAACCAGAAGTTTGTGTGTCTCTTTCTCTCTTTCAGATGGAGATGGTTCCAGTGGTGCTGAACCACTCGGAGGCGTTGGTGGGGGCTCCAGGGCAGGCTGGTGGGCAGGTGGAGGATGTGGGTGGCGATCTGGAGTGGAAGGTGAAGCTGTTGGAGGATGAGAGGAAGAATATGCGCAAAGAAACAGAGAACCACCACCAGCACATCGACCAGGGCCTCAACAGTCTGCATGAGCGCATCTCCGAGCTGGAGCACAGTGAGCTACACACTATACAATATACAATATGAAGTGAACAATACGTAACTTATGCTGTAAACATAGCAAAATTTACTTATGAAAATATAAATTTATTATTATGAAATGTAACTCACAAGAGATGAAGACTTAAACTGTAGTTTCATAACTGAATTTCTTATGAAATTTTCAAACTGATAAAGAATCAGTTTAAGCTCAATAGAAGAGGTCATGGGGATGGCCATGTTTAATGCTGTGTTCCATTTGAATTTCCTACACAGAAATTCTGGAGAGTCTCATGAAACCCAAGTTTAGAATTCAATATGGCTGCCTGTACATGAGCAGTGTGTAAAAGCAGTAATACATGCAGTTTATTAGCACTTCTATTTACACTGTATTGTCAGTAGTATTCACTTACCTACCCAAATCATTGAATTCAGGTGTTCCAGTCACTTGCATGGCCACAGGTGTTAAAAACCAAACACCTAGGCATGCAGACTGCAAACATTTGTGAAAGAATGTGTCGCTCTCAGGAGCTACCTAGAATGTCACCTGTGCAACAAGTCCAGTTGTGAAATTTCCTCACTATTAAATATTCCACAGTCAGTGGTATTATAACAAAGTAGAAGCAATTGGGAATGACAGCAATTCAACCACTAAATGGAAGGTCACATAAAATGACATAGCTAGGACAGCACATAGTGCACATCAGTCTATTGCTACAGACCTCCAGACTTCATGTGGCCTTCAGATTAGCTCAAGAACAATGTGTACAGAGAGCTTCATGGAATGGATATCCATGGCCCAGCTTCAGCATCTAAGCCTTGCATCATCATTCATTCATTCATTCATTCATACATTCATTATCTGTAACCGCTTATCCAATTCAGGGTTGTGGTGCTTACATCATCAATATGTAACTTTAATACCACGGTGCCTTTTCAGGCAGGTGGACTGCCTTAAAAAGCATCCCCCTGTAACTCTCTTTCTGTACACACAAATAAGGTTTGTTTTTGTCAGTACACCTATAGGATCAATATAAAATACCTGTATAAGTTTCATGGCAAAAACAGAAATGTAGCCAGAATTAAAATTGGGTACATTTCTTTCTAATTCAACTATTAATATTGCAGTTATGTTCAGGCAGTGGCAGCATGTGTACATTTTCATGGATATAACATTTTAGCAAGTACAGTAATGAAGTGGTAATTTTATTTACAATTCGCTGCTTTTGTCCTATATTCCTATTTATTTCCAGTGTTTAAATATTCCATAAAAATTGCGACAGGATATGTAGGAGTTTCATTGTGGTCAGAAAATGAACGTACACGTTTGTTTTAGAATAAGTCGAAGCTGACTTCAGAAAAAGCAGTGTTGCATGTAGACTATATCATTTTATTATTTATAAGCGACCTTTTCTTTTTTACATCTCAACATCTAGAGTGTTTCTACTGGGGAAAGGGCGATTTATTTTATTATTATTATAACATGATATTTTGCCCGTTTTGTCATAAAACGCCGATTAACCTCCCTTAGGACTTAATATGCCGGGGATGCATCTCGCGGCGGGGGTGCTGAATTCGGCACAACACCGCACGCGGAGTCGGCATTGTCTCGGCCGTGATGTACGGCCGTAGAGTGGGCCGATAGTTCTGGCCCGAGTCTGGGAAACTTTCGGCACAGACTCGGCCGAGTGTTGTGGCTGAGGCGCGGCTCAAATGACTCGGCCCTAATCTGGCAAGCCATAACTAAACGCGATAACCGGACCACGGCCGAGTTTGAGCCAGAAGCACGCCATTAGTGCCAGACTCGGCCCAGATCTGGCTCATTATCGGTTGTAATAGTTTATTTCTATACACCGCCCTGCCACCCCCGACACACACACACACACACACCTCCCTTCCCTCAGAAAAGGGTACAATCAAGTTCATGGTGAAATTACTGCTTTAATAAATAACTTACACTCTCAGAAAAAAGGAAAAGGTACATTATTGGTCACTAAAAGGTACAAGTGTTTAAAAGTCCAGTTTTGTTACTTAAAGGTACATTGCATTCTCTTCTCCGGTGGGAGACATACATGTTTGTAGTATTTCATTATAGAAATGTCATATAACAAAAAACATAATAAAAGTCCTGGAAATAAAACAGGGTGTATGAAATCAACACATTTTAAAATCTACAATTGTAATATAATCATGTTCCCTAATTAAATGTACAAATATGTACAATTGAGGGTACCACCACAATGACAACATATCTGACAATGTAATATTAGTAAGTGTGCTTTTCATACAACCTTTAAACAATGGAAACATACAGCAATTGCAATGTATACAAATAGTACATAAGTAGTATATATCCTACACCTTCTGTCAAACACCTTTGTGAATGATTTATGACCCCTGATTTATGACCTAGGTGACAGGTCAGTACAGGATGTCCTTATATGGGCTTCCCCTCACACCTACACCCCACCCCTGACACCCTCACACCCCCCAACATGTGAGGGGTGGGTTGTGCTTGCATGTGGTATTTAAAATGACCCTGGTGGATTTCTATGGCTAAACGCTTTTTAAAATGTCTACAGTGTGTGTAAATCAGTCTCTTTTAAGAGAATCTACAGTTACACCAACTATTAGTTCTGAAACCAACTTTGCTTTTGCGCCAAGGAAGAAACGGCGTGGTATAGCATTTGGTAGCAGCCCTCATGAATATTTAAGGGGTGTTAAAATTAACCTGTTTGATTCTCGGGCTTATGACTGACAGGTCAGTACAGGATGTCCTTATATGGGCTTCCCCTCACACCCACACCCCACCCCTGACACACCCACAGCCCCCACGTATATATAGTTAACTTAAATCCTGTGTGACAAAGCCTATACCGATACAATTTAGACGCCATTCAGACACTATTTGGAAGTAGCAATGGAGTCCTACATTCTCGGTAAGTGTTAAGCTACAGATTTCTACCTAATTTTTTGTCAGAATTTCGGTGATATAATATTTTCTTACCCACTTAACATGGTTTATCTTGTCTAGGTACATCTGAGTTAGAAACCATCCATGCCATTAGGAGCATTGAAGGTTTATCACAACTTTGTGAAGGTATGACTCTGCTCTTTATTATTTTATGTGTCTTTTTTATTTTAGTTGTTATTCATGAGATTATTTTTTCATTTCTTCAGAAACTGTGGATGCTATGGGGTATTTAAATCCTCTTGGTAGGTTGTCTGATACATCTTGTAACTCATGGTGTTATATTTTGATTGTGTGGCGCAATAGTGTGTAATTTATATGTTCTCTGTTGTAGGGTTGACACGTTTAGTTGAAGCAACAAATCTCCTAACACCGCCAGGGTTTGAAGTTGTTCCCGGCACCTCTGTTGCTGTTGAACCGTTGGATGCTACGTACGCCAGCAACGACCAAGCGCCGCAAACATTTACGCCGTGTTTAACAAGCAGTCCTACCCGATCCAATTAAAGCGTCCCAAGGGACATCAGGGTGTCTGTTCCACACGGAAAACGTGATAGTTTTGGATCTGGTGGTGCTCAAACATTGCGCTCAAGTAGTGGTAAACGTCTTAGATTGGACGATATCCACAAAACAAACGGTAATAAAAACACAATTAAATATTATTTGTATTATTTATAACATGATGTTTGTGTGTTAACGAGTGTTTCATTATTTGATCTGTTCATAGATTTGGACATTTTCGATCTGTTGGTGTATGAGGACTGTGTTGATCCTGGTCTGTGCGCCGCTGGATGGTCTGATGAGTTAATTAAAACATGGAATGATAACAGCTTTACAGTAAAGGAGGACAACGGTGCTGCTGTTGTGCTGAATGATGTGTTAAATGATGCTCTGATCGAACCTGGGAACTCTATTACGGATGAAATAAAATCCAATCAAGATCACGAACAACAACAACAACAACAACAACAACAAAACCAGGTGGGGGGTTGTAATTGCGCTAACAACCCTGTTGAGTTTATAACGTTGATGTGACAGATGTCGCAGGAGATCGCTAAAATCTCTATTGAACAGCGTAGGCAGGCTGTTTAAACCGCAGGCGCGACAATATTATTCAGAAACAGGTTGAACGTATTGAAGCCTTGTGTAAAGAACAAACAGCTAATGCCAATTTAGTTAAGGATATTCTTGGTTTGTGTAAGAAACAGGTTGCGCACAGTAAAACAGCGTTAGAATTGTTGTATAAATTAAACAGACTTTTGCAGTTTAAAAAATCAACACGGATCCCTGTTGCAGGACCGTCTTTTCTTGTAGATAATAATAGTTAATAGTTAATTGTTATTATTATTATTATTGTGTTGATAATTTAGTGTGGTTTATTTTTCAAGTATGTGTTAAATAAATCAAATCATTAACGCACATTCAAAAGTAATAGCGTTATTTTAAACCATTGACATTTAAAAACCAATAATTTGTGTATCGAAAAACAAATAGGTCTAAACAGTCATGGCATCTACAGATTTTGCGCGTGATGACCCAATATATGAAGCGTGGAAACAGTTGTCTCCGAGTGAAAAAATGCGTTGTCTTATTGACAAGTGTGACATGGCTATTGACGCGCTTAGTAATAATCAGCAAGACGTAGACATACAAGACAGCGATAACAGTAGTAACGCACATGGCTTATTACAAACTACACTGGACGAATGGTTGACAAACACTAGTCAAACATCACAAACACATCCGACAAATCTTTGTAATAATAACAATAGCCACAGCCAATCGACAGATTTTGCGTGTGATGACCCAATATATGAAGTGTGGAAACAGTTGTCTCCGAGTGAAAAAATGCATTGTCTTATGGACGAATGTGACATGGCTATTGACTCGCTTAGTAAAAATCAACAAGACGTAGACATACAAGACAGCGATAACAGTAGTAACGCACATGGATTATTACAAACAACACCGGATGAATGGTTAACAAACACAAGGCAAGCATCACATACACAACCGGTTAAGCGTTGTAGATATGATAGTAGTGGCGAACAATCAACAGATTTTGCATGTGATGACGCAACATATGATGCTTGGGGGCGGTTGTATCCAAGTGAAAAACTACGCTGTCTTATCGAAGAATGTGACATAGCTATAGCAGACCTAGAACATGATATTCAAAATAACACACAACACATAAACAATGAACAAACAGGTAGCGGTGTGACAACACCTGGACATTCAGCATTTGACCCAACAGCTCCTAACTTTGGTTTATCTGACGGTCATATAGCAGAATTGGTGAGAAATGGTGGTGTTGTAGACGATTATACCATAGTGTCTAGGAATCGGTTTAACAGCGTTGTGCTTCACTGGATGCTGAATTTACATGACGCGCCATCCACAGACATAGCTTCATACACGTCCTATATACACGATGTGTTGTCAGAAATTGTGTCATTCTCCAGGGTCTTGGCTGGTGATGGTGGTGTTATCGACATCACCTTAAGAGGTAGTAGTTTAACATCTGATGTAAACACGGTGTTGTCTTCAAGGGACGGTTACAGTGTAGACAGATTTTCAGACGCTATTGAAAGGGTTATGCAGAGTAACAACAGTATTAAAACGGACGAGAGTTTGGCGCTGACTGTCTCGATAGTCGTGGGTAAAAATTGTGGTGTTCGTCGTAAGGTGCGTGACCTAGCACACGATCAGGTGATCAAAAGGAACAGACTGAATCTTTTCTGCCCAACAAACATCTCAAACAATCTGTGTTTTGCAATCTGCATTGCTCTTTTTCTGAATCCGCATGTACCACATAACACATTAGAACCTATAGCCGAACAGATACAGATAAACATTGGCTACACACGTGACCATAGAGTAGGTTTTAATGATATTGGTCGTTTTGAATATAAGTATGGTATTAAAATAGTTGTGTTCCACAAGAGTCGTTCGGGTAAATTAGAAAAGTACCAAACCAAAGACAAACCACATACCAAGACTGCGTTTCTGTACCTCCATGACAGTCATTATTATTTGGTAAAAAATTTGAAAGCGTTCATGGGGGTGCCGCATGTTTGTGCGTTTTGTTATACGGGCTACACTAACGCCAGAGATCATAGCTGTAAATATAGTTGCGATGTGTCACAAACACCCCAGGCGTGTGAAATATTGTGATGACTGTTCGCGTTACTGCAAGTCTGTCTATTGTTATGAGCAGCATAAGAAACAAAAACAACAGTCTACTACAGGGGTGATAGCATCCTCATGCAATCTAACTAAGTATTGCAAAAAATGTGGCCATCGTTATCACGTAAGTTTAATAAAACCAAAACCCCACAAGTGTGTGTCGGGTCGTTGTGTTCATTGTGGTGAAGATTTAATATCGGACACCACACATGAATGTTACATACAGCCGATCAAACTAAAAGAACCCAGTAATTCCTACATCTTTTTCGACTTTGAGACACGCTTTGAAAATGGAAAGCATGAAGCTAATTTTGTCTGCGCTATTACATATGATGGTACAGAATTCACTGCAGAAGGGTCTGACTGCATAGAAAGGCTTATGAGAAAGTTTAGACAGCTCAAATATCAAGCGTACACATGGTTAGCACACAATGCGGCCGGTTTTGACAATTTTCTATTATTGGAATATTTTTCTAGTGTGGGTGTCGCTGTCAAAATCACCATGATGGGGTGTAGACAGATCTCCATGTATGATGAAACATACAAGCAACATTACATAGACTCATATTCATTCATTCCAATGCGTTTGGCTAAAACAACATCAGGCTTAAATCTAACATGCTCCGAGAAAGGACATTTCCCACACAAATTCAATTTAAAACAAAATGAGAACTATGTGGGGCCATACCCTGAAAAGGGTTTTTATGGTTATGACACTATGAACGACAAAGACAAAAAAGAGTTTGACGAATGGTACGACACAGTCTCAAACGGTGTTTTTGACTTCCAAAAGGAGTTGTATGTTTACGGCAGGAACGACGTTGTTTTGCTGCGCGAAGCATGTATCAAGTATTGCGAAGAATTCATTCAGTGCACAAAGCTAGACGCGTTTAATTATACGACATTAGCATCATGTTGTATGGCAGTATACAAAACACATTTTCTACCAAAAGACACGCTGGCGCTGACACACAACAACGCATACATTAACCTGCACAAGACATTGAATGCGGTTTGATACCAAGGTGGAGACGCTTGTTCGAGCATATGGTCTAGAAGTTGAAGTGATGTGGGAATGTCAGTGGGCATCTGCTAAGAGGTATGATTTGGATGTTGCCACGTTCATTTCTAATTACACAGCTCCTGAAAGGCTCAAACCAAGAGACGCACTTTTTGGTGGTCGAACAAATGCATATAATTTGTATTACAAAGCAAAGGAGGGTGAGAAAATTAGATATTTGGACTTCACCAGCTTGTATCCATTCTGCCAGGCCCGGAAGAAATACCCGGTAGGGCACCCCCAAATATTTTTCAAAGACTTTCAACCTCTTGAGGATTACTATGGTCTAGTCAAGGCAACAGTATATCTGCCAAGAAAACTCCTCCACCCTGTTTTACCATACCGTTGTAATGGAAAGTTAATGTTCCCGCTGTGCCGCACATGTGCCGAGCACGAAAACCAGTTGCGTTCGTGTATGCATAGTGATGAAGAGAGATCTATAACGGGGTCATGGGTCAGTATTGATTTAGTGAAGGCTGTTGAGAAAGGGTATGTAGTTGCAAAAATCCACGAAGTTTGGCATTTCCCAGACAGTTCAGAGACGTTGTTCTGCGAGTATGTAAAGACGTTTTTACAGTACAAACAGGAGGCCAGTGGTTATCCAGCACATGCTGTCACAGAGGAAGAGAGGGCCGAATACATCAGGGATTATTTTGAAAAGGAAAATATCCAACTGAATCCTGACAAGATATGCCTTAACCAGGCGCGTCGCTCTATTAACAAATTGTTGTTAAACAGCTTGTGGGGCCGTTTTTCAATGAGGGAAAACCTGCCCGTGTCTGAAGTGTTAACGGACCCTGAACAGTTTTCACAACACATCTTTGGTGACGGCTATGAGGTTAAACACTTTTCATTTGTGTCCGACACTGCAGCATTGATTAAGTGGTGCTATTCGGCTGTCCAACACGTGATATTAATGTATTCCTCGGCGCATTTACAACAGCTCACGCTCGTTTAGAATTGTATAATCTAATGGATAAATTGGGAGACAGGTTGTTGTATAGCGACACAGTGTTATTTTTGTTTCTCATGAAGGTGATTGGGAACCCCCTCTGGGGCCTTATTTAGGCGATTTGACAGACGAGATTGGTGGTGGTGATTACATTACAGAGTTCTGCTCGGGAGGTCCTAAGACGTACGTTATCTTACAGCTGGCGGTAAAACATGCATGAAAGCAAAGGGCATAACGCTAAACTCTGAAAACTCAAAAGTTATTAGACTCGACACACTTATTGACCTTGTTGATAATTATGTGACGAATCGCGATACTAGCCGACACATACTTGCTTGCGCTGACGGCATTGTGAGAAATAAAAAGAACCTCACGCTGAAAAACAAATCAGTAGTGAAGCGGTTTAAAGTTGTGTACAACAAACGTGTCCTGTTGCCTGATTTTTCAACACTTCCTTATGGGTACTAATGACAGTCGGGGTGTGATAAATGTTGATGGGTTTCATTTTAGATTACAACACCCATTTTCGTGTGTAATAAGCGGACCATCAAATTCCGGAAAAACTTTTTTGGTAGAACAGTTGATTGAGCGTTCTGATGAGTTGATTTCAAATAAAATAGAAAACATAGTATACATTTATGACTGCTGGCAACCCCTTTATGATGAAATGTTAAAGATAAGAAATATTATTTTTGTTCAAGGGATACCAACGTCGCTATGTGACGACACATACCGCTTAACAGAAATAATTTGTTAATAATTGATGATGTTATGAAAGACGCCAGCAATAATGCCGAAGTGGAAAAGGTGTTTACACAGTATGTACATCACAGAAATTTAAGTGCCATTTACTTAATGCAAAATTTGTTTTTTCAAGGAAAGTCTAGTAGGACAATTAGTTTGAGCACAAACTATCTCATATTATTTAAAAATCCTAGAGACAACAATCAGGTTTGTGTATTAGGTAGACAGATGTACCCCGGCAACACCAAATTTTTCATGGAATGTTTTCAAAACGCTGTTAGCAAGCCGTTCGGTCACCTTTTAATTGATTATAAAGCTAAGACTCCTGAAAACTTTCGTCTCAGAATAGATCTGCTTTCAAACACGCCTGTTGTTTACATTCCGAAAATATGCAGATAGATCAGTATGTCGGACAGACTATATAGAAACCTACCGCTTCTTAAACTTTTATTTAAAGCCACACCAGCACAGAGACGTGTTATTTTACAAACGGCGTCTAATGAACTTATCTTAACTCTGTGTGAGGTTGCCCTTAATGTTCTTAATGGCACCGTACCTCTCACATCAACACAATATCGTGAGTTAAAGAAGAAGAAGTCTGAAATTAAATTTATCGCAGATAAAAAGGTTGGTGTTTCACGGAAAAAGAAAATAATTAATCAGAAAGGCGGCTTTCTTTTACCATTGTTAAGCATTGCTTTACCATTTATAGCAAGCTTGATAGCGGGGAGATAAACTGAAGTCATGGAGTACGCTGAAAAATTATTTTTGGTACCTCAGCACCAGTTGGATAAGTTAAAGAGTGATAACAGTCGGTGCGCTGTCCGACAAATTGTAGAAAATGATTTGGACACGTCGATAAGAGATATTTTGGCCAGGAGGGATCTCGACCCCCACGAGAAGGCCAGACTTTATACATCCGTGTTACAGAGATATTTAACCATCGCTAAACATGGTGATATGGAGACCAATACTTTAACATTGTCATTGCCGCCTGCGGATACTGTTAATAAGGAAATAAATGTTGTCGATCAGACAGGTAACAAACATTCCATAACCGATGATGTTCTTAGATATGTATCTTCGCGAAGCAGACAGAATGTTCAGTATGTTTTAGATACAATGTCTAAATCAAAAGATGTGTCTTCCTGGAATGAATTAGGAGAATTTGTCTTAAATGAATGTACAATCCCAGGGTCACATATTCTGGACTTGGTGAAAAGCATCACCGCCGCATACCGTGTTAGCGATGATCGTAGACCTCGGGGGTGGAGCGAGTTTCTAGAGGCTTTTGCTGTTTTAAACATCCCTCTTTCTACCATACCAAATAAGTTTGTCAGACAAAAAATTAATTTGTTAAAAAATAAAAAGTCTGCTGATTATGCTACACCAGTGAAAGACACTTTGCAATCGCCTGTTAAGAGTGTTGAACCCCCCAGATTTCTCTCCCCCGTTTTAGACAGAAGTGTTTGGTTAAACTTCTAATTGTTATATATTTTATTTTTATTTTATCTGATGTGTGATTGTGTTGTTTACTTGATTGTTTTGAATATTTTTCACATTGTTTGAAAAACTGTCATTTGTTGTTTTATTATTGTTACATGTATATTTGTAAATAAACGAACCAGAGTTGAAAATCTTTTTGAAAATCAGTGTTTTTATTCGTCAGCTTTACACTACACAGGGCTATACAATAAACATCTCTCCTTTTTGAACATGTTGTATACAAATAAACGACCTGTTCTTACAAACACACGGATACAAATGTTTCACAAAGGCTGAAACCATATTGTCATTTTTAGTTAAATTAAAACCATATTTTGACATCACTTCTTCATAATTACACAGTCTAACCATGTGGTATAGAAATGCATGTGGTTGATGTAAAATCTTGAACTTGTCTGGTAGAATACCTCAAAGTCGTGCATGTTGTTTTAAGGAAATCACTAATAATTTTAGGGAACTTGTCATAGGTAGGTGCATTTCCAAAACTGTCAAAAAAACACCCGACACGGTCTTCACTTATGTAGATAGCAAGCCAATGTTCGCCAGGAAGATCAGATGAGTGTGTATTGACAATAGCCGTCACAGGTAATTTCCATATACCATTTGTTGGTAATTGGTCACATGCTAACACACCGAGAAAATGTGTGTTAACAGCCACTTTGTCCATTACAGCAGACAGCTCCAACGTATTCATTAGTAAAAATCCACTAAAACTTGTCTTCGGTTAGAGATTTCAGTGATGCTGTCAAAAACAGCATACACAACCAAATTTACAGTATGCGGGAGCGGCTGTCTGAAACGGGCCTCCAGTCTAATATTACCTGATTTGACCAAAGACACGTGTTGACCGCATTCTTCATCAGGTGTGAGATTAAACGCATACAGAGTGTAGCCCTGTAGGAAATCCTGCCTATCAATTGGCAATGCCTGGTTTTTCAGATGTCTTCCAGATGCAAGCGCTAACTGGAAGAATTCGCGCACGGCGGAACCAGTGTGGAAATCCGGTTGGTGTGGTTTGGCTGGAAATTGCTGGCCGTCTAAATAGACCGCAAGAAACTCCAAGTTGTAATGTTTAAACGAGAAGAGGTTTTTATTATAGGCGCCTGTGAATGCATCATTATCAACCATGGCTATTATCATAGACTTAGGTAGAGTCCCAAGAACAAAATTTCTAGGTTAGAAACACGTGTCCCAGCGGGTATGGAAAAATTTTTTAGACACACTCTGTCAATGGGGTTTTTAGCCGTTGTTGACAACAATGTCTGGGTATGACCCAACCTTACAGCTGGTGACACAGATACTTTTTTGACAAATAATGATGCAGAGAGAATATTCACTTTGTATGCCAACGCGTCATGCCGCATTAGACAGAAATCATCCTTATTACGTGTCATGCGAATTTTTATATCAACACCGTTAAGCATCAATTTCTCCTGAAAAAATATGTCGCTATGAATCGGGGTCAGCAGTTCTACCACATTACTAGTGTTTGTAAATGCGGCCCTCTTTGCCAAACCGCGATTGTTCCTTGCGGGGTTTGTTTCATCCATATGCCCTGCAGTGTCCAGATAAAAGAGGCCTGCAGAGAAGACAGTTTCCAGGGTGTCCCGACCATAGTTGGCGAGACATTCTATCATGCTACGGTATGGGTAGGTACTTGAACTCTGTGATACCAGCCTGTCTCCTAGGGACACGTCGACCTGTGAAAATATTGTAGCTCCAGGATAGTTTAACAACCCCACAGCGGCTCCGTCATCAATGTCGCTTCCGTCAGGTTTTGTGATTTTAAGACGAAGGTATAATAGTGTGTTATTTAGATCCATATAATCTTCACCATGGCCGGCTATGAAAAACTCCAGTGGGGCAGTGTCGGATATTGCTGACAGCGGCGGAATTTCGACATAAGTGTGTTTCTCAATAGCGGTTTGTGTTAAAGGTACTGTAAACAAGTCCAGTTCTGATTTAATACACTCCTCAGGCATGCGATGAAGTAGAGCCATGATCAGAAAATGGTTTTAACAGGTTTCCTACAGGTCGAGGTTGTTGTCTGTGTGGCGAGGTGGTAGTGGTCAGGAGGAATATACAATAAAGTGATGTAGCACGACTACGCCACCTAAGGGACTTTCACCCCTAGGAAATAAAAAGGGGGCGTTAAGGCCCAGAGGAAAGAAAAAAAGAAATAAGAAAGACACTCAGGTTCGTTCACACCAAGAGGCCAGAGACGTATTTCCAACACTTCCAAATTTATTAACAATAGGTTTTAAAACAGTTTCATGTAACCAACAGGACTGGAAGGACTATCAGCAGTAAAATAATTACTAGACAAGACCAAGTAGTAGAACAGGGCTGGGCTTACCACGGCATAGACTGAGCTCAGAGGGAGTCCCCTATACCACCACCATATGTAATCACACCACACAGGTTACACACCCAGTGCTCTACACTGCAGGACGAGTGACCGGGACTCCACAAACCAACCCTGTAACCTCCTGCCGTGACCCACAGCTCCTGTCTAAACAGGAGAGAGAGAGACAGAAGAAGAGCAGAGAACACAAATGTAGAAAATAAAAGAAAAATCAAAATTCACTCCAAAAGAACACCACTCTTCACATCAAACACACACACACACACACACACCGAGCGCTTGCTGGTAACGATAACAAATTCAAATAAAACTAGAGCCGCTAGCGGCTATCTGCGGGTTCAAGCACTAACTGGCTTAATATGGCAGTCAAGTCAAATCTGACAACTCCTGTAGTATGAATTGATTGGGAGAGGATGTATTGACATTTGTGGCTATGGCAAAATTGTTAGACATTGAGCCAAGTAGGTATGTGCAGTGTCAGATTATTTGTAATAGGTGCTTGTGTTTGTGACTTGTGTTCTACAGTCTCTGAGGTGTGTTTGTTTCTGAGTGATGTGTGTGGTGTAAGAGGGTCTTTGTGTGAGGTATATAATGTGTAAGCAGTGCTTACTATAAACTTGAATATTACAGGTGTTGGTCATAAAATTAGAATATCATGAAAAAGTTGATTTATTTCCGTAATTCTATTCAAAGAGTTGAACTTGTATATTATATGGATTCATTACTCACAGACTGATATATGTCAAGTGTTTATTTCTTTTAATTTGATGATTATAAATGACAATTTATAATTTGAATTTTGTGAAAAGGTTTAATATTGAAGACAACTGGTGCGACACTCTAATCAGTGAATTAACTCAAAACACCTGCATAGGCCTTTAACTGGTCTCTCAGTCTAGTTCTGTAGGCTCCACAATCATGGGGAAGACTGCTGACTTGACAGTTGTCCAAAAGATGACCATTGACACCTTACACTAGCAGAGCAAGACACAAATGGTCATTGCTAAAAATGCTGGCTGTTCACAAAGCTCTGTGTCCAAGCACATTAATAGAGAGGAGAAGGGAAGGAAAAGATGTGGTAGAGGATTGTTAAATAAAACCCATTCACAAATGTTAGGGAGATTCTCAAAGACTGGACTGCAGCTGGAGTCAGCGCTTGAAGAACCACCACGCACAGATGTATGCAAGACATGGGTTTCAGCGTCGCATTCCTTGTGTGAACCCACTCTTGAACAAAAGACAGCATCAGAAGCGTGTGGCTTGGGCCAGTGTAAAGTTTCCACAGTTAGTGATGGTTTGGGTTGCCATGTCATCTGCTCGAGTTGGTCCACTGTGTTTTCTGAGGGCCAAGATCAATGCAGCCTTCTACCAGGATGTTTTAGGGCATTTCATGCTTCCTGCTCTGACCAACTTTATGGAGATGCAGGTTTCATTTTCCAACAGGACTTGGAACTTGCACACAGTGCCAAAGCTACCAGTACCTGGTTTAAGGACCATGGTCTCACTGTTCTTAATTGGCCAACAAACTCGCCTGACCTTAACCCCATTGAAAATCTACAGGGTATTGTGAAGAGTAAGATGCAATACGCCAGACCCAACAATGCAGAAGAGCTGAAGGCCACTATCAGAGCAACCTGTGCTCTGGACAGGCTACTATAGAGTAGTTATATATAAATCTAAAATATTTAAATGCAGGTGGGCATTTAAATGCAGGAGGCGGTGTGGGGGAGGAGGTTGCCTCGCACTACAGCCAATCAGAGTGCAGCTCTTGCCTTTTAACATGTCAGGCATTAAATGGGACACTGTACTCTGTGAGAAACAAGTATAAACATCAGAAACTCAGTACATCAGAATAAAACACACAATAACAAAGGGTATTTTCTGACTGGTGAGGGTAAATGGCCACTTGAAGAGGTATAGGAGACTTTATAATTTTTAATTATGATAAATATTCATATTCATATGGTATGACCATTAACCTTTGCAGGTGAATAGGATCTTAACCTCCATATAGATCAAAAAAACAATATTTAGGTTTGTAGTTCTATCTGGTGGTGAAAGAATTTACTACTGTAACATAGTGTTGCTAAGCAGTTACAGTCTTTCATGTTAGAATTGTTTAAGGGAGTACTACTCTATGGATATTTTCCTAACATGTACATATGTGGTATCAGTGGAATCCTAAAGACCTGGCATATAATAATTATCAATAAAATGTTGAACTTTCATCACTATGTGGCTTACAGGCCCCTCCAAATAATAGAGATCCAGCATGAATTATAGAAATCACAAATGCACCTATAACTCAAAAAAGCTTTCCCCAAAAATTTCAAAACTGCACATGCTTGATCAGTATGAGGATCAGATGACATGATTAAATTGTGGTGCCACTGCAATCCTAGATGGCGCTATAACACAAAAAAGCTTATTTTATCAGTTATTGTCCAATTGTAGCGCCCCCTTTTGGTGGATTGGAGTCATATTGTATATGCTTCTTCATAGTAAGGCCCTACATACGTATGTCAAATTTAGTCTTGATTGGGCTTAATTTGTTTGAGTTACAGCTGAAAGAATGTTTAAAGCTCCACACACTTCGATTTATTGATTTATTACAACAAAAGTTTGTCCAAATGTTGAACTTTTTTTGATAATTATTGACCTACAGGCTCTGCAGATTCTAACAAGGTCAATTATTTGGGAATAGAGCAAAATTCCACAGACTAGTTTGAAAAAGTTCAATTTTAAACAACTGGCGATTGAGAAAATACAATGCATTTTTTGACAACACTTGCAACTATAAAGTTGTGAGGCCCTCTGCAGAGTATACAGAGAAGTAAACTGCGTGTCGATACGCTTAATTTTTGCTGAGAAATATCATATTTTCTTGATATAGCGGCCCCTAGTGGCTATCGTTACGACAATTTTTATGCACTTAGGGAGGGCTCCCAGGAACATACCAGTCAAATCCCATGATGATAGGACCTTGTTAAGGTAGTCAAACAGGTGCTAACATCTGATTGGCCGATGACAATCACAATTTTGCCCGAATCTAATTGTTCTTAATTTTCCACTTATAGCTTTGCCCACAGAAGCAGCATGCCAAACGGCGGTCCGATCCGCCTTGCGGATGCTGAGATAAACACTTGTAGCATTTACAGCGCCCCCTATATGAATATTGGCTCCTCATTTGACATGCTACCTCAGAATCATATCTGAAAGTAGAATATGAAATTTGAACACATTGGAGTAAAGTATGAAATTGTTATAAATTTGTAAGTAAAACATACGATAAGCCGAAGAGGTTCATTTGCATATAGCGGCCATATTGAATCGAAATTTAAACTTTTTTTTGATAATTATTAACCTTCAGACTCCTGCGAACATTTTGGCACCAAGCTCAAGAGAATTGGACAAAAATCCCCGAACTAGATCGCAAAAGTAGGTTTTGCAAATTATGCAAATTAGCGTGATAATAACGTAGGAAAAATGAAATTTTGACTAGTCCGTTTTTGATTTGTCAGGACCCAAAGAATCAGTGGAAAAAAGATTTTGTCTCTACGCCTCAGGGTGTAGGAGATATGAACCTAAACGCGTTTCACTTTGCTATTGCGCCACCATTAGGCCAATCAGTGTAATTTTTGTTGTCCTCCGAGATGCACATAAACTACATCTACCCTCCAAGTGGGAAGTCTGTACGACCTACGGTCTCTTCCGCACAATGACTTTTACAGGAGAAAAAGAATAAATGTAGCCGCAAGCGACAATTCCCGGGGTCCAAGCTGGTATTCGCTGGTAGGAGAACAATGTGCTAGCATATGAGCTGTCTTGAGATAGTAGGGGCTTTTGGGGAAGTTTGTGTAGTGTTTGTAAAGTGTTTTATTCATATGAGCTGTTCTGAAATAGTAGGGGCTTTTGGGGAAGTTTGTGTAGTGTTTGTAAGGTGTTTTATTCATATGAGCTGTCCTGAGATAGTAGGGGCTTTTGGGGAAGTTTGTGTAGTGTTTGTAAGATGTTTTATTCATATGAGCTGTCCTGAGATGGTAGGGGCTTTTGGGGAAGTTTGTGTAGTGTTTGTAAGATGTTTTATTCATATGAGCTGTCCTGAGATAGTAGGGGCTTTTGGGGAAGTTTGTGTAGTGTTTGTAAGGTGTTTTATTCATATGAGCTGTCCTGAGATAGTAGGGGCTTTTGGGGGAAGTTTGTGTAGTGTTTGTAAGGTGTTCCATGCTGTTCTGGCATCTCTTTGGAAGTGTAGCATGAGATGGATTAGTAGCGGATGACAGACACAGTATAGAGCACAGAAGTCACTCTGGAGTTGCACTCTGGTTTCTCACCCTAATGTTCAGGAGCCCCAAACAGCAGATATGATGTGGAGTGGCTTGTACTCGAGTCTGTTATCAGTGGACAGAAGACACTCTCTGCTGGCAGTGTTTGGTTGTGGACTATTCTCTGTCAAGCAGTGATGCTGAGGGATTTAAAATGCCAACACCTGAGTCATACCTGCTGTATGGAGGTATGGGTGTCCAGACCATTGAAGAGCAGGGTGAAAGCGAGCAGTCTTTGCAGAGCAGGAGCGTAGCATATGACAGTTCCTGATACAGGAGCCACACTTGAATATAGATTTTGTAGTGCTTTAAAATGTGATCCTTGGTGCTCTGGATTGTAAGAAGAAGGGGTAGTAGATGAGTGGGTAAATTTCTGTTCTGCAGGCAGGTGAACATGGGGCTTGGGTTACAGAGACAGCACAGAGCACAGAACTGACTCTGGAATTTCACCCTGGATTCTGACCCAATGTTCAGGACATCCACAAAGTATATTTAATATGGGTGGTGGATAATTCTCAGCACTGCAGTGACACTGACATTGTGGTGATAGGTCAGTGTGTGTAGTGCTCTTATGAGTGGATAAGACACAGCAGTGCTGCTAGACATTTTAACACCTGTGTCAACTCACTGTCCACACTGAGATACATATATGTTATTGGTCAAACTTATAGACATAAATTCAGACACAGTTGCTCATACATTCTCAGCATTGTAGTGACACTGACATTGTGATGCTATGTCAGTGTTTATTGTGCTCTCATGAGTGGATCAGACAGAACAGTGCTGCTGGATAATTTTAAAACCTGTTTCCACTCACTGCCTACACAGTTACACACACATACTCTGTTGGTCCACATTATAGATAAAAAAGGCAGAGGCAGTAGGTCATACATTTGCAGCATATCTGCTGTGTGTGTGTCCTCACCATTGAAGAACATGTGAAAGGGAGCAATGAAAGTATGCAGAGCAAGAGGTGCACCCCTTTCTGTAAAGTGCTCCTTCGGACAGTGGAGCTGAAAACTTGGACACTGAAACAAAAATAAGAAACCAATCATGATGTTATTGTTGATTTGTTTAGATATGTTTTCAATTGTCTCTGTCCTCTGGCCCTCTCTGACTGGCAGGGGGGAGGGGAGGGGGAGAGGTGACAGTCTGTGTGTGAGAAGGAGAGGGAGGGGCTGAGGGGGGGATCTGCATAGCTAGTCTGCAGGGGTGGGTATAAATGAGATATAACGGACATATATTTGATCAAGAACTAGTCCTTGGATCAAAACCCAATATAGACATATGTGGTATCATGAGAATCGTAAGAACCTGAACTTTAGTAATTATCAAAAAAATGTGGAACTTTCATTACTGTGTGATTGCAGCCTCTGCTTAAATAGAGATGTGCAGCTTGCCGTTGAAACATCACATAAAAAACAGCTGTAACTCAAAAATGCTTTAGGCATATGTTATGAAAATGCACAAGGTCCTTTTCCATGATGTTCAGAATATATCTATCTCATCTTGCTGGTACTGCATCTCTAGGTGGCGGTGTAATCAATTAATAACCTGTGCAACCAGTTGCTGTCTAATTGTAGCGCCCCCTTTCTGTGCAATGTGGTCACATTTGGCATACTACTTCAGAGTAATGACGTACATATGTGTACCAAGTTGTGTTTGATTTGGGTGAAGTTTGTTGTAGTTATAGCTCAAAGAGTGCATCGAGGCCCGCCCATGCATATTTGTTAAATAACTGCCACAACAGCGTGTCAAAAGTTCTAGATTTTTTTGATAATTATTTACCTACAGTCTATACAGACTTCAAAAATACCAGTTGTTTATTGATAAGACAAATTTCCAGGGAGGAGTGCGAAAAGCTCCATTTTCACATACCTGACTATTGTGGATAAACTATGCATTTTTTGACAATAGTTGTAATTACAAAGTTGTATGGCAATTTGCAGAGTATGAAATAAAGCAAACTGCTTGTTAATATGTTTATATTTCGCTGAGATATTACATATTTGCATGTTGATAAATTTAATTGCGCCCCCTAGTGGCTATCGTTATGAAACATTTTATGTGCTCAGGAAGTGGGGCCATGGACATACCATGCAAGTGTCATGATGATAGGACCTTGTTAAGTCATGAAACAGCTGCTGAAATTTGATTAATTAGGAGAAGCCAATATATAAAAAGATTAATAACAAGATAATCCCTGGATGATGGGCTCTCAGCCCTCTTAACTGCACAGTGTGTATCAGTCTGTCACTGCCTGAGAGACAGTGGGTAGCACCGACATCAGTATAACCCATGCATCACTACTTACAACATATGCCCAATAAGTATGTATGTATATGCTATACAGGTACACATATACAGCTTGTGTGTATATATATTCATATGTTATATAAATTTGTAAATGTTGGAAAAATATATAATTTAATTATTATTTTTATTATTTACTACTGTTGTCTCTTAGTAAAGCTATTTGAATCTGAGAGAGAGAGAGAGAGAGAGAGAGAGATAAGAGGCAGAGAGCATGTCAGAAAGAGAAGGGGGGAAGGGGGACTCTTCAATAATGCCTTTGAATACATTGCTGAGAATAACTCACATATGTTTGACCGCGAACTAGTCTGTGCTTAATGACTTAATATGGACATATGTGGTATCAGCAGAATCACAAGAACCTGAACTTTAATAATTATCAAAAAAAAGTTGAAATTTCATTACTGCGTGGCATCCAGGCTCTGCTTAGCACTGGTGTGTAACTTGCATTCTAAACATGACACATAAACAGCTGTAAGTCAAAAATGCTTTTGCCAAATGTTATGAAAAAACACAAGCTTCTTTCATATGTGCTTCAGAACAGATCAATACATTTTGTTGGTACTGCATCCATAGGTGGCGCTATAACAAATTAAAAAACATATTTTTAAGTAGTTTTTCCAATTCTAGCGCCCCCTGTATGTGCATTTTGATCATAATTGATACACTTCTTCAGAGTCATACCATGCACATGTGTACCAATTTTGGTTTGATTTGAGTGAAGTTTGAATGAGTTATAGCTAAAAGAGTGCATTGGGCTCCGCCCACTTGTGTTCGTTGACGTATTGCAGCAACAGCGTGTCCAAATCTAAACATTTTTTTGATAATTATTTACCTACAGGCAATACACTTTGCAATGAGACCAATTGTGTGTTGATAGGATCAAAACTCACGGACTAGTACGATAAATTCCATAATCACATACCTGACAACTGAAGAAAATCTATAATTTTTTTTTAAATACTTGCAATTGCAATATTGTTAGACACTACGTACAGTATATTATGAAACTATTAACATGTCGATAGGGTAAATTTTCACTGAGATATTCCATATTTCATGTTTAAAAAATAAATTGCGCCCCCTTGTGGCTATCAACACGAAAATTTTTCTGCAAATACTAAGTGTGTCCATGAACATACTATGCCAATGTCATGATGATTGGGCATTGTTAAGCCTGTCAAAAAAATGATGAAATAAAACTGAAATTTGATTGGCTGTTGACATCATTAAACGTGCCCGTATTGAGTCGTCCTTAATTTCCCATATGTAGGCATGCTCACTGAACCAGCATGCCAAATGTCAACTTAATTGGCCTTGTAGATGCTGAGATATTAGCCAAAAGACATTGCTAGCTATAACAGCGCCCCCTATAATATTTCAGGCAACAGCAAATGCATGCTACCTCAGAATCATGTCTAGAAGCAACGTGTGAAAGGTCATCAGATTTGAGTTAAGCATGAAGGAGTTACAGATTTTTAAGTAAAATTTGCAATTCACGGTACACATTCATTTGCATATGTCGGCCATCTTGTTTCGAAATGTCAGGATGTTTTTGATAATTATTGACCAGCTCACTCCTGTGAACGTTTTGACACCAAGGTCATGGGGATCAGAAAAAAATCCAGGGACTAGTTCGCGAAAATAGATTTTGCGAATTATGCTAATTAGCAAAAAATCTAAGTAGGCGGAGCTTAGTGGTTGTATGTACCTTTTTGATTCATCAGGACCCAAGGATCATGTAGAAAAAAAAATTTCATCTCTACGCCACACGGCGTGGAAAATCCTTTAATGAAAGCGTTTTTCTTTGCTGTAGCGCCCCCTTGAGGCCAAATACGCTGTTATTTTCCACGATCGTAGAGTGTGACCTTATTTATCTGGTGACCCAGTACCAAGTCTGTAGGCCTTACGGTTTGGGCTGTGCGATCCGTTTCAGGCGAAATTTGGGGGAAGAATAATAATAATAATAAATATAGCCGCAAGCGGCAATTAACGGGGTTCTCGCTTAACAGGCCTGTTTGGAAGCAATAGGCCTACATCGCTGCCATGCTACCTTTAAAAGCATTTCTATAAGTGGAATCTTAAATTTGAACCCATTTGAGCAAAGTATGGAGTTAGAGATGTTCAAGTAAAACCTGTGATAAGCTGAAGAGGTTCATTTGCCATCATGAATCAAAATGTCAATTAATTCTATAATTACCTAGGGTCAGACTCATGTGAACGTTTTGGCACCAAGCTCAAGGGACTTGGTGAAAAATTCATAGACTTATTGACAAAAGTATGTTTTGCAAATTATGCAAATTAGCTCAAAATCTAAGTGGGCTGAGCTTTATGATCCAACAGCAAATTAGTTTGTCTTAAGCCAAGGAATAAGGGACAAAAAGATTTCATCTCTAGGCCTTACGGTGTAGGAGATATAGACCTCAATGCTTTTCCCTTTGCTATAGCGCCACCATCTGGCCAAAGAATGTCATTTTCCTTGGCTGAGTCATTTTACACCTGCTGGACCTTGCTGCCAAGGGAGGTGTTTCTGGGCCTTATGGTCTTTGCTCCACATTGCATTTTGCATAATGTCTCAGAGCCACTGTAGTTCAACAGCACAATGTATAGTCTTAGACTGCCATCTGCTGGTGAGAAATGACTACTTTCCCATATTTTTAGATCAGCCATGAAAGCACATACAGAAAGATTTAAGCATGTACTCCTATGTGGATATTTACCTAACATGGGCATGTACGGTATCAGCTGAATCCTAAGGATCTGAACTTTAACAAAAAATTGTTGCACTTTTATTACTATGTAGCTTACAGGCCACTCCCAATAACACAGATCTAGCATGTATTCCTCAAGTCAAATATAAGCTATATGTGTACACTAATATACACCTATAACTCAAAAATGCTTTCCCCAAAAATTTTAAAACGTCACATACTTGATCAGACTGAGGACCAGATGTCATAATTAAGTTGGGGTGCCACTGCGTTCCTAGATGGCGCTATAACATAAAAAAGCCCATTTAATCAGTTTTTGTCCAATTGTAGCGCCCCCTTTTGGTAAATTTTGATCATATTGTACATACGTCTTCAGGACAAGACCATACATACTTCTGTCACGTTTGGTCTTGATTGGACTTAATTTGTTTGAGTTATAGCTAAAAGAATGTTTAAAGCTCCCCACACTTCAATTAATTGTTTTATTACAACAAAAGTTTGTCCAAATGTTGAACTTTTTTTGATAATTATTTACCTACAGACTCTGCAGATTCCAACAAGGTCAACTGTTTGTGAATATCGCAAAATTCCACGGACTAGTTCGAAAAGCTTCAATTTTGAACATTTGGAAACTGAGAAAAAGCAAAGCATTTTTTGACAACACTTGCAATTACAAAGTTGTTAGGCCCTCTGCAGAGTATAAAAAGAAGCAAACTGCGTGTCAATATGCTTAATTTTCACAGAGATATATAATATTTTCTTGATATAGCGCCCCCTAATGTCTATCGTTATGACAATTTTTCTGCTCTTAGGGAGGCCTCCCAGGGACATACCAGTCAAATCCCATGATGATTGGACCTTGTTAAGGTTGACAAACAGCTGATGACAGCTGATTGGTCGATGACAATCACAATTTTGCTCGAATCGAGTTGTCCTTAATTTTCCCTCTACAGCCTTGCCCATAGAAGCAGCATGCCAAGCGGCGGTCCGATCCGCCTTACGGATGCTGAGATATAAACTTGAAGCATTTACAGCGCCCCCTATATGAATATTGGCTTCTCCTTTGACAAGCTACCTCAGAATCATGTCTGAAAGTAGAATATGAAATGTAAACACATTTGAGTAAACCATGAGTTTGTTATAGATTTTTAAGTAAAACATAAAATAAGCCGAAGAGGTTCATTTGCATATGGCGGCCATCTTGAATCGAAATTTCAACGTTTTTTTGATAATTATTAAACTACAGGCTCCTGCGAACATTTTGACACCAAGCTCAAGGAAATTGGACAAAAATCCACGGAGGAGTACACAAAAGTAGGTTTTGCAAATTATGCAAAATAGCAAAAAATCTAAGTAGGCGGAGCTTAGTGGTTGTATGTACCTTTTTGATTCGGCAGGACCCAAGGAATCAGGGAAAAAAAAGATTTCGTCTCTACGCCACACGGGGTGGAAAATCTTTTAATGAAAGCGTTTTCCTTCGCTGTAGCGCCCCCTTGAGGCCAATTGGGCTGATATTTTGCGCCTGAGTAGCGAGACCGACTACTACCTATTGACCAAGTCTCAAGTGTCTAGGCCTTACGGTTTGGGCTGTGCGATTCGTTTTATGGCAGAAAAAGAAAAAGAATAATAATAATAATAACAAATTAAAATCAGAACAAACACAATAGGGTTTCAAGCACTTCGTGCTCGAACCCCTAATAAATATAGCCGCAAGCGGCGATTTACGGCTTCCTCGCTGTCCATGCAATGCATTTGCTTACTTTTGCCACTTTGAGATCATACACAACATTGCATACTCACTGCTGACTTAGGAGATCCAAAATTTCTGATTTTGATCTGTCTGTGAGCCTCACGCACCATTGCTAAGCATTATGAGATGGGTGGTGGATTATTCACAGTGCAACACTGCCATCTGGTGGTGATGTTTTGTACTGGACCTTATAGATCAAACCAAGCAGTGCTGTTGGAGCTTTACCCACATACATTTGAACATGAACTACAATCTGAATTATGACCTGATATGCACATATCAGCAGAATCACAAGAACCTGAACCTTAATGATTATTAAAATAATGTGGAATTCCATTACTGCATGGCATCCAGATGCTACTAAAAGAGGTCTGTGACTTGCCTTAAAAATATCACACATGAACAGCTGTAACTAAAAAATGCTTTTGTCAATTGTTATGAAACGTCACAAGCTTCTTTCATATGTGCGCCAAAACAAATCATTACATTTTGTTAAAAATAAGATAAGACAAGATAATCCTTGGATGATGGGCTCTCAGCCCTCTTCACTGCACAGTGTGTATCAGTCTGTCACTGCCTGAGAGACAGTTGGTAGCACCGACTTCAGTATACACCATGCATCACTACTTACAACATATGCCCAATAAGTATGTATGTATATGCTATACAGGTACACATACACAGCTTGTGTGTATGTGTATATATATATATATATATATATATATATATATATATATATATATATATATATATATATATTCATATGTTATATCAATTTGGAAATGTTGGAAAAATATTTATTTTAATTATTATTTTCATTATTTACTACTGTTGTCTCTTAGTAAAGCTATTTGAATCTGAGAGAGAGAGAGAGAGAGAGAGAGAGAGAGAGAAAGAGAGAGAGAGATAAGAGGCAGAGAGCATGTCAGAAGGAATAGGATGGAAGGGGGAAGGGTGACTCTTCAATAATGCCTTTGAATACATTGCTGAGAATAACTCACATATGTTTGACTGCGAACTAGTCTGTGCTTAATGACTTAATATGGACATATGTGGTATCAGCAGAATCACAAGAACCTGAAGTTTAATAATTATCAAAAAAAAGTTGAAATTTCTTTACTGCGTGGCATCCAGGCTCTGCTTAGCACTGGTGTGTAACTTGCATTCTAAACATGACACATAAACAGCTGTAAGTCAAAAATGCTTTTGCCAAATGTTATGAAAAAACACAAGCTTCTTTCATATGTGCTTCAGAACAGATCAATACGTTTTGTTGGTACTGCATCCTTAGGTGGCGCTATAACAAATTAAAAACATATTTTTAAGCATTTTTTCCAATTGTAGCGCCCCCTGTACGTGCATTTTGATCATAATTGATACACTTCTTCAGAGTAATACCTTGCACATGTGTACCCATTTTGGTTTGATTTGGGTAAAGTTTGAATGAGTTATAGCTAAAAGAGTGCATCGAGCTCCGCCCACTCATGTTTGTTGACGTACTGCAGCAACAGCGTGTCCAAATCTAAACATTTTTTTAATAATTGTATACCTACAGGCAATACACTTTGCAATGAGACCAATTGTGTGTTGATAGGACCAAAACTCACGGACTAGTACGATAAATTCCATAATCACATACCTGACAATTGAAGAAAATCTATAATTTTTTTCTAAATAGTTGCAATTGCAATATTGTTAGACACTAGGTAGGGTGTCTTATGAAACTATTAACATGTCGATAGATTAAATTTTCACTGAGATATTTCATATTTCATGTTTAAAAAATAAATTGCGCCCCCTTGTGGCTATCAACACGAAAATTTTTCTGCAAATACAAAGTGTGTCCATGAACATACCATGCAAATGCCATGATGATTGGGCATTGTTAAGCCTGTCAAAAAAATTATGAAAAAAAACTGAACTTTGATTGGCTGTTGACATCGTTAAACGTGCCCATATTGAGTCGTCCTCAATTTCCCATATGTAGGCTTGCTGACAGAACCAGCATGCCAAATGTCAACTTAATTGGCCTTGTAGATCCTGAGATATTAGCCAAAAGACATTGTTAGCTATAACAGCGCCCCCTATAATATTTCATGCAACAGCAAATGCATGCTACCTCAGAATCATGTCTAGAAGCAACGTGAGAAAGATCATCAGATTTGAGTTAAGCATGAAGGAGTTACAGATGTTTGAGTAAAATTTGCAATTCACGGTACACATTCATTTGCATATGTCGGCCATCTTGTTTTGAAATGTCTGGATGTTTTTGATAATTATTGACCAGCTCACTCCTGTGAACGTTTTGACACCAAGGTCATGGGGATCAGACAAAAATCCAGGGACTAGTTCGCGAAAATAGATTTTGCAAATTATGCTAATTAGCAAAAAATCTAAGTGGGCGGAGCTTAGTGGTTCTATGTACCTTTTTGATTCATCGGGACCCAAGGATCATGAAGAAAAAAAAATTTCGTCTCTACTCCACACGGCGTGGAAAATCCTTTAATGAAAGCGTTTTCTGTCGCTGTAGCGCCCCCTTGAGGCCAATCAGGCTGATATTTTGCGCCTGGGGTTCTCGCAGAATAGGCCTGTTTGGAAAAAATAGGCCTACATCGCTGATATGGTACCCTTAAAATCATGTCCTTAAGTAAAATCTGAAATTTGAACCCATTTGAATAAAGTATGGAGGAGTTACAGACGTTCAAGTAAAACATACGATAAGCCGAAGAGGTTCATTTGCACATGGCAGCCATCTTGAATCGAAATGTCAACATTCATTCTATAATTAGACATGGTCAGACTCTTGTGAACGTTTTGGCACAAAGCTCAAGAGAATTGGACAAAAATTCACAAACTTGTGGAAAAAAGTAAGTTTAGCTAATTATGCATATTAGCTCAAAATCTAAGTGGGCGGAGGTAAATGGTCCAAATGGCAGATTAGTTTGAATTAAGCCAAGGAATCAGGGAAAAAAAAAGATTTCGTCTCTAGGCCTTACGGTGTAGGAGATATAGACCTAAACGCGTATCCCTTTTCTATATCGCCACCATGTGGCCAAAGAGTGTCATTTTCCTTGGCTGAGTCATGTCATACCTGCTGTACCTTGCTGGCAAGTGAAGTGTTTCTGGACCTTATGGTCTTTGCTCAACATTGCATTTTGCCTCAGATCCACTGTAGTTCAACACCACAATGTATAGTCTTATATGAGAAAGCTGTTATTTCTCACCAGCAGATGGCAGTCTGTTTGGATCAGAAATATTTCACTAACAGAAATATTTGAGCGTGTACTCCTATGTGGATAATTACCTTACATGGACATATGTGGTATCAGCTGAATCCTAAGGATCTGAACTTTAATAATTATCAAAAAAAACTTGCACTTCTATTACTATGTAGCTTACAGGCCCCTCCCAAAAAGAGAGATCCAGCATGTATTCCACAAGTCAAATATATGCTATATATGTACACATATATACACCTATAACTCAAAAACGCTTTCACCAAAAATTTCAAAATTTCACAAGCTTGATAAGCCTGAGGAGCAGATGTCATCATTAAATTGTGGTGCCACTGCAATCCTAGATGGCGCTATAACACAAAAAAAACTTTTTAATAAGTTATTGTCCAATTGTAGCGCCCCCCTTGGGTGGATTTAGGCCATAATAGACATGCTCCTTCAGGGTATGGTCTTACATAATCCTATAAAGTTTGGTCTGGATTGGGCTTCTTTTCTTGGAGTTATAGATGAAAGAATCTATAAAGCAGCTCACACTTCAGTTTGTTGACATGGTTTAACAACATAATGTTAAAAAGTCATACTTTTTTTTAAAGATTATTTATCTACAGACTCTACAGATTCCAACAAGCCCAATTGTTTGGGAATAGCATCAGATTCCACGGACTAGTTCGAAAACCTCAATTTTCAAACAACTGGCCATTGAGAAAAAACAATACATTTCTTGACAATACTTGCTATTACAAAGTTGTTAGGCAATATAAAGAGTACAGAGTCCAGCAAACTGCATGTCAATATGCTTAATTTTCGCTGAGATATTACATATTTTCTTGTTATAGCGCCCCCTAGTGGCTATCGTTACGAAACGTCTTCTGCTCTTAGGAAGTGCGTCCATGGACATGCCAGTCAAGTATCATAATGATTGACCTTTGTCAAGCTTGTCAGGGAGCTGCTGAGTTCTGATTGGCCGATGACGTTACAATTTGGCGAGTATCGACTTGTCCTTTATTTTCCACTTAGAGCCTTGCCTAAAGCAGCTGTATGCCAAGCGGCGGACCGATGGGACTTGCGGATGCTGAGATATGAATTTCTAGTATTTAGAGCGCCCCCTATGTGAATTTTGGCACCACCGACGACATGCTACCTCAAAATCATGTCCCTAAGCAGAGTCTGAAATTGCAACCCATTTGAGTAAAGTATGCAGGAGTAACAGCTGTTCATGTAAAACGGGCGATAAGCCGATAAGGTTCATTTGCATATGGCAGCTACATTGAATCGAAATGTCAACGTTTTTTTGATAATTATTAAGCTTCAGACTCTTACGAACGTTTTGACACCAAGCTCAAGAAAATTGGACAAAAATCCACGGACTAGTACGCAAAAGTAGGTTTTGCAAATTATGCAAAATAGCAAAAAATCTAAGTGGGCGGAGCTTAGTGGTTGTATCGACCTTTTTGATTCGGCAGGACCCAAGGAATCAGGGGGAAAAAAGATTTCGTCTCTACGCCACACGTGGTAGGAGCCCCGTAAGAAAAGGCGTTGTCCTTCGCTGTAGCGCCCCCATGAGGCCAATCATTCTGATTTTTTGCGCCTGAGTAGCGGGAGGGTTTACTACCTACTGACCAAGCCTCAAGTCTGTAGGCCTTACGGTTTGGGCTGTGCGATCGTTTGTAGGGCAGAAAAAGAACCGGAAGAATAATAATAATAATAATAATAATAAAAATCCTAACAATTATAATAGGGTTTCAAGCACTTCGTGCTCGAACCCCTAATAATAAATATAGCCGCAAGCGGCAATTTACGGCTTCCTCGCTTTGTAGGCAATAAATTTGCTTACGTTTGCCACTTTGAGATCATACACAACATTGCATACTCTCTGCTGACTTAAGACATCCAAAATTTCTGATTTTGATCTGTCTGTGAGGCTCAAGCACTATTGCTAAGCATTATGAGATGGGTGGTGGATTATTCACAGTGCAACACTGCCATCTGGTGGTGGTGTGTTGTACTGGACCTTGTGGATCAAACCAAGCAGTGCTGTTGGAGCTTTACCCACATACATTTGAACATGAACTACAATCTGAATTATGACCTGATATGCACATATCAGCAGAATCACAAGAACCTGAACCTTAAGGATTATTAAAATAATGTGGAATTCCATTACTGCATGGCATCCAGATGCTACTAAAAGAGGTCTGTGACTTGCCTTAAAAATATCACACATGAACAGCTGTAACTAAAAAATGCTTTTGTCAATTGTTATGAAACGTCACAAGCTTCTTTCATATGTGCTCCAAAACAAATCATTACATTTTGTTAATAATAAGATAAGATAAGATAATCCTTGGATGATGGGCTCCCAGCCCTCTTCACTGCACAGTGTGTATCAGTCTGTCACTGCCTGAGAGACAGTGGGTAGCACCGACCTCAGTATAACCCATGCATCACTACTTACAACATATACACAATAAGTATGTATGTATATGCTATACAGGTACACATATACAGCTTGTGTATATATATATATATATATATATATATTCATATGTTACATCAATTTGTAAATGTTGGAAAAATATATATTTTAATTATTATTTTTATTATTAACTACTGTTGTCTCTTAGTAAAGCTATTAGAATCTGTGAGAGCGAATGAGAGAGAGAGAGAGAGAGAGAGAGAGAGAGAGAGAGAGAGAGAGAGAGAGAGATAAGAGGCAGAGAGCATGTCAGAAGGAATAGGAGGGAAGGGGGGAAGGGGGACTCTTCAATAATGCCTTTGAATACATTGCTGAGAATAACTCACATATGTTTGACCGCGAACTAGTCTGTGCTTAATGACTTAATATGGACATATGTGGTATCAGCAGAATCACAAGAACCTGAACTTTAATAATTATCAAAAAAAAGTTGAAATTTCATTACTGCGTGGCATCCAGGCTCTGCTTAGCACTGGTGTGTAACTTGCATTCTAAACATGACACATAAACAGCTGTAAGTCAAAAATGCTTTTGCCAAATGTTATGAAAAAACACAAGCTTCTTTCATATGTGCTTCAGAACAGATCAATACATTTTGTTGGTACTGCATCCATAGGTGGCGCTATAACAAATTAAAAAACATATTTTTAAGTAGTTTTTCCAATTCTAGCGCCCCCTGTATGTGCATTTTGATCATAATTGATACACTTCTTCAGAGTCATACCATGCACATGTGTACCAATTTTGGTTTGATTTGAGTGAAGTTTGAATGAGTTATAGCTAAAAGAGTGCATTGGGCTCCGCCCACTTGTGTTCGTTGACGTATTGCAGCAACAGCGTGTCCAAATCTAAACATTTTTTTGATAATTATTTACCTACAGGCAATACACTTTGCAATGAGACCAATTGTGTGTTGATAGGATCAAAACTCACGGACTAGTACGATAAATTCCATAATCACATACCTGACAACTGAAGAAAATCTATAATTTTTTTTTAAATACTTGCAATTGCAATATTGTTAGACACTACGTACAGTATATTATGAAACTATTAACATGTCGATAGGGTAAATTTTCACTGAGATATTCCATATTTCATGTTTAAAAAATAAATTGCGCCCCCTTGTGGCTATCAACACGAAAATTTTTCTGCAAATACTAAGTGTGTCCATGAACATACTATGTCAATGTCATGATGATTGGGCATTGTTAAGCCTGTCAAAAAAATGATGAAATAAAACTGAAATTTGATTGGCTGTTGACATCATTAAACGTGCCCATATTGAGTCGTCCTTAATTTCCCATATGTAGGCATGCTCACTGAACCAGCATGCCAAATGTCAACTTAATTGGCCTTGTAGATGCTGAGATATTAGCCAAAAGACATTGCTAGCTATAACAGCGCCCCCTATAATATTTCAGGCAACAGCAAATGGATGCTACCTCAGAATCATGTCTAGAAGCAACGTGTGAAAGGTCATCAGATTTGAGTTAAGCATGAAGGAGTTACAGATTTTTAAGTAAAATTTGCAATTCACGGTACACATTCATTTGCATATGTCGGCCATCTTGTTTCGAAATGTCAGGATGTTTTTGATAATTATTGACCAGCTCACTCCTGTGAACGTTTTGACACCAAGGTCATGGGGATCAGAAAAAAATCCAGGGACTAGTTCGCGAAAATAGATTTTGCAAATTATGCTAATTAGCAAAAAATCTAAGTAGGCGGAGCTTAGTGGTTGTATGTACCTTTTTGATTCATCAGGACCCAAGGATCATGTAGAAAAAAAAATTTCATCTCTACGCCACACGGCGTGGAAAATCCTTTAATGAAAGCGTTTTTCTTTGCTGTAGCGCCCCCTTGAGGCCAAATACGCTGTTATTTTCCACGATCGTAGAGTGTGAACTTATTTATCTGGTGACCCAGTACCAAGTCTGTAGGCCTTACGGTTTGGGCTGTGCGATCCGTTTCAGGCGACATTTGGGGGAATAATAATAATAATAATAAATATAGCCGCAAGCGGCAATTAACGGGGTTCTCGCTTAACAGGCCTGTTTGGAAGCAATAGGCCTACATCGCTGCCATGCTACCTTTAAAAGCATTTCTATAAGTAGAATCTGAAATTTGAACCCATTTGAGCAAAGTATGGAGTTAGAGATGTTCAAGTAAAACCTGTGATAAGCTGAAGAGGTTCATTTGCCATCATGAATCAAAATGTCAATTAATTCTATAATTACCTAGGGTCAGACTCATGTGAACGTTTTGGCACCAAGCTCAAGGGACTTGGTGAAAAATTCATAGACTTATTGACAAAAGTATGTTTTGCAAATTATGCAAATTAGCTCAAAATCTAAGTGGGCTGAGCTTTATGATCCAACAGCAAATTAGTTTGTCTTAAGCCAAGGAATAAGGGACAAAAAGATTTAATCTCTAGGCCTTACGGTGTAGGAGATATAGACCTCAATGCTTTTCCCTTTGCTATAGCGCCACCATCTGGCCAAAGAATGTCATTTTCCTTGGCTGAGTCATTTTACACCTGCTGGACCTTGCTGCCAAGGGAGGTGTTTCTGGGCCTTATGGTCTTTGCTCCACATTGCATTTTGCATAATGTCTCAGAGCCACTGTAGTTCAACAGCACAATGTATAGTCTTAGACTGCCATCTGCTGGTGAGAAATGACTACTTTCCCATATTTTTAGATCAGCCATGAAAGCACATACAGAAAGATTTAAGCATGTACTCCTATGTGGATATTTACCTAACATGGGCATGTACGGTATCAGCTGAATCCTAAGGATCTGAACTTTAACAAAAAAATGTTGCACTTTTATTACTATGTAGCTTACAGGCCACTCCCAATAACACAGATCTAGCATGTATTCCTCAAGTCAAATATAAGCTATATGTGTACACTAATATACACCTATAACTCAAAAATGCTTTCCCCAAAAATTTTAAAACGTCACATACTTGATCAGACTGAGGACCAGATGTCATAATTAAGTTGGGGTGCCCCTGCAATCCTAGATGGCGCTATAACATAAAAAAGCCCATTTAATCAGTTTTTGTCCAATTGTAGCGCCCCCTTTTGGTAAATTTTGATCATATTGTACATACGTCTTCAGGACAAGACCATACATACTTCTGTCACGTTTGGTCTTGATTGGACTTAATTTGTTTGAGTTATAGCTAAAAGAATGTTTAAAGCTCCCCACACTTCAATTAATTGTTTTATTACAACAAAAGTTTGTCCAAATGTTGAACTTTTTTTGATAATTATTTACCTACAGACTCTGCAGATTCCAACAAGGTCAACTGTTTGTGAATATCGCAAAATTCCACGGACTAGTTCGAAAAGCTTCAATTTTGAACATTTGGAAACTGAGAAAAAGCAAAGCATTTTTTGACAACACTTGCAATTACAAAGTTGTTAGGCCCTCTGCAGAGTATAAAAAGAAGCAAACTGCGTGTCAATATGCTTAATTTTCACAGAGATATATAATATTTTCTTGATATAGCGCCCCCTAGTGGCTATCGTTATGACAATTTTTCTGCTCTTAGGGAGGCCTCCCGGGGACATACCAGTCAAATCCCATGATGATTGGACCTTGTTAAGGTTGTCAAACAGCTGATGACAGCTGATTGGTCGATGACAATCACAATTTTGCTCGAATCGAGTTGTCCTTAATTTTCCCTCTACAGCCTTGCCCATAGAAGCAGCATGCCAAGCGGCGGTCCGATCCGCCTTACGGATGCTGAGATATAAACTTGAAGCATTTACAGCGCCCCCTATATGAATATTGGCTTCTCCTTTGACAAGCTACCTCAGAATCATGTCTGAAAGTAGAATATGAAATGTAAACACATTTGAGTAAACCATGAGTTTGTTATAGATTTTTAAGTAAAACATAAAATAAGCCGAAGAGGTTCATTTGCATATGGCGGCCATCTTGAATCGAAATTTCAACGTCTTTTTGATAATTACTAAACTACAGGCTCCTGCGAACATTTTGACACCAAGCTCAAGAAAATTGGACAAAAATCCACGGAGGAGTACACAAAAGTAGGTTTTGCAAATTATGCAAAATAGCAAAAAATCTAAGTAGGCGGAGCTTAGTGGTTGTATGTACCTTTTTGATTCGGCAGGACCCAAGGAATCAGGGAAAAAAAAGATTTCGTCTCTACGCCACACGGGGTGGAAAATCTTTTAATGAAAGCGTTTTCCTTCGCTGTAGCGCCCCCTTGAGGCCAATTGGGCTGATATTTTGCGCCTGAGTAGCGAGACCGACTACTACCTATTGACCAAGTCTCAAGTGTCTAGGCCTTACGGTTTGGGCTGTGCGATTCGTTTTATGGCAGAAAAAGAAAAAGAATAATAAATATAGCCGCAAGCGGCAATTAACGGGGTTCTCGCTTAACAGGCCTGTTTGGAAGCAATAGGCCTACATCGCTGCCATGCTACCTTTAAAAGCATTTCTATAAGTAGAATCTTAAATTTGAACCCATTTGAGCAAAGTATGGAGTTAGAGATGTTCAAGTAAAACCTGTGATAAGCTGAAGAGGTTCATTTGCCATCATGAATCAAAATGTCAATTAATTCTATAATTACCTAGGGTCAGACTCATGTGAACGCTTTGGCACCAAGCTCAAGGGACTTGGTGAAAAATTCATAGACTTATTGACAAAAGTATGTTTTGCAAATTATGCAAATTAGCTCAAAATCTAAGTGGGCTGAGCTTTATGATCCAACAGCAAATTAGTTTGTCTTAAGCCAAGGAATAAGGGACAAAAAGATTTCATCTCTAGGCCTTACGGTGTAGGAGATATAGACCTCAATGCTTTTCCCTTTGCTATAGCACCACCATCTGGCCAAAGAATGTCATTTTCCTTGGCTGAGTCATTTTACACCTGCTGGACCTTGCTGCCAAGGGAGGTGTTTCTGGGCCTTATGGTCTTTGCTCCACATTGCATTTTGCATAATGTCTCAGAGCCACTGTAGTTCAACAGCACAATGTATAGTCTTAGACTGCCATCTGCTGGTGAGAAATGACTACTTTCCCATATTTTTAGATCAGCCATGAAAGCACATACAGAAAGATTTAAGCATGTACTCCTATGTGGATATTTACCTAACATGGGCATGTACGGTATCAGCTGAATCCTAAGGATCTGAACTTTAACAAAAAATTGTTGCACTTTTATTACTATGTAGCTTACAGGCCACTCCCAATAACACAGATCTAGCATGTATTCCTCAAGTCAAATATAAGCTATATGTGTACACTAATATACACCTATAACTCAAAAATGCTTTCCCCAAAAATTTTAAAACGTCACATACTTGATCAGACTGAGGACCAGATGTCATAATTAAGTTGGGGTGCCACTGCAATCCTAGATGGCGCTATAACATAAAAAAGCCCATTTAATCAGTTTTTGTCCAATTGTAGCACCCCCTTTTGGTAAATATTGATCATATTGTACATACGTCTTCAGGACAAGACCATACATACTTCTGTCACGTTTGGTCTTGATTGGACTTAATTTGTTTGAGTTATAGCTAAAAGAATGTTTAAAGCTCCCCACACTTCAATTAATTGTTTTATTACAACAAAAGTTTGTCCAAATGTTGAACTTTTTTTGATAATTATTTACCTACAGACTCTGCAGATTCCAACAAGGTCAACTGTTTGTGAATATCGCAAAATTCCACGGACTAGTTCGAAAAGCTTCAATTTTGAACATTTGGAAACTGAGAAAAAGCAAAGCATTTTTTGACAACACTTGCAATTACAAAGTTGTTAGGCCCTCTGCAGAGTATAAAAAGAAGCAAACTGCGTGTCAATATGCTTAATTTTCACAGAGATATATAATATTTTCTTGATATAGCGCCCCCTAGTGGCTATCGTTATGACAATTTTTCTGCTCTTAGGGAGGCCTCCCAGGGACATACCAGTCAAATCCCATGATGATTGGACCTTGTTAAGGTTGTCAAACAGCTGATGACAGCTGATTGGCCGATGACAATCACAATTTTGCTCGAATCGAGTTGTCCTTAATTTTCCCTCTACAGCCTTGCCCATAGAAGCAGCATGCCAAGCGGCGGTCCGATCCGCCTTACGGATGCTGAGATATAAACTTGAAGCATTTACAGCGCCCCCTATATGAATATTGGCTTCTCCTTTGACAAGCTACCTCAGAATCATGTCTGAAAGTAGAATATGAAATGTAAACACATTTGAGTAAAGCATGAGTTTGTTATAGATTTTTAAGTAAAACATAAAATAAGCCGAAAAGGTTCATTTGCATATGGCGGCCATCTTGAATCGAAATTTCAACGTTTTTTTGATAATTATTAAACTACAGGCTCCTGCGAACATTTTGACACCAAGCTCAAGAAAATTGGACAAAAATCCACGGAGGAGTACACAAAAGTAGGTTTTGCAAATTATGCAAAATAGCAAAAAATCTAAGTAGGCGGAGCTTAGTGGTTGTATGTACCTTTTTGATTCGGCAGGACCCAAGGATTCAGGGAAAAAAAAGATTTCGTCTCTACGCCACACGGGGTGGAAAATCTTTTAATGAAAGCGTTTTCCTTTGCTGTAGCGCCCCCTTGAGGCCAATTGGGCTGATATTTTGCGCCTGAGTAGCGAGACCGACTACTACCTTTTTGACCAAGTCTCAAGTGTCTAGGCCTTACGGTTTGGGCTGTGCGATTCGTTTTATGGCAGAAAAAGAAAAAGAATAATAATAATAACAAATTAAAATCAGAACAAACACAATAGGGTTTCAAGCACTTCGTGCTCGAACCCCTAATAATAACAAATTAAAATCAGAACAAACACAATAGGGTTTCAAGCACTTCGTGCTCGAACCCCTAATAAAAATCAGAACAAAAACAATAGGCTTCCTTTGCACTTCGTGCTCGGAAGCCTAATAATAACAAATTAAAATCAGAACAAACACAATAGTGTTTCAAGCACTTCGTGCTCGAACCCCTAATAATAAATATAGCCGCAAGCGGCAATTAACGGGGTTCTCGCTTAACAGGCCTGTTTGGAAGCAATAGGCCTACATCGCTGCCATGCTACCTTTAAAAGCATTTCTATAAGTAGAATCTGAAATTTGAACCCATTTGAGCAAAGTATGGAGTTAGAGATGTTCAAGTAAAACCTGTGATAAGCTGAAGAGGTTCATTTGCCATCATGAATCAAAATGTCAATTAATTCTATAATTACCTAGGGTCAGACTCATGTGAACGTTTTGGCACCAAGCTCAAGGGACTTGGTGAAAAATTCATAGACTTATTGACAAAAGTATGTTTTGCAAATTATGCAAATTAGCTCAAAATCTAAGTGGGCTGAGCTTTATGATCCAACAGCAAATTAGTTTGTCTTAAGCCAAGGAATAAGGGACAAAAAGATTTAATCTCTAGGCCTTACGGTGTAGGAGATATAGACCTCAATGCTTTTCCCTTTGCTATAGCGCCACCATCTGGCCAAAGAATGTCATTTTCCTTGGCTGAGTCATTTTACACCTGCTGGACCTTGCTGCCAAGGGAGGTGTTTCTGGGCCTTATGGTCTTTGCTCCACATTGCATTTTGCATAATGTCTCAGAGCCACTGTAGTTCAACAGCACAATGTATAGTCTTAGACTGCCATCTGCTGGTGAGAAATGACTACTTTCCCATATTTTTAGATCAGCCATGAAAGCACATACAGAAAGATTTAAGCATGTACTCCTATGTGGATATTTACCTAACATGGGCATGTACGGTATCAGCTGAATCCTAAGGATCTGAACTTTAACAAAAAAATGTTGCACTTTTATTACTATGTAGCTTACAGGCCACTCCCAATAACACAGATCTAGCATGTATTCCTCAAGTCAAATATAAGCTATATGTGTACACTAATATACACCTATAACTCAAAAATGCTTTCCCCAAAAATTTTAAAACGTCACATACTTGATCAGACTGAGGACCAGATGTCATAATTAAGTTGGGGTGCCACTGCAATCCTAGATGGCGCTATAACATAAAAAAGCCCATTTAATCAGTTTTTGTCCAATTGTAGCGCCCCCTTTTGGTAAATTTTGATCATATTGTACATACGTCTTCAGGACAAGACCATACATACTTCTGTCACGTTTGGTCTTGATTGGACTTAATTTGTTTGAGTTATAGCTAAAAGAATGTTTAAAGCTCCCCACACTTCAATTAATTGTTTTATTACAACAAAAGTTTGTCCAAATGTTGAACTTTTTTTGATAATTATTTACCTACAGACTCTGCAGATTCCAACAAGGTCAACTGTTTGTGAATATCGCAAAATTCCACGGACTAGTTCGAAAAGCTTCAATTTTGAACATTTGGAAACTGAGAAAAAGCAAAGCATTTTTTGACAACACTTGCAATTACAAAGTTGTTAGGCCCTCTGCAGAGTATAAAAAGAAGCAAACTGCGTGTCAATATGCTTAATTTTCACAGAGATATATAATATTTTCTTGATATAGCGCCCCCTAGTGGCTATCGTTATGACAATTTTTCTGCTCTTAGGGAGGCCTCCCAGGGACATACCAGTCAAATCCCATGATGATTGGACCTTGTTAAGGTTGTCAAACAGCTGATGACAGCTGATTGGCCGATGACAATCACAATTTTGCTCGAATCGAGTTGTCCTTAATTTTCCCTCTACAGCCTTGCCCATAGAAGCAGCATGCCAAGCGGCGGTCCGATCCGCCTTACGGATGCTGAGATATAAACTTGAAGCATTTACAGCGCCCCCTATATGAATATTGGCTTCTCCTTTGACAAGCTACCTCAGAATCATGTCTGAAAGTAGAATATGAAATGTAAACACATTTGAGTAAAGCATGAGTTTGTTATAGATTTTTAAGTAAAACATAAAATAAGCCGAAAAGGTTCATTTGCATATGGCGGCCATCTTGAATCGAAATTTCAACGTTTTTTTGATAATTATTAAACTACAGGCTCCTGCGAACATTTTGACACCAAGCTCAAGAAAATTGGACAAAAATCCACGGAGGAGTACACAAAAGTAGGTTTTGCAAATTATGCAAAATAGCAAAAAATCTAAGTAGGCGGAGCTTAGTGGTTGTATGTACCTTTTTGATTCGGCAGGACCCAAGGAATCAGGGAAAAAAAAGATTTCGTCTCTACGCCACACGGGGTGGAAAATCTTTTAATGAAAGCGTTTTCCTTTGCTGTAGCGCCCCCTTGAGGCCAATTGGGCTGATATTTTGCGCCTGAGTAGCGAGACCGACTACTACCTTTTTGACCAAGTCTCAAGTGTCTAGGCCTTACGGTTTGGGCTGTGCGATTCGTTTTATGGCAGAAAAAGAAAAAGAATAATAATAATAACAAATTAAAATCAGAACAAACACAATAGGGTTTCAAGCACTTCGTGCTCGAACCCCTAATAATAACAAATTAAAATCAGAACAAACACAATAGGGTTTCAAGCACTTCGTGCTCGAACCCCTAATAAAAATCAGAACAAAAACAATAGGCTTCCTTTGCACTTCGTGCTCGGAAGCCTAATAATAACAAATTAAAATCAGAACAAACACAATAGTGTTTCAAGCACTTCGTGCTCGAACCCCTAATAATAAATATAGCCGCAAGCGGCAATTAATGGGGTTCTCGCTTAACAGGCCTGTTTGGAAGCAATAGGCCTACATCGCTGCCATGCTACCTTTAAAAGCATTTCTATAAGTAGAATCTGAAATTTGAACCCATTTGAGCAAAGTATGGAGTTAGAGATGTTCAAGTAAAACCTGTGATAAGCTGAAGAGGTTCATTTGCCATCATGAATCAAAATGTCAATTAATTCTATAATTACCTAGGGTCAGACTCATGTGAACGTTTTGGCACCAAGCTCAAGGGACTTGGTGAAAAATTCATAGACTTATTGACAAAAGTATGTTTTGCAAATTATGCAAATTAGCTCAAAATCTAAGTGGGCTGAGCTTTATGATCCAACAGCAAATTAGTTTGTCTTAAGCCAAGGAATAAGGGACAAAAAGATTTAATCTCTAGGCCTTACGGTGTAGGAGATATAGACCTCAATGCTTTTCCCTTTGCTATAGCGCCACCATCTGGCCAAAGAATGTCATTTTCCTTGGCTGAGTCATTTTACACCTGCTGGACCTTGCTGCCAAGGGAGGTGTTTCTGGGCCTTATGGTCTTTGCTCCACATTGCATTTTGCATAATGTCTCAGAGCCACTGTAGTTCAACAGCACAATGTATAGTCTTAGACTGCCATCTGCTGGTGAGAAATGACTACTTTCCCATATTTTTAGATCAGCCATGAAAGCACATACAGAAAGATTTAAGCATGTACTCCTATGTGGATATTTACCTAACATGGGCATGTACGGTATCAGCTGAATCCTAAGGATCTGAACTTTAACAAAAAAATGTTGCACTTTTATTACTATGTAGCTTACAGGCCACTCCCAATAACACAGATCTAGCATGTATTCCTCAAGTCAAATATAAGCTATATGTGTACACTAATATACACCTATAACTCAAAAATGCTTTCCCCAAAAATTTTAAAACGTCACATACTTGATCAGACTGAGGACCAGATGTCATAATTAAGTTGGGGTGCCACTGCAATCCTAGATGGCGCTATAACATAAAAAAGCCCATTTAATCAGTTTTTGTCCAATTGTAGCGCCCCCTTTTGGTAAATTTTGATCATATTGTACATACGTCTTCAGGACAAGACCATACATACTTCTGTCACGTTTGGTCTTGATTGGACTTAATTTGTTTGAGTTATAGCTAAAAGAATGTTTAAAGCTCCCCACACTTCAATTAATTGTTTTATTACAACAAAAGTTTGTCCAAATGTTGAACTTTTTTTGATAATTATTTACCTACAGACTCTGCAGATTCCAACAAGGTCAACTGTTTGTGAATATCGCAAAATTCCACGGACTAGTTCGAAAAGCTTCAATTTTGAACATTTGGAAACTGAGAAAAAGCAAAGCATTTTTTGACAACACTTGCAATTACAAAGTTGTTAGGCCCTCTGCAGAGTATAAAAAGAAGCAAACTGCGTGTCAATATGCTTAATTTTCACAGAGATATATAATATTTTCTTGATATAGCGCCCCCTAGTGGCTATCGTTATGACAATTTTTCTGCTCTTAGGGAGGCCTCCCAGGGACATACCAGTCAAATCCCATGATGATTGGACCTTGTTAAGGTTGTCAAACAGCTGATGACAGCTGATTGGTCGATGACAATCACAATTTTGCTCGAATCGAGTTGTCCTTAATTTTCCCTCTACAGCCTTGCCCATAGAAGCAGCATGCCAAGCGGCGGTCCGATCCGCCTTACGGATGCTGAGATATAAACTTGAAGCATTTACAGCGCCCCCTATATGAATATTGGCTTCTCCTTTGACAAGCTACCTCAGAATCATGTCTGAAAGTAGAATATGAAATGTAAACACATTTGAGTAAACCATGAGTTTGTTATAGATTTTTAAGTAAAACATAAAATAAGCCGAAGAGGTTCATTTGCATATGGCGGCCATCTTGAATCGAAATTTCAACGTCTTTTTGATAATTATTAAACTACAGGCTCCTGCGAACATTTTGACACCAAGCTCAAGAAAATTGGACAAAAATCCACGGAGGAGTACACAAAAGTAGGTTTTGCAAATTATGCAAAATAGCAAAAAATCTAAGTAGGCGGAGCTTAGTGGTTGTATGTACCTTTTTGATTCGGCAGGACCCAAGGAATCAGGGAAAAAAAAGATTTCGTCTCTACGCCACACGGGGTGGAAAATCTTTTAATGAAAGCGTTTTCCTTTGCTGTAGCGCCCCCTTGAGGCCAATTGGGCTGATATTTTGCGCCTGAGTAGCGAGACCGACTACTACCTATTGACCAAGTCTCAAGTGTCTAGGCCTTACGGTTTGGGCTGTGCGATTCGTTTTATGGCAGAAAAAGAAAAAGAATAATAAATATAGCCGCAAGCGGCAATTAACGGGGTTCTCGCTTAACAGGCCTGTTTGGAAGCAATAGGCCTACATCGCTGCCATGCTACCTTTAAAAGCATTTCTATAAGTAGAATCTTAAATTTGAACCCATTTGAGCAAAGTATGGAGTTAGAGATGTTCAAGTAAAACCTGTGATAAGCTGAAGAGGTTCATTTGCCATCATGAATCAAAATGTCAATTAATTCTATAATTACCTAGGGTCAGACTCATGTGAACGTTTTGGCACCAAGCTCAAGGGACTTGGTGAAAAATTCATAGACTTATTGACAAAAGTATGTTTTGCAAATTATGCAAATTAGCTCAAAATCTAAGTGGGCTGAGCTTTATGATCCAACAGCAAATTAGTTTGTCTTAAGCCAAGGAATAAGGGACAAAAAGATTTAATCTCTAGGCCTTACGGTGTAGGAGATATAGACCTCAATGCTTTTCCCTTTGCTATAGCGCCACCATCTGGCCAAAGAATGTCATTTTCCTTGGCTGAGTCATTTTACACCTGCTGGACCTTGCTGCCAAGGGAGGTGTTTCTGGGCCTTATGGTCTTTGCTCCACATTGCATTTTGCATAATGTCTCAGAGCCACTGTAGTTCAACAGCACAATGTATAGTCTTAGACTGCCATCTGCTGGTGAGAAATGACTACTTTCCCATATTTTTAGATCAGCCATGAAAGCACATACAGAAAGATTTAAGCATGTACTCCTATGTGGATATTTACCTAACATGGGCATGTACGGTATCAGCTGAATCCTAAGGATCTGAACTTTAACAAAAAAATGTTGCACTTTTATTACTATGTAGCTTACAGGCCACTCCCAATAACACAGATCTAGCATGTATTCCTCAAGTCAAATATAAGCTATATGTGTACACTAATATACACCTATAACTCAAAAATGCTTTCCCCAAAAATTTTAAAACGTCACATACTTGATCAGACTGAGGACCAGATGTCATAATTAAGTTGGGGTGCCACTGCAATCCTAGATGGCGCTATAACATAAAAAAGCCCATTTAATCAGTTTTTGTCCAATTGTAGCGCCCCCTTTTGGTAAATTTTGATCATATTGTACATACGTCTTCAGGACAAGACCATACATACTTCTGTCACGTTTGGTCTTGATTGGACTTAATTTGTTTGAGTTATAGCTAAAAGAATGTTTAAAGCTCCCCACACTTCAATTAATTGTTTTATTACAACAAAAGTTTGTCCAAATGTTGAACTTTTTTTGATAATTATTTACCTACAGACTCTGCAGATTCCAACAAGGTCAACTGTTTGTGAATATCGCAAAATTCCACGGACTAGTTCGAAAAGCTTCAATTTTGAACATTTGGAAACTGAGAAAAAGCAAAGCATTTTTTGACAACACTTGCAATTACAAAGTTGTTAGGCCCTCTGCAGAGTATAAAAAGAAGCAAACTGCGTGTCAATATGCTTAATTTTCACAGAGATATATAATATTTTCTTGATATAGCGCCCCCTAGTGGCTATCGTTATGACAATTTTTCTGCTCTTAGGGAGGCCTCCCAGGGACATACCAGTCAAATCCCATGATGATTGGACCTTGTTAAGGTTGTCAAACAGCTGATGACAGCTGATTGGTCGATGACAATCACAATTTTGCTCGAATCGAGTTGTCCTTAATTTTCCCTCTACAGCCTTGCCCATAGAAGCAGCATGCCAAGCGGCGGTCCGATCCGCCTTACGGATGCTGAGATATAAACTTGAAGCATTTACAGCGCCCCCTATATGAATATTGGCTTCTCCTTTGACAAGCTACCTCAGAATCATGTCTGAAAGTAGAATATGAAATGTAAACACATTTGAGTAAACCATGAGTTTGTTATAGATTTTTAAGTAAAACATAAAATAAGCCGAAGAGGTTCATTTGCATATGGCGGCCATCTTGAATCGAAATTTCAACGTCTTTTTGATAATTATTAAACTACAGGCTCCTGCGAACATTTTGACACCAAGCTCAAGAAAATTGGACAAAAATCCACGGAGGAGTACACAAAAGTAGGTTTTGCAAATTATGCAAAATAGCAAAAAATCTAAGTAGGCGGAGCTTAGTGGTTGTATGTACCTTTTTGATTCGGCAGGACCCAAGGAATCAGGGAAAAAAAAGATTTCGTCTCTACGCCACACGGGGTGGAAAATCTTTTAATGAAAGCGTTTTCCTTTGCTGTAGCGCCCCCTTGAGGCCAATTGGGCTGATATTTTGCGCCTGAGTAGCGAGACCGACTACTACCTATTGACCAAGTCTCAAGTGTCTAGGCCTTACGGTTTGGGCTGTGCGATTCGTTTTATGGCAGAAAAAGAAAAAGAATAATAAATATAGCCGCAAGCGGCAATTAACGGGGTTCTCGCTTAACAGGCCTGTTTGGAAGCAATAGGCCTACATCGCTGCCATGCTACCTTTAAAAGCATTTCTATAAGTAGAATCTTAAATTTGAACCCATTTGAGCAAAGTATGGAGTTAGAGATGTTCAAGTAAAACCTGTGATAAGCTGAAGAGGTTCATTTGCCATCATGAATCAAAATGTCAATTAATTCTATAATTACCTAGGGTCAGACTCATGTGAACGTTTTGGCACCAAGCTCAAGGGACTTGGTGAAAAATTCATAGACTTATTGACAAAAGTATGTTTTGCAAATTATGCAAATTAGCTCAAAATCTAAGTGGGCTGAGCTTTATGATCCAACAGCAAATTAGTTTGTCTTAAGCCAAGGAATAAGGGACAAAAAGATTTAATCTCTAGGCCTTACGGTGTAGGAGATATAGACCTCAATGCTTTTCCCTTTGCTATAGCGCCACCATCTGGCCAAAGAATGTCATTTTCCTTGGCTGAGTCATTTTACACCTGCTGGACCTTGCTGCCAAGGGAGGTGTTTCTGGGCCTTATGGTCTTTGCTCCACATTGCATTTTGCATAATGTCTCAGAGCCACTGTAGTTCAACAGCACAATGTATAGTCTTAGACTGCCATCTGCTGGTGAGAAATGACTACTTTCCCATATTTTTAGATCAGCCATGAAAGCACATACAGAAAGATTTAAGCATGTACTCCTATGTGGATATTTACCTAACATGGGCATGTACGGTATCAGCTGAATCCTAAGGATCTGAACTTTAACAAAAAAATGTTGCACTTTTATTACTATGTAGCTTACAGGCCACTCCCAATAACACAGATCTAGCATGTATTCCTCAAGTCAAATATAAGCTATATGTGTACACTAATATACACCTATAACTCAAAAATGCTTTCCCCAAAAATTTTAAAACGTCACATACTTGATCAGACTGAGGACCAGATGTCATAATTAAGTTGGGGTGCCACTGCAATCCTAGATGGCGCTATAACATAAAAAAGCCCATTTAATCAGTTTTTGTCCAATTGTAGCGCCCCCTTTTGGTAAATTTTGATCATATTGTACATACGTCTTCAGGACAAGACCATACATACTTCTGTCACGTTTGGTCTTGATTGGACTTAATTTGTTTGAGTTATAGCTAAAAGAATGTTTAAAGCTCCCCACACTTCAATTAATTGTTTTATTACAACAAAAGTTTGTCCAAATGTTGAACTTTTTTTGATAATTATTTACCTACAGACTCTGCAGATTCCAACAAGGTCAACTGTTTGTGAATATCGCAAAATTCCACGGACTAGTTCGAAAAGCTTCAATTTTGAACATTTGGAAACTGAGAAAAAGCAAAGCATTTTTTGACAACACTTGCAATTACAAAGTTGTTAGGCCCTCTGCAGAGTATAAAAAGAAGCAAACTGCGTGTCAATATGCTTAATTTTCACAGAGATATATAATATTTTCTTGATATAGCGCCCCCTAGTGGCTATCGTTATGACAATTTTTCTGCTCTTAGGGAGGCCTCCCAGGGACATACCAGTCAAATCCCATGATGATTGGACCTTGTTAAGGTTGTCAAACAGCTGATGACAGCTGATTGGCCGATGACAATCACAATTTTGCTCGAATCGAGTTGTCCTTAATTTTCCCTCTACAGCCTTGCCCATAGAAGCAGCATGCCAAGCGGCGGTCCGATCCGCCTTACGGATGCTGAGATATAAACTTGAAGCATTTACAGCGCCCCCTATATGAATATTGGCTTCTCCTTTGACAAGCTACCTCAGAATCATGTCTGAAAGTAGAATATGAAATGTAAACACATTTGAGTAAAGCATGAGTTTGTTATAGATTTTTAAGTAAAACATAAAATAAGCCGAAGAGGTTCATTTGCATATGGCGGCCATCTTGAATCGAAATTTCAACGTCTTTTTGATAATTATTAAACTACAGGCTCCTGCGAACATTTTGACACCAAGCTCAAGAAAATTGGACAAAAATCCACGGAGGAGTACACAAAAGTAGGTTTTGCAAATTATGCAAAATAGCAAAAAATCTAAGTAGGCGGAGCTTAGTGGTTGTATGTACCTTTTTGATTCGGCAGGACCCAAGGAATCAGGGAAAAAAAAGATTTCGTCTCTACGCCACACGGGGTGGAAAATCTTTTAATGAAAGCGTTTTCCTTCGCTGTAGCGCCCCCTTGAGGCCAATTGGGCTGATATTTTGCGCCTGAGTAGCGAGACCGACTACTACCTATTGACCAAGTCTCAAGTGTCTAGGCCTTACGGTTTGGGCTGTGCGATTCGTTTTATGGCAGAAAAAGAAAAAGAATAATAAATATAGCCGCAAGCGGCAATTAACGGGGTTCTCGCTTAACAGGCCTGTTTGGAAGCAATAGGCCTACATCGCTGCCATGCTACCTTTAAAAGCATTTCTATAAGTAGAATCTTAAATTTGAACCCATTTGAGCAAAGTATGGAGTTAGAGATGTTCAAGTAAAACCTGTGATAAGCTGAAGAGGTTCATTTGCCATCATGAATCAAAATGTCAATTAATTCTATAATTACCTAGGGTCAGACTCATGTGAACGTTTTGGCACCAAGCTCAAGGGACTTGGTGAAAAATTCATAGACTTATTGACAAAAGTATGTTTTGCAAATTATGCAAATTAGCTCAAAATCTAAGTGGGCTGAGCTTTATGATCCAACAGCAAATTAGTTTGTCTTAAGCCAAGGAATAAGGGACAAAAAGATTTAATCTCTAGGCCTTACGGTGTAGGAGATATAGACCTCAATGCTTTTCCCTTTGCTATAGCGCCACCATCTGGCCAAAGAATGTCATTTTCCTTGGCTGAGTCATTTTACACCTGCTGGACCTTGCTGCCAAGGGAGGTGTTTCTGGGCCTTATGGTCTTTGCTCCACATTGCATTTTGCATAATGTCTCAGAGCCACTGTAGTTCAACAGCACAATGTATAGTCTTAGACTGCCATCTGCTGGTGAGAAATGACTACTTTCCCATATTTTTAGATCAGCCATGAAAGCACATACAGAAAGATTTAAGCATGTACTCCTATGTGGATATTTACCTAACATGGGCATGTACGGTATCAGCTGAATCCTAAGGATCTGAACTTTAACAAAAAAATGTTGCACTTTTATTACTATGTAGCTTACAGGCCACTCCCAATAACACAGATCTAGCATGTATTCCTCAAGTCAAATATAAGCTATATGTGTACACTAATATACACCTATAACTCAAAAATGCTTTCCCCAAAAATTTTAAAACGTCACATACTTGATCAGACTGAGGACCAGATGTCATAATTAAGTTGGGGTGCCCCTGCAATCCTAGATGGCGCTATAACATAAAAAAGCCCATTTAATCAGTTTTTGTCCAATTGTAGCGCCCCCTTTTGGTAAATTTTGATCATATTGTACATACGTCTTCAGGACAAGACCATACATACTTCTGTCACGTTTGGTCTTGATTGGACTTAATTTGTTTGAGTTATAGCTAAAAGAATGTTTAAAGCTCCCCACACTTCAATTAATTGTTTTATTACAACAAAAGTTTGTCCAAATGTTGAACTTTTTTTGATAATTATTTACCTACAGACTCTGCAGATTCCAACAAGGTCAACTGTTTGTGAATATCGCAAAATTCCACGGACTAGTTCGAAAAGCTTCAATTTTGAACATTTGGAAACTGAGAAAAAGCAAAGCATTTTTTGACAACACTTGCAATTACAAAGTTGTTAGGCCCTCTGCAGAGTATAAAAAGAAGCAAACTGCGTGTCAATATGCTTAATTTTCACAGAGATATATAATATTTTCTTGATATAGCGCCCCCTAGTGGCTATCGTTATGACAATTTTTCTGCTCTTAGGGAGGCCTCCCGGGGACATACCAGTCAAATCCCATGATGATTGGACCTTGTTAAGGTTGTCAAACAGCTGATGACAGCTGATTGGTCGATGACAATCACAATTTTGCTCGAATCGAGTTGTCCTTAATTTTCCCTCTACAGCCTTGCCCATAGAAGCAGCATGCCAAGCGGCGGTCCGATCCGCCTTACGGATGCTGAGATATAAACTTGAAGCATTTACAGCGCCCCCTATATGAATATTGGCTTCTCCTTTGACAAGCTACCTCAGAATCATGTCTGAAAGTAGAATATGAAATGTAAACACATTTGAGTAAACCATGAGTTTGTTATAGATTTTTAAGTAAAACATAAAATAAGCCGAAGAGGTTCATTTGCATATGGCGGCCATCTTGAATCGAAATTTCAACGTCTTTTTGATAATTACTAAACTACAGGCTCCTGCGAACATTTTGACACCAAGCTCAAGAAAATTGGACAAAAATCCACGGAGGAGTACACAAAAGTAGGTTTTGCAAATTATGCAAAATAGCAAAAAATCTAAGTAGGCGGAGCTTAGTGGTTGTATGTACCTTTTTGATTCGGCAGGACCCAAGGAATCAGGGAAAAAAAAGATTTCGTCTCTACGCCACACGGGGTGGAAAATCTTTTAATGAAAGCGTTTTCCTTCGCTGTAGCGCCCCCTTGAGGCCAATTGGGCTGATATTTTGCGCCTGAGTAGCGAGACCGACTACTACCTATTGACCAAGTCTCAAGTGTCTAGGCCTTACGGTTTGGGCTGTGCGATTCGTTTTATGGCAGAAAAAGAAAAAGAATAATAAATATAGCCGCAAGCGGCAATTAACGGGGTTCTCGCTTAACAGGCCTGTTTGGAAGCAATAGGCCTACATCGCTGCCATGCTACCTTTAAAAGCATTTCTATAAGTAGAATCTTAAATTTGAACCCATTTGAGCAAAGTATGGAGTTAGAGATGTTCAAGTAAAACCTGTGATAAGCTGAAGAGGTTCATTTGCCATCATGAATCAAAATGTCAATTAATTCTATAATTACCTAGGGTCAGACTCATGTGAACGCTTTGGCACCAAGCTCAAGGGACTTGGTGAAAAATTCATAGACTTATTGACAAAAGTATGTTTTGCAAATTATGCAAATTAGCTCAAAATCTAAGTGGGCTGAGCTTTATGATCCAACAGCAAATTAGTTTGTCTTAAGCCAAGGAATAAGGGACAAAAAGATTTCATCTCTAGGCCTTACGGTGTAGGAGATATAGACCTCAATGCTTTTCCCTTTGCTATAGCACCACCATCTGGCCAAAGAATGTCATTTTCCTTGGCTGAGTCATTTTACACCTGCTGGACCTTGCTGCCAAGGGAGGTGTTTCTGGGCCTTATGGTCTTTGCTCCACATTGCATTTTGCATAATGTCTCAGAGCCACTGTAGTTCAACAGCACAATGTATAGTCTTAGACTGCCATCTGCTGGTGAGAAATGACTACTTTCCCATATTTTTAGATCAGCCATGAAAGCACATACAGAAAGATTTAAGCATGTACTCCTATGTGGATATTTACCTAACATGGGCATGTACGGTATCAGCTGAATCCTAAGGATCTGAACTTTAACAAAAAATTGTTGCACTTTTATTACTATGTAGCTTACAGGCCACTCCCAATAACACAGATCTAGCATGTATTCCTCAAGTCAAATATAAGCTATATGTGTACACTAATATACACCTATAACTCAAAAATGCTTTCCCCAAAAATTTTAAAACGTCACATACTTGATCAGACTGAGGACCAGATGTCATAATTAAGTTGGGGTGCCACTGCAATCCTAGATGGCGCTATAACATAAAAAAGCCCATTTAATCAGTTTTTGTCCAATTGTAGCACCCCCTTTTGGTAAATATTGATCATATTGTACATACGTCTTCAGGACAAGACCATACATACTTCTGTCACGTTTGGTCTTGATTGGACTTAATTTGTTTGAGTTATAGCTAAAAGAATGTTTAAAGCTCCCCACACTTCAATTAATTGTTTTATTACAACAAAAGTTTGTCCAAATGTTGAACTTTTTTTGATAATTATTTACCTACAGACTCTGCAGATTCCAACAAGGTCAACTGTTTGTGAATATCGCAAAATTCCACGGACTAGTTCGAAAAGCTTCAATTTTGAACATTTGGAAACTGAGAAAAAGCAAAGCATTTTTTGACAACACTTGCAATTACAAAGTTGTTAGGCCCTCTGCAGAGTATAAAAAGAAGCAAACTGCGTGTCAATATGCTTAATTTTCACAGAGATATATAATATTTTCTTGATATAGCGCCCCCTAGTGGCTATCGTTATGACAATTTTTCTGCTCTTAGGGAGGCCTCCCAGGGACATACCAGTCAAATCCCATGATGATTGGACCTTGTTAAGGTTGTCAAACAGCTGATGACAGCTGATTGGCCGATGACAATCACAATTTTGCTCGAATCGAGTTGTCCTTAATTTTCCCTCTACAGCCTTGCCCATAGAAGCAGCATGCCAAGCGGCGGTCCGATCCGCCTTACGGATGCTGAGATATAAACTTGAAGCATTTACAGCGCCCCCTATATGAATATTGGCTTCTCCTTTGACAAGCTACCTCAGAATCATGTCTGAAAGTAGAATATGAAATGTAAACACATTTGAGTAAAGCATGAGTTTGTTATAGATTTTTAAGTAAAACATAAAATAAGCCGAAAAGGTTCATTTGCATATGGCGGCCATCTTGAATCGAAATTTCAACGTTTTTTTGATAATTATTAAACTACAGGCTCCTGCGAACATTTTGACACCAAGCTCAAGAAAATTGGACAAAAATCCACGGAGGAGTACACAAAAGTAGGTTTTGCAAATTATGCAAAATAGCAAAAAATCTAAGTAGGCGGAGCTTAGTGGTTGTATGTACCTTTTTGATTCGGCAGGACCCAAGGAATCAGGGAAAAAAAAGATTTCGTCTCTACGCCACACGGGGTGGAAAATCTTTTAATGAAAGCGTTTTCCTTTGCTGTAGCGCCCCCTTGAGGCCAATTGGGCTGATATTTTGCGCCTGAGTAGCGAGACCGACTACTACCTTTTTGACCAAGTCTCAAGTGTCTAGGCCTTACGGTTTGGGCTGTGCGATTCGTTTTATGGCAGAAAAAGAAAAAGAATAATAATAATAACAAATTAAAATCAGAACAAACACAATAGGGTTTCAAGCACTTCGTGCTCGAACCCCTAATAATAACAAATTAAAATCAGAACAAACACAATAGGGTTTCAAGCACTTCGTGCTCGAACCCCTAATAAAAATCAGAACAAAAACAATAGGCTTCCTTTGCACTTCGTGCTCGGAAGCCTAATAATAACAAATTAAAATCAGAACAAACACAATAGTGTTTCAAGCACTTCGTGCTCGAACCCCTAATAATAAATATAGCCGCAAGCGGCAATTAACGGGGTTCTCGCTTAACAGGCCTGTTTGGAAGCAATAGGCCTACATCGCTGCCATGCTACCTTTAAAAGCATTTCTATAAGTAGAATCTGAAATTTGAACCCATTTGAGCAAAGTATGGAGTTAGAGATGTTCAAGTAAAACCTGTGATAAGCTGAAGAGGTTCATTTGCCATCATGAATCAAAATGTCAATTAATTCTATAATTACCTAGGGTCAGACTCATGTGAACGTTTTGGCACCAAGCTCAAGGGACTTGGTGAAAAATTCATAGACTTATTGACAAAAGTATGTTTTGCAAATTATGCAAATTAGCTCAAAATCTAAGTGGGCTGAGCTTTATGATCCAACAGCAAATTAGTTTGTCTTAAGCCAAGGAATAAGGGACAAAAAGATTTAATCTCTAGGCCTTACGGTGTAGGAGATATAGACCTCAATGCTTTTCCCTTTGCTATAGCGCCACCATCTGGCCAAAGAATGTCATTTTCCTTGGCTGAGTCATTTTACACCTGCTGGACCTTGCTGCCAAGGGAGGTGTTTCTGGGCCTTATGGTCTTTGCTCCACATTGCATTTTGCATAATGTCTCAGAGCCACTGTAGTTCAACAGCACAATGTATAGTCTTAGACTGCCATCTGCTGGTGAGAAATGACTACTTTCCCATATTTTTAGATCAGCCATGAAAGCACATACAGAAAGATTTAAGCATGTACTCCTATGTGGATATTTACCTAACATGGGCATGTACGGTATCAGCTGAATCCTAAGGATCTGAACTTTAACAAAAAAATGTTGCACTTTTATTACTATGTAGCTTACAGGCCACTCCCAATAACACAGATCTAGCATGTATTCCTCAAGTCAAATATAAGCTATATGTGTACACTAATATACACCTATAACTCAAAAATGCTTTCCCCAAAAATTTTAAAACGTCACATACTTGATCAGACTGAGGACCAGATGTCATAATTAAGTTGGGGTGCCACTGCAATCCTAGATGGCGCTATAACATAAAAAAGCCCATTTAATCAGTTTTTGTCCAATTGTAGCGCCCCCTTTTGGTAAATTTTGATCATATTGTACATACGTCTTCAGGACAAGACCATACATACTTCTGTCACGTTTGGTCTTGATTGGACTTAATTTGTTTGAGTTATAGCTAAAAGAATGTTTAAAGCTCCCCACACTTCAATTAATTGTTTTATTACAACAAAAGTTTGTCCAAATGTTGAACTTTTTTTGATAATTATTTACCTACAGACTCTGCAGATTCCAACAAGGTCAACTGTTTGTGAATATCGCAAAATTCCACGGACTAGTTCGAAAAGCTTCAATTTTGAACATTTGGAAACTGAGAAAAAGCAAAGCATTTTTTGACAACACTTGCAATTACAAAGTTGTTAGGCCCTCTGCAGAGTATAAAAAGAAGCAAACTGCGTGTCAATATGCTTAATTTTCACAGAGATATATAATATTTTCTTGATATAGCGCCCCCTAGTGGCTATCGTTATGACAATTTTTCTGCTCTTAGGGAGGCCTCCCAGGGACATACCAGTCAAATCCCATGATGATTGGACCTTGTTAAGGTTGTCAAACAGCTGATGACAGCTGATTGGCCGATGACAATCACAATTTTGCTCGAATCGAGTTGTCCTTAATTTTCCCTCTACAGCCTTGCCCATAGAAGCAGCATGCCAAGCGGCGGTCCGATCCGCCTTACGGATGCTGAGATATAAACTTGAAGCATTTACAGCGCCCCCTATATGAATATTGGCTTCTCCTTTGACAAGCTACCTCAGAATCATGTCTGAAAGTAGAATATGAAATGTAAACACATTTGAGTAAAGCATGAGTTTGTTATAGATTTTTAAGTAAAACATAAAATAAGCCGAAAAGGTTCATTTGCATATGGCGGCCATCTTGAATCGAAATTTCAACGTTTTTTTGATAATTATTAAACTACAGGCTCCTGCGAACATTTTGACACCAAGCTCAAGAAAATTGGACAAAAATCCACGGAGGAGTACACAAAAGTAGGTTTTGCAAATTATGCAAAATAGCAAAAAATCTAAGTAGGCGGAGCTTAGTGGTTGTATGTACCTTTTTGATTCGGCAGGACCCAAGGAATCAGGGAAAAAAAAGATTTCGTCTCTACGCCACACGGGGTGGAAAATCTTTTAATGAAAGCGTTTTCCTTTGCTGTAGCGCCCCCTTGAGGCCAATTGGGCTGATATTTTGCGCCTGAGTAGCGAGACCGACTACTACCTTTTTGACCAAGTCTCAAGTGTCTAGGCCTTACGGTTTGGGCTGTGCGATTCGTTTTATGGCAGAAAAAGAAAAAGAATAATAATAATAACAAATTAAAATCAGAACAAACACAATAGGGTTTCAAGCACTTCGTGCTCGAACCCCTAATAATAACAAATTAAAATCAGAACAAACACAATAGGGTTTCAAGCACTTCGTGCTCGAACCCCTAATAAAAATCAGAACAAAAACAATAGGCTTCCTTTGCACTTCGTGCTCGGAAGCCTAATAATAACAAATTAAAATCAGAACAAACACAATAGTGTTTCAAGCACTTCGTGCTCGAACCCCTAATAATAAATATAGCCGCAAGCGGCAATTAATGGGGTTCTCGCTTAACAGGCCTGTTTGGAAGCAATAGGCCTACATCGCTGCCATGCTACCTTTAAAAGCATTTCTATAAGTAGAATCTGAAATTTGAACCCATTTGAGCAAAGTATGGAGTTAGAGATGTTCAAGTAAAACCTGTGATAAGCTGAAGAGGTTCATTTGCCATCATGAATCAAAATGTCAATTAATTCTATAATTACCTAGGGTCAGACTCATGTGAACGTTTTGGCACCAAGCTCAAGGGACTTGGTGAAAAATTCATAGACTTATTGACAAAAGTATGTTTTGCAAATTATGCAAATTAGCTCAAAATCTAAGTGGGCTGAGCTTTATGATCCAACAGCAAATTAGTTTGTCTTAAGCCAAGGAATAAGGGACAAAAAGATTTAATCTCTAGGCCTTACGGTGTAGGAGATATAGACCTCAATGCTTTTCCCTTTGCTATAGCGCCACCATCTGGCCAAAGAATGTCATTTTCCTTGGCTGAGTCATTTTACACCTGCTGGACCTTGCTGCCAAGGGAGGTGTTTCTGGGCCTTATGGTCTTTGCTCCACATTGCATTTTGCATAATGTCTCAGAGCCACTGTAGTTCAACAGCACAATGTATAGTCTTAGACTGCCATCTGCTGGTGAGAAATGACTACTTTCCCATATTTTTAGATCAGCCATGAAAGCACATACAGAAAGATTTAAGCATGTACTCCTATGTGGATATTTACCTAACATGGGCATGTACGGTATCAGCTGAATCCTAAGGATCTGAACTTTAACAAAAAAATGTTGCACTTTTATTACTATGTAGCTTACAGGCCACTCCCAATAACACAGATCTAGCATGTATTCCTCAAGTCAAATATAAGCTATATGTGTACACTAATATACACCTATAACTCAAAAATGCTTTCCCCAAAAATTTTAAAACGTCACATACTTGATCAGACTGAGGACCAGATGTCATAATTAAGTTGGGGTGCCACTGCAATCCTAAATGGCGCTATAACATAAAAAAGCCCATTTAATCAGTTTTTGTCCAATTGTAGCGCCCCCTTTTGGTAAATTTTGATCATATTGTACATACGTCTTCAGGACAAGACCATACATACTTCTGTCACGTTTGGTCTTGATTGGACTTAATTTGTTTGAGTTATAGCTAAAAGAATGTTTAAAGCTCCCCACACTTCAATTAATTGTTTTATTACAACAAAAGTTTGTCCAAATGTTGAACTTTTTTTGATAATTATTTACCTACAGACTCTGCAGATTCCAACAAGGTCAACTGTTTGTGAATATCGCAAAATTCCACGGACTAGTTCGAAAAGCTTCAATTTTGAACATTTGGAAACTGAGAAAAAGCAAAGCATTTTTTGACAACACTTGCAATTACAAAGTTGTTAGGCCCTCTGCAGAGTATAAAAAGAAGCAAACTGCGTGTCAATATGCTTAATTTTCACAGAGATATATAATATTTTCTTGATATAGCGCCCCCTAGTGGCTATCGTTATGACAATTTTTCTGCTCTTAGGGAGGCCTCCCAGGGACATACCAGTCAAATCCCATGATGATTGGACCTTGTTAAGGTTGTCAAACAGCTGATGACAGCTGATTGGTCGATGACAATCACAATTTTGCTCGAATCGAGTTGTCCTTAATTTTCCCTCTACAGCCTTGCCCATAGAAGCAGCATGCCAAGCGGCGGTCCGATCCGCCTTACGGATGCTGAGATATAAACTTGAAGCATTTACAGCGCCCCCTATATGAATATTGGCTTCTCCTTTGACAAGCTACCTCAGAATCATGTCTGAAAGTAGAATATGAAATGTAAACACATTTGAGTAAACCATGAGTTTGTTATAGATTTTTAAGTAAAACATAAAATAAGCCGAAGAGGTTCATTTGCATATGGCGGCCATCTTGAATCGAAATTTCAACGTCTTTTTGATAATTATTAAACTACAGGCTCCTGCGAACATTTTGACACCAAGCTCAAGAAAATTGGACAAAAATCCACGGAGGAGTACACAAAAGTAGGTTTTGCAAATTATGCAAAATAGCAAAAAATCTAAGTAGGCGGAGCTTAGTGGTTGTATGTACCTTTTTGATTCGGCAGGACCCAAGGAATCAGGGAAAAAAAAGATTTCGTCTCTACGCCACACGGGGTGGAAAATCTTTTAATGAAAGCGTTTTCCTTCGCTGTAGCGCCCCCTTGAGGCCAATTGGGCTGATATTTTGCGCCTGAGTAGCGAGACCGACTACTACCTATTGACCAAGTCTCAAGTGTCTAGGCCTTACGGTTTGGGCTGTGCGATTCGTTTTATGGCAGAAAAAGAAAAAGAATAATAAATATAGCCGCAAGCGGCAATTAACGGGGTTCTCGCTTAACAGGCCTGTTTGGAAGCAATAGGCCTACATCGCTGCCATGCTACCTTTAAAAGCATTTCTATAAGTAGAATCTTAAATTTGAACCCATTTGAGCAAAGTATGGAGTTAGAGATGTTCAAGTAAAACCTGTGATAAGCTGAAGAGGTTCATTTGCCATCATGAATCAAAATGTCAATTAATTCTATAATTACCTAGGGTCAGACTCATGTGAACGTTTTGGCACCAAGCTCAAGGGACTTGGTGAAAAATTCATAGACTTATTGACAAAAGTATGTTTTGCAAATTATGCAAATTAGCTCAAAATCTAAGTGGGCTGAGCTTTATGATCCAACAGCAAATTAGTTTGTCTTAAGCCAAGGAATAAGGGACAAAAAGATTTCATCTCTAGGCCTTACGGTGTAGGAGATATAGACCTCAATGCTTTTCCCTTTGCTATAGCGCCACCATCTGGCCAAAGAATGTCATTTTCCTTGGCTGAGTCATTTTACACCTGCTGGACCTTGCTGCCAAGGGAGGTGTTTCTGGGCCTTATGGTCTTTGCTCCACATTGCATTTTGCATAATGTCTCAGAGCCACTGTAGTTCAACAGCACAATGTATAGTCTTAGACTGCCATCTGCTGGTGAGAAATGACTACTTTCCCATATTTTTAGATCAGCCATGAAAGCACATACAGAAAGATTTAAGCATGTACTCCTATGTGGATATTTACCTAACATGGGCATGTACGGTATCAGCTGAATCCTAAGGATCTGAACTTTAACAAAAAATTGTTGCACTTTTATTACTATGTAGCTTACAGGCCACTCCCAATAACACAGATCTAGCATGTATTCCTCAAGTCAAATATAAGCTATATGTGTACACTAATATACACCTATAACTCAAAAATGCTTTCCCCAAAAATTTTAAAACGTCACATACTTGATCAGACTGAGGACCAGATGTCATAATTAAGTTGGGGTGCCACTGCGTTCCTAGATGGCGCTATAACATAAAAAAGCCCATTTAATCAGTTTTTGTCCAATTGTAGCGCCCCCTTTTGGTAAATTTTGATCATATTGTACATACGTCTTCAGGACAAGACCATACATACTTCTGTCACGTTTGGTCTTGATTGGACTTAATTTGTTTGAGTTATAGCTAAAAGAATGTTTAAAGCTCCCCACACTTCAATTAATTGTTTTATTACAACAAAAGTTTGTCCAAATGTTGAACTTTTTTTGATAATTATTTACCTACAGACTCTGCAGATTCCAACAAGGTCAACTGTTTGTGAATATCGCAAAATTCCACGGACTAGTTCGAAAAGTTTCAATTTTGAACATTTGGAAACTGAGAAAAAGCAAAGCATTTTTTGACAACACTTGCAATTACAAAGTTGTTAGGCCCTCTGCAGAGTATAAAAAGAAGCAAACTGCGTGTCAATATGCTTAATTTTCACAGAGATATATAATATTTTCTTGATATAGCGCCCCCTAGTGGCTATCGTTATGACAATTTTTCTGCTCTTAGGGAGGCCTCCCAGGGACATACCAGTCAAATCCCATGATGATTGGACCTTGTTAAGGTTGTCAAACAGCTGATGACAGCTGATTGGTCGATGACAATCACAATTTTGCTCGAATCGAGTTGTCCTTAATTTTCCCTCTACAGCCTTGCCCATAGAAGCAGCATGCCAAGCGGCGGTCCGATCCGCCTTACGGATGCTGAGATATAAACTTGAAGCATTTACAGCGCCCCCTATATGAATATTGGCTTCTCCTTTGACAAGCTACCTCAGAATCATGTCTGAAAGTAGAATATGAAATGTAAACACATTTGAGTAAACCATGAGTTTGTTATAGATTTTTAAGTAAAACATAAAATAAGCCGAAGAGGTTCATTTGCATATGGCGGCCATCTTGAATCGAAATTTCAACGTCTTTTTGATAATTATTAAACTACAGGCTCCTGCGAACATTTTGACACCAAGCTCAAGAAAATTGGACAAAAATCCACGGAGGAGTACACAAAAGTAGGTTTTGCAAATTATGCAAAATAGCAAAAAATCTAAGTAGGCGGAGCTTAGTGGTTGTATGTACCTTTTTGATTCGGCAGGACCCAAGGAATCAGGGAAAAAAAAGATTTCGTCTCTACGCCACACGGGGTGGAAAATCTTTTAATGAAAGCGTTTTTTCCTTCGCTGTAGCGCCCCCTTGAGGCCAATTGGGCTGATATTTTGCGCCTGAGTAGCGAGACCGACTACTACCTATTGACCAAGTCTCAAGTGTCTAGGCCTTACGGTTTGGGCTGTGCGATTCGTTTTATGGCAGAAAAAGAAAAAGAATAATAATAAATATAGCCGCAAGCGGCAATTAACGGGGTTCTCGCTTAACAGGCCTGTTTGGAAGCAATAGGCCTACATCGCTGCCATGCTACCTTTAAAAGCATTTCTATAAGTAGAATCTTAAATTTGAACCCATTTGAGCAAAGTATGGAGTTAGAGATGTTCAAGTAAAACCTGTGATAAGCTGAAGAGGTTCATTTGCCATCATGAATCAAAATGTCAATTAATTCTATAATTACCTAGGGTCAGACTCATGTGAACGTTGTGGCACCAAGCTCAAGGGACTTGGTGAAAAATTCATAGACTTATTGACAAAAGTATGTTTTGCAAATTATGCAAATTAGCTCAAAATCTAAGTGGGCTGAGCTTTATGATCCAACAGCAAATTAGTTTGTCTTAAGCCAAGGAATAAGGGACAAAAAGATTTAATCTCTAGGCCTTACGGTGTAGGAGATATAGACCTCAATGCTTTTCCCTTTGCTATAGCGCCACCATCTGGCCAAAGAATGTCATTTTCCTTGGCTGAGTCATTTTACACCTGCTGGACCTTGCTGCCAAGGGAGGTGTTTCTGGGCCTTATGGTCTTTGCTCCACATTGCATTTTGCATAATGTCTCAGAGCCACTGTAGTTCAACAGCACAATGTATAGTCTTAGACTGCCATCTGCTGGTGAGAAATGACTACTTTCCCATATTTTTAGATCAGCCATGAAAGCACATACAGAAAGATTTAAGCATGTACTCCTATGTGGATATTTACCTAACATGGGCATGTACGGTATCAGCTGAATCCTAAGGATCTGAACTTTAACAAAAAAATGTTGCACTTTTATTACTATGTAGCTTACAGGCCACTCCCAATAACACAGATCTAGCATATATTCCTCAAGTCAAATATAAGCTATATGTGTACACTAATATACACCTATAACTCAAAAATGCTTTCCCCAAAAATTTTAAAACGTCACATACTTGATCAGACTGAGGACCAGATGTCATAATTAAGTTGGGGTGCCACTGCAATCCTAGATGGCGCTATAACATAAAAAAGCCCATTTAATCAGTTTTTGTCCGATTGTAGCGCCCCCTTTTGGTAAATTTTGATCATATTGTACATACGTCTTCAGGACAAGACCATACATACTTCTGTCACGTTTGGTCTTGATTGGACTTAATTTGTTTGAGTTATAGCTAAAAGAATGTTTAAAGCTCCCCACACTTCAATTAATTGTTTTATTACAACAAAAGTTTGTCCAAATGTTGAACTTTTTTTGATAATTATTTACCTACAGACTCTGCAGATTCCAACAAGGTCAACTGTTTGTGAATATCGCAAAATTCCACGGACTAGTTCGAAAAGCTTCAATTTTGAACATTTGGAAACTGAGAAAAAGCAAAGCATTTTTTGACAACACTTGCAATTACAAAGTTGTTAGGCCCTCTGCAGAGTATAAAAAGAAGCAAACTGTGTGTCAATATGCTTAATTTTCACAGAGATATATAATATTTTCTTGATATAGCGCCCCCTAGTGGCTATCGTTATGACAATTTTTCTGCTCTTAGGGAGGCCTCCCAGGGACATACCAGTCAAATCCCATGATGATTGGACCTTGTTAAGGTTGTCAAACAGCTGATGACAGCTGATTGGTCGATGACAATCACAATTTTGCTCGAATCGAGTTGTCCTTAATTTTCCCTCTACAGCCTTGCCCATAGAAGCAGCATGCCAAGCGGCGGTCCGATCCGCCTTACGGATGCTGAGATATAAACTTGAAGCATTTACAGCGCCCCCTATATGAATATTGGCTTCTCCTTTGACAAGCTACCTCAGAATCATGTCTGAAAGTAGAATATGAAATGTAAACACATTTGAGTAAACCATGAGTTTGTTATAGATTTTTAAGTAAAACATAAAATAAGCCGAAGAGGTTCATTTCCATATGGCGGCCATCTTGAATCGAAATTTCAACGTCTTTTTGATAATTATTAAACTACAGGCTCCTGCGAACATTTTGACACCAAGCTCAAGAAAATTGGACAAAAATCCACGGAGGAGTACACAAAAGTAGGTTTTGCAAATTATGCAAAATAGCAAAAAATCTAAGTAGGCGGAGCTTAGTGGTTGTATGTACCTTTTTGATTCGGCAGGACCCAAGGAATCAGGGAAAAAAAAGATTTCGTCTCTACGCCACACGGGGTGGAAAATCTTTTAATGAAAGCGTTTTCCTTCGCTGTAGCGCCCCCTTGAGGCCAATTGGGCTGATATTTTGCGCCTGAGTAGCGAGACCGACTACTACCTATTGACCAAGTCTCAAGTGTCTAGGCCTTACGGTTTGGGCTGTGCGATTCGTTTTATGGCAGAAAAAGAAAAAGAATAATAATAAATATAGCCGCAAGCGGCAATTAACGGGGTTCTCGCTTAACAGGCCTGTTTGGAAGCAATAGGCCTACATCGCTGCTATGCTACCTTTAAAAGCATTTCTATAAGTAGAATCTTAAATTTGAACCCATTTGAGCAAAGTATGGAGTTAGAGATGTTCAAGTAAAACCTGTGATAAGCTGAAGAGGTTCATTTGCCATCATGAATCAAAATGTCAATTAATTCTATAATTACCTAGGGTCAGACTCATGTGAACGTTTTGGCACCAAGCTCAAGGGACTTGGTGAAAAATTCATAGACTTATTGACAAAAGTATGTTTTGCAAATTATGCAAATTATCTCAAAATCTAAGTGGGCTGAGCTTTATGATCCAACAGCAAATTAGTTTGTCTTAAGCCAAGGAATAAGGGACAAAAAGATTTCATCTCTAGGCCTTACGGTGTAGGAGATATAGACCTCAATGCTTTTCCCTTTGCTATAGCGCCACCATCTGGCCAAAGAATGTCATTTTCCTTGGCTGAGTCATTTTACACCTGCTGGACCTTGCTGCCAAGGGAGGTGTTTCTGGGCCTTATGGTCTTTGCTCCACATTGCATTTTGCATAATGTCTCAGAGCCACTGTAGTTCAACAGCACAATGTATAGTCTTAGACTGCCATCTGCTGGTGAGAAATGACTACTTTCCCATATTTTTAGATCAGCCATGAAAGCACATACAGAAAGATTTAAGCATGTACTCCTATGTGGATATTTACCTAACATGGGCATGTACGGTATCAGCTGAATCCTAAGGATCTGAACTTTAACAAAAAAATGTTGCACTTTTATTACTATGTAGCTTACAGGCCACTCCCAATAACACAGATCTAGCATGTATTCCTCAAGTCAAATATAAGCTATATGTGTACACTAATATACACCTATAACTCAAAAATGCTTTCCCCAAAAATTTTAAAACGTCACATACTTGATCAGACTGAGGACCAGATGTCATAATTAAGTTGGGGTGCCACTGCAATCCTAGATGGCGCTATAACATAAAAAAGCCCATTTAATCAGTTTTTGTCCAATTGTAGCGCCCCCTTTTGGTAAATTTTGATCATATTGTACATACGTCTTCAGGACAAGACCATACATACTTCTGTCACGTTTGGTCTTGATTGGACTTAATTTGTTTGAGTTATAGCTAAAAGAATGTTTAAAGCTCCCCACACTTCAATTAATTGTTTTATTACAACAAAAGTTTGTCCAAATGTTGAACTTTTTTTGATAATTATTTACCTACAGACTCTGCAGATTCCAACAAGGTCAACTGTTTGTGAATATCGCAAAATTCCACGGACTAGTTCGAAAAGCTTCAATTTTGAACATTTGGAAACTGAGAAAAAGCAAAGCATTTTTTGACAACACTTGCAATTACAAAGTTGTTAGGCCCTCTGCAGAGTATAAAAAGAAGCAAACTGTGTGTCAATATGCTTAATTTTCACAGAGATATATAATATTTTCTTGATATAGCGCCCCCTAGTGGCTATTGTTATGACAATTTTTCTGCTCTTAGGGAGGCCTCCCAGGGACATACCAGTCAAATCCCATGATGATTGGACCTTGTTAAGGTTGTCAAACAGCTGATGACAGCTGATTGGTCGATGACAATCACAATTTTGCTCGAATCGAGTTGTCCTTAATTTTCCCTCTACAGCCTTGCCCATAGAAGCAGCATGCCAAGCGGCGGTCCGATCCGCCTTACGGATGCTGAGATATAAACTTGAAGCATTTACAGCGCCCCCTATATGAATATTGGCTTCTCCTTTGACAAGCTACCTCAGAATCATGTCTGAAAGTAGAATATGAAATGTAAACACATTTGAGTAAACCATGAGTTTGTTATAGATTTTTAAGTAAAACATAAAATAAGCCGAAGAGGTTCATTTGCATATGGCGGCCATCTTGAATCGAAATTTCAACGTCTTTTTGATAATTATTAAACTACAGGCTCCTGCGAACATTTTGACACCAAGCTCAAGAAAATTGGACAAAAATCCACGGAGGAGTACACAAAAGTAGGTTTTGCAAATTATGCAAAATAGCAAAAAATCTAAGTAGGCGGAGCTTAGTGGTTGTATGTACCTTTTTGATTCGGCAGGACCCAAGGAATCAGGGAAAAAAAAGATTTCGTCTCTACGCCACACGGGGTGGAAAATCTTTTAATGAAAGCGTTTTCCTTCGCTGTAGCGCCCCCTTGAGGCCAATTGGGCTGATATTTTGCGCCTGAGTAGCGAGACCGACTACTACCTATTGACCAAGTCTCAAGTGTCTAGGCCTTACGGTTTGGGCTGTGCGATTCGTTTTATGGCAGAAAAAGAAAAAGAATAATAATAATAACAAATTAAAATCAGAACAAACACAATAGGGTTTCAAGCACTTCGTGCTCGAACCCCTAATAACAAATTAAAATCAGAACAAACACAATAGGGTTTCAAGCACTTCGTGCTCGAACCCCTAATAACAAATTAAAATCAGAACAAACACAATAGGGTTTCAAGCACTTCGTGCTCGAACCCCTAATAATAACAAATTAAAATCAGAACAAACACAATAGGGTTTCAAGCACTTCGTGCTCGAACCCCTAATAATAAATATAGCCGCAAGCGGCAATTAACGGGGTTCTCGCTTAACAGGCCTGTTTGGAAGCAATAGGCCTACATCGCTGCCATGCTACCTTTAAAAGCATTTCTATAAGTAGAATCTGAAATTTGAACCCATTTGAGCAAAGTATGGAGTTAGAGATGTTCAAGTAAAACCTGTGATAAGCTGAAGAGGTTCATTTGCCATCATGAATCAAAATGTCAATTAATTCTATAATTACCTAGGGTCAGACTCATGTGAACGTTTTGGCACCAAGCTCAAGGGACTTGGTGAAAAATTCATAGACTTATTGACAAAAGTATGTTTTGCAAATTATGCAAATTAGCTCAAAATCTAAGTGGGCTGAGCTTTATGATCCAACAGCAAATTAGTTTGTCTTAAGCCAAGGAATAAGGGACAAAAAGATTTAATCTCTAGGCCTTACGGTGTAGGAGATATAGACCTCAATGCTTTTCCCTTTGCTATAGCGCCACCATCTGGCCAAAGAATGTCATTTTCCTTGGCTGAGTCATTTTACACCTGCTGGACCTTGCTGCCAAGGGAGGTGTTTCTGGGCCTTATGGTCTTTGCTCCACATTGCATTTTGCATAATGTCTCAGAGCCACTGTAGTTCAACAGCACAATGTATAGTCTTAGACTGCCATCTGCTGGTGAGAAATGACTACTTTCCCATATTTTTAGATCAGCCATGAAAGCACATACAGAAAGATTTAAGCATGTACTCCTATGTGGATATTTACCTAACATGGGCATGTACGGTATCAGCTGAATCCTAAGGATCTGAACTTTAACAAAAAAATGTTGCACTTTTATTACTATGTAGCTTACAGGCCACTCCCAATAACACAGATCTAGCATGTATTCCTCAAGTCAAATATAAGCTATATGTGTACACTAATATACACCTATAACTCAAAAATGCTTTCCCCAAAAATTTTAAAACGTCACATACTTGATCAGACTGAGGACCAGATGTCATAATTAAGTTGGGGTGCCACTGCTATCCTAGATGGCGCTATAACATAAAAAAGCCCATTTAATCAGTTTTTGTCCAATTGTAGCGCCCCCTTTTGGTAAATTTTGATCATATTGTACATACGTCTTCAGGACAAGACCATACATACTTCTGTCACGTTTGGTCTTGATTGGACTTAATTTGTTTGAGTTATAGCTAAAAGAATGTTTAAAGCTCCCCACACTTCAATTAATTGTTTTATTACAACAAAAGTTTGTCCAAATGTTGAACTTTTTTTGATAATTATTTACCTACAGACTCTGCAGATTCCAACAAGGTCAACTGTTTGTGAATATCGCAAAATTCCACGGACTAGTTCGAAAAGCTTCAATTTTGAACATTTGGAAACTGAGAAAAAGCAAAGCATTTTTTGACAACACTTGCAATTACAAAGTTGTTAGGCCCTCTGCAGAGTATAAAAAGAAGCAAACTGCGTGTCAATATGCTTAATTTTCACAGAGATATATAATATTTTCTTGATATAGCGCCCCCTAGTGGCTATCGTTATGACAATTTTTCTGCTCTTAGGGAGGCCTCCCAGGGACATACCAGTCAAATCCCATGATGATTGGACCTTGTTAAGGTTGTCAAACAGCTGATGACAGCTGATTGGTCGATGACAATCACAATTTTGCTCGAATCGAGTTGTCCTTAATTTTCCCTCTACAGCCTTGCCCATAGAAGCAGCATGCCAAGCGGCGGTCCGATCCGCCTTACGGATGCTGAGATATAAACTTGAAGCATTTACAGCACCCCCTATATGAATATTGGCTTCTCCTTTGACAAGCTACCTCAGAATCATGTCTGAAAGTAGAATATGAAATGTAAACACATTTGAGTAAAGTATGAGTTTGTTATAGATGTTTAAGTAAAACATAAAATAAGCCGAAGAGGTTCATTTGCATATGGCGGCCATCTTGAATCGAAATTTCAACGTCTTTTTGATAATTATTAAACTACAGGCTCCTGCGAACATTTTGACACCAAGCTCAAGAAAATTGGACAAAAATCCACGGAGGAGTACACAAAAGTAGGTTTTGCAAATTATGCAAAATAGCAAAAAATCTAAGTAGGCGGAGCTTAGTGGTTGTATGTACCTTTTTGATTCGGCAGGACCCAAGGAATCAGGGAAAAAAAAGATTTCGTCTCTACGCCACACGGGGTGGAAAATCTTTTAATGAAAGCGTTTTCCTTCGCTGTAGCGCCCCCTTGAGGCCAATTGGGCTGATATTTTGCGCCTGAGTAGCGAGACCGACTACTACCTATTGACCAAGTCTCAAGTGTCTAGGCCTTACGGTTTGGGCTGTGCGATTCGTTTTATGGCAGAAAAAGAAAAAGAATAATAATAAATATAGCCGCAAGCGGCGATTTACGGCTTCCTCGCTTTGTAGGCAATAAATTTGCTTACGTTTGCCACTTTGAGATCATACACAACATTGCATACTCTCTGCTGACTTAAGACATCCAAAATTTCTGATTTTGATCTGTCTGTGAGGCTCAAGCACTATTGCTAAGCATTATGAGATGGGTGGTGGATTATTCACAGTGCAACACTGCCATCTGGTGGTGGTGTGTTGTACTAGACCTTGTGGATCAAACCAAGCAGTGCTGTTGGAGCTTTACCCACATACATTTGAACATGAACTACAATCTGAATTATGACCTGATATGCACATATTTGGTATCAGCAGAATCACAAGAACCTGAACCTTAAGGATTATTAACAAAAATGTGGAATTCCATTACTGCATGGCATCCAGATGCTACTAAAAGAGTTCTGTGACTTGCCTTAAAAATATCATACATGAACAGCAGTAACTCAAAAATGCTTTTGTCAAATGTTATGAAACGTCACAAGCTTCTTTCATATGTGCGCCAAAACAAATCATTACATTTTGTTAAAAATAAGATAAGACAAGATAATCCTTGGATGATGGGCTCTCAGCCCTCTTCACTGCACAGTGTGTATCAGTCTGTCACTGCCTGAGAGACAGTTGGTAGCACCGACTTCAGTATACACCATGCATCACTACTTACAACATATGCCCAATAAGTATGTATGTATATGCTATACAGGTACACATACACAGCTTGTGTGTATGTGTGTATATATATATATATATATATATATATATATATATATATATATATATATATATATATATATATATATATATTCATATGTTATATCAATTTGGAAATGTTGGAAAAATATTTATTTTAATTATTATTTTCATTATTTACTACTGTTGTCTCTTAGTAAAGCTATTTGAATCTGAGAGAGAGAGAGAGAGAGAGAGAGAGAGAGAGAGAGAGAGAGAAAGAGAGAGAGAGATAAGAGGCAGAGAGCATGTCAGAAGGAATAGGATGGAAGGGGGAAGGGTGACTCTTCAATAATGCCTTTGAATACATTGCTGAGAATAACTCACATATGTTTGACTGCGAACTAGTCTGTGCTTAATGACTTAATATGGACATATGTGGTATCAGCAGAATCACAAGAACCTGAAGTTTAATAATTATCAAAAAAAAGTTGAAATTTCTTTACTGCGTGGCATCCAGGCTCTGCTTAGCACTGGTGTGTAACTTGCATTCTAAACATGACACATAAACAGCTGTAAGTCAAAAATGCTTTTGCCAAATGTTATGAAAAAACACAAGCTTCTTTCATATGTGCTTCAGAACAGATCAATACGTTTTGTTGGTACTGCATCCTTAGGTGGCGCTATAACAAATTAAAAACATATTTTTAAGCATTTTTTCCAATTGTAGCGCCCCCTGTACGTGCATTTTGATCATAATTGATACACTTCTTCAGAGTAATACCTTGCACATGTGTACCCATTTTGGTTTGATTTGGGTAAAGTTTGAATGAGTTATAGCTAAAAGAGTGCATCGAGCTCCGCCCACTCATGTTTGTTGACGTACTGCAGCAACAGCGTGTCCAAATCTAAACATTTTTTTAATAATTGTATACCTACAGGCAATACACTTTGCAATGAGACCAATTGTGTGTTGATAGGACCAAAACTCACGGACTAGTACGATAAATTCCATAATCACATACCTGACAATTGAAGAAAATCTATAATTTTTTTCTAAATAGTTGCAATTGCAATATTGTTAGACACTAGGTAGGGTGTCTTATGAAACTATTAACATGTCGATAGATTAAATTTTCACTGAGATATTTCATATTTCATGTTTAAAAAATAAATTGCGCCCCCTTGTGGCTATCAACACGAAAATTTTTCTGCAAATACAAAGTGTGTCCATGAACATACCATGCAAATGCCATGGTGATTGGGCATTGTTAAGCCTGTCAAAAAAATTATGAAAAAAAACTGAACTTTGATTGGCTGTTGACATCGTTAAACGTGCCCATATTGAGTCGTCCTCAATTTCCCATATGTAGGCTTGCTGACAGAACCAGCATGCCAAATGTCAACTTAATTGGCCTTGTAGATCCTGAGATATTAGCCAAAAGACATTGTTAGCTATAACAGCGCCCCCTATAATATTTCATGCAACAGCAAATGCATGCTACCTCAGAATCATGTCTAGAAGCAACGTGTGAAAGATCATCAGATTTGAGTTAAGCATGAAGGAGTTACAGATGTTTGAGTAAAATTTGCAATTCACGGTACACATTCATTTGCATATGTCGGCCATCTTGTTTTGAAATGTCAGGATGTTTGTAATAATTATTGACCAGCTCACTCCTGTGAACGTTTTGACACCAAGGTCATGGGGATCAGACAAAAATCCAGGGACTAGTTCGCGAAAATAGATTTTGCAAATTATGCTAATTAGCAAAAAATCTAAGTGGGCGGAGCTTAGTGGTTCTATGTACCTTTTTGATTCATCGGGACCCAAGGATCATGAAGAAAAAAAAATTTCGTCTCTACTCCACACGGCGTGGAAAATCCTTTAATGAAAGCGTTTTCTGTCGCTGTAGCGCCCCCTTGAGGCCAATCAGGCTGATATTTTGCGCCTGAGTAGCGGGAGGGTTTACTATCTTTTGACCAAGTACCAAGTCTGTAGGCCTTACGGTTTGGGCTGTGCGATCCGTTTTAAGGCAGAATTTTTGTTCGGAATAATAATAATAATAATAATAATAAATATAGCCGCAAGCGGCAATTAACGGGGTTCTCGCTTAACAGGCCTGTTTGGAAGCAATAGGCCTACATCGCTGCCATGCTACCTTTAAAAGCATTTCTATAAGTAGAATCTGAAATTTGAACCCATTTGAGCAAAGTATGGAGTTAGAGATGTTCAAGTAAAACCTGTGATAAGCTGAAGAGGTTCATTTGCCATCATGAATCAAAATGTCAATTAATTCTATAATTACCTAGGGTCAGACTCATGTGAACGTTTTGGCACCAAGCTCAAGGGACTTGGTGAAAAATTCATAGACTTATTGACAAAAGTATGTTTTGCAAATTATGCAAATTATCTCAAAATCTAAGTGGGCTGAGCTTTATGATCCAACAGCAAATTAGTTTGTCTTAAGCCAAGGAATAAGGGACAAAAAGATTTCATCTCTAGGCCTTACGGTGTAGGAGATATAGACCTCAATGCTTTTCCCTTTGCTATAGCGCCACCATCTGGCCAAAGAATGTCATTTTCCTTGGCTGAGTCATTTTACACCTGCTGGACCTTGCTGCCAAGGGAGGTGTTTCTGGGCCTTATGGTCTTTGCTCCACATTGCATTTTGCATAATGTCTCAGAGCCACTGTAGTTCAACAGCACAATGTATAGTCTTAGACTGCCATCTGCTGGTGAGAAATGACTACTTTCCCATATTTTTAGATCAGCCATGAAAGCACATACAGAAAGATTTAAGCATGTACTCCTATGTGGATATTTACCTAACATGTGCATGTACGGTATCAGCTGAATCCTAAGGATCTGAACTTTAACAAAAAAATGTTGCACTTTTATTACTATGTAGCTTACAGGCCACTCCCAATAACACAGATCTAGCATGTATTCCTCAAGTCAAATATAAGCTATATGTGTACACTAATATACACCTATAACTCAAAAATGCTTTCCCCAAAAATTTTAAAACGTCACATACTTGATCAGACTGAGGACCAGATGTCATAATTAAGTTGGGGTGCCACTGCAATCCTAGATGGCGCTATAACATAAAAAAGCCCATTTAATCAGTTTTTGTCCAATTGTAGCGCCCCCTTTTGGTAAATTTTGATCATATTGTACATACGTCTTCAGGACAAGACCATACATACTTCTGTCACGTTTGGTCTTGATTGGACTTAATTTGTTTGAGTTATAGCTAAAAGAATGTTTAAAGCTCCCCACACTTCAATTAATTGTTTTATTACAACAAAAGTTTGTCCAAATGTTGAACTTTTTTTGATAATTATTTACCTACAGACTCTGCAGATTCCAACAAGGTCAACTGTTTGTGAATATCGCAAAATTCCACGGACTAGTTCGAAAAGCTTCAATTTTGAACATTTGGAAACTGAGAAAAAGCAAAGCATTTTTTGACAACACTTGCAATTACAAAGTTGTTAGGCCCTCTGCAGAGTATAAAAAGAAGCAAACTGCGTGTCAATATGCTTAATTTTCACAGAGATATATAATATTTTCTTGATATAGCGCCCCCTAGTGGCTATCGTTATGACAATTTTTCTGCTCTTAGGGAGGCCTCCCAGGGACATACCAGTCAAATCCCATGATGATTGGACCTTGTTAAGGTTGTCAAACAGCTGATGACAGCTGATTGGTCGATGACAATCACAATTTTGCTCGAATCGAGTTGTCCTTAATTTTCCCTCTACAGCCTTGCCCATAGAAGCAGCATGCCAAGCGGCGGTCCGATCCGCCTTACGGATGCTGAGATATAAACTTGAAGCATTTACAGCGCCCCCTATATGAATATTGGCTTCTCCTTTGACAAGCTACCTCAGAATCATGTCTGAAAGTAGAATATGAAATGTAAACACATTTGAGTAAACCATGAGTTTGTTATAGATTTTTAAGTAAAACATAAAATAAGCCGAAGAGGTTCATTTGCATATGGCGGCCATCTTGAATCGAAATTTCAACGTCTTTTTGATAATTACTAAACTACAGGCTCCTGCGAACATTTTGACACCAAGCTCAAGAAAATTCGACAAAAATCCACGGAGGAGTACACAAAAGTAGGTTTTGCAAATTATGCAAAATAGCAAAAAATCTAAGTAGGCGGAGCTTAGTGGTTGTATGTACCTTTTTGATTCGGCAGGACCCAAGGAATCAGGGAAAAAAAAGATTTCGTCTCTACGCCACACGGGGTGGAAAATCTTTTAATGAAAGCGTTTTCCTTCGCTGTAGCGCCCCCTTGAGGCCAATTGGGCTGATATTTTGCGCCTGAGTAGCGAGACCGACTACTACCTATTGACCAAGTCTCAAATGTCTAGGCCTTACGGTTTGGGCTGTGCGATTCGTTTTATGGCAGAAAAAGAAAAAGAATAATAATAAATATAGCCGCAAGCGACAATTAACGGGGTTCTCGCAAAATAGGCCTGTTTGGAAAAAATAGGCCTACATCGCTGATATGGTACCCTTAAAATCATGTCCTTAAGTAGAATCTGAAATTTGAACCCATTTGAATAAAATATGGAGGAGTTACAGACGTTCAAGTAAAACATACGATAAGCCGAAGAGGTTCATTTGCACATGGCAGCCTTCTTGAATCGAAATGTCAACATTCATTCTATAATTAGACATGGTCAGACTCTTGTGAACAAAGCTCAAGAGAATTGGACAAAAATTCACAGACTTGTGGAAAAAAGTAAGTTTAGCTAATTATGCATATTAGCTCAAAATCTAAGTGGGCGGAGGTAAATGGTCCAAATGGCAGATTAGTTTGAATTAAGCCAAGGAATCAGGGAAAAAAAGATTTCGTCTCTAGGCCTTACGGTGTAGGATATATAGACCTAAACGCGTATCCCTTTTCTATATTGCCACCATCTGGCCAAAGAGTGTCATTTTCCTTGGCTGAGTCATGTCATACCTGCTGTACCTTGCTGGCAAGTGAAGTGTTTCTGGACCTTATGGTCTTTGCTCAACATTGCATTTTGCCTCAGATCCACTGTAGTTCAACATCACAATGTATAGTCTTATATGAGAAAGCTGTTATTTCTCACCAGCAGATGGCAGTCTGTTTGGATCAGAAATATTTCACTAACAGACATATTTGAGCGTGTACTCCTATGTGGATAATTACCTTACATGGACATATGTGGTATCAGCTGAATCCTAAGGATCTGAACTTTAATAATTATCAAAAAAAACTTGCACTTCTATTACTATGTAGCTTACAGGCCCCTCCCAAAAAGAGAGATCCAGCATGTATTCCACAAGTCAAATATATGCTATATATGTACACATATATACACCTATAACTCAAAAACGCTTTCACCAAAAATTTCAAAATTTCACAAGCTTGATAAGCCTGAGGAGCAGATGTCATAATTAAATTGTGGTGCCACTGCAATCCTAGATGGCGCTATAACACAAAAAATACTTTTTAATAAGTTATTGTCCAATTGTAGCGCCCCCTTTGGGTGGATTTAAGCCATAATAGACATGCTCCTTCAGGGTATGGTCTTACATAATCTTATAAAGTTTGGTCTGGATTGGGCTTCTTTTCTTGGAGTTATAGATGAAAGAACCTATAAAGCAGCTCACACTTCAGTTTGTTGACATGTTGTAACAACACAATGTTAAAAAGTCATACTTTTTTTAAAGATTATTTACCTACAGACTCTACAGATTCCAACAAGACCAAATGTTTGGGAATAGCATCAGATTCCACGGACTAGTTCGAAAACCTCAATTTTCAAACAGCTGGCCATTGAGAAAAATTAATACATTTCTTGACAATACTTGCTATTACAAAGTTGTTAGGCAATATACAGAGTACAGAGTCCAGCAAACTGCATGTCAATATGCTTAATTTTCGCTGAGATATTACATATTTTCTTGTTATAGCGCCCCCTAGTGGCAATCGTTACGAAACGTCTTCTGCTCTTAGGAAGTGCCTCCATGGACATGCCAGTCAAGTATCATAATGATTGACCTTTGTCAAGCTTGTCAGGAAGCTGCTGAGTTCTGATTGGCCGATGACGTTACAATTTGGCGAGTATCGACTTGTCCTTTATTTTCCACTTAGAGCCTTGCCTAAAGCAGCTGTATGCCAAGCGGCGGACCGATGGGACTTGCAGATGCTGAGATATGAATTTCTAGTATTTAGAGCGTCCCCTATGTGAATTTTGGCACCACCGACGACATGCTACCTCAAAATCATGTCCCTAAGCAGAGTCTGAAATTGCAACCCATTTGAGTAAAGTATGCAGGAGTAACAGCTGTTCATGTAAAACGGGCGATAAGCCGATAAGGTTCATTTGCATATGGCAGCTACATTGAATCGAAATGTCAACGTTTTTTTGATAATTATTAAGCTTCAGACTCTTACGAACGTTTTGACACCAAGCTCAAGAAAATTGGACAAAAATCCACGGACTAGTACGCAAAAGTAGGTTTTGCAAATTATGCAAAATAGCAAAAAATCTAAGTGGGCGGAGCTTAGTGGTTGTATCGACCTTTTTGATTCGGCAGGACCCAAGGAATCAGGGGGAAAAAAGATTTCGTCTCTACGCCACACATGGTAGGAGCCCCGTAAGAAAAGGCGTTGTCCTTCGCTGTAGCGCCCCCATGAGGCCAATCATTCTGATTTTTTGCGCCTGAGTAGCGGGAGGGTTTACTACCTACTGACCAAGCCTCAAGTCTGTAGGCCTTACGGTTTGGGCTGTGCGATCGTTTGTAGGGCAGAAAAAGAACCGGAATAATAATAATAATAATAATAAAAATAAAAATCCTAACAATTATAATAGGGTTTCAAGCACTTCGTGCTCGAACCCCTAATAACAAATTAAAATCAGAACAAACACAATAGGGTTTCAAGCACTTCGTGCTCGAACCCCTAATAAATATAGCCGCAAGCGGCAATTAACGGGGTTCTCGCTTAAGAGGCCTGTTTGGAAGCAATAGGCCTACATCGCTGACATGCTACCTTTAAAAGCATTTCTATGAGTAGAATCTGAAATTTGAACCCATTTGAGTAAAGTATGAAGGAGTTAGAGATGTTCAAGTAAAACCTGTGATAAGCTGAAGAGGTTCACTTGCATATGGCGGCCATCTTGAATCAAAATGTCAACATTCGTTCTATAATTACCTAGGGACAGACGCATGTGAACGTTTTGGCACCAAGCTCAAGGGAATTGGTCAAAAATTCAAAGACTTATTGACAAAAGTATATTTTGCAAATTATGCAAATTAGCTCAACATCTAAGTGGGCTGAGCTAAATGATCCAATAGCAAATTAGTTTGTCTAAAGCCAAGGAATAAGGGGAAAAAAAAGATTTAATCTATAGGCCTTATGGTGTAGGAGATATAGACCGCAATGCTTTTCCCTTTGCTATAGCGCCACCATCTGACCAAAGAGTGTCATTTTCCTTGGCTGAGTCATTTCACACCTGCTGGATGTTGCTGCCAAGGGAGGTGTTTCTGGGCCTTATGGTCTTTGCTCCACATAGCATTCATAGTGGCACTACAGAGCCACTGTAGTTCAACAGCACAACGTATAGTTTTAGACTGCCATCTGCTGGTGAGAAATAACTACTTTCACATATATTTAGCTCTGCCATGAATGCACATATAGAAACATTTGAGTGTGTACTCCTATGTGGATATTTACCTAACACGGACATATGTGGTATTAGCTGAATCCCAAGGATCCGTACTTTAATACTGATCAAAAATTGTTGCCTTGCGCCCAATGATTCCAGGTAGGCTCTGGACCCACCGCGACCCTGAACTGGATAAGCGGTTACAGATAATGAATGAATGAATGAATGAATGAATGAAAGAATTGTTGCACTTTTAATACTATGTAGCTTACAGGCCCCCCACAATAAGAGAGATCTAGCATGTATTCCACAAGTCAAATATATGCTATATGTGTACACTAATATACACCTATAACTCAAAAATGCTTTCCCCAAAAATTTTAAAACGTCACATACTTGATCAGACTGAGGACCAGATGTCATAATTAAGTTGGGGTGCCACTGCGTTCCTAGATGGCGCTATAACATAAAAAAGCCCATTTAATCAGTTTTTGTCCAATTGTAGCGCCCCCTTTTGGTAAATTTTGATCATATTGTACATACGTCTTCAGGACAAGACCATACATACTTCTGTCACGTTTGGTCTTGATTGGACTTAATTTGTTTGAGTTATAGCTAAAAGAATGTTTAAAGCTCCCCACACTTCAATTAATTGTTTTATTACAACAAAAGTTTGTCCAAATGTTGAACTTTTTTTGATAATTATTTACCTCCAGACTCTGCAGATTCCAACAAGGTCAACTGTTTGTGAATATCGCAAAATTCCACGGACTAGTTCGAAAAGCTTCAATTTTGAACATTTGGAAACTGAGAAAAAGCAAAGCATTTTTTGACAACACTTGCAATTACAAAGTTGTTAGGCCCTCTGCAGAGTATAAAAAGAAGCAAACTGCGTGTCAATATGCTTAATTTTCACAGAGATATATAATATTTTCTTGATATAGCGCCCCCTAGTGGCTATCGTTATGACAATTTTTCTGCTCTTAGGGAGGCCTCCCAGGGACATACCAGTCAAATCCCATGATGATTGGACCTTGTTAAGGTTGTCAAACAGCTGATGACAGCTGATTGGTCGATGACAATCACAATTTTGCTCGAATCGAGTTGTCCTTAATTTTCCCTCTACAGCCTTGCCCATAGAAGCAGCATGCCAAGCGGCGGTCCGATCCGCCTTACGGATGCTGAGATATAAACTTGAAGCATTTACAGCGCCCCCTATATGAATATTGGCTTCTCCTTTGACAAGCTACCTCAGAATCATGTCTGAAAGTAGAATATGAAATGTAAACACATTTGAGTAAACCATGAGTTTGTTATAGATTTTTAAGTAAAACATAAAATAAGCCGAAGAGGTTCATTTGCATATGGCGGCCATCTTGAATCGAAATTTCAACGTTTTTTTGATAATTATTAAACTACAGGTTCCTGCGAACATTTTGACACCAAGCTCAAGAAAATTGGACAAAAATCCACGGAGGAGTACACAAAAGTAGGTTTTGCAAATTATGCAAAATAGCAAAAAATCTAAGTAGGCGGAGCTTAGTGGTTGTATGTACCTTTTTGATTCGGCAGGACCCAAGGAATCAGGGAAAAAAAAGATTTCGTCTCTACGCCACACGGGGTGGAAAATCTTTTAATGAAAGCGTTTTCCTTCGCTGTAGCGCCCCCTTGAGGCCAATTGGGCTGATATTTTGTGCCTGAGTAGCGAGACCGACTACTACCTATTGACCAAGTCTCAAGTCTCTAGGCCTTACGGTTTGGGCTGTGCGATTCGTTTTATGGCAGAAAAAGAAAAAGAAATATAGCCGCAAGCGGCAATTAACGGGGTTCTCGCTTAACAGGCCTGTTTGGAAGCAATAGGCCTACATCGCTGCCATGCTACCTTTAAAAGCATTTCTATAAGTAGAATCTTAAATTTGAACCCATTTGAGCAAAGTATGGAGTTAGAGATGTTCAAGTAAAACCTGTGATAAGCTGAAGAGGTTCATTTGCCATCATGAATCAAAATGTCAATTAATTCTATAATTACCTAGGGTCAGACTCATGTGAACGTTTTGGCACCAAGCTCAAGGGACTTGGTGAAAAATTCATAGACTTATTGACAAAAGTATGTTTTGCAAATTATGCAAATTAGCTCAAAATCTAAGTGGGCTGAGCTTTATGATCCAACAGCAAATTAGTTTGTCTTAAGCCAAGGAATAAGGGACAAAAAGATTTAATCTCTAGGCCTTACGGTGTAGGAGATATAGACCTCAATGCTTTTCCCTTTGCTATAGCGCCACCATCTGGCCAAAGAATGTCATTTTCCTTGGCTGAGTCATTTTACACCTGCTGGACCTTGCTGCCAAGGGAGGTGTTTCTGGGCCTTATGGTCTTTGCTCCACATTGCATTTTGCATAATGTCTCAGAGCCACTGTAGTTCAACAGCACAATGTATAGTCTTAGACTGCCATCTGCTGGTGAGAAATGACTACTTTCCCATATTTTTAGATCAGCCATGAAAGCACATACAGAAAGATTTAAGCATGTACTCCTATGTGGATATTTACCTAACATGGGCATGTACGGTATCAGCTGAATCCTAAGGATCTGAACTTTAACAAAAAATTGTTGCACTTTTATTACTATGTAGCTTACAGGCCACTCCCAATAACACAGATCTAGCATGTATTCCTCAAGTCAAATATAAGCTATATGTGTACACTAATATACACCTATAACTCAAAAATGCTTTCCCCAAAAATTTTAAAACGTCACATACTTGATCAGACTGAGGACCAGATGTCATAATTAAGTTGGGGTGCCACTGCGTTCCTAGATGGCGCTATAACATAAAAAAGCCCATTTAATCAGTTTTTGTCCAATTGTAGCGCCCCCTTTTGGTAAATTTTGATCATATTGTACATACGTCTTCAGGACAAGACCATACATACTTCTGTCACGTTTGGTCTTGATTGGACTTAATTTGTTTGAGTTATAGCTAAAAGAATGTTTAAAGCTCCCCACACTTCAATTAATTGTTTTATTACAACAAAAGTTTGTCCAAATGTTGAACTTTTTTTGATAATTATTTACCTACAGACTCTGCAGATTCCAACAAGGTCAACTGTTTGTGAATATCACAAAATTCCACGGACTAGTTCGAAAAGCTTCAATTTTGAACATTTGGAAGCTGAGAAAAAGCAAAGCATTTTTTGACAACACTTGCAATTACAAAGTTGTTAGGCCCTCTGCAGAGTATAAAAAGAAGCAAACTGCGTGTCAATATGCTTAATTTTCACAGAGATATATAATATTTTCTTGATATAGCGCCCCCTAGTGGCTATCGTTATGACAATTTTTCAACTCTTAGGGAGGCCTACCAGGGACATACCAGTCAAATCCCATGATGATTGGACCTTGTTAAGGTTGTCAAACAGCTGATGACAGCTGATTGGTCGATGACAATCACAATTTTGCTCGAATCGAGTTGTCCTTAATTTTCCCTCTACAGCCTTGCCCATAGAAGCAGCATGCCAAGCGGCGGTCCGATCCGCCTTACGGATGCTGAGATATAAACTTGAAGCATTTACAGCACCCCCTATATGAATATTGGCTTCTCCTTTGACAAGCTACCTCAGAATCATGTCTGAAAGTAGAATATGAAATGTAAACACATTTGAGTAAAGCATGAGTTTGTTATAGATTTTTAAGTAAAACATAAAATAAGCTGAAGAGGTTCATTTGCATATGGCGGCCATCTTGAATCGAAATTTCAACGTTTTTTTGATAATTATTAAACTACAGGCTCCTGCGAACATTTTGACACCAAGCTCAAGAAAATTGGACAAAAATCCACGGAGGAGTACACAAAAGTAGGTTTTGCAAATTATGCAAAATAGCAAAAAATCTAAGTAGGCGGAGCTTAGTGGTTGTATGTACCTTTTTGATTCGGCAGGACCCAAGGAATCAGGGAAAAAAAAGATTTCGTCTCTACGCCACACGGGGTGGAAAATCTTTTAATGAAAGCGTTTTCCTTCGCTGTAGCGCCCCCTTGAGGCCAATTGGGCTGATATTTTGCGCCTGAGTAGCGAGACCGACTACTACCTATTGACCAAGTCTCAAGTCTCTAGGCCTTACGGTTTGGGCTGTGCGATTCGTTTTATGGCAGAAAAAGAAAAAGAATAATAATAATAACAAATTAAAATCAGAACAAACACAATAGGGTTTCAAGCACTTCGTGCTCGAACCCCTAATAATAATAATAATAATAATAACAAATTAAAATCAGAACAAACACAATAGGGTTTCAAGCACTTCGTGCTCGAACCCCTAATAACAAATTAAAATCAGAACAAACACAATAGGGTTTCAAGCACTTCGTGCTCGAACCCCTAATAATAATAAAAATCAGAACAAAAACAATAGGCTTCCTTTGCACGTTGTGCTCGGAAGCCTAATAACAAATTAAAATCAGAACAAACACAATAGGGTTTCAAGCACTTCGTGCTCGAACCCCTAATAATAACAAATTAAAATCAGAACAAACACAATAGGGTTTCAAGCACTTCGTGCTCGAACCCCTAATAATAACAAATTAAAATCAGAACAAACACAATAGGGTTTCAAGCACTTCGTGCTCGAACCCCTAATAATAATAATAACAAATTAAAATCAGAACAAACACAATAGGGTTTCAAGCACTTCGTGCTCGAACCCCTAATAATAAAAATCAGAACAAAAACAATAGGCTTCCTTTGCACGTTGTGCTCGGAAGCCTAATAATAAAAATCCTAACAATTATAATAGGGTTTCAAGCACTTCGTGCTCGAACCCCTAATAAAAATAAAAATCCTAACAATTATAATAGGGTTTCAAGCACTTCGTGCTCGAACCCCTAATAATAACAAATTAAAATCAGAACAAACACAATAGGGTTTCAAGCACTTCGTGCTCGAACCCCTAATAATAATAACAAATTAAAATCAGAACAAACACAATAGGGTTTCAAGCACTTCGTGCTCGAACCCCTAATAACAAATTAAAATCAGAACAAACACAATAGGGTTTCAAGCACTTCGTGCTCGAACCCCTAATAATAACAAATTAAAATCAGAACAAACACAATAGGGTTTCAAGCACTTCGTGCTCGAACCCCTAATAATAATAATAAAAACCAGAACAAAAACAATAGGCTTCCTTTGCACGTTGTGCTCGGAAACCTAATAATAATAATAACAAATTATAAATCAGAACAAACACAATAGGGTTTCAAGCACTTCGTGCTCGAACCCCTAAATATAGCCGCAAGCGACAATTCCTGGGGTCCAAGCTGGTATTCGCTGGTAGGAGAACAATGTGCTAGCATATGAGCTGTCCTGAGATAGTAGGGGCTTTTGGGGAAGTTTATGTAGTGTTTGTAAGGTGTTCTATGCATATGAGGTGTCCTGAGATAGTAGGGGCTTTTGGGGAAGTTTGTGTAGTGTTTGTAAGGTGTTCTATGCATATGAGCTGTCCTGAGATAGTAGGGGCTTTTGGGGAAGTTTGTGTAGTGTTTGTAAGGGGTTCTACGCATATGAGCTGTCCTGAGATAGTAGGGGCTTTTGGGGAAGTTTGTGTAGTGTTTGTAAGGTGTTCTACGCATATGAGCTGTCCTGAGATAGTAGGGGCTTTTGGGGAAGTTTGTGTAGTGTTTGTAAGGTGTTTTATTCATATGAGCTGTCCTGAGATAGTAGGGGCTTTTGGGGAAGTTTGTGTAGTGTTTGTAAGGTGTTCTATGCATATGAGCTGTCCTGAGATAGTAGGGGCTTTTGGGGAAGTTTGTGTAGTGTTTGTAAGGTGTTCTATGCATATGAGCTGTCCTGAGATAGTAGGGGCTTTTGGGGAAGTTTGTGTAGTGTTTGTAAGGTGTTCTATGCATATGAGCTGTCCTGAGATAGTAGGGGCTTTTGGGGAAGTTTGTGTAGTGTTTGTAATGTGTTCTATGCATATGAGCTGTCCTGAGATAGTAGGGGCTTTTGGGGAAGTTTGTGTAGTGTTTGTAACGTGTTCTATGCATATGAGCTGTCCTGAGATAGTAGGGGCTTTTGGGGAAGTTTGTGTAGTGTTTGTAACGTGTTCTATAAATGAGATGTCCTGAGATAGTAGGGGCTTTTGGGGAAGTTTGTGTAGTGTTTGTAACGTGTTCTATGCATATGAGCTGTCCTGAGATAGTAGGGGCTTTTGGGGAAGTTTGTGTAGTGTTTGTAAGGTGTTCTATGCATAAGAGCTGTCCTGAGATAATAGGGGCTTTTGGGGAAGTTTGTGTAGTGTTTATAAGGTGTTCCATGCTGTTCTGGCATCTCTTTGGAGGTGTAGCATGAGATGGAGGAGTAGCGGATGACAGAGAAAGCATAGAGCACAGAAGTAACTCTGGAGTTGCATTCTGGTTTCTCACCCTAATGTTCAGGACCCCCAAACAGCAGATATGATGTGGAGTAGCTTGTACTCGAGTCAGTCATCAGTTGACAGAAGACACTCTCTGCTGGCAATGTTTGGTTGTGGACTATTCTCTGTCCAGCAGTGTTGCTGAGGGATTTAAAATGCCAACACCTGAGTCATACCTGCTGTATGGAGGTATGGGTGTCCAGACCACTGAAGAGCAGGGTGAAAGCGAGCAGTCTTTGCAGAGCAGGAGCGTAGCATATGACAGTTCCTGATACAGGAGCCACACTTGAATATAGATTTTGTAGTGCTTTAAAATGTGATCCTTGGTGCTCTGGATTGTAAGAAGAAGGGGTAGTAGATGAGTGGGTGAATTTCTGGTCTGCAGGCAGGTGAACATGGGGCTTGGGTTACAGAGACAGCACAGAGCACAGAACTGACTCTGGAATTTCACCTTGGATTCTGACCCAATGTTCAGGACATCTACAAAATATATTTAATGTGGGTGGTGGACAATTCTCAGCACTGCAGTGACACTGACATTGTGGTGATAGGTCAGTGTGTGCAGTGCTCTTATGAGTGGATAAGACACAGCAGTGCTGCTAGAGATTTTAACACCTGTGTCAACTCACTGTCCACACTGAGATACATATATTTTATTGGTCAAACTTATAAATTCAGACACAGTTGCTCATACATTCTCAGCATTGTATTTTGACATTGTGATGCTATGTCAGTGTTTATTGTGCTCTTATGAGTGGATCAGACAGAACAGTGCTGCTGGATAATTTTAAAACCTGTTTCCACTCACTGCCTACACAGTTACACACACATACTCTGTTGGTCCACATTATAGATAAAAAAGGCAGAGACAGTAGGTCATACATTTGCAGCATATCTGCTTTGTAGGTGTCCTGACCATTGAAGAACATGTGAAAGGGAGCAATGAAAGTATGCAGAGCAAGAGGTGCACCCCTGCTTGACTTTCTGTAAAGTGCTCCTTCGGCCAGTGAAGCTGAAAACTTGGACACTAAAACAAAAATAAGGAACCTGTCATGATGTTATTGTTGATTTGTTTAGATATGCCTTCAATTGTCTCTGTCCTCTGGCCCTCTCTGACTGGCAGGGGGGAGGGGAGGGGGAGAGGTGACAGTTTGTGTGTGAGAAGGAGAGGGAGGGGCTGAGGGTATAGTGAGTCTGCAGGTGTGGGTATAAATGAGATATAACGGACATATATTTGATCAAGAACTAGTCCTTGGATCAAAACCCAATATAGACATATGTGGTATCATGAGAATCGTAAGAACCTGAACTTTAGTAATTATCAAAAAAATGTGGAACTTTCATTACTGTGTGATTGCAGCCTCTGCTTAAATAGAGATGTGCAGCTTGCCGTTGAAACATCACATAAAAAGCAGCTGTAACTCAAAAATGCTTTAGGCATATGTTATGAAAATGCACAAGGTCCTTTCCCATGATGTTCAGAATAAATCTATCTAATCTTGCTGGTACTGCATCTCTAGGTGGTGGTGTAATCAATTAATAACCTGTGCAACCAGTTGCTGTCTAATTGTAGCGCCCCCTTTCTGTGCAATGTTGTCACATTTGGCACACTACTTCAGAGTAATGACGTACATATGTGTACCAAGCTGTGTTTGATTTGGGTGAAGTTTGTTGTAGTTATAGCTCAAAGAGTGCATCGAGCCCCGCCCATGCATATTTGTTAAATAACTGCCACAAAAGCGTGTCAAAAGTTCTAGATTTTTTTGATAATTATTTACCTACAGTCTATACGGACTTCAAAAATACCAGTTGTTTATTGATAAGACAAATTTCCAGGGAGGAGTGCGAAAAGCTCCATTTTCACATACCTGACTATTGTGGATAAAGTATACAATTTTTGACAATAGTTGTAATTGCAAAGTGGTAAGGCAATTTGCAGAGTATGAAATAAAGCAAACTGCTTGTCAATATGTTTATATTTCGCTGAGATATTCCATATTTGCATGTTGAAAATTTGCATTGCGCCCCCTAGTGGCTATCATTATGAAACTTTTTATGTGCTCAGGAAGTGGGGCCATGGACATACCATGCAAGTGTCATGATGATAGGACCTTGTTAAGGTCATGAAACAGCTGCTGAAATTTGATTGGCCGATGGCAGACACGTTTTTTCGAATATGACATCATCGTCATATAATCTGAGTCAGCTCATCACACACTACATGCATACCAAGCGGCATGTCAATGTTACAATCCTGTGAAGCGTAACAAATTTTTTGTTGTTATAGCGCCCCCTAGGCTTGCAGTTGCACAACCAAGTACTCATGTCTTCCAGCCCTTATAGGGATCAAGCATGTGAAGTATTGTAACATTCGGAGAAAGTGTTTGCGAGTTATAGCTGTATTTGTCTGATTTTTGGAACACGAGCTCTACCCCTGTATTTGGGCGGAGTCTGGAAGCAAAGCAGTGATGAAATTCCAACTTTTTTTGGATAATTATTAAAGTTCAGGTTCTTAGGATTCTGCTGATACCACAGATGTCCATATTGGGTACATTTCCAGAGACTAGTTCGCGCTCAAAAATTTGTGCGATTTTACATATTATGCAAATTAGCTCAAAATCTAAGTAGGCGGAGCTTATGGGTTCTTGAGGCTTTTTTGTAGGGTCTGACCTGAGGAATCTGGGAAAAAAAGAATTTCGTCTTTACGCCACACGGGGTAGGAGATATAGGGAGCGACGCGTTCCGCGTCGCTATAGCGCCACCATCAGGCTGATTGGGTTGATTCTTTGCGCCTGAGTAGCGGGAGGGTTTACTACCAGTTGACCAAATGACAAGTCTGTAGGACCTACGGTTTGGGCTGCCCATCGCGTTTCATCGGAGAAAAAGAAGAAAAACAAAAAAAAACAAAAAAAGCGGAAAAAACGGAACAAAAACAATAGGGCTCCAGCACTTGCAGTGCTTGGACCCCTAAAAAGCGGAAAAAACAGAACAAAAACAATAGGGCTCCAGCACTTGCAGTGCTTAGACCCCTAAAAAAAAAAAAGCGGAAAAAACGGAACAAAAACAATAGGGCTCCAGCACTTGCAGTGCTTGGACCCCTAAATATAGCCGCAAGCGACAATTCCCGGGGTCCAAGCTGGTATTCGCTCGTAGGAGAACAATGTGCTAGCATATGAGCTGTCCTGAGATAGTAGGGGCTTTTGGGGAAGTTTGTGTAGTGTTTGTAAGGTGTTCTATGCATATGAGCTGTCCTGAGATAGTAGGGACTTTTGGGGAAGTTTGTGTAGTGTTTGTAAGGTGTTCTATGCATATGAGCTGTCTTGAGATAGTAGGGGCTTTTGGGGAAGTTTGTGTAGTGTTTGTAAGGTGTTCTATGCATATGAGCTGTCCTGAGATAGTAGGGGCTTTTGGGGAAGTTTGTGTAGTGTTTGTAAGGTGTTCTATGCATATGAGCTGTCCTGAGATAGTAGGGGCTTTTGGGGAAGTTTGTGTAGTGTTTGTAAGGTGTTCTATGCATATGAGCTGTCCTGAGATAGTAGGGGCTTTTGGGGAAGTTTGTGTAGTGTTTGTAAGGTGTTCTATGCATATGAGCTGTCCTGAGATAGTAGGGGCTTTTGGGGAAGTTTGTGTAGTGTTTGTAACGTTTTCTATGCATATGAGCTGTCCTGAGATAGTAGGGGCTTTTGGGGAAGTTTGTGTAGTGTTTATAAGGTGTTCCATGCTGTTCTGGCATCTCTTTGGAGCTGTAGCATGAGATGGAGGAGTAGCGGATGACAGAGAAAGCATAGAGCACAGACGTCACTCTGGAGTTGCACTCTGTTTTCTCACCCTAATGTTCAAGTGTCATGATGATAGGACCTTGTTAAGGTCATGAAACAGCTGCTGAAATTTGATTGGCCGATGGCAGACACGTTTTTTCGAATATGACATCATCGTCATATAATCTGAGTCAGCTCATCACACACTACATGCATACCAAGCGGCATGTCAATGGGACAATCCTGTGAAGCGTAACAAATTTTTTGTTGTTTCAGCGCCCCCTAGGCTTGCAGTTGCACAACCAAGTACTCATGTCTTCCAGCCCTTATAGGGATCAAGCATGTGAAGTATTGTAACATTCGGAGAAAGCGTTTGCGAGTTATAGCTGTATTTGTCTGATTTTTGGAACACGAGCTCTACCCCTGTATTTGGGCGGAGTCTGGAAGCAAAGCAGTGATGAAATTCCAACTTTTTTAGGATAATTATTAAAGTTCAGGTTCTTAGGATTCTGCTGATTCCACAGATGTCCATATTGGGTACATTTCCAGAGACTAGTTCGCGCTGTAGTGTAGTAAGGTACACTGAAAAATATAAATATATTTCTATATTTAGGGGTTCGAGCACGAAGTGCTTGAAACCCTATTGTGTTTGTTCTGATTTTAATTTGTTATTATTATTATTCTTTTTCTTTTTCTGCCATAAAACGAATCGCACAGCCCAAACCGTAAGGCCTAGACCCTTGAGACTTGGTCAATAGGTAGTAATCGGTCTCGCTACTCAGGCGCAAAATATCAGCCCAATTGGCCTCAAGGGGGCGCTACAGCGAAGGAAAACGCTTTCATTAAAAGATTTTCCACCCCGTGTGGCGTAGAGACGAAATCTTTTTTTTCCCTGATTCCTTGGGTCCTGCCGAATCAAAAAGGTACATACAACCACTAAGCTCCGCCTACTTAGATTTTTTGCTATTTTGCATAATTTGCAAAACCTACTTTTGTGTACTCCTCCGTGGATTTTTGTCCAATTTTCTTGAGCTTGGTGTCAAAATGTTCGCAGGAGCCTGTAGTTTAATAATTATCAAAAAAACGTTGAAATTTCGATTCAAGATGGCCGCCGTATGCAAATGAACCTCTTCGGCTTATTTTATGTTTTACTTAAAAATCTATAACAAACTCATGGTTTACTCAAATGTGTTTACATTTCATATTCTACTTTCAGACATGATTCTGAGGTAGCTTGTCAAAGGAGAAGCTAATATTCATATAGGGGGCGCTGTAAATGCTTCAAGTTTATATCTCAGCATCCGTAAGGCGGATCGGACCGCCGCTTGGCATGCTGCTTCTATGGGCAAGGCTGTAGAGGGAAAATTAAGGACAACTCGATTCGAGCAAAATTGTGATTGTCATCGACCAATCAGCTGTCATCAGCTGTTTGACAACCTTAACAAGGTCCAATCATCATGGGATTTGACTGGTATGTCCCTGGTAGGCCTCCCTAAGAGTTGAAAAATTGTCATAACGATAGCCACTAGGGGGCGCTATGTCAAGAAAATATTATATATCTCTGTAAAAATTAAGCATATTGACACACAGTTTGCTTCTTTTTATACTCTGCAGAGGGCCTAACAACTTTGTAATTGCAAGTGTTGTCAAAAAATGCTTTGCTTTTTCTCAGCTTCCAAATGTTCAAAATTGAACCTTTTCGAACTAGTCCGTGGAATCTTGCGATATTCACAAACAGTTGACCTTGTTGGAATCTGCAGAGTCTGTAGGTAAATAAATATCAAAAAAAGTTCAACATTTGGACAAACTTTTGTTGTAATAAAACAATTAATTGAAGCGTGTGGAGCTTTAAACATTCTTTTAGCTATAACTCAAACAAATTAAGTCTAATCAAGACCAAACATGACAGACGTATGTATGGTCCTACCCTGAAGAAGTATGTACAATATGATCAAAATTTACCAAAAGGGGGCGCTACAATTGGACAAAAACTGATTTAATTGGCTTTTTTATGTTATAGCGCCATCTAGGAATGCAGTGGCACGCCAACTTAATTATGACATCTGCTCCTCAGTCTGATCAAGCATGTGAAGTTTTAAAATTTTGGGGGAAAGTGTTTTTGAGTTATAGGTGTATATTAGTGTACACATATTGCAAATATTTGACTTGTGGAATACATGCTAGATCTCTCTTATTGTGAGGGGCCTGTAAGCTACATAGTAATAAAAGTGCAACAATTTTTTCATTCATTCATTATCTGTAACCGCTTATCCAGTTCAGGGTCGCGGTGGGTCCAGAGCCTACCTGGAATCATTGGGCGCAAGGCAACAATTTTTTGATCAGTATTAAAGTTCGGATCCTTAGGATTCAGCTAATACCACATATGTCCATGTTAGGTAAATATCCACATAGGAGTACACGCTCAAATGTTTCTATATGTGCATTCATCCATCCATCCATCCATTATCTGTAACCGCTTATCCAACTTAGGGTCGCGGGGGGTCCAGAGCCTACCTGGAATCATCGGGCGCAAGGCGGGAATACACCCTGGAGGGGACGCCAGACCTTCACAGGGCAAATATGTGCATTCATGGCAGAGCTAAATATATGTGAAAGTAGTTATTTCTCACCAGCAGATGGCAGTCTAAAACTATACATTGTGCTGTTGAACTACAGTGGCTCTGAGACATTATGCAAAATGCAATGTGGAGCAAAGACCATAAGGCCCAGAAACACCTCCCTTGGCAGCAACATCCAGCAGGTGTGAAATGACTCAGCCAAGGAAAATGACACTCTTTGGCCAGATGGTGGCGCTATAGCAAAGGGAAAAGCATTGCGGTCTATATCTCCTACACCGTAAGGCCTATAGATGAAATCTTTTTTTTCCCTTATTCCTTGACTTTAGACAAACTAATTTGCTATTGGATCGTTTAGCTCAGCCCACTTAGATTTTGAGCTAATTTGCATAATTTGCAAAATATACTTTTGTCAATAAGTCTTTGAATTTTTGACCAATTCCCTTGAGCTTGGTGCCAAAACGTTCACGAGTCTGACCCTAGGTAATTATAGAACGAATGTTGACATTCTGATTCAAGATGGCCGCCATATGCAAATGAACCTCTTCAGCTTATCACAGGTTTTACTTGAACATCTCTAACTCCTTTATACTTTGCTCAAATGGGTTCAAATTTCAGATTCTACTTATAGAAATGCTTTTAAAGGTAGCATGTCAGCGATGTAGGCCTATTGCTTCCAAACAGGCCTGTTAAGCGAGAACCCCGTTAATTGCCGCTTGCGGCTATATTTATATTTATAGTTTTATAGCGTTGACCTTATTCAAACTCCTCTAATCTCTGATATTTGACTTAATGATATTAATTAAAGTTTATAATTGGCTTAGGCAATTAAAACATTACTAATTAGTTTGAGAGTGAATAATAATCACGCTAAGTGAGTACGTCAGGATTTTCAGGAAAATAATGAACAAATTGCAAACACTGTGATTTCAAATAATGAGAGTTTTATTAATAAAGAGAAGATATTTAATTAACATAGCGTAGCCTTATAATCTCACGGTATCACCGCAGGGAAATCCGATTTTGACCTTAAGGTGGGCTAGGCTCTACTGTCTTGTGATTAAATTGTTGCTAACTAAGGTTAATAAATGGTAAATTATAAAGAGGGTTTATTTAGACATTAGCTCCTGGAAAAGGTGTTAAATACGCTAGCTTACTCGTTCGCCGTTTCACCGAGCCGTCGCGTCCTGCTGTTTAATCTCCGTGCTCTGGGGTTGTTCTCGTCGTTCCCACGTGGTGAGAGGCAGGCCCGCTTACGGAGAAGATCTCTTTCCGGTTGAGTTGAAAACTTTCGGCTTCAGGCTGAGCTGCGTCGATCGAGATTTCCCCTGTTAGAGTTTCACAGGCGTGGCTGGTTTCCACCGGAATGGAGCGGCTTTCTCCGAGTATTAGCTCGTCTCGTTGTTCAGTTTTCCAGGAGTAATGTCTTCAGGAATCAGCTTATAACGTTAATATATCTGCTATCGACTAATCAAAAGGTTGATATCTTATTCTGGCCACAAATAAGTTTCACCTGCTTTGATCACTCGTGAGATCACACTTCGATGGGTAATAAAACATAAACAAGATTAAAAGAAAAGAAGATATTCAAACACTCGACACGTTATTAAAAAGGAAAGCGTCTCTTTGTTGTTTCAAAGTTTCTGAATTTTCTCGCGGTTGTTTGTCGTCTTCGTTCAGTTCTGTTACTTCTGTGTCGAGTTGTCGTTCTGATCTGGTCTCTTCTGTTTCTTCGAACTCTCGTGATCTTCTGAACTGAACTGAACGTCTTCTTCTCTGTCTGAATACTCTGCTGGATACTACTGTTCTGCGTTGCTGCTCTGTGTTTTCAAGGCTGGCGCGGTCACGCCCTAACGGGAGGCGTCCTCTTTCTGATTGGACACAAATTCAGTCTCACGTGACTCTCGCGAGGGGGAGAGAGTAGAAGGGGGTTTGAGTCATTGGTTCACAGAGAAAGAATATGAATTTTGCGTATCGAAATTCTTATACCTGTTATCAACATATAACAATGGGTACACTGGACTATTAATATCAAACGCTTACATAAGGTTCTATCTTTACGTCCCATTTATGATGCTATGCTGGGAAAGAATATTAATTCGTTTTCTCCTATTCAGAGGTAGGATTTCTCTTCATGATAGAAACAATCCACAATATACAACATTTCATTAGGAGGTAGGCATTCATCTGAGGGTACAGAAAGTGACATTAATACATTTATTTATACACGAATAATTCAGAGTTCGACTATTTTCCGCTATGGTTTCGGCGACTCCGAGCGAGGCGTAGTTTCGCCAGTGTCCATTTGGGGTCGCTGTTGATCCATGTGTAGGTTGTCGCTTAGATGAGTCAATGGGGTTCAATTCGAGGTCACCCCTTCTGAACATCTGTTGATTCCCGTGGAAGATAACGAGACACTGAGGTGCCACTTTGTCCCAAGCGGGATTATAACCCTTCCTTTTGTTTGAGGTCCCTGTCTCTTAAAAGCATTATAAAAATTGGTTATCTCGACAGTTCCTGTTAGTTAAAAGAGAGAAGGGGGGTGTTGGGGCCATGTGTTACTTTAAAGGGTTCTTTGATGTTTTAGCTTATGTGTGTGCGTGTGTGTGGGGCTTTGCAACCCCGCGGGCACAAACAATCCTGTGGAATGTTGGATGTTGTCACAGACGAAAGGTCCTATTCAGACTGGAAAAGTTTAATTCAAAACTTTTCATTTCTCCATTTCGATCTGGTATTTGGCCTATACTCCACTACATTCCCCCCTTTCTTTTCAGTTTTATGGTTCGTCAGGGATCATGGAGCTGAAAAGAACTTTTGCTGTGGAGGAAGGTGAGATCAGCAAGCATATTCAAACACATTTCCAGAGCTGATGTATTCCTATTAGTGTATGGGTGTAGAGGGAATGTGTATGTTTGCATGTTGAAGGGATCCTAATTATTTAGGGGTAGGTCTTGTTCAAACGCAACCTCGAGAGCTGATTCTTCGACATGGCCTTCGGCTTCATATCTAAGACTTGGGGGTTCACCTCTCTGGGCTCTTTTATGTCTAACGAATTTAACCATTTTATTAGACCAAGTTTCTAACCTGCTCTGGAGGGCTCGAGTGCATTTGAAATAGAACCAAGCTATACCAAAGGTCAAAAGATATCCTAATCCTACCAGGATAACTAGTAAGGTGTCCGGGGTGGACCATGCATAGGTGACAGGCTGAACTGGCCATAGGGGTTGAGACGACAGTTCTCTAAGAGTGTTATCTATGGGGGTTAGGTCAATGACTTGGGTTCCCTCATATTCTAGGCGAGTTAGGGTTTTAGTATCTAGCTCGATGGTGTGTTTGGAGAAGAACTCTGAGATTTCTATGTCGCTCTCATATTGGTCAGGGTTTAGGTGATACAGGGCCAGGTCTCCTACATGTAAGATTGCGTTTACGGGTACGTCTACCCAGAAGGTTTGGCTAGGAAGGAGTACCCTTTCTGAGGTGTCATGTTGATCATAAGTTAGTAGGGCCTCTCTAAAGGGGGTGTTAACCAACCAACGATTTCCAACAATTTCAGCTTGAGTACTGGTTACCAAACGTCGGGGTGTGACGACTACCGGGCATTGAGTATTACTCATCATAGGCTTAAGGCCACAGATCCCATTTGCGCTGTCACGAATGAAAGGTTTGCCAAGGCACAAGTAGTGAATGTCTTTAGTGAGTGTGCACATAAGCAAATTGGGTACCAGATATAGGTCAGGGTTATCGTCTTGGTATGCTACAAGAGATGTTGTTTTCACACGAACGTAGGCAGAATCTTGCCAGAAGCCGACGTTGACAACATCTTTCAAACGGTATACGTTTTCAGGCGCCATTATGGGAAGGTTAATAATGAATGCTAATTCTCGGTCTTGAGGATTAACATAAATTGGGATGGCGCTACCTAAGGTATAGGCTAGGTGGGCCTGGAGGTCAGTAACTACTTCTCGAGTTGCTGTAGATAAAATCTCCTGTACTAAGGATAGAGGCACCAGGTAGGGAGGAATTCTCCCCATGGCTAGGCTATCTACAGAGGAGCTGATTTCTTGTAGCATATCAGACAATAACATATTCACAAGCTGGATGTGGGCAAGGTCAAGTTGTACTACTGAAAGCATGGAGTTAACCGTCTGGAGCGTTTTGTTCAAGGCGACACTGTGAGCGTTGAGCACTACGACGGTGCCACGTAGGGTTTGCCCAATGGTTTGCAGGTGCTGCTGCTGTTTGTCTAATTGGGTTTTAATGTTCGGAATTTCCGCTTGTAATTCCCCTACTTGACGTTTAACAGTGGCTACATTGACGGCATTGACGGCGGACGTTCCGAGCCTCAGTAGTGATCCCACAGTTGCAGCTGCCATTAGCAATCCGCCTATGAAGCGTTTAGGTCGTTTATTAAAACCATTTAGTTCTGATTGCGTTACGGTAAACTTTTGTAGCTGGCGGAGCATGTGAGTTACGTCGGCTTCAGCATGGCTGATAGCTTCCTCAGTCCATCTAACTCCATTCCGGCCAGTCTGCAGAGTGGTTATCGGTAGGTTTTTGCTACACGCTTCGGCGGGATTCAACCGTACAAATACTCTCTGGGTATGGAGGCGGCAATTAGTGATTAGCAGTCCCGGCTGGTCTTTCAGTATTATTCCTGAGTCAGGACCTGGTTCGATCACTTCAGGGAGCACGGCGGTTTCTAGGGAGCCGACGATCAGGAGAATGAGCAGCGGGGACATTCTACCGGAAGAGGTGCTCATGGTTAGATTTAGGGTATTTACGGCGAGTCGTTTAGACAAATTATAAAAAAAATTTTTTTCTATTTTTGATACCCCCCTTTTGATAAAAGTTTCCTAGGGTAAACAATCTATAATAATTGACGATGAGGGACTAGGGTCTTGCACCCTGAGTGACCTCAGTCTGGTTAGAAGCTCGTTGCCTGTTAAAGAGTGAGAGAAAAAGGGAAAAGGGGTAGGAGAACTAAGGTGTGAGTAGAAGGTTATAGTTGTTTGTTAACTAACACCCTTCCTGCCTTTGGTTCTGTCGTTTATGATCTAACACAAGCGTTAGTATCCCCTACAAGTCCCATGGGGGTTGTGTGTGGTCGGATTTGGTTGCGGTGGACCCATTTGAATTCGGTACTGCCCCGAGCTTTGTTTATTTTGATCCTGTAAACAACGGGGGACAGTTTGTCTGTTATCTTATAGGGACTGGACCATCGGGGTAGGAATTTGCGGGCCAAATTCCCCCCTGTTTTTCGCGACCTTCCAACAGGTTGGACAAAGATGTAGTACCATACTTTGTCCCCTATTTGGAGTTCATCGTGGGATGCTTTGTGATCATAGTACGCTTTGCGACCTTCTGCACTTTTTTCCAGTTTCTGCTGGGCAAAGGCGAAAGTAGCTTTGAGGTGTTTCTGCAGATCCTCCATATACTGATGAGTGGTGTAGGCTACGGCTATGCTAGCTTCACCTGGCTGATATAACAGATGTAGAGGCAGAGTCATTTGTCTCCCTGTCATCAACTCAAAGGGTGAGACCCCGACCGCGTCGTGTGGGGTCGCCCGTATGGCCATCAGTACGAGGGGAAGTTTGACATCCCAGTCTCGTTGGTTTGCTGCTACGTACTTTTTCAGTATGCTAACAACAGTTCGGTTGGCTCGCTCTACCTGACCTGAGCTTTGAGGATGGTAGCTAATGTGAAGGCTGGCTTTTACTCCTAAGAGTTGCCAGAGCTGCTGCATGACCTCAGCTGTGAAATGTGTCCCTCTGTCAGAGTCGACACGGCTGGGTAGGCCAAACCGTGAGAAGACATGGTTCATCAGTAAGTATGCAGTGGTTAGCGCTGTGTCATTCGGTGCGGGGAGGCATTCTACCCATTTAGTGTATGCACACGTGACTGTGAGGAAGTACTTGTTACCTCTTACTGTTCGAGTGAGCCTTTAATATAGTCAGCCACATCTTTTACCATGTGGGGCCAATATGCCACCTGCCTGAGCGCATGGTGTGTTGCTTTGACCCCTTTGTGTCCCGCAGATGGGGAGTCATGGGCATGCATCAGCATCACCCCCCTGTGGCACTGAGGAACCACGAACGTAGGTGAAGTGTGCGAGTCAGTGGCATGAACTAGCAAGCCTTTGATGACTTGGAGGGACGCTCTGGCGCCGTATAGGTCTTTAAGGCCTGGTATGGTGTCAAGATCCTGTGCTGCGATGGGATTAGTAGATGGGTCAGAGATATGGCTAAGCATTTTAGAAATGGATGGGTCTCGAGCTTGGAGAGTAACTAAGTCAGCGTCCGAAAAAGCAGGGTTAATAGAGACAATGGTAGTTTTGGCATTGTCAGGCGACGCCTTCGTTACTGTTCGAGACCGTGTGACAGCTAGGACTTCGATGTCGGGTGGGTTTGGAAAAAGGGAGGGATCGAATGTCCACGATGTGCCTTCGCGGGCCCCTTGTTTGGCTAAGCTGTCTGCTTGATCATTGAATTCTTTGTCATCTCCCGGGACTTGGGAGTGACCTTTCACTTTCTTCCAGTAGATCTGCAGGTCATGCGTGTCTACCAAGTGTTCGCATGCCGCGAAAAGCTCTTTGTGTTTAACTGGCTTTTTGTTTGACATGGTGTAGTTGTTGGTTTTCCACAGTCTCAAGTGGCATGTGAAACTTAGGCGCGCATAGTTGGAGTCTGTGCAGATCACCAACGTTTTTACGCTTTTCTGGACTGCAGACTGGATTGTGATGAGAATTCCTGCTATTTCAGCATATTGGGAGGACTGAGCACCCAATTTGAAACTTAGGGGTTCGTGAGGCCATCCGTTTATTCCGATAATACCCACCCCTGCCATCAGGGTGTGTTCTCGGCGGAACGAACAACCATCTACATACGCAGTGACAAGGTCTTTGCATGTGTTAGGATCGAAATAGTGGTGGTTAGCCACGGTGGGTAAGAGGGTTTCTGGAGATTGTGGCACTTGGGAAGGAATGTCTCCTTCGCATCGCCTGCAGGAAGCAAGGCCTGTGCCTAGGAGGCTCTTGTAGTTTTGCGCGTAACGCACCTCTAAGTCAAAGCTTTGGAGAGCCATTAGCCATGATGCTACTCGAGCGTTAGTTACTACACCCTCTCGAATTCGTTGGCTGTTTAGGAAAGTGACTGGTTGATGATGGGTTTCAACAATCACCTTCTGACCACCTAGGTAGTTGGAGAAATGTTTGACTGCCCACACTGTTGCTAGTAGTGCTTTTTCGCAGTCACTGTATTTGTTTTCGGCAGCCAGCATAGTTTTACTAGCATAGGCTATGACACGTTTGTCTCTGTCGTGTAATTGATACAGACCGGAGCTGAGACAGTGGTTCGAGAACCCTACTTCTAGGTAGAATTCTTTGCTACTGTCAGGATAGGCAAGGCATGGAGCCGTGCACAGTTTCGATTTTAGTGCCTGCATGGCGTGTTCCTGGGCTTCGCCCCAGGTGAACGGAGTGTCCTTTTTCAGGAGGTCATAAAGTGGACGAGCTAGGTCCGTGTAGTTCTCTATGAATTGTCGTGAGTAGTTGCATACTCCTAAGAAACTGCGGAGTTCTTTAAGATTGGTGGGTGTTGCGAGGTTTGTTACCCCTTGCACTCGACTCACTTGTGGTTCAACACCATCAGTGCTTACGAGCAGACCGACGTAATTCACTTTTGTTCTGCACCACTGACATTTGGAGAGTGATATTTTCGCACCTGCTGTTGTAAGCTGGTCAAGAACATGATCAATCTCGTCAATGTGTGCCTGTAGGGAGTGGTTACGCATGAGTATGTCGTCTACATATATGAGGGTGCCTCGCTCGCGGGCATCAGGGCATGCTTTGTTTAAGAAAATATTAAACTCCGCGGGTGAGTTGGCATATCCAAAAGGGCACCGAGTGAATGTGTACTGTCGGTTTGCGAAAGTGAAAGCGAGCTTGTGTTGGTCTTCTGCTTGCACCGGGATGGTCCAGAAGCCAGAGGCTACATCGATGGTGGAAAAGTATTTAGCGTTTCGGACCGAGGGAAGTTCTTGCTCCAATTGTGTCATCGGCCATCGAGACAAGGGAACCTGTTGATTTAGTTTCCGATAGTCGATGGTTAAGCGCCATTTACCATTTGGTTTTATGACGGGCCATAATGGTGCCGAATACGTGCTGTTACAGGGTCGAATTATGCCCTTTTCCAGCAAGTCATCAATGATTTCTTGTACCGGTTCATAGGATGCCAACGGAATTTTGTATTGGCGGACAAATGTGGGTGGTGCTCCGGGACGAGTGGGAATGCTCCGGGACGAGTGGGAATGACGACTGAATGAATGTCAGTGAGACCACAGTCCGTTGAATCTTTGGAAAAAGATTTTTAATATTTAAGGAGCACTTCACAGAGTTTCTCACGTTCTTCTTTGCTTTGGAGGGCGTCGGCCTCCTTGAGAACTTGTTCGACTTGGATACGAAATTCGGAGTCAGATAGTTCTTTCGAAGTACGTGGATTTGAAGTGTTTTCTCCCGCTTCGGGAAGAAGAGATGGTTCCCGGGAAGATTCCGGGGATGAATCTATGGAAAGAACCGTGATTGTCATTTGATTGTCGTCAGCGAGATCTATCCTGCAAATGGCGTCGTTACTCATGTCCAGAGCTGAGAAGAGAGCAACAGCTCGTGTCAGATGAGTGTAGAACACCTTTGATTCTGCATGATCAAGAAGCAGGGATTCAGGCATTGGTCCTATGATCGGAATTCGCAACTCGAAGTCATGTAATTTCGTACTGACTAACCAACCCAGAGGAGATGAGTGAGGGATCGTCAAGGGTTGAGTGGTTTCGTTCCGTACGAATAGATAGGTGGATCTTGCTCGCGTCTCTACCAAAGGTGTGGCTTCGAGGGTGAGGCCTAGTTCGAAGAACTGAGGTGACGGTTGGAAAAGTGCATGCGCGTGGCTTAAGTGTTGGCCAGGTTGCATGACTAAGCGGATGGGTACATTTGCTGTGTTCGCAGGTACCACAAGTGAACCTTGGTTAGTGACCTGACATACCTCGGGAATAGTTTGTCCTGAGCCTAGGTTGCTGAGATCGGAGGACCAGGTTTCCGTTGAAACATCAGTCAAAGACCACAGTACACTATTGAGGGTGTCTACGTGGACGTCGAGGCGTACCAAGAAGTCACTTCCAATGTAAGCGTCGTGCGGCAAGTTAGGGACGACCAAGAAATAATGGGTGATTGCCCTTTTGTTCCACTGGACGGTTAAAGCGCAAATTCCATCAGTGGGTGACATTGCTTTTGATGCCAGGTTAAGAGGAAAGCGACAAGGACTGCTCACCAAATGAATATTCGGTTGAGTGAGGTGCAGAGTGTTAAAGAGGGTTTGGCTTATGGCGGACTGGTCGGTCCATAGAGCCAGAACTGCATTGTCTACATGATAGTCCTGCATTGTGAGACCATTCACGATGGGAAGGCCGGGAGAGTCTGTTGTGGACGGCTGTGTGAAAGTGCACAGGAATGTGTTCCGTTGTTCTAACATGGCACTAGGGGGCCAGGGAGAGACTGCTGTCTCTGGCGTGGCTGCCATGGGCTCAGTTTCCTCTTCCTCGAAGTGAGGGATCTGACTTGGTGGATCTCCTATTGATTCTGGCCGGATTTCGAGACGGCAACACTGAGCTTCCCGGTGGTGCGGGGTGCAGATGGGTAAAGGCTCACGCACTTGTGCCCAGATCTTTGATCTTTTGAAGTCAATCAGTGGTTCGAAGCGATTAAGGAGATCTTTGCCGATGAGGACGGGAATTGTTTCGAGAGGAGACACATGGACTGGATGCACTAAGGTCATCGGTCCAATGGCTAAGTGTATTAGTGCCATAGATTGGATAGTGAGGCCTGCATGTGAATACGGCTGAATTTTAAGAGAACAGTTTTGGAGCTGTATCTCGCGATTTTCACGCCGCGCAATGGCTCGAACCTGGTGGAACAAGGCGGAAGACATGAGCGTGACATCTGATGCAGTGTCCAACAGGGCCTCATGTACTAGCCTTCTCTCCACAATGGTGGACAAGTAGAATTTGCGTGCAATCCCTTTCTCAGTTAAGTGTCCCATGAATTGTCGGACGGGTGTGTCGCCTTCAATGACTGAGGGGTCATTTGGCGTTAAACCTTCTTTACCGTCTAACTGAACAACCAAAACAGCACTGGAGGGTGGTTGCGAGTCACCCCCCTGTATCATTGGGTCTTCAGTGTTTGTTTGGGTCACGAGGAGATTGCACGGTGCGTTAGAAGACGGAGCTTCACTTGTCACTTCTCCTACATAACTCTCTAACATTTCTGGGGTGTTAGAGGATGGCTTTGGGTTAGACCGCACAGAGGTGATAGAAAGAACGTCAGGTTTTTTCTTTTTCTCATTGCAAGCATTCGGCGGATGTCCTCTAACTCCTTAGAGCTGAGTTCCTTGTCTTTAAGCTTGTCTTTAGCGTGATTTTCTTTATTTTGATACCAGTATTTCTCTTTCTTTTCTCTATAGGAATCAGAAAGCTGGTTCGGAGCTGTTCGCTCATATCCCTTATGGGGATGTGATGGTTTTCCACGGCCCGCACCGCGGTTTTCTACAGGGTAATAGTCACGACCATACCCAGCCCTGTCCCGAGGGTTCCAGAAACCTTTGTCGTGATTTCTGTCTGGCCTGCGAGGAGGGTAGCGCTTGTATTGGTGTGAGGGCGGATGAGGTTTCGGGCCCTCACTGGTCCATGGAGTGGAGGAAGGATCCAGGGCGGATCTTTGTGGATCGGCCTGGGTGGCACCTTCTAATTCTAAACGTGGGGAGTTGGAGTCGACATTAAAGACTTGGGGTATTTCGGACCACCTGTTGGGAATTTGTTGGGATTTTAGGAAACCTCTGAGTGCTAAATCACGCAGCTGTCTGCTAGACAGGGTGCGAGGGCAAGCTGAGACTCCCAACTGATGACTGGTGTGGGGATGGAGGTTTTGGATAAATAGTGATTTGAAATTTAACTCTTCCTCCATTCCGGAGTCATTTCTAGGTCCGAAGTAAGCCTGTCTGAGTCGGTTATAATATTGCTGAGGGGATTCCTGGCGTTGCTGTTTTATGTTCAAAGCAGCGGCCAGTCCGGTCTGTGACAGGTGATTGGAGAATTCTTCCTCCAATGCTTGGCACAGCACATCATATCGCGCTTTTACATAGTCTGGCTGACGTTCGATGAAGTTGCTGACGTCTCGGTTGGAGGTCAGTTTAATCACATATAGTCTGTCATCTATGGTGATCCCGGGGAACCTTTGGAGGTAGAAGTCAATATCTTTTAGGTAGGAAAAGATATCATTAGAACCGTCAGGTTTGGGATCAAAGCGGGTTATATTACGCGCGATTTTATCTAGGTCCTTGTATGAGGGACCGCGAGAGGGTAAAGGTTGAGGGGACCAGACACTGGGTTGCAGTGCTCTGGGTCTAGCAGGGCGGTGTAAGGGACGGCTGACAGGAGACACAGGGGAAGGTGAAATACCCGTTGATACCAGAGGAGGTGCTGCAGCAGCTCTAAAGGTTACGGTCCCTGAGTCTGGTTCCTGATCCTCACTATCTTCCTGCTGGCCTTGTCTTTCTGTAGCGGCACTAGGTGGCACATCAGGTGTGACCTGGGGCAGTGTGTTCCCTTCAGCTATTTCGCTTTGAAGTTGACTTAACTCTGCCTCTACCTTTGCCTGCTGTCGCTGTGATACCTCGAGCTCACGTTCGCTGGCTCTGAGCTGTACTAAAGCGAGGATGGCTATTTGACCTAATGCCTCCGTTAGGGACTTGCCCTTGGCCATGTGGGTTAAGTGGTTCTCTACCCACTTAGCCACCATGTGGTCACGGCCGACCAGGGAGGTCTTCTGCACAGTCTCTGCGAATCCAGGCATCACATCACTGGTGATGCTGGAGAGAACAGAGAATGCCTCATCCCACAAACCTTCTACATATACTTCAGAGGGAAAGGTTCCTTCTGCCATGTTAGCTGTGTTTTAACTGCGAGGTGTAACTTACTTCTATTTAGTTAGGATTAATTCCGTTAATCCCTTTTCTAACTAAATCTGAACTAAATTCACCTGTACCGAGTGCTCTAAGAGTAACTGCTAGTATGTATGGTGTTAGAGTTCACTTGTGAATCTCTAAGGGAAGTCTGTTAGTAGGAGAGGGTGGAGTGAAAGTTGCTATGCGCAAGTGAATACAAGAAGAGAGAAAATTTTTTTTTTTTTTTTTTTTTTTTAATTTCCAATAATTAAAATTATTAAAAATTTTGAATTAAAGAATTGTCGAAAAATTTGGTTGAAGGAATTTTTATATTAAGTGAGGTTTTTATTACTAGATATAATTTCCAATTAAGGAATTATGAAAGTAAAAGAATTTTTCAATTAAAGAATTATTAAGAATAGCAAGATTAAAGGACTCTCTCTTTTACTGCGTTTGTGATCTGGTATCAAGTTAAAGTGTCAATCTCTAATTACTGCACACTGTCTGCTGTAGTTGTATCAACTTATTATGCTTCCAAGCCTTTACTTGTAATTATTCAGATGTGCAGAGTTTAGAGACAGCCACTAGAGCTGTGATACCAGGTCTTATCAGTGTGAACTGGTCGACAATTTCAATTGCGATAGCAAGTTTTCTCCACCAGAGGGTACTGAAGGTAAGTCTGAATGGCAACAGCGAGCTTCAGTATTTAAGTTGAACTTAAATTGTAATACCAGACTAGGACACCAGAGGGCGACCAGCAAGTTACAATGCAATAGCAGCAATGGACACCAGTCGGCGCTGGTGGGCATCCCAATAGACACGGCACGAGCAGACAATATAACACAAATGGGAATTTCCACTGTGGCGGGAAGTTTCAACACTAGAGGGCGTTATCAAGTTAAAATCTAAAATGGGATAAAGATTTTAAACGCTCAGATACTCTATCAAAAAATAAAACTTAAAATTTAAAAGGGGAACAGAGATTTTACACTAAGGTATTTTAAAAGAATTTCATCTGTAATGACAACTTTTAAACACCAGAGGGCTGCTAAACACTTATGTTGTCTCGGCGGACAACCTCCCAACCACTAGAGGGTGTACGGGAATCAAACGTCAAGGGTAGCACCACTTGACCACAAGGAGGAGCATGGGAGGACACGCTTCAATAGACGCTAGTTATGAAGTATTTTTCCCTGCAATTACGCACTTATACCACAAGAGGGAATTTGTCTTCCTCTGTTTTGGGGGCGTTTTGAATTTCCCTCCTTAGTTTCAGCTCCGCCCCTTCAAAGGGGATCGTTCCTTTTCTGAATACGCGTTCAGTTTAACTGGAACAGCTGACAAGAGCAGATCGCTCTTCACACAAGCCGTATTTTCGGCTGTTTAATAACCTCCCAATCGCCTAGCGCGCGATTTGGTTATTAACGCTGGTAGCGACCCAGTTTAAAACGAATGGGGGTGTTCGGTTCGGTGGTCTCACTTCGCCGGAATTTCGCGGCGGGAGGTCGAATCCGACGGCAAAGTCTTACAGCGGAATTTCGCGCAGTTCAGACGTGCCCAGGCCTCAATTTAATGCATGCAAAATGGCGCAGAGCCGCGCTCTTTCAAAAACAACCAAGCTTATTTTCTAACCGGTATATATCACAACAGTTTTTCAAAAGTAACAGACACAAGACGAAATTACCCACATCAAGCTTTGAATCTCAATCGTTATTCAGCAACACAACAGCGGAAAGTATTTCATAAACCCAAGCTGAGATTGTTTCAGTGTTTTGCAGTTTGTACATTAAAAGCCTTTTTCCTGGCCTCGCGTGGGCGCCAAAAATAAATATGTCTGTATATGTAGTGTAGTAAGGTACACTGAAAAATATAAATATATTTCTATATTTATATTTATAGTTTTATAGCGTTGACCTTATTCAAACTCCTCTAATCTCTGATATTTGACTTAATGATATTAATTAAAGTTTATAATTGGCTTAGGCAATTAAAACATTACTAATTAGTTTGAGAGTGAATAATAATCACGCTAAGTGAGTACGTCAGGATTTTCAGGAAAATAATGAACAAATTGCAAATTAAATTGTTGCTAACTAAGGTTAATAAATGGTAAATTATGAAGAGGGTTTATTTAGACATTAGCTCCTGGAAAAGGTGTTAAATACGCTAGCTTACTCGTTCGCCGTTTCACCGAGCCGTCGCGTCCTGCTGTTTAATCTCCGTGCTCTGGGGTTGTTCTCGTCGTTCCCACGTGGTGAGAGGCAGGCCCGCTTACGGAGAAGATCTCTTTCCGGTTGAGTTGAAAACTTTCGGCTTCAGGCTGAGCTGCGTCGATCGAGATTTCCCCTCTGTTAGAGTTTCACAGGCGTGGCTGGTTTCCACCGGAATGGAGCGGCTTTCTCCGAGTATTAGCTCGTCTCGTTGTTCAGTTTTCCAGGAGTAATGTCTTCAGGAATCAGCTTATAACGTTAATATATCTGCTATCGACTAATCAAAAGGTTGATATCTTATTCTGGCCACAAATAAGTTTCACCTGCTTTGATCACTCGTGAGATCACACTTCGATGGGTAATAAAACATAAACAAGATTAAAAGAAAAGAAGATATTCAAACACTCGACACGTTATTAAAAAGGAAAGCGTCTCTTTGTTGTTTCAAAGTTTCTGAATTTTCTCGCGGTTGTTTGTCGTCTTCGTTCAGTTCTGTTACTTCTGTGTCGAGTTGTCGTTCTGATCTGGTCTCTTCTGTTTCTTCGAACTCTCGTGATCTTCTGAACTGAACTGAACGTCTTCTTCTCTGTCTGAATACTCTGCTGGATACTACTGTTCTGCGTTGCTGCTGTTTTCAAGGCTGGCGCGGTCACGCCCTAACGGGAGGCGTCCTCTTTCTGATTGGACACAAATTCAGTCTCACGTGACTCTCGCAAGGGGGAGAGAGTAGAAGGGGGTTTGAGTCATTGGTTCACAGAGAAAGAATATGAATTTTGCGTATCGAAATTCTTATACCTGTTATCAACATATAACAATGGGTACACTGGACTATTAATATCAAACGCTTACATAAGGTTCCATCTTTACGTCCCATTTATGATGCTATGCTGGGAAAGAATATTAATTCGTTTTCTCCTATTCAGAGGTAGGATTTCTCTTCATGATAGAAACAATCCACAATATACAACATTTCATTAGGAGGTAGGCATTCATCTGAGGGTACAGAAAGTGACATTAATACATTTATTTATACATGAATAATTCAGAGTTCGACTATTTTCCGCTATGGTTTCGGCGACTCCGAGCGAGGCGTAGTTTCGCCAGTGTCCATTTGGGGTCGCTGTTGATCCATGTGTAGGTTGTCGCTTAGATGAGTCAATGGGGTTCAATTCGAGGTCACCCCTTCTGAACATCTGTTGATTCCCGTGGAAGATAACGAGACATTGAGGTGCCACTTTGTCCCAAGCGGGATTATAACCCTTCCTTTTGTTTGAGGTCCCTGTCTCTTAAAAGCATTATAAAAATTGGTTATCTCGACAGTTCCTGTTAGTTAAAAGAGAGAAGGGGGGTGTTGGGGCCATGTGTTACTTTAAAGGGTTCTTTGATGTTTTAGCTTATGTGTGTGCGTGTGTGTGGGGCTTTGCAACCCCGCGGGCACAAACAATCCTGTGGAATGTTGGATGTTGTCACAGACGAAAGGTCCTATTCAGACTGGAAAAGTTTAATTCAAAACTTTTCATTTCTCCATTTCGATCTGGTATTTGGCCTATACTCCACTACAGCGCTCAAAAATTTGTGCGATTTTACATATTATGCAAATTAGCTAAAAATCTAAGTAGGCGGAGCTTATGGGTTCTTGAGGCTTTTTTTTGGGTCTGACCTGAGGAATCAGGGAAAAAAAGAATTTCGTCTCTACGCCACACGGGGTAGGAGATATAGGGAGCGACGCGGAACGCGTCGCTATAGCGCCACCATCAGGCTGATTGGGTTGATTCTTTGCGCCTGAGTAGCGGGAGGGTTTACTACCAGTTGACCAAATGACAAGTCTGTAGGACCTACGGTTTGGGCTGCCCATCGCGTTTCATCGGAGAAAAAGAAGAAAAAAAAAAAAAAAAAAAGCGGAAAAAACAGAACAAAAACAATAGGGCTCCAGCACTTGCAGTGCTTGGACCCCTAATAAGAAAAACCGGTACAAAAACAATAAGGTTCTACGCACTGAGTGCTTGAACCCTAAAAAATACAAAAGAAATCACAGAAAACAAAAACGAAACAATGTAGTCTTTAAAACAAAACAAAATAGTCCTTGAAACAAAACGAAGGCAAAACAATGTAGTATTTGAAACAAAACAAAACCCAAGACAAAGCAGCAGCACCGCAGGAACTGGACAAAAGCCAGGACCACCCTGGCTCAGGAACCTAAAAAAAAAAACACAAACACTAAACAATACCTTCGACTAAAACCTAATTTTTTTAAAAGTAAGATAATCTGTATACCTACCAGGAGACAGTAGCACAGCGTTCCCCACTGCGGTCAAAATCAGAGAGTACAGCAGCAGTAACGACCCAACCATGCAGCACGGTTGCTACTATCACCCACCAGATTAAAAGAAATATTAGTATCTCCCAATCTGATCATTAATAAAACAGGTCAACTAGCGTTAACATACCCTCGCTATGATGCAAACACCGGAATCCAACCAGCCGACACCGGCAATCCAAGCACAAGCCAACGGTTTCCGATCGTCACGGAGCAAGCCACAAACTTCAGCAACGTTAAACACTGCCAATACAGGGATCAGACGCCGGAAGAGAAACAGGAAATGCCTTGGCAAGCAACCCACCACTGCCGATACATATAGCACAAGGAAGGCCCGCCCCCCTCATTAATTTGAAAGTCCCACCCCAAAATCCTCAGACTGGGAAGTATAGGAGGTAAAACCAATGGCAGAACTCCATCCTGCTACAATCCACCTTCCCTTTTTGCATCGTCGACCCGACGATGAACGAGATGAAAAAAAACTAACACCAAGGTCTAAACAGGGCAGACTGTGCATTCAATACAAAACCTAATGGTTCACCTACCACCTCATCTACACTACCAGCTGGGCGGGGGAGATGATGAATATTAAAGTGATGACCAGCTGTGGAACGAGCAGTCCGTCGCAAAGATGGCAATCCAGAACATGATTGACCATCTACACGCAACAAAGAATCCTGAGACTGAGAACTTCCCTGTGCAGCTATTTCCTCTGGACGCTGATCTACCAATACTCCCCCCAGGGAAACTGTAGGACTGGAGTTACTTAAAACAGATTCATGAGGTGGTAAACCCTCGGATACCAAGAGGCTAATGTCATCCTCTTCGCTGGAACTATCCCCAGGAACCACTGAAATAGGAACCTGAGAATTCCTAGGAGGAGAAGGAAAGGCTTCAGTCCGAACACAAGCTTTTAACATTCTTCGATGGACATGCCTGACCTTACTTAAGTCATTGACTGGGGCAATAGCATAGACAGACCCATCACCTGAAGGGGCCCTCACCACCCGATATACTACAGAACTCCAAATGTCCTGAATCTTATGCCGCCCCCGAGTACTAAGATCCCGGAGGTAAACCGACTGCCCTTCCTGTAAGGGTGCATCCCGAACCTGCCGATCATGCCGCTCCTTCCTACGACCAGCAGCTGCTAACAACCGTTCATGAGCTCCCTCAAATGCCAACTTAAGCCTTGCCTGGTGCTCTGCCACCCAATCCTGGGTTTCCCCAGGCACAGGCTCTAGAACTCGACCCAACAAAAAGTCTATGGGAAGCCTAGGTTGCTGGCCAAACATTAAAAAGTAGGGAGATTCGCCAGTGCCCTGATGGGGGGTGGTATTATAACAAAAAACCACCTGTGGCAAATTTGATGCCCAGTCCCGCTTCTGGGAAGATGGCAACGTACGCAAAAGATTATGAAGAGTTCTATTAAAGCGCTCACGCTGCCCATTACCAGCAGGGTGATATGGGGTCGTCCTAGACCGTTCTACCCCATAGAGGCGACATAATTGCTGCATCAGGACACTTTCAAAGCTCCTACCCTGATCAGAATGGATACGGCTTGGAATACCGAACTTAAAGAACCACTCCATCAGCAGTACCTGTGCTACCGTCGAAGCTCGCTGATCCCGAGTGGGAACTGCTACGGTATATTTGCTGAACACATCCGTCATCACAAGCATAGTGTCCAACCCGTTTCGAGAAGGTTCCAACACCGTAAAATCAATAGCTAAGATTTCATTTGGCCTTGATGCTAGCAAATGTTCTATAAAACTATGCGGTACCTATGCGGCAAGTTGTGCCGACCATCGATGCTCAGTGGCTCCCAATTTTGCCGACTGAAGGTAACTCGGGGGATTATTGTCTGTGAAGACCACGCATTTATGCCCCAAGAGATATTCGCGAAATTTTTCAGTCATTGCCCACTTAAGTGCAAGAAATTCCAACTTCATAGAACTATAATTGTTCATATTTCACTCTGAGGGGCGAAGGCCCCGACTAGCGTAAGCCACTGGCCGAACACTACCCTCATGCTCCTGAGAAAGCACGGCTCCAAGACCACTATGACTGGCGTCAATCTCAAGGATGAAGGGCTGTGAAAAATTGGCATATGCCAAGACCGGAGCAGATACCAACTTTGCCTTTAGGAGTTCAAAGCTCTGTTCGCACTGTGGGGTCCAAAATGACCCCAGGGCCTGTCCAGAACCTTTTTTAGTCTTCATACCTACAAGGGCAGCCACGAATTTATGCAGAGGGCCTGCCAACTGAGCAAAACCCTCTACAAAGCGCCTATAATAACTGGCAAACCCCAGAAAGGAACGCAGCTCAGCCACACTGCGGGGACGCTGCCACTGGGCTACTGCCTCTATCTTAGCAGGGTCAGTGGAAACCCCCTTGCTTGAAATAATATGCCCCAAATACCTAACTTCTTGTTGGAAAAAGACACATTTTCTCAACTTGGCTTTTAAACCCTCTTTTTGCAAACGCCCGAGAACCTGCTCTAGTCATTGCAGATGCTGGGAAACAGATGAGGAAAACACAATAATATCATCCAAATAAAGAAGCAATGACTGATACTGCTGATCTCCAAACATCCGTTGCATTAATCGCTGAAATGTGCTTGGAGCATTACAAAGCCCAAATGGCATTCGATTCCATTCAAATAAGCCAAAGGGGGTACAAAAAGCTGTCTTGGACTTATCTTGTTCGGCCACTGGAACTTGATTATACCCACTGGCCAGATCTAAAGTAGAAAACCAGCGGGCTCCTGAAAGGGCATCCAGGCTCTCCTCGATACGAGGCAAAGGAAAGGCATCTTTGCGTGTCTTACTATTAAGCAATCGATAGTCCACACACATACGCAGACTCCCGTCCTTTTTTTTAACCAGGACGATAGGGGACGCGTAAGGATTACTACTCTCTCTCACGACCTGAGCCTCAAGGAGCTGATCAATATGAGCCTTTACCAACTCATACTCTGATGGAGGAATACGTCTATACCTCTGCCGAACTGGGACATTATCTAGCAAGGGAATCTCATGGGCAATGAGGTTGGTGCAACCCAGATCACTCTCATGAGCAGAAAAAACTGAGCTATAGCTCTGTAAAAGAGATCTAACCCCCTTCTGTTCTAGATCTGTCAAACCCGATAAATCTAAAGCCTCTATCCCCTTCTGCACTTTGCTATCCACTACTTGGGACGACACCGTGGCAGCAGCGGCTCTAACCTCCGTAACCCCAGCCGGTAGGCTAACAACCTGAGCACTTCTTAAAAAGCCAAGACAGGTATGGGGATAAAGCAAGACTTCTGTGGTCCCTACATTAACTATTGGAATATGGACAGTGCCTCGAGCAACCTGGACAAGACAGGGAGACGTCAACAAACCAGCGGGCAGCCCAGACTCTGAAGGCTCAAAGAGTGCAGACAAGCCACCAGATAGCTCCGGACAAGTACTAATAACCACCTTCATCACACCACCAGGTATACGCACCGCACCCGGGCCTCAAACCCTTACAGCACCCATCGGGTCCCTAGGAACTTGGGCCGCAGACTGATGACACTGTTGCAAGGCCTCAATAACTGGGCCCGGAGCATGTGCCACTGAAGGCACATCGAAGAAAGAGGGACCATATAAACCGAAAAGCTCCCGATAGCACCGGCTAATAACATTCATCCCCAAGACACCAGGGACTTCCGGCAAAGCACCAGGAGGATCCTTCACAACCAGGATCTCACAGTGAGACATCACCTTATTACACAACAAGACATCCAGCTCCAAATACCCTATGTAAGGAATATCAAGCCCATTAGCTGCCCGAAGCTGTAGCCATTGACAAGACTGGAGACGTTCATAACCCCAGGGTTCAAATTGCTTTGAAAAAAAGCTCTCGGTTACCGTAGACACCATGGAACCCATGTCTAAAAGACAAGAAACAGTAACACCACCAATTAAAACATCAATCACTGGACAGGAGGAGATTAGCCTAGCCACCGTACCTGCCCTTGAGCTCAGCGGGCTTCAGTTTTCCGGCTGCTGGCAGGAACGAGAAGGTCTAGCTAGATTCTGAGGCAAGACCCTAGGAGAAGGGGAAACACGCTCCCCGTCACAGTCACGAGCAAAATGACCTGGCTGTTGACATCTCCGGCAAATAACACGCCCCTGATGAGGAGAATAACTAGGTCCAGAGGAGGTCTGTAAAGAAATCACAGTTCGAGTTAATTGATTAAGCTGCTCGTGCTGACATTTCAACATGTCCTTTAACTCCCTCAATTCTGATGACTGAACAACACCCAATGGGGCTGGGCAGGCACTTCCTTGTACGCCATACTGTAAACCACAGGCCAATGGTAGAGATAAACTACGTCCCCTTGCACTGCCAGGCAACCCTTCCCTCTCCCATCGGATGGCTTCCCCTCGTACCTCCAGTAGGGTAGCAGTAGGCCGTTGATGAACAAACTGTTTCAACTCCCTACGAAGAGCACCATCCACCATCCAGCACCAAACATGCTCCACAAACTGATCTCGAAGTAAAACCCCTACATTCATAGTCCCCTCAGGTGCATGTTGCTTTATAGACTCCATTAAGGCCATTAAAGCCAATGAGTACTCCTGCAAGGTTTCTCCTTCCTGCTGTTTCCTTGAAAAAAAGGCCTGTTGCAAGGTAACATAAGACTGAGAACAGCCGTAAAGCTCTTTCAAAATGGCTAGAACTTTTTCAGGGTCTCCCCTCTCTACACCAGGACGATACTTTATCTCCTCTCTAGCTTCTCCTTCTAAATGATCAAAAATAAAGAACGCCTGATCTTGCCCAGAGAGGTGATGGGCTCGCAAACAACCCTGTATCTCTTCTACCCATTCTGTTATCCCAATCCCAGTCTTACCATTAAAACATGGGCACTTCCGATCACGAGGAACTACCACCAGACGCTCAGTAACAGCACTTGAAACAGCAGGCAAAACATCACTCACCGCAACAGAAACAACTGGGGTAGATGCATTAGAGCCAGTGGAAACAGCGGCCATTTCTTGATGCAACCGCTCATTATCAGCCTTAAGCTGCAACACAAGCTCCCTAAGCTGCTGCACCTCCTCCTCCATACCCACCTAGGGAAATCTGCACCAAGTCTCAGGTCAAGAAAGAAAAAAACAATATATTTATACACTTTCCTCTCAGTTCCTCAACAAATGCTGCTGCTTTGCCTTAAATAGAACTATATATTAAATATATATCAAACCCAAAATTAACAGGAAGGAAGTACGTCTCTTGCTCTCAAAGTGTGATCCTGCCGACTACGCCAAGATGTGGCGAGGTGGTAGTGGTCAGGAGGAATATACAATAAAGTGATGTAGCACGACTACGCCACCTAAGGGACTTTCACCCCTAGGAAATAAAAAGGGTGCGTTAAGGCCCAGAGGAAAGAAAAAAAGAAATAAGAAAGACACTCAGGTTCGTTCACACCAAGAGGCCAGAGACGTATTTCCAACACTTCCAAATTTATTAACAATAGGTTTTAAAACAGTTTCATGTAACCAACAGGACTGGAAGGACTATCAGCAGTAAAATAATTTCTAGACAAGACCAAGTAGTAGAACAGGGCTGGGCTTACCACGGCAGAGACTGAGCTCAGAGGGAGTCCCCTATACCACCACCATATGTAATCACACCACACAGGTTACACACCCAGTGCTCTACACTGCAGGACGAGTGACCGGGACTCCACAAACCAACCCTGTAACCTCCTGCCGTGACCCACAGCTCCTGTCTAAACAGGAGAGAGAGAGGCAGAAGAAGAGCAGAGAACACAAATGTAGAAAATAAAAGAAAAATCAAAATTCACTCCAAAAGAACACCACTCTTCACATCAAACACACACACACACACACACACACACACACACACACACCGAGCGCTTGCTGGTAACGATAACAAATTCAAATAAAAAAAATACAAAAGAAATCACAGAAAACAAAAACGAAACAATGTAGTCTTTAAAACAAAACAAAATAGTCCTTGAAACAAATCGAAGGCAAAACAATGTAGTATTTGAAACAAAACAAAACCCAAGACAAAGCAGCAGCACCGCAGGAACTGGACAAAAGCCAGGACCACCCAGGCTCAGGAACCTAAAAAAAACCACAAACACTAAACAATACCTTCGACTAAAACCTAATTTTTTTAAAAGTAAGATAATCTGTATACCTACCAGGAGACAGTAGCACAGCATTCCCCACTGCGGTCAAAATCAGAGAGTACAGCAGCAGTAACGACCCAACCATGCAGCACGGTTGCTACTATCACCCACCAGATTAAAAGAAATATTAGTATCTCCCAATCTGATCATTAATAAAACAGGTCAACTAGCGTTAACATACCCTTGCTATGATGCAAACACCGGAATCCAACCAGCCGACACCGGCAATCCAAGCACAAGCCAACGGTTTCCGATCGTCACGGAGCAAGCCACAAACTTCAGCAACGTTAAACACTGCCAATACAGGGATCAGACGCCGGAAGAGAAACAGGAAATGCCTTGGCAAGCAACCCACCACTGCCGATACATATAGCACAAGGAAGGCCCGCCCCCCTCATTAATTTGAAAGTCCCACCCCAAAATCCTAAGACTGGGAAGTATAGGAGGTAAAACCAATGGCAGAACTCCATCCTGCTACATCTGCTTCCCCTTACTCCTTCTTTTTGACACTATGTGTTTTTTCATCTCAAGCTTGGTTTTCTTAGCAGGACGGCCACACCTCTTACCAGGGGGTCGTTTCACAGATTTTCGAGCCATCACCAACATGCCCGACCCATCTTGATTGTGTGCCATCATACGCATCAGACCGTTACTGACAACATCGCTTACAATGTTTTTAGCAGCTGTTTTTAGATGTGGTTTGGCTATATTAAAACCCTTCTTGAACAGTGGTATAGCCACTCTGAATAAATTTCTAAAAATCCCACCAAATCCCGCACCATACATTGTTGGGCTACCTGTATAGCTGGGCATGTGGCCTCCGGCCTGACTTTGATAGTAAGAAACGTAACGTTCAGGATCCATGGCCAGTCTGTTGAAAGATTCCATTTCAAAACCTAATTCCTTGTTTTACAGGTCTAAAGTGTAGCTTTACAACCACTTTCCCATAAGAAAAATTTACGTGCTGGTTCTGATCGGTTTTCAATTCTATAGCGATATCGTTTATCTGTGATTTTGTTGTCGACACGTAGTATGGCTTACTGTATCTAACTGTGACAATATCATGGTTGTTCCCTGATATATGTACACATCTTAACAGAGGTACAAAACTGTCACTAATTAATTGGTAATCAACAATGTCTGTGTAAACAAACATTGAGTAGAAACCACCATAGATGTCGACAGGGTGTGGCGCGTACTCTTTCTGTACGACATCCGGGTCATTTGTTTTAACTACACACTCTAGTATCACACCCGGTTTAAAACCCAAGATGATGGCTAGTTTACCATTAAATATCAAACCGATATCAGATAACGTCTTAATAAACAACCTGTGACTTATTTGGTCATAAACAAGACCTATTGAATGGTCTGCTAGATGGATATTAATCTCAGCAACTAATGCCGGTATATGGTTATAATACCCTGTAGGTAGAGTTATTTGTGTTGTTTTGCCCGATTTTTTATCAATTACGCTAAATGTGGCATCTAGCTCACAAAAGGTTGTCCACGTTCGTGGGTATTGAAACTCTATCACCCCTACTTCCCAGTCACCTTTTAGATCGATTGGTTTCACTAGTTTTGTTCTATAATTAGAAATTTGATTATCGGGGTACACCGACATAGACGAATTGCTCGGCAGTGTGACGCAAAAACCATTGTCCCCCATATTTGTCCTTTGATGTAAATGAACTAGTTCACAAAGTACAACACCTTTTAAGGCCTTTGTATGTCCACAACATCATTTTCAGGAACCCAGCTGTTAAATTTTGACGGCCAACCTAACCATTTCACTAAAACCATTGTTTTTTTACCGGTTTTTTTTTATCCAAAATTTTTTCAACTTTGATTGCTTTTTCTGTAGACATGCGGATTTTTTGCAACTCTTCTTCATAGAAACGGCCGTGTATAATGTCACCGTCATAATCTTTCAATTTATAAACGGGTGGTTGTCGTCGGATACAGTCTGATATAGTGAAAAACTCCTGTGTATAGTTCTCCTCATATCCCTTTGTAAATGGACCCCTGACTTTAGAAATACGCACAACGTCACCAATCTTGTACTTAAATATGGTTTTCTTGCCTAATTTGTTTCTCACACCATACAGCGTTTTAAACACGCTAGATTCGTTTTCTTTCGTCACATCAGCTGGCTTGGTTTTGATACTACGGTGGTAACTATTGTTGTAACCGCTCATAATATCTTGTAAAACATCAATGTACCTTTTGGAGTTTACAGCTGTTAGATAACGCCACATATGACTTTTTAGCGTTCTATTAAAAACGCTCTATGACACTGGCTTTTAGCTCACTACCTGTAGCAAAATGTTTGATTTTGTTTTTCGATACTAAATTTTGAAAATGTTTGTTGAAAAAGTCTTTACCCCTGTCAGTCTGTAACTTTTGAGGAACTCTGCCTTCTATACCCGACTTATTTTTTAACAGTCGAGCCCACGCATATTTGCTAAACACGTCAATACATGTCAACATATATTTATATCCGTCATTTTCCTTAGAATACGCACTCATATCAACAAGATCAGCTTGGAATTGAGCGTCAATGCCATATACTATAACCCGGTTTCTTTTGTAATTATGTCGTATGGGTTTGTGGAGTGTGTATGCATCCTCTCCAGCTAACCAGTCTGAAACCTGTTGATCACACAGACACAATCCTGTATTCTCTAAAACACCCCGTTTCAAACGATTTTTACCGCCTAATGAACCAGAATTAGACGGCGTGTAATATACCGTTCTCATAAGATTTGATGTGTCGATAGATGACATTGTTGAAAATAATGACCCCAGATTTGTTTGTTTGACTGTTTTATTCACAATGCATCGATGAAATCTAAAAAGTTTGCACACACATCTACATTTTTCTCAACTAGATATTCAACAAATGTTTCAATCACTTTACAAACATCAATTGGTTTCTTTGTTGAAAGTTTTATCACACAAATGTCTATTATATATGTACATAGACAAAGCACATAACCAATTTTTACCGCATTTTCACTCTTAGGCATGAGAGACAGTAATTTACTAATAATCACAAGGGTTGATTCGTCAGAATCTATACATAACTGTGTCAAATGACACCAATCATGCGATGTTAATTTAACAATATTCATTTGATTCTTGAAATTTTGTAAACGTTTAACATTGACATCATGCACACTATTAATGAGTGTAAAATCATCCACACTATCGTCAATACATTTATACAACAAACGTGTCAATTCGCAGTTCACACGGTGTTTCAACACACGCTTTGACAGACTTTGGTGTCCGCAAACTATCCCCATTTTCACTTAAACAGCTCTGCAAGTCTTTGAATCACCTTCCCAACAGTCAACGGCATCGCTGACAAACTGTTCAGACGTTTGATCAATCAGGCTTTCTCTTAGTTCCTGCAGCTTTTCCACAATGTACGGCTCGCATGGTAATTCACAGACGACTGTTTCAACACATCCTTGAATTTTTAGAAGGGGTAGTTCTATTCCAAAACACTTTATAAGCCCAGCTATGGCGTGTTTTAAGGCGGGCGTGAACAATGTCCTTGTTATATCTTTATAGTATTTTTCAAAAAAGAAGATATCAGTTTCAAACAGACACGAATGTAGAAGTTGACTAGGGTGATCCACTTCACAACCAAGACATGTTTCCTTCAGCTTGTTGTTTATGATGTGTTGTAGGATTACAACGACAGTGGACTTTATCAGTTTTAGCACCGTAGAGCTTACTTGCCCATCCACCACATCAATCGGAGCAGATATAGCGTTGTCTTCAGGAGCTTCAGCGATTGTCAGTTGTCTAGCCATCAACGTTGCCAAATCATCCACCGGGTCTTGTCGAAAAACATGCGGGTTCGCAATGTCCACACAACTGAGATCATCACCATATTGACCCAACAAACTGTTGTCTGATACCGCTTTGGCAACCGCCGTCGATTCATCATAGCTGTAATTTACAAACCCACGACCCGTGTCAATCGGCGTATATTCAATGTCCGACAGTCGATAATTTCCACACCACATAGGTCCACGGGTGTCGGGATGGTCTGCTGGAAGAATGTCCTCAAACATGATGGCTTGCGTGTTGTTCGTGTCTTTTAACAGACATCACTGGAAGGCGTTGATCCACTTTTGACCATCCCACAAACGTCATAAGCCCGAGAATCAAACAGGTTAATTTTAACACCCCTAAAATATTCGCGAGGGCTGCTACCAAATGCTTTACCACGCCGTTTCTTCCTTGGCGCAAAAGCAAAGTAGGTTTCAGAACTAATAGTTGGTGTAACTGTAGATTCTCTTAAAAGAGACTGATTTACACACACTGTAGACATTTTAAAAAGCGTTTAGCCATAGAAATCCACCAGGGTCATTTTAAATACCACATGCAAGCACAACCCACCCCTCACATGTTGGGGGGTGTGAGGGTGTCAGGGGTGGGGTGTAGGTGTGAGGGGAAGCCCATATAAGGACATCCTGTACTGACCTGTCACCTAGGTCATAAATCAGGGGTCATAAATCATTCACAGAGGTGTTTGACAGAAGGTGTAGGATATATACTACTTACATAAAATAAATAAATAGAAAATACATTTGTAACTGGCATTGAAATTGGCAGTGTCATGATTTCCTAAATCCAATTAACATTCAAATACTGTTTTTCAAAAAAACAACTGGTTTTACACCCTAAAAACTGCCATTTAAATTCAGACTTTTCTTTAAAAATATACTATGCTAAGGCCATATAAAAAATTGCTTAAAATTCACCAGTAGGTTTGGAAAAGTATTTAAAAAAAAAAGAGAAAAAAAAGGCAGAAATGTGTGTGGAAGTACACATTTGACACTTATTCATGGCACACATCAGTTCGATCAACAGTTTGCAAGTCTCTGCTGTGTTGTCACACTTTGTCAATACATCACTGATGGAAATGATGGAAATATCAGCTGTATCCTCATTTCTGTCTGCCTGGACAACAGGGATCTTCAGGACGTGCAGTGTAGTGAAAGAACGCTCAAGTGTAGTCACCTCAGTTGTACTCTTTGTTGAATTCCAGCTCTATAATTAAACATATAGAGATTATCTACATGTTCTATTCTCTTCAATATATATTCTTTAAAGATATTGAATGAAAAACTGTAAACTGCTTATGCATGCAGATTCATTAACTACAGAACTTCAAATGTAAAAGATTATCAGGTTATATTACAAACGATTATGCTACAACTGATGCTAAAGATCTCATCTAAATAAATTAAATTAACCTCCTTTCTGCTTTTCTCCCTGCCCACCTGCATTTTTCACTGCCCCACTAGTTTTCTTACTGCAGTCCATCTTTACATAATTACATAAGAAAACGATTTAGTTCATGTTGATAGTTAATTTTGAAAAACTTAACTAAATTCACAGCTCCAAAAATAAACTACTTCACATTCTTTTATTTTTTTTTCTCTCAGTAAATAGGCTTCTATCGTTTTCAATATAACCTTCTTCAACCCATTAATCCCCAGCCCAAAATCACTGCTACTCCCTAACAAAGGATTAGTGTATGTGGAATTATATTTATATATTAATTATTAATATACATTAATATTTATATTAATAATATTTATAATTATTAATATATATATATATATATATATATATATATTTAAAACATTACATTACACCAAAAACCAGCACTGAGATTGAGAATGTATTTTAACCTACTTAGCTAGTACCTTAATGTGTTTAAGCAGTTTTATTTCTTTTTTTTTTTTCTTATACCGAGATATGCTCACATCGTCTTGTAAAATACGCCATCAAACCACATAATTACTCAAATTAAAATAACTCATGAATGAGCGATTGTCATGTCATTTCAATGTATTCTATGTCAGAGGAAAAAAAGAGCTAGCTAGAGTTAAACAGGTTAGGTAAAGTTTGTCATTTGAAAAAAAAAAACGGTTCAATATTACGTATGTAACGTATAGCAGTTTATAGAATAACGTACGTAACATTAACAATGTTAACTACATTTGGGCGATACCAAAACACTTACATTGAAATACTTACGGAATGAGGCTGTTCTCTGAGGCCGGTGACAGCTGTTCGCACGCCGCGGTCACAGAAAAGAGCGCAAATCTTCATCGTCTTCTTCTGTGTTTTTACAGCGGTTCGCTTCTGCCATCTTCCGTTTTCTCATTCAGATTTCATTCATTTTAAAGCTGTCGTCTTCAAAAACTTAAGTAACAATTTCCTCCCTTCCGCGCGGCACTGTCTCCTTATTAACCCTATTTATCATAATCATTTCTGTCGTTCGTGTCCCAGTCATTACATCAATATTTTTAAATTTGATATTCTAAAATATTACAATACAGAGCTTACCTATAACTGTATGGAATTTAAAAACTTAAAACAATGATTCTGTTTATTTAACATTTATTACATCGTTTTCCAGACAGTTACCAGTATTATCTTTTATTTTTAGATGTGGGCCACATACGATTAATACGCAGTATTTAATAAAATGCTCTGATCTGTGTAGTGTGCTAACTGCAATGGCAATCGCCTCGCCAGCCGACAATGCCAACGTGCACTGGGTCAGATAGTCACACTGCCAAATATACTACTGTCACTGCACTCAGTACACCCGTGAATTTGGACCGACACGACGAGAAGGGTATCTCTGCAGGCCGGAGGCAGCTCCAAGTGGGAGGTACAGCTCCAAGTGGGTGATACAGCTCCAAGTGGGCCGTACAGCTCCAAGTGGGTGGTACAGCTCCAATTGAGCGCGGAAGAACATTGAACATTTTAAGCACGACTCAAGCACGTTGCTGGCTTTGAGATATGTAGTTGTCGTAAAGGCTCTGGAGATGACCCAGAGGCTAAAGAACCCTTTTTATTTGTTTTTAAAAACAGGGCTGATATGGAGCTGTTTCTAAAAGCTTGTGTTGATGAGCAGGGTCTCAGGGTCAATGCGATGTTTGTGGTTACGCTATGCCCCTCACCCCAGAAATTTTAAGGCATGTAAACTGGACTGTAGCTGGACCCTCACCTCAATTCTTAAGGCACAGATACTAGACTGCAGGGCACCTTGTACACCACAGTTCAGACAGTGTGTATAGTTTGATACCTTTAGAAACCTAGGCTGTCTGGTTCACTGTGATGTCCTGCTTTGCGTAAAATACCCTGCACAAAATAGGTATCCTAGTTATTTTCTTTCTTCTAACACATTTCTATAAGTAATGCAGCTCAGATTGCTCTGTTTGAGCATTGTTTGGAAGTTTAAGAGAATGTCAGTTAGTTCTTTGGGACATTGTGTTAGATTATTGTGTATTTTGTAGTACAGCTGTATGCCTGGTGACCGTGTAATAACTGTTTTGCTTTCAGTATTAATATTGTACCTTGTAAACATTGAGTACATTATATGGAGTACATTTTCAGTATTATGTGATTTACAGACTTGTTTGTGGTTGGATTAATATGTGAAATTCTTGCAATAAATAAAGAGAATAACCATTTAACTGAGACCACATGTACTGAGAATGATCATGTTTGCTTACATATAGGCTACTACTCACTTCCTAACAAGAGACATGACAGTAAATATGGGTTCACCAGCTCAGTGCTGGGGTGCTATATATTCTTCGCCTGGCATTAGGTTCATGTTTCTCTACTCCAGAGAATCCAATTCTATTGTCAGTATTTCTCTACAGGGATTAGAGAGGCAGTGTGTGCACATCTGTGTTAGTAATGGTTGCAACTTAATGTAGAATATATTCATTACAAATTTGTCCTCAAATATGTGAACATATGGTGTATTTCTGAAATAAATTAAACTGAATAAATGAACTATATTAAAATAAATTTATAGCCCTTCGGGCGGCACAGTAGTGCGGCAGGTAGTGTTGCAGTCACACAGCTCCAGGTTGTGGGTTTGAGCCACACTCCATGTGACGGTCTGTTAGGAGTTGAATTAGATAAGCAGTTTCAGACAATTAATGAATGAATGATTTGTCCTTCTACAAATTCACATTCACAATCCAGGTAATAATAAATCACAAAAGCTGCATTTCCTACATTCGCCTTCCCACTAAACATCTAGATCCCCCACTTGCTGGTTTCTACCCACTTGCTGCGTACGCCCCTCCCACTTGCTGGTTTCCGCCCACTTGCGGGCCTCCGGCCTGCAGAGATATGTACTTGTGGACACGACCAAATGTGAACGTCCACTTCAAACTACAAAATAAAAAAAAAAATACATATGATTTTCCCAATCACACAATTACAACAAGCACTGGGCAGGGCTAATGTGTACCTAGCTGACCCTCCACCACTACTACAGTTCCAATCAGCAACAACTGACTAAAATATTTTAATAAGAAATATTGCTTACGAACCACTAAAAATATTAGAGAATTTTAGGAAGAAATTTCCCTAAATAGGTCCCACACAAGGTTTAATAATACAAAGCAAAATAATATTGACTCAAATGAAAATACAAAACAGAAAAAAATAAACGCGGGAAAAACAGTTGCTACAAATGTCTTCCCTCGTCTCCAGCCACTCCAGAATTCTCAAAGTGTTATGCCCTAAATTTAACTAAAGCCATCACAGCAGACTTCCAGAGGTAAAATAAATAAATGGGATTCACCCCTCACTCATGAACAGGGCTTTACCTTTACACTGAGGGGAAACATTAAAGTAAACATTGTCAGCTGTATTCAAAATAAAGTTTTTGCTGAGCTGTCTTTTCTAAAATATTGTGTTTTTTATATATATGGGCCTAAAATTCAACCCCCTCCTCTCTCTCTCTCTCTCTCTTTGCAGGTATCTCCACCCCCTCTTATCCTCATGGTTTTAAGCTGTCTTTTCCGGTGCGCACCAGTCATATGTATGGTTTAGTAAGGCGGAATATTCAAGAGATGTATGCCTTCACAGCCTGTATGTGGCTGAAGGCGACAGAAGGTGGGATTGGAACACCATTCTCATATGCCGTAGCTGAGCAGCCCAATGAGCTGGTCCTCCTACAAGGGGTCCACAATCCTGCTGAGCTGCTGCTTAATGACAAGGTCAGACACACACACCTGTTTCACTTTCAGAACAATATAAAATGCAGGACAATTGTTAACCATTTAAATTGATAGTCATTCTTCCCTTGTCCCTAATGTGGCTAATCAATCATGTCATATCATGTCAGATAATGACTTTTTCCTGCCTCTAAAATGACTTTGGAACCGGGATAATATTACTGTGCGCCAGCAGGCAGGGAAAATCATATAAATCAATAATGTCATATTTCACCTTCCACCTTCCTAATGCACTGTTCACTCAGAAATACATGACAGTCATAAAGGGTAGTGTGTTATGAGTTTTGATTCATGTTGTCTGCAAATAGTCATGATGAATCACTGTTCATGTAAATGAGAATGACAGTTTTAACCCATATTTTCAAATTTAGGCAAATCTGAAAAATTTTTGTTCTATTTTACAGTGAGTGATTCAGTAGGTACCCCAGATCCCCTAATTAATGTTCAAATGCATTTTCTTTCATAATATGTCCTCTTTAAAGTTTCAAAACATTATATTCTATAGACAGTAACCTATAGAATCATACCATTTAAAATAAATTTTTTGTTTGTGATGTCCTCTGCATGTAGGTGGCACAGTTGCCTCTGTCCTTCCCTCAGAACACCTGGCAGCACATCTGTGTAAGCTGGACTCTGCGGGATGGTGTGTGGAAGGCCTATCAAGGGGGTAAACTGAAGGGGCGAGGGGAGGGGCTATCAGCGTGGCACCCAATCAGAGCAGGAGGCGTGCTAGTGCTGGGCCAAGAACAGGTAAGTAGGGAAGGTGGTAGGAGGACCTTTGGAAAATCAGGCCTCCCTTATACATAAAAGCTTACTGAAGCATTACAGTTTTTTGATGTTGTTTTTGTTAGTTTGCTGCTCATTGATTTCCCCATAGAGCTATACACTTTAGCTGTACACTTTAAAAGTAATTAAGTAACCCCTATTTTTTTCTCATGTACTGCAGGACACACTTGGGGGTCGTTTTGATGCCTCTCAAGCTTTGGTGGGTGAGCTGTCTCTTTTTAACCTGTGGGACAGGGTGCTACCACCAATGGACGTGGCTACTCTAGCGTCCTGTGGTGAGCCCCCACAGCAGGGAAATGTGATGCCGTGGACACAGCGGGACGTGGATGTGTTTGGTGGGGCTGTCAAAGAGCCTATGGACCCCTGCTCTGGTGGGACAGGGGCTCAGAAGTGAGTCGTCGCTGTACAAGGGTCAGGGGAAGAGGTTTAGGGGTTGGTATAGGGATTTAAAAGGTGATATTCAGCTGCTGGAGGGCAACTTTATTGTGGCTGAATGTTTTCAGAAAGAATGTCCACTGTGGAACTTTATTCAGATTCATACACCTCTGTGCATGTGTGCGTTTGTGCAGGGCAGGGGTCTGTGTGTTTGTGTGTGTTTCTAGAGGGAGGGGAGTTGGCTGGTGATCCATTAATATAACTGTGGGAGTAACAGTTCAAAAGTTTGGAATTGATAGGTATATGACTTTGTAATTTTTAATGGGTACCCATATAAAAACCAGATAGTATAGACAAACTACTCTACAATGTGGTGACAGCAGGCCAAATATATTTACTCACAAGTCAGGTCACATTATGACATGAAACTTGAGGTCCAGAATCTTAAGCCCATTTTACACCACACACCGTAGCCATTCTATTTGCCATGTCATAGATAATAGTGTCCTAATCTATTAGGTGTTCTATATATATGGTTTGAAGCATTTTTGTAAGTTATAATTGTTATTCAAAATGCAAAATTTTGAATTTTGTCATTTTATTGTAACTGTTGTGCAGAATTAAATGGTAAATAAAAATCTAAAAATCATATTATTTTAAATAAATATATTGTATTAAAATATCAATACAGTACATTCAGTAGTATAATACAGGAAACTCACATATACATTTGGATACAATATTATCTCCAAAAACAGAACAAATTGATGTTTTTGCAGCAACTTTTTGCTGATGGAACTCATAATGAATGCTATGACGAATACATTCTTCAGGCTTGCCATTTACTATCTACTTAATTGTTAGGTTATTTTTTTGTTATTTTGTACTTACTCTGTACTACTAAACTGTTACTATAACATGTCAAATGAATTAAAGGTTACGCACACACACACACACACAATTGCTTTATATTATTTGTGCATCTAATATAAGCTAGTCTAGAAATCTGCATTGACCTAGAAATCAGCTAAACTTCATATTGCTGTGCTGTAACACCTGTGATGACTCCTCCTCCAATTTTGACCACAAAAAAATTAATAAACACATTATGATAATGCTTCTGCTAACACATCTGTGTGATTAATATACTGTGTTAGCAGTAAGCTAAAAGGGATATAAATGAAGAATATTTCTAGATTAAATGTGTGTAAATGAGGTTTGAGGCAGTTCCACTAAATATATTAGCATAAACTTTATAGTGACCCCTTCGTTAAAGAATCTTGGCACAGAGAATCATTTTATATGTGTACTGAAAACAAAGCCAGTTAGGCACTGATCAGCTGTAAAAAACCTTGCACTTTCTACATTTCCTGTCCATTATATCAACTCTACTTTCCATTTAATGGCACTTTGTGGTTCATTCTAAGCATCACAGTGACACTGACGGGGTTGTTGCGGGTTAGTGAGTGCATCGTTGAAAGTTTTCAACACATTTACCCCTTACTGTCCACTATATTAGACACAGTAGCTCATCTATTGCTACATAGAAGCCCAGGAAGTGCTGCCTGGAAATTTTAGGTTGTGGACTACTCTCATTCCAGCACTGTGACACTGAATGTTTAATAACTACAGCATCACTGATATGTCTGATCCACTCATATCAGCACAATATACACCAACTTGCCACCACCACATCAGTGTCACTGTAGAGCTAATATTTGCTTTTTGGGGGTCCTGTGTGGGAGGACACTTTAAATGAGGGTAAGTGTAAGAGATTGTAGTTCCAAATTAACCTATACAGTAAGCAGGTCTGATAAAATGCACAATGAGTGTAGAAACAAGAGTGTCTTTTTAACGTTTTGGCTGATTAAAGGATATTTTTAAAAAGTGATTCTAAACTTTTGAACGGTTTCCTACATGTGTGTATTTGGAGCACGTTTACAAAATCACTACTCAAAATTGTTATGGAGGCAAATCGCCCTTTGAGGCAGGAGGAACCTAAATGTTTACCAGCTAACAGATGGGTATGAATATGATTAGTTAAAATGGGCAGAGATTCACTGGGCAGAGATTTTCAAATGCTTCACCATAAACCTTTAAATCTACACTTAGACCATTTTGTTTGCCTGCTCTAACAGTCAGGAATGGCTCTGGAAGAAAAAAATCTGCAATATATCTTTCTTTCTTGCTTGCTTTCTTTTTTTTGTTACTGTACATGTGGTTCTGTTTCATAATGTGTTAGAAGTGCTGCAAAACTCTCAGTATTGTTTTACTTGAATGGAGGATAATGTATAACGTGCCACCTCTGAGGAATTACAGAATGCTCTGCTGCCTCTGAGGCAGATTCTGAAGTAGTACATTTCTGCATTATGATTGCTGCCTCTAAAGGAGCTACAGAATGCTATAAAATAATACTCTGTGGTTTCCTCAGAGGCAGCAATTAAATACAGATGTGCAGGGAAATACTTCTTTAGAATCTGCCTCAGAGGTAGCAGAGCATTCTGCAGCTTGCTCAGAGGAACAGAGTAACTTTATTCTTCATTCAAGTAAAACAAAATACTGAGATTTTTTCCAAGACTAACACATTTTGAAACAGAATTAAGTGTATTGCACATTTATCTTTTCCAAACTCATTTCTGGCTATCAGAGCAGTCAAACCAAGAGTCTAGGTGGAGCTTTACAGGTTTATGGCATCGTATTTGAAAATCTCCAATCAGTGCTAACCAATCATATTCATCCCTGTCTGTGGGCTGGTAACAACAACATTTCTGCCTCAAAGCAGAGCTGCCCAGAACCATTTTGAGTAATGATTTTGCACGCATATTTGGATCTGGAAACCCATACGTTGCCAATACTCAGCTCTGTTCAGTGTCCTGTGGCTGTATTTTATTGTTCTTCACGTCGGCCTGCTCCCCGTACACTGTCAGGTCTACTGTATACATGAACTGTTCCACTCTCACACTTTTCTCAGTGTTGCTTCAATGCTCTGCTTCCTGACACTGTTATTTTTTTCTTCTTTTTGTTGGCTGTGTGTTTTATCGTTGCAACTGGGATTGTAAACCACTGGTTTGAGTGTCACCATAGTAACTGCCTTTACTCTATGTAAAACTCTACGTGTGCTATGTGATTTTTATATTTTTGTTTAAATCTTACATTTTTGTTCTTTTTTTCATCAGTTTGTAGGGTTGTTTTGATAAATCTTACATTTATATTTTCGGTGCATCCCTAGTGCAAGTAAACATGACAAAAGATATCAACCTTTTTTTAAATTAATTTATCTTAGCTTTTATTTTGTATTATAAAAATCAAGGCAGAATATTAGCAAATAAAAATTCACAGATTAATACGAAATGTATACATACAGTACGTAGCAGTATTAGATGCTTGTTTGATAGAGGAAGGGGACTTTTTCTTTTGTCAGTGTGTCATCTGTTGTTCTCATGTATCAGAGAGAAAGAGCATGAGGAAGTGCCTCTCTGGGTGGACACACCCACTTTTCTTTTTCCTCCTTTGCTATTGGTCAATGGCAATGAGTCGTGATGTCAGTGTAGTGCTTGTTCATGTATTGTTTGCACCGCAATGGATTTATGATGATATTGTGACATATGTGGATGAAAACATAAAAATGGTGATGAAAACACAGTTTGACCTATTTTTGATTTTATGTATAATCACTGACCACAGGCATTAAGATCACCTAAAATATTGCTAAAAATGCTGTTCATTGTCAGTGCAACCACCAGTTAGCTGATGTGTTCTCCAAGCATGCTGAGCTGTACAGTAACGTGAGAGAGAAAGACACTGACAGGGGCCTACATAGACTTCCATTAATTTTGTGGAGAATTACCCTGTTCTTAACCATAAATAGTATTACACTAACCCTAACCCTCCTTCACCTTAAAATACATAATTTTTGTTCCCATAAAAACTCCCCTCTGTTTAAATGTGTAAACAGATTTTGAGCTCCAAAACATCATCAATATCTAGAAAAAAAAACAAACACACACACACAGTCAGTCAGGAACGCAGGGCAGACTGACGGAGGCAGACACAGAATTCTTTTATTTCTACAAAAGATAACAAAACAGACAGACTAGGATAATGAGACAGGATACTGAAACAAAGAAAGACCAAGACAGAGAGACTTGAACAGAATGACCTGGACAGAGAGACTTGAACAGAATGACCTGGACAGAGAGACTTCAACAGTAGGACAATACATGGAGAGCTTAACAGGGGCCTAGACAAAGACGCTAAACAGAATAAACTTGAACACAGAAAGCTAAACAGACAAACAAACAGAGGGAACTAAACAGACAGAGAAAGCTAAACAGACTAACCTGAACCCAGAAAGCTAAACAGACTAAAGACACAAACAGACCTGAGACAAGAGAGATACAAAGACTGACTTAAAAGGAATGAGTAACAGACAAGACAGACAAGACTGACTGACTGACTCAAAAAAAAACCTATGGTAGAAAGCAAATTAAAGGTGGAATGTCCAACAAAGAAGCACAGAGACAAGGGAACTTAAATGAACACCACAGACAAGGGACACCTGGACTGATAACGAGGGGGCAGGATTACAAATGACACTGACAAGAAGGGGGAAAAATGCGGGACATGGGCGGAGACATGGACAATAGTAAACAGAGCCGTGTGCCAAGTGAGCATATGGCAAGGACAACAGACACTACAGGACAAGGGCGTGACACACACAAATAAATTAGCAAATGACACTAAAAACCACTGTCTCCTCTTTGAGTGATATCGGAAAGCATAAAGCAAATGCATAAGACTCTTATAATCTGCCGTTTCATGGAGGATTGAGAGGCTCGCTGCTGGATTTTTGTGGATTAAACTGGAGCAGATTGGCACCTCAGCTCAGTGAGGAACCAGCAGCACACAAACACACACAAATACACTACTATTCTCCCTCAGCAAAATGATGACATCATCCCTGATACACACATTACTCAGCTCCAAAAATAAGATGCTGTGCTTTTCTATGTAGCTCAAATGTCTTTAAGAGACTTTTACAAAATACTGAAAAAGCTTTTGTTGATGTCCAAAATTTGAGCACCTTACATTGGCTATATAATGCAACTGTTAGCTGAAATGTGATCACCTTAGAGAGTGCACCAGGTGTGCCCAAATATTTACATTTTGAACATGGCTGCATTTGTACTATATTTTGGTGCAATTTTTATCAGCCTCTCTCCATCTTAGGAGCCTGTAGTGGAGTATGGAACGAATAAAGAAATGAGAGTTCTTAATAAAAACTCTCCACCCTAATAAGGATTTTTGTTTGCAACAGAATCCCACATTCCACAGAACTGCGTGTGTGTGAAAACGCTGCACTCTTCCCCCACACACAAAAATTCACTTAAAGTCTACATCAAAAGCGCCTGTCTAACGCCTCCAGATAACAAACCCAGTTTATGATGCTCTTAAGGAAAAGAAGAACAAACAAAGTGGTGAAAACCAGAGTTCAAAGGACCCTTTATGTCCGTGGCGCCTAAACGACGGAAACGTTATCTCAGGCCTACTAAACAGACTGCCCCAGATGGTAAAACTGACTGAACTCGGGTTGACCTCCCGGGAACCATCCGCACAGGACAAACAGCATGGACCAACAGCGACCCCAAGTGGACATTGGCGAAACTACGTCTCGACCGAGGTCGCCTAGATACATAAGGAAAAGATTAATCAAATTCTGATAAATATGTGTACGCGATATGTATGAATGTCACTTTTTGTGTCTTCAGAGGAACATCTATCAACCAATGAAGTGATGTGTATTACTGTTTTCAATCATGAAAGAAAGTTCTGTCTCTAACTAAGAAAACAAATTAATATCTTCTAACATGATATTGTAGTGGGACGTAATCATGACGTACCCAAAATAAAATTATATGTAGATGTTTGATATTGATAATCTAGGACACATGCTATACCACGAGTATGTATAACTAAAATTCTATGATATTCAATGGTGTGTAGCTCTCTCTCGTGAAACAAGTCACGTGAGCCTCGGACCCCGGATCCAAACAAAGGAAGGACACCTCCCAATAGGGCGTGACCGTGCTACCTTTGAAAAGAGGGTGCAGACTCTCTTTTCAGTTTCTCACTCTCTTACTGCTGAAACTCTCTTAACTTGGCTCTCTCTTAACTCAACTCTCTCTGAACTTCCTTCTTGACTTCCGCTCCGACTTCTGAGCTTTCTTCTTTGAATCACGCTCTTACTTCTGCTCTTACTTCACGCGCTCCCACGCGCTCTAAGTTCCAACCTCTCCAAGTGAGACGTTTTTCTCTTCTCCACGCCAACGAACAAAGACTTTAAAAGGACCTCACTAAGCCCCTAGGAGACGTCTTGAGTTAGCTAGTGTGAAAGAATTTACGAACAACGTCGGGTGATTTGAATACCTTCTTTTCTTTTTATTGTGTTTATGTTTTATCGCCCAATCTAAGTTTAATCTCATGACTGATCAAAGCAGGTGAACTTATTCGTGGCCAGAGAAAGAAACACCGCCGAGATAGAAGAAAGTCGTAGAATAAGTAAGCCTATTGAATCGATTTTCAGTTCTGGATCTGCAGGAACCAGCGAAGCTTTCGTCTCTATGTCCACATAGTGGACCCTCCTACTCAGGACATTGAGCCAGAGGATCCTGCCGCCTGCGTCATTACGCTCCGAGTACGCCCGAGGCAACTCGACCGAAGATGAAATAACTCCACGCTGACCCAGCCTGGAAACGTCCGCGGGAGAACTGCGGAACCAAGCGAGACGCCATCACTCCCAGGACCTCAAAGAGCCTCTGTACCCGACGAGTAGTTGAGAATCGACGAAAAAGTAAGCTAAACCTACGCACTTCCAGAGCTGAAAATTGAATTAAGTCTCTTGATAAATTTATACGTTAATTAAACCTCAGTTAGCAACACATTAGTCACAAGCCATATAGCCTAGCTTATCTTCCAATTTGAATCGGCTTCACCTGCGTTGATGCCGTGAGGTTTCAAGATTTCCATTATTTGAAATCACAGTGGGTGGCACGGTGGCGCAGCAGGTAGTGTCGCAGTCACACAGCTCCAGGGACCTGGAGGTTGTGGGTTCGATTCCCGCTCCGGGTGACTGTCTGTGAGGAGTTGGTGTGTTCTCCCCGTGTCCGCGTGGGTTTCCTCTGGGTGCTCTGGTTTCCTCCCACAGTCCAAAAACACACGTTGCAGGTGGATTGGCGACTCGTAGGTGTGAGTGAATGTGTGTGTGTCTGTTTTGCCCTGTGAAGGACTGGCGTCCCCTCCAGGGTGTATTCCCGCCTTGCGCCCGATGATTCCAGGTAGGCTCTGGACCCCCCGCGACCCTAAATTGGATAAGCGGTTACAGATAATGGATGGATGGATGGATGAAATCACAGTGTGTGGAGTCTGTTCATTAAAAGTCTGAAGATCCTGAAGAACTCACTTAGCTTGGCCATTATTCATTTCTCAAATTAATTATTAACGTTTTAATCACTTAAGCCAATTATAAAATTTTAATTACTATCATTAGTCAAATATCAGTAATCATAAGAGTTTGAATAAAGTCAATGCTACAAACACAATATATAAATATATATAAAATATATTTATATCACAGTGTATATACAACCTACACTACAAGCCCCATAGAACCATTATATAGTAACGAATTATACTTAAGATTAAGATTATATATAATTAAGATTAAAGGCATCCATTCACTTATTCATTCATACACAGCAAAGCTCTCCATTAAAATCCAGCTCTAACAAAGTGGTTGCCACAACCAATTTCCAGTATTCCTACACCTTCACTTCCTCACCTTTACTCCCTTCAGCTGCTGAATTATAGATGTGTGTTAATCACCTCATTCAGGACCCCCATGCAGACCACCACTGTTCCCTCTCTCTTCCTCATGCTGTCTTTTTTAAATTTAATGCTCTCCCTCATTTTTCTCTAATTAGTTTCTCTCCCTCTGTCACTCTTCCTCATTCTTTGTTGTTCTCTCTTTCTTTTTTCCTCCCTAGTGCTCTATTTTCTGTCCCTCTTGCATTAATAATCTATTTTGATTCCCTTTCTATGCCTCACTTTATCGTTCCTAGCTCTTTTGTTCTTTCTCTCTCTCTCTCTCTCTCTCTCTCTCTCTCTCTCTCTCTCTCTCTCTCTGTGTTATCCTCGTATGCTCCCATATTCTATTTTAGTCTTTTTTATTTCTTTATTCTCTTTCTTTTGCTTGACATAGTCACTCCCTGCCCCCAGTTCAATTTTTCTTGTTTTATGTCCCCTTCCCCCCAACCCCAGTCTCTGTTTTTATGCCTTACCCTCTCTATCACTCTCACTTTCTCACTCTGATGACATTCCCTCATAATTACTTTTCGGAATGAAAATCATATCATGAATTATTTACCAAGGCTGAAGTCTCTTCCAGCATCTCTCAGCCACACACACACCTCCTGACACTCCAATCTGCCTCATTCCTCTATCGCACGTTTTCTCTTCGTTTTTTTTTCCGTTTCCATTTTTGCTATTCTTAGCAAATAAAACCACTGAAAGCAGCTGGCATTCATACAACACAAACACACACATGGTCATATCATAATATTCATTTCAGCTTTATATTAGGAAATAATGCTCTGGAACAGAAAAGCAAGTAAAAGCATAGAAACAGAGAAATAAAAACATAAAACATTGCAAATGTTCTTCAGGAACTTCAGCAAAATATGCTGTATGAATGTATGTATGTATATATAAATATATGTACAGTACCAGTCAAATATTTGGACACACCCACTCAGGGAGGATTTCCTTTGTTTTGGAAATTTCCCGCATATTGTGAACATACAATACTAGTCAAAAGTTTGGACATCTTCTCATATATATATATAAAATAATACATTGTAAAAATACAATAAAAAAAAAAACAAAACAAAAACAAACAAAAAAGCCCTACCCCCTAATAATGAACAAACACAGTTCGCGCTGTCATGAAATACTATTCAAAGGGTGTAGAACAGTATATACTGATGGATAAAACCAGATCGATCAGTATAGCTAGAAAAAAAAAAAAAAACCCTATTACGGAACCTGTGTTGAGGGTTGATTAAATAAAAGAAGGAAGTTATTCCAAGTCTGATAAAATCTCCTTTCTGAGCCTCTCATTACACATCTGATTTTCTCCAGTTTTAAAGTAGCTAACACATCCCTAATCCAGTGTGTTACTGTGGGTGGGGCAGTGTCCTTCCACCCCAGAAGGATCAGACGGCGTGCCAGCAAAGTTGAAAAGGTGATCACCTTGTGTCCCCCAACAGGTCAAACCCCCAGGAACAACCACAAAAAGGAGCATAATTGGATTTAGGTTCAATTTAATGGCAAGAACAGCAGAAAGGGCTTCACAAACACCTCCCCAAAATTCTTGTATTTTAGGACAGACCCAGAACATGTGAATCAGAGTGGTTTCCTCAGATTTACATCTATCACAGGTTGGGTCTACTTCTGGATACATCTTAGCCCGTTTAGATTTATGAAGATGCATCCAGTGAACGACGTTAAATTGAATAAGGGAGTGTCTTGCACACATGGAAGAGGAGTGGATTCTCTTTAATATTTTAGCCCAAACTGTCTCACTAATTGTGGTTTGCAAGTTTTGTTCCCAAGCAAATTTTACTGCGGGGGTGGGAGGAAGATGCAAATGGAAAATCAGTCTCAAAATTGCAGAAATCGCTCTTTTCTTAGTTGGGTTAAATGATATCAGTTCATCAATTATATTATTGTCTGGTTTATCTGGGAACCCTGGAATGGAACGTGAGACATAATGCCTAACTTGTAGGTACCTAAAAAATGTGAAGTGGGAGGTCAAATTTAGAAGACAACTGTGCGAAAGAGGCAAACTTATCTTCAACAAAAAGATCTTTATTTCAGTATTTCAGGCATTTTTTGAACCGGATGTTAAAAGTGGCACCTTGCATCGACGGGGGAAAAAAACATTGGATGCTATTGAATTAGAAAGGTTCATATTTCAAAGGCCAAAATATTTCCTAAATTGTGAATAGAATCTAATAGAGTTGTTAACTATTGGGTTAATGATTATCCGATTTATGGAAAAAGGTAGAGATGCTCCTATTACTGAAGATAAAAATTGAGGGTCACAGGACTGTTTCTCCATTTCAACTCATATGGGGCCTCGTTTATCAAAGCAGTAATATGCCCAAAATAACAGACACCAAAGATTCATTGCCCAATAATAATATCTATGTTTTGGAAGAACCAATCCACCAACTAGTTTGGATTTCTGTAGATGATCTTTTCGCAGGCGTGGCCTTTTCCCATTCCAAATATATGTTAATATAATAGAGTCAAGCTTTTTAAAATAGGCATTGGGAAGAAACACAGGAAGGCACTGGAACAAGTATAGATACCTAGCAAGCACAGACATTTTAATCACATTCACTCTCCCAAGCATAGAAAGTGGGAGGGGAGACCATTTAATCAAATCTTGTTCGATTCTAAGTAGTAGTTTGTCAAAGTTATTTCTTTTAAGATCTGCAAAATCCTTAGTTACAGAAACACCTAGGTAAACAAAGCTATGCTCAGCAATCTTAAAAGGCACCCTAATATTTGCGAGAACAGTGTTATCTAAGTTTATTGGCAAGAGCTCACTCTTATGTAAGTTTAATTTATATCCTGAAATTTTCCCAAATTTTGTGAGAAGGTCTAAAATAAAAGGGATTGTTATCTCTGCCCTGGATACATACAACAGGAGTTCATCAGCATAGAGAGATAATTTGTGTTCTGTACAGCCTCTGTTAATACCATGGATAGAACTACTAGATCTTATAGCTATAGCCAAGGGCTCAATCGCTAATAGAAAATGAAGTGACTCAAAGAACATCCCTGGTGAGTCCCACGATTTAATTTGAAAGATTTAGAATAAAAGTGATTTGTTAGGACCATGGCTGAAGTGTTGGTATATATTAACCTAATCCATGAAATATATGTTGCACCGAATCCAAATCTTGCCAGTGTCTCGAAAAGGTAATTCCATTCTACTCTATCGAATGCCTTCTCTGCATCCATGGAGAGAATGCATTCTGAGTCCCCTTAAAAAAGGAGCGCTATCTTTAATGAAACCTGTTTGGTCTGGAGAAACAATGTCTGGCAAGGCATTCTCTAATCGTCTGGCTAGTACCTTAGCTAATATTTTGTAGTCACAGTCTAACAGGGATATTGGTCGATAGGATGCGCAGTCCATGGGGTCCTTATCTTTTTTTGGTAACAATGTTATACAAGCCTTGTTCATAGTGGCAGGAAGAGACCCTTTCGCTAGAGAGTCAGAGTACACGGAGTACACTAGCGAGTAAGTTGTTAGAACTCATTTGGTAACCCATCTGGCCCAGGAGATTTCCGAGATTGCAACATTTTGACTGCCATCTCAACCTATGCTGCGTTACTGGTGAATCCAAGGCAGAGACACGGTCATGAGACAATGTTGGCATAGGTAGATCCCTAAAAAAATTCTGTAAGAGATCGGAGTTGTTGAGCTTATCAGAACTATACAATTCTTTATAATACTGTTGAAAAGCATCATTTATCCCCTGCTGATCAGTGATGAGCCTGCCATTGTGAGATTTGATACCTTTAATAATTTGTTTAGCTCTATTGCCTTTTAATTGTTTTGACAATATCTCTCCAGCCTTATGGCCGTGTTCATACAAGTTAGTCCTATTTTTCAATAACAGGTATTCTATAGATTGTGAGGTAAGTAAATCATATTCTGCCTTGAGATTCAAGCATTCCTTATACAATTCTCGGGATGGAGCCTGTGCGTTCTTAACATCTATGGCCACAATCTGACCCTTGTTTGGCTAAGCTATTCTTTTTCTTTTTGGCCACAAAAGATATTGTCTGGCCTCTTAGATATGCCTTGAGCGCCCCTCGAACAGTTGAAATAGAAACTTCAGGAGTCACATTGATATCCAGGAACAGGGAAATTTGACCTGACAATTTTTTTTTAAGTTTTCATCATATAATAAAAGAGAGTTAAACCTCCAGTGTCTCCTAGGTGTCGTCACTTCAGATATATTACTAGATATAGATATATATAGGATATTACTATGGCTTGATATTCACATGATTGAGCGTCCACAATTAGTTCATCATCAATAAAAAAATAATCAATCCTACTGTAACTGTGATGGGCATAAGAAAAAAAAGAATATTGTCTATCAAGTGGGTGTAAGAAACGCCAAATATCTGAAATGCCATATTCATCAAGAAAAGCTTGTAGACAGGAAGCTGATTTGGATGTGGTATTACCTGGTCTCACTGATGATCGATCCAACCCAGGGTCCAGACACAGATTAAAATCCCTTAACTTAAGAAAACAGGAAAATAATTGGAGGTCGTCAACATTTGGAGCATACACATTAACTACTATGACATCTTTGTTATAAAGTTTACCGGTAACTATAACATAACGACCACTGGGGTCTAATATCGAAGAGGCTGGTGTGAAGGGTACATTTTTGTTAATCAGTATAGCAACCCCCTGGCTTTGCTCTGAAAGGTTAAATGGAAGCGCTGCCCCACCCACCCGCATTTCAGATGCAAATATTCTGAATTTTTAAGATGGGTTTCCTAGAGAAATGTGATTCCTATTTGCAAGATTTTAAGATGTGTGAGAACTTTCTTTCTTTTCACAGGGTGGTTCAAACCTTTAACATTCCAAGTAACAAACCCTTGTTTGAAATTTTTACTTGTCATATTTAGGACATAAGCAAAGTTAGGGAACAATACAGTCGGTTATAGACATAAAACAAATTACCAAATAGTTTACTCGATCTGGAACAAGGAACTAAAAGAGTTGCTATTACTGACAGCAGGAACCCAAAACAAATATTTTAATAAACTTCTCAGCTTCAGCCACAGAGCTGAATGCAGTTTGGGTCCCGTCAGTCTGTGTGATGAGTCTTGCTGGGTACAGGCGGGAGGGTTTCAGTCCCATCTTGTATAAAGATGACATTACAGACCTATATTCCTTCCGTTTGCTCACCACTTCAGGGGGGTAGTCTTCATAAATCCTGTACGAGATGTTTTGGTATTTCAGGTCCCCCCTCTTCCTGGCCTTCCGAACTACGAGCTCCTTATATTGAAAACGCTGAAAACTGAGTATGACAAGCCGCGGCCTAGATCCAGGCCCCGGCTTGGGCGCCAGGCTGCGATGTGCATGATCCAGCTCCGGTGCCGTGGGGAAAGTGTCATGACCAAACACATCCCATAGTAGCTTTGCAAGAAAAAGACTGGATTGTGGGCCTTCCATACCTTCAGGTATTCCTACCAGCCGGACGTTGCTCCTTCTGCCTCTCCCCTCCAGCTCAGTTAGCCTAGCCTTAAGCTTCTTGTTGTCAGCTTGTAAACTCACATGGCTGCTCTCCACCTTCGCCAAATGCTGATGAAGAGAAGTGAAGTCAAACGCAGATCGGTTGACAACAGTCTCTTGGATAACATCCAGTTTGTCGTTAACCTCTTTAGACAATGTTTTCAGCTCGGAGATTAGCGCAGACCTATGCTCAGCTAATGAGGCTATAAGGGGGGTTTTGCTAATGCTAATGATGGCTTTGCTAAAGTATATATTTTATACTTTAGATTCTTCAAAGTAAGATTCTTTTACTTTGATGACAAATTTGCACACTCTTGGTGTTCTCTCAGTCAGCTTCATGAGGTCATCACCTGGAATGGTTTTCAGTGAACAGCTGTGGCCTCGTTAAGGTCTGGAGGTCTGGGGTTGAACAGTTATTAGTAACAGGTACATTCTGGGGGAAAAAGAGAACACTGGTGAGCTCAGGAATTCAGTAAAGCCTGGACATCCACAGAAGACAACAGTGGTGGATGGTTGCACAATCCTTTCCATTGTGAAGAAAACCCCCTTCACAACATCCACCTAAGTGAAGAACACTTGTGTATCAGTGTGTATCAGTATCTATATCTACCATAAGACTTTGTGAGAGCAAATACAGAGAGTTCATCACAAGGTGTTAACAGCATTCTTTGGACATATGAAACTAAAAACAACCTGTACTACTATGATGGGAAGAAGAAAGTATGGAGAAGGCTTGGAACAGCTCATGATCCAAAACACACCACATTCTCTGTAAAACATGGTGCAAGCCATGTGATGGCATTGACATGCATGGCTTCCAATAGCACTGAGTCACAAGTGTTTATTGATGATGTGACAGAAGACAGAAGCAGCCGAATGAATTCTCAAGCATACAGGTATATACTTTCTTCTCAGATTCAATCAAATTCAGCAAGGTTAATTGGATGGCGCTTCCCAGTACAGATAGACAATAACCCAAAACATGCTGCAAAACCAACCCAGAAGCCCAGGAGCAACCATATTGAGCATGCATTTCACTTGCTTATGAAGCCAGAAATCCCCACAAACAAGCAACAACCAAGCTACTGAGAGAAACTATTCATCATTTTCATCATACACCACCCCTCACACCTCTTGTTCTAGCTTATTTCCTTGACCATCCCTCTCATCCCTGGGGTAGGTCCTCTCATCCCTATTCTTCCTCCTATCCCTCCCCTGATTTCCATTTTCTCTTACCTCTTCCCCCCTTCCTCTGTCTTATACGTTCTTCATCACCCTCATTCTATATACCCCTCCTCTCACTCCTCTTCTTCCTCCAATTCCCTTCCCCCACTACTCCTATGTATATAAGGCCCTCCTAAAATATTTGGTGTTAGACTGGATTGGGATCAGACTGGATCAGGAACAGACTCAGAACTGGTGACAAACTGATGACCAAGCTGTGCCCGTGCTTTTTTGCATGCACGTGAAGGAAACCTCTGAACCGCCAGTACTCATACATGGTCCTGTGTATGTGTAAATACAAACCGGATTCCAAAAAAGTTGGGACACTAAACTAATTGTGAATAAAAACTGAATGCAATGATGTGGAGGTGTCAACATCTAATATTATATTCAGAATAGAACACAAATCACAGATCAAAAGTTTAAACTGAGAGAATGTATCATTTTAAGGGAAAAATATGTTGTTTCAAAATTTCATGGCGTCAACAAATCCCAAAAAAGTTGGGACAAGGCCATTTTTTACCACTGTGTGGCATCCCCACTTCTTCTTACAACACTCGACAGATGTCTGGGGACAGAGGAGACCAGTATCTCAAGTTTAGAAATAGGAATGCTCTCCCATTCATGTCTAATACAGGCCTTTAACTGTTCAATCGTCTTGGGCCTTCTTTGTCGCACCTTCCTCTTTATGATGCGCCAAATGTTCTCTATAGGTGAAAGATATGGACTGCAGGCTGGCCATTTCAGTACCCGGATCCTTCTCCTACGTAGCCATGATGTTGTGATTGCTGCAGAATGTGGTCTGGCATTATCTTCTGAACATAGTTCTCTGCATTAATGGTGCCTTTCCAGACATGCAAGCTGCCCATGCCACAAGCACTCATGCAACCCCATACCATCAGTGATGCAGACTTCTGAACGGAGCATTGATAACAACTTGGGTTATCCTTGTCCTCTCTGGTCCGGATGACATGGCATCCCAGTGTTCCATAAAGAACTTCAAATCGTGACTCATCTGACCACAGAACAGTCTTCTATTTTGCCACACTCCATTTTAAAAGACCCCTGGCCCAGTGCAAACGTCTGAGCTTGTGGAGCTTGCTTAGAAATGGCTTCCTCTTTTTAGAGTTTCAGCTGGCAACGGCGGATGGCACGGTGGATTGTGTTCACTGACAATGCTTTCTGGAAGTATTCCTGAGCCCATTCTGTTTTTTCCTTGACAGTGGCATTCCTGTTTGAGGTGCAGTGACGTTTAAGGGCCCGGAGATCACAAGCATCCAGTAGAGTTTTACGGCCCTTACGCATAGCAATTGTTCCAGATTCTCTGAATCTTTTGATGATGTTATGCACGGTTGATGATGATAACTTAAAAGTCTTTGCTATTTTACGCTGGGTAACACCATTCTATTGCTGCACTATCTTTCTGCGCAACAATGGTGGAATTGGTAATCCTCTTACCATCTTGGCTTCAGAGAGACACTGACACTCTGAGAAGCTCTTTTTATACACCATGTTGTCAATTGACCTAATCAGTGTTAATTGGTCTTCCAGCTGTTCGTTATATGCTCAATTTCCTTTTTACAGCCACTTATTGCTACTTGTTCCAACTTTTTTGGGATTTGTTGACACTGAAATTTTAAATCAACATATTTTTCCTTTAAAATGTTACATTTACTCAGATTAAACTTTTGAACTGTCATCTATGTTCTATTACGAATAAAATATTGACATTTGCCATCTCCACATAATTGCATTCAGTTTTTATTCATAATTTGTTTAGTGTCCCAACTTTTTTGGAATCCGGTTTGTAAACTCCAGTCAACGCTGAACTCCAGACTCCTGACTCTTCAATGCCGAATTTCTAACAGTTGGTGCCGTGACCCGGATGGCATACTGAATCCTTCTTGGTGAGTAATGCCATCACGAACTAAAGACAAATTCTGGCAGAACCTTCTCCTATGCAGACTAGGATATAAGGAATAAGAGTCAGTAAAATTATCCTGAAATTGTAACTGTGTTGTTACTGTTATCCCCTCAGGTGAGGGAAGACCAGTAGTTTGTAACTGTTGTTACTGTTATCCCCTCTATATGAGGGAAGACTGGTATTTTATAAGTATTTAGATATTCTGATCAAAAGAGGCCTGTTTGTGTTTCGTCGAAACATTGGCGTGTCACTGGTAAAAACCTAGAGTTTTGTGGCTGTTTTATATTCTTTGATCAAGAAAGATCTGTTTGTGTTTGTTGAAACACTAGTGTGCCACTGGTAAAAACTTACAGTTTTGTGGCTGTTCTTATATACTTTGTTTGGAGGAAAACAGTATTTGAAGTTACTGTTAGCTATTAAGGGAAACTTTTGTTTTGTTTAATTTGTTTGTTTGCTTGTTTTGTTTAATTTGTTTGTTTGCTTGTTTTGTTGTGTTGCCTCACCATGACTTCAAATTAACAAAATGTTCAAGTGTGTGATAAAACAACCTGGAAACCTACTAACTATAAAAACAGCACACTAGTCAAGGATGGGACTGAAATGCCTCAATGGACAGAGCCAGATTTTGAAAGGGTAATTGACAACGTTGTAAAAAACACATCAATGAGCATAAGAGAACTCAGTACTTTTCATCTAAAGGCTTTTCCTCTGATACTGAATGGGCTTTTGAAGAATGTAAATCAGCCTTAGGCTATGGCATTAAACATGGCTCATTTAAAGAGTGTCTCTATGTAATTCAGCAGTACTGGAAGTCAAAGCTAAAATGCATGGGGAGTAAACTAGAAGAAGCTGAGAGGAAAGTTTTAGGTCTTACTAATGAAGGTAAAAAGCATAAAATAGCTGCTATGAATGCCCAAAGAACTTCCAAAAAACTTCAGCAGTCACTGACTGAGGTTGAACAGCTACATGCTAACTGCAAACCTGTAAAACGTCAATGTCGACCTCCACCTGTAGCTCCTCCTCCGGGTCAGTCATGCTATACAGAGGATGAAGAACCTCCACTGTTGGCAGGACTGTATCCAGATTTAGATACAATCCAAGTTCTGAACCTAACTGATAGTAGACAGCTTACTAGTAAGGTTTTGGATGGTTTGGGTGACAGTGGACAAGATATTGATAGAGGATGGAAAGTCTTCAGGGAATGGATCAGTCTTAAATGTCGAAAGACCAAAGACTGGGGGCAGATAACTGGTTGCAGACAAAGGAAAGTAGAATCAGCTGCCGAATACTGTGAACGGTTTGAAAGTTTTTTTTTGCGCCAATGTGGAATTGAGAACTATAACAGTGATAACATTGATGATACAACTGAAGGTCCTCATTTTACACAGCTGGTAGAATCTTTGAGACCAGATCTTAGACACGCCCTGGTGACATCACTTCCTAACTGGCGTAATGTTAAATGGGGTAAAATTAAAAGTGAACTTGACAGGCTAGACCTTGACTTAGAACCAGGCCATGTGTCAGTTTCCATATATGTCCTCTCAGAAAAGAGTTCTAACTCAGGTTCCAGTAAGAAGTTCACTAGCCAGAAGAAGGAGTGCCATTATTGTAGAAAGCAGGCAGATAACTGCAAAAAGGGTGTGGGGGTGAACATGAATCTTAAGGGTTTTTCACAGGGCAGCAGAGCAGGAGCTCCTTTTGAGGGAACTTCACATCAGCAGTTGTCACTGATGATTAAGATAATGCTTGGAGTCACTGAGCAGTTGTTTTTGATATTCAAAACTCTGCTAGGAGTCACAGGGATATCAGACTGACCAACAACAGCTTAAGATCATCTGTGTTCTTAGAATAAGAAATCCTGATACATATGTAAGGGCACTTACTGATTTAATTTGCAAGCACACCTTTCAGATATTTTGGGTTTATATAATTAAGGCAGATGATAATTAAGGAAAGCTTTTTTGAATGAATTAGCCTTTTAGGTCTAATATTAATAAACTCTTGTTCCCTGAATACAGGAAGGCCTTCTTAGGTCTTGAAAATATTCTTACACTGATATTTCCAAAACCACTATACGATCTGCTTAACTTGGGTGACATGATATTTTACTCCTTTAGTGCAACAAATTTTTCCATTTGGTCCTGGTGTCTGGACCAAAGGGGGAACATAGTTAAAATAAAGTCAGGGCTGTAGGTAGCCATAAAATAAATACTGGCCAAAGCGTCATGGTGAAGCAACATGAAAAGTTTTCCTGGGTTTATTACATATGAATGTAAGGAAACATTTCCTACTGTAAATAGATCAACTTTGCCCCAGAACTAGTAAGTTTTTTCTAGGGAAAGCTGTAGAGGAGGTGGGTGAAGCACAGAGCCTCAGGGAAGATCCATAGTTTTTAGGCTATGGTGGCTACCCCTATTGGTGAAGATTTCAACACACTGTGTGGAACCATACCAGCCCCCTCTGAGGGACATATGGTGGGGCAGAGTATAACTTAATTGCAGATAAACTTCTCACCTGTGAACAGTTTACTGTGGAAGTATCTCTTTTGTGTTGGTTACAGATAAACCAGAGCCAGACAGTGCTCCTGCCTACCCAGCATGGTCTGAATGATCTTCACACTTCTGAACATAACTACAACGGCTGAAGAGCTGAGTGTCTACAGCTTCAACCAGACTTTAAGATCTCTCATCAAATGATGTTCTTTAAGGCATTATGCACACATCTTGGCCATTTGATGCTTACAGAGCTGAGGGGCTGTAGAGGTATGCGCTACGAAAAATGGACTGAAGGAAAACAGTGTTGGAGCATTTGACCATTTCATACTTGTAATGATGATCCATTAGAGAGAATCAAAGGGTGGATTGAGAGAAACTATTCATCATCTTTCATCATACACCTCCGCTCACACCTCTTGTTCTAGCTTATTTCCTTTACCATCACCCTTATCACAGCAACCCCTCCTCCCCCTCCTCTCACCCCTATTCTTCCTCCTATCCCTCCCCTGATTTCCATTTTCTCTTACATTTTCCCCTTTTCCTCTGTCTTACACGTTCTTCATCACCCTCATTCTACATACCCCTCCTCTTCTTCCTCCAATTCCCTTCCCCCACTACTCCTATGTATATAAGGCCCTCCTAAAATATTTGGTGTTAGACTGGATCGGGATCAGACTGGATCAGGAACAGACTGAGAACTGGTGACAAACTGATGAACAAGCTGTGCCCGTGCTTTTCTGCATGCACATGAAGGAAACCTCTGAACCTCCAGTTTCTAAACTCCAGATCATCCTGAGATAGACTGAGATCATCCAGCTGTACTCATACATGGTCCTGTGTATGTGTAAATAAACTCCAGTCAACGCTGAACTCCAGTCTCCTGACTCTTCAATGTCGAATTTCTAGGTTTGGCCTGGCAAAGCATCACTAAGGAGGAAAACAACATTTGGTGATGTCCATGGGTTCCAGATTTCAGACAATCATTGCCTGCAAAGAATTGTTAGAAATTAAAATTTTATTCATGGTAATGTTAATTTGTCCAATTACTTTTGAGAACTGGAAAAGAGGAGGCTGCAAGAGAAACCGTCATTATACTGTGAAGAAATAAAGTAACAAGGGCTCTGAAGAACTTTGAAAAAACCTTCTTACTAACATGGTTTGCTGCTGTATTAAAGGCGATGTTCACAATTTTAGTAATAAAGAAGAAATAACACTTTAAATAACAGCCCACTAATTACTGGTTAAGTACAGAGTAAGTACCTGTTAAGTAAGCCGAAAGATAAAAGACATACCACTGCTCCGGGCATGTGTGCTCACTGCCCCCTAGTGTTCACTAGTGAGTGTAAATGTGTGTTTTACTGCACAGATTGGGTTAAATGCGAAGAACAAATTCCTGTGTGCAAGCACAGTGCCCCATAAAGTGATTCTAATTCGAAAAGTGTTTTGATATCTGATGAGCATTTATTGTCCATGGCGTACACAAGCTCCTGACTTGACCCTCCCTCCTCCTCCAGTTTGTAGTAAGGCAGTGCTGAGCAATGGGCCAAACAGACTGCTGCTACACTACGCTCTCCTCTGACCCACAGCATTAGACAGACGACAGGTAATGACAGTGTGAAATCCCTGACGTTGTTTGATCCAAAATTAACCACAACACTTAACATTATAGTGCCGCTAAGTGGCTATTGGCCCAACGTTTCCTTTAAAGTAAAATATCCTATTGTGTTTTTTTTGTATTTATTAATAATTTTGACCATGGTTGCCCTTTTTTTTGGCTTGAGCACCTGCCCCCCAAAAATGTCTGGGCACATGCCTGCTGGGTATCTTACAAACATTTTACAAATAAGGCTGAAGGGTAAGTACCTGGTAACTAAGCTGTAAGATAAAAAAAAAAGTACTGAGTAAGTAAAGGGTATGACACTAGAAATATGTGGTTATTACTGAGTATCTTACAAACGTTTTACAAATAAGGCATGTAACTACTTTCCAAATCCATTCTATTTCTAAGCATAATTATAGATTATAAAACGGAATGGAAATGGCAGGAAATATGCACTGGTGTTGTCTTCCACACTTTCCTGCTCCCTCAGCTCAGCAGACTTACCTTTGAGTCATTGTCTTCACACAGAGGTCCTTGGCGTTTATCATTCCTTTTATATATTTAACATTCTTTGAACAACCAAGACAATTAAGTAAATGTGCACTCTCCAGACTTAACCTTGAGTGTTATGGTAGTACAGCTTAGTACCTGGTACTTTCATGTATCTTACGCTTAAGTGCCCTGCAATACAGGCAGTTCGGTCTGTAATTTAAAGTGTATAGCTTAATACAATGGTTCCCAAAGTGAACGCTATTGAAGGAGGTCGCATAAAGTATTCTCATCTACAAATGGGAGCACGGCACAAAAAGTTTGGGAATCACTGGTTTAGTACCCAGTACTTTCCTGTAACTTGCTTTTAAGTACCCTTTAATATAGGAAGTGCGGGCTGTAAATTAAAGTGTAGCTTTGTACCTCCTGCACTCTCCTGTAAGTAAATTTTAATGTAACTAAATATTGGGGTATTTTCAACCAGCGAAATCAAAACATGATAACTTTCGATTATTTAAATACTTTCAACAGAATAATTTGTGAACAAAGTCAGAAAACATAAACACAATCTATGTACACAAACTGCAACCAAAGCTTTATCTACGTTTTTTCTTTAATTAGCCCATCACAAAAACATACATACAAACTCAAAGAAGTTTATGCAAACATACATACAAACTCAAAAAATATTCGGATTCGGATCGGATGATACATACCCTAAAAAAGTAGTTGCTGACATTATAGACACTTGAGGAAACTACCGGAGTGAATGATGGGCTGGAGAGCAATCTACAAGAATTACGGAGATGGAGAAGTACTGGTGCAACCCAAATGAGTGCCAAACCCAGTCAAATTCTGAGTTGCTCTAGACAGAAAATACCCCTGGCCATATTTAAGGGACCACTTTCGCTTCAAGTGCAAGAAAGGTGACATCTTTATAATGCAGTATAAGCTGTGTTTGCCAAGAGAGAATTAGCAGCTTATGAAAACCCAACGTCAAACCTCCACATGTAGAGCATTTACAGGTGTGTTAAATAATTGTTGTAACATTGCATTGGTAGTTCTAAATAAATTTTCCTATTTTAATAAGTTTCAAGATACCAAATGATGTCAAAAATACATCAGTGTGTGTTGGTTGGTATTATTCAACTGTTACTTATATTGGCCTTTGTGTTACGACTTGTAGTGGAGGATGGATCCAGATCAAGAAATGAAAAATTAAGACTCTGACTCTCCATTTTCTTTTATATAAAAAGAGAAAACGGAACGCTGCATTCCACAGAGTGTGCGTGCTGAAAGACTACGCACCCCCAACCACCCACCCATACACACACACACACAAACACACACTCATGCACACACCTATATCTGATAGCCAGAAGGCTAAGCAGAACACTTTTCAGTGACCCCCAGGATGACACTGAGTGGTCCTCTTCAAACTTTATGATGGCCAGATGACCAATAAACCAAAAGATCACTCACCAGAGCCTTGGGAACGGGATTATAAAACTCACCCAGGGGGAAGACCCCAGGACCCCCGAGCATTTTTATCACCCTCTGCGTCGGATTGTCGAACTCCAATCTTATCGCAAGATCGGCAGATGGCCCCGGACTGCCTAATGGTGACCTCTCTCAACCCGAGTTCAAACCATACAAACAGCATGGACCAACAGTGCCCCCAAGTGGACGTTTGCGAAATCATATGCCACCCTAATCATTTTTCCCTATCTCAAAAGAGAATTATCTTGGACGTTTGGACGTATGTTTCTGCTAAATCTAAGCATGTATTATGCAATATTTTATTAATGTTGTCCTCTGTTATTCTCAGGTGACTGTCTACTAACTAATCGAGTGACGTGAATTAATGTTTTAATCACGAAGAAAGATTCCTGTCTAAATTTAGAAGAATGTTAATTAATCTCTAACATCTAGAATAGGTGGTAATATACTCGATATATATATATATATATATATATATATATATATATATATATATATATATATATATATATATATATATATATAGTTGATAAATATACTCCAGTATACTCATTATGGTATATTCAAGTATGTACGAAGTATTCTAGGATGCTCTATTTTAGCCAAATCATAAGTGATTTTTAATTCTCCGGAACTTGAGACCGGTCACGTGGACTCCCCAAACCCAGGAACCAATCAGAGAACGGCAACCTTCCAAGTGGGCGTGACCGCGCCACCAATGAAAAAGGAGTCGCTCAGCTTTTGGACTTTCTCTCGGTTTTTTTTTCTGATACTCTCCCTCTGCTCTTTGTTTCACTCAGATTTTCCTTCTACGGTGACGGAGCCGACTCTCCCAAAAGACTCTTAAAAGACCGATCTTCATGCGAACTAACAGGGGATGCCTTGTGTCAGTTAGCATTGCAATACAGAAGTTAAAACGTTGAATAGGTCGATTAGCTCTGCCAGTAACTTTCCACTTTTGTGTTCGTTGTTGTTTGTATAATCACCCTCCAGGTGAGTGTTGTTTGTAATACATTTGTTGTTCGTTGTGAAAGGAATCCCCCTACTGACGTTACACCATCTAAGGACGCCGAAAGTGGCTGACTCATCCTGGAGGGAATCTTCTCCCAAGCAAGCCCACCTTCCTTGATGCGGTGAGGGCAGGAAGCCAAGAACCGGAGAACGGAGATTAAAAATCTGCTGGACCCATCGGCTTGGTTATAATAGCAACAAGAGTAAGCAAGTAAATTCCTCATTTTCAGCTGATGCTGAATTAAGTCTCTTGATAAATTTATACATTAATTAAACCTCATTTAGCAACACCTCTTGTTCACAAGTCATATAGCCTAGCCAATTATTAAATTTGAACTGGTTTCACCTGCGTTGATTCCGTGAGATTTTGATGATTTTGCTACGTTTATCAACTTATTATTGTTCCTCTTAATAAAGTATTTCTATTATTTGAAATAATACGGTGTGTGGAGTCTATTCCTAAGAGTCTGAAAATCCTGAAAACTCACCCCTAGCGTTGACAGTATTTCAATCTCTGATAAATTATTAATATTGTTGTCATCTAAATTCAGTAATAATAATAATGTGATAATCACCATTAAACATAACTAACTCAAATACTGTTACTACTGAACCATACATGTGCTGGTCATAAAATTAGAATATTATGAAAAAGTTAATTTATTTCAGTAATTTCATTCAAAAAGTGAAACTAATTAACTCAAAACACCTGCAAAGGCCTTTAAATGGTATCTCAGTCTAGTTCTGTAGGCTACACAATCATGGGGAAGACTGCTGACTTGACAGTTGTCCAAAAGACGACCTTTGACAGCGTACATAAGCAGGGCAAGACACAAAAGTTCATTGCTAAAGAGGCTGGCTGTTCACAGAGCTCTGTGTCCAAGCACAATAATAGAGAGGCAAAGGGAAGGAAAATGTGGTAGGAAAAAAAACTGTACAAACCGGATTCCAAAAAAGTTGGGACACTAAACTAATTGTGAATAAAAACTGAATGCAATGATGTGGAGGTGCCAACGTCTAATATTTTATTCAGAATCGAACACAAATCACAGATCAAATGTTTAAACTGAGAGAATGTATCATTTTAAGGGAAATGTTATTTCAAAATTTCATGGCATCAACAAATCCCAAAAAAGTTGGGACAAGGCCATTTACCACTGTGTGGCATCCCCCTCTTCTTACAACACTCATCAGATGTCTGGGGACAGAGGAGACCAGTTTCTCAAGTTTAGAAATACGAATGCTCTCCCATTCATGTCTAATACAGGCCTCTAACTATTCAGTTGTCTTGGGCCTTCTTTGTCGCACCTTCCTCTTTATGATGCGCCAAATGTTCTCTATAGGTGAAAGATCTGGACTGCAGGCTGGCTATTTCAGTACCCGGATCCTTCTCCTACATAGCCATGATGTTGAGATTGCTGCAGAATGTGGTCTGGCATTATTTTGTTGAAAAATGCAGGGTCTTCCCTGAAAGAGATGATGTCTAGATGGGAGCATATGTTGTTCTAGAACCTCAACATAGTTCTCTGCATTAATGGTGCCTTTCCAGACATGCAAGCTGCCCATGCCACAAGCACTCATGCAACCCCATACCATCAGTGATGCAGGCTTCTGAACAGAGCGTTGATAACAACTTGTGTTATCCTTGTCCTCTCTGGTCCGGATGACATGGCGTCCCAGTGTTCCATAAAGAACTTCAAATCCTGACTCATCTGACCACAGAACAGTTTTCCATTTTGCCACACTCCAGTTTAAAAGACCACTGGCCCAGTACCAACATCTCAGCTTGTGGTGCTTGCTTAGAAATGGCTTCCTCTTTGCACTGTAAAGTTTCAGCTGGCAACGGCGGATGGCACGGTGGATTGTGTTCACTGACAATGCTTTCTGGAAGTATTCCTGAGCCCATTCTGTTATTTCCTTGACAGTGGCATTACTGTTTGAGGTGCAGTGACATTTAAGGGCCCGGAGATCATGAGCATCCAGTAGAGTTTTACAGCCTTGACCCTTACACACAGCAATTGTTCCAGATTTTCTGAATCTTTTGATGATGATAACTTAAAAGTCTTTGCTATTTTACGCTGGGTAACACCATTCTGGTATTGCTGCACAACAATGGTGGAATTGGTGATCCTCTTACCATCTTGGCTTCAGAGAGACACTGACATTCTGAGAAGCTCTTTTTATACCCAATCATGTTGTCAATTGACCTAAGCAGTGTTAATTTGTCTTCCAGCTGTTTGTTATATGCTCAATTTCCTTTTTACAGCCACTTATTGCTACTTGTCCCAATTTTTTGGGATTTGTTGACACTGAAATTTTGAATCAACATATTTTTCCTTTAAAATGTTACATTTACTCAGATTAAACATTTGATCTGTCGTCTATGTTCTATTACAAATAAAATATTGACATTTGCCATCTCCACATAATTGCTTTCAGTTTTTATTCACAATTTGTTTAGTGTTCCAACTTTTTTGGAATCCGGTTTATACAAGCAATAGGGATAACCGCACCCTGGAGAGGATTGGGAAACAAAATCAATTAAAAAATGTGGGGGAGATTCACAAAGAGCGGACTGCAGCTGGATTCAGTGCTTTAAGAACCACCATGCACAGACATATGCAAGTCATGTGTTTCAGCTGTTGCATTCCTTGTGTCAAGCCACTCTTGAACAAGAGACAGCTTCAGAAGTGTCTCACTTCCAAAATGGACTGGACTGCTGCTGAGTGTTTCAAAGTTATGTTCTCTGATGAAAGTAAATTTTGCATTTCAAGGTCCCAGGGTCTGAAAGAAGAGAGGAGATGTACAGAATCCATGTTGCTTGAGGTCCAGTGTAAAGTTTCCAGAGTCAGTGACGGTTTGGGGTGCCATGTCATCTGCTGGTTTTGGTCCACTGTTTTTTCTGAGGTCCTAGGTCAAAGCAGCCGTCTAGGGAGTTTTAGGGCACTTCATGCTTCCTGCTGCTGACAAGCTTTATGGAGATGAAGATTTCATTTTCCAACAGGACTTGTCACCTGCACACAGTGACAAAACTACCAGTACCTGGTTTAAGGACTATGGTATCCCTGTTCTTAATTGGCCAGCAAATTCGCCTGACTTTAACCCCATAGAAAATCTATGGGGCTTTGTGAAGAGAAAGATGCAATATGCCAGACCAAACAATGCAGAAGAGCTGAAGGCCACTTTCAGAGCAACCTGGGCTCTCATAACACCTGAGCAGTGCCACAGAGTGATAAACTCCATGCCACGCCACATTGCTGCAGTAATTCAGGCAAAAGGAGCCCCAACTAAGTATCAAGTGCTGTACATGCTCATACTTTTCATGGTCATACTTTTCAGTTGGCCAGCATTTCTAAAAAAAAACATTTTTTTTGTATTGGTCTTAAGTAATATTCTAATTTTCTGACATACTGAATTTGGTGTTTTCTATTTATTTACATTTTGCACTGTGAATTTTCTGACATGGGGTTTGTAAATAAGATGTTATTAAGTTAAGTTTTTCATTTTTTTTTTATGATTTAAAGTGCATTGTCCTGCTTGAGGTTTTTACTGAACCCAACACACACACACACGACCCACATTTTGCTGGCCTCCACCATAAATCTATCCAGAAACAGAAAATCCTCACTAATCCTCAAAACTGAAATCAAAGCATCCCAGAGAAAAAACACACATGCACAGAGACAAAGACAGAGAGAGAGAGAGAGACCTCCCTTGACCCACAATGGTGTTTTCCCTTATCTCCATTTTAAGCTAAATGATCTCTGTCCATGTTCCAGATATTTTCTGTACAGCTTTAGTAAAAACAGGGGGGGGGGTCTGTTTTTCATCTTGAAAGTGTAGAACATGTACTGATCCCATTAAAATCTGAAATACTCTATTCCATGATATTTGCTCATTTTTTTCTCTACTATTCATATTATATTCATTTATTTACTTTTTTTTGCTTTTTATCACTTTATAGATGTTATATTTGCAGCAGAATTTCACATTGTATTACATTCTAATGATAAACAAACCAGTAGAAATGGTTTAACACATTCTGAATAAATCAAAACAAAAACCAATATAGCAAATAGAAAAAGATCAATCTATTATCTATTATCTCATGAACAGGCAGGCATTTGACACAAGCAACTGCTTAAGTACCCAGGAAAGTACTTAACCCCAGCTTTAATGAAGATTACAATTAGCTTTAATGATTTACAGGTGTTTTAAATCTCTTTTAGTCAAAAGGACTGATCACAAGTCTGCAATATTGACATGATGTGTAAAAGGAGACACGTCGGACCAATACCAGAGCCCGTACAAAAAGATAAATTGAAGTGTGTATAGACAGATGTACAGTCGGCCAAGCAAAATGCAACTAGCAGGTTCCTGGCAGTGACATCAGTTTAACATACTGAAGGTATCAGACTCTACTTCTACTAGTGGATTGAATGTCTGTGGATGTAAATGTTGGGTGAACTGACATGCTGGAAAGCCTTGCAATTGGCTGCAGTGTCCACATGAACTTCCAGAGAATTCTGGGAAATGTATTTTTCTGTATACTTGATCGGTTCTACTCAATGAGTGTTTTTACCTGCACTTAGTAATCTGAAAAATGCACAAAATCAGATTTTGTTTGTAATCTGATCAATGCATTGACATGCACTTGAGTAATTAGCTACAATTTACATTATTCTGGCAATAATCTGATTTCTGCTTAGCACTTTACACTGGACCTCAAGCAATGTGGATTCTCCTATGTTCCTCCAGACTCTGGTACCTTGATTTCCAAAGGAAATGCAAAATTTACTTTCATCAGAGAACATAACTTTGGACCACTCAGCAGCAGTCCAGTCCTTTTTGGAAGTGAGACGCTTCTGACATTGTCTCTTATTCAAGAGTGGCTTGACACAAGGAATGTGACAGCTGAAACCCATATCTTGCATACGTCTGTGCGTGGTGGTTCTTAAAGATTTCAGCTGCAGTCCAGTCTTTGTGAATCTCCCCCACATTTTTGAATGGGTTTTGTTTCACAATCCTCTCCTGGGTGGGGTTATCCCTATTGTTTGTACACTTAATTCTTCCACATCTTTTCCTTCCCTTTGCCTCTCTATTAATGTGCTTGGACACAGAGCTCTCTGAACAGCAATGACCTTTTGTGTCTTGTGCTGCTTGTGTAAAGTGTCAATGGTCATCCTTTGGACAACTGTCAAGTCAGCCGTCTTCCCCATGATTGTGTTGCCTTCATAACTAGACTGAGAGACCATTTAAAGGCCTTTGCAGTTGTTTGGAGTTAATTAGCTGATTAGAGTGTAGCACCAGGTGTCTTCAATATTCAATATATTTTCACAATATTCTAATTCTCTGAGATACTAAATTTGGGGTTTTCATGTTTGTCAGTTATAATCATTAAATTAAAAGAAATAAACACTTGAAATATATCAGTTTGTGTGTAATGAATGTGTATAATATACAAGTTTCACTTTTTGAATGGAATTACTGAAATAAATTAACTTTTTCATAATATTCTAATTTTATGACCAGCACGTGTATGGCTCCACTAGCTTTAAAATATCTGCACACTGCTGACTGTAGGTCACTGCTGATTACAACATCCAACTGTTTTAACTTCCTCAAACTGATTTTAAATTCTCAGAGACTGCACACATAAAAAATAAAATATAACTACTTATACACACAACCAACTATGAGATGCAATAATGAGTTGACATTGATATAAAATGATTAGGCTGAAAATGTTGACACTGTGCTGGATTAAAATTTTGAATTAATGTCATTTACAAAGAATAACCAGAGGAAACTGAAAGGAAAATCTGTAAATTGGACATTGAAAAGAAAAGCACTAAAATGTCGCGTTTTGTATAAAATTCAGTTTAAAGACCGGTGGTCCGCACAAAAAAAAAACGCTGTGCAAAATCCCAGTGAACCTCCAATATTTCCCTCAGTGGACCAAACCTGGTCTGTTTCTAGCTATAGTCTGATTTATTTGATGTGCGAATTAGTGTCATTTGCCTCCCTAGTTCATAGTACACTACAAAGGTTTTAAAATGATGACAAGTGCTCTCAAATACTGAGTAAGATAGAAGAAGGTGAGACATCTGTGAACAATTCTCTGCTGGTGATAAAATGCACAGATGAGGCGAAAGTATACAAGTCGCCTAGTGCCCTACATAGGGAGCCGTGAGAAATTTGGGATGCGCCTAAAGACGCAGCACAACGCCGGTTGGAGCTTGAGTGTAGGTTGCTAAGATCAAAATGTCTCCATAACAACGTAGCCGCTTTTCAAGGGTTCCGAATTCAAGTAAGTTAAATACGAGTGTAGTGTAGTCCACCAATGTCTTCTGTCTCTGACCACTGTAATGTAAAATAAATAGAACGTATCACCATTAAATTCTGTTAAAACAGCACCAAGTGCCAGCAGACCTAGCTAGCTTGCTTCTGTGGGGAGTTGTGTTATTTTTATTTTGATGCACTGAATTTTAACGCATTGGCATTATACCTCAGTTGACCTCAGTAACAGCTACACGAGCCTGTTATTTGCATTTTTGTTCATATTAAATGTAATCAGATAATCTTCTATGTTTATGCTGATTTTAGCTTATTTTAATCTCTTGTCCTCGTTTTGATTATTAACATAACATACGATCTCCTTATGATCAAACCTTCCGCTACTTTTCTAACCGTCACCTCCCGCCTTTTCAAAATGTATATTCATAATATTTATTCATAATAAAGATAAAGCTTACTATACTGATGATTTATTCTACCTCAATTGCTTAATATGTCAAAATAATAGTGTGTCATAAAAGTAATAATTTAAAAACTCAATTTAATTTATTACAATCTCATTTTAATAATTTGAATATCAGAGTAATGATTTACAATATCTTTGTTTTAGAACGTCATCATATAGAGTATAACTAGGTGCTAAATCATAAATGAGAACATGGCTTTATACTTTTAGGATGTTACTGTTAGTAAAATCTCTTCTAGTAATAGTAAATTTAATTGTATTTACAAACTCAGACATTTCTGTGTTTGGCAAGACTGCAAAAGGGGCATATTTCTAAATGTGCACTGTTCTGGTCAGTCAGCAAATGCATAGGATATCTCTGTTATTCTCATTAATATTGATGTCAGCTTCTCATGACATCTTCTCAACAGCACTCATACAGAAGAGAGAGTCCAATACAGTGTTTGTGTTTAAATGGAAAACAGATTTTTGTATAAAACAAGGTAGCTGTTACGATAATCTTTTCTTGAGCTGCCTTCTTTTCTTGGTCTAAAAGAAAAAACAGTGCTTCTCTATGAATATAATACAATCTGGGGTTCTGATGACAGACATCTTTCTACAGAGCTAAAATGGCGGAAACAGCTGAGAGTAAGAAGGAAGAGGCAGAGTACAAGAGACTCCACAACTTCCCTCTGATTAGGGTGAAGAGTCTTTATGTTTTGCTTTATTATTACGTGTCATTTCATGTAATATATTTTGTCAAGATAAGGGGTAAGGGAGGCGATAGAGTGGCCTAGAGCATCCAAAAAAATCCATGGACACTCTGACTTAGGGAGAATATATCCTCATGAGGCAAAGATCAAGTCAAAGATATAGAGCTTAGGCTTCAGCCAAGAGAGGATGTGGAGGCAAATGGCCATGTTTAGAGAGTAGCCAGGGAATCCCATAATTCTCATTACTGTCTACTCTGAAGACTGCTAGACCTTGACGGAGTGGTAGAGAATAATTTAAAAAAATTGTGACTAAAGAAATTTTGTTAGTTCCAAGCAAAGACAGGAGAAAATTTATCTGATAGGTGTTTTCTCCACTGGCTTTTTTGACTTGTGTGGCTTTGGCTTTGTTTGGGGATGGCCTTGCCTTTGATTAGATAAATCAAAGATAGATAGATAGATAGATTTCATTAATTAATTCATTCATTCATTATCTGTAACCGCTTATCCAGTTCAGGATCACGGTGGGTCCAGAGCCTTCCTGGAATCATTGGGCGCAAGGCAGGAATACACCCTGGAGGGGGCGCCAGTCCTTCACAGGGAAACACGCACACATTAGATAGATTTCAATAAATCTTTAATTTTGCTTTCAAAAACATACATTGTTGAATTAGAATTTTTTTGTTTGTTTGACTGTACTATAAGACAGAGCTTTCTGATGATTGTTAAAATTTTAATAAGCAGTGACAGAGTCTGTTCTAATTTGATCCAGGGAGGTGACTGATGTGGGCGAGAGAGAGAAACATCCTCTTACTCAGATGACAAACACAGTAGTGTCCTCACAGATGACTGATCTGATTAAGGCATGCACTGAAAAATGGAAGCGATACATCTGACTTCTTTAAGTGTGAAGTATGGTGTGACATAACACCAGAATCTGCTCTATTAAAGGTTGTCTTTCTCAGCAGCCTATTCTGTTGCTTTATTATGTTTAACTCTATTTTTGGTTTTACAGCACACAGACATGTCAGAGGAAATGAGGGTGGAGACCATGGAGCTGTGTGTTACAGCATGTGAAAAATTTGCCACCAACAATGAGGTGTGTGCTTTGTGTCATAGTAGCTATTTTACCAGAAATATATCCCATAAAAACACTTTTTTTTTTTTTATTTACAGTTACTTGGAGTAGTCTATCATCAGTCCCCACTTTACCACATCCATCATAGTAGGACCACAACTGACCATATGTTATTTGAATTAGATTAGTGTTGGTACAACAATGACGTTGGTAGTGTGTGTGTGGTGGTTGTATGGTATTTTAAACTGTTAATGTGTCACAGCTAGGGTAAGAATGGTCCAGCATACAAAAATATCCTTCTAGCAGTGTTTAAGTACAGCAAACTGTACCCATGAAAAAAGTTTACTTGATAGAAAATTCTAATAAACTGATTGTATGTTACATTATACACAGGCGTTAATACTTTTTTACTCACTCTGGGGTAAATTTGGGAAATTTAATTACACAAAGATGGGATTGCAATTAATGAAATATTCAAACTGACAATTGTCGTAACCAGAACACAACACAGTAGTTTAATCCCAGCTGCAGCTCATAGTAGTCCATTTAATCAACGAATGAGTGTGTTGATTTGGTAAGATTAAAATTTGCAGTCATAATTTTTATCTATATAAAATAACTGTTCAGTTTTTTTCTGTTATTTTGGGTACATTTTTTGCACCAGTTCTTATGTTTTCATTTACAGCTAAACTATATGTATTAGACAAACTTTCTAATCATTGTATTCAGATGTTTCATTTAGTCCCATTGCCACATGTGTATAACATCAAACATCTAGACATGTAGTGTGACATTACAAAAAGTTTTAAAAGAACTGCTCATCCTAAAGAACTCACTGAATTCAGACATGGTAATGTAATAAAATGCTGCTATTGAATATCCGAATGTGAAAAATCTTCACACCTATATATTCCACAATCTGCTGTGAGTGATATAACTGAACAGTGGAAACATTTTGGAACTACAGCAACTCAGCCATGAAGTGTCAGACTATATATAGTTACTAGTAGGAGTTCAAGACCCACTCTGGCATTAATATCAAAAAGTGCTTTATCTAATGTTTTTCAGTGGCTGTGTGGTCACATGCAAGCCTTATCACAAAACCCAAAGGAGTGGTGTAAAACATTCCACAATGGATCCAGGAGCAATAGAAATGTGTTCTGTGGAGTGAGGAATCGCATTTCACTATTTGGCAGTCTGATGGTCGAGTCTGGGTTTGGTAAATGCCAAGAGAACATTACCTTCCTGACTGCATTGTGCCTGTAAAGATTTATGGAGAAGGAAAATGGTATGAGGCTTTTTTGCACGGGCTGGCCTAAGCTTAATATAACAGTTCAGGCACGTTCCAGCTGACAGTTAGGAGTATAGCACCAGAATCAGAAACAATTAAGTAATTTGGTGTGGTAATATAGCATATTGCAGTGTTGAGCCCCGATAAGCCACCACATAGGAAATTCTTTTACAGCAATAGCCCTACTCCAGTGCACAAATCACGTCCATCAAACCATTGTTAATTGAATTTGGTGTGGACTTCTAGTCTTTGTAGTGGATATGATGAATGTGTATTAATCTCTAATACGAAATTGTGACTTTCTGAAGATGTGATTTGATATACCCAAACTTTAGCTCGTTTCAGAGACATCTCTAACCAAGATCGTAAGGTGAGATAAACCTCCAGAGCAGGCCCGTAAAACCCCCTCCAAAGACCCTTTTTATGACTTAAGGACCCCCAGGGTCAAGGAAAGAATGCAGAGAGACACAGAGACTCAATCTTGATTGAAACCCACAATGCCCTCTTTAAAGGACACCTTTTTAAAGACTGTTAACTCTAAAAGACTCAAACATCCCAAAGTTCTTACATGGAAAACAAGTTGTATATGGGCACAACTGTTTGAAATTAATCCCGTTTTGACAATCAAAATAGGTGGAATTAATTTACATGTGTTTAAAGTCATTTTTGTTTATATGAATTTATGTAGAACCAAGGTAGTCACATACTATGTGTTTAGTTGGTTAATAATTATAAATACTGTTATAAATAATTATATTACTTTGTGTTAACATATAATCTTTTATATTGCAAAGTATTCACTCAGGGATGGTCAAGTCTTTGTCTTGTCAAGTGTCATAAATTCTATGTGATGCCACTCCCAAGGTACAGGAAACAGCCAATCAGGAGCAAGAAAAGCTCCAATTCTCCCTCATTGAGGACGAATCAGGTATTCGGGGCGGGTTTTCTAAACTCTAGTTAAAAACCTGTGGCGCCAAATGACACAAGCTTTTTTCCAGCTTTTGAGCTTTGTAAGGTTTTTCAAACTTTTTGGGCTTCTGCCCCTTTTTCTCCGATGTTCGACTCTTCACTTGAAGGCTCCAGACACTTGGGGCGTTGTCTCTTTTAGCTTTTTCAAGGCTAAAAGAGTAAAATGACCTGAGTTTTGGAAATGACTCTGCAGGCGTCAGACTCATGGCTTTCTTAAACAGTCTTGGACCTTTAAAGCGTGGTCCAGATAGAAACTACAGATTAAGAAGAGCTATAGTTTAACGCTAGCAAAATTTCAACGCCACACCCAGAGCATGAAGGCAACCTTAGACCTCTGACCCTCCAAACGACGACAACGCCACGAAGAGGACTGCTGCACGCACCCTCAGAATGACCTTCTGAGATGTGGAAACCTGCACCGGAGAGACCTGCATGGACGTGCCTCTCTCTCTCTCTCACAAGGCAGCAGATCAGCGACGACGAAGAATCCCCACAGAGACCTTCAGAACACCACCAGCTCCGACGGCTGCGTCTGAAAGCCTCGGGAGAAAATGAACGCCCGCGGTTGCAACCTACAAGGCCCGCGTCTGCAATTCTCCAGGAAGTCGTGCCGGAAGGCACCGTCAGCGTCATGCTCCCCGTTCATCTCCGGATACGTAAGGTCACATGGTTTCATGTCTCTCATGGCTCATGGGTTGGTACTGAAAGTTTGCTGGGATAAACAATAGCCTTTCTTAGAACTTAGGACAATAATTATCATAGAGAAATTCCCTCACATATTAATCTCCCTGTTCCCTCATATATCGCTGTAATCCATTTTATTATATGAATGTCTAATCAATATTCATTATTTGATATTATTATTAATAAACCAGTTGTGTGATAAAACCAATCCTTGGTTATTTGTTTGTGTGTGCACCTTTCTCGTATGGAATTTTAACTTCTAGTTCAGATTCCATTTCAGAGTCAAGAACCCACGGCGGGTCAATGAGCATATTTCATTAATAATAGTTAATTCTAGCTACTTTTGCTGTATAATATGTGAAGATGACCTATTTGTCTAAGTTAAAATTAAGACAGGTACGGACACTACATATTAGTTAATGGCTCCCAAACATGGAGCTTAGCAAAATGAATTAAATAATTAATTATTAATTAAATAATAATGAATTATCATTGACTCCACTATGTAGTGCAAATGCCACAGCAATGTGTGCATACTACTTCCACTACATCTTGTAGGAAGCTCTTATAGCTGCAAATAACCAATTAATATAATAAAAGCACTGGAATTACTTGTAAATGTCTGTGTACTGATTAGGTGTCTTCAAATTTTTTTCCCTGTTTTTCTTTTCTTTTTGCTGGACACCTACCGGGCTGGCCTAGAAGAGGCATTTTTGCTTACTGACTGACTGACTGACTCCTAATTTTGAAACATGCATGTGCGAGTAGGAACTGCCATATTTCACAGAGAGAATTTAAGGTGGCACTACTACACCATCTGTTGTTGATTCAGCCATATTTCACCTTCCAGTTCATGAAATAAATTTGGAACCATTCGGCAGTAACCAAATGTCCTCTTTACCCTGGACAAGTCTTATTTTGGGACCTAAAAATTTTGCTGTCTGCAGGCTTTCCCTTGTCCCATTTCTTGCCATAAGACCTACATTTTTAATTGAAATGTTCACTTTTATGACATTGTTGAAAGAAGAGCAGAAGTGTTCAAGGGGCTAGAGAGTTGAGAGCTGAATCTGGACACACTGCTTCAGCGCTGTAGGTCCACTGTCTGCCGCGGTGAGCAGCTCAGTGTTTTACTGGAGCCTCAAACAGAAATGTGTTGAACATTGTTGAGGTAATATAGTCTCGTCTTTATGTTTGGAGAATGTTTCTGTGACACAGCCTGTTGTTTTCTACTATATATTTAACAAACAGAAAGTCATCTTGTGTGTCCCTATAACAGCACGAATACACGGACGCATCTCAAAGTTACTGACTTTCTGATGAGTAAATTACATCTGCACAGCTTTTGGTTTAACTTTACAAGAAAATGCCAGAACACAAGCGCAAAATGCTACTCAAAATAAAGAAGGCTATGATTTATTTATAGCACCATTTTATCTGTCCGACCCTTAATGTAAGTCAGTACATAAATATCTACTTCCCAGCCATGCCCTGTTCCTTTAACAATATAGATTATTTGGTTGAAAAAATGTTAAGGTGTTTGGTTTTAGAGATATTAAAAAATGTAAATTTTAAAATGTTATCTTGTTCGTTTCTGGTAAATGAGTTGCTTTAGTATCATCTCAACATAGTGCTTCAGTTTTGTAGCTTGGTATGAGCAGAAAATAAGCATTCCATGATCACACATACACTGTCAGCAACTGACAAGATAAATTATTTTTATAGTTTGTTATTAGTGCTGGGCAATATGAGCACAAATCAAATGATTAAATGTACATTTTACCATGATCATGCTTAATTAATGATTATTTTGTTTTGGTATTTCTGACCCTCATAGTTCAGTGACGAGGCTTGTGCTGGAAATATACTTCAGTATTAAATATGGGGTATGTTGCTTGGAGTTTGTTCCTCTCTTGTTTTTTGAGCACTCTTTATATTTGGTGTGTGATTGTGCTTTGGTCACTGAAACTGTTATTTCTCAGTGTTTACATTTGACTTACTTTTTGTTCAGTGTCGTCTTAATTCTAGATAAAACCCAGCACGTCAAAACCACAGACACTGTGTTTTTCTTTAGTACCCGCTGCTCAAGTTGCATGGTCGGCCTTGGCATTTTGGTTGTGGCAGATAGGGGCAGAATCATGTGACTACAGCTTGGTAGTGTGGTTTTAAATGGACAGTAGATGAACACAGTGGGGACATAATAAAATAAAAATAATTGATATAGACATGATTATGTTCTGAATGTTGTTTTTGATTAATTTTCTATTTGCCTAGCCTATTTTTATTATTTGTTATTATTGTAAACAAAGACTCTTTCTTTAGAACCAGTTCTGAGTTTCTTTAGACCTTCCAATAACAAGGGTATATATTTTGGGCGTTCCTGTTTTTGAAACGCCAGAAAAACCTCTGTGACAATGGCTATATGGCTAATGGCGGTCCGGCCTAGTTTCTCTTTGCTCTTTTTTTTTTATAATGTATGCTCAGCAAGTGCCCATTTTTGCCCAATGCCTCTGTTGTTAAAACGCTGATGCATTCAACTATCTGTGTGTGTGTGTGTGTGTGTGTGTGTGTGTGTGTGTGTGTGGATTCAAGGGGATATCTAAATATATACTGGGATATCATTCAAGTAAATAAGGCTTGACTGATTGATTATTTGTATTTGATTGGTTTATTGAGTTATTCAGTCATTTGCTGGTATTTAGTTGCTTTATTTGCATGTAATTTTCTCTCCTGTTCTCTGTCTCTCTGTATCTCTGTCTTTTCTGTTTTTAGAGTGCAGCTAAGATGATAAAGGAGTCGATGGATAAGAAGTTTGGCAGCTCGTGGCATGTAGTGATAGGAGAGGGCTTCGGCTTTGAGATTGAGCATGAGGTGAAGAATATTCTCTACATGTTCTTTGGAAGTCTGGCAGTGTGTGTTTGGAAGTGCTCCTAACATAATGCACCACACAAACACTCACTGTAAAGCACAAAAACTTTTAGAGATGCATCATAAAATCTGGATCATGGTTAGCACTTCATCAAATGCTGGTCAGATTTTTTGGAGGATGGAGTTTGATATAGATTTTTTTTTATTCACACCCAAAATTTTAATTGAGATCTGAAATGTTTGTTGGTCATGTCATGTGAAATGTCTTACAAAAGAAAAGCTTTAACATTATTTTTAACATATATATGTGCCAAAATCCATTATGATCCTGAAAAATGTTTTCTGTCACTATAACATATTCTTTAGTCAGTGTCATGTTTTCTTTTTATAACTCTCCCATTTTGTTTACATTTGATATACAGCTGACTGGGAACAGCTAACAGTTTTTGTTCACGCTGCTTATAATTTCTTTCTTGATGTTGTTGTATAATTTTTTCATTTTTGGCAGTTTAAAAAACCCTTTTCTGTTAACTATTGCGTTATCATGCGTGTGTGAAAGGGACTCAATTCCAATACTATATGCACACCCCTTATTATGAAATCTGCTACAGTATGGTGCACCTAGAGCCCTAACCACATAAATTAGGGGTACTGCTGGCAGTGAGAGTAGAACTGGAAAACACCTGTAACTCTTGAAAAAAAGATAAAAGAATTTAATAAATGTGACAGGAAAAACAGGCAAAATGGCACATAAATGTTTTTTATAGTCTTAAAAATGTCTTAGGTTCATTCTCAGACAGAGTGTTTTCCAACAAGCTGAAAACTTTGTAAAGTGAAGTTTGCCCCTGCCTTCCGGTCCCAGCCACCTGTAGACAGCAGACAATCATAAATGTAAAATTTCACACAAGAATTATCCTGCCAGTATGGAAGCTCTTTAATGTTCCAATGTGAAAATTGAGAGCTGGGGGAATGTCTTTTTGCTGAGCTGTTTTAGCGCAGGGAGTGGGGGTGGTCAGCGACCGTGTTTTAGCAAACGCAGCGAAAACTCATGTCTTTCTCAAGCCAATTATTCAATAAAAATCCAACTGAACTGCTGTAGTCACAGATTTATTTTTTAATAATTATTTTAAAAATGAACAAAACCATAAAAAAGTACACATGCAGCCTATAGGAGAACACTGGCACCACAGTCAGCCTCATAATCTGAAAGAACATTCTCTACTCTGTGCCATCTGAAGACATAGTTACACACTACAACATCGCAAAAGAGACTGACAAATCTAGCACTTATGCTTGTGGACAGTAACATTTTGGACTGTTGCAATGACACTCTAAAGAAGACTTTCAAAGTGTCAATCCTGAGAGAAAAGCCCCTGAAGCTCTGTACAATATATTTGGGATTAGTTTGCAGTGGAGTTTATGATACTGATCTTATCCTCCAAAATCAGTATTCAGTCAGATTCCAACAGGAATATTCCAACAGGCCTTCCCAGAAGAGGAGCGATGGATACTGCAGAGAAGAGAGGACAAACTCCTGATTAACAGCCTGGAGTACAGACAAAATGTTAGATGGACAATTGTCTACAAACATTTGTTTTTTTACTTTAATTTAAAATCAACAAAGCATTGGTGAAATTAAATGCCTCTATGTGGTGCCACAGAGGTTACAGAAATGCATGTTTTTTCCCTGGTGTAATTTTTCTGGAGAAATAGAACATTTCACGTTTTCTGTCCAACGACTCTCCCTCTCTGCACTGCCAGACCATCTGCATAATCATCTCTGTATCTGGTCAGCTGTCTTCCTCGCTCTGTCTTTCCCCACACCCCCCATCCCCCACCCCCTCTCCAACTGTTCCTCACTCTTCTCCATCTCTTTAATATCTGATACCTGAGAAATGGACCACAGTATATTTTCATTAAAAAGTGTATTTTTCAAGTCTTAATATGTGAATATTTCTTGTACATAATTTATAGTGTTATTGTAAATTTGTAAATTTGTGAATTTGTTTGGACACGTGTAATAAAAATGATATGACTTTTTAACCACTGATACATTGTTTCTCTTTAAAATTTATGTTATATTTGTTGTTAATTACATTCATTCCTGAATTTGAGTAATTAACATTGTAATTTGATCTGGATAAGAGCACTGACCAATTGCTGTAAATGTAAATGTGTGTGACTCTGAGTAGAACATTACAAAATACCTAGTAAAATTTAACCTGAACTTATCCTTAACTTATAAGAGAAACAGGAAACTTTGAATAAAAGCTAAGTAATTTATACCTATGCCTTGTTGTATGTTCATCATGAAATTTCATACAGAGTAAAGTTGGTATTTTCCAATTATGTCAAAACATCAAAGGTAAAAGAGGTAAAAACCCCTTCAGACAATCAAATTCTTACCTTGTTAACATGTCCATATGGTGTTGTTTAGATGCTCAGAGACTTAAAAATAAGCAATGTTGATGCCATGGATGAGTGTTTCCACTTTGAAACTGCAGAGAGCCAAAGAAAATCTCAAATGTAATAATCCAGATAGGCAGGGATGCTTACTTCAAAATGTTAAGGAACAAGTCCTACCATTTTAAAGATTTTTGAGCTTCGGTTTAGTGGACAAGGTGGAAGTGGAGCAGAGATAATAATGCTGAGTTACATTTAAGTGATTTTAACTGAGTTGTAGAAGACCATATTTTTGGCAGTTTTTGTGTCTGTTTTTGCTTAGTTCTGTTAATAATAGTATTACTAGTTACACCTCACCATTTTAGACTTAATATACTCAAATAGACTTGTTTATATTAAGTAATATAATAACTAATGTTTGGGCAAAGGACCATGCCCAAATGTAGCCTCTCCATTATTACACATCCTATCAAACTGTTCCTCTCCCCTCACACACCCAACCACCAACTCCCTCCTTTACAACAAATGCTCAGTCTTATTACTCGTTATAATTGTTAAAACTCTGTCATAATAAAATGGATGCATGTACAAATAAACCATTGGCTTTTATAATTAACATTACATGTCAATCTCAGAAATCACTTGAGCATTGCTATTTGAGATTACTGCAACCCCCTGACAAGGTCTGGGGTGAGTGTGTTGATTTAAGCTTAAAGTAAACATAGTACTAATCGGCAGTGTATTAGCCTACATTAAGGTATAAATGCATTATTAGCTCCATTGCCAGGCTAAATATACAATATAATGTATTGGCTCAGTGTAAAGAGAAACCTGTGGACCCTTAATTTGTATTCTTATAAGGATAGTAGTCTGAACCATCTAACACAAGTCCTTTTGTCAGTGTGTGTGTGTGTGTGTCTGTGTTGGGGGTGGTGTTTGGAATCAGATTTTGTTTACAGAGTATTGCACAGTAATACTGGATGTGGCAATCTGACTCAGAGCATCTGTTTATTGAAAGAAAGGCACACACATTGTGTCAGGTTATTGTGCCCTTTTGGCCTGCCTGCCCACTCTCCCTTTACACACACTAGCAAGTAGGAGTGGGTGATATGGCACGAATTAAAGGCGACATTATCAAATTTAATCAAAAAACACCTTTTATAAAATTTTCAAGACATTTCCTCATCGTTTGCTAGCTCTCCGGATTGCTTGCATTGCACCATTTTAATGTGTTTAAAAAGGCCCAGTGTCTGACACTTGATTTGTTTCTCCAGGTGAGGAGTTTGTGTGTTCTCCCCATTTCCACATTGGTTCCCTAAGAGTGCTCCAGTTTTCTCCTATGGTCAACAAACACACGTTGGTCGGAGGATTGACTACTCAAAGTTGTCTCTAGGTGCAAGCGTGTGAGTGAATGTGTGAGTGTGTGTCACCCTGTGAAGGACCGGCGCCCCCTCCAGGGTGTGTTCTTACCTTGTGCCCAGTGATTATGGGCAGGCTGTTGACCTAACGTGACCCTGAACTGGATAAGCGGTAACAGGCAATGAATGAATATTTAATATTTGATCAGTATATTTATTTCTCCATGGTCACTGTATTTCTTTTGCTGTGTTTAACCTTATCTTTGCACACTCACATAAACACAGGTCCAGCGCTGTGATTAGAAAAACTCAGATTAGGAGAGGGGACAATTCTGAAGTGTCCACGGTCTCTCAAAAATTTATTGTGGTGTGTTATTTCAGAGTATGTTATATGGTAGAAAGCTCTAGATCCCCAAAATCATGTGTTAATGCACTCAAAAGTTATATTTTCATAATATATGCTCTTTAATGTAGCACATATTAATTCATTATTCACTAATTAATTATAGGAGTTTACTCCATCATGTAAGACTGCATTTGTGGGTAGAGTATGGATACGCCAACTGTCTAATATTCTAGGAATACTAATCCCAGTTATGTGCTTTTTTCATGCTGCCTACCTTTACAGCAATAATGTTTTCCTCTCAAGATTTTTGCAGTAGGTTCAGACTCTTTCAGACCTCCTCCTCTGTGGTGCAGTGAACTCTGTGCAGGTGCATTTGTTGTATTATAGATAGAGTTCCTTTGCTTTTAATCTCTGCTGTCTGAAAAATTCATACGCTTACACTGTCTGTACCCTCTGCTCAACTCTACGATGCACACACAGTACACAGCGTACCATCATATCTCCAGCTGGAATTGACATCCTCCTCTTTTCGTTCTCTCTTTGAGCTTTCCCTTTCACAAAGCCTTTAACAAAGCTGTACCCTTTGCCTTCTGGCAAGGGCCAACACTGCGATTATGTGTGGAATCATCAAGTTTCTAATACATGCTCACAGAGGAAGAATTACAGAAAAGAGAACAGAGATAAATATTTCATGGCTTCTTTTGCCAGAGATTTTCTTCATTTAAGGCGGAAGGCGGTGGTTTAGTCATGTTTTCATGTTTTAGAGACCATGATTTGAGTGATTAGTCAAGCTTATTACTGCCAAAGTTATTGGACACAAATGGTGGCTAAATACTGGCATTAATTTAAATAATAATGTGATATAATCAAGCCATAATTTGCCTTTAAATATTTCATGTGTTAGGGCCGGTTGTTCACAATTCTGCACTGAAATTCTCTACATGAATCTCTTTTCAACCTCCAATGGGTTGTCATGGCAATGCTGTGGTCATCAGACCTATAGACACAGATGCCTGTTCCTGACAGTGTTTGCTTGTCTAATTTTCAGAGAGGCACTGACGGGCAGAGAAGTGGGGTTGGATGGGAGCAGTGTTTTTATGTGGCACTGGAAAAAACAAATCAAAGGAAACACATGACAAGAAAGGTACAAAGCAGCCACACATTCAGGAGCAAGTGAACAGGAGAACCACATATATTAAACCACTAAATATCTGACCAGTTAGGAAATATGTATTCATTTATCCTCCCACAGCACACAGCAATTAATTGTAATGCTTTCAATAAACAAGTAATGCATGCAAACTCTCCTATAATTGTAGTAGCTGTTTATATCACACACATGAAAAGCAGTAGCAACATGAAATAAGATTACACTGTAGACATTAAAGGATACTTTTGGTGTTCCTAACCATGCCATATTTGTGGAACTCCTTAAGGAGCCTTTAGGAAGCTTTTTGAAAAGGGTGGTTCTCTGAGAAACTTAAGACAATTTGCATGGTTCTTTTAGAAACTTTTATTTAGCATGTTCTGAAACATTTTAAATATTTTTAATAAATATTTTTAAACTTATTTTGGGTTCAAGGCTCATGTTACAATTACTACTAATCACAGTACACTAAGCCTACAACTATATGAATTCAATGGCAGTTCATTGAATTTGTATGTGTATAGTATTATACATTTGAATATGAATCAATGACAAAAGGAGTTCTTCTTCTAACAACCCCTTTTAGACCCATGACCTTTTTACTTCCTTTGAGTTAATGACTGCCCTCCTGTCCGGTGGGACGCTGATGGAACTCTGTCAGAGGCTCCTGATCAATTGCTTTTGGCTTGCTCACCTGGGGATATTCATTTAAATTTAGTTTTAATTCTCAACTTCTGTAAAGCTGCTTTGTCACACCATCAGGTTGTAAAATAGTGCTATACAAATAAATATGACTTGACTTGACTACTATGAATATGTGAAACACTGTCACTGCAAACACACACAAAATGACAACAGGTACAAGTAAACATATCAGTTCAGACCGACCTAACCTGGGGGAAAGAAGGTGAACAAACAAGATAGATATAGCTGAGTGTGATAGCAGATCTCTCTCTTTTTACAGAGGAACTGTCAGCAGAGAAGAGAGGAGCTAGACAGGTATGTTTAATAACTTTGCAAATCTTCGTCATGACCTTCTGCTTCTGTCATATGGAAGGATATCAGTATGAAAATTCTATGGACAATGTAATATGCAAAATCTGAATGTAATCCTGGGTTTCCACCCTCATACATGCAAATTTGGTCTCAATTCAGTAATTACATTTGCAAGTACGTAGACTTTAATTGATATTTCATTTACATTCATCTCTTGATGTTGCATTGACAGCCTTGTCTGACCACACTGTCAATTGAACACTTTGTCATGGAGTGAAGTATAAAGACATAAGCATAAAAAGTGGCTGTATTTCTTTTTGTCACCTCCTCTGCTAATTTAAGAGCAGCTCCATGTCTTTAGTTAAAGCCTTGTCTGCTGAGCGTGCAATTAGCCTCATCCTCATGGGATGATTGACAAGTAGTCATGAAAATGAAAATGCAGTCGGCTGGGTTTGCATTTTCACATGCATTTTGATACAGACTAAGTGCAGTGGGGCTGATAATTATGAAAAATTGAAAAAGCGCTGGTTCTCTTTTAATGCTGGAATTTTGCTATATTTCTAGTGTGGTGAGTTTAAATGTGTAAAAACTTTTTAATGATCATTTTAACACAGCACTGCGGCCCTAAAATGGACAAGCGGAAAACATGATGGATGAATAAATGAATGAATGAATGGATGAATTAATTAATTTTAACACAGTTGTTGCATAATCAAATGAAACATGTCATGGCATTTTGTATATTACATTTTCATTTTCATTTTGATATATATATGCTTCCATACTGTCAGACAATGTATGTCGGCTTTGGTGTTGCTCTTGGAACAGGTTTAAAAATAGATTGTGCAGATGAAAGTTTAGAACTAGATTTTTAATGACAGTGAAACCATTTGGCTGCCATATTGCCCCCTTTCCATGTAGTAACAGCCTCTACTGTTCTGGGAAGAATTTCAATTAGATGTTGGAACATTGATTTGATGGCATTCTTGAGAAAATTACTGATGTCAATTAATTCATCTCAAACATATTAAATGTTCCATGAATACATCTAATACATCACACACACACACACACTCAGATGTTCCAACAGGTTCCATCATTTCAGAAATGGCAGGTTTACTGGTTTAAACCCCTTTGCCCCTTTATGCCGCTCTAGCAAACTCTTGGAATTAGCATGGTAGGCTCATATGCAGCTGCTCCAGAACTTTCAATTCATTTCATGGTTCTCTATGAAGGTTTGGTTTTAAAGAGTGTGTGATTTTAGCCTATGAACCCTCTCTCTCTCTCTCTCTTTCTCTCTTTCTCTGTCTCTGTCTCTCTCTCTCAGTATGAGAGCGTGTCGGTATCGGCGGATGCCTGGTGTATACGTCTTGTTGCTGTGTGTGTCAGTGGTCCTCCACTTGCTGGTGGCTCTGCTGCTTCTGTCTCTGTACGCCCCCCATTGTGAACTCCTTCATCCTCCTGTTTCTCAGCTTCAATCCAACCACAACTCAGACCACCTCACGTTGGACAGTCCCAGAAGCAAGGCTGACCCCAGGAGACAGGCAAAGCATGAGATCAAAGTAGGAGCATCTGATCCCTCCAAGCTGGACGCTCTGTTCTCCCACACACTGTACAACCTCCACAGTCCGCCCAAACTTGACGAAGACTGGCTGCTCAAAGTCCGAACCAAAGGGGCAGAAGAGCAAAATGAAGAGCAGTGGTGAGATTGCATAGCTGTACCCTTTCGTTTATTTAAATCTTTGTTAAACCACTGTTAGGAGGAAGCAATTTGTTTCAGTATAAAATTATACAGTTGTCTTAGTAAGTAAATATATATTTTTCAGCAATTAGTGATTCCAGCCTTTGCATTTGTTTCAACTTATTTCCAAAAGAATTCCAAAGTTCAGTAATAGAAGCTGGTAACACCTTCTGTTTCATAAGGTCCAAGTAACTGAAATGACAAATTTAGACTTATCAGCCCAGAAATCATTTTTCTAGAGCATATGTTGTCTAAGGCAGCATGGTGGCACAGCAGGTAGTGTCGCAGTCACACAGCTCCAGGGACCTGGAGGTTGTGGGTTCAAAGAGTCTGTAAAGAGTGTTGGTGTGTGTTGGTGGGTGCTCAGGTTTCCTCCCACGGTCCACAAACACACGTTGGTAGGTGGATTGGTGACTCAAAAGTGTCTGTAGGTGTTTGTGGCTAGTTGGCTCTTGAAAGGGAAACAATGTCTGTGTCAGCTTTGGTGCAGGCTTAGGTTAAACAGGCACATCTGTAATTTGTTGGTTTTAGAAACAGTGGGAGGGAAGACTGGGCAAGTTAAATATACTGAGGGATTTGGATAATTGTTTCAGCCCTAAAAGCACTAATCCTCTCATTTAGGTTGAGCGACAGCCGAGAGGGCTTTGACCCCATAAGCTGGAACAGCAGCACAGATACCCACCCACCGTGGCTTCGCTTTCACTTAGGCATCTCCCGCTGGCAGCTGTACGAGCACAGAGACGCCAACGTGCCTGTGCTTCTGCAACAAATGAACAAATTCCGCATCGTCAGTGCAGGTACAGAGCCTACAACACTGACCGCTGAGCATAAAGATACATTTACACCAGGTCTGCAATCTTACAGAGATTCCTTGTTGCTGTTATTAATGCTGTGGTTATTGAGAGTTTAAAAGGTGGAGCATGAAGACCTCTAGTGGAACAAAAAAGCTGGTGGTCATTACGTTTTGGTTGATCGTGACTTCTTTGTCGACATGTTTTAGTTCAGAAGACAGGAGGGACTCAGCTGAAGTTGGTGATGACATTCCCTGACTATGGACAGGCACTCTTCAAGCCCATGAAGTGAGTCTGACAAGTGTGTACAAAGTGACATAAAATTTGGATGTTCTATGTGAAAATAAGTACAGCTATATGGTTTACTCTCACCAAAATGTTTGCGCATAGAATATGCCTATTTGTTTGCTGAAATTTGTGATATTAAAAGAGACTATACTCTTATAGTAAATATAATGCAGGGGCCTGTTCTGTTTACTGTGTGTTCTATTTTTTCTGCATAGAATCTCCTATACTCGTTTAAACACAAGTACATTGTACGTATTTTTCTTTTCAGTGTCTATTTTGGTAGCATTTCCCAAGACTCTATTTACTGTTTACTGTATAAACATTTTAGAGCTTCATAGGGCCTTATGTTGCCCTTTCAGTGAAACAGGAATTGCAGCTTGGTTTACAGGATATCTGTGTAGCTGCATGTAAAACATGACGAGGGGCATAAGCCTACACTGGACCCTTATAACTTTTCACCTTTTCTTTAAGGTTGCTGTATGGTCCTATTGTAAGTACTTCAACTGGATTTTGCAAATATTGTAAATAATAGGCACAGATGCTGTGCTGTAAGCTAATAATTGCTTTATCAGCTTCTTTCTATTTTTAACTGCAGACAACAGAGACATGAGGAGACCAATGTGAACCTGTACTATTTCTCTGACTTTGAGAGGCACAACGCTGAGATTGCAGCTTTTCATCTGGACAGGTACAAAAAGAGACAGCATCAACCTTCTCTTACCTTTTTGGCCCATTTAACTTAATAAAATCTGATTGTAAAATGGATATGGAGCTCTCTTTGAATAACTGTGTATAGCCATGTTTCCTATGCTGAGTTTATTGTGGGATAGTTTTGCCTACAGTCTCTGTGCGCGCTTATGCACGTCATACACATTTTGCTGAATATACCATTCATGTGAAACAGAGAGATTTGTATCAGGAGCAGTGACATATTGATTATTATTACCTTTATTTTTGCATATTCAGTTTCCTTTCTTCATTAGCTACATTAGCATTAACAGCAGTCTGGAAAAAGTTTGTGTTTATGTATAACTTCTTCAGTTCTCTGTCTGAAAGGCAACGATTGTGGGGAAATGCTGTTGTCTCTGGTTTGTTTATGTTTAGATCTCTGTGTCTATAGGGCTGGAACATAATGATTGAGGGGAAGAAATGACTGTTTGTATCTAGCTAAAGTTTAAAATGTTTGCAAGTTTATATTTACAGAATGAAATACCACGGAAACTATATTTTTAATTGAGTTGTTTAGTTTTGTAGTACGTTTGCTCTGTGTTTACTTTTATGCAGTTAGAGCTATCCCAAATATAGATGCTGTTACTCTGCGGTGAGCAGAGAGAGAAATTCTAGCATACTGGACCAAGACACTTTGAATTTTTACCCATTTACAGACATTAGGGGTTGTAGCATATCAGATTGCATACTGGAGACCTAGGCAATGATGACAAATGTTATGAAAAGTGATTTTTAATTAATATCTTTAATGTCTCATTTAACCATTCCAGAAGCTATAAACAAATTAAAGGCAGTAATGGAGCCAACAGAACACAAATGATGTGCAAGTCATTCCCCAAATTTCCCCCTGAATATTTACCTTATATGGTTCCCAGAACCTGCTTCAGAAGATTGGTTGATTGATGGATTCTTTATTACTCTAACAGTGGGGGAAATTCACAATGATACAGCAGCAAAGGGACAGCAGAAATAAAATTATATGCTCGGCTTAAACTATCTGGGTTCTAAGAACTGGGAAGGCACGTGCAAGTAGCAGTTACTTTAAAGGCAAAGCCAAAGTTCCTGCAGAACCTCCTCAGACATTTGCAACAAGATCTGACACTGGTAACATGAGAGTTTGTCAACAAACAGAAGTAGTCACTGCCCATGAGTTGTGAAATGAGGCCACTCAGTGGTGCTGCAGGCTCAATCGCTATAGTTTAAAATTGGCTTGATTTCTTAGGCCCAATTTAATCTCCAGCACTTATATTATTCATTCATTCATTCTGTAACCGCTTATCCAGTTCAGGGTCGCGGTGGGTCTGGAGCCTACCCAGAATCACTGTGCGCAAGGCGGGAACACACCCTAGAGGGGTGCCGGTCCTTCACACTCACTCACACACCCACTCACATCTATGGACACTTTTGAGTCACCAGTCCACCTACCAACATGTGTTTTTTGACCACGGGAGGAAACCTGAGCACCCGGAGGAAACCCACACGGACATAGGGAGAACACACCAACTCCTCACAGACAGTCACCCAGAACGGGACTTGAACCCACAACCTCCAGGTCCCTGGAGCTGTGTGACTGCGACACCATTTCGCCCCATTTATATTATGTTTATATGCTTCTATAATGAAAAATGACCTATATTCACTGCTCCTTCTGAAGGAGAGATTTTAATGTAACTTTAGGGAACACAACTGAAACACCACTGTTGTATCTATAAAGGTACATTTACACTTACATACTACACTTTTTTTCTGAGAATGTAGATACTGAGCTTACCAAATTCCAAAGTGATATTGTTTCAGACATACACTCTTATAAATAAACAATAAAGGTGCTACAAAAGAAGCATTTTTTGTTCCATAGAGAACCATTTTTGCTAATATGTTTAAATTAGTAAAGAAACGTATGCTTAAGATATGGATTTTTAAACCTTTAAGAAGGTTCTGCACACTCACACATCTCTTAAATGTGTTCTTTATGGCATCGGTCAAAGAACCCTTTATTGTACCTTTATTTTTAAGAGTGTAGATGGCTGAACATACTTAAAAGTAATTTAAAAAGTATATTCATAATCATAGATTTACTTTCATGGTAGTGATGGAAACAAAATAAAAATTATTAGTTATTGTTATACCGCATACATTACAAAAAATAGCAAATGTAACAAGAACACAGAAATCACACGATGAAGGTGAAGAATACACATAGCTGCTTTTTTCCCCCAATATATCTGCAGCTAAATATTTTGCAAGTTACCATCAAACTAATATTCCTCTTTATGCCTTCTTGTATTTTTCTTCTATCTTTGTCTTTATGGAAGGCTTCTTGGTTTTAGACGGGTTCCTCCAGTTGTTGGAAGGCTGATTGACGTCATTAAGGACATTAAAGAAATCACCACAGATCACAACCTGGCTCGGACCTTCTTCAAATCTCCAGGTTGACTATGAAGCTGGGTCTGCTCATTTTTCTTTTCCTTTTTTAAATTATGTATGATATAACAGTGGCTTATATATTACTTGTGATTATAGCAGAACAATATTTGCAAAATAATGTATAATACCTACACATAGACCATTAAAATGTCCAGTTAAACTAAATAATGAGGTGAAATGTTGGGTTATTGGTATCGGCCCGAATAAGATAATTGATTATCATTTTATTATTTTATTTACTTTACATATTCTTTTTCAAATAGTTACAAAACTAGAGAACACAAATATATAAAAAATATATCGAGATTTTCATAACACTCTATATGAAGGACTCTCTTTTCTTAATGGGGCAGCTGTGGTCTAATGGTTAGAGAAGCGGGTTTGAAACTGGAAGTTTCACCGGTTCAATCTCCACAGCTCAATTCAAGAGTCTTTAGGCAAGGCACCAAACCCTCAACTGCTCCCTGGGTGCTGGGCTGCCTGATGCTCTGAGTGTGCGTTCACTGCCCTCCGAAGACATTTCATTGTGTATATTTAATGTTTACCAACAACAAAATAAGGTCTAGAGCCACAAAATTGGTTATGCTGCCAAAAAAGGTTATTTGTGTGTCTTAGAACTCAAGAGGTTGTTTCAGGTTTGATTACGTCTTGAAACTAATGAGCTGTTGGCTGTTAATGGCACTTTTAATTTGTAAACACTTGCCTAGTCTTTTTTTTAGGAGGTAAACATGGTAAACTTGTCACTATCTGCCCCCTTGCTTCACTGTTTCATAGAAATCAGGCCTGCCAATTTACTGTTGGGATATGAGGGACTGACTGGCTGTAAATGGCATTGTGTCAAATCTTTTGCTTCCTCTGTGGTTCTGGCCTTTCACCTCTCCGTATGTCAGTGGGGAACTGGTGTTTTTATGGCCAGTGTTCGTATTACTGCTCCACGGAACATGCTGTGTGTGGCCAACCCCATGCTCTGGAGGCTTCTCTGGCTGCCATGCTGCCTGACCTTTCCCTGGCCCCTAGACGCTCTTGGAGAAATCCCTGGAGACGCTCCTATAGCCGCAGCAAACTTGCACTGTGGGTAGTAACTTTGTTTGTGTGTGAGTTTGTTTGCGTTTGTGCGTGTATGTACAACAGGGTTTTCCTGAACAATGGTCACTTAATTTATAAATAGAGGTCCTGGCCAATCTGATTTCCTCTTACTCTCCTAACTACAATGAAGGATTACTGGATTAGGAACACATACCTTGTATATACTCATTGTGCATTTTGTCAACTCCATTGGCCATACAGGAGCACTTTTTAGTTTTACATTTACAGATTGTAGTCTACCTGTTCCTTATACTCTCTTATACTTATTTCACCCCACCTTTCAGTGGTCAGGACCCCCACAGAACAGGTATGATTTGGATGGTGGATCATTTTCAGTGCTGCAGTGAAACTGACTGGTTGTGGTTTATTGTGTATTGTATTGGTACCAGTGGATCAGACAACAGTGCTGCTGGACTTTTTAAGCCACTCCGTGACTGAATGGTCCACCAACCAAAAATATCCAGGCAACCACATCCTGCGCTTAGAGGATGACTAACACAATCTGTGCAGAACCAGATGTGCTACTGTCTCTGACTTTACATCTACAATTCCTACTTCCACTCACTGTCCACTCTGTTAGACACACCTCCCTTGTTGGTCCTCCTTGTAGATGTAACGAGAGACAGTAGCTCATCTGTTGCTGCACTGTTTGTGTTGATCATCCTTTAGTCATTCATCAGTGGACATAGGATGCTGAATATTTTTGGTCACTTTATCCATTATCATATGCCAACTGCCAGGTGTTCCTAATCCAGTGATTGTTTAGTGTATGTTGAAAAGTGAATGAACAGTGTGATTATCATTTGTGTGCAAAGCTGATTTGACAATGCTGACATGTTTTAATAAAATTGCAGTTCTGTGATTGAACTATGTTTTTATATTACTGTAATGCATTGGCACCACAAAGGTTATATGGTTAATGTTGTATAGTAATCAGTGATTGTTATGTATTATTGATTCAATACTGGAATATTTAGATGGGAGACAACACCAAATTACTGCAACTCTGTCAAAAACACTCCACCCTATGACCGTGGCACCCGACTGGTGGATCTAATAGATATGACCATCCTTGACTTCCTGCAGAGTGAGACTTGGTTGTTTCATCCTATACATTTACATTTACATGCAATGAGGCATATGAAATCAACACAGTTAAAAAATATATAATTATATTAATAGTACAATTATATTAGAACAAGGTACAAAAGATATACCCTTGAGGATAACACCACAGTGATCACAAAATAAACCACTACAGTAAGATTTTTTGACAATGTCAAAAAACAATAGATAATTAACAAAGCATAAGTGCAATAATAATAATCAATCCCTATGTGTTCCCACCTAAGAAGATAAAGAGTTCAGTTCAGCAAAGACTAAGTGCAAATACAATGTGCTTCAACAAATACTTAATGCTCAATTACATAGTTTAGCTGGGCAATGTGGAAGCTCTTTTTCAGTTTTAAATCATGTTTTCATGGATATCACCAAACTCCATGCTCTGTTATTTTACTGCAGGCAATATGGACAGGCACCACTATGAAACGTTTGAAAATTTTGGAAATAACACATTCCTATTACACCTTGACCATGGGAGAGCGTAAGTGTTTAAACACAATGCATTTTTACACAGAGCCGAGGATATTTTTGTTTGTGTTGATTGCATCTTATGTTTTTTTATGTTGTAGGTTTGGTCGTTACTCCAAAGATGAACCTTCCATACTTGTCCCTCTTGTTCAATGCTGCAGGTAAATTTGACATCATTCGTGTATCTTAACATAAACTCAACATTTTGTTTTTAATCTTTGATATTTCCTCCTTTGTTTTTCACCGTCTTCCTCTTGGTAAACCCCTGATTCCCCACCACTGCTCCTTGTCCTACATTAATCTGGATTGGTTGACATCACAGGAATTGTTTGTATGTTTTTATATGAGTTGCAAGAAGCAGAATACAACATATCATAACAAACACCATATTAATCTCTAGGTTTAGGCCATAAAGGAGGATCTGCACATATGCACATTTTACTTAGAAAAAAGCAATTCACTGTGAAGTTTTTTTAGGATCCAAATACTGTTCTATGGTAGCAACCAAGAGGGCTCTTGTCTTGAACCATCTTGTGATGTATTTCAACCTTTCTCTCTGCTAGAATTCGTCGTTCAACACTGCTGCGGCTCCGTCTACTCTCTCTCCCTGAGTACCGCCTGAGTGACATGATGCGAGCTTCATTGTCCCAGGACCCTCTTGCTGCTGTGGCCCCTCTCCTTGCCGAGCCACACCTCTTGGCATTAGATCGTCGCCTGTCCAAGGTCCTTGAAACTGTCCAGCGTTGTCTTCTGCAACACAAGCAGCACAGTGATGTCATATATGATGACATTCCTGACTATCCTGGATAAAAAATGTGCCTCTAAAATTTTTATAGTGCAGTCACACTTGAAGATTTTTTTGACCAATCTGATTAAAGGAATACTTAACTAGAATTATGAGGCTGGTCTAGTTAATGAGTAATGGAGTGTAAACTTAAAGGTACACTAGTTTAACCTGAAAATTACATCTTCAAAAATAATTGTGATGCTGCACTGAGCTGTAATAGGAGGAACCCTTTCATTGCTCCTCTCGGTACAGCACTGCAGAAACTACACAATGTAACTTTTGGAGGAGGTTGGGAGAAACACTCACCATGATTTCAGGAGAGTACTATAAGAATTAATTACATTCTGCAACTGTAGGAGGAGACCAGGAGCAGAAATACCAGATCTTACCTAACGTTTCTTTCACCAAGGCTACAGCCAAGAAGGTGCCATTGTCTGACTTGATATGTTTCTAATCATAAAAAGTAAAAAACCAAATTTAACCAAATATTTACTTCTAATGCGATAGTGCTGCATGCTGACCTGTAACAAAAAGGCAGCACTGTAGGTCGCAGAGGCTAATTAGCATGTCAGTTCACTCAAGCTGAACTTCATGCAAAATTTTAAACAAAATACATATGCCCATGGTGAAACTGCTCGTTATACTGATAAGATACTGACCATGTTATGTAGCTAAAGATAATAGCATCCTGAAACTGAAATTGTGTACATGGTTTTTTCATTACATTTCATTTTCATTGGCTTAGTGGTTAGCACGTTCGCCTCCCAGCGCTGGGATCTTGGGTTCAAGTCCCATCTGGGTGGAGTTTCCATGTTCTCCCCGTGTCTGCGTGGGTTTCCTCCGGGGTCTCCAGTTTCCCCCCACAGTCCAAAAACATGGAGGGTAGGTGAATTGGCACCAGGAATAACTGTCCTGGTGTGTAAATGAATGTCTGTATGTGTGAGCCCAGATATGGATTGGTGTTCTATCCTGGGTTAAACCCAAGTGCCCGATGCAGTCCTTCAGGTGGACGGTCGTTCCTGGTCGAGAGTACGCTGTGCGCGTTTGGCGGACGCTTCTCACCAGTGTGTGTGTGGATTGAGCGTTCTGAACAGTGTGGATTGTAAAGCATCCTTGGGTGTCTAGAAAGGCACTATATAACTGTAAAGATACATACATTACACAATGTCATTACTGAGGGTCATGTGACACATCAAACTTATTGGGAATTTCAGGAGAAATATTAGGAGAAACTTAAAAAAAAAAAATACAATTATATATATATATATATATATCTCAGTGGCGACTGCTCTAAGACTGCAAGCTCAGCTTCCACTAAAATGTAAAAAAATAAGTGATCAAACATATACTATTATGTGTACATGTCATTGAATAAATATGCACTACAACTCGCTCAACTTTTGTTCAGAATCAGCTTCTTATCGCTGGTAAAGATGCGGCTTTCCCGCAGCTTCACAGTGCTTAGAGTTCAATAGCGAAGCAGCGAAACGAGACGAGTCATTGGATAAATGCTGGGCTTTGTCCCGCCCATCAGACGCTCAGGACTCTGGGGGTCTATGGGGCAGTGGGCTGGCCTCGGCTGGCCTGGACGCTCAGCTTCTGCATGATGATTGGATGCTCTGTCTGAGGTTGAATCCCTTTTTGATTGACAGCAAAATGAGCGAATCAGTGATCCTTTGGTGTAAAGATCCGTGGGAGCACAGACGGACACACTTCACATGGGCCAAGGCCGTTTAAACAGCCTAGCTCTGCTGGCCATTGAGAGGACACTAGTCAAGTCCCTGGAAAAGACGCCTTGTTGGTACGACAGGGTCACAGATCATTTTCTTGAAAAGGAACGGAGGGTAGAATTTACGTATAAATAAACCGACACATTTTATGATGTAGGCCGAAATTGAGCTTCCCCTCCTTGAAAGACCAGCATCCGCCACTGAGATATATATATATACATACAGGGGTTTGACGATGAAACTGAAACACCTGGTTTTAGACCATAATAATTTATTAGTATGGTGTAGCGCCTCCTTATGCGGCCAATACACTGTCAATTCATCTTCGGAATGATATAAGTACTGCACAATGGTCAGAGGGATTTTAAGCCATTCTTCTTGCAGGATAGTGGCCAGGTCACTACGTGATGCTGGTGGAGGAAAACGTTTCCTGACTTGCTCCTCCAAAACACCCCAAAGTGGCTCAATAATATTTAGATCTGGTGACTGTGCAGGCCATGTTCATCAAACCTATCTTTCATCAGTCTTGCTGTGTGTATTGGTGCATTGTCATCCTGATACACGGCACCGCCTTTAGGATACAATGTTTGAACCATTGGATGCACATGGTCCTCCAGAATGGTTTGGTAGCAGTGATGTGCCCATCTAGCACAAGTATTGGGCCAAGGGAATGCCATGATATGGCAGCCCAAACCATCACCCCATGCTTCACTCTGGGTATGCAACAGTCTGGGTGGTACGCTTCTTTGGGGCTTCTCCACACCGTAACTCTCCCGGATGTGGGGAATACAGTAATGGTGGACTCATCAGAGAACAATACATGTTTCACATTGTCCACAGCCCAAGATTTGCGCTCCTTGCACTATTGAAACCAATGTTTGGCATTGGCATGAGTGACCAAAGGTTTGGCTATAGCAGCCTGGCCGTGTAACTGACGGACAGTTCTGGTGGAAACAGAAGAGTTGAGGTGCACATTTAATTCTGCCGTGATTTGGGCAGCTGTGGTTTTATGTTTTTTGGATACAATCCGGGTTAGCACCCGAACATCCCTTTCAGACAGCTTCCTCTTGCGTCCACAGTTAATCCTCTTGAATGTGTTTCGTCCTTCTTGGTGGTATGTTGACATTACCCTGGATACTGTGGCTCTTGATACATCACAAAGACTTGCTGTCTTGGTCACAGATGCACCAGCAAGATGTGCACCAACAATTTGTCCTCTTTTGAACTCTGGTTTGTCACCCATAATGCTGTGTGCATTGCAATATTTTGAGCCAAACTGTGCTCTTATCCTGCTAATTGAACCTTCACACCCTGCTCTTACTGGTGCAATGTGCAATTAATGAAGATTGGCCACCAGGCTGGTCCAATTTAGTCATGAAATTCAGTTTCGTTGTCCAACCCCTGTATATACACTTCAGAGTACCATCGCAGTTACAGCAAAATGTACCACAGCAGTGACAATATTTGTGTATACATTTCAGCTAGTACTATATGTAGAACATAATGCATTTCATTGGAAATCTAAAAAAGAGGCACTTCTGTGTACATTTGTATATATACACGTGTTCATACCTGTCTTTGGAAAATACTCATTGTTTTGTGTGTAATACAGATATTAACAGTCAAACTTCAGAAAACAATGAGTCAAGGCATAACTTCACACATATCACAGATACTACAAACAGTAGGTAAAATGCAGAGATTTTTGACTCACTAATATCAAGAATGTTGGACCTCTTGTCTGATGTGAAAAGCTGGGTAAAAAAACACCACAAGTAAAAAAAAAATATGCAAAGACAAATTTGGTGTATGACATTTGATGCTTTACTTCTGCAATGGACCTTCTTTTCCAAAAGACACTTGTATAGTCAATATTTCTTCTTAAGTATTAATATTACATTATATCAATGGGGATGTTCACAGGTTACACTAACAGGCGCTACTCTTCTTGCATGTCTTGACACTAGCCACCGGAACATTTGTGAGGATTTGATTGCCATAATAATAATAATAATAATAATAATAATAATAATACAGAGGTTGGATAATTAGTCCTGGATTACAAACACCACCATAGTTTATCTCAAGTGTACTGGATAGTGCTCCATCACTACAGAGAACACAGTTTAGTAGCTCCACATGTCAATGCTGTGTGCTTTAATAAACCTCAGGCTAATAATTGGGATTAGTCATAGTGAACATACTCCAGTAAAACAAAATGTCACTCTGGTGGAACCTTTTGCTGTCAATGAGATGGTACCCTCAAGGGTACAAATCCTGTACCTTTAGTTAAGGAACATTATTGGACCTCATTCTAAAATTAATTCACTGATTGTCTGTAACCGCTTGTCCAGTTCAGTGTCGCGGTGGGTCTGGAGCCTATGCGGAATCATTGGGCTTAAGGCAGGAACACACCCCAGAAGGAGGCGCCAGTCCTTCACAGGGCAACACAAACACATACACACCTATGGACACTTTTGAGTCGCCAATCCTCCTACCAATGTTTTTGGACCGTGGGAGGAAACCGGAGCACCCGGAGGAAACCCACACTGACACACCACACTCCTCACAAACAGTCACCCGGAACGGGACTTGAACCCACAACCTCCAGGTCCCTAGAGCTGTGTGACTGCGACACTACCTGCTGCGCCACCATGCCACCATCAGTCTATAATAATTTTAGATTTTTAAATTGTATTGATATATGCCCCATTTCATCTCCAGGACATTATATTCTTTTATTTTAGACAGTTCTGTAATAAAGTATTAAAAATCTTCAACTCTTCTTCTGGAGAAGAGAATGTAATGTACCTACAGAGAACAAAAGTGGACTGTAACACCACTGTTGTATATTTGCTTTTTGTCTGTTGCCTATTGTTTTGTAATGTCTACGGAACCAGCATGAATCCCTTGGGGATAAATAAAGTGTATTCAGCGAAATTCAATTAAAGCCCCTAAATTCTATACAGTACATGGATTATTAAATAGTTAAAAAGGTAGTGAAGAATGAATATGAAGTAGTGCCAGAATTTCACAGGCATAGATTTGGTGCTTTTATTCATAAGTCGGTGGAGACTTATCTGGATGTGGCCAGGCAACAGGGGGTAGTGTTTGAACAATGGCTTAGAGCCTGCGCAATATATACTAAACAAAGCAAATTAAAGCCAGTATAGAGTATTTTAGAAGGTCTTTAGGAACATACGGTTACAGAGGTCAGAAAAACAGCTATGATATCAGATACATATGAGCTTATTCATAGTGAAGGAGATTTCTGGGTTTGGTGGTTAAGGACCTCCTAGGAAAGAGAGAAAATGGGTTGTCTGTAAAAGTCAGCTGGAGAGGCCTTTGTCACTTAAACCGCTAAATCCAGTCTGAAAGCATTTACTCTCTCCAAGGATATAATTTTCTACTACTGCAGTTGAAGTTGAGTTATGAGTCACAGTTATGAAAGAGCATACATGAAATCTATATTTCTTGACTCATATGGGCGTGGATCATGGCTGTGTTACAAGTCCTTTTTTGTGTGAAGGTTTAATATCTTTTAGTATAGTGTTTATGTGCCCTCTCAGTACACTAGGAAATCTTAATAAAAGAGCAGCATGCGAATGAAGAGCTTGGCTGTGTCTGAAATTGCTCCCTATTCACTGTTTAGTGTACTATTTAGTGTGTCAGCCATTTTGTAGCGTCATCTGAATTCTCATTGAGCGATTTGATTCCTTATATAGTACACTAGATTATTACCCACAATGCACCGTAAATCCAGTGAACAACCAATGTACACTACTTACGGACTAATATCTCAGGGCAACATCTGGAGAGCAGCAGGACATCTCAAAGCATGAGAGAGACAGGAGAAAGAAAACCAGACAAAGGGAACAAATAAAAATACAAAGGTTAGTATGGTCATGGTAAAGAACGGGCAAAATTGTCCTGCGAAAAAACCTTCCACGGGTCAGGCAAGAGAGCCCAGCGACATACAGCATGTTGGCAGTTACTAGAAAGCTAACTAAAAGAGCTGTAGCTATGGTAGTATGACAGGGTTAATACAGAACAGTGATAATATGAAAACCAGCTCTAACACCAATAGAGAAGAAGTAACCTGAAAGTGAGTGATTAACCAAAAGCCTGTTTGAAAAGGTAGGTTTTCAATCTAGCTTTAAAGATTGAGAGTGTGTCTGAGCCCCGAACAGTAACCGGAAGGCTATTCCAGAGTTGAGGAGCTTTGTGAGAAAAGGCAGTGTTCGTCTTAAAGCGAGGAACAGCAGAAGGGACAGCAGGTGCAGAATGGTGCAGCAGAGGTCCTTGTTGTAGCTGGCCTACCGCACTGTGCAGGGCAGCACGGGAAAAGGTTAACTGGCTCGTCTGTGGGGTTGGCTCGCCATCACATCATGTAGTGATCCAAATCGCATCAAGCGACACAATTAAAATAAAACCAAGGAAAAATAAACCTGACCGATCTCACAAGACGACAGCGCAGCAGCACAAAAATGGCACCGCCTCTAATCTAACTCTCTTTTTTCAGCAAATCTCTGTCTCCTTTGATCAATTAGCCCGCTCAACACTGAAACTGCAGCCGGAAAAGAGAGAGCAAAGCCCGCAGTTGGAGGCAAAAGCAGTGGGCGGGACAATGCGCAGTTGGCCAACCCATTGGCTAAGAGCGATACCCCGTTTTTAGAAAGTGGGGGTTAACTCCTTAATTGCCGACCATGACAATAATTCACTATAAACAAAACACAACTACTAACCAGCAACTCTTTTTGTGTTTTACAAGATCAAAAAGGATTTTTTAGATACAACCATAGTTAACTGTGTGTTACACAAGACAAAACGAATGATATAAGATGTATGTCCCAATTTTTGGTAACACTTTACTGTAGGGTGCTGTTCTTAAGGCGACATGACACCTATATAAAACCTTGATGACAACTGACATATTTATACATGAACATTTATAAACGCTTATTCCAATTATCATAAAGGTTGCTTTTGTCAACTTTGATGTCAAGGTGACATAACAGCTATGTCAAGTTACATCGATTGTCGGTGACATTATGGTCTGTCATAACATTTTCTGGGGTGACATGACAGTACATTATAACAACTGACAGTGTAGCTTTTTTTGTTGATGCTGTTATGTCAAATGACAGCAACATTGCTTGCCAAATGACATTGGCTCTTGATTATGGAGTCAAAAAAGGGTTAAAAAGATTTTGAGTTTGTAAAACAATACTCACAAATGTAACACTGTTACATGACTTTGTAACTGTGTTTGAGCAACTACACAAACTAAAATCCTTAAATGTATTTAAAGGCACAAATTTAAAACAACAACTAAAAAAAATATTTAAATTCACAGATATGAAAAAAGATTTGCATTGGTTAATCAAATGTTGTGAATATGTGAATCAGTACCTTCTCAAATGGCTTAAAATGTGCAAGAGCAAACCTTTTTAAGGTTCCAAATGTGACAGTGGGAGTTTTTGAATGAGGTGGAAAAAATTCGCCTTCTCTGCTGCGTGTGCGAATCTCTTTTTGCAGTTGCAGATTCAAGACCCTGTTTTGACGGCCAATTGATGGACCAATAAGAAAGCTTTAGTTGGACCAATCACATCGCAAGGTTTGTGTGTAGTTGCTCAAATGCAGTTACAAAGTCCGTTAAATTTGTTAGTATTCTTTTACAAACTCGAAATATTTTTGACCCTTTTTTGACTCCATACTTGATATTTTTAGGATTTAGATTCATGTAGTCTCACTCTATGTTTGTACCTTGACACATGAGAAAAGTGTATCATTTTCTCATTAAAAATGTTTAATCCTCTGGGGAGGCAGAATGGTGGTGCATCAATTTCGACCTTTGCAATGTTTCTATTAAAATCTTGGTGATAACACAGCTCAGAAAGACAGCTCAAAAACTCTCTGAATGTGTAGAAACTGATCTTTCTATTGCATTTCATTGCGAGACTGTAGTGGACTTACATCTCAAGATGAGAACCTGTGAACTAGCTTGAGATTCGCCTCCTCTGCCTCGTACCATGTCTAACTGGTTCACTAAAGGTTGTACAGGAAGTCGCTTGTGCTAGTTGGGTTTTTGTTTTTATAAATAACTTGCCAAGAGGTCTTAAAAATCGCAAAAACTAGCGGCATACTCATTAAGGAGGTAGAGGAGGCAAAGTGCTGCTGGTGCACCTTGCCCCACTGTCATTTTTTTGTCCTCCAGGCATGTGACTGAATAAATGTGTGTAAATGAGTATTTTATGTCATCAAATTAGTATGTTAAATGGTGTGTTATACAAATATATTGTGAAGCGATGTTGTAACGAGATTACTATGAGACATGGAGGCAGGAAACAGGTGCAACATGGAATTTTATTAAACAAAACAAACCTTAAACTGAAACATGAAACTAAAAACTAACTAGAAAAAATGCACACACACAAAACAATAACAAGAAGAGCAAAACACATGGAGATGAGAAAACACACTAAACTGCAGAGCCTAATCTAGAACGACAGTAAGTAGCACTAACACACTGTAGCACTGTCAGTGATGACAGAGAAAAAACAAAGACTCAAAGCCTTTAAACACAAAGAGAGACACAAAGTTGGGAGAGAACCAAACCCAAGAAAAGAGGGCTGAGACTAGAAGCAAAACAAACCATAAAACAAAGAAAAAGAACACAATGAAACAGGATGGCATTAGGAAAACAAAAAAGAGTGGGCAGAATATGACAGAACCCCCCACCTACCACACACTACCTTTTTAACTATTTCATAATTCATGTACTGTATAGAATTTAGACTTTTGAATTGAATTGAATACACTTTATTTATGCCCATCTCTGAAATTCAGACCCATCTGAGATTGTACATTATTTGCAGGTATCTGGGAGCCCCTATTAAAATCTGGGAGACTCCTAGAACTCCTGGACACTGGCACAGATGGGCCGGCATTAATATCCAAATTGGGTAGGCGCACACAGCTTCTACAGAGGGAGGTGGCACTTAGGTGCTCTCCAGAGCACTGGGAGGTGCTGTTGGAACTGGCACAGTAACAGCAATACTGAGGAGTGGCAAAGGACCTGGTTCTATGCCCACCATGATGGACAGACTTGCAGTTGAACCTACAGCAATGTCTATAACATTTCGCAAGCCCACTTTGATGTTCACTGAGGCAGGCAGTCCTGCAATCGAACTTGAGTGGTGCTCTTGAGTGTACACACCCTTTATCCAATTGTTGGTAGGTATTTTAATGCAGGGTCCCACCTTTTTAATAAAAATCTGGTTGGATAGATGTAGTAGTAAAATGAAATATTTGACTGCAAACATTTAATTGATTCAGTAAGAAAACCAATTGAATCTGACCCCAGATTTTGTGTGTACATGTGTAAAAAATCCCTGTAATGCAGCAATATCAGATTTTATACTGAACTAGACCACAGTCATTTTGAGTGTGGGGGGTAGATTTATGAGGGGTTATGAGAGAGTTATTACAATTCCATTCATTATACTCTAATGTATGTAGGAAATTTATTCATAACTCTGGAAGTAAAACGGTTTATAACCCCAAATATAAAGGAGCATCAGAAATAGCCATTTTGCCACCCAAAAAAAAAATAAAAAATAAATAATAATAATAATAACAATAATAAATATATATATGTTCCATTCTAAATTCTTCGAACCTTGGTGTTTCCACAAGTTTTGATGAGAACCAAGGGTATGTAATCAATTGGGGTGTTGCAAGGTTGCTTGGTTCCTGCATTGCTGTGGCTGAATTCAGGGCCAGTGCCAGAGATAAATTAATAGAACCATGTTTTATGCACCGTTTATAGCTTGATTGGATATCATTGTAAATGAGCTTGTGAACAGTAATAACAGCTGATAAAAGTAGCCAATGCCCCTCAAGTTGTACCTCAGAAAACACAGAGACATGACATTTTCATATTTTACATCTTTTTATTTCCTGTTTTTTTTTCCCCTTCTAATCAGAAATCAAACATATATATAACTGGTGACTTCCCGATTTGCATTATCCCATTTTTGAATAAAACGTTACACAGACACATATGGTTCATTTGCTCTGCAAATTACTTGTCCAGCTCCATGGCACACTAATGCTCACCATGCCCACGGACACCATTGCGGTTTGTGCTGTAGAACTATTCTAGACGTATACACATTTTTCTGGTTCAAAAACCAATTTATATTGGAGGAAATGCTCAGAAAGGTTCCAAAGAGTGTGCATAAATGGGAACTGAACCAGTTCCATGTTGGTAGAAAAGGGCTAAAATTGGATTTGTCTTTATTGTATGCATTATTTATATTTATGCTAATTTAAAAATGTACACACACTACAAAAGCACACACTACAAAAATATTATAATCATAATAAATCATATTTATTATTTATTTTATGATAAAATACTAAGAAAAAGAGCTTAATATACAAACATGTACACCATGACACTGTGAAGTAATTTTCTTATGTCCAGGTTCCATGATTACATCTTTTTGCATAGTTCATAAAACCATAACAGTAATTATGGCACATAAAGACAAATACACTACATGTCCAAAAATTGGTAGCTGCTTTATAATCTCTACAGAAAATTATTAAATGAAACCTAAATGTGCAATGAGAATAGTTAGAACAGTGAAAATCTCACTAGCATTGAACTGTAGAGGATTGGAAATGTGTTTTTTGCAGACATTGAGCTCCATTTATATATATAAGAGTAAGAATTGTTTCATATTCTAAATTTATTGCAGATATCCAATTTTCAACATCGGGTAATTTTTTTTTTGTCCTTCTATTTAAAAATATTATGTTTCGAAAACTTTAAAATATTCAATTCTCTCTCTGGAGAATAGAATATGATGTATGACTGTGGAACAAATCTGGACTCTAAACCCTCAGATGTACTCTGAAGAAACATGTAGTCTGTCTTTACCTATAGTAAATAGTAATGTACTTTTTCCTGACAAGCAAGGGCACAAACGAGATATTGAAACCTTTCATTTCCAACACTTTACAATGGTAATTAATTTCCATTGAGTTCCATCACAGCAGAAAACACAGTTCCACAGATCAACACTGGAGGACTTCCCTCTTTATATCCCACTATGTATATGCATAACTGAACATCTCTGTCAACAAAACATGCACATTAATGTAGTTGAATTCACTGACAACATATGTGAAGGAACCTTTGGAAATATAGTGTATTTTTCAGCTATATTTTCTAAGATTTGGAAATGAGGATATACATTAGCATTCAAACAATAAATTTTTAGCTCAATACTTTCTGCATAATTTCTACATAATATGGCTTTTTACTGCATCCATTGCCATCCATCCGTTTTATGCTCTGTGTTTTTTCCCCACAGAGTACTTCAGTCACTTAGTCAGCAAGCTTCCTTTAAGGAGTTGTGACTTATTAATCCCCTTGCTGGAAATGAAATTTCTCGTTTGCAATGTAATTGATGTGTTTAAAGCTGTTTGATGAATTACTTTGAATTTTACTTTGGCCTCAGTGTATGTGACATTTGGCATTAAGCTTTTCTGTAGCAACTGCAGGTTATAAGGAGATTGTACAAATTGAACAACAAACTTATCTTAGTACTTCATAACAGATAACGGGAGAGAAGATGACAAAACCTTTGCTAATCCTTCATACAGTTATTAGAATTTACTGTAAACAGTTAAAGAGTAGGAAACCTGTTCATAATAATACGTATGGAGGCTAATACTGTACACGAAACCTACCTACAGCTACCAGAAATGTCTTTTCACTAAGTGATTTTTCAAGGTCGTATTTTTGGATTTGATCGTGGCTTTGTTCACCTGCTGAGTTTTTACTTAAATACTATATTTCATCATTAAACGCTCCTTAAAAAAACCTGTGACAATCTCATTTTCCCCAGAATATGATGCAATATTTATTTATATGTAAATTCAGACGGAATTAATACAACCTGGGTTTTTTTTTACTGCTTGTTTTACGAGCAGTAGTAAAAGGCTCAGAAATCTTTACTTAAACAGGAGCACGCACTCTGGAAAAATGACTAAAATGTTCCATTCGGATGGAATTAAAACTACCAAGATACTCAGGTAATAATTACTTTACCCCCATATCCACAGGTAAAACAAAATATATAATTTAAAGTCAACAAAAGGTGCACCTGAATGTAGCAGAATTCACTAACAACGGGTGTCTACAAATCTTTGGAAATACATTGTATTTTTAAGCTACATTTTTTTTGGTATTTTCCAACACAGAAAATCAGGATTTACTTTGGCACCATTTGTTTTAAATATTGCATAGGGTTTATTAATTTACTCGTTCACTGTAACCGCTCATTATTCAATATTTTAGCTCAATATCTTCTGCAAAATATGTACAAAAATGTGGCTTTCCTGTTTTCCTTTGTTTATGTTGTTTCACAAATATTGACTGGATTTTGTTCCCTTCCTGAGTATGACAGAAGTGTTAAATAAGTCAAAAAACTTCCTCCAACTAGTCTATTTCATATACCATTTTAAGTTTTTGACTGATTAATCCTCTGGATGGAGATTGTGCTTTTAGTATGGAATTTAATGAATGGCTTTGATGCTGGTCCACACAGACTAGGGCTGAAGTGTCATTCAAACTCACAGGCACTTAAAAATAAGCTCTTTTTCAGGTCTGAAATAATGCTAAAATGTTGGTAGAAAAGTCTTGAGTTGTAATGTTTCTGCCACAGATAAGCGGTCATGATAAAAACTCAGGCCAGTCAGAAGCTCAATATCTCGAACTCGTGCCACGTGATGCTGCGCCCACTTCTCAACCCATGAATAGTCATTTCCGTTCTGAATAAAAGAAAGAAGAACAGAAATGTCAGCATTTCTGAAATAAGTTTATTTATATCTAATGCCCCTTTTCTGCGGTTATTTAGTCACAGTGGTTAGACTGACATTTTTAGTAGTCCTAAAAAAATCTGCATCCTCATCTGGGTTTAAAATAGAGCACTAGAGACATTTTGTCATTCTCTACTTGTCTCATACTTATTTCAAAAAGTAAACGAAACTTTCAAACTCCATATATACACATGATATATTTTCTTCTAGGGATTTCTCATGTAAATACTGCTGCTACCTCTGAATTATGGCAAATTCAGAAACCTTTCACTGAGAGACACCTAGCTATTAAAGGGACATCTATAATATTGTTGCTGCATGCAATAATTAATAACTTCTATTTATGAATTTAACAGAAAACTGATCCGTGTTATAAAATATTATTCATTACTAGATTTCCCTGCTTATTCTTTGTTCTAGTTATTTGTTATAAGGTTGCTCTTTTGCTGTGTGTGCATAATTACTATTGAAGATAATATGTTTGCATAGCCAGTTAAATATACAAAACTACTTTTAACATAATCCATTCATTATTTTGAGGATTAAAAAAAGCAGTTTCAAGTAAAACTCACTCATGAAATATCATGAGTTTCGGAACTGAACTGAGGTTCCGCAGAGTAAGAACTATTTAGCAGATGTCTCGAGTAAACACGAGACATTCCCGTCAGCTACTCACATGACAGAACTCCATGTTATCAGGTCTGTGTGGCAGAAGGAAAGACAAAGCCTCAAGCGGAACATCACACTTTTGTAGAGTCACAGAGAAGTTCTTACAGCTTGTTAGAATCACAAAGAAATGTGTAGGGGTTGGTGTTTCATTCCTGGTACAAAGAGACGGTGGTCAGAGCATTGTAAGCCTGCTAAGTTTGAGTTACCAAAGCAAACAGTCAATTAAGTCAAAAGAGACTGTGGGTTTCATGGATTCCATTTTAACACTGAAGTAAATCATTATAAATCATTATAAAATATCATAAATATTGACAAAAAATACACTATTTTAAAATACACTAATGCTTAAAAGGTGATGTTACATATTATTAATAACAATAGAAAACAAAATATTAGGCCTTGATTGCTAAGAAATCAAGGAAAATTAAACAAATTAATACAGTAATTCACAATATTATTTCATTTATGTGTGTACTTTACATATTTACATCTTTGAATGCCGCTCTGCTGATCAGATTTTGTTTTTATCACTATATTCCATTTTGCACATTACATGTATATTACATTTGCCAGATCTATTATTTTAAAGATAATATGGCTAAAGATTTGTAGACACCTACTCATGCAACATTTCTTATGAAATACAAAGTACTAATTGGTAATTCATCCCCTGTATGCAGCAATAACACACTACTTCCTCTGAGAAGGCTTTAGGAATGAGAATTTAGAAATGAGTATTTGGTTGCATTCAGCCACAGGAACCTTAGTGAGATCAGATATTGATGTTGGACATTTAGTTCTGGATCACAAACACTATTTCAACACATGTTGAAGGTGTTGGATGGTGCTCCATCATGCCGGAAATCACAGTTTCACTGCTTTGTACCCCTGCAGACCATGGTAGACATAGAGCACTGTGACCTTAGGCTAATTTGCAGCAGCCCCAGTGTGTCTGACAGCATTTTATAATTTTCCAAGGAGATTATGTAACGCATGTGTGCACAACTTAACTCAATAGTGTCTAGAAACCACTGCATATTTTGAACACATAAATGATGATGTAGTTGGTTTTTGAGAAGAAACAGTCAAGTAACTTACAGTGCCTTCCTAATCATGACATCATAATTTCCATCGAAGTTATCATCAAATACTGGTCCACTAATTACATTGAGGTTTTTCAGATTTTGTGAATACTTCACAAGGAGGACATTATGAAAATGATCCCAAAAGCCTGTAAAAAGCAAAGAACATTCATTATGTTAATATATTTAATAATATTTATTTCATTTTAATCAGAAGGACAATAAAAACATGTAATTTATTCTTAAGCGTCAGAAAAGTGCTGTTTATTGGATAAGGACATTTTCGATTGTTTCTACCAGGGATAGTATGGTTGTTAATTTGCTCTGCTTGAAATTAATTTTATATTTGATCTCTTATACAATATCATTAGGAAATTAAAAATGTGTATTTAATAACAAAGGTGTAATTAGCTTCTTTGTAAATTTCCATTAAACATTGGTTTCTGCTTCTACTCTGATGCTAGCAAATTAATAACTTGTATGTATGGCCATTTTGGAACTGAAATACATAAAAGGTTGTATTCTTTTGGGAACAGTTGACTAGTACTGTAAGACCTTAAATAAGACCTTATATCACAATATATTTTTGGGAAGAAGGGTGTGTTTATAAGACAGTGGCTTTTCAAATGTATCTGTGGACTCCAACGTGAAAAACTGAAAAAAATACAAATGTTTCTCTAGAGAGTATGCAAAGTACATTAAATTGTTATGTATTCTTGGCCACGAGAGGGCAGAACAAAATCAAAAGTGTACTCAAACATATGTTTCTTCTCTGCTCTTACATCCTATCTTTACTCTCTGCTTGTCCTCTTTCTCCATTTTCCTGTTATCTATGGCCTATCTACGCAGATTAGGAGATTTCGAGTTGGGCCAATATATATGATAACACCAACCTTAAATTTGTATTTTGTTTTTCCACACACAATAGAAAAAAATGATCTGGTCAGAGATATAGTTGAAACGCCATTTTCAAGACAAATGTTTTAAAAAAATTGAACATTGTGAGAAAAGGATGAACCCATGTTTATTGCTTCTGTTGATTCTCAGCTCTAAAGGGAATTAAAACTGCCAGAAATACAACCGGAGAGAACCAACTTTGGTCCAAAAGAACCTTGTTGGAACTGAAACGCACAGATAAACTTTAGACAGAGTGATCAAATAGTTCATGAGAAAGAAAGGAGGATGGATTTTGTGTACAAATAATTGTTACTTTTGGTAAGTAATGCATCTTTTTTTTTTATTAGGTTGTCAATAAAAAGGTGACAATTCAAAGTGCACAATTCAATACTGAAGGTAATTTCAGGGTACAATAGAGCATTTCATGCCAAGACAAGTATCACACAAGCAGTATATTCTGCTGCCTAATAAAATTAACAGTTACCTTTGAAGGTTGGATACATTGGTATGAGATTACTTGTGATCAAGGAATCAGTCTCATTTCCAATTGGACCCAGATCTGTGGAGAGAAATCAAGTTCATAAATAAAAATATAAGCTAATATGTGGTACATCTTATAGTATAAATTCATCCAGTCCAGTGGTTCCCAAGCCTAAATTCAGGGTCCACCAGCAGTCCATTGTCTTGAGCCCCTGCCACTCTGGTCTAGGATTAGATAAGGGTCTTTTTGATGAGCTATAAATGCTGGAAATATTACTGTAGAAACAGATAATGTTTTACCCTGTCAACCTTGTTCTCTTTTTTTAAATACATTCTTAATATAAGATTATATATAATATTTCTACAAAAAATCCTGTCCCATCTTGTTTGGGGTCTTTTGAGATTTGCGGTACATCAGCCCAATTATTGTAAACAGGCTATAAACTCAAAAAAAGAAATGTGGTATTGTGATAGATGTGCCACTTATTCATGAAAAAGTAGTACTGTAATGAAGTCACTGCAGTACAGTTTCCAGAGTGAAAACAGTGTTTGAATGTGTTTATTTAAGATGGCTCAGGGCAATAATTAAGACATGCTAAGACACTCACTGGGAAGATGAAGAAATCCGTATTTGAGGTCTGTTTTTTTTTTGTAGAAGGAGCAGGACTGGCTTACACTGGGTGGAATACGCACATCAGCACGAACACACTCTTCTAGTGAAGAATTGAGGGGCTGAACACTTGTCTGAGAAATTATGATTTATAGGAAAAAGAAAGAAAGAAGATAATTATGTGCTGGAAAATTACCATATATATCCAGAGTTATGCAGACAGCACTTAAAATACCATTCTGCAAATTCAGCTAGTCTAAGATGCATCCATAATGGACGCAGATATTCAGTTCAGCAATTTGTATACTTTCACAAAATAACATGACATGAAATGGGATGTTCTGGGGAAGCTGAACATAAACCTAAGGTCACCACGCCCAAGAGTCAGCTAAATAGGGAAAGAAATTTGGAATCGCTTTTGCGATCCAGAACTAATCATCCTACGGCCATTCATGACCTCACTTATGTTTTTGAGAATAAATGTAATCAATTCCTGTGTAAATCAATTCTCAGAAGAGGCTGCAACTGCAACAATAAGGAACAAAATCCCTAAAAATATCCATGATATAAAAAAAAAACCTGCCAAAGTGATTTTTACCAGCCTTTGGCAATATTGTACATAGTTATGAAATGATAAATAGTTAAAGATAGTAAAACACAAAAAAATGCATTAAAATTGAAAAAGAATAGAGTAACAGTTAGAATAACAGTTTTGTGAAGAGAAACTCTAAACAGAAGACACACACACACACACACACACACACACACACACAGTTCCATGGGTGCAGCTCATGATTTATACTGAGACTTGACCACATAATGAAACCGTACATGATCAGTCTGAATGCTAACAAGAGGAAAGGATATATGACTTAAAGGGCACTGGAGATCAGCCTCTTTCACATCAAACTATGTTTAAAAATAATGGAAATATATTGTAGCTGTTCTACATACTTGCACAATGTATAGTGATGTATGTCCACTTTTCAGATGACAGGTCTGTTTTTCTGCCTAGCGCCTATCAACCCTTACCCTTCGGATCTCTTCGCCGGTTTCATTAGTTTATATCAATTTTGCACATAGTCTTTTTATAATTAGTTTTTTTTATTATTGTAGTGTACTTTATAGTATTTGTTGTTTTATATTGTTGCTAGAAACTGCATTTCTAGCAGTTTTCACTAAAGTTAAAATAATCCAATGTAAGAATGGGCTTTTTTGTCTCCTGAGCATGCCCTATGTTTGCAAACATTTTTTAAACAGAGGTCGGCAACTGGCACTGCAACATGTTGTGCAATTGGGGTATCTATGGTTAGTCACGCAAAGGTCATATTCCATAGAGCCCTTATTCCAGTTTTAGAAATCTGGGTCTATGTTGTGTCCATGATTTTCCCAATACCACTCATTAACTGCCCAGTTCTGGTGTATTAGCTGTTATATATATTATGCAGGGGACATGGAAACCAATTGAGCTGTTTTGGAATTCAGTTTAGCGATGGCTGTGGCATCACCAGTGATTGAACTTGCTATGTTCAATTGATAGGGCCATTGACTAGACTTTTGTGCCTTATTTTTATTAGGAAGAATATCACTGTTTTGTAACTGTTTCAGTTTTTCAGAGAAATGAATGTGAGTCTCACCAGTGGTCCCAGTGTATACGAGACCCAGAGAGGCATGAGAATATCTTTGCTGTATCCACTGATGTAGGAAAATTGATGCAGTATGCAATAGTCAGCCTTCTGTAAAACTCGAGGGACTCCATATGGCAGGTGAAGTCTCTTAAGGGTTTGATCTGTCAGGACACATTAATTTATTATTTGTTCAAAATCATACATAGTTCAAACTAAATGGTAAAATCAGATAAAATGTCTTAAACAGATTTACATACTGGAACTGAAGCTTAAGAGTAGTTCGTTGAATATTTTCACCTGAAATGCATAAACATTAAACTGAACTACAGCAATATACTACAGTAGAATTATCAGCATTAATTCAGATGTACAATCATTAATGATTATAATAATCAGCACTAATTCAGAGGTAAAGCAAATCTTAATATTTGAAAAAATATCAGAAAACTGATTCACTTAAATTAATTTAAATGTAAAGTGTAAACACTTTTGGTATAGATATAACATAAACAACCTACATTTATTTGCTATAAAACTTTAAGAAACACATTAAAAAATATATTTATACACAACTGAACTGTAAACAACAGAAGCTTTGCTATTGTACTGCCACAATGTTTCTCAAGTTGCTGCTGTGTTGTCTGGATTTTGATAATCCGTTTCTCTTGTGTTTACTTGTCTGCTTTGTGTGTTTACCCCTTCCTATTTTCTCCATAAATGTTTCTTGCTATTCTGCATGTATATCCTGTCACACAGGTTCTTTCACTACAGATCTGTTAGTATGAGCAACAGTGTAAACCTTGTCTTCTGTGTACAGGCTGCAGGCACAGCCTAGTTGGTCAGAAGGAGAAAGAGTTGTACTGGAGCAGGTGGAGGCAGCAGAAATCTCAGCAGGATAGACAGGATTGTGTGGTGGATTCCTCAGGAGATGGTTGAGACTCCCATGGGTGCCGTTATTTGGAGCTGGAGGAATGCCCAGCAGGTCTAAATGGAGTGAAATAAAAAGTATTTATTTTTTATTTTAATGATTTAACTTGTAAGTTACTTAACTCCCTCAAAAACTAGAAGTGGTACTTCAGATGTCTTTGAGGAAGCATGCACATACACGTTTTCACAGCAACATATTGTGTTAATGGGGAAGACCAACTTCTAAGTGGAATTAGCAATTAATTAAACTGGGGAGAAACTTGGATGAAATACATTTATTTTAAAGGAAATTTTGCTAGTATGGACTAATGGACTACTCCCGTGAAGGTTGGAGCAATAAGACAAATTCAGAAGAAATTTGAGTTGGAGTTCCGGGCGGTTTGGAACATGCATGGAACAGAACACCCCTGTCCCCCCACTCTTAGGAGGGTTAAAAGAAGAGGGTGGACACGGGATGTAGACTTGTATGTCACAGAGATACCGTGAGTTTGAAGGGTATATATGGGCCTGGGGGGAGGAGTTTTGGCTGTGGTCCAACGCCCAAATTTCAGTTATTATATAACTCCAGTAAGCACTGAAGATATGGATAAATATATATTCAGTGGTGTTAATGTCTGAAATTCAATAATGGTCAAATGATAACTGTATCTGACGTCACTGATCACAATTATGGTGACGTCACTTGGGGTGGGGATTTGAGAGAGAGAGCCTTGCTGTCAACCTCTACATTATACCTCTACTCAAATGAACTGAAATAAACTGCAAGCAGATTCCATTTCAGCAAAGACCACTCACCACACAGGAGGTTATAAACTTCAATGTTTTCAAAGGGAGCAACAGTGGTGTTGAATTTTATTCCTGGTCCATATCCCATGAAAATGGCCTGAAAACAACCACAATTTAAGACACTGAAAATTGCTTCAAATCTTTAGATTTTGATTAAAATATTCTACACAGCTTCATCAGTTACATTTTCTGACCATCGTGTAAACCTTAATTATTTGTTTGCATCATTTAATATAGTAAAAAATTTGGATTTCATTAATTTTACAATTTTCTAGTTTTCATTTCTGCTTTTCAACATCCAAAATTCAGGAAAAATTAAATATATGTCAAATGGTGTTAGGATGTTTTTGCATGGTGACTTTAAGCTCATGTGCAGCTGCCCTAGGGCATTCAATTTTGTTACATTTTGTTTGATCTCACTGTTCTATGGAGTTTATATAAGATGATACAGTCCACAGTGCACCTCAAGGTAGCATGTGTATGGAAAAGTAAAAGCACAGAAATAAAATCTCTGTTGCTACAGCAGCACTAAGGTCAGTCAACAGAAAGCAGTGTAGTCTAAAAATACCTCACCAGACAGAAAAAGTCAACAGTGTGTCTCTCACCCTCTACGTTAAGGCGTCCAGCGAAGTTAAAAGAAAAAAAAATTAAACACATTAATTATTTCACCACTACTTTTCCTGTATTTTTCTCTGTAGTAACCAGGAAAAAACCTATTATGTTGCATCACCGAGTTGGCTCAAGTTATTATGTGTCATCCTATATCAGTCAGTCTTGTCCTGACCGTGCTTTAAGAAAATAAATGACTGATACAGGCCAAACATCGTTCATTCATTATCTGTAACCGCTTATCCAGTTCAGGGTCACGGTGGGTCCAGAGCCTAATTGGAATCATCGGGCGCAAGGCAGGAATACACCCTGGAGGGTGCGCCAGTCCTTCACAGGGCACAGGCCAAACATAACACTGATTAAGTCTTCATTACTGTTAAGGGGCCTGTTTTCACCTGGCACTGATCTTTATATTTAGTTTGGATTTCACTTGTACACATAAAATTCCATGTGTAAACACCCCCAAGATTCACTGAGATTACAATCGGATCTCTCAAACAATGTTTTGGAGCTTGTCAAAGACAAATCCCATCCACATTTAAGATAAGTGTAAACAGAATGCATATTCCATGTCTGGATGTACATTGAAACACTCAGGTTGATAGGCAGCAGGGAGAATTCAGGTGTGTTATGCTTCCTGGAGATAAGTGGCCAGATTTTTCACAAATGAACTTGCATATTTGTCATTGTACAGAAAGGAATGAGAGTAATCCTTTGCCCGTGAAACCTGATACAATTACTTCCCACCAATCTTCACTTCTCTATCAAGCCTAAAAATGTCTCTGGAAAGTTGTGGCACCGACCACAGCAGAAATCACAGCAGCTGTAACACACAGCCTTTTTCTGATGCAGAAATAATGTATACTGTGCTTTTTAGGTGGCAATATAAAATCGGATCACATCTGGTCAGGCTGGGGATGTATTTTAATGGCAAATGCAAACAGAGATTAAAGTACATCCAGATATCTTTCAGATAAAACTCTCATAATAATGTCAGGCGTAAATAGGCCTGAGATTATCTGGAGAAGCCTGCAAACAGCAACAAAACCAAACACAAGTCCACTCAAACAATAACAAGCAACAAGTTTTAGTTGTTTTGTCGAAGTGGCTGACAAAGAATGATGCCCATCAGTATTGAGAAATTGTAGGAAGTACACTTTTAACTACGTTCTCAATAGAGATACTGTACTGCCTCACTTATGTACTTTTAGTAAACGTTAAATAAGCTAGTTTTGCCATTCACCCACATCTTTCCTCAGGGGAATAATATATTGCAGACATTCCTGTAAAACCACAGAATGAAATACAGACCAGACCAGTCCATCACCACAGACACAAACATTCTCTGACAAAGTATAGCCTGTCATCTACAGTTTCTTCCATGTGATTTTATATAAAGTGCAAATGTGAAAAAGGTAAATTCTGTTGTATCTCACACTCTGAAAAAGTTTATTTGGAGAACCAAGAGTGGCTTTTTATAGAACCTCCAAATAAAGTAAAGGTTTTACATGTTTGAAAGGAGAACTGTACACCCAAGCCAAGAACCACTCAGAAATATGGGGCCATGTTTATAAAACATGCTTGAATCTATTTTCACATTCGTTATTATGTTTTCTTCAAGAACCATTAACAATTCCATTTACAGTTTCCATTTCACAGTTATCTTACTATTTAAATTTGTCATTCCACTCTTACTGCAATGAATCAGTTGTATTGTTTACAAACCAAAAACTGCATTCATGAAAGGAGAAAACTGCATTTGTATTTTACTATATATATATATATATATATATATATATATATATATATATATATATATATATATATATGTGTATGTGTGTGTGTGTGTGTGTGTTTTTTTACCTTTTCATGCTGTCATGTTCAAGTTCATGTCATGAAAACAATGTTACTAAAAAAATAGTCTAATGAGTCTATTTTGTTTACTCAAACACTACCACAAGGTACTGCCAGGGCCGTCACTAGACGTGAATGATTAGGGGGTTAAGCTTTAACCAAGGGGGTCAGGGGTAATTGCCACATAGCAGCAAATTTCTTTGATGATTAAGCAAAGCCACAAGGAACTACTACCTTTATTAAACAAAAAATGTAGAATATACATCTACAGGTAGAAAAACACAAAAGAGTGTAAAAGACAGTCTCATTCTCATTATATTATCAGATGTCCAGTGAAAATGTCATTGCTTATTTATGTCTTACACTCTAATTAATGTTAATCTATATGAAAAGATCTAATGTGATTTTAATGTATAAATCACAAGTCATTTAAAAATGACTAAAACAGGTCTAACGACATCCATGTGCACTGCTAATGTAATAAAAAAAAAAAAAAAAAAAAAAAAAAAAAAAAAACTTATATTAACTTTAAAAATATTTTGAAAAATTGCAGTGATTTACATTGAATGTTTGACAGATCTGCTGATGAATAGCCTACTATAATGTGATGAGTAGGTCGGTTTGATCATGAAGTCAGTTTTAGTGAACAAGTGAATTTTTAGGGTGCACCCATCCTATTTTATTTTGTTTTACAGTATATAGAGCACCATTCAGTATCTTTCAGATCCTAGCTGAATGCAAACATATCCTCACACTAAAGTTCCAACATCTAGTCTAAAGTAACTAACTGTTGCAAAGGTGGGAAGGGAGACTACTGTATATTCACAGCCTTAAATTCAAAAGAAATCATGGACAAACTGTTGTCCAAAAATATTTAGCATTATTGTGTAGTTTATTCAGAATGAAAATACAGTAAACCCTGGCAGGTGCTCAGCAGGCGGTGCTGTTAGTGAGTAATATGTGTTGTTGAATCCTGCAGAAGTATGTGGGTTCCTCTGAGAGAGAGAGAGAGACTAAATAGAGACAAAAAAAAAAAAAAAAACAGCCACATGGAAAACACAACACTTACTTGTGTTTACAAGCGAAGTGTAGTTCCAGAAATCCAACCCAGTTTAAAATAACAAACAAAACATCTTCTGTATGTGTCCTAATTACAACCAGAGAACAACACATACAAAAGTTTGTTTGTAGGATAATAAAATAGGTAATAAAATAATCAGAACAAAATGATGTGTAAGTCATTTCTACCCCATTAAGTATTTAATTGAATGTAGTACAAACACTGCATAACGTGGTAACTAAGAAACATTTTTTATTGTTTCTTGCAAAATAAATGCCAATTTTAAATGTGATTCCAGCAACACATTCCAAAAGTTGGAACAGAGTTATCTTTAGCAATGTTTTACAGTACTTTTTTTTTAGCAACACTGTAAACAATTGGAAACTGGGGAGACCAATTGCTGTAGGTCTGGAAGTGAAATGTTTTCTCATGTGCTTTACTACACCCTACACCATCACAGATATAGGCTTTTCAACTGTGTGCTTTTAAAAAAAGGTGGACTGTCCCTTATACTCAGAAGAGTCAATGATTTCCAAATAAAATTTTCAAATTTTAATTCTGGTGACTACAGGACATTTTTCCACTCTGCCTCAGTCGATCTTTAATAAGCTCAGGTCCAGTAAAGGCAACAGCATTTCTGGGTCTTGTTAGGATTTGTTTTATCCTTCTCATGATTGAGTTTTCAGTGAGGAGTTTGGTGTGTTCTCCCCATGTCCACGTGGGTTTCCTCCCATGGTCCAAAAACCTACAGTTTCCTCCCATGGTCAAAAAACACATATTGGTAGGTGGATTGGCGACTCAAAAGTGTCTGTAGGTGTGAGTGTGTTTGCCCTGTTAAGGACTGGTGCCCCCTCCAGGGTGTGTCTCTGCTCTCACTGATTCCGGTTAGGCTCTTGACCCTCTGCGAACCCTGAACTGGATAAGCGGTTACAGACAATGAATGAATGAATGATTGAATGATTGAGTTTATATGATTGAGCCCATGCAGTGATTTCCATTACAGATTCATGTCAATTTATCAGTTGATGTTAACCAATTTTTGGCTTTGCCCCTTGCAAGCAGAGATTTATCCAAGAGTCTCTGAATCTCTTATTAATATTGAAATCTTATTAATTCATTCATTTGCCATTTTAAGTTGAGAAAATATGATTCTTGAATTTGTCATGCAGTCCTTCACAGAAAGGTAAACCCCACCCCATTTTTATTTCTGAAAGGTTCAGCAACTTTGGGATGGTCTTTTTATACCCCATAATATTATTGACCTACTGCTAAATACCTGTATTATTTCAGTCTCAAAATGGACAAAAAGAATTAAAAAATAAATAAATAAATAAAAATAATATTTCACAATTTAAACATGACATACTTTGTATTATTTTCAACGACATATATTTTTTAATGATTTGCTCATCACTTCTGCTTTATTTACATTGTGAACAGATATACTGTCCCTGACTTTACATCTACAAGGTGGACCAATGAGGTAGGTGTGTCTAACAGAGAGACAAGTGGGTGGGCATTGTTTAAAAATTCCAGCAGTATTGCTGTCTCTGATCCACTCATACCAGCACAACACACATCGTACACATCACCACGACATCAAGGATACACCACCCAAATCATTTCAGTGATTTTCAATCAGTTTTCTTTGTACTATTTTCAATATAGGCTTTTAAATTATTTGCACTTCATTGCATTTGTTTTTAATTTCCATTTTGCACAGTGTCACAACATTTTCAACTTTTTTGAAAATGGTCTTTGTAAATAAAATGAACTGCACCTCAATATATTGTGATTTTATATGACTTCTTGTAGTGTGATATAATGATTTAGCCTTGTACTGCAAAGTAAGTATCTGCTGTACAATACAGTTTAAATGTAAGCGATGCTAGTCAAATGGTCATTATGGCAGTAAGTTGTTGATTTTTCAGGAGACTTTCTTCTGAGAACATTACTCTCCTGAGCTCAGTGAATTCTAGCATAGTACCGTGATAGGATGCCAAGTGTAAAGTCGGGGGATTAAGGTGTGAGGTTGTTTTCAGGAGTTGGGCTTGGCCCTTTAGTTCCAGAGAAAGGAACTCTTCATGCTTCGGCATACCAAGAGATTTTGGATAATTTCATGCTCTCAACATTGTGGGAACAGTTTGGGGATGGCCCGTTCCTGTTCCAACATGATTGTGCACCAGTGTATAAGGCAAGGTTCATAAAGACATGAATGAACGAGTTTGGTGCAAACAAAATTGACAGGCCTGCACAGAGTCCTGACTTCAACTTAATATTACACCTTTGGGATGAGGCCTTCTCATCCAACATCAGTATCTGACCTCACAAATGCGCTTCTGGGAGAAAGGTCAAAAACAACACATTTCTAAACCTTGTGGAAAGCCTACCCAGAAGAACTGAAACAGTAATAGCTGCAAAGGGTGGGCTGACATCACATTAAACACTATGAATTAAAAATGGGATGTCACTCAAGTTCGAAAGTGTGCAAACGCAGACAAGTAAATATGTTTGGCAATATAGAGTAAGTCCCTTGCAAAAGGAAGTAGTAGTTGAAAGGAAAATAATGACAAAGCAGGAGTCTCCCAAGATTGAACTTTGCAGAGAGAGAATGCCATACATAAAAACCATGCAAGAACTGGCCGCAAACACACACACACACACAAAAATCAAGCTCTAATCTCAATTCAGATGTGAAAAACCCCCCACAAATGTTTCTATCTGAAAAGACAACTCAAGTCTGAATGTTCTGTCAAAAAGCTCACACTGAGAAAAGGAAAAAGCATAGAAAAGAAAAATATTTTTAAATCAAACAAAGAAGCTGCTGTTGTACTCCAGACAATGGACTGACTGACCCAAAGCCCCCAAGGACTTCAACATATCTAAATATGCTTAGGATTAGTTACATCTTGAGAATTAAATAAGCATCCAACATCAATGAGAAAACTTACAAGATGGACACAACATTGAAAAAAAATATTCTCATAGACTACTGATTCATTATTTATTAATTATTTTGCTTATTAATGTTCTTAATGCTGTAAAATGAATACTATGTACTTAATGGTATTATTGATTAGAAACTGTGGTAAACTCATTCATTCATTATCTGTAACCGCTTATCCAATTCAGGGTCGTGGTGGGTCCAGAGCCTACCTGGAATCATTGGGCGTAAGGCGGGAATACACCCTGGAGGGGGCGCCATTCCTTCACAGGGCAACACAGACACACACACATTCACTCACACCTACGGACACTTTTGAGTCGCCAATCCACCTACTAACGTGTGTTTTTGGACTGTGGGAGGAAACCGGAGCACCCGGAGGAAACCCACGCAGACACGGGGAGAACACACCAACTCCTCACAGACATTCACCCGGAGTGGGAATCGAACCCACAGACTGCGACACTACCTGCTGCGCCACCGTGAAACTGTGGTAAATTCAAGTTAGTCAAATTCTGTGGTAAATTCAAGTTAGTCAAATTCTCCAGAGTATGACTCCAGAAAACAAGGAGACATGAGTAACAAAATAGACGTCACCGTAGTTTAACCATAGTAACAGCATTAAAAAGTTTAGGAATAATGAGCGTGTGATGATGTATGGTGACCTACATCTAGCCCATTATTTAGGCATTGAAATGTTTAAACAGAATGTTATTTTATATTATGATGTTTTGCTCACTAAGATGGCTTGCGCCCTGACAAAAGGCCCAAATGTCACACACACACACACACACACACACACACACATATATATCAATTTCTATATAATCATTAAAAAAATAGTCAATAAAGTAATATATATATATATATATATAATACAGTACATGTAATATAATATATAATACAGTATATATAACATTATATAAATACAGTATATATGTAATTTGTATGAAATATATCCTGCCACGTACACGCTGACTAATTCGAACAGACATTGCACAGGATTAAGTTGTATTAAATGCAATAGATTTTTGTGATCATGTTTGTGAAAGCATGGGAAAGGTTCTGTATTTTTTTCCTTTAGTTGTCTCTCTAACCCCAAAGGAGTACTACAAATATTTAAACGGTGTACTAAAGTGTCTTCTGCTAAAACAACATTCCACTTTGGGCAAGAATGAACAGGCATAACATGATAGTTATATTTGCTTCCTAATAAAAGTCTTTTTGCACATAGGTACTTGCAGTTGTAGTGTTTATTTTGCTCCAACACACTTAAGCCTAAAAAAAGCAGCATTTCTTTATTATGAATTAATTGTGGTTTATATGTTGGCAATGTTTAGTGAGACTTTTTTAATAATAGTACTAACTGAGTTAGTCCTGAACAAAGCTGTGTACATTTTATAGACTCACCATTCCCCTCTACCACTGGCTTCCAGTAGGAAGACCTGAAGTCAACCCAGACAACATTTCATACTTCCCAGTTTAAAAGTTATATAGATATTCAGGAATAACTGATTTTTTTTTTGATGCAGGAGAATTACATTGAGGGTAATGTACGCTGCCATATATACTATATGAACATATGTGTGTAGACACCCCTCATTTAAACTCAATCAATATTTTAAACACAGACATATAAATGTACACAAACAGTATGTACAGTCACCAAAGGAAAGCATAAAAAGAAATAGGACTCCCTGGTAAACATTCCACAAGCTGATGGTCAGTACCAATTGTCAGTTAGAGCAGTATAAAGCTCTTGAAAAGTGTAGTGCAGTGTTCTCTAATGTCAATATGCTCAATACCAAATGTTAGAGGAATTAAACAATAAAAAAAAATAAAAGCAATGGTTTGTGTAGAAATTGACCTGCATTCTTTGGAATGAGAGAGGACCATCTAATACCCTTGGGATGAGTTTCTGTGGTGTTTGTGAACCAGAATTAATCAATCATCAGTACCTGACCTTAAAAATGCTCTCATGACTGAATGCAATCAAATCCTTTCCAGAAGAAGCTGCTATTACCTATTTATATCCTTGTGATATATATGATTCTGGGGAACAACAGCAAAACAAATCCACCCCTCGCTAAACATGCTCTTTTAGAAGATTCCAAATGCTTCGAGATGCAGTTTCTCTCCCCTCTCCTTTACAATGCATGTGGTTCATTCTCCCCTGTTCTTCCCCATCCCATTTCCTGTACATGAACACAAACACCCACTGTTGCTGACTGGCTGGAGCAGCATTTTGATGCTCAGTCCAAGCAAAATTTGTTTCACATTTACAGAGCAAGAGCTGAATAAAAACCCCAGACCTCTGTCCAGAGTGCAAAAGAGCCAGAAGATCTAGCAAACACAGAGGAAACATTTGCTGAATTTTACACAGTGTAATGGATTGAAACTATAGACTGCAACTTTAATATTCAAAGAAATATTGGATAACAAGTGTCAGCATACAAATAGTGAGAGATTAATTTTCACTGACAAACACACTGGAAAAGGCTGTGCACCAAAGGGTTGTTGGGTCAGAGAGAAGGGGAAATGAGAGAATTACACAAACTGAGAATGACACCTGTCTATATATATATCATCATGGAATTTGAAATGTGTGTAAAGACAGAAAGCTAGTCTAATCATTTCTGTTCTCCTAAGCAGATGTGTCTAATTTTAGTATTGACTCCAGATATGGCATGCACTTGGCACTGTGGCTTTTCTTTAGAACTACCAAGCCCTAGGCCTAAGGAGACAGCTGGAACATTTCTGTGAGCATTTAAAGGCATGCAGGTATAAGAAAGTTACACCACTCCAACCAATGCAGAGAACACAGTTCAACGCTAGGGGATTTTATGCACTTCTAGATGACATATGGCATTGAGCACTGACCTTAAGTGTATGGGAAACAGTTTTCAATAAGGGTACATTAATTCACCATACTTAAGACAGTAAAAATAAATAGTATTGTAATGTCATAATTAACTATTAAATCATGATATGGAACAAAAGTAAATATCATTACCTAGCATCCTTTTAGGATTTTATAAGATACTAATATAAAGTTCCTTCTTGGATCACCACCTTAACGTGGTGGAGGGGTTTGCGTGCCTGCGTGAGCCTAGGAGCTATGTTGTCGGGGGCAATAGCCCCTGGTAGGGTCTCCCAAGGCAAATTGGTCCTAGGTGATGGGCCAGACAAAGAGTGATCCATAAAGACACGAATGAAAAAGTTAATAACGAGGACACAGCCTCCCTTGCCCGGAGCAGGGTTACCGGGGCCTCACCCTGGAGCCAGGCCTGGAGGAGGGGCTCCTTGGCGAGCGCCTGGTGGCCGGACTTTCAGCTATGGAGTCCGGCCGGGCTTAGCCCGAAGGAGATACATGGGTCCACTCTCCCATGGGCCCACCACCTGTGGGAGAGGTAGTAATCCGGGTCTGGTGCATTGTGGATCGGGTGGTGGTCGGGGTTGGGGGCCCTGGCGTTCCGATCCTCGGTTACTGAAACTGGCTTTTGGAACATGGAACGTAACCTCTCTGGTGGGAAAAGAGCCTGAGCTGGTGCGCAAGGTTGAGAGGTACCGACTAGATATAGTTGGGCTCACCTCGACACACATTATGGGCTCTGGAACCAATCTCCTCGAGAGGGGCTGGATGCTCTTTCACTCTGGAGTTGCCCAGGCTCGTCTATCACTGGGGCTGAAGTGGCCAAGGTGGTAGGGAAACTCCTTGGAGGTAGGGCCCCGGGGGTGGATGAGGTTCACCCCGGGTTCCTCAAGGCTCTGGATGTTGTGGGGCTGTCCTGGTTGACACGTCTTTGCAACATCGCGTGGACATCGGGGGCAGTGCCTCTGGACTGGCAGACTGGGGTGGTGGTTCCCCTTTTTAAAAAGGGGGATCGGAGGGTGTGTTCCAACTATAGGGGGATCACACTCCTCAGCCTCCCCTGTAAGGTCTATGCAGGGGTACTGGAGAAGAGAGTCCGACCGATAGTTGAACCTCGGATCCAGGAGGAACAATGCGGATTCCGCCCCGGTCGTGGAACACAGGACCAGCTCTTTACCCTCGCTAGGATCCTGGAGGGTGCATGGGAGTTTGCTCAACCAGTCTACATGTGTTTTGTGGATCTGGAGAAGGCATTCGACCGTGTCCCTCGGGGTATTCTGTGGGGGGTGCTCAGGGAGTATGGGGTACTGGGCTCTTTGTTACGAGCTATCCAGTCCCTGTACAAACAGAGCAGGAGTCTGGTTCGTATGGCTGGCAGTAAGTCCGACTGGTTTCCAGTCGGAGTTGGACTCCGTCAGGGCTGCCCGTTGTCACCGGTTCTGTTCACAATTTTTATGGACAGAATGGTGTCCGGTTTGGTGGTCTCAGGATCCCATGTCTGCTTTTTGCAGATGATGTGGTCTTGTTGGCTTCATCGAGCCGGGACCTCCAGCTCTTGCTGGACCAGTTTGCAGCCGAGTGTGAAGCGGTAGGGATGAGGATCAGTACCTCCAAGTCTGAGTCCATGGTACTCAGTCGGAAAAGGGTGGAGTGCTCTCTCCAGGTTGGAAGTGAGATCCTGCCTCAAGTGGAGGAGTTTAAATACCTCGGGGTCTTGTTCACGAGTGAGGGAAAGATGGAGCATGAGATTGACAGGCGGATCGGTGCAGCGTCAGCAGTAATGCGGGCTCTGTACCGGTCCGTTGTGGTGAAGAAAGAGCTGAGCAGAAAAGCAAAGCTCTCGATTTACCGTTCAATCTACGTCCCAACCCTCACCTATGGTCACGAGCTTTGGGTAGTGACCGAAAGAACAAGATCGCGGATACAAGCGGCTGAAATTATTTTTCTCCGCAGGATGTCTGGACTCTCCCTTAGAGACAGGGTTAGGAGCTCGGACATCCGGGAGAGACTCGGAGTGGAGCCGCTGCTCCTCCACATCGGAGAGGAGCCAGTTGAGGTGGTTCGGGCATCTGGTTTGGATGCCTCCTGGACACCTTCCTGGAGAGGTGTTCCGGGCATGTCCAACGGGGAGGAGGCCCCGGGGCAGACCAAGAACACGCTGGAGAGACTATATGTCTCGACTGGCCTGGGAACGCCTCGGTATACCCCCAGAGGAGCTGGCGTCGGTGGCTGAGGAGAGGGAGGTCTGGGTTTCTTTGCTCCGACTGCTTCCCCTGCGACCCGGACTTGGATAAGCGGTGGATAATGGATGGATGGATGGATAATATAAAGCTAGTTCTCATTTCTATCATTAATTAATGATAAATTAAGTCTTTATTTAATCATTAAGTAATGCTTAATACTCTCTTAAAGGGAATGTTTAAAACGGTAAGAAAACAGAAGCTCTGCACCTTTTAAGGTGGAATGATATGTGTTAGGGGATAAAAAAACGAATGTTGTTTGTATGTGGCTGCAGTCTCTAAGTCTGTAAGTTTTTATTCACTGTCTGAATTACTACAGTAACCCATTTGTAACCAGATTTGTTTAGTTTTTTAGCACTTTTTGATAAAGCAGTTGGCCATCTATTGAATTTGGAGACATTTCCACCTTATGTAATTAGAAACAGCAAAAATCTGTCAATATTACACAACTACGGAGCAGGAATAAGCAATATCCTCATCTTGGTTCATGCTCCTCAAAGTGTGGAATGCTTGCCGTTGTTTTAAAACTTGAGATGCCTTTTCTCTGCCATGAGCAGAGAGATAGAACGAGAGAGCGAGAGAGAGAGAGAGAGAGAGAGACAGAAAGTCTAGCATAATGAACCGATAATTTTTTTACCCATTTACTGACACTGGGGTTTCATAAATACAGACTGGTTTCAAGCAAGCAAACAGACTGGACATCTAGCAAATGGTGAGGAAACATCCTCAGATCTTTTATTAATTAATATTTTTAATGTCACATTTAACTGCTGTTAATTAATGTAACCTTATTGTAAAGTGTTAACCCATTGTGAGTACAGCTTAATAATGAATACAAACCTTTGGACATATAGTGAGTCATATATAGTCCATATATTCAGTTTTGTAAACTACTGATAATATTCTATACCAACCTGCATGCTTTTGAATGTATTATCTGAACCATGAAATCCACCACTGCAGTACTTCACTTCTGAGGGCTGACTGCAGAGAAAGAAGAAACAAAAATACATGAAATTGTTTGATCAAAACGGAAATTCTGAACTAATACAAGTGATAAAAGTTGAAATGAAAACATAAAATACATAACACATGCATACATGAAATTAAATAACATCAACATAGTATTTACAATAGTATGCTACCAAATATCCAATTTCATAATCAACAGTAAACAGACAGCCAAAAAAATTAATTACCCCCATTTCGCCAACATTTAGACATAGAGTTACTTTCAGCTTATATTTTCAGCTGAAAAAGGTGAACATTTTTCTTTAGGTTATTGGCAAAAAGAAGAATTTTTGAATACTGAAGCAAAAATTATTTTTGCAAATACTCTAAAAGCTTTTTACCAAAAAAATATAAATAAATAATACATAATACATAAATAACACCACCCAGAAGCCTTCAAAAGCTTCTGAAATAGACCCTTTAGTTATTAAAAGATGAAAGGTCAATTATTTTATATAGTGTAAAGACTAATACTACAGTTAGTCACATTTTATGGATATGGTCCATAAGAAGCATTTGTGCCAGTTTTGTACATAACAGAGACAAAGATTGTTAGTTTTACATAAATCTGACCCCAAGCACTAACAATACTCACAGGGCTGCTTGCCACTGAGGCTCCATGTAGAGATGAGCTTTCTCTATCCGGACATTGTTGGCAAAGTGGAGTCGTTTGGGAAGATGCTCCTTTAGATAAGGCTTCATTGGCTGATCCGGAACTCTGCACTTAATCATGCACAGCGGAAGGCACAAGGTTGGGAAATAAAGGGTAAAATAACTTTAGGTAATGAAGGAAAACAACTAAGACAATTTCAAATTATTAATTCTATGAGGAGATCCATACCGATAGATTCTTCACTAGCTCTGCATAATTAACTACCAGAAACAAAGAAAGGATGATTAATAACAAATGTACATATTCCATTGTATGTACATATAATAACCAATTCACATACAACAAGAAGGAAACAAGTGTTTTTATTATATATATATATATATATATATATATATATATATATATATATATAATAGGGCGGCACGGTAGCGCAGCAGGACCTGGAGGTTGTGGGTTCAATTCTCACTCCAGGTGACTGTCTGTGAGGAGTTGGTGTGTTCTCCCCGTGTCCGCGTGGGTTTCCTCCGGGTGCTCCGGTTTCCTCCCACAGTCCAAAAACACACGTTGGTAGGTGGATTGGCGACTCAAAAGTGTCTGTAGGTGTGAGTGAATGTGTGACTGTCTGTGAAGGACTGGCGCCCCCTCCAGGGTGTATTCCTGCCTTGCGCCCAATGATTCCAGGTAGGCTCTGGACCCACTGCGACCCTGGACTGGATAAGCGGTTACAGATAATGAATGAATGAATGAATGAATATATATATATATATATATATATATATATATATATATATATATATATATATATATATATATATATTGTACAGTTTGTAATTTTGTCATTCCAAAGTGCACCTATATGAACAGGAATATATTCTGTTTAAAATAACTATATTCAAGTGGAAAATCCATAAAACCACAACTAATTGTACCTGGACAAGTGCAAAATATGTAAATTAAAGATAAGGAACACAACAGAGAAGCAAGAACAACAGTTATATAGAAAATAACATGAAAATACTTTATACATAAACTCATATAATAAAACTCAGAAATACATAGAATGTTTAGTCATTTAATATACATTTGCTATATATGTATTTTGTACCCTGCAGAGAAAATGTGTGAACTATGTGAGTTCCATTAATTAGTTTCCAACTCTTTCTACACAAAGTAAACCTTCAACAGATAGTGGCCCATGTAATGTAAACAAAAATCCATTTTGCTATCAAGTAGAAAATGGGCCCAGGATCAAAAGAGGAAAATCTCTTTGTGGAAGATTCATAGTATAAACAAATGGTATGATAACACAAACAAAAACAACATGGTGATAGAGATGTAAGTAAACTCACATATATCACTCATTACACAGAAAAAAACACAATAAAGGGTATATTGCAGCCAAAGAAAAATAACTAAATTGCTCTAATATCTTGTTGGAATATACAAAATTAGCAAACTTGATGACACATTGACTTGATGACACATATGACTACATTATGGCTTTTACCATTTCAGTGATAATATAACCCTCACCAGAAAACCTTCATCAGAACATCATCTCCATCTTTATAGATTGGCAATAAATCACATCATTTTTGGAGGAAAAAGAGCTTGTGTGGTATGGGGCTTACGTGGAATCATTGTGTGCAAGGCAGGAACACACCTTGGACAGGGTGTCCCGCAGTCATCCAGACACTCACATACTCATACCTATTGACAATTTGAATTAGCCAGTACACTTACTAACAGGTGTTCTTGGAATGTGGAAGGAAACCGGAAACACCCAGATGAAACCCATGCAAGCACTAGGAAAACACTAAACCACAGACTGTGATCTGAGGTGGGAATTGAACACACAACCCCAGGACCCTGGGGCTATGTGGCAGTGACCATACCTGTAGTGCCACAGGGCAGGCCCTTCTCTCATACAGGGAAGGATTTATCAAGTCAAGTCCAAAACACGTTTCCCTTATAAAATGAAAAGGGCTGAGTTTTCCTTTTTTATTCGTTTTAAAAACATAATACATATACATCGTGACCTTGTTTGCATTTGTCCTAAACCAAAATCTAGAAATTCTTCCTTGATAAAATTTGGTGAGCCAGCCAGGAGGTCCAAGACTGAATTCAGAAAAAAGGATATAGAGCTGTTGCTTTCTTAATGGTACTGGGGAATACATGACATCTAAGGAAAGGTACTTATTAGTAGAGCAATATACCTAAAAGTATTAGATGGCAATTTAATCTAATTTATAAAGGAACTGAATCTAGTAAGAAGATGTAATCAATCGCCAAATAGAAAATTACCTTTAACATACACTCATAATGAGCAGATTGGTTCCTATAGAAGAGGGACTTCCCTTTTTCCTAACTTGAGTTTAGTTCCTAAATTTAGTTTAGTTTAGAAATTTGTTCATTTTCTTGAGCCATTGTGGAACTGAAAGCACTTAAGAGGAATAAAATTTAAACACAACCCTGCAAAAAATCTAATTACTTTCCATAGATATTAGAATACTGGAATTTCCAGATTTTCTAACAATGTACTAATGTCTGAATGCCTTAATTTTATTTTTGAAACTTAAAACTTCATATTAATTAATAACAAATAATTTTTTAAAACACAGCTCCATTTGCACTTACAAATATATTATTTTTCTTTGCCTTGTTTCATATGTGTTAATTATATACAGATGAATGGGTACCACTTCAAAATAAGACTACACTTTTAAAGGTTTATAAATGATTTACAATCTGTTTTAATTGTTATTAATTAGGTTGGAAATACCTTAAAATGTATTAATAATCAGTTATATCACAGAGATAGAAAGGTCACCATTGACCTGCTATTTGCCAAATAGTGAACCCACATCCATCTACACTGTTAAACCTCAGATCTTGCCGGAAACTGACTTATTTTGTTCTCTCCATCAGTTTACATTTACCGTCAGCTTCAGCACATATTTGTTAATATGTTTAATCTAAACTATGTCTTTTTAGACATTAATGATACTGTGCTTTATCTTAATATATGAAATGACTGGACTCACATTCTCATGACACTGTAGCCCTTTCTATCTCTGTGTAAACAATTATTATTAATCACAATTAAAGCCCCTGGGAACTCATTTGGAATTTGGGTTTTTTTCTTTGTATAATGCTAAACTTGGGTGTTATGTGAAATATTCAGTTTAAATAAAATCACAGAACAGAATTAGGATAAATCTCTCCTCAAAATGACCAGTAATGCTCCCGCTACTCTCTTGGGTGTAGAATGGGCAGTCCTAAAAGTGGGTAATGCTTATGTCAGTTTTACCCTGACCAAACACAAGGCTACCATAGCCATGCCTCTTCTCTCTGGTGAGCTAAAGCTTAGGAGTCATTTTAATGAGTGAAGCTATAGGTCCTAACAGCTTAGAATCAGTTGAATGTCCATTGAGTTTATAGCACATAGACTAAGAGTAGACTAAGAGTAGTCCACCCATGGAGATATCAAAACTGGAATACTATGATTACTAAACAGTAAGATCAGCTAGGTGTGTATTTAAGTGTGTCGTTTTTAATTGACATTGTAAGACATAAGCAGAGCAAACATGAATGGATTAAGTCTGAGTACAGCAGAGATAGCCACAACACTCAGTCTGCGTGTATAACACAGTAGCAGCTGAGAGAGTGGCCACATTGTACGGGTGTGTATAACAGAGTACCAGTGGGGATAACAGCCACACTGGGCTGGCAGTACAGCAGAGTAGCAGCCAAGGAAAGCGCCAATTTGGAAGCACTCTAAAAGGTATCCTGTTTGTACAATTATGTTAAAAAATAATCACACGAAACCACAAACAACAGACAAAAATATGTCTGGTTCATACATGTACAATTGTATAATGCCAATTTTACCTGCCTGTGCCATTTTATTGTGTATCTTGTGTAAAATTACAACCACATTTCTGAGTAAGTACCCAGAAAAAAACACGACTGCTCTTTCTCGCTGTGTGTTGCCATGATAATGTATACAGCATTCTGTTCACCATTGATAAGAGAGCTGTGAGTCACACGGTCATTAGTTTATTGGACCATGCCCACAACATTCTCAGAGAGCTCTGAAGAGCATATTTTGGTCATTTTTATAGGGAAAGATTCATCATATTTCTTTTTGTGTTTTTTATTTAAACATTCCTGAATATTTCACATATTACACAAGTTTAGCATAATACACACAAAAAAATCTAAATTTCAAAATGAGTTTCCAGGAGCTCTAAAGTGTTTACATTAATTAATAATCTTGAAATAAACAGACTTTTAAACATTTTATAAATATCTATAAGTGTAGTTTTATTTTAAATTTATACCAATGAAGGCACTGTGTTTGAATACTTATTTCCCTTAGGGTACAGAAGGTACTTACAGGTGAAGAAGTTTTCAGGAAGCTGTTTTGGCCGGATACGTGCAGCAGGGCCCTGAATGACTATAAAGTCATCAGTGTTGTCCTGATAAGATGAGATATAAACAGCCTTTTTACACGAGGCTTCCTCCATTCCTGATTTCCAGATACAAAAGGACAATTTAAAGATCTGACACCTGCTGATGTGATTAGTACTTCCCTAAACATGTCATGCTTAAGAGCTAGGAGGGTGAAGACAAGCACATGCTCTGAGACATATGAAGCCCACCATCCCATCAATTCATGGGTTGCAGCTGATGTCAGAGTACAAAGTAGCCATCATATTGGGGACCCACATATTATTCAAACACACAAATAAAAACTGTGATATTTCAAATTTTTTATAGATTCTGTCTATAAAGTTTGTAGTCCTAGAGCAAATACTTTGAATTTCATGAAACATAAAATTAACAAAGAATTACCATGATCTGAGAGAAGGATCAAGTTTACACATTTGTGGAGTTTTCTCTGCTTCAGACCATCCATTATCATATTTACAATCTTGTCAACTCTCAGCAGAGCCTCAATCACCTGCAGCAAAATTACATAAAAATATTTTGGTAAAATTTAAATATAGAGCAGAGTTCATAAAGAATACATGGAAAAATACATGGTGACACTGAATTTTCTGACACTAGGTTGTGTTCAATAACATATTAGAAATTTCTTAGCATTTGCAAAGTATTTCAGTGCTTTTTGTGTGATAATATGAGATGCAAGTGTACCTGGCTGCTCATAGGTCCATGCCTATGCCCAGAACTATCAGGTTCTTCCAAGTATAAGGTGAAAAAGTCTGGCCTAAAATATTAGACAATACATGTTAAGTAACATTAAGGTTTCGTATCAATGTAATTATTTTTCATTAATAGTAGGGAACAACATACACTCAGTCTGTATACTACTTTTTTAATATACATGATACACCATATGTGGGCACAAGCTAATAGGGTTAAATTAACAGCTAAATTAACTAATTAAGGAGGGCTGACATTTGACTTTCAGGGACAGGGCCTGTAGGGCGTTTAGATTTATATATTCAAGTACTCTTGCTGCAAAAGTCATACATAATCCACACACAAAAGATGATTACCTGTCTCCTTGAGGCAAACTCAACCACTGGAAAATGGTGCTTACCCTCATCTCAAATGGAATTGCTCTAAGTTGACAGCAGAAAACAGTAGAACCAATGAGAGGACTGTTCCGGCTAAATGTATAAAAATGTATACATTTATTTTGTTTACTTTTGCCTTAAACACTCACCTATTATATTTTTTATAGAAATTTGGATATTTCCCTTTAATAAATACATCTGATCCTGGCCAGAAAAAGGTTGCAGTCTTTAATTTGTTCTTCATGGCTGTGACCCAGACCTAAAGAAGTCACAAACTATTACACAGGTCCTCTGTAATAGTTATTTGGAGTAAAACATTTAAAATACACTATACTAAACCATGCATAGCATTTGAAACAAGCCAGAATACATCCGTGCAAAATATAAATTTAAAAGCCTGTAAAAAATGTACTCTTTAAACATTATGTGTTGTATGCAAAGATTTACGCACTTCTGTTCAAATGGCTTTTGGTAGCTTTTTAAAGTAAAAATGAGTTACTATTTGTAGCTGTAACACATTTATTTACAATGCTTCCAAGATACAGGACTAGCTGCCCCCATGAGGGATCCTCTAAATGGAATATAAATTGATTCATTCAAGGTCAGTAAAACAATTAGTTTTTTTTTCATGTGAATTGAACTTTATTTTATATTTTTACTTTTTCATAAATATTGTTTACTACTTTGGGTGGCAAAAAGGACTTATTGCTACTTTAAGCAAGATCTGGCTGGATCACTATTAGAGGCATGAAGAGTGTAATTTAAGGGACCTCCACCTTCATCATGAAGCCACAGTATGTCGACACAACATCAGTCTGTTACCCACAGAGCCTGTCATTTGCAGAGGCAAAGTCCTGGTTATTTTGAGAACTACCTCATGTGGGGGTGGTGATGACTGCACCCTCTCTGATATTAAACTGCATCATTACTGAAGACACGGACATTGCACAAGTTGTGGAGAGCTAAGCTAATTACAGTGCACAGACTCACTATCAGAGTACAGTAATTAGGGTTTCCACTTGGCTTTCCTCTTTCTTTTAACTCATAAGATACTGCAGCAAGTTACTTATGCCAGCATACTGAGCCATAATGTTGTACTAGAGCATATTATTGTACAACATTTTTAAAGTCAGATTTGTGCAAAATATGGGCTCCTACGTAATGTGACATGATGTTGTTTCACTAACTGAAAACCCATATAATATTTTAAATCTTTGATCCAGATTCCAGGCTGGGATTTTACAATGACCAGCTGATATGACATTATGTGCAGCTACAGTGTTATTTCTGCCTACATTTCCGTTTAATATCCCAGCCTGGAACCAGGATCCAAGGTCTGAATTTGAAGACCTTTGCTCTAAAGACAATACATCTTTGCACAATTTAAGACTCATAATACACAATTACTGTATGCTTGTATGAATATACTAGAAAGAACACAAAGTTAATCTAATTGCTGTGGAGGAATATAAACAGAAACTGCATAAAATACTCAATAAATGCCATATTTAAGTTGGTTCCGGCTAGAGGCTGTATAAACTTATCACATTTCACTACAAAAATTAACAATATGAATTGAGTGATGAAAATGGTTATGACATTGAGTGATGACAGTGGTTAGTGTGGCCTTCCATCCATATATCCCCATCACTAGCTAATGTAAATATCTGGACAGTTATAATTTTACTCAAAGTGTGTTAAGCCGTCCAGTGGTGCTACATACGTTGTGAAGTTTTGGTTCAGTGAAAGCATGTGCTAATTTAGATCTTCCAGTTTGGTAGGATCATGTGACTGAGAGGGAGGGATGGTGGGCAATTATCAGTAACAATTTGCATTGAGCAGGTTCACTCAGCAGGTAAAAGTGGCCCAAATCCGATCTGTTTTTTCATATGTGACACAGATGTGTTGTTTGTCTGGCTGTGTGAACAGCATAAAATTGCATTCATTCTATCTTTTTGAAATCAGATTTGGGCTACGTTGTTGTAGCCTACATTTTTATGTGGTACTGAAATCTGATTCATATCTGATCCGTGGCAGTGCAACTCGGAATTCATGTAACTTTTACATCAATTTGTACATAAGGAATGATCTGTAGTCTGATCAAATGTCTTTGATCCAAAAAGTCATCTGTGATGTGTTGAGGGAGAATGAAACGTAGTTTCTCCAGAACACTGTGCTAACATTAGTTCTATCTGAAAACACAGCTGTTCCCAGTTTTTCAGCATTGACCTGCTGCTCTCAGAGCGGCTACAAAAGAAACCCCTGTAGGAGGGACTGTGACTCCATTGGCTGAACTCTTTGAAATATCAGGACATTTTGAATCAGAAACTGGTGGCCTCTGCCTGAAAGCTGAAGATGGGGTCGCCACTGGGCCTTTCGGCAAGATAATGACCCTAAACATGTGGCCAAATCTACTCAAAAATAGTTCACAAGGCACAAAATCACGCTCTCTCATGGCCATCTCAATACCCAGACCTCAACTCAACAGAAAACCTGTGGGGTGAGTTGAAAAGGAGAGTGCATAGGAGAAGACCCAGGACACTGGACAATCGTCCAGATTATAGTCCAGATTTAGACAGGTTGTAACAAATTACCCTAAACAATATTGATAGAATGTTTGCCTCAAAAAATATGAGGGTATGATACCACATGGGACTGCATAAATGCTACAGTGTTAAATAAATTTTTAGTTCAACTCTCTTTTACCTGGCTTCCCCTATTTATACCCCTAGACATGTTAACCTCCCTCCTGCACCCTAGAGGATAGGAGGAGGTATACCACAGTTAGTGACCAGGTTGGTTACATACCCCTACCCACCCGGCCTGACCATAGTACTGCTTGAGGTGTTCTATATGGACGGTGTCGACCTGTTTGGGATTATTAAGGTAAGTTACCTGGTAGGTTACTGGATTGAGTTATTTTACGATTTTGGCTGGACCTTTCCATTTTTCCGCTAGTTTAGCTGAAAACCCAGAACTGGCTCGAGATAAAGGATGGGACCTCACCCAGACCAGATCATCCTCACTGAACTCCTCTTTCTTACGGCGATAGTTGTAGTATTTGGCCTGTTTATTCTCAGCTCTTTCCATGTTCGCTCGAACTTGCTGAAACAGTTTTTGTTGCCTTTGGATGACTTTATAGGCAGCCTGTTCAGGGTCAGGTGGCTGGCTCAAAAGTCTTTGCAATGGTCCCTTGAGCTTCCTCCCTAATGCCACCTCAGCTGGAGTGAACCCAGTGCTCTCCTGCCATGCAGTATTAATAGCAAACCGAAACTCAGGGAGCCACTGGTCCCATCGTCGGTGCTTATCCTGTACGAAGGATGCGAGCATGGTTTTTAGGGTTCTATTGACTCACTCAGTCAGGTTGGTTAGGGGGTGATAGGATGTGGTGAGTTTCTGCACTATGCCCCATTGCTGACAGGTGGTATGGTGCAGGTGGGAGGTGAATTGAGCTCCTCGATCGAACACCAGATAGGCAGGTGTACCCCACCGGGTGAAGATCTCATCACTCAAGATTCGGGAGATTTGGGGTGTCTTAGCAACTCGGATAGGGAACAAATCAACCCATTTGCTACAGTAGTCCACCACAACCAAGAGGTGTTCATTCTGCCGTAGGCTTTTGGGTAGAGGGCCCATGAGATCTACACCCAATGTATATCGACGACAGGAGTGGACTGTAACAATCTGCTAAGCTTGGAGATGTGTGGTTGGTACTTTTGGCAAATCTCGCAACCACGACAATACGCCCATACCTCCTTCCGAATGGAAGGCCAATATGCTACCTCCAATAGTCGTAGAAGTGTCTTTAGTTGCCCCAAATGTCCACCCAATGGGTTGTCATGGGCATATTGAAGAAAAGCCCTCCGGAACTTGTTTGGGACCACCACTTGCCAGGTTTGACCCTGATGTCGCTTGGGCACCTCCCTGAATAAAACACCATTCTTAAAAACAAAACGAATCCGGTCTTGCCTCCCCTGTGGGTTTTTTTGCCTCGTCTCGTAGTGGCTGGAGAGAATCATCCGTTTCATGTTCCCTAGTGAGGCCTGTCCAATCTACTGGCAAGTCTTCCACCACCACTCCAGCTACCTGGTAAGTGGCTACCATCCCCTCCACCTGACCAGTGTGGATGCGAGAGAGGGTATCTGTTACCATGTTGCACCTTCCTTTTCGGTAGCAGACAGTAAAGTCAAAACCTTGCAGACGTATGGCCCACCAGTTCAATCTTGATGGTGGTTTAGGGTGGTTAAAAACCCAAGTGAGTGCGGCTCGGTCGGTGATCACTTGGAAGTGTCGTCCCTCTAGGTACACCCTCCATTTTTCAATTTTCAATGGCCCACACCACTGCCAGGCATTCCTTCTCTGCAGTGGAGTAATGTCTTTCAGCCCCTCGCAGGAGTCTTGAGGCATAAGCAATGACATGCTCTTGCTCCTCTATGTCTTGGGAGAGTACAGAACCAAGTCCCTCCTCACTTGCATCTGTCTGAATTTGGAAGGATTTACTGAAGTCTGGGGAGATCAGGACTGGGGCAGTGATGAAGGTTTGCCTGATGTCCTCAAAAGCTCTTGAGCATTCCTCCGTCCATATCCAGGTGGCATTCTTCTTCTTCAGGGCATTGAGGACGGCCGCTCTTTCAGTGAAGCATGGAATGAACCAGTGGTACCACCCTGCCATCCCCAAAAACCTCTGCACCTCTTTGACAGATTGAGGTAGGGGAAAATCCTTCACTGCCTCCACCTTGCTGGGTTCTTTACTTAGGCCCTCCTTAGAGACCACATGACCAAGAAAAGTGAGGGAGGTTTGCAGGAGGTTGCACTTCAGGTTTAATGTCAGTCCTGCTTGATGGAGACGCTCCAACACTTCTCGGAGATGATGAAAATGTTGCTAGGCCAAAGAGGAATAGACTACAATATCGTCTACGTAGACAAAACACGTTTTCCCCTTCAGGTCTCTTAGAACGATCTCCATCAGGCGTTGAAATGTTGCTGCAGCATTTTTGAGGCCAAAGTGAAGAACCAAGAATTCATACAACCCTTTGCATGTGACAAATGCAGATTTCTGGATACTGTCCCTCTCCAGGTTGACCTGCCAGTACCCAACCTCTTAAGGTCAAGGGTGCTGAAAATGGTTGCTCCATGAAGGGACTCCAAAATCTCCAGTACCTGAGGCATCGGATAGCCATCAAGGTGGGTTTTAATGTTCAGTCGCCGGTAGTCCACACAGAATCTCGTGCCTCCATCCTTCTTGGGCACAAGGACCACCAGAGCAGCCCACGGGGAAGTGGATGGTCGGATTATGCCTTTTCTTATCATATCTTCTATTTCCCTTTGATTACCTGTTGTTTCTCCATCGATACTCTGTAAGGCCTTTGGCGGACAGGGAGTTCATCAGTGGTGGTGATACGGTGAAGAACCTCTGACGTTCGCCCTAGTTTGGTGGAGCATACGGATGGCCGTTGGTGTAACAGTTTTGCTAGTTGTTGCTTGAGATCATCTGAAGCGTCAGCCTTCGCTACTAGACTTTCTACTTGCCGTTGCAACTCGGCACCAGGGGCTTCTTTAATGGTCTTAGCGATGTAGAGGTGCATGCTGGCTATACGTGGTGGTGACATCTTGCTGTCCATGTCTGTCCTGTAGAATCTGGTTGGGAAACCCCATTGCAAGCACTACATGGTGTCTTGAAAATTGATGTTGAGGCCAAATGAGTGGAGAAAATCTAAGCCAGCAAGATGCAGTGCTTGCAGTGGGTATGCAACTGACAATCTAATTCTACTAGACCTTTGGCAGCTCTAGACTGACCATCAGCAAGGAGGAAATTTTTCCCCGCACAAGGACTCCAAACCTCCTTCTTCCCTTTCAGTACTTCCCACAGAGACTCTTGCATTATAGAATATGTGCTGCCAGTGTCCACCACGGCGGAGAACTCCCGACCCTTGAAGAAGAGTGGTAGTGTCAGCATCCCAATGGGAGGAAGAGCAGGTTGGAATACACTCACGTGAGCAGGGTCCTGAGCTGAGCCTTTTCGGCTGGTCTTAGAAGCCTGAAGTCTACTCCCTGCAGTGTCCTGCTGGACCTGATTCCAGTAACTCTTTGCAGCAGACAGGTCCCTCTCCAACAAGTCTAGGGTTACAGTTCCTCAGAATAGCCTGGAGTAGGTCCCTCTCAGTCATGTCTTCCCTCTATTTTAAGCATAGAGCTCGGTACTGGAAAGCAAAGTCTCTGATACTCTCATAGGGTCCTTGTCTCCGGTCCCTCAACAGACACTCCGCCTCTGCTTGATAGTCCTCGGACAAGAATGAGTGAAGAAAGATCGATCTGAATTGGGTCCAGGTTTTGACTGCCTTCTTTTCTGCCTTCCACCAGTCTTTAGCTGTACCTGATAGAACAGATGTGAGGGCCGCTAGTATCTCTAAGTCATTCAGGGGTCGGACAGCCAGGAACTCCTCACACTTCTCAATAAAAGCTAAGGGGTCTTGCTCTTCATCGAGACCTCCATATCTTGGGAATTCCAGTTTGATGGGGGGGCTCAATGGTGTAGCAGTCAAACTGTCACCAGTGGAGCTTGGTTGGGTCTGTTGATCTCTTATAGTACGTACTATGTTGTGAGTTGACAGAAAGGGAGTGGAGGTTACAGGCAGTAGGGTTGGAAACCTCTTCTCCAGTTGTTTGTATCTTCTGTTAAAACAGTCCAGCACTGTCTTTCCCAGTTCCATTACCTCAAGGTCTATCACTTCCTTGAGTTTCTCATTTTGTCTCTGCAGTAGGTATGTGAGTCGTTCTTCAATTATTCGGTCATTCTGTTCCAACTCCTCTTTTACAGTCCTCAGTGCCCCTTTAAGTGCCCTGGCATCACCTAAGCAAGTGTGTTGCTCTTGCAGCTTAGTTTCTAGGGAGCAAATCCTCTCCTACATGATCCGAAGTTGATCTGCTAGGCTGTCCTCTGGTGGTGGAGGTGGAGGGGGAGGGGGAGGGGGAATTGGCCAGTCAGGTGCTTCTTCTTGGCCAACCGAACTCCTATCATCTTCCTCTTCTTCAGATGCAATATACAGGTGACTCAAGGTATCAATGATCTCAATGACTGCATCCCAATGTGTGACAAATGGTCCAGCCGTAAAATCTAGTGGGGGTGAGGCTCCAACCTCTATCTCTAACCATTGGACAGTTGTAACACAAGACACAGTTATGAACACAGATAGCAATAACAGCTAGAATCCCGAAGGTCCTTGTTCGGGCGCCACTATTAACAAATTACCCTAAACAATATTGATAGAATGTTTGCCACAAAAAAATATGAGGGGAATACCACATGAGGCTGCATAAATGCTACAGTGTTAAATGAAGACAAGGTAGCTGAAAGGAGACCATTTATCTACTATAGTGTTTACTAATTATTATAATCATAAAATTAACAACATTAATAATAAGCAAAAAAAAGTATATATTCATATAGCATAAACATACAACCAAAAAACCTATACAAAACCAACCAATCAATCAAACCAAAAGAAAAACCCAAAACTCCTCAAAACACAGTCCTTTTTTATCCTATAGGAGCATGGGCTTAGGTTTGGGCAGATCCTTAATGGAAAAGGAGATAATTAGTCCCACCAGTTGTAATGCAGTCCAGAAAGGATGAGCAGCAGGTGGAAGATATAAACTTGAAGGAACTTGGGTACGGCAAAACCTCCAAGCAGTTCTCAAATCCCAGCCATCCGCACATTAAGAACCTCAATGAGCCTGAAACTCAAAGTTCCTCACAAGGAGGTCTTCCAAGATGACAGTACATGTGCCTGTAGGTCAACTCTCTCTCTCTTACCTGGCTTCCCCTATTTATACCCCTAGACATGTTAACCTTCCTCCTGCCCCCTAGAGGATAGGAGGAGGTATACCACAGTTAGTGACCAGGTTGGTTACAAGGTTGTGCAAAGAGGAATGGTCGAAGATCCCTCTTTCTGTGTTCTTCCAATTTGTGAAGAGTTATAGGAGAAGATTAAGTGCTGTCTTGTTGGCAAAAGGAGTGTAAGAAATTACAGCATGGACCCATGCAGCTTACCTCACTGCACTTAATAATATTAATATCATAATAAATGTTCCAAACCAGTGTTTCTTCCTAGAGATAGGCTGACCATTTGACATATTTAGCATATGAACAGGCAAAGAAGGAAGAGCCACAACAGCTCTCACTGTGGGACCAGAAAACCTAATAAATATCAAAGGAAGTTTATTACTGAGTAATCAACAACCACCACAGACAAAATGAACTAGTCTAACATGAAGGTGACAGAACTCAATTTCCACTGAGTTAGAACCTGAGTGGTATTTACACATAGACTGTATTCAGACACAACTGACATCACATCCTTCAGGAGGAGCTTAGGGGAAGGCGGTATTGTTAAATTATATATGCTGTGTTTTTCTACTACTCAATGTTCAGGCTAGCTCCGCTGAATCCATGGTACATCGTTGTATCTTGCAACTGTTTGCTGTAATAAAGGTTAGTTAGTTAGTTATCGTTACACTTATATAGCACCTTTGTAGATACCCAAGGACGCTTTACAATCTACACTGCTCAGAACGCTCAATTCACACACACACACTGGCGAGAAGCGGCAGCCAAACGCGCACAGCGTACTCTCAACCAGAAACGACCGTCCACCTGGAGGACTGCATCGGGCACTAGGATTTCACCCAGGACAGAGCGCCAATCCATATCTGGGCACACACACATTCACTCACACATACACACTCATTAACTCACAGGTTTTCCATTTTTCATCAATTTTTGAGAGGCGTCCCATTTTTTCCTACAGGAGGTTGTACAAAGTACTAACACCAGGGGTGCCAATAATTGTGGCACACATGATTTCATTCAAAAGATTTATTTCTTAATGTGTGATTTTTTTCCCCCACCAAATAAAGGCACTTGAATGAAAGCTTAGATTTTTCTATATTATTTTTTAAAAATAGAATTTATGAGAAGCCAAAGAACACTTCTTAACCAGGGGTGCCAATAATCATGGAGGGTGCTGTACTGTTGTAATTAATGAACAATTTAAAATAATAGTTATTTTAAACTGCTTATACAGTAGTTGCAAAACACATGGACAGATTCTGCTTTGCCATTGTTCAAAAAGATTACTGACAGGCACTGACAGTCTTGACGGCAGTTGGCTTAATAAATGTCTAACAACAAAAATTATTTATCTCATTAACTACAGTCGAAAAGTATTTACAAGTGCATACTGGTCCCACAGCCCCCTGTGTCCCTTATTTTGATTTCAGAAATTTGGCAACCCTAATGGTGAAATAGTCATTCTAAGGTAAGTTATACAGTTGTCAGAGTCATTGTTTAAAGTAACTTTTATGTTCAGACAGGAGATAATTTTTTAACTGACATGTTGATGTTACATTGTGATATGCCAGTTCACCCACAGGTATCAAGATAATGTTAACATGGCGCAGACAGTTGACTCTCAGTGCTGAGTCAAGGAGGGCACATGGCCTCAACATTGATGACTATGTGAAACATTTTTCAACTTCTCAACACAACCGAAGAATAACGGTCTTCTGAACTGAGCATTAGGTAGCTTGGCACTTAGTCAGACAGAAGTCTTAGTCTTGGTGTTTGCTTGATTAAACTCTGCACTATGTTCATGTCAAGATGACATCATTGATAGTTTTTATATACAGACAAATTGTGTGGGTATTTGTGTGCATTTGTGTTTTTATTGTACATTTTGTACATTGTTAATAAACTGCAAATTTCATATACAAATCTTATCTCCTGTGGACTTGTACTTAATGAAAACAACATTTTGATTGCAATTGATTGTGTTTTTTGAATATTCATTGTCATAGTCTGTGGACCCCCTATAATAACTTTGGCCACACTCTGGCCACCACAAGGATAAAAGTGTAACCTGGCAGCAGGTCATGTTTTGATATTCTGTCACATGTTTAATTTATACCCTGATTTTCACACTCATTTGGAAAGAAAAATTGTGGTTCTGTGATACAGCACCGCAGTAAAACAACAGTCCTGCTTCATTCCATTCATAAATTAAAGTGCTTTTAATGGAACAGACAGACCTTTCTTTCTGGTCAGAGCCTGAAGCATTGTCTTTTTGCGGATGCAGCTCAGATTAAGAGTGTGATAAGTTCTGACTGATGTCAGATATAGGTCATATTACAGTATGAACAACAGACCAAAAAAATTTATTTGAACACAGAATAAGATTGGGTCACTTTTACCTGCTGTGTGAAAGTTAGGATGAAATATTATTTGAACATTCATCAAAAAATGAACTTTTTTTTCTATGTCATTTCACTTTGCTTTAAGCTGTTGTATCTTTTTTTTCAGCCTGTTTTACAAATTATTAAAAATGTATTCATTCATTGACTTTCTGTAAAAAAGTCTACCCAGAATCAATGGACTAAAGGTAAGAACACATGCTGGACAGTACACCATTCCATTGCAGATTCCTTAAACAAACCACATCTCAATTAAAAAAGCAGATGTTGGCATGATCAGCAATAAATCAAAATGTGTGCTTTCTTTCATGATTCCACAACTCTTTCCAGACCAGAATGAAATGTTGGTATCCTTAATTAAAAACCTAAATTAGAAAATCTAACAAACCTTATTAAAGGAGGGGTGTAAAAACCCATAACACATATATTTTATTTGATCCTTCTTCTACTAGACTAAATTTAAATTAAGGTGATGGTACATATACTTGCAACTGGTGAGTTTTTAAACATCATAAAGATCCACCATAAACCAAGTGAGTAATATAGTGCACAGAAAATAAACAGAATTTTAAAAAGTAAATCATGTAAGTAGATATGTCTGTAAGCACATAAACATAAAAGTATATGAATATATTTAAACATGACATTCAGTTTTAATAAAAATAAATAAGTAAATAAATAAACACTTTTTATAAAATTCTGAGTATAATTCCTCACTATCTGTTAGCTCCCCATTCTGTTTGTGAGCTCGAAAACAATCTAATGCATTTATGAAGCCCCAATGTCTGTCAATGGGTAAAAAAACCATAGTGTTTTGGTCTGGTATGCTAGGCTTTTTCTCTCTGCTCACAGCAGAAAAGTGGCATTATGTATGATTTAAGACATTGAAAAGCATGAACTGATAGGAAGATTTTTGTTCTAGTCCTGCTCCATGGGTAATATTGATTTATTACTGACGTAGATAGAACTGATTCTAAATTCAGGAGACCTCTAACTGCATGAAAGTAATCAAAGACATAAGTGCTACAAAAAATGAGAGCTTGAGTACCAAATTAGTTTCTGTGGTAATTCAAACAGTGAATAAAAACTTAAAGACAAGTTAAACATCAGCCACGGACAAAAACAAAGCAGAACGTAAACAAACCAGATAAGAGTTTCCCCACACGTCCCCTTTATGATATGGTAACATATTTAAACAAGCAAGTATTTACTTAAGTTAAATAAGCAAAAAATGAAGTATGTCATCCACTTACCCATTCACATTTAAGAGCCAGAAGACTAAGTACATAAGTATGTCACATGTAAAGTAAGTAGAACATTGAGCAAGATAACATTCACACAGCAAGTAAAAGTGGCCCAAATCTGATTATTTGTGATCAAATCGTTTTTTTTTTTTTTTGTTCTGCTGTTCACACTGTCTATATAAATGCTGTCTATACCTATATCTGAAATCAGTCTAAACAAATCACACTTATAGTGGAGTATAGATCAAGAAATGAAAAGTTCTTCATTAAAGAACTGTCCTCTCTGACCAGGATTTTCGTCTGGTCCGGAATCCAACATTCCACAGGATTGTGTGTGTGTCTACGACAGAATTAACATTCCACAAACCGCAGGGGGACAAAGACCCTGCAGCCCCCCGCCCACACACACGCACGCACATGAGACCTAACATCAAAGACGGGAGCGGGACACTTTCCAGCGACACCTGGCCCCCGGCCCCCTTCCTCTCTTCAGGAACTAAAGATAACAAGTTTATAATGCTCCTAAGAAACAGGAACCTCAAACAAAGAGGGGAGTTATAATCCCGTTTTATGACGAAGTAGCATCTCAATCTCCCACGGGAATCAGCAGATGGTTAGAAGGGGTGACCTCGGTTTGAACCCCCGTTGACTCATCCACACCGAACCAACGGCATGGACCAACAGCGACCCCAGGTGGACGTTTGCGAAATCACGTCTCGCCTAAGGCCGTCTAAATACATGATGGACTTAATAAAAATTTAATAAGTATGTCTATGCAATATGTACAAATGTCACTCTCTGTGCCCTACGATGAACGTCCACCTTCTAATGAAATGATGTGTATTACTGTTTTTATCATGAAAGGAAGTTTCTGTCTCTGATTAGAAAAACGAATTAATACTTCTAACATATCATTGTAAATAGGATGCAAACACAACGCACCCAAGATGAAATCTTATGTAAATGTTTGATATTAATAATCCAGGATGCTCATTGTTGTATATTACTAACATGTATAAGAAATTTCAATACGCGAAATTTATATTCCTTCTGTGTGAATCTCTGATTCAAACTCCCCCTCCTCTCTCTCTCGTGAGAGTCACGTGAGCCTCGAACTCGCACCCAATCAAAGAAAAGACACCTCCCATTAGGGCGTGACCACGCTGGCTTTGAAAAGAAGTTCAGCTCCGCACACAGATCAGTAATGAGAGACCAGTTAAGAGAACAACACAGGAAAAAGTGGAGAGAACAACACAGTTCGCAACAGGAAAAAGAGAGCGTGCAGTTCATCAAGTTCGCCCGTGCAGCTCAGAAGATCGGAAGCTCAACTCAGCTCAACCGCAGCTCAGAAGATCAAAAGCTCAACTCTTAACTTCGTTTCCGCTCTGAACGCCTGCACGCGTTCTCTTTGTTCATCTCTTCAAGCTCCAAACCTCTCCAAGCGAGACGCTTTCTCCTCTTCACGCCGACGAACGAAAACAAAGAAGAACCTTAAAAGACTTGATTTACATGATTTGTATGAAACAGACAGACATTTTCTTCTGGTCAGAGCCTGAGTCATAGTCCTTTTGCATATGCGGGTCCACTTTTCACATTTGGGCCACTTTTACCTGCTGTGTGAATGTAGATTTTTGTTGAAAATAATTTTTCTTACACTCTCTTCCTCACATGAACTCTAAGATAATTCAGGATGCAACCACCTTGGTGACTTTGTATAATGTAATTACCATGGGGTGCCTTTTGTTCCAACCATTTGGGCCAAGCTGAAGACATACTGGATGTCCCTAACACAGCAGTGGTTCTCCATTTCTGTTAACCTGATTGCTATGGTAATTGATTAGGTGTGGTTAAGGGTGGGAGGATCACTGTGTTATCCTTAAAAGGGTATTGTACAGTGAGAGTTTCAGACTTGTTTAGGAAGAGACCCATGCGCACCCAATAAACTTCATTTTCATCTCTACTTTTCGAGTCTCCTCTCCTATTTTCAAGAAACAACTTGCCAGCAGAAAAACAACTTCCAGCGACGAAAGCAGGAACAAAAGAACAAATTTTAAAAGACAACAATTGTGGCGTAGTCGGCAGGATCCTGCTGTCCGATGCTGTGAACTCCTGTTGCTGTCAGATTTGGACCAAGAATCCTGTTCTTCTGACGATCTGCTTGTGGCTGACCCTGGTGCTGTAAAGAAGCTGAACTGTCACCTCATACAACAAGGGTGAGCGAAAGAAATCTCAGAACACAGCACACACTGCCAGGGTAGGAGAGTTGTCTTGTCTTAAATGTGGTCCCATGTATTTGTGGGAAGGACACAGGTATAGTTTTATTCCTGGTCAAAGGCCGTAAAATCCGGTAGGACGGCATTTTCTACTGAGAATCAGGTGTTCCTGGTTTTGGGGAACAGACGGCATTTCTGTTCTCGGATTAGATTTGTTTCTAACCTTTATCTTAGGAAGGCGCAGAGAGGTTTAGATATACCCTCTGGTCTTTACAAAAGCAACGGCGTTTTGCTTTGGATTTAGGTGTTTCCCTATTTCCACCAGTTCCTAGATCAGAGTTCATGGTGGCGTCCTGGCTCGGGGTTGGATTAAGTCTATTCCTAACTTTTTGTTTTTGTTTACGGCATTTATGTTTTCAGAATAGATCTAAATTCTAACCTTTATCTTAGGAAGGCGCAGAGAGGTTTAGAGATACCCTCTGGTCTTTACAAAAGCAACGGCGTTTGCTTTGGATTTAGGTGTTTCCTACTTCCACCGGTTCCTAGATCAGAGTTCATGGTGGCGTCCTGGCTCGGGGTTAGATTAGATCTACTCACAACTGTTTGTTTTGTTTTGATTGTTTTTTGTCTGTAGTTGTGTAGTTTGAAATATTAGCATTTACAATGCAGAAAGTAGGCGGAACTCTGTTTTCCAGATGCGTGACTAGTTCCACAACTAACACAACAGAATCCACACCACCACAGTATACAGACAGGGGTGCATTTGAAGGAGATTTAAAACAGATGCTAGACAGGTTTTGCCTAAAAAGAAAAGCTAAACTGTGTAAAAAGTTTAACATCTCAGAAGATTCAGAATGGAGTCAGGAACAGTGTTTCACTGTTCTAGCTAAATGTGTAAAGAAGAAAGATATTGAAGGGTGTGTACAGGTTTTCAGGCAGTGGCATTCCTTGCTAATGACAGAACAGCATTCTAAAATTGAACAGTTAAAAGAGGAATGCTCCCATCATAAACGTGCTGCCACCAATGCTCAGAAAACCTGTGAACACAGCCAGCGATCACTTGTTCTTCTTGAAGCAAAAGTTGAATTGCTAGAGAAGGAGAAAGACAGACCGATAAGCAACAACACGAAAGCTACCAACCACCAGTTATATCCATCCTTGGATGCTTTTAAGAGAGAAACAGAACAGTCCAGTGGGCCTTCTTCCAGCGACAGTGAAGAAGAGGATTTTAATATCTCTATGTTGGAAGCTGCTCCAGTAGTAATTAAACAGGTGAAAACCAAGGGAGGTGAGGAGAAGATAACAGTTAAACACAAACCACTTTCTCCTGAGCAAATTGATCGTCTCTCTAAAGAATTTAGCCATCCTAAAGTTATGGGGTTGGGTCCTTTTATGACACAAATGTCACGTAAGATCAAACTATACTCTCTATATCCATTAGATGTTTTAGCTTTGTGTTCACAGATATTGATGCCTGATGAGATAGACAAATTAGAGTCATACTATGAGAAACATGTAGATAAGCTTTGATCTATGAAGGCTGTCAAAGAGTGCAATATGGGCATGTTAGCAGTTTTAAAAGAAGCCATGGGTTCTGCTGTTTGTTGGCAAAAGGTAGTGGAGTGTCATCAGTTGCACAATGGGCTGATGGGTTATCTCAAGACATGAGGAAGATTTTGCCTCTTTTGAAACCAAACTGGCGTACAACAGCAGTAGGGGAGCTGTCTGACAGTTTAGTAGCATATGAAAGGGATTCCAGCGTGAGATTACATATATCTGCTGTTTTGCATAATGCCTCCCAACAATCCAGGAGGACACATAATAAAATTGATGGCATATGTCGCTACTGTGGTAAAGAGGGACACTGGGAAAGAAAATGTAAACTGAAGCATTTAGATTCCCGGAAAACTGCTAACTCAAACAAGGATCAGGACAGTTCAGGGGATGAAACTTTATCACCTGAGCTGGCAGGGCGGCTCCTCAAGCTTATTCAACAAGCCAGCCAGAAGCCCGCTTCTCATACTCACAATCAGGTGTCTTTAAACTGATTGTGTCTGCTGTGAGAGCCTATTTGCAACCGGTCACACATGAGAAAGACAATAGATCGTATGTGAAGACTACTGTAAATGATCAAGAATTTGATTCCCCTGTAGTGATGTCACAAACTCTCACAGTGCGTTGTCCACATGAGATTACTTCTTTTTCATCCCCTGCTCATGAAATCATAGTTTCTGCCCAGAGAAGGGGTAACCGGCTTGCTGCTCCCACAGCTCCAAATATTAGCCTCCAAAAGGCACAAATCACAAATCAATCATCCTTAATGATGACTGCATTGTCTGATAATTGTGATGAGAATGATAGTGATGATCATGAGTGTGTATTGTCATCACACACACCGACTTCAGGCATTTATGAGTGTCCCTTAGAAAATCCTGACACGATTAAGTTTTGTGATGGTTCTCCCCAGGTCCTGAATGGAAGCAAACAGGCTGGGTGGACTATATGTTCACCTGATGCAGTGGTAGAAAAGGGCCATCTTCCCGACCATTTCTCAACACAAGCTGCTGAATTAGAAGCCCTTACTAAGGCTTGCATCTTGGCACCTGGTGTTACTGCAGGTTCTCCCATTGAGAATGCTCCTTTGGTATCTAAACTCATGACAGCTCCTGAGCTCCCAGCTAAGCCTACAATGGCTAAAGTTAAAGGTCACAGTTCCACCAACCTTATAGAAACCAGAGGTAATATTATGGCTGATGCTACAGCTAAAGCACCAGCAAAATTTGACACAATTTCCGCTGCTGCAACAACTTGTAATGAAAACGTCCCACAAAATATGGGTTTATCCCTATTGCAAGCAGATGCTCATCCAACTCCTGATACACTGCTGAAATACTGCATGGAGCTCATTGACTCTCTTAGCTCCGTACAACAGCGTGAAAAAAAGGGTGTGGGCTAAGTCACCAGAGAGGGGAAACTATTGTACCAGGACAGTTGGTAATGATTATAAATCATACAGCTGCTCCTTTAGAAAGCAGGAACAAAAGAACAAATTTTAAAAGACAACATTTTCCACAATGGGTTGCATTTATTACAAGAATTGCTACGATGCTTTGTACCAACAACACTTTGATTCTTAAGAATGCATCTAAAGCCTAGAAGACTTTGTTAAAATTTCCTTTTTTGCTGTTTTTCTTATTCCAGAGGCTGTTATTAAGAAGCTACATGGAAACCTTAATTATCATTATTATATCATTGTGGTTAACACATCATAATTGCCTAAATACTAAACATTTTTTTATGCTGAAACTATTTACTTCTGTAGTCATAAGTTTTGCATTATTGCTGTTTTTAAAAGCAGCACTAGGTATTTTACCTTAATTTACCTAATTACAGCTTCAAAATCATGATGCTGGTTCACTGACCTGCAATAGGGAGAAAAAGCTACTGTTGTTGCCACTCTAGGGTCAACACGGCAGAAACTGCACTCTAACATTTGGAAGAGAGTGGGGAACCACCCAGGAGCAGAAATGTAAAATCTTAATTACTGTTCCTTTAAGATAAATGGATAAGTCCATTTTTCAGCAGCTCCCTAAAGGTGTTGCAGCAGTGGATCTGAATTCAACCTAGCAGTTGATCCACACAATCATCTTAGCAAGGAATGCATATAATGGACAAATTTATGTGGGTTATATTGTATGAGGATTATGGGTATATTTATATGGATGGGTATAATAATGTGAGTGACAGTTATATGTAAATAATGTGTAGTGTTTTTATAAGGAATTTGCTACTGTACTGACTGTCCTTTCCCTCAACTCTCACATTTTAGTCTGTTCCATTCCTGCTCTGCTCCACAGTTTGCACTTTGTGGTTTCATATCATAAATCATTAGAATTTAACTCAAAGTCTTGGCTTCTCAAGACTTGTGAAAGCCACTTCCAGGACATTCATACTCAATAGCATTTAATCAAACAGAAGTAGGCTCAGCTGAACTTTGATGGACAGACATGACAAACCTATTTCCCTCACTCTCACACTCAGTGTTGGAGTCCCCCCAGAGTTGTGTCTTAAGTCCCCTTCTCTACTCAGTGTACATACATCAGAGTGATGACCCTCCATCGTTGTCAAGTTTGTCAATGAAGCATTTGATGTGCGTCTGATATTAGATGATGACAAGAGGCCCTATCTAGAGGAGATTACACACATTATTATGATAATTATCTCCTCCTTAATCTCAGCAAGATGAATTTGCATCTTGCAGAACCTGTCATGGTCATGCCACACCAGCAACCTGGCAAAGAAGGCCTCTTTACCACCTCAGAATGGACTTTGTCACAGGAACATCATAGTCTGGTTTGGTAACAGCAGGGTGAGTTTACCACTCCAGAGGGTTTTGTTTTCAGCTTAGTCCATAATTCATACTGAGTTTGGTGACCTGCAGATCATTAACAACATGTGGTTTTAGATCAAGTCTTGAAAGGATTGTGAAGGACCTCAGCCATAATGAAAATGGATTCCTCTCTGTTGCGATCAGGAAAGCACTTTCACTCTCTGTAGGCAAACTCAGAGAGGATGATAAGGAGCTACTTGCCACAAGCCATCCATGCTCTAAACTCAGGACAAACTATGAATACCTACCAGAAGGTAGATTACATTTTATTTATGCTGAAATATGTATTAAATATCAAAACTAACTCTCACTATTACCTAGAGCTCCTGTTTAGTTTCTTCGATTAATCCCTCTTTTTATCTATCAAAATTTTAAATATCTTCTCCCTGAGACATTTACTCAGCTAATTAAGAGATTCTAATTCAAAAATCATCATAACTACACAGAGAAATGATAAGTAAAATATAATGTTTTCCTCTCATCAGTTTGTCATGCATATAATACTATATGTTTAACCCCTTGCCAAAAATACAATAAAATATAAGCATTTTGATTGTATTGATGTGATTATTTTCATTGATAGACACTAGTAATATGAGTATAATATTCATTGTTTTGACATTACATTAATTCTTTAATTTTATAATAAATATCCAACATTAAAACCTTCAAACTTAGGAATGGAGATAATTTATTTTTTAATTGATCTTTACAAGTCCTTATTATAATCAATTTATCTAGAACCTATAATTTTCTATGTGTAATAATTCATCAAATAGTTTCACTAATAGTTGCACTATGTATGAGACAAATAAACTTGGATTTCATTTGAAACTGAAATCATTTCACACTGGAATCCTTTAAAACGGATTAATGACTGGGGGAGACCAGTATATACAGTATCCTCTCCTTTGCTGTGGTACCAGCTTCTACTCTTCTGGGAAGAGATTAAATTAGATACTGAAACATTGTGGCAAGGATTTAAAGGCATCAAGCCATGAAAATATTAGTAAGAACAGAGTAATGATGTTGGATAATTAGTTGTGAATCACAAATGCTAGACTGATTTATCCCAAAGGTATGGTATGAACCTTCACTTATGCGCTTTCTATCCTGTTTTACTGCCGTGCACTCCATGTTATGTGATTTCCCCCCCTCCAACACATACTTACAGGTTCACCCTGGTACCAAAAGGGTTTGAACTTCTCATCGTTTTTAAGACTGAAGCTGGTGTTGCTAGTAACATCATACATCTTATTATCCACAATTCCATGGGACTCTGGATACAGACCCTGTGAACAAGGTAACACAAATACTATTCAGTTCCAGACTGCCGACCCAAGTTTCTGGCCCTAGCTTTAGTCTGTTTGCCTACCTACAATCTATATTTTCATGTCTGATGGTGTGTCTATATATCCTTATACGCTTTGTGTAGTTCTTGCCTTTTTTCTTTATTTGGTCCACTCCCCTCTTTATATATTACTTTCTTCCCTTTTCTATATACAGCTTCAGTACTTGTGTTGTTATTGTGTATTATTATTACATCATTTAAGCCATTTTCCAAGTTTTCTTAGTTCCTTGCACTCATATGCTCTGGTCTGTGTCTTTTGTGGTCAAGTATTCTCTTGTTTTGATATTCTCGGCCACTTTCCCATTCCTGATGTTGGATTTGCTTTGGCTTATGCTTGACCACATCTTCTGGAAAAGCCTAAATAAACAGCAATTACATCCAACTAGTCTGGCTCCCATTTATTACGTGAGCTGCATGATTTTCTAGGGAGGAAAAAAAAAAGGAAAACATCCCTTCCTTCCTGAAAATGGTATACCCCCTGACTTTAAGCAAATAACAGAAGGCCAAGATTAAAAAAGAAAGGTTGCTGAACAATGAAATAACAGGAAAAAGTGACCTTAAAGTCAGAAGACAATAAGTATACATTTCACTGTAGTGGATATCCTGTAAAAGATGAAAAGAACTTGTGTTTACGCTAGTGGATTAAAAGAAGGGGGCCTTAAAATTATAAAAGAAGACAGGGTGAAATAGAATAACTAATAGGAAACTAATATATAAAATATGGTGATCCCATTTTAGAAACTTTCTTTGAGGCAAGCTGTGAATCATACTTGTCTATATGGGTATTTCCTTACTTTTTGATCCACATTGTAGAATATGGTAATATACTGAAATAGATTAATCATTTTTAAAAAGACCCTTACTATAGCTACAGAAAAGAAAAACCAAGACAAATTTAAATTTAAAAATAAATGCCACATCTCTACGATTTTACAAACAATATTTTATATACATCTTTTTACAAATATAATTTTTCTAAAAAAAAAAAAAAGTGTGTGTGTTGGAGGGGGGACCCTGTGTCTATGATTGGTTCAAAGAATTTCTTGCAGCCAATCGTGTACAATGTGGCTTCCACGTGTCACAACTCATTTGCATAAAGTTGGGAAAATCTCGACTTGATTTGTCACTTGTTGCTTGCTAGTGTGAAAGTAGGGTAAGACATACTCACTGTTACAATGGTGTAATGGTTGGGGAAGGTCTTTGTGGGATAGGCAGGTCGCATGTACACTGTGGAGGTTCCACATTCTCCTGGAAAAAGGCAGAATGGTAATTTTTAAAAATATTTTGCCTTTAATTTCAAAAACTTAAGTATTATAATCTCAATTTTACAGCTGATTTTGAGAATCATACAACTAGAACAAGACCTAGGGTATGTCCCAAAACCTAGTGAGCTGTCCAACTAGAGAGCATTTTACATCAGTGTATGCACGCTCCCGACTGTCCCAATTCTTTGATACTTCATTATGCTGTTTACTAAGATATCTTAATTTGGCCACATTTTAAGGGAGCATCAAACCCTTCCTCACCTACGAAGGCAATCCCAGGATGCAACACAAGAACTAATCCTGTCCATTTCACTCTTCTCCCAGAGCAAAAAATAATTTCAATTGCGATAAATATGGGAAGATTAGAAACTGAAGTGACGTTAGCACAGGTTGCATACTGTGGACAGGAATAAGTCGTGACACAGTAACTCAATAGACCATATTTTTGTTTGCAAAGTAATGATGTGGTTTGTGGGTGGAGCTTAATTGGTGGTAGGAAGTCACAGTGAGCATAGTATTGTCAGGTGTAGGAAAACGGGAACATGGCTAATGCAGATGCTTTCTCCAGTTATTTTATTATATTTTATTAGCTTACAAGTGAGAGAGTATATCCTACACTAATAAGCTAATTCTTAGTAATGGTGTGAGGTTTCTTGACCCGTACTCACTGTAGGGTAAGTGGGTCAAGGAACAAACTAAATGGCGAAAGTTACAGTGACCAGACATTATATAACTTGTGGAAAAACCCAGTGTGTATACAAAAGTAACACTCAAGGCATAAAATCTCTTGATGCCTACAATGTCCAGGACATTGAATACCAAGATTTGACGGATGCTTTTGTGTTTTATGGACCAACGTGTTGCCTATGGCAGGGGTACTCAAATGGAAATGATGAGGGGCCACAATTTTTTTTTTTTTTTTTCAATGACTCAAGGGGCCATTTATTGGGACCGTGTATGATAACATATCATAACATTATAACGTATAACATTTATAACATTTCCTTTTTATTCAAAACAAAAATATTACCTATAATAAAAATTTTATTTGCATTTGGGCATAAATTAAAATTAATAACTAAATAAAACCAAACATAACCATGTTCAAGATGCAAAACAAATAGCCTTCAGGCAGCCCATTTCTTGTGCTTTGTTTAACAAACTATGCATCGCTGTGTCAAGAACTATTTCACATTTCTCAGCTGTTCACATTGCACATTTTTATTGCCGCGACAGTTTCTTGACATATTAAGCACATAGCTCGAGTACTGGACGGTGCTAGAAAGAACGCAAATCTTTCTGTCCATTCTGACTGGAACTGGCGGTTTTCGCTGTCCAGTTTTTTTTTTTGGGGCAAATTTCGGAATTTCGGGCATGTCATTATTACTCCGGTCGGTAAACTGGTTGCTGCTGCTGAGTGAGAGAGTGACTGTCTCGTTTCCGAGGGCTTTACTGCTATATGTTTATTGTTGCCATGGAGGCAATCCCCAGCCTCGTCTTGAGATCACTGTGCGCGATTTCAAAATAAGAGCGGACACAGCCCGATTGAAAAACAAATCATAATTAAAAAGAAAAACTTTTCAAAACAGCTCGCGGGCCAGAAATAGATGCCCAATGGGCATAAAAAGGCCCGGAGGGCGCTATTTGAGTATGGGGGGCCTATGGTATTTACCATTATGAAATAGCTGAGAATGCTATCTTGGTGGTTGCCGATTTCACTAATTTGTTGTTATTAAGTACATCATTGATTTCGCTGTGTGATAAACAGTGGCGAAAAAACTTGCCTGATATGAAATGTGAAAAAAATTAAATACAAAGTTTGCCTCAAAGGACATGTTCGACGATGGTATTCTATAAAAACGAATATAATTTGCTTTTCCATTCTGATTCTGGCATCCAACCGCACGGCACGACATATTTTGTGTATCTCGCCCGTTTCGCTCAACTTGTTTATGCTGTTTTATTGCCCCCACAATGGGCGTGCAGCTGCCAGTGACATAATCGTGACATATATCCCAAATTGGTCTATATTGGTATGGAGAGAAGTACGCTGCTTCACTCTGCCACTGCGCTACAGTAAATGGTGCGCACTGTGCGTTTTTTCCGCTTTTTCACGTCGCTTCGCCGTTGTGATCAAAAGTTCAACCAAATCGAACCTACGGTGTTGCTACCAGATTTGGACTGCGCATGCGCAGAACACCATGTTTGTGTACACTTTAGCGATAGCTCCGATATTTTAGATATTTGCAATTCATTTATGACTAGACAATTCTAAATTTAGATATCTGATATCTAAATGCAGATATCAAATTGTGATTCTGACTAGTCAAAGCTCTGTAGTAGATATCCAGTATTTAATTAAAGATAGTCAGACGAAAGCAATTTAATGTTAAAACAGCTTGCCATCACCGCCAAATCAGGTAGCGAACCTTTCTGTAGCATAGCCAATGAGATAGACTGATGTAACAGAAGCAGCGCTGCGTGTTGACAGATGTAGACATTCTCGCCGTTTCTCAGTACCCAGAGCTCTATAACACCACTATAAAACCACTATATAACCACTTAAACGTATATCACTTTTGTATATCACATAGTGAGGAAAAACACAGCATGGCGACTTACCAGGTTCAAACCAATCTCACAATTACGTGGCTACTACCCATATGTATTTAGCCAGTTAGCCTGTTAGCAACAAGCCTGCTGAAAAAAAAAATGTGCCTGTCACGAACACTGCTCAAAGCCAAGTGGAGCGAAAAGCAGAGACGCGCATTACGCCTGTCATGTGAAAGTCTCCTAATAGTACACTATATTCTCAATATTAGGGAATCAATATTAGGACCAACCACAAGTCTACTATTTTGGCCTGATGTATAGGAGTCAGGTAGCCAATCAGAACGCAGCTGGCAGAATCCTGACAGTGAAGCCAACTTAACGCACTGAAAATATTAGAAGTATCATCTACTTTTGGGCGGAGCGTCTGTGGCTGAGACAAGTTGTTTGTCAAAATTTAAAGCAGTGGAAGAGTTCTCAACATACCCCACAGACAGAAATGTGGTGTCTTAACCACATCCTTAGAGATATCATTGAGAGGGAGGAGGACTTGAAGATGTGGCCATACATAACACACGTCTTGTGTTGGTATAATTCTTTAGTGTCATCTTTTGGAGTGTGAGATTTCACTGCCCTGTTCCCAGAGGCTCATCAACCTCACCACAAATAAGCATAATTCATTCATTCATTATCTGTAACCGCTTATCCAGTTCAGGGTCGCGGGGGTCCAGAGCCTACCTGGAATCATTGGGCACAAGGCAGGAATACACCCTGGAGGGGGCGCCAGTCCTTCACAGGGCAACACACACACACACACACTTGAGTCGCCAATCCACCTACCAACGCGTGTTTTTGGACTGTGGGAGGAAACCGGAGCACCCGGAGGAAACCCACGCGGACACGGGGAGAACACACCTGTCACAGACAGTCACCCGGAGCTGGAATTGAACCCACAACCTCCAGGTCTCTGGAGCTGTGTGACTGCGACACTACCTGCTGCGCCACCGTGCCACCGTTCTACTTAATATTGACGATACAGCAACAGACAGGCAACATACCAAAGAAAACATGAAAGCAAGCATTTATAGTGCTGGATTTGTGAGGGAAGAGAGTTCCAGAGACAGGGATCCTGATCTCCTAGGCTGTGAGGATTAGAAGAGGGAATAGATAGTTGGCTAGCAATGGTAGATCTAAGGCTGTGGGAGGATTTAAAGGCTGAAGAAGGTCTGAAAGTTAGGAAGGAACAAGTTTATTTAAGGCCTGGTATGTGAGCAAGCAAATTTTAAACTGAATACTGTATTTAACAGGGAGCAAATGAAGATTATATAGGACTGTGATGTAATGTGATGATGTGAGCGGGTGTAGGTAAGAATGCGAGTTGCTGAAGTTTGAAATACACTGCTCAAAAAAATAAAGGGAACACTAAAATAACACATCCTAGATCTCAATGAATGATATATTCCAGTTGAAAATCTTCATTCATTACACTGTGGAATGCGTTGAGAACAAAACATAAAATTGATCAATATAAATTAAAATTATTATCCCATGGAGGTCTGGATTTGAAATCATACTCAAAAGTGGACAATCAAATTACAAGCTGATCCAACTTCAGTGGAAATTCCTCAAGAAAAGTTAAAACGAGGCTCAGTAGTATGTGTGGCCTCCGTGTGTCTGTATGACCTCTCTACAACGCCTGGGCATGCTCCTGATTAGGTGGCGGATGTTGTTCCAGACCTGGATTAAAGCATCAGTCAACTCCTGAACAGCCTGTGGTGCCACGTGGCGTTGGTGGATGATTTCCCAGATCTGCTTGATTGGCTTCAGGTCTGGGGAACTGGCAGGCCAGTCCATAGCATCAATGCTTTCATCATGCAGGAACTGCTAACACTTTTCAGCCACATGAGGCCTAGCATTGTCATGCAGCAGCGTCTCCAGACGCAAATGGCAATCGCACTGCAAGGTGCTGGGCTGTAAGCCCAAGCCCCACTTGTGGATGTTGGACCCTCATACCACCCTCATGGAGTCTGTTTCTGACAGTTTGTGCAGAAATTTATTATTATAAATATTTATTATAATAATATAATTTTATATTATAATTAATAAAATTTATTATTATTATTTATTATTATTAGTGGCCTGCTGGAGGTCATTTTGCAGGGCGCTGGCACTACTCCTCCTGTCCCTCCTTGCACAAAGGAGGAGATAGCTGTCCTGCTCATGGATTGTTGCCCTCCTGGTCTGTCTCCTGGTATCTCCTCCATGCTCTGGACACTTTGCTGACAGCAAACCTTCTTACCATAGCTCGCATTGATGTGTCGTCCTGGATGAGCTGCACTACCTGAGCAACCTCTGTGGGTTGTGGACACCACCTCATGCTACCTCTAGGGGTAAGAGCACTGACAAAATGCAAAAGGGACCAAAACATAACCACAACCAGAAATGATGAAAACAGAGAAATGGTCTGTGGTCACCACCTGCAGAACCACTCCTTTATAGGGGTTGTCTTGGTAATTGCCACTCATTTCTACCTGTTGTCTGTTCCATCTGAACAACAGCAGGTGAAATTGATTTACAATCAGTGATGCTTCCTAACTAAGTTTGATTTCACAGAAGTGTGATTGAGTTACATTGTGTTGTTTAAGTGTTCTTTAGTTTTTTTGAGCAGTGTATTTGGAACTTATGGAAGGAAAGGAATTAACGTATGACAGGAGAGGGGGACAGTAATCAAGATGATTTGAGATGAATGCATGAATGAGCTTTTGTTATGTTTCATGAGTGCAAGTATGAGGTCTTAACAACAGAGGTAAAATGTAGATAAGATTTAAGGGTGGAATCAAGGACACCCCACAAGTTACAAACTGTATTGGAAACACAACAACATCAATAGAGATACTGAAGGAATGGATTCTCTTAAGAGAAGTTAATTCAGCTCATGATTTTCCTCAGAGTAGGAGAGAGAACGACACTGGCCTGGATATTTAATCCTGTTCAAACTGGGAATTAACTGCAAATTAATTTTGAACATTGAAACTCAAATGTTGCTGCTACCTTGTGTATTAGCAGTAAAAATAACTAGAAGATATTTCTGTCTATATCAAATTGCTTGGGGAAAACCACAAGGGTCTAGGTAGAATTTTACTGATTTATGGTGCAGTATTTGAAAATCTACACTCAATCCATTTAAACAAATCACATTCATCGCTGCCTGATGGCTGGTAACCAATTACATTCCTTCTGCCTTAAATGCAGCACTGCCTCTAGAACCATTTGAGTAGTGCTTTTGCACATGTGTGTTTAGACATGGGAGATTGGTGCAGTGTTGTTTGATCACTGTGGTAATTTGACCCAAGAATATCACAGATGTTGACTGGAAACGGGCTATAATATGTCCATTTTAAGCCATATGGAGGACTATTGCAGGACTAGTAAATACATACTTAATTTGCTGATTGTTGGTAGAAGTCTGCCATAGGATTCCAGGTACCTGGCCCTGAAACCATCCATAGATATCAAGAGTAGTGGTGGCTTGGAGAAACTGTTAAAGTAAAAGGAAAAGAAGATTTAGAAAATAATAGGTGTTTTTTTTTTTTTTTTGCTAATTCAAAGACAATGCACATTGCAATCCTCAATAAATCAGAATTAAGTACAAATCTAGGATTAAAAACAGATTCCTATAACAATGTCCATAAATGATTTACAAACCCCATTTGCAGTTGGGACAAAATATGTAAATAAATCAGAATGCAATTATGTGCCAATTTTTTTAAACCCTGTGTTTAATTAAAATTAAGACAGTATAGTGTACCTCCAATGATGAAACAATTTGAATTAAACTTTATTGTTTTTGAACAAAAATTCCAACAACACATTCCAAAAAAGACAGGGCAATAAAAGACTGGCAATGTTGTGCAATGCTACCAAAAACAAACAAGCTTAACAGACAACAGATCAGTGGGCTTAATAAGGGCACCTGAGAGTGAGTCTTTCAAAAGTAAAGATGGTGAGGGGTGATTCTGTGAAAGTCTGTGTATGTTTACATTTTATCATTTCATGAATCTCGAGAAATCCAACATTGGCTGGCTGTGATCTGTAGACCCTAAGGTGGCATTGGATTAAATATAGACACCATTCTGTAGCATTAATCATGGCATGGGCTTAAAACTCATGCTAAAAAGAAATCATATGTAAACAGGATCCAGTATACTCTGGCCCTGAATTCATATAATATAGACTGAGGTGAAGTGGAAAAGTGTCCTGTGGTCCAAAAAATCTAAACTTGTAATTCTTTTTGGATATCATGTATTTCATGTCAACATGCTAAAGAGGAAAAAGACAATTCAGCTTGTTATAAATGCACAGTTTAAAAGCCAGCATCTGTGAGGGAGGGTGCATTAGTGCACATAGCAAAGGTAACTTGCACATCTGTGAAGGCACAGTTAATGCTGAATGATATATAAATGATTTTCTGAGAAGACCTTAGGCAAGGCCAATCCACGTTCTGCATGGATTACAACAGCAAGGCTACTTAGTAGTACAAGAGTTCAAGTACTAAACTAGTCCAGATGGGTCACCCAATACAAATAATGGGTGCATTATGAAATGGAAGTGGAGCGAAAAATACAATGGAGACACTGAGCTGTTAAGCAAATAAAACAAGCAAGAGCGAAAACATTTTCACTTTCAAAATGACAGCAACTGGTCTCCAGTTTACGGAGTGTGTTTAATAGAAAAGGCGATACAACACAGTGGTAAACATTCCCATGTCCCACATTTTTTGGAAAGTATTGCTGTCAGCAAATTAAAAATGCACATATATTTAGCAAAAAATATATAAACCTTTTCAATTTCAACATTTAAAATGTTGTTGTTGTATATTTTCAATTAAATAATGGGTTTAAGTGATTTTCACATCATTGAATTTTGCTTTTATATACATTCTGCATTCTCCTAACTTTTCTCTAAATGGGTTTGTACCACTGTACTCACAACATAAATATAATGACAACATTGTCTAACTATCAATATTCATTACAATATTTTTGGAATATGCTGACACAGACAAAAAATAAGCAGTATTGTCACATTCAAAAACAAGGCCACAGTGTCATTGATGCAAAGCACCACAATCTATTGTACTTATAATAGCACACCCATTTGTATCCTGCTAAATGTGAGTAAGTGAGAGCAAATTGCAAGAAAGATTAATTGTATCTAAAAATGCAACCAGTATTGATGGTAGTTACAGTAGGTTTAGAAAGATGGAACACACCCTGGATATGGTGTCAGTCCATCAAAAGACAATGTATTATATTCATAATAAAGAATAATCTTACAGCTCACCTCCATAGGATCCATTTAATATAATCTGGCCCCAAAAATTAAATACTTATTACTTTTATAGCCTACTCAATAATGTTACTCACCTACATTATTTTGGGTCTTTCATTCATTATCTGTAACCGCTTATTCATTTCAGGGTCACGGTGGTTCCAGAGCCTACCTGGAATTATTGGGCGCAAGGCAGGAATACACCCTGGAGATGATGCCAGTTATTCACAGGGCAACACACACATTCACTCACACACTCACACCTACGGACACTTTTGAGTTGCCAATCCACCTACCAACGTGTTTTTGGACTGTGGGAGGAAACTGGAGCACTTAGAGGAAACCCACGCGTACACAGGGAGAACACACCAAACTCCTCACACACAGTCACCCAGAGTGGGAATCAAACCATTTTGGGCCTTAGAATTTATTATTTAATAATGTAAATAAACTTTCTGAAGCCTTAATCATTCCAAAAACTTGCACATATACCAAAGCCATATCTAAAGCAATAGAAATAAAATTTAAAATGATATTAATCAGTATGTTATTTTACTAACCCATTTAATTTGAACATCCATCCATCCATTATCTGTAACCGCTTATCCAATTTAGGGTCGCGGGGGGTCCAGAGCCTACCTGGAATCATCGGGCGCAAGGCAGGAATACACCCTGGAGGGGACGCCAGTCCTTCACAGGGCAATTTGAACATGTTTTTAGTAACTGAAAATTGTTCAGAAAACACTGTATTTGACTAAAGTATGTAAAAACTTTCTTGTGATTTTTGCTAGGGCATTTAACCGCTTATCTGGTTCAAGGTCGCAGTGGGTCAGGAGCCTACCCAGAATCACTGGGCGCAAGGCAGGAACACACCCTGGAGCGGGTGCCAGTCCTTCACAGGCAAACACAAACACATTCAATTACACACTCACACCTATGGACACTTTTGAGTCGCCAATCCACCTTGTTCGTTTTTACACCATGGGAGGAAACCGGGAGCAACCGGAGGAAAGTCACGTGGACACGGGGAGAACACACCAAACTCCTCTCAGACAGTCACCTGGAGTAGGACTTGAACCCACAATGTTCAAAAGGCCCAGTGTGTATAACAGACTTATAGTCGTTCAGTACATAACAACTTAAATGTGTATGTTAATATTTTGTTTTCTTTATAAATGTGCATTTAGCCATAGTTATTTCTCATTGGTTGAAGCTCTGTCACATGACTCACGTTAGTTTCCAGCATCGTCTACTAGGGGAGCAGTTCTTAAGTGCAGCCACCATAGTTCCTTCTCAGTCTGCTTTGTGTTATTCAAACTAGCCGATGTGCGTCATTGATGAAACGTGAGTCACATTTTATTAATTCATATTAGTACCTGGATGCGAAGGAAACGCTGCGAGTTCATGTTTATGAGCATTATTGCTTAATTAGACCACACATACACACAGAGCTCTCATTCCTCATGTTCATGGACTAATAAATTCTTGAATTAACTCTGGCCGCAAGTGGTGTTCTGGCCGACCCACCGGATTGAACCCAGGACAAACTACGTATCAGTGGTAGCCTCCTAAGATTACAGTGGTCTCCACCACATTAATGGTCCTTTGAGCCGGATACTCCTGTGTTTACTCCTGAAATGGATACAGTTCAAGAATATGAGGCAGAGGGTGGACGGCCTAAGCAACGTATTCATCCCCCATCCCGTTATGATGATTATGAAGTACAGTTTCCCGGTTATCGTCGTCCCCGCCATGGACATGAGGAGGAATGGACAATGCTTCAGGAGGGACCGGTCAGGGTGACCCCTCTCACATCTCCCCATTGCTCCCCAACACAACTGCAGCTGAGACAGGATGCTTTCCTCCCACAAAGGGATAAGTTCTACGCAGTCACAGATGTGACACCTGACGAGAATATGCCAGCCCACCAGCTGTATCCTGAGCACCAACATGGACAACTGTTTCCTAGTTACTTAAAGCCCTCCTCCTTGGTTGAACACTCCAGACAGCCAGTCGGTCACATTAGTGCAGAATTAGAAGAGAACTCTTGATTCAACAGTCCCAACAGTGTATCTCCTCTGACCTAACAGAGCTTAGAGCTATCAGATCAGAAATAAAACAGCTAGTTAATACAGCACATACAATTCAGTATGACATAAGGCATACAGGTGCCCCTCAGGGACAGGAGGCAGGGCCAGGGCCAACTTCTGCCCAAAAGTGTTTAACCCTCAAAACTGCACCAGAGAGCGAGGGGGAGGATGACTGGCCTCCTCCACCCCCATGCCCAGAAAGTACAGAGGAAGTACCAGGAGGAGAACAGCTAGTAATAGAGAGGATTGACCAGCTGATGAATGAGCTTCAAGTTCTCAAAATGGAGACCTTAGCCACAGGGCAGTACAGGCCAGCTATAAAGGTACCTACAACAAGTGCAGCCTCTGAGTTGTCTCCTCATAGAAAGTACTGTGCCATTGGGACTCCTTATGCTCCTCCTGGAATGTTCACTAAGACATCAGCACCCGATAAACCTTATGGGGGGCCACCCAACAGCCATCCTCAGATTGGACAACCTGTAGTTACATCGCAGCGACTACCCGGCAAGCCCCAACCGCCATCACCTCACCCAGGGCAACTGCCTCATAGTTACTTTACCCTTATGGATACCACCTACAGAGGACCTCAACCAACAATACCCAACTTTACTAGTCGTGATCCCAGTGAGTTCGTTCAATTGAAGCTAGCACTTGAGAACCTTTTACAAGCTGATGGGACTGAGTTATTTAAATACCTGGTCTTGGTGAACCATCTAAAGTTAGACGAAGCGAGACTTTTCGCAGATGCCTATCTGCATTCCCCGACACCTTATACAGACACCCTGGCTGCATTGAATGATAAGTTTGGTCAGCAACACCAGTTAGCGTTGAAGCGGATTGCTTTGGTGATGGACTCTCCTGATATAAGACGTGGAGATATTGCTGCTTTCGAAAGGTTTGCCCTTCAAATCCAGTCCCTTGTGGGCATGCTCCACACCCTTGGCTCTGAGGGGGAAGTGGAGCTGCAGTGTGGTTCACACGTTGCACGTCTTCTCAGTAAGTTACCTCCAGAGCAGAGAGCAGATTTTTGTCACTGCATGTATCACCATTCTGGCACCAGCTACACTCTGGTTGACCTTGCAGACTGGCTTAAGTATGAAGCCTGGTGTTAAGACTTTGATGCTACGCTGCCTACTAAAGCAGCAAAAGAGAGTATGGGGGCTAGTTTCAGTAGCCGTCAAGGGAAACGGTCTGTCACGGTTCTGCATGGATCCAAAGATGAGATAAGTAAAAAAGGGTTACTTAATGCCACTACAGTAAAGAGCAAGGGAAAACCATACTGTCCATTTTGTGATAATTCAGATCATTACCTCAGTAAGTGTACCGCCATTTCCCAGCTCTCCTCAGACCAAATAGCCGACTGGATAAAGGTGAACAAAAGATGCTGGCGATGTGCACGATCACATCAGGCTGCACAATGTAATCTAAAGAAACCTTGTAACATTTGCCAGAGGAGACATTTGCAGATTTTGCATGAGGTCAATGAAGAGCCGTCACGGGGGTTAGTGATGACTACAGCAACAGAAAGGTGAGAGGCCAACAACGGATGTGCTCTATTTGGATCGTCCAACTAAGGGTTACAGAGTGTTATTGAAAGTTGTGCGTGTTCTTATTCATCATGGTGATAAGACTATTGATACCTTCGTGGTATTGGATGATAGGTCAGAGAGATCGATGTCGCAAGAGCAATCCAGCAAGCCGCATGCCCACAGCAGTGCTTGGTTACATCAGTACCACCCCAAATGAGTCAACTGATGAAACATGTTGAATGGTTGTGGCAAGTAGATACTGTCCCACATCGAAGTGAGAAAGTTGTGCATGATTGTGATGCAATTGGCTTGAGGCCAAGACCACTCGGGTGGAAGTGAACGGTATACTCCGCTATGCCACTCCACTGCTGCGTAAAAAGAGTATGCCACATCTCCAAGCCTCAAAGGAAGCAGTCATGCCAAGCTTGAGAGGTTTGGGGCGGAGGCTCTCTCGGAATCCAGAATGGGCTAAAGTCTATAAAGTTGAGATGGATAAGCTGGTTCAGGCGGGGTCAGTAATCAAGCTGAGTCCCCAGGAGCTGGAAAGGGAGGAGGAGGCATGGTATGTTCACCATCATATGGTGAGCCACAATGGAAAGGATCGTCTGGTCTTCAATTGTTCTTACCAGTATAGAGGACAGAACCTGAATGAATACCTGCTACCTGGACCGACATTGGGACCATCACTGATAGGTGTCCTCTTACGGTTCCGGGAACATGCTGTGGCCATTTCAGGTGACATTAAAGGCATGTTCCAACAGGTCCGTCTCTTACCCGAAGACCGTTCTTTGTTACGCTTTGTATGGCGTGACTTGTGTCAAAGTGAGCCTGTAGCAGTCTATGAGTGGTGCGTACTTCCCTTTGGCACAAGTTGTAGCTGTGCTACTTTTGCTTTGCAATGTCATGTCACCGAAAACAGCTCACCGGATGAGGAGGTGAGATTTTCAGTGGAGCGCAGTTTTTACGTGGACAATTGTTTGCAAAGCCTACCCACTATCGCAGAGGCAAAACATTTGGTGGATAAATTAAGATCACTCCTGTCATCAGCTGGATTCGAATTGCGTCAGTGGGCTAGCAATGAGCCAAGTGTCATCTCTCATTTGCCTGAGGATTTAAGATCAAGCAATGCAGAACACTGGCTTGCTCAGGATAAAACCGACTCAGACCCAGAGTCAACCTTGGGGCTTCGCTGCCACTTCAAAAGTGACACACTGAGTTACAAATATCGCCCAGTAGATTATGGGGTCCCCACAATGCGGAACATATACAGGGTCTTAGCAAGCCAATATGATCCTTTGGGGTTTATTCTGCCCTACACCACTAGAGCTAAGATACTGGTAAGATGTCTGTGGGATAAAAACAGAGGCTGGGACGATTCCCTTCTACCTCCAGACCTCTTACAGAGGTGGAAGGATTGGGAGGCCGAGCTCCAATTCCTACCGCAAATTGTACTTCCCAGGCCATATGTACCCCATGATGTTAAACCAATTGATGTCTATCGAGAGATGCATGTGTTCTGTGACGCATCTGTAATGACAAACTCATTTATGATTGATACTGAGCAAAATGTACCTTGGCATTTGACGTGAAGAAGTGACCAGCATGTGCTCACATTCATCAGATTAAACTGACAGTTGCACCTTGCAACACGAACATCGCGTACTCACAACCAAGGCTACAGAACCAAGCTTACAAGGTTGCTGAAGCTGATAAGACAGGAGAACAAGGCTACAGAACATTGAGCAAGCTCTGTTTCACTGTCCTTACGTCATCGTCAGGAAAAGACAAAACTGTGTGTAACCTTCTCTCAGTGTGAGTGTGTCCGCTGGTTTCATCCAACAACGCACGCTCTCCCTTACTCTTAATAAATCTTTTTGTTACTTGACACAAGAACTGCCTGTCTGATATTTTCAGGGTAAAACTTCCACCACAAACTTGGCGTCACGAACAGGATGACCACGTCGCCTCAGTGAGCGGAGGGAGAGGCTCTGAGGACGCTCTTCGCCTGGAGCAGGTGAACCACTACGGGACCTTGCAAAACCAAGGGAAGACCCTGTGGAGAGACCCGACTGCCGACCACTGAGCGCGTGCGTCATCTGAAGAACTAGAAGTGATGAGTGACCCTACGCTGTTCTCACAGAGAAGTCACAAGACAGATTAGAGAATATCTAACAAAAGTGTATGCTCTGCTAAAGCCCCCTGTAGAAGGGGAAGGAAAATGGCAATCATACTGAGTTAGATCAGAGAATCTCGCTATTTTACGACGGTAGAATAGTTCATCCGCTCTAAGAGGGAGTGGAAAACAGTAAGCAGGTCCGGACCTCCTTGTGATTTTCTCTTGGTTGTGGGAGCCGTGAAAGGGACCAATAAACAGGCTAGTAGAATTGTGTCAAGAGAACAAAATGGGTGGCCACCAGAGTAAGTATATTTATAGGGAGGGGGACTGGACATCAGCTTTGTGCCACGATATGAGAAAACATTACGGCAATGATGTGACCAAGTATATGCCCTACTGGACGCAGGTTTTCGGGTTTCCCCCTCATGGTTCAATGAGTATTAAATTACTGAGTACGTTAAGAAGTAGAATAAAAACAGGCCCAACGGGAAACTTAAAGAGTGATAAGAAATACTGTGAGGAACATAGGGAGGGAATGCTAACCACACTAACTTTTTGGGAAGAGGAAGCAGAGAAGCGGGAGAAAGACCGCACTCGAAATGTACGTAATGATGTCCCTACTAATCAATTGCCTCAGTGTGTATCCAGGAAGGTGGACCCTGACCTCGACTCTGCCCCACCGTGACTTCCCGACCAGAACCCAGCGCCAGCGCCAGCCCCAGCACCAACACCAGTGCCGACACCAGCCCCAGCACCGACACCAGCCCCAGCACCGACACCAGCGCCAGCACCGACACCAGCGCCAGCCCCAGCATCGACACCAGCCCCAGCACCAGCCCCGACACCCCCTGTCCAAGCACCTGACCAACCAGAGGGGTTGTATTCGGAAGCCAGAGCACCGATGGAGCGCACCACTGCTGACAACCAGACGAAGCAGCCGCCTCCCTACGCGTCCGCGGATTCAAGCACGGATACAGGAATGTCAATTCCTCCCGCATCGCCTCGTGTGTCCAGAAGGACGACGAAACAGTGTCAGACTACGTTGCTCGGCTCACCATGGTCCACACTGAAAGCTGTGGATTAGATAAACCAGTGACATTGGCGATCGGAACCACGGACCGCTCCACATGGGAGTCTTACCTGGTCCAAAGCCTCCTGCTGGGTCTGAAGCCTCAGATTCTCGCAGGCGTAAAGACCACTTGCGTGGGTTACTCAAAGCAGCCCCTGACGATCATCGAGGAGCATGCCAGACACCACGAAACACTACTCCGCGAGCAAGAAAACAAGAGGAACAAGAAAAAGGCGGACGTCCAAGAACAAGCCATGTTAACCATGGTGCAGCAGTTCCAAGCCCAGACCACACGCAGAGGACGTGGGAGAGGCAGAGGAAGAGATCAGAAAAAGAAAGAACGCGACGCGCCTGGAGGACCTGACATGGAGCGACACAATCGATGCTACAACTGCGATAAGCCAGGACATTTAGCGCGCGATTGCCCACAACCACCAAAGAATCCAAAATACCCAACCAGCTGGACACCAGCGGATGGCGAGGAGGAATGACGGGCGGAGGAGGGGAACGGGAACACCAGGGAACACAACGACGCATCAGACAGGGAAGTACAATCACCTTATTTACTTTATCAAACGCAATTGACTAAGAACGCTTTAGATTTGCCTATGGTAACCCTCATTGTAAAAAACAAGCCATTGAAATTTTTAGTAGATAGTGGGGCAGCTCACTCAGTTATTAAAGGGAATGAAATAAATGTGCCACTCACAAACAAATCAATAACGACCATTGGAGCTGGAGGGAGAATGACCAAAGAGCCAGTCTCTGGCCCGCTCCAATGTAGATTGGGAGATAGAAATTTTCAGCACAGTTTCCTGATTTCCATGTGTTGCCCAGTAAACTTACTAGCCAGAGATCTCATGTGTAAACTAAAGTGTAAGCTGGAAAGTACCCCGACGGGATTGTTGGTGGACTTTGCAGAAGAACACCCTGATTTTCAGGGCGTGAGGTACGGATTGGGAGAGCCTCTGTATGTATATGAATGGGAGTTGAAGAGCGGGCATGGAAATTCCTCATGTGTCGCTGGGAAAGGCTCCGCATGAGGAATGGAAGGACGTGGGTACATGGTTAAACACAGTAGTGTAGAAGGTTATAGACTGGCGTCCTGTGGAGGGACCACTGCCCATCATGCACAGCCGTTGCACAAATATATATAAAATAGTCACACCTTACCTGTTCCATGCGCACAGAGTGGTCACATTGGCAGCAAATGATACACTGTCCATGGTAACAGAGGTAGTTTTGCCAACAGACCTAGCAGATATCCCAGATACCCTCTGGGCAAAAGGTAAAAATGATGTGGGCCTCATTAGGAATTGTGAACCCGTTGTGATAACCCCAAAGAGCACATACAGACCCAAAGAATTAGCTATAGTTAAGTGTGCGGCTCACCAAAAGGGAACTGATTACATCACCAAGGGTAATGCAAAGGCAGACCTTGCTGCGAAAGCAGCAGCACTCAAACCCCACATCCAAGCCTCCGCTATTCCTGTGACTAACCTTACCGTATCTCTTGCAGATATCCAGTCTTCAGCCACGGCAGCTGAAATAGGGAGGTGGAAACAAGACAAGTGTTCACTGTCCCCACAAGGTTGGATGCATGCGCCAACAAACAAACCCTGCTTACCCAAAGCATACGCGAGAGGCCTGATTAAGATTGTACATGGGCGTAGCCACATGTCCAAAGGGGGGATAGTGGACACTTTGAGAAAACAGTGGTACGCTCCAGGCCTCACGAACTTAACCCAAAAATTTTGTTCTCAGTGTCTGATATGCGCACAACACTCTGCGAAAGCAGCACATGCGCAAACTTCCACAGCGGGCCACCCGCCCGCAACAGAACCATTCCAGCACTGGCAAATTGATTTTGTAGAACTGACTCAGGCAGAGGGAAAGAAATACATGTTGGTTTGCGTATGTATGTTCAGCAAGTGGACGGAAGCTTTTCCCACAGGTAAACAGGACGCACAAGCTGTTACGAAAATGTTGTTGAGAAAAATAATCCCCAGGTGGGGTCTTCCAACCCGCATCTCGAGCGATAACGGCACCCCATTCGTACAACGAGGTCTGATTGATCTGACCAAGCACCTAGGTATAGACATGAGAAAACATTGCAGCTACCACCCTGCCAGTGCAGGGGCGGTGGAACGAATGAATGGCACATTAAAGAATGGATTAGCCAAAATGCACCAGGATACAGGGTTATCCTGGGTCAAATGCTTACCATTAGTGTTGTGGCAGATGAGAACCAGACCTCAACCAAAAACAGGCCTCAGCGCTTTTGAGATAGTGTTTGGAAGACCTCCCAATATTGGGGTGGGACCACCCCTACAGGACCAAGTCCTACTGTCCGACACTTTGGTAGCTTACTGCTCAAAACTCTACACAATCTTGTCTGATATCTATCCACAGGTAAAAGCTGTCCTGCCGAGCCCAGCTGACCAGTTCCTGCACGACTTCAAACAGGCGATTGGGTGCTGATTAAGGATCTAAGAAGACAACACTGGAAAGACGCCAGGTGGAGAGGACCGTACCAAGTGCTCCTGACTACACACACTGCAGTTAAAACAGAAGCAGAATCAGCTGACTTACATCGCAACATTGCCACTCCCGGACGAGGATGCCTTGGAGTTGGGAGACCTGTTAGATGGACCACCTGTTTCTGTTTAATAAAACACTCGCTTATGTTCACATGTGCATAGTGAATTTGTAGAAATACACTTACTCATATACAATGCAGCGCACGCGATTGCCTAGTAAAATTCAGCGACAAGCTGACTTAGGACGCTTACACCATATTATCATAGCCATGTCCAGTGGGTCTGTTTTAAGGTAAATTTTGATAGTATCATAGGGGGGATTGTAATGACAAACTCATTTATGATTGATACTGAGCAAAATGTACCTTGGCGTTTGACGTGAAGAAGTGACCAGCATGTGCTCACATTCATCAGATTAAACTGACAGTTGCACCTTGCAACACGAACATCGCGTACTCACAACCAAGGCTACAGAACCAAGCTTACAAGGTTGCTGAAGCTGATAAGACAGGAGAACAAGGCTACAGAACATTGAGCAAGCTCTGTTTCACTGTCCTTACGTCATCGTCAGGAAAAGACAAAACTGTGTGTAACCTTCTCTCAGTGTGAGTGTGTCCGCTGGTTTCATCCAACAACGCACGCTCTCCCTTACTCTTAATAAATCTTTTTGTTACTTGACACAAGAACTGCCTGTCTGATATTTTCAGGGTAAAACTTCCACCACACATCTGAGCAAGCCTATGGCTCAGTCGCTTACTTGCGAACAGTAGATCATCAAGGCAGAGCTCACCTGTCATTCATGATGGCTCGTTCTAGGGTCGCTCCCAAGCGTCTCCTATCCATGCCCAGGCTAGAGCTCTGTGCTGCACTCATTGGAGCTCAACTCTCTCGATTGTTACGGGCGGAGCTCACTCTGAAGTTAGATGAGATGTGCTTTGGACAGACTCCACAACGGTGTTGATGTGGCTGAAGTCTGAGTCTTGCCATTTCAAGGTCTTTGTCGGGACTAGAGTTGCAGAAATTCAAGACCTTACAAATTTGAGTGTCTGGCGGTATGTTGATCCTGCCAAGAACCCAGCTGATGACATCACAACGGGGCAAGACATTGCGAGAACTAGTGGAACCAAACAGGTGGAGCCAAGGACCTCCCTTTCTCTTGCTGATCCCAGAATTGTGGCCTAAGAATCCAGCAACATATCTAAAGGATGACTCCTCTGAGCTACGCAAGTCCATCCTATGCGGTCTTACTTCTACTGTGACACACTATCCTGGGATAGATCTGAGTCAGTGCAAGACTTAGAAAGAACTTCTAAAGTTGCATGGGACGGCAGATGAGAAGAGCAAACCTACTGCTCATAACTACCGCAAAGCAGAGACCTTCCTATTTGGTATGGCTCAATTAGACAGTATTTCTGAAGAGTTACGGCTCTTGAAAGTTGGGAAACCTGTCCTCAAGAGAAGTCGACTTGTGACTTTATCCCCAGAGCTTGATGAAGCCGGAGAACTTATTTGCGTAGGTGGAAGACTTCATAGAGCAGGATATTTGGATCAGACTACCTTACACCCCATAGTCCTAGATCCGTCGCACCCAGTAGCGAGGCTCCTAATCCAAGACTTTGATGATCTACTGCGGCACCCTGGTCCAGAGCGAGTGTTTGCCGAGATCCGGCGCACATTTTGGATCCTGCGAGGACGCGAAGCTGTTCGACGATTCCAAAGAACCTGCTCTGATTGTCGCAGATGGAGGGGGAAACCCACCATACCTAAGATGGCAGACTTACCCACTGGCTGGCTTAGATTTTTCAAACCTGTTTTTTATTCTACGGGAATGGACTGTTTCGGGCCTTTTGAGATCAAAATGGGACGCCGTATGGAAAAGAGGTGGGGGATAATATTTAAGTGTCTCACAACCCGAGCGGTACATTTGGATATCCTTACTTCAATTGATACTGACTCATTCTTGATGGCTCTACGAAGATTCATCGCACGCAGGGGAACTCCGGCCGAGCTGTTCTCCGACCAAGGAACCAATTTCCGAGGCCGCGAAAGAGAGTTGGTGGAAGCATTTAATGTACTGTCCCCAGAACTACAACACCAATTGGCCAAGCAGAAGATCCATTTCCGCTTCAACCCCCCGGCTGCTCCTCACTTTGGAGGGAGGTAGCGGGAGATTCGCTCAGTGAAGACTGCACTTTACACCACCATTTGTGCGCAACCTGTCACTGAAGAAGTCCTTCGCACTGTGCTTCTTGAGGTGGAAGGAATCCTCAATTCAAAACCCCTGGGTTATGTCTCATAAGATATTAATGACCCAGATCTTGTGACTCCCAACATCCTTTTGATGGGGCGGCCAGACGGATCTCTTCCACAGATAGTCTATATGAAGAATGAGCTTCTGAGTCATCATCGGTGGAGACACTCACAAATACTGGCTGACTACTTTTGGACTTGTTTCATTCGTCTATACTTACCCAGTCTGCAATCACGCCAGAAGTGGCATTCCAGAACTACTGAAGGTTCAGTAGTTATGATGTTAGACCCACAGTTGCCAAAAGCCCTCTGGCCAATCGGTCGAGTTGTCAAGGTTCACCCTAGCCCTGATGGTCACATAAGGACAGCTGATGTGGAGGTGAAGGGCAAAACATACACTCGGCCTGTTACAAGATTGATTGACTTACCGGCCCTCCCTTCTGAAGCTGATGAAGACAGTTCTGTGCCAGCAGCTAGTACACAACCCTAGTGCCTTTTGTTACATACATTTTGGGGCGGCTGTTCAAAAGGCCCAGTGTGTATAACAGACTTATAGTCGTTCAGTACATAACAACTTAAATGTGTATGTTAATATTTTGTTTTCTTTATAAATGTGCATTTAGCCATAGTTATTTCTCATTGGTTGAAGCTCTGTCACATGACTCACGTTAGTTTCCAGCATCGTCTACTAGGGGGGCAGTTCTTAAGTGCAGCCACCATAGTTCCTTCTCAGTCTGCTTTGTGTTATTCAAACTAGCCGATGTGCGTCATTGATGAAACGTTGAGTCACATTTTATTAATTCATATTAGTACCTGGATGCGAAGGAAACGCCGCGAGTTCATGTTTATGAGCATTATTGCTTAATTAGACCACACACACACATACACACAGAGCTCTCATTCCTCATGTTCATGGACTAATAAATTCTTGAATTAACTCTGGCCTCAAGTAGTGTTCTGGTCGACCCACCGGATTGAACCCAGGACAAACTACGTATCAGTGGTAGCCTCCTAAGATTACAGTGGTCTCCACCACACAACCTCCAGGTCCCTGGAGCTGTGTGGCTGCGACACCAGCAACCAGTCTTGAGCATTTTTTAAAAGGGTAAATATAACCCCAGCATCAGCTAATTCCACCTTTAAAAAAGCTCCCCGTTTTCCATTCCATTTTCTACATGTACCCTCGGTCCTCCATGTTTATTTTCCTTAGAAGGCTTTTTGTAGGAGGCGCTCAGTCACAGAACCAGGAGATCTCAGCCAATAGCATTTGAGTACTCTGAATGGTCAGAAGGGATCGCTGATCTCTGAACAGTGCCCACCCATGGCACTACAGATGCACAAATTAGATTTTAACCACACTGACTTGAGATATTTGGCGCAAAAGTGAGAGGGCGCAGAAGTTGTCACGTGTGAGCGAGAAAGACAGCATTTGAGACACGTAGCCGCAGATTCAAGCAGGTTTAGTCATTGACTGGTGTTTGTGCAAGACAGATATCCCCCCCAAAAAAATTACAAACTCAAAATCTACTACAGGTTTGCAACTCCTGAAGAGATTTTCTCTGTGAATTCAAGTTTATTGATACAAATGTGTGACTATACTCTATAGCTACAAATTTCACTGACAAAGGTGCTCAGGGGTTTTGCACAAAATGTACCTCCATAGTCAACTGTAGAATGTCATCTGGGGTGGGAACACTGGCTGGAATATTTGCATACTGTAACATGTTTTCATAGTTTAATGCTGAAACATTTTGTCCCTGTTTATTGTTGAGTTGAACCTGAGAGGCGCTGGAGACCACAATACCAATAGCTGGAGACCAATAGATTTTGGATGTGGTTATCCCTAAAAAAATACTTGAAAAGCAAATTTGCACATAATAAATTACTATGTAATTTTCAAAACTTTCAAAAATATTTCTACCCATCTGTAAGAGAGACTTCCTTTCCATTAAAATTAATTCTTGTTTTCAAAAAACAGCTCAGTGTGTGTACTCAACTGAAATAAATGGCAGCAGAATGAACAATGTGCAAAACCATCTGTTAAAATGGCACTAAAGCTTTCCAGACAGGCCTTTATCATCTTTTCCATAATCCCTAACACACAACAGACTAGCAAAATTCCCCCTCTCTCTCTCTCTCTTTCTTTCTTTCTCTCTCTCTCTCTCTCTCTCTCTCTCTCTCTCTCACTCAAAAACATAAACACACACACTCACACACATTTAATTTAGGACTTTTCCCCACCCATTCAGAAGTAGATTATTTTTTTCATGGAAGAACCAACATATGGCAGACACATTTTTAAACATTCAAACAAACACCCATTCTATAAATTGAAAAGGGTACACACATGGTGAACGCCTTAAAACTGCTAAATGCTTTAGTGTTATACACAGAGGAAAAAAGGCACAAGTTTTCCCTCACATGACACTACTAAACTGGGAGACTGGACCATCGAAAACTAGACACAACCTGACAAATCAGAATACACAGGCACACTGTGCCAGGCTGTGAGTCTTATATTTCTGTTAATCTGGCTTAATCCAAAACTGGAAAAGAGTACACTGCCCTGCTTAGCCTTTCCTCCATTTTGGATTTTCATCTGTCGTCGGTCTGTGCCTGCCCATCCTTGTTTCTACTGGTTGATATGCCTCTACGTCAGAGTCCATTGCAGCAAAAGTTGAAATGGTTTGATGCTTGGTGGAGAGTTGTTAACTGAATACAGGCAGTTTGAAGTCCGTGAAAGCTGACGCAGTGTTTCTGACGCTCCATTAATGCAACGTATCTCACTCATTTTCGATGGGAAGTGCTGGTTCTATCAAGCTGCATTGACACTGATCCGGTGTGACGATGCACCACAACGTATCCCACTCGTTTTCAATGGGATGCAATGTCAGACGAACATTGTTTATGAAGTACAGAAAATCCTATGGCAACCTGTTTTAGCCTAAAATGACACCAGCGATACAAGTCCTAATTCAGTTTTACTAGTAAAAGTATAATTGTTACTAGTAAAAGTAAAATTCTGACTAGTAAAGGAGAATTATATTTATCTATAATTCAGTTCTCACTAATAAAAATTTTATTTTCACTAGTAAAAAAGATATTTTTATTAATAAGGATTGAATTAGAGACTTCTCTTATGTAATTAGAGATATAAAAATTTACATTCATACTAGTAAAAATAAACATTACAGAGCTCCGTTTTGAAATCATTACTCATTCCATAATTATTTTAAAAAACTCTTATTCAGCACATGCTAATTTTTACAGGCTAGCACACTAGATAAGATGCTATCTGTGCTTTCCTTCGACTACATTTCAATACAAGAGTCACTGGTGTGTCTAAAATTATTTAGTGGGTATAGTATCATGTATTGGCTCCATTTTTTTAAATATAATTTAGTTTCTGAGCTGCTCTGTGTAGCAGCCTGTTTAGGAGGTGCTGTATTGCTAATAACCTTTTTGGTGCCAATGAAAAAGCGATGTTTCCAGAGTGTTCTAATCATTCTCGTACAACTGTAATGCCATTTAGAACTCTGCCGAAAGGGTCAGAAAATTCCTCCCCAGAGATCCTTCTAAACTGACACTCTCCATCCATGATCTCTCGCCCAGCACTCATCTCACACGAACACCACAAGCCTTTTCCTGCCTGTCCCCCTGACATAAATATGCATAACATGCAAATACACAATGAACCCTCCATGAATAGAGAGCTCTAAAACTTAATTCTGACAAGAATCAGAATTGTAGATCTCTTAAACTCTTTTTTTGCGATATCTGTAAAACTATTATGACTAGTCAGAACTATAATTGTTGATATGACAATCAAACTTATTACTAGTTCTATTTAAATCTTTACTAGTAAGAATATAATAACAGATAGGTACAATTTCTTTACTAGTACAAATGACATTGCAGATATCTAGAATGTAATTTTTACTAGTAAGAATTCTAGTTTTGAGATGAGATATTTTATTTTTACTAGTGAAAATAGAAATCTTACTAGTAAAAATAGCTTTTTTACTAGTAACAATTGAATTTTTACATGTGCAAATTGAATTACTGAAATCAAGAAAAAAAATATTAAAAGCTAAAACAGCTTGCCATAAATTTAGAGCTCTGAAAGCTTACATATCTCTAATGCATATTTTGACTAGTAAAAACTTAATTATAGAGATCTTGAATTAGCATTTTTCATTCATTCATTCATTCATTCATTATCTGTAAGCACTTATCCAGTTCAGGGTCGCGGTGGGTCCAGAGCCTACCTGGAATCATTGGGCGCAAGGCGGGAATACACCCTGGAGGGGGCGCCAGTCCTTCACAGGGCAACACAGACAGACACACACATTCACTCACACACTCACACCTACGGACACTTTTGAATCGCCAATCCACCTACCAACGTGTGTTTTTGGACTGTGGGAGGAAACCGGAGCACCCGGAGGAAACCCACACGTACATGGGGAGAACACACCAACTCCTCACAGACAGTCACCCGAAGGGGGAATCAAACCCACAACCTCTAGGCCCCTGGAGCTGTGTGACTGCGACACCACCTGCTGAGCCACCGTGCCGCCCGAATTAGCATTTTTACTAGTCAGAATTAAATTATGGATATGTGGCCCAGGAATTTTACTAATCAGAATTGCATTGTATCTGAAATTACATTTGTACTAATAAAAATATAATTGCAAATCTCTCTACTCTATCTCTCATCTCTACTTGGAGTTTTTACTAGTAAAAATGTAATTATGGATATAAGAGAGTGAAATCCAATGTAAGTCAATGGAGAAATATGATTAGTCAGACATACATTAAAGATACGTCCTGGCAATAGCTAGAATTTCATTATGGATATGTAGGTCTGTAATTTACTAGTAAATATGTCATAGTTGATATCTGAAATATGAGTCATTACTAGTAAAACTACATTAGAGAGATCTTGATTTAGAGTTCTTACTAGTAAAAATGGAGTTATAACTTGTATCGCTGGTGTCAGTTTAAGCTAAAACGGCTTGCCATAAACTTCTCTCCACGAAATGCAGACAACAGCAGCAAGATATTTCCAAGGACATGGTGTGGGCTTCAGAGTTGAATAAAAATTTTGAACAAAGGAAAAATACAGAAGTCTCCTGGAAAAAAAATTCAACAGAACGAGGAGCGATACCACATGTGAAAAACGTGCCGGCTTTGTATTTATTTCTTTCCTGGCACCTCATGTACATTTTGCTCTGTCCCAAAAAACAACCTACTCTCTAATTAGTGCCCTTTAAAGATTTATAAAATTAATTCAGCCCTAGTGGTGTGGTGGTGTAATTGCAGAGAGACACAGATACCAAAGCAGAATTATAAATTCTCGCATTCTCCTAAGGCGTAGGCTCTGCGTCAAGTCAACGCAGAAGTATAAATCGGCCTTAAATCCCTGCTTGTGCAGTACTCCTAGCAGCTCAATAATTCAAAACAAAACTTTTTACAGGTTTAAATGCAGAATAATCCTTTAATTTATTTACTTTAGTTCAGTGGTCCCCAAATGTTTCTACCCTCCTTTGTTGCTATGGTAACCAGAGACAAGCAAGCTGAGTTTCAGTGCTTGATTGCTTTTGCACATGTTTGTCTGGTCAGTGCTGTGCTCTGGCCTTAAACTTTAAGAAAACTACCATACAAACTATTGCACATTAAAAACAATATACTTGTAAATGTTACCATGTTACCATAGTTATCTACACAGAATGTATATAAACTTTACTGTTTATTATGTATCACATTACCCCATAGGACATTGTGGTGTCTTGATATCCTCACAATCCTCTTCAAGCCATGACGTTTCTCCTATAAAACAAAAAGTACATTGCTAAATGGTGTTCACTAGTCACAGACAGGAGTGAAATAAACAATAACCATTTGCACCCTTGATAAAGACATTACACATATTCTATGAACAACTCTTTCTATACAGGCAAATTAAAACAAAAAACAAATCTTCACTACAAACCTCTTCCTGGCAGGGCAGGTTTGGTGTTAACAGGAGCCATTTCTGCTTCACACATTCTGCACATGTCACGTAGGTATGGGCTACTAAGGTTAAGTTGTTCATTAACAACAGAGCAGAGCAACATTAAAGATCGGTGCTGGGTGGCAGCTAGCTGAAATCTAACCCTAGTATTTTATATGTGCTTGGTCATTTGATCCAGACTGTCATTACTGCCCTTAACAATGTGCTTCCAGGCAAATCCTACTGCAGTAACAATAAAGATATAATTTATATACTGAACAAAAATATAAACTCTTGTTTTTGTTCCCATTTTTCATGAGCTGACCTCAAAGATCTAAGAATTTTTCTATGTACACATAACACCATGCAGTCTGCCATTTGCCTTGTACAGTGAAAACCGGGATTCATGCATAAAGAGAAACACCTCTCCAAGTGGAGAGTGGAGATGCTGGATTTGGAGGTCTTGGGCTGGTGTCTTTACACGTGATGTGCAGTTGTGAGGCTGGTTGGACGTACTGCCAAATTCTCTGAAATGCCTTCGGAGAGAAATGAACATTCAATTCATGGGCAACAGTTGTGGTGGACATTCCTGCAACTCCTCATAGACAGTCACCCGGTGCGGGACTTGAACCCACAACCTGCTGCGCCACAGTGCCGCCCCCTCACTAACAGAGATTTAGACACATTTGTGAACAATATTTGAGAGAAAATAGCCTTTTGTGTACATAGAAAAATGCTTAGATCTTTGAGGTCAGCTCATGAAAAATGGGAGCAAAAACAACAGTGTTGTGTTTATATTTTTGCTCAGTATAATAACATGTTGGTAATCTGTGTAGGAGAGACAAAGAGCCAATAAGAACTAGGTCCTCCAAGTTCCAGACTAGGAAGATTAGATCCAGAATAATCCACGTGGAGAGGCAGAGACAACTGATCTTAAAAGGTTTTGGAATACAGAGTAATAATGTATCATAGTGGCACATAGCAAGATGTGGCATGTTTTAGGTGTGGATTTTATCCAAAACCTGTTACTGCAAGTCTAAATTTAAGGGGAACAGAGCTACCAAACTCATTGCCCTAGGTTCCTTAGTAAAAATCAATCTAGTGTATAAACCTAGAGGTTTTCCAACTTGCCTGCAGTAATAGCCTCTATTTGTGTAAGGTTTTACATTAGATACTGGAATATTGTTGTGAGTATTTGTGTGCATTCAGCTACTAGAGAACATTTGCAAGGTCAGGTATGGGTGTCACTTTAAAATAGCAAAAAACACTGATTACACATGGATTCCATAGACCTTTGGGAATATATGCTAATATGGGAATATATTAAAGTAGCACCAGGTAACATTTGGCATTTGTTTCCCCTATAGTTGCAGAGTATAATTAACTTTTACCGCACTGTCCTGAAATCAGGAGTTAGGGGAAGAAGGGGGCGGTTTCCTACCCTCCTCCAATAATTACATAATGCATTGTCTACAGTGCTAAGTCAGGAGTAGCAACGACAGAGGCTCTATTCCCAGTATTACAAGTCAGTGGAGCATCACAGTGATTTTGAAGCTGTAATTTTAAGGTAAAAAAAAAAAACTACTTGGTGTTCCTTTAAATTATATGATTCTATATTACCAAGATTAACCCTCTTTAGCCATTAATTCTTGATATATTTATGTGCCATTATCTTGCTTATAAGTGACAATGAACCGAAGAAGTGAACAATATTCTAAAGTACAGATCTCCAGAGGTCAAATAATGGTCTCTGATTATTCATTTTGTGGCTCAACTTTTAATTTATTCTTATTCATACACTGTCAGAAGAAAATGTACTGTACCGGTACATTATTTTCACTAAATGTACAAACGCAGTGTAAATTTACCTTTAAAATCACAACAGGGGATTTAATATCCATTACACGTTTTTCTGTGATGTGAATATTTGTACACTTTCATTGTAGTACCGTGTAAAATTGAATAATAAAATATAAGTCCTGGAGATGAAGAGGAGTATATGAAATAAACACAACAAATTCAAAATTAATATAGAATGTACAAAGGTACAATTATGTTCCAAAACTAAAAGTACTGCATATGTACCTTTGAGGGCACAACCACAGTGACAACAAAAGGTACCAAGAAAGTGAGTTTTTCTGAGAGAGCTGCGTTACTGACATAAGCTGGTATTACACACATTTTGACATTTAGCCAAATAAGACAATGTCAGAATGTACAAGTGAAGATAAGAGCATGCACAGAACTCAAATTACACTTCAGCCTGGATGAACATCAAAATTAATTCTTTACCTTCACATACAATCTTGTAGTTTGTACAGCAATCGCCTTTTTGACCGCAGTCTGCAGCACAAGAGCAAAGGCTGTTGTTTAATCTGCCCTCCCCACAGCGGAATTTGGAGCACATCCAGTGTTCACCTGATGTGAAAAGAGAAAGAAAGCAGAGGAAAGAATGCATGGGAAAAACATAAATAAAGGCTGAAAGAGAAAGAAAAGTTGGTAAGTCATATCAGGACAGAGTCTAGTGCAGTGGAATGAAAACCTGGAAATATTATCCGTCACTGTACCTTGGTCATTTAATTAATCACATAGACATGTGGCCTACTCACTTTTCTTATTGTAGGTCATTGTGCATACAGCTACATGACACCTACAGTATATAATAAAAGTCTTATTATTACTAAAATATTATATTTTTTGTTGTAATACAACTTTACACTAAATGACCACAGGATTGGGAACACCTATCGTGTATCTATACTCACTTTTTTATCAGCTCCACTGACCCTAAAGGAGTTCTACAATTACAGACTGTAGTCCACCTGTTTCTCTGCATATATTCCTATTCCCATTTCACCCTGTTCTTCAATGGTTAGGACCACCACAGTGCAGGTATGAACTGGGTGGTGGATCATTCTCAGCGCTGCCATGACACTAATGTGGTGCTGGTGTGTTAGTGTGTGTTGTGCCGGTAAGAGTGGATCAGAGACAGCAGTGCTGCTGAAGTTATTTAAAGTTTTAGTGTCACTGCTAGACATCTACAAAGTGTACCAAGGAGGCAGGTGTGTCTAACAGAGTGAAAAGTGAGTGGATTATACCTGCTTCATGGTACAGTGCCTTGCAAAATTATTCGGCCCCCTTGAACTTTTCAACCTTATGCCACATTTCAGGCTTCAAACATGAAGATAGAAAATTTTGGTTTTTTGTGAAGAATCAACAACAAGTGGGACACAATCGACAAGTGGAATGAAATTTATTGGATGTGTCAAACTTTAACAAATAAAAAACTGAAAATTGGGGCATGCAATATTATTCGGCCCCCTTGCATTAATACTTTGTAGCGCCACCTTTTGCTGTTTTGCACACCGAGAGACTGAAATTATTGCCCATTCTTCCTTGCAAAACAGCTCGAGCTCAGTGAGGTTGGATGGAGAGCGTTTGTGAACAGCAGTCTTCAGCTCTTTCCACAGATTCTCGATTGGACTCAGGTCTGGACTTTGACTCGGCCATTCCAACACCTGGATACATTTATTTGTGAACCATTCAATTTTAGATTTGGCTTTATGTTTTGGATCATTGTCTTGTTGGAAGATAAATCTCCATCCCAGTCTCAGGTCTCTTGCAGACTCCAACAGGTTTTCTGCCAGAATGGTCCTGTATTTGGCCCCATCCATCTTCCCATCAATTTTGACCATCTTCCCTGTCCCTGCTGACGAAAAGCAGGCCCAAACCATGATGCTGCCACCACCATGTTTGACAGGGGATGGTGTGTTCAGGGTGATGAGCTGTGTTGCTTTTACGCCAAACATATCTTTTTGCATTGTGGCCAAACAATTTGATTTTGGTTTCATCTGACCAGAGCACCTTCTTCCACATTTTTTTTGTGTTTCCCAGGTGGCTTGTGGCAAACTTTAAACAAGACGTTTTATGGATATCTTTGAGAAATGGCTTTCTTCTTCCATAAAGGCCAGATTTGTGCAGTGTACGACTGATTGTTGTCCTATGGACAGACTCTCCCACCTCAGCTGTAGGTCTGTGTGTGTTCCTTGGTCTTCATGATGCTCTCTGCGCTTTGAACAGAACCCTGAGACTATCAAAGAGCAGGTGACTTGATTACACACAGGTAGATTCTATTTATCATCACTCACTGAGCTTCTGGAGTGAGTTTGCTGCACTAAAAGTAAGGGGGCCAAATAATATTGCACGCCTCCCTTTTCAGATTTTTATTTGTTAAAAAAGTTTGACACATCCAATAAATTTCATTCCACTTCACGATTGTGTCCCACTTGTTGTTGATTCTTCACAAAAAATTAAAATTTTATATCTTTATGTTTGAAGCCTGAAATATGGCAAAAGTTTGAAAAGTTCAAGGGGGCTGAATACTTTTGTAAGGCACTGTAGTTTTGTGGGAGTCCTGAGCATTGAAGAACAAGGTTAAATGGGGATAAGAATGTATGCAGAGAAACAGGTGGATAAGGTCTGTAATTGTAGAACTACAATGTGTTCCTGTAGGGTTGTGACAATGCCACATGGGAGGGGTGTTTAGTGATTTTTTATATGTAGACTGCCCATTTGTAGAGCTGGATGTGACTTTAAGAAGGGGGGAGGAGTGAGGAACCATGAGGAGAGAAATGAAGGGGAGTGTGGCCTCGTGAAAGCAAACACTAAGCTCCAATCTAGGGTTTTCTAGTCAAGAATACCGGGGACCCCACAATAGGCCAACATAGGATGAAGGTGGATCAATAAAAGAGGATTCCCTCGGTGGTCCTATGAATAAGCTGGAAGCAGGCCTGCAAACTGGTGAAATCAATCCATAATGTTTTTTTGTGTGCAATGCATTGCTGAAGCCATAAGGATGTTTGGGGCATCGATGGACTGGGTAATTCCAGGACTTTTGAAGGACATGTCAACATGTGGACTTTAAAAGAATCTTGGGATGGATTAGTGTTATGGGATTACGCTTTAGATCACTGTAAATCTTGTCAGCTGGTTTCAAACAATGGATTTGCTAAAGGATATTATTTTGTTCTCCTTGTGTGTTTTGCCACAAAACATTTATGCCCTAACAGTGAAATAAACTGAATTCTTTTTAGTAGCTTATGCCTTTGATAAGAGAGTGAAGGAGATTGTTACAGAGTGGTGGCCCATACAGGAAAACTGCAGTGTAGGGGAATTTAAAAGTTGTAAGTGGTAGACAGACTATTTGGTGAGGAGTAACAGGAATGCAAAGCGCTGAAAGTCAGGAGCCTTCAGAGGAGAGTCAGGATGTCACTCCACTGGCTAGGCCTGGGCCCTTTGTTACATTTAAGGAACCGGTTGCAGAAATTTCCTCTCACTTGAGTGAAATGTATATTGATGAACAGGGAGATGTAGATGGTGCAGAGGAGGATACAGCAAGTGTGGGTATGGGGATTCATGGTAATACAAGAAGTAAAAGAATTGGTCCATAGCCTGCAAAACCAGGGTGGAGAATATGGAGGGGAATTTTCAATGGAGAGAGTAGTGAATAGAGAGCAGAGTCTTAAAGGATATGTTGATCAAAGGTTTGAGGAGGTTGAGCAGGTTTTAAAATGTTCACTAAAACAACTGGAGCAGGAGATGAATGTCCGTTGTGCAGAGATGAGAAATGGAAGAGGAAAATAACCAAGATAGGCTGTTCTAGTATCCCTACTTATCAAACTTTCTTTTATTATCCCATGCATAACCTTAGTAACATCAGAACTCCCTCTTCTGGTAATGTGTCTGGCCCTCCTACTTTTGCTACTAAGCCTCCTGTTAGGTTAGATTTTCCAACCTTTGGGGAATTCTGGGATACTCCTGCAGTGTTGAGTTTTATTTTGCAGTGTGAGAACTTTATGTCACTAAGGCCTTTGACTGATGCTGAGCTCATTGCCACATTATCAACAGTTCTAACACAGTCCACTAAGAGCTGGTGGATGGCTGAGAAGGTTCATAACTGGACTGAATTTAAGAATGTTTTTGTCCACATTTTTACCTGCTAATTATCTGATGGAAGTAGAAGAACAGATGCGTGTGACCGTCCAGGACCCCGAAGAGATTTTGCTTATGATTTCCGAGCTTTGTGTCTAAAATGGAATCCCAATATGTCAGAATCTGAGGTGGTTCGGCGTATTATGAATAATTGCAATACAGCTTTTGTCAGTAGTTTAAGGGGGATGATTCACACAATGAAACAACTGGTTAAAGTTGGTCGATGGTGGAGCGTGACTGGGCTGCTAAGAAGGACTACTGGGCTAGAGTGAATAGTCAGGCTTCTAGTGATAAAACAAAAAAGAAACCAAACAGTAAAGGTGCCAGCAGTACAAATCTGGAACAGCGGGGCATTCACCATGTGGCATTGGCGAAAACAGAAACTTTACATCTATTAGTTGTGCCCATTGAAACGAGGGGACTCCAAGGAGAAGCTGTGTTGGATACAGGTTGCACATATACTCTGATGTAGAAGCCAAAGCAAAAGTTAGCCAGAGAAGGAGAAAAACTTTGTTCAGGGGATCCCCTAACTTTTGTGTTAGCTGATGGCAAATAGCACTGGGCTTAAGGGAAGATGCAGCTGACTTATACCTGGCATGGAGCTGTGTGGTCCTTGGAGACCTATGTTATTCTGCTATGTTTTCCTCTTATTCTAGGGGCTCAATTTTTTTTAACGAAAGGAAGTTCAGTTAAACTTGGGGGGAGGAGATTATGGGGTATTTAGCCATGGGAAGTGATGTTTCTTTCCATTTTTAAACAGATTTCCATATAACTTGACCAAGTCACTATCAGCAGAATTAAGAAAGGCTGTGAATTTATATGTGGCTGTGGGCTCTGTTTCCTCCAGAAGTTGGGCATCAATGGATGTGTCCCATGAGGTCCAGGAAGCCCCGATGAGGTCTCATCCACCTGAGGTGCAGGAGCTATTTCAAATATGGCCTTCAATGTGTTCATCAAAAATAGGGAGGATTACTGTAATTCAGCATCATGTATATACCAGTGATGAGACACCTGTTAGGGTTAAGGCATATCGAATATCCCCACTGAAAAAAAGTATAATAGAAGAAAATATAGTACGTATGTTAGAAGATGACATCATAGAATCATCAGTCCACCTGGGCTTCTCCTGTGGTGCTGGTAAAAAAAAACAGGATGGTTCCTATCGATTCTGTGTGGATTATCGAAAGTTGAATTCCAAGACACCCCAAGATGCGTATCCCATGCCTTTGATACATGATATTTTGTAATCTTTATGGGAGGCATCATATTTTAGTTCTTTAAATTTAATGTCAGGCTATTGGTAAGAAGCAATGGATCTCAAAAGCAGGAAAAAAATGCATTTATTACACGTTGGCCTATAACCGTTTAAATCTATGCCCTTTGGGTTAAAAAATGCAGGGGCCACTTTCCAGCAGCTTATGGAAACAGTTTTGGGAGAATTACGGGGCCATATATGTTTTGTATACATAGATGATATTATTGGTTATGCTCCCAATCCTGAGCAACATTTGGAAGATCTTAAATCTGTGTTTGGGCGGCACGGTGGCGCAGCAGGTAGTGTCGCAGTCACACAGCTCCAGGGACCTGGAGGTTGTGGGTTCGATTCCCGCTCGGGGTGACTGTCTGTGAGGAGTTGGTGTGTTCTCCCCGTGTCCGCGTGGGTTTCCTCCGGGTGCTCCGGTTTCCTCCCACAGTCCAAAAACACACGTTGCAGGTGGATTGGCGACTCGAATGTGTGTGTGTGTGTCTGTGTTGCCCTGTGAAGGACTGGCGTCCCCTCCAGGGTGTATTCCAGCCTTGCGCCCAATGATTCCAGGTAGGCTCTGGACCCCCCGTGACCCTAAATTGGATAAGCGGTTACAGATAATGAATTAAATCTGTTAAATCTTCATGCTGCAAATCTCACTCTTAATTTGAAAAAGTGCCAATTCTGGAAAACTCAGATAAGGATTTTGGGACATGTTATCTCAGAAAGGAGGGTGGAAGGTGACAAAGGGAAACTGTGACTAATTATCCTATTCTGCAAGACATTAAGGCTTTGCAAAGGTTTTTGGGCCTGGTCGGGTGGTATTATAAATTCAACCCCCACTTTGCAGATCTTGCGACTCCTTTAAATCAACTGAAGAGAAAAGTAGTCAAGTGGGCATGGACAGAAGAATGTCAGAAGAGTTTTGTTACCCTGAAAAAAGCCTTGATATCCCCCCTGTTCTTGTCCAACCCGATTTCACTAATGCGGTTCAGGTGCACAACGATGACAGTGAGGTGGGATTAGGAGCCGTTCTAACTCGACTTGAAGGTGAGAGAGTGATTGCATATGCATCCAGTTCACTCTGTGGGGTAGAATGCAACTACTCAACGTCAGAAAAGGGTGCCTAGCAGTGGTTTGGGCTATAGAAAAATGGCACCATTATTTGGAAGGAGAAAAGATTGTGGTCTTTACAGACCATAATGCTTTGACATGGCCTTTCAACTGTCCTAAAATCAGCTCTAGGCTGACTCACTAGACTCTGAGACTGCAGCAATTTAACTTTGATGTTCAATATCATAAAAGTTGTATGAACATTATGTCAGATGCCCTGTCACGGGCAGTGGAGCCTGAGCAAATACTAATAATAGCTGCTTATGTGTTCCCCTGTTCCCCAACCTACCCATCTACCCACTTCTCTGGCTGAGATTGCACATGTCCAAAAACAGGATCCAGAAATTGTAGAGTTGCAGAAAAAAGATATTGATCTCAGTAAACAGACAGAGCACACTGGATGGGAGATACTGCAAGATGTTCTTTACAGGACCATACCAGTGAAAGGTGTGTCAATTGGTAGTGCCAAAGGAGATGACAACTGGTTTTCTCCATTACTTCCATGATAATCCTTTAGGGGGGCATTGGAGTAGACTTAAGACTCTGTTGCGGATTTTAGAGGTGGCCTAGTGGTCCACAGTCTTAAAAAAATGTGTGACAGCACATGAAACTGTGCACAATTTGCCAGCAGTACAAATCAGATAATAGGAAGCTTGGGGGATTTTTACAGAATCCCAACGTGGGAGAAGCGGGATATGGGCTGAGACTAAATTTTATGGGGCCATTACCTAGAAGCAGGATGGAAATCTTTTTTTGCTTATGGTGGTGGATTATTACATCAAGCTGACTGAGGTTTTTCCCTTACGGGACAGTAAAAACAGTAAAAACAGTACCCAACATGAAACAACCGGACAAACTCCAGCTGTCAGGATCGCGGGGCGGACTGATGGAGGTGGACGCACTTGCTAAAACATAGTGACTTTATTGAAACACAAGATAATAATAAACCAGAGACAGACTTAGATAACTTGACATGATATAAGACAGAGAGACTTTGACAGATAGAGAGGGAACAGAACAGAGAAACCTAGAGGGAGCTAAACAGACAGAGAAACAGACTCAACCTAGACATAGAACTAAATAGACAAACCTGGACACAGAGCTAAACAGAAACCTAAACAGAAAGAGCTAAACAGACTGAATGGTACTGACAGACAATGAGAGACACAAGGAAGAAAACAGACAGAGAACAAACCGAATCAAGGGACAGACAGACTGGACTGAGCAACGTGACAAAGGAAGCAAAACAACAAGACTAGGAACTGGAATGATACGAGTACAAGAACGAATGACCAACAAGAGGAAGTGATACAAGGGGACTTAAATACTAAACACAGACGAGACGCACCTGAGACAGATAATAAGAAGGCAGGGTAACAAATGAGACACAGACCAGGAGGCGGAACAAAGGCGGGACTAGGGCGGAAACACGCACAACAACAAACAGAGCCATGTGCTAAGAGAGCACATGGCAGGGAAAACAGACATGACAGGACGAGGGCATGACACCAGCTGAACTGGCTCTGGGAAGTCAATTGAAAGAGCCCTTTGAAAGGCTTACTTATCAATCATCAGCTCCACATCCTCAACAGAAGAAGTATGCCCTTCTTGAACGACAACGTCAGATGGCACAGGAGGTAAAGCAGAGAGTGGGAGTGGCCAGACACCATCAAGCCAGATATTATAATGCCCGACCCAATTTCTTGTGGGAGATCTGGTTTGAGTGAGGGCACACTCACAGCTGAAAGCCTCTGATAAATTTTCATCTAAGCTGGCTCCAAAGTGGACTGGTCCAGCTAAGGTGATGAAAATTGAGACCTGTTAATTATAGGTTACAGTGACAGGATAACTAAGGAAAAGTAAATATGGTACATATGTGGGAAATCTTAAGCCCTACTTCGGAATTGAGTCTGTCATACCTCCGGCTGAGGGGGTATAGTGGAGAGTCAGTTGAGCTGATAAAATGGACAATAAATGTAGAAACACAATAGGTGTTCAGTGTATTTGTGCACATTTAAATAACAAATAGATTTGTAGTTCACCGGTTAGTTTTTCGAATATTGCTGCTGATAACAGATTGAAGCCTATTTAGCATTTTAGCATGTATGACAGCAGTCTAGATGCATGGTGAAATATTCTGCACAAATCTTCACACATGGTTATATTCAGCTATTCTTAGCTTGAGACTTTATGCTTCTCTACTTCTTGAAGATTGTTGAAATATTCCTTTTGTCATTTTGAGATGTACCTGATGTACAACAAAATTGGAAAAAAGGGCAATACTTGCTTTAAAGTGCAAAGATTAACAGACACTGAAGATAGAGCACTAACACTTATATAACACTAAACAAATAAAAAAAAGCCAAACATTTATAAATCAGTGCCCTGTTCATCCTCATTCAGCAGTTGTGCATTGTTAAGTGCAATTACCGCTGTAGCATAAAAACTGTCTGCTTGTTCTGCACACCTGTAACATCTGCCAAAAAACGTAGCAGCTCAAAAGTGAGTGTCCGGGATGGGATGGGTCCCTGAGAATATTCTGTGCCTTCCTGAGGTAACGAGAACTATATAAGTAGTTATCTTTACACCACCCTGACAGCCACTCCACCTCGTCTCAGACTCATCCCTACCATAGATGAGCCCCACCACTGTGATATCATCAGCAAACTTAATGATACTTTTGATGGGGTGTATAGGAACACAGTTGTGGGTGTAGAGTTGTGGGCTCAGCACACAGCCCTGAGGAGAGCCGGTATTAAGTCTAATGGCTGAGGACGTGAGGAACATACTCTTACTCTCTGGGAGCGATCCATCAGGAAGTCTCTAATCCAGAAACACATGGTATTTACACATGAGAATTCACATGATATTCCCAGCTCTTAGAGCTTTGGACTGGAGATGGTTTATGTCCGAAGCAGCTTCTCAAAGCACTTCATGATTGGTAATCATTCAGGCTGCTGATGGTGGTGGAGGACTTCAGACAGGGTGGAACCACAGCCTGCCTCAGGGACTGGTTAACGATGTTGGAAAAATCCCCAGCCAGCTGAAATGTACAGTCCTTCAACATCCATCCTAAGACCACGTCTGGTCCCACAGCTTTACTCGGGTTCATTGCCCTCAGCATGCGCCTCACTTGGTGCTCCTCCACCATAAGGGTGTAACTGCCAGGGGATAATGGCTGTAGTGTGGTCCTCTCTGGTGACTGCACCTCAAAGCGCGCGAAGAAGCCGTTCAGCTCCTCTGCCAGTGAGGCACCGCCATCATCAACTGCAAGGTTGCTGGGTCTATGGTTGGTAATATGCTGGACCCCAGCCACACCTGGGGAATTCCCTTAGTAGGTAAATGGGCCTGCATCTCACAGTCACATACTCCAGGTCCCGGTTCAGAGGCTGCTCACATTCTTGGTGTTAGCACACTATGTGTTGTTTACATACATGCATAGCCCTTCTCCTTTGCTCTTACCGGAGGCTCATGCCCTGCCATGCCTGTGTAGCATTTGGCCTGTTAGCTTGATAGCTTTATCTGGAGTGAATGAATGTAGCCAGGTCTCCTAGAAGAGTAAAACGGAACTGTCCCTCGCTGTCCTCTGTTGCAGCCAGGAGTCTCAATTCATCCATCTTGTTAGCGAGGGACCTTGCATTAGCGAGGAAAATACTTGGAAGTATGCTGGCTCTGCAGCCCCGTTTCTTCCTCCTAATAATCCGCTAGCTGTGTAAACCTGTATAAACCTGTGTAAAGCTGTATAAGTTGGTGCCAACAGTAAATATTTTTGCCCACCAACATGCTGTTGGGGAGATCAGCAGGGAATTTAAGTAGAGAATGTGCTGGCAGTATCCATGAGCCTTCTTTTTAAGTTATTTGGCAAGCGTCAGTGCTGCATTTTTGCACTTAGTTGTTAGTAAAGTTTTTTTTTTCTTAGGTGCTATGTGTACATGTTGACCTGATAAAATGTATAGCACTGTCTGGGCACTCACAGAGATGCCCAATTCTTTCCTTTTTTTCAATTCTTTATTTTGAGAGACAATCATATCTCCATTTATAACCACCTTCAGGATCTATTTTGTCTCTTAATACAATTTTTAAGGGAGCAATATACAAAAAGTATCAAGAGAGGGGAAAGTACATAAATATATAAACAAATGTCAGAAGTAGATACATAAACATGAAATTGTATAACCATTTTCAAAGTATATCTATCAATTTGATATAGCAATATAATATTACAAACAATGATTCTTACTCATTGGGTTAAATGAAATGTAGTTGTAAGGGTTTCACATGAGTAACCAATTTCAACTAAGGCTTAACAAATGTATTCATTTGTAAACTGAGTGAAAAAAAGTTTTTTTTTTTTCATAATATATATTTCATTCACTAGATCTATCCAGCTGTGCATTAAAGAAGGCTGGGGAGTACACCAGCACCTTGTTATATATATTTTTTTAGAAGCAGTTATCAGAACCCCAAACAAATATTTACCCAGCTCTTCCCACTTCCAATTCCCCAGGTGCAAAACTTCAAACTGAAGGGGTATTTCAATCAGTGCATTATGAAACTTACAACCAGAAGTTTTGAACTACTGGAAACTCCCAGAACATATGCCAATGATTAGCTGTTTGATTCCTGCATAGCCTCCAACATTCTACTACATTCCCTGTTAAGTGTACCTTTTGATGTGGAGTAATTAAAAATCAGGCACTTCCATCCAAACTCATGCCTTGCATATGAACTGGTGTATTTCCACTGAAGAGCACAAACTTTGGACCACTCATCATCAATCTAGAAATTATACCCATATTTGGTTCTGTTAGGTATGCTTCAGCAATTACTGATATTGGTGTATTCATGTATAAAGTTTTCTCTTTAATTTTGTGATCAGTATAATGGCATATTTGGAGATATCAAAAAAATATCTTGTTTTTCCAGTCCATGGAAAAAAACTTTTTCTCTCAAAGTCTGGAAATCTTGCTGTTAACCTTTTTCTGTTAATTATTAAAATATTGTTACTCCTTTATCCATCTCATTAGGCTTTAAATCTCTATCATATGCACATCATATAAATATTTAACATTTTTCATTTAATTTGTAAACCTCCTTAACCGTGCTCCACATTTTTAATTCTGACTTCATCCAAGGATTTTGAATTTTGTCCACAAACCTTCTCCAGTTTTTTCCTAATACTGCATGCACTGGGGGATCTTTCCATATCTTTCCATCTAGCATGAAAATTTGGGTTACACAAACTAATCAAGAACTTATTTTCAGCTGTGTAAAACTAATCTGTAAAATTGGGGAAACCCATACCCCCTTTCTCCTTTAAGAGTTGTAATGTTTTGGCTCTAACCCTGGGTTTCTTCCCCTGCCATATAAATATTTTTATTTCTTACTGAAAATTGTTTTGAATTAACTTCTACTGGAAGAGCCTGGAACAAAAAGGGGGATCTCAAAAGAACATTCATTTTTACGGAAACTACTCTGTAGGTTTAAGAAAGAGATAAGTTCCATCTCTGTATATCTGCTTTAATTTTTGTTAGAAGGGGGCCATAATAATCTCTGCCAGTGTAGAAATCTCTTTTGGTAAATTTACTCTGAGATATTTTAATGAATTCTGGTTCCATTTCAGATCGAATCTATCTAATATCTTATTTTGGGGTGTATAATTAAAAGCCAATATTTGGGTCTTTTTTACATTTAATTTGTATCCAGCATGATTCCCAAAACAATCCAAAAGTTCCTTCATTTTGGGAAATGAGTTTGAGGGTTCTCCGAAATACACCAAAACATAATCTACATAAAGTGCAATCTTATGTTGCTCCCCATGCATAGAGACACCTTTAATTTGATCTGTTTGACAGGTCCATTGAGCAAGTGGTTCTATATAAAGGGAAAAAGCAGGGGTGAAATTGAACACCCTTGTCTTGTACCACAAGATTAATATGATAGTATTGGAGAGATAACCATTTACATTTATTCATGCTATTGGATAGTCATATAAAGTCTGAATTCCTTTGATGAATTGGTCATGAAACCCAAGCCTTTTAAGGACCCTGTATAAAAAGGTCTAAATTCAAAACCAAAAGCCTTTTCAGCGTCCAAACTCACTAAGCTAGCTTCCACATTACATTGTTGAACATGGCTTAATATGTGCACCGTAGGTCTGATATTATCATGAGTTTGTCTTTGTAGGATAAACCCTGTTTGATAGTTATATATAAGTGGGAGGAAGGAATTTTTCTACTCTTCTGGTGAGAATAGCTGTGCACAGCTTATAATCTACGTTTAGAACCAAAATCTGCCTATATTGTTTTATGAATAACTTCTTTTTTTCCAATTTCTTGTGTGTATATATTACATCTATTTCATTCCTAATCACCTTTATCTTTGAAATGAGATTTGGGGTTTGTTTTGTTTTATGTTCAGATTCAAGCTCTATTAATTCATTATTTAAAACCTTATTTTTCTCATTTTCTTTTGAATAGATCAATGGGCTATTATTTTCCCCCTCATAACTGTTTTAATATGACCCATACAATCCCTGAACCCACTTCCCATTATCATTCTATTCTTAAACTCCTGCATGCCCCACTGCCTGTTATGAATGTCATGTAGCACACACAATATCAAAAACATATACAAAACCAATGTACACATAAACAGAGTAATGTTATATTCTAACTGAACATTAACTTCCAAAGCTGAGACTTTTTTTAACTGATCCCTTTGGGGGCTTTGGAAGTCAGAGCACCCATAAGGTATGGAGAGAAATCAGTCTCAAAATACTTTACAAATGTGTAAATGCTAATCCACAAATTAAACACAAGTCACAAATATGCTTCACTATTCACTAATGAATACATCCCAATCTGTGTTTTACAGTCTACAATTTGTACAAATACAGTTACATTCATAAATACAGTTACGAACAAAAATGGCAGTTCGTCACATCTTTTTAACATGTCCCGACTTATTTATCTGACTCAAAAACTAAAAACTTAGAGAGTGTAGATATTGTGCCACTGCAAAATAAAGTCTTGAATGACCGAAAATAACCGAGGATATATGGATGACATATCTGTTCAGCTTGACTTAATCGAGAAATCTGTCCATATCTCAGTCCTCCACAAGAGGATCTGCGCCTGACTGCCGCAACTTTTCGCTGTAGAATGATAATGCTGTCTTCTCTCCCTGTGCGGCTGCTTTAGCCGTAGCCTGGCCCTGGTAATCTGTGTGATTATGGCGTTATTTTTGTGCCACAATTCTGCACGCGCGCGCGCGGATATTTCGAACGAGCAAGAAGGTTTCTGCGCGCGCGCGTGGATATTTTTCAGTGAGCAAGAAGGTTTCTGCGCGCGCGCGGATATTTTTGAGTGAGCAAGAAGGTTTCTGCGCACGCGCGGGGATAATCCCGCGCGGTTATTTCGAGCGCGCAAGAAGGTTTCTGCGCGCGCGCGGATATTTTTGAGCATTTTTCTGCACGCGCGATGTCTCTGACCTGCGCGCTCGCTACACACTTACAGTCATTACAAAGTGCCTCAGATTCAGCCAATCAGAAACGTCAAATGACAAAGGCCATTTCTGATTGGATGGTTTGACCGCCAAGTGGGAAGGACATACAGGCCGGAGACCAGTAAATAGATGGATACCGGCGAGTGGAAGGTTATGGTCAGGGAGAAATCTGACAATGCCCTCCGAACGGCAACAGACCAGTGCACCACAGCCAGACATTTTATTTTATATTCATTGAATTGGCCACAATGTAGAGTTTTTATCCTTGTATTTACCTTGATTAACTGAGTCAGCAACGTAGCTGATATGCTAAAAACAATGTACATAGTGTAAATTAGTGCTAGCAACGACGGTAAATGGTATTGCAACGACTGTAGAAACTACTTTATTAATAATAGAAAGTACTGTAAATGCTATCTAGATCGGTAGTTACCAACATACAGGGCTAGCTGATTGTGTAATGCTTAAATCTAAATAACTTCCTAAAGGAAGCTTAATACTGCAATAAAGTTAGCTTGCGGTTTGCTATTTAGAACTCTGTTGGCTATAATTCTGTAATGTAGTAACGTACACCTGCATATATTAGTGTGTATTTGATTTAACTATGGTTCAAAATTTATGTATAGCAAAAGTGTTTCATTTTTTTGCCGTAAATATTGGCAATGTATGTAGCCTTAATTACGTTTCTAATTGGCTGAATCTGAGGCACTTTGTAATGGCTGTAAATGTGGAGCGAGCGCGCAGGTCAAAGACATCGCGCGCGCAGAAACCTTGCTCCCTCAAAAATATCCGCGCGCGCGCGCAGAAACCTTCTTGCTCACTCAAAAAATATCCGCGCGCGCGCAGAAACCTTCTTGCTCGTTCGAAATTGTGGCACAAAAATAACGCCATAGGTGATCTGCGCGACGAGTGATCACTTGCCGTTCCGCTAAAATTTGCAGCTCTTTTTGGACCAAACCAGTTGAAGGCTTCACCGCTGTCACTGGAAATCCCCGCAAAGCCATGTCTTTCCTTGCCTCCGCCACACTCTGATACAGCCTAGTACCATCCTCGTAAAAGACCAGAAACCTCGCTGGGTAAGGGGTCTGAAACTTGACTTAAGTTTCCTTCAATACTGTATTTCCTTCGCTTTACTCACTGTTTTTTTAAGGACAGCAGAAGGATAGTCATGATCCACATAAAATCGGACAATGAGAACCTATTTTTTTCTGACAGGATTTGCGGAACACCTCTTCCTATGTTCTGTGGCTTGAACATTTTGCAACGTTAGACCGTGGTCTCCCATGTTAGCCTGTTGGTTTTGGGACCAGTGCTCTGTGTGCTCTCTCAATTGTGAGTTGTTCATTATGTGGAAAGTGAAGTACAGGTTCAATAAATTCTCCAGAAAGCCGATCATATACTTTCCTTCAGCTTTTTCGGGGATGCCAAAAATGCGGAGATTGCCTCTGCATGAGCACCCTTCTTGGTCAGTTACCTTATATATCTGTCAGAAAAGGCGCTGAATTCGCGTTGCCGTTGCTTGGAGTTTTGTTTCAGCAGATCGTTCTTCTTCGTGTTCTAATCTGGTGTTCGTTTTGCTCAATTCTTGCACATGTCAGTGAGATGTTGTTTATTATCACGTCTAAAGTCCTTGAGCTCGTTCAATAATATCCTTAGCAGGCTAACCTCTGGTTCAGCTTCGACATATTCTTGCACAGGAGAACTGCTTCGACGTTGCTGCTCAGTTGACACTATGGCACTTTCGGTCAATGACATGACGACGGTCCCTTACAACGACTTTTTGCATAAGTTTAGAAATACACTTCAATTTTTCGTTGTTGTTTAAGGGGTTGTTTATTAAGAGAGATTAGTCTTAAAATACTTTACAAAAGCATAATTGTTAATCCACTAATTAAACACAAGTCAAAAATAGGTTTAACTATTCACAATCCCAACTATCTCACAGTCTGCAATTTGTACAAATACAAATGTTTACGGTTTTCACTGATATATCATAAATTTCTGCTAAAATTGACACATTTGTTTAAATTTACAAAATTGTATTTGTAAATTGTTGAATCTGTATTTGTTGATCAAGTCACTCATGTGTTTTCGCTGACGTGTATTTGTTCATTTCCTCTGGTATTGTGTTCCGTATTTTTGAGATTGAATTGTTAAGACGGGTGATTTGTTTCAGACAGACAGATTCTCTCCCTCAGCCAGAGGCAGGGGCAGTTACCCCACGGTTCCTAAACATAAATTAGGCTAATCTTGAAGTAGGCAGGCTTCAAGTACTCAACCAATATTGTGTACACTGTGGATATTGTGCTTTGTCATCTTTTTTGCCTAAACTAGGTCATTAGCAAGAGATATATTTCCAGGCAATATATTAATGTTACACCAATACATTTAGCTAAAAATTGTGTGGTTTGACTTAAAAAAAAAAAACTATCATAAACACCTGTGCCCGGTTTCATAAAACTCCACTATTTCCATGATAACAACAATAACGCTACACACACGCGGAAAGCCCGTGTTCTGATGAGTTGTGCTACCTTGTAAAAATGTGCTATTCTGCACCTCTGCGCATGACCAGACCCAAATATTTTAATGTTTCCTGGTGTTTTACGTGATAAATCTGTTTTTCTCTGGTGCATTTTTTTGGGTTGTTGTTGTTATTTAGGCAACTGTTCGTATAAAAGTACACTACTTTTCGATAAGGTACATATTGATATATTAATAAGGTAGCACAACTCGTCAGAACACCCTAGCTCTCCTGAAAAATTATACTTTTATAACCTCTTTCAATCCTGGATGGAACTTTAACTGCTTTATTCTAGATCACTAGTGATTTCATAAATTGAGTGATGGTCAAATCTGTTCTCTCTTAATAACTGTTCATTACTCAAAAAACTCTCCTAGGTACATGATAATCTTCAAAAGCCTCAAAAAAATGTTCTCCATCTTCTGAGTGTTAAGGTGAGGTTTTACATCCATTAAATAATTGTAAGGAAACTGACAGTTAAGGAAATTTATGCAATACTTAACAGTTTTTAAGGGGTTACTTAAGGGACATTCAATACTTGAGGGAACATTTAAGGACTTATACTGATTTCCCATAGGCAAGCCCTTAGGTACCACTTAAGGCATTTTATTCTGCAACACACTTAACTTTAAGGAATGTTTAAGGGAATTCTTAAGTTGAATTTTCACTTGTTTTATGCAACCGGGCACTGACTTTTGTCTCAAAGTGTGCCTTCTACAACTTTATTCTATAAAAATGAATGTAATTTATTTTCATTCTGATATCCAACAGCACAGTAAGTGTTTTTTGTTCAACTCTGGTTTTCTGCCACCACAATGCACGAGCAGCTGCTGATGATGTAACTGTGAGATCCAATCCAGAATGGTCTATAGACAGAGAGTGTATGTTTGATAGACCTGCAGGCCAGATCTGTTTTCAATTCAGATAACCAAATCGGACAACATACTAGTGAGCAGCTAAAATTATCTATCAAGCAAGAATGTGCATAAGTTCCATGCAATACCTCATATCCTTACTTCCTAAATGATTTAAAAACATAATTAAAGGGAGGGAGGGATATCCTACTCACTTACAGAAAATTCCCTGCAACAATGATTAAATCATTATATTTATGATAAATATATCATGAATTACGGCGGCACGGTGGCACAGCAGGTAGTGTCGCAGTCACACAGCTCCAGGGACCTGGAGGTTGTGGGTTCAATTCCCATGGTGGGTGACTGGCTATGAGGAGTTGGTGTGTTCTCCCCGTGTCCGCGTGGGTTTCCTCCGGGTGCTCCGGTTTCCTTCCCACACACGTTGGTAGGTGGATTGGTGACTCAAAAGTGTCCGTAGGTGTGAGTGAATGTGTATTTGTGTGTCTGTGAAGGACTGTCGCCCCCTCCAGGGTGTATTCCTGCCTTGTGCCCAATGATTCCAGGTAGGCTCTGGACACACCGTGACCCTGAATTGGATAAGCGGTTACAGATAATGAATGAATATCTTGAATCACATTCATTCATTCCGTCTGTAAGAGTGGTCTGTAATAGCTTATCCAGTTCAGGGTCGTGGTGGGTCTGGAGCCTACCCAGAATCACTGGATACAAGGCAGGAACACACACTGTAAGGAGCGCCAGTCTGTCGCAGTGTGACACACACCTACCAACATGTATATTACTGGATACCTGTGTTTTGGGGTCAAGATAAATGTACCAAAAATAACCATGAACAACTTTCAAACCTGTCATTACAAAGTATGACTATGAAAGTATAGATTTATGAAGCTCAGTGACTTACTTGGCTCCACACAAACTTCCACATAGTCCAGACAGCAATTTCTTTCATTCACACAGGCTGGGTCACAGTGGCACGTTGCACCAATGCTTCTCTTTCCTGACAGACATCTATTCTTACAACTGTTCACTGTCAGAGGGAAAAAAACAAAGATCTGCATGGTTTAGAAAGCAAGCCTTCAAAGTCAATTTCAGGCTTCTGGTTTAAAGAACCTTTTGAACTTGAAAATTCAAGACATAAAAAAAATTCAAGGCATATTTGGCCTCAGTCTCTGTCTGGTTAGGAATCAGCCCTCATAACATAACAGAGCTGGGCAGCTGTTGTTCTTGAACATGTTCAGTGAGGTTATGTTATAAGCAGTTGAAAAGAAGTAGTGGCTGGCTTAACATGTCTCTAAAAGTTAATAGGCATCATGTGATAGGGGTATCTCTGTGTGGAATTGGTAGTGACCAAATCATGGAAATATGCGTTTTATTACTTTCAATAAAGGTTCTCTAAAGATATCCCTTAGGAATAATCCCTAAAGGAATCTTAGTTGCACATTGTGCTTTTCATTCAGAGGTCTTTGTAGTTGCCTACTCATGAAACTAATTGATTTCCTGTGGACTCTGAAAAGGTAAATTACACTTGAAATCATTTAAATGTAGCAGAGACACAATTCAGCAAACAAAAGCAGGGCAAAATTCCTTTACAGTGATGTTAAGAGTCTCCAGTTCCAAGGATGTAGTTGCAGCAGTTACTCCTAAAGATGCAATCAGTAAGTATGTGTGTGTGTGTGCATGGGTACATACTGATAAACCACAACTTTATAATCAAGAGCACTTTTTGTTCTACAACTACAGACTGAAGTCCATCTGATGCTCTACATACTTTGTTTGCACCCTTTTACCCTGTTCTTCAATGGTCAAGAGCCCTAGAGTACCACCCCAGAGCACATATGAACATCACTGTGGCTCATTCTCAGTACTGCAGTGATTGACATGGTAGTGGTATGTTAGTGTGTGTTGTGCTGGCATGAGTGGTTCAGACACAACAGGGATGCTGGGGTTTTAAACCCCTCAGTGTCACTGCTGGACTGAGAATAGTCCACTAATCAAAAATATCCAGCTGGCAGCATCCTGTGACCTGTGAAGGACTAGAGAATGACCAGCACAAACTGCACAGCAATGATGTGCTACTGATTCTGATAGTAAGGTGGACCAACAAAGTAGATTTGTAAATCATACCTGCTGACATGGTCCTGACCATTGAAGAACAAAGTGATGGGCAGCAAACAAAGCTTGCAGAGCAACATATGGACTTTGTAAATGTAGAATTATAAAGTGCTCCTGTGTGGTCAATGGAGCTGAGGGAATGGACAGCAAGTGTATATGAACAGTCATATTAACAGTACTTTGATGTAGAACGCGCCATCACTCTGGTGGTACTTACAGTAATGATAAACTGATGTTGCCATGTTTTCCATGAAATGGCTATAAATATGCTTCCTGAGACATGAAAAACGTTTTTCTGACAAACATATAAGACCTTGTCAACAATTTATTTTTTAAATCCACAAATAGAAAGGATGTATGTACATATTTATACTGTGAAACAAGCTAAAAGTGGTTGGTGTAATGTAATGGATAACACCACTGACCTTAAAGCAGTAGACCAGGGTTAAATTACCTGGATAAGAAACCAGTAGCAGGTTTGGGCAAGACTTGTAACAGATAAAATTGCCTACATCTTTAACATGATTACATGACAGTGTCTGCCCATTGCTGTAAATTAAATATTAAGAAAATAATACATATTTTTCATTAAATTTTCATATAAAAATTGTTTGTTTTGAAGAGTGAACAAAACAGCTATGTTTTTGTTGTAGCCATAAACAGCTGCTCCCTATCACCATCTCTGTAAGAAAGTGTCAATGAATTACTTATTAAACCATAGGGAATTTCTTTGTTTATCTCTCAACTGAAATATACAAAAAATAAAAAATAAATTAAAATAATAAATAAATAAATAAACCATGAAGTTCCCCAATAATTCCCTTTATATGTTAGGACACAGTTTTTTTGAAAGTGATAGCTGATCAATAAAGAGGCAGGTGCAGAACTAATCCTATTTTAGGCAGAAAATAGAGAAGCATCTACTAGAAAAAATACCTAAGTGATACTGTGACCTCATGTTTAACTTACTCTTAGGCACTGTGCTATTTTAGTGGCATTTCCCCACTTTTTGTTGTTCATATGTAGGGAAACGTAACTAAAATAACAGAGCACCTAAGATGTACAAAGAACCTAAAATAGGTATTGTGTTATTTTAGTGGTATTGCCCTACTTATGGACACTTAGGTACAGCAAATGCGCAGAATGCAGTAAAAAAATGAAATGAACAAAAAATATTTTTGAAATTTAAATATCATTAATTATTATTATTATTGGTCTTTTTATCATGCAACTTTGACAGCGCATAAGTAACAGGTGGTGTTTTAATATTACATAAAGTTTAGATCGAGAGATACAAGCATTTGTTCTGACAGTTATCAGCCAGTATCAGTAAAACTTAACTAATTCATTGGTGAATTCATTGCTCAGATAATAAAAAATGCATATTCACATTTAATGTACAGTACAACTGTAAGCAAAGAAAATACCTTTCACATCACAGTGCAGTTTCAAGATTAATACGACTGCTAGGATTACAGCTAGTAAGCAGACCAGAAGAACCTGTTGATAAGAAAATACAAATATTAACACAAACACAATTGTACAAATAAGATAAAATTACAACTGCATGTCCTTACTGTATTTTCATCACTGAATCTTTGTCTATTCTATAGTGAATTGTTTAATGATTTAAAAAAACACATGTAACTAACCTCAAATCAAATATAAACAAATTACAACTAATCCATGATACTTTCTGCTGCACAAAACTCCTTTTCAAGCAAAGACCTTCCAAAGTTTTTGATATAAATTTAAGGAATCCAATATTCAAATCACAAGAGCTGTGATTTTATACCGTTTTGAAATTATTCAATGTTAAGTGTGTTTGCTATGTTTTAAGAAGTAGAATTCAAGCAAAGAGCTCACAAACTATTAAACTACAATAAATAGTCAAGCGGCAAACTGTGTTGCGTACTCCTCAGTAAGAAAAGTAGCTATTGGCTGTCGTAAAAGAAGTTGCTAAATGAGATCATCACTTAATTTGCATTATTGCCCTTTTGTAATTTATCTGTAGAAGAGAGGAATAACATCATCGGAGAGACAACATATGAGTAAAAAAATATAGTTAGAACTAATATTTTTAATCAAAAGACTTATGTGGGGTGGAAGTGCTAGCTTTACGTCCAACCCTCTTTACGTCCAACTCTCCTTTATCCAGGCTTGGGATCGGCAAAGTGACAGAGTTACTTAAGTTTTTATTTATTATTATTAAGTTTTCTTCAATTTGTTTCAGTTTCAGACCTAATGTACACATGTTGTGCTGGCTCAAAGAAAGAGTATGTCATCTGATTGAGACGGTGTAAGTCCAATTCAGTGATACACTGTCACACTGAATAAACATTTACATTTACATTGGCTGCTTTGAACATGCACAAGGCCATACATCTGGGCAGTGCACTCTAAATATTGGTCCTGTCTTTGTGAGCTCAAGAGGTCAATAAATTGCCATGCCACATTCATTAGTAAGCCCCCCCTTTCAAACTGTCACTCAGTAATTTTATAAGACATTGGCTGAAAAACCTAGTAGTGTAGTCACATTGAGAAGTCACAGATGTTCGTGTTGCTGGTAGACTAACCTACATCTTTCCACTCTTGCCCCTCTTCTGTGCAATGTCACAAAGCTTTCAGTTCTTTCTTTTTAAGTGTACTTCCAGACATGTCTAATTGGGGCCTGCTCAGTGTAGCAAACGCTGCTATTTTAAAGCTTAGCACCCCAAGCCAATGACTGCTACACAATATTTCCCACGTTTTATGTCTAGAAGAAACTGCAGATCAATAACAGTGTATTTGTAACAGGTTGTAACAGGCGCCAGACCTGTTTCAGCAAACATATTTAAACCTTTATTATTATTTTTTTTGTATGATTCCAGGAATAAATTATTATTTTTTGTTTTTTAAGTTTTATATATAAGGAAACAGAGCAATCTTTTAAATGGTTTATGTTTCAGAAAAGAACTTTTACTTGGTTATTTATGATATGCTGAAGCAGTTACAACAGAAATATTTATTTTCAGTTTTCAGTAATTATCTTTAAATTGCTGGAGAAGATAAAAATAATGCTAGCAAACATGCACTGATTTACATCACTTAAATTAGACATAAAAATGAAAATATTTTGAACACAGGATCATGAACTGAACTGATTCATGAGTAGAGTGTATCATTACACTCCTGAAGGCTAACCACTACTACATCCTATTATTCCATCATAGAATCTGCTGCTCCATGATGGAATGCTGAACATGGCCTGTTGTTCAGCTATGTGTCTGTATTTGTGTGAATGACATACTATTGCCACAATCCCACTAAAACCACATTGCACAGTGTAGCATGCAATAATATGCATCCCATCATGTCTAAAAACAGCGACTCACCCAACCATCAAATCGTTTATTCATTCATTCATTTTCAGTAACAGCTTCTCCAGTTCAGGTTTTCAGTAGTATGGGTTAGAAGTAAAACTACTTCTAACCCTCAAAGATATAAGATCTAAATCAATGCCTTAAAGCACCACTGGGTAGTAATTTTACCTTTAAATTCTATCTTTAAAATCATTGTGATGCTCCACTGACATGTAATAGGGATTATATTGACTCTGTCGTTGCTACACTAGGCTTAGTACTTCAGAAACTGTCTCCTAAACTTAAATAAAAATTTACGTTTTTTTTCTCCCCCATTCTGAAAAACTGTCACTGTGGTGGTTCCTTTTGCTGTCGTGGTACCCTCAAGGATACATATTCTGTATGTTTAATTAGGGAAATTATTGTAGCATATTCTATATTAACACAATATTTAAGTTGTGTTAATTTCACACCCAATTTCATCTCCATTACGTATATTGTATTTATATAGTTATTTATACTATACTTATAGTTTACTTTATTACAGTACTTAAATGCGCCCACGTTTTATATCAAAATGTTCAGAATAATGTCAGCTCTCTCATTAAAAGAGGCCCATGTGACCTAGAGCATTTTATGAAGAGATAATCTGTCTCTAACCCTGAAAAACTTAAATCCGATTTTAAAAAATCTTTATATCTCTTGTGAAAACATCACTTTACTGATGTGGATGAATTGTTTAGGTGAATGAAATAGTTTTATCAGAGTCTTAAAAACAAGCGAATCCACCAGACACGGCAAGAGGCAGAGGAGGCGTGTCTCAAGCTTGTACATAGGCTCGTAACTCGGGATGTACAGTATGGCGTACAGTCTCGCAATAACATGCAATTAAAAGAGCAGTTTCTGCACATTTACAGAGTGTTTAAACTGTATTTCTGTGTTATCGCTAAGATTAAATTAACTTAATTAATTAATAAAAACATCGTGAACGGTCGTATTTGACGCGCCGGCACGTTCTTCGACCCCAGAACACAACTGGACTTTAAAGGTACAATTACATTGATTGTACTTTTACTAAATATAATGTACATGTACATGGGGTTGGCCATGTTTAAAAGAGATTTAGTACAGAATATCTGACACAGGCCACTAGATAGTAAAACAGCTGTTACATAATGTGAAAAATAACCAAAGGAAAAAATTACTGATTGCTCCCTTAAGTTGCTTTTAAGGTCATTTACATGTAAGTGAATGAAAATGTCATTTAAAGCGATGTTCTAAGAATGTTTCCTTACCATTTGATGCTCTTCTGAGTGCATGTTCGAAACTATTCTAATGTGTTTATGATCCCCTATAAGTGTCTCTGTCCAGTATGCTAGGCTATGCCAAACATTGAAAAGCATGAACCAAAATCAGGATATTGCTCTATTCTATCCATAGGTGGGTAATATTGATTTATTGAATATTAAATTTTAGACATAGAGGGAAATCTCTCCAAATTCGGGAGAGCCCTAAATGCAAGACTATATGTACAAATAAGTTCTGTTGTAAGTTAAACAGTAAATAAAAACTTACAGACATAAAACGTGCCGTTTCACATTAAAAGACATGCTTCTGAATGTAACCAGAGAACAGAGTTTCCCCACAATCGTAGACATTCCCTTTAAGTATGGATTTTGGTGACTCTAACTCAGTATATACAACTTTGAGGTGACTTGTGATTAAAATAAATGAGACATGTTTGTAGCATCATTCTCTTCAGTAATTTCTATATTAGTACTGCAAACCAAAGATAAGGTCACTTACATCTGCATAAAAATAACCTACATTTTTAAAGCATTCCATCATAACTGATGTTAAAACCACAGGCCTAAAGGCACTATTCAGGATTTTTTATTTGTATACCAGAATGCCTCATATAGCACATTCTTATATTCCCCCAAAATTCTTGCTGTTAAGACATAACATAAAACATGTCACTGACATAACTTATTGTTGATGTGAAGCTTTCTGTTTGTGTTAACTTTGGTCAGGACATTGGGAGTCCCATAACTTTTTACAGTTCATTTGCACTCTAATTGCTTTTCACCAATTTCTGTGCTATTTCCTGCCTCACTCAATCTTGATTTTATGAAGGCTGTCTTTTTCCAAACAATTTTGGCCCTGAATGTGTGAGAGATTTCCACAGCCCAATGCAATAAACCTAGACTCGGAAGTTATGTAGGATAATGTAACTTTTTATGTAAATTTGATGGCTACATTTTAAACAGAAAACCATTAATATTTATGAGTATTGTATTCCTACAATATTCCTAAACATAGGAAATGTATTTGCATTGACATTTGGCTTAAAATGTTTTCAGTGAATGGAACCAATCTAAATTTTAAGAGTAAAAAATTGAGCTCCTTTGTTCATTCATTCATATTTTGTTGGCATATGATGATTTTGCATAAATAGTCACAAAAAGTCCATTCATGGTGAAAGGAACAAATATTAGCTCCCTTAGGGGAGGTTAGCGCCTGCTTAAAAATAAACATTCCCGTTCAAGTATTGGAAATGGTTGCATTTTTAGGTTAAAATAATCTTAAAATAGATCTTTGGTGTACAGGTGCATTTATGGTATAGATCACAAGTAGTTGTGTGTGATAAATAAAATAGTTATATTTGTGCTGTAAACACTGTGACCCCTGGTTCCAATCACCATCACTGTAAATATGAGCCACTTTACATCAAACCACACTGTATTTCATTTTAATAAGTACGTGGCATGGGAGGCATGGTGGCGCAGCAGGTAGTGTCACAGTCACACAGCTCCAGGGAACTGGAGGTTGTGGGTTCGATTCCCGCTCCGGGTGACTGTCTGTGAGGACTGTTTGTGTTCTCCCCGTGTCTGCATGGGTTTCCTTTGGGTGCTCTGGTCCAAAAACAGTCCAAAAACACACATGGATTGGTGTCTGTGTTGCCCTGTGAAGGACTGGCGCCCCCTCCAGGGTGTATTCCTGTCTTGCGCCCAATGATTCCAGGTAGGCTCTGGACCCACCGCGGCCCTGAACTGGATAAGTGGTTACAGATAATGAAAGTACTTGGCATTTTGACTGCTAAATTATACACAGTTGTTCAATCATCAGTGATGTCTCAGCCATGTTCTAGAGAGCACGGCCTCACTCTCTCTGGGTGGATAGGATAGCCCTCTTTCTGCCCCATCACCCATCTCAATACTAATCAATGAAGGCATCTGTTAACTAGACATTAATAATTTTTTACTCTGGCCCTCCTTATTTACATCACTTGACATGATTCTAACTAATCTGAGTGTCTGGAAGTTAACGCAATATCTGGACAGTCAATGCTCTCCTAGCATGCTGAGCCGTCCAGTAGTGTTTTGTTAATTGGCTTTACATGTCTCTAAGGAAGCATGTGCTCTTCACCCTCCCAGCTTGGAACATTGTATGATATGGGGACTCCTATTAATGAATTGGTAATAACTAATTTAAGGAGAATACTGGTTTAAAAATGTAACAAAAAATACTATAATGTGCCATAGTATTCCATCTGTGCATAACTATATTTCGATAGTATAACCTAGAGCATTTTCATGACACTCTTATTTCCTGTTGTGGTATTTTCCGTTGTAAACGAGATTGAGGCATCACACCTGCAGAAGACACAGCCTCAGCATTCACAACTGAACTTATTCTTAGTTTTACAGCTTTCCCTAAATGTAGCCCTCACTATTTGAAAGTCTGTAATTGTATTTTATGTAACAGATCAGGACACTGTATGTACAAAACTGAATTCAGCTACATTAAAGTGCACACAGGGCGAACACAGGAATTAAAATGCTTATAATCTGAAAAAAAAAAATTGGAATGCTTATTTCTGCTTTTCCGTTCCACCCTAAATATAATTTCAGATAAATCCTGGCACCGGCAGTTTGACATCACTTACCTATATTTGCTAACATCTAACTAAACAGTATATACATCTTAAATTTGGAACAGCTCTGAAATAAAACTGAATTAGGGGTCTGAAGCACTGTAGGAGAAATTCACCTAATTTAATACAAACCCCATTTTCAAAAAATCTATGAAATTTGTAATGCAATAAAAGTAAGATTCTGTGATTTGTAAATAGGGCGGTACAGTGGTGAGGCCTGCTCCAGGTGACTGTATGTGAGGAGTTTGGTGTGTTCTCCCAGTTTCCGCATGTGTTTTCTCAGAGTACTTCCCCTTTCTTCAGAGTTTCCTCCAATGGTCAAAAACCACACACTGGTAGGTGGATTGGTGACTCAAAAGTGTCCTTAGGTGTAAATGTGTGTTGCTCTGTGAAGGACTGGCGCACCACCAGGGTGTGTTCCTGACTTGTGCCCAGTGATTCTGGGTAGGCTCCAGACCCATCATGACCCTGAATTGGATAAGCGGTTACAGACAATGAGTGAATGATTTGTAAATACTCTTGAAGCTTTGTTTACCTGAATGTGCCCGCAATGCATTCCAAAAAGATAATGACAGAGACATGTTTACCACTGTGTTACATTACCTTTTCTTTAATTTACAATGTTACATTGCTTTGGATCTGAAGATGCTACCTATTAAAATTTTGCAAGTGGAATTTTTGCCCATTCTGGCTTGATACAACACTTAAGCTGTTCAGCAGTTTGTGTTGCCTTTTTATGAGACTGCAGGCTGATCCGGACTGTAGGCAGGTCAGTCAAGCACACTCAAAGCTCTACAAAGCCATGTCATTAAAGTATGTAGAGAATACCCCACCCCAAAAAAAAAATAAAAAATACATACGCTGGTAGGTTAAGCTATACATATGTGCCCATGGGTGTGAATGTGTGAGTGTGTGTTGGCCTGCAATGAACTGGCACGCCATCTAGGGTGTATCCCTTGTGCCCAGTGGTTCTGGACCCACCATGACTCTGAACTGGGTAAATGGTTACAGATAATGGATGAATAAATGGATTTTAAACAATAAGCATTAAACCCAATGAAAGCCCAGCTTTCGGAGAATAACAAAGATGATTCTCTCTTTCGTTTAAAGAGAAGCTAGAATTGATCACGAGAAAATCGACAAAAAGGACCAACTAATTCTCAACAACATGTGAATAGAACTTTATTTATCTTTCAACAAACATGTCATAATCAACAGATTCCATGTTGTGTATCAACAAAATTACAAAATATTTAATATGTCAATGACTTATCTACAAAATCTGTATAATGGAGTGTATGTGTCATACACATATACATATGCAGCTTATGTGTCACACAAAGCCTTAGGTGAACAATGGAAGCAATTGCTGAGGTGAAATGAAAGATTAATGAACAAAACCGGAGTGTAGACATAAACTGAACATAAATAAGGGCTTGCACAGAGACATGAACTCACAATGTCAAAATGCAAAGACTTAGAGCTTAAATAATGAAACTAGAAAAGCAGCACCTGTGAGCCCACAGGTGCAGGGGCATGGCTGGGGAAGGCAGGAGGGAAAACAAGGCACAAAGCAAGCACAATAACAAAACGAATGAATTCTGACAGTATGTAGAAACAGCAGTTCAGTTCATTTATATTTTTTGACAATCAATTGTGTTCTAATATCAACCCATTTTCAGTCACAGCTCATAATTCCTTGCACATTATCTGACTTCAAAATATACATATATCAATTAGACAAGCATAATTAGTTCAAAGTCTATAGAATATCTTCTCCATGTCTACAACAACAGACAGGACAAGATTAAATGGCCAAGTTGATCAACTATAGAACATCTATTAAATATATACAGCTATAGATCAGATGATATATATATCGCACTATGCAAATTGCACAAATCCACAAGAGAGGATTTCACGAGAACTATGCAAATTTATATTTGATTATCCTGTCAGATAATGAAACACTGACACTCTTAACATAAACATATCACTGTTTGAATTTCCACAAAATCTCATTTGCAATTCAAGCTGTTTAGTTTTGTAGCATCTTTCATGCAGTTAGCTGTCTCCAAAATTTGGGATCCTCTTTAAAGGGAACGTCTAAGATTGTAGGGAAATTCTCTTTGGTTTGTTTACGTTCAGGATCTCCACTTGTAGGATGGAACGTATGTTTGAGAAGAAAAATGACTGTTGTCAGAACGTGGCTGAAAATGTCTGAAATGGTAAATTTCTATTCACTAATTGAATTACCTCAGAAACAATGTTTTAACTCCAGTTGTTTAGTTTCCACCTTAAGTAATCCGAGACCATATGAATAAGGAACTGCAGACACAGAAGAACCTGAGTAAGTGCATGCTTGTATATTCTGTATTTATTTACCAACTTAACTGATCTTGTGGACTTCCTGTGTTGTGGCTCCAGTCACCTGACTGTAAGTATCAATTGAAACCCATACTAAAGGTGTTAAGTACTACTACTGATTCAATTAGGGAAACAATCAGCTCGAGGCAGTTTCAGCTGTGACCACTCCCTCAGGCCTTTTGTTCTCTACCAAACTGTCAGTGGGCGGTCTCAGCCGGGACAATCAATCACCAACACAGGACAGCTGTGTGAGATCTCCATTACAAAAAGAAGGATCCCTCTGAAGTGTCAGCCTTTGTGTTCAACCTTTCTGGTGTGAAGACATTCTGGTGTAAAGACATAACGTGTCCCCCAAGCGAGGCCACAAACAAACAAACAAAGCCTAATTTTTCACTTTCCACAATGTGTCTCTACCCCATCTCTGCTCTCTCTGGAACTCGCAGGCGCTTTTACTTCCACAGACGGAAACGAAATCTCGATAACCTTCGCTCTCTATATCACACATCCACACCCATAACCAATTCCTTCTCAATAGGTCTATGGAACTGTCAGTCTGCGGTAAACAAAGTAGACTTCATCTCCGCCTATGCAAACCACCTTTCATTAGACATCCCAGCCCTCACTGAGACTTGGATCAAACCGGAAAACAGCGCTACCCCACTGCTCTCCCATCAACCACAGATTCTCCCATACCCCACAGCCTGGTAAAGGTGGTGGTGGTATGGGGCTGTTGATTTCCAACACATGGAAATATACCCAGTTCGAATCATCAGTCTCATACAGCTCCTTCGATTTCCATGCCATCCAGATGACTGCACCTGTAAAATAGCTCTCAGCCTTCTCATCAAACGTCACCTCTGCAAAAAAGAAATTCTACCAAGACAAAATCAACAACGCTACTGACACCCGGAAGCTGTTTTCAACCTTCAAGTCTCTACTGAACCCTCCACCTCCACCCCCTGCAACCAACCTCACTGCTGACGCATTTGCTGACTTCATCATCACCTCCAATTGAATTTATCCAAAACTGAACTACTGGTCCTCCCAGCCAAGCAAGCTATTCTCCATAACATCAGCATCAAGCTAGAGTCCCTATCAGTGGCTCCCACCAAGGTTGTAAGAAACCTGGGTGCCATGGTCGATGACCAGCTGACCTTCGCAGATCACGTTACCGCTGTAGCTCGATCATGCCGCTTCTCCCTATTCAACATAAGGAAGATTAGGCCATATCTAACTCAACATGCAACACAGCTCCTTGTTCAGACCTTAGTAATCTCCCGTCTAGACTATTGCAACGACCTCCTGACAGGTCTTCTGGCCTGTGATGTGAGACCGCTATAGATGATCCAGAATGCTGCAGCATGCCTGGTTTTCAACCAACCAAAAAGAGCACATGTCACGCCCCTATTAGTTGAGCTGCATTGGCTACCCTTAGCTGCTCGCATCAAATTTAAATCACTAATGATTGCCTTCAGAGCATTCACTGGTTCTGCTCCCATCTACCTCAATAGACTCTTAAAACCATATATTTGTGCCCGCCCTCTCCGTTCCTCAAAGGAGCGCCAACAAACACGACCAACGCCCCGTACAGGTCAGTCGAGGCTATTCTCATCTCTGGTACCACGCTGGTGGAACGAGCTTCCAAGCACTATCAGAGCAACAGAAACCCTCTCCGCATTCAAGAAATCCTTGAAAACCCAACTCTTCAGAGAGTATCTTTTGCACTGAAAATCTTTCTTTAATGCACTTATTACTTCTTGGCATATTGCACTTAGTGTAAGGTATTTTGTATAAATTGTGCTGTAGTTTGAATGTTAGATACTCTTGTAAGTCGCTTTGGATAAAAGCGTCTGCCAAATGCATAAATGTAAATGTAAATAAGTTAATATTACGTACCTATGATGCAGAAATAGAGCAAAATCTTTATCTCTGTTCGTGCTTTTGAATGTTTAGGGTTCTCTCCGTTGCATGTGTGGTTTTTTTAACTAATTTACAGACACTGGGGCTTTGTAAACACATTATACTTGTTTCCAGCCCAAATACAGATTGGAGAATTAGGAAATGGTGAGGAGACATCTTCTGAATTTTTAAAAAGTGTTCTTTGATTACCATCATAAACATTGCCTTTAGGTAATGCAACATAAAATGCAAAGAACTCTATGTTTCCTACCAATGGAGCAGGAACAGAACAACATCATCATCTCATTTTATGCTTTTTAACCTTTAAAGTTCTTCTCACCATCCAAATGCCTCAGATTTTGTTTCTCTGAAATGTCTGAGCAGGCAATGAAAGGAGTCCTTCTAAGCTAATTTGGACCAAAATATTCAGTTTGTTTCCCATTTACAGAGCCAGGGCTTTGTATAAACACCAAATGTTTATACATTTTTCCAGTGTGCAAGTTAGTAAATTGTAAGAAAAAAATCTCTAAATTTTATAGAAATGCTACTGAATTAAATTCATGAACACCAACTTCAAGCAAATTTATAAGGGCAAAAGTTGAAAAAAGGAAGTATGGAAACTATGCGATATGGGCTTGATATGTGGCAGATCCAGCAAAGACCGCACCCCAATCCCTGTAACTCTCCAGGTTAAGTTCTGCTGACCAACACCACCTATCAAGCAGCAAAAATCTCTCCACCCACAAAACACACATGCAACATAAACATTCCTTAATGAACCTAATATCCTATCCCAAAGAAAAAGGCAGCCAAAGAGCATGCTGCGGGCCTCCCTGTGAGCGCCCCAGCCACTCTCATAGTCAGCGAAGCCATAATACCTTCTTAAAATATACAACATATGGTCTCCACAATTCAGTGTGTAAGCTGTGCTCCAGAGACTAAAACATTACATTTAACTGCACAAGCAGAGCCATTTCATGACTCTTTCTTCCTCACAAGCTGTAAATAAACAGGTATCATGTTAAGCTGATTGGCAGGCCGTAATCAGCTGTATAGTCTTGTTTATGTTGTTCAGTGATGCTTATTGGCTAGTTAGCACTTTGACTGCGCAAACTGAACTCAAAATCACTCTGCTGTGTCATAACATTGCACTTGCATTGCTGCAAATGTCTTCTTTTTCACTGCACGGCCGAAGCAAAGAGTGTAACCATTCCATCAGTTTTTCCACCTGGACATGTTTCAGCAAAGAATACTTATAAACCATGCTTAGCACAGTTTCTAAGGCATGGTTAGCTAGCCATGCTGAGAGACAGTGAATTATTCTGGTGCGCTGACTTAAGGATGTAGGTATTTGCAGATTGGGGCCACATTTACTTTGTTGACATCAAAGCAGTTTTTTATGCCCTGCTTGATCACTTATGTGGAAATAGAAACAGTAACTGGGCTGGAATGAACAGAATCAATAAAGTGTCCGAACCAAGGAGCAACAGTTATAACTAGTTATTCAAAAGTGTCTATAGATGTGAGTGTGTGTCATGCCCAACAATGTGAAAAACAATGTTTTTTGGAAACAATTATTAGTACAAAATCACTACAAATATGTAATTTATACTTTTTAAGCTTAAATTTAATATAATTTAAGTTAAAATGAACACATTACTTGTATCCTCAATATAAATTCAATTTAACTTAACCCAATTTAAATTAATTTAAATTTAATATATTGCAGCATTATTACTTTATTATTATTATCTTTACACTTATATAGCGCCTTTCTAGACACCCAAGGACGCTTTACAATCTACACTGCTCAGAACGCTCAATTCACACACACACACTGGCGAGAAGCGGCAGCCAAACGCGCACAGCGTACTCTCAACCAGAAACGACCGTCCACCTGGAGGACTGCGTCGGGCACTAGGATTTCACCCAGGACAGAGCGCCAATCCATATCTGGGCACACACATTCACACTCATTCACTCACACACCAGGACAGTTATTACAGAAGCCAATTCACCTACCCTCCATGTTTTTTGGACTGTGGGAGGAAACCGGAGCCCCCGGAGGAAACCCACGCAGACACGGGGAGAACATGGAAACTCCACCCAGATGGGACTTGAACCCAAGATCCCAGCGCTGGGAGGCGAACGTGCTAACCACCAAGCCACCGTGCCGCCCACTTTATATTATAAAATATATTATAATATATATTGGAGACATTGCAACAAGTTGTGTCACTGTCACAGGGCTCCAGGTTACAGGTCCCGTCCAAAAACACATGCTAATAGGTGAACTGGCTAATTTAAAGTGTCCATAGGTGTGAATATGTGAGTTGCCCTGTGAAGGACTGCCCCCCCCCCCCCACCAGGGTGTGTTCCTGCCTTGGGCCCAGTGATTCCAGGTAGGCTCCAAACCCACCATGACCCTGAACTGCATAAGGGTTAAAGACAATAAATGAATAAACTTTATATACAAGTAATATGTTATTTTTGCCCTTTTTCTAAAGCAATTGAAATGAATGCATATGCTCAGTGTAGTATCACTGGTATACATCTAATTTTATTTAATTATTATTTGTTTAAGCACAATGTTGATGTGTTTTTAGAGATCAGTCAGGTAGCTCGGAGAAATATGCTTCAGTGCTATTAGAAGTGTGCCAAATATTACATATGACTAGTAAACTTTATGTAACCTTATATAAGTTAAATCACATATAAGTAGTGATTTATTACAAATTAGTAGTTCCAAAATAGAATAACGTACATGTACTTTTCTTATACTGTTGTGCCATGTGATTCTGCATAGGACAAAGCATTTACTGAAAATGAGTAAATTAATGAATTAATTATTCTTATATTTTTCATCCAGTAATCATCTTGCCCAAACAGCAGTTTTCAACCATTCAACAGACACCTAATTATCCAATTTTGCTGTTCCACTATAAATATTCATTAGTATTTAAAATATTGCTGCACTAAATACAGCATACTGCATCTGTCTGAATATATCTCAGGGTAGCATGCTTTGTTCTGACCTCATGACCTTGGCCACATTCTTTCTGCTGACTATGCAGTTTTACTTGAGCCATGTTGAGCCTTCATGAGACACTCTGAAAGTACTATACTGCTTCAATATTTCCTCTCTTGGATTATTTTTAACAAACATGAATACCAATATATGCACACACATTTTATAGTATGAAAATAAACTGGACAGAATCTAAGCTCGCCATGCTGAAATCCAAGTGAACAAAGCCCTACAGTATTGTGGTCTGGAAAATTGCAACTGTGTCCTCTGGAGTGACAAAGCACCATCTAATACCACTAGGATAAGGTGGAGTTGTTTTTGTGCTCCAGAACTAATCCAAATCCTTCACCTGACCTCTCTTATGCTTATGTGGTTGAATGTAGTCAAATCTGTACAGACCCTCTAAAGATACCCTTAGTTTATAAGAAAAGTGAAATAGGCAGGTAACCAAAAAGAGAACAGAGTTGTAAATTAGCATAAATGTATATATAATAGATATTTGGGAGGTACACAACCATCCTTCAGCACACATTCATGATAATGTGAAGATGAAACTTCAAAGTCCAACACCAAATCTATAATTATGCCAAAGAACACACCAACACCATAAAGTGAGGTGGAATGTTTATTGGCCATGCGCCATCAAAAAAAAAAAATAGCTCTGATGTTCATTAAAAAAAATCTGCCTACCCCAAAAGCTCTAAAGCTGCTAAATCTGGATCTCGGTGTGTGGTCATGATAGAATTAAGTTGGTCTTGAGCTGTTTATCTCAAGGCAGATGACATAGACACTGATAATGGTGCTTTGTCAATAGATATTTTGCTTGTAACAGTAAAAGCATAACATCAAAGCATAAGGTTTTGTCTATTTAAAAGCAACAACAATGAAAATAATTATTTTCATCTTGGTGGTTTAGGTTATATATCGCTTTATGTACAGTTCATTGTTCCACTTCATTAAACCACTAAAATTTTGATTCTTTGTAAACTAAAGCGTAGTGTAGTGTCGTTTTTTTCTTCCTGTAAAAGCTTTATTAACCTATAATTATCACATTATATATTCCAGCCCTCACTGCCAACCGACCAATAAGGAAGAGCACAGAATTTTTTTCTGTCAACAAAGTCACAAACCTCTCAGGGGTCTCGTAGTGTATTTAAAGTTATTTGGAAAAGTTATGCATTAACACATATAAGTTTAAAGATTAAAGTAAATCACTTCCTCAAAAATGAAATCAAATATAATTTAATGAATTTAAGAAATTAAAAAGCATTTAAATCTCCCATTTCCTGTTGATTTAGGTTTATGTAATTTTAAAGTGTCTATGGACACGCCCTTTATAAAGCCCTTTATAGCCATTTATTATATATATATATATATATATATATATATATATATATATATATATATATATATATATATATATATATATATAAAGATTTTCTGTTATTAATGTCTATTGATGCCTTCACCGAAACAAATCAAGATTGACCGAATATATATATATATATATATATATATATATATATATATATATTATCAAAAGAGGGATGTAAATTTACATTAATGTCTTTAATTTAGTCAATGCACACACACCACACCATAAAATAAAGAGAAGCTTTTTCATGACATCAAAAGACACACAGATATACATAATTTATCCTTACAGCTGTAGTAAATATGGATCATTGTCAGAGAATCTACCTTAAAGCCCTCACCTTTTCTCAGCCACTGAAAACAATTCATAAAACATTAGACAAGCTGCTCTCCTAATAAAATTGTCATCATAAAATACAGATAACTAGAGTCTAAATAATGTAAATATTTAAACATTCCTTCATATTAAGTAAAGAAAATCACTTTTTATTAACCTTTCAGACACTGGCTTAATTCTACAAAACATATGGGTTCCTGACCATTCTCAGAGTTATCTTTCATTCATTCATCCCTTATCTGTAATTGCTTATCCAGTTCAGGGTCACTGTGTGTCTGGAGCCTACCCAGAATCACTGGGCGCAAGGCAGGAACACACACTGGAGGGGGCTCCAGTCCTTCACAGGGTGACACATATATATATATATATATATATATATACACACACACACACACCTATGGACACTTTTGAGTTGCCAATCCACCTACCAACGTGTGTTTTTGGACCGTGGGAGGAAAACAGGGCACCCAGAGGAAACCCATGCGGACACGGTGAGAACACACCACACTCTTCACCCGGAGCGGGACTTGGTCCCACAGCCTCCAGGTCCCTGCAGCTGTGTGACTGCGACACTACCTGCTGCACCACGGTGTCGTCTTCAGAGTTATCAATATATATAAAAAATAACAATGTATCACAAAAAGAGAAAGAGATATTCCTGAACATCAGATGTGATAGTAGATGCTAAAAATAATCTCAATCACAGGTTATATTAGCGCTAAACCAGTAAAACCCAAACTACAATTTCAAAGACAGCATGTGAGGTTATTTGAACAAGGCACTATTTAAGGCAGCTAATCAATCTGTAATTTTTTTAGTCAGATGCAGTATTGTGTAATAAACAGGGAACAACGTTCTTTAAATACATTTCCTTTTGACAAATGACAGAACTGGATAGAAGTAATGAGAAAAGTGGGTGAAAAAATAGCGAAGAGTAAATTTCTATTAAGAGAAATCAAGCTCTATTCTCGCCTCATGTCTGTTTTTCTGTAGTCTTTTACTGTGACTACTCAATGAGTGTACTAAAAAAAGAAAATAGACAAAAAACAACTCAAACAAAGAAGCTGCTCTTATTTTCAGAGCAGTGTTCTATATTTCCTGGAGTCCAGACCTCAACAAAACACTTCCTATGTCGCATTGGTCTTGATCATAAAGAACAGAAATTTCTAAGAGTAACATTTGAAGGTGTGGGAAAATGCTCTCCATTCTCAGGTATAATGAAGCCTAACTGATCCTTGTCTGTTCTTGTGATCATTACATCACATCCTAACTATTGCTATTCCAAGGTTTTATTGCTATATTTCTAGGGTCTTCCCTCAAATCCTTAACAACCTATTAAGCTTTCAAAACTGCTTCATGATTACTCACATATGTTGGGAGAATTAGCTCTAGTGCACAGATTTGTGGAAAAAAACATGATCCAGCAATTATTCTATGCAACACCAAATTGTGTAATGAACAATCTGCCCTACTATTACTTTACATCACCTGTCAATAAAAAAGAGTGATTAGGAAGCCAATCAACAGGATGTTTACACATGATTAAATGAGGAAACTGCATCAAAATCTTATACCAAATTATATTACATGTTGAAGTAAAATGTTATACAAATCACAATGGTCAAAGGTTTAAGGACACCAGCTTTTTGTCCCCTGTTGTTATAGTGAAAACCTCTACTCTGCATTTACTGGCATTCATAAAAGTAGTAATGTCAGGTAGTAGATCTGAATTACACACACCCCTCAAACTCATCCAAAATGTACTGGTAGGGTTGGGCACTGATCAATTGTCACATAAAGCTCATGTGCAGCTGCTCCTGAGGATCTCACTACATCTCGCCAGTACAACTGATGTCTGTGTCCATAGAGGGTACACTTTAAAATATAAAGAATGCTGAGAAACTTTTGGAAATTTAGTGTATATTATACAATTTCCATGTGAAACATACAGAATATAAGACTGTACACTGATGGTTACAAGGCATTTTAAGCAATATATGAATCCCATTCTTTAAGGTTACCATGAATGTTTTGTTTTTTGTTCATGGTGATCATTAGTCATATATGTCTCAAGAATTTGTTTAATCTGCAGTCTTCTTAACTAGAGTGAGTAAGCATAGCAATATGATTACTCACCTGCCAGGAAATCTGCTCATATCATACCCCCATCAGCTAATTTACAGGCTTCTATTTGCAGCGACAACTCAATAAAGTTTTCATTATCATTTAAACATTTAATGGACTAGTCCTTACTCCTGCTTCTCTTCCTCGCTTTCATTCCCTTCTATATTATATTGTTTTTTTAAATAAACATTCTCAAAACACTCTAAAGATGCAAAATGTTTAAGTGAAAACTGCATTACCTTAACACTTCTGAAACTGCACAGACATGTTTGAAGTCAAAACACAAGAAACACATGTTCTCTACTCTTTTCTTTCCTACTCACTGACTTTGGTCCAGGCCTGTCTTCCTTCCCATAACTGGAATCCTAATGTTTTAATATTTAATCAAAAGTTTGCACACACCGGCTGTTTCCCCTGAAATAAAGGGTATGAATAGGAAACTTGTCTGCTTTGCTGCAAGGATTTGATTGCATTCAGTGATATTTATTAAAAAAAAAAAAAAAAAAAAAAACATCAGTTACTGGTGTTGGATAATCAGTTCTGTATTGAATGTGTCTCCATCAGTCTAGAAAACGGGGCTGGCTAAAAGAGTAAAGGAGCCCAGCATTGGACTCTGGAGCAAATGAACCTGGAATGAACCTTTTCTCTGGAATGACTGAACACAATCCAGTACATTTTTGTTGTAGTGTATATTTTTATGATTTTTATTATACAGCATCGGACGTGGAAATCTTCCAATACATAATGTAGAACCTTCCTAGAAATTTAGAAAGTGGCACAACTCCTAATGTATACCCTTTAATTCAGTGGAACTGATAATTAGGCCAGTGTCTACGAAAAGAATGCTAAACGTACTCCTCAAAGAAACAGCAGTGAGAAAGTTGAACGCGCACCAGTTTCTTCCACGGAGTAAAATAGTCCGTGTGTTTGTGGTCAGGAAAAACAAACTCAGGAGAGACTTTGACCGTTAAGTCACAGAAACTTCAGCTCACGCTCACCCAGGATCACATGATTGATAGCGCGGAGACGTAACTCACCCCTGCTATAATCTTGGTTTTGCTGGAAGCTCCGTTTCCGTGTCCGTTGCCGTGTTTGTGGGTCGGCTCCGAGCCGAGCAATATGACTTCTGTACCGGCGGCGCGCGATTCTCCCTCCGCCATCTCCATCTTTTCTCACTTCATACAATGTAAACACTGCCTACTTTCTCTCACTCTCACACACACTCCCTGTCTGAAATACAGTGACCTCTTTCAGACTCTCTTGTGTTTTTGCTGTTCACTAAGGACCACCCTCTGCAATGACGTATCGTGGGAGCCCCCAGATTATAGTTCTAAACCATTCATACACTGTTATTATACGCACAGCAATTTTTTAACGGCGCCTATTGTAAACTAAGACATTCAAGCGTTTATGGTCTCTACAGAAAAGCATGAATTGAACTCGATTGGATACACTGGAGTAGCTGCCTGTGATCATCATGTTCAGGGCCAAGCTTCATCTAGAGTGTGTTGTGTCGTGCAGCGTTGAGCTATGGAGCAGTGGAACTATTAATTCAATCGTTAATTTATTCATTCATCGTATGTAAACACTTTTACACTTTAGGGTCGAAGTGGGTCCAGAGCCCACCCAGAAACACTGGGCACCACTGCTGTACCTAGAAAGGTGCTTTATAATGTTTGTACCTTTGTTTCTGAGAGTGTACAGCCCTGGAGCTGTGCGACATACTACAGAGGAACTGGTCTCTGTAAAAATAATTGAAGCACCATCCAATATTTTTGCTTGGAATATATTGGAGTGGCCCTGTGAAGGACTGGCGTCCCCTCCAGGGTGTATTCCCGCCTTGCGCCCAATGATTCCAGGTAGGCTCTGGACCCCCCCCCCCCCCCCCCCCCCCGCGACCCTAATTGGATAAGCGGTTACAGATAATGGATGGATGGATGGATATATTGGAGTGTAAGTTTATGTATAGGCTCCTAATGGGCCCCTGACTCTGCAGCAGTGGAATTCCATTCACCTTTCAAATTAACTGAAGTGGTGGTTTCATGATCCAGAACCATCAGTTATAACTATCAGACCTCATTAATGTTTTTATTGCTGAATGCAGGCATCAAATGTAAAGGAAAAGTCCCAGAACACCTATTGCATCAAAGGGATATAGTGTGAAAACTCATAATTTCAGAAGAATGCAGGATGAGCAGGAGTCTAAAGCTTATCTTCTCGTAGTCTACCTTTTTCAAAAAATGAAACAAATATGAGCATAGGTCCCTATAAAGTGAATAAAAAGTGATGGCAACCACTGGGTCAAGCTGGTTTTCTAGATGGGCATGGACTATGTGTGAGTTGGTATGTGGACTATTATTATGACAAAATGGGCTGCCTATATCACATAAATTTGAACAGCCCAGTAAGTTTCTATATATGGGGCCCAGACGGGCCCAAAGTGGGTTACTGTAATTAAGGCAGATATTGTTTTCATTTAGGCTGTCCAGATGATGCCTATGTTTAACACATCCTGGACCCATCAATGACTCAGGAGGCCTATATTTAAGAGCCCATCTGCCCCCCTCCTCCCCCATAACCCTCACAATTTCACTTTTAACTTTTTTTTTCCGTCTTACCCTTCAGGGCTTCTGTAGTAAAGTGGTAAAACTCCCTCATTAACTCTGAGTGCAACTGATGTTTTGTTTGTTCTTCACAGAGAACATTTTAATGCACAGCTGCTGTTATTTTTTATACTTCAGGCAACTTTGATATACCAAAAGAACCCTTAGTGTTTAAAGCATGGGAGAAACTGAATCTGTAGGAGAAATGATGGAAATATTCTAGGAATACTGAGAAAATATTTTTTTGCGTTTGGTCACTAGAGGGCAGGGTAAAGTAAAAAATGTGTCTCCAGCAGCCAAACCAAGGTATTAAAAGTACAGATACATTTCCAACATTTCGTGTGTAACTACAGGGATTTTCCCACAGAATACAGCTTCCACAGCACATTCTAGCCAATTACATCGGAAGGTTCTGTAATTCACAGTCTACTATTTGAACAGTACACTCTTAGCAGAAAGTGTTGTGTTGTACCAAAATTGGTCATTGACATTACACAGTTGGTGCCAGTACAAATTTAAGCACATGACGCATGGAAAACCATGGAGATTACATTAGTGTACAGTGGGGATATATAAAGAATCTGAATCAATCCTGTAAAAAGAAAATCTCCCCTAAAATAGTACACACTCCCACTGTGAGATTGTTATCTGTGAATCTGTTATGTACCATCTATTTTCAAGATTTCCAGAGTGATCCCTATGTTGATCTATTTGACATCAGCAACTACAGACCTACATCTCTTCTTCTATCCTCAAAGGTTCTTGAACATTCTGTCTAAAGTCAACTGCCTCTCTTATATGAACAGAACAATCTATAGCCAAACTAGTCTGGCTTTAAACTGGCACACACTACAGAGACTGTCCTCATTGCAGTTACAGAGATTTGTCATCAGTCCTGATACTTTGTGACCTCTCTGCAGCGTTCAATACAGTTGACCTCAGGATCCTTATGTCCATCCTCACCAGTCTTGGTGCATCACAGCAGTTGTGGTTTGCATGGCAATATGTACATTCTCCACTGGTATCCCAGATGTCTCTGCATGTGAGCCCTCTTCTTTTCTTTACTGGCTTCCTGCAGCTGCCTGTATCAGATTCAAAATCTTGATGCTGGTCTACCTATCCAAAAATGGGCCTGTCCCTTCATAAAATTGTCAAAACCCAATCCATACCAAGCACAGTTCAGCTCATATTGACACACCATCCTTCACGATGCATGGAAGACAAGCATCCAGACTTCTGTCCATTGGGGTAGAATTTCTTCTCCTTTTAAACGACAATATGAAATAAAACATAATACATTTAAAATTGTGCAGTATTCAGTGTGTCAATATTGGTAACTGTAAATCGTTATTGTGGCATTTCTTTTTTTATATATAATTTTGCTGCTCAATATTGACTATACTGTGTCTCCCTCTAGTGGTTGAGAGTAATATTAACCTGAAGAATGGGTTGCTTGAGAATGTCAGGATACAGTGTGCTTTTTGTTTCTGTTAATTTGATTACAAACTGTAGAAAATAAAAACTGTGTTGTACGTTTTACTGTGATTAGATTAAACCATAAGAACAGACGGACAGTAAATGTGGTCGTGACAGTTAAACACTTCCAATAACAATACAAACATAATTTAATTTGGTACAACAAATCTTTAAAATAATGTATTTTTTCCCATCAGCAGCACCTTATTTAATTTACCCACTGTGCCATTGATCATTTAGAGATTATGCACTTGTTATTAATAATGTACAAAACAAATTTGTTCGTAATCACATGGGTTTTTTAATTTTAGTATATATACAAACATAAAATGTATAAACATTTATACAAACATATCAAATTAATATGCAATAGAAATAAAAAAATAACTTTCCAAATACTGTAATGATGTATTGATAATTATTTATTATATTATAACAGCTACAGATGACTGAAATCTGAACATTTGCATAGTACTATGAATATTAAAATGTATTTATTTGTAATTTAAAAATATACTCTTTTTAAATATATTTGATCAGTATGCATGTTCTCATTCCTAAACAGCACTTTAATTAGTCACAGCTAACTTCAGCACGAGAGAATAAATTTTGAAATTAATGAATTATGAAAAAATAAATACTTATCATTTATCCCCTTTAATGTAAAGCATATGCTATAGTATGGCCCTTGTACATTAATTGGTTTATATAAATAAAGTTGGCTTTGACATTTTGTCCAATTGTTCATTCCTCAAGTCTCAAAAGAATTAGTATGCATAGCATCAAAAGAATTAGTATGTTTAATACTAGTGTAAGGACAAGAACTACAGGAAGTCTTTAACTCCAATTCACGTGCTGGATGGACTAGTTTTCTCTCTCCCACATTAAACAGACTCTGGAAAAAGTAAACAGTGCATGTTGTCCAGGATATGTAGAGTAAATATATGTCAGTAACAGAGTACTTTACACAATATAGTGCAAATTAAATGTTTATTGAAAATTAATTCATGCAATCACATTATGAAAATAACAAATTAAAACATTGAATTTTGAATAATTTTTTATTTGAATTATATAAATAATTTTTCTACCTTTAGATGCCTTAAAATGACTGATAAATTCCTGCTATAAGCATGGGTAGGTACAGTCACTCCTGAACTGTGCTCATGTTTGCTCGATGCAGTTTTGCGTACAAAGCATAAAAATGCACAAACAGCATAGCAAGTTTACATCTCTCACTCTTATAACCACAGGATTTACATTTTAGGCATGAATTTGTGAAGTAAGTCATGTTTGGAGGAGAAGGAAAGCATTTTCACAATACCTACATAATTGCACTGGTTTGTTTGTAAACTGTAGACCAGAAATAAATTTGAATTAAAAAAGGAAGCCTGATAGAACTTCAAAAATATTTTTAGGCTAAGAGTGACAGCCTGTGTTCACTTGCAACTTATTTAACTCGTTCTTATGGAGCGCTGTACTGCATCGCACAGTACCCGACTGTCTGTGGTGCAGCGAATTGAGACTTGCTCTGTGGCAAGAAAGTTCAGCAAAGTTCAGCTTTATGCAAATAAATATGGTAGCCTCACTGGACTTAGCCAATCAGAGATGAGCAAACAGAACTTTGATTGGTTCTGATTGGCAAGCAGCATTACCATGATGTCAGAGAACCACCCACCTGGGTAACAGACATGGAGGTATGCCATGAGAAATAGTGCAACTGAGCACATGTCACGAGTGTATGAAGGTATTTTACTATGAATCACCATGAACTGGAATAAGTGGTTACAGACAATGAATGAATGAATCAGATACTTAATTGTTCTTTATTACTCAACATCAGCATATATCAGTAGAATATATGGAGTTTACACAATACACAAATACACAAACAACAAAACTACAGTTTTTAAAATATACAGTAGATTATTCTGTACAGAAAATGTTTCAATTTTGTAAAAAGCCTCATTTGATTCTGATTCTCTTTTTTAATTTATTAACTGCCATAAGTGTAAGTTGGGAACAAATATGTAATTATTCAATACAAGTCTTTGTGACAGTAAGGTGCATATAATTTTTTTACCAATGTCACTGAACTTTTCTTTTTTTTTTATTAAAGGTTTAAATAGTAGTGATACAACACTACTGTAATCATGATTCATTATGATGCTAAATAGTGCTAACACAATATGTACATTGTGCGACCAAAATTGTCTAGTCTGTTCTTCTTATTAGGGATTTTGCCCCTTGTATAATCTCCATAGAATGCACTGACTAATACATAGGGACAGTCTGGAGCAGCAGGTCCCTGGAGCTGTGTGACTGCGACACTACCTGCTGCGCCTCCCTTATTCTAACGTAATTATATAACACAGCTCCAGGGTCCTGGAGGTTGTGGGTTCGATTCCCGCTCCGGGTGACTGTCTGTGAGGAGTTGGTGTGTTCTCCCCGTGTCTGCATGGGTTTCCTCCGGGTGCTCCGGTTTCCTCCCACAGTCCAAAAACACACGTTGGTAGGTTGATTGGCGACTCAAAGGTGTCCGTAGGTGTGAGTGTGTGAGTGAATGTGTGTGTGTGTCTGTGTTGCTCTGTGAAGGACTGGCGCCCCCTCCAGGGTGTATTCCCGTCCCTTGCGCCAAATGATTCCAGGTAGGCTCTGGACCCACCGCGACCCTGAATTGGATAAGTGGTTACAGATAATGAATGAATGAATGAAGTTCACATATCCAGCACATTACATTTAATGTACAATAATTTTGTGAGCTATAGTAATGGATGAGCTGAATAGTTGGATGACAAGTGAAGTGTGTCCTCCATAAGATACCTGCTATTATTTGAGCATTTACTGATTTCATAGAAGCCACTGAACAAAAAAAATAGCTATAGAATCCCCTTACTGACTTGAAATGTATCCCAGATACTTTAACTAGTTCACTTTAACTAGAAAAGGATCTAGTCATTGTATAGTAGGCTTTGCTGACTTAAAATGGTGCAGTTTTGTTTGAACCTTATTACCCTATGTGCTTACAAGACTGTTGTATTTGTCATCATTGAGGAGCGGGTGGAGAACATAGAGCCTCTTTTATCTGTCTGAGGTTTACACCAACCAAAGCAAATGGCAAACCATTCACTCAGAGTCTTAGCCATTAATGTCCTAAACCTCTGGCCCACAATGGCGTAGATTATGGGGTTGAGGCAGCAGTGAATGAAGGTGATGGTTTCTGTCCACTGCATGGCAATGTTCAGGTGACACCATTCCGAGTTTGTTATGTTGTACAGGTCAGTGTAAACAAGAAAGTACAGGAATACAACCACATTGTATGGGATCCAGCAGAGAAAGAAAATTACAATCAAGACAAGGATGAGCTTGATGGCTTTGTGTTTCTGCTGTGAGTTCATGGTGATCAAAATGGGGATGATCTGAGAGTAGCAAAATCCCATGACAAAGAGGGGAAGAACTAAACCAAGGAAATTTAGCTCTATATAGCTGAACTTCCTCCACAAATGGCCATCATGATAATTAGCCTCACATGTCCAATTAGTTACATTAGTCACATTATTTTTCATTATAATATCTGGAAGAGAGGCAAGCAGACTGAGCACCCACATTAAAAACACCAAGGCTATGTATACCTTTGATGACCGGCACCTAAAATAGAGGGTGGTCTGAGCATGGACAGTGACAACATAGCGATCCACTGTCATTAGCATCATGAAAAAGATGCTGCCATAAAAGCCCAGTATATAAAAGGCTGTAACAGCATGGCACATGAAAATCCCGAAGATCCATTCGCCAGTGGCAGCATAGTGAGCCCAGAAGGGTAGAGATATGAGGAACAGCAGGTCGGAGAGTCCCAGGTTGAAGAGGCACACGTCCAGCATATTAGACCTCCGTTGGTGTTTGAGGAGGACACACAACACCAGGCCATTGCCGATGAAGCCCACAATAAAGATTATGCTGTAGAGAGTAGGGAGGAAGGATTGTCTGAAGACCTTTATGTAGCTGCTATCGCAGGGTATGCCATTGCTTCCACTATTGTTGTAGGCCTCATAATTATCTGCTGCAGGCAAACAAACATAAAAGTATTATTATCTTATTATCACAAATTACCACATGTTGTTTTTTTTTAATGAATACTGTCTGTGGGCTGCAGCAATAATGTAAACAGATGGGAATGATGAATACATTGATCTCATATACAGCTCCACTCCCTGCATTGGCGATAATCTTACAACACCCACATCCACCCTTTGCATCAGTAAAGACCACAATAATATTTAGTTATGAGGTGAACAAGAGTGTTAACCTCTGTTAGCCATATTATCATTGGAAAATGTTTAACGTGTTACACATTAATGCATTTCTCTGCTCTTGTGACACAATCTGTGTGAGTTATTTATAAACAGATAATAAACAAGCCACAGTGTTATTTCACTTCTGTTTTGTTTTAATGTGTAAAAGACTACAGACACAAGACATGCATACTTTTGTCTCATTCTTTTCAACCCTATTTACAAGTTAAATAACCTGATCACAACAGTCTGAAATTGCTTTGGAAGAAAATGTTATATTGCGACAATCTGCCTAAATTATCCCTCTGATTTGGCTTAAGGTTCAATAAAGAGTTCTCCTTGTCTGAAAATTTGAAAGATTTCCATACTGCAGAAGCCCAAATGTTTCTCTCTAAATCCTCCATAGGACACAGGTTTTTCATATATTATTTTATAAATAATGGTTTCTGCACTCACATAGTTCATACAATGATGAAAATAATTTTTAATCAGCTATAAAGTTTCCCTGTCGAATTAGTGTCTAATTACATTCTGGGTGAAGAATTATTAGTTTTATTATCTGTGATTTGCGCTAAATAGGGAGTATGGTGCTACATGATGACTAAAATTCTGACAGAAACAATAAAACAATTTAAAAAATGTCTGAGCTGTGTTTGAGCGATGCTCACATTATTGAAACTATATGGCAGCTACTCTACACAGTAATGTCAGCTGCAAGCCATGGATTGGAAATAAAGACAAAAAACATTAATGCAGACCAGTGGCGATTGCTCTAAGACTGCAAGGGAAGCTGCAAGGGAAAATAAGTGATCAAATATATACTGTAGTGTGTACATGTCATTGAATAAATATGCACTACAACGCGCTCAACTTTTGTTCAGAATCAGCTTCTTATCACTGGTAAAGACGCGGCCTTCCTCTCAATCATTCCCGCAGTTTCACTGTGTTTTAAACGGAGTTCACTAGCGAAGCAGCGAAGTGCAGCGAAAAGAGACGAGTCATTGGATAAATGCTGGATTTTGTCCCGCCCATCGGACGCTCAGCGTCTCTGGGGGTCTATGGGGCAGTGGGCTGGACTCGGCTGGCCTGGACACTCAGCTTCTGCATGATGATTTTTGATTGACAGTGAAATGAGCGAATCAGCGATCATTTGGTGTAAAGCTCCGTGGGAGCACAAGCGGACACACTTCACATGGGCCAAGGCAGTTTAAGCAGCCTAGCTCTGCTGGCCATTGAGAGGACACTATTCAAGTCCCTGGAAAAGACGCCTTGTTGGTACGACAGGGTCACAGATCATTTTCTTAAAAAGGAACGGAGGGTAGAATTTACGGTAACACTTTACAATACGGGTGCACAAATAAGCATATATTAATACGTCATGAATTATCTCTTCATAGTATATTAATACATACATTAATGCTTAATATATCAGGAACTAACAAAGGATATACATTAATGACCACATTACTGTGTGCAAGGGTAAACATTAAGTATCAACATCTTGTTAATTCAATCTCTTAATTAACACTATGACTTGCCTTATTAATTAACACCCTTTACATATTGGATCTATTTGGATACTGTGTGTTACATATCTTTGTGCATTGATGTAGGCAAAATTATAGGCAGGGACATAAGCAGTGATTAAGTGATTATTATGTAGTGTTTATTACGAGTTTTGTAATTACTTATATAAAGTCACTTGACTTTAGGGTTGTTATTGGCCACAATAATGAATTAAATAATTAAATTAACCCACAAAGGTGTTAATTAATAAGGCAAGTCATAGTGTTAATTAAGAGATTGAATTAACAAGATGTTGATACTTAATGTTTACCCTTGCTAATGGCGATTTATGTATGAGTAATGTGGTCATTAATGTATATCCTTTGTTAGTTCCTGATATATTAAGCATTAATGTATGTATTAATATACTATGAGGAGATCATTCATGACGTATTAATATATGCTTATTTGTGCACCCGTATAAATAAACCGACACATTTTATGATGTAAGCCGAAATTGAGCTTCCCCTCCTTGAAAGACCAGCATCCGCCACTAATGCAGACATACTTTCAAATAAACATTGCATCTGAGGAACAGACAAATATATTTGTCGAACATGTATCAAAGTATCAATTGTTTTGTTCATTTGAAGTCATCAAGGCCCATTTATCTCAGGATGAATCTAATGCCATGTGTGAGATTTGGTTGTTAAAATTAAAAGAGGCTGTATTCATTAGTAAAAAGCAAAAATATCTGCTAAACTATAATGTCATTCTGCAGCTGTGAGTTGCCCTGTACACCTGAAATATTCATTTTGTGTCCGAGATTTCAGATCAGATTTGGTGAGAGTATACGGGACCATGTGAGATGTCTGTACATTTAATATCTCATTCACACAGGCTTAAAAATATGGTTCAGCTCTATGGGTTGCTTATCTGAGTAACAAGAGTGGGGGCATGACTCATAGTTCTGATCTGTACCACATTGAATAAGGGATGTTGCTGAAAGAGAAAAAAAGTCTTGCTTGGCCGTAATATACAGCAAAAATTCAGCTCTCATGTTCAGAGCGAGTAAGAAAAACAAACAATAAATAAAAAACTACCAATATTTAAAGCTTGGTTCTTTCAGAATTTGACATTTTTGAGGCTACTGAAATGATCTTCTATTCTACTTTACATGGACAGATGTGAGGTATAAGTTATCTTTATATTTGACCTTTCCATTCCAAATTAAATGGGTAACTATACAGGGCATAAATTTTGCTATTTCTTGAAGTATTTCACCCCAAATTGTGCAGTCAGTTTTGTGTTAGCCACACTATATTTTAAACTAAAATCTAAATGTTTAGTCTACAAACTCATACAGACTCTTACATGTAACTTACATTCACTTCTAAATCTAGGTCACAGGTCAGTGAAGCATCACAATAATTTTGAAGCTGTAATTTAGAGGTAAAAATACTAGCTAGTGTTCCTTTAAATCAAGGAGTAGTTACATTCTGGCATGTTAGTCATATAGCATGGCTGGCCAGAATAGCAGGAAGCAAGTTAGTGAAAGAAGGCTTATTTTGATAGTAAATTAAGTCACAATTTTTATTTTGAATTAATATTTTTTTCTGTTTCAAATGACATCTGAATCAAACCTAATTCAATAAACACAAAAACATTTCTATCAAATTTCTCATCAGGATCTCTTCAAATGCTCGTTTAACGTCAAAATGCTCACAATAAAGAGATATATCTGCAATGCAATATAAACCTTTTATACACAATCAAGATTACCCCATCTCCTTACAATGGGCCTTATTCATAAAACCTTCGTAAAAACAGGAGCAAACTGTGCGTAATATACGAAGAAATGGGTATTCCCAAAATAAATCCGCCAGATATATACACGCTGTGTAAAGCCCAGGGCTGTGTCTGAAATCGCTCCTTCTTCACTTGTTAGTGTACTACTTAGTGTTTCGGCCATTTTGTAGTGTTGTCCGAAACCTCAGTGAGTGCTTTGATTCCCTATATATTACATTTGATAATTACCCACAATTCACCGTAAATCCAGTGAACAACAGATGTACACTACTTACGGACTAATATCCCACAATTCATAGCGGTTTAATAATATAAAGATTTCCAGTTTGCCTGTCTTTCTTGTGGAACAGTGATATGAGTTTAATTTCTAAAAGGTAGGTTAACAGTATGTGTGCTGTTTTAGTAATAGTAAATGATATGAAAGATGTTTGAGTATAGAACACTACTTAATAATGTTACTTACTGCTGTAGGGTTTTATAATAATTTAATCTAAAATAGTATACACAATTCTAGATAAGTTTGTATTTAAACAGGCAGTGTATTTTAATTATTCAAATTTGGTAACTATAAAACTAATAGCGTTAGCGATAGGTGTTGGGGTAATGACAAGCCCTTTTGTAATCTCTCTGAATAAGAGCGTAGCCTTGTGGCCACGGCATTAAATTACAGCTTACCATTTGAATTTGCCGATGGACTAACAGCTTGTCTCAGATCCTCCTTATTAGAGCACGTCTACGTCTCTGTCTTAGGGCTAAAATCTTTACTAAAACAAACAGGACTGCACGTATGAGGGACATCATGATTAATAATGAATACCAAAGTGTGCGCATGAAGATTACTGAATAAATGAATAAAATTGAGCACCGAATAAGACAAGTAATTTTTTTTAATTTATTACATTTTATTACATGTAAAAAACAAATTGTTGTCTGAACCGCCGCAAAAAAGCCCAAAAAATCTCTACAGAAAAGCAATACAAAACAAATTTATGCGAAAATCTAATTTATTGAAGTGCATTCAAATCTGCCCAATTCAGTTCTGTATATGTATATTTTTTACTCACTTATTAGAAAGTATAGCGAGGCATGAGACAGATTATGCTGTCTAAAAGCTGAGTTACACATTACTGTGCAAATGTTTTTAGGCACCTGAGAAAATGAGATTTATGAAGCTATTATCTGAGAAGTAAGAGATTATATGTTCAAAAAAAATTAAAAACAAGCATTATTGTGTACATAGTGATATTGTGTGTTAATGTATTAGTTTAATCTTTAAAATCTCTCTTTGTGGCTGTGCAGTTTTATTTGAGGTCATAATTCATTATGTTAAAAGAAAGTGTGCTGTTGATTTCACAAATTCATACAATCAAAAAGTCATCTGGAAAAACAAACTTTTTTCTTCACATTCACTCACAACACAGAGTTTTCGGACATTTCACACACCTTACGCATTTTTAGGAGCAGGTGTAAATTTAATTTGTACCTAAGAACATGTTGATGTATCCAGATATCAATGAAAAAAAGTGATTTACAAATGATTTCTGCACAAATTCATTCTGCTCGTGTTTCGTGAATGGAACATTACACACTGTATTACACACAGCACACATTTTGGGACTTGGAATTATCAGCATAATTTCCTGCCTTCTTTTGCTTCATGAGACATGCTGAGGCATGAAATACTTGGGTTCCCAGCAGCAGAATTATGTAAACACTGCTTTAGAAGAATCATAAAATAACATGTTCTGACAATAATCGTTTTTTTACTTCACTCCTTTATACAAAAATGAATTTGTTTAGTTTGTAACAGACTAAGAAGCTTATAAATATATTCCTATATACTTGTTGGTGAATAATTAAATCTGTATTAAGTTAAATTAACTTTACCTTTTTCAAGAAAGACTCCATTGTTTTGCCACTAAATAAACATATGAAATCTTTTCAAGCTGTTCCATGAGAAGGAAATGATCAATGTGGTATTTCTCCTAAAATACACCTTATGAGACTGAGTACATTTTGTACATGTTAAAAGTTGCCTAGCCTTGAGAAAGAATTTTATTATTGCTTGAAGCGTGTAAAATGATCTGCCAATAGTACAACACAACGTCTCCAAATAAAAGTAGCTAAGAGAACTGTGCCTAAAAACGTTTTTCATATAATATTCTTCCAGCGTTGTCATAATAAGAAATATTACACATATTAACTATATTTACATTCCCCCCACCCCAAAAAATTATTTTAGTAGGAATTCATTGTTTGCTGGCATGCTGTAAGAACTTTGTTAGATTTTGATGCTTCATTTGGTTGTTAAATCATTTAGTATAAAGACTACATGATACAATTTATACTTTCTTGATACAATTTATGGCAAAATTTCTACATGAAATGAATTACAACAAATATTAAAAAGAGTTACAATCACAACATCATAAAAACATATTTTTCATATATAGTCAAAACTGGAAATATACTACTTGTACTCACTTGTGTGGGGCAGATCCTGGGTCATGTTTCAAAGTACAAGAGCAGACAGTTAAACCATACAGGCAGCACTATGACATGGCAGAGTCTGAGATGCAACACCCTGAGGCAGGGTTTATATTTGCACTATACACTGCCTCAAATCTGCATCAAGGAAATAAAATATGTAAATGAATGATCTTGTAAATAATAGGCTGGGATGCGCTGGCTGGAGATATTTTTCTGCAGATCTGATCATCGTTAACAAATTTATATTACACCTGACATAAATCTTCATTATATAAAAAACCCATATTGTAACCCACGTTTTACTTATATATATTCTATTGCATTTAAAAATGAAAAAAAAAACTGTTATGCACCAGACATACATTTTTGGAATCAGTTCATGTTTAAATATTCTATTATATCTTTATATTATACACTCTTTTTACTCTATTATACACACTAAATTGTTTAATACTGTCAAACACCATTTAATACTGTCAAACAATTGCACTGTCAAACACCAGTCTGTTTCTATTCCTTCAATTTAAAAGGAAAGTTCTCTAGATGGAACATATGAGTCTTTACCTCTGGTCAGCATATATGAGGCATTGCACTTTTCTGACTGCCGGTGAATTCTTGAGTAAGATCTGTTCATATTGATATTGATATAGGTCGCGTTTAAAAAGATGCAAACCTAACATACTGAACTAAACATACTGGTGTATCATGACATTTCTCCCTGAACTGGAAAACACAGCAAATTCACCAGTGTTAGATCAACACTATTGGTGTTAAATTAACGCTTTGAGTGTAAAAGTTTAATACTCATCAACACTGGATTTGCTCTACTGCATTGATTTCATCATTACTCTATAGCCTGCCACGCTCACAAACCACCATTAAGCACTATCTTACCATCAGTAACTTGCCTCTTCCTGTTTATCTCTAGAGAATTCTCCAGTGGACTCTTATAGGTGCAAGATCACACACACTTCATATTCATCGTTAATCACCCTGCCTATCTATTCATTCAATTATTCATTGTCTGTAACCACTTATCCAGTTCAGGATCGCAGTGGGTCCAGAGCCTACACGGAATTAAGGCGAGAATACAGCCTGGAGGGGGTGCCAATCCATCCAGACACACACACACACACATATATCTATGGACAACTTTGAGTTGCCAATACACCTACGAACATGTTTTTGGGTCATGGGAGGAAACCAAAGCACCCTGTGGAAACCCACACAGGGTTAGGGTTAGGGTTACGGTCACACAGGGACCTAGAGGTTGTGGGTTCAAGTCCCACTCCAGGTGACAGTGAGGACTTTTGTGTATTCTCACCGTGTCTGTGTGGATTTCCTCCGGGTGCTCCGGTTACACCCCACGGTCCAAAAACACACATCGGCAGGTGGATTGGCGACTCAAAAATGGCGACTCCACATGTGTGAGTGTGTGAGTGACTGTGTGTGTATATATATATATATATATATATATATATAAATGCATGTTCCTTACAATTGTGGCATCATTTAAAATGAAAATGAACAGGCTTTCCAACGGTATAAGATTTGTTGCCAAAAAGCATTGTCACAATAAAGAAATAATCTACCAAACACAAATTTCCTTACTTTTTGTGCTAAGTATGTATGTATATTTTGAACTGGTAGAGTTCCAAGCAAGTTAAGTACGGAATAAACATTATGTGTAAACCAGTAAACCAGTGCTGACTTACCAGACAGAGAGGAAAAATTCCAGAGAGAGGCAGATGTGCATCATCTCTAAAGCTCTAATATACTCTAACATACTCTAATGCTCTGTGAGAGCTGGGGCCCAGAGCCATATTTCATTTAGACACAAAGAAAAAAAAAAGAAAATAAAAACCAACAACATTCAAATACATGTCAATTGGACAGTGCTTAGCATTATCGGTACAGTTTTTAAACGATACCTGGTTACCTTATTACTCTTTGCAGTTTTTTTTTTTTTTTTTGCATTTTGCCAGTTTTTTTTTATTGTTCTGGTAAGGTCTTTCGCTTCTGGAAATGTGTGTGAGGGTCTTCACCTTCACCGGTGTTCACCTTGAATCTCTATAGGTCACTGATTTGGATTTACAGGTACTTCGATAAACCTCCTCTGGGACCTTGTCAGGCCCACAGCCCTGAAATGTGTATCAGGTGTAGCAAAGCTTCAGGCTTATGGTTTACTGTTCTTCCCTAAGTCAGTGTTTCAACTACATCTAGTTCACTCGAAGCTTAAAAAGCTCACATCAAAATGTCATGGTCATGCTTAATGTAGTTATTATTCCCAAGGTTTACACAATTCCCTGTGTTGTCAAATCCATACAAGGGCACATTTATTAACACACACTAGTATCAAGTTTGTCCAGAATATTATTTGATATTTTAACAAGCCAGAGGATGTTTATCGAAGTACCTGTCAGTCCAAGATCACTGACCAATGGAAATTCAAGGTGAACACCTTCTTCTAAAACCTCCCACCCATGAAATGTGTTGGAAAAGTCAGAACTAAAAACACAAAGCTGAAGCATATAGATTCCAAAAGTAAAAGACCAGAAAAAAAATACAATGAAAGCAAAGACTGTCAAAAGGCAAATGGGGGAAAAATCTAATAACCGCAAAGAGTAATAAGGTACCCAAGTATCTTTTAAAAATATATTTTTAAAATATTTTTTTTGCTTTTTTTGATTTTATTTAATTCTTGATTCTAAGAGCAAGAATTTCAATTGCAGATTTATTTTTGCTTTTGTAGAACATTTTGCACTCACCCCATAGTGGTGTTCTTCAAAGCCTGTGGGGATAATGTTTTGCAACCTCACCAATTACATTATGCATGGGAGTTGTGCTAATTGAAAAGTTTCCAGGGACTAGGGTTGAAAACCCTGTTGAGCCATGCTGAGCCAAGTCAAGTAGGGACCATGCAATGGAAAAGCACCATAGAATTGGCTAAATGGCAAATAATTAAAGGTGCCACAATTGACTTAAAAGTTTATAAATAAATATATAGAGGAACACATGCATCTTCCCCAGAGAATGATGTCACATACCATCTGTGTGTTGTTCTCAGCATGTTATTTTCATAGATGGAACAGCCATACATATATGTTAGTCCTGCCTGTGCAAATCTGGCCCTGCCTAAGTTTTGTTTTACCCTGCGCAAGAGACAAGACACAGTACATGCAAGATGGAAGAGTGCACTATTAATTACTCACATTTCCAAATATCCCTCCACTGAAGAAAGAAAAAACAAATTATATATATGACAAAATTTTGGTCCTTTGGTACAAACCATGATCTGAGGCACTTTCTTGTTTTGGTTTGGACCAAACAAAGTAGATGGGAAAGTACCCCAAGAGCTGCCAAAGGCCTCCAACATGATTATGACCTGGTGTCTCTTCTCAGAATGTAAGGAGCAGGATGGCTAAATAATGTTTGAAATAATGTCTGTTTTCATCCATGTTGTTAAGCAGGGCGGCACGGTGGCGCAGCAGGTAGTGTTGCAGTCACACAGCTCCAGGGGCCTGGAGGTTGTGGATTCGATTCTCTCTCCGGGTGACTGTCTGTGAGGAGTTGGTGTGTTCTCCCCTGCTCTGTGAAGGACTGGTGCCCCTTCCAGGGTGTATTCCTGCCTTGTGCCCATGATTCCAGGTAGGCTCTGGACCCACCGCAACCCTGAATTGGATAAGTGGTTACAGATAATGAATGAATGTTGTTAAGCACAATTGGGCTCTTCTACTCCATGAGTGTTGGGAGGCTTGGCTAAATAAAAAGCATCTATTTTGGTCTGACATTCTGGTCCTCTAGTGCGATATTCACTGTCAAAATGTCATATACTGCATCGTTAAGATTCAAGCCACTCAAGTGCTGCTCAGCTTAACCTGCTACCTTTAAGGTGCATGAAATACAACTATCAGGACATCTGTTCTTTCCTAATGGAGCAAACAAACACACAAAAGCACATTTTCACAGAATATTTCATGGGAAGTTAAGAATTAAATTAATACCATGGAGTAAGTCTCTCACATGTTTAAATTAGATCCATTAGTTTCAAATTCCTGTGGAAAAAAGATCCATTTCTCCATTCATATTGACACTACACTATATTTAGTGCTTGTGACAATATGATTGTTGAAGGTGTGTATAGTACTTGACCCAGAGTTGTCAAGATATTTTTTCTGTGACAGGCCTCATGGTCTTAGCTAACACAATGTCTCGGCTAGCGCAATATAGAAATACAGATTTGTTGACTGGTGGATCTAACTTAATCCAAACAGAAAAGCCTACTGATTATGAAAATGTGGGAAAACAACACAAAAATAAATAAAATAAGGGTTACAGTTATCTTTTACTGGAGTATTATGTATAGCTTATTATATTTTAACTGTGTCATATCCAGTGGTAAATGACAAAAAATGGATTTTAAAAATGATAGAAATGAAGACGAGAACATGGTAAGCATGAATGTGCTTTTGTAAACTTGAAATGAATTAATCCTAAAGTTTTTTGTTTTGGACCCGGGAGTTGAGAAGATTTTATTTCTATTTACTATTTAACAGTGGCAAAATGTAATGTTATACATGTTTGTGTGTGCATATTCAAGTTACTCATTGGAATTGTGTTACTTTAAATGCCTGTTAAAACTATAAACACATTTGAGGACAGGAATAAAGGACCACTTTGACTCATCTACTGGAAAGGAAGCCAAATGAATGTTTACTTCATCCAGTAATGCTTGGATGGGAGTGCCATTCCTTTCCCTTTCACATGCCCTGACCTGCAGATGAAAAGTGTGTTTATTAAGCTGCATTCAGTTGCCTAAGTAAGATTATGATACTTGAGTAGGTTACATAGGAGGAGCTTGGCTAAGGAAAGAGGCTTCTTCAGAAACTTCATTTCCAGTTTAAAAAGTGTAGTGGATGTTATCTTAAAAAAACTCTGGAGAAATGCATCAAAACAATGTCAGACTGTGTTCCTTCCTCGCAATGTGTTTTCCAGTAGGGAAATTTTCCAAAAGATGATACCTCTGACAAGTCCAAATACCAATCCTCCCAGAAGATATGAATATTAAATGCTGTAGATCCGGTTTTCACATTCACTGCTCAATAATAACATTATGCTAACCTCCTTGTTTCTACACTCACTGTCCATTCCACCCAAGAACCACATGCTTTGTTAAAATACATCAGATTTAACTCATAAGTGTTATAATAAAAGGTCTTCATGAAATTAATTTATAATAAAAGGAAAATATCAACCTCTGTGGAGTTATGGCTAGTCTCATTCAGTGCTCTGATTTCCTCCCAAAGTCCAAAAACACATGCTGGAAGTTGGATTGACCATGCAAAAATCATTCATTAATTCATTAATTACAATAAGATATGAAGTGGAGAATCTTTTTGGGCTAAGTGTTTAAAAAACACATGTCCAGTCAAAATGTCATAACATTAATTGCTTATTAAGGACTCATTTGTCTTACACTGTAATTACAGTTTCTTATATCTATATGATCATATAGATCTTATAATCTATATGAAATTATCTCATGTAATTTATATGTAATAAAGAATTACTTTATAATGTTAGTTTATAATGTTAATTACTTTATAGTGTTGAGGGAGAATGAACTGTAGTTTCTTCAGAACGTGGTGCTAACATTAGTTCTATCTGAAAGCAGAGCTGTTCCCAGTTCTTCCATATACGCAATGCTGGAGCACAAGTTGGCGTATTCAGTAGGCAGGTTACCTGACAATAATTTTTCGACTGCAGCCAATCAGATGTTAGACTTGTGTTGTCAATCACATTGTATTAAGCCAATCAACAACAGAAGTTACTTGTCAGTCTATAGTGCAAAGACAGAAGACAACCAAACTGCAGTGTCATAGATAATAGATAAATAAGAATAAATAAATATGTGTGCGCACAGATGTGATCTTTAGTAACTGTCCCTCAACTATCACCACAAAGTGCCAAAGTATACAGTCCATATATGACTAATGAAAGAGAATAGCAGCATTGACATCTATGTATGTAAGCATATGAAGAGACACAAGTAGTTTCATGAAAAATCAGACATTTGAGAAGAAAAAGCAACTTGTTCAGTAGTAGTACAGGTGCCTCTGTACAGTTTACCAAATGGTAGCCTGGTAAATAGGTTGTATGCTCAGTGATTGGAGTCTGCTGTGAGTTTGAGTCTTTATCATGTTTTATGACTGGTAAATGTTCTGGTAAATACACTTTACAAATTTTTGCCTTTGCCTGGAAAGAAACAAATCAAACAACCCTGGCCTATGGTTTTAGAAGATGTGTGATATTTTATGAGAAATTAAGAGAGTCACTTGCAGCTTTTGTGCTTATGTTAGTATGTAGTGCCCTTGAAAGGCCAGTTCCCTTGCACTCTTTTGCCACAGGGCTTTATAGATTTTCCTGCTGTGGTGTATGACTCAAGCCATCTGCTCAAATGGTTCTATTGCTCTGCAATATGCAGATGACTTCCCCCAAAAGCTTACATGCAAGGGGAGTTTGCTGTGCTTATAGAAGCACTCGGTGGACAATGACTTGCTTGTCCACGACCTTGGAAATATTTGCCAGCATGCCTATGGGCTACTGCAGCTCTCATGGTCACAGACCCTGACATGATCAGTCCCCAAACACCTTTTACACAGCACACATCTCACCAGGTCACTGAAGAAGTTACTAAATTGCAAATACGTCATATGATACCTCAGACACACTTAGGCTATGAAAATTCCATAAATCATATGTTAATCCCAGTGGTGGACAGTAACTAAGTAAATTCCTTACTGTGCAGTAATTCCTTACAGTATTTAAGTAGGTTTTTTTTGTGTGTGTGTATATGTACTTTACTGGAATATTTTTATTTTTGGGACTTTTTGCTTTAACTTCATTATATTTCAAACTCAGATATCTTACTTTTTAATCCACTACATTATGAGAAATCTGTTGTTACTTTTGTCTCATGCGTGCATAAAACAAAATTAGAGTAAAGGAAATGCATAATCAGGTTACAGTATGCACTTTGTTAAAATGGGTTAGCCTAGACAGAGCTCTCCAGTTCAGCGTCAATGCAGCAGCAACAAGTGCCAGCTGGAGTGTGTTAGAATTAGTTGATTAATCAAGAATTGTACAAACATGATAATAGGAAATTAGAACCATAAAAAAATCATGATACTTTTACTTTTGATACATAAGTACATTTAAAGACAAAGAATTTTGTACTTTTACTAAACAGATGACTAAAATCTAAACAGAAGACCTTTACTGGAGTAATATTTTACCTTGAGAATCTGTTCTTTAACTCACATACATGATTTGTGTACTTCGTTCACACTGGTTAATCCCCCATAAAACCACTTCCTGTAACAACTCTCAGGCTGCCCTCATACACAACATTTAACGGAACATGACAACCAGTAAGCTGCTAACTTCTGCTCTGACAAAATTGTATGCAATCTATTCTAGACTGCTACAGAACCAGGTATATCCATTCCACACTGAACTGGAGAGCGGGAAACATTTGTTTTAATGGATCATACTCAAGCCTGCAGATGGTGTGTTCTATTATGTTTAATCTGTAGGCAGTCAAACTTGTTGTAGTCATTCATGCATGTTACTTATTCAAAGTTGCTAAAATGTTGCTTATACCAAGTTGCTAAAATGGCCATTAAAAAAAAGCCTTGCTGCCCATATGTTTAAAAGCAAAATGTTTAGTAATTATTTTCACATGCCCCTAAGGTAACGTGGTGGTTATTTTTAATAAGGCGTTGCCACAAAATAATATAATGAGGGCACAATATAATATTGATATGAAATGTTATATTGTAGCCGTTAAATACATTTGAGACCACAAGATAATATTTTGAGGTCCCAAAATGAGACTACAGAATAATATATTATTTTGTGGCCACAATATATCATTTAGTGGCTTCAATATATTAAATGGTTGCCACACTGTATTAAAATCAACCCCCATGTCATTTCAAATGACACTCAGAAGCTGTGCTAGTACCTGAAAATAGACTGGAAACTTCGCACACCATGCCATCTGTAATATCTGGGCATGTTTGAAAGGACAAATCAGACTTTAAAAAGACCTAACAAGGCTAGGGAAACATTGGGTAGTGATGGAGCTAAATGGCTAAAACATTGACTTAATTATTAAATATGGAAATACACAAATTAAAATAATAATGATTTTCAATGCAAAATACTATATAATATATATTGTATACTATATAACTGTGGTATTGTGAAGCTGGTTCTCTCTGAGTTGGCCTGTGTGCTCTGCAAGGCCTAAGAAAGATTATCAATAATGCTTAAGAAGCCAACTGTAGCTTAGCAGAATTCTGGTAAACAATACACATACACTTTTTATGTGAACAAAGGCTCTTATCATCAAAGCATCTGTCGGATCCAATGCAGAAGCCTGAGACAGTGGTCGTTTAAACAGAAGGCCTTTTTCAAAGCCTACAGTAGCGTGTGCACTAGGTACACTATACTCAGTGAACACACCCAGAGTGACAGGCAGCCATCCCTGGCATGCAGAGAGCAAGGTGCTTTGCTCAAGGGCACCTCAGTTGTGGATTGAAGTGCCCTGGCCCCAATTTTGCTGCCAGCCACTGAAATTGAACAAGCAATGTTCCCTAAGCAATCTTTGCAACAATTGGGCCACCTGCCCCCAGTTGTGTTTTCTGAGATAAGCAAGACACGTAGTCTGTGGTGACTGGTGAAATATATTGTACAGGGGCTGTTTGTGCCATATTTTCTGTTTCAAAAACCATCCCAATAAAATTTAACACATACTGAAAGGAGTATTCCCTCTAAGGAGGAAGTCACTGAGTGCACCAGTAGTGAGTAGAATATCATTTATTCATTTTGTTGTCTTTTTCACTAAAGTCAAAGTTTTACATTGAACATTGTGTATAACGTGAGTGTTCAGTAATATTTCTCATAGTCAGCAGAGAGGAAGGTCCTCCCCCTTATTCATTATGCTGTCAGTCATTATACCACGCCCATCTCAGCCGATGTCCCGCCCCCCACAGCAGAATTGGTCCAAAAGTCTGAAACTGAAAAAAAGGAAAGTGAAAAAAAGATCTGTAACAGAAAAAGGCTCAACTGTATTGAGACTGTGTCTTTCCCCCGAACTAAATGTAAAAGTAGAAAAACAAAATCAGCCTGTTTCAGAAACCTAATCAATATTAAATCATACACAACACCTAGCAGCAACACCTCAGAACTAAAATTTGGGTTACTCAACATAAGATCACTAAACTCAAAAGCAGTCATCGTAAATGATATCATAAGTGATCATAAATTCAACGTTTTCTGTCTCACGGAAATGTGGGTTAGACCAAATGAATATTCAGCACTAAATGAAGCCACCCCCCTAGGCTATAATTATGCACATAGCCCAAGAATATCAGGCAAAGGAGGTGGAGTATGTGTAATTTACCAAAATACCCTACAAATTAGTCTTAAACATTGTGACACCTTCTCTTCTTTCGAGGTTCTCTCCACTATTATTACAAATCCGGTCACAAAAAAGGACACATTTTTATTATGCAACATTTACAGACCACCAGGGCCTTACTTAGAATTTCTGAAAGAATTCAGCGATTTTGCTACAAACCTAGCGGTGTGCAATCATAAAGTTATAATTGTAGGAGATTTCAATATCCATTTTGAGAAGGAAAGTGACCCACTAAAAAAGGCATTTACCTCAATCATAGACTCTATTGGTATTACTCAAAATGTAACAGGGCCTACACACTACTGCAGTCACACTTTAGACTTTAGTTCTGACACTAGGTCTTAACATTGACAAAATTAATATCTTACCGCAATCCTCAGCAATCTCCGACCATTACCTAATTTCATATGAGCTACGTCTTAGCCATAATATATGTAAGAACCCTCGCTATTCTACAAGGCGTATAATAAAACCATCTACCGCCCTACAATTTATAGAAAACCTCCCAGAAATATCAACGCCAGTTCCAACTCCATCAGACCCAATGGACCTAGATGTACTAACTGATTACCTAGAAAATACCTGTCGATCTTCTTTAGAAAAGGTAGCACCACTTAAACATAAAAGTATAAGACAGAAAAAGCTCGCACCATGGTATAATGATAAAACCCATACTTTAAAACAAACATTACGGAAACTAGAGCGGAAATGGCAATCAACCAAGCTGGAAGTGTTCCATTCTGCCTGGAAGGACAGCCTTATAGAGTATAGAAATGCCCTCACTAAAGCTCGCTCAGCATATCTTGCCTTGCTGATCTCCAATAATAAAAATAATCCGAGAGCACTATTTAGTGTGCTTTCTAGAATTACAAAAAATCAAGCAGGTTCCAAAAAACTAATTCCAGCAACTCTCACCAGTAAAGATTTTATGGACTTTTTTAATAATAAAATTGAGAATATTAGACAACAAACTCAAGCCACAGGATTAAATCCGTCCTGGCTGCCACCCGATGTGAATGATATAAAACATAATGTAACTGTAAAAGAAAGACTTGAAACCTTTTACCCCTAGCAGTTATTAAACCTATGATCAAGAAACCAAATCTTGATGTTAGTACACTGTCTAATTACAGGCCTATTTCAAATTTGCCATTTCTGTCCAAGATCTTAGAAAAAGCCATGGCCCAACAACTTAGTTCATATCTACATAAGAATCATATATATGAAAAATTCCAATCTGGATTCAGGCCACATCATAGTACAGAGACAGCTCTAGTCAAGATAACAAATGATCTTCTTCTTGCCTCTGATCAAGGCCACGTATCCCTGTTGGTGCTTCTTGACCTAAGTGCAGCCTTCGATACAAGAGACCACAATATCTTAGAAAGGTTAGAAAACATGGTTGGAATCACAGGGACAGCCCTATTATGGTTCAAATCTTACTTAACAGAATGTTATCAATCAAATTATTCTAAAGTAAGATTTGGAATTCCACAAGGCTCTATTTTAGGACCATTATTATTTACAGTATACATGTTACCGCTAGGCACAGTTATAAGAAACCATGACATTAACTTTCACTGTTACGCAGACGACAACCCAATTGTATATTTCAGCCAAGCCCGATGACAAACACAGATTAAAGAAAATAGAGGACTGTGTAAAAGACGTGAAAGGCTGGATGTTGCTTAACTTCCTCCTTCTAAACAGCAACAAAACAGAGGTCCTGTTTTTGGGTCCAAAAGTGGCAAGAAATAAATTATCAGATTTAATTCTAAATCTCACTGACTTTCCAGTTAAACCTGGTTCAGCAGCAAAAAATCTTGGTGTCATAATTGACCCGAATTTATAATTTGATCAACACATAGGCAGTATCACTAGGACAGCTTTTTACATCTTCGCAATCTTGCTAAGATTAGAAATGCCTTATCCCTTCAGGATGCAGAAACATTAGTACATGCCTTTATTACTTCAAGGCTTGACTACTGTAACGCACTACTGTCAGGATGCACCAGCAGCAATTTAAGAAAACTTCAACTAGTTCAAAATGCTGCAGCTAGGGTCCTCACTAAAACTAGAAAATTTGAACATATTAGCCCAGTTCTATCATCACTTCATTGGCTGCCTGTTAAATTCCGCATTGACTACAAAATTTTGTTATTAACATATAAAGCTCTACATGGGCTTGCTCCTGAATACCTTCAAGAAACAATTTCCTATTATGAGCCTCCACTTTTACTCAGATCACAGAATACTGGATTTTTAATTGTTCCCAGAATTCAGAAGGCCTCAGCTGGGGGAAGAGCCTTTTCTTATAAAGCCACCAAACTCTGGAATGATCTTCCAGAAAATGTTTGGGACTCAGACACAGTCACAATCTTCAAATCTAGGCTAAAAACTCATTTGTTTAGTTTATCTTTTGGTAGCTAATTCTCCCCCATAGATAAAGGCGGCAGATCTGAGGGGGTCCATGGACACAGGGAATTATAGTAAACTGAGACGCTGGTGCTGTCGATCACTCAGGTTTGTTGATGGTGGAGCGGAGGGATGCCAGTGTTTCAGGATGCTCCCGTGTCTGTGTGTCCTTCTGGTTATCTCCTTTTAGTTAAAGCTGTCATAGTCAGATCTGCCGGAGTCATTAGCCACACTCTGGAAATTTTCATATTTTCTACTTTACAAACACCAAACAGTTCAAAATTAATTCCATCCCTTTACATTTTTCCAAGTAAACGACTGCCCACCTGTCTGTCTGGACACTGATGGACGACTGTTGAGATCCTCCTCCACGATTCAGACCAGCTGCCCACGCTCCAGCAACCACCAAGTGCCTTGAAGCTGCCCCTACACTGAAGTTCTCACGGACTACTAACTATTATTACCAGTAGATTGACCAGAGGAGGATGGGTCACCCCTTGTGAGCCTTGGTTCCTCCCAAGGTTTCTTCCTCAGCTGGGGGAGATTTTCCTTGCCACTGTCGCCCCTGGCTTGCTCACTTGAGGGTTTTACATTTTGTTTTTTACATTTCATGTCAAATCTTTGTCTTACTGGAATTCTGTGAAGCTGCTTTGTGACAACACCAGTTGTGAAATACACTATATAAATAAATTTGATTTGATTTGAAAAAAATATATATATTAAACTAAAAATAAATAATGTTTTCTGAATCTGAAAACATAAAATATGCAAATGAAGAATTATAAAACTATATATATATATGTGAAATATTAAAATTCATTATTTCTGAAAAAAAAAATCCAGAATATAATCAAAATAAACATTTTTCAAACTAATCTACTTTACTAGTTCTACTTTTATCAAGTAAACCTCATAAATATATTAATGTAGGACTTCTTTCCAAATGATATTAGTGACAAATTTGTGGTAAATGTTGTCAGGAATGTGCTATTATGTGATTTTAAAAAGCATTCTTAATTTATGATGTTGCAATGGCATAGGCTTATTTTTGAATGTGCAATTATTTTTTGCTGGAAACGGTAAATAAGCCTGCTCCTACAAGGTGTTTCAGAGTGAAGAGATAGGACAATCCTTGGTTTTCAGATGAGTTGTGAAATTATCCAAAAAAGATATCTAGCCCTGGCTGAAGCAAGAAAATCTCACCTGACAATAGACAGGCTGGATTTTTGGTCTTTGAGAAATGGAGAAAAAGGTCTTGATGGAATCCCCCAACCTCAAAAAAAAAAAAAAAAAAAATTAATGAAAGAATGATAATAGGGAATTGTTAAAATGATTTTAATTACCTTGGGTCATTTTTTTTTTCTTAAAATTTTTTTCAGCATTTAACATTTTTAAAATGTGTCATATTTAAGATATTTAAGATAAAATGTGTCATATTTAAGACAAGATATTAGGCCCTTAAAAGGAGCTAAATTTCAACATGATACAATTAGTATTTTTACCTAAAAATTACAGCTTTAAAATCACTGAAATACCACTTAGTTTTAATACAGAGAACAGATCTTTGGTCATTGCTATGCTGGACTAAGCATTAATTTATGTAACATTTGGAGGAGGGTAGGAAACAATGCATCCACGCTCCCCCTCCCCCTTGATTTCAGCACAATGTGGTAAAATTGAATTACATTCTGCAACTATAAAGGGAGCCCAAGAGCAAAAATATTAACTTTTACCTAGTATTCCTTTAACAAGAAAATCGTTTAAACCTTTATTTTTGAAACTTGTCGCTGATAATTATTGTTGACCCAAGTACCTATAGTTTAAATTTAGAATATTGTGTCTGAAGCTTGGAAATCTGCTGTAGTTCAGCAATTGCTAAAAGTTGGTTAACCCTTTAAATTAATCAGTTATTGCCTGATTTCTAAATTGTCAGTATTGGCTAATATCTTTGAATCCCTATATTCAGACCATTCATTCATTGTCTGTAACCGCTTATCCAATTCAGGGTCGCAGGGGTCCAGAGCCTACCTGGAATCATTGGGCGCAAGGTGGAAATACACCCTGGAGGGGGCGCCAGTCCTTCACAGGGCAACACAGACACACACATTCACCTACGGACCCTTTTGGAGTCGCCAATCCACCTACCAATGTGTGCTTTTGGACTGTGGGAGGAAACCGGAGCACCCGGAGGAAACCCACACTGACACGGGGAGAACACACCAACTCCTCACAGACAGTCACCCTGAGCGGGAATCGAACCCACAACCTCCAGGTCCCTGGAGCTGTGTGACTGCGACACTACCTGCTGCGCCACCGTGCAATAAAATATTACCATAACAGCCACCACCAAAGTACAAAATGAATTAATTCATACTATTGATAGTAGGAATTTGCTAGTCTATTCATAGATTTATCAAAAGGATTTGACATCTTATCATTCTCTCTAATTAATACTGGATTTTTCTGATCATGCTATCAGATGGTTAAAAACCTACGTCAGTAATAGGTGTTAACTTGTACTAATGGAGTTTTGTGTGAGAAGATGATTGTCAGTGCTGGGTTTTCACAAGGTTCCATTTTACTCCCTATGTAGTTTACCATATATAATAACAACCTCAGCAATAAAGTTTCTAACGCTACTATGCATTTTATGCCTTCTTAAGCCTTACAGCCCATGCTGCCTAAAGCATCATTGTACTGATTCTTGCTTCAATTCACTCCTTATTAACTCTAGGTACTTTGACTTTCTGGGATGTTATTTCTGTCCATCTCAAGGCTTGCACATCAGGCCTTGTTCATGCTAATTTAGAGGCAAGGACCTCATAATCCCCACTTTCAACTATTTTTATACTTGTTTGCTCATATTCAACTATATCTGTATGTATGTGTAAGTGTACCTCTTCTTTATTTGTTGTTTTAGTATTTACATTTATGTACTGCTCTCTTTGCCTGATTTTTGATCACATGGTGACCAAAATGGTTAAATTAAGTAAAAAATAAACTATTTCAGTTTAAGGGAATGGTGGAGCAGCAGGTAGTGTCGCAGTCACATAGCTCCAGGGACCTGGAGGTTGTGGGCTCAAGTCCTGCTCCGGGTGACTGTCTGTGACGAGTTGGTGTGTTCTCCCTGTGTCCATGTGGGTTTCCTCTGGGTGCTCCAGTTTACTCCCACAATCCAAAAACACACATTGGTAGGTGGATTGGTGTCTCAAAAGCACCCATAGATATGAGTGTGTGTCACCCTGTGAAGGACTGGCACCCCCTCAAGGTGTGTTCCTGTCTTGTGCCCAGTGATCCCTGGTAGGCTCTGGACCCACCCTGAACTGGATAAGCGGTTAGAGACAATAAATGAAGGAATAATTTTAGTTCTTTATCATCCAAAAATAGCTTTCCACTGTGATCTTTTTTCAAATTTAGGGGTTAAATCCAGAATGTAGAGAGGATGACTTATATAGTAAATATGTTTTAGAATCAACACATCGCAATTAATATGTTTTGTCAATCTACATAATAATGGATTTTTTTCATAATGTTTACAACAATATTAATGAGCAAAATGAGCTGATCTTTTTATATACCCTCAGAAAGTATCACTATCAAGAATCATTATAAAATTATCTGTGTGATTAAAAGATAATTACTCAGAACAAACTGAATGCCCCATAGCCTCCAACCACAAGACTGGTTAGAACCAGTTATACTTCCTATTTTGTATTTATTAATTTATTGCTTAGTCCACTCTACTCACTACCTTCTCCTTGTGAGAAATTAATATTATATTTAAACCCAGAGTTAAATATAATATTTAAACTCTGTACTTCAGCAATAAACTCAGAGATTCTTTTAACCTGTAAACCTGTTGTTGGCAGGTTTATTATTTAAGCTCCCTTAATGCTTATATCGCAGAGGCATAAAAGGGAAATGTAATCTTCTTAGGATCAGGCATTTGTTAGCTGTTGTAACAGAACTGATAATTACCTCCAAGCATATTGAGCTGTCAGTGATGTTGTGTTTATTGGTGGTATACATGTCTGTGAGAAAAAATATGATAGGCCTGACTGCTTGAAAACAATCCACAGATGCTAATGTGGATGGCTGCCATCAAAGCATTTGTTGAAGAGTAGAAGCTGTTTAAAGCAGCAAAAGGGAACCAACTCCATATTAAAACCCTACATTTCAGAAGAAATGTGGGGAGAGTGGATACTGATAATGAATGTATGAATGAATGTACAACGTGCTGTGATAACTAGAATTTAAAATTGGATTTCCGTGTTTGCATAGCGGTTAGGAATGTTTCCCAAGAAAAGGTACTATTATTAATTTCTTAGTCAATGTTTTATTCTGGTATAACCTCTTTTCCTGTCTCATTTACAGCAGGTCCTGTCATGCAAGGAGAAATTCTAGTTTGTCCACTAGCCCTAGTGATAGGTGAAATTTCAGGTTAACTACAAATCAAAGAACAGATGTGCTCATTCAAAATGACAAGAGCAAAGAGAAAGTAGGCAAGCCTAGTTTAGTTGGACCGCCATTAGCCATAAAATATATACCCTTGTCATTGGAAGGTCTGGAGAAGTCCTTCATATCAATGTCTTTGTTTACAATAATAGCAAACTATAAAAATAGTTTATCTTGTCAGTTGCTGACAGTGTATGTGTGATCATGGACAACCTGTTATTTTTCAAAGAAAGCTGAAGCACCGTGTTTAGATGACATTAAAGCAACAAGTTATGAACATTTCTAAAACCAAGCACCTTAACATTTTTATCAACCAAGTAATCTATACTTGATAAAGGAACAGGGCATCACAGGGAACTAGATATTTATGTATGTATTTATGTAACAATGCCAATTCCTTGTTAATAGTGTTCAGTTAAAGTCTGTCTTTATATGTTATTTTCATGTTTATTTATGTATAATTTCACAATTATTTATAACAAAATTTATTTGTTTATGTAATTCACCTGACGTGTCTGTGTAACTCCAGTTAGTGTGTGGAACCTTTCTTTTGTTTTTTTGGTACCCCTACGTTTGGTTTCTGGGGACAGCCCCTATATAAGGTGTAGTTTCGCACCCATCCGCTCCCTTTTCTCTGTGGCATTTGGCGGGAGCGGTGAGTGAAAGTTTGGGAAGTTGAGTAATTTTTAAACCATCTGTAATAAACAATAATATCTTTGTTTGGTTTGTGTAGGGGCTTAGAATGAGTGACCGCTAACAGGAGTGTGATATTTTGATCATTGTTTTGTCAGTTTTCTCATCCAATAAATGGAGATGCACTTCAAAACACGTCGGTGGTCCGGTCATTATTAACCAACACAACGCAGAGAAAATAAGAAGAAGCCACCGGTTACACTTGGTGCCGTGAGACCCGTTGCATCGCCGATCAGTGCTCGTCTGATCTCCGGGTGTAGCTGCAGTCACCCCCGTCTCCTCCCCCCCCTTCTGCTGGCTTCGTGGCGGCACGACCCGCGTGCGCCCTCCGCTGGCTGTCAAGGTGTGTCGTCACCATAGACTCTCTAAGGGTCATTCCCATCAATACGACCCTCTTTTTCCTTTTTGGGGATAAACGTGAATAAGGGATGTGTGTTTTTAAAAGTGATTATTGAACTTCTAATTGGAAAAATATAAACATTTTGGTTCTGTATATTGATTTGAAAATTTGAAGGGTTTGTCTGGTTGTTTCCTTTAAAAAAAAAAATATGTATTTTTATTTTATTTTATTTTTTTTCCTCTTCTGCCAATTTTTTATTTATGATGTCAAGTGGGGACCCTTTCAAGGTTCAGTTTATGACAGGTTATGGGCGTGGTGTCACCTTAGGAGAGGGAAGGGGCAAACAAATGCCTTCACTGTGTTTTGGTAGGGGTGGACCTGTGTCCCCTGGTGTCCCTAACTATGCAGCTGATCAATCTTTTATCAACTCACCTCTGATCCCCACTGCTAGCTCCACACCCATTTCCCAGCCAAATCCTGAGCCTGCCCAGGTGATTCCTGTTGAGGCCCTTGGTAGTCTGTTTAGTAATTTTGCTAAACAAATAGGGGACAGCATATCAGCAAGCCTTAATTCCATTTATCAGTCTAGTACTGTTCAGTCTCAGCCTACACTGTGTCAGTCTTCCATTGATGCATCACAGCTTAAGGTTGTTGTACAATCTGATGCCAGAGCTCCACCTTATTTCAGGGGTGATCACACTGACGCATTTTCTGTTCATTAATGGGAAGATATGATGAAAACTTACCTGAAGAGGGTTAAGTGTGAGACGTATACTTAAATGTATGACTTGATAATGTCAAGACTGACGGGCAGAGCTAGAGATGTGGTTAAAGTATCTCTCCGCAGTCGACCTGAGCTGTGTACATCTGATCTACCCACAGCAGTGTTTGAGATATTAAAGAGGAACTTCAGTGAGCTGGCATATTCTAATTTGCCCATGAAAGACTTTTATGGAACCCTGCCCCGGGCACAGGAGAGTGCTCTTGATTACTGGATTCGACTTAACAAATCCATTGATGCTGCTGATGAGTGTCTCCAGAGGCGAGGCAAATCTGTGGAGGACCCGAGTGCTGAAGTGGTCATGTTGTTTATTAACCACTGTCCTGATCCCACTCTTGGCTTGTCTTTCCAGCTGAAGCCACCTGAGCAGTGGACTGCAGCTGAGGTTCAGGAGCGCCGAGATCATCATATGAGGAACAAGAGGAGGACTGCTTCACAGTCTCAGACCTCAGTGGGGATGTCAGCTTTAAGCCAGAGCACTGTGGCTGATTCTTTTCACCCTTGTGATTCTCAGGCTGTTCTAGCAGCAATCCAGCCAAAGACCCCTTGTAACCCTCCACCTGCAGTCGCTCTGGTCTGCAGTTAGTCTGACTCTGATGATGTTGTGGTGGGTCAGAACCAGTCTGCTCGCTTGTCTATGCCCCCTGCTGTCCATGATGTGCCTCCTGTAGCAGTAACTCCAACAGCTGCTGAAAATGATCTTAAACAAGTTGTAACCATGTTTGACAAGGTTCTGTCTCTATGCAATGCTTCTCTTACTGCCAGTGTGAGACCAAGCAACCGCCAGCCTACCCGACGCCAGCCTGCCTATCCTGGCAACAAACAGTTCCCAGAGCCTTGTAGAGTCTGTGGTTCAAAGGATCACTCAACACATGCACACTGCAGGCTCTATAGGTTATGCCATAACTGCTTCAGTCCCGGCCATGTTAGGACTGAGTGTTCACGTTCCCCCCTTCATGGGGCCGCTCCTACTCTTCCTCCCTCCGGTGCTGATTTAAACTAGCCTGCCCATGTGATGAGAGGGTTAACATGGGCGATGCCAGAGACACCCTCAACAACAAACATGATTTGCAGTCAACTTATGTGAACTGTTGTAGCTCTCTCCCAGATGACACAAAGGTGATCATTGTAGGCTCACACAGAGTAGAAGAAGCAAGTGACCTGTTTTATGCTTCAGTGAAAGTCAGTGATCAGTGTGCTCTGAGAGGGATGCTTGATTCAGGAAGCATGTCATGCACGCTTAGTGAAGAAGGGGAGTCCAAACTAAGAGCAGCAGTTGTCCTCACTGTTCCTCAACCTGTGCCTGAAAAGGTGGTCCTTGTTGGCTGTGGTGGCCTTATGACAAAACCCAAATGTATTTATGATCTTGACATTGAGATTCATGGCTCCAAGTTCACCGTCCCTACGTTCCTTGTTCCAGGGCAGAGAGATGAGCTGATTATTGGAAGCAATGTTATTAGACCCTTGATCCAAAAGATGAGGTCTGATGTAAAATACTGGAAGCTTGTATGCTCCAGTTCCTCCAATCCTGAGTGCAAGCAATTTCTTGATTTGCTGTGTTGCATGACCCGTTGGTCTGGGTCTGTCATGCCTGACAAGGTTGGTACAGTTAAGTTAAGGCAGTCTATCACCCTTGCACCACAACAGGAGTATCTTGTGTGGGGGAAGTTGCCCAGCAATGCCCATCTATCACCTGGGAGCACTGTCATCGTGGAGCCCACCTCCTCCCGTTCAGCCCCTAGAGACATAATTGTTGGACGGGTAGTGACACCCATGTGGGGTGATCGCTGGGTACCAATGAAAATCTTGAACCCAACAAAGACTCCTGTGACACTGCGGCGCAATGCGAAGGTGGCAGATGTCTTTCCATGTCTTGCTGTGGAAGACCTGCCCATTTCTCAGGGTGTCTGTAGACCTCAGACCAATTCGACTACTGAACCTGTCACAAATTCAGAACGGACCTCAAACCCATCTCAACGGCTGAAGGAATGTGGTTTGGCAGATATTGATCTGGAGGGATGTGAGGTGTCAGAGGAGTGGACACAGCAGCTGGTCGATGTCATACTTACTTACCAGGATGTCTTCTCTAAAGACAAGTTGGACTGTGGAGAAGCCAAGGGCTTTGTCCACCGCATTCACCTCACCGATGACCGCCCCTTTTGGCTTCCTTATCGTCGTGTGCCTCCAGCACACTATCACAAGCTGAGAGAGGTTCTTTCTGAGATGGAAACAAAAGGCATCATCAGTAAGTCAGTCAGTGAATATGCTTCACCATTGGTCCTTGTCTGGAAGAAGTCAGGTGACTTAAGGATCTGCACTGACTTTCGCTGGCTCAATGCCAAAACAGTCAAAGATGCCCACCCATTGCCCCACCAGGCTGATTGCCTTGCTGCCCTTGGTGGGAACGCCTTTTTCAACACCATGGATCTCACATCGGGGTTTTACAACATCCCCCTCCATGAGTCTGACAGACGGTACACGGCCTTCACAACACCTTTGGGCCTGTACGAATACAACAGGCTTCCCCAGGGTCTGTGCAACAGTCCGGCATCCTTTATGAGAATGATGATCAGTGTTTTTGGTGACTTGAACTTTTCAAGTCTCCTCTGCTACCTTGATGATCTGCTCGTCTTTGCCCCTTCTGAGGAGGAGGCTTTGAAACGTCTGGACATGGTCTTTTCGCGGCTCAGAGCAAACAATCTGAAGTTGTCACAGAAGAAGTGTCACTTTCTTCGCAGGTCTGTAACATTTCTTGGCCATATGGTGGATAGCAGTGGTGTCTCAGTTGACCAGGAGAAAGTTAAGGTCATCTCAGCCTTCAGAAAACAGGACCTCATGGACTCTGATGGGCTCACGCCATCTCAGAGGAAAGTCAAATCTTTCCTTGGGATGGTGTTGTATTATCAACATTTCATCCCAGGCTGTTCTTCCATTGCAAAGCCGCTTTATGCTCTGACCGCTGGACAAAAGAGGAAGGTTAAGGGCTCACCCGGACGGCGGAGAGCTGGTACCTTTCGGGAGCTGTCTCCTCAGGAATGGACCCCTGCCTGTGAGGAAGCATTTGGGGCTCTCAAAAGTGCCCTCCTCCACAGTGTGGTGTTGGCACACCCAGATTTTGACAGGCCTTTCATCCTTTCCACCGATGCTTCCCTGGATGGTCTGGGTGCTGTCCTGTCCCAGGTGCCTGCTGGTGAGGACAGAGCAAGGCCAATTGCTTTTGCCAGCAAATCTCTCTCCCGAAGCCAAGCAAATTATCCTGCTCACAGGCTAGAGTTCTTAGCCCTTAAGTGGGCTGTCTGTGACAAATTCAGCCACTGGCTCAAGGGTCACAGGTTCACTGTATGGTCTGATAATAACCCTTTGACATACATCCTAACAAAACCCAAACCTGATGCTTGTGAGCAGCGGTGGGTCTCCAAACTGGCCCCTTACTGCTTTGAGATCAAACACATTCCTGGTCGTCTGAATGTGGTGGCAGATGCTCTCAGCAGGGACCCCTTTGTAAAACCTCTGCAGGGACGGCTGTTGTGCGTCCCTTACTCTGAGCTGTTAAAACAGGCTCAGGATATTAGTGACGGACAAGTGCAGGACACTTTCCGCTTGACTTGCCAGCCACAGTCAATGGAGGACCCCTCTACCTCTGCTGCAGTTGACAGCTCACTATCTGAGGAGGATGAGTGGGACACAGCTTCGAGACAATGAGCAGCCTACCTTGCTGACCATCTCACCTCCTTGGAGCCTGCTGGTCAGGATATGTGGCCCTTTTTGTCGCTCACTGATCTTCAGTCATGCCAGCAGAAAGATCCAGTAATCTCCAGAATTGCTCATTATGTTGAGAGGAAGCGCAGACCCTCCAGACGGGAGTGCTATAATGAGAGTCAGACGACCCTGAGGATCCTGAAGCAGTGGGACAGGTTGACACTTATGAGTGGGATTCTCTACCGGGTCAAAAAGGACCCTTTAACCAAGCACAGGAGGTTTCAGTTTGTCGTGCCTGAGTCTCTGAAGGCTGATGCACTATCCGGCGTTCATGATCATGCTGGTCATCAAGGTCAGCCCCGCACACTCTCTCTGGCTCGTCAGCGCTTCTTCTGGTCTGGTATGGAGAAAGATGTGCGAGACCATGTGAAGAATTGTCAAAGATGTGTCCTCAGTAAAACTCCTGAACCTTCTGCCAGAGCCCCACTGGAAAACATCAAGACCTCTGCTCCTTTGGAACTTGTGTGTGTGGACTTTTGGTCTGCGGAGGACTGTAACAACAGGTCAGTGGATGTTCTGGTCGTCACGGACCATTTTACCAAGCTTGCTCATGCCTTTCCCTGTCGGGACCAGACTGCCAAAAAGGTTGCCAAGAAGCTGTGGGACAATTTCTTTTGCGTTTACGGCTTTCCCCAGCGCTTGCACTCTGACCAAGGAGCGAGCTTTGAAAGCGAGCTTATTGCCGAGCTCCTGAAGTTGTTGGGGGTTGATAAGTCACATACCTCACCATACCACCCTATGGGGAATGGCAATACAGAAAGCTTTAACCAAACCCTGGGTAACATGTTGAGAGCCCTGCCCCCTCACTCCAAACAGAAATGGCCGCAGATGATTCAAACAATGACTTTTGTCTATAATTGCACCATTCATGAGACCACTGGATTTGCACCATTCTATCTGATGTTTGGGAGGGTTCCCAGACTGGCGGTTGACCTGATGTTCAAGAATGTACTCCATGATGAGACTGTGTGTGACTACAATGCTTATGTTAAATCTCTTTTGGGGGACCTGCACTGGGCAATGACTCTGGCTCAAAAGAACTGCACAGCTGAGCAAAAACATCAACGTGACCAATACAACAAACGGGTCAAAGGTCTGCCTCTGTCACTTGGCGATAAGGTCCTGCTGGCAAACAAAGCTGCCCAAGGGAAACGGAAGCTTTCTGACAAGTGGGAGCTGGTTGTCTACACTGTGGTGGCTTCAAAGCCTGCTTTACACATCTATCGGATCAGGCATCCAGATGGACATGAACGTGTAGTCCACCGCAACCTGCTGCTACAGGTCAGCTTCTTGCCCCTGAGTGGAGTTCCGGACAGTAATGAAGCAGGTGTGCCCTCGCCTGACTGTGATGTGAGCAATGCCCCTCCATCTGACTGGAATGCGACTGAGATGTCTGGACTGAACACTGCTGCATCAACAGCTGAACCTTCCCTTGCTGGTTCTCTCTCTGGGGTTAGTGACTGGAATGGTGACCGAACTGCTGCTTGGGTCAGTGAGCAGTCCTCTTAAGATGAGCCACTTGGTCCAGACAGTCCATCTCCTCCTGCTGCTGTGGCCACCCCAGCTCCAGTTGGTCCTACTGCTACAGACATACCACCTGTTTCCCCTGCTCCTAAGCAGCCACCGTTGCATGTCTACCATATTCCTCCTCGGGGACTTGATGCGGTAGACCGATTAACATCAAGTTTTGGCAGGGTTATTCAGCCAGTTTGCCGCTTAATTGAGTCCATGACACATCTTGAGTCTGTTCTGGGGGTGGAGCCAAGTTCTGCTGCGGTTCTCCATGTGTAACCCTTGAGTTTCATGTCTTTTACTTTATTTTTTATTTTTGTTTGTTTCTGTTTCATGGCATATTACATGATTGTTTTTATGCATTTCATTATTGACATGCTGCTATTTGTACATCTTTGTCATTTGCCCTCTTTTGTCTGGCATGAGAATGCGCGGTGTATGAGGCACCGCACGTTATTTGTGGAGCGCTATAGGTTTTGCTGGGCGCCAAGCAAGCTTTTAGCTCTCCTATCCTTTGAGTAGGAAGCTTTTGATGTTGATTCGCTCTGCCTGAAGATTGTTTTTTTGCTGGGTGTAGTTTTGTTCTACAACCCAAAATTTTGTGTAATTCTAGGGGGGTGAATGTAACAATGCCAATTCCTTGTTAATAGAGTTCAGTTAAAGTCTGTCTTTATATGTTATTTTCATGTTTATTTATGTATAATTTCACAAAATTTATTTGTTTATGTAATTCACCTGACGTGTCTGTGTAACTCCAGTTAGTGTGTGGAACCTTTCTTTTGTTTTTTTGGTACCCCTATGTTTGGTTTCTGGGGACAGCCCCTATATAAGGTGTAGTTTCGCACCCATCCGCTCCCTTTTCTCTGCAATTTCTCCCGCATTTGGCGGGAGCGGTGAGTGAAAGTTTGGGAAGTTGAGTAATTTTTAAACCATCTGTAATAAACAATAATATCTTTGTTTGGTTTGTGTAGGGGCTTAGAATGAGTGACCGCTAACCGGAGTGTGATATTTTGATCATTGTTTTGTCAGGTATGTTTTATATAATCAGTTGCAGTATTCAGTACATTACTCTGCGCACTGCCCCTTTTCTCTGTGGCATTTGGCGGGAGCGGGGCTTAGAATGAGTGACCGCTAACCGGAGTGTGATATTTTGATCATTGTTTTGTCAGTTTTCTCATCCAATAAATGGAGATGCACTTCAAAACACGTCGGTGGTCCGGTCATTATTAACCAACACAATGCAGAGAAAATAAGAAGAAGCCACCGGTTACATTTACATTTCTGTAAGGGTCCGACTGATAAAACGGTGCTGTAAGAAAGTCACAGCCTCGGTTATTTTGAGTAACACTTCGCTCTGGTGTTCTGGCTTCAATAATCCGGAAATTGTGTCCGTTTTTGTGTAAACAAAAAGCTGTTCATATGTAATTTACTTGTCAGAAAGTCAGCAATAGTGTGTGTGGTGAACCTATAGCGATGAAGTAGTACGAGTGTGTCCCAATTCAGCTGTCAACTCTCTGACCCCTTGAACACGCCTTTTTTGTAGGTCCCAAAAATAGCACTTGTCCAGGGCAAAGATGACCTCTGGTTACAGCCGAAAGTTTCCAGATTTAGTTCATGAACTGGAATGTGAAATATGGCTGAACTAACAACAGACGTTGTAATGTCGCTACCTTAAATTATCTCTGTGAAATATGGCTGAATTAATGAGAAGGCGGGCGCTGCAGGACCAGAAATCGGTAGCGTGGATTTGGATGTGATACAGCTTCTCCCTCATTGTGTTTTGATTGGATTAGACTAAAACTGGATCCTCACAGTACCACCTAACCCTTACCCTAACCCCAACCAGAACCTCCCATGAGGAAGGAATTGGATGTGAGCGGAGCTGGATGTGATCTGACTCCACCCAGAGGATTTATGTTTCTGCAGTGAGGAGTAGTTGTGGGAGTGGGTGAATTAACAGTCCCTACTCACGCATATACGTTTCAACATTCGGTAGTGTCGGTAGGTCAGTCAGTCAGTCAGTCAGTAAGTGCATATGCCTCTTCTAGGCCGGTACGGCAGAAATGGACTGGTGGTATCTAAAGTTTTCTTTTTTTTTTGTTTTTTATTCAATATCAATTGCCAAATTTTGGCTTCTCCTATCACTGCTATGCAGATGACACACAGCTCTATTTATCTTTTCCTCCAGGTGACACCTCAGTGGCAACTCGAATCTCTGACTGATGAAGGAACATCACCTCCAATTGAATTTATCCAAAACTGAACTACTGGTCCTCCTAGCCAAGCAAGCTATTCTCCACAACATCAGCATCAAGCTAGAGTCCCTATCAGTGGCTCCCAACAAGGTTGTAAGAAACCTGGGTGTCATGGTTGATGACCAGCTGACCTTCACAGATCACGTTACCACTGTAGCTCAATCGTGCCGTTTCTCCCTAGTCAACATAAGGAAGATTAGGCCTTACCTAACTCAACATGCAACACAGCTCCTTGTTCAGACGTTAGTAATCTCCCGTCTTGACTATTGCAACGCCCTCCTGACAGGTCTTCCGGCCTGTGCTGTGAGACTGCTGCAGATGATCCAGAATGCTGCAGCACGCCTGGTTTTCAACCAGCCTAAAAGAGCACATGTCACACCCCTATTTAATTTAGAGCTGCATTGGCTAGCCTTAGCTGCTTGCATCATATTTAAATCACTAATGATAGCCTTCAGAGTATTCACTGGTTCTGCTCCCATCTACCTCAATAGACTCTTAAAACCATATGTTAGCGCCCGCCCTCTCTGTTCCTCAAAGGAGCGCCAACTAACACGGCCAACCCCCGTACAGGTCAGTCGAGGCTATTCTCATCTCTGGTACCACACTGGTGGAATGTGCTTCCAAGCACTATCAGAGCAACAGAAACCCTCTTCGCATTCAAGAAATCCTTGAAAACCCAACTCTTCCAAGAGTATATCTTGCACTGAAAGTCTTTCTTTAATGCACTTATTACTTCCTTGAATATTGCACTCAATGTAAGGTATTTTGTATAAATTGTGCTGTAGTTTGAATGTTAGATCCTCTTTTGTAAGTTGCTTCGGATAAAAGTGTCTGCCAAATGCATAAATTTAAATGTAAATGTTAATAGTTTCCAGAATTCAGAAGGCCTCAGCTGGGGGAAGAGCTTTTTCCTATGAAACTTCCAAACTCTGGAATGATTTTCCAGAAAATGTTTGGGACTCAGACACAATTGCAATCTTCAAATCTAGGCTAAAAACTTTTTGCTTAGTTTATCTTTTGGTAGTTAATACTCCCCATAGATAAAGGTGGAACATCCAGGGGGTCCATGGACACAGGGAATTATAGTAAACTGAGACGCTGGTGTCGTCCGGCACTTCACGCGATCACTCAGGTTTGTTGACGGTGGAGAGGAGGGATGCCAGTGTTTCAGGATGCTCAAGCGTCTGTGTGTCCTTCTGGTTCTCTCCTTCTAGTCATAGATCTGTCATAGCCAGATCTGCTGGAGTCATTAGCCAAGACCGAACACCTGTCCAGGTGGACACTGATGGATGTCTGTCGAGCTCCTGCTCCACGCTTCAGACCAGCTGCTCTTGTCACCATCACTTGCCTTGGAGCTGTCCACCCTACACTGAAGTTTTCACTGACTCCTAACTATTACTACCAGAAGATTGATCAGAGGAGGATAGTCCCCCCCTGTGAGCCTTGGTTCCTCCCAAGGTTTCTACCTCAGCTCAGAGGGAGTTTTTCCTTGCCACTATTGCTCCTGGTGGACTTTTACATTCTTAACATTTTTACATTTCATGTTAAAACTTTATCTTTACTGGAATTCTGTGAAGCTGCTCTGTGACAACATCAGTTGTAAAAAGCGCTATACAAATAAATTTGATTTTATTTGATATATGGACAGATGGAAAGAAATTATTCCAAAAAGTGGATGATGAATTAATCAGCAGGTTCTAGAAGTCAGAAAATAGTCATCAGTGTAAATATCTGATTGTTTTAGACCTCAGCTTTTCTAATGATAGAAAAATCCATCCTTCACTGCTGCTGTATTGATTGTTACATGTAGGATACTTAAATATGTACACCATTGGCCATTAACAAAACAAGCACATTAACACATCCCATCATCTCTGCAAATGTATCATTCAGATTCCAATAGCCCAGGCTTCTGTTCCCATAGTGATGAATCAGATTAAAGGGAGGAGATCCAGAATCGAGCTGCAAGGCACTCCTCTGAAAACATCACCATTAACATAAAAAAAATACTAAAGCACTTACAGTTGACTATCACATAATCATAGGCAACACACACTCTCCTCTCCACATCAACATTTCTTAGGTACTATAGAATAAATCACCAGCTTTGAGTTCACGGCTGGTGATTTTTCTGACTAACTGTGTGACAACATGGTACAGTAGCTCCACTATGGCTGGCAGAAATGCCCAGCAAATACGGGTGAAGGACACCCAATGCATGCATCCCTACCACTGAAGACCCTTGCCAACAGTGCTATGTGTCCAGAGCACGCAACATTACCGGGACACTTCTAACCTTCAAAGGACAGAGGAAATTGCAATAAATTACCACCTATGCTGTGAGTTACACCTAAATAGTTTATGACATCTGGCCCAAAACTAAATTTTTAAACCATTTTTCAGCCTGCTTGAAGACTTTCTCATTACAGAATCTGAAGCTCTGCATCTTTTAAAGTGGAGAGGTATATTTGAAGGAAAAAAATCTCTTGTTTGTATGTGGCTGAAGTTTAACTTCTCTGTAAGTTTTACTCATTATTTAAACTACCACAGAATCTAATTTGTAATGTGAGCTGTTTAGTTCTGTAGCGCTTTCAGTAATGCAATTCTTGAGATATTTCCGCCTTAAGCAGTCAGAGACAGGAAAAATATGTCAATGAATCAATATCCCACCTATAGCTTCCTTCCGTGGATATTATCTCTTTATTTTCAATGTGTCTCAAAAATCTGAAAGGCTCACTGAAGATACAATTTACAACAGACTATTGTTATATCCTGAAGATGAGGGAATATTACTGTGAAAATTATTTTGCCAGATACATGAAATAACAGAGCAGCACACAACAACTCTGACAATTCCTCATCAGTCTGCCTTAGTCTACAAAAAGCACTGAGAAAAAGACAAAGAAAATTTTGACCTGAATAAGCCCCCCTCACCATTACAAACTGCAGAAATTGTGGAGGCAGCCATTCAGTAAAAAAGATGTCCTGCTTATGGCCAATGTAACAGCTGTTAAAAATGGACCCATTTCAAAAGATGCTGCAGGTCCACTCAAGCCTAGAAAAAAAAAAGGAGATCTGTCTAAAAAAGGAGTGCATGTTTCAGAGAAACAAACTAGATCAGTGCCATGTGTGTTAGCCTTTCATATATATTAATTTTAAAGATAAAATTGAGGGTTATATAATATATTCCGTTAGCCTTTTTACTTATTACTTAAATAAATGACATAATGTCATCAAGGGCGCTCACAATCTGAATCCAATGCCATATCAAGCTATGAAGAATAAAATGTAATGGGACAGCTATCCGGATAAAGATAGTTTTTGACTGATTGTGATAAACCCAAAAGCAAATAGATAAACTAAAATAAGTATTGGGGCTTAAACAGGTTTGATGTGTTGAGAGGTAATATTGTCACCAAGAGTTATCAGGAAGTGAAAGTGCTTGTGACTACCAGGGAACCAAATGAGGAGGGAAACAGATGTAAAGAAAATGAGAGAAGAGAGGATTTAAAGAGGAAAACGGGGAACAGTGGGATATAGAATCATAACAGGGTGTCACACGTCCACGTCTTCCTGTTCTAGTTCGTTTGTGTTTGTTTTTGTTCAATAAAGTCTGTGTTCTAAGCGTTTGCGTCCGCCCTCCGTCAGTCCGCATCCCCGCCACCCTTACACAGGGCAGTGTTCTCCAGACAACTGGAGATCAGAAAAAAAGATATCGAGGGAGATTAAACCCAACATTTAAATAGCGCAAAAGTAAGTAATCGCTTCTTTTGAAGAGAGAAATAACAATTTCTCTGGCAAGGTCTGGCTTTTGCAAACTCAAGACTCTGCACTGAAGACACAGACTGAAGGCTTAATAAAGGGTAAGCCCCAGCTTTTGTCAATCGGGCTGATTAACACGGTTCCTGAGATGTGGTCACCCCCTGTTGGTGGGAGGACCACGGCGGGAACGGCACCTTACAGGACCCCCCCTCGGAGGGATGGCTCCAGAAGTACCCAGACCAGCTGCCCGATCGCGCTGAAAGGTCCGAATGAGATCTGGATCCAGAATACGATTCGCAGGGACCCAAGAACATTCTTCGGGACCATATCCTTCCCAGTCAACCAGGTATTGGACTCGACCCTGTACTCTGCAAGAGTCCAATATCTTGTTGACCGTATAGGCCAGGGAGCCATTCACCATGTGTGGAGGAGGCGGCACGGTACATGAAGGTCCCACAGTGCAGAGATAGGGTTTCAAGCGGAAGACATGGAAGGTAGGGTTGATTCTAAGGTGTTACGCTGTGCTGGATATGTGTGTGTTCTCTCTCTCTCTCTCTCTCTCACTATCTCTGTAAATTTATAGGTTCTGCAATCTGTTCCAGTCCATGTTTGTTCCTCCGTCTAGAGTTCATTCCATATTCCAGTTCGTGTATTTGTTCCTCGTCCAGAGTCCGGTCCACCATCCAGTCCATGTGTTGTGTCTGTCACCATTTCCGTCTACGTCATCTCGGCGGGAATCATAAATACGTCTCTGTGTACGCTGTTAGAAAGCTTTGTTTTGTGCTGTGGTTTATATTGTGTATATTGAATTCTGTTTTCCTGGTTTTGACTTTGATCCATTCCTATTTCGACTACGAGTTTGTTTGCCCCTTTTTGATTAACTGATGCTAGATCTATCTTTTGTAAATTATTGTAACACTGTATATATTTCACCAGAGTAGGGTTGGCTGCCGTTTGTTTTGGGAGTGGGTTTTGTGTGTGTTTTTGTGGATAGACAGGGAGGAAGGTAAGGTCTTGTCTTTTGGTTTCCATTTGTTTCACTTAGGTAAGTTAGAGTTGTTTGTGGGTCAGTTAGGCGGGGTGTTTGTTTGTTGTTTTTGTTGGCTAAAGGCCATCCTGAAGTTCACTGGTGTTTGGTTTCATTGTACATATCACATTTACAATATATATTCTATTCATTATCCATTCTGTGTTTCCGTTTGTGTCCTTTTTGTTTCACCATTTACATCTCTGTTAAAGTTATTTCCTTCATATATATTAATCCAACACATCACCCCATTCTGTTACGGCTCAACCCTAGACTGGGTCGTAACAAAGGGAAGACGGCAATTGCAACATATATGAGACCGGATTAATACGCCGAACCACTTTGAACGGTCCGATGTATCGAGGTACCAGTTTCTTGTTAGGAACCCTGAGCGGTAAATTTTTGGTTGCCAATGGCACACGCTGACCCGGACGAAAGGAAGGTCCCAGTCTCCATGTATGATCCGCTACAATCTGTTACGCTGCGCTGTGTATGTTTTTTCTCTCTCTCTCTCCCTATCTCTGTAAAATTCTAGGTTCTGCAGTCTGTTCCAGTCCGTGTGTTTGTTCACCTGTCTAGAGTTCATTCCAGATTCCAGTTTGTGTATTTGTTCATCGTCCTGAGTTCGGTCCACCATCCAGTCCATGTGTTCTGTCTGTCACCATTTCTTCTACATCATCTCGGCGGGAATCATAAATACGTCTGTGTGTACGCTGCTAGTCAGCCTTGTTTTTTCTGCTCTGTGATTTGTGTTGTGTATATTGAATTCTGTGTGTTTGCTTGGTTTTGCCTTTGTGATATTCTACTTGGACTACGAGTTTGTTTTTGCCCCTTTTTGAATACTGACGTTAGATCTGTTGTTTGTAAATATTCTAAACACTGTGTATATATTTCACCAGAGTAGGGTTGGCTGCCGTTTGTTTTGGGAGTGGGTTTTGTGCGTGTTTTTGTGTATACATAGGGAGTAAGGTATTGTCTTTTGTTTCCTTTTGTTTTCACTTAGGTAAGTTAGAGCTGTTTGTGGGTCAGGTAGGAGGGGTGTTTGTTTGTTATTTTTGTCGACATAAGGCCATCCTGAAGTTCACTGGTGTTTGGGTCATTGTAAATATCATATCTACAATATATATATTCTATTCATTATACATTGTGTTTCTGTTTGTGTCCTTTATTTCACCTTCACATCTCTGTTACAGCTATTCCTCTCTCATACATTAATTCCAACACACACCTCATTCTGTTATGGCTCAACCCTCGACTGGGTCATAACAGGTGCCAGTTTCTTGTTAGGAACCCTGGGCGGTAAATCTTTGGTTGCCAATGGCACACGCTGACCTGGACAAAAGGAAGGTCCCAGTCTCCCTCTATGATCCGCCACAATCTTACGTGCTTTACATTGCTTAACCAAAGTGGCATGGGCCCGTCGCCAGGGTGTCTTGCAGCGATGTACCCTCTGGGCGGTTGACGGGGCTGTGGTGTTGAGGACTTGATCGGGAAATAATAATGAAAAAAAAAAAAAAAGAATAAAATAATAAGGGAGGTGGATAACCAAACTGGCACTCGAATGGGGACATACCCATAGATTAGTGCCAGAGAGTGTTGTGGGCATATTCTGCCTACAATAAGTGATCTGCCCAAGATGCAGGGTTAGTGGATGTTAAGCACCGCAGGGTTCGTTCAAGGTCCTGGTTCACCCTTTCAGTTTGACCGTTAGATTGAGGATGATACCTAGACGACAAGCTAACAGAAGCCCCCAGAGAAGAGCAGAAGGCTTTCCAGAACTGACAGGAAAATTGCGGACCCGTATCTGACACTAGGTCCTCAGGTACCCCATGGTAACGTACCACATGTTGGAGGATCAGCTGGGCGGTTTCACGGGCTGAGGGGAGTTTAAGCAGAGGGATAAAGCGGGCCGCTTTGGAATATCAATCCACAACAACTAGTATAACGGTGTACCCCCTAGAATTAGGTGGACCCGTTATGAAGTCCAGGGATAAGTGGGACCAGGGACGATGTGTGATAGGAAGAGGATGGAGCAATCCTGATGGTTTGACACTGGGTTCCTTATTGCAAGCAAATGTGTCGCATTCTGCTACAAACTGCCAGACGTCTCTTGCCATGTTGGGCCACCAAAATCGTCTTTGCAGGATTTCCAAGGTGCTTGTGCTTCCTGGATTTCCTGAGACAGGGCTGGTATGTCCCCAAAGCATAACTTGACCTCAGACTGCAGAAGGTACATATAGTTTGCTTGCAGGACCTCCACCTGGATCAGGTTCATTTTGTAGGGCAGTTTCTACCACTCCTTCAATCTCCCAACGTAGTGGCGCAATGATGCGTTCAGGAGGAAGAATAGGAGTGTGAGGCAAAACAGAGGGTTCTTCCCACTGTCTTGAGAGGGCATCTGGTTTGACGTTCTTATACGGGTATATACGCAAGATGGCGGCGCGCACAGACGCAGCGGCTCAATGCTCTCCGATTAGGTGCTGTTTTTTTGTCTTTTCATTTGTATGTTTGCTCGGAAAAGTCACGTTTAGTACCGCAAATCCTATATACAGCCGCCAGGATCTCCTAAGCATCGGATTACAGCAAAACCAGTTCATTACAAAGGAATATCTGCACTCACACAGTATACCGGAGGAGATAGCCAGAACACTGGGAGCTCCGTGGGTGGTGATCGGCTCCGGAAGGTGGAGGAGGCCGAGGAGACAAAGGAAGCAAAAGCGTGGCTGCCGGTCTGGCATAGCGGCGAGGCTTAAGAAACAACCACACAAGCCAGCGCTACCCAGCGTCTTTCTCACCAACGCCAGAGCAATCACGAACAAGCTGGATAATCTTAGTCTGCTGATTTCTACAAACAGACTAATTGAGGACTGCTGCATTTTAGTAATCACGGAGACGTGGCTGCACTCGCTCATCCTGGATGTAGCCATCGAGCTAGCAGGCCGCACAACGTTCTGTTGGGACAGAAACAAAGACTCAGGTAAAACAAAAGGAGGGGGGCTATGCATTTACACACACAACAGCTGGTGTACTAATGCCAACATCACTGTTCTTCTGATTTGGAGTATATGACAGTGAAATGCAGGCCATTCTATCTTCCCCGAGAGTTTACCATTGTCCTGGTAACTGCTGTGTACATTCCTCCTGATGCTAATGCCAACATAGCGCTAAGCTATCTGCTCAGTGCCATCAATTCACAGCAAAACAGTTACCCTGAAGCAGCCTACATAATAGCCGGTGATTTTAATCATGCTGATTTAAAATCAGTCCTCCCTAAATTTGATCAGCACATCAAATGTGCTACCAGGGGGAAAAATACACTGGATAAGGTGTACTCAAATTTAAAGAACAGTTTTAAAGCTACCCTATTACCACACTTGGTTCAATCAGACCACTGCTCTATATTTCTAACTCCGGCATACAACCCCCTCAAAAGAAGATCTCATCCCATCACAAAGACTGTCCAGACATGGCCCGAAAGAGCTTCCTTACAGCTGCAGGACTGCTTCGGAAGAACCGACTGGGACATCTTTGAGGATCAGGACCTGGAAGTGTACACATCAACTGTACTCTGCTACATCAAAAACTGTGTGGACAATGTAGCAATGGACAAACACATCAGGGTTTACTCAAACCAAAAACCCTGGTTGACAAAAGAGGTCCGAATACTCCTCAACAAGCGTAACATCGCATTCAGGTCTGGGGACAGAGCCTTATACAGCGTGGCAAGAACCAACCTGAAGAGAGGCATCAAAGAGGCCAAGATTGCCTACAAGAGGAAAATTGAGGAACACTTCACCAACAACGACCCACGTCACGTGTGGCAGGGCATTCAACACATCACCAACCACAAGTCCAGGAACTGCAATACTGTGGAGGGTGATGTTTCACTGGCAGAGAAACTTAACTGTTTCTTTGCTCGCTATGAGGTGGGAGCAGTGGAGACAAACACAAGACCTCCACCAGTCTCCAATAACCACATCCTCATGGTGCAAGAACACGAGGTGAGACGTGCACTTAAAGCAGTGAACCACAGGAAAGCTGCTGGTCCGGATGGTGTGACAGGAAAGGTACTGAAAATATGCGCAGACCAGCTCTGTGGCATTTTTACAAAAATCTTCAACCTGTCCCTACCAAAATCCATCATACCACCATGTCTGAAGTCTGCCACCATCATCCCGCTGCCCAAAAAGAACACCATCAGCGACCTCAGTGACTACCATCCAGTCGCACTCACACCGGTTATAATGAAGTGCTTTGAGAGACTGGTTCTACAGCACATCAGAGCCACTCTCCCTCCCAGCTTCGATCCACATCAGTTTGCTCACACAGCAAACAGGTCCACTGAGGATGCCATTAATACTACCCTTCACACAGCACTCACACACTTGGAACACCAGGGAAACTATGTAAGAATATTATTTTTAGACTTCAGTTCCGCCTTTAATATGGTCATCCCCAGCAGACTGGTGACCAAACTCATAGACCTTGGTCTTTCTCATTCAACATGCATCTGGATTAAGGACTTTTTAACAAACCGCACCCAGTCTGTTAGATTAGGCCGCCATCAGTCCTCCAGGATAACACTCAGCACTGGAGCGCCACAGGGCTGTGTGCTGAGTCCTCTCCTCTATGCACTCTACACCCACGACTGCAACCCCACCCACTCCAGCAACACAATCATCAAGTTCGCGGATGACACAACCGTGGTGGGACTCATATCCGGTGGAGATGAGACCGCTTACAGGGATGAATTCCTGGGACTGGTGGAGTGGTGTGCAAAGAACAACCTCTCCCTGAACTCCACCAAAACAAAAGAACTGGTCATTGACTTCCAGAGGAAACGCATAGACCCCTCACCACTCATCATAAATGAGGACTGTGTGGAAAGAGTCCCCTCCTTCAGACTTCTGGGTATGCACATCTCTGAAGATCTCTCCTGGAACACCAACACCACAGCTGTAGTCAGGAAGGCACAGCAGAGACTCTATTTCCTGAGAATTCCCAGGAAAAACCTTCAGGAGAAGCTGCTGGTGTCTTACTACTGCTGTGCGAGTGTGCTGACCTATTGCATCTCAACATGGTACAGCAGCTGCTCAGTGGCAGAAAGGAGAGCTCTACAGAGAGTGATCAATATGGCCCAGAAGATCATCGGTTGTCCACTGCCCAGGCTGGAGGATCTGTTCAGCTCCCGCTGCCTAAGCAGGGCAGCCAATATACTGAAAGACTCCTCCCATCCTGGACACCATCTCTTCCAACAGTTGCCCTCAGGAAAATGCTTCAGGTCCATCACATCCAGGACAAACAGACTGAAAAACAGCTTTTACCCCAGTGCTGTACGGGAACTGAACGCACATACCTCTTAAGCCACTCAGGGCCTGTGCAATACACAGCAAACACACGCACATTAATCTCCTCTACTACCCAGGGCTAGTGCAATAATTGTTATTTATATTGTAAAAAAAAAACTGCCTGTTTCTACTGTTTTTGTTTGTTTAAGCACTTTAAGGATTGCTGCTCAATTTCATTGTACATGTGCAATGACAATAAAGGCTATCTTATCTTATCTTATCTTAGAACCTGGACGGTAGGACAGGGTGAAATCAAAACGATTAAAAAACAATGCCCACCGAGCTTGCCTGGGATTCAGACGTTTGGCCCCCTGGAGATATGAAAGGTTTTTATGGTCAGTCCAGACTAGAAATGGATGTTTGGCCCCCTCCAGCCAGTGTCTCCACTCTTCAAGTGCCATTTTGATGGCCAAAAGTTCCCCTTCATCATAATTTTTTTCTGTGGGGCTTAGACGGTGAGAAAAGGCGGTGCAGGGGTGGAGTTTGTTGTTTGATCCCGAGCGTTGTGACAAGACAACGCTCACCCCTGTGTCAGAGGCATCGACTTCCACTACAAAGGGGAGGTTAGGATCCGGGAGACGCAAGACTGGGGCAGTTATTAGTCTGTGCTTAATCTCCTCAAATGCTTTCTGGGCTTCATCAGTCCATCTAAAGGGACCTGTTCGCTTACGAGTCAAAGCCGTAAGAGCAGCGGCCACTGAACCAAAGTTTCTGACAAACCGATGGTAGAAGTTAGCAAAGCCCAGAAAGTGTTGGACCAAACGAAGAGTAGTAGGGCAAGGCCACTCAGCCACTGCTTTCAATTTAGCTGGATCCATAGCTAAACTACCCTTGGATACTACAAAACCCAAAAAGTGTACCACCGGTACATGAAATTCAGACTTTTCAAGTTTTACAAAAACATGATTCTCCAAGATGAGTTGCAGAATATGGTGGACATGAATATGAAAATGAGTATGTCATCCAGGCAGAGGCGATTGCTGTAAGACTGCAAGGGAAGCTCAGCTTCCCCTAAAATGTCAAAAAATAAGTTATCAAATATATACTGTTGTGTGTACATGTCATTGAATAAATGTGCACTACAACGCGCTCAACTTTTGTTCAGATTCACGTTCTTATTGGATTGGATAAATACTGGGCTTTGTCCCGCCCATCGGACGCTCAGCGTCTCTGGGGGTCTATGGGGCAGTGGGCTGGCCTCAGCTGGTCCGGACACTCAGCTTCTGTATAATGATTGGATGATCTGTCTGAGGCTGAATCCCTTTTTGATTGACAGCAAAACGAGCGAATCAGCAATCCTTTTTGTGTAGCGATCTGTGGGAGCATTACATTTTCATTCTGTTCTGAGTTGAACCGGAGACTATGTAAGTTCTCTTAGCGGCATTTTCTTTGTTAAAACGACTAGCGACAAATCAAGCTTCTATTGCTGGTGGGTTTTTTGTAGCTGCTTGTGTTTGGAGACTGACTTCTATCACTCTTTCTGACTTCTATCGCAGTTTCTGTCCAGCGGGTGCTGCTGAGTCCTGCCACCGTCACAAAGCACTCACAGACGAACACACTTCACATGGGCCAGGGCCGTTTAAGCAGCCTAGCTCTGCTGGCCATTGAGAGGACACTAGTCAAGTCCCTGGAAAAGACGCCTTGTTGGTACGACAGGGTCACAGATAATTTTCTTGAAAAGGAACAGAGGGTAGAATTTACGTATAAATAAACCGACACATTTTATGATGTAGGCCGAAATTGAGCTTCCCCTCCTTGAAAGACCAGCATCCGCCACTGCATTCAGGTAAACAAAAGCATATAGGCCAATGGTCTAGTGCAGGACCTCATGAATGAGCCGTTGGAAAATTGCGGGAGCATTCATCAAGCCAAATGGCATCACTAGATACTCATAGTGACCAGTAGGAGTGATGAAAGCCGTCTTCCACTCATCCCCCTGCCGAATCCACACTAAATAAGAGCTCCTGGGGTCCAATTTAGTGAACACTGCAGCCTGCTGTAGGGTTTCAAAGGCCGTGTTCATCAATGGCAAGGGATAGTGGTCCTTGACAGTGATTTTATTGAGTCCTCTATAGTCTATGCACGGGCACAGGCTCCCATCCTTCTTCCCTACGAAAAATCAAATCAAATCAAATCAAATTTATTTATATAGCGCTTTTCACAACTGATGTTGTCACAAAGCAGCTTCACAGAATTCCAGTAAGACAAGATTTGACATGAAATGTAAAGACAAATGTAAAACCCTCAAGTGAGCAAGCCAGGGGCGACAGTGGCAAGGAAAAACTCCCCCAGCTGAGGAAGAAACCTTGGGAGGAACCAAGGCTCACAAGGGGTGACCCATCCTCCTCTGGTCAATCTACTGGTGATGATAGTTAGTAGTCCATGAGAACTTCAGTGTAGGGACAGCTTCAAGGCACTTGGTGGTTGCTGGAGCGTGGAAAAAGAATCCTGCTCCAGCGGGAGACGTGGAAGGATGGATGAAGCCTTGTGCCAGAGACTGCTGAATATATTTTTTCCATAGCCTCTTTCTCTGGGCCAGACAAGGAAAAGAGACTTCCTCTTGGAGGGTTAGTACCAGGTACTAATTCAATGGCGCAGTCGAAATTCCAATGAGGTGGTAAGACCTCCGTTTTTTGTTTACTGAAGACCTCATAGAGATCATGATAGACAGTAGGCACCTTAAGCCAATCGAAACATCTATGGAAGTACTCTGATTTTCTAGTGCACCTGGGAATAGACCGGATGACTGACAGTGGGGTCCCCAGTGTCAGATGGATTTGGAGAGCCAGTCAATTAGGGGATTGTGTCAATCTGCAGCCAAGAGAACCCTAAAATGATGGGTAACTCAGGAGCTCTTGTCAAGAAAAATGATATCCTCTCTGTGTGTTGGCCTACTTTGAGTACAACCGGTTTAGTTCCTTGGGTTATGGCTCCTGAGCGGAGAGGGAGGCTGTCTACGGCTGAGACCGGTAGAGGCGTGGTAAGAGACTCAATAGGGAGACCTAATTTTTGAGCCATAGTTGTGTCCATGAAGTTACTTGCCGCACCTGAGTCAACAAATGCTGTAACACGTTGTTCAGTGAAGGATTTTCCCCATAATATGGACACAGTTAAGAATAAGCCACTTGAACGAGGGCCAAGAATTAAGCCTACCCTAGAGCCCCCTACCTGGGGTAGGTCTGATCTTTTTAACGGCCTGACTGGACACTTATTCAATTTATGGTCATCACCTCCACAGTACATATAAAGACCCAGATGATGTTGGGTCATGGCTTCCTGGGGTGTAAGGTGGGTGGATGGATGGATGGATGGGTGGGTGGATGGGTGGGTGGATGGGTGGATAGATGGATGGATGGATAGATGGATGGATGGATAGATAGATAGATAGATAGATAGATACTTTATTGATCCCCAGGGGAAATTCAAGGTCTCAGTAGCTTACAGACATCACATACAACAATCACTAACAGCAATGGACTAATATAAAGAAAAAAAATCCAGTGTACATAAGAGACAGTAGAAGATAGAGCATGATACTAAAATACTAAATGTTAAAAATACTTTATAACCTAAAACAAATTTCAAAATCGACATAGAGTACTTCAATATACTATGTAGGCTAAGTCACATATCAAAATATAAAAAAAAGAAAAAAAAAGAAAATACCAAAAAATTAACAGTGTGCTTAAGAATGATCAAACTTAGTCTGGCAAGAATCTGTGATACAGTGAGCAGCTGAGGATGATCTCTTGAGTGCAGTATATAGTTTAAAAGTTGAAAAAGTGTAGATAGTGCAAAGGGTATGGAATGTGCAATATCAGTGCATTATCAAAATTAGAAATAATTATAGTAAAATAAATAGTGCAAGGCAAGGCAGTTCAGTGCAATGTTCCTGTATTAAGTATAAAACTACTATTGTAGCTGTCAGATTAAGGTACACATGAGGTAGATGAGATGGGCAGACAGGCTATGCAGAGAAGTCCATCTCTCCTCTCCCCTTGAGTGAAGCGTTGAACTGAGCTCAATAGCCCTGGGGACAAATGACTTCCTCAGTCTGTCAGCTGAGCCTGGCAGTGAGCGAAGTTTCCAGCTGATCAAGCTCTTCTGTTTAATTATGGTACTGTGAAGTGGATGCTGATCAGTTGGTTCAGGGTCCTCTTGTCTGATATGGAAGTGACGCACTCCATTTCAGCCCCCATTACAGAGCCAGCTTTCTTAACGAGCCTGTCTAGTCGCCCAGCATTCCCTCTTCTTTATGCTTCCTCCCCAGCATAAAAGAGGACACTGGCAACAACAGTCTGGTAAAACATCCTGAGGAGCTTACTGCAGACATTGAAGGACCCCCAAACTCCTCAGGAAGTACAGCCTGCTCTGCCCTTTCTTGTAGAGTGCTTCAGTGTTGGCTGACCAGTCCAGTTTATTGTCTAGGTGTAAGCCCAGATACTGATAGGTGTCCGCCACCTCCACATCGACCCCATCAATGGTGACTGGTAGCAGGACAGGCTTTGACCTGCGGAAGTCCACCACCATCTACTTGGTCTTTGAAGTGTTCATTTGGAGGTGGTTCATTTTGCACCATTGCACAAAGACATCCACCAGGCTCCTGTACTCCTCCTCCTGCTCGTTCCTGATACACCCCACAATTGCAGTATCATCAGAGAACTTCTGCATGTGGCACAACTCAGTGTTGTAGCAGAAGTCAGATGTGTACAGGGTGAACAGGTCTGGTGAGAGCACAGTTCCCTGTGGAGCTCCTGTGCTGCAGATCAAAGTGTCGCAGAGACAGTTCTTCAATCTCACGTACTGTGGCTGCTCTAACAGATAATCTGTAATTCAGGTTACCAGGTGAGCGTCCACACCCATCTGTTGGAGCTTATCTCCCAGTCTGAGAGGTTGGTTGGTGTTGAAAGCACTTGAGAAATCAAAGAACATGATTCTCACAGCACTGTTCCCCTTGTCCAGGTGTGAATGTGTCCTGTATAAGAGATAAGTGATTTCATCCTCCACGCCCACTTTCTCCTGGTATGCAAACTGTAGTTTGTCCAGTGCATGGCGTACCTGGGGTCTCAGTATGCATAAGACCAGTCTCTCCATTGTGTTCATCACATGTGATGTTAGAGCCACAGGCCTGTAGTCATTAAGTTCACTTGGGTGTGGCTTCTTAGGGACAGGGGTGAGACATGATGTCTTCCATAGTGTTGGAACTCGTCCAAGACGGAGACTCAGTTTGAAGATGTGCTTCAGTGGCTCTCCCAGTTCAGCACCACAGGCCTTGAGCAGCCTTGGACACAGTCTGTCCGGCCCGGCAGCCTTACCAGGTCGCGGTCTCCTCAGCTGCCCTCTGACCGGGTCAGCCGTGACGATGGGGGGAAGGGGGGAGGGGATTGTCTCGGGGGGTAGTTGGATGGCTGGAGACTGATGCAGCCGTTGACACCATGTGGGGGAGGGGTGTGATAGCCTGTGATGGGGGTCGCCCAGAGTGTGATGGAGGAGGTGTTGGTTGGTCAGGCAAGCACACAAGAGCAGTGTCTGAGTCAGCAAGGGGTGGCTAGCATACCACTGTCATCGGAGCTGGATCAGGATCAGAGCGGTCAAACCTGCAGTAGAACTGGTTCAGCTGATTTGCCATGTCCAGATCCCCCTCCACAGAACTGCTCCTCTTTTTGAGGCCAGTAATGGTCTTCATACCATCCCAAACCTTCCTCATGTTGTTCTCCTGCAGCTTCTGTTCCACCTTCCTTCTGTAGTCCTCCTTAGCCTCTTTCAGCTTAACTTTGAATTCCCCTTGTACGCGCCTCAGCTCTGCCATGTCTCCCTCTCTAAATGCCATTTTCTTCCTATTGAGAAGGGCCTTGACATTGCTGGTTATCCAAGGCTTGTTGTTGGGAAAGCAGCGTACAGTTCTCGTGGGAACAACAATGTCCATACAGAAGTCCAGGTAGTCAGTAGTGCAATGTGTGACCTCCTCTAGGTCCTCACCACTCTGTAACATGCTCCAGTCTTTGGATCCGAAGCAGTCTCTCAGAGCCTCGCCTGCTTCAGGTGTCCATTTCCTGAAGGTGCGTGTGGTGGCTGGTAGCCTCTGTACTTTGGGCTTGTTCCCCAGCGGGGGGAGGGGCGTGGCACTGTATGCATCCCTCAAGTCCCTGTATGCATCTCTAGCATACATGAGGTCTATTGTTCTGTTTTTCCTAGCAGGGCAGTTGACAAACTGGTAGAAGTTTATGAGAGTGGAGTCCAATGTTATGTGATTGAAATCGCCCGAGATCGCAAAAAAGGCATCAGTGTGTTGAGTTTGCAGCCCTGCGATTGTTGAGTGGATGACGTCTCACGCTCTGTCCGGAAGAGCACGCGGCGGAACATAAACACACACCACAATGGCATGCAAGAATTCTCTCGGCATGTAGTATGGTTGGAGACTGACCGCCAATAACTCCACATCCTTACAGCATACAGTCTCCTTCACTGTAACATGTCTGGGATTGCACCATCTGTTGTTAATGTACATCACCAGTCCACCTCCCTTCTTCTTGCCATAAAGTTTACAGTCTCGGTCGAAGTGAGACACACTGAAGCCGGGCAGCTCAACGTTAGCAGTGAGGATTTGGCTAGTTAGCCATGCCTCCGTAAAGCATTGCATAGAATTTATGTTTTAATTTTAAAGGAAAATATCATTCATTTTTTAATATCTGTTTTTACAATTAAAAATAATGCCCATTTTCTATTTCAATTTTTGTCACTTGAATTTTAAGTTTTAAAATCTGCAGATGAAAATATAAAAGCTAAATACATATTTCCTATAGCAAAGCCAAATTGATGTTTGAATTTTCCTCATTAGCATATTTTCATTGATTATATGTTCATAGTTTTGAAAATGAAATGGCAAAAAGCTTTTTTTACTTTTATTTTGCCAGTGATAAATTTTGATCACAAGCGATAAAGGGCTGTCATTCATGCATATTAATTATATTTAGACCATGCCTACACCCTTTTCAGAGAGGACTGATGAGTGCATTTTGGCAATATTTGAGGATTGTTTTTTATTTCTGTGTTCCCTATTTAAACATTTCCTGAATGTTTCTTATAACACCCAAATTTAGTATTATTTAACAATAATCATATTAAGAACAAAACATCTCCCTGTGTGCTTTTGTTTCCTTCCACAGTCCAAAAACACACATTGGTAGGTGGACTGGCGACTCAAAAGTGTCCATAGATGTGAGTGTGTACTCAGAACAGTAATCCGAGTGGTCCTATGCTGGATCAGCAGTAGTCTACAGTCAGTTGTGTGCAAACCTTTTTATGCCAGTGGACCGATATATGCTTGCTGTCTGGGACATTAGGTGTATTTGCACAAAATATTGTTATTGAATTGTTATCACCAATACCAACTCAGCGAAATTTTACTCAGTATTGGATTGGAAAGGAAATTGGTGGTATCGAAGATCATGCGCTGAGGCGGCACATACTAAACTGGAAAATCAAATTTATTTTGTTACATTTTTTAATGAGTATTTTGTTTTAAAAACTAATTTCCTTTATTGTATGCTCTCCCTGATTATATTTTTGTTATTCAGACAATAAGGTAGTATATTGATAGTATATCTGACCCACAGAATATTTTCTTATTGCTTGATTTGAGGTACAATGATTTAATTTTCTTACTTGTGCCCTGGGTTACATGAAGGCTATGTTTGAATGCTAAGCATGTAGAATTATCTACAACAAATGGTAATGGGTCAGAAAGCTGAAGTTTGAATGCCCCGACGGCTCAGAGAGGTGAAATGAGCATATAGACAATAGCAAAAACCACTAGCAGTGGCTGAAGCAGGGAAGGATTGTTTCTCTCATTATGAATGCTAACAGGGGGCTAACAATTAGCAAGATAGCAGTGTGTCTAATGGGGAGCTGGCTATTAGCAAGGCTATAGCAGCAGTGGCTAATGCTAAATTTTACCCCTAAAAATGGCTTTTGAAAACAGGGCTTTAGGGTTTCATGATACATTGGCTGCATTACATTGCATTGTAAAAAGATGTTTTGTCATTTAATTACAAGAACTCGTGATAAACCCTCCCACTTTGTAGCAACAGGATTTAGAAATTGAAAAAGAGCTGCAAAAATATAAAACACATGTCATGCTGTCTCTGTGACTGCACAGGAGGAAAATGCTTGCAGAGAACCCAGAAAGGATATACTAGCCCACATATCCAGAATGAAATTCAGTCCTTAAATAGCAACAGCATAGTTCATAGAATAGATGACACAATTAGGAATAGGTATGCAATTATCATAGCTGGACCAAAAGATATTGCTGGGGAAGAACAAGGAAGCATTTTTTCTGCATTATATTGACAATGACCTAACTTAAGGGCCCCATTACAATATGTGAAAATTCTTTCTTTTGAATTTCAAATACCATGACAAGTTTTGAATAACAAAAATTTATCCGTTTTCCAAATTTGACCTTAAAGTAATCCTTTCTCATGACTCTTTGTGAGTCTTGTCAGGGTTGGGGTTAAGGTTAGACCAGATGGCAGCCCTCAAGTAAATTTGCTTTTAAAGAAAGTGCTGAAAAACAAAAAAATCATGTGTTTTATGTGTTACATAAAATTTTGAACACTGTTCACAAAAAAGATTACTACAACTTAAATTATAAATGCAAAATCAATAGCAGTCAGGGGTATTGGTTAAAAACATGAAATATTCAAAATAGCATAATTTGAATGTCTATATCTCCTGAATCAACTGTTCCTTATATTAATGTTTGCAATTATGGTGGGATAAATGCCATGGCTAAACCTTACATACAAAATTGTTTGAATAAAACCTATTTAATGTAGATCTTTAACAGTTAAGAAAAAAAAGTTATATGTATATACACACACACACATACACAAACATGCACGCTGTCATGGCTGAACCCTGAGGTATTTCTCCCAGAACATTATTGCAATTACATAGGTTTTGTTATACATATTTATTTCCTTTGTGTGTATTGGAACAACACACAGAAAACACAGAAATAAGCCAAAATTGATATAATTTCATGCAAAACTCCAAAAATGGACTGGAAAAAATCATTGGCACCATCAACTTAATATTTGGATGCACACCCTTTGGAAAAAAATAACTGAAATCAATTGCTTCCTTTAACCAACAACAAGCTTCTCACACCCCTCAACTGGAATTTTGGAACACTCTTCTTTTGCAAACTGCTCCAGGTCTCTCATATTTGAAGGGTGCCTTGTCCCAACAGCAATTTTAAGATCTCTCCATATGTTTTCAATGGGATTTAGATCCAGACTCATTGCTGGCAACTTCATAACTCTTCAGCACTTTGTTTCCATCCATTTCTGGGTGCTTTTTGAAGTATGTTTGGGGTCATTGTCCTGCTGGAAGATCCATGACCTAGGACACAAACCCAGCTTTCTGACACTGGGCCCTACATTGTGACCCAAAATCCTCTGGTAATCTTCAGGTTTCATGATGCCTTACACACAGTCAAGGCACCCAGTACCAGAGGCAGCAAAACAACCCAAAACATCTCTGAACCTTCAGTATATTTGACTGTAGATACTGTAGGCCACATTCTGTTTTTGGTAAACAGTAGAATGAGGCGCTTTACCTAAAAGGTCTCATCTGTCCACAAGACGTTCTCCCGGAAGGATTTTGGCTTACTCATGTACATTTTGGAAAACAACAGTCTAGCTTTTTTATATCTCTGTGTCAGTAGTGGGATCCTCCTGGCTCTCCTGCCATAGCAGAATATCTCTTGTTCGTTTGTTAAGAAATTACTGAAATCAAATGTGCTGGCTTAGAAAGTATTCAGTTCTCAAAAGCAAGATTCATAAATAAGGTTCATAATGAACATTCATCATTCATTACAGCCAAAGAGGACAGTAATATATTATATAGTTAATGTAGTTCTAACTATTTGCTACATATGTTTCTTTGTGTTTGTAACTTTGAGGTAAATAAGTGTTTCAGTAATATAAATAATAGTATCAATTAGTATAAAGATCCTATATAGATGTATTTTCCTAAAGAAAGTACTTACTGCAGAGTTCTTTTCCTAGGCAGGCTCACAGTAGCATACTCTATGTTTTCTAGTTCTTTTAGAATTGACATCTGTACAGTTGAGTAAAGAGGCACTTCTTGAGGGTTTGCAAAATGAACACTGGAGTAAAGAACTTCATCCCCGTCGGCTGTATTTGTGGGGTTCAGGCTTGAGACATTATAATACACTGGAGAGGGGTCATTCTGTAAGAAAGACAGAAAAGGACATTTTTCAGCAGTTCCACTTAGCATTAAGATCTGGCTTGTACCTGAATATTTAAATGTGTAATTGCATTTGTGTTTGGAATTTCATGATCACTGGTGGACCTTAAGGATTAATGTGAAAGCAGTGTTGAAAAAAGATATCCACTCAGTACCAAACACTGGTTTCCAAACCCTGTCCTGTAGAGATGTATATTCATCAGGTGACACCATGTTCACCATGGCTTATAACTAATATTGGATAATGCTCTTAAACATGACAACAACTTGGTGACCATCTTGATTATTGTAACTCACTGCTTCCTGGCATTAGCTCCTCACTACTTTATAAACTTCAGATAGTCGAGAACTCTGTTGCTGGCCTCCTCACCCATACCTGGCCCGTCCACTGTCTCCAAGTTTTCTTATTTATCTGACCTTCCTCAACCTTACACACCTAATCTTACACTCAGATATTCTTCAGCTGGTTTACTCAGCATTCCCCCCTCCAACCTGCAAAGTCTTGGAGACTGAGCCTTCTCCAGACATGCTCCAACCCTCTTGAACTCCCTTCCTCCAGAAATTCTACAGTCTAATTCTCTGTCGCTATTCAAATACAACCTTAAAACACTATAGGTTTTTTGTTGCAAAACCTCTCTGATTCCTGAAGCCTATAATCGGCTGACCCATATTATTACTCTTCTTGTTTTCTACTGTGTTATGTGTTATTTGTTCCTTTCATTTTGTTTGATTGTCTGATGTGGTTGTCTGTTTCATGTTCAACCCATTGTAAACAGTGTCTTAAAAAACATTTTAAAATGCTATATATTATTATGATTATTATTATTATTATTATTATTACCTGCATGCAGAAGGAAAATATCAAGTGTAAACCTGTCCAGCACAGTCCAACAGAATAGTACCAATACAGATAACCTAGATTTAAACTAAGGTAAATTTACTTGTACTTTGTTTTCCTCAACCCAGGTACCAGTAGTTGCTGCTTGTCTCCTCTTGAAGATTCTGCACAAGAATAAAGACCCCCTGTTGCAAGATTGCAACAGTTGTTAAAGGCAATTTTCTATTGCTTGTTTATAAGAAAGCACATTAAGTAGAAACATTATACAATATTTTATGGCTTCCAAGATAAAATCAGATTAAAGGTGGTGAGGAGAGCAGCATCTTACCTGTTCCACAAAAACACAGCAATGCCAGTAGATGCAAGTAGAAAAACAACGACTGTAGAAACTACATACTTTGCAATTGAATTATCTGTATTAATGGGAAGACATCAGCATTTTAAAGAAAAGAGACATGATGCAGCATGATCATTTAACTAATATAATTCTGCGCAGCTTCTTAATATTACTGCTGTTTAGCTACTGCATTGGCAGAAAAGTGTGTGATTCAACTCATAACATACCTGATGCAAGTGACCACTCTGATGAGTTGTGGGATCCATACTGATTAGTTGCCAAACAGTATAGAGGTCCGTACTTTCCTTCAGCTAAAGTTAAATTTAAATTGGTGCTGTTCCCAATGATATTGTTTTCTGCCTTGCTGTACCAGGTGTAGGAACTGGCAGGGTTTGAGTCACTGACACATACCAATGTGATCAATTCACCAGAAATATGCTTAGATACAAATGGACGTCTGGGAGGGTCTGAAGGAAAAATAAATTTATTTATTTATTTTTAAAAAATCTGCCACACCATCTGAAAATGATATTATTTACTGTAGTTTGTTTTATATGTATTATGTCTGACACTGTCCAAACAAAAACAAACACAAAACAAAAATGTTTCCAGTTTTACATGGAATATGAAACATTCAAAACATTCTATTCAATCTAGACCATTCTTGTAATTTGTAAAAGATTCACTGTTTATACACTATATTGAAGCATTTCTAGTGTTTAAATTAAGGAAAACAAAATTGACAAATATATATGCTTTTCTTTGGACAGTAGTAATATATCCAGCACATAGCCCTGATAAACTATAGCTTGTGCTTCAACATGTGGAGTATGCACATTTACAAAATAAATTCATAATAAAAATTTACAATACTTGTTGTTTTTCTGTACTTGTTATTATAATTATTCATTCATTCATTCTTTCATTATCTGTAACCGCTTATCCAATTCAGGGTCGCGGTGGGTCCAGAGCCTACCTGGAATCATTGGGCGCAAGGCGGAAATACACCATGGAGGGGGCGCCAGTCCTTCACTGGGCAACACACACACACACACACATTCACTCACACACTCACACCTACAGACACTTTGCAGTCACCGATGGTAACAACGTGTGTTTTTGGACCATGGGAGGAAACCGGGGCACCCAAAGGAAACCCACGCAGACATGGGGAAAACACACCACACTCCTCACAGACAGTCACCCGGAGCAGGAATCGAACCCACAACCTTCAGGTCCCTGGAGCTGTGTGACTGCGACACTTATTATAATTATATTCTTCAAATAACTTGTTGTATATTAAGCAGCTATGTTGTACATTCTACAAATCACTACAATTCACATATAAGTCTGATATGCTTTCCCCCAAAAAATTACAAACCTTCACATACTTCATCAATATGAGGATGAAAGGACATGATTAAAATGTGCCTAGAACAATGTTTACACTAGGAACATGTGTGAACGATGTGACAAATGAAGCGAGGGTATTTTGTAAGTACGCTTAAAGAGGCCTAATGCATAAGCCTTCATGTGGATAAAAAAATACATCACAAATACTCAAAGTACCAAGACAAATTTTATTTATGTAATATTAGTTGAAGTGAGAGTGTAAGCAAAAATCAGCACAAAGAGACCATTAGCAGTTTTGGACAGTGAGGCTTCACACGTACTAATAAAATATGTCTTATTTACACAATGAGTAAAAAAAGTTAAAAGACATCAAAGTTTATTAAAAGGCTTATTTACTTTGGTGAGCGCTGCTCTCAATTATGATAAAATATTTATGTTCATATGTTATACCTGCACAGATGAGTAGGATCTGAAACCCAATATATACCAATAAAATAATGTACTGTTGAAGTGCCATTCTGTGATAAGCTGAAGAGGTTCATTTGCATATGGCGACCATATTGAATCGAAATGTTAACATTCTTTAGGTAATTACCTACGGTCAGACTTGTGTGAACGTTTTGGCACCAAGCTCAAGAGAATTGGACAAAAATTCAAAGACTTATTGACAAAAGTATGTTTTACAAATTATGCAAATTAGCTCGAAATCTAAATGGGCGGAGCTAAATGATCCAAATAGCAGATTAGTTTGTCTTAAGCCAAGGAATCAGGGAAAAAAAGATTTCGTCTGTAGGCCTTAGGGTTTTGGAGATATAAACTTCAATGCTTTTCCATTTGCTATAGCGCCACCATCTGGCCAAAGATGGTCATTTTCCTTGGCTGACTCATTTCACACCTGCTGTACATTGCTGGCATAAGATACCTCTGAGCCTTTCAGTCTTTGCTCCACATTGCATTTGGCATAACAACTCACATCCACAGCAAAATGTGTAGTCTTAGACTGCCATCTGCTGATGAGAAATAAGTACTTTCCAATATTTATGGCTCAGATATAAATGCATATTTAAACAAAAGTATTTGAGAGTGTACTACTATGTGAATATTTAGCAAAAATGGACATATGTGGTATCAGCTGAATCCTAAGGATCTGAACTTTAATAATTATCAAAAAAAAACTTGCACTTTTATTACTATGTAGCTTACAGGCCCCTCCCAATAAGAGAGATCCAGCATGTATTCCACAAGTCAAATATATGCTATATATGTACACATATATACACCTATAACTCAAAAATGCTTTCACCAAATTTCACAAGCTTGATAAGCCTGAGGAGCAGATGTCATAATTAAATTGTGGTGCCACTGCAATCTTAGATGGCGCTATAACACAAAAAAAACCTTTTTAATAAGTTATTGTCCGATTGTAGCGCCCCCTTTGGGTGGATTTAGGCCATAATAGACATGCTCCTTCAGGGTATAGTCTTACATAATCCTATAAAGTTTGGTCTGGATTGGGCTTATTTTCTTGGAGTTATAGATGAAAGAACCTACAAAGCAGCTCACACTTCAGTTTATTGACATGTTGTAACAACACAATGTTAAAAAGTCATACTTTTTTTAAAGATTGTTTACCTACAGACTCTACAGATTCCAACAAGACCAATTGTTTGGGAATAGCATCAGATTCCACGGACTAGTTCGAAACCTCAATTTTCAAACAACTGGCCATTGAGAAAAAACAATACATTTCTTGACAATACTTGCTATTACAAAGTTGTTAGGCAATATACAGAGTACAGAGTCCAGCAAACTGCATGTCAATATGCTTAAATTTCGCTGAGATATTACATATTTTCTTGTTATAGCGCCCCCTAGTGGCAATCGTTACGAAACGTCTTCTGCTCTTAGGAAGTGCCTCCATGGACATGCCAGTCAAGTATCATAATGATTGACCTTTGTCAAGCTTGTCAGGGAGCTGCTGAGTTCTGATTGGCCGATGACGTTACAATTCGGCGAGTATCGACTTGTCCTTTATTTTCCACTTAGAGCCTTGCCTAAAGCAGCTGTATGCCAAGCGGCGGACCGATCGGACTTGCGGATGCTGAGATATGAATTTCTAGTATTTAGAGCGCCCCCTATGTGAATTTTCGCACCACCGATGACATGCTACCTCAAAATCATGTCCCTAAGCAGAATCTAAAATTGCAACCCATTTGAGTAAAGTATGCAGAAGTAACAGCTGTTCATGTAAAAAGCGCGATAAGCCGATAAGGTTAATTTGCATATGGCAGCTACATTGAATTGAAATGTCAACGTTTTTTCGATGATTATTAAGCTTCAGACTCCTGCGAACGTTTTGACACCAAGCTCAAGAAAATTGGACAAAAATCCACGGACTAGTACGCAAAAGTAGGTTTTGCAAATTATGCAAAATAGCAAAAAATCTAAGTGGGCGGAGCTAAGTGGTTGTATGTACCTTTTTGATTCGGCAGGACTCAAGGAATCAGGGGGAAAAAAAATTTCGTCTCTACGCCTCACGTGGTAGAAGCCCCGTAAGAAAAGGTGTTGTCCTTCGCTGTAGCGCCCCCATGAGGCCAATCAGTCTGATTTTTTGCGCCTGAGTAGCGGGAGGGTTTACTACCTACTGGCCAAGCCTCAAGTGTGTAGGCCTTACGGTTTGGGCTGTGCGATCACTTTTAGTGCAGAAAAAGAACCGGAATAATAATAAATATAGCCGCAAGCGGCAATTAACGGGGTTCTCGCTTAACAGGCCTGTTTGGAAGCAATAGGCCTACATCGCTGACATGCTACCTTTAAAAGCATTTCTATAAGTAGAATCTGAAATTTGAACCCATTTGAGCAAAGTATGAAGGAGTTAGAGATGTTCAAGTAAAACCTGTGATAAGCTGAAGAGGTTCATTTGCATATGGCGGCCATCTTGAATCAGAATGTCAACATTCGTTCTATAATTACCTAGGGTCAGACTCGTGAACGTTTTGGCACCAAGCTCAAGGGAATTGGTCAAAAATTCAAAGACTTATTGACAAAAGTATATTTTGCAAATTATGCAAATTAGCTCAAAATCTAAGTGGGCTGAGCTAAATGATCCAACAGCAAATTAGTTTGTCTAAAGTCAAGGAATAAGGGAAAAAAAAGATTTCATCTCTAGGCCTTACGGTGTAGGAGATATAGACCGCAATGCTTTTCCCTTTGCTATAGCGCCACCATCTGGCCAAAGAGTGTCATTTTCCTTGGCTGAGTCATTTCACACCTGCTGGATGTTGCTGCCAAGGGAGGTGTTTCTGGGCCTTATGGTCTTTGCTCCACATTGCATTTTGCATAATGTCTCAGAGCCACTGTAGTTCAACAGCACAATGTATAGTTTTAGACTGCCATCTTCTGGTGAGAAATAACTACTTTCACATATATTTAGCTCTGCCATGAATGCACATATTTGCCCTGTGAAGGTCTGGCGTCCCCTCCAGGGTGTATTCCCGCCTTGCGCCCGATGATTCCAGGTAGGCTCTGGACCCCCCGCGACCCTAAGTTGGATAAGCGGTTACAGATAATGGATGGATGGATGGATGAATGCACATATAGAAACATTTGAGCGTGTACTCCTATGTGGATATTTACCTAACATGGACATATATGGTATTAGCTGAATCCTAAGGATCCGAACTTTAATACTGATCAAAAAATTGCGCCCAAAAAATTGCGCCCAAAAAATTGCGCCCAATGATTCCAGGTAGGCTCTGGACCCACCGCGACCCTGAACTGGATAAGCGGTTACAGATAATGAATGAATGAAAAAATTGTTGCACTTTTATTACTATGTAGCTTACAGGCCCCTCACAATAAGAGAGATCTAGCATGTATTCCACAAGTCAAATATTTGCAATATGTGTACACTAATATACACCTATAACTCAAAAACACTTTCCCCAAAAATTTTAAAACTTCACATGCTTGATCAGACTGAGGAGCAGATGTCATAATTAAGTTGGCGTGCCACTGCATTCCTAGATGGCGCTATAACATAAAAAAGCCAATTAAATCAGTTTTTGTCCAATTGTAGCGCCCCCTTTTGGTAAATTTTGATCATATTGTACATACTTCTTCAGGGTAGGACCATACATACGTCTGTCATGGTTGGTCTTGATTAGACTTAATTTGTTTGAGTTATAGCTAAAAGAATGTTTAAAGCTCCACACGCTTCAATTAATTGTTTTATTACAACAAAAGTTTGTCCAAATGTTGAACTTTTTTTGATAATTATTTACCTACAGACTCTGCAGATTCCAACAAGGTCAACTGTTTGGGAATATCGCAAAATTCCACGGACTAGTTCGAAAAGCTTCAATTTTGAACATTTGGAAGCTGAGAAAAAGCAAAGCATTTTTTGACAACACTTGCAATTACAAAGTTGTTAGGCCCTCTGCAGAGTATAAAAAGAAGCAAACTGTGTGTCAATATGCTTAATTCTCACAGAGATATATAATATTTTCTTGACATAGCGCCCCCTAGTGGCTATCGTTATGACAATTTTTCAACTCTTAGGGAGGCCTACCAGGGACATACCAGTCAAATCCCATGATGATTGGACCTTGTTAAGGTTGTCAAACAGCTGATGACAGCTGATTGGTCGATGACAATCACAATTTTGCTCGAATCGAGTTGTCCTTAATTTTCCCTCTACAGCCTTGCCCATAGAAGCAGCATGCCAAGCGGCGGTCCGATCCGCCTTACGGATGCTGAGATATAAACTTGAAGCATTTACAGCGCCCCCTATATGAATATTGGCTTCTCCTTTGACAAGCTACCTCAGAATCATGTCTGAAAGTAGAATATGAAATGTAAACACATTTGAGTAAACCATGAGTTTGTTATAGATTTTTAAGTAAAACATAAAATAAGCCGAAGAGGTTCATTTGCATATGGCGGCCATCTTGAATCGAAATTTCAACGTTTTTTTGATAATTATTAAACTACAGGCTCCTGCGAACATTTTGACACCAAGCTCAAGAAAATTGGACAAAAATCCACGGAGGAGTACACAAAAGTAGGTTTTGCAATATATGCAAAATAGCAAAAAATCTAAGTAGGCGGAGCTTAGTGGTTGTATGTACCTTTTTGATTCGGCAGGACCCAAGGAATCAGGGAAAAAAAAGATTTCGTCTCTACGCCACACGGGGTGGAAAATCTTTTAATGAAAGCATTTTCCTTCGCTGTAGCGCCCCCTTGAGGCCAATTGGGCTGATATTTTGCGCCTGAGTAGCGAGACCGACTACTACCTATTGACCAAGTCTCAAGTGTCTAGGCCTTACGGTTTGGGCTGTGCGATTCGTTTTATGGCAGAAAAATAAAAAGAATAATAATAATAATAAATATAGCCGCAAGCGGCAATTAACGGGGTTCTCGCTTAAGAGGCCTGTTTGGAAGCAATAGGCCTACATCGCTGACATGCTACCTTTAAAAGCATTTCTATGAGTAGAATCTGAAATTTGAACCCATTTGAGTAAAGTATGAAGGAGTTAGAGATGTTCAAGTAAAACCTGTGATAAGCTGAAGAGGTTCACTTGCATATGGCGGCCATCTTGAATCAAAATGTCAACATTCGTTCTATAATTACCTAGGGACAGACGCATGTGAACGTTTTGGCACCAAGCTCAAGGGAATTGGTCAAAAATTCATAGACTTATTGACAAAAGTATGTTTTGCAAATTATGCAAATTAGCTCAAAATCTAAGTGGGCTGAGCTAAATGATCCAACAGCAAATTAGTTTGTCTTAAGCCAAGGAATAAGGGACAAAAAGATTTCATCTCTAGGCCTTACGGTGTAGGAGATATAGACCTCAATGCTTTTCCCTTTGCTATAGCGCCACCATCTGGCCAAAGAATGTCATTTTCCTTGGCTGAGTCATTTTACACCTGCTGGACCTTGCTGCCAAGGGAGGTGTTTCTGGGCCTTATGGTCTTTGCTCCACATTGCATTTTGCATAATGTCTCAGAGCCACTGTAGTTCAACAGCACAATGTATAGTCTTAGACTGCCATCTGCTGGTGTGAAATGACTACTTTCCCATATTTTTAGATCAGCCATGAAAGCACATACAGAAAGATTTAAGCATGTACTCCTATGTGGATATTTACCTAACATGGGCATGTACGGTATCAGCTGAATCCTAAGGATCTGAACTTTAACAAAAAAATGTTGCACTTTTATTACTATGTAGCTTACAGGCCACTCCCAATAACACAGATCTAGCATGTATTCCTCAAGTCAAATATAAGCTATATGTGTACATTAATATACACCTATAACTCAAAAATGCTTTCCCCAAAAATTTTAAAACGTCACATACTTGATCAGACTGAGGACCAGATGTCATAATTAAGTTGGGGTGCCACTGCAATCCTAGATGGCGCTATAACATAAAAAAGCCCATTTAATCAGTTTTTGTCCAATTGTAGCGCCCCCTTTTGGTAAATTTTGATCATATTGTACATACGTCTTCAGGACAAGACCATACATACTTCTGTCACGTTTGGTCTTGATTGGACTTAATTTGTTTGAGTTATAGCTAAAAGAATGTTTAAAGCTCCCCACACTTCAATTAATTGTTTTATTACAACAAAAGTTTGTCCAAATGTTGAACTTTTTTTGATAATTATTTACCTACAGACTCTGCAGATTCCAACAAGGTCAACTGTTTGTGAATATCGCAAAATTCCACGGACTAGTTCGAAAAGCTTCAATTTTGAACATTTGGAAACTGAGAAAAAGCAAAGCATTTTTTGACAACACTTGCAATTACAAAGTTGTTAGGCCCTCTGCAGAGTATAAAAAGAAGCAAACTGCGTGTCAATATGCTTAATTTTCACAGAGATATATAATATTTTCTTGATATAGCGCCCCCTAGTGGCTATCGTTATGACAATTTTTCTGCTCTTAGGGAGGCCTCCCAGGAACATACCAGTCAAATCCCATGATGATTGGACCTTGTTAAGGTTGTCAAACAGCTGATGACAGCTGATTGGTCGATGACAATCACAATTTTGCTCGAATCGAGTTGTCCTTAATTTTCCCTCTACAGCCTTGCCCATAGAAGCAGCATGCCAAGCGGCGGCCCGATCCGCCTTACGGATGCTGAGATATAAACTTGAAGCATTTACAGCGCCCCCTATATGAATATTGGCTTCTCCTTTGACAAGCTACCTCAGAATCATGTCTGAAAGTAGAATATGAAATGTAAACACATTTGAGTAAACCATGAGTTTGTTATAGATTTTTAAGTAAAACATAAAATAAGCCGAAGAGGTTCATTTGCATATGGCGGCCATCTTGAATCGAAATTTCAACGTTTTTTTGATAATTATTAAACTACAGGCTCCTGCGAACATTTTGACACCAAGCTCAAGAAAATTGGACAAAAATCCACGGAGGAGTACACAAAAGTAGGTTTTGCAAATTATGCAAAATAGCAAAAAATCTAAGTAGGCGGAGCTTAGTGGTTGTATGTACCTTTTTGATTCGGCAGGACCCAAGGAATCAGGGAAAAAAAAGATTTCGTCTCTACGCCACACGGGGTGGAAAATCTTTTAATGAAAGCGTTTTCCTTCGCTGTAGCGCCCCCTTGAGGCCAATTGGGCTGATATTTTGCGCCTGAGTAGCGAGATCGACTACTACCTATTGACCAAGTCTCAAGTGTCTAGGCCTTACGGTTTGGGCTGTGCGATTCGTTTTATGGCAGAAAAAGAAAAAGAATAATAATAAATATAGCCGCAAGCGGCAATTAACGGGGTTCTCGCTTAACAGGCCTGTTTGGAAGCAATAGGCCTACATCGCTGCCATGCTACCTTTAAAAGCATTTCTATAAGTAGAATCTGAAATTTGAACCCATTTGAGCAAAGTATGGAGTTAGAGATGTTCAAGTAAAACCTGTGATAAGCTGAAGAGGTTCATTTGCCATCATGAATCAAAATGTCAATTAATTCTATAATTACCTAGGGTCAGACTCATGTGAACGTTTTGGCACCAAGCTCAAGGGACTTGGTGAAAAATTCATAGACTTATTGACAAAAGTATGTTTTGCAAATTATGCAAATTAGCTCAAAATCTAAGTGGGCTGAGCTTTATGATCCAACAGCAAATTAGTTTGTCTTAAGCCAAGGAATAAGGGACAAAAAGATTTAATCTCTAGGCCTTACGGTGTAGGAGATATAGACCTCAATGCTTTTCCCTTTGCTATAGCGCCACCATCTGGCCAAAGAATGTCATTTTCCTTGGCTGAGTCATTTTACACCTGCTGGACCTTGCTGCCAAGGGAGGTGTTTCTGGGCCTTATGGTCTTTGCTCCACATTGCATTTTGCATAATGTCTCAGAGCCACTGTAGTTCAACAGCACAATGTATAGTCTTAGACTGCCATCTGCTGGTGAGAAATGACTACTTTCCCATATTTTTAGATCAGCCATGAAAGCACATACAGAAAGATTTAAGCATGTACTCCTATGTGGATATTTACCTAACATGGGCATGTACGGTATCAGCTGAATCCTAAGGATCTGAACTTTAACAAAAAAATGTTGCACTTTTATTACTATGTAGCTTACAGGCCACTCCCAATAACACAGATCTAGCATGTATTCCTCAAGTCAAATATAAGCTATATGTGTACACTAATATACACCTATAACTCAAAAATGCTTTCCCCAAAAATTTTAAAACGTCACATACTTGATCAGACTGAGGACCAGATGTCATAATTAAGTTGGGGTGCCACTGCAATCCTAGATGGCGCTATAACATAAAAAAGCCCATTTAATCAGTTTTTGTCCAATTGTAGCGCCCCCTTTTGGTAAATTTTGATCATATTGTACATACGTCTTCAGGACAAGACCATACATACTTCTGTCACGTTTGGTCTTGATTGGACTTAATTTGTTTGAGTTATAGCTAAAAGAATGTTTAAAGCTCCCCACACTTCAATTAATTGTTTTATTACAACAAAAGTTTGTCCAAATGTTGAACTTTTTTTGATAATTATTTACCTACAGACTCTGCAGATTCCAACAAGGTCAACTGTTTGTGAATATCGCAAAATTCCACGGACTAGTTCGAAAAGCTTCAATTTTGAACATTTGGAAACTGAGAAAAAGCAAAGCATTTTTTGACAACACTTGCAATTACAAAGTTGTTAGGCCCTCTGCAGAGTATAAAAAGAAGCAAACTGCGTGTCAATATGCTTAATTTTCACATAGATATATAATATTTTCTTGATATAGCGCCCCCTAGTGGCTATCGTTATGACAATTTTTCTGCTCTTAGGGAGGCCTCCCAGGGACATACCAGTCAAATCCCATGATGATTGGACCTTGTTAAGGTTGTCAAACAGCTGATGACAGCTGATTGGTCGATGACAATCACAATTTTGCTCGAATCGAGTTGTCCTTAATTTTCCCTCTACAGCCTTGCCCATAGAAGCAGCATGCCAAGCGGCGGTCCGATCCGCCTTACGGATGCTGAGATATAAACTTGAAGCATTTACAGCGCCCCCTATATGAATATTGGCTTCTCCTTTGACAAGCTACCTCAGAATCATGTCTGAAAGTAGAATATGAAATGTAAACACATTTGAGTAAACCATGAGTTTGTTATAGATTTTTAAGTAAAACATAAAATAAGCCGAAGAGGTTCATTTGCATATGGCGGCCATCTTGAATCGAAATTTCAACGTCTTTTTGATAATTATTAAACTACAGGCTCCTGCGAACATTTTGACACCAAGCTCAAGAAAATTGGACAAAAATCCACGGAGGAGTACACAAAAGTAGGTTTTGCAAATTATGCAAAATAGCAAAAAATCTAAGTAGGCGGAGCTTAGTGGTTGTATGTACCTTTTTGATTCGGCAGGACCCAAGGAATCAGGGAAAAAAAAGATTTCGTCTCTACGCCACACGGGGTGGAAAATCTTTTAATGAAAGCGTTTTCCTTCGCTGTAGCGCCCCCTTGAGGCCAATTGGGCTGATATTTTGCGCCTGAGTAGCGAGACCGACTACTACCTATTGACCAAGTCTCAAGTGTCTAGGCCTTACGGTTTGGGCTGTGCGATTCGTTTTATGGCAGAAAAATAAAAAGAATAATAATAATAATAAATATAGCCGCAAGCGGCAATTAACGGGGTTCTCGCTTAAGAGGCCTGTTTGGAAGCAATAGGCCTACATCGCTGACATGCTACCTTTAAAAGCATTTCTATGAGTAGAATCTGAAATTTGAACCCATTTGAGTAAAGTATGAAGGAGTTAGAGATGTTCAAGTAAAACCTGTGATAAGCTGAAGAGGTTCACTTGCATATGGCGGCCATCTTGAATCAAAATGTCAACATTCGTTCTATAATTACCTAGGGACAGACGCATGTGAACGTTTTGGCACCAAGCTCAAGGGAATTGGTCAAAAATTCATAGACTTATTGACAAAAGTATGTTTTGCAAATTATGCAAATTAGCTCAAAATCTAAGTGGGCTGAGCTTTATGATCCAACAGCAAATTAGTTTGTCTTAAGCCAAGGAATAAGGGACAAAAAGATTTCATCTCTAGGCCTTACGGTGTAGGAGATATAGACCTCAATGCTTTTCCCTTTGCTATAGCGCCACCATCTGGCCAAAGAATGTCATTTTCCTTGGCTGAGTCATTTTACACCTGCTGGACCTTGCTGCCAAGGGAGGTGTTTCTGGGCCTTATGGTCTTTGCTCCACATTGCATTTTGCATAATGTCTCAGAGCCACTGTAGTTCAACAGCACAATGTATAGTCTTAGACTGCCATCTGCTGGTGTGAAATGACTACTTTCCCATATTTTTAGATCAGCCATGAAAGCACATACAGAAAGATTTAAGCATGTACTCCTATGTGGATATTTACCTAACATGGGCATGTACGGTATCAGCTGAATCCTAAGGATCTGAACTTTAACAAAAAAATGTTGCACTTTTATTACTATGTAGCTTACAGGCCACTCCCAATAACACAGATCTAGCATGTATTCCTCAAGTCAAATATAAGCTATATGTGTACATTAATATACACCTATAACTCAAAAATGCTTTCCCCAAAAATTTTAAAACGTCACATACTTGATCAGACTGAGGACCAGATGTCATAATTAAGTTGGGGTGCCACTGCAATCCTAGATGGCGCTATAACATAAAAAAACCCATTTAATCAGTTTTTGTCCAATTGTAGCGCCCCCTTTTGGTAAATTTTGATCATATTGTACATACGTCTTCAGGACAAGACCATACATACTTCTGTCACGTTTGGTCTTGATTGGACTTAATTTGTTTGAGTTATAGCTAAAAGAATGTTTAAAGCTCCCCACACTTCAATTAATTGTTTTATTACAACAAAAGTTTGTCCAAATGTTGAACTTTTTTTGATAATTATTTACCTACAGACTCTGCAGATTCCAACAAGGTCAACTGTTTGTGAATATCGCAAAATTCCACGGACTAGTTCGAAAAGCTTCAATTTTGAACATTTGGAAACTGAGAAAAAGCAAAGCATTTTTTGACAACACTTGCAATTACAAAGTTGTTAGGCCCTCTGCAGAGTATAAAAAGAAGCAAACTGCGTGTCAATATGCTTAATTTTCACAGAGATATATAATATTTTCTTGATATAGCGCCCCCTAGTGGCTATCGTTATGACAATTTTTCTGCTCTTAGGGAGGCCTCCCAGGAACATACCAGTCAAATCCCATGATGATTGGACCTTGTTAAGGTTGTCAAACAGCTGATGACAGCTGATTGGTCGATGACAATCACAATTTTGCTCGAATCGAGTTGTCCTTAATTTTCCCTCTACAGCCTTGCCCATAGAAGCAGCATGCCAAGCGGCGGCCCGATCCGCCTTACGGATGCTGAGATATAAACTTGAAGCATTTACAGCGCCCCCTATATGAATATTGGCTTCTCCTTTGACAAGCTACCTCAGAATCATGTCTGAAAGTAGAATATGAAATGTAAACACATTTGAGTAAACCATGAGTTTGTTATAGATTTTTAAGTAAAACATAAAATAAGCCGAAGAGGTTCATTTGCATATGGCGGCCATCTTGAATCGAAATTTCAACGTTTTTTTGATAATTATTAAACTACAGGCTCCTGCGAACATTTTGACACCAAGCTCAAGAAAATTGGACAAAAATCCACGGAGGAGTACACAAAAGTAGGTTTTGCAAATTATGCAAAATAGCAAAAAATCTAAGTAGGCGGAGCTTAGTGGTTGTATGTACCTTTTTGATTCGGCAGGACCCAAGGAATCAGGGAAAAAAAAGATTTCGTCTCTACGCCACACGGGGTGGAAAATCTTTTAATGAAAGCGTTTTCCTTCGCTGTAGCGCCCCCTTGAGGCCAATTGGGCTGATATTTTGCGCCTGAGTAGCGAGATCGACTACTACCTATTGACCAAGTCTCAAGTGTCTAGGCCTTACGGTTTGGGCTGTGCGATTCGTTTTATGGCAGAAAAAGAAAAAGAATAATAATAAATATAGCCGCAAGCGGCAATTAACGGGGTTCTCGCTTAACAGGCCTGTTTGGAAGCAATAGGCCTACATCGCTGCCATGCTACCTTTAAAAGCATTTCTATAAGTAGAATCTGAAATTTGAACCCATTTGAGCAAAGTATGGAGTTAGAGATGTTCAAGTAAAACCTGTGATAAGCTGAAGAGGTTCATTTGCCATCATGAATCAAAATGTCAATTAATTCTATAATTACCTAGGGTCAGACTCATGTGAACGTTTTGGCACCAAGCTCAAGGGACTTGGTGAAAAATTCATAGACTTATTGACAAAAGTATGTTTTGCAAATTATGCAAATTAGCTCAAAATCTAAGTGGGCTGAGCTTTATGATCCAACAGCAAATTAGTTTGTCTTAAGCCAAGGAATAAGGGACAAAAAGATTTAATCTCTAGGCCTTACGGTGTAGGAGATATAGACCTCAATGCTTTTCCCTTTGCTATAGCGCCACCATCTGGCCAAAGAATGTCATTTTCCTTGGCTGAGTCATTTTACACCTGCTGGACCTTGCTGCCAAGGGAGGTGTTTCTGGGCCTTATGGTCTTTGCTCCACATTGCATTTTGCATAATGTCTCAGAGCCACTGTAGTTCAACAGCACAATGTATAGTCTTAGACTGCCATCTGCTGGTGAGAAATGACTACTTTCCCATATTTTTAGATCAGCCATGAAAGCACATACAGAAAGATTTAAGCATGTACTCCTATGTGGATATTTACCTAACATGGGCATGTACGGTATCAGCTGAATCCTAAGGATCTGAACTTTAACAAAAAAATGTTGCACTTTTATTACTATGTAGCTTACAGGCCACTCCCAATAACACAGATCTAGCATGTATTCCTCAAGTCAAATATAAGCTATATGTGTACACTAATATACACCTATAACTCAAAAATGCTTTCCCCAAAAATTTTAAAACGTCACATACTTGATCAGACTGAGGACCAGATGTCATAATTAAGTTGGGGTGCCACTGCAATCCTAGATGGCGCTATAACATAAAAAAGCCCATTTAATCAGTTTTTGTCCAATTGTAGCGCCCCCTTTTGGTAAATTTTGATCATATTGTACATACGTCTTCAGGACAAGACCATACATACTTCTGTCACGTTTGGTCTTGATTGGACTTAATTTGTTTGAGTTATAGCTAAAAGAATGTTTAAAGCTCCCCACACTTCAATTAATTGTTTTATTACAACAAAAGTTTGTCCAAATGTTGAACTTTTTTTGATAGATATTTACCTACAGACTCTGCAGATTCCAACAAGGTCAACTGTTTGTGAATATCGCAAAATTCCACGGACTAGTTCGAAAAGCTTCAATTTTGAACATTTGGAAACTGAGAAAAAGCAAAGCATTTTTTGACAACACTTGCAATTACAAAGTTGTTAGGCCCTCTGCAGAGTATAAAAAGAAGCAAACTGCGTGTCAATATGCTTAATTTTCACATAGATATATAATATTTTCTTGATATAGCGCCCCCTAGTGGCTATCGTTATGACAATTTTTCTGCTCTTAGGGAGGCCTCCCAGGGACATACCAGTCAAATCCCATGATGATTGGACCTTGTTAAGGTTGTCAAACAGCTGATGACAGCTGATTGGTCGATGACAATCACAATTTTGCTCGAATCGAGTTGTCCTTAATTTTCCCTCTACAGCCTTGCCCATAGAAGCAGCATGCCAAGCGGCGGTCCGATCCGCCTTACGGATGCTGAGATATAAACTTGAAGCATTTACAGCGCCCCCTATATGAATATTGGCTTCTCCTTTGACAAGCTACCTCAGAATCATGTCTGAAAGTAGAATATGAAATGTAAACACATTTGAGTAAACCATGAGTTTGTTATAGATTTTTAAGTAAAACATAAAATAAGCCGAAGAGGTTCATTTGCATATGGCGGCCATCTTGAATCGAAATTTCAACGTCTTTTTGATAATTATTAAACTACAGGCTCCTGCGAACATTTTGACACCAAGCTCAAGAAAATTGGACAAAAATCCACGGAGGAGTACACAAAAGTAGGTTTTGCAAATTATGCAAAATAGCAAAAAATCTAAGTAGGCGGAGCTTAGTGGTTGTATGTACCTTTTTGATTCGGCAGGACCCAAGGAATCAGGGAAAAAAAAGATTTCGTCTCTACGCCACACGGGGTGGAAAATCTTTTAATGAAAGCGTTTTCCTTCGCTGTAGCGCCCCCTTGAGGCCAATTGGGCTGATATTTTGCGCCTGAGTAGCGAGACCGACTACTACCTATTGACCAAGTCTCAAGTGTCTAGGCCTTACGGTTTGGGCTGTGCGATTCGTTTTATGGCAGAAAAAGAAAAAGAATAATAATAATAACAAATTAAAATCAGAACAAACACAATAGGGTTTCAAGCACTTCGTGCTCGAACCCCTAATAATAACAAATTAAAATCAGAACAAACACAATAGGGTTTCAAGCACTTCGTGCTCGAACCCCTAATAATAAATATAGCCGCAAGCGGCAATTAACGGGGTTCTCGCTTAACAGGCCTGTTTGGAAGCAATAGGCCTACATCGCTGCCATGCTACCTTTAAAAGCATTTCTATAAGTAGAATCTTAAATTTGAACCCATTTGAGCAAAGTATGGAGTTAGAGATGTTCAAGTAAAACCTGTGATAAGCTGAAGAGGTTCATTTGCCATCATGAATCAAAATGTCAATTAATTCTATAATTACCTAGGGTCAGACTCATGTGAACGTTTTGGCACCAAGCTCAAGGGACTTGGTGAAAAATTCATAGACTTATTGACAAAAGTATGTTTTGCAAATTATGCAAATTAGCTCAAAATCTAAGTGGGCTGAGCTTTATGATCCAACAGCAAATTAGTTTGTCTTAAGCCAAGGAATAAGGGACAAAAAGATTTCATCTCTAGGCCTTACGGTGTAGGAGATATAGACCTCAATGCTTTTCCCTTTGCTATAGCGCCACCATCTGGCCAAAGAATGTCATTTTCCTTGGCTGAGTCATTTTACACCTGCTGGACCTTGCTGCCAAGGGAGGTGTTTCTGGGCCTTATGGTCTTTGCTCCACATTGCATTTTGCATAATGTCTCAGAGCCACTGTAGTTCAACAGCACAATGTATAGTCTTAGACTGCCATCTGCTGGTGAGAAATGACTACTTTCCCATATTTTTAGATCAGCCATGAAAGCACATACAGAAAGATTAAAGCATGTACTCCTATGTGGATATTTACCTAACATGGGCATGTACGGTATCAGCTGAATCCTAAGGATCTGAACTTTAACAAAAAATTGTTGCACTTTTATTACTATGTAGCTTACAGGCCATTCCCAATAACACAGATCTAGCATGTATTCCTCAAGTCAAATATAAGCTATATGTGTACACTAATATACACCTATAACTCAAAAATGCTTTCCCCAAAAATTTTAAAACGTCACATACTTGATCAGACTGAGGACCAGATGTCATAATTAAGTTGGGGTGCCACTGCGTTCCTAGATGGCGCTATAACATAAAAAAGCCCATTTAATCAGTTTTTGTCCAATTGTAGCGCCCCCTTTTGGTAAATTTTGATCATATTGTACATACGTCTTCAGGACAAGACAATACATACTTCTGTCACGTTTGGTCTTGATTGGACTTAATTTGTTTGAGTTATAGCTAAAAGAATGTTTAAAGCTCCCCACACTTCAATTAATTGTTTTATTACAACAAAAGTTTGTCCAAATGTTGAACTTTTCTTGATAATTATTTACCTACAGACTCTGCAGATTCCAACAAGGTCAACTGTTTGTGAATATCACAAAATTCCACGGACTAGTTTGAAAAGCTTCAATTTTGAACATTTGGAAACTGAGAAAAAGCAAAGCATTTTTTGACAACACTTGTAATTACAAAGTTGTTAGGCCCTCTGCAGAGTATAAAAAGAAGCAAACTGCGTGTCAATATGCTTAATTTTCACAGAGATATAGAATATTTTCTTGATATAGCGCCCCCTAGTGGCTATCGTTATGACAATTTTTCTGCTCTTAGGGAGGCCTCCCAGGGACATACCAATCAAATCCCATGATGATTGGACTGTGTTAAGGTTGTCAAACAGCTGATGACAGCTGATTGGTCGATGACAATCACAATTTTGCTCGAATCGAGTTGTCCTTAATTTTCCCTCTACAGCCTTGCCCATAGAAGCAGCATGCCAAGCGGCGGTCCGATCCGCCTTACGGATGCTGAGATATAAACTTGAAGCATTTACAGCGCCCCCTATATGAATATTGGCTTCTCCTTTGACAAGCTACCTCAGAATCATGTCTGAAAGTAGAATATGAAATGTAAACACATTTGAGTAAACCATGAGTTTGTTATAGATTTTTAAGTAAAACATAAAATAAGCCGAAGAGGTTCATTTGCATATGGCGGCCATCTTGAATCGAAATTTCAACGTTTTTTTGATAATTATTAAACTACAGGCTCCTGCGAACATTTTGACACCAAGCTCAAGAAAATTGGACAAAAATCCACGGAGGAGTGCACAAAAGTAGGTTTTGCAAATTATGCAAAATAGCAAAAAATCTAAGTAGGCGGAGCTTAGTGGTTGTATGTACCTTTTTGATTCGGCAGGACCCAAGGAATCAGGGAAAAAAAAGATTTCGTCTCTACGCCACACGGGGTGGAAAATCTTTTAATGAAAGCGTTTTCCTTCGCTGTAGCGCCCCCTTGAGGCCAATTGGGCTGATGTTTTGCGCCTGAGTAGCGAGACCGACTACTACCTATTGACCAAGTCTCAAGTGTCTAGGCCTTACGGTTTGGGCTGTGCGATTCGTTTTATGGCAGAAAAAGAAAAAGAATAATAATAATAAATATAGCCGCAAGCGGCAATTAACGGGGTTCTCGCTTAACAGGCCTGTTTGGAAGCAATAGGCCTACATCGCTGCCATGCTACCTTTAAAAGCATTTCTATAAGTGGAATCTTAAATTTGAACCCATTTGAGCAAAGTATGGAGTTAGAGATGTTCAAGTAAAACCTGTGATAAGCTGAAGAGGTTCATTTGCCATCATGAATCAAAATGTCAATTAATTCTATAATTACCTAGGGTCAGACTCATGTGAACGTTTTGGCACCAAGCTCAAGGGACTTGGTGAAAAATTCATAGACTTATTGACAAAAGTATGTTTTGCAAATTATGCAAATTAGCTCAAAATCTAAGTGGGCTGAGCTTTATGATCCAACAGCAAATTAGTTTGTCTTAAGCCAAGGAATAAGGGACAAAAAGATTTCATCTCTAGGCCTTACGGTGTAGGAGATATAGACCTCAATGCTTTTCCCTTTGCTATAGCGCCACCATCTGGCCAAAGAATGTCATTTTCCTTGGCTGAGTCATTTTACACCTGCTGGACCTTGCTGCCAAGGGAGGTGTTTCTGGGCCTTATGGTCTTTGCTCCACATTGCATTTTGCATAATGTCTCAGAGCCACTGTAGTTCAACAGCACAATGTATAGTCTTAGACTGCCATCTGCTGGTGAGAAATGACTACTTTCCCATATTTTTAGATCAGCCATGAAAGCACATACAGAAAGATTTAAGCATGTACTCCTATGTGGATATTTACCTAACATGGGCATGTACGGTATCAGCTGAATCCTAAGGATCTGAACTTTAACAAAAAATTGTTGCACTTTTATTACTATGTAGCTTACAGGCCACTCCCAATAACACAGATCTAGCATGTATTCCTCAAGTCAAATATAAGCTATATGTGTACACTAATATACACCTATAACTCAAAAATGCTTTCCCCCAAAATTTTAAAACGTCACATACTTGATCAGACTGAGGACCAGATGTCATAATTAAGTTGGGGTGCCACTGCGTTCCTAGATGGCGCTATAACATAAAAAAGCTCATTTAATCAGTTTTTGTCCAATTGTAGCGCCCCCTTTTGGTAAATTTTGATCATATTGTACATACGTCTTCAGGACAAGACCATACATACTTCTGTCACGTTTGGTCTTGATTGGACTTAATTTGTTTGAGTTATAGCTAAAAGAATGTTTAAAGCTCCCCACACTTCAATTAATTGTTTTATTACAGCAAAAGTTTGTCCAAATGTTGAACTTTTTTTGATAATTATTTACCTACAGACTCTGCAGATTCCAACAAGGTCAACTGTTTGTGAATATCGCAAAATTCCACGGACTAGTTCGAAAAGCTTCAATTTTGAACATTTGGAAACTGAGAAAAAGCAAAGCATTTTTTGACAACACTTGCAATTACAAAGTTGTTAGGCCCTCTGCAGAGTATAAAAAGAAGCAAACTGCGTGTCAATATGCTTAATTTTCACAGAGATATAGAATATTTTCTTGATATAGCGCCCCCTAGTGGCTATCGTTATGACAATTTTTCTGCTCTTAGGGAGGCCTCCCAGGGACATACCAGTCAAATCCCATGATGATTGGACCTTGTTAAGGTTGTCAAACAGCTGATGACAGCTGATTGGTCGATGACAATCACAATTTTGCTCGAATCGAGTTGTCCTTAATTTTCCCTCTACAGCCTTGCCCATAGAAGCAGCATGCCAAGCGGCGGTCCGATCCGCCTTACGGATGCTGAGATATAAACTTGAAGCATTTACAGCGCCCCCTATATGAATATTGGCTTCTCCTTTGACAAGCTACCTCAGAATCATGTCTGGAAGTAGAATATGAAATGTAAACACATTTGAGTAAACCATGAGTTTGTTATAGATTTTTAAGTAAAACATAAAATAAGCCGAAGAGGTTCATTTGCATATGGCGGCCATCTTGAATCGAAATTTCAACGTTTTTTTGATAATTATTAAACTACAGGCTCCTGCAAACATTTTGACACCAAGCTCAAGAAAATTGGACAAAAATCCACGGAGGAGTACACAAAAGTAGGTTTTGCAAATTATGCAAAATAGCAAAAAATCTAAGTAGGCGGAGCTTAGTAGTTGTATGTACCTTTTTGATTCGGCAGGACCCAAGGAATCAGGGAAAAAAAAGATTTCGTCTCTACGCCACACGGGGTGGAAAATCTTTTAATGAAAGCGTTTTCCTTCGCTGTAGCGCCCCCTTGAGGCCAATTGGGCTGATATTTTGCGCCTGAGTAGCGAGACCGACTACTACCTATTGACCAAGTCTCAAGTGTCTAGGCCTTACGGTTTGGGCTGTGCGATTCGTTTTATGGCAGAAAAAGAAAAAGAATAATAATAATAATAACAAATTAAAATCAGAACAAACACAATAGGGTTTCAAGCACTTCGTGCTCGAACCCCTAATAAATATAGCCGCAAGCGACAATTAACGGGGTTCTCGCAGAATAGGCCTGTTTGGAAACAATAGGCCTACATCGCTGATATGGTACCCTTAAAATCATGTCCTTAAGTAGAATCTGAAATTTGAACCCATTTGAATAAAGTATGGAGGAGTTACAGACGTTCAAGTAAAACTTGTGATAAGCCGAAGAGGTTCATCTGCATATGGAGGCCATCTTGAATCAAAATGTCAACATTGTTTCTATAATTACCTAATGTCAGACTCATGTGAATGTTTTGGCACCATGCTCAAGAGAATTGGACAAAAATGCACAGACTTATTGACAAAAGTATGCTTTGCATTTCGTGCTCGAACCCCTAAATATAGCTGCAAGCGGCAATGGCATGGTCCTAACACGAATGGGCCTAATTGGGAACTTTGGCCAGTCTGAGAGGTCAATGAGGCCTTAGGACACATGAACCATTTAGGCCAAACAAGGTAAAAATGAATCTATGATTTTGTTATATCTTCAACTAGCAGCTAACATTTGGAAATGTCTCATGTACTTACGAAGTGCCCCATAGACACCCTGTAAATATTTCTTTATGATTGGGCCTTGTTGGGCCTTTCAAAGAGCTGCTGAAACCTCAGTGGCCAATAGCAGCCATTGTGTATAGTAAATATCAACAACAACATGGAATCGGATTAAGTACATCACTCACTAACTGCATGTCACGTGTCCATGAGGTGTCCATTAAAGCAAGGATCTGCACAATGAGGCCTTAGTGTTGGTGTAAGGAGCATCAGTACAGAGAGACCCTAAGCAGTTTTGGACAGTGAGGTTTCACAAGTGCTAATGAACCATTTGTTTTAGTTTAGCAAAGGACATGATATGACTGGTGAGCACCGTTTTTAATTATGATAAATATTTTTGTTCATATGTTATGACTTTTGACCTGTACAGAGAAATAAGTTCTTGAATGTAGATGAACAAAGCAATATATGGTCTTAGAGTGCCACCTGCTGGTGAAACAATTTACTACTGTCCCATAGAGGAGCTGAGCTGTTACAAATGCACATAGAGATTTTTTAATCAGGTACTGCTCTTTGAATATTTCATTCACATGGACATATATGGTATCAGAGGAATCCTAAGGACCTGAACTTTAATTATTGATAATAAAATGTGGAACTTTCATCACTATGTGGCTTACAGGCCCCTCCCAATTACAGAAATCCAGCATGAACACAGAAACTGCACATAACATGTAATTGTGTAATTGTAGCTCTCCTTTTTGATGGATTTCTGTCATATTGTACAGGCTCCTTCAGGGTAAGACTCTACATATGTATGTAAATTGTGGTCTTAATTGGGCTTCATTTGTTTGAGATACAGCTGAAAGAATGTAAAAACTCAGCACACTTGGACTAATTGATTTATTGTTTCAACAGTGTGTCCAAATGTTGTACTTTTTTGGATAATTATTTACCTACAGACTCTGCAGATTCCAACAAAGTCAATTGTTTTGGAATAGAGCCAAATTCCACGGACTAGTTCGAAAAAGTTCAATTTTGAACAACTGGTTATTGAGAAAAAAGGATGCATTTTTTCACAACACTTGCAATTACAAAGTTGTTAGGCCATCTGCAGAGTATACAAAGCTGCAAACTGCGTGTCGATACACTTAATTTTTGCTTAGATATATCACATTTTCTTGATATAGCGCCACCTAGTGGCTATCGTTACGTAATTTTTTATGCACTTAGGAAGTGACCCCAGGAACATACCAGTCAAGTCTCATGATGATTGGACCTTGTTAAGGTAGTCAAACAGCTGCTGAAAACTAATTGGCCGATGACGATCACAATTTTGCCCGAATCGCGTTGTCCTTAATTTTCCACTTATAGCTTTGCCCATAGAAGCAGCATGCCAAAGGATGGTTCAAACTGCCTTGCGGATGCTGAGATATACACTTGTAGCATTTACAGCGCCCCCTATATGAATATTGGCTCCTCCTTTGACTTGGTACCTCAGAATCATGAGAGTAAGTTCAATATGCAAATTGAAGACATTTGAGTAAAGTATACAATTGTTATGAATTTTTAAGTAAAACAGACGAAGAGCCGAAGAGGTTCATTTGCATATGGCGGCCATCTTGAATCCGAATTCTAACATTTTTTGGATAATTATTAACCTCCAGACTCTTACAAACAATTTGGCACCATGCTCAACAGAATTGGACAAAAATCCACAGACTAGTTCGCAAAAGTAGGTTTTGCAAATTATGCAAAATAGCAAAAAATCTAAGTGGGCGGAGCTTAGTGGTTGTATTGACCTTTTTGATTCGGCAGAACTCAAGGAATCAGGGGGGAAAAAAAATTCGTCTCTACGCCTCACGTGGTAGGAGCCCCGTAAGAAAATGCGTTGTCCTTCGCTGTAGCGCCCCCATGAGGCCAATCAGTCTGATTTTTTGCGCCTGAGTAGCGGGAGGGTTTACTACCTACTGACCAAGCCTCAAGTCTGTAGGCCTTACGGTTTGGGCTGTGCGATCGTTTGTAGTGCAGAAAAAGAACCGGAAGAATAATAATAAAAATAAAAAATCCTAACAATTATAATAGGGTTTCAAGCACTTTGTGCTCGAACCCCTAATAATAACAAATTAAAATCAGAACAAACACAATAGGGTTTCAAGCACTTCGTGCTCGAACCCCTAATAAATATAGCCGCAAGCGGCAATTAACGGGGTTCTCGTTTAACAGGCCTGTTTGGAAGCAATAGGCCTACATCGCTGCCATGCTACCTTTAAAAGCATTTCTATAAGTAGAATCTTTAATTTGAACCCATTTGAGCAAAGTATGGAGTTAGAGATGTTCAAGTAAAACCTGTGATAAGCTGAAGAGGTTCATTTGCCATCATGAATCAAAATGTCAATTCATTCTATAATTACCTAGGGTCAGACTCATGTGAACGTTTTGGCACCAAGCTCAAGGGACTTGGTGAAAAATTCATAGACTTATTGACAAAAGTATGTTTTGCAAATTATGCAAATTAGCTCAAAATCTAAGTGGGCTGAGCTTTATGATCCAACAGCAAATTAGTTTGTCTTAAGCCAAGGAATAAGGGACAAAAAGATTTCATCTCTAGGCCTTACGGTGTAGGAGATATAGACCTCAATGCTTTTCCCTTTGCTATAGCGCCACCATCTGGCCAAAGAATGTCATTTTCCTTGGCTGAGTCATTTTACACCTGCTGGACCTTGCTGCCAAGGGAGGTGTTTCTGGGCCTTATGGTCTTTGCTCCACATTGCATTTTGCATAATGTCTCAGAGCCACTGTAGTTCAACAGCACAATGTATAGTCTTAGACTGCCATCTGCTGGTGAGAAATGACTACTTTCCCATATTTTTAGATCAGCCATGAAAGCACATACAGAAAGATTAAAGCATGTACTCCTATGTGGATATTTACCTAACATGGGCATGTACGGTATCAGCTGAATCCTAAGGATCTGAACTTTAACAAAAAATTGTTGCACTTTTATTACTATGTAGCTTACAGGCCACTCCCAATAACACAGATCTAGCATGTATTCCTCAAGTCAAATATAAGCTATATGTGTACACTAATATACACCTATAACTCAAAAATGCTTTCCCCAAAAATTTTAAAACGTCACATACTTGATCAGACTGAGGACCAGATGTCATAATTAAGTTGGGGTGCCACTGCGTTCCTAGATGGCGCTATAACATAAAAAAGCCCATTTAATCAGTTTTTGTCCAATTGTAGCGCCCCCTTTTGGTAAATTTTGATCATATTGTACATACGTCTTCAGGACAAGACCATACATACTTCTGTCACGTTTGGTCTTGATTGGACTTAATTTGTTTGAGTTATAGCTAAAAGAATGTTTAAAGCTCCCCACACTTCAATTAATTGTTTTATTACAACAAAAGTTTGTCCAAATGTTGAACTTTTTTTGATAATTATTTACCTACAGACTCTGCAGATTCCAACAAGGTCAACTGTTTGTGAATATCGCAAAATTCCACGGACTAGTTCGAAAAGCTTCAATTTTGAACATTTGGAAACTGAGAAAAAGCAAAGCATTTTTTGACAACACTTGCAATTACAAAGTTGTTAGGCCCTCTGCAGAGTATAAAAAGAAGCAAACTGCGTGTCAATATGCTTAATTTTCACAGAGATATATAATATTTTCTTGATATAGCGCCCCCTAGTGGCTATCGTTATGACAATTTTTCTGCTCTTAGGGAGGCCTCCCAGGGACATACCAGTCAAATCCCATGATGATTGGACCTTGTTAAGGTTGTCAAACAGCTGATGACAGCTGATTGGTCGATGACAATCACAATTTTGCTCGAATCGAGTTGTCCTTAATTTTCCCTCTACAGCCTTGCCCATAGAAGCAGCATGCCAAGCGGCGGTCCGATCCGCCTTACGGATGCTGAGATATAAACTTGAAGCATTTACAGCGCCCCCTATATGAATATTGGCTTCTCCTTTGACAAGCTACCTCAGAATCATGTCTGAAAGTAGAATATGAAATGTAAACACATTTGAGTAAACCATGAGTTTGTTATAGATTTTTAAGTAAAACATAAAATAAGCCGAAGAGGTTCATTTGCATATGGCGGCCATCTTGAATCGAACTTTCAACGTTTTTTTGATAATTATTAAACTACAGGCTCCTGCGAACATTTTGACACCAAGCTCAAGAAAATTGGACAAAAATCCACGGAGGAGTACACAAAAGTAGGTTTTGCAAATTATGCAAAATAGCAAAAAATCTAAGTAGGCGGAGCTTAGTGGTTGTGTGTACCTTTTTGATTCGTCAGGACCCAAGGAATCAGGGAAAAAAAAGATTTCGTCTCTACGCCACACGGGGTGGAAAATCTTTTAATGAAAGCGTTTTCCTTCGCTGTAGCGCCCCCTTGAGGCCAATTGGGCTGATATTTTGCGCCTGAGTAGCGAGACCGACTACTACCTATTGACCAAGTCTCAAGTGTCTAGGTCTTACGGTTTGGGCTGTGCGATTCGTTTTATGGCAGAAAAAGAAAAAGAATAATAATAATAATAATAAATATAGCCGCAAGCGACAATTAACGGGGTTCTCGCAAAATAGGCCTGTTTGGAAAAAATAGGCCTACATCGCTGATATGGTACCCTTAAAATCATGTCCTTAAGTAGAATCTGAAATTTGAACCCATTTGAATAAAATATGGAGGAGTTACAGACGTTCAAGTAAAACATACGATAAGCCGAAGAGGTTCATTTGCACATGGCAGCCTTCTTGAATCGAAATGTCAACATTCATTCTATAATTAGACATGGTCAGACTCTTGTGAACAAAGCTCAAGAGAATTGGACAAAAATTCACAGACTTGTGGAAAAAAGTAAGTTTAGCTAATTATGCATATTAGCTCAAAATCTAAGTGGGCGGAGGTAAATGGTCCAAATGGCAGATTAGTTTGAATTAAGCCAAGGAATCAGGGAAAAAAAAGATTTAGTCTCTAGGCCTTACGGTGTAGGAGATATAGACCTAAACGCGTATCCCTTTTCTATATCGCCACCATCTGGCCAAAGAGTGTCATTTTCCTTGGCTGAGTCATGTCATACCTGCTGTACCTTGCTGGCAAGTGAAGTGTTTCTGGACCTTATGGTCTTTGCTCAACATTGCATTTTGCCTCAGATCCACTGTAGTTCAACATCACAATGTATAGTCTTATATGAGAAAGCTGTTATTTCTCACCAGCAGATGGCAGTCTGTTTGGATCAGAAATATTTCACAAACAGAAATATTTGAGCGTGTACTCCTATGTGGATAATTACCTTACATGGACATATGTGGTATCAGCTGAATCCTAAGGATCTGAACTTTAATAATTATCAAAAAAAACTTGCACTTCTATTACTATGTAGCTTACAGGCCCCTCCCAAAAAGAGAGATCCAGCATGTATTCCACAAGTCAAATATATGCTATATATGTACACATATATACACCTATAACTCAAAAACGCTTTCACCAAAAATTTCAAAATTTCACAAGCTTGATAAGCCTGAGGAGCAGATGTCATAATTAAATTGTGGTGCCACTGCAATCCTAGATGGCGCTATAACACAAAAAATACTTTTTAATAAGTTATTGTCCAATTGTAGCGCCCCCTTTGGGTGGATTTAAGCCATAATAGACATGCTCCTTCAGGGTATGGTCTTACATAATCTTATAAAGTTTGGTCTGGATTGGGCTTCTTTTCTTGGAGTTATAGATGAAAGAACCTATAAAGCAGCTCACACTTCAGTTTGTTGACATGTTGTAACAACACAATGTTAAAAAGTCATACTTTTTTTAAAGATTATTTACCTACAGACTCTACAGATTCCAACAAGACCAAATGTTTGGGAATAGCATCAGATTCCACGGACTAGTTCGAAAACCTCAATTTTCAAACAACTGGCCATTGAGAGACATTAATACATTTCTTGACAATACTTGCTATTACAAAGTTGTTAGGCAATATAAAGAGTACAGAGTCCAGCAAACTGCATGTCAATATGCTTAATTTTTGCTGAGATATTACATATTTTCTTGTTATAGCGCCCCCTAGTGGCTATCGTTACGAAACGTCTTCTGCTCTTAGGAAGTGCGTCCATGGACATGCCAGTCAAGTATCATAATGATTGACCTTTGTCAAGCTTGTCAGGAAGCTGCTGAGTTCTGATTGGCCGATGATGTTACAATTTGGCGAGTATCAACTTGTCCTTTATTTTCCACTTAGAGCCTTGCCTAAAGCAGCTGTATTCCAAGCGGCGGACCGATCGGACTTGCGGATGTTGAGATATGAATTTCTAGTATTTAGAGCGCCCCCTATGTGAATTTTCGCACCACCGACGACATGCTACCTCAAAATCATGTCCCTAAGCAGAATCTGAAATTGCAACCCATTTGAGTAAAGTATGCAGAAGTAACAGCTGTTCATGTAAAAAGGGTGATAAGCCGATAAGGTTCATTTGCATATGGCAGCTACATTGAATTGAAATGTCAACGTTTTTTTGATGATTATTAAGCTTCAGACTCCTGCGAACGTTTTGACACCAAGCTCAAGAAAATTGGACAAAAATCCACAGACTAGTACGCAAAAGTAGGTTTTGCAAATTATGCAAAATAGCAAAAAATCTAAGTGGGCGGAGCTTAGTGGTTGTATCGACCTTTTTGATTCGGCAGGACTCAAGGAATCAGGGGGGAAAAAAATTTCGTCTCTACGCCTCACGTGGTAGAAGCCCCGTAAGAAAAGGTGTTGTCCTTCGCTGTAGCGCCCCCATGAGGCCAATCAGTCTGATTTTTTGCGCCTGAGTAGCGGGAGGGTTTACTACCTACTGGCCAAGCCTCAAGTCTGTAGGCCTTACGGTTTGGGCTGTGCGATCACATTTAGTGCAGAAAAAGAACCGGAAGAATAATAATAATAAATATAGCCGCAAGCGACAATTAACGGGGTTCTCGCAGAATAGGCCTGTTTGGAAAAAATAGGCCTACATCGCTGATATGGTATCCTTAAAATCATGTCCTTAAGTAGAATCTGAAATTTGAACCCATTTGAATAAAATATGGAGGAGTTACAGACGTTCAAGTAAAACATACGATAAGCCGAAGAGGTTCATTTGCACATGGCAGCCTTCTTGAATCGAAATGTCAACATTCATTCTATAATTATACATAGTCAGACTCTTGTGAACGTTTTGGCACAAAGCTCAAGAGAATTGGACAAAAATTCACAGACTTGTGGAAAAAAGTAAGTTTAGCTAATTATGCATATTTGCTCAAAATCTAAGTGGGCGGAGGTAAATGGTCCAAATGGCAGATTAGTTTGAATTAAGCCAAGGAATCAGGGAAAAAAAAGATTTCGTCTCTAGGCCTTACGGTGTAGGAGATATAGACCTAAACGCGTATCCCTTTTCTATATCGCCACCATCTGGCCAAAGAGTGTCATTTTCCTTGGCTGAGTCATGTCATACCTGCTGTACCTTGCTGGCAAGTGAAGTGTTTCTGGACCTTATGGTCTTTGCTCAACATTGCATTTTGCCTCAGATCCACTGTAGTTCAACATCACAATGTATAGTCTTATATGAGAAAGCTGTTATTTCTCACCAGCAGATGGCAGTCTGTTTGGATCAGAAATATTTCACAAACAGAAATATTTGAGCGTGTACTCCTATGTGGATAATTACCTTACATGGGCATATGTGGTATCAGCTGAATCCTAAGGATCTGAACTTTAATAATTATCAAGAAAAACTTGCACTTCTATTACTATGTAGCTTACAGGCCCCTCCCAAAAAGAGAGATCCAGCATGTATTCCACAAGTCAAATGTATGCTATATATGTACACATATATACACCTATAACTCAAAAACGCTTTCACCAAAAATTTCAAAATTTCACAAGCTTGATAAGCCTGAGGAGCAGATGTCATAATTAAATTGTGGTGCCACTGCAATCCTAGATGGCGCTATAACACAAAAAATACTTTTTAATAAGTTATTGTCCAATTGTAGCGCCCCCTTTGGGTGGATTTAGGCCATAATAGACATGCTCCTTCAAGGTATGGTCTTACATAATCCTATAAAGTTTGGTCTGGATTGGGCTTCTTTTCTTGGAGTTATAGATGAAAGAACCTATAAAGCAGCTCACACTTCAGTTTATTGACATGTTGTAACAACACAATGTTAAAAAGTCATACTTTTTTTTAAAGATTATTTACCTACAGACTCTACAGATTCCAACAAGACCAAATGTTTGGGAATAGCATCAGATTCCACGGACTAGTTCGAAAACCTCAATTTTCAAACAACTGGCCATTGAGAAAAATTAATACATTTCTTGACAATACTTGCTATTACAAAGTTGTTAGGCAATATACAGAGTACAGAGTCCAGCAAACTGCATGTCAATATGCTTAATTTTCGCTGAGATATTACATATTTTCTTGTTATAGCGCCCCCTAGTGGCTATCGTTACGAAACGTCTTCTGCTCTTAGGAAGTGCCTCCATGGACATGCCAGTCAAGTATCATAATGATTGACCTTTGTCAAGCTTGTCAGGAAGCTGCTGAGTTCTGATTGGCCGATGACGTTACAATTTGGTGAGTATCGACTTGTCCTTTATTTTCCACTTAGAGCCTTGCCTAAAGCAGCTGTATGCCAAGCGGCGGACCGATGGGACTTGCGGATTCTGAGATATGAATTTCTAGTATTTAGAGCGCCCCCTATGTGAATTTTGGCACCACCGACGACATGCTACCTCAAAATCATGTCCCTAAGCAGAGTCTGAAATTGCAACCCATTTGAGTAAAGTATGCAGGAGTAACAGCTGTTCATGTAAAACGGGCGATAAGCCGATAAGGTTCATTTGCATATGGCAGCTACATTGAATCGAAATGTCAACGTTTTTTTGATAATTATTAAGCTTCAGACTCTTACGAACGTTTTGACACCAAGCTCAAGAAAATTGGACAAAAATCCACGGACTAGTACGCAAAAGTAGGTTTTGCAAATTATGCAAAATAGCAAAAAATCTAAGTGGGCGGAGCTTAGTGGTTGTATTGACCTTTTTGATTCGGAAGGACCCAAGGAATCAGGGGGAAAAAAGATTTCGTCTCTACGCCACACGTGGTAGGAGCCCCGTAAGAAAAGGCGTTGTCCTTCGCTGTAGCGCCCCCATGAGGCCAATCATTCTGATTTTTTGCGCCTGAGTAGCGGGAGGGTTTACTACCTACTGACCAAGCCTCAAGTCTGTAGGCCTTACGGTTTGGGCTGTGCGATCATTTGTAGGGCAGAAAAAGAACCGGAAGAATAATAATAATAATAATAAAAATAAAAATCCTAACAATTATAATAGGGTTTCAAGCACTTCGTGCTCGAACCCCTAAAAATCCTAACAATTATAATAGGGTTTCAAGCACTTCGTGCTCGAACCCCTAATAAATATAGCCGCAAGCGACAATTAACGGGGTTCTCGCAAAATAGGCCTGTTTGGAAAAAATAGGCCTACATCGCTGATATGGTACCCTTAAAATCATGTCCTTAAGTAGAATCTGAAATTTGAACCCATTTGAATAAAATATGGAGGAGTTACAGACGTTCAAATAAAACATACGATAAGCCGAAGAGGTTCATTTGCACATGGCAGCCTTCTTGAATCGAAATGTCAACATTCATTCTATAATTAGACATGGTCAGACTCTTGTGAACAAAGCTCAAGAGAATTGAACAAAAATTCACAGACTTGTGGAAAAAAGTAAGTTTAGCTAATTATGCATATTAGCTCAAAATCTAAGATATAACAAAATCATAGATTCATTTTTACCTTGTTTGGCCTAAATGGTTCATGTGTCCTAAGGCCTCATTGACCTCTCAGACTGGCCAAAGGTCCCAATTAGGCCCATTCGTGTTAGGACCATGCCATTGCCGCTTGCAGCTATAATTAGGGGTTCGAGCACGAAATGCAAAGCATACTTTTGTCAATAAGTCTGTGCATTTTTGTCCAATTCTCTTGAGCATGGTGCCAAAACATTCACATGAGTCTGACATTAGGTAATTATAGAAACAATGTTGACACTTTGATTCAAGATGGCCTCCATATGCAGATGAACCTCTTCGGCTTATCACAAGTTTTACTTGAACGTCTGTAACTCCTCCATACTTTATTCAAATGGGTTCAAATTTCAGATTCTACTTAAGGACATGATTTTAAGGGTACCATATCAGCGATGTAGGCCTATTGTTTCCAAACAGGCCTATTCTGCGAGAACCCCGTTAATTGTCGCTTGCGGCTATATTTATTAGGGGTTCGAGCACGAAGTGCTTGAAACCCTATTGTGTTTGTTCTGATTTTAATTTGTTATTATTATTATTATTCTTTTTCTTTTTCTGCCATAAAACGAATCGCACAGCCCAAACCGTAAGGCCTAGACACTTGAGACTTGGTCAATAGGTAGTAGTCGGTCTCGCTACTCAGGCGCAAAATATCAGCCCAATTGGCCTCAAGGGGGCGCTACAGCGAAGGAAAACGCTTTCATTAAAAGATTTTCCACCCCGTGTGGCGTAGAGACGAAATCTTTTTTTTCCCTGATTCCTTGGGTCCTGCCGAATCAAAAAGGTACATACAACCACTAAGCTCCGCCTACTTAGATTTTTTGCTATTTTGCATAATTTGCAAAACCTACTTTTGTGTACTCCTCCGTGGATTTTTGTCCAATTTTCTTGAGCTTGGTGTCAAAATGTTCGCAGGAGCCTGTAGTTTAATAATTATCAAAAAAACGTTGAAATTTCGATTCAAGATGGCCGCCATATGCAAATGAACCTCTTCGGCTTATTTTATGTTTTACTTAAAAATCTATAACAAACTCATGGTTTACTCAAATGTGTTTACATTTCATATTCTACTTTCAGACATGATTCTGAGGTAGCTTGTCAAAGGAGAAGCCAATATTCATATAGGGGGCGCTGTAAATGCTTCAAGTTTATATCTCAGCATCCGTAAGGCGGATCGGACCGCCGCTTGGCATGCTGCTTCTATGGGCAAGGCTGTAGAGGGAAAATTAAGGACAACTCGATTCGAGCAAAATTGTGATTGTCATCGACCAATCAGCTGTCATCAGCTGTTTGACAACCTTAACAAGGTCCAATCATCATGGGATTTGACTGGTATGTTCCTGGGAGGCCTCCCTAAGAGCAGAAAAATTGTCATAACGATAGCCACTAGGGGGCGCTATATCAAGAAAATATTATATATCTCTGTGAAAATTAAGCATATTAACACGCAGTTTGCTTCTTTTTATACTCTGCAGAGGGCCTAACAACTTTGTAATTGCAAGTGTTGTCAAAAAATGCTTTGCTTTTTCTCTGTTTCCAAATGTTCAAAATTGAACCTTTTCGAACTAGTCTGTGGAATTTTGCGATATTCCCAAACAGTTGACCTTGTTGGAATCTGCAGAGTCTGTAGGTAAATAATTATCAAAAAAAGTTCAACATTTGGACAAACTTTTGTTGTAATAAAACAATTAATTGAAGTGTGGGGAGCTTTAAACATTCTTTTAGCTATAACTCAAACAAATTAAGTCCAATCAAGACCAAATGTGACAGAAGTATGGATGGTCTTGTCCTGAAGACGTATGTACAATATGATCAAAATTTACCAAAAGGGGGCGCTACAATTGGACAAAAACTGATTAAATGGGCTTTTTTATGTTATAGCGCCATCTAGGAACGCAGTGGCACCCCAACTTAATTATGACATCTGGTCCTCAGTCTGATCAAGTATGTGACGTTTTAAAATTTTTGGGGAAAGCATTTTTGAGTTATAGGTGTATATTAGTGTACACATATAGCTTATATTTGACTTGAGGAATACATGCTAGATCTGTGTTATTGGGAGTGGCCTGTAAGCTACATAGTAATAAAAGTGCAACAATTTTTTGTTAAAGTTCAGATCCTTAGGATTCAGCTGATACCGTACATGCCCATGTTAGGTAAATATCCACATAGGAGTACATGCTTAAATCTTTCTGTATGTGCTTTCATGGCTGATATAAAAATATGGGAAAGTAGTCATTTCTCACCAGCAGATGGCAGTCTAAGACTATACATTGTGCTGTTGAACTACAGTGGCTCTGAGACATTATGCAAAATGCAATGTGGAGCAAAGACCATAAGGCCCAGAAACACCTCCCTTGGCAGCAAGGTCCAGCAGGTGTAAAATGACTCAGCCAAGGAAAATGACATTCTTTGGCCAGATGGTGGCGCTATAGCAAAGGGAAAAGCATTGAGGTCTATATCTCCTACACCGTAAGGCCTAGAGATGAAATCTTTTTGTCCCTTATTCCTTGGCTTAAGACAAACTAATTTGCTGTTGGATCATAAAGCTCAGCCCACTTAGATTTTGAGCTAATTTGCATAATTTGCAAAACATACTTTTGTCAATAAGTCTATGAATTTTTCACCAAGTCCCTTAAGCTTGGTGCCAAAACGTTCACATGAGTCTGACCCTAGGTAATTATAGAATTAATTGACATTTTGATTCATGATGGCAAATGAACCTCTTCAGCTTATCACAGGTTTTACTTGAACATCTCTAACTCCATACTTTGCTCAAATGGGTTCAAATTTAAGATTCCACTTATAGAAATGCTTTTAAAGGTAGCATGGCAGCGATGTAGGCCTATTGCTTCCAAACAGGCCTGTTAAGCGAGAACCCCGTTAATTGCCGCTTGCGGCTATATTTATTATTCTTTTTCTTTTTCTGCCATAAAACGAATCGCACAGCCCAAACCGTAAGGCCTAGACACTTGAGACTTGGTCAATAGGTAGTAGTCGGTCTCGCTACTCAGGCGCAAAATATCAGCCCAATTGGCCTCAAGGGGGCGCTACAGCGAAGGAAAACGCTTTCATTAAAAGATTTTCCACCCCGTGTGGCGTAGAGACGAAATCTTTTTTTTCCCTGATTCCTTGGGTCCTGCCGAATCAAAAAGTTACATACAACCACTAAGCTCCGCCTACTTAGATTTTTTGCTATTTTGCATAATTTGCAAAACCTACTTTTGTGTACTCCTCCGTGGATTTTTGTCCAATTTTCTTGAGCTTGGTGTCAAAATGTTCGCAGGAGCCTGTAGTTTAATAATTATCAAAAAAACGTTGAAAGTTCGATTCAAGATGGCCGCCATATGCAAATGAACCTCTTCGGCTTATTTTATGTTTTACTTAAAAATCTATAACAAACTAATGGTTTACTCAAATGTGTTTACATTTCATATTCTACTTTCAGACATGATTCTGAGGTAGCTTGTCAAAGGAGAAGCCAATATTCATATAGGGGGCGCTGTAAATGCTTCAAGTTTATATCTCAGCATCCGTAAGGCGGATCGGACCGCCGCTTGGCATGCTGCTTCTATGGGCAAGGCTGTAGAGGGAAAATTAAGGACAACTCGATTCGAGCAAAATTGTGATTGTCATCGACCAATCAGCTGTCATCAGCTGTTTGACAACCTTAACAAGGTCCAATCATCATGGGATTTGACTGGTATGTCCCTGGGAGGCCTCCCTAAGAGCAGAAAAATGGTCATAACGATAGCCACTAGGGGGCGCTATATCAAGAAAATATTATATATCTCTGTGAAAATTAAGCATATTGACACGCAGATTGCTTCTTTTTATACTCTGCAGAGGGCCTAACAACTTTGTAATTGCAAGTGTTGTCAAAAAATGCTTTGCTTTTTCTCAGTTTCCAAATGTTCAAAATTAAAGCTTTTCGAACTAGTCCGTGGAATTTTGCGATATTCACAAACAGTTGACCTTGTTGGAATCTGCAGAGTCTGTAGGTAAATAATTATCAAAAAAAGTTCAACATTTGGACAAACTTTTGTTGTAATAAAACAATTAATTGAAGTGTGGGGAGCTTTAAACATTCTTTTAGCTATAACTCAAACAAATTAAGTCCAATCAAGACCAAACGTGACAGAAGTATGTATGGTCTTGTCCTGAAGACGTATGTACAATATGATCAAAATTTACCAAAAGGGGGCGCTACAATTGGACAAAAACTGATTAAATGGGCTTTTTTATGTTATAGCGCCATCTAGGAACGCAGTGGCACCCCAACTTAATTATGACATCTGGTCCTCAGTCTGATCAAGTATGTGACGTTTTAAAATTTTTGGGGAAAGCATTTTTGAGTTATAGGTGTATATTAGTGTACACATATAGCTTATATTTGACTTGAGGAATACATGCTAGATCTGTGTTATTGGGAGTGGCCTGTAAGCTACATAGTAATAAAAGTGCAACAATTTTTTGTTAAAGTTCAGATCCTTAGGATTCAGCTGATACCGTACATGCCCATGTTAGGTAAATATCCACATAGGAGTACATGCTTAAATCTTTCTGTATGTGCTTTCATGGCTGATCTAAAAATAAGGGAAAGTAGTCATTTCTCACCAGCAGATGGCAGTCTAAGACTATACATTGTGCTGTTGAACTACAGTGGCTCTGAGACATTATGCAAAATGCAATGTGGAGCAAAGACCATAAGGCCCAGAAACACCTCCCTTGGCAGCAAGGTCCAGCAGGTGTAAAATGACTCAGCCAAGGAAAATGACATTCTTTGGCCAGATGGTGGCGCTATAGCAAAGGGAAAAGCATTGAGGTCTATATCTCCTACACCGTAAGGCCTAGAGATGAAATCTTTTTGTCCCTTTTTCCTTGGCTTAAGACAAACTAATTTGCTGTTGGATCATAAAGCTCAGCCCACTTAGATTTTGAGCTAATTTGCATAATTTGCAAAACATACTTTTGTCAATAAGTCTATGAATTTTTCACCAAGTCCCTTGAGCTTGGTGCCAAAACGTTCACATGAGTCTGACCCTAGGTAATTATAGAATTAATTGACATTTTGATTCATGATGGCAAATGAACCTCTTCAGCTTATCACAGGTTTTACTTGAACATCTCTAACTCCATACTTTGCTCAAATGGGTTCAAATTTAAGATTCTACTTATAGAAATGCTTTTAAAGGTAGCATGGCAGCGATGTAGGCCTATTGCTTCCAAACAGGCCTGTTAAGCGAGAACCCCGTTAATTGCCGCTTGCGGCTATATTTATTAGGCTTCCGAGCACAAAGTGCAAAGGAAGCCTATTGTTTTTGTTCTGATTTTTATTATTAGGGGTTCGAGCACGAAGTGCTTGAAACTCTATTATAATTGTTAGGATTTTTATTAGGCTTCCGAGCACGACGTGCAAAGGAAGCCTATTGTTTTTATTCTGATTTTTATTATTATTATTATTATTATTATTATTCCGAACAAAAATTCTGCCTTAAAATGGATCGCACAGCCCAAACCGTAAGGCCTACAGACTTGGTACTTGGTCAAAAGATAGTAAACCCTCCCGCTACTCAGGCGCAAAATATCAGCCTGATTGGCCTCAAGGGGGCGCTACAGCGACAGAAAACGCTTTCATTAAAGGATTTTCCACGCCGTGTGGAGTAGAGACGAAATTTTTTTTTCTTCATGATCCTTGGGTCCCGATGAATCAAAAAGGTACATAGAACCACTAAGCTCCGCCCACTTAGATTTTTTGCTAATTAGCATAATTTGCAAAATCTATTTTCGCGAACTAGTCCCTGGATTTTTGTCTGATCCCCATGACCTTGGTGTCAAAACGTTCACAGGAGTGAGCTGGTCAATAATTATTACAAACATCCTGACATTTCGAAACAAGATGGCCGACATATGCAAATGAATGTGTACCGTGAATTGCAAATTTTACTCAAACATCTGTAACTCCTTCATGCTTAACTCAAATCTGATGATCTTTCACACGTTGCTTCTAGACATGATTCTGAGGTAGCATGCATTTGCTGTTGCATGAAATATTATAGGGTGCGCTGTTATAGCTAACAATGTCTTTTGGCTAATATCTCAGGATCTACAAGGCCAATTAAGTTGACATTTGGCATGCTGGTTCTGTCAGCAAGCCTACATATGGGAAATTGAGGACGACTCAATATGGGCACGTTTAACGATGTCAACAGCCAATCAAAGTTCAGTTTTTTTTCATAATTTTTTTGACAGGCTTAACAATGCCCAATCATCATGGCATTTGCATGGTATGTTCATGGACACACTTTGTATTTGCAGAAAAATTTTCGTGTTGATAGCCACAAGGGGGCGCAATTTATTTTTTAAACATGAAATATGAAATATCTCAGTAAAAATTTAATCTATCGACATGTTAATAGTTTCATAAGACACCCTACCTAGTGTCTAACAATATTGCAATTGCAACTATTTAGAAAAAAATTATAGATTTTCTTCAATTGTCAGGTATGTGATTATGGAATTTATCGTACTAGTCCGTGAGTTTTGGTCCTATCAACACACAATTGGTCTCATTGCAAAGTGTATTGCCTGTAGGTATACAATTATTAAAAAAATGTTTAGATTTGGACACGCTGTTGCTGCAGTACGTCAACAAACATGAGTGGGCGGAGCTCGATGCACTCTTTTAGCTATAACTCATTCAAACTTTACCCAAATCAAACCAAAATGGGTACACATGTGCAAGGTATTACTCTGAAGAAGTGTATCAATTATGATCAAAATGCACGTACAGGGGGCGCTACAATTGGAAAAAATGCTTAAAAATATGTTTTTAATTTGTTATAGCGCCACCTAAGGATGCAGTACCAACAAAACGTATTGATCTGTTCTGAAGCACATATGAAAGAAGCTTGTGTTTTTTCATAACATTTGGCAAAAGCATTTTTGACTTACAGCTGTTTATGTGTCATGTTTAGAATGCAAGTTACACACCAGTGCTAAGCAGAGCCTGGATGCCACGCAGTAAAGAAATTTCAACTTTTTTTTGATAATTATTAAACTTCAGGTTCTTGTGATTCTGCTGATACCACATATGTCCATATTAAGTCATTAAGCACAGACTAGTTCGCAGTCAAACATATGTGAGTTATTCTCAGCAATGTATTCAAAGGCATTATTGAAGAGTCACCCTTCCCCCTTCCATCCTATTCCTTCTGACATGCTCTCTGCCTCTTATCTCTCTCTCTCTTTCTCTCTCTCTCTCTCTCTCTCTCTCTCTCTCTCTCTCTCTCAGATTCAAATAGCTTTACTAAGAGACAACAGTAGTAAATAATGAAAATAATAATTAAAATAAATATTTTTCCAACATTTCCAAATTGATATAACATATGAATATATATATATATATATATATATACACATACACACAAGCTGTGTATGTGTACCTGTATAGCATATACATACATACTTATTGGGCATATGTTGTAAGTAGTGATGCATGGTGTATACTGAAGTCGGTGCTACCAACTGTCTCTCAGGCAGTGACAGACTGATACACACTGTGCAGTGAAGAGGGCTGAGAGCCCATCATCCAGGGATTATCTTGTCTTATCTTATTATTAACAAAATGTAATGATTTGTTTTGGAGCACCTATGAAAGAAGCTTGTGACGTTTCATAACATTTGACAAAAGCATTTTTGAGTTACAGCTGTTCATGTATGATATTTTTAAGGCAAGTCACAGAACTCTTTTAGTAGCATCTGGATGCCATGCAGTAATGGAATTCCACATTTTTGTTAATAATCCTTAAGGTTCAGGTTCTTGTGATTCTGCTGATACCAAATATGTGCATATCAGGTCATAATTCAGATTGTAGTTCATGTTCAAATGTATGTGGGTAAAGCTCCAACAGCACTGCTTGGTTTGATCCACAAGGTCCAGTACAACACACCACCACCAGATGGCAGTGTTGCACTGTGAATAATCTACCACCCATCTCATAATGCTTAGCAATGGTGCTTGAGCCTCACAGACAGATCAAAATCAGAAATTTTGGATGTCTTAAGTCAGCAGAGAGTATGCAATGTTGTGTATGATCTCAAAGTGGCAAACGTAAGCAAATGTATTGCCTACAAAGCGAGGAAGCCGTAAATCGCCGCTTGCGGCTATATTTATTATTATTATTATTCTTCCGGTTCTTTTTCTGCACTAAAAGTGATCGCACAGCCCAAACCGTAAGGCGTACAGACTTGAGGCTTGGCCAGTAGGTAGTAAACCCTCCCGCTACTCAGGCGCAAAAAATCAGACTGATTGGCCTCATGGGGGCGCTACAGCGAAGGACAACACCTTTTCTTACGGGGCTTCTACCACGTGAGGCGTAGAGACGAAATTTTTTTTTCCCCTGATTCCTTGAGTCCTGCCGAATCAAAAAGGTACATAGAACCACTAAGCTCCGCCCACTTAGATTTTTTGCTATTTTGCATAATTTGCAAAACCTACTTTTGCGTACTAGTCCATGGATTTTTGTCCAATTTTCTTGAGCTTGGTGTCAAAACGTTCGCAGGAGTCTGAAACTTAATAATCATCAAAAAAACGTTGACATTTCATTTCAATGTAGCTGGCATATGCAAATGAACCTTATCGGCTTATCGCCCTTTTTACATGAACAGCTGTTACTCCTGCATACTTTACTCAAATAGGTTGCAATTTCAGATTCTGCTTAGGGACATGATTTTGAGGTAGCATGTCGTCGGTGGTGCGAAAATTCACATAGGGGGCGCTCTAAATACTAGAAATTCATATCTCAGCATCCGCAAGTCCGATCGGTCCGCCGCTTGGCATACAGCTGCATTAGGCAAGGCTCTAAGTGGAAAATAAAGGACAAGTCGATACTCACCAAATTGTAACATCATCGGCCAATCAGAACTCAGCAGCTCCCTGACAAGCTTGACAAAGGTCAATCATTATGATATTTGACTGGCATGTCCATGGTGGCACTTCCTAAGAGCAGAAGACGTTTCGTAACGATAGCCACTAGGGGGCGCTATAACAAGAAAATATGTAATATCTCAGCGAAAATTAAGCATATTGACATGCAGTTTGCTGGACTCTGTACTCTGTATATTGCCTTACAACTTTGTAATAGCAAGTATTGTCGAGAAATGTATTGTTTTTTCTCAATGGCCAGTTGTTTGAAAATTGAGGTTTTCGAACTAGTCCATGGAATCTGAAGCTATTCCCAAACAATTGGTTTTGTTGCAATCTGTAGAGTCTGTAGGTAAACAATCTTTAAAAAAAAGTATGACTTTTTAAAATTGTGTTGTTACAACATGTCAATAAACTGAAGTGTGAGCTGCTTTATAGTTTCTTTCATCTATAACTCCAAGAAAAGAAGCCCAATCCAGACCAAACTTTATAGGATTATGTAAGACCATACCCTGAAGGAGCATTTCTATTATGGCCTAAATCCACCCAAAGGGGGCGCTACAATTGGACAATAACTTATTAAAAAGTATTTTTTGTGTTATAGCGCCATCTAGGATTGCGGTGGCACCACAATTTAATTATGACATCTGCTCCTCAGGCTTATCAAGCTTGTGAAATTTTGAAATTTTTGGTGAAAGCGTTTTTGAGTTATAGGTGTATATATGTGTACATATATAGCATACATTTGACTTGTGGAATACATGCTGGATCTCTCTTTTTGGGAGGGGCCTGTAAGCTACATAGTAATAGAAGTGCAAGTTTTTCTTGATAATTATTAAAGTTCAGATCCTTAGGATTCAGCTGATACCATGTATGTCCATGTAAGGTAATTATCCACATAGGAGTACACGCACAAATATTTCTGTTTGTGAAATATTTCTGATCCAAACAGACTGCCATCTGCTGGTGAGAAATAACAGCTTTCTCATATAAGACTATACATTGTGATGTTGAACTACAGTGGATCTGAGGCAAAATGCAATGTTGAGCAAAGACCATAAGGTCCAGAAACACTTCACTTGCCAGCAAGATACAGCAGGTATGACATGACTCAGCCAAGGAAAATGACACTCTTTGGCCAGATGGTGGCGATATAGAAAAGGGATACGCGTTTAGGTCTATATCTCCTACACCGCAAGGCCTAGAGACGAAATCTTTTTTTTCCCTGATTCCTTGGCTTAATTCAAACTAATCTGCCATTTGGACCATTTACCTCCGCCCACTTAGATTTTGAGCTAATATGCATAATTAGCTAAACTTACTTTTTTCCACAAGTCTGTGAATTTTTGTCCAATTCTTTTGAGCTTTGTGCCAAAACGTTCACAAGAGTCTGACCATGTCTAATTATAGAATGAATGTTGACATTTCGATTCAAGATGGCTGCCATGTGCAAATGAACCTCTTCGGCTTATCGTATGTTTTACTTGAACGTCTGTAACTCCTCCATACTATATTCAAATGGGTTCAAATTTCAGATTCTACTTAAGGACATGATTTTAAGGGTACCATATCAGCGATGTAGACCTATTTTTTCCAAACAGGCCTATTTTGCGAGAACCCCGTTAATTGTCGCTTGCGGCTATATTTAGGGGTTCGAGCACAAAGTGCTTGAAACCCTATTATAATTGTTAGGATTTTTATTTTTATTATTATTCTTCCGGTTCTTTTTCTGCACTACAAACGATCGCACAGCCCAAACCGTAAGGCCTACAGACTTGAGGCTTGGTCAGTAGGTAGTAAACCCTCCCGCTACTCAGGCGCAAAAAATCAGACTGATTGGCCTCATGGGGGCGCTACAGCGAAGGACAACGCATTTTCTTACGGGGCTCCTACCACGTGAGGCGTAGAGATGAAATTTTTTTTCCCCCTGATTCCTTGAGTCCTGCCGAATCAAAAAGGTCAATACAACCACTAAGCTCCGCCCACTTAGATTTTTTGCTATTTTGCATAATTTGCAAAACCTACTTTTGCAAACTAGTCTGTGGATTTTTGTCCAATTCTGTTGAGCATGGTGCCAAATTGTTTGTAAGAGTCTGTAGGTTAATAATTATCCAAAAAATGTTAGAATTCGGATTCAAGATGGCCGCCATATGCAAATGAACCTCTTCGGCTCTTCGTCTGTTTTACTTAAAAATTCATAACAATTGTATACTTTACTCAAATGTGTTCAATTTGCATATTGAACTTACTCTCATGATTCTGAGGTACCAAGTCAAAGGAGGAGCCAATATTCATATAGGGGGCGCTGTAAATGCTACAAGTGTATATCTCAGCATCCGCAAGGCAGTTTGAACCATCCTTTGGCATGCTGCTTCTATGGGCAAAGCTATAAGTGGAAAATTAAGGACAACGCGATTCGGGCAAAATTGTGATCGTCATCGGCCAATTAGTTTTCAGCAGCTGTTTGACTACCTTAACAAGGTCCAATCATCATGAGACTTGACTGGTATGTTCCTGGGGTCACTTCCTAAGTGCATAAAAAATTACGTAACGATAGCCACTAGGTGGCGCTATATCAAGAAAATGTGATATATCTAAGCAAAAATTAAGTGTATCGACACGCAGTTTGCAGCTTTGTATACTCTGCAGATGGCCTAACAACTTTGTAATTGCAAGTGTTGTGAAAAAATGCATCGTTTTTTCTCAATAACCAGTTGTTCAAAATTGAACTTTTTCGAACTAGTCCGTGGAATTTGGCTCTATTCCAAAACAATTGACTTTGTTGGAATCTGCAGAGTCTGTAGGTAAATAATTATCCAAAAAAGTACAACATTTGGACACACTGTTGAAACAATAAATCAATTAGTCGAAGTGTGCTGAGTTTTTACATTCTTTCAGCTGTATCTCAAACAAATGAAGCCCAATTAAGACCACAATTTACATACATATGTAGAGTCTTACCCTGAAGGAGCCTGTACAATATGACAGAAATCCATCAAAAGGGAGAGCTACAATTACACAATTACATGTTATGTGCAGTTTCTGTGTTCATGCTGGATTTCTGTAATTGGGAGGGGCCTGTAAGCCACATAGTGATGAAAGTTCCACATTTTATTATCAATAATTAAAGTTCAGGTCCTTAGGATTCCTCTGATACCATATATGTCCATGTGAATGAAATATTCAAAGAGCAGTACCTGATTAAAAAATCTCTATGTGCATTTGTAACAGCTCAGCTCCTCTATGGGACAGTAGTAAATTGTTTCACCAGCAGGTGGCACTCTAAGACCATATATTGCTTTGTTCATCTACATTCAAGAACTTATTTCTCTGTACAGGTCAAAAGTCATAACATATGAACAAAAATATTTATCATAATTAAAAACGGTGCTCACCAGTCATATCATGTCCTTTGCTAAACTAAAACAAATGGTTCATTAGCACTTGTGAAACCTCACTGTCCAAAACTGCTTAGGGTCTCTCTGTACTGATGCTTCTTACACCAACACTAAGGCCTCATTGTGCAGATCCTTGCTTTAATGGACACCTCATGGACACGTGACATGCAGTTAGTGAGTGATGTACTTAATCCGATTCCATGTTGTTGTTGATATTTACTATACACAATAGTTGCCATTGGCCACTGAGGTTTCAGCAGCTCTTTGAAAGACCCAACAAGGCCCAATCATAAAGAAATATTTACAGGGTGTCTATGGGGCACTTCGTAAGTACATGAGACATTTCCAAATGTTAGCTGCTAGTTGAAGATATAACAAAATCATAGATTCATTTTTACCTTGTTTGGCCTAAATGGTTCATGTGTCCTAAGGCCTCATTGACCTCTCAGACTGGCCAAAGTTCCCAATTAGGCCCATTCGTGTTAGGACCATGCCATGCAGCTATATTTAGGGGTTCAAGCACGAAATGCAAAGCATACTTTTGTCAATAAGTCTGTGCATTTTTGTCCAATTCTCTTGAGCATGGTGCCAAAACGTTCACATGAGTCTGACACTAGGTAATTATAGAAACAATGTTGACATTTTCATTCAAGATGGCCTCCATATGCAGATGAACCTCTTCGGCTTATCACAAGTTTTACTTGAACGTCTGTAACTCCTCCATACTTTATTCAAATGGGTTCAAATTTCAGATTCTACTTAAGGACATGATTTTAAGGGTACCATATCAGCGATGTAGGCCTATTGTTTCCAAACAGGCCTATTCTGCGAGAACCCCGTTAATTGTCGCTTGCGGCTATATTTATTATTATTATTCTTCCGGTTCTTTTTCTGCCCTACAAACGATCGCACAGCCCAAACCGTAAGGCCTACAGACTTGAGGCTTGGTCAGTAGGTAGTAAACCCTCCCGCTACTCAGGCGCAAAAAATCAGAATGATTGGCCTCATGGGGGCGCTACAGCGAAGGACAACGCCTTTTCTTACGGGGCTCCTACCACGTGTGGCGTAGAGACGAAATCTTTTTTCCCCCTGATTCCTTGGGTCCTGCCGAATCAAAAAGGTCATACAACCACTAAGCTCCGCCCACTTAGATTTTTTGCTATTTTGCATAATTTGCAAAACCTACTTTTGCGTACTAGTCCGTGGATTTTTGTCCAATTTTCTTGAGCTTGGTGTCAAAACGTTCGTAAGAGTCTGAAGCTTAATAATTATCAAAAAAACGTTGACATTTCGATTCAATGTAGCTGCCATATGCAAATGAACCTTACCGGCTTATCGCCCGTTTTACATGAACAGCTGTTACTCCTGCATACTTTACTCAAATGGGTTGCAATTTCAGACTCTGCTTAGGGACATGATTTTGAGGTAGCATGTCGTCGGTGGTGCCAAAATTCACATAGGGGGCGCTCTAAATACTAGAAATTCATATCTCAGCATCCGCAAGTCCCATCGGTCCGCCGCTTGGCATACAGCTGCTTTAGGCAAGGCTCTAAGTGGAAAATAAAGGACAAGTCGATACTCGCCAAATTGTAACGTCATCGGCCAATCAGAACTCAGCAGCTCGCTGACAAGCTTGACAAAGGTCAATCATTATGATACTTGACTGGCATGTCCATGGATGCACTTCCTAAGAGCAGAAGACGTTTCGTAACGATAGCCACTAGGGGGCGCTATAACAAGAAAATATGTAATATCTCAGCGAAAATTAAGCATATTGACATGCAGTTTGCTGGACTCTGTACTCTGTATATTGCCTAACAACTTTGTAATAGCAAGTATTGTCGAGAAATGTATTGTTTTTTCTCAATGGCCAGTTGTTTGAAAATTGAGGTTTTCGAACTAGTCCGTGGAATCTAAAGCTATTCCCAAACAATTGGTTTTGTTGCAATCTGTAGAGTCTGTAGGTCAACAATCTTTAAAAAAAAGTATGACTTTTTAACATTGTGTTGTTACAACATGTCAACAAACTGAAGTGTGAGCTGCTTTATAGGTTCTTTCATCTATAACTCCAAGAAAAGAAGCCCAATCCAGACCAAACTTTATAGGATTATGTAAGACCATACCTTGAAGGAGCATGTCTATTATGGCCTAAATCCACCCAAAGGGGGCGCTACAATTGGACAATAACTTATTAAAAAGTATTTTTTGTGTTATAGCGCCATCTAGGATTGCAGTGGCACCACAATTTAATTATGACATCTGCTCCTCAGGCTTATCAAGCTTGTGAAATTTTGAAATTTTTGGTGAAAGCGTTTTTGAGTTATAGGTGTATATATGTGTACATATATAGCATACATTTGACTTGTGGAATACATGCTGGATCTCTCTTTTTGGGAGGGGCCTGTAAGCTACATAGTAATAGAAGTGCAAGTTTTTTTTGATAATTATTAAAGTTCAGATCCTTAGGATTCAGCTGATACCACATATGCCCATGTAAGGTAATTATCCACATAGGAGTACACGCTCAAATATTTCTGTTTGTGAAATATTTCTGATCCAAACAGACTGCCATCTGCTGGTGAGAAATAACAGCTTTCTCATATAAGACTATACATTGTGATGTTGAACTACAGTGGATCTGAGGCAAAATGCAATGTTGAGCAAAGACCATAAGGTCCAGAAACACTTCACTTGCCAGCAAGGTACAGCAGGTATGACATGACTCAGCCAAGGAAAATGACACTCTTTGGCCAGATGGTGGCGATATAGAAAAGGGATACGCGTTTAGGTCTATATCTCCTACACCGTAAGGCCTAGAGACGAAATCTTTTTTTCCCTGATTCCTTGGCTTAATTCAAACTAATCTGCCATTTGGACCATTTACCTCCGCCCACTTAGATTTTGAGCAAATATGCATAATTAGCTAAACTTACTTTTTTCCACAAGTCTGTGAATTTTTGTCCAATTCTCTTGAGCTTTGTGCCAAAACGTTCACAAGAGTCTGACCATGTATAATTATAGAATGAATGTTGACATTTCGATTCAAGAAAGCTGCCATGTGCAAATGAACCTCTTCGGCTTATCGTATGTTTTACTTGAACGTCTGTAACTCCTCCATATTTTATTCAAATGGGTTCAAATTTCAGATTCTACTTAAGGACATGATTTTAAGGATACCATATCAGCGATGTAGGCCTATTTTTTCCAAACAGGCCTATTCTGCGAGAACCCCGTTAATTGTCGCTTGCGGCTATATTTATTAGGCTTCCGAGCACAACGTGCAAAGGAAGCCTATTGTTTTTGTTCTGATTTTTATTATTATTATTATTATTATTATTATTATTATTATTCCGAACAAAAATTCTGCCTTAAAACGGATCGCACAGCCCAAACCGTAAGGCCTACAGACTTGGTACTTGGTCAAAAGATAGTAAACCCTCCCGCTACTCAGGCGCAAAATATCAGCCTGATTGGCCTCAAGGGGGCGCTACAGCGACAGAAAACGCTTTCATTAAAGGATTTTCCACGCCGTGTGGAGTAGAGACGAAATTTTTTTTTCTTCATGATACTTGGGTCCCGATGAATCAAAAAGGTACATAGAACCACTAAGCTCCGCCCACTTAGATTTTTTGCTAATTAGCATAATTTGCAAAATCTATTTTCGCGAACTAGTCCCTGGATTTTTGTCTGATCCCCATGACCTTGGTGTCAAAACGTTCACAGGAGTGAGCTGGTCAATAATTATTACAAACATCCTGACATTTCAAAACAAGATGGCCGACATATGCAAATGAATGTGTACCGTGAATTGCAAATTTTACTCAAACATCTGTAACTCCTTCATGCTTAACTCAAATCTGATGATCTTTCACACGTTGCTTCTAGACATGATTCTGAGGTAGCATGCATTTGCTGTTGCATGAAATATTATAGGGGGCGCTGTTATAGCTAACAATGTCTTTTGGCTAATATCTCAGGATCTACAAGGCCAATTAAGTTGACATTTGGCATGCTGGTTCTGTCAGCAAGCCTACATATGGGAAATTGAGGACGACTCAATATGGGCACGTTTAACGATGTCAACAGCCAATCAAAGTTCAGTTTTTTTTCATAATTTTTTTGACAGGCTTAACAATGCCCAATCATCATGGCATTTGCATGGTATGTTCATGGACACACTTTGTATTTGCAGAAAAATTTTCGTGTTGATAGCCACAAGGGGGCGCAATTTATTTTTTAAACATGAAATATGAAATATCTCAGTGAAAATTTAATCTATCGACATGTTAATAGTTTCATAAGACACCCTACCTAGTGTCTAACAATATTGCAATTGCAACTATTTAGAAAAAAATTATAGATTTTCTTCAATTGTCAGGTATGTGATTATGGAATTTATCGTACTAGTCCGTGAGTTTTGGTCCTATCAACACACAATTGGTCTCATTGCAAAGTGTATTGCCTGTAGGTATACAATTTTTAAAAAAATGTTTAGATTTGGACACGCTGTTGCTGCAGTACGTCAACAAACATGAGTGGGCGGAGCTCGATGCACTCTTTTAGCTATAACTCATTCAAACTTTACCCAAATCAAACCAAAATGGGTACACATGTGCAAGGTATTACTCTGAAGAAGTGTATCAATTATGATCAAAATGCACGTACAGGGGGCGCTACAATTGGAAAAAATGCTTAAAAATATGTTTTTAATTTGTTATAGCGCCACCTAAGGATGCAGTACCAACAAAACGTATTGATCTGTTCTGAAGCACATATGAAAGAAGCTTGTGTTTTTTCATAACATTTGGCAAAAGCATTTTTGACTTACAGCTGTTTATGTGTCATGTTTAGAATGCAAGTTACACACCAGTGCTAAGCAGAGCCTGGATGCCACGCAGTAAAGAAATTTCAACTTTTTTTTGATAATTATTAAACTTCAGGTTCTTGTGATTCTGCTGATACCACATATGTCCATATTAAGTCATTAAGCACAGACTAGTTCGCAGTCAAACATATGTGAGTTATTCTCAGCAATGTATTCAAAGGCATTATTGAAGAGTCACCCTTCCCCCTTCCATCCTATTCCTTCTGACATGCTCTCTGCCTCTTATCTCTCTCTCTCTTTCTCTCTCTCTCTCTCTCTCTCTCTCTCTCTCAGATTCAAATAGCTTTACTAAGAGACAACAGTAGTAAATAATGAAAATAATAATTAAAATAAATATTTTTCCAACATTTCCAAATTGATATAACATATGAATATATATATATATATATATATATATATATATATATATATATATATATACACATACACACAAGCTGTGTATGTGTACCTGTATAGCATATACATACATACTTATTGGGCATATGTTGTAAGTAGTGATGCATGGTGTATACTGAAGTCGGTGCTACCAACTGTCTCTCAGGCAGTGACAGACTGATACACACTGTGCAGTGAAGAGGGCTGAGAGCCCATCATCCAAGGATTATCTTGTCTTATCTTATTTTTAACAAAATGTAATGATTTGTTTTGGCGCACATATGAAAGAAGCTTGTGACGTTTCATAACATTTGACAAAAGCATTTTTGAGTTACTGCTGTTCATGTATGATATTTTTAAGGCAAGTCACAGAACTCTTTTAGTAGCATCTGGATGCCATGCAGTAATGGAATTCCACATTTTTGTTAATAATCCTTAAGGTTCAGGTTCTTGTGATTCTGCTGATACCAAATATGTGCATATCAGGTCATAATTCAGATTGTAGTTCATGTTCAAATGTATGTGGGTAAAGCTCCAACAGCACTGCTTGGTTTGATCCACAAGGTCCAGTACAACACACCACCACCAGATGGCAGTGTTGCACTGTGAATAATCCACCACCCATCTCATAATGCTTAGCAATAGTGCTTGAGCCTCACAGACAGATCAAAATCAGAAATTTTGGATGTCTTAAGTCAGCAGAGAGTATGCAATGTTGTGTATGATCTCAAAGTGGCAAACGTAAGCAAATTTATTGCCTACAAAGCGAGGAAGCCGTAAATCGCCGCTTGCGGCTATATTTAGGCTTCCGAGCACAACGTGCAAAGGAAGCCTATTGTTTTTGTTCTGATTTTTATTATTATTATTATTATTATTATTATTATTATTATTATTCCGAACAAAAATTCTGCCTTAAAACGGATCGCACAGCCCAAACCGTAAGGCCTACAGACTTGGTACTTGGTCAAAAGATAGTAAACCCTCCCGCTACTCAGGCGCAAAATATCAGCCTGATTGGCCTCAAGGGGGCGCTACAGCGACAGAAAACGCTTTCATTAAAGGATTTTCCACGCCGTGTGGAGTAGAGACGAAATTTTTTTTTCTTCATGATCCTTGGGTCCCGATGAATCAAAAAGGTACATAGAACCACTAAGCTCCGCCCACTTAGATTTTTTGCTAATTAGCATAATTTGCAAAATCTATTTTCGCGAACTAGTCCCTGGATTTTTGTCTGATCCCCATGACCTTGGTGTCAAAACGTTCACAGGAGTGAGCTGGTCAATAATTATTACAAACATCCTGACATTTTAAAACAAGATGGCCGACATATGCAAATGAATGTGTACCGTGAATTGCAAATTTTACTCAAACATCTGTAACTCCTTCATGCTTAACTCAAATCTGATGATCTTTCACACGTTGCTTCTAGACATGATTCTGAGGTAGCATGCATTTGCTGTTGCATGAAATATTATAGGGGGCGCTGTTATAGCTAACAATGTCTTTTGGCTAATATCTCAGGATCTACAAGGTCAATTAAGTTGACATTTGGCATGCTGGTTCTGTCAGCAAGCCTACATATTTAGCCTACATATTTACAATTAAGGACGACTCAATACGGGCACGTTTAACGATGTCAACAGCCAATCAAATTTCAGTTTTATTTCATCATTTTTTTGACAGGCTTAACAATGCCCAATCATCATGGCATTTGCATGGTATGTTCATGGACACACTTTGTATTTGCAGAAAAAATTTCGTGTTGATAGCCACAAGGGGGCGCAACTTATTTTTTAAACATGAAATATGGAATATCTCCGTGAAAATTTAACCTATCGACATGTTAATAGTTTCATAATATACTGTACGTAGTGTCTAACAATATTGCAATTGCAACTATTTAAAAAAAATGTATAGATTTTCTTCAATTGTCAGGTATGTGATTATGGAATTTATCGTACTAGTCCGGGAGTTTTGATCCTATCAACACACAATTGGTCTCATTGCAAAGTGTATTGCCTGTAGGTCAATAATTATTAAAAAAATGTTTAGATTTGGACACGCTGTTGCTGCAATACGTCAACAAACACAAGTGGGCGGAGCCTGATGCACTCTTTTAGCTATAACTCATTCAAAGTTCACCCAAATCAAACCAAAATGGGTACACATGTGCAATATATTCCTCTGAAGAAGTGTTTCAAATATGATCAAAATGCACATACAGGGGGCGCTACAATTGGAAAAAATGCATAAAAATAAGTTTTTAATTTGTTATAGCGCCACCTATGGATGCAGTACCAAAAAATGTATTGATTTGTTCTGAAGCACATATGAAAGAAGCTTGTGTTTTTTCATAACATTTGGCAAAAGCATTTTTGACTTACAGCTGTTTATGTGTCATGTTTAGAATGCAAGGTACACACCAGTGCTAAGAAGAGCCTGGATGCCACGCAGTAATGAAATTTCAACTTTTTTTTAATAATTATTAAAGTTCAGGTTCTTGTGATTCGGCTGATACCACATATGTCCATATTAAGTCATTAAGCACAGACTAGTACGCGGTCAAACATATGTGAGTTATTCTCAGCAATGTATTCAAAGGCATTATTGAAGAGTCCCCCTTCCCCCCTTCTCCTTCTGACATGCTCTCTGCCTCTTATCTCTCTCTCTCTCTCTCAGATTCAAATAGCTTTACTAAGAGACAACAGTAGTAAATAATAAAAATAATAATTAAATAATATATTTTTCCAACATTTACAAATTGATATAACATATGAATATATATATATATATATATATATATATATATATACACACACACACACACACACAAGCTGTATATGTGTACCTGTATAGCATATACATACATACTTATTGGGCATATGTTGTAAGTAGTGATGCATGGGTTATACTGAAGTCGGTGCTACCCACTGTCTCTCAGGCAGTGACAGACTGATACACACTGTGCCATGAAGAGGGCTGAGAGCCCATCATCCAAGGATTATCTTGTCTTATCTTATTATTAACAAAATGTAATGATTTGTTTTGGAGCACATATGAAAGAAGCCTGTGACGTTTCATAACATTTGACAAAAGCATTTTTGAGTTACAGCTGTTCATGTATGATATTTTTAAGGCAAGTCACAGAACTCTTTTAGTAGCATCTGGATGCCATGCAGTAATGGAATTCCACATTTTTGTTAATAATCCTTAAGGTTCAGGTTCTTGTGATTCTGCTGATACCAAATATGTGCATATCAGGTCATAATTCAGATTGTAGTTCATGTTCAAATGTATGTGGGTAAAGCTCCAACAGCACTGCTTGGTTTGATCCATAAGGTCCAGTACAAAACACCACCACCAGATGGCAGTGTTGCACTGTGAATAATCCACCACCCATCTCATATAATGCTTACAAATGCAGCTTTTAACTCCTTCATGCTTAACTCAAATCTGATTACCTTTCACACGACGCTTCTAGACATGATTTGGAGGTAGCATGCATTTGCTGTTGCTTGAATTATTATAGTGGGCGCTGTTATAGCTAACAATGTCTTTTGGCTAATATCTCAGGATCTACAAGGCCAATTAAGTTGACATTTGGCATGCTGAATCAGTGAGCAAGCCTACATATGGGAAATTAAGGACGACTCAATACGGGCACGTTTAACGATGTCAACAGCCAATCAAATTTCAATTTTAATTCACCATTTTTTTTGACAGGCTTAACAATGCCCAATCATCATGGCATTTGCATGTTATGTTCATGGACACACTTTGTATTAGCAAAAAAAAATTTCGTGTTGATAGCCACAAGGGGGCGCAATATATTTTTTAAACATAAAATATGGAATATCTCAATGAAAATTTACCCTATCGACATGCTAATAGTTTCATAATACACACTACGTAGTGTCTAACAATATTGCAGTTGCAACTATTAAAAAAAAATTATAGATTTTCTTCAATTGTCAGGTATGTGATTATGGAATTTATCGTACTAGTCCGTGAGTTTTGGTCCTATCAACACACAATTGGTCTCATTGCAAAGTGTATTGCCTGTAGGTACATAATTATCAAAAAAACATTTAGATTTGGACAGCTGTTGCTGCAATACGTCAACAAACACAAGTGGGCGGAGCCCAATGAACTCTTTTAGCTATAACTCATTCAAACTTCACCCAAATCAAACCAAAATGGGTACACATGTGCATGGTATTACTCTGAAGAAGTGTATCAATTATGATCAAAATGCACATACAGGGGGCGCTAGAATTGGTAAAAATACTTAAAAATATATTTTTAATTTGTTATAGCGCCACCTAAGGATGCAGTACCAACAGAATGTAATGAGTTGTTCTGGAGCACATATGAAAGAAGCTTGTAATGTTTCATAACATTTGGCAAAAGCATTTTTGAGTTACAGGTATTTATGTGTGATATTTTTATGGAAATTTACAGACCTATTTTAAGCAGCATCTGGATGCCATGCAGTAATGGAATTCCACTTTATTTTTAATCATTATTAAGGTTCTGGCTCTTGTGATTCTGCTGATACCAAATATGTGCATATCGGGTCATAATTCACATTGTAGTTCATGTTCAAATGTATGTGGGTAAAGCTCCAACAGCACTGCTTGGTTTGATCCATAAGGTCCAGTACAAAACACCACCACCAGATGGCAGTGTTGCACTGTGAATTATCCACCACCCATCTCATATAATGTTTACAAATGCAGCTTGAGGCTCACAGACGGATCAAAATCAGAAATCTGCTATGTCAGCTGTGAGTATGTAATGTTGTGTATGATCTCGAAGTGGCAAAAGTAAGCAAATTTATTTCATACAAAGCGAGGAAGCCGTAAATCGCCGCTTGCGGCTATATTTAGGCTTCCGAGCATGAAGTGCAAAGGAAGCCTATTGTTTTTGTTCTGATTTTTATTATTATTAGGCTTCCGAGCACAACGTGCAAAGGAAGCCTATTGTTTTTGTTCTGATTTTTATTATTATTATTATTATTAGGCTTCCGAGCACAACGTGCAAAGGAAGCCTATTGTTTTTGTTCTGATTTTTATTATTATTAGGCTTCCGAGCACAAAGTGCAAAGGAAGCCTATTGTTTTTGTTCTGATTTTTATTATTATTATTATTATTATTAGGCTTCTGAGCACGAAGTGCAAAGAAGCCTTTTGTTTTTGTTCTGATTTTTATTAGGCTTCCGAGCACAACGTGCAAAGGAAGCCTATTGTTTTTGTTCTGATTTTTATTATTAGGCTTCCGAGCACAACGTGCAAAGGAAGCCTATTGTTTTTGTTCTGATTTTTATTATTAGGGGTTCGAGCACGAAGTGCTTGAAACCCTATTGTGTTTGTTCTGATTTTAATTTGTTATTATTATTATTCTTTTTCTTTTTCTGCCATAAAACGAATCGCACAGCCCAAACCGTAAGGCCTAGACACTTGAGACTTGGTCAATAGGTAGTAGTCGGTCTCGCTACTCAGGCGCAAAATATCAGCCCAATTGGCCTCAAGGGGGCGCTACAGCGAAGGAAAACGCTTTCATTAAAAGATTTTCCACCCCGTGTGGCGTAGAGACGAAATCTTTTTTTTCCCTGATTCCTTGGGTCCTGCCGAATCAAAAAGGTACATACAACCACTAAGCTCCGCCTACTTAGATTTTTTGCTATTTTGCATAATTTGCAAAACCTACTTTTGTGTACTCCTCCGTGGATTTTTGTCCAATTTTCTTGAGCTTGGTGTCAAAATGTTCGCAGGAGCCTGTAGTTTAATAATTATCAAAAAGACGTTGAAATTTCGATTCAAGATGGCCGCCATATGCAAATGAACCTCTTCGGCTTATTTTATGTTTTACTTAAAAATCTATAACAAACTCATGGTTTACTCAAATGTGTTTACATTTCATATTCTACTTTCAGACATGATTCTGAGGTAGCTTGTCAAAGGAGAAGCCAATATTCATATAGGGGGCGCTGTAAATGCTTCAAGTTTATATCTCAGCATCCGTAAGGCGGATCGGACCGCCGCTTGGCATGCTGCTTCTATGGGCAAGGCTGTAGAGGGAAAATTAAGGACAACTCGATTCGAGCAAAATTGTGATTGTCATCGACCAATCAGCTGTCATCAGCTGTTTGACAACCTTAACAAGGTCCAATCATCATGGGATTTGACTGGTATGTCCCTGGGAGGCCTCCCTAAGAGCAGAAAAATTGTCATAACGATAGCCACTAGGGGGCGCTATATCAAGAAAATATTATATATCTCTGTGAAAATTAAGCATATTGACACGCAGTTTGCTTCTTTTTATACTCTGCAGAGGGCCTAACAACTTTGTAATTGCAAGTGTTGTCAAAAAATGCTTTGCTTTTTCTCAGTTTCCAAATGTTCAAAATTGAAGCTTTTCGAACTAGTCCGTGGAATTTTGCGATATTCACAAACAGTTGACCTTGTTGGAATCTGCAGAGTCTGTAGGTAAATAATTATCAAAAAAAGTTCAACATTTGGACAAACTTTTGTTGTAATAAAACAATTAATTGAAGTGTGGGGAGCTTTAAACATTCTTTTAGCTATAACTCAAACAAATTAAGTCCAATCAAGACCAAACGTGACAGAAGTATGTATGGTCTTGTCCTGAAGACGTATGTACAATATGATCAAAATTTACCAAAAGGGGGCGCTACAATTGGACAAAAACTGATTAAATGGGCTTTTTTATGTTATAGCGCCATCTAGGATTGCAGTGGCACCCCAACTTAATTATGACATCTGGTCCTCAGTCTGATCAAGTATGTGACGTTTTAAAATTTTTGGGGAAAGCATTTTTGAGTTATAGGTGTATATTAGTGTACACATATAGCTTATATTTGACTTGAGGAATACATGCTAGATCTGTGTTATTGGGAGTGGCCTGTAAGCTACATAGTAAAAAAAGTGCAACATTTTTTTGTTAAAGTTCAGATCCTTAGGATTCAGCTGATACCGTACATGCCCATGTTAGGTAAATATCCACATAGGAGTACATGCTTAAATCTTTCTGTATGTGCTTTCATGGCTGATCTAAAAATATGGGAAAGTAGTCATTTCTCACCAGCAGATGGCAGTCTAAGACTATACATTGTGCTGTTGAACTACAGTGGCTCTGAGACATTATGCAAAATGCAATGTGGAGCAAAGACCATAAGGCCCAGAAACACCTCCCTTGGCAGCAAGGTCCAGCAGGTGTAAAATGACTCAGCCAAGGAAAATGACATTCTTTGGCCAGATGGTGGCGCTATAGCAAAGGGAAAAGCATTGAGGTCTATATCTCCTACACCGTAAGGCCTAGAGATGAAATCTTTTTGTCCCTTATTCCTTGGCTTAAGACAAACTAATTTGCTGTTGGATCATAAATCTCAGCCCACTTAGATTTTGAGCTAATTTGCATAATTTGCAAAACATACTTTTGTCAATAAGTCTATGAATTTTTCACCAAGTCCCTTGAGCTTGGTGCCAAAACGTTCACATGAGTCTGACCCTAGGTAATTATAGAATTAATTGACATTTTGATTCATGATGGCAAATGAACCTCTTCAGCTTATCACAGGTTTTACTTGAACATCTCAAATGGGTTCAAATTTAAGATTCTACTTATAGAAATGCTTTTAAAGGTAGCATGGCAGCGATGTAGGCCTATTGCTTCCAAACAGGCCTGTTAAGCGAGAACGCCGTTAATTGCCGCTTGCGGCTATATTTATTATTATTATTATTATTATTATTCCGAACAAAAATTCTGCCTTAAAACGGATCGCACAGCCCAAACCGTAAGGCCTACAGACTTGGTACTTGGTCAAAAGATAGTAAACCCTCCCGCTACTCAGGCGCAAAATATCAGCCTGATTGGCCTCAAGGGGGCGCTACAGCGACAGAAAACGCTTTCATTAAAGGATTTTCCACGCCGTGTGGAGTAGAGACGAAATTTTTTTTTCTTCATGATCCTTGGGTCCCGATGAATCAAAAAGGTACATAGAACCACTAAGCTCCGCCCACTTAGATTTTTTGCTAATTAGCATAATTTGCAAAATCTATTTTCGCGAACTAGTCCCTGGATTTTTGTCTGATCCCCATGACCTTGGTGTCAAAACGTTCACAGGAGTGAGCTGGTCAATAATTATTACAAACATCCTGACATTTCAAAACAAGATGGCCGACATATGCAAATGAATGTGTACCGTGAATTGCAAATTTTACTCAAACATCTGTAACTCCTTCATGCTTAACTCAAATCTGATGATCTTTCACACGTTGCTTCTAGACATGATTCTGAGGTAGCATGCATTTGCTGTTGCATGAAATATTATAGGGGGCGCTGTTATAGCTAACAATGTCTTTTGGCTAATATCTCAGGATCTACAAGACCAATTAAGTTGACATTTGGCATGCTGGTTCTGTCAGCAAGCCTACATATGGGAAATTGAGGACGACTCAATATGGGCACGTTTAACGATGTCAACAGCCAATCAAAGTTCAGTTTTTTTTCATAATTTTTTTGACAGGCTTAACAATGCCCAATCATCATGGCATTTGCATGGTATGTTCATGGACACACTTTGTATTTGCAGAAAAATTTTCGTGTTGATAGCCACAAGGGGGCGCAATTTATTTTTTAAACATGAAATATGAAATATCTCAGTGAAAATTTAATCTATCGACATGTTAATAGTTTCATAAGACACCCTACCTAGTGTCTAACAATATTGCAATTGCAACTATTTAGAAAAAAATTATAGATTTTCTTCAATTGTCAGGTATGTGATTATGGAATTTATCGTACTAGTCCGTGAGTTTTGGTCCTATCAACACACAATTGGTCTCATTGCAAAGTGTATTGCCTGTAGGTATACAATTATTAAAAAAATGTTTAGATTTGGACACGCTGTTGCTGCAGTACGTCAACAAACATGAGTGGGCGGAGCTCGATGCACTCTTTTAGCTATAACTCATTCAAACTTTACCCAAATCAAACCAAAATGGGTACACATGTGCAAGGTATTACTCTGAAGAAGTGTATCAATTATGATCAAAATGCACGTACAGGGGGCGCTACAATTGGAAAAAATGCTTAAAAATATGTTTTTAATTTGTTATAGCGCCACCTAAGGATGCATTACCAACAAAACGTATTGATCTGTTCTGAAGCACATATGAAAGAAGCTTGTGTTTTTTCATAACATTTGGCAAAAGCATTTTTGACTTACAGCGGTTTATGTGTCATGTTTAGAATGCAAGTTACACACCAGTGCTAAGCAGAGCCTGGATGCCACGCAGTAAAGAAATTTCAACTTTTTTTTGATAATTATTAAACTTCAGGTTCTTGTGATTCTGCTGATACCACATATGTCCATATTAAGTCATTAAGCACAGACTAGTTCGCAGTCAAACATATGTGAGTTATTCTCAGCAATGTATTCTAAGGCATTATTGAAGAGTCACCCTTCCCCCTTCCATCCTATTCCTTCTGACATGCTCTCTGCCTCTTATCTCTCTCTCTCTTTCTCTCTCTCTCTCTCTCTCTCTCTCTCTCTCTCTCAGATTCAAATAGCTTTACTAAGAGACAACAGTAGTAAATAATGAAAATAATAATTAAAATAAATATTTTTCCAACATTTCCAAATTGATATAACATATGAATATATATATATATATATATATATATATACATACACACAAGCTGTGTATGTGTACCTGTATAGCATATACATACATACTTATTGGGCATATGTTGTAAGTAGTGATGCATGGTGTATACTGAAGTCGGTGCTACCAACTGTCTCTCAGGCAGTGACAGACTGATACACACTGTGCAGTGAAGAGGGCTGAGAGCCCATCATCCAAGGATTATCTTGTCTTATCTTATTTTTAACAAAATGTAATGATTTGTTTTGGCGCACATATGAAAGAAGCTTGTGACGTTTCATAACATTTGACAAAAGCATTTTTGAGTTACTGCTGTTCATGTATGATATTTTTAAGGCAAGTCACAGAACTCTTTTAGTAGCATCTGGATGCCATGCAGTAATGGAATTCCACATTTTTGTTAATAATCCTTAAGGTTCAGGTTCTTGTGATTCTGCTGATACCAAATATGTGCATATCAGGTCATAATTCAGATTGTAGTTCATGTTCAAATGTATGTGGGTAAAGCTCCAACAGCACTGCTTGGTTTGATCCACAAGGTCCAGTACAACACACCACCACCAGATGGCAGTGTTGCACTGTGAATAATCCACCACCCATCTCATAATGCTTAGCAATAGTGCTTGAGCCTCACAGACAGATCAAAATCAGAAATTTTGGATGTCTTAAGTCAGCAGAGAGTATGCAATGTTGTGTATGATCTCAAAGTGGCAAACGTAAGCAAATTTATTGCCTACAAAGCGAGGAAGCCGTAAATCGCCGCTTGCGGCTATATTTATTATTATTATTATTATTCCGAACAAAAATTCTGCCTTAAAACGGATCGCACAGCCCAAACCGTAAGGCCTACAGACTTGGTACTTGGTCAAAAGATAGTAAACCCTCCTGCTACTCAGGCGCAAAATATCAGCCTGATTGGCCTCAAGGGGGCGCTACAGCGACAGAAAACGCTTTCATTAAAGGATTTTCCACGCCGTGTGGAGTAGAGACGAAATTTTTTTTTCTTCATGATCCTTGGGTCCCGATGAATCAAAAAGGTACATAGAACCACTAAGCTCCGCCCACTTAGATTTTTTGCTAATTAGCATAATTTGCAAAATCTATTTTCGCGAACTAGTCCCTGGATTTTTGTCTGATCCCCATGACCTTGGTGTCAAAACGTTCACAGGAGTGAGCTGGTCAATTATTATTACAAACATCCTGACATTTCAAAACAAGATGGCCGACATATGCAAATGAATGTGTACCGTGAATTGCAAATTTTACTCAAACATCTGTAACTCCTTCATGCTTAACTCAAATCTGATGATCTTTCACACGTTGCTTCTAGACATGATTCTGAGGTAGCATGCATTTGCTGTTGCATGAAATATTATAGGGGGCGCTGTTATAGCTAACAATGTCTTTTGGCTAATATCTCAGGATCTACAAGGCCAATTAAGTTGACATTTGGCATGCTGGTTCTGTCAGCAAGCCTACATATGGGAAATTGAGGACGACTCAATATGGGCACGTTTAACGATGTCAACAGCCAATCAAAGTTCAGTTTTATTTCATAATTTTTTTGACAGGCTTAACAATGCCCAATCATCATGGCATTTGCATGGTATGTTCATGGACACACTTTGTATTTGCAGAAAAATTTTCGTGTTGATAGCCACAAGGGGGCGCAATTTATTTTTTAAACATGAAATATGAAATATCTCAGTGAAAATTTAATCTATCGACATGTTAATAGTTTCATAAGACACCCTACCTAGTGTCTAACAATATTGCAATTGCAACTATTTAGAAAAAAATTATAGATTTTCTTCAATTGTCAGGTATGTGATTATGGAATTTATCGTACTAGTCCGTGAGTTTTGGTCCTATCAACACACAATTGGTCTCATTGCAAAGTGTATTGCCTGTAGGTATACAATTATTAAAAAAATGTTTAGATTTGGACACGCTGTTGCTGCAGTACGTCAACAAACATGAGTGGGCGGAGCTCGATGCACTCTTTTAGCTATAACTCATTCAAACTTTACCCAAATCAAACCAAAATGGGTACACATGTGCAAGGTATTACTCTGAAGAAGTGTATCAATTATGATCAAAATGCACGTACAGGGGGCGCTACAATTGGAAAAAATGCTTAAAAATATGTTTTTAATTTGTTATAGCGCCACCTAAGGATGCAGTACCAACAAAACGTATTGATCTGTTCTGAAGCACATATGAAAGAAGCTTGTGTTTTTTCATAACATTTGGCAAAAGCATTTTTGACTTACAGCTGTTTATGTGTCATGTTTAGAATGCAAGTTACACACCAGTGCTAAGCAGAGCCTGGATGCCACGCAGTAAAGAAATTTCAACTTTTTTTTGATAATTATTAAACTTCAGGTTCTTGTGATTCTGCTGATACCACATATGTCCATATTAAGTCATTAAGCACAGACTAGTTCGCAGTCAAACATATGTGAGTTATTCTCAGCAATGTATTCAAAGGCATTATTGAAGAGTCACCCTTCCCCCTTCCATCCTATTCCTTCTGACATGCTCTCTGCCTCTTATCTCTCTCTCTCTTTCTCTCTCTCTCTCTCTCTCTCTCTCTCAGATTCAAATAGCTTTACTAAGAGACAACAGTAGTAAATAATGAAAATAATAATTAAAATAAATATTTTTCCAACATTTCCAAATTGATATAACATATGAATATATATATATATATATATACACATACACACAAGCTGTGTATGTGTACCTGTATAGCATATACATACATACTTATTGGGCATATGTTGTAAGTAGTGATGCATGGTGTATACTGAAGTCGGTGCTACCAACTGTCTCTCAGGCAGTGACAGACTGATACACACTGTGCAGTGAAGAGGGCTGAGAGCCCATCATCCAAGGATTATCTTGTCTTATCTTATTTTTAACAAAATGTAATGATTTGTTTTGGCGCACATATGAAAGAAGCTTGTGACGTTTCATAACATTTGACAAAAGCATTTTTGAGTTACTGCTGTTCATGTATGATATTTTTAAGGCAAGTCACAGAACTCTTTTAGTAGCATCTGGATGCCATGCAGTAATGGAATTCCACATTTTTGTTAATAATCCTTAAGGTTCAGGTTCTTGTGATTCTGCTGATACCAAATATGTGCATATCAGGTCATAATTCAGATTGTAGTTCATGTTCAAATGTATGTGGGTAAAGCTCCAACAGCACTGCTTGGTTTGATCCACAAGGTCCAGTACAACACACCACCACCAGATGGCAGTGTTGCACTGTGAATAATCCACCACCCATCTCATAATGCTTAGCAATGGTGCTTGAGCCTCACAGACAGATCAAAATCAGAAATTTTGGATGTCTTAAGTCAGCAGAGAGTATGCAATGTTGTGTATGATCTCAAAGTGGCAAACGTAAGCAAATGTATTGCCTACAAAGCGAGGAAGCCGTAAATCGCCGCTTGCGGCTATATTTAGGCTTCCGAGCACAACGTGCAAAGGAAGCCTATTGTTTTTGTTCTGATTTTTATTATTAGGCTTCCGAGCACAACGTGCAAAAGAAGCCTATTGTTTTTGTTCTGATTTTTATTATTATTATTATTATTATTATTATTATTCCGAACAAAAATTCTGCCTTAAAACGGATCGCACAGCCCAAACCGTAAGGCCTACAGACTTGGTACTTGGTCAAAAGATAGTAAACCCTCCCGCTACTCAGGCGCAAAATATCAGCCTGATTGGCCTCAAGGGGGCGCTACAGCGACAGAAAACGCTTTCATTAAAGGATTTTCCACGCCGTGTGGAGTAGAGACGAAATTTTTTTTTCTTCATGATCCTTGGGTCCCGATGAATCAAAAAGGTACATAGAACCACTAAGCTCCGCCCACTTAGATTTTTTGCTAATTAGCATAATTTGCAAAATCTATTTTCGCGAACTAGTCCCTGGATTTTTGTCTGATCCCCATGACCTTGGTGTCAAAACGTTCACAGGAGTGAGCTGGTCAATAATTATTACAAACATCCTGACATTTCAAAACAAGATGGCCGACATATGCAAATGAATGTGTACCGTGAATTGCAAATTTTACTCAAACATCTGTAACTCCTTCATGCTTAACTCAAATCTGATGATCTTTCACACGTTGCTTCTAGACATGATTCTGAGGTAGCATGCATTTGCTGTTGCATGAAATATTATAGGGGGCGCTGTTATAGCTAACAATGTCTTTTGGCTAATATCTCAGGATCTACAAGGCCAATTAAGTTGACATTTGGCATGCTGGTTCTGTCAGCAAGCCTACATATGGGAAATTGAGGACGACTCAATATGGGCACGTTTAACGATGTCAACAGCCAATCAAAGTTCAGTTTTTTTTCATAATTTTTTTGACAGGCTTAACAATGCCCAATCATCATGGCATTTGCATGGTATGTTCATGGACACACTTTGTATTTGCAGAAAAATTTTCGTGTTGATAGCCACAAGGTGGCGCAATTTATTTTTTAAACATGAAATATGAAATATCTCAGTGAAAGTTTAATCTATCGACATGTTAATAGTTTCATAAGACACCCTACCTAGTGTCTAACAATATTGCAATTGCAACTATTTAGAAAAAAATTACAGATTTTCTTCAATTGTCAGGTATGTGATTATGGAATTTATCGTACTAGTCCGTGAGTTTTGGTCCTATCAACACACAATTGGTCTCATTGCAAAGTGTATTGCCTGTAGGTATACAATTATTAAAAAAATGTTTAGATTTGGACACGCTGTTGCTGCAGTACGTCAACAAACATGAGTGGGCGGAGCTCGATGCACTCTTTTAGCTATAACTCATTCAAACTTTACCCAAATCAAACCAAAATGGGTACGCATGTGCAAGGTATTACTCTGAAGAAGTGTATCAATTATGATCAAAATGCACGTACAGGGGGCGCTACAATTGGAAAAAATGCTTAAAAATATGTTTTTAATTTGTTATAGCGCCACCTAAGGATGCAGTACCAACAAAACGTATTGATCTGTTCTGAAGCACATATGAAAGAAGCTTGTGTTTTTTCATAACATTTGGCAAAAGCATTTTTGACTTACAGCTGTTTATGTGTCATGTTTAGAATGCAAGTTACACACCAGTGCTAAGCAGAGCCTGGATGCCACGCAGTAAAGAAATTTCAACTTTTTTTTGATAATTATTAAACTTCAGGTTCTTGTGATTCTGCTGATACCACATATGTCCATATTAAGTCATTAAGCACAGACTAGTTCGCAGTCAAACATATGTGAGTTATTCTCAGCAATGTATTCAAAGGCATTATTGAAGAGTCACCCTTCCCCCTTCCATCCTATTCCTTCTGACATGCTCTCTGCCTCTTATCTCTCTCTCTCTTTCTCTCTCTCTCTCTCTCTCTCTCTCTCTCTCTCTCTCAGATTCAAATAGCTTTACTAAGAGACAACAGTAGTAAATAATGAAAATAATAATTAAAATAAATATTTTTCCAACATTTCCAAATTGATATAACATATGAATATATATATATATATATATACACATACACACAAGCTGTGTATGTGTACCTGTATAGCATATACATACATACTTATTGGGCATATGTTGTAAGTAGTGATGCATGGTGTATACTGAAGTCGGTGCTACCAACTGTCTCTCAGGCAGTGACAGACTGATACACACTGTGCAGTGAAGAGGGCTGAGAGCCCATCATCCAAGGATTATCTTGTCTTATCTTATTTTTAACAAAATGTAATGATTTGTTTTGGCACACATATGAAAGAAGCTTGTGACGTTTCATAACATTTGACAAAAGCATTTTTGAGTTACTGCTGTTCATGTATGATATTTTTAAGGCAAGTCACAGAACTCTTTTAGTAGCATCTGGATGCCATGCAGTAATGGAATTCCACATTTTTGTTAATAATCCTTAAGGTTCAGGTTCTTGTGATTCTGCTGATACCAAATATGTGCATATCAGGTCATAATTCAGATTGTAGTTCATGTTCAAATGTATGTGGGTAAAGCTCCAACAGCACTGCTTGGTTTGATCCACAAGGTCCAGTACAACACACCACCACCAGATGGCAGTGTTGCACTGTGAATAATCCACCACCCATCTCATAATGCTTAGCAATAGTGCTTGAGCCTCACAGACAGATCAAAATCAGAAATTTTGGATGTCTTAAGTCAGCAGAGAGTATGCAATGTTGTGTATGATCTCAAAGTGGCAAACGTAAGCAAATTTATTGCCTACAAAGCGAGGAAGCCGTAAATCGCCGCTTGCGGCTATATTTATTATTATTATTATTATTATTATTCCGAACAAAAATTCTGCCTTAAAACGGATCGCACAGCCCAAACCGTAAGGCCTACAGACTTGGTACTTGGTCAAAAGATAGTAAACCCTCCCGCTACTCAGGCGCAAAATATCAGCCTGATTGGCCTCAAGGGGGCGCTACAGCGACAGAAAACGCTTTCATTAAAGGATTTTCCACGCCGTGTGGAGTAGAGACGAAATTTTTTTTTCTTCATGATCCTTGGGTCCCGATGAATCAAAAAGGTACATAGAACCACTAAGCTCCGCCCACTTAGATTTTTTGCTAATTAGCATAATTTGCAAAATCTATTTTCGCAAACTAGTCCCTGGATTTTTGTCTGATCCCCATGACCTTGGTGTCAAAACGTTCACAGGAGTGAGCTGGTCAATAATTATTACAAACATCCTGACATTTCAAAACAAGATGGCCGACATATGCAAATGAATGTGTACCGTGAATTGCAAATTTTACTCAAACATCTGTAACTCCTTCATGCTTAACTCAAATCTGATGATCTTTCACACGTTGCTTCTAGACATGATTCTGAGGTAGCATGCATTTGCTGTTGCATGAAATATTATAGGGGGCGCTGTTATAGCTAACAATGTCTTTTGGCTAATATCTCAGGATCTACAAGGCCAATTAAGTTGACATTTGGCATGCTGGTTCTGTCAGCAAGCCTACATATGGGAAATTGAGGACGACTCAATATGGGCACGTTTAACGATGTCAACAGCCAATCAAAGTTCAGTTTTTTTTCATAATTTTTTTGACAGGCTTAACAATGCCCAATCATCATGGCATTTGCATGGTATGTTCATGGACACACTTTGTATTTGCAGAAAAATTTTCGTGTTGATAGCCACAAGGGGGCGCAATTTATTTTTTAAACATGAAATATGAAATATCTCAGTGAAAATTTAATCTATCGACATGTTAATAGTTTCATAAGACACCCTACCTAGTATCTAACAATATTGCAATTGCAACTATTTAGAAAAAAATTATAGATTTTCTTCAATTGTCAGGTATGTGATTATGGAATTTATCGTACTAGTCCGTGAGTTTTGGTCCTATCAACACACAATTGGTCTCATTGCAAAGTGTATTGCCTGTAGGTATACAATTATTAAAAAAATGTTTAGATTTGGACACGCTGTTGCTGCAGTACGTCAACAAACATGAGTGGGCGGAGCTCGATGCACTTTTTTAGCTATAACTCATTCAAACTTTACCCAAATCAAACCAAAATGGGTACACATGTGCAAGGTATTACTCTGAAGAAGTGTATCAATTATGATCAAAATGCACGTACAGGGGGCGCTACAATTGGAAAAAATGCTTAAAAATATGTTTTTAATTTGTTATAGCGCCACCTAAGGATGCAGTACCAACAAAACGTATTGATCTGTTCTGAAGCACATATGAAAGAAGCTTGTGTTTTTTCATAACATTTGGCAAAAGCATTTTTGACTTACAGCTGTTTATGTGTCATGTTTAGAATGCAAGTTACACACCAGTCCTAAGCAGAGCCTGGATGCCACGCAGTAAAGAAATTTCAACTTTTTTTTGATAATTATTAAACTTCAGGTTCTTGTGATTCTGCTGATACCACATATGTCCATATTAAGTCATTAAGCACAGACTAGTTCGCAGTCAAACATATGTGAGTTATTCTCAGCAATGTATTCAAAGGCATTATTGAAGAGTCACCCTTCCCCCTTCCATCCTATTCCTTCTGACATGCTCTCTGCCTCTTATCTCTCTCTCTCTTTCTCTCTCTCTCTCTCTCTCTCTCTCAGATTCAAATAGCTTTACTAAGAGACAACAGTAGTAAATAATGAAAATAATAATTAAAATAAATATTTTTCCAACATTTCCAAATTGATATAACATATGAATATATATATATATATATATATATATATATATATATATATATATATATATATATATATATACACATACACACAAGCTGTGTATGTGTACCTGTATAGCATATACATACATACTTATTGGGCATATGTTGTAAGTAGTGATGCATGGTGTATACTGAAGTCGGTGCTACCAACTGTCTCTCAGGCAGTGACAGACTGATACACACTGTGCAGTGAAGAGGGCTGAGAGCCCATCATCCAAGGATTATCTTGTCTTATCTTATTTTTAACAAAATGTAATGATTTGTTTTGGCACACATATGAAAGAAGCTTGTGACGTTTCATAACATTTGACAAAAGCATTTTTGAGTTACTGCTGTTCATGTATGATATTTTTAAGGCAAGTCACAGAACTCTTTTAGTAGCATCTGGATGCCATGCAGTAATGGAATTCCACATTTTTGTTAATAATCCTTAAGGTTCAGGTTCTTGTGATTCTGCTGATACCAAATATGTGCATATCAGGTCATAATTCAGATTGTAGTTCATGTTCAAATGTATGTGGGTAAAGCTCCAACAGCACTGCTTGGTTTGATCCACAAGGTCCAGTACAACACACCACCACCAGATGGCAGTGTTGCACTGTGAATAATCCACCACCCATCTCATAATGCTTAGCAATAGTGCTTGAGCCTCACAGACAGATCAAAATCAGAAATTTTGGATGTCTTAAGTCAGCAGAGAGTATGCAATGTTGTGTATGATCTCAAAGTGGCAAACGTAAGCAAATTTATTGCCTACAAAGCGAGGAAGCCGTAAATCGCCGCTTGCGGCTATATTTATTATTATTATTATTATTATTATTCCGAACAAAAATTCTGCCTTAAAACGGATCGCACAGCCCAAACCGTAAGGCCTACAGACTTGGTACTTGGTCAAAAGATAGTAAACCCTCCCGCTACTCAGGCGCAAAATATCAGCCTGATTGGCCTCAAGGGGGCGCTACAGCGACAGAAAACGCTTTCATTAAAGGATTTTCCACGCCGTGTGGAGTAGAGACGAAATTTTTTTTTTCTTCATGATCCTTGGGTCCCGATGAATCAAAAAGGTACATAGAACCACTAAGCTCCGCCCACTTAGATTTTTTGCTAATTAGCATAATTTGCAAAATCTATTTTCGCGAACTAGTCCCTGGATTTTTGTCTGATCCCCATGACCTTGGTGTCAAAACGTTCACAGGAGTGAGCTGGTCAATAATTATTACAAACATCCTGACATTTCAAAACAAGATGGCCGACATATGCAAATGAATGTGTACCGTGAATTGCAAATTTTACTCAAACATCTGTAACTCCTTCATGCTTAACTCAAATCTGATGATCTTTCACACGTTGCTTCTAGACATGATTCTGAGGTAGCATGCATTTGCTGTTGCATGAAATATTATAGGGGGCGCTGTTATAGCTAACAATGTCTTTTGGCTAATATCTCAGGATCTACAAGGCCAATTAAGTTGACATTTGGCATGCTGGTTCTGTCAGCAAGCCTACATATGGGAAAGTGAGGACGACTCAATATGGGCACGTTTAACGATGTCAACAGCCAATCAAAGTTCAGTTTTTTTTCATAATTTTTTTGACAGGCTTAACAATGCCCAATCATCATGGCATTTGCATGGTATGTTCATGGACACACTTTGTATTTGCAGAAAAATTTTCGTGTTGATAGCCACAAGGGGGCGCAATTTATTTTTTAAACATGAAATATGAAATATCTCAGTGAAAATTTAATCTATCGACATGTTAATAGTTTCATAAGACACCCTACCTAGTGTCTAACAATATTGCAATTGCAACTATTTAGAAAAAAATTATAGATTTTCTTCAATTGTCAGGTATGTGATTATGGAATTTATCGTACTAGTCCGTGAGTTTTGGTCCTATCAACACACAATTGGTCTCATTGCAAAGTGTATTGCCTGTAGGTATACAATTATTAAAAAAATGTTTAGATTTGGACACGCTGTTGCTGCAGTACGTCAACAAACATGAGTGGGCGGAGCTCGATGCATTCTTTTAGCTATAACTCATTCAAACTTTACCCAAATCAAACCAAAATGGGTACACATGTGCAAGGTATTACTCTGAAGAAGTGTATCAATTATGATCAAAATGCACGTACAGGGGGCGCTACAATTGGAAAAAATGCTTAAAAATATGTTTTTAATTTGTTATAGCGCCACCTATGGATGCAGTACCAACAAAACGTATTGATCTGTTCTGAAGCACATATGAAAGAAGCTTGTGTTTTTTCATAACATTTGGCAAAAGCATTTTTGACTTACAGCTGTTTATGTGTCATGTTTAGAATGCAAGTTACACACCAGTGCTAAGCAGAGCCTGGATGCCACGCAGTAAAGAAATTTCAACTTTTTTTTGATAATTATTAAACTTCAGGTTCTTGTGATTCTGCTGATACCACATATGTCCATATTAAGTCATTAAGCACAGACTAGTTCGCAGTCAAACATATGTGAGTTATTCTCAGCAATGTATTCAAAGGCATTATTGAAGAGTCACCCTTCCCCCTTCCATCCTATTCCTTCTGACATGCTCTCTGCCTCTTATCTCTCTCTCTCTTTCTCTCTCTCTCTCTCTCTCTCTCTCTCTCTCTCTCTCAGATTCAAATAGCTTTACTAAGAGACAACAGTAGTAAATAATGAAAATAATAATTAAAATAAATATTTTCCCAACATTTCCAAATTGATATAACATATGAATATATATATATATATATATATATATATATATATATATATATATATATATATATATATATATATATATATATATATATACACATACACAAAAGCTGTGTATGTGTACCTGTATAGCATATACATACATACTTATTGGGCATATGTTGTAAGTAGTGATGCATGGTGTATACTGAAGTCGGTGCTACCAACTGTCTCTCAGGCAGTGACAGACTGATACACACTGTGCAGTGAAGAGGGCTGAGAGCCCATCATCCAAGGATTATCTTGTCTTATCTTATTTTTAACAAAATGTAATGATTTGTTTTGGCGCACATATGAAAGAAGCTTGTGACGTTTCATAACATTTGACAAAAGCATTTTTGAGTTACTGCTGTTCATGTATGATATTTTTAAGGCAAGTCACAGAACTCTTTTAGTAGCATCTGGATGCCATGCAGTAATGGAATTCCACATTTTTGTTAATAATCCTTAAGGTTCAGGTTCTTGTGATTCTGCTGATACCAAATATGTGCATATCAGGTCATAATTCAGATTGTAGTTCATGTTCAAATGTATGTGGGTAAAGCTCCAACAGCACTGCTTGGTTTGATCCACAAGGTCCAGTACAACACACCACCACCAGATGGCAGTGTTGCACTGTGAATAATCCACCACCCATCTCATAATGCTTAGCAATAGTGCTTGAGCCTCACAGACAGATCAAAATCAGAAATTTTGGATGTCTTAAGTCAGCAGAGAGTATGCAATGTTGTGTATGATCTCAAAGTGGCAAACGTAAGCAAATTTATTGCCTACAAAGCGAGGAAGCCGTAAATCGCCGCTTGCGGCTATATTTATTATTATTATTCTTCCGGTTCTTTTTCTGCACTAAAAGTGATCGCACAGCCCAAACCGTAAGGCCTACAGACTTGAGGCTTGGCCAGTAGGTAGTAAACCCTCCCGCTACTCAGGCGCAAAAAATCAGACTGATTGGCCTCATGGGGGCGCTACAGCGAAGGACAACGCATTTTCTTACGGGGCTTCTACCACGTGAGGCGTAGAGACGAATTTTTTTCCCCCTGATTCCTTGAGTCCTGCCGAATCAAAAAGGTCGATACAACCACTAAGCTCCGCCCACTTAGATTTTTTGCTATTTTGCATAATTTGCAAAACCTACTTTTGCGTACTAGTCTGTGGATTTTTGTCCAATTTTCTTGAGCTTGGTGTCAAAACGTTCGCAGGAGTCTGAAGCTTAATAATCATCAAAAAAACATTGACATTTCAATTCAATGTAGCTGCCATATGCAAATGAACCTTATCGGCTTATCGCCCTTTTTACATGAACAGCTGTTACTTCTGCATACTTTACTCAAATGGGTTGCAATTTCAGATTCTGCTTAGGGACATGATTTTGAGGTAGCATGTCGTCGGTGGTGCGAAAATTCACATAGGGGGCGCTCTAAATACTAGAAATTCATATCTCAACATCCGCAAGTCCGATCGGTCCGCCGCTTGGCATACAGCTGCTTTAGGCAAGGCTCTAAGTGGAAAATAAAGGACAAGTCGATACTCGCCAAATTGTAACGTCATCGGCCAATCAGAACTCAGCAGCTCCCTGACAAGCTTGACAAAGGTCAATCATTATGATACTTGACTGGCATGTCCATGGACGCACTTCCTAAGAGCAGAAGACGTTTCGTAACGATAGCCACTAGGGGGCGCTATAACAAGAAAATATGTAATATCTCAGCGAAAATTAAGCATATTGACATGCAGTTTGCTGGACTCTGTACTCTGTATATTGCCTAACAACTTTGTAATAGCAAGTCTTGTCGAGAAATGTATTGTTTTTTCTCAATGGCCAGTTGTTTGAAAATTGAGGTTTTCGAACTAGTCCGTGGAATCTGGTGCTATTCCCAAACAATTGGTTTTGTTGCAATCTGTAGAGTCTCTAGGTCAACAATCTTTAAAAAAAAGTATGACTTTTTAACATTGTGTTGTTACAACATGTCAATAAACTGAAGTGTGAGCTGCTTTATAGGTTCTTTCATCTATAACTCCAAGAAAAGAAGCCCAATCCAGACCAAACTTTATAGGATTATGTAAGACCATACCTTGAAGGAGCATGTCTATTATGGCCTAAATCCACCCAAAGGGGGCGCTACAATTGGACAATAACTTATTAAAAAGTATTTTTTGTGTTATAGCGCCATCTAGGATTGCAGTGGCACCACAATTTAATTATGACATCTGCTCCTCAGGCTTATCAAGCTTGTGAAATTTTGAAATTTTTGGTGAAAGCGTTTTTGAGTTATAGGTGTATATATGTGTACATATATAGCATACATTTGACTTGTGGAATACATGCTGGATCTCTCTTTTTGGGAGGGGCCTGTAAGCTACATAGTAATAGAAGTGCAAGTTTTTTTTGATAATTATTAAAGTTCAGATCCTTAGGATTCAGCTGATACCACATATGCCCATGTAAGGTAATTATCCACATAGGAGTACACGCTCAAATATTTCTGTTTGTGAAATATTTCTGATCCAAACAGACTGCCATCTGCTGGTGAGAAATAACAGCTTTCTCATATAAGACTATACATTGTGATGTTGAACTACAGTGGATCTGAGGCAAAATGCAATGTTGAGCAAAGACCATAAGGTCCAGAAACACTTCACTTGCCAGCAAGGTACAGCAGGTATGACATGACTCAGCCAAGGAAAATGACACTCTTTGGCCAGATGGTGGCGATATAGAAAAGGGATACGCGTTTAGGTCTATATCTCCTACACCGTAAGGCCTAGAGACGAAATCTTTTTTTTCCCTGATTCCTTGGCTTAATTCAAACTAATCTGCCATTTGGACCATTTACCTCCGCCCACTTAGATTTTGAGCTAATATGCATAATTAGCTAAACTTACTTTTTTCCACAAGTCTGTGAATTTTTGTCCAATTCTCTTGAGCTTTGTGCCAAAACGTTCACAAGAGTCTGACCATGTATAATTATAGAATGAATGTTGACATTTCGATTCAAGAAGGCTGCCATGTGCAAATGAACCTCTTCGGCTTATCGTATGTTTTACTTGAACGTCTGTAACTCCTCCATATTTTATTCAAATGGGTTCAAATTTCAGATTCTACTTAAGGACATGATTTTAAGGATACCATATCAGCGATGTAGGCCTATTTTTTCCAAACAGGCCTATTCTGCGAGAACCCCGTTAATTGTCGCTTGCGGCTATATTTATTATTATTATTATTATTCCGAACAAAAATTCTGCCTTAAAACGGATCGCACAGCCCAAACCGTAAGGCCTACAGACTTGGTACTTGGTCAAAAGATAGTAAACCCTCCCGCTACTCAGGCGCAAAATATCAGCCTGATTGGCCTCAAGGGGGCGCTACAGCGACAGAAAACGCTTTCATTAAAGGATTTTCCACGCCGTGTGGAGTAGAGACGAAATTTTTTTTTCTTCATGATCCTTGGGTCCCGATGAATCAAAAAGGTACATAGAACCACTAAGCTCCGCCCACTTAGATTTTTTGCTAATTAGCATAATTTGCAAAATCTATTTTCGCGAACTAGTCCCTGGATTTTTGTCTGATCCCCATGACCTTGGTGTCAAAACGTTCACAGGAGTGAGCTGGTCAATAATTATTACAAACATCCTGACATTTCAAAACAAGATGGCCGACATATGCAAATGAATGTGTACCGTGAATTGCAAATTTTACTCAAACATCTGTAACTCCTTCATGCTTAACTCAAATCTGATGATCTTTCACACGTTGCTTCTAGACATGATTCTGAGGTAGCATGCATTTGCTGTTGCATGAAATATTATAGGGGGCGCTGTTATAGCTAACAATGTCTTTTGGCTAATATCTCAGGATCTACAAGGCCAATTAAGTTGACATTTGGCATGCTGGTTCTGTCAGCAAGCCTACATATGGGAAATTGAGGACGACTCAATATGGGCACGTTTAACGATGTCAACAGCCAATCAAAGTTCAGTTTTTTTTCATAATTTTTTTGACAGGCTTAACAATGCCCAATCATCATGGCATTTGCATGGTATGTTCATGGACACACTTTGTATTTGCAGAAAAATTTTCGTGTTGATAGCCACAAGGGGGCGCAATTTATTTTTTAAACATGAAATATGAAATATCTCAGTGAAAATTTAATCTATCGACATGTTAATAGTTTCATAAGACACCCTACCTAGTGTCTAACAATATTGCAATTGCAACTATTTAGAAAAAAATTATAGATTTTCTTCAATTGTCAGGTATGTGATTATGGAATTTATCGTACTAGTCCGTGGGTTTTGGTCCTATCAACACACAATTGGTCTCATTGCAAAGTGTATTGCCTGTAGGTATACAATTATTAAAAAAATGTTTAGATTTGGACACGCTGTTGCTGCAGTACGTCAACAAACATGAGTGGGCGGAGCTCGATGCACTCTTTTAGCTATAACTCATTCAAACTTTACCCAAATCAAACCAAAATGGGTACACATGTGCAAGGTATTACTCTGAAGAAGTGTATCAATTATGATCAAAATGCACGTACAGGGGGCGCTACAATTGGAAAAAATGCTTAAAAATATGTTTTTAATTTGTTATAGCGCCACCTAAGGATGCAGTACCAACAAAACGTATTGATCTGTTCTGAAGCACATATGAAAGAAGCTTGTGTTTTTTCATAACATTTGGCAAAAGCATTTTTGACTTACAGCTGTTTATGTGTCATGTTTAGAATGCAAGTTACACACCAGTGCTAAGCAGAGCCTGGATGCCACGCAGTAAAGAAATGTAAACTTTTTTTTGATAATTATTAAACTTCAGGTTCTTGTGATTCTGCTGATACCACATATGTCCATATTAAGTCATTAAGCACAGACTAGTTCGCAGTCAAACATATGTGAGTTATTCTCAGCAATGTATTCAAAGGCATTATTGAAGAGTCACCCTTCCCCCTTCCATCCTATTCCTTCTGACATGCTCTCTGCCTCTTATCTCTCTCTCTCTTTCTCTCTCTCTCTCTCTCTCTCTCTCTCTCTCTCTCTCAGATTCAAATAGCTTTACTAAGAGACAACAGTAGTAAATAATGAAAATAATAATTAAAATAAATATTTTCCCAACATTTCCAAATTGATATAACATATGAATATATATATATATATATATATATATATATATATATATATATATATATATATATATATATATATATATATATATATATACACATACACACAAGCTGTGTATGTGTACCTGTATAGCATATACATACATACTTATTGGGCATATGTTGTAAGTAGTGATGCATGGTGTATACTGAAGTCGGTGCTACCAACTGTCTCTCAGGCAGTGACAGACTGATACACACTGTGCAGTGAAGAGGGCTGAGAGCCCATCATCCAAGGATTATCTTGTCTTATCTTATTTTTAACAAAATGTAATGATTTGTTTTGGCGCACATATGAAAGAAGCTTGTGACGTTTCATAATATTTGACAAAAGCATTTTTGAGTTACTGCTGTTCATGTATGATATTTTTAAGGCAAGTCACAGAACTCTTTTAGTAGCATCTGGATGCCATGCAGTAATGGAATTCCACATTTTTGTTAATAATCCTTAAGGTTCAGGTTCTTGTGATTCTGCTGATACCAAATATGTGCATATCAGGTCATAATTCAGATTGTAGTTCATGTTCAAATGTATGTGGGTAAAGCTCCAACAGCACTGCTTGGTTTGATCCACAAGGTCCAGTACAACACACCACCACCAGATGGCAGTGTTGCACTGTGAATAATCCACCACCCATCTCATAATGCTTAGCAATAGTGCTTGAGCCTCACAGACAGATCAAAATCAGAAATTTTGGATGTCTTAAGTCAGCAGAGAGTATGCAATGTTGTGTATGATCTCAAAGTGGCAAACGTAAGCAAATTTATTGCCTACAAAGCGAGGAAGCCGTAAATCGCCGCTTGCGGCTATATTTATTATTATTATTCTTCCGGTTCTTTTTCTGCACTAAAAGTGATCGCACAGCCCAAACCGTAAGGCCTACAGACTTGAGGCTTGGCCAGTAGGTAGTAAACCCTCCCGCTACTCAGGCGCAAAAAATCAGACTGATTGGCCTCATGGGGGCGCTACAGCGAAGGACAACGCATTTTCTTACGGGGCTTCTACCACGTGAGGCGTAGAGACGAATTTTTTTCCCCCTGATTCCTTGAGTCCTGCCGAATCAAAAAGGTCGATACAACCACTAAGCTCCGCCCACTTAGATTTTTTGCTATTTTGCATAATTTGCAAAACCTACTTTTGCGTACTAGTCTGTGGATTTTTGTCCAATTTTCTTGAGCTTGGTGTCAAAACGTTCGCAGGAGTCTGAAGCTTAATAATCATCAAAAAAACATTGACATTTCAATTCAATGTAGCTGCCATATGCAAATGAACCTTATCGGCTTATCGCCCTTTTTACATGAACAGCTGTTACTTCTGCATACTTTACTCAAATGGGTTGCAATTTCAGATTCTGCTTAGGGACATGATTTTGAGGTAGCATGTCGTCGGTGGTGCGAAAATTCACATAGGGGGCGCTCTAAATACTAGAAATTCATATCTCAACATCCGCAAGTTCGATTGGTCCGCCGCTTGGCATACAGCTGCTTTAGGCAAGGCTCTAAGTGGAAAATAAAGGACAAGTCGATACTCGCCAAATTGTAACGTCATCGGCCAATCAGAACTCAGCAGCTCCCTGACAAGCTTGACAAAGGTCAATCATTATGATACTTGACTGGCATGTCCATGGACGCACTTCCTAAGAGCAGAAGACGTTTCGTAACGATAGCCACTAGGGGGCGCTATAACAAGAAAATATGTAATATCTCAGCGAAAATTAAGCATATTGACATGCAGTTTGCTGGACTCTGTACTCTGTATATTGCCTAACAACTTTGTAATAGCAAGTATTGTCGAGAAATGTATTGTTTTTTCTCAATGGCCAGTTGTTTGAAAATTGAGGTTTTCGAACTAGTCCGTGGAATCTGGTGCTATTCCCAAACAATTGGTTTTGTTGCAATCTGTAGAGTCTCTAGGTCAACAATCTTTAAAAAAAAGTATGACTTTTTAACATTGTGTTGTTACAACATGTCAATAAACTGAAGTGTGAGCTGCTTTATAGGTTCTTTCATCTATAACTCCAAGAAAAGAAGCCCAATCCAGACCAAACTTTATAGGATTATGTAAGACCATACCTTGAAGGAGCATGTCTATTATGGCCTAAATCCACCCAAAGGGGGCGCTACAATTGGACAATAACTTATTAAAAAGTATTTTTTGTGTTATAGCGCCATCTAGGATTGCAGTGGCACCACAATTTAATTATGACATCTGCTCCTCAGGCTTATCAAGCTTGTGAAATTTTGAAATTTTTGGTGAAAGCGTTTTTGAGTTATAGGTGTATATATGTGTACATATATAGCATACATTTGACTTGTGGAATACATGCTGGATCTCTCTTTTTGGGAGGGGCCTGTAAGCTACATAGTAATAGAAGTGCAAGTTTTTTTTGATAATTATTAAAGTTCAGATCCTTAGGATTCAGCTGATACCACATATGCCCATGTAAGGTAATTATCCACATAGGAGTACACGCTCAAATATTTCTGTTTGTGAAATATTTCTGATCCAAACAGACTGCCATCTGCTGGTGAGAAATAACAGCTTTCTCATATAAGACTATACATTGTGATGTTGAACTACAGTGGATCTGAGGCAAAATGCAATGTTGAGCAAAGACCATAAGGTCCAGAAACACTTCACTTGCCAGCAAGGTACAGCAGGTATGACATGACTCAGCCAAGGAAAATGACACTCTTTGGCCAGATGGTGGCGATATAGAAAAGGGATACGCGTTTAGGTCTATATCTCCTACACCGTAAGGCCTAGAGACGAAATCTTTTTTTTCCCTGATTCCTTGGCTTAATTCAAACTAATCTGCCATTTGGACCATTTACCTCCGCCCACTTAGATTTTGAGCTAATATGCATAATTAGCTAAACTTACTTTTTTCCACAAGTCTGTGAATTTTTGTCCAATTCTCTTGAGCTTTGTGCCAAAACGTTCACAAGAGTCTGACCATGTATAATTATAGAATGAATGTTGACATTTCGATTCAAGAAGGCTGCCATGTGCAAATGAACCTCTTCGGCTTATCGTATGTTTTACTTGAACGTCTGTAACTCCTCCATATTTTATTCAAATGGGTTCAAATTTCAGATTCTACTTAAGGACATGATTTTAAGGATACCATATCAGCGATGTAGGCCTATTTTTTCCAAACAGGCCTATTCTGCGAGAACCCCGTTAATTGTCGCTTGCGGCTATATTTATTATTATTATTATTATTCCGAACAAAAATTCTGCCTTAAAACGGATCGCACAGCCCAAACCGTAAGGCCTACAGACTTGGTACTTGGTCAAAAGATAGTAAACCCTCCCGCTACTCAGGCGCAAAATATCAGCCTGATTGGCCTCAAGGGGGCGCTACAGCGACAGAAAACGCTTTCATTAAAGGATTTTCCACGCCGTGTGGAGTAGAGACGAAATTTTTTTTTCTTCATGATCCTTGGGTCCCGATGAATCAAAAAGGTACATGGAACCACTAAGCTCCGCCCACTTAGATTTTTTGCTAATTAGCATAATTTGCAAAATCTATTTTCGCGAACTAGTCCCTGGATTTTTGTCTGATCCCCATGACCTTGGTGTCAAAACGTTCACAGGAGTGAGCTGGTCAATAATTATTACAAACATCCTGACATTTCAAAACAAGATGGCCGACATATGCAAATGAATGTGTACCGTGAATTGCAAATTTTACTCAAACATCTGTAACTCCTTCATGCTTAACTCAAATCTGATGATCTTTCACACGTTGCTTCTAGACATGATTCTGAGGTAGCATGCATTTGCTGTTGCATGAAATATTATAGGGGGCGCTGTTATAGCTAACAATGTCTTTTGGCTAATATCTCAGGATCTACAAGGCCAATTAAGTTGACATTTGGCATGCTGGTTCTGTCAGCAAGCCTACATATGGGAAATTGAGGACGACTCAATATGGGCACGTTTAACGATGTCAACAGCCAATCAAAGTTCAGTTTTTTTTCATAATTTTTTTGACAGGCTTAACAATGCCCAATCATCATGGCATTTGCATGGTATGTTCATGGACACACTTTGTATTTGCAGAAAAATTTTCGTGTTGATAGCCACAAGGGGGCGCAATTTATTTTTTAAACATGAAATATGAAATATCTCAGTGAAAATTTAATCTATCGACATGTTAATAGTTTCATAAGACACCCTACCTAGTGTCTAACAATATTGCAATTGCAACTATTTAGAAAAAAATTATAGATTTTCTTCAATTGTCAGGTATGTGATTATGGAATTTATCGTACTAGTCCGTGAGTTTTGGTCCTATCAACACACAATTGGTCTCATTGCAAAGTGTATTGCCTGTAGGTATACAATTATTAAAAAAATGTTTAGATTTGGACACGCTGTTGCTGCAGTACGTCAACAAACATGAGTGGGCGGAGCTCGATGCACTCTTTTAGCTATAACTCATTCAAACTTTACCCAAATCAAACCAAAATGGGTACACATGTGCAAGGTATTACTCTGAAGAAGTGTATCAATTATGATCAAAATGCACGTACAGGGGGCGCTACAATTGGAAAAAATGCTTAAAAATATGTTTTTAATTTGTTATAGCGCCACCTAAGGATGCAGTACCAACTAAACGTATTGATCTGTTCTGAAGCACATATGAAAGAAGCTTGTGTTTTTTCATAACATTTGGCAAAAGCATTTTTGACTTACAGCTGTTTATGTGTCATGTTTAGAATGCAAGTTACACACCAGTGCTAAGCAGAGCCTGGATGCCACGCAGTAAAGAAATGTAAACTTTTTTTTGATAATTATTAAACTTCAGTTTCTTGTGATTCTGCTGATACCACATATGTCCATATTAAGTCATTAAGCACAGACTAGTTCGCAGTCAAACATATGTGAGTTATTCTCAGCAATGTATTCAAAGGCATTATTGAAGAGTCACCCTTCCCCCTTCCATCCTATTCCTTCTGACATGCTCTCTGCCTCTTATCTCTCTCTCTCTTTCTCTCTCTCTCTCTCTCTCTCTCTCTCTCTCTCAGATTCAAATAGCTTTACTAAGAGACAACAGTAGTAAATAATGAAAATAATAATTAAAATAAATATTTTCCCAACATTTCCAAATTGATATAACATACGAATATATATATATATATATATATATATATATATATATATATATATATATATATATATATATATATATATATATATATATATACACATACACACAAGCTGTGTATGTGTACCTGTATAGCATATACATACATACTTATTGGGCATATGTTGTAAGTAGTGATGCATGGTGTATACTGAAGTCGGTGCTACCAACTGTCTCTCAGGCAGTGACAGACTGATACACACTGTGCAGTGAAGAGGGCTGAGAGCCCATCATCCAAGGATTATCTTGTCTTATCTTATTTTTAACAAAATGTAATGATTTGTTTTGGCGCACATATGAAAGAAGCTTGTGACGTTTCATAACATTTGACAAAAGCATTTTTGAGTTACTGCTGTTCATGTATGATATTTTTAAGGCAAGTCACAGAACTCTTTTAGTAGCATCTGGATGCCATGCAGTAATGGAATTCCACATTTTTGTTAATAATCCTTAAGGTTCAGGTTCTTGTGATTCTGCTGATACCAAATATGTGCATATCAGGTCATAATTCAGATTGTAGTTCATGTTCAAATGTATGTGGGTAAAGCTCCAACAGCACTGCTTGGTTCGATCCACAAGGTCCAGTACAACACACCACCACCAGATGGCAGTGTTGCACTGTGAATAATCCACCACCCATCTCATAATGCTTAGCAATAGTGCTTGAGCCTCACAGACAGATCAAAATCAGAAATTTTGGATGTCTTAAGTCAGCAGAGAGTATGCAATGTTGTGTATGATCTCAAAGTGGCAAACGTAAGCAAATTTATTGCCTACAAAGCGAGGAAGCCGTAAATCGCTGCTTGCGGCTATATTTAGGCTTCCGAGCACAACGTGCAAAGGAAGCCTATTGTTTTTGTTCTGATTTTTATTATTATTATTATTATTCTTCCCCCAAAATTCACCTGAAACGGATCGCACAGCCCAAACCGTAAGGCCTACAGACTTGGTACTGGGTCACCAGATAAATAAGGTCAGACTCTACGATCGTGCAAAAGAACAGCGTATTTGGCCTCAAGGGGGCGCTGCAGCGAAGAAAAACGCTTTCATTAAAAGATTTTCCACACCGTGTGGCGTAGAGATGAAATTTTTTTTTCTACATGATCCTTGAGTGCTGATGAATCAAAAAGGTACATAGAACCACTAAGCTCCGCCTACTTAGATTTTTTGCAAATTAGCATAATTTGCAAAATCTATTTTCGTGAACTAGTCCCTGGATTTTTGTCTGATCCCCATGACCTTGGTGTCAAAACGTTCACAGGAGTGAGCTGGTCAATAATTATCACAAACATCCTGACATTTCAAAACAAGATGGCCGACATATGCAAATGAATGTGTACCGTGAATTGCAAATTTTACTCAAACATCTGTAACTCCTTCATGCTTAACTCAAATCTGATGACCTTTCACACGTTGCTTCTAGACATGATTCTGAGGTAGCATGCATTTGCTGTTGCATGAAATATTATAGGGGGCGCTGTTATAGCTAACAATGTCTTTTGGCTAATATCTCAGGATCTCCAAGGCCAATTAAGTTGACATTTGGCATGCTGGTTCTGTCAGCAAGCTTACATATGGCAAATAAAGGACGACTCAATACGGGCACGTTTAACGATGTCAACAGCCAATCAAAGTTCAGTTTTATTTCATCATTTTTTTGACAGGCTTAACAATGTCCAATCATCATGGCATTTGCATGGTATGTTCATGGACACACTTTGTATTTGCAGAAAAATTTTCGTGTTGATAGCCACAAGGGGGCGCAAATTATTTTTTAAACATGAAATATGGAATATCTCAGTGAAAATTTAACCTATCGACATGGTAATAATTTCATAATACACTCTACGTAGTGTCTAACAATATTGCAATTGCAACTATTTAGAAAAAAATTATAGATTTTCTTCAATTGTCAGGTATGTGATTATGGAATTTATCGTACTAGTCCGTGAGTTTTGGTCCTATCAACACACAATTGGTCTCATTGCAAAGTGTATTGCCTGTAGGTACATAATTATCAAAAAAATGTTTAGATTTAGACACGCTGTTGCTGCAATAGGTCAACAAACGCGAGTGGGCAGAGCCCGATTCACTCTTTTAGCTATAACTCATTCAAACTTCACCCAAAACAAACCAAAATGGGTACACATGTGCAAGATGTTCCTCTGAAGAAGTGTTTCAAATATGATCAAAATGCACATACAGGGGGTGCTAGAATTGGAAAAAATACTTAAAAATAAGTTTTTTATTTGTTATAGCGCCACCTATGGATGCAGTACCAACAAAACGTATTGATCTGTTCTGAAGCACATATGAAAGAAGCTTGTGTTTTTTCATAACATTTGGCAAAAGCATTTTTGACTTACAGCTGTTTATGTGTCATGTTTGGAATGCAAGTTACACACCAGTGTTCAGCAGAACCAGGATGCCATGCAGTAATGAAATTTCAACTTTTTTTTGATAATTATTAAACTTCAGGTTCTTGTGATTCTGCTGATACCACACATGTCCATATTATGTCATTAAGCACAGACTAGTTCGCGGTCAAACATATGTGAGTTATTCTCAGCAATGTATTCAAAGGCATTATTGAAGAGTCCCCCTTCCCCCCTTCTCCTTCTGACATGCTCTCTGCCTCTTATCTCTCTCTCTCTCTCACATTCAAATAGCTTTACTAAGAGACAACAGTAGTAAATAATAAAAATAATAATTAAATTATATATTTTTCCAACATTTACAAATTGATATAACATATGAATATATATGTATATATATATATATATATATATATATATATATATATATATATATATATATATATATATACACACACAAGCTGTATATGTGTACCTATATAGCATATACATACATACTTATTGGGCATATGTTGTAAGTAGTGATGCATGGGTTTTACTGAATTCGGTGCTACCCACTGTCTCTCAGGCAGTGACAGATTGATACACACTGTGCAGTGAAGAGGGCTGAGAGCCCATCATCCAAGGATTATCTTGTCTTATCTTATTATTAGCAAAATGTAATGATTTGTTTTGGAGCACATATGAAAGAAGCTTGTGACGTTTCATAACATTTGACAAAAGCATTTTTGAGTTACAGCTGTTCATGTATGATATTTTTAAGGCAAGTCACAGAACTCTTTTAGTAGCATCTGGATGCCATGCAGTAATGGAATTCCACATTTTTGTTAATAATCCTTAAGGTTCAGGTTCTTGTGATTCTGCTGATACCAAATATGTGCATATCAGGTCATAATTCAGATTGTAGTTCATGTTCAAATGTATGTGGGTAAAGCTCCAACAGCACTGCTTGGTTTGATCCACAAGGTCTAGTACAACACACCACCATCAGATGGCAGTGTTGCACTGTGAATAATCCACCACCCATCTCATAATGCTTAGCAATGGTGCTTGAGGCTCACAGACAGATCAAAATCAGAAATTTTGGATCTCTTAAGTAAGCAGAGAGTATGCAATGTTGTGTATGATCTCAAAGTGGCGAAAGTAAGCAAATTTATTGCCTAAAAAGCGAGGAAGCCGTAAATCGCCGCTTGCGGCTATATTTATTATTATTATTATTATTCCGAACAAAAATTCTGCCTTAAAACGGATCGCACAGCCCAAACCGTAAGGCCTACAGACTTGGTACTTGGTCAAAAGATAGTAAACCCTCCCGCTACTCAGGCGCAAAATATCAGCCTGATTGGCCTCAAGGGGGCGCTACAGCGACAGAAAACGCTTTCATTAAAGGATTTTCCACGCCGTGTGGAGTAGAGACGAAATTTTTTTTTCTTCATGATCCTTGGGTCCCGATGAATCAAAAAGGTACATAGAACCACTAAGCTCCGCCCACTTAGATTTTTTGCAAATTAGCATAATTTGCAAAATCTATTTTCGCGAACTAGTCCCTGGATTTTTGTCTGATCCCCATGACCTTGGTGTCAAAACGTTCACAGGAGTGAGCTGGTCAATAATTATTACAAACATCCTGACATTTCAAAACAAGATGGCCGACATATGCAAATGAATGTGTACAGTGAATTGCAAATTTTACTCAAACATCTGTAACTCCTTCATGCTTAACTCAAATCTGATGATCTTTCACACGTTGCTTCTAGACATGATTCTGAGGTAGCATGCATTTGCTGTTGCATGAAATATTATAGGGGGCGCTGTTATAGCTAACAATGTCTTTTGGCTAATATCTCAGGATCTACAAGGCCAATTAAGTTGACATTTGGCATGCTGGTTCTGTCAGCAAGCCTACATATGGGAAATTGAGGACGACTCAATATGGGCACGTTTAACGATGTCAACAGCCAATCAAAGTTCAGTTTTTTTTCATAATTTTTTTGACAGGCTTAACAATGCCCAATCATCATGGCATTTGCATGGTATGTTCATGGACACACTTTGTATTTGCAGAAAAATTTTCGTGTTGATAGCCACAAGGGGGCGCAATTTATTTTTTAAACATGAAATATGAAATATCTCAGTGAAAATTTAATCTATCGACATGTTAATAGTTTCATAAGACACCCTACCTAGTGTCTAACAATATTGCAATTGCAACTATTTAGAAAAAAAATATAGATTTTCTTCAATTGTCAGGTATGTGATTATGGAATTTATCGTACTAGTCCGTGAGTTTTGGTCCTATCAACACACAATTGGTCTCATTGCAAAGTGTATTGCCTGTAGGTATACAATTATTAAAAAAATGTTTAGATTTGGACACGCTGTTGCTGCAGTACGTCAACAAACATGAGTGGGCGGAGCTCGATGCACTCTTTTAGCTATAACTCATTCAAACTTTACCCAAATCAAACCAAAATGGGTACACATGTGCAAGGTATTACTCTGAAGAAGTGTATCAATTATGATCAAAATGCACGTACAGGGGGCGCTACAATTGGAAAAAATGCTTAAAAATATGTTTTTAATTTGTTATAGCGCCACCTAAGGATGCAGTACCAACAAAACGTATTGATCTGTTCTGAAGCACATATGAAAGAAGCTTGTGTTTTTTCATAACATTTGGCAAAAGCATTTTTGACTTACAGCTGTTTATGTGTCATGTTTAGAATGCAAGTTACACACCAGTGCTAAGCAGAGCCTGGATGCCACGCAGTAAAGAAATTTCAACTTTTTTTTGATAATTATTAAACTTCAGGTTCTTGTGATTCTGCTGATACCACATATGTCCATATTAAGTCATTAAGCACAGACTAGTTCGCAGTCAAACATATGTGAGTTATTCTCAGCAATGTATTCAAAGGCATTATTGAAGAGTCACCCTTCCCCCTTCCATCCTATTCCTTCTGACATGCTCTCTGCCTCTTATCTCTCTCTCTCTTTCTCTCTCTCTCTCTCTCTCTCTCTCTCTCAGATTCAAATAGCTTTACTAAGAGACAACAGTAGTAAATAATGAAAATAATAATTAAAATAAATATTTTTCCAACATTTCCAAATTGATATAACATATGAATATATATATATATATATATATATATATATATATATATATATATATATATATATATATATATATATATATATACATATACACACAAGCTGTGTATGTGTACCTGTATAGCATATACATACATACTTATTGGGCATATGTTGTAAGTAGTGATGCATGGTGTATACTGAAGTCGGTGCTACCAACTGTCTCTCAGGCAGTGACAGACTGATACACACTGTGCAGTGAAGAGGGCTGAGAGCCCATCATCCAAGGATTATCTTGTCTTATCTTATTTTTAACGAAATGTAATGATTTGTTTTGGCGCACATATGAAAGAAGCTTGTAACGTTTCATAACATTTGACAAAAGCATTTTTGAGTTACTGCTGTTCATGTATGATATTTTTAAGGCAAGTCACAGAACTCTTTTAGTAGCATCTGGATGCCACGCAGTAATGGAATTCCACATTTTTGTTAATAATCCTTAAGGTTCAGGTTCTTGTGATTCTGCTGATACCAAATATGTGCATATCAGGTCATAATTCAGATTGTAGTTCATGTTCAAATGTATGTGGGTAAAGCTCCAACAGCACTGCTTGGTTTGATCCACAAGGTCCAGTACAACACACCACCACCAGATGGCAGTGTTGCACTGTGAATAATCCACCACCCATCTCATAATGCTTAGCAATAGTGCTTGAGCCTCACAGACAGATCAAAATCAGAAATTTTGGATGTCTTAAGTCAGCAGAGAGTATGCAATGTTGTGTATGATCTCAAAGTGGCAAACGTAAGCAAATTTATTGCCTACAAAGCGAGGAAGCCGTAAATCGCCGCTTGCGGCTATATTTAGGCTTCCGAGCACAACGTGCAAAGGAAGCCTATTGTTTTTGTTCTGATTTTTAGGCTTCCGAGCACAACGTGCAAAGGAAGCCTATTGTTTTTGTTCTGATTTTTTTATTATTATTATTAGGCTTCCGAGCACAACGTGCAAAGGAAGCCTATTGTTTTTGTTCTGATTTTTATTATTATTATTATTATTATTATTCCGAACAAAAATTCTGCCTTAAAACGGATAGCACAGCCCAAACCGTAAGGCCTACAGACTTGGTACTTGGTCAAAAGATAGTAAACCCTCCCGCTACTCAGGCGCAAAATATCAGCCTGATTGGCCTCAAGGGGGCGCTACAGCGACAGAAAACGCTTTCATTAAAGGATTTTCCACGCCGTGTGGAGTAGAGACGAAATTTTTTTTTCTTCATGATCCTTGGGTCCCGATGAATCAAAAAGGTACATAGAACCACTAAGCTCCGCCCACTTAGATTTTTTGCTAATTAGCATAATTTGCAAAATCTATTTTCGCGAACTAGTCCCTGGATTTTTGTCTGATCCCCATGACCTTGGTGTCAAAACGTTCACAGGAGTGAGCTGGTCAATAATTATTACAAACATCCTGACATTTCAAAACAAGATGGCCGACATATGCAAATGAATGTGTACCGTGAATTGCAAATTTTACTCAAACATCTGTAACTCCTTCATGCTTAACTCAAATCTGATGATCTTTCACACGTTGCTTCTAGACATGATTCTGAGGTAGCATGCATTTGCTGTTGCATGAAATATTATAGGGGGCGCTGTTATAGCTAACAATGTCTTTTGGCTAATATCTCAGGATCTACAAGGCCAATTAAGTTGACATTTGGCATGCTGGTTCTGTCAGCAAGCCTACATATGGGAAATAGAGGACGACTCAATATGGGCACGTTTAACGATGTCAACAGCCAATCAAAGTTCAGTTTTTTTTCATAATTTTTTTGACAGGCTTAACAATGCCCAATCATCATGGCATTTGCATGGTATGTTCATGGACACACTTTGTATTTGCAGAAAAATTTTCGTGTTGATAGCCACAAGGGGGCGCAATTTATTTTTTAAACATGAAATATGAAATATCTCAGTGAAAATTTAATCTATCGACATGTTAATAGTTTCATAAGACACCCTACCTAGTGTCTAACAATATTGCAATTGCAACTATTTAGAAAAAAATTATAGATTTTCTTCAATTGTCAGGTATGTGATTATGGAATTTATCGTACTAGTCCGTGAGTTTTGGTCCTATCAACACACAATTGGTCTCATTGCAAAGTGTATTGCCTGTAGGTATACAATTATTAAAAAAATGTTTAGATTTGGACACGCTGTTGCTGCAGTACGTCAACAAACATGAGTGGGCGGAGCTCGATGCACTCTTTTAGCTATAACTCATTCAAACTTTACCCAAATCAAACCAAAATGGGTACACATGTGCAAGGTATTACTCTGAAGAAGTGTATCAATTATGATCAAAATGCACGTACAGGGGGCGCTACAATTGGAAAAAATGCTTAAAAATATGTTTTTAATTTGTTATAGCGCCACCTAAGGATGCAGTACCAACAAAACGTATTGATCTGTTCTGAAGCACATATGAAAGAAGCTTGTGTTTTTTCATAACATTTGGCAAAAGCATTTTTGACTTACAGCTGTTTATGTGTCATGTTTAGAATGCAAGTTACACACCAGTGCTAAGCAGAGCCTGGATGCCACGCAGTAAAGAAATTTCAACTTTTTTTTGATAATTATTAAACTTCAGGTTCTTGTGATTCTGCTGATACCACATATGTCCATATTAAGTCATTAAGCACAGACTAGTTTGCAGTCAAACATATGTGAGTTATTCTCAGCAATGTATTCAAAGGCATTATTGAAGAGTCACCCTTCCCCCTTCCATCCTATTCCTTCTGACATGCTCTCTGCCTCTTATCTCTCTCTCTCTTTCTCTCTCTCTCTCTCTCTCTCTCTCTCAGATTCAAATAGCTTTACTAAGAGACAACAGTAGTAAATAATGAAAATAATAATTAAAATAAATATTTTTCCAACATTTCCAAATTGATATAACATATGAATATATATATATATATATATATATATATATATATATATATATATATATATATATATATATATATATATATATACACATACACACAAGCTGTGTATGTGTACCTGTATAGCATATACATACATACTTATTGGGCATATGTTGTAAGTAGTGATGCATGGTGTATACTGAAGTCGGTGCTACCAACTGTCTCTCAGGCAGTGACAGACTGATACACACTGTGCAGTGAAGAGGGCTGAGAGCCCATCATCCAAGGATTATCTTGTCTTATCTTATTTTTAACAAAATGTAATGATTTGTTTTGGCGCACATATGAAAGAAGCTTGTGACGTTTCATAACATTTGACAAAAGCATTTTTGAGTTACTGCTGTTCATGTATGATATTTTTAAGGCAAGTCACAGAACTCTTTTAGTAGCATCTGGATGCCATGCAGTAATGGAATTCCACATTTTTGTTAATAATCCTTAAGGTTCAGGTTCTTGTGATTCTGCTGATACCAAATATGTGCATATCAGGTCATAATTCAGATTGTAGTTCATGTTCAAATGTATGTGGGTAAAGCTCCAACAGCACTGCTTGGTTTGATCCACAAGGTCCAGTACAACACACCACCACCAGATGGCAGTGTTGCACTGTGAATAATCCACCACCCATCTCATAATGCTTAGCAATAGTGCTTGAGCCTCACAGACAGATCAAAATCAGAAATTTTGGATGTCTTAAGTCAGCAGAGAGTATGCAATGTTGTGTATGATCTCAAAGTGGCAAACATAAGCAAATTTATTGCCTACAAAGCGAGGAAGCCGTAAATCGCCGCTTGCGGCTATATTTATTATTATTGTTATTATTCCGAACAAAAATTCTGCCTTAAAACGGATCGCACAGCCCAAACCGTAAGGCCTACAGACTTGGTACTTGGTCAAAAGATAGTAAACCCTCCCGCTACTCAGGCGCAAAATATCAGCCTGATTGGCCTCAAGGGGGCGCTACAGCGACAGAAAACGCTTTCATTAAAGGATTTTCCACGCCGTGTGGAGTAGAGACGAAATTTTTTTTTCTTCATGATCCTTGGGTCCCGATGAATCAAAAAGGTACATAGAACCACTAAGCTCCGCCCACTTAGATTTTTTGCTAATTAGCATAATTTGCAAAATCTATTTTCGTGAACTAGTCCCTGGATTTTTGTCTGATCCCCATGACCTTGGTGTCAAAACGTTCACAGGAGTGAGCTGGTCAATAATTATTACAAACATCCTGACATTTCAAAACAAGATGGCCGACATATGCAAATGAATGTGTACCGTGAATTGCAAATTTTACTCAAACATCTGTAACTCCTTCATGCTTAACTCAAATCTGATGATCTTTCACACGTTGCTTCTAGACATGATTCTGAGGTAGCATGCATTTGCTGTTGCATGAAATATTATAGGGGGCGCTGTTATAGCTAACAATGTCTTTTGGCTAATATCTCAGGATCTACAAGACCAATTAAGTTGACATTTGGCATGCTGGTTCTGTCAGCAAGCCTACATATGGGAAATTGAGGACGACTCAATATGGGCACGTTTAACGATGTCAACAGCCAATCAAAGTTCAGTTTTTTTTCATATTTTTTTTGACAGGCTTAACAATGCCCAATCATCATGGCATTTGCATGGTATGTTCATGGACACACTTTGTATTTGCAGAAAAATTTTCGTGTTGATAGCCACAAGGGGGCGCAATTTATTTTTTAAACATGAAATATGAAGTATCTCAGTGAAAATTTAATCTATCGACATGTTAATAGTTTCATAAGACACCCTACCTAGTGTCTAACAATATTGCAATTGCAACTATTTAGAAAAAAATTATAGATTTTCTTCAATTGTCAGGTATGTGATTATGGAATTTATCGTACTAGTCCGTGAGTTTTGGTCCTATCAACACACAATTGGTCTCATTGCAAAGTGTATTGCCTGTAGGTATACAATTATTAAAAAAATGTTTAGATTTGGACACGCTGTTGCTGCAGTACGTCAACAAACATGAGTGGGCGGAGCTCGATGCACTCTTTTAGCTATAACTCATTCAAACTTTACCCAAATCAAACCAAAATGGGTACACATGTGCAAGGTATTACTCTGAAGAAGTGTATCAATTATGATCAAAATGCACGTACAGGGGGCGCTACAATTGGAAAAAATGCTTAAAAATATGTTTTTAATTTGTTATAGCGCCACCTAAGGATGCAGTACCAACAAAACGTATTGATCTGTTCTGAAGCACATATGAAAGAAGCTTGTGTTTTTTCATAACATTTGGCAAAAGCATTTTTGACTTACAGCTGTTTATGTGTCATGTTTAGAATGCAAGTTACACACCAGTGCTAAGCAGAGCCTGGATGCCACGCAGTAAAGAAATTTCAACTTTTTTTTGATAATTATTAAACTTCAGGTTCTTGTGATTCTGCTGATACCACATATGTCCATATTAAGTCATTAAGCACAGACTAGTTTGCAGTCAAACATATGTGAGTTATTCTCAGCAATGTATTCAAAGGCATTATTGAAGAGTCACCCTTCCCCCTTCCATCCTATTCCTTCTGACATGCTCTCTGCCTCTTATCTCTCTCTCTCTTTCTCTCTCTCTCTCTCTCTCTCTCTCAGATTCAAATAGCTTTACTAAGAGACAACAGTAGTAAATAATGAAAATAATAATTAAAATAAATATTTTTCCAACATTTCCAAATTGATATAACATATGAATATATATATATATATATATATATATATATATATATATATATATATATATATATATATATATATATATATATATATATATATATATACACATACACACAAGCTGTGTATGTGTACCTGTATAGCATATACATACATACTTATTGGGCATATGTTGTAAGTAGTGATGCATGGTGTATACTGAAGTCGGTGCTACCAACTGTTTCTCAGGCAGTGACAGACTGATACACACTGTGCAGTGAAGAGGGCTGAGAGCCCATCATCCAAGGATTATCTTGTCTTATCTTATTTTTAACAAAATGTAATGATTTGTTTTGGCGCACATATGAAAGAAGCTTGTGACGTTTCATAACATTTGACAAAAGCATTTTTGAGTTACTGCTGTTCATGTATGATATTTTTAAGGCAAGTCACAGAACTCTTTTAGTAGCATCTGGATGCCATGCAGTAATGGAATTCCACATTTTTGTTAATAATCCTTAAGGTTCAGGTTCTTGTGATTCTGCTGATACCAAATATGTGCATATCAGGTCATAATTCAGATTGTAGTTCATGTTCAAATGTATGTGGGTAAAGCTCCAACAGCACTGCTTGGTTTGATCCACAAGGTCCAGTACAACACACCACCACCAGATGGCAGTGTTGCACTGTGAATAATCCACCACCCATCTCATAATGCTTAGCAATAGTGCTTGAGCCTCACAGACAGATCAAAATCAGAAATTTTGGATGTCTTAAGTCAGCAGAGAGTATGCAATGTTGTGTATGATCTCAAAGTGGCAAACATAAGCAAATTTATTGCCTACAAAGCGAGGAAGCCGTAAATCGCCGCTTGCGGCTATATTTATTATTATTGTTATTATTCCGAACAAAAATTCTGCCTTAAAACGGATCGCACAGCCCAAACCGTAAGGCCTACAGACTTGGTACTTGGTCAAAAGATAGTAAACCCTCCCGCTACTCAGGCGCAAAATATCAGCCTGATTGGCCTCAAGGGGGCGCTACAGCGACAGAAAACGCTTTCATTAAAGGATTTTCCACGCCGTGTGGAGTAGAGACGAAATTTTTTTTTCTTCATGATCCTTGGGTCCCGATGAATCAAAAAGGTACATAGAACCACTAAGCTCCGCCCACTTAGATTTTTTGCTAATTAGCATAATTTGCAAAATCTATTTTCGTGAACTAGTCCCTGGATTTTTGTCTGATCCCCATGACCTTGGTGTCAAAACGTTCACAGGAGTGAGCTGGTCAATAATTATTACAAACATCCTGACATTTCAAAACAAGATGGCCGACATATGCAAATGAATGTGTACCGTGAATTGCAAATTTTACTCAAACATCTGTAACTCCTTCATGCTTAACTCAAATCTGATGATCTTTCACACGTTGCTTCTAGACATGATTCTGAGGTAGCATGCATTTGCTGTTGCATGAAATATTATAGGGGGCGCTGTTATAGCTAACAATGTCTTTTGGCTAATATCTCAGGATCTACAAGACCAATTAAGTTGACATTTGGCATGCTGGTTCTGTCAGCAAGCCTACATATGGGAAATTGAGGACGACTCAATATGGGCACGTTTAACGATGTCAACAGCCAATCAAAGTTCAGTTTTTTTTCATAATTTTTTTGACAGGCTTAACAATGCCCAATCATCATGGCATTTGCATGGTATGTTCATGGACACACTTTGTATTTGCAGAAAAATTTTCGTGTTGATAGCCACAAGGGGGCGCAATTTATTTTTTAAACATGAAATATGAAGTATCTCAGTGAAAATTTAATCTATCGACATGTTAATAGTTTCATAAGACACCCTACCTAGTGTCTAACAATATTGCAATTGCAACTATTTAGAAAAAAATTATAGATTTTCTTCAATTGTCAGGTATGTGATTATGGAATTTATCGTACTAGTCCGTGAGTTTTGGTCCTATCAACACACAATTGGTCTCATTGCAAAGTGTATTGCCTGTAGGTATACAATTATTAAAAAAATGTTTAGATTTGGACACGCTGTTGCTGCAGTACGTCAACAAACATGAGTGGGCGGAGCTCGATGCACTCTTTTAGCTATAACTCATTCAAACTTTACCCAAATCAAACCAAAATGGGTACACATGTGCAAGGTATTACTCTGAAGAAGTGTATCAATTATGATCAAAATGCACGTACAGGGGGCGCTACAATTGGAAAAAATGCTTAAAAATATGTTTTTAATTTGTTATAGCGCCACCTAAGGATGCAGTACCAACAAAACGTATTGATCTGTTCTGAAGCACATATGAAAGAAGCTTGTGTTTTTTCATAACATTTGGCAAAAGCATTTTTGACTTACAGCTGTTTATGTGTCATGTTTAGAATGCAAGTTACACACCAGTGCTAAGCAGAGCCTGGATGCCACGCAGTAAAGAAATTTCAACTTTTTTTTGATAATTATTAAACTTCAGGTTCTTGTGATTCTGCTGATACCACATATGTCCATATTAAGTCATTAAGCACAGACTAGTTCGCAGTCAAACATATGTGAGTTATTCTCAGCAATGTATTCAAAGGCATTATTGAAGAGTCACCCTTCCCCCTTCCATCCTATTCCTTCTGACATGCTCTCTGCCTCTTATCTCTCTCTCTCTTTCTCTCTCTCTCTCTCTCTCTCTCTCTCTCTCTCTCAGATTCAAATAGCTTTACTAAGAGACAACAGTAGTAAATAATGAAAATAATAATTAAAATAAATATTTTTCCAACATTTCCAAATTGATATAACATATGAATATATATATATATATATATATATACACATACACACAAGCTGTGTATGTGTACCTGTATAGCATATACATACATACTTATTGGGCATATGTTGTAAGTAGTGATGCATGGTGTATACTGAAGTCGGTGCTACCAACTGTCTCTCAGGCAGTGACAGACTGATACACACTGTGCAGTGAAGAGGGCTGAGAGCCCATCATCCAAGGATTATCTTGTCTTATCTTATTTTTAACAAAATGTAATGATTTGTTTTGGCGCACATATGAAAGAAGCTTGTGACGTTTCATAACATTTGACAAAAGCATTTTTGAGTTACTGCTGTTCATGTATGATATTTTTAAGGCAAGTCACAGAACTCTTTTAGTAGCATCTGGATGCCATGCAGTAATGGAATTCCACATTTTTGTTAATAATCCTTAAGGTTCAGGTTCTTGTGATTCTGCTGATACCAAATATGTGCATATCAGGTCATAATTCAGATTGTAGTTCATGTTCAAATGTATGTGGGTAAAGCTCCAACAGCACTGCTTGGTTTGATCCACAAGGTCCAGTACAACACACCACCACCAGATGGCAGTGTTGCACTGTGAATAATCCACCACCCATCTCATAATGCTTAGCAATAGTGCTTGAGCCTCACAGACAGATCAAAATCAGAAATTTTGGATGTCTTAAGTCAGCAGAGAGTATGCAATGTTGTGTATGATCTCAAAGTGGCAAACGTAAGCAAATTTATTGCCTACAAAGCGAGGAAGCCGTAAATCGCCGCTTGCGGCTATATTTATTATTATTCTTTTTCTTTTTCTGCCATAAAACGAATCGCACAGCCCAAACCGTAAGGCCTAGACACTTGAGACTTGGTCAATAGGTAGTAGTCGGTCTCGCTACTCAGGCGCAAAATATCAGCCCAATTGGCCTCAAGGGGGCGCTACAGCGAAGGAAAACGCTTTCATTAAAAGATTTTCCACCCCGTGTGGCGTAGAGACGAAATCTTTTTTTTCCCTGATTCCTTGGGTCCTGCCGAATCAAAAAGGTACATACAACCACTAAGCTCCGCCTACTTAGATTTTTTGCTATTTTGCATAATTTGCAAAACCTACTTTTGTGTACTCCTCCGTGGATTTTTGTCCAATTTTCTTGAGCTTGGTGTCAAAATGTTCGCAGGAGCCTGTAGTTTAATAATTATCAAAAAAACGTTGAAATTTCGATTCAAGATGGCCGCCATATGCAAATGAACCTCTTCGGCTTATTTTATGTTTTACTTAAAAATCTATAACAAACTCATGGTTTACTCAAATGTGTTTTCATTTCATATTCTACTTTCAGACATGACTCTGAGGTAGCTTGTCGAAGGAGAAGCCAATATTCATATAGGGGGCGCTGTAAATGCTTCAAGTTTATATCTCAGCATCCGTAAGGCGGATCGGACCGCTGCTTGGCATGCTGCTTCTATGGGCAAGGCTGTAGAGGGAAAATTAAGGACAACTCGATTCGAGCAAAATTGTGATTGTCATCGACCAATCAGCTGTCATCAGCTGTTTGACAACCTTAACAAGGTCCAATCATCATGGGATTTGACTGGTATGTCTCTGGGAGGCCTCCCTAAGAGCAGAAAAATTGTCATAACGATAGCCACTAGGGGGCGCTATATCAAGAAAATATTATATATCTCTGTGAAAATTAAGCATATTGACACGCAGTTTGCTTCTTTTTATACTCTGCAGAGGGCCTAACAACTTTGTAATTGCAAGTGTTGTCAAAAAATGCTTTGCTTTTTCTCAGTTTCCAAATGTTCAAAATTGAAGCTTTTCAAACTAGTCCGTGGAATTTTGCGATATTCACAAACAGTTGACCTTGTTGGAATCTGCAGAGTCTGTAGGTAAATAATTATCAAAAAAAGTTCAACATTTGGACAAACTTTTGTTGTAATAAAACAATTAATTGAAGTGTGGGGAGCTTTAAACATTCTTTTAGCTATAACTCAAACAAATTAAGTCCAATCAAGACCAAACGTGACAGAAGTATGTATGGTCTTGTCCTGAAGACGTATGTACAATATGATCAAAATTTACCAAAAGGGGGCGCTACAATTGGACAAAAACTGATTAAATGGGCTTTTTTATGTTATAGCGCCATCTAGGAACGCAGTGGCACCCCAACTTAATTATGACATCTGGTCCTCAGTCTGATCAAGTATGTGACGTTTTAAAATTTTTGGGGAAAGCATTTTTGAGTTATAGGTGTATATTAGTGTACACATATAGCTTATATTTGACTTGAGGAATACATGCTAGATCTGTGTTATTGGGAGTGGCCTGTAAGCTACATAGTAATAAAAGTGCAACAATTTTTTGTTAAAGTTCAGATCCTTAGGATTCAGCTGATACCGTACATGCCCATGTTAGGTAAATATCCACATAGGAGTACATGCTTAAATCTTTCTGTATGTGCTTTCATGGCTGATCTAAAAATATGGGAAAGTAGTCATTTCTCACCAGCAGATGACAGTCTAAGACTATACATTGTGCTGTTGAACTACAGTGGCTCTGAGACATTATGCAAAATGCAATGTGGAGCAAAGACCATAAGGCCCAGAAACACCTCCCTTGGCAGCAAGGTCCAGCAGGTGTAAAATGACTCAGCCAAGGAAAATGACATTCTTTGGCCAGATGGTGGCGCTATAGCAAAGGGAAAAAGCATTGAGGTCTATATCTCCTACACCGTAAGGCCTAGAGATGAAATCTTTTTGTCCCTTATTCCTTGGCTTAAGACAAACTAATTTGCTGTTGGATCATAAAGCTCAGCCCACTTAGATTTTGAGCTAATTTGCATAATTTGCAAAACATACTTTTGTCAATAAGTCTATGAATTTTTCACCAAGTCCCTTGAGCTTGGTGCCAAAACGTTCACATGAGTCTGACCCTAGGTAATTATAGAATTAATTGACATTTTGATTCATGATGGCAAATGAACCTCTTCAGCTTATCACAGGTTTTACTTGAACATCTCTAACTCCATACTTTGCTCAAATGGGTTCAAATTTAAGATTCTACTTATAGAAATGCTTTTAAAGGTAGCATGGCAGCGATGTAGGCCTATTGCTTCCAAACAGGCCTGTTAAGCGAGAACCCCGTTAATTGCCGCTTGCGGCTATATTTAGGGGTTCGAGCACCAAGTGCTTGAAACCCTATTATAATTGTTACGATTTTTATTTTTATTATTATTCTTCCGGTTCTTTTTCTGCACTACAAACGATCGCACAGCCCAAACCGTAAGGCCTACAGACTTGAGGCTTGGTCAGTAGGTAGTAAACCCTCCCGCTACTCAGGCGCAAAAAATCAGACTGATTGGCCTCATGGGGGCGCTACAGCGAAGGACAACGCATTTTCTTACGGGGCTCCTACCACGTGAGGCGTAGAGACGAAATTTTTTTTCCCCCTGATTCCTTGAGTCCTGCCGAATCAAAAAGGTCAATACAACCACTAAGCTCCGCCCACTTAGATTTTTTGCTATTTTGCATAATTTGCAAAACCTACTTTTGCGAACTAGTCTGTGGATTTTTGTCCAATTCTGTTGAGCATGGTGCCAAATTGTTTGTAAGAGTCTGTAGGTTAATAATTATCCAAAAAATGTTAGAATTCGGATTCAAGATGGCCGCCATATGCAAATGAACCTCTTCGGCTCTTCGTCTGTTTTACTTAAAAATTCATAACAATTGTATACTTTACTCAAATGTGTTCAATTTGCATATTAAACTTTCTCTCATGATTCTGAGGTACCAAGTCAAAGGAGGAGCCAATATTCATATAGGGGGCGCTGTAAATGCTACAAGTGTATATCTCAGCATCCGCAAGGCAGTTTGAACCATCCTTTGGCATGCTGCTTCTATGGGCAAAGCTATAAGTGGAAAATTAAGGACAACGCGATTCGGGCAAAATTGTGATCGTCATCGGCCAATTAGTTTTCAGCAGCTGTTTGACTACCTTAACAAGGTCCAATCATCATGAGACTTGACTGGTATGTTCCTGGGGTCACTTCCTAAGTGCATAAAAAATTACGTAACGATAGCCACTAGGTGGCGCTATATCAAGAAAATGTGATATATCTAAGCAAAAATTAAGTGTATCGACACGCAGTTTGCAGCTTTGTATACTCTGCAGATGGCCTAACAACTTTGTAATTGCAAGTGTTGTGAAAAAATGCATCGTTTTTTCTCAATAACCAGTTGTTCAAAATTGAACTTTTTCGAACTAGTCCGTGGAATTTGGCTCTATTCCAAAACAATTGACTTTGTTGGAATCTGCAGAGTCTGTAGGTAAATAATTATCCAAAAAAGTACAACATTTGGACACACTGTTGAAACAATAAATCAATTAGTCGAAGTGTGCTGAGTTTTTACATTCTTTCAGCTGTATCTCAAACAAATGAAGCCCAATTAAGACCACAATTTACATACATATGTAGAGTCTTACCCTGAAGGAGCCTGTACAATATGACAGAAATCCATTAAAAGGGAGAGCTACAATTGCACAATTACATGTTATGTGCAGTTTCTGTGTTCATGCTGGATTTCTGTAATTGGGAGGGGCCTGTAAGCCACATAGTGATGAAAGTTCCACATTTTATTATCAATAATTAAAGTTCAGGTCCTTAGGATTCCTCTGATACCATATATGTCCATGTGAGTGAAATATTCAAAGAGCAGTACCTGATTGAAAAATCTGTATGTGCATTTGTAACAGCTCAGCTCCTCTATGGGACAGTAGTAAATTGTTTCACCAGCAGGTGGCACTCTAAGACCATATATTGCTTTGTTCATCTACATTCAAGAACTTATTTCTCTGTACAGGTCAAAAGTCATAACATATGAACAAAAATATTTATCATAATTAAAAACGGTGCTCACCAGTCATATCATGTCCTTTGCTAAACTAAAACAAATGGTTCATTAGCACTTGTGAAACCTCACTGTCCAAAACTGCTTATGGTCTCTCTGTACTGATGCTCCTTACACCAACAATAAGGCCTCATTGTGCAGATCCTTGCTTTAATGGACACCTCATGGACACGTGACATGCAGTTAGTGAGTGATGTACTTAATCCGATTCCATGTTGTTGTTGATATTTACTATACACAATGGCTGCCATTGGCCACTGAGGTTTCAGCAGCTCTTTGAAAGGCCCAACAAGGCCCAATCATAAAGAAATATTTACAGGGTGTCTATGGGGCACTTCGTAAGTACATGAGACATTTCCAAATGTTAGCTGCTAATTGAAGTGGGCGGAGGTAAATGGTCCAAATGGCAGATTAGTTTGAATTAAGCCAAGGAATCAGGGGAAAAAAAGATTTCGTCTCTAGGCCTTACGGTGTAGGATATATAGACCTAAACGCGTATCCCTTTTCTATATTGCCACCATCTGGCCAAAGAGTGTCATTTTCCTTGGCTGAGTCATGTCATACCTGCTGTACCTTGCTGGCAAGTGAAGTGTTTCTGGACCTTATGGTCTTTGCTCAACATTGCATTTTGCCTCAGATCCACTGTAGTTCAACATCACAATGTATAGTCTTATATGAGAAAGCTGTTATTTCTCACCAGCAGATGGCAGTCTGTTTGGATCAGAAATATTTCACTAACAGAAATATTTGAGCGTGTACTCCTATGTGGATAATTACCTTACATGGACATATGTGGTATCAGCTGAATCCTAAGGATCTGAACTTTAATAATTATCCAAAAAAACTTGCACTTCTATTACTATGTAGCTTACAGGCCCCTCCCAAAAAGAGAGATCCAGCATGTATTCCACAAGTCAAATATATGCTATATATGTACACATATATACACCTATAACTCAAAAACGCTTTCACCAAAAATTTCAAAATTTCACAAGCTTGATAAGCCTGAGGAGCAGATGTCATAATTAAATTGTGGTGCCACTGCAATCCTAGATGGCGCTATAACACAAAAAATACTTTTTAATAAGTTATTGTCCAATTGTAGCGCCCCCTTTTGGTGGATTTAAGCCATAGTAGACATGCTCCTTCAGGGTATGGTCTTACATAATCTTATAAAGTTTGGTCTGGATTGGGCTTCTTTTCTTGGAGTTATAGATGAAAGAACCTATAAAGCAGCTCACACTTCAGTTTGTTGACATGTTGTAACAACACAATGTTAAAAAGTCATACTTTTTTTAAAGATTATTTACCTACAGACTCTACAGATTCCAACAAGACCAAATGTTTGGGAATAGCATCAGATTCCACGGACTAGTTCGAAAACCTCAATTTTCAAACAACTGGCCATTGAGAAAAATTAATACATTTCTTGACAATACTTGCTATTACAAAGTTGTTAGGCAATATACAGAGTACAGAGTCCAGCAAACTGCATGTCAATATGCTTAATTTTCGCTGAGATATTTCATATTTTCTTGTTATAGCGCCCCCTAGTGGCTATCGTTACGAAACGTCTTCTGCTCTTAGGAAGTGCCTCCATGGACATGCCAGTCAAGTATCATAATGATTGACCTTTGTCAAGCTTGTCAGGAAGCTGCTGAGTTCTGATTGGCCGATGACGTTACAATTTGGCGAGTATCGACTTGTCCTTTATTTTCCACTTAGAGCCTTGCCTAAAGCAGCTGTATGCCAAGCGGCGGACCGATGGGACTTGCGGATGCTGAGATATGAATTTCTAGTATTTAGAGCGCCCCCTATGTGAATTTTGGCACCACCGACGACATGCTACCTCAAAATCATGTCCCTAAGCAGAGTCTGAAATTGCAACCCATTTGAGTAAAGTATGCAGGAGTAACAGCTGTTCATGTAAAACGGGCGATAAGCCGATAAGGTTCATTTGCATATGGCAGCTACATTGAATCGAAATGTCAACGTTTTTTTGATAATTATTAAGCTTCAGACTCTTACGAACGTTTTGACACCAAGCTCAAGAAAATTGGACAAAAATCCACGGACTAGTACGCAAAAGTAGGTTTTGCAAATTATGCAAAATAGCAAAAAATCTAAGTGGGCGGAGCTTAGTGGTTGTATGACTTTTTTGATTCGGCAGGACCCAAGGAATCAGGGGGAAAAAAGATTTCGTCTCTACGCCACACGTGGTAGGAGCCCCGTAAGAAAAGGCGTTGTCCTTCGCTGTAGCGCCCCCATGAGGCCAATCATTCTGATTTTTTGCGCCTGAGTAGCGGGAGGGTTTACTACCTACTGACCAAGCCTCAAGTCTGTAGGCCTTATGGTTTGGGCTGTGCGATCGTTTGTAGGGCAGAAAAAGAACCGGAATAATAATAATAATAAATATAGCCGCAAGCGACAATTAACGGGGTTCTCGCAGAATAGGCCTGTTTGGAAAAAATAGGCCTACATCGCTGATATGGTACCCTTAAAATCATGTCCTTAAGTAGAATCTGAAATTTGAACCCATTTGAATAAAGTATGGAGGAGTTACAGACGTTCAAGTAAAACATACGATAAGCCGAAGAGGTTCATTTGCACATGGCAGCCATCTTGAATCGAAATGTCAACATTCATTCTATAATTAGACATGGTCAGACTCTTGTGAACGTTTTGGCACAAAGCTCACGAGAATTGGACAAAAATTCACAGACTTGTGGAAAAAAGTAAGTTTAGCTAATTATGCATATTAGCTCAAAATCTAAGTGGGCGGAGGTAAATGGTCCAAATGGCAGATTAGTTTGAATTAAGCCAAGGAATCAGGGAAAAAAAAGATTTCGTCTCTAGGCCTTACGGTGTAGGAGATATAGACCTAAACGCGTATCCCTTTTCTATATCGCCACCATGTGGCCAAAGAGTGTCATTTTCCTTGGCTGAGTCATGTCATACCTGCTGTACCTTGCTGGCAATTGAAGTGTTTCTGGACCTTATGGTCTTTGCTCAACATTGCATTTTGCCTCAGATCCACTGTAGTTCAACATCACAATGTACAGTCTTATATGAGAAAGCTGTTATTTCTCACCAGCAGATGGCAGTCTGTTTGGATCAGAAATATTTCACTAACAGAAATATTTGAGCGTGTACTCCTATGTGGATAATTACCTTACATGGACATATGTGGTATCAGCTGAATCCTAAGGATCTGAACTTTAATAATTATCAAAAAAAACTTGCACTTCTATTACTATGTAGCTTACAGGCCCCTCCCAAAAAGAGAGATCCAGCATGTATTCCACAAGTCAAATATATGCTATATATGTACACATATATACACCTATAACTCAAAAACGCTTTCACCAAAAATTTCAAAATTTCACAAGCTTGATAAGCCTGAGGAGCAGATGTCATCATTAAATTGTGGTGCCACTGCAATCCTAGATGGCGCTATAACACAAAAAAAACTTTTTAATAAGTTATTGTCCAATTGTAGCGCCCCCCTTGGGTGGATTTAGGCCATAATAGACATGCTCCTTCAGGGTATGGTCTTACATAATCCTATAAAGTTTGGTCTGGATTGGGCTTCTTTTCTTGGAGTTATAGATGAAAGAATCTATAAAGCAGCTCACACTTCAGTTTGTTGACATGGTTTAACAACATAATGTTAAAAAGTCATACTTTTTTTTAAAGATTATTTATCTCCAGACCCTACAGATTCCAACAAGACCAATTGTTTGGGAATAGCATCAGATTCCACGGACTAGTTCGAAAACCTCAATTTTCAAACAACTGGCCATTGAGAAAAAACAATAGATTTCTTGACAATACTTGCTATTACAAAGTTGTTAGGCAATATAAAGAGTACAGAGTCCAGCAAACTGCATGTCAATATGCTTAATTTTCGCTGAGATATTACATATTTTCTTGTTATAGCGCCCCCTAGTGGCTATCGTTACGAAACGTCTTCTGCTCTTAGGAAGTGCGTCCATGGACATGCTAGTCAAGTATCATAATGATTGACCTTTGTCAAGCTTGTCAGGGAGCTGCTGAGTTCTGATTGGCCGATGACGTTACAATTTGGCGAGTATCGACTTGTCCTTTATTTTACACTTAGAGCCTTGCCTAAAGCAGCTGTATGCCAAGCGGCGGACCGATCGGACTTGCGGATGCTGAGATATGAATTTCTAGTATTTAGAGCGCCCCCTATGTGAATTTTCGCACCACCGACGACATGCTACCTCAAAATCATGTCCCTAAGCAGAATCTGAAATTGCAACCCATTTGAGTAAAGTATGCAGAAGTAACAGCTGTTCATGTAAAAAGGGCGATAAGCCGATAAGGTTCATTTGCATATGGCAGCTACATTGAATTGAAATGTCAACGTTTTTTTGATGATTATTAAGCTTCAGACTCCTGCGAACGTTTTGACACCAAGCTCAAGAAAATTGGACAAAAATCCACGGACTAGTACGCAAAAGTAGGTTTTGCAAATTATGCAAAATAGCAAAAAATCTAAGTGGGCGGAGCTTAGTGGTTGTATCGACCTTTTTGATTCGGCAGGACTCAAGGAATCAGGGGGAAAAAAAATTTCGTCTCTACGCCTCACGTGGTAGAAGCCCCGTAAGAAAAGGTGTTGTCCTTCGCTGTAGCGCCCCCATGAGGCCAATCAGTCTGATTTTTTGCGCCTGAGTAGCGGGAGGGTTTACTACCTACTGGCCAAGCCTCAAGTCTGTAGGCCTTACGGTTTGGGCTGTGCGATCACTTTTAGTGCAGAAAAAGAACCGGAAGAATAATAATAATAAAAAATCCTAACAATTATAATAGGGTTTCAAGCACTTCGTGCTCGAACCCCTAATAATAAAAATCAGAACAAAAACAATAGGCTTCCTTTGCACGTTGTGCTCGGAAGCCTAAAAATCCTAACAATTATAATAGGGTTTCAAGCACTTCGTGCTCGAACCCTTAAAAATCCTAACAATTATAATAGGGTTTCAAGCACTTCGTGCTCGAACCCCTAATAATAAAAATCCTAACAATTATAATAGGGTTTCAAGCACTTTGTGCTCGAACCCCTAATAATAATAACAAATTAAAATCAGAACAAACACAATAGGGTTTCAAGCACTTCATGCTCGAACCCCTAATTAAAATCAGAACAAACACAATAGGGTTTCAAGCACTTCGTGCTCAAACCCCTAAATATAGCCGCAAGCGACAATTCCCGGGGTCCAAGCTAGTATTCGCTGGTAGGAGAACAATGTGCTAGCATATGAGCTGTCCTGAGATAGTAGGGGCTTTTGGGGAAGTTTGTGTAGTGTTTGTAAGATGTTTTATTCATATGAGCTGTCCTGAGATAGTAGGGGCTTTTGGGGAAGTTTGTGTAGTGTTTGTAAGGTGTTTTATTCATATGAGCTGTCCTGAGATAGTAGGGGCTTTTGGGGAAGTTTGTGTAGTGTTTGTAAGGTGTTTTATTCATATGAGCTGTCCTGAGATAGTAGGGGCTTTTGGAGAAGTTTGTGTAGTGTTTGTAAGATGTTTTATTCATATGAGCTGTCCTGAGATAGTAGGGGCTTTTGGGGAAGTTTGTGTAGTGTTTGTAAGGTGTTTTATTCATATGAGCTTTCCTGAGATAGTAGGGGCTTTTGGGGAAGTTTGTGTCATGTTTGTAAGGTGCTCCATGCTGTTCTGGCATCTCTTTGGAAGTGTAGCATGAGATGGATGAGTAGCGGATGACAGACACAGTATAGAGCACAGAAGTCACTCTGGAGTTGCACTCTGGTTTCTCACCCTAATGTTCAGGACCCCCAAACAGCAGATATGATGTGGAGTGGCTTGTACTCGAGTCCGTTATCAGTGGACAGAAGACAATCTATGCTGGCAGGGTTTGGTTGTGGACTATTCTCTGTCCAGCAGTGATGCTGAGGGATTTACAACTCCAACACCTGAGTCATACCTGCGGTATGGGTGTCCTGACCATTGAAGAGCAGGCTGAAAGTGAGCAGTCTTTGCAGAGCAAGAGCATAGCATATGACATTTCCTGATACAGGAGCCACACTTTAAGATAGATTTTGTAGTGCTTTAAAATGTGATCCTTGGTGCTCTGGATTGTAAGAAGAAGGGGTAGTAGATGAGTGGGTGAATTTCTGTTCTGCAGGCAGGTGAACATGGGGCTTGGGTTACAGAGACAGCACAGAGCACAGAACTGACTCTGGAATTTCACCCTGGATTCTGAAATTCTGAATTGCACTTCGTGCTCGAACCCCTAATAATAAAAATAAAAATCCTAACAATTATAATAGGGTTTCAAGCACTTCGTGCTCGAACCCCTAATAATAATAAAAATAAAAATCCTAACAATTATAATAGGGTTTCAAGCACTTCGTGCTCGAACCCCTAATAATAATAAAAATAAAAATCCTAACAATTATAATAGGGTTTCAAGCACTTCGTGCTCGAACCCCTAATAGTAATAAAAATAAAAATCCTAACAATTATAATAGGGTTTCAAGCACTTCGTGCTCGAACCCCTAATAATAAGAAAAATCCTAACAATTACAATATGGTCCTACACTACGTGTTAGGACCATAATAATAATAATAATAATAAGAAGAAAAATCCTAACAATTACAATATGGTCCTACACTACGTGTTAGGACCATAATAATAAGAAAAATCCTAACAATTACAATATGGTCCTACACTACGTGTTAGGACCATAAATATAGCCGCAAGCGACAATTCCCGGGGTCCAAGCTGGTATTCGCTGGTAGGAGAACAATGTGCTAGCATATGAGCTGTCCTGAGATAGTAGGGGCTTTTGGGGAAGTTTGTGTAGTGTTTGTAAGGTGTTCTATGCATATGAGCTGTCCTGAGATAGTAGGGGCTTTTGGGAAAGTTTGTGTTGTGTTTGTAAGGTGTTCTATGCATATGAGCTGTCCTGAGATAGTAGGGGCTTTTGGGGAAATTTGTGTAGTGTTTGTAAGGTGTTTTATTCATATGAGCTGTCCTCAGATAGTAGGGGCTTTTGGGGAAGTTTGTGTAGTGTTTGTAAGGTGTTCTATGCATATGAGCTGTCCTGAGATAGTAGGGTCTTTTGGGGAAGTTTGTGTAGTGTTTGTAAGGTGTTCTGTGCATATGAGCTGTCCTGAGATAGTAGTGGCTTTTGGGGAAGTTTGTGTAGTGTTTGTAAGGTGTTCTATGCATATGAGCTGTCCTGAGATAATAGGGGCTTTTGGGGAAGTTTGTGTAGTGTTTGTAAGGTGTTCTATGCATATGAGCTGTCCTGAGATAATAGGGGCTTTTGGGGAAGTTTGTGTAGTGTTTATAAAGTGTTCCATGCTGTTCTGGCATCTCTTTGGAGGTGTAGCATGAGATGGAGGAGTAGTGGATGACAGAGACAGCATAGAGCACAGAAATCACTCTGGAGTTGCACTCTGGTTTCTCACCCTAATGTTCAGGACCCCCAAACAGCAGATATGATGTGGAGTAGCTTGTACTCGAGTCAGTCATCAGTTGACAGAAGACATTCTCTGCTGGCAGTGTTTGGTTGTGGACTATTCTCTGTCCAGCAGTGATGCTGAGGGATTTAAAATGCCAACACCTGAGTCATGCCTGCTGTATGGAGGTATGGGTGTCCAGACCATTGAAGAGCAGGTTGAAAGCGAGCAGTCTTTGCAGAGCAGGAGCGTAGCATATGACAGTTCCTGATACAGGAGCCACACTAAGATAGAATTTGTAGTGCTTTAAAATGTGATCCTTGGTGCTCTGGATTGTAAGAAGAAGGGGTAGTAGATGAGTGGGTGAATTTCTGTTCTGCAGGCAGGTGAACATGGGGCTTGGGTTACAGAGACAGCACAGAGCACAGAACTGACTCTGGAATTTCACCCTGGATTCTGACCCAATGTTCAGGACATCCACAAAGTATATTTAATATGGGTGGTGGATAATTCTCAGCACTGCAGTGACACTGACATTGTGGTGCTATGTCAGTGTGAATTGTGCTCTTATGAGCGGATCAGACAGAACAGTGCTGCTGGATAATTTTAAAACCTGTGTCCACTCACTGTCTACACTGTTACACACACATACTCTGTTGGTCCACATTATAGATAAAAAAGGCAGAGACAGTAGGTCATACATTTTCAGCATATCTGCTCTGTATGTGTCCTGACCATTGAAGAACATGTGAAAGGGAGCAATGAAAGTATGCAGAGCAAGAGGTGCACCCCTCCCTGTAATGTTAGATCTACAAAGTGCTACTTTGGACAGTGGAGCTGAAAACATGGATACTGAAACTAAAATAAGGAGGTGGTCATTATGTTACTGTTGATTTGTTTAAAACTGCTTTCAATTGTCTGTGTCCTCTGGCCCTCTCTGACTGGCAGGGGGGAGGGGAGGGGGAGAGGTGACAGTCTGTGTGTGAGAAGGAGAAGGAGGGGCTGAGGGGGGATTCAGCAAAAAAGAGAAGACTCCAGGCAGGTGAGTGGGAACAGACATGTATTTGAGCATGAACTAGTGCTTGGATCAAAAGCCAATATGGACATATGTGTTATCATGAGATTCATAAGAACCTGAACTTTAATAATTATCAACACACTTCACATAACTAACAGCTGAAACTGAAAAATGCTTTAGCCAAATGATATGAAAACGCACAAGCTCCTTTCCCATGGTCATCAGAATATAACTGTCTCATCTTGCTGGTACTGCATCTCTAGGTGGCAGTGTAATCAATTATGAACCTATGCAACCAGTTGTTGTCTAATTGTAGCGCCCCCTTTCTGTGCAATGCGGGCATATTTAGCAGACTGCTTCAGAGTAATGACATACATATGTGCACCAAGTTGTGTTTGATTTGGGTGAAGTTTGTTGTAGTTATAGCTCAAAGAGTGCATGGAGCCCCGCCCATGCACATTTGTTAAATTACTGCCGCAACAGAATGTCAAAAGTTCAAACTTTTGTGAATAATTATTGACCTACAGTCTATACAGACTGCAAAAATACCAGTTGTTTATTGATAAGACAAATTTCCAGGGAGGAGTACGAAAAGCTCCATTTTCACATACCTGACTATTGTGGATAAACTATGCATTTTTTGACAATAGTTGGAATTGCAAAGTTGTAAGACACTATGCAGTGTGTGCAATAAAGCAAACTGCTTGTCAATATGTTTATATTTCGCTGAGATATTCCATATTTTCATGTAGAAAATTTGAAATGCGCCCCCTAGTGGCTATCGTAATGAAAATTGTTATGTGCTTAGGAAGTGCTGCCATGGACATACCATGCAAGTGTCATGATGATAGGACCTTGTTAAGGTCATGAAACAGCTGCTGAAATTTGATTGGTCGATGGCAGCCATGTTTTTTCGAATATGACATCATCGTCATAGAATCATAGTCAGCTCATCACCCACTACACGCATACCAATCGGCATGTCAATCGGACAATCCTGTGAAGCGTAACAATTTTTTTGCTTTTTTTGCTTTTAGGCTTGCAGTTGCACAGCCAAGTACTTATGGCTTCCATCCCTTATAGGGATCAAGCATGTGAAGTATCGTAACATTCGGAGAAAGCGTTTGTGAGTTATAGCTGTATTTGTGTGATTTTTGGAACTCGAGCTCCACCCCTGTATTTGGGCGGAGTCTGGAAGCCGACCAGTGATGAAATTCCAACTTTTTTTGAATAATTATTAAAGTTCAGGTTCTTAGGATTCTGCTGATACCACATATGTCCATATTGGGTACATTTCCAGAGACTAGTTCGCGCTCAAAAATGTGTGCAATTTTGCATATTATGCAAATTAGCTCAAAATCTAAGTAGGCGGAGCTTATGGGTTCTTGAGGCTTTTTTGTAGGTAGGGTCTGACCTGAGGAATCAGGGAAAAAAAGAATTTCGTCTCTACGCTACACGGGGCAGGAGATATAGGCAGCGACGCGTTCCGTGTCGCTATAGCGCCACCATCAGGCTGATCGGGCTGATTCTTTGCGCCTGAGTAGCGGGAGGGTTTACTACCAGTTGACCAAACGACAAGTCTGTAGGACCTACGGTTTGGGCTGCCCATCGCGTTTCATCGGAGAAAAAGAAGAAGAAGAAGAAGAAGAAGAGGAAACAGAGCAAAAACAATAGGGCTCCAGCACTTGCAGTGCTTGGACCCCTAAAAATCCTAACAATTATAATAGGGTTTCAAGCACTTCGTGCTCGAACCCCTAATAATAAAAATAAAAATCCTAACAATTATAATAGGGTTTCAAGCACTTCGTGCTCGAACCCCTAATAATAGTAAAAATAAAAATCCTAACAATTATAATAGGGTTTCAAGCACTTCGTGCTCGAACCCCTAATAATAATAAAAATAAAAATCCTAACAATTATAATAGGGTTTCAAGCACTTCGTGCTCGAACCCCTAATAATAAGAAAAATCCTAACAATTACAATATGGTCCTACACTACGTGTTAGGACCATAATAATAATAATAATAAGAAGAAGAAAAATCCTAACAATTACAATATGGTCCTACACTACGTGTTAGGACCATAATAATAAGAAAAATCCTAACAATTACAATATGGTCCGCTTGCGGCTATATTTATGGTCCTAACACGTAGTGTAGGACCATATTGTAATTGTTAGGATTTTTCTTATTATTATGGTCCTAACACGTAGTGGGGAAGTTTGTGTAGTGTTTGTAAGGTGTTCTATGCATATGAGCTGTCCTGAGATAGTAGGGTCTTTTGGGGAAGTTTGTGTAGTGTTTGTAAGGTGTTCTGTGCATATGAGCTGTCCTGAGATAGTAGTGGCTTTTGGGGAAGTTTGTGTAGTGTTTGTAAGGTGTTCTATGCATATGAGCTGTCCTGAGATAATAGGGGCTTTTGGGGAAGTTTGTGTAGTGTTTGTAAGGTGTTCTATGCATATGAGCTGTCCTGAGATAATAGGGGCTTTTGGGGAAGTTTGTGTAGTGTTTATAAAGTGTTCCATGCTGTTCTGGCATCTCTTTGGAGGTGTAGCATGAGATGGAGGAGTAGCGGATGACAGAGACAGCATAGAGCACAGAAGTCACTCTGGAGTTGCACTCTGGTTTCTCACCCTAATATTCAGGACCCCCAAACAGCAGATATGATGTGGAGTAGCTTGTACTCGAGTCAGTCATCAGTGGACAGAAGACACTCTCTGCTGGCAGTGTTTGGTTGTGGACTATTCTATGTCCAGCAGTGTTGCTGAGGGATTTAAAATGCCAACACCTGAGTCATACCTGCTGTATGGAGGTATGGGTGTCCAGACCATTGAAGAGCAGGGTGAAAGCGAGCAGTCTTTGCAGAGCAGGAGCGTAGCATATGACAGTTCCTGATACAGGAGCCACACTTTAATATAGATTTTGTAGTGCTTTAAAATGTGATCCTTGGTGCTCTGGATTGTAAGAAGAAGGGGTAGTAGATGAGTGGGTGAATTTCTGTTCTGCAGGCAGGTGAACATGGGGCTTGGGTTACAGAGACAGCACAGAGCACAGAACTGACTCTGGAATTTCACCCTGGATTCTGAAATTCTGAATTGCACTTCGTGCTCGAACCCCTAATAATAATAAAAATAAAAATCCTAACAATTATAATAGGGTTTCAAGCACTTCGTGCTCGAACCCCTAATAGTAATAAAAATAAAAATCCTAACAATTATAATAGGGTTTCAAGCACTTCGTGCTCGAACCCCTAATAATAAGAAAAATCCTAACAATTACAATATGGTCCTACACTACGTGTTAGGACCATAATAATAATAATAATAAGAAGAAGAAAAATCCTAACAATTACAATATGGTCCTACACTACGTGTTAGGACCATAATAAGAAGAAAAATCCTAACAATTACAATATGGTCCTACACTACGTGTTAGGACCATAAATATAGCCGCAAGCGACAATTCCCGGGGTCCAAGCTGGTTTGTGTAGTGTTTGTAAGGTGTTCTATGCATATGAGCTGTCCTGAGATAGTAGGGGCTTTTGGGAAAGTTTGTGTTGTGTTTGTAAGGTGTTCTATGCATATGAGCTGTCCTGAGATAGTAGGGGCTTTTGGGGAAATTTGTGTAGTGTTTGTAAGGTGTTTTATTCATATGAGCTGTCCTCAGATAGTAGGGGCTTTTGGGGAAGTTTGTGTAGTGTTTGTAAGGTGTTCTATGCATATGAGCTGTCCTGAGATAGTAGGGTCTTTTGGGGAAGTTTGTGTAGTGTTTGTAAGGTGTTCTGTGCATATGAGCTGTCCTGAGATAGTAGTGGCTTTTGGGGAAGTTTGTGTAGTGTTTGTAAGGTGTTCTATGCATATGAGCTGTCCTGAGATAATAGGGGCTTTTGGGGAAGTTTGTGTAGTGTTTGTAAGGTGTTCTATGCATATGAGCTGTCCTGAGATAATAGGGGCTTTTGGGGAAGTTTGTGTAGTGTTTATAAAGTGTTCCATGCTGTTCTGGCATCTCTTTGGAGGTGTAGCATGAGATGGAGGAGTAGTGGATGACAGAGACAGCATAGAGCACAGAAATCACTCTGGAGTTGCACTCTGGTTTCTCACCCTAATGTTCAGGACCCCCAAACAGCAGATATGATGTGGAGTAGCTTGTACTCGAGTCAGTCATCAGTTGACAGAAGACATTCTCTGCTGGCAGTGTTTGGTTGTGGACTATTCTCTGTCCAGCAGTGATGCTGAGGGATTTAAAATGCCAACACCTGAGTCATGCCTGCTGTATGGAGGTATGGGTGTCCAGACCATTGAAGAGCAGGTTGAAAGCGAGCAGTCTTTGCAGAGCAGGAGCGTAGCATATGACAGTTCCTGATACAGGAGCCACACTAAGATAGAATTTGTAGTGCTTTAAAATGTGATCCTTGGTGCTCTGGATTGTAAGAAGAAGGGGTAGTAGATGAGTGGGTGAATTTCTGTTCTGCAGGCAGGTGAACATGGGGCTTGGGTTACAGAGACAGCACAGAGCACAGAACTGACTCTGGAATTTCACCCTGGATTCTGACCCAATGTTCAGGACATCCACAAAGTATATTTAATATGGGTGGTGGATAATTCTCAGCACTGCAGTGACACTGACATTGTGGTGCTATGTCAGTGTGAATTGTGCTCTTATGAGCGGATCAGACAGAACAGTGCTGCTGGATAATTTTAAAACCTGTGTCCACTCACTGTCTACACTGTTACACACACATATTCTGTTGGTCCACATTATAGATAAAAAAGGCAGAGACAGTAGGTCATACATTTTCAGCATATCTGCTCTGTATGTGTCCTGACCATTGAAGAACATGTGAAAGGGAGCAATGAAAGTATGCAGAGCAAGAGGTGCACCCCTCCCTGTAATGTTAGATCTACAAAGTGCTACTTTGGACAGTGGAGCTGAAAACATGGATACTGAAACTAAAATAAGGAGGTGGTCATTATGTTACTGTTGATTTGTTTAAAACTGCTTTCAATTGTCTGTGTCCTCTGGCCCTCTCTGACTGGCAGGGGGGAGGGGAGGGGGAGAGGTGACAGTCTGTGTGTGAGAAGGAGAAGGAGGGGCTGAGGGGGGATTCAGCAAAAAAGAGAAGACTCCAGGCAGGTGAGTGGGAACAGACATGTATTTGAGCATGAACTAGTGCTTGGATCAAAAGCCAATATGGACATATGTGTTATCATGAGATTCATAAGAACCTGAACTTTAATAATTATCAACACACTTCACATAACTAACAGCTGAAACTGAAAAATGCTTTAGCCAAATGATATGAAAACGCACAAGCTCCTTTCCCATGGTCATCAGAATATAACTGTCTCATCTTGCTGGTACTGCATCTCTAGGTGGCAGTGTAATCAATTATGAACCTATGCAACCAGTTGTTGTCTAATTGTAGCGCCCCCTTTCTGTGCAATGCGGGCATATTTAGCAGACTGCTTCAGAGTAATGACATACATATGTGCACCAAGTTGTGTTTGATTTGGGTGAAGTTTGTTGTAGTTATAGCTCAAAGAGTGCATGGAGCCCCGCCCATGCACATTTGTTAAATTACTGCCGCAACAGAATGTCAAAAGTTCAAACTTTTGTGAATAATTATTGACCTACAGTCTATACAGACTGCAAAAATACCAGTTGTTTATTGATAAGACAAATTTCCAGGGAGGAGTACGAAAAGCTCCATTTTCACATACCTGACTATTGTGGATAAACTATGCATTTTTTGACAATAGTTGGAATTGCAAAGTTGTAAGACACTATGCAGTGTGTGCAATAAAGCAAACTGCTTGTCAATATGTTTATATTTCGCTGAGATATTCTATATTTTCATGTAGAAAATTTGAAATGCGCCCCCTAGTGGCTATCGTAATGAAAATTGTTATGTGCTTAGGAAGTGCTGCCATGGACATACCATGCAAGTGTCATGATGATAGGACCTTGTTAAGGTCATGAAACAGCTGCTGAAATTTGATTGGTCGATGGCAGCCATGTTTTTTCGAATATGACATCATCGTCATAGAATCATAGTCAGCTCATCACCCACTACACGCATACCAATCGGCATGTCAATCGGACAATCCTGTGAAGCGTAACAATTTTTTTGCTTTTTTTGCTTTTAGGCTTGCAGTTGCACAGCCAAGTACTTATGGCTTCCATCCCTTATAGGGATCAAGCATGTGAAGTATCGTAACATTCGGAGAAAGCGTTTGTGAGTTATAGCTGTATTTGTGTGATTTTTGGAACTCGAGCTCCACCCCTGTATTTGGGCGGAGTCTGGAAGCCGACCAGTGATGAAATTCCAACTTTTTTTGAATAATTATTAAAGTTCAGGTTCTTAGGATTCTGCTGATACCACATATGTCCATATTGGGTACATTTCCAGAGACTAGTTCGCGCTCAAAAATGTGTGCAATTTTGCATATTATGCAAATTAGCTCAAAATCTAAGTAGGCGGAGCTTATGGGTTCTTGAGGCTTTTTTGTAGGTAGGGTCTGACCTGAGGAATCAGGGAAAAAAAGAATTTCGTCTCTACGCTACACGGGGCAGGAGATATAGGCAGCGACGCGTTCCGTGTCGCTATAGCGCCACCATCAGGCTGATCGGGCTGATTCTTTGCGCCTGAGTAGCGGGAGGGTTTACTACCAGTTGACCAAACGACAAGTCTGTAGGACCTACGGTTTGGGCTGCCCATCGCGTTTCATCGAAGAAAAAGAAGAAGAAGAAGAAGAAGAAGAGGAAACAGAGCAAAAACAATAGGGCTCCAGCACTTGCAGTGCTTGGACCCCTAAAAATCCTAACAATTATAATAGGGTTTCAAGCACTTCGTGCTCGAACCCCTAATAATAAAAATAAAAATCCTAACAATTATAATAGGGTTTCAAGCACTTCGTGCTCGAACCCCTAATAATAGTAAAAATAAAAATCCTAACAATTATAATAGGGTTTCAAGCACTTCGTGCTCGAACCCCTAATAATAATAAAAATAAAAATCCTAACAATTATAATAGGGTTTCAAGCACTTCGTGCTCGAACCCCTAATAATAAGAAAAATCCTAACAATTACAATATGGTCCTACACTACGTGTTAGGACCATAATAATAAGAAGAAGAAGAAGAAGAAAAATCCTAACAATTACAATATGGTCCTACACTACGTGTTAGGACCATAATAATAAGAAAAATCCTAACAATTACAATATGGTCCGCTTGCGGCTATATTTATGGTCCTAACACGTAGTGTAGGACCATATTGTAATTGTTAGGATTTTTCTTATTATTATGGTCCTAACACGTAGTGGGGAAGTTTGTGTAGTGTTTGTAAGGTGTTCTATGCATATGAGCTGTCCTGAGATAGTAGGGTCTTTTGGGGAAGTTTGTGTAGTGTTTGTAAGGTGTTCTGTGCATATGAGCTGTCCTGAGATAGTAGTGGCTTTTGGGGAAGTTTGTGTAGTGTTTGTAAGGTGTTCTATGCATATGAGCTGTCCTGAGATAATAGGGGCTTTTGGGGAAGTTTGTGTAGTGTTTGTAAGGTGTTCTATGCATATGAGCTGTCCTGAGATAATAGGGGCTTTTGGGGAAGTTTGTGTAGTGTTTATAAAGTGTTCCATGCTGTTCTGGCATCTCTTTGGAGGTGTAGCATGAGATGGAGGAGTAGCGGATGACAGAGACAGCATAGAGCACAGAAGTCACTCTGGAGTTGCACTCTGGTTTCTCACCCTAATATTCAGGACCCCCAAACAGCAGATATGATGTGGAGTAGCTTGTACTCGAGTCAGTCATCAGTGGACAGAAGACACTCTCTGCTGGCAGTGTTTGGTTGTGGACTATTCTATGTCCAGCAGTGTTGCTGAGGGATTTAAAATGCCAACACCTGAGTCATACCTGCTGTATGGAGGTATGGGTGTCCAGACCATTGAAGAGCAGGGTGAAAGCGAGCAGTCTTTGCAGAGCAGGAGCGTAGCATATGACAGTTCCTGATACAGGAGCCACACTTTAATATAGATTTTGTAGTGCTTTAAAATGTGATCCTTGGTGCTCTGGATTGTAAGAAGAAGGGGTAGTAGATGAGTGGGTGAATTTCTGTTCTGCAGGCAGGTGAACATGGGGCTTGGGTTACAGAGACAGCACAGAGCACAGAACTGACTCTGGAATTTCACCCTGGATTCTGAAATTCTGAATTGCACTTCGTGCTCGAACCCCTAATAATAATAAAAATAAAAATCCTAACAATTATAATAGGGTTTCAAGCACTTCGTGCTCGAACCCCTAATAGTAATAAAAATAAAAATCCTAACAATTATAATAGGGTTTCAAGCACTTCGTGCTCGAACCCCTAATAATAAGAAAAATCCTAACAATTACAATATGGTCCTACACTACGTGTTAGGACCATAATAATAATAATAATAAGAAGAAGAAAAATCCTAACAATTACAATATGGTCCTACACTACGTGTTAGGACCATAATAATAAGAAAAATCCTAACAATTACAATATGGTCCTACACTACGTGTTAGGACCATAAATATAGCCGCAAGCGACAATTCCCGGGGTCCAAGCTGGTATTCGCTGGTAGGAGAACAATGTGCTAGCATATGAGCTGTCCTGAGATAGTAGGGGCTTTTGGGGAAGTTTGTGTAGTGTTTGTAAGGTGTTCTATGCATATGAGCTGTCCTGAGATAGTAGGGGCTTTTGGGAAAGATTGTGTTGTGTTTGTAAGGTGTTCTATGCATATGAGCTGTCCTGAGATAGTAGGGGCTTTTGGGGAAATTTGTGTAGTGTTTGTAAGGTGTTTTATTCATATGAGCTGTCCTCAGATAGTAGGGGCTTTTGGGGAAGTTTGTGTAGTGTTTGTAAGGTGTTCTATGCATATGAGCTGTCCTGAGATAGTAGGGTCTTTTGGGGAAGTTTGTGTAGTGTTTGTAAGGTGTTCTGTGCATATGAGCTGTCCTGAGATAGTAGTGGCTTTTGGGGAAGTTTGTGTAGTGTTTGTAAGGTGTTCTATGCATATGAGCTGTCCTGAGATAATAGGGGCTTTTGGGGAAGTTTGTGTAGTGTTTGTAAGGTGTTCTATGCATATGAGCTGTCCTGAGATAATAGGGGCTTTTGGGGAAGTTTGTGTAGTGTTTATAAAGTGTTCCATGCTGTTCTGGCATCTCTTTGGAGGTGTAGCATGAGATGGAGGAGTAGTGGATGACAGAGACAGCATAGAGCACAGAAATCACTCTGGAGTTGCACTCTGGTTTCTCACCCTAATGTTCAGGACCCCCAAACAGCAGATATGATGTGGAGTAGCTTGTACTCGAGTCAGTCATCAGTTGACAGAAGACATTCTCTGCTGGCAGTGTTTGGTTGTGGACTATTCTCTGTCCAGCAGTGATGCTGAGGGATTTAAAATGCCAACACCTGAGTCATGCCTGCTGTATGGAGGTATGGGTGTCCAGACCATTGAAGAGCAGGTTGAAAGCGAGCAGTCTTTGCAGAGCAGGAGCGTAGCATATGACAGTTCCTGATACAGGAGCCACACTAAGATAGAATTTGTAGTGCTTTAAAATGTGATCCTTGGTGCTCTGGATTGTAAGAAGAAGGGGTAGTAGATGAGTGGGTGAATTTCTGTTCTGCAGGCAGGTGAACATGGGGCTTGGGTTACAGAGACAGCACAGAGCACAGAACTGACTCTGGAATTTCACCCTGGATTCTGACCCAATGTTCAGGACATCCACAAAGTATATTTAATATGGGTGGTGGATAATTCTCAGCACTGCAGTGACACTGACATTGTGGTGCTATGTCAGTGTGAATTGTGCTCTTATGAGCGGATCAGACAGAACAGTGCTGCTGGATAATTTTAAAACCTGTGTCCACTCACTGTCTACACTGTTACACACACATACTCTGTTGGTCCACATTATAGATAAAAAAGGCAGAGACAGTAGGTCATACATTTTCAGCATATCTGCTCTGTATGTGTCCTGACCATTGAAGAACATGTGAAAGGGAGCAATGAAAGTATGCAGAGCAAGAGGTGCACCCCTCCCTGTAATGTTAGATCTACAAAGTGCTACTTTGGACAGTGGAGCTGAAAACATGGATACTGAAACTAAAATAAGGAGGTGGTCATTATGTTACTGTTGATTTGTTTAAAACTGCTTTCAATTGTCTGTGTCCTCTGGCCCTCTCTGACTGGCAGGGGGGAGGGGAGGGGGAGAGGTGACAGTCTGTGTGTGAGAAGGAGAAGGAGGGGCTGAGGGGGGATTCAGCAAAAAAGAGAAGACTCCAGGCAGGTGAGTGGGAACAGACATGTATTTGAGCATGAACTAGTGCTTGGATCAAAAGCCAATATGGACATATGTGTTATCATGAGATTCATAAGAACCTGAACTTTAATAATTATCAACACACTTCACATAACTAACAGCTGAAACTGAAAAATGCTTTAGCCAAATGATATGAAAACGCACAAGCTCCTTTCCCATGGTCATCAGAATATAACTGTCTCATCTTGCTGGTACTGCATCTCTAGGTGGCAGTGTAATCAATTATGAACCTATGCAACCAGTTGTTGTCTAATTGTAGCGCCCCCTTTCTGTGCAATGCGGGCATATTTAGCAGACTGCTTCAGAGTAATGACATACATATGTGCACCAAGTTGTGTTTGATTTGGGTGAAGTTTGTTGTAGTTATAGCTCAAAGAGTGCATGGAGCCCCGCCCATGCACATTTGTTAAATTACTGCCGCAACAGAATGTAAAAAGTTCAAACTTTTGTGAATAATTATTGACCTACAGTCTATACAGACTGCAAAAATACCAGTTGTTTATTGATAAGACAAATTTCCAGGGAGGAGTACGAAAAGCTCCATTTTCACATACCTGACTATTGTGGATAAACTATGCATTTTTTGACAATAGTTGGAATTGCAAAGTTGTAAGACACTATGCAGTGTGTGCAATAAAGCAAACTGCTTGTCAATATGTTTATATTTCGCTGAGATATTCCATATTTTCATGTAGAAAATTTGAAATGCGCCCCCTAGTGGCTATCGTAATGAAAATTGTTATGTGCTTAGGAAGTGCTGCCATGGACATACCATGCAAGTGTCATGATGATAGGACCTTGTTAAGGTCATGAAACAGCTGCTGAAATTTGATTGGTCGATGGCAGCCATGTTTTTTCGAATATGACATCATCGTCATAGAATCATAGTCAGCTCATCACCCACTACACGCATACCAATCGGCATGTCAATCGGACAATCCTGTGAAGCGTAACAATTTTTTTGCTTTTTTTGCTTTTAGGCTTGCAGTTGCACAGCCAAGTACTTATGGCTTCCATCCCTTATAGGGATCAAGCATGTGAAGTATCGTAACATTCGGAGAAAGCGTTTGTGAGTTATAGCTGTATTTGTGTGATTTTTGGAACTCGAGCTCCACCCCTGTATTTGGGCGGAGTCTGGAAGCCGACCAGTGATGAAATTCCAACTTTTTTTGAATAATTATTAAAGTTCAGGTTCTTAGGATTCTGCTGATACCACATATGTCCATATTGGGTACATTTCCAGAGACTAGTTCGCGCTCAAAAATGTGTGCAATTTTGCATATTATGCAAATTAGCTCAAAATCTAAGTAGGCGGAGCTTATGGGTTCTTGAGGCTTTTTTGTAGGTAGGGTCTGACCTGAGGAATCAGGGAAAAAAAGAATTTCGTCTCTACGCTACACGGGGCAGGAGATATAGGCAGCGACGCGTTCCGTGTCGCTATAGCGCCACCATCAGGCTGATCGGGCTGATTCTTTGCGCCTGAGTAGCGGGAGGGTTTACTACCAGTTGACCAAACGACAAGTCTGTAGGACCTACGGTTTGGGCTGCCCATCGCGTTTCATCGGAGAAAAAGAAGAAGAAGAAGAAGAAGAAGAGGAAACAGAGCAAAAACAATAGGGCTCCAGCACTTGCAGTGCTTGGACCCCTAAAAATCCTAACAATTATAATAGGGTTTCAAGCACTTCGTGCTCGAACCCCTAATAATAAAAATAAAAATCCTAACAATTATAATAGGGTTTCAAGCACTTCGTGCTCGAACCCCTAATAATAGTAAAAATAAAAATCCTAACAATTATAATAGGGTTTCAAGCACTTCGTGCTCGAACCCCTAATAATAATAAAAATAAAAATCCTAACAATTATAATAGGGTTTCAAGCACTTCGTGCTCGAACCCCTAATAATAAGAAAAATCCTAACAATTACAATATGGTCCTACACTACGTGTTAGGACCATAATAATAATAATAATAAGAAGAAGAAAAATCCTAACAATTACAATATGGTCCTACACTACGTGTTAGGACCATAATAATAAGAAAAATCCTAACAATTACAATATGGTCCGCTTGCGGCTATATTTATGGTCCTAACACGTAGTGTAGGACCATATTGTAATTGTTAGGATTTTTCTTATTATTATGGTCCTAACACGTAGTGGGGAAGTTTGTGTAGTGTTTGTAAGGTGTTCTATGCATATGAGCTGTCCTGAGATAGTAGGGTCTTTTGGGGAAGTTTGTGTAGTGTTTGTAAGGTGTTCTGTGCATATGAGCTGTCCTGAGATAGTAGTGGCTTTTGGGGAAGTTTGTGTAGTGTTTGTAAGGTGTTCTATGCATATGAGCTGTCCTGAGATAATAGGGGCTTTTGGGGAAGTTTGTGTAGTGTTTGTAAGGTGTTCTATGCATATGAGCTGTCCTGAGATAATAGGGGCTTTTGGGGAAGTTTGTGTAGTGTTTATAAAGTGTTCCATGCTGTTCTGGCATCTCTTTGGAGGTGTAGCATGAGATGGAGGAGTAGCGGATGACAGAGACAGCATAGAGCACAGAAGTCACTCTGGAGTTGCACTCTGGTTTCTCACCCTAATATTCAGGACCCCCAAACAGCAGATATGATGTGGAGTAGCTTGTACTCGAGTCAGTCATCAGTGGACAGAAGACACTCTCTGCTGGCAGTGTTTGGTTGTGGACTATTCTATGTCCAGCAGTGTTGCTGAGGGATTTAAAATGCCAACACCTGAGTCATACCTGCTGTATGGAGGTATGGGTGTCCAGACCATTGAAGAGCAGGGTGAAAGCGAGCAGTCTTTGCAGAGCAGGAGCGTAGCATATGACAGTTCCTGATACAGGAGCCACACTTTAATATAGATTTTGTAGTGCTTTAAAATGTGATCCTTGGTGCTCTGGATTGTAAGAAGAAGGGGTAGTAGATGAGTGGGTGAATTTCTGTTCTGCAGGCAGGTGAACAAGGGGCTTGGGTTACAGAGACAGCACAGAGCACAGAACTGACTCTGGAATTTCACCCTGGATTCTGAAATTCTGAATTGCACTTCGTGCTCGAACCCCTAATAATAATAAAAATAAAAATCCTAACAATTATAATAGGGTTTCAAGCACTTCGTGCTCGAACCCCTAATAGTAATAAAAATAAAAATCCTAACAATTATAATAGGGTTTCAAGCACTTCGTGCTCGAACCCCTAATAATAAGAAAAATCCTAACAATTACAATATGGTCCTACACTACGTGTTAGGACCATAATAATAAGAAAAATCCTAACAATTACAATATGGTCCTACACTACGTGTTAGGACCATAAATATAGCCGCAAGCGACAATTCCCGGGGTCCAAGCTGGTATTCGCTGGTAGGAGAACAATGTGCTAGCATATGAGCTGTCCTGAGATAGTAGGGGCTTTTGGGGAAGTTTGTGTAGTGTTTGTAAGGTGTTCTATGCATATGAGCTGTCCTGAGATAGTAGGGGCTTTTGGGAAAGTTTGTGTTGTGTTTGTAAGGTGTTCTATGCATATGAGCTGTCCTGAGATAGTAGGGGCTTTTGGGGAAATTTGTGTAGTGTTTGTAAGGTGTTTTATTCATATGAGCTGTCCTCAGATAGTAGGGGCTTTTGGGGAAGTTTGTGTAGTGTTTGTAAGGTGTTCTATGCATATGAGCTGTCCTGAGATAGTAGGGTCTTTTGGGGAAGTTTGTGTAGTGTTTGTAAGGTGTTCTGTGCATATGAGCTGTCCTGAGATAGTAGTGGCTTTTGGGGAAGTTTGTGTAGTGTTTGTAAGGTGTTCTATGCATATGAGCTGTCCTGAGATAATAGGGGCTTTTGGGGAAGTTTGTGTAGTGTTTGTAAGGTGTTCTATGCATATGAGCTGTCCTGAGATAATAGGGGCTTTTGGGGAAGTTTGTGTAGTGTTTATAAAGTGTTCCATGCTGTTCTGGCATCTCTTTGGAGGTGTAGCATGAGATGGAGGAGTAGTGGATGACAGAGACAGCATAGAGCACAGAAATCACTCTGGAGTTGCACTCTGGTTTCTCACCCTAATGTTCAGGACCCCCAAACAGCAGATATGATGTGGAGTAGCTTGTACTCGAGTCAGTCATCAGTTGACAGAAGACATTCTCTGCTGGCAGTGTTTGGTTGTGGACTATTCTCTGTCCAGCAGTGATGCTGAGGGATTTAAAATGCCAACACCTGAGTCATGCCTGCTGTATGGAGGTATGGGTGTCCAGACCATTGAAGAGCAGGTTGAAAGCGAGCAGTCTTTGCAGAGCAGGAGCGTAGCATATGACAGTTCCTGATACAGGAGCCACACTAAGATAGAATTTGTAGTGCTTTAAAATGTGATCCTTGGTGCTCTGGATTGTAAGAAGAAGGGGTAGTAGATGAGTGGGTGAATTTCTGTTCTGCAGGCAGGTGAACATGGGGCTTGGGTTACAGAGACAGCACAGAGCACAGAACTGACTCTGGAATTTCACCCTGGATTCTGACCCAATGTTCAGGACATCCACAAAGTATATTTAATATGGGTGGTGGATAATTCTCAGCACTGCAGTGACACTGACATTGTGGTGCTATGTCAGTGTGAATTGTGCTCTTATGAGCGGATCAGACAGAACAGTGCTGCTGGATAATTTTAAAACCTGTGTCCACTCACTGTCTACACTGTTACACACACATATTCTGTTGGTCCACATTATAGATAAAAAAGGCAGAGACAGTAGGTCATACATTTTCAGCGTATCTGCTCTGTATGTGTCCTGACCATTGAAGAACATGTGAAAGGGAGCAATGAAAGTATGCAGAGCAAGAGGTGCACCCCTCCCTGTAATGTTAGATCTACAAAGTGCTACTTTGGACAGTGGAGCTGAAAACATGGATACTGAAACTAAAATAAGGAGGTGGTCATTATGTTACTGTTGATTTGTTTAAAACTGCTTTCAATTGTCTGTGTCCTCTGGCCCTCTCTGACTGGCAGGGGGGAGGGGAGGGGGAGAGGTGACAGTCTGTGTGTGAGAAGGAGAAGGAGGGGCTGAGGGGGGATTCAGCAAAAAAGAGAAGACTCCAGGCAGGTGAGTGGGAACAGACATGTATTTGAGCATGAACTAGTGCTTGGATCAAAAGCCAATATGGACATATGTGTTATCATGAGATTCATAAGAACCTGAACTTTAATAATTATCAACACACTTCACATAACTAACAGCTGAAACTGAAAAATGCTTTAGCCAAATGATATGAAAACGCACAAGCTCCTTTCCCATGGTCATCAGAATATAACTGTCTCATCTTGCTGGTACTGCATCTCTAGGTGGCAGTGTAATCAATTATGAACCTATGCAACCAGTTGTTGTCTAATTGTAGCGCCCCCTTTCTGTGCAATGCGGGCATATTTAGCAGACTGCTTCAGAGTAATGACATACATATGTGCACCAAGTTGTGTTTGATTTGGGTGAAGTTTGTTGTAGTTATAGCTCAAAGAGTGCATGGAGCCCCGCCCATGCACATTTGTTAAATTACTGCCGCAACAGAATGTCAAAAGTTCAAACTTTTGTGAATAATTATTGACCTACAGTCTATACAGACTGCAAAAATACCAGTTGTTTATTGATAAGACAAATTTCCAGGGAGGAGTACGAAAAGCTCCATTTTCACATACCTGACTATTGTGGATAAACTATGCATTTTTTGACAATAGTTGGAATTGCAAAGTTGTAAGACACTATGCAGTGTGTGCAATAAAGCAAACTGCTTGTCAATATGTTTATATTTCGCTGAGATATTCCATATTTTCATGTAGAAAATTTGAAATGCGCCCCCTAGTGGCTATCGTAATGAAAATTGTTATGTGCTTAGGAAGTGCTGCCATGGACATACCATGCAAGTGTCATGATGATAGGACCTTGTTAAGGTCATGAAACAGCTGCTGAAATTTGATTGGTCGATGGCAGCCATGTTTTTTCGAATATGACATCATCGTCATAGAATCATAGTCAGCTCATCACCCACTACACGCATACCAATCGGCATGTCAATCGGACAATCCTGTGAAGCGTAACAATTTTTTTGCTTTTTTTGCTTTTAGGCTTGCAGTTGCACAGCCAAGTACTTATGGCTTCCATCCCTTATAGGGATCAAGCATGTGAAGTATCGTAACATTCGGAGAAAGCGTTTGTGAGTTATAGCTGTATTTGTGTGATTTTTGGAACTCGAGCTCCACCCCTGTATTTGGGCGGAGTCTGGAAGCCGACCAGTGATGAAATTCCAACTTTTTTTGAATAATTATTAAAGTTCAGGTTCTTAGGATTCTGCTGATACCACATATGTCCATATTGGGTACATTTCCAGAGACTAGTTCGCGCTCAAAAATGTGTGCAATTTTGCATATTATGCAAATTAGCTCAAAATCTAAGTAGGCGGAGCTTATGGGTTCTTGAGGCTTTTTTGTAGGTAGGGTCTGACCTGAGGAATCAGGGAAAAAAAGAATTTCGTCTCTACGCTACACGGGGCAGGAGATATAGGCAGCGACGCGTTCCGTGTCGCTATAGCGCCACCATCAGGCTGATCGGGCTGATTCTTTGCGCCTGAGTAGCGGGAGGGTTTACTACCAGTTGACCAAACGACAAGTCTGTAGGACCTACGGTTTGGGCTGCCCATCGCGTTTCATCGGAGAAAAAGAAGAAGAAGAAGAAGAAGAAGAGGAAACAGAGCAAAAACAATAGGGCTCCAGCACTTGCAGTGCTTGGACCCCTAAAAATCCTAACAATTATAATAGGGTTTCAAGCACTTCGTGCTCGAACCCCTAATAATAAAAATAAAAATCCTAACAATTATAATAGGGTTTCAAGCACTTCGTGCTCGAACCCCTAATAATAGTAAAAATAAAAATCCTAACAATTATAATAGGGTTTCAAGCACTTCGTGCTCGAACCCCTAATAATAATAAAAATAAAAATCCTAACAATTATAATAGGGTTTCAAGCACTTCGTGCTCGAACCCCTAATAATAAGAAAAATCCTAACAATTACAATATGGTCCTACACTACGTGTTAGGACCATAATAATAATAATAAGAAGAAGAAGAAAAATCCTAACAATTACAATATGGTCCTACACTACGTGTTAGGACCATAATAATAAGAAAAATCCTAACAATTACAATATGGTCCGCTTGCGGCTATATTTATGGTCCTAACACGTAGTGTAGGACCATATTGTAATTGTTAGGATTTTTCTTATTATTATGGTCCTAACACGTAGTGGGGAAGTTTGTGTAGTGTTTGTAAGGTGTTCTATGCATATGAGCTGTCCTGAGATAGTAGGGTCTTTTGGGGAAGTTTGTGTAGTGTTTGTAAGGTGTTCTGTGCATATGAGCTGTCCTGAGATAGTAGTGGCTTTTGGGGAAGTTTGTGTAGTGTTTGTAAGGTGTTCTATGCATATGAGCTGTCCTGAGATAATAGGGGCTTTTGGGGAAGTTTGTGTAGTGTTTGTAAGGTGTTCTATGCATATGAGCTGTCCTGAGATAATAGGGGCTTTTGGGGAAGTTTGTGTAGTGTTTATAAAGTGTTCCATGCTGTTCTGGCATCTCTTTGGAGGTGTAGCATGAGATGGAGGAGTAGCGGATGACAGAGACAGCATAGAGCACAGAAGTCACTCTGGAGTTGCACTCTGGTTTCTCACCCTAATATTCAGGACCCCCAAACAGCAGATATGATGTGGAGTAGCTTGTACTCGAGTCAGTCATCAGTGGACAGAAGACACTCTCTGCTGGCAGTGTTTGGTTGTGGACTATTCTATGTCCAGCAGTGTTGCTGAGGGATTTAAAATGCCAACACCTGAGTCATACCTGCTGTATGGAGGTATGGGTGTCCAGACCATTGAAGAGCAGGGTGAAAGCGAGCAGTCTTTGCAGAGCAGGAGCGTAGCATATGACAGTTCCTGATACAGGAGCCACACTTTAATATAGATTTTGTAGTGCTTTAAAATGTGATCCTTGGTGCTCTGGATTGTAAGAAGAAGGGGTAGTAGATGAGTGGGTGAATTTCTGTTCTGCAGGCAGGTGAACATGGGGCTTGGGTTACAGAGACAGCACAGAGCACAGAACTGACTCTGGAATTTCACCCTGGATTCTGAAATTCTGAATTGCACTTCGTGCTCGAACCCCTAATAATAAGAAAAATCCTAACAATTACAATATGGTCCTACACTACGTGTTAGGACCATAAATATAGCCGCAAGCGGACCATATTGTAATTGTTAGGATTTTTCTTATTATTATGGTCCTAACACGTAGTGTAGGACCATATTGTAATTGTTAGGATTTTTCTTCTTATTATTATTATTATTATTATGGTCCTAACACGTAGTGTAGGACCATATTATAATTGTTAGGATTTTTCTTATTATTAGGGGTTCGAGCACGAAGTGCTTGAAACCCTATTATAATTGTTAGGATTTTTATTTTTATTATTATTAGGGGTTCGAGCACGAAGTGCTTGAAACCCTATTATAATTGTTAGGATTTTTATTTTTACTATTATTAGGGGTTCGAGCACGAAGTGCTTGAAACCCTATTATAATTGTTAGGATTTTTATTTTTATTATTAGGGGTTCGAGCACGAAGTGCTTGAAACCCTATTATAATTGTTAGGATTTTTAGGGGTCCAAGCACTGCAAGTGCTGGAGCCCTATTGTTTTTGCTCTGTTTCCTCTTCTTCTTCTTCTTCTTCTTTTTCTCCGATGAAACGCGATGGGCAGCCCAAACCGTAGGTCCTACAGACTTGTCGTTTGGTCAACTGGTAGTAAACCCTCCCGCTACTCAGGCGCAAAGAATCAGCCCGATCAGCCTGATGGTGGCGCTATAGCGACACGGAACGCGTCGCTGCCTATATCTCCTGCCCCGTGTAGCGTAGAGACGAAATTCTTTTTTTCCCTGATTCCTCAGGTCAGACCCTACCTACAAAAAAGCCTCAAGAACCCATAAGCTCCGCCTACTTAGATTTTGAGCTAATTTGCATAATATGCAAAATTGCACACATTTTTGAGCGCGAACTAGTCTCTGGAAATGTACCCAATATGGACATATGTGGTATCAGCAGAATCCTAAGAACCTGAACTTTAATAATTATTCAAAAAAAGTTGGAATTTCATCACTGGTCGGCTTCCAGACTCCGCCCAAATACAGGGGTGGAGCTCGAGTTCCAAAAATCACACAAATACAGCTATAACTCACAAACGCTTTCTCCGAATGTTACGATACTTCACATGCTTGATCCCTATAAGGGATGGAAGCCATAAGTACTTGGCTGTGCAACTGCAAGCCTAAAAGCAAAAAAAGCAAAAAAATTGTTACGCTTCACAGGATTGTCCGATTGACATGCCGATTGGTATGCGTGTAGTGGGTGATGAGCTGACTATGATTCTATGACGATGATGTCATATTCGAAAAAACATGGCTGCCATCGACCAATCAAATTTCAGCAGCTGTTTCATGACCTTAACAAGGTCCTATCATCATGACACTTGCATGGTATGTCCATGGCAGCACTTCCTAAGCACATAACAATTTTCATTACGATAGCCACTAGGGGGCGCATTTCAAATTTTCTACATGAAAATATGGAATATCTCAGCGAAATATAAACATATTGACAAGCAGTTTGCTTTATTGCACACACTGCATAGTGTCTTACAACTTTGCAATTCCAACTATTGTCAAAAAATGCATAGTTTATCCACAATAGTCAGGTATGTGAAAATGGAGCTTTTCGTACTCCTCCCTGGAAATTTGTCTTATCAATAAACAACTGGTATTTTTGCAGTCTGTATAGACTGTAGGTCAATAATTATTCACAAAAGTTTGAACTTTTGACATTCTGTTGCGGCAGTAATTTAACAAATGTGCATGGGCGGGGCTCCATGCACTCTTTGAGCTATAACTACAACAAACTTCACCCAAATCAAACACAACTTGGTGCACATATGTATGTCATTACTCTGAAGCAGTCTGCTAAATATGCCCGCATTGCACAGAAAGGGGGCGCTACAATTAGACAACAACTGGTTGCATAGGTTCATAATTGATTACACTGCCACCTAGAGATGCAGTACCAGCAAGATGAGACAGTTATATTCTGATGACCATGGGAAAGGAGCTTGTGCGTTTTCATATCATTTGGCTAAAGCATTTTTCAGTTTCAGCTGTTAGTTATGTGAAGTGTGTTGATAATTATTAAAGTTCAGGTTCTTATGAATCTCATGATAACACATATGTCCATATTGGCTTTTGATCCAAGCACTAGTTCATGCTCAAATACATGTCTGTTCCCACTCACCTGCCTGGAGTCTTCTCTTTTTTGCTGAATCCCCCCTCAGCCCCTCCTTCTCCTTCTCACACACAGACTGTCACCTCTCCCCCTCCCCTCCCCCCTGCCAGTCAGAGAGGGCCAGAGGACACAGACAATTGAAAGCAGTTTTAAACAAATCAACAGTAACATAATGACCACCTCCTTATTTTAGTTTCAGTATCCATGTTTTCAGCTCCACTGTCCAAAGTAGCACTTTGTAGATCTAACATTACAGGGAGGGGTGCACCTCTTGCTCTGCATACTTTCATTGCTCCCTTTCACATGTTCTTCAATGGTCAGGACACATACAGAGCAGATATGCTGAAAATGTATGACCTACTGTCTCTGCCTTTTTTATCTATAATGTGGACCAACAGAGTATGTGTGTGTAACAGTGTAGACAGTGAGTGGACACAGGTTTTAAAATTATCCAGCAGCACTGTTCTGTCTGATCCGCTCATAAGAGCACAATTCACACTGACATAGCACCACAATGTCAGTGTCACTGCAGTGCTGAGAATTATCCACCACCCATATTAAATATACTTTGTGGATGTCCTGAACATTGGGTCAGAATCCAGGGTGAAATTCCAGAGTCAGTTCTGTGCTCTGTGCTGTCTCTGTAACCCAAGCCCCATGTTCACCTGCCTGCAGAACAGAAATTCACCCACTCATCTACTACCCCTTCTTCTTACAATCCAGAGCACCAAGGATCACATTTTAAAGCACTACAAATTCTATCTTAGTGTGGCTCCTGTATCAGGAACTGTCATATGCTACGCTCCTGCTCTGCAAAGACTGCTCGCTTTCAACCTGCTCTTCAATGGTCTGGACACCCATACCTCCATACAGCAGGCATGACTCAGGTGTTGGCATTTTAAATCCCTCAGCATCACTGCTGGACAGAGAATAGTCCACAACCAAACACTGCCAGCAGAGAATGTCTTCTGTCAACTGATGACTGACTCGAGTACAAGCTACTCCACATCATATCTGCTGTTTGGGGGTCCTGAACATTAGGGTGAGAAACGAGAGTGCAACTCCAGAGTGATTTCTGTGCTCTATGCTGTCTCTGTCATCCACTACTCCTCCATCTCATGCTACACCTCCAAAGAGATGCCAGAACAGCATGGAACACTTTATAAACACTACACAAACTTCCCCAAAAGCCCCTATTATCTCAGGACAGCTCATATGCATAGAACACCTTACAAACACTACACAAACTTCCCCAAAAGCCCCTATTATCTCAGGACAGCTCATATGCATAGAACACCTTACAAACACTACACAAACTTCCCCAAAAGCCACTACTATCTCAGGACAGCTCATATGCACAGAACACCTTACAAACACTACACAAACTTCCCCAAAAGACCCTACTATCTCAGGACAGCTCATATGCATAGAACACCTTACAAACACTACACAAACTTCCCCAAAAGCCCCTACTATCTGAGGACAGCTCATATGAATAAAACACCTTACAAACACTACACAAATTTCCCCAAAAGCCCCTACTATCTCAGGACAGCTCATATGCATAGAACACCTTACAAACACAACACAAACTTTCCCAAAAGCCCCTACTATCTCAGGACAGCTCATATGCATAGAACACCTTACAAACACTACACAAACTTCCCCAAAAGCCCCTACTATCTCAGGACAGCTCATATGCTAGCACATTGTTCTCCTACCAGCGAATACCAGCTTGGACCCCGGGAATTGTCGCTTGCGGCTATATTTATGGTCCTAACACGTAGTGTAGGACCATATTGTAATTGTTAGGATTTTTCTTATTATTATGGTCCTAACACGTAGTGTAGGACCATATTGTAATTGTTAGGATTTTTCTTCTTCTTATTATTATTATTATTATGGTCCTAACACGTAGTGTAGGACCATATTGTAATTGTTAGGATTTTTATTTTTATTATTATTATGGTCCTAACACGTAGTGGGGAAGTTTGTGTAGTGTTTGTAAGGTGTTCTATGCATATGAGCTGTCCTGAGATAGTAGGGTCTTTTGGGGAAGTTTGTGTAGTGTTTGTAAGGTGTTCTGTGCATATGAGCTGTCCTGAGATAGTAGTGGCTTTTGGGGAAGTTTGTGTAGTGTTTGTAAGGTGTTCTATGCATATGAGCTGTCCTGAGATAATAGGGGCTTTTGGGGAAGTTTGTGTAGTGTTTGTAAGGTGTTCTATGCATATGAGCTGTCCTGAGATAATAGGGGCTTTTGGGGAAGTTTGTGTAGTGTTTATAAAGTGTTCCATGCTGTTCTGGCATCTCTTTGGAGGTGTAGCATGAGATGGAGGAGTAGCGGATGACAGAGACAGCATAGAGCACAGAAGTCACTCTGGAGTTGCACTCTGGTTTCTCACCCTAATATTCAGGACCCCCAAACAGCAGATATGATGTGGAGTAGCTTGTACTCGAGTCAGTCATCAGTGGACAGAAGACACTCTCTGCTGGCAGTGTTTGGTTGTGGACTATTCTATGTCCAGCAGTGTTGCTGAGGGATTTAAAATGCCAACACCTGAGTCATACCTGCTGTATGGAGGTATGGGTGTCCAGACCATTGAAGAGCAGGGTGAAAGCGAGCAGTCTTTGCAGAGCAGGAGCGTAGCATATGACAGTTCCTGATACAGGAGCCACACTTTAATATAGATTTTGTAGTGCTTTAAAATGTGATCCTTGGTGCTCTGGATTGTAAGAAGAAGGGGTAGTAGATGAGTGGGTGAATTTCTGTTCTGCAGGCAGGTGAACATGGGGCTTGGGTTACAGAGACAGCACAGAGCACAGAACTGACTCTGGAATTTCACCCTGGATTCTGAAATTCTGAATTGCACTTCGTGCTCGAACCCCTAATAATAAGAAAAATCCTAACAATTACAATATGGTCCTACACTACGTGTTAGGACCATAAATATAGCCGCAAGCGGACCATATTGTAATTGTTAGGATTTTTCTTATTATTATGGTCCTAACACGTAGTGTAGGACCATATTGTAATTGTTAGGATTTTTCTTCTTCTTATTATTATTATTATTATGGTCCTAACACGTAGTGTAGGACCATATTGTAATTGTTAGGATTTTTCTTATTATTAGGGGTTCGAGCACGAAGTGCTTGAAACCCTATTATAATTGTTAGGATTTTTATTTTTATTATTATTAGGGGTTCGAGCACGAAGTGCTTGAAACCCTATTATAATTGTTAGGATTTTTATTTTTACTATTATTAGGGGTTCGAGCACGAAGTGCTTGAAACCCTATTATAATTGTTAGGATTTTTATTTTTATTATTAGGGGTTCGAGCACGAAGTGCTTGAAACCCTATTATAATTGTTAGGATTTTTAGGGGTCCAAGCACTGCAAGTGCTGGAGCCCTATTGTTTTTGCTCTGTTTCCTCTTCTTCTTCTTCTTCTTCTTCTTTTTCTCCGATGAAACGCGATGGGCAGCCCAAACCGTAGGTCCTACAGACTTGTCGTTTGGTCAACTGGTAGTAAACCCTCCCGCTACTCAGGCGCAAAGAATCAGCCCGATCAGCCTGATGGTGGCGCTATAGCGACACGGAACGCGTCGCTGCCTATATCTCCTGCCCCGTGTAGCGTAGAGACGAAATTCTTTTTTTCCCTGATTCCTCAGGTCAGACCCTACCTACAAAAAAGCCTCAAGAACCCATAAGCTCCGCCTACTTAGATTTTGAGCTAATTTGCATAATATGCAAAATTGCACACATTTTTGAGCGCGAACTAGTCTCTGGAAATGTACCCAATATGGACATATGTGGTATCAGCAGAATCCTAAGAACCTGAACTTTAATAATTATTCAAAAAAAGTTGGAATTTCATCACTGGTCGGCTTCCAGACTCCGCCCAAATACAGGGGTGGAGCTCGAGTTCCAAAAATCACACAAATACAGCTATAACTCACAAACGCTTTCTCCGAATGTTACGATACTTCACATGCTTGATCCCTATAAGGGATGGAAGCCATAAGTACTTGGCTGTGCAACTGCAAGCCTAAAAGCAAAAAAAGCAAAAAAATTGTTACGCTTCACAGGATTGTCCGATTGACATGCCGATTGGTATGCGTGTAGTGGGTGATGAGCTGACTATGATTCTATGACGATGATGTCATATTCGAAAAAACATGGCTGCCATCGACCAATCAAATTTCAGCAGCTGTTTCATGACCTTAACAAGGTCCTATCATCATGACACTTGCATGGTATGTCCATGGCAGCACTTCCTAAGCACATAACAATTTTCATTACGATAGCCACTAGGGGGCGCATTTCAAATTTTCTACATGAAAATATGGAATATCTCAGCGAAATATAAACATATTGACAAGCAGTTTGCTTTATTGCACACACTGCATAGTGTCTTACAACTTTGCAATTCCAACTATTGTCAAAAAATGCATAGTTTATCCACAATAGTCAGGTATGTGAAAATGGAGCTTTTCGTACTCCTCCCTGGAAATTTGTCTTATCAATAAACAACTGGTATTTTTGCAGTCTGTATAGACTGTAGATCAATAATTATTCACAAAAGTTTGAACTTTTGACATTCTGTTGCGGCAGTAATTTAACAAATGTGCATGGGCGGGGCTCCATGCACTCTTTGAGCTATAACTACAACAAACTTCACCCAAATCAAACACAACTTGGTGCACATATGTATGTCATTACTCTGAAGCAGTCTGCTAAATATGCCCGCATTGCACAGAAAGGGGGCGCTACAATTAGACAACAACTGGTTGCATAGGTTCATAATTGATTACACTGCCACCTAGAGATGCAGTACCAGCAAGATGAGACAGTTATATTCTGATGACCATGGGAAAGGAGCTTGTGCGTTTTCATATCATTTGGCTAAAGCATTTTTCAGTTTCAGCTGTTAGTTATGTGAAGTGTGTTGATAATTATTAAAGTTCAGGTTCTTATGAATCTCATGATAACACATATGTCCATATTGGCTTTTGATCCAAGCACTAGTTCATGCTCAAATACATGTCTGTTCCCACTCACCTGCCTGGAGTCTTCTCTTTTTTGCTGAATCCCCCCTCAGCCCCTCCTTCTCCTTCTCACACACAGACTGTCACCTCTCCCCCTCCCCTCCCCCCTGCCAGTCAGAGAGGGCCAGAGGACACAGACAATTGAAAGCAGTTTTAAACAAATCAACAGTAACATAATGACCACCTCCTTATTTTAGTTTCAGTATCCATGTTTTCAGCTCCACTGTCCAAAGTAGCACTTTGTAGATCTAACATTACAGGGAGGGGTGCACCTCTTGCTCTGCATACTTTCATTGCTCCCTTTCACATGTTCTTCAATGGTCAGGACACATACAGAGCAGATATGCTGAAAATGTATGACCTACTGTCTCTGCCTTTTTTATCTATAATGTGGACCAACAGAGTATGTGTGTGTAACAGTGTAGACAGTGAGTGGACACAGGTTTTAAAATTATCCAGCAGCACTGTTCTGTCTGATCCGCTCATAAGAGCACAATTCACACTGACATAGCACCACAATGTCAGTGTCACTGCAGTGCTGAGAATTATCCACCACCCATATTAAATATACTTTGTGGATGTCCTGAACATTGGGTCAGAATCCAGGGTGAAATTCCAGAGTCAGTTCTGTGCTCTGTGCTGTCTCTGTAACCCAAGCCCCATGTTCACCTGCCTGCAGAACAGAAATTCACCCACTCATCTACTACCCCTTCTTCTTACAATCCAGAGCACCAAGGATCACATTTTAAAGCACTACAAATTCTATCTTAGTGTGGCTCCTGTATCAGGAACTGTCATATGCTACGCTCCTGCTCTGCAAAGACTGCTCGCTTTCAACCTGCTCTTCAATGGTCTGGACACCCATACCTCCATACAGCAGGCATGACTCAGGTGTTGGCATTTTAAATCCCTCAGCATCACTGCTGGACAGAGAATAGTCCACAACCAAACACTGCCAGCAGAGAATGTCTTCTGTCAACTGATGACTGACTCGAGTACAAGCTACTCCACATCATATCTGCTGTTTGGGGGTCCTGAACATTAGGGTAAGAAACCAGAGTGCAACTCCAGAGTGATTTCTGTGCTCTATGCTGTCTCTGTCATCCACTACTCCTCCATCTCATGCTACACCTCCAAAGAGATGCCAGAACAGCATGGAACACTTTATAAACACTACACAAACTTCCCCAAAAGCCCCTATTATCTCAGGACAGCTCATATGCATAGAACACCTTACAAACACTACACAAACTTCCCCAAAAGCCCCTATTATCTCAGGACAGCTCATATGCATAGAACACCTTACAAACACTACACAAACTTCCCCAAAAGCCACTACTATCTCAGGACAGCTCATATGCACAGAACACCTTACAAACACTACACAAACTTCCCCAAAAGACCCTACTATCTCAGGACAGCTCATATGCATAGAACACCTTACAAACACTACACAAACTTCCCCAAAAGCCCCTACTATCTGAGGACAGCTCATATGAATAAAACACCTTACAAACACTACACAAATTTCCCCAAAAGCCCCTACTATCTCAGGACAGCTCATATGCATAGAACACCTTACAAACACAACACAAACTTTCCCAAAAGCCCCTACTATCTCAGGACAGCTCATATGCATAGAACACCTTACAAACACTACACAAACTTCCCCAAAAGCCCCTACTATCTCAGGACAGCTCATATGCTAGCACATTGTTCTCCTACCAGCGAATACCAGCTTGGACCCCGGGAATTGTCGCTTGCGGCTATATTTATGGTCCTAACACGTAGTGTAGGACCATATTGTAATTGTTAGGATTTTTCTTATTATTATGGTCCTAACACGTAGTGTAGGACCATATTGTAATTGTTAGGATTTTTCTTCTTCTTCTTATTATTATTATTATGGTCCTAACACGTAGTGTAGGACCATATTGTAATTGTTAGGATTTTTCTTATTATTAGGGGTTCGAGCACGAAGTGCTTGAAACCCTATTATAATTGTTAGGATTTTTATTTTTATTACTATTAGGGGTTCGAGCACGAAGTGCTTGAAACCCTATTATAATTGTTAGGATTTTTATTTTTATTATTATTATGGTCCTAACACGTAGTGGGGAAGTTTGTGTAGTGTTTGTAAGGTGTTCTATGCATATGAGCTGTCCTGAGATAGTAGGGTCTTTTGGGGAAGTTTGTGTAGTGTTTGTAAGGTGTTCTGTGCATATGAGCTGTCCTGAGATAGTAGTGGCTTTTGGGGAAGTTTGTGTAGTGTTTGTAAGGTGTTCTATGCATATGAGCTGTCCTGAGATAATAGGGGCTTTTGGGGAAGTTTGTGTAGTGTTTGTAAGGTGTTCTATGCATATGAGCTGTCCTGAGATAATAGGGGCTTTTGGGGAAGTTTGTGTAGTGTTTATAAAGTGTTCCATGCTGTTCTGGCATCTCTTTGGAGGTGTAGCATGAGATGGAGGAGTAGCGGATGACAGAGACAGCATAGAGCACAGAAGTCACTCTGGAGTTGCACTCTGGTTTCTCACCCTAATATTCAGGACCCCCAAACAGCAGATATGATGTGGAGTAGCTTGTACTCGAGTCAGTCATCAGTGGACAGAAGACACTCTCTGCTGGCAGTGTTTGGTTGTGGACTATTCTATGTCCAGCAGTGTTGCTGAGGGATTTAAAATGCCAACACCTGAGTCATACCTGCTGTATGGAGGTATGGGTGTCCAGACCATTGAAGAGCAGGGTGAAAGCGAGCAGTCTTTGCAGAGCAGGAGCGTAGCATATGACAGTTCCTGATACAGGAGCCACACTTTAATATAGATTTTGTAGTGCTTTAAAATGTGATCCTTGGTGCTCTGGATTGTAAGAAGAAGGGGTAGTAGATGAGTGGGTGAATTTCTGTTCTGCAGGCAGGTGAACATGGGGCTTGGGTTACAGAGACAGCACAGAGCACAGAACTGACTCTGGAATTTCACCCTGGATTCTGACCCAATGTTCAGGACATCCACAAAGTATATTTAATATGGGTGGTGGATAATTCTCAGCACTGCAGTGACACTGACATTGTGGTGCTATGTCAGTGTGTGTAGTGCTCTTATGAGTGGATAAGACACAGCAGTGCTGCTAGAGATTTTAACACCTGTGCCAACTCACTGTCCACACTGAGATACATACAGACACAGTTGCTCATTCATTCTCAGCATTGTAGTGACACTGACATTGTGATGCTATGTCAGTGTTTATTGTGCTCTCATGAGTGGATCAGACAGAACAGTGCTGCTGGATAATTTTAAAACCTGTTTCCACTCACTGCCTACACAGTTACACACACATACTCTGTTGGTCCACATTATAGATAAAAAAGGCAGAGACAGTAGGTCATACATTTGCAGCATATCTGCTTTGTAGGTGTCCTGACCATTGAAGAACATGTGAAAGGGAGCAATGAAAGTATGCAGAGCAAGAGGTGCACCCCTTTCTGTAAAGTGCTCCTTCGGACAGTGGAGCTGAAAACTTGGACACTGAAACAAAAATAAGGAACCAGTCATGATGTTATTGTTGATTTGTTTAGATATGCTTTCAATTGTCTCTCTCCTCTGGCCCTCTCTGACTGGCAGGGGGGAGGGGAGGGGGAGAGGTGACAGTTTGTGTGTGAGAAGGAGAGGGAGGGGCTGAGGGTATAGTGAGTCTGCAGGTGTGGGTATAAATGAGATATAACGGACATATATTTGATCAAGAACTAGTCCTTGGATCAAAACCCAATATAGACATATGTGGTATCATGAGAATCGTAAGAACCTGAACTTTAGGAATTATCAAAAAAATGTGGAACTTTCATTACTGTGTGATTGCAGCCTCTGCTTAAATAGACATGTGCAGCTTGCCGTTGAAACATCACATAATAAACAGCTGTAACTCAAAAATGCTTTAGGCATATGTTATGAAAATGCACAAGGTCCTTTTCCATGATGTTCAGAATATATCTATCTCATTGTGCTGGTACTGCATCTCTAGGTGGCGGTGTAATCAATTAATAACTTGTGCAACCAGTTGCTGTCTAATTGTAGCGCCCCCTTTCTGTGCAATGTGGTCAGATTTGGCACACTACTTCAGAGTAATGACGTACATATGTGTACCAAGTTGTGTTTGATTTGGGTGAAGTTTGTTGTAGTTATAGCTCAAAGAGTGCATCGAGCCCCGCCCATGCATATTTGTTAAATAACTGCCACAACAGCGTGTCAAAAGTTCTAGATTTTTTTGATAATTATTTACCTACAGTCTATACAGACTTCAAAAATACCAGTTGTTTATTGATAAGACAAATTTCCAGGGAGGAGTGCGAAAAGCTCCATTTTCACATACCTGACTATTGTGGATAAAGTATGCATTTTTTGACAATAGTTGTAATTGCAAAGTTGTAAGGCATTTTGCAGAGTATGAAATAAAGCAAACTGCTTGTCAATATGTTTATATTTCGCTGAGATATTCCATATTTGCATGTTGAAAAATTGAATTGCGCCCCCTAGTGGCTATTGTTATGAAACTTTTTATGTGCTCAGGAAGTGGGGCCATGGACATACCATGCAAGTGTCATGATGATAGGACCTTGTTAAGGTCATGAAATAGCTGCTGAAATTTGATTGGCCAATGGTGGACACGTTTTTTCGAATATGACATCATCGTCATATAATCTGAGTCAGCTCATCACACACTACATGCATACCAAGTGGCATGTCAATGGGACAATCCTGTGAAGCGTAACATATTTTTTGTTGTTATAGCGCCCCCTAGGCTTGCAGTTGCACAACCAAGTACTCATGTCTTCCGGACCTTATAGGGATCAAGCATGTGAAGTATCATAGCATTTGGAGAAAGCGTTTGCGAGTTATAGCTGTATTTGTCTGATTTTTGGAACGCGAGCTCTACCCCTGTATTTGGGCGGAGTCTGGAAGCCAAGCAGTGATGAAATTCCAACTTTTTTTGGATAATTATTAAAGTTCAGGTTCTTAGGATTCTGCTGATACCACATATGTCCATATTGGGTACATTTCCAGAGACTAGTTCGCGCTCAAAAATTTGTGCGATTTTGCATATTATGCAAATTAGCTCAAAATCTAAGTAGGCGGAGCTTATGGGTTCTTGAGGCTTTTTTGTAGGGTCTGACCTGAGGAATCTGGGAAAAAAAGAATTTCGTCTCTACGCCACATGGGGTAGGAGATATAGGGAGCGACGCGTTCCGCGTCGCTATAGCGCCACCATCAGGCTGATCGGGCTGATTTTTTGCGCCTGAGTAGCGGGAGGGTTTACTACCAGTTGACCAAACGACAAGTCTGTAGGACCTACGGTTTGGGCTGCCCATCGCGTTTCATCGGAGAAAAAGAAGAAAAAAGAAGCTCCAGCACTTGCAGTGCTTGGACCCCTAATAAGAAAAAATCCTAACAACAATGACAATATGGTCCTACACTACGTGTTAGGACCATAATAAAAATCAGAACAAAAACAATAGGCTTCCTTTGCACTATGTGCTCGGAAGCCTAATAATAATAATAATAAAAATCAGAACAAAAACAATAGGCTTCCTTTGCACTTCGTGCTCGGAAGCCTAATAATAATAAGAAAAATCCTAACAATTACAATATGGTCCTACGCTACGTGTTAGGACCATAATTAAGTTCATAAATCAATACATTGAGACGTATTTATAAGCCTTACAAATAGACGTTACATATAGAGTGTTTTGAAATATAATCTTTTTTTTTTGCCTTACAGGAAAGCGCTTCCGTGGAAAATGTTGAAAAATTTTATATTTTAACCTTAACCCATTTTTTTTTTATACGAGCAGAGGACGTTAAACATTAGTGCTGACGCCATCACGACGCAGCTCTACGTTGTAGGAAGTGCTAGAGCACGAGCGCTGCACTTCCCAAATAATCCTCACAGCCTCAGGAAATGTTGATCTATGTTTTTCTTTCTTTCTTTTTTGACATTTTCACCTGGACAAAACAAGAAGAGAATTGTATCGGAATAAATTCCAATGCTGTGAGCAAAGGAATGTTAAACATTGCCATATGCTTGTGTAAAGACCCATATTGCGGAATGAAACCTGTACTTTTACTCTCGGCTCTGATTTCTGTTCTGAGTGTGAAGTTTGCTACTTCTCAGACCTCTCAGAAGTGGCTCACACTACCAGAATCCACAGAGAACTGGACTATTGTAAATGACATAGATCTCTTGAAAACAGAGGGAATTTTAGTAGCGGCAGACAGACCGAAGAACAGTGCAGATGAGGTAGGGCTATGGTTGAAAATTTCTTTTCTTATGAGGAATGCGAAGAATTTAAATAAATAAATAGTCTAAAAATAAGCTGTGCAATGCTTAAAACATTCTCTCAGGGCACAGTGCCGCGTTCGTGGCCAGGGTTATTTTTATTTCCTTTACACAGTTTAAAAGAACAAACTATATTTGTCGCCACGATGTCTTCGCTCAACTTAAAAATCATCCGTTGAAAGCGATTTAAGGTGTCTTTTATTCATGTTATTTTGAGTGCAAATAAAACAACAAAATATGTAATATTTGTAAATTATAGGACCAATTTAAGAGACTGACTTGTGTAATGGAAACACATTAAGAAATTGTGGTTACAAATAAAACAATACATGGGCATGATTTATGATTTAAAGTGCTAAAGTAAAAAAGTTTCAAGGAAACGTTTTCAAGGAAATTACCAATGGACCCTCCACAGTTTTATACTTAAGTTGTGAACAGTAAATGTGCAGAAATATTCTCAATATAGTGATGTGTACATTTGTTAACTAAAATAAATGGGGAAAAAACTTGCCATTTGACCCTGGGCATCCAAACTATTGTAGAGGTCTGTATGTAGTTTTTTTTTTTTTTTTTTTACCTACTTTACCTAAGACGTCGTTCTTGATTCCTGACGTATTTCTCAGATTTGTCATGCCTGCAAGTGAAAGTACTTTATGTCCTCATCTACTACCAGTGTGACAAGGTGATGAACCAGCCAACCGACAAACGCTGTAAGTTTATTCAGAGTACCCCAGATTGTGCAGCAGAAGATGGCTTCATTAATTACCCCTGGATCACTTTCTGTATGTTGCCCCCTCAGCTCTTGCCTGTGGCAATCTTCTTATACGTAAGTAACTTGGTTAAAAAATATATATTTTCTGCACTAGTATATGTGTTTTGTGGAAATGCTATTTGGCCAGAAGTTTGTAAACAAATGTTCTTATATCTTGCTGTAAAACCTGCCAAAAGTACTATTTTATTTATTTCATTCACTGTTATCACTTACTTGCAATTTTTTTGCTGCTTTTAATACTCATCGCTCTTTTAGAAGTGTGGCTCAATTTTTGAGGAAAAAAAGGTGGTCAGTGATGGTGCTGAAGTTGTTTAAGTCATCGGTTTCAGCAATACCTTGCCACCTTTTCATGTGAATGGACAAGTTTGTGGTATTACCCGAGTATCTTAACTTGCACTTACATTCTTTGCAAAAGTCTTGTCTGTCTGTCCATTATTTCTGAGAAAACTGAAATATTTCCACACCCATGATTTGTAACCAACTGGACAGTGTATAGGGCGGCATGGTGGCGCAGCAGGTAGTGTCGCAGTCACACAGCCCCAGGAACCTGCTCCAGGTGACTGACTGTGAGGAGTTTGGTGTATTCTCCCCGTGTCCATGTGGGTTTCTTCAGGGTGCTCTGGTTTCCTCTCAGTCCAAAACCCCAAAACACGCGTTGGTACATGGATTGGCGACTCAAAAGTGTTCGTAGGTGTGAGTGAATGAATTTGAGTGTATGTCGCCCTTTGAAGGATTGCTGCCCCCTCCGTTGTGTGTTCTGGGTAGGCTCCGGACCCACCACGACCCAGAATTGGATAAGCTGTTTCAGAAAATGAATTAATGAATGGACAGTGTATAACTTTCTAGCCTCCTTGGCTACAAGGCTCAGATGACTAGTAGACTGTGCCTGCATTGTTATTCACTAAACACATATTTGGCGGACTGCAGCAATGAAACAATGAAAGCTGGGTTGGTAGTGAGAATGAAAGCCATGCTTTTATTAAGTTATCTCTAGCAAAGCATAATCCAGTCACTTTATCTTCCCCATCTCCTTCCCTGTTCAGGTTGTGTGGTTGTTGGTTTTGTTCCTCATTCTTGGACTCATTGCCTCAGAATTGTAAGTAAATTTTATTACTATTTTTTAGTACTAATAATGGTTGTATATTTTGTGAATTTTCAGATATGTTTAATATGCAAACCCACTTAACAAATAGAGGTATTTTGTCTTAAGCAACAACTAAAATCAATCACTTTAAGCAAACTTCACCCAGTGCACATATTGTCGACAACTCAATATGCCGTGAGTATACTGATGAGTGTGTTTTCTTCATATTAGGAAGTAGACATGCTTTTTTTCTTTTAAAAAAATCATATTACTTGCACAACCAGTTTTCTAGACACATGACTCTTAAAAACATTAGGGAGGTCAGGTTCTGATGTTGAATTACTAGTTTTAGACACAAACGCAGCTTCTCTCAAGTGAGATTACTCCTCTAGACATAAATGTAAGTATTGTAGTTGTTTATAGTAATCAGTGACTTAACTTTCTCACCTGACCACAGTTTACTGCCTTTTGCACTGATAGTCATCATCTTAGCTGCTGGACTTTGTTTCCCAGGAGGTTAGGCAGAAAACAGAAGTTGGGTTTTCTGTATTCTGCACTTTCAATTTTCTGCATTCATGAAGGGTTTCTCAATTGAAGAAGGGAGCTTGTGCTTCAAGTCTGGCAATAGGAATTGTCATTTTGGTAAATGAATACATGAATAAATTAATGCAATTATATAAAAATCCATTAGTAATGGCTTTAAAAGAGTCCTATTTTCAGTTGTAAGACCAGTACAAGTAGGACTTTAATTATAATGTGGTTTTGAAATGTTATTCATTTGTAATAATATAAAATATTCCTTTCTGTTTTACAGTTTTTGTCCCAACCTCTCTGCAATCTCTTCCAGTTTGAGGTTAACTCATAATGTGGCTGTATCCTTTTACCTATGTCTTAGTGCACTGCATGACCTATACAAATAAAAGACCCACTGATTTTATTATATTCTAGTGGATTATTTTGCCTTCCAAATTATTATACTACTGCCACCAGATGGGTTGTTTCTAATTCAGACACCACTCCCACAGTAAAAAAACATATATTTGCAAGTAGCCCAAAAAAAAAATTCTATACTTTCACAGTCAATTTAGAGGTGTGCTGTGTTGTTTTCCTTGATGGCACTAATATACAGGGAGTAACATTCCTAGCACTTGGGAATGGTGCTCCCGATGTGTTCAGTGCCATGGCGGCATTCTCTCGGCCACAGACAGGTGGTCTGGCCATCGGAGCCCTGTTTGGTGAATATGCATGTGTTAATAAATTAGTGACACACCTGTCTAATGTAGTGCATGTCATGTTGATCAGAACTGTAACAGTGCAAATGAATATAACATCTGAAAAATATTATTATAGTAGGCTATATTCTCAGTTGTTTATCATTCATTTTCATGTATAGTGCTATTATTACTGTAGTCTTGGAAGGTCAAGTGTGGTCTGTAACAAAGAAACACGTGTGGAAACATTTTTTTGGTGTTAATATATGGTGAAATATTCAGATATCAGAATCTGAAAGAAGAAAATATTGGACTGGTGCACCACAAGAAAAATGAGCCATATCTGAATTATGCTGCTGTAGATTTACAAAACATATAAGGCCTTAAAATCTCAAAGCAACACTAATTGAGATTATATTTTTAAAAAATTGTTGCAAATTTTAATTTAATAAAATTTGTTTATTTTGCTCCTGGGGCTCCCCCTAGTGTAATTCATTTTTACTGCATTGTACTGAAATCATTGGAGAGAAGAGGGAGGGCAGTAGCAATGACAGAGGCTCTTTTCTCCTTATTACATCTCAGTGGAGCATCACAATGATTTTGAAGATGTAATTTTTTAAATAAATATTTTACACATGCCTTTTATACAAACCTTAGTTCCAGAAAAGTTGGGAAATTGTGTAAAATTCAGTTCTAAAAACAAAAATGTTAATTCTTTTGAAAATTTGTTTAACTGACAAATGTACAAGAAAACATTTCCTGAACAAATTTTCACTGAACAGTTTGACTGAATTTTGTAAAAATATAAACACATTTATATTAGAATGCCTGGAGCAGACTTCTAAAAGTTTGGGACAGGGGAATGTTTACCATTGTGTCGCATCACCTTTTCTTTAAATTACACTGCTTAATCATTAGGAAACTGAGAATAGTAAATGTTAAAAATTTTGTAAATGTGGAATCCGTTTTGGCTTGATACAGTACTTCAACTGCCCAACAGTCACTGGTTGCTGTTGGCTGATTCTTCTCTTTATGATGCACCACAGGAGATAGGTCTGGACTGCAGGAAGGTCAGTAAAGCACATGTGTTTTAAGAAACCATGATGTTGTGACACAGAGGATGAGGCCTGGCATTGTCTTGCTGAAATAATGTTCATCCCAAAATAAGAGCATATCTCTCTAGAAACCAAATGGTCCGTTTCTTCATAGCACAGAAAACACGACTTTCTTTTTTTTTGCCATGAAAACAAGCTGAAACATGGACATCTCTGACCACAGCTGACATTTCTGCTGTCTTTTGGACCTTCTGAGATGAGCTTGGGCCCAGAGAACACCTTTGGTTTGGCATAGAATAGATGTGTGGCTTTCTCTTTACATAACAATGTTTCAGGTTGCATGTCTTGATTCAGTGGGAGAGACTGTTAAGTGACAACAGTTATTTATTTATTAATTTATTTATGCCCATGTGGCTATATATCACTGTAGCATGACAGTTTCTTAAGTAGTGCCATCAAGGTCACACTCACCTAGCCTTATGTTACATGGACTGATATATAGATTTCACAGTATTCTGTATGGTAAAAGATAAAAGACGAAATTCTTTGCAATTTTGCCCTGTTTTTATTTTTTTGTGAACTGACAGATCTTTCATGAGGTTTTTCGTGATGAAAGACTTTTTTTCGATTAATTTTGCTTGAATTTGACCAAAAATTGTTTTCTTTTTTTCTGTAAGGGGCGGGAATCTATGTGACAACTGTGGTAGCTGGGAGCATTGCCCTAGTGAAGCCCTTCAGAGTGGCCTCACGTCCTTTCTTACGTGACATCATCTTCTATATAGCAGCTGTGTTCTGGACATTCACCATTCTCTATAAGAGACACATAGATCTGAAAGAAGCTCTCGGTACAGTCCTCCGTTTTTTTTTTATTTGTTTGGTTTTTTTTTTGCTTGTTTGTTTTTCTCAACATATCTCTGTCGTTACTGATGGCTCTTTACCTTTTACTTGCGCTATGGTCTGAGACCATAATATGACAATATAATAGGTGCTTGAAATTGTATTTATTGTTCTGATAAATCCCATTATTATGTGAGTATATAATGTACAAATACTAATACTGAAACACTGAAAAACAGTGGATAAAATTGTAACACATTGGCATAGTCGTAAAGAACCAATAAATAACAACAGCCAGTTTATAGTAGCTGCATACACTGAACACTCACATGTGAGTGGCGATAAATAAGTTCTCTGTATAATTATTATAAGTAAAACACAAGAAACGTATTATATTTGAATATATCTACAGGTGAACTCAACTTAGAATATCATCAAAATGCTAATTTACTTCATTAAGTTCAAAAAGTGAAACTCATATATACATTCATTATAAACAAAGTGATCTATTTCAAGCATTTATTTTTTTAATGTTGATTATTGTGGCTTGCAGCCAGTGAAAACCCAAAAGTCATTATCTTAGAAAATTAGAATATTATATAAGACCCTTTTAAAATGATTTTTAATACAAAGATTTTGCCCTACTGAAAAGCAAGTACATTATATGCACCCAATACTTGGCCGGGGCTCCTTTTGCATGAATTACTGCATCAATGTGGATTGGTATAGAGGCGATCAGCCTGTGGCACTGCTGAGGTGTTATGGAAGCCTGTGTTGCTTTACTTGCGGTCTTCAGCTCGTCTGCATTGTTGTGTCTGGTGTCTCTCAACTTCCTCTTGACAAGAGACTATAGATTCTCTATGGGGTTTAGTTCAGGCAGGTTGCTGGCTAATCAAGCACAGTGATACTGTAGTTATTTAACCAGGCATTGCTACATTTGGCAGTGTGGACAGGTGCCTGGTCCTGCTGGACAATGAAATCTGCATCTCCATGAAGCTTGTCAGCAGAGGGAAGAATGAAGTGCTCTAAAATTTCCTGGTAGATGGTTGTACTGACTTTGGATTTGATATAACAAAGTGGACCAACACCAGCAGATGACATGTCTCCCTAAACCATCACTGATTGTAGAAACTTCACACTAGACCTCAAGCAGCTTGGATTGTGTGCCTCTTGACTCTTCCTCCAGACTCTGGAACCTTGATTTGCAAGTGAAATTTCATTTGAAAACAAGACGTTGCACCACAGAGCATTAGTCCAGTCCTTTTTTTTTTCTTGGCCCAGGTAAGAATCTTCTGCCGTTGTCTCTGTGTCATGAGTGGCATGACACAATGGTGCAACAGTTGTAGCCCATGTCCTTGATACGTCTGTGTGTGGTGGCTCTTGAAACAATCAATCAATAGATCAATAGATTTCTGTAAACTGAAATAATTCTGTAATTAATCTATGAGTTTCACATTTTGAACTGAATAACTGAAATAAATAAACTTTTTGATTGTAATTTTAATTCATTGAGATGTACCTGTATGGAATAACCTATGTAATTATATTTGTTAGATCTCACTCCAGAAATTCAACAGTCAACATCTCTATTGCTATTTAAATCCAATCTTAAAACACACCTGTTTGCGGCTGCATTTAATCTCTTTGTTTCTTGACTAGCCCATGTTGTTTTTACTCTTGTTCCTGTTTTGTAGCATTGTGTGTTATGTAGCGTTATTTGTTCTTAACATGTTCATCTCATAGTAAACGGCGTCTTACTGAAAGGCATTTTAAAAATGCAATTTATTATTATTATTATTATTATTAGATCTAGCAACTGGCTTTTCTGTTCCCTGAAAAAAATGTCTTTACTTGAAAAATAATAATTTAAAATGTATTATTCAGAAAATCGCTTTTCAAAATGGCTGTAGGGATGTATCTTGGAATTAACATTCTTGCACATCATAATGCTCAATTTCTATCTACATACTTGTGTTTCTTAAGAATGTTTTATTTTTCAAATGATGTGATATTTTCTTTATAATAAGCTCAAAGTGTCATTGAAGGCCTCTCATATATCTGACGTCAGATAATCATGCCATTGTCTTGCATATTTCTTTTCCCAAACTGTTTGGTTTTTCTTTCTGTTCTTCATTAAATTGTTCTGTAAATGCTGAAAAAATAATGTGGCTATAATGCTTTTCTGAAGCGTTCTGCTCTGACTCGATTGTGAAGCTCACAAAAACTACTAAACATATCTATTGTGGAAAAGTGCTGTCATGGTATCTCTTTGGGACATTGCCAACATTTATTAACTCACATTCACATCCAGTTTTTTAACCTTCAAACATTGTGTTATGTGGGTTGTTCTACCACAGAAAATCTAAATATTATGATGTGTATTGTGGAAAGGTACTGTGAGTTTGTTACATGTTTTCAAACCCTAGAATAATTAAATATTTTTGTTGTGTGTTACAGAAGAGCACAGTGATTATAAACATTTTGGCACATTGCACATATATGTTTATGTACATTCCCATGCCTAATGTATCCACAAATAGTTGTGTGTGATAACTGACTTATTCACTCTCTGACTCTCTAAATCTGTTTTTTTCATCTAAATCTTCCTCTCACTCTCCTGCAGGATATCTGGGGTTATATGTGCTCTATGTCATTGTAGTGATTGTGAGCACATATATTTATCGCCACCAGAATCGATCTCAGCCAGAGCCTCTACAGAACTATAACATCACCCATGGTAAATATGGCCTTTTTATTTTTATAAACGTACTCATTTTTTACATTTATTGCAAACATTTTGTAGTAAAATGTAGAAAGGAACAGAAACAATGTGTTGTGGAGACTATTAATTTGGTAACAGTATATTGTACACAAACCCTTTGTTTAAAGGCGTATAAGATATTTACTGTATTTAGTCATAAAATGTCCAAGGTGTGTGACCATAGATTAAGGAATCAGTCAAAGCTAAATCATATCTGCCTCTCGTAGTATTGCTAAAGCAGTATATTCACTTTGAGCACCTGTGATCCTGAAGTCCTGCCCTCTGTCCAATCATTTTACAGTCCAAACCCGCAGCTGCTAGGTCTACATACTTAGTATCCTTCAGCCATGAAATGACCAAGTGAACAGGGTTAATGTTATAATATTAACATTAACTCTGTTACTGTTATAATATTAATTATTAATATAATATTTTACTGGACTCAAAAAGCCACATTGCCCTTCTAAAAATGACCGGAGATTGAGAGGAAATATTGGCTTTGTGTTTAATAGGTGAGGGCAGTTTAGAAGCAGCAATACAGAACACAGCCAGAGCTGGCAAATTTCCTCCTGAACAGTTAACAGCAAATCATTTCTGTAAGAAATATAGACGTACAGATGCCTATGTATAGATTAAAAAGAGTAAAAGCCATTGTGTCACGCACTCGTCCTGTCAAGTCTGTTGACCCCGCCATGTGCTTTATTTGAACATGGCTTTTTTTGTTATTGTCCTTGTCTCCGCCCCTGTCTCTGCCTTTGTTCCGCCTCCTCGTCTGTCATTTGTTAACCCGTCCTCCTCGTTATCTGTCCAGGTGTGTCTCGTTTGTGTCTTGTATTTAAGTTCCCTTGTGTCTCTCCTGTTTTGTCAAACATTTCTCATTTCTCCGTTGTCCTCATTCTAGTCGTGTCATGTTGTTTATCTCCCGTTTCTAGTCCGATTATGTTTGTTCCCGAGTTTTGTCGTTTTGTGTATTTCCTGTCCCAGTAGTTTGATATCCTTGTCATGTTGTTTTCTTTATTGTTTGTCTATCTTTTGTTAAAATAAAGCTCATCGTGTTTTAGCGAGTGCGTCCGCCTCCGTCAGTCCGCCCCGTAATCAAAACATTGGTTGTGTGTTTTATATAAAGTGAGGCATAGTGACGTTTGAAAGGTGTCAGGACTGTGTTTTGTGTGTTTTATACAAAGAAGGTGAATAACAACATGCAAAAGTGCAAATAATGCAAATTGTTTGTTTTAAAGAAATTGAGGCAGATTCATGTGTGTTTCTCTGGGGTGTTTGTGTGTTTTAAAGACATTAGGGATAATTGTGTTTGAAAAGCCTAGCATATTCACCTATTTAAAGTGGAATGGAGAAATTAAGCTTGGTAGTACACAGCAAATATAAGCGCTATCACTAGTAGATAGATATTTTAGTGACATGATGGGCACTTGGTCGTGTGTTTTAAATGGATAAAATGGGAAATAAGTGTTTCAAAACAGGTTTTGTTTATAAAAATCTAGCTTTAGCTTCTTAAGGTGGAAATAAGTATTCAATAAGAAGCTGGACAAAAATGCTAATAAGATTCTCAAACTGACCAATTTAAGCTTGAACTAAATGCTTGAATATGAGAAGTGTGAATTATTGGTTGAATAATACAAATGGTTTGTTTGTTTTAAATGGACAAAGTGGAATAACAGTTGCTTCAGAAAGCTAGAGTGCTAGTTTCAGCTCTTAAGGTGGAACTGAGACTTCAAGAACCGTAGACTCGTAAACAGACATTTAATGTGGAACGAAATATTTGACTATGAAAATTGTGGATAGGATCTGCCTCCTAAATGATGTTTATTTTGGAAAGGAAAATCTATAATTATCACCAGCCTTGTCTAGTCGAAATATTTCGGGTGGATTTAGACCGTAAAGGCTCGTAAATGCAGGGAAATAGTGGCTGCATGTTCACTTTTTTGCGTAGATAGTTTTAGTGAAATGATGAACACTTTTCTGTGTAAATATGCTGATTATGGCACATTCTTCTTAGCTATTACGGTCCAAGTTCTTAAACTTGTCTTATATATATATATATATATTTACATTTATACATTTATACATTTATGCATTTGGCAGACGCTTTTATCCAAAGCGACTTACAAAAGAGGATCTAACATTCGAACTACAGCACAAATTATACAAAATACCTTACATTAAGTGCAATATGCCAGGAAGTAATAAGTGCATTAAAGAAAGACATTCAGTGCAAAAGATACTCTCGGAAGAGCTGGGTTTTCAATGATTTCTTGAATGAAGAGAGGGTTTCTGTTGCTCTGATAGTGCTTGGAAGCTCGTTCCACCAGCGTGGTACCAGAGATGAGAATAGCCTCAACTGACCTGTACGGGGGGTTGGTCGTGTTAGTAGGCGCTCCTTTGAGGAACGGAGAGGGCGGGCGCTAACGTATGGTTTTAAGAGTCTATTGAGGTAGATGGGAGCAGAACCAGTGAATACTCTGAAGGCCATCATTAGTGATTTGAATATGATGCGAGCAGCTAAGGGTAGCCAATGCAGCTCAACTAATAGGGGCTTGACATGTGCTCTTTTTGGTTGGTTGAAGACCAGGCGTGCTGCCGCATTCTGGATCATCTGTAGTGGTCTCACAGCACAGGCCGGAAGACCTGTCAGGAGGGCGTTGCAATAGTCTAGACGGGAGATTACTAACGTCTGAACGAGGAGCTGTGTTGTATGTTGAGTTAGGTATGGCCTAATCTTCCTTATGTTGAATAGGGAGAAGCGGCACGATCGAGCTACAGCGGTAACGTGATCTGCGAAGGTCAGCTGGTCATCAACCATGACATATATATATATATATATATTGTGACGCTCTAAACGGTGGCGAGGGACCACAGGAGAACATAAGTCAGAGTTCAGCACTCAGCCATTACTTTTAATGCTCAAAACATAAAGAGTTAACGAAAATCTCAGGTGTTCAAAAAGAACCACGTGCAACGAGCGTTGGCGCCAGTCAATACGCCAGGGCTTCTCCTTCTCTAGGACAGCGGGGCGGCGTCCAGGGCGGCGGCCGGCTGCGCGTCCGCGCCAGATCAGTCTGCTCCAGAGAAGAGAAAACAGAATAACAACAGGTGGGAAGAGGGAGAAAGACCAGAGCGAAATGATTAGTCGGATCAGCAAAAAGTCAGTTACGCGTGTCGACCAGCAATTACCCCCTTTCTCTCTCGCCCCCTCGGAGATCCCTCGGCGGTCTTTTATGTCGTCGCTTTCTTCCTGGGAAGTAGGAGGAGCTGGGCCCCGTAACTGCCAGGCGCGGGTGGTTTCTCACCCCGCCCTGAGGGGCCGATGGCTGGCGTGGCATGGAGCTGCTAGATTGATGAGACGGCCCCCGGCCACAATATATATATATATATATATATATATATATATATCAACACAAAAAGTACAATTCAATTTAACAAACAATTCAACCTTAAGCTGAGGTTCCTTACCATCAAGTGTGATATCAGTCTGTTTCTTGCACCAAATTCTGTTATTTGGTATATGTGTTTATTTGATGCTACCAGAAGGAAAGATTTTTATTAAAAGTGTCTAACAGGTCTCAAGAAGGGGTGAGAGAAAGGTCAGCCTGAATTTACCTTTGAGAAAACAGGACTCTTCTTTGCCATGTATTTCTTACTTGATCCATAAGGTGATAATGCTTGACCCTCTGCTGGTCACAAGGGTTTCTTCTGGGGAGAGGGGAGCTGTCTTGAAAGGCTTTTTGTTATGGTAGTCATAAACCACCCTGTTTATGACTCCCCATCCTCTCAATGCTGGATAGAATTTCAGTGTTTGGTTAGAGAGAGAGTTTCAGATCCTTTTTCACCCATGTGAGTTGAAATGATCCATGATCACAAAAGTAATCTGCATGTTACGTCCTTACAGAACTACAGTATAGTACTTCAGCTGCCCAATGGTCTCTGGTTATTGTTGGCTGAGTTTTCTCTTCATAATTCACCACAGGAGACAAGTCTTGACTGCAGAAACATTCATTCAAGCATGTGTTCTAAGAAACCATGATGTTGTGACACATAGAGGCGTGGCATTGTCTTGCTGAAATAATGTTCTTCCCAAAATAAGACATTGACAACAGTATATGTCTCTCTAGAAACCAAATGGTCCCTTTCTTCATAGCACAAAAAATATGATGTTCCTTTTTGACATGAAAACAAGCTGAAACATGGACACCTCTGACCACAGCAGACATTTTTGCTGAATTTGGACCCTCTGAGATTAGCTTGGACCCAGAGAACACCTTCGGTTTGGCATAGAATGTCTTTCTGTAAGTGAGCAAGAACTAAAAAAAAAAAGTACCTGGTTCCTGGGACGAGGTACCAGATTTGGCCAGTGGAAAGCAAAAAAGCAGAGCTGAGTCGAGTCAAGTCTTAAACTTCTGTGCACTAAAAAAAGCACCATTTGAGTTTGAATCCAAGTCAAGTCTTTTATCAAGAGTTCGTGTCGAGTCTTGAGTCTCTTATGACTGAGAAGCATGAATGCCATCTGCTCTGGCCCATAATACTGTATCGTTACTTCTTATGAGTTTAAAGCATGTACTGTACTGTCATTTATTAGCACACACTATCCAAACTGATCAGTTGTATGATCACATTTTTAAATGTATATTTTAATGCAAAGTGTATAAACCCACAAAAAAAAAGCTTTGTTTTAAGTTACTACGACTGTACAATATCTGAGCTTTTTCCTACACTACAGGATACGTGGAATTTCCTGTGTTTTAAATCAGTTATGACTAATAATTACTTGGCTGTGTAGCCCTCATCACAATCTTGTGCAAAATAATTCTGTGATTGAAATAAAAGAGGCAGCTGCCTCATGCTCCAGTTCTGAGTTAGACTTGTGGAACTGTAGTACAATCAAGGAGAGCATGTCTTGGCACATAAACTCTCACATGGGGATTTAGCAGCTGAGTGTGCCTTGGTATGGAGTGAATTTTGTATCTACAAATACAAAAATATATCTGGAAGCAAAAATCCTAGAATCAAGAGCAGAAAGTATATGTGGTGAATGCAAAACAGGAAAATTATATCAAAAGTATTGTAGTAAAATAATTATACCCCATGATGTGGCGGCATAAATACTACATAGCGGAGTCATTATTTGATTAATATTTAATTCATTTTGTTAAGCTCCATGTTTGGGAGCCATTAAATAATATGTAGTGCATTTACCTGTCCAATTTTACCTTGGACATGTAGGTCATCATGTTAGATGCCTTTACATATAATATAGCAGGATTAGCTAGAAGGATTGGCTTTGTCACACAACTGGTTTATTAATTGTAATATCAAATAATGAAAATTGATTATACATTCATAAAATGAAATGGATTACATTATCATAGAGAAATTCCCTCATATATTAATCTCCCTGCTCCCTCATGTATTGCTATAATCCATTTCATTATATGAATGTATAATCAACATTCATTATTTGATATTACATTTAATAAACCAGTTGTATGATAAAACCAATCCTTGGTTATTTGTTTGTGTGTGCACCTTTCTTATACGGAATTATTACTTTTAGTTCAGACTCAATTTCGGAGCCAAGAACCTACAGCGGGTCAATGAGCATAATTCATTAATAATAATTCATTCTAGCTAATTCTGCTATATAATATGTAAAGGCATCTGACATGATGACCTACATGTCCAAGCTAAAATTGTACAGGTAAAGACACTATATATTACTTAATGGCTCCCAAACATGGAGCTCAACCAAATGAATTAAATAATTAATTATTCATCAAATAATGATTAATTAACACTGACTCTGCCATGTAGTATTTTTGCCGCCAGAATGTAGGGCATAGTTTTTTTTACTACACCATGATGACATATGTGTCACATTTTCTGGGTCTGGAAGGTCTGGAAACCTCCCTACCCAGCTTTATTTTTCACCTTAAATTTTTCATTAATTCGTCTGTAATCGCTTGTCCAGTTTAGGGTTGCAGAGCGCAAGGCAGGAACACACACTGGAGGGGGTGCCCGTCCTTCACAGGGCAAAACGCACATTCACTCACACCTACGGACACATTGGGTTGTTAATCCACCTACCAGCCTGTGTTTTTAGACTGTGGAAGGAAACCGGTGCACCCGGAGGAAACATGCGCGGACATAAGGAGAACACCCCAAGCTCACAGTCACTAGGAATGGTACTGGAACCCACAACCCTAGGATCCTGGAGCTCCGTGACTATGACACTACCTGCTATGCCACCATGCCACCTCACCTCAAATAATCATGCCTCCAAGTGACATTTACGGAAAATGTTGCAACGTGACAGTTTGTGAATGTGTATACATGTGACCATATTTACAATATGACATTGTGCTTTATGATGACATAGAGATCATAGAAATGCTTATTTTAAAAGTATATCTAAAAGGAGTTCCAACATTTTTAACAATTTAAATGTTTATTCATCTGTCCTGTGTTATATACGTCATGTTTTCTATTCCCATGATACCAAAATGTTGAAATACAGGGAAGTCTTGACTTACGAGTGAATCACTTTCCAAGATACGAGTTATTGCTCTGTCGATGTTGCTCTGACCACTTTTGCTTTCTGGTGCGATCCAACATATCTGTTTTATATTTCTCATAATTTGGCTTTTCGTTGAGCTGAGTCTTATGGGCTAAAATGTTAATGGAGTATTTAAATAACAGCATTATAATTAGTGGAAATATGCAACACCCATCGCAAACAGTTGTTTTCTTCAGGTTGCTGCATGCCTGGTGCTTGGGGCTTCCAGTGAGACATCACTGCCTCTACTCATCCTCCACATCTGAAGTGATAGCCACAACACCTGTAGAATCAGCCCTGAAACATGTATCATTTGTAGCATGGTTTTACTGCCAAAAAGGCAAAACAACTTTTGCAATTATAGCAAGAATTAATCTGAAGATGTTAATGCTGCTGCTGCTGTTAGCCATGTTTAGATTTTCTTGTCTCGTTTTATAATAACAGGAAAAAAAATTGTACTGAAAATGTATGCACACAGTTGATTTTTTTTTTTTTGTCAAGCCACATCCCCTTCGCCTCTCTATTAATGTCCTTGGAAAAAAACAGCCTCCCACCTGTTTTTAAAATCCCTGTTTTCAGAGTCCACTTTTCATTTGTCTATTTTTTTGGGCAGAGGCTAGCTTAAATGTCACTGTGCTGACCGATGTGTCATTAGCAGCGAGAGAAGGGGTTTATGCACAGATCTTGACCTGCATGGCAGTTGCAGTGCATAGTGGGATTTATATTATGAGTGGTGGGAGTGCTATTTACTGGCGGGCCATTAATAATAGCAATATAAAATTATCTTGCGGGCTGGATATAATTATCTCGCGGGCCACAGGCCTTGTGTTTGACACCCCTGCTCTACCAGGATAAAGTCCAGGACAAATTATACATATATTTGCGTTCATAAATACAGCTCCTCCAGGTAAATTTCTGGAAATATCTGGGTTGAAGTGTATGTGTGAAAGAGGGCATAAAGTTAGCTGGCTCTTTTAGAGGGAAATTATGATTGGAATCTCATTGAATTAATATTGCATGGCCCACTGTAAATTTATAGTTGGACCAACAATCATTCTTTCCATCAACAGCAAGGGTTGCAAAATTCTGAAAGCAAACAGAGGGCTTCTTAATTTAGCATTTCACATTTCAACACAACCTGAATAGGCAGGTTGGAATTGTGTGTTTGCTTAGAGTTGTATTTGTTTAAGTAGGATTGTCAAATTATGAGCAAATAAATTTATTATGCTTGGAAATTCATAGGTTCTCTCTGAGGGTATAGAGGGCTATGATGGTTCCTCTCTGCTATAAAGGCATGCTAGAGCAATATGTACTGTCAAATGGTCAGAAAATTCCCACAGGTTCACATGAGTCCTCCGCCATGATAATGACCCAGAACACACAACTCAATAATGGCTAAGAACACAACACTGGACTATACTGAAATGGTCTTGTATGAGCCCTGATTGGAATCCTATGAAACATCTATGGAAAGAGCTGAAAAAGTGCAGTGTGGAAAATACAACTGTCGAACATGAGAATGGGCCAAACTATACTTGTTGACAGATGCAGAAGTCTCAGTCAGAGCTACAGAAATAGGTTATTGTTTCAGTGTCTCTAAATGTTGTGCAACAAAATATTAGTTAAAAAATAATTTAAAAAATGAAATGAATGATTAAGGGGCCAGTGTCAGGACAGAACAGAAAGCTGACAGTCGCGGAACACAGTAAATAGTTCTTTTAATGACGTTATCCAAAAGAGTAATCACAAGTCAGGCAAAGTTAAAAAAACAGGAGCGAACAGTACCTCAGAGGATGGGCAAAAACCGTAGTCAAAAAACAGGCAGAGTTCAAAAACCAAAGAATACAAACAGTACCAAAAGGGACAAGGCAGAAGACGTAAACCGGGAAAACAGGCAGGAAGTAGACAACAAGAAATCGTCAGACAGATTACAAGAGAACGCGTTGTATACTGGGGTGAACCAAAGCAATACTCGGCAGAGAACAGTTCACTGAAATGGGTTTTTAAATGGAGACAAACAGGTGTGTGTAATTAGAATTATGGAGAGGGAGATCGGTGGGTAGTCATGTGACTGACGGGTGCATTCTGGGAATTTGAGTCCTGAGATGTAGGCGTGATAGCCAGAAACTGAGCACCTCAAACCGGTTGGTAGAGGTGAAGACTGGCTGCGGTGGGGGGGACTTCGGCTTCCCACGTCCGCGCTGACGCTCCCAGCACGGAGCTGGAGTAATGATGGCCGTCCCGGTTAGCCGCCGCAATGAAGGAGCTGGAGTGCAGACGGCCGCGTAGGAGGCGTTGCGCGCTGTCTCGAGCCTCGTCATCTCCTGCTGGAGCTTTGTTTGCTTCTCCCGAAGACACTGAATCTGGTGGCCCAGCTGCTCGAACTCTGTGTTGAGCCAGGAGATTGCTCATTCCTCCGTGGTCGTCATGACTGAAGTTATGTAATAACATAATTTTGGGAGTAGAACCATGCCCGAACTCCTCCTCAGCTCTATATATACCCAGCAAATTCACGTCATTTCCGCGTCGGACAAACTAGCTTCATTTAGTTCAGGAGACGGATCTCGACTCAACTATTTCACTACTTCATCTCGCTCCTCCACGCTGGGTCGTTTCTGCTGATCCCCATATTCGGAGCCGTGTTTGGCCATTATCAAGCCCACCGAGCCTCATGTTTTAAACTTGCTCCGGCTAAACAGCTATGGGACTGCCTGATATTTAAAGTTACATTGGATAATGGCTTGGAATCTGCAATATTTATGCACATCACCTGGGCACTATTTCACCTACACTGCTTGCCAAGATGGTCCTATTTGTAATGTTGGAAAAGAAAGCAGACAGCATGTTTAAGCCTTCATTCTGAATCGGCTCCTCTTTCCCTATGAACACTGCCTTGATTGACAGCATTGCATCCATTTAGACACAGCCCTTCATGCTGGTTTCATTCCCCCTTATCCTCTCCACACATCATCCCATCCCCTCTTTTTATCATCCCACCCCTCCCTTTGTAATCCCAACCCCTCTCTTTATTATCCCAACACCTTCCTTGCTCCTCCTCTCCATCTGTCTCTACGCATCACCCCACCCCTCCCTTTATCATCACAATCCACTCTTGCCTCCTGCCTGGCCCTCTGGGCACTAAATGCAGTCTCCTTGCTGCACAGCTTCCCCATCCTAGATTCAATCTCATCCTGTCGCATCTCATTCTCCCAGCCTCTACATCAGCAGCTTTTGTACTTCGTGGACGCTCATCCCAACCTCTTCAATTTACAGCCGTGCCATACCCTGCCTCTAACTTTACAATTCTCACTTTTCTATTCAGGTGCTGCTACAGACCATTATCCTGACTCCTCTGCTGCTTTGCTTCTCCCGGCCTCCAGTTTCCAGTTCTCCAGCTTCCAGTTTGTACTCTCTTTTCATACCGGACCCTTCCCTGTGCTGCCTTGCTGCTCACACTCTACATTTTCTAGCTTCTGCTCTGTTTTCAGGTGCTTCGGTGGACCTTCATCCCCCACTTTTTTTGCTGCTGCACTACTCCCAGTCTCTGACTTTCCAGCTCTTCATCTTCTCAGGTGCTGTTATGGACAATGTCCTAATCCTCTCCCCTTTGCAGCTGTCCGACACCCCGCCTCTTCCTTTACGGCACACCCTCTCTCCTGATGTGGACCTTCATCCTAATCCCCTTCCCCTTGCGGTTTGGATACATCCTGCTTTTTCCTTTACAGCCCTCCTTTCTCCTACCGCAGACCTTTGGCCCAGCCTCTCTCTTTCCGATTATGCGGCTCCTATCCTATTTCAGTCCTCACTCCGTATCAGGTACTGCCATGGACCTTCGTCCCATTCTCTCCTCTTGGCAGCCACGTTGCTCTCAGCTTCCAACTTTCCAGCTCGCGCCACAAGACCTTCATCTATCTGCTAGCTACTGCACCTCACCCTGCCTCTTATGGTACTGTTCACACTGATTCCTCCAGCAGCTGTGGGCCTTCAACCTGACCTCTTCTCTTCACAATCATGCTGCTCCGAGCCCCTAAGTTCCAGCTTATGCCCTCAGGTGTTACCTTGAACCAGCACTCAGGCACTTGACGCCACATCAAATTCAAATAACCTTCTTACATGCTGCCTCTTCTCTGGCACCTGTTTTTCATCACCATCTAGGCATCCTAGCTATCTTTGCGTCAACTTTCTACCTTGTTCCTTTACTTGAGCGCCTCAGCACTTTTGGATTTGTCTCTTTCAGAGTTCTCTCTGTCTCGCCATTCCTGCAGTGCTGACCCTTTTTAGGCTTCTTATTTGGCCTCATCTGTCATCCCTCTAGATCACCCTTCCGTTCTCAATTCGCTCTATGCCATTGGAGAGGCACCACCATGGCAAAACTGTATTAATTGACTACAAGGCTGCTACTAATCTACTTTCCTCCTATTGTTGTCAGCCTCAGACCCCTCACTATTTCCCAACCACCATCAATTACACTGTAATGGCATTTTATTTCTTTTCTTTTATTGTATCATTTTAAATTGTTTTAATGTTTTAACCATTTTAAATTATTTTACTCTTTTTATGTAATTGTTTTATTGGACTTTTATGATTTTTATTCTGGCTTTTAATTTAACTGTTTATTTTTCTGTAAAGCACATTGAATTGCTTCTGTATGAATACTCTGTGGCATTTGAATACTCAAATTACCAATCACTGTTATCATCATAATCAATAAAGGACATTCAATTTACTCAACCGGGTGGCACGGTGGCGCAGCAGGTAGTGTCGCAGTTACACAGCTCCAGGGGCCTGGAGGTTGTGGGTTCGATTCTCGCTCCGGGTGACTGTCTGTGAGGAGTTGGTGTGTTCTCCCCATGTCCGCATGGGTTTCCTCTGGGTGCTCCGGTTTCCTCCCACATTTCAAAAACACACGTTGGTAGGTGGATTGGTGACTCAAAAGTGTCCGTAGGTTTGAGTGTGTGAGTGAATGTGTGTGTGTGTCTGTGTTGAAGGACTGGCGCCCCCTCCAGGGTGTATTCCTACCTTGCGGCCAATGATTCCAGGTAGGCTCTAGACCCACTGCGACCCAGAACTGGATAAGCGTTTACAGATAATGAATGAATTAATTTACTCAATGCTATTTCTCTACCGTCTCACGTGACACTCAGTCACATAAAAGTCCCTAACCCCTTTTCATTTACCTACACACAATCCAGGACACCAATCAAGCCCTCGTTCAGAGTACCTGAACCTGTCCATGCTTTAGCACTTAAAGACCAGCATTCCTGTAAATTTTGGGGGTTCGACTTTATACGCATTCATAAGCCACCCTGAACTCCTCCCCAAAGACTTACTTAATGTAACTCCTCACCAAATACTTAATTGACATAATTTTGGGAGTAGGACCACACCCGAACTACTCCTCTCAGTCCTATATATACCCCGCAAATTCACGTCATTTCTGCATCAGACAAACTTGCTTCATTTAGTTCAGGAGATGGATCTCGACTCGACTTCTTCACTATTCAGCTCACTCCTCCGCGCTGGGTCATTTCTGCTGATCCCCAAATTCAGAGCCATGTTTGACCATTATCAAGCCCACCAAGCCTCATGTTTTAAACTTGCTCCCACCCCCACCCCATCTCCACCCTTTTCTCATATTTGTTTATTCAACAGGGGGTGGGGTGGGGGGGTCTGGCTTTATACGCATTCATAAGCCATCCTGAACTCCTGAATATTAGTTAGTAATATGAAAACATCAACAAAAGTGGTAGAGGTAGTAACAGTGAATTTAGAAAAACAAAGTACAGCTAACAAGGATAAGTAAGCAAAATATTAGCAGTAAAGACTTTATGTAAGCGTATAAAAAGCTTTGAAACTTTACTAAGTAGCAGCAAACATTCAAACTGAGCGCGCAAACTGTCAAAACTTATCCACTGTCTTTTGGTGGATAAAACTGTGCTATTCTTTGTGATTACAGACATACAAACTGAAGACTCGTATTCAGAGAACCTTAATGGAAACACAGATGTCCACGGTAGGTGATACTCTAAAATACATATTGAACTGGGATTTCACTTTTTGATCAAAACGATCTCCATTTGTTAAATTCATTTATTTATTTGCATTTGATATATTTGGACACTAAAAATACCAGCTGTCAGTTTTATGACACATTTACTAGATGTATTTACTACATGAAATTGTCAGAATTTTAAATACTATGAAATCAAAGGGAATATACAAAGTGACACACTGTTATTGCTGGAATCTAGTCAAGGCCACCTTTTGCTTCGATGGCAGCTTTGCACATGCTTGGCGTACTCTCAAACAGCTTCATGATTTCATTACCTAGAATGGTTTTCAGTGAACAGCTGTGGCCTTGTCAAGAGTGTATTTATAGAACTGCTCGCATTCTCAAATTGTTTGAGACCATAACTTGGATTGTGCATAGGTACACAGTTTTATACAGTGAATAGCCCTATTCTACCAATGACTAGTTGGAATATGTGTCTATCTGTCCGTTTTGACTTGTATATATACACAGGACATTTTCTCATAAGTTTACATACCATGACGGAATTTATGATTTTGAAATGTGTGTGTGTGTGTATGTATGTGTGTGAGTGTATATATATATATATATATAGAGAGAGAGAGAGAGAGTTGCGCTCTAAGTATACATACCATACATGTGCTCTAAGTGTACATACATATCATTGAATGATAATACAACAACTTTTCTTTAATTCATGGTTAATTGTTGGGTGAAGCCATTTCAAAATCATAATTCAACATATATTAAATTTCTTAGAGGCATCAATAGCTGATTCCAGAGTGCTTCACATACAGGTGCTGGTCATAAACCTAGAATATCATGAAAAATTTTATTTCAGTAAATGCCATTTAAAAAGTGAAACTTGTATATTATACTTATTCATTACACACAGACTGATATGTTTCAGGTGTTTATTTCTCTTAATTTTAAATTGTTTTTACTTCATGTCTTAATGCAAAAATATTTAATTTCCTCTGCTTTAAAATTGCTATTATGGAGACACTGTATTTTTCTTGAATCCTCTGGCAAAAAAAAGTTAAGCAATTGCTGAAGGATACATAGAAGATAAATGGCATGCAGTCAGATTTTGTGACAGTGTGTCACGCCTACATCTCAGGACTCAAATTCCCAGAATGCACCTGTCAGTCACATGACTACCCGCCGGTCTCCCTCACCAGAATTCTAATTACACACACCTGTTTGTCTCCCTATATATACCTCACTCTGAGAACTGTTCCCTGCCGAGTATTGTTTTGGTTCTCCCATGCATACAACGCGTTCCATTGTACTTTGTCTGACGGTCTCCTGTTGCCTACTTCCTGCCTGTGTTCCCGATTTACGTCTCCTGTCTTGTCCCTGTTGGTATTGTTTGCATTCTCTGGTTTTCGAACTCAGCCTGTTTTTGACTACAGTTTTTGTCCATCCTCTGAGGTACTGTTTGCTCCTGTTTTTGAACTTTGCCTGCCTTGTGATTACTGTTTTGGATAACGACATTAAAAAGACTGTTTACTGTGTTCCGCGACTGTCAGCTTTCTGTTCTGTCATGACAGAATACTCGGCCAACATGCAGACAGCGGACACAGATGCCGTCAGAACGGCTATAACTAGTCAGGGCCAGATGCTAGGTCAACACCAGCAAATGTTGGCTAGCGTAACTCAATCTGTTGATTCTCTCGCTCAACAACAACAGAGTCAACAGCTCCAGCTGAAACAAGTGTTGGAGAGTGTTAACGCCCTTATAGCTCGTATTCCTGCTCCTAGCCCTAGTCCCAGTCCTCCTGTAGGGTCTGTCAGTTTGAATTCTCGTTATCCTGTCAGTAAACCGGAGATTTTTGAAGGTGATCCGGCTAAATGTAGCGGGTTTTTATTGCAATGTTCTATATTTTTTGAGAATTCTCCTCCCAGTAACGACCAGGCAAAAATCGCTTTTTTGGTCTCCCATCTGTCTGGTAAAGCACTTGAGTGGGCCACCGCTATTTGGAACAATATAGTCAGTAACACGTATCCCGAATTTGTCACTACTTTCCGGGAAGTATTTGACCATGCTACTGAGGGACGTTCTAGTGGTGAGATCCTTCTCACCCTTAAGCAAGGAGCCCGAACAGCTGCCGCTTATGCGTTAGAGTTTCGGACTATTGCTGCTGGTAGTGGTTGGAATGAACCTGCACTCATTAATGTTTTTCGTAATGGTCTAAATCCAGAAATACTCACGGAACTGGCTTGTCGAGATGACGGATTGACATTAGATCAGTTAATTTCTTTATCCATCCGCCTGGACCAACTCCTACAAAAACGTCCCCGGCCACCGTGTAAAAGACAAGAAGTTGTCAAGCGTCAATCCGCTCCTGGTTTTCCTTTTCGCCCGGTACAAGGTCAAGCTCCCTGTCCTAATCCTCCTTCGGATCCTATGCAATGCGATACTATGCGACTTTCTCATGAAGAGCGCCTTCGTCGTCTCCACGGTGGACTATGCTTATACTGTGGAGGATCTGATCATATTCGTCGTGATTGTACACACTTATCTCCGCGAGTCCGGACTCAAAACCTGGAGAGGAATTTTCATGCTAACTTGGTGAGTGTACCCACAAAAGGGTTAATATCAAAATCCTTTCTCATACCTGTCAAAGTGTACTGCCAAGGAACTTCTCTTGTCGTTTCAGCGCTAATAGATTCTGGAGCCGAAGGAAACTTCATTCAACAATCCCTCGTTACCCGGCTGGGAATTAAGACAAAACAGTTGTGCAAACAGATCCAAGTCCGAGCTTTTGATGGCCTTCCCGTTGGAGGAGATTTCATCTCACAAGAGACAGTTCCTGTTTGGTTCCAAACAAGTTTCCTGCATCACGAGTGGCTTTCGTTCTTGGTATTACCCAAGGCGGATTTTCAGATTATCTTGGGACTACCATGGTTAGGAATTCATAACCCCGCTATCTCATGGAGTCAACGCGAAATCACATCCTGGTCATCCTTCTGTCACACAAACTGTTTAGCCCTTAAAAACATTTCTATTCATTCCACTTCCGTGGAGAGTCCAGATTCAACCATGTCAGTAAAAATTCCTCCGGTTTATTCCCAATACTTAGAAGTCTTCAGTAAAACAAAAGCTACTAAACTACCCCCGCATAGGCCGTATGACTGTGCGATAGAACTTGTAGAAGGTGCTACCTTACCTAAATCACGTATTTATCCTTTGAATTTGGAAGAAGAAAGAGTCATGGAAGAGTATGTCAAAGAAGCTCTAACACAGGGGTTTATACGTCCATCAAAGTCTCCAATATCTTCGGGTTTCTTCTTTGTCAAAAAGAAGGATGGTGGATTAAGACCTTGTATAGACTATCGTGCTCTGAACGATATAACTAAGAAATTTGTATATCCTCTACCCCTTATTCCAGTTGCATTAGAGCAACTTAGAGGTGCTACCATCTTCTCCAAGTTGGACCTTCGGAGTGCCTACAATCTAGTGCGAATTAAGGAGGGGGAAACTGCTTTTAGTACTACCAAGGGACATTATGAGTATTTAGTAATGAGCTATGGGTTGGCAAACGCTCCATCTGTGTTCCAGGAGTTTATCAATGACATTTTCAGGGATATGTTGGGAAAATTTGTAATTGCGTACATTGATGACATTTTGATTTACTCTCCAGATGTTAAAACTCACATAAAACAGGTCAGTCAAGTGCTTCAGCGTTTAAGGGAGAATAACCTTTTTGTCAAAGGAGAAAAATGTGAATTCCATCAACAAACCATTTCATTCTTGGGATATGTTATCAGTGTGTCTGGTATAGTCATGGACGACCAGAAGGTTGAGGCGGTCGTAAACTGGCCAGTCCCAACTAACGTGAAAGAGCTTCAACGCTTTTTAGGGTTTGCGAATTTGTACAGACGGTTTATTAGGAATTTTAGTTCTATTGCAGCCCCACTTACTGCTTTACTGAAGGGTAGTCCTCATCGTTTGTGTTGGTCTGCTCAGGCCCAAGGTGCTTTTGAACGTCTCAAGACAGCCTTCACTACCGCTCCCATATTAAAACATCCTAACCCTGAACTCCCCTTTGTGGTTGAGGTAGACGCTTCAGAGACGGGTGTAGGGGCGGTACTATCTCAACGTAGTGGGGAACTTCCTAAGTTACACCCCATTGCTTTTTTTTCGCATAAATTATCACCTGCTGAACGAAATTATGGTATCGGAGATAGAGAACTTTTAGCGGTAAAGTTAGCTTTAGAGGAATGGAGACACTGGCTAGAAGGTTCTCTACATCCTTTCACAGTCCTAACTGACCACAAGAATCTGGAATATATTCGTACTGCAAAACGTATGAACTTTCGGCAAGCTAGGTGGTCGCTGTTTTTCTCCCGGTTCCGGTTTTCCATCACGTTTCAGCCAGGTAATCGTAACCTTAAAGCAGATGCGCTCTCTCGTTTTAATCAGAATGAATTAGGGGAGAAAGGTGAAGAATCAACTAAGTTTATACTACCTTCCTCCGTTTCGGTGGCAGCTATCAGATGGGAATTAGACGAACTGATTGCACAGGAAAATCGGTCAAAAGGAGTATCTGAAGCTTGTCCGGAAGGCAAAACTTATGTACCGCCAGAATTTCGTAATAGGCTGATTACCTGGGCCCATTCGTCACTGTCAGGTCATCCCGGAGAGAGACGCACTACACAGCTTATTCTAGCACGTTATTGGTGGGGGTCATTAAGAGCGGATGTACATGAATTTGTAGCATCTTGTTCAGTTTGTGCTCAGGCAAAGACACCTAAAACCCTTCCGGCAGGTAAATTAATGCCTCTACCTGTTCCAGAACGTCCCTGGTCGCATTTGGCGCTGGATTTTGTCACTGACCTACCTCTATCGGAGGGATTTACTACAGTCCTCACAGTTATTGATCGGTTCTCTAGAGGAGTTAAGTTCATCCCATTTCCTTCATTACCCACGGCCCTGGATACAGCTAAAGCTTTATATACACATATATTCCGTCATTTTGGAATCCCTGAAGACATTTTATCTGACCGAGGTCCTCAGTTTACGTCACATGTCTGGAAAGCTTTCTTTGAACATCTAGGGGTAAATGTTAGTCTCACCTTTGGATATCATCCCCAGAGTAATGGCCAGTGTGAACGGGTTAATCAGGAGCTGGGAAAGTTTTTACGAATGTATTGTCATGAGAATCCACAAGACTGGTTCCAGTACTTGGTGTGGGCAGAAATAGCCCAAAACTCCTTGGTTAACTCGACTACAGGTCTCACCCCATTTCAGTGTATATTAGGTTATCAACCCCCGTTGGCACCCTGGACTGCAGCAACATCTGGAATTCCATCAGTCGACTCGTGGATGAGACGCAGTGAGGAGGTGTGGGAGGAAACTAATCTTCACATCACAGAGGCCCTTTCCCGATATAAGGAACAAGCTGATAGGAACAGATCAAATTCCCCGTTATTCCAGATTGGAGAAAGAGTATGGTTGGCTACAAAGGATATCAGGTTTGAGGGGAGGTGCAGGAAGCTCCTTCCCAAGTATATTGGTCCTTTTCGTATTTCTGATAAAATTAGAGGTCGCCCGAGAGGATCAGTATCTAATCCCGCTCCGTCCCTTCCTATGTCTCGATCCAGAATCCCACGTCAATCTCAGTCCTCCGCATGTGCAGAAGTCCATAGCTCCGGTGACTCTGTTCCGCTGGGTGGTCGTGGTCGTCCTCGTTCCAGGCCTCCTCCGGTGTCTTCGGGGGGGGGGGGGGGGTACTGTCACGCCTACATCTCAGGACTCAAATTCCCAGAATGCACCTGTCAGTCACATGACTACCCGCCGGTCTCCCTCACCAGAATTCTAATTACACACACCTGTTTGTCTCCCTATATATACCTCACTCTGAGAACTGTTCCCTGCCGAGTATTGTTTTGGTTCTCCCATGCATACAACGCGTTCCATTGTACTTTGTCTGACGGTCTCCTGTTGCCTACTTCCTGCCTGTGTTCCCGATTTACGTCTCCTGTCTTGTCCCTGTTGGTATTGTTTGCATTCTCTGGTTTTCGAACTCAGCCTGTTTTTGACTACGGTTTTTGTCCATCCTCTGAGGTACTGTTTGCTCCTGTTTTTGAACTTTGCCTGCCTTGTGATTACTGTTTTGGATAACGACATTAAAAAGACTGTTTACTGTGTTCCGCGACTGTCAGCTTTCTGTTATGTCATGACACAGTGCCTTTGTCTTGTTACTATAAATAAAGGTTTTTACAAAGATGGCTCAGTTTATCTCTGATGGCCAGCATGAGGCTTAAACCCAGGTCAAAGGTAACATGGTGAAGTAAAAGCAAAATAGGCAGTTTTAGTTTTTACCCAGGCCATTTAAATGTTCAAAACATATAGGATTCAAGCAAATTATATCACATTTTCACTCACTAAAAACAACATAGCTTTTTTTAAAAATTTAATATAGATGTGTGTGTGTTTGTGTGTGTGAGAGAGAGTGAATGTGTGCTTCCACACTGTTTAAATCACTGTGAGGCTGCGGGAATGATTAAGAGGAAAGCTCTACCAGTGATAAGAAGCTGATTCTGAACGAAAGTTGAGCGCGTTGTATTGCATATTTATTCAATTACATGTACACACAACAGTATATATTTGATCACTTATTTTTTTATATTTTAGGGGAAGCTGAGCTTCCCTTGCAGTCTTAGAGCAATTGCCTCTGTAGCATAATGTACACACATTATTATGGTAAAGAACGTCAGTTTATTGAACAGTTTATTCATAACTATATGTAAAATTATTTGCCCCTTTTCCTGTTTAATTTAAAATTGTATGTTTGAAAACGATATTTGCAAATTCTCAAAATAAGCAAAAAATCATATCAACTGTACTATGTCTTAAACATTTGTTGTTTACTGGCTTGGCATATTCTGGGCAAGTAATACTAAGGCTACGTTCACACAGCAGATAAAGAGGCCCAGTCATACGTGACACAGATGTGTCGTTTATGTGGCTGTGTGAACAACACAAATCACATTGAATCTGACTTTTTCACATCAGATTTGGGCCACTTTCATATGATCCATCTGTGGAAATTCGTCTCGGTCTGAAGGGCCAGGTCAGAATTCATGTGACTTTTACGTCACTCTGACTGCTGAGAATAATCTCAGGACTACGATCCAAAGCATTTTTTTTTTTTTCATTTTAATGGAAATTGGAAATGACCGGGTCAAAGTATTTCTGTTTTGTAAATAATACTGGGAAATGAACAACCTGTTAAACTCCTGAAACCAGGTTCCTGGTTTGGAAATTTGTGTAAAGGTGGGTTTTATTTTAAAATAAAACAAACAAGAGAAGACCTTTTTTAGTAGTTCTACTGTATATCAGTTTGATATTGTTCGTGTCAGTATGAAGCTGTATAAATGTGGCTCATTATGTCTGTGCTCGTCGTCTTCTCTTTTGAGACTCGTGTTAGTGAGAGACCCGGAAATCTGCACTTAGCTTGAAAGAAAAATCAGTTCAATCAGTCTTTAATTAATACTCTGCTTTTAACATAGAACTCATTTGGTATAATGAAAGGGGGAGGGGGTGGGGGGTTCTGTGACACAGTGCTGCTGTAAAACACCAGTCCGGTCCCATTCCTTCATTTAAAAAACGAAAGTGCTTTGTATGAAACAGATTTCCTTCTGGTCAGCGCCTGAAGCCTCGCTCTTTGTGCATGCTCAGTTTAGGAGTGTGATCTGTTCACACTGATGTCAGATATAGGTCATTTTATACAGACAGTGTGAACAGAAGAACAAATATCTGATTTGGTCACAAAATCAGATTTGGTACACTTTTACCTGTTGTGTGAACGTAGCCTAAGGTACTCGCCCGAGAGCCAGCTGCCAGGAAGAATCTGTTGCCTTCCCAAGTTCAGCGAACTGTGGTGGTGGATCCGCAGATCATTTCTCATGTTTGTTGTATTGGCACCTTTTACAGTCACGGTTTAATAACAAATCCGACTGTTGTCGCAGTGTACCACATTGTGTACAGTGTACTTTATACTTACAGCTGCTTAAATAAAACAAATACTAAGATAGATAAAGTGTATCATAAAAAAAAAGTGCTGCAGACAGAATCATAAGCAGGAGATATTCACAGCCATTTGTTTAGAAATACACTTAATTGATATTCTGTTTGTTGGGATTGAAATAAAAAAATAATATGATCGCGGTCAGCGCAAATCAACGAGGTTAGCTCAAATAATCACGATCATGCAGTTATGTAATACCTAAGTCATACCTGCTCTATGGGTGTCCAGATCATTAAAGACCAGGGTGAAAGCAAGCAATCTTTGCAGAGCAAGAGGTGACATTTGACATTTCCTGATACAGGGGCCAAACGTTAGCATAGATTTTGTAGTTCTTTTAAATGTGACCCTTGGTGTTCTGGTGTCTCAGTGGGGCTGGATTGTAAGAGGAAGGGGTAGTGGATGAGCAGGTGAATTTCTGGTCTGCAGACAGGTGAGGGTTGAGACAGCACAGAACTCACTCTGGAATTTCACCCTGGATTATGACCCAATGTTCATGACCTCCACAAAGCTGATATGATTTAGGTGGTGGATAATTCTCAGCACTGCAGTGACACTGTCATTGTGGTGATATGTCAGTGTGTGTAGCACTCTTAGGGGTGGATCAGACACAATACTGCTATAGGAGATGTTAACACCTGTTTCCACTAACTGTCCAAACTTTGAGATACACCTATTTTATTGGTCCACCTTAGACAGTTGCTCATACATTCTCAGCACTCTAGTGACACTGACATTGTGGTGATATGTCCGTGTGTATTGTGCTCTTATGAGTGGATTAGACAGAGCAGTGCTGCTGGAGATTTCAAACCTTTGTCCACTCACTGTCCACACTGTTACACACGTACCTTGTTGGTCGAGCTTATAGATATAAAGGCAGAGACAGTAGCTCATCTTTTGCATCACAAGTTGTGCCGATTGTCCTCTAGTGCTTCATCAGTGGACACAGGACACTGTCGACTGGAGGACTATTCTCAGCCCAGCAGCGATGCTGAGGGCTTTAAAACTCCAGCACATAAATCATACCTGCTGTGTGGGTGTCCTGACCATTGAAGAATAGGGTGAAAGGGAGCAATGAATGTATGCAGAGCAAGAGGTGGACCCCTCTCTGTAATTTTAGACCTACAAAGTGCTCCTGTGGACAGTGTAGCTGAATACATGGATACTGAACGTAGAAATAAGGAGGTGGTCATAATATTAGGGTTGCTTGGTGTAGGTCTGCATTTATGTGTTTATGTCCTCTGGCCCTCTCTGACTGGCATGGGGGAGGGGAGGGGAAGAGGTGACAGTCAGTGTGTGAGGAGGAGATGGAGGGGTTGACACGGGATTCTGCGTAACAGAGAGAAATCTGCAGGCATAGATGAGACGTAACTGACATATTTGAGCATGAAGTGGTCTCTGGCTAAAAACCCAATATGGCCAATATGGACATATGTGGTATCATGAGAATCGTGAAGAACCTGAAGTTTAATAAGTATCAAAAAAATGTGGAACTTTCATTACTGTGTGATTGCAGCGTCTGCTTAAAAAAAGCAGTGCAGCTTGCCTTCAAAACTTCACATAACAAACAGCTGTAACTCAAAAATTCTTTAGCCATAAGTTATGTAAAAAAACACAAGCTCCTTTCCCATGGTCTTCAGAATATATCTATCTCATCTTGCTGGTACTGCATCTCTAGGTGGCAGTGTAATCAATTAATAACCTATGCAACGAGTTGCTGTCTAATTGTAGTGCCCCCTTTCTGTGCAATGTGGTCACATTTGGCACACTACTTCAGAGTAATGACATACACATATGTACCAAGTTTTGTTTGATTTAGGCAAAGTTTGTTTGAGTTATCGAGCCCTGCCCATGCATATTTGTTGAATAATTGTCGCAACAGCGTGTCAAAAGTTCAACAATGCATTTTTTGACAATAGATATAATTGCAAAGTTGTAAGACACTACGCAGAGTATTCAGTAAAGCATTTGTGAGTTATAGCTGTATTTGCCTGATTTTTGGAACGCAAGCTCCACCTATGTACTTGGGCAGAGTCTGGAAGCTGAGCAGTGATGAAATTCCAACATTTTTTTTTATAATTTTAAAATTCAGGTTCTTAGGTTTCTGCTGATACATATGTCCATATTGGGTACATTTCCAGGGACTAGTTCGTGTTCAAAATGTGAGTGATTTTGCATATTATGCAAATTAGCTCAAAATCTAAGTAGGTGGAGCTTATGGGTCCTTGAGGCTTTTTTGTAGGGTCTGACCTGAGGAATCAGGGGAAAAAAGAATTTTGTGTCTACGTCACACGGGGTAGGAGATACTGATGGTGACCATTCTACCTCCTTTTTGCAAACTTTTTGCAAATTAGAGACATATCTGTCACATTTTCTGTCAGTTGGACTAGTCAACCCTAACAAAAGTGTTGAAATTTAATTGACCAATGGCAATCTAATCTTAAATGTATTAATTTCCCACATAAAGCTTTTGTTTAAAGATGCAGTATTTCATCATTGACATCATTGACATTGAAAGTACTTTGTGAATAATTTTAAATTGAATTAATTTATATGACATAATAGAATCTCATAATGCATTTTCTATTCAGAATCCCATTATTTGTTTCCATGTGATTAGAGATTCCCAAAACTTCACGTGTTTTCAGCAAGTAAGTGCAATTTTGTCATGTTTATGTTGCTATTCCAGAGGTGGAGTATGAACCTTTGATCCCCTTCACTGAGACAACCAGTAACATCTTCCTAAAAGGAATTAACCCTGTGGACAGCAGGACCTGGAGGAGAAGCAATTGGGGCTGGAAGGCAATCAAAATTATCCAGGTTACACACATTTACAATACTTTTGTTCATAAATATGAAGGTGTCTCTTCTGAAATGAACATATCGATTGGGAATGTGTACCTCTTTGCTACACCAACAGTCTCTACACACTGCAAAATCAGCAATATCACTGTGAATATGTGTTTGATTCTGACTCATAAACATTAGTCAAATTCTGATTGTTGAAAATTAATTTTGGATCAGAAATTTCTCTCTAAACTCATCCTAATTCAACAGGGTATTCAACAGAGCCAAAAACTTTAGAGAATGCACATCCATAGTTCCAAGAAAGTTTACCCCTTAAGCCAATCCCTGTGAAAGCATTTCATTTTAGTTCTGTGTCTGTAAGAGTGAGTGCACCTTAATGTATTAGAAGGCACTCACATAATCATAACCCATTTTTTGATTGGTTATTCGATTGGCGGCGCGTGCGTGAACACGCGTGCAGCGGCTGCTCCGGAACCAAGCGGGCTTTTGTTTTTTTAAATACGTTTAAAAACGTTTTTTTTTTTCATTTTTATTTATAATATATGGATGAAGGAACACCTGCAGTATGTATATATCACCGCCAGACACTGCTTCAATATCGCAAACAGGCAATATACAATATCAGCAATGACCTCCAGGAGACGCTGCGGAGGCCAGGCCCTGAAGCCTCGACGTTTCCTGATGCCGGTGGCCGGGGAAGGAGACGACGCAAGCGGTGTGAGAGGAGACAGAAGCACGGCAAGCGAGGGGGGATCCATGCTAGGCTAAGTGCTAACCCGAGCCGGCAGGCTATCCCTTCTCTATTTCTCTCCAATGTCTGCTCACTGGATAATAAACTGGACTATATCACACTTCAGCGAACTGCACGGCGAGAATACAGAGACTGCTGTGTTTTTGTTTTTACGGAGACATTCAGCTAGATGGGCTAGCCGCGTTTTGAGCCGACAGAGACCCAGCGCTATGCGGTAAGACTCGCGGAAGTGGTTTATGTGTCTATATCACCACTGAATGGTGTAGGAACTCTGAGCTGGTCTCTGCTTACAACGTTAGTGGAGTTTGTGGCTGTGAGATAGACCTTTTTATTTACCTCAAGAATTCATCATTGTTTACATAATCGCAGTCTATATTCCTCCCTATGCAAACACAAATCAAGCGCTGTGGGAATTATACGAAGCCATAAGCGATTTCCAAAACAAACACCCGGATGGCCTGGTTATTGTTGCTGGAGATTTTAATCATGCAAATCTCAAGAAAGTGTTCCCTAAATTCCACCAGTATGTGAATTTTGCTACGAAAGGAGCGAATACGATGCCATATCCACCACGCTCCACCTGGCACTCACCCACCTGGACAAGAAAGACACATATGCTCGAATGCTGTTCATAGACTTCAACTCAGCATTCAACACCATCATTCCTCAGCACCTGATCGGGAAGCTGAATATACTGGGCCTTAACACTTCTCTCTGCATCTGGATCCTGGACTTCCTGACTGGGAGACCTCAGTCAGTCCGGATCGGTAGGAACATCTCCAGCACCATCACACTGAACACTGGAGCCCCCCAGGGCTGCGTGCTCAGTCCACTGCTGTTCACGCTGCTGACCCATGACTGTGCAGCGATGCACAACTCAAATCATATCATCAAGTTCGCTGATTACATGACTCTGGTGGGTCTCATCAGTAAGAACAACGAGTCAGCATACAGGAGGAGGAGGTGCAGCGGCTAACTGACTGGTGTGAAGTCAACAATCTGTCTCTGAACGTGGACAATACCAAAGAGATGGGGTGAGCACTCTCCGCTGATCATCGACAACTGCTGTGGAGATTGTCAAGAATACCAAATGCCTTGGTGTTCAACTAGCGGCTGATCTCACCTGGTCCACTAACACCAGTAACATCAGAAAAAAAGCCCAGCAATGCCTCTACTTTCTGCGAAGGTTGAAGAAGGTTCATCTCCCACCTCCTATCCTCACCACTTTTTACAGAGGAGTCATGGAGAGCATCATAACCAGCTGCATCATTGTCTGGTTTGGGAACTGCACTGTGGCAGATCACAAGTCCCTCCAGCGGATCATGAGGACAGCTGAGAAGATTATCGGTGTGTCTCTTCCCTCCATCACAGACATATATACCACTCGCTGCACCCGCAAAGCACTCAGCATTGTGGGAGAACGCAACACACCCCTCACACCCAATCTTCAACCTACTGCCGTCTGGAAAAAGGTATCGAAGCATTCGAGCCCTCACATCCAGACTCCGTAACAGCTTCTTCCCACATGCTATCAGACTCCTGAACACCTAGAGACTGAGACTGGACTGAAGAAGCGCGCGCGCACACACACACACACACACACACACCTTCACAAAACACTGGTTTTTGGACTGAAAATGATATACAGAAAATGAGTGTACTGTTTACACACATCCTGTTTACATCATGGTTACATCCAGTTACCCTTTACAGCACAAATACACTTTAAATTGCAGTGTCTCTCTCCCTCGGCCCATTCCTCCCCCCGTACTTATGGATTTGTATTGTATTGTATTGTTTTGTATTTACTTAGCCATGTCTTTTGCACTTAAATGTGTATGCACTGTTTTATGTTTGCACTAGTTGCACTTTAATGCTGTGTATTGTTTTATGTTTTATGTCTTTTTCACTTTAATGTGTGTGCACTGTTTTATGTTTGCACTAGCTTTGCACTAGTTGCACTTTAATGTTGTGTATTGTTTCATGTAGCACTTTGGTCCTGGAGGAACGCTATCTCGTTTCACTGTGTACTGTAAACACTGTATACTGCTGAAATGACAATAAATTTCTTGAACTTGAACTATTCAAATCCCACTCAAATACTATATTTAACTAAAAATAGTACAAAAATTACATTTTATGTAGTTATAGAGAAAGTCTGGGGTAATTGCCTCATAGCAGAGCATTTCTTTGAGGTACACATTAAGCAAAGCTACAAGGAGCTGCTGCCTTGAAATTTCAGATATCCATATACAGGTAGAAAAACTAAATTGAGTTGTGAACAACTATTAACTCATTATATACAGGTATCTGTAAAATGTACAGCCAATGTCAGGAAAGAACATAAACATCAATTCAATCTGCCTTAAATACTGCAGTATTTAATGAATGAACATTTTAACTGATTTTTCATTACATTCATCAATAATCGGGTTTCCTCTGCTAGCATAATGCTATTTCATCTAGTGCATCAGTGGCTGTTCAGTTTGATTAATTAAAGATTGCAACAGGAATTTGATTAATGTTTTTTCTTTTTTTTTTTTTTTTTCTTGAAATAACACTCACTGTCAGGAAACTCACTACCCCATCTTCCTGCATACACCATGTACGTAGGGTTGCCAACTTTATAAAATCAAAATAAGGATCACAGAGGCAGGGGACCAGTATGCCCAGAAAAAAAAAACCTTTTCAACTGTAGTAAAACAGATGAAACATATATTTGTTTAGCCATCTGCCATCAGGGGTTTGTGTCTGTCAGTAGCCGTTTTGAACAATGGCAAACAGAATCTGTCCATGTATTTTGCAAATACTGTATTACCAGTTTAAAATAATTATTATTTTTAATTGTTCATTAATTACAATAAGATCTCAAGTGAGAGTGTAAGTCAAAGAAAATTTTTATTTTTTGGACGTAATCAACAGGATTTTGACTGGTCATTTTCAGAGAAGTCTCCACTTCCCCAACTCAGATTGGAGTCTGAGTTATCACCCAGAGAGTGTCCTAAAACAACACTACAGGCCTCGCCAGGCCATATTTATGACCCAAGGTCTCTAAAAGTGTCAAGACAGGAATCTTTGATGATGCAAAGGCACTCCAAGGATCAACTTATGCTCTCTGTAAAAGTGTTTAGTCAATAACTGTTCAAACCATGGAATTAAATCTTAATTCCCACTGGTTAAAACAGTTTGAAGTTGCATATGGGATACAACTGTGCTACAGTCCCCCTAAAACAGGTTTAACAACGTCCATGTTCTGGACTAATTTAGCACCTAGAATATTTTCCTAAGGAGACAATCTGTTGTAATTCATGCAAAATATGGATTGGCATTGTCTTATTGAAATAAACTAGCCCTTCCCAGAAGATAAAGTCTTTGCTGGATGGCAGCATCCATCCATCCATCCATTATCTGTAACCGCTTATCCAATTTAGGGTCGCGGGGGGTCCAGAGCCTACCTGGAATCATCGGGCGCAAGGCGGGAATACACCCTGGAGGGGACGCCAGTTCTTCACAGGGCAACACAGACACACACACATTCACTCACACACTCACACCTACGGACACTTTCGAGTCGCCAATCCACCTGCAACGTGTGTTTTTGGACTGTGGGAGGAAACCGGAGCACCCGGAGGAAACCCACGCGGACACAGGGATAACACACCAACTCCTCACAGACAGTCACCCGGAGCTTGGATGGCAGCATGTTGCTTCAAAACCTCTATATATTGTTCAGTGTTAACAGTGCCTTTGCAGATGTGCAAGTCACCCATGTGATGTGCACTAATGCACCCCCATACCATCTTGGATACTGGCTTTTGAACTGTCTGTTTATAGCTAGCCAGATAGTGCCTCTGGTAGGAGTGGATCAAACATAGTAGTGCTGCTGGAATAAGCACTGTGTCCACTCACTGTCCACTTTGTTAAACACACCTAACTAATTGGACCCCCTTGTAGATGTAAAGTCAGTAACAGTAGCTCATCTGTGTTTGTGTTGGTCATTCTCTAGTCCATTATCAGTGAACACAATGCCATTGGTCAAATATTTTTGGGTGGTGGACTATTCTCAATTCAGCAATGACACTGAGGTGTTTAAAAACTTCAATAGCAATGCTGTGTCTGATCCACTTGAATCACTGCAACACACTAACACAACACCACCCCGCCAGTGTCACTGCAGTACTGAAAATTATCCATCATCCAAATCATACCTGTTTTGTGACTGTCTGCTGGGGGTCTTAACTTTCAGTGGGAATATGAAGGACACCTGCTGTGTTCAAAAGATATTCATCCATTCATTGTCTGTAACTGCTTATCCAGTTCAGGGTCACGGTGTTGCCAGAGCCTACCCAGAATCACTGGGTACAAGGCAGGAACACACCCTGGAGAGGGAGCACCTGTCCTTCACAGGGTGATACACACTCACACCTACAGACAATTTTGAGTCACCAGTCCACCTGCCAGTGTGTGTTTTTGGTCCTTGGAAGGAAACCGGAGCTGCTCAAAAAATATTGTGAACTAAAAATGAATATACATTGGACAGCAGCAATAACACTTTTATTTATATTATGTAAGGTAGATAAAGAAGTTCCCAAGTTCTTTACTGTTAAGTTTAATTAAATTTTTTCTTTTAATTTTTGCAACATTTGCCCACACAGTCTTTTGTTCTAAAACCTTAGCCTTTTTGAAATGCTCTTTTTAAAACTCACTCATGCCACTCACCTGAGTCAGTTAAACAAATTTGTTTCTTTTGTGGCATTATACAACTTTAACATTAAAATATTATATTAAAATGTTTCCATTCTCAGCTTCTTTTTAATGTGTTGCTGACATTCATTCATTCATTCATTATCTGTAACCGCTTATCCAGTTCAAGGTCACCTTCCATTCAATCAACTCCTTTTGTCTTCAGACCAGAGAGGAGACAACCGAGATTAACTGAATAGAGCATGTCTGGAAAGGTGTTAGAAATACAAAAGAGAGTAAAAACAAATGGTAAAAGACTTGGAGTCATACTGGGAGCAGGATACATTGAAAGGTGATTGAAATGTAAAAGAGCAAACAGATGGTAACTTCAGAAGGAATTCCAGGTATAAGAGATGCTAGTTGAGAGACGGTTAGAGAGAGAGGAAACAGTGCTACGCGTAGCATTCTCTCTCCATTAATAAATTGTTGTTTTACTTGATGCTGACTCAGACTCAGCTTTCTTACTTCTGTCATAATTCTCCACCACACCACTAACAGCAAATAATATTTTTATTTTGCAACTAACAAAATGTAGTAAAGCTTGCTAGTGCTTGTAATGACCACTCACTCGTGTTTTTCATTTTAAAGTTTCCATTTCAGGTAGTATTACTCTTGACAGTTCCAGTTGTGGATACTGATAAAGAAGATCGTAACTGGATACGCCCTCTTAACTCCCTACACTTCATCACTGGGCCACTGGTGTGTGTGCTTACTTTCAACTCAGGAATATGTAAGTGTCTATGCATACGACCAAAGGAAAATACAACGCTGTGTAGCATGGGTACAGTATTTGGATTATTTGTGCTTAATTGTGTTTGTTCTGCCCTTGCTATATGTGCTGGATATAACTTGAAGCTTAATGCCTTCTTAACACCAAGACTCTAAAAACAGCTGTCCCGTTGTCCATAGGTTTATTAATGTTGCAAAGAAAAGGTGAAACTGTAACAACTGTTATTGTTACACTGTTACAGACTTGAGTTGTCTATTTATATCGTTTATATTTATAAATTGAAATGAAATTTATTTATTATTTATAACTGTTTACATACAAACTTTCAATGTCCCCATACTTGTATTTGTCATTAATCACATTGTAACTGCATTCAAATATAGCATTGTTCTCAAACCTTACAAACATCCATTTTTTTAAAAAAAGAAATGATGTGCACTTAATCAATCAATACATACCCACAATGCTACCAAAGGCATAAGATGTATGCAGATGGATTTAGGTAACAAACTGCTTTCAATGACATACATTCTCACATTTGCTAGTTTTAGAGTCACATGACCACCAGTTTCTAGCATTCACTTTTCTTGAAGAGACCACAACACAATATACATGAACAGAAAGTTAAAGTGGAAAATAGTGCCCCCCCATGACTACAACAAGAACAAAACAGTGGTTATTGATTATGGGTTATTGTTATTATTATTTAGGGTTCAAGTTCGCAGAACCCTACTGTATTTGTTAGGATTTCTCTTCTTCTTCTTCTTCTTCTTCTTATTATTATTATTAATACTTTTCTCCTGAAAATGTCGTTGTGCGGAAGAGTCTGTAGGTCGTACAGATACCCCACTTGGAGGGTAGATGTAGTCTGTGTGCATCTCAGTGGACAACAAAAATTACACTGATTCGCCTAATGGTGGTGCTATAGCAGAGCAAAATGTGTTTAGGTCCATATCTCCTACACCGTAAGGCGTAGAGATGAAATCCTTCTTTTTCCCGATTCCTTGGGTCCTCACAAATCAAAAATTGATTAGTCAAAATTAAACTCCACCCACTTGGATTTTGAGCTAATTTGCATAATTTGCAAAACCTACTTTCACGAACTAGTCTTTGAATTTTTGTCCAATTCGCTTGTATTATTATTATTATTATTATTATAGTTAACCCTTTTTAGAGAATAATAATAATAATCTATTATGAATTTGGTTACAATTCCCTGCTAGAATGTGGGTTTTTTCCAGGATTTTCAGAATCCTTTGAATGAACAAACTTTAAACAAACAATATCAATTAAAATCATAAAGGATACTTTATTGGAATAAACAATAATCACTTAATCACAATTATTAAAACCTCATAGACTAGATTGACGCAGGTGAAACAACTCTTATGAGTCTTAATAATAATAATATGAAGGTGGTATCGGTTATGTGTGACTAAATATGATCTAACTCTAATGTAAGTTAACTAGTGATTATACTTTTTTTTTTATCAAGGGACTCGTTAGGCACCAACTCTGAAAATGAGATTTGAGGCTTACTTTGACGTTTTGAAGCCTACGAACCAGCAGATCTGTTGAGCAGAGATGATCCGGACCTTGATTGGTCCTGCACCGCCATGAGTACTGATGAGAATGGTGCCGTCAAGGAGGGATTCCCTCCAGTATAAGTAGGCCTCTGCAGCGTTCTCCTAAGCAGGAGAGACATAGTCGGGGTTCATTGTCCAGACAGGCAGATGGCTTCGCTGTTCTGGTTGGGATTTTCCAATGAAGCTGGCAGGTCGTTGTGGCCTGTTCATCAGTTTCAGAATTGGTGTCTGAAGTCCATATCTATTTACCAATCTCTGGGGTGATTCCTTATTCTGGCCAAGAAATAATTTTCACCTGCTGTGATTAGTAGTAAATGAAAACAAAACTAACAAATAATACATTGTGACTGACACTGACAGAGTTATTTTTTTAAAGGCTCAAATATATGGAGCTCAGTATGGCTAAGTGAGCTTAATTTTCAGAATTGGTAAAAGCGTCCCCTTTTCAGTTCTCAGATGGGTCCTTGTTCTTCTTCTGTGCATCTTTTGAGCATCTTTCTTGGATGAGTGGGAGCTCACACTATTTCCTTCTTTTCAAAGTGAGTTTGGATTCACGCACTAAGAATTTATGGGCAGCTTTATAATATATATATATATATATATATATATATATATATTATATATATATATATAATTATATATATATATATATATTGTAGTGTAGTAAGTACACCGAAAAATATAAATATATATTTATATTTATAGTTTTATAGCGTTGACCTTATTCAAACTCCTCTAATCTCTGATATTTGACTTAATGATATTAACTAAAGTTTATAATTGGCTTAGGCAATTATAACATTACTAATTAGTTTGAGAGTGAATAATAATCACGCTAAGTGAGTACGTCAGGATTTTCAGGAAAATAATGAACAAATTGCAAACACTGTGATTTCAAATAATGAGAGTTTTATTAATAAAGAGAAGATATTTTCATTGGTTCAAGATGGCGCCGAGGATGGCAGCCACGGTGACGAGCTCCTCCGTGTTATGTTTGTTTTTGTTAATTAATGTTGTCTATTGTACCTCAAACTTGGTCAGCTGGAACAGAGAACAGTTATTAACCGCCAGGGACAACATTTCTCCTGATTTTATGCCGGAATTTATTCAAAAACCTTCAGAGTGTGTGGAAATCTTTACAACAGCCGCGCTGACACTGCTCGGCCTCGCAAGGAGACGCTGGAGTCGCAGACGAAGGGGCAGACGCGCGGGCGCGCTCGTGCGTCTCAGGCGGCGCGGGCCTCGCACACCTCTACCATCATTATTCCTCTCCAACCTCCGATCTCTCAGCAACAAAACTGAGGAACTACTCCTGCTCCACCGGACCAACAAGGACTTCTCCTCTGCTTCTGCCCTCTGCTTCACGGAGACCTGGCTGAACGAGCTGATCCCGGACAGTGCGCTAGACGTACCGGGCTTCCAGCTACTGAGAGCGGACAGAGACGTGGAACGTAGCGGGAAGAGTAGGGGAGGAGGAATCTGCTTCTACATCAACGAGCGCTGGTGTAGAGACACTACAGTATTGTTAACATCATGCTCTCCTCATCTGGAGTCTCTCTTCATTAACTGTCGGCCGTTTTACTCTCCCAGAGAATTCAGCTCCTTCATTCTGGCCGGCGTGTACATCAGGCCGAGTGCGTGCACCAGCGACGCGCAGAGACAACTGGCCGAACAGATAATGGAACTAGAGAGAGACCATCCAGACTCACTGCTGATCATTCTGGGGGACTTTAACAACGCTAACCTCACGAAGGAGATGCCCAAATACAGGCAACATATCGCGTGCGCTACACGTGAAGGCAACACACTAGACAAATGCTACACAAGCATCAAGAATGCCTATCGCGCTGTTGCGCGCGCCGCTCTCGGGCTCTCCGATCACAGCCTCGTTCACCTCATTCCCACGTACCGGCAGAAACTCAAAACCAACAAGCCGGCCATTACAACAGTGAAGAGGTGGACCAGTGGAGACATAGAGAAGCTGCAGGGCTGCTTCGAATCCACAAACTGGGCTGTGTTTGAGGAGGCGACAGACGGACTGGACGAATACACAGACGCTGTGACGTCATATATAAGCTTCTGTGAAGACAGCTGTATTTCAACTAGAACACGTGTTAAACACAGTAACAGCAAACCCTGGTTTTCTATAGAACTGAAACAGCTTAGGCGAGAGAAGGAGGCCGCATTCAGGAGTGGAGACAGAGCTGTCTACAAAAAAGCCAAGTACAGATTGGAGAAAGGGGTTAAAGCAGCGAAAAGAAAGTTCTCAGAGCAGCTGAATAACCACATCACAGCTAACGACCCATCGTCAGCCTGGAACAGTCATCAGCTTCTCACTGGCTACAAGGTGAGAAATACCCCCCTCCACCTGAACGACCGTCAGCTCACCAACGACCTGAATGAGTTCTTCTGCAGATTTCAAACAATAGACAATCAGCAGACTCTCTCACCCCATCATCAACCCCCCTCCTCCCCCACACTGGCTCTCACACCTCCACCCCCAGCTTGTCTCACCATCAGCCTGCAGGACGTCCACAGACTCTTCAGCAGACAGAAGGTGAAGAAAGCCCCGGGACCTGATTCAGTTTCTCCATCCATCCTAAAACACTGCTGTGACCAACTAGCACCAGTCTTCACCAGCATCTTCAACAGATCACTGGAGCTCCGTTGTGTTCCAGCCTGCTTCAAGACCTCCACCATCATTCCAGTCCCCAAGAAATCCACCATCACTGGATTTAATGATTACAGACCTGTCGCCCTGACATCTGTGGTCATGAAGGTCTTTGAACGCCTGGTCTTAGCCCACCTAAAGACCATTACAGACCCCCTGCTGGACCCCCTGCAGTTTGCATACAGAGCAAATAGATCTGTTGATGATGTGGTCAACCTAACTCTCCACTTCATCCTTCAGCATCTAGACAGCTCTGGAACCTACGCTCGGGTTCTGTTTGTTGACTTTAGCTCGGCTTTCAACACCGTTGTGCCGCAGCTACTTCAAAGCAAACTGTCCCAGCTGTCAGTGCCGGACTCCATGTGTCAATGGATTGCAAACTTCCTCACAGACAGAAGACAGTATGTGCGGCTTGGGAAACACACCTCAGACCTTCGAACACTCAGTACTGGAGTTCCACAAGGGTGTGTTCTTTCACCCCTTCTCTTCAGCCTTTACACCAACGACTGTGTCTCCAAGGAACCAGCTGTAAAGCTCCTGAAGTTTGCAGATGATTCCACTCTGGTGGGCCTCATAGCCAATAGTGATGAGTCTGCTTACAGAAAGGAGGTTGGTCAGCTGGTGTCCTGGTGCAGTGACAACATCTTGCTGCTGAACACAGACAAGACTGTAGAGATGGTGGTGGATTTCCGACGCAACCCACCCCCTGTATCCCCCCTCTACATCAAGGGCACCGCAGTTTCCACTGTAGAGTCACTCAAGTTCCTGGGCACCACCATATCCAGGGACCTGAAGTGGGAGAGGAACACCGTCTCCATCACCAAGAAAGCTCAGCAGAGAATGTTCTTCTTGAGACAGCTCAAGAAATTTGACCTGCCACAGACCCTGATGATCCAGTTCTACACAGCGATCATCGAGTCCATCATCACCTCATCCATAACCACCTGGTTTGGTTCCTCTACCTCACAAGAAAGAGCCAGGCTCCAGCGCATCATCAGATCAGCAGAGAAGATCATTGGATGTAACCTGCCAACGCTTCAGGAGATCCACACCAGCAGGGTGAGGAAACGCGCTCGCAAAATTATGCTTGACCCCTCACATCCTGGACATCACCTCTTCCAGACTCTCCCTTCTGGTAGAAGACTAAGGATCATCAAAAGCAGCACAACACGACATGCTAACAGCTTCTTTCCCAGAGCTGTAGCTCTCCTCAACCACAGTGAACACCTCTGAGTCTCCAAACCACTGAACTAAACCGACTGGACATAACTGCACTGAACAGGACACTTTACTCACTTGCACTATGCTATTTTGCACAGCTGTACAGAAGTTCTATTTCTGTAACTTCTACAACAATATATAATATAACCTACTTTAGGAATATCTGGAAACATTTATATTCATACGCATATCTGTACAGTATAGATTTTATATTTTATGTTGTCTAATTTATGTCTTAACGCTCTTTTTTTTTCCAGTACTTAACTGTATTTTTTTTAGTCTGTTTATTGTTTATTGTACCTCTTTTAAAGTTTTGTTAACAGTCTGTGTACGTGTTACATGTCATACAATTTGTCACCAAGACAAATTCCTAGTATGTCTAACATACCTGGTGAAATAAAGAGATTCTGATTCTGATTCTGATTCTGATATTTAATTAACATAGCGTAGCCTCACGGTATCACAACAGGGAAACCGATTTTGACCTTAAGGTGGGCTAGGCATTACTGGCTTGTGATTAAATTGTTGCTAACTAAGGTTTAATAAATGGTACATTATAAAGTGATTGACTTAGATATCAGCTCCTGGAAAAGTGTGAAATACGCTAGCTTACTTTTGCCGTTTCACCGAGCCGTCGCGTCCTGCTGTTTAATCTCCGTGCTCTGGGGTTGTTCTCGTCGTTCCCACGTGGTGAGAGACAGGCCCGCTTATGGAGGATCTCTTTCCGGTTGAGTTGAAAACTTTCGACTCCAAGCTGAGCTGCGTCGATCGAGATTTCCCTTCTTTGGATTTTCACAGGCGTGGCTGGTTTCCACCGGAATGGAGCGGCTTTTTCAGAGTATTAGCTAGTCTCGTTGTTCAGTTTTCCAGGAGTAATGTCTTCAGGAATCAGCTTATAACGTTAATATATCTGCTATCGACTAATCAAAAGATTGATATCTTATTCTGGCCACAAATAAGTTTCACCTGCTTTGATCACTCGTGAGATCACACTTCGATGGGTAATAAAACATAAACAAGATTAAAAGAAAAGAATATATTCAAATTACTCGACGTATTAGTAAAACTTCATACTATTAGCTAATTTCAAGACATCTCTCGTAAGCTTTCAATGAAGTCTCTGAGGTTTTTCTTTGTTTCGTTGTCGGCGTGGAGAAGAAAGCGTTTCTTTGTCGTTTCAAAGTTTCTCGGATTTTCTCGCCATTATTGTTGTCTTTTCTTCTCCGTGAACTGTTTCTTCTCGTCGGCTGAACTCTTCTCTTCTTGGCTGCTGAACTGAACTTTTGGATCTTCTCAGCTGCTGAACTTCGAACTGATCTGTACTTCTCCTTAACAGAACTCCGTTGAGCTGCTCTGTGTTTTCAAGGCTGGCGCGGTCACGCCCTAACGGGAGGTGTCCTTTTCCTGATTGGGCACAAATTCAGTCTCACGTGACTCTCGCGAGGGGGAGAAAGTAGAAGGGGGTTTGAATCATTGATTCACAGAGAAAGAATATGAATTTCGCGTATCGAAATTCTTATACCTGTTATCAACATATAACAATGAGTACACTGGACTATTAATATCAAACGTTTACATGAGGTTCCATCTTTACGTCCCATTTATGATGCTATGCTGGGAAAGAATATTAATTCGTTTAGTCCTATTCAGAGGTAGGATTTCTCTTCATGATAGGAACAGTCCATAATATACAACATTTCATTAGGAGATAGGCATTCATCTGAGGGTACAGAAAGTGACATTAATATATAGGTTTAATACACAAATAATCAGAGTTTGATTATTTTCCGCTATTGTTTTCCAGCGACTTCGAGCGAGGCGTAGTTTCGCCAGTGTCCATTTGGTGTCGCTGTTGATCCATGCTTCGGCGGGTGATTCACGGGGGTTCACTCGAGGTCACTTTTGGTTAAAACATTTGTTGGCCCTGTTTAGTGGGCTCGAGATAAGGAGCCGACATTTAGGTGCCATTGTCATAGACGGCCGTAAAAGCTCTCTTCTTTGTTTGAGGTTCCTGTCTCTTAAGAGCATTATAAAATAGGTTATCTCGACAGTTCCTGTTAGTTAAAAGAGAGACGGGGGGGTGTTGGGGCCATGTGTTGAAAGTGTCCTTCTCAAGTCCTTTGATGTTTCAGCTTATGAGTGTGCGTGTGTGTGGGGCTTTGCACCCCCGCGGGCACAACAGTCCTGTGGAAGGTTGGATGTTGTCACAGACGAGAGGTTTTATTCAGACTGGAAAAGTTTAATTCAAAACTTTTCATTTCGATCTGGTTATCTGGTCTGTACTCCACTACAGCTGCGATGGGATTAGTAGATGGGTCAGAGACATGGCTAAGCATTTTAGAAATGGATGGGTCTCGAGCTTGGAGAGTAACTAAGTCAGCGTCTGAAAAAGCAGGGTTAATAGAGATAATGGTAGTTTTGGCATTGTCAGGCGAAGCCTTCGTTACTGTTCGAGACCGTGTGACAGCTAGGACTTCGATGTCGGGTGGGTTTGGAAAAAGGGAGGGATCTCCTTGATCCTATCTGCTTGATCATTGAATTCTTTGTCATCTCCCGGGACTCGGGAGTGACCTTTCACTTTCTTCCAGTAGATCTGCAGGTCATGCGTGTCTACCAAGTGTTCGCATGCCGCGAAAAGCTTTTTGTGTTTAACTGGCTTTTTGTTTGACGTGGTGTAGTTGTTGGTTTTCCACAGTCTCAAGTGGCATGTGAAACTTAGGCGCGCGTAGTTGGAGTCTGTGCAGATCACCAACGTTTTTACGCTTTTCTGGACTGCAGACTGGATTGTGATGAGAATTCCTGCTATTTCAGCATATTGGGAGGACTGAGCACCCAATTTGAAACTTAGGGGTTCGTGAGGCCATCCGTTTATTCCGATAATACCCACCCCTGCCATCAGGGTGTGTTCTCGGCGGAACGAACAACCATCTACATACGCAGTGACAAGGTCTTTGCATGTGTTAGGATCGAAATAGTGGTGGTTAGCCACGGTGGGTAAGAGGGTTTCTGGAGTTTGTGGCACTTGGGAAGGAATGTTTCCTTCGCATCGCCTGCAGGAAGCAAGGCCTGTGCCTAGGGGGCTCTTGTAGTTTTGCGCGTAACGTACCTCTAAGTCAAAGCTTTGGAGAGCCATTAGCCATGATGCTACTCGAGCGTTAGTTACTACACCCTCTCGAATTCGTTGGCTGTTTAAGAAAGTGACTGGTTGATGATGAGTTTCAACAATCACCTTCTGACCACCTAGGTAGTTGGAGAAATGTTTGACTGCCCACACTGTTGCTAGTAGTGCTTTTTCGCAGTCACTGTATTTGTTTTCGGCAGCCAGCATAGTTTTACTAGCATAGGATATGACACGTTTGTCTCTGTCGTGTAATTGATACAGACCGGAGCTGAGACAGTGGTCCGAGAACCCTACTTCTAGGTAGAATTCTTTGCTACTGTCAGGATAGGCAAGGCATGGAGCCGTGCACAGTTTCGATTTTAGTGCCTGCATGGCGTGTTCCTGGGCTTCGCCCCAGGTGAACGGAGTATCCTTTTTCAGGAGGTCATAAAGTGGACGAGCTAGGTCCGCGTAGTTCTCTATGAATTGTCGTGAGTAGTTGCATACTCCTAAGAAACTGCGGAGTTCCTTAAGATTGGTGGGTGCTGCGAGGTTTGTTACCCCTTGCACTCGACTCACTTGTGGTTCAACACCATCAGTGCTTACGAGCAGACCGACGTAATTCACTTTTGTCCTGCACCACTGACATTTGGAGAGTGATATTTTCGCACCTGCTGTTGTAAGCTGGTCAAGAACATGATCAATCTCGTCAACGTGTGCCTGTAGGGAGTGGTTACGCATGAGTATGTCGTCCACATATATGAGGGTGCCTCGCTCGCGGGCATCAGGGCATGCTTTGTTTAAGAAAATATTAAACTCCGCGGGTGAGTTGGCATATCTAAAAGGGCACCGAGTGAATGTGTACTGTCGGTTTGCGAAAGTGAAAGCGAGCTTGTGTTGGTCTTCTGCTTGCACTGGGATGGTCCAGAAGCCAGAGGCTACATCGATGGTGGAAAAGTAGTTAGCGTTTCGGACCGAGGGAAGTTCTTGCTCCAATTGTGTCATCGGCCATCGAGACAAGGGAACCTGTTGATTTAGTTTCCGATAGTCGATGGTTAAGCGCCATTTACCATTTGGTTTTATGACGGGCCATAATGGTGCCGAATACGTGCTGTTACAGGGTCGAATTATGCCCTTTTCCAGCAAGTCATCAATGATTTCTTGTACCGGTTCATAGGATGCCAACGGAATTTTGTATTGGCGGACAAACGTGGGTGGTGCTCCTGGACGAGTGGGAATGCGTACTGAATGAATGTCAGTGAGACCACAGTCCGTTGAGTTTTTGGAAAAAGTGTTTTGATATTTAAGGAGCACTTCACAGAGTTTCTCACGTTCTTCTTTGCTTTGGAGGGCGTCGGCCTCCTTTAGAACTTGTTCGACTTGGATACGAAATTCGGAGTCAGATAGTTCTTTCGAAGTACGTGGATTTGAAGTGTTTTCTCCTGCTTCGGGAAGAAGAGATGGTTCCCGGGAGGATTCCGGGGATGAATCTATGGAAAGAACCGTGATCGTCATTTGATTGTCGTCAGCGAGATCTATCCTGCAAATGGCGTCGTTACTCATGTCCAGAGCTGAAAAGAGAGCAACAGCTCGTGTCGGATGAGTGTAGAACACCTTTGATTCTGCATGATCAAGAAGCAGGGATTCAGGCATTGGTCCTATGATCGGAATTCGCAACTCGAAGTCATGGAATTTCGTACTGACTAACCAACCCAGAGGGGATGAGTGAGGGATCGTTAAGGGTTGAGTGTTTTCGTTCCGTACGAATAGATAGGTGGATCTTGCTCGCGTCTCCACCAAAGGTGTGGCTTCGAGGGTGAGGCCTAGTTCGAAGAACAGAGGTGACGGTTGGAAAAGTGCATGCGTGTGGCTTAAGTGTTGGCCAGGTCGCATGACTAAGCGGATGGGTACATTTGCTGTGTTCGCAGGTACCACAAGTGAACCTTGGTTAGTGACCTGACATACCTCGGGAATAGTTTGTCCTGAGCCTAGGTTGCTGAGATCGGAGGACCAGGTTTCCGTTGAAACATCAGTCAAAGACCACAGTACACTATTGAGGGTGTCTACGTGGACGTCGAGGCGTACCAAGAAGTCACTTCCAATGTAGGCGTCGTGCGGCAAGTTAGGGACGACCAAGAAATAATGGGTGATTACCCTTTTGTTCCACTGGACGGTTAAAGCGCAAATTCCATCAGTGGGTGACATTGCTTTTGATGCCAGGTTAAGAGGAAAGCGACAAGGACTGCTCACCAAAGGAATATTTGGTTGAGTGAGGCGCAGAGCGTTAAAGAGGGTTTGGCTTATGGCGGACTGGTCGGCCCATAGAGCCAGAACTGCATTGTCTACATGATAGTCCTGCATTGTGAGACCATTCACGATGGGAAGGCCGGGAGAGTCTGTTGTGGACGGCTGTGTGAAAGTGCACAGGAATGTGTTCCGTTGTTCTAACATGGCACTAGGGGGCCAGGGAGAGACTGCTGTCTCTGGCGTGGCTGCCATGGGCTCAGTTTCCTCTTCCTCGAAGTGAGGGATCTGACTTGGTGGATCTCCTATTGATTCTGGCCAGATTTCGAGACGGCAACACTGAGCTTCCCGGTGGTGCGGGGTGCAGATGGGTAAAGGCTCACGCACTTGTGCCCAGATCTTTGATCTTTTGAAGTCAATCAGTGGTTCGAAGCAATTAAGGAGATCTTTGCCGATGAGGAAGGGAATTGTTTCGAGAGGAGACACATGGACTGGATGCACTAAGGTCATTGGTCCGATGGCTAAGTGTATTAGTGCCATAGATTGGATAGTGAGGCCTGCATGTGAATACGGCTGAATTTTAAGAGAACAGTTTTGGAGCTGTATCTCGCGATTTTCACGCCGCGCAATGGCTCGAACCTGGCGGAACAAGGCGGAAGACATGAGCGTGACATCTGATGCAGTGTCCAACAGGGCCTCATGTACTAGCCTTCTCTCCACAATGGTGGACAAATAGAATTTGCGTGCAATCCCTTTCTCAGTTAAGTGTCCCATGAATTGTCGGACGGGTGTGTCGCCTTCAATGACTGAGGGGTCATTTGGCGTTAAACCTTCTTTACCGTCTAACTGAACAACCAAAACAGCACTGGAGAGTGGTTGCGAGTCACCCCCCTGTATCATTGGGTCTTCAGTGTTTGTTTGGGTCACGAGGAGATTGCACGGTGCGCTAGAAGACAGAGCTTCGCTTGTCACTTCTCCTACATAACTTTCTAACATTTCTGGGGTGTTAGAGGATGGCTTTGGGTTAGACCGCGAAGAGGTGATAGAAAGAACGTCAGGTTTTTTCTTTTTCTCTTTGCAAATCATTGCAAGCATTCGGCGGATGTCCTCTAACTCCTTAGAGCTGAGTTCCTTGCCTTTAAGCTTGTCTTTAGCGTGATTTTCTTTATTTTGATACCAGTATTTCTCTTTCTTTTCTCTATAGGAATCAGAAAGCTGGTTCGGAGCTGTTCGCTCATATCCCTTATGGGGATGTGATGGTTTTCCACGGCCCGCACCGCGGGTTTCTGCAGGGTAATAGTCACGACCATACCCAGCCCTGTCCCGAGGGTTCCAGAAATCTTTGTCGTGATTTCTGTCCAGCCTGCGAGGAGGGTAGCGCTTGTATTGGTGTGAGGGCGGATAAGGTTTCGGGCCCTCACTGGTCCACGGGGTGGAGGAAGGGTCCAGGGCGGATCTTTGTGGATCGGCCCGGGTGGCACCTTCTAACTCTAAATGTGGGGAGTTGGAGTCGACATTAAAGACTTGGGGTGTTTCGGACCGTCTGTTGGGAATTTGTTGGGATTTTAGGAAACCTCTGAGTGCTAAATCACGCAGCTGCCTGCTAGACAGGGTGCGAGGGCAAGCTGAGACTCCCAACTGATGACTGGTGTGGGGATGGAGGTTTTGGATAAATAGTGATTTGAAATTTAACTCTTCCTCCATTCCGGAGTCATTTCTAGGTCCGAAGTACGCCTGTCTAAGTCGATTATAATATTGCTGAGGGGATTCCTGGCGTTGCTGTTTTATGTTCAAAGCAGCGGCCAGTCCAGTCTGTGACAGGTGATTGGAGAATTCGTCCTCCAAGGCTTGGCACAGCACATCATATCGCGCTTTTACATAGTCTGGCTGACGTTCAATGAAGTTGCTGACGTCTCGGTTGGAGGTCAGTTTAATCACATATAGTCTGTCATCTATGGTGATCCCGGGGAACCTTTGGAGGTAGAAGTCAATATCTTTTAGGTAGGAAAAGATATCATTAGAACCGTCAGGTTTGGGATCAAAGCGGGTTATATTACGCGCAATTTTATCTAGGTCCTTATATGAGGGACCATGAGAGGGTAAAGGTTGAGGGGACCAGACACTGGGTTGCAGTGCTCTGGGTCTAGCAGGGCGGTGTAAGGGACGACTGACAGGAGACACAGGGGAAGGTGAAATACCCGTTGATACCAGAGGAGGTGCTGCAGCAGCTCTAAAGGTTACGGTCCCTGAGTCTGGTTCCTGATCCTCACTATCTTCCTGCTGGTCCTGTCTTCCTATAGCGGCACTAGGTGGCACATCAGGTGTGACCTGGGGCAGTGTGTTCCCTTCAGCTATTTCGCTTTGAAGTCGACTTAATTCTGCCTCTACCTTTGCCTGCTGTCGCCGTGATACATCAAGCTCACGTTTGCTGGCTCTGAGCTGTACTACAGCGAGGAGGGCTATTTGGCCTAATGCCTCAGTTTGGGGCTTGCCCTTGAGGATGTCGGTTAAGTGGTTCTCTACCCACTTAGCCACCATGTGGTCACGATGGGCCTGTGAGGTTTTCTGCACAGTTTCTGCGAGTCCAGGCATCACATCACTGGTGATGCTGGTCAGAACAGAGAATGCCTCATCCCACAAACCTTCTACATATACTTCCGAAGAAAAAGTCCCTTCTGCCATGTTAGCTGTGTTTTAACTGCGAGGTGTAACTTACTTCTATTTAGTTAGGATTAATTCCGTTAATCCCTTTTCTAACTAAATCTGAACTAAATTCACCTGTACCGAGTGCTCTAAGAGTAACTGCTAGTATGTATGGTGTTAGAGTTCACTTGTGAATCTCTAAGGGAAGTCTGTTAGTAGGAGAGGGTGGAGTGAAAGTTGCTATGCGCAAGTCAATACAAGAAGAGAGAAAAAAAATTTCAAAAAAAAAATTTTCAATAATTAAATTATTAAAAATTTTGAATTAAAGAATTGTCGAAAAATTTGGATTAAAGAATTTTAAATTAAGTGAAATTTATTACTACATACAATTTCCAATTAAGGAATTATGAAAGTAAAAGAATTTTCCGAATTAAAGAATTATTAAGAACAGCGAAATCAAAAGACTCCCTCTTGTAACTGCGTTTGTGATCTGGTATCGCGTTAGAGTGTCAATCTCTAATTACTGCACACTGTCTGCTGTAGTTGTATCAACTTATTATGCTTCCAAGCCTTTACTTGTAATTATTCAGATGTGCAGAGTTTAGAGACAGCCACTAGAACTGTGATACCAGGTCTTATCAGTGTGAACTGGTCGACAATTTCAATTGCGATAGCAAGTTTTCTCCATCAGAGGGTACTGAAGGTAAGTCTGAATGGCAACAGCGAGCTTCAGTATTTAAGTTGAACTTAAATTGTAATACCAGACTAGGACACCAGAGGGCGACAAGCAAGTTACAATGCAATAGCAGCAATGGACACCAGTCGGCGCTGGTGGGAATCCCAATAAACACGGCACGAGCAGACACAATAACACAAATGGGAATTTCCACTGTAGCGGGAAGTTTCAGCACTAGAGGGCGTTATCAGATTAAAATCTAAAATGGGATAAAGATTTTAAACGCTCAGATACTCTATCAAAAATAAAAATTTAATTTTAAAAGGGGAACAGAGATTTTACACTAAGGTATTTTAAAAGAGTTTCATCTGTAATGACAACTTTTAAACACCAGAGGACTGCTAAACACTTATGTTGTCTCGGCGGACAACCTCCCAACCACTAGAGGGTGTACGGAAATCAAACGTCAAGGGTAGCACCGCTTGACCACAAGGAGGAGCACGGGAGAACACGCTTCAATGGACGCTAGTTATGAAGTATTTTTCCCTGCAATTACGCACTTATACCACAAGAGGGGATTTGTCTTCCTCTGTTTTGGGGGTGTTTTGAATTTCCCTCCTTAGTTTCAGCTCCGCCCCTTCAAAGGGGTTCGTTCCTTTTCTGAATACGCGTTCAGTTTAACTGGAACAGCTGACAAGAGCAGATCGCTCTTCACACAAGCCGTATTTTCGGCTGTTTAATAACCTCCCAATCGCCTAGCGCGCGATCTCGTTATTAACGCTGGTAGCGACCCAGTTTAAAACGAACGGGGGTATTCGGTTCGGTGGTTTCTCGCCGGGATTCGCGGCTGAGGGGTCGAACCGACGGCAAAGTCTTAAAAGCGGAGTTTCACGCAATTTAGACGTGCCCAGGCCTCAATTTAATGCATGCAAAATGGCGCAGAGCCGCGCTCTTCAAAAACAACCAAGCTTATTTTCTAACCGGTATATACCACGACAGTTTTTCAAAAGTAACAGACACAAGACGCAATTACCCACATCAAGCTTTGAATCTCAATCGTTATTCAGCAACACAAACAGCGGAAAGTATTTCATAAACCCAAGCTGAGATTGTTTCAGTGTTTCACAGTTTGTACATTAAAAGCCTTTTTCCTGGCCTCGCGTGGGCGCCAAAAATAAATATGTCTGTATATGTAGTGTAGTAAGGTACACCGAAAAATATAAATATATTTCTATATTTATATTTATAGTTTTATAGCGTTGACCTTATTCAAACTCCTCTAATCTCTAATATTTGACTTAATGATATTAACTAAAGTTTATAATTGGCTTAGGCAATTATAACATTACTAATTAGTTTGAGAGTGAATAATAATCACGCTAAGTGAGTACGTCAGGATTTTCAGGAAAATAATGAACAAATTGCAAACACTGTGATTTCAAATAATGAGAGTTTTATTAATAAAGAGAAGATATTTAATTAACATAGCGTAGCCTTATAATCTCACGGTATCACAACAGGGAAACCGATTTTGACCTTAAGGTGGGCTAGGCACTACTGGCTTGTGATTAAATTGTTGCTAACTAAGGTTTAATAAATGGTACATTATAAAGTGATTGACTTAGATATCAGCTCCTGGAAAAGTGTGAAATACGCTAGCTTACTTTTGCCGTTTCACCGAGCCGTCGCGTCCTGCTGTTTAATCTCCGTGCTCTGGGGTTGTTCTCGTCGTTCCCACGTGGTGAGAGACAGGCCCGCTTATGGAGGATCTCTTTCCGGTTGAGTTGAAAACTTTCGACTCCAAGCTGAGCTGCGTCGATCGAGATTTCCCTTCTTTGGATTTTCACAGGCGTGGCTGGTTTCCACCGGAATGGAGCGGCTTTTTCAGAGTATTAGCTAGTCTCGTTGTTCAGTTTTCCAGGAGTAATGTCTTCAGGAATCAGCTTATAACGTTAATATATCTGCTATCGACTAATCAAAAGGTTGATATCTTATTTTGGCCACAAATAAGTTTCACCAGCTTTGATCACTCGTGAGATCACACTTCGATGGGTAATAAAACATAAACAAGATTAAAAGAAAAGAAGATATTCAAATTACTCGACGTATTAGTAAAACTTCATACTATTAGCTAATTTCGAGACGTCTCTCGTAAGCTTTCAATGAAGTCTCTGAGGTTTTTCTTTGTTTCGTTGTCGGCGTGGAGAAGAAAGCATTTCTTTGTCGTTTCAAAGTTTCTCGGATTTTCTCGCCATTATTGTTGTCTTTTCTTCTCCGTGAACTGTTTCTTCTCGTCGGCTGAACTCTTCTCTTCTTGGCTGCTGAACTGAACTTTTGGATCTTCTCAACTGCTGAACTTCGAACTGATCTGTACTTCTCCTTAACAGAACTCCGTTGAGCTGCTCTGTGTTTTCAAGGCTGGCGCGGTCACGCCCTAACGGGAGGTGTCCTTTTCCTGATTGGGCACAAATTCAGTCTCACGTGACTCTCGCGAGGGGGAGAGAGTAGAAGGGGGTTTGAATTATTGATTCACAGAGAAAGAATATGAATTTCGCGTATCAAAATTCTTATACCTGTTATCAACATATAACAATGAGTACACTGGACTATTAATATCAAACGTTTACATGAGGTTCCATCTTTACGTCCCATTTATGATGCTATGCTAGAAAGGAATATTAATCCGTTTTCTCTTATTCAGAGGTTATTCAGATTTTTTTCATGATAGAAACAATCCACAATATACAACATTTCATTAGGAGGTAGGCATTCATCTAAGGGTACAGAAAGTGACATTAATACATTTGTTTATACACAAATAATTCAGAGTTCGACTATTTTCCGCTATGGTTTCGGCGACTCCGAGCGAGGAGTAGTTTCGCCAGTGTCCATTTGGGGTCGCTGTTGGTCCATGTGTAGGTGAGTCAACGGGGTTCACTCGAGGTCACTTTTGGTTTAAACATTTGTTGATTCCCGTGGAAGATAACGAGACATTGAGGTGCCACTTTGTCATAAACGGGATTATAACCCTTCCTTATGTTTCAGGTTCCTGTCTCTTAAAAGCATTATAAAAATTGGTTATCTCGACAGTTCCTGTTAGTTAAAAGAGAGAAGGGGGTGTTGGGGCCATGTGTTACTTTAAAGGGTTCTTTGATGTTTTAGATTGGGTGTGTGTGTGTGTGTGTGTTTGTGGGGGTGCAGGGTCCTGGTCAGAGTGAGAAAGGTTTAATTCAAAGCCTTTCATTTCATTATTTCTTCATTGTCCGGTATTCATATTTGGCCCATACTCCACTACAATATATAATTACGGAGAGAAAGAAAGATGGAAAACAAGGACGGTTTTGTGAAATATCGTTCTCCAAATGTCAAATAAAGGTATCAGTTTAATTGTCCCATAAAATCCTGTCGATTGATGTAGGTGTTTTCTTGAGGTTATCAATGTGAAAGAAGATTTTTAATATTGAGTTCTCAACAGCCCTCTTTAAAGGAGATTTGAAAGGGAGGTCACTTTAACTTCTCATTTGACCTGTGCATGATTCCTTTTGAGAATGGGTCTGACAGAGTGATAGATGATTTTGGGAAAGTCCTGGAATTCATCATGTGACAAGATTTATGAATGAATTATCAGGGTATCAGTGTGAGGACAAGTCTTGTCATGTGCATCATAGAATTTCTGGAAAAGTAATTTTATGGCCTTTGGGTCTCCAAGCAGGCCATGTGTGTGGGGGTGGTTTTATTGCAGTCATTGAGTTGAGAGTTGGGAATTCTGAAGAGAGAGTCCTGAATTTCTTGATCAAATGATATGAATAATCCATAATACTCAAGGGGATAAGCCTATTTGTCCTCTTTCCACTATACTTGTTTAAATAAAAGTTGGGGCATTTTTTTATTGCAGTGGGGAAAAAAAGTGTGTTTTACAAAAAAAATCATGTAGAACCTTTATTTAAATGACAAAATTACACTAACAAAATTAACTGGCAAACGTTTTTCCTGACCAACCTTTTTTATTACACTTTTTAAATAATTTTGGAAATATGAGGAATTTTAAACATATTTCAGGGATCTTCCAGATCTTCCACAAATACTTCCACACCAAATTAGCCCAACCAATATTTTGTAGACCTTGTTTTGTGCATTGGGGCATATTCATGCCGGAACAGTTAAAGGACCTTTTCCCCACAAAGTTGGAAGTATAGAGTTTTATAGGATGTCCTGGTATTTGGTAGGTTTGGAATACTGCAATTATGAAGTCAGCATAGATTTGGGAACTTTTACATACCATGCACCTCAGCACTTGGCCACCTTGCTCTGTTACTTTGCGTTCTGCTGTTTTGTGACTGTGTTGCTGTGGTTCCTAAGTGCCTAAGTGGTTGTGGAATATCTAGGAGGGAAGATACTCTATCTATGAAGCCACACTGTTGGAGCATGTGCAGAATGAGGCCTGGTATTGTCATGGTAAATTAATAACAAACTTTCTAGGAAAAAAACTTCACCTTAACTGCGGCATAGGTATATGTCACTCTAGAATCTCAATATTCGCCTGTTATTTCACACACATGCAAGTAACTATACTAAAATGTCAAATGTATGGAAATGGGTTTGTTAAAGTCACATCAGATTTTAGGTTGTTGTTAGGTCATATATTTTTTAAATCATAAATTAGAATTTATGATTATTAAGCCAATTTAACTTATAAATATACAGACACTATGTTTCTGCAAGGTGTTACAGAATGTTTTTTATGTATTGTAGATGGATTGTACCTCATCGAGGGAGAATTTCCTGTGTGGTTGCTTATAGGATTAATAGGAGTCTTCCTGGCTGGCATAGTCTTATGCACTACTACTAATGAGCACCCTCCTCCGTACCACTCAGTGAGTTCATGTCATGCATTCATAAAATCATCTCTTCTTTGGTCAAATATTTTTTATGTAATTTACACTGACTGTATCATGGAACACATACCTTTAAAATGTTTAGTTCCTTTAGAATGCATAGGCCTGTATGCATCACTAGGACATCTACCAACTTGCGTACTTCAATGTAGGTTTCATAACCAGAAAGATATAAACAAAATTTCAATCACAGCACATGATTGCTGAACTTGAAATCTTTTGCATATTTAATTTAACCAATTTATTTATTTAACCCATTAATTAATGTCTAATAATGTGTGTGTGTTTGTGTAGCTCTTCTCTTTACTGGGATTTGTAGTAAGTGCTTTATGGATAAACACTGTGGCATCAGAGGTTGTGAGTGTTCTGCATCTTCTGGGAGTTACGCTGAGTCTCAGTAACACTGTACTTGGGCTCACACTACTTGCTTGGGGCAATAGCATTGGAGGTATACACACACACACACACACACACACACACACAGACTATATGTTGTTTTGAAAATTTTTGACCTTTTCCACTTTTTCTCTATTAATGCAGATTAGTCACAGTGAATGATATTGGACTGATAAATACAACGATATATTAATTAAAGGGAACGTTATAAAACACAATTTAAAAATATGACTTTATTTATTTCATGAGCAAAGCTAATCATATCACGAAAAATAAAAAACGTATTATCCTTTTATAATTAATAACTTGTTTATTGAGGTGCAGCAGCAATAAATGCAAAAAATAATTCCTACAGTTCATCATATTTTCACATACTTCTGAAATATTTGAGGCCACTTTGCTCTTTTACAATGGCTTAAATTCATTTAGTCCATTGACCTGCTCATTTAAGTTTCTACCATAGGATCTATGTTGGGTTCCAGTCTGAATAAGGCCCTTCCAAAACATTAATCTTATTTAGTTTGATCCACTCAGATACTTTTGTTTTTGCATGATTGTCTTTGTATATAAACTGATTTACAAATTTTGGACAAACACTTCCATAACATTTTTGTCTGCCTTGCTGCTCTGCATGTATGACACATGCCTCTTTCACACATGCTCTCCGGAGAATTTCTAGATAAACTCCCGAACATATCTAGATTACTGTCCATGTGTGAAAGAGGCAACAATAACTGAGACCTTAGCTAGTGTTCTCAGTTTGTACAATCCATTTTCAGAAACGTGGCAACAGTCCAACTTTTATTTTTATCGATAGATATATATATAATTTTTTGCCTGGAGCGCATTCTACTATATGCCGGTGAATGTAAACGTTACCAAATGAGCATCTATCATAGACTCAGTCTTTGCAAGCAAAATTGGTCTTGGCTCACCACTATTTGTCACACTTTGAGAAATGCTGTGAACAGTTTGATAATTATTTATATAAAGTTATATAAATATATCTGTTGTATATAAAGATATACAGTCATGTGAAAAAGTTAGGACACCCCATGAAAACATTTGTCTTTTTGAACATTTTTAAACATATGGACATTGATCTGATATGATTTGAGCTTCATCATCCACACTTATTACTATTTAAAATGTCTATATTATGAATCAGGTGCACTACATTAGCTGCAAGTGATTAGAACATTGTTAAAGAGGACATTGGAGGAAGCTGTCTAATTTAAACCTCAGACATTAGGTCATAGATGTATACGAGTCTGGGAAGTGATCTAAAAAGCAATTCGAAATAAGCCATTCCACTGTCCAGAGAATAATTTACAAGTGGAGAAAATTTAAATCAACTGCCAACATAGCTAGAATGTTCAGTCCAAGAGCAGATCAAAAGATGTCTCCAACAATCTTAAAAGTCCTTAAAAGCTCTTGTAGGTGCTTGAGGAAAATGTGAGACTATCTTTCCAAAAGCTGAAGTGAACGTGGACTATGCAACATTACTATTACCTAAAATATTCCAGTAAATCCACAAGGTTCTGGAATGGCCAAATCAGAGCTCCGATCTTAATCCTACTAAGATGCGGTGGCGTGATCTGTGCATTCAAGAAACCCCTCAAAGCTCACATAGCTGAAAGTATTCTGCATGAATGAGTGGGAAAAACTTTCTCCCAGTTGATGTCGGATACCGGTAGATTGTTACAGGAAAAATCTAATTGAGGTTATTTCAGCCAAAGGGGGAAAAAGCTGCTATTATGGCATAGGGTGTTCTAACATTTTATTTTATTTCATTACATATTACAATTTATGTTTATAAGTAATTTCTTTAGTTTTATTTGTTTAGTTTTATAAGCTCCATCTCTCAGTAATGTGTAAATGAAGCTCAAATGTCCATATGTTTATATATGTGCAAAAAAATGTCCATGGGGTGTCCTAAATTTTTCACATGACTGTATAAAATGTTGTGAAAACATTCACGAAATTAGGAGAAATTTCAGTCAGTGTAGGTCAAGGATGGGCACAACTATTGAATGTATATTACCTTTGAGCCCTCAGACAACATTGCAGGGAAACAATTATAATGCCCCTTAACAGAGTCTGCTGCTGCTGCATCAAGAAATGAAACCTGAAACTCTGTTACACTAATGGAAAGCAATGTATCTAATAATGCTGCCAAGTTCTGTGCCCAAGTTCATCGCATATTGTCCAAAAAACAGGAAGCTGTGGCACAGAGCAAAGTTACACAACAGTGACTACAAATTGTTATAGTATTGTCAGTTCTCAAACGATGTTACAGTGTTAAACATGCCTCCAAAACTCCAAGTTTTTTGGAGTGTGTTGCAGGCATCAAATTGCTAATTTGTATGTTAATACAGTTGGTTGATGGAAAACTTAAGAAATCTATTTCTTTGTACTTTAGTCAGTTAAATATATATTGAAGAGAATCAACAAATCACAGATTTTTTAATGCACTTTATAATACATCCAAGCATTTCTGGAAACAGGTTAAAGTATGGCTCTCACTGTGACTGGTACTGTAAACGTAAATAATATGGTCATGTAGAGACTGATGTTTCATCATTTAGTTTATTTCACTATATATATTTTAGCAATATTATAGTATGTATGAATATATGTTACATTTAATTGCTATGGGATTAAGCAATATGAAGTGTGCTAAATAACCTGTGTTTGGTCGACTGAATCATTTAACTTTGTTTTTTTATTACCATGCATGCTTTGAACTTATAAAACCTTTACATAAATTATAATTGAGAAAAATGTAGTTTGTGTTTTAAAAAGGTTCTCTTTGTGTAATAAATTTTGATGAAATATCTCTATTCTCTATTCAATGTAATTAATTACATGTAATCAGAGTTGATAAAATTGATTTTTATCAGAAATATTGTGGCTTTTTGGTTTTTCTTCCAGTTGTGTCTTATTTTTCACCACAGATACCTTTGCAGACATAACGTTAGCTCGACAGGGATACCCACGAATGGCCATTTCTGCCTGCTTTGGTGGAATCATCTTCAGTATCTTTTTATTCTTACACACCTTCCCCCAGTTGCTACAGTACATAATTCATTATAACATTTTCAGCTTCTCTTAGCATCTCTGCTCAGGATCTCACAAGTCCCCTATGCTGCAGAAATTACCATCATGTTTTTCTGTTAATCGCTTCCCATTTTCCATTAGACCTTAACAACCTCCTGCCTCAGATATGCTGTTTGGAATTGGTCTTGGCTGCCTGCTGCAGATGTTTCATAATGGTATTATAATGGTATGCCAATCCACTTCTATTATTATCTGTGTTTGGCTAATAGTAAAACATACAAATTACTTCAAGCAGTTAATGTTGGTTTGTTTTTTCAAATGTGGCCCTGGTCAAAATATTATTATTATTGTTAATGTTATGATTGTTATTATTATTTATATGCTTGTAGTAATAATATATGCATGAACAAATAATAATACTTACAGGTACCAAAAGAGTTGGGAAATTTTCCAAAATCCAGTAAAACAATCTCTGATTTGTTTGTTCTTTTGATAATTTATGTACCTGGTAAATGTACAAATAATATATTTTCAATATTTAAATTGACCAAATTGACTGTATTTAGATATTAATGCCTCCAGTGCACTTAAGGTGCACAAAGGTTGGTACAGGTGCAAAACAATAGTGAACCAATCATGAAATTTTCACTGTTCTGCTTACTCCACAAAAAGCAAATTTTCAATTCTGTATTATTTTCCCCCCATTGTTTTATATGGAATAATTTTTTAAACAATTATGGACTGGCAAACATTAAAAGACATCAAGTAACACAGTAAGGATTTAAAAGGTGGTAGATTATGTATAAGTAAATGTATAAACACTTAATAACTATGAATTAATTCCTTAATTAGGTAGTGCATTTTGTGTTCTCCCCGTGTCCGCGTGGGTTTCCTCCGGGTGCTCCGGTTTCCTCCCACAGTCCAAAAACACACGTTGCAGGTGGATTGGCGACTCGAAAGTGTCCGTAGGTGTGAGTGTGTGTGTGTCTGTGTTGCCCTGTGAAGGACTGGCGTCCCCTCCAGGGTGTATTCCCGCCTTGCGCCCGATGATTCCAGGTAGGCTCTGGACCCCCCGCGACCCTAAATTGGATAAGCGGTTACAGATAATGGATGGATGGATGGTAGTGCATTTTTCAAGGTCATTTGGCACACCACCTCTTGATGCTTCACATACCACCAGTGGTAGGGTTACCACAGTTTGAGAAACACTGCTCTATGGGGTTTAGGTCAGGTGAGTTTGCTGACCAAACAATCGATACTGTGATTATTAACTCCAACAACTCCAAAAACTCCTTTAATAATGTGGACCTAGTCCATTGGTGGAGTTATTGCAGTTAGGATAGTTATTTGAGTTAGAGTGATTTTGGACATAACTGGATTGCTGAAGGTAATGAAATTGGTGGGGTTCGTTGGGTTTCTGGAGGTAGTGGAGTTGTTGGGCTTAGAAGTGTTTCTGGAGTTAGTCGATTAGTTTGGTTAGTGGGTTTTCTGGAGGTAGTAACGTTGCTGAAGTTGAAGGAGTTTTAAACCAGGTATTGGTATTATTGGCAGTGTGGACAGGTGCCAAGTCCTGCTGGAAAATGAAATCTGCATCTCCATAATGCTTGTCAGCGGAGCGACACATGAAGTGCTCTAAAATATACTTCCAACTTCAGGCACAGGGGTACTGGCAAAATGGAGGGCACCCTATGTTAGATAGAGGAGAATAGGACAGTACACATGAAATTGTAGTGCCTGGCCAGAAAAAGAAGTTGCCGAACTTTCACATTAATATGCTATGGCAGTGGCAGGAGGGGAACAATTGTGTATTATGTAAACTTCTAAGTGATTTTTAAGTCAAATTAGAAGCTTGTAAACTTTAGTTTGAACTAAGGATGTACAAAGAAGATATACTAACAACTTGCTAAAACTATAGTTTGTTTAAATGAAATGGTGTGGATGATTTAAATGTGTTAATGAGTTTTAATGACTTAAAACCGAACCTATGTGTATGTAAATGTATTATTTAAACTATAAATATGTAAATGTAAATGCTAATAATAATAATAAATATAATGATACGGACACTGGTGGACGTTTTTTGCAACTAACTTGTTTATAAGCTAATGTGACCATATAAATCCAGGTCTCATGGCTACTAGTGTTCTCTTTATACAGAATTTTGAACAGCCCAAACAATGTGGCTGTGTTACTTAAAAACAGAAGTTAAAAGACCAGGAGCCAGTGGTCTCTATCATGTAACATGACATCTATGTTCAGAAAGCAGACCCCCACACATGCATATCCGACATGAGCACCTCTAAAAGACTCATTCCCTTTTGAGTCTTACAAATATTATAAATATAAATATTATTAATATTAAATCATTACTCAAAATAAGCTGTTTTGCCAAGCCTATTGAAAATATGAATGATGGCATGTCTTTGGTTTTGGAGTTTATCTTTAAGTCCATAGTTAAATAGGGCTTAGCATCAGCAGTTTTATAATATAAATGTATCACAACATGAAGGTATTAGTATGTAATTTGTAGTTTAAAATGCATACGTTATCAACAATATAAATATATAATTAAATATACTTCTTTGGAACTTATTGATAGTAGTGTTAAAATAAAACCTGGTTTATTATTTAATGAGGAAAATTTCGAGAAAACATTGAGAATTTATCATTAAATACCTTCCTACATTAGCGTCTGAATGCATCAGATACTTACACAACATCTAATCAAAATCTTGTCACAATATCTAATCAGGAGCTTAAAATATTGGATTACAACACTTTTGCAATATCAAAATGCAGATGTGAGTGCTGTCCTCTTCTCTGTGTGCAGCTGGAGCCAGAGGGTTTGCTGTGCTGGATTCTGGCCGGAGCACTGGGTCTCTCGTTGGTTCTCTCCTTTGTGCTGGTTCCCTTGCAGGGCTTCCACCTCAGTCGGGCCTACAGCATCTTCTTACTATTTTTCTACTTTGTGTTTCTCATTGTGGCACTCCTTACAGAGTTTGGAAAAATTCACATATGAGACTACAACAAAAAGTAACTGGACCAGTGCAAGGCCTTTATGCACTTTGGATTATAATTAATAATGGATTTTTGTAGACATTTCTGTCCTCAGGTATGTAACAAATGTATTTTTAAGTGGCAAGACTGCTGAATCAGAAGAGTTCTGTTTTAATAAACACAAGCCTTTAAGAATTTGAGGTGCATGTTTTATATCATTATGATTATTCCTTTGTCATTACAGGTTTTATTTCCAAACCATAGACACAGTGAAATATATTTAAAAAAAATTTCTACAGCATTCATGATTAGAACCATTCCTGAATTCTCAGTGGGTTAATAACAGATCTAGTTTTTATTATTATCATTTTAGTGTTTTACATTTTGTATCATTCAGTGACCATCAGGGTGGCAGTTGTAATTTAGTTATCTGTAACCGCTTATCCAATTTAGGGTCGCGGGGTGTCCAGAGCCTACCTGGAATCATTGGGCGCAAGGCGGGAATACACCCTGGAGGGGACGCCAGTCCTTCACAGGGCAACACAGACACATTCACTCACACCTACCAACGTGTGTTTTTTGGACTGTGGGAGGAAACCGGAGCACCCGGAGGAAACCCATGCGGGGAGAACACAGACAGTCACCCGGAGCGGGAATCGAACCCACAACCTCCAGGCCCCTGGAGCTGTGTGACTGCGACACTACCTGCTGCGCCACCGTGCCGCCTAGTTAAGGTTCATGTAGCCTAAAACTGCTCTTGAGTAATTCCAAGATATGTTGTTGCACTAGATGAACTATGATTTTATTTCTGCCCCAGGAGGTATGATAAACCATACTAAGTCAACTATTTGTACATTGTGGGAACACAAAAATTGTGGGTCTCTTAACAGGGGAAGTTGACTAAGCTTTGGCCTTATCATCAGGATATTGCTAGTTCATTCATATTGCTAGGGATCACATTGTGGGTCACTCTCCCACACATAAATACCCTCATGGCAATCTAGTTAGACTTACCTGTCTGTAGGGCAGGGGTGCTATAAGTGAGTGACGAAACCACACACTTAGTAAGTTCTAGATTTGATCCTGTATGTACTGCTCAGCCATTAAAGCAGTATGTAATATCAGTATAGGAAGGAGTAGTAGCCACACAGCCCCAGACACATCATCTTACTGAATGGTCTCTCTGACCTTTGACCCTTGTTCTAGCATAGACTATGCAAAAGATTAAACAAGTGTCAGGTGTAATTCAATAGCAATTTTCGTTTATATATATACTATTACACACACAGTATGTTCTGAACAAACATGAGTCACTTGTTTAGCTGTTGATGAATTTGTATTTCTTTTCATACTTTAAATTCCTTTATTTGGAGCTAAATCAATGAGAATGTTAAATCATTCAGAGAGATTGAATAGGATATGTGGCATTGACCCTTATGTTGGAGCATTCTCTTGTGGAATTTTATGGCACATTTCCACTGCATGGTACTTCCTCAGTTTGGCTTGATTTGCTTTTCCACTTGGCAAACCTGGGAAACATGTCAACCACCACAAAATGCAGACCTCCAACACAAACTAGCCATTTGTCAAATCTTCAGTTTACAGCAATGATCACATTTGTTTTTATCTGAATCACAACAGCAGCTCGTAAAATTATGGCTTGGTTAGTGTTACCACCATCATTGTTCTTATTTTCAAATCCAGCAGTTCCTGTTAATGCAGAGCAGAGTAGAGTATGTACACAATAATAAAAACTGTCACTCTTGTGGTATCCTCAAGGGTACGTATTCTGTACATTTTAATTAGGGAACATAATTGTACCTTATTCTATTACAAATGAAGATTTGAAAATTGTGTTGATTTCATATGCCCAAATTAATCTCCAGGACTTTAATTTTAAAAAGTTTTATTACAAATGTTCACCTTTCCTTCTGGACAAAAGAATGTACATTTAGGGAATAAAACTGGACTTAAAAATCCTTTACTTTTGTTGCATCTGCATCTCTTGCATTGAACTTCTTAAAAAATGCTGCATTTCTAGTGTTATATGTTTCTGAGGATGACCGAATAATCACTGAATTGGCAACCACAATGTGCTGGTTTGCACTGAAAGTTGTTGCAAGGCCTCTGGTGGAGTGAGTAACCTTTTTTTAGGTTACCAGTTCCTCTGAAATACTTTGAAATACCTGAAATACCATTTTTGTTCTTTTAAGCTTTTAGACACTATTGATGATGTTAACATGCCAAAAGCAAAGCGTAGTCTGGTGGTTCTCAAACTTTCCCTGCAACTGCTGGGACTGTACTGTTGAAAGAAAGGTCACAGATTTTTCTAGCTACCATGTCATTAGACAGTGGTATGTTCTTGAGCTCATTTAATACTTCCTCACCGACCATTACTCTGAACATATCCACCACTGCTAGAAGTAGCAATATCTCCCTGATGGTGTGTGTTTTTTTGCACTTAGCTATATGCAGGGCTACCATGTACAACACAACTTTAAACTGATGGGCCAGGCCCTTTTGATGGATATCTCCACAAAAATGGCAGACTTTATAAATGATAAAAAGCAGATACAACCTCTAATGCTTTTCTGCTGCCCCCCTAATGCCCCCTTGCAGATCCCAGTTTGAGAACCGCAGCTTTAACTCCTACTCTATTGAGAGAGCTGTTATCACCAATTCGAGAGGACATCTCTGCACTTACAGCAGAATTCAAACAGACATACATGGGTTAGACAATGAAACTGAAACACCTGTCATTTTAGTGTGGGAGGTTTCATGGCTAAATTGGACCAGCCTGACACATTGCACCAGTAAGACCATGTGCAAACGTTGTATCCTGAAGGCGGTGGCGTTTATCAGGATGACAATGCACCAATACACGCAGCAAGATGGTGAAAGATTAGTTTGATGAACATGAAAGTGAAGTTGAACATCTCCCATGGCCTGCACAGTCACCAGATCTAAATTTTATTGAGCCACTTTGGAGTGTTTTGGAGGAGCGTGTTAGGAAACGTTTTCCTCCACCAGCATCACGTAGTGACCTGGCCACTATCCTGCAAGAAGAATGACTTAAAATCCCTCTGACCACTGTGCAGGACTTGTATTTCTTATCCCCAAGACAAATTGACGCTGTGTTGGCCGCAAAAGGAGGCCTTACACCATACTAATAAATTATTTTGGTCTAAAAGTTTCAGTTTCATTGTCCAACCCCTGTACGTTCCTCCCATGAGACCCTGACTGCCAGAATTAACTCTCTGATCTCAAAAATTCAGGACATTGAAACTTTAATGATGGAAATGGCTGGGCGAATAACTGAAGCTCAAGACGGCCTGTAAATCGCTACACTCCAACAATAAATGGCTCAAAAGAGAAAATAGATGACCAGGATAAGGCTTCTGGAGGAACAACCTTCGTGTTATTGGTAGGCTGTACCTGAGAGGGCTGAAGGCTCTCACCCTACCTTGTTTATGGTATCATACTTTAAAGTGAAAGAGAAGATCCTTCGGCTGTTGCGTCAGCAGGGAAATTGGTTGCGAATTGATCAGTCTTGTCCTGTTGCATTATTTATTGATCACTACATCTAGAGGATGGTGATCACTGCTTTGCATCATTCATCAGCATTCAGCTTGGTTTGTTTAATTGCCATGTTCCCATAGCTCTTTATAGTGCTGTGCTCAAAATTCTCAGTGCTATTGTGATGCATTTCAGGAAAAATGCCTTTTGTCATCCAACTTCAACATTTACTGGTGCCCATTGTGGCATGTTATTTAAATGTGATGTTAACAATTGTAAACTGTCAAATGTATTTACTAAGCCCCTAGTGACAGTAAACTAGTTAAAAAAAAGTGTCTCTGTCAGGCATGCTAGGCTTCCTCTCTCTCTGCAGAAAAACAGCAATGAGCTCGCCAAACACTGAAGATCATGAAAAGACATGAGGATATTGCTTTATTCCTGCTCCATACATAAATTTTACTTATTCTGGCTATTTCAAATGATTTAGGTTGGAACCCATTCTAAGTTCAGGAGACAGCTAACTGCATGAAAGTAAACACAGACCAACACTGATAAAATTTGTGTTTAATCAGTGAATCAGTGAAACAGTAAATAAATCTTACAATTAAATGACAGCCACATACAAGCAACATTTTTCTCCTCATATATTTCATTCCACCTTAAAAAATGCAGAGCTTCTGAACATATACAAACCAGGAAGAACAGCAGTTCCCCAAAATCATTGAGCTTTAAATGCTGAATACTGTTCTCTTAGCAGAATGACTGGAATTCACCAGAAATTAATAGAGCTCCAGTCAGTTCTGGTGTTTGCTGAAAAACATTCAATCACCATAGCAGTGGTGGTGGATTTCAGAATTTAATATTCATTTAAGTTATATAATCCAACACTACCAGTACAGAATGTCCAGTGGGTCTTCTCATGATCTTTCAGGCAATACACATTGGTGGCTCAGGTGCATCAGATTTAGCCACAGTCTGACAACTATGACAAGATTTAACATACGTTTGCATCTCTTTCCATGCCTGGCCACCACGCCTTGCTCTACAAATACTGCTTAGCATAAACTATCTTAAAAGGCTCTTGTAAATGTAATAAATATATTACTGGTAACCTACAAAGTTCTAACCTGATTACTATTATAGCAGGAAAGTAATACCTTTATTTTTAATAGCGTAATCTAATTTCACTACATTCACAGAACTAGTCTTCTTTCTTGCATGAACAGCTAGCTCTCAGGTGTTTGGCTTTAATATTTTGGAAATTTCATGTTTAAAAAGTTGTTCATATATAAAGTCAGCATCACTGTGCTTGTCGGACATGGATATGTCATCTGATTATTATGAACTAACATCATTATAAAACTGAGCATGGTGCAGAAAATCATATTAGTGGTTATGTAAATAATCGAAGGGGTCCATGGCAGCGTGTCACAATTCTGCTCTCAAACTTCAGACACCTTGAAGACGTGACTATTTGAGAAATTCATAAAATTGTAATAATAAAAGTAATTGCCAGTGTGTGTGTGGATTGAGTGTTCTGAGCGTTCTGAGCAGTGTGGATTGTAAAGCGTCCTGGGGTATCTAGAAAGGCGCTATATAAGTGTAACGATAGATAGATAGAAATTGCACACTTTAAGGAAGACCTCAGGGTTTGGTCTTATGTGTCACGATGTGGGTGTTGGGGTGGTCAAGGAGTGAGGAACAGGGACTTTTACAACCAGGGAACTAGACACAAGGGCTGAGCACTAGAGGCTTGGGGCCAACATACCCAGCCATTACTGTCTTGGAATGTCTAAAGACACATGATGAAGATGTCTAAAGTCATCTTGAGGCATGTCTTAAGAAATGAATACATGTCTTTAAGACAAGTCTATAGACATGGATCTTAAGATGTCTTGACTATAAAAACATCCAAATATGTCTCAAGATGTAGAATGCATAATATTTATTTTTTAAATTTTCCCTAAAATAAAAGTTGTTTACAGTTAAATATTTTAAGGGAATATTTAAACAAAAACATTATGCATTATTTATAGCAAGAACTGTTTATCTTTTACTAATATAAAAGATAGTAATATAATATCTTTAGTATCTTTATTTTTTTTATCTATGTAGGATGTGCACTGGAGATGAATAGGTTATTAATTTTTAATACAAGAAATTATACTTTTTGGGACTTAATGCCGAAAGTTAACTTAATGTGCCAAAAAACCTCTCTTTAGTCTCAGTCACTCTCCTTGCACAGCTCAGATGGGAATTTGAGATAACACCCAGAGAAGAGTCGTAAAACCTCATTCCAGGACGGTTTATGACCCAAGGTCACACAGGGTCAAGAGAAGAACCTTTGCAGAATGCAGAGAGACACACAGACCCACCTTTATTCCATGTCCTCTTACACATTTGAAAGACTGTTAAAACCAAAAGAAATACACATTCCTTAATTCCTAAGCTTACCTGGTGAACAAGTTGTATATGGGTACAACTGTGTGAAATTAATTCTATTTGGACAATCAAAATGGGTGGAATTAATTTACATGTGTTTAAATTCACTTTTTTTATATGAACGTATGTAGGAACCAAGATAGCCACAAACTATGTGTGTTATTTTGTTAAGAATTATGTAAAACATGGTTAGTCTGAAGGGTGGCACGGTGGCGCAGCAGGTAGTGTCGCAGTCACACAGCTCCAGGGGCCTGGAGGTTGTGGGTTCGATTCCCGCTCCGGGTGGCTGTCTGTGAGGAGTTGGTGTGTTCTCCCCGTGTCCGTGTGGGTTTCCTCCGGGTGCTCCGGTTTCCTCCCACAGTCCAAAAACACTCCGGTTTCCTCCCACAGTCCAAATCCACGTTGCAGGTGGATTGGCGACTCGAAAGTGTCCGTAGGTGTGTGTCTGTGTTGCCCTGTGAAGGACTGGTGTCCCCTCCAGGGTGTATTCCCGCCTTGCACCCAATGATTCCAGGTAGGCTCTGGACCCCCCGCGACCCTAAATTGGATAAGCAGTTACAGATAATGGATGGATGGTTTGTCTGAAAGATTATACTTTGTATTAACATATATTCTCTTATATTGCAAAAGTATGATTCAGAATTCTGGGATATTCATTCAACAAGGATCATCTTCAAGTCTGTCTTGTCAAGTATCATACATTTTATGTGATGTCCAAGATACAGGAAACAATCAGGAGCAAGGGATGCTCCAATCCTTAATCCCTGAGGACCAATCAGGTATTCAAGGCGGGTTTTCTAAATTCTGGTATAAAAACCCAGGGGTGCGAAATGACTCAAAAGAGAAAGAGAACACTTTAACTTACACACTCGCACTCTTAGAACAGAACTCAGAACAGGAGAAGAACAGAAAGAGAATGTAAGAAGAACTTCTCTCTCTTGCTTCCAGGAGACAATGCTTCTCAGCTAGGGTAGTCAGTTAAAGGAGAGCCTGGCTCTCTCTAGAGCTCTCCAGCTCTCTGCAGTCATCTCTCAGGCATCAGACTCTCTCTAGCTATCTCTTAAACAGTCTTGGTCCCCTCAAGCAGGGTCCAGATAGAACAAACCCAGAAGTTTTCCAACCAGAAGTTTTATTATAATTTTACTTCTAGTAGAGAAACTATAGTTAAAAGAACTATAGTTTATTCCAGCAAAAGCTCAATGCCACGCCTAGAGCATGAAGGAGACCTCAGACCTCTGACTATCAAAGTGGTGACAAGAGTTTTAGGATCAGCGATGGAGAAGGAGGTCACATGCAACCTCAGAATGACCTTCTGAGCAAAGGCCCAAGAGAGACCTGCATGGACGTGTCTCTCACCAGGAGGCAGATCAGCAATAAAATTCCCACAGAGACTTTCAGAACACCACCAGCTCAGACGGAGTGGCCGCCATGTCTCTGGCCAAGACGGAGGAGAGGAGCACTGCTGCAATGCTACGAGGCCTGCGTCTGCAGTGCTCCAGGAAGCCTGCGCGTCAGTGACATACTCCCACCTATCTCCAGTCCATCTCCAGGGACACGTAAGGTCACATGGTTTCATTTCTTTCATAACACAGGAGGTTGGTGCTGAACGTTTTGCTGGGATAAACTACAGGGTGGGCCATTTATATGGATACACCTTAATAAAATGGGAATGGTTGGTGATATTAACTTCCTGTTTGTGGCACATTAGTATCTGGGAGGGGGAAAACTTTTTAAGATGGGTGGTGACCATGGTGGCCATTTTGAAGTCTGCCATTTTGGATCCAACTTTTGTTTTTTCAATGGGAAGAGGGTCATGTGACACATCAAACATATTGGGAATTTCACAAGAAAAACAATGGTGTATATATATATATATATATATATGTGCAGTTTTTGTAGTGTGAATGAATGTTCAGGGTAACATTCAAATCAAATCAAATTTTATTTATATAGCGCTTTTCACAACAAAAAGTCATCACAAAGCAGCTTTACAAAGATCCGGGTCCAAGCCTCCTATGAGCAAGCCAGGGGCAACAGTGGCAAGGAAAAACTCTCTCAGCAAATGAGGAAGAAACCTTGGAAGGAACCAAGACTCATACGGGGAACCCATCCTCCTTGGGTCGACACCGGAGACACAACAGAGAACAGAACATAAGTTAAAGTGAAATGATGACAGATGAAGTGGTTATAGTAATGTGATTGTAGTATATTAGTGATGTATGAGTCTGAGGAAGGAGAAGGTGATCAGTGATTCTGTGTGAGTTAAAAGTAGGTGCAGAGTTAATTTGAGATAAAACAGCATGTCCAATCATGATAGTGTAGATGAGACAAGGCCAGGATCTTGTACAGGATACACAGGGGCTGGATCAGGGCAACACCTGGAGAGCAGCAGGACATCTCAAAGCGTGAGAGAGACAGGAGAAAGAAAACCAGACAAAGGGAACAAATAAAAATACAGAAGTTAGTAGGGTCATGGTAAAGAACGGGCAAAATTGTCCTGCGAAAAAAGCTTCCACGGGTCAGGCAAGAGAACCCAGCGACAGACAGCATGTTGGCAGTTACTAGAAAGCTAACTAAAAAAGCTGTAGCTATGGTAGTATGACAGGGTTAATACAGAACAGTGATAATATGAAAACCAGCTCGAAAACACTAACAGAGAAGGAGTAACCTGAAAGTGATTGATTAACCAAAAGCTTGTTTGAAAAGGTAGGTTTTTAATCTAGATTTAAAGATTGAGAGTGTGTCTGAGCCCCGAACAGTAACCGGAAGGCTATTCCAGAGTTGAGGAGCTTTGTGAGAAAAGGCTCTTCCTCCTGCAGTGTTTTTCTTAATGCGAGGAACAAAGAGTAGATGGGCATCCTTTGAACGAAGTGTACGTGACGGGCGATAAGGTATGAGAAGTTCAGTAAGATACTGCGGGCCTAAACTATTTAAAGATTTATAAGCTAAGAGGAGTATTTTATAGTTAATGCGAAATTTTACAGGTAGCCAGTGTAGGGACGAGTGAACTGGGGTGATATGTTCGAATTTTCTAGCTCTAGTGAGCACCCTGGCTGCTGCATTTTGAACTAACTGCAGCTTATGTAATGCTTTGCATGAGCTCCCTGCCAGGAGCACATTGCAGTAGTCTAGACGAAAAGTTATAAAAGCATGCACTAGTTTCTCTGCATCTTTTAAGGATAAAATATGCTGAATTTTGGCAATATTGCATAGGTGAAAAAAGGCAGTTTTGACTGTATTGGATATGTGGGTATCAAATGTGAGAGTCGAATCAAAGGCTACGCCTAAGTTTTTAATGACGGTACTGTGTTTTACTGTTGAAATATCAAGATTAAAAGCAGCATTTCTGAGTGAATGTATCTGAGTATCTGTACCTAGTAACAAGACTTCAGTTTTATCAGAATTTAACATGAGAAAATTTTGCATCATCCAGTCTTTAATTTCAGTTAGACATTCTGTTATTTTATGTAGACAAGGAACATCATTAGGTTTGGCTGATATATACAATTGTGTGTCATCAGCATAACAGTGGAATTGAATACCATGCTTACGGATTAGTCTACCCAGTGGCAGTATGTAGAGTGTGAACAATACAGGGCCAAGCACTGATCCTTGTGGAACACCATATTTAACTAAAGTATGATTAGAGGATTTATTATTAAGATAAACAAATTGATAATGGTCAGATAAATAGGATCTGAACTAAGAGAGGGCAGATCCTTTTATTCCTACCAGATTTTCCAGCCTATCAAGAAACATCACATGATCTATGGTATCAAACACTGCACTAAGGTCAAGCAGTAGCAGAATAGAGATATAGCCCTTATCATGTGAAAGAAGTCATTAGTTACTCTTGTTAGAGCTGTTTCTGTGCCGTGATTTGGTCTAAATCCAGACTGAAAAATGTCATGAATGTCATTGTTTTGTAGGTAAGAGCACAACTGCTGTGACAAGACTTTTTCTAGAATCTTAGCAATAAAAGGGAGGTTTGATATTGGCCTGTAGTTTGCGAGCACAAGAGGGTCAAGATTGGGTTTTTTAATAATTGGTTTGATTACCACTAGTTTCAGAGGTTTTGGTACATATCCAATATTGAGGGATGAGTTATTATTGTGAGCAATGGTCTAATGACTTTAGGGTAAATTTGCTTAAATAATTGTGTTGGTACAGGATCCAGTAAGCATTAAGTTGATTTAGATGAGCTAATTAAACCAAGCAAGTCATTTTCATCGACAGAATTCAAGTAGTCTAAGTGCACCTCAGAGCTGGTGGGGGGTTCCTCAACAAAAGCCAATGTGACTTTGGACTGATTTTGGATTTTGAGGCAAATGCAATCAATTTTATCATTACAAAACCTCAAAAAGTCATTACTACAGAAATCAGAGGGGACAATGGGGTTGATTTCCTTTTTGTTGCCAATTAGATTTGATACAGTGCTAAAAAGGAATCTAGGGTTGTCCTTGTTGTTTTCTATAAGAGAAGAGATAGATGTACTGTGATTTGGCTTTAGATAAGGCATGTTTGTAGTTGGTGAGGCTGTGCTGCCATGCAATTCGGAAACATTCAAGTTTTTTGTGTGTCTCCATTTACGTTCATGGTTCATACGTTCTGTCGGCAAGGTTCATGTCCAGGATTGACACTCCTCCTGCCTGGGCCAGAGTTGCAAGCCCGCTGGCTAATTACATCCAGCTCGGCGGCAAAGGGGCCCCCAGCATGATCTCTTGGTCTTACAGGCATCCCCCAAAAGACGAAGGTGCAGCGCTAGGCTCTGGTATACGCCTATCCCAGGTTTGATGTAGTCCAACTTCATCCCCATTGACACTTGGGACAGCAAGAGGTGATGTGACTTGCTGTGTAGCTGGGTTTCCCCCTGTTATGTGTCAGGACAGGGGTAAGCATCATTTGCAGCTGCTTAGTCTGCTGATTTTGATTGTCCAACAAAGCCTGTAACCATTTTGGGGCTCCGTCAGACTCAGGAGATCCTACTGAAGCTCCTTGTAGCTCGTCAGTCATTTTATTATACTCCTGTCCACAAGGTTGTTTTTTTTTTTTAACTGTCCTTTGAATTATTTATTTATTATTGTCCCTTGTCTCGTTCATTTGCTCGTTAAACTTCCTGGTGCTTTTATTTTGAAGCAATGGCGGACAGAAAGCAGATCACACAATGACACCAGGTAGGATTGTAGCATTAGCTCCCGCATCCAGTCAGCTACTCACGATGTACTCACGATTGGGAGCGGTTTTGGAGATCCTACTTGTCTTGCTGGTGCTCCTCCAGAGTGAGCTCGGACACTTGTGTGGATGGCGTGGGTGGAAAAACTTCGCACGACAAGGAATTCTCAGTTTATAACTTTACTGAAACTTCTGCAGGTCAGTACAGAACATTCAGCATTTTTATGAATGAGAGCAGTTTGTCAGGATCACGGCCTCTAGCTCGGGCACAGAACAGCAGATTTGCCCTGTCCATGCGATGAGCCGTGAGTGCCGTATAAAACCGATAGTAACCAGTGAACAGAAGCTCGACTGCCTATATTGCGAGCATATAACATTTCTACCCAATCAGTATCTTACATGCACTTCACGCAACACACTACGTAAAGAAGAGAGGAGGGAACAAACTCTTCCAGCAGACGTCTTTAAGATGCATTTGTGCTATAAGGGTGTGGGTCTACATGACTATCAGGTCACATATCAGATAGAAATCAAGAACAAAATATCACAAAGAAAGGTTTAATCAATTATTCAGAAGTTCAGTACAATGAGTAAGCTGTATTTTTTCATATATGGCCCACGCACTGTAAACTGAGCATATATTTAAAAGGTATGGTCCAGATCTGGCTCATACAGTTGTGGCCAAATTTATTAGTGCATTAGATATTTTATTATTAAAAAAACAACATTATATTCAGAAAGAAGTGAGTATGTACCAACTTTGTCACTAGAGTATTTTAGTGGACGACGCTGAAGTTAGTTACTAATTTGCCAGTATCTTGTTCAGATTTTCTGTTCCACCTTAAATGGTGCAATAGTTGCATTCTGTCGCCGCTAGATGGCAAAGTACGAACACAACTTCCATAACATGGAAAAACTACACGTTTAGCTCAATTCCGTGGATATTATCTCTTTATTTTCAAAGTGTCTCAAAAATCTGAAAGGCTCACTAAAAACACAATATAACAGACTATTAATATCCTTTAGATGAAGATATTTTACTGTGGAATTTGTTTGTAATTGCCCTGTGAACATTGCATTTGACATGATAGAATGTGTGGGGAACTTGCGCATTTGGCTTAATTCATTGGATATTATCTCTTTACTTTCAAAGGGTCTTAAACATCTGAAAGGCTCACTGAAGAAACAATATAACAGACTATTAATATCCTTAATATGAAGAAATTTTACTATGGATTTTTTTTATAATTGCCCTATAAACAGCAGTGGACATGATTGAATGTGTGGAGAAATTGCTCATGTGCCTCAATTCATTGGATATTATCTCTTTATTTTCAAAGAGTCTCAAAAATCTAAAAGGCTCACTGAAGGCATAATATAACAGACTATTAATATCCTGAAGATGAAGAAATTTTACTGTGGAATTTTTTTGTAATGGCCCTGTGAATATAGCATTTGACATGATAGAATATGGAGTAATTGCGCATTTGACTAAATTAATTGGATATTATCTCTTTATTTTCAAAGTGTCTCAAAAATTTGAAAGGCTCACTGAATTGACAATAGTCTAACAGACTATTAATACCATGAATTTGAAGAACATTTAGAACAATAGCCCTATAAACATATCACTGGACGCGGTAGAATGTGGGGAAATTGCTTATTTGGCTAACTACAGTGGACATTATCTCTATATTTTCAAAGTTTCTCAAAAATCAGAAAGGCTCACTGAAGACACAATGTAACAGACTATTAATATCCTGAAGATGAAGAGATTTTACTGAGGACATTTATTGTAATGGCCCTGTGAACATAGCATTGGACATGATAGAATATGTGGAGAAATTGCACATTTGGCTAAATTTGTTGGACATTATCTCTTTATTTTTAAAGCGTCTCAAAAATCTGAAGGCCTAATTGAAAAGACAATATAACAGACTATTAATTCCCTGAATATGAAGAACATTTACTGTGGAATTATTTTGTAATGGCCTTATAAACATAGCACTGGACACGATAGAATGGGGGGAAATTGCTTATTTGGCTAACTACAGTGGATACTGTCTGTTTATTTTCAAAGTGTTGTTATTGTCATGCCCTTGTCCTGTCATGTCTGTTGTCCCTGCCATGTGCTCACTTGGCACATGGCTCTGTTTGCTATTGTCCATGTCTCCGCTCATGTCCCGCCTTTTTTCCTCCTCCTTGTCAGTGTCATTTGTAATCCTGCCCCGTCGTTATCAGTCCAGGTGTCCCTTGTCTGTGGTGTTCATTTAAGTTCCCTTGTCTCTGTACTTCTTTGTTGGACATTCCACCTTTACTTTGCTTTCTACTGTCGGTTTGCTTTCTCCAGTCTGTCTGTCTGTCTGTTATTCATTCCCTTTTAGTTAATCTTTGTACCTCTCTTGTCTCAGGTCTGTTTGTGTCTTTAGTCTGTTTAGCTTTCTGTGTTCAGGTTAGTCTGTTTAACTTTCTCTGTCTGTTTAGTTCCCTCTGTTTATGTTTGTCTGTTTAGCTTTCTGTGTTCAAGTTTATTCTGTTTAGGTTCTTTGTCTAGGCACCTGTTAAGCTCTCCATGTATTGTCCTTCTATCGAAGTCTCACTGTCCAGGTCATTCTGTTCAAGTCTCTCTGTCTTGGTCTTTCTTTGTTTATCCTGTCTCATTATCCTAGTCTGTCTATCTGTTTTGTTATCTTTTGTTTAAATAAAAGTCTGTGTTATTAGTAAGTGCGTCCGCCTTCGTCAGTCCGCCCTGCGTTCCTGACAATTATCTCTTTATTTTCAAAGTGTCTTAAAAATCTGAAAGGCTAACTGAAGACAGACTATTAATATCCTGAAGATAAAGAAATTTTACTGTGGAAATGTATTGTAATTGCCCTATAAACATAGCATTAGACACTATGGAATGTAGGGAAATATTTTTTTAATATTTTATCTTAATATGTTTCCAGGCAACCTGACTAATTGCTATAAAATGGCATAATAATAAAAATATTATAATATTGGAAATAAGCAAACATCGTGAATATACACACTGGCATTGTGTTTAATCACACACATATTTATCTATTAAATTCTACACTTTGTTCTACACCTTCTGTAATATCAATTTCAGATTCTTGATAATCTGACAATTAAAAAATTAAAATTTCATATGACATACAAAGTCCATAGTCTGGAGCCTACCTGGAATCACTGGGCGCAAGGTAGGAACACACCTTGGAAGAGGCGCCAGTTCTACACGGGGTGACACACACATACACACATTCACTCACACTTAGGGACACTTATTTGAGTTGCCAGTTCATCTACACACATGTGTGTTTGGACCGTGGGAGGAAAGCGGAGCAGACGGAGGAAATCCATTTGGACACGGGGAGATCACACCACACTCCTCACAGACAGTCACCCGGAGTGGAAATTGAACCCACAACCTCCAGGTCCCTGTAGCTGTGCGGCTGCCACTGTGTCGCCCCTATTTTACATGTTATGTTTATAAGTAATTTCTTCAGGTTTATTTGTTTAGTTACTTAAGCTCCATCTCTAAGAACTGTTCAAATGAAGCTCATGTGTCCATAAGATTAAATATGTTCAAAAAGACAAAGGCTTTCATGGGGTGTCCTAACTTTTCACATGAATGTATAACCAAAGTTCATGTTTCCACATGCTATTTACATATCACATGCCATGTTCACAGGGCCGTGACAAAAAAAATTCCACAGTAAAATTTCTTCATCTTTAGGATATTAATAGTCTGTTATAATGTGTTTTCAATTAGCCTTTCAGATTTTTGAGACACTTTGGAGGGGGAAAAAAAAAAGATAAAAGAAAAAAAATGGCCAAATGTGCAATTTCTCCACACATTCTATTATGTCCAGTGCTATGTTTATATGGCTAATACAAAATAATTCCACAGTAAATTATTTTTCATATTTTTCATATTATCCTTGCAGATTTTTGAGACACTTTGAAAATAAAGAGATAATGTCAAATTAATTTAGCCAAATACGCAATTTAACCACATTCTATGGCATTTCTCCACACATTCTATCGTATCAAGTGCTATGTTTATAAGACCATTATATAAAAATTCCACAGTAAAATTTCTTTATTTTCGGGATATTAATAGTCTGTTATATTGTGTCTTCAGTGAGACTTTCAGATTTTTGAGACACTTTGAAAATAAAGAGATAATATCCAATGAATATCAAATGCGCAATTTCTCCTTACAGAGGAGGTAGTGGCCACTGGTTTAATGATGGCTAACAAGACTGGGAGAAACTGTCCACACTGTTCAAAGCCTAGAGTTATGGAATTGTTTTCTCATCTTTTAGCCCCAATCTAGACTGGCTATTTGCTCAACCCATCTGCCAGGAGTTCCCCATCACACATGTTGCTGTAATATCACCCAGCAGATAAACATGAGTTTACACACATCCTGTTTACGTCATGGACACTAGCTTTGCACTAGTTGCACTTTAATGTTGTGTATTGTTTTATGTTCTATGTCTTTTGCACGTTAATGTGTGTGCACTGTTTTATGTTTGCACTAGCTTTGCACTAGTTGCACTTTAATGTTGTGTATTGTCTTATGTAGCACCTTGGTCCTGGAGGAACGCTATTTCGTTTCACTGTGTACTGTAAACGCTGTATACTGCTGAAATGACAATAAACTTCTTGAACTTTAACTTGAAACACACTAGAAGGAAAATGCTAACAACAGACACCTGTGCCAACCAACTACACTCAGGTGTGTTGTGGGGAGAGCGCCATCTACCCCCTTAGAGGCCAATGGCCTATGGCCAATTGTTACTCTCTGGTCCTGGCTGCAGATGCCAATTTGAATGCAGGAAATCCACTAAAATTGCATGGCAGGGTGCCTCCCAGACCAAGTTGGAGAAACACTGTGTAAAAGAACTGTATGGAGGCTCTTTTTAAGCATAAAGATGTGCATAAAGAGGGAAACACATCATCATGTAGCAATTTTGCATATCCATTGGCCTTGAGGTTTCCATTGAGGAAGAATGGCCCACTATCTTTGTACCCCGTATACCACACCATACCATCATTTTTTTTGTTCCAACAGTCTTGAAGGAATCTATCCAATGTGGGTTAGTGTCAGACCAATAGTGGTGGTTTTGTTTGTTAACTTCACCATTCACATAAAAGTTTGCCTCATCACTGAACAACATCTTCTGTGTAAACAGAACAGTTTTGGTCATTCTGCAAATTCAGTGCGCTGATCTGGGTCATCCTCGTTGAGATGCTGCAGCAGCTGGAGTTTGTAAGGGTGCCATTTGTGAGTAGCTAATATCCGCTGAAGGACCTTGTGCATTTTCATAACATATGCCTAAAGCATTTTTGAGTTACAGCTGTTTTTTATGTGATGTTTCAACGGCACGCTGCACATCTCTATTTAAGCAGAGGCTGCAATCACACAGTAATGAAATTTCCACATTTTTTTGATAATTACTAAAGTTCAGGTTCTTACGATTCTCATGATACCACATATGTCTATATTGGGTTTTGATCCAAGGACTTGTTTTAAGTTCTTGATCAAATATATGTCCGTTACATCTCATTTATACCTGCAGACTCGCTATGCAGAATCCCCCCTCAGCCCCTCCCTCTCCTCCACACACAGACTGTCACCTCTCCCCCTCCCTTCCCCCCTGCCAGTCAGAGAGGGCCAGAGGACACAGACATTTGAAAGCAGATCTAAACAAATCAACAATAACATCATGACCGCATCTTTATTTTGCTTTCAGTGTTTTCAGCTCCACTGTCCACAGGAGAACTTTGTAGATCTAAAATGACAGAGAGGGGTCCATCTATTGCTCTGCATACTTTCATTGCCCTTTTTCATATGTTCTTCAATGGTCAGGACACCTACACAGCAGCTATGCTGAAAATGTATAAGCTATTGCCTCTGCCTTCATTTCTATAATGTGGACCAACAGAGTAGGTGTGTGTAACAGTGTAGACAGTGAGTAGACAAAGGTTTTAAAGTCTCCAGCAGCACTGCTCTGTCTGATCCACTCATAAAAGGACAATACACACGGACATACCATCACAATGTCAGTGTCACTACAGTGCTGAGAATGTATGAGCAACTGTCTCTGAATGTATATCTATAAGTTGGACAATAAAATTGGTGTATCTCAGAGTGGACAGTGAGTTGACACAGGTGTTAAAATCTCCAACAGCACTGCTGTGTCTTATACACTCATAAGAGCACTACAAACACTGACCTATCACCACAATGTCACCACCCAAATGATATCTGCTTTGTGGAGGTCCTGAACATTGGGTCAGAATCCAGGGTGAAATTCCAGAGTCAGTTCTGTGCTCTGGGCTGTCTCTGTAACCCAAGCCCCATGTTCACCTGTCTGCAGACCAGAAACTCACCCACTCATCTACTACCCCTTCTTCTTACAATCCAGAGCACCAAGGATCACATTTTAAAGCACTACAAAATCTATCTTAAAGTGTGTCTCTTGTATCAGGAAATGTCATATGCTACGCTCTTGCTCTGCAAAGATTGCTTGCTTTCACCCTGCACTTCAATGGTCTGGACACCCATACTGCAGGTATGACTCAGGTGTTGGAGATTTAAATCCCTCAGCATCACTGCTGGACAGAGAATAGTCCACAACCAAACACATCCAGCAGACAGTGTCTTCTGTCCACTGATGATGGACTTGAGTACAAGCAACTCCACATCATATCTGCCGTTTGGGGGGTCCTGAACATTAGGGTGAGAAACCAGAGTGCGACTCCTGAATGACTTCTGTGCTCTATACGGTCTCTGTCTTCTGCTACTTCTCCATCTCATGCTACATCTCCAAAGACATGCCAGAACAGCATGGAACACCTTACAAACACTACTCAAACTTCCCCAAAAAGCCCCTACTATCTCAGGACAGCTCATATGCATAGAAGTCCTTACAAACACTACACAAACTTTCCCAAAAGCCCCTACTATCTCAGGACAGCTCATATGCTAGCACATTTTCCTTCTACCAGCGAATACCAGCTTGGACCCCGGGAATTGTCGCTTGCGGCTATATTTAGGGGTCCAAGCACTGCAAGTTCTGGAGCCCTATTGTTTTTGGTCTGTTTCCTCTTCTTCTTCCTCTTTTTCTCCGATGAAATGCGATGGGCAGCCCAAACCATAGGTCCTACAGACTTGTCGTTTGGTCAACTGGTAGTAAACCCTCCCGCTACTCAGGCGCAAAGAATCAGCCTGATTGGCTTGATGGTGGCGCTATAGCGGCGCGGAACGCGTCGCTCCCTATATATCCTACCCCGTGTGGCGTAAATATGAAATTCTTTTTTTCCCTGATTCCTCAGGTCAGACCCTACAAAAAAGCCTCAAGCCCATAAGCTCCGCCCACTTATATTTTAAGCTAATTTGCATAATATGCAAAATCGCACACATTTTTGAGCGCGAACTAGTCTCTGGAAATGTACCCAATATGGACATATGTTGTATCAGCAGAATCCTAAGAACCTGAACTTTAATAATTATCCAAAAAAAGTTGGATTTTCATCACTGCTCGGCTTACAGACTCCGCCCAAAACAGGGCTGGAGCTTGAATTCCAAAAATCAGACAAATACAGCTATAACTCACAAATGCTTTCTCCAAATGTTACCATACCTCACATGCTTGATCCCTATACGAGTTGGAAGACATGAGTACTTGGTTGTGCAACTGCAAGCATAGGGGGCGCTATAACAACAAAGAATTTGTTACACTTCACAGGATTGTCCGATTGACATGCTGATTGGTATGCATGTAGTGGGTGATGTCCTGAATGAGATTCTATGAGGATGATGTCATATTCGAAAATACATGGCCGCCATCGACCAATCAAATTTCAGCAGCTGTTTCATGACCTTAACAAGGTCCTATCATCATGAGACTTCTATAGAATGTCCATGGTAACACTTCCTAAGCCCATAAAAAGATACATAACGGTAGACACTAGGGGCGCAATTCATATTTTCAACATGAAAATATGAAATAGAACATATTGACAAGCTGTGAAATTTATTGTATTCTCTGCATAGAGTCTTACAACTTTGCAATTACAACTATTGTCAAAAAATGCATTGTTTATCCACAATAGTCAAGTATATGAAAATGGAGCTTTTCGAACTCCTCCCTGAAAGCCCCCTAGGCTTGCAGTTGCATAACCAAGTAGTCATGTCTTCCAGCCCTTATAGGGATCAAGCATGTGAAGTATTGTAACTTTCAACGAAAGCGTTTGTGAGTTATAGCTTTATTTGTCTGATTTTTGGAACGCGAGACTAGTTTGTGCTCAAAAATATGTGCGATTTTGCATATTATGCAAATTAGCTCAAAATCTAAGTAGGCGGAGCTTATGGGTTCTTGAGGCTTTTTGTAGGGTCTGACCTGAGGAATCAGGGAAAAAAAGAATTTCATCTCTACGCCACACGGGGTAGCAGATATAGGGAGCTATAGCGCCACCATCAGGCTGATAGGGCTGATTCTTTGCGCCTGAGTAGCGGGAGGGTTTACTACCAGTTGACCAAACGACAAGTCTGTAGGACCTATGGTTTGGGCTGCCCATCGCGTTTTATCAGAGAAAAAGAAGAAAGAAAAAAAAAAGAAGAAAAACTGGAACAAAAACAATAGGGCTCCAGCACTTGCAGTGCTTGGACCCCTAATAATAATAATAATAAGAAAAATCCGAACAATTACAATATGGTCCTACACTACGTGTTAGGACCATAATAATAAGAAGAAATATAGTCGCAAGCGACAATTCCAAGTCCAAGCTGGTATTCGCTGGTAGAAGAAGAATGCGCTAGCATATGAGCTGTCCTGAGATAATCAAAATGATTATCCCATGGAGGTCTGAATTTGGAATCATACTCAAAATAAAAGTGGAAAATCAAATTACAGGCTGATTCAACTTCAGTGGAAATTCCTCAAGACAAGTTAAAACGAGGCTCAGTGGTGTGTGTGGCCTCCATGTGCTGTCGACCTCCCTACAAAGCCTGGGTAATGGTGAATCTGCCAATCTTGGTGTTCTCTGACAAATGCCAATCGCCCTGCACGGTGTTGGGCACCACTTGTGGAGGTTGGGCCCTTATACCATCCTCATGGAGTCTGTTTCTGACAGTTTGCCCAAAAATATGGATATTAATGGCCTGCTGAAGGTCATTTTGCAGGGCTCCAGCACTGCTCCTCCTGTTCCTCTTTGCACAAAGGAGGAGGTAGCGGTCCTGCTGCTGGGTTGTTGCCTTCCTACAGCCCCCTCCACGTCTCCTGGTGTACTGGCCTGACTCCTGGTCTCTCCTCCATGCTCTGGACACTGTGCTGACAGACATAGCAAACCTTCTTGCCACAGCAAGCATTGATGTGCCATCCTGGATGAGCTGCACTACCTGAGCAACTTCTGTGAGTTGTAGACACTGCCTCATGCTTCTTCTAGGGGTGAGAGCACTGATAGAATGCAAAAGTGACCAAAACATCAGCCAGAAAGTATGATAACAGAAAAGTGGTCTGTAGTCACCACCTGCAGAAACACTCCTTTATAGGGGTTGTCTTGCTAATTGCCTCTCATTTTTATCTGTTGTCTGTTCCACTTGCACAATGAGGTATATTAAATCAGGCCTCATAAGACAGTATTAAGAATGTTCAGTGTTTTTTATGTTCAGCCATATGCTCTATGTCTGTGCGCTTAAGAACCCGTAAGACACTGTTTTGGTAAATAAAGATGTATTTACACTTTTAACCGTGTCTGCGGAGATTCTTTTCCATCACCTGTCTTCACAACACGGCAAAAGTTAACAACAACAACAGGTGAAATTGATTCAAAATCAATTTTGCTTTCTAACTGGACAGGCTGATTTCACAGAAGTGTGAATGACTTGGAGTTACATTGTGTTGTTTAAGTGTTCCCTTTTATTTTTTTTAACAGTGATCTGAAGAGGAACACATCACACACCCAATAATGGATATATTAGCCTAATGAATATCCCACCTGGTCTGAACTGACAGAAGAGCTACTGTGGAAAAAGTGAGGGAAATTTGTAGTACTGCTTAAAGGAAGAATTTATAAGAACATATAATATATGCTGGGTTTTTTGTATAAATATTATAATTAACTATTTTTTTATAACAGACAGTGTACTTATGCTTCTTACTGGTTGCAAACATATAGTATCACTTACCTTGAATGGACATTAGCTAGCATTCCCAGAGGAAGACTGTGTCCTCTTCCTGTCCCCTGAGATTGCTACCTTGTGGACTCCAATTTACTGTGAAGAGCTCCCGAATATCAGCTCTTAAGAGTTTAACACCTGTGTTGGTGAACACAGGGAGGAACTGCTTCCAGAACCTCCCCACCATCTACCACATCTGCCCACATGAGTTCATGCCTGATTTGAACTGATATATCATGCTCGCCACCCTGAAAATCTTAAGTAATATTATTGTAAAATACACCTTCCAATTTACCATCAACACCAAAAAGCTACAACATTAATACCAAACACCTTAAAATCATCTAAGCTTTGTATATCCACACAGCCCAATACTCTCACTGCTCCAACTTCCATTTTCTCAAAATTCCTTCTAGAAGCAGTATTAAATTGGTCATCAGTTTGCCAATTCAGTCTATAGCCGGTTCAGTCTGTACCCAGTCCAGTACAACCTGTTACAAATACAGTGTAGGCTGCTGCCAGTCTGTTTCCAGTCCAGTGTGTGGCTGTTGCCAGCCCAGTCTGAGTTCAGTCTGTTCCCTTTCCAAAAAAGTAATATTAGAAATTTGTACCTCCTTTAAGGGGAACACGAGGTTATATAAGTAAGACATTCTATTATACAGAAGAACATAGTAAAGACCTTTTGACTCAAACCTTTCTCAGTGTGGCAGTGCAGTAATAACAAAATCCATTAACAACTCAAGTCTTCAACCCTGGTCAATTTACGTATTGTTTGTTTATTTAATAAACATTTACATCAAAATAAGTGATGTTTATATATGTTAAAAACCAAAAATATAGAATGTATAAAATTTATGAGACATTACAAATGTTATGCTTACATTTTGTTCCCTGTCAGATTCTGAAAAGAAATACGAAATGTGGACTAAAACTACAATTTCTGTAGTTTGACAAGCATATTTTGACCAGGGTTTTCAAAATGTTTGTATCAGACTTTTGGCTATCATATACTTACATGAAATCATTTACTGAATTTTCTTACCTGTGATACAGATGTGTGATTATCTGTTCGTATATGGCAGGCAGGTCAGTCAGTGAAGCTGTGAATATATTTGATACACCACATTCTGCAATAAAGTCCCCCAGTGTCCTTAAGCGGCTCATTAAGCGTGGTACACACAGCTACCTGGAATATTTATAATAACATATATATTTTATTAGGAACACATTGTTAGGAATATGAACACCTAATACTTCATACAGTTCTCTAATCATTCATGCCAATTATGAAGCAGCAGTGCAATGCATGAAATCATGCAGTAATAGGTCAGAAGCTTAAATTAGTGCTCATATCATCCAAAAAAAATTCTGATCTCAGTGATTGTAGTATGATTGTTGGCATCACACGGGCTGGCTTGACTATTTCTGTAAGTGCTGATGTCAAGTGAATTTCACACCCTGTACAGTTTACTCAGAATGGTGCAATAAAGAAAAAAACATCCAGGAGTTTGATGAGACAGGTCAATTGAGAATGTTCAGACTGGTACAGGATTAGATTACTGGAAAGAAACTTGCTCAGAATCACTGTGTAACTGTGATGAGCTGAAAACTCAGAATGCACAAGAGGTCAAGCCTTGAAGGAGATGAGAGCAAAAGGTACAATGTCATACTGTGATGTATTTAAATAAAGTGCTGATATATATATATATATATATATATATATATATATATATATATAGTGATGATGTACAGTACCTGTGACACATCACCAAGAGAAACCATTATATGTATACTTACCTGTACTTACTCACCTGCATACGGGTCATGTGAGAGGGAAAAGAGTACTATCTCTTGATGCTGAGTTTTACTTACCTGGTTGAATTCATTCTCCACAGAGGGAAGGGAGAACTAGCATCTAGAAGAGGGAAAATATATTAACTAATAAATATTGATATTATGAATGAACGTTAAACATGCCATGGCCGTAATTGAATCTTGGTACAGTTGTTAGTTCATTGTTATTTTTATTGTTTATGAAATTTGTGTATCCAAGATACAATAACTTTAACCTCTTAAGGGAATGGTATATTCTAGGGGGCGGGGCTACCTATATATATATCACACAAGGGTAAAAGAGGGAGACTCTGCTAGACCGTGGCGAGAGAAGCATAACTTACGTGCATAATAAGACCCAATTGATTTGGTTGTCATTATCCTTTTTTGTCTCTGTTAATAGAGAATTTTGTTTTCTTAATTTTTTTTTGTTCTCAAGGAGCGCGCGTGTATATATTATAAATAGTAATATAAAGTCTGGTGTGTAAATAAAGGTGGAAGGGAACCCAAAATTGAACCTCTCTGTGTTATTTCGAGTCGACCTTATATCATCTCAGGCCTCTCGCCCGACTCCCATAGAGAACGCCTCCCAACATTACACTCTGTGGTGGTGAAGGGGTGAGCTTTATCACAAATGGTGGCAGTGACTACGAACCTGATGACAGCAACCACATATAGTCCACGACAAGAAACGAGAGAAATGTACGACACCGAAAGCAGAGGAGCGTTGTGCAACTCCAATAATAACCACTAGGAGAAGATGGCTCCCAAGAAACCATCAGTCTCCCAGACACGGAGCGAAGAAGAGGAATGCCAGTCAACCACCGACAAAGCGAATACCTCGGAGATCACCAACTTACAGCAGATGCTCGAAAGCTTTTTCAGTTCTCAACAACAGAGGGATGAAGAACTGCGGAGAGAAGCGACGAAGCAAGAGCTGAGGTGGCGTTCCCTGCAACACCAGTTCGGCCTTCTACAGGAAGAAGTACGGAGGGGCCAAAGTGGAGTACAACAAGACTGGGAAACGGAGCATTCCACAACAACATCGCACACAAGAATATACAGACCCGCGACTCCGGCAGTAAGTGCATATGACGCGATGGGAGAACAATTAAGGACAACACAGGTAGCGTGGCCAAGACTCCCGCAACTTAAAGATGATGATGACATCGAACATTACTTCATAATGTTTGAGCGGTTAGCGCTAGCGGCTAGATGGCAGAAAACGGACTGGGCTTTTCATCTGGTCCCCTTGCTGGAAGGAAAGGCAAGAGCAGCCTACGTCGCCATGAGCGTTGAAAAGATAAATGACTTTGAAGCAGTAAAAGAGGCTATTCTCAGGAAGTTTGAGATTAACCCGGAGACATACAGACAGCGTTTCCGTAAAGGGCACGTATTAAAGAATGAGACGCCGAGGGAACTATTCACGCGGCTCATGGGACTTTATGAGAGATGGATACGTCCAAAAGAAAAGACAAAAGAGGACATCGGACAAACCATCGTTCTGGAACAGTTCCTGAGCGTAATCAATCCAGAATTGAAGAGCTGGATATTGGAACGCAGCCCGACTTCTGCGGAGCAAGCGGTTGAAATGTTCCAGCTCGGAAAGTCAACCTTCACCAAACAGACCAGTAAGTTTGAGAGACGTGACTATGGTAGTGGTGTTGAACGTTCAAAGCCAGCCTTTAAAATGCAGTGGCATAAGTCTAGTAAAAACTCAGCTGAAAAACCAAAAATAAGATGTTTTAGCTGTAACCAAATAGGACACAAAAGCTCTGAATGTCTACATCCTCCCACTAGCTCTAACCAACTGTGCTACATCCCTAGAAAAGAAAATCCCTTTAGTTCACAGGGATGTAGTGATGAAACCACAGTAATAGTTAAGTTTAATGGCAAACAGTTTAGGGCTTTATTAGATACGGGGGCAAGCCAAACTTTAGTCACACAAGCATGTCTTGAAAACTCACAATATAGCCTTACAGGAACGTTTAAAGGTCAGATGCATACATGGTGATGAGCAGATTTATCCTACAACTGAGGTTAATATATCAATTAAAGGGCAATCCTACCTGGTACGCGTAGGGTGGGACAAAACGCTCCATATCCCATCATACTAGGCAGAGACATCCCTATTTTGATTGATTTATTGAATTATAAAAATGTAAAAATGGCAGAGGCTATGGTAGTGACCAGGCAAAGCAAAAAAAAGAAACCACAGAACTTTTTAAGGAATTGCCATATGCAGCAGAAACTAAAAAAAAGACAAGGAGAGATGTAAGGAAAGCAAAAGTTATGGGAACCAAATGTCTGGAGAAAATAGAACTGCCAGATACAGATAACATTAGTCTACCCATTAATTTTGAACGACTCCAAAATTTTGATGTAACTTTAGTGTTTGCTTTTGTCAAATAATGGTTTTATAGTGACAACTCTGATAAAGGTTGCCACGTAGCGATAAAAGATAACAAACTATATAGGGTCACTGATAAAGGTGAGCAACTAGTACTCCCGGTAAGTCTTAGAGAGAAAGTGCTTAAAATGGGACATTCAGATCCCTGGGCAGGCCACTTCGGGCAAGCTAAAACATTCAGCCGCATAGCATACAGATTTTACTGGCCATGTCAGTATGCAGATGTGATTAAATACTGCAATAACTGCCTGGAATGTCAACTCACTGCAACTCTAAAAAAGTCAGACATGGTGCCTATGGTGAGCATGCCTATAATAGACATACCATTCTCTCACATAGCAATGGACGTAGTAGGGCCGTTACCTAGAACAAAAAATGGCAACCGTTACATTTTAGTAATATGTGACTATGCGACAAAATATCCAGAGGCTTTTGCACTCAAAAACATTAAAACTCTTCAAATTGTCAATGCTCTGGTACAACTTATTTCAAGGGTGGGGATCCCAAAAGAGATATTGACAGACAGGGGCACAAACTTCACTTCAAAACAAATAAAGCAAGTGTACGATCTATTAGGCATTAAAAGTATTCACACCACACCATATCACCCTCAAACTGATGGGTTGACGGAACGTTTCAATAAGACTCTGAAACAAGCTTTGCAGAAGGTGACGAACAACAACGGTACAGACTGGGACATGTGGTTACCCTATGTGCTGTTCGTGTATCGTGAAGTACCTCAAGCTTCCACCGGCTTTTCCCCGTTTGAACTCTTGTGCGGAAGACCCGTGAGAGGCCCGATGGATGTCCTGAAAGAAGCTTGGGAAGGTGAGAAGAGTGAACAGAAACTGAACATTTTTACGTATGTTTTGAAGATCAGAGACAAGTTGAGTCAATTGACAAGTACTGTCCATGAAAACATGGAGAAAGCTCAAGAACAGCAAAAACACTGGTATGATAAAGTGGCAAGGAAGAGAGTTCTGCAAGTCAGGCAGAAAGTACTTATTCTACTACCCACCAGTGACACTGGACTTTTAGCCAAATGGCAGGGGCCATATAAAGTGCAAGTCGGAGAAACTACATATGAACTCCACCTGCCTGACAGATGGAAGAAATTTCAGAGCTTCCACATTAACATGTTGAGACCCTGGAAGGAGCCTGAGTATAAGAGTTCGGAGCAGCTATGGATAGGCCATTCATGATGAAGATGAGGTGGCCGAACAATATTTCCCCACAAGAAAGGAAGGTGTCGTTCTTCCAAAGGTGCCCCACTTAACATCACGGCAACAAAATGAACTACTACACGTGGTCCCACCTAAGCTTTTCTCAGATGAACCAGGATTAACAGACGTGACCCAGCATAACATCAGACTCATCAAAGATGAACCGATTAGACAGTTCAACTGCAGAGTTCCAGCACGACTTGTCCCAGAGTTGAAAAAAGAAGTTGAAGCAATGATCAAAATGGGAGTAATAGAACCGTCAAAGAGCGAATGGTGCAGCCCTGTCGTCTTGGTCCCCAAGAAAGACGGAGGCTTACGGTTTTGCATTGACTTTTCAAAGCTAAACGCCGTGTCCGCTTTTGACCCATATCCCATGCCAAGAGCAGATGACCTAATAGAGAGGCTAGGGAAGGCTTACGTTCTGTCCACGGTGGATATATGCAAGGGATACTGGCAAGTTCCACTCAGCCAGTCCGCTAAAGAATTGACTGCATTTATAACACCATCAGGACTATACCATTTCCGTACAATGCCATTCGGATTACATGGTGCAGCTGCAACTTTCCAGAGGTTAATGGATGACGTTCTCAGAGGTACGGAGGACTTCGTGGCAGCTTACATAGATGATGCGGTGATCTACAGTTCATCATGGGAAGAACATCTACAACATCTGTGCATTGTCCTGAGGAAGATCGCAGATGCAGGTCTGACAGCAAACCCCAGCAAATGTCTTCTCGCTCGTTAGGAGGTCTCATATCTAGGTTACATCCTGGGCGGGGGTCAAATAAGACCTCAAGTGGACAAAGTAGGGGCCGTGAGGGCAACACCCCAACCTAATACAAAGAGGAGGGTACGTTCATTTTTAGGTCTTGTTGGATGGTACCGCAGATTCATCCCTAATTTTTCGACTAAAGCAGCAGCACTGACGTATTTAACCAAGAAGGACTTGCCTCAAAGGGTTCAATGGACAGAGACCTGTGAGTATGCTTTTAAAGACCTCAAAAATGCATTATGCCAGGAGCCAGTTTTAGCCAGCCCTGAACTTTCGAAACCTTTTATTGTGCAGACTGATGCATCAGGTACAGGGTTGGGTGCTGTCTTATTACAGGGGGAGGACAATGAGACAAAACCTATCCTGTATATAAGCAGGAAACTGTTTCCACTTGAGACTAACTACTCTACATCGAGAAGTAGGCTCTCGCTATCAAATGGGCGCTTGACTCTTTTTGAAGTATTATTTGCTTGGACATGACTTTGTTCAAGAGACAGACCACAAAGCTTTGCAGTGGATCCAGAGAATGAAAGACTCTAATGCTAGAATCACACAATGGTACTTGTCATTACAGCCCTATCGTTTTGCTATAAGGTATAGAAAAGGTACCCAAAATGTAACAGCTGACTACCTGTCCCGCCGCTGGGAAGGCGTTGAACTTAAGGAGGGGGGTGTGTGATGATGTACAGTATCTGTGACACATCACCAAGAGAAACCATTATATGTATACTTACCTGTACTTACTCACCTGCATACGGGTCATGTGAGAGGGAAAAGAATAATATCTCTTGATGCTGAGTTTTACTTACCTGGTTGAATCCATTCTCCACAGAGGGAAGGGAGAACTAGCATCTAGAAGAGGGAAAATATATTAACTAATAAATATTGATATTATGAATGAATGTTAAACATGCCATGGCCGTAATTGAATCTTGGTACAGTTGTTAGTTCATTGTTATTTTTATTGTTTATGAAATTTGTGTATCCAAGATACAATAACTTTAACCTCTTAAGGGAATGGTATATTCTAGGGGGCGGAGCTACCTATATATATACCACACAAGGGTAAAAGAGGGAGACTCTGCTAGACCGTGGCGAGAGAAGCATAACTTACGTGCATAATAAGACCCAATTTATTTGGTTGTCATTATCCTTTTTTGTCTCTGCTAATAGAGAATTTTATTTTGTTAATTTTTTTTTGTTCTCAAGGAGCGCGCGTGTATATATTGTAAATAGTAATATAAAGTCTGGTGTGTAAATAAAGGTGGAAGGGAACCAAAAATCAAACCCCTCGGTGTTATTTCGAGTCGACCTTATATCATCTCAGGCCTCTCGCCCGACTCTACCCATAGAGAACGCCTCCCACCATTACACTCTGTGGTGGTGAAGGGGTGAGCTTTATCATATATATATATATATATATATATATATATATTTATATTTATATATTTTATAAAATATATAATATATATTTATTTATTTTATCTTTTTTACTGTGAAATATTATATATTTGAAGTATTATAAAAGTAATTACTATATATTTAGAATTTACTAGCATAGACCACGCCCAGTGAAGCGTGCACGTAAAGCCGTGCAATGTTGTTCGACACGGGGATGGAGTGAGAGTGAAGGGGTATACATAGAGCTGTGGAGAAGTAATTGGGGCATGGTCTAGCTCCCAAAACTATGTCACGTGGTCACTTATTAGTAACTACTATTAATACTAGTTTTGGCTTAATGCCCTTTGGTCATAGCTGAAAAACAGTTGCCCAGGTTTCCCTACAAAGACTCCAAGTCTCTGCTGGATCTCAATCATAAGTAGTCTGAAACATAATGAAAAGACGAATGTATGATTAAAATGTAATTATGTGTCATTTATATGCAACAAAATCACTTTAATACTTCATTTAATACTAACCTCTATTCTTGGACCTCCGTAGTCCTCTGCCATCTCTCCAACAAATTTGGAACTTTATGCCAGTTAAATTAAGACCTTGAGAGGACAGTACATGCACTCTGAAGAATGTATTTCCATCTAACTATTACAGTAATAGTCATAGTTAAGTCAATGTGCTCTTCTCTGAATTCCTTCAAAGTTTTAGCCAGGTCTTTTTCATCCTGGAAAAACAGGACAAGAGAATGATGAAACCAATCAAAAATATTTGAGGGACTTACTAACTAACTGTGAGGGAGAAAACTAAAACTACAGATGGAGCTAAAACATAAAATTCAGCTAGAGACACTTTTGAGTCGCCAATCCACCTAACAATGTGTGTTTTTGGACAGTGGGAGGAAACCGAAGCACCCGGAGGAAACCCACACAGACACAGGGAGAACACAGCAAACTCCTCACACTCAGTCACCTGGAGCAGGACTCAAACCCACAACCTCCAGGACCCTGGAGCTGTGTGACTGCAAAACTACCTGCTGCACGAAATATTGATTACCCGTGTCTGTACATTTAATTACCAACCTTATCACCTCATTCTGGTCATAGGTAGCTGGTGGAACCTGGCTGAGAGCTGCAGTGGATTGGGTGGTAGAGGTTGGAACCTGGCTGAGAGCTGCAGTGGATTGGGGTGTAGAGGGTGGAACCTGGCTGAGAGCTGCAGTGGACTGGTGTGTAGAGGGTGGAACCTGGCTGAGAGCTGTAGTGGATTGGGTGGTAGAGGGTGTAACCTGGCTGAGAACTGCAGTGGATTGGGTGGTAGAGGGTGGAACCTGGCTGAGAGCTGCAGTGGATTGGGTGGCAGTGTTAGATGGAGCTTGGCCTGAGAAACCCTGAAAAAAACAAAAAAAAGAACCAGATGTCTGCCTATACCAAAATGAACTATGCAAAATTTATTTCCCTAAAATTAGCTACTTCATTACATGACAATTTATTACTGTGGAATATCAACGTTCCCAGAATCCAGAATGGCTAGTATTGCTTTTGCCATAGATTATCGTGATGCAGTCAGCAATACGCTACCTGTTGCATATTTCACATTCTCATAAATACTGTACATGGGTTTAAATCATAGTTCATTTACAGCAGTATCTATGCATTCTTACTTTATATATAATATATATCATCTCAGGCGGCACGGTGGCGCAGCAGGTAGTGTCGCAGTCACACAGCTCCAGGGGCCTGGAGGTTGTGGGTTCGATTCCCGCTCCGGGTGACTGTCTGTGAGGAGTTGGTGTGTTCTCCCCGTGTCCGCGTGGGTTTCCTCCGGGTGCTCCGGTTTCCTCCCACAGTCCAAAAACACACGTTGCAGGTGGATTGGCGACTCGAAAGTGTCCGTAGGTGTGAGTGAATGTGTGTGTGTCTGTGTTGCCCTGTGAAGGACTGGCGTCCCCTCCAGGGTGTATTCCCGCCTTGCGCCCAATGATTCCAGGTAGGCTCTGGACACCCCGCGACCCTAAATTGGATAAGCGGTTACAGATAATGGATGGATGGATATATCATCTCAAATTATATATCGTTTTTTATTAGTTCTCATATATATATATATATATATAATTTTTATTTATTAATTTTTTTAATTCAGCTTTAGTATGTTTGACTTATTTTAGAGCTAAGTAAATGTTCTTTGCATACCTTTGTATACGAATGTATAATGCTGACCTTCCCAAAGCATTGTTGCTTTGTATTTCTCTAGGACACAAGCTTCGCAGATTTAGAGGAATTATCATTCTTTGACCATTCACTCTGCACAGTTCAAATTCTCCAAGCAGATCCGGGAAATTTTCTATGAGTGTCTGAAAAAATTCCCTTTTATCTGAATCCAACAGCACAACAACACGACATGGTGACGTGGAATCTGAAAAAGTATTAACACCACATGAAAAAAAAAAATACAGTTATAATTTCACTGTTCATTACACAGAGTTTTTCTAATTTAAAAAAAAAAAATTCCAGCATCATCACATACAGTGTACTGACAAAGTATTCATACACAGAGCAGATAACGGACATAATCTAAGGTTTTGAGTATAGAACAACAGGTGTGTGTCTGTGTGTTTACCTCTGTTAGAGCTGTACCATTGGGCTGAAGGATTATGTAAGACAGAAACTCTGAAAATTATTTGTCTTCTTTTCAAATCTACACATATTATGAACATAAAGTTAAAGTTTATAAATAATATCTGTGTTTAGAAACAAAAATGCTTTGATTATATAATTAAGACCAGAAAATGTATTTCAAAATGTATATTAGGTGATATATACGATGACACTGAACTGGATTAAGCAGCAAATAAAATGATGGTGATGATGATGATGATATTGGATGTGGAGCAGTCTTGGAGTAATTATGGTTTGTTATCTTGTAAATGTTATAAAACTTAGGAATTCTAAAATTTCACTCAATTTTACCTAAAAATATGTCAGTTAAGGCAAAAATCCACCTGGCCAGACATAAGTTCGTTATATTATAAATACCTTTGCTTTGACTACTCTCTTTGCCTTCTGAAGACTCTTCATTTAAAAGACGATTAAACTGAGCATTCATTCTATCCCTTATATAATTCTCCTTCTGAACTGAGAACGTCTCTCCGACATTTCCACTGCAGTCACAATGAAAATGACAGGAAAAAAAAGCACGGGTACTCTAGATTTGAAAAAGTTCGGCACTGAGATACAATTTCAAAATAAATGATATTATTCTATGCTAAAATATATTTTAAAATTATGTGTTTATTATATATATTGTTTATTATACGGCAATATCTGTTCAAAAATCTTATACAGTCTGATGTTAAATAGATTTGTATCTGTACAGAATAAATAACAAAAATTATATTTTTCATGCATTTGTTTTTTACTTCATCAACATATACATCAACTCCTAGCCAGCAAAATTAATTTAACTTTAAATTTTGGGGAATTTTTGGCACTACACAAAAGCAATAATCCGCACTTAATTAATACATTTAACTATAGGAAAACATGTTTAACAAGTTTATTTATTTATTTTTAACAAAACAAGTTTATAACAATCCTTTTGGAGCCAGCATAAAACCACTGCTGATGACCATCTGTCTATCTTTTTTTTTTCTATTTAAGGCAGTAAGGTGACTTCAGTGATTAGTGATTTCATCCTAGTCGGTGACAAAAATAATCAAATCTCATGTTAATATTGTTAAAGTTCCCACGAACACATACAATATGCCACAATGGTAAAACTTTTTTCTCAACTAAATGCCAGCTTCGCTGTTCCACCTCGTGGTTGAACATTGTATAACCTTGTAAACATGTCTCTTGTACCTTTAGTCATTCCAATTATCATATATGAAATTGTCAAGTAACAAAATCACTTACAAAACATGTGTCCAAAAACATAAACTTGGACCGTCAGAGGCGTATAAATAGTAAACGATACGTTATATAATAATCAGCAACATGAGTGAGTTTGTATTGAACAATCAGAGAGTTGTTGAATGGAGTAATAACCGGCAGGCGGAGCTCATTATCTTATTTTAAAATGCCGCTTGTAGCCCTATGAACCCTATGTATATAGCTATTAAAGATAAAAATACACAATAAAGAATTATTTAAGCTTTTTAGTTTATATTTTTTGATCTAATGCAGTATTATTTGATGTGAAACCTACAAAAACCTTGAAAACCTATAATTCAATAATAGGAATATGTTTTTGCTGATGACTCATAGTTTTCTGCCCAGAGACAGTGTGAGATGACGTCATTTGAGTCAAAAAGAAACTGAAAGTACACGCCATCTTTCTTGTTCCTTTGCAGCGTCTTTATTTCTGATTATAGTGAATATCATTAGTTCCTAATCTAGTGATAGTTTAAACACAGTGGGGTGATTGGAATGACCTCTTCAGAGCAAGAGGAAGAACAACTGAGAGAAATCAAGACCCAAAATAGGAAGCCATTCTCTTCTGGTCCTTAACCAGGCTTTCAGTAATGTACAGTACTCCTCTTGCTGTGAGGAGCAGACAGAGTAAGATATTCTCCTTTAGTGAAAGTAGACCTCAGCAGTCACAATATTCTTCTTTATTCTTTATTTTTCTCTCAATTGTAAAGTATCCCTGGGTATGTGAAATGTGCTATTTAGGTGTAACTTATTATTAATAATATTATTATTACTACTACACTCACAATACACCAGTCACTGTCCAGTTATTGTTAATTAAAAGAGAAGCAATATATAAAAGAAAAGTAGCATAAAGGAAAATTACTTAAATCTCTACATAACAAATGCAACAAGACTATATTTTTGTCCAAAATACTAAAATGTTAAATAATAAGAAAGATAAATCTTTAAAATGTATATTTTAACATTTGGAATAATAAACTCCATCCAGAATGATTGAGTTCTGTAGTGAACTGAGTTGGTCTGATCTTCTCAGTCAGTGATTGGACAATTGGAGTTCAAATGGATTGCCTTTCATGACCGGCAGGTGGAGCTCATTATCTTATTTTAAAACACCGCTTTTAACGCCGTCGGTTTGGCTTTAGAACGGCGTAAAATACGGCGTCCTGGAGGTTCAAAACGGTGTTTTTTATGCCGTTCCAAAGCCAAACCAACAGAGTTAAAAGCGGCGTTTTAAAGTAAAATAATGAGCTCCTCTTAAGCACCACACTGCATTCCACAGTTACACTGTGTATCTGCTCCATTATACGCAGAAAATTATTCCGAGAATATTCTCAGAATTATTACGAGATTTTTTCTCTGAATTATTCCGAGATTTTTTCTGACTTTAATCGCGAAAACTTGTTTTTTTTTTTCAACGCCGTGGCCCTAAAACTCCGTCATATAGTGCACATGGCGTGACTGTGTGTCTATTCTCCAGACCATCTCCCCACACACACCCCCACCCACACACCAACTACATATCTCTGCAGGCCGGAGGCCAGCAAGTGGGCGGAAACCAGCAAGTGGGCGGACACCACCAAGTGGGAAGGTGAATGTAGGAAAAGCAGCCTTTGTGATTTGAAAAAAGGGCATAGTTTCTCTCCAACACAACTAGGTACCCTCTACTAGTTATATAGTTTAAAATATTAGGTTTCAGTGAAAATGAAATACATATCACTTCTGAAAAACCAGCTTAAACCAGCTTGTATTTTAAGCTGGTTAGGTTGGTGTTTAGTTGGTTGACCATCTTGGTTAAGCTGGTTAGAGCTGGAATACCGGTCGGGGGCTGGTAGACCAGTTAGGTAAGCTGGTAGGGGGATGTAACCAGTTAGTTCAGCTGGTCCGGAGCTGGAAGACCAGATAGATCAGCTGGTCGGGGGCTGGTAAACCAGTTAGGTAAGCTGGTGGGGGATATAACCAGTTAGGTCAGCTGGTCCGGAGCTGGAAGACCAGACAGGTCAGCTGGTCTGGGGCTGGAAGACCAACCAGGTTAGATGGTCAGGCCTGGAAAACAGGGCCTGTTGGCCAGCTTGTCTACACTGATAGAAGTAGATTTGGCTTGATGCAAATAGTAGATATGGAATGTAGTATATATGATTCATTGTTGTATGATTCACTGTTGTATGGTTTAAAAGTAAATTTTAAACTTCAAATAAATTCTTACCATGTAATGCAATCTGCTAATGCATGTTATTATAACTTACAAATGAATTAACATGGCTTTACAAAAAATGTATTTATATATAAATAATATAAAATTGCTATTGGGAAATTACAAAAAAAAAGTTATATGCCCAAGAATTTGTACATTCCTGGTCAATTTATTTTACCTATGGCAAAATCTTTTTCAGATTAGTGTGGCTGAGAAACACATTTTTTTTCTTCAGTAGTATCCCTTACTTCAGCAGTGTAAACATAATGAGGAATTGGCCTTACACAGTTCAGTCTGACATTATACTTTTTTCATGAGGACAGGTATCCATCGGCGAGCTACTTAATTAAATGAAACTCATTTGCCTGCAAGACATTGTTTAATCTGCCAGCAGTAGTCAATTTCTCATAACAAATATGTTAATTATTTTAAGAACATTTTTTTGTTTTCTTGTTTACAAACAATTTGCTCAATTGCTCTCATTTTCTTACATGCAATTTTTAACATACCTACTAGTCAATGTTTACGCAAAATTAACATTAAATTGCACAGTTAAATACAAAACAGATACAAATAATATGCCTTTCATTGTTCATATTCATATTTCTTTTCAAATGATAATGCTAAGTAAATTGTTTAGCATGGAAAAAAAACATACATTAACAAATACAAATAAAAAAATACATCCAGTTGCATAACTTGTGTGCATAACTTACAGGATTCATACATTTGAAACATACAAATGTAACAAGGCTGGTAAGTTGTGCAGCAAAAATGGGCTGCAGTGTACATCTACTAAGTGATTTACATAATGGTTAGTGAGTCTATATAACATGCTGGCATAAAAAGAAAAAAACTTGCAACTCAACGTGTTGTAATACTGGAGATAACAAACTGGAGAGAAAATTTTAATATTCCCTCCTATTGTGCTATATAAGTAGTAGTCTATTTCAATACTAGTCCATTTCATTCTAAAATTTCCTTACTGTCAGTCAAAACAGCATAGAATTACACAAAAAATGTGGAACTGGTAAATGCATGTAATTGTAAGCCTTAATAAAGTTCAGCTAGATATCCTGTTCATTTGTGTTTGGAAATGTGCAGATATAATTTTCATTGGTAAGGTTAATGTAAATGCATTTGCTCACCACTTCATTAGGAGCAACTGCCCGCAAGTTGTCATTAACTGAAGAGCATACCAAAATGTGTGGAAGAAAAAATCTTGATCTCCCATTCTGCAAAAGGGTTACATCAACAGGACATATGTCTTTTAACAGTACAATGCATCTCTCTGCAGCACCATCAGAAAAAGTTACAATCCTAGTAACTACTCCAAATGTTCTGTCTTTCAGACAGACAACAGTGTCATTGGACCTCACTGTTCTTGTGTAATCTGTTGAATGAATGACCTGAGAATTCACAATAAGCCGACTATAAATGTTACACATTATACTGCCAGGCAGTCCGTGAATAATTTTCCTCAAGGAATCTTCTTCCTCAAGACTAAGTTGAGCCACAACAGCAGTGCCAAGTAAGCAAACATCACCAACTATGTGCAAACTATTTACTCTGGCAGGTTCTGTAATACTTCTACAAAAATCATGTGTATCATCACTAATTGTATCCATGCTGGCAACCACTGGAATAGCTTTAAACTTAATAAACTTGTTTACAATTTGCAGCAGTGCTCCCTTTGCATTTTTCACAAGTTTAACAAGTTTTCCATTGCCATTTTCAAAGTCAAATTCCGAATGTGCCCAAAGTGGCCCCCAGTTTTTAACACTCACTGACAAGTGATTTAGCAAGTGGACATTAAATGTCATAGCCTTCTTCGAATACAGCATTTGGAAACGAAATACAAATTCCAGGAGTAGTAAGTCTGCCTTGTTTACATCAGCTTTTGAAATGCTGTCACCCAGAAGCAAGTACACAGCTTGTACAAGTAAGACAAAATGTCAAAGTGAAAAACTGAATGAAAATTCAGTTTCAAAATGAAAAACTTCCTCTCATCAATTTTCCTGGGGAGCCTACTGATATATTGAAGAGGTTTTATTTTAGACAGACGTGCATTTATAATTCGTGTATCACTTGGAGAACCATATTTTGGCAAGTGTTTTGTCACACCAAGCAAAACACAATGCATATAATACGGTACAAATCCATGAACAACATCAAAATATGGTAAATTGATTAGTGGTGATAGGCCCTTAATACCTCTAACACACATTCCACTTTCAAGTGCCTCCTCCATGTCATGGATCATTTCTGACGCATTTCTGTCAGCATGTTGGACCTCACTAACTGGGTATCTTATTGCTCCACAAATGTACTCTCCTGGATGATAACAAAACCCACAACCATAATATCCATTAAACTGGGTGGTGTTCTGCATTAAGGGCCTAGCAACAGAGTCCACACAATAGCATAAGCCTACCACTTTACTTCTCATCAGTATATTGTTATTTAGCCATGTCACTCCATCTGTTGCCAGTTTTTTGCTTGCTCTACAAATTTCTGAAGAAATATATCCATTCGTGGCTCACCTTTTCCATGCCAAAGACCCACAAGTATCATATTTTTTCCCTCGGCAGGAGGAATTTCATTTACAGCCAGTTGTATTGACCAGATTGATGTATTTGAGGCTTTGTATAAGGGGCTACCATCTGAATTGAAAACATATGAAAGGTTATATTTACTGTGAAGAATTCCACCTGGGCATGAGAGCTCTTTGTACATTTCACCATCATAAATGTCTCCAAATCCATTCTCTGGCATTGCTCTTGAAAATCTGTAATTGAGTTTGCCTCTGAATTTTGTATTTTCAAGGTGTGATCTAATCTGTAAATCAACTGAAAGAGTTACAACATAACTGACTTTTCAACTGTTGGGTTCGGTTAGATTTTTTACAGTTTGGACACACATACTCTACTTTCTTTTTCTTGTTTATGGCTACCTACATATGACTGGCAGAATGTTCAAAGAAAGTGAAGCTCTGTTCTTCGACTGAAGTGTTTGAATACCATATTTAGCATGCACTTAGTAACTGGTAACACAGTGGTACAAAAAATGAAATGAATCAGTTTCAGTAGGTCTAGCAGTGCCACAAATGCTAGATTGTGTTTTAGCACAAATGTAATCAGCAGCAGTAGAACTTCAGCCTTTGTTATTGAGAGAAACCTACATACTGGAACATTTAGATTCTCATCAAATGTTGAACCTAGGTCATCATCTGTGCATGCTTGGCCTCCTATTCCTTCTTCTCCATCCGAACACTCACCTATTTCACAGCTGTCTTCACTTTCATCTACCTCACTTTCTTCTCCATCACGTATGCCATCTGCATCACTGGGCTGTCTATGGTTTTGTTCATCTACTTCAGGCTCGTTATCACTTCCTTCAGTGTTCATCACTGCAAACTTTGTCTTTTCCATTATCTAATTTACTTTTTGCTTCACAGGCTGGATCTACTGAAGTCTCGCCACTGTTCTCCACCAGAATATCTAAATGATTTGACTCTGCATGTTGACTGACACTACTATTACCATTCACAAAACTTTGCCCTATTTCTGATTGTGACTGTCTCAATGTTGTCATTGATAGGGTGAACCAATCTAAATTTTGTTGTCCTTGGCAGCAGAATCTGGTTCCAGGTATTGTTTATACCTCTTCATGTTGATGTTTTTATCCTTGTAGATGGGTTTTACAAGACCAAAAACGCTGAATTAAAATCAGAGTCAAATTTGATCATTAAACTGAGGGAGCATATTAGGAAACTCATTGAGTACATACAACAATGATTCTTCTATCACGTGATAAAGACTCTATATCTGCCTTGTCTTGTACTGGGCTGATCTCTCTTACTACCTCACTCTATCTTCTGTGTTTTGTTTCAAAGGCAAATATATACAAAATGAAATGAGGAATAAAATCATGTTGGCATGTAAAGTAGAGACAAAATAGTGTACCATAACATTTAGTATTGATTAAACGTTTCACTTAGTTCTATGTGAGATTTTGTACTTGCCAGCTGTGCTTTCTGTATGATGCCTTTCTGCCTTTCTGTATGATGTAGCTTCTTCTAGATAAGTATCAAATATCAAATCAGATGTACCATATGTTAATTAAACCTTGTGGCAAGTCATGCAACATCCAGTTTGAATTTGTAACAATGTTTGTGAGCAAGCGTTAAGTTCCCTAAAAAATATATATATATATATATATATATAAGAACTTTTAAAGGAACGATTATTATTAGCTAATATTAGTACATTAAGGGGCGGCACGGTGGTGCAGCAGGTAGTGTCGCAGTCACACAGCTCCAGGGGCCTGGAGGTTGTGGGTTCGATTCCCGCTCCGGATGACTGTCTGTGAGGAGTTGGTGTGTTCTCCCCGTGTCCGCGTGGGTTTCCTCCGGGTGCTCCGGTTTCCTCCCACAGTCCAAAAACACACGTTGCAGGTGGATTGGCGACTCGAAAGTGTCCGTAGGTGTGAATGTGTGTGTGTCAGTGTTGCCCTGTGAAGGACTGGCGTCCCCTCCAGGGTGTATTCCCGCCTTGCACCCAATGATTCCAGGTAGGCTCTGGACTCCCCGCGACCCTAAATTGGATAAGCGGTTACAGATAATGGATGGATGGATGGATTAGTACATTAAAATCAGCACTTTTGGCTATATCTCATGTCACTATGCTGCAGGTATAATAAGCAGCTTCACGAGCCTCGCGATTATTTCAAATAATGTCCATGTTCCATTTCCGTTATTTCCAGTAAAGCAGACTGGTTTGATCGATCCTATTATATTAGATCCAATATAGTGACTGCGGGATTTTTCTTTTCTGCCGGACATTTCTGAGCGAAAAAAATATTTGCGTACGTACATTACACCAATGACGGAGTAAAAGACATCAAGAACTTTGATCCTAAAAACACGGAGGACTATTCACTGCGGTTAAACCAGCCGCCGTTTGACATTCAAATTCCCCATAATTGTCCATGGTTTTTTTAACATGAGTCAAGTTCACTGCTTTATAATATGGCCATTTCTAATAAGTAGTCCATACAACCAACATATATCAGTTCTGTGTTTGCCATACTATGTACCTATAAAATATGAAGTGATTTTACTGTATAGTTTTTGAGTAAATGACATTCAAAATCACAATAATTTTCCATTGTTGTTAATGATGACTTAATGATGAGTTTACTGCTTTATAATATGGTTATTTTGAATAAGAAGTCGACACAACTAAGAGATATCATTTCTGTGTCTGCCATACTATTGTAGGAAAAAATGGGATGTCTCTCAAAAATTGATGAAAAATGAAAAACCTTTATTACAGTAAGCAGTTGCAAGATACAAAGATGTACCATGGGTTCAGCGGAGCTAGATTGAACCTTGAGTAATAGAAAAACACAGCTTATATAGTTTGACAATACCGCCTTCCATCTCAGCTCCTCCTAAGGAACACAATACACATGGAACCCTGTCATCTGTGAGGAACTTAATGTGTATTGAGTTCTATCACCTTCATGTCTAGACTAGTTCACTTTGTCTGTGGTGGTTGTTGATTACTCAGTAATAAACTTCCTTTGATATTGATTAGGTCTTCTGGTCCCACAGTGAGAGCTGTTGTGGCTCTTCCTGCTTTGCCTGTTTATATACTAAATATGCCAAATGGTCAACCTATCTCTAGGAAGACACATTGGTTTGGAAAATTTATTATGATATTAATACTGTTGATTGCAGCAAGTTACACCAGTCACATTTGGGTCCATACTGTAATTTCTTACAGTTCCCCCCTTTGATGCTTTTGAAGCATCACATCAACTACTTACTATACATACATTTTCTGAGTGATACCCAGTGGTCGACACCCTCCTGCCTTAGGTTGCCCCTCACTGACTTGAGAAGTCTTACCCGTCATTGGAGAAGTGCCTCAAAACACACTGGTACATACTTGCTCTAATAGTAAACTATCATAACAGTTCCTCTACAAGGAAGAAGAGAATGAGAGAATAACAAGTAAAAAACCAAACATTAACAAGATTTCTTGGAGTCTCATTCAACAACCATCACATTCAGTGGAACTGCCAAAATGAAGTGTTTGAGGAAGTTGGAATGTGAAAACTAACCACACACACACACACCACAACATTATACATTAAACACCAACCTCAGCTTTGTCAGCTTGATCAGTTAATGAAAGGTTGTAAATATGAAATGTGAAAGGAAAGTATATAAAAGAAATAAAAAATATATATAAATCCTAAAATCTCTCCCTTTTTGAAAGCACTTTTTGTTTTCATTTGAGTTAATTTCATTTAAGACAGTAGGAGAGATGAATGCTTTAAGTGTTGCATCTTCCGTCGTCATCTGTATTTCAGTTGGTTTCAGGTTGCTGAGTAGAGTATCTGCTGGCATCTCTTTATCCACCATAGCTTCAGAAAATCCTCCAACACTCACTCGACATTTCCTGAAATGGATAAAAAAAGCAACAGCACTATCCTGTTTTGATGGCATCTGTTATTAAAATACCTGTGGACTTTCACATATTAAATAGTGCTACTACTCTCCCTACCTAACCATGAGAGTTCTAGACTCTAAGAGAAGTGAGGAAGCGCTAACCGCTTTGTGGGGGAATAGGGAGTCTTCACTTTGAGTTTGATCCCCACATTCTAAATACTGTGGTTCTGCTCAAAGCCCTTCTTTAGAGTCACTCATGTTTTCCCTAATATTAGTTGTAGCACTAAATAATGATGTGAAGCATAAGTGTTTATATTTTTGTATGAAAGCTGCCTGCACACCTTGTCCCTCCCCTCCTTATCACACAGCTGTAACTGCTGAGTGTCAGACCTGTCAGTGAGGGGTTTGTGCCAAATTGCAGCACAAACAAACACCAATATTCAGATTGTGGTGTGAATACACAACAATGTCAAATGGGCCGAACTGTTTCATCTTGCATCGGCAAAGATGATGAACACAAAACCACTAATGAATGGTTATTACGGATTTCACAAATGCATCATTTTTATTTTATGTGTTTAATATCTTCAATAGCCAATCATTGCACTGACCTCCAATAACATTTAAAATTGGCTTACAATTCTGTTTCATGGCATAAGTACTACAGGTATCACAGAGTCCTGTGATTCCTATGCAGAACCGTGCACAGATTTACAGTCTGCTCTTCCTAGAGCAGCCTGTAATTCACAGTTGTCTATGCTCAGTTTCTCTATTGATGCTTGCAATTCACCTAGAGCAGCCCATAATTCACTGTTCTCTGTGCTCAGTGTCTTCATTGCTTTTTGCAATTCCCTGAGCTTTGGAGATCCATGCCTCAAAGTAGATTTGCATTCTCTAGCAATATGTCCCTCTTTATCACAAGAATAACACACTAAGATTGCATTAGTATTATAAGGTGGTGGTCTCTCATCAGCCTTTCTAGCTATCTGACCTTCATTCTTCCAGCAAACATTTCTTTGAGCTGTATTCTGATGGGAAAGTTTACCATTGATGGCTGCTATGGGGGTGGATTTTTTATTACCGCTACTATTATTGTAAAACTGAGTCATTTTAGTAATGATCTCATCATAGGTAGACATATAGGTCACATGCATTGCAATGGCGGCAAAACCGTCACTTTGTGCAATCAGAGCAGATTTAAATCTCTGGTCTTGTGTAGTAATGTTCACAATACCGCTGTAGGTTAAGAATGCATCCATGAGTCTCTCAGAGAATGCGACAGGATGCTCCCCTTTTTGCATGGTAACCTCTGTGATTTTTTTCCAGTTAATGACTCTTGCTCCTAAAACCTCTAACAATGCCTGTTTTATTCTGCCTTGTTAGCCTTTTTATTTTTAACTTTATCTGAAAGAGCTCGGCCTAGAGTAGAAGGAAGACACATAATCAAGACAACACAAGCATCTGCATCTGTTAACCTATGAATGTCAGCGTGCTGTTCCAATTTGTCTAAAAAATTTAGGGGATCGTGTTTTACTGGATCAAATTTCCCCACATTTTTGATTAATGATTCCAGTTCAGTGGGATTCAGAGCACGGACAGTAGTAGTTGTGACAGCACTACTTTCTTCCTCTCCGGGGCGAACCGTGGTGGAAGAATGCAGTGGTGCCATAGGAAACCTTATAGTACGATTAGAGTAGTGATCATGGCTGTTTTGTGGAAGAGAAGCTTCCTTCCAATTTGGTTTTGTTTCATACATGCTCTGAAAATGTGTTTGATTTCTGATTTGATCCAATGGTGTTTTGGAATCTATTGTTCCCTCACTATCTAGTCCTTCAGCTAATGGGGCAGACATATTTTTTAACATAAACTGACATGCTGATCTAGTCTGCTGTAGATCGCTTGATAACCTTTCCACAGATGATACAAGTCTGTTATTGTCCATCTTATAATTAGAGATTTCTTGTTTTAGTCTGACTATTTCCTCCTTCAGAATTGTCTCCCCTGCTTGGTAATTTTTCATAGACATTATGTTTTCACTAATTTGAGTGTGAAGCACTGTATTTTCCATCTCAAGTGCATCTCTCTGTGTCTCTGCTTCCTTTAACCTTTTCCTGGTTAGTTTATATGAGGCAAAGATGGCATGAAGAGCATTTGCAATTTTCTTTTTCTTATTCTTGGGCATGTTAGGATCGTTTTTGAATTGGGAAATTGCCCACTTATAGGGTTCGTCCACAATATTCTCAATCCCATTAAACAGTTCCTTTGAACCATGTTTAGAAATGTATGCAATGACTAATTCCTCCATTCTAAGACTTTTATTCAGTGTAATAGAAAGGAAGAAATAAAATAAAAAAACTATCTCAGTACTTCCACCAATCAGGCTGCTTCACGGTCAAACCATTGTATGTATTCACCACACAGAAACCCACCCCCGTTTCAGTTACTTTTGAAACGTACAACACAACAAGTTTCAGTTACTTTAGAAACTTTACAGCACAAGTTTCAGTTACTTTTGAAACGTACAACACAACAAGTTTCAGTTACTTTTGAAACGTACAACACAACACGTTTCAGTTACTTTTGAAACGTACAACACAACAAGTTTCAGTTACTTTAGAAACTTTACAGCACAAGTTTCAGTTACTTTTGAAACGTACAACACAACTAGTTTCAGTTACTTTAGAAACTTTACAGCACAAGTTTCAGTTACTTTAGAAACTTCACAGCACAAGTTTCAGTTACTTTAGAAACTTCACAGCACAACAAGTTTCAGTTACTTTAGAAACTTTACAGCACAAGTTTCAGTTACTTTAGAAACTTTACAACACAAGTTTCAGTTACTTTAGAAACTTTACAGCACAAGTTTCAGTTACTTTAGAAACTTTACAGCACAAGTTTCAGTTACTTTAGAAACTTTACAGCACAACAAGTTTCAGTTACTTTAGAAACTATACAACAAACCAAGTTTCAGTTACTTTAGAAACTTTAATACCTCATACTGATACTATTCTGTTTACCACACTACGTCGGGAGGATTCACTTACTTTAGAATCTTTACAGATTTATCAGAAATTTGGTATACGACTCCTCCTGCTATGACTGAATAAAAGATTAACCCAGAATTATCCCTGTCCTTAAATTTTCTAGATTTTTTTAAACGAGGTGATAACCTAAAACCAGTAGTGTAAACACAGAATTGATTTTACTTACCAACTTGTCTTCCCCACTTTTTGTTTTGGAAAATCCCTCGAGTGGATGGCTCGCCAGTTGTAGGAAAAAATGGGATGTCTCTCAAAAATTGATGAAAAATGGAAAACCTTTATTACAGTAAGCAGTTGCAAGATACAAAGATGTACCATGGGTTCAGCGGAGCTAGATTGAACCTTGAGTAATAGAAAATATATACCTATAAAATATGAAGTGATTTTACTGTATAGTTTTTGAGTAAATGACATTCAAAATCCCCATAATTGTCCATTGTTTTTTTTAACATGACTCAAGTTTACTGCTGAATAATATTGTCATTTCTAATAAGTAGTCCATACAATCAACAGATATCAGTTCAGTGTTTGCCATACTATGTACCTATAAAATATGAAGTGATTTTGCTGTATAGTTTTTGAGTAAATGGCATTCAAATCCACATATTTTTCCTTGTTTTTAATAAGAAATCAAGATTTCAATTAATCCATCTGCTATAGTGTCTGAGTTAAAAATACCATAATTACAATTAACATAATACATACTGTTGCATTACGTGTGCTTTTCTAAATTCAAAATCAATTCTAAAATTGATAATGCAATATTTACAAATAGGTAACTTTTTCAGATGAGATATGTATAGAAATTCCCTTAAAATCTCAGTTGAAATCCTAATTACTTTGATCCCTTGAGTGAACTCATAAGGCATTAATTTAGTTGGGAATTTATTTATATTTTTGTATTATTGTATTTTTTTTAGCAGTTGTAGTTTAGTTAATCTGTGTATTTGTAATTTGACCCTCTTTCTCTTATACAAATTGAAATGTTCCCTGTAAGTGTATTTTATTAGCTCAAGGCTATATTGAGCAGTGTCTAGTTTTATCTTGTGTTATGCTGGCTAATTATTCATGTACCAGCAAAAAATTTAAGGTATCTTTGCTCCTAACTTTAACTTCTACATTAATTGAGTGCCATTTTGTTTCTATTTTTTGTTGTTTGTTTTTAGAGTTGACACTTTCCAGGCATTTGGAAAGGTTTGTACCATATTCCTTATATAGTCATTCATCAAGGCTGTGTAGTAAAGGTGGGTAAAGGTATAATTATATAATTAATAATAATAATTGTTTATTTCATCATTATATGAAATAATTAGTACTATTAGCAGGGATCAAATTTTTTGTTCTAAAGTCCATATAGCACAGAATACAGTTTGTTAGACTGTACTTGTCACATTTGCACTTAAGGACTTAAATCCAAATAAACTGAACCTTAAAAAAGGCACCACATGAATAAATTATAATTATTTTTGTGTTTGGTAAGGTAGATTTATGTATGTGAATAACTTTTCAATGGATTGGTCTTTATAATAAAATTTTGGAAAGCAAATGCAGTTTTATTTTATTTTTCCAATAACTTGCACGTAAGTTACACGTTCTATGCTGAATCCTTAAACTGTTTAAACTCTTTAAAGAAACTTTAAAGATGATATTTAAACTTTAGAGTGACACAGTGGTGCAGTAGGTAGTGTTGCAGTCACATAGCTCCAGGGTCCTGGAGGTTGTGGGTTCAAGTGTTCTTGAAGGGTTTGGTGTGTCCTCCCTGTGTCTTTGTGGGCTTCCTCCGGCCGCTCCGGTTTCCTCCCACAGTACAAAAACACGCATTGTTAGGTGGATTGGTGACTCAAAGTGTCCATAGGTGTGAGTGTGTGAGTGAATGTGTGAGTGTGTGTTGCCCTGTGAAGGACTGGTGCCGCCTCCAGGGTGTATTCCTGCCTTGAGCCCAGTGATTCGGGGTAGGCTCCGGACCCGAGTCCTTCTGGGGAGATGTGTGTCAAGAACTGAGAATACCAAATGTTCTGTCTCACAGAATAAGACTGCAGAATGCTTACCACAGACATTCAAAGGTAACTTTAAGTATTGACAGATAATTCGTCTCTCTATCAGTTTATTAATATTAGCACTAATATGTAAAATGTTTGGTCCAAGTGAAAATTTTGGATTACATAATATATGATTACTATACTTCAGATGCATGCACAGGCTTTATCCTCTGGAGCTGTTCATGTACATTTAATTGATCACATCATTATGATTACTTTGTTGTCAAGCTTTAATGGAATTTTAATTTTATTGTTTAACTGTGTGTGTGTGTACTATAGGTCCTTGAAGAATATGACACAGATACTGGCATACATGACATGCCTAGCCTTCAGTCAGTTCATGTTGACAAAGTAAGTATGCAGTCACACATTTTAAAATAGAAAATACATTTGCAGTTACAATGTAATGTAAACATGTAATTATCATTGCAATTGTTATTAATAATGTGTTAATTAAGCAATAGCGGTGTCAGTGGTTATTATGTGGTTGCCACATATCTAAACTGACATGGCAGATCAAAAACAAATATGCTATGTTTCTCCTGACTACCATTTTTCAGGCTTTCAGGATTTAGAACAGGTTGGCAGTATCTTTCAGTCTCCAGAACCTGCAGAATCTCTTCAATCAATTCAGGAATTTAATGTAAGTTACAGAGTGCTTTGGGAGAAATAACAGTTTCAAGAGTCTCTAGGTTTTGTCACGTACAAATTAAGACAAACAAACTAACTAAAGCAAGCCATTATATACATTTTTATATAGAAGTTCTGTGTGTCATTACAGAATGAAAAAACACACATCTCTCTAGCATCATCATGCATGTCCAGCAGAAATAGTGAAAGTGTGAAAAATGAATCTGAACAGTTTTTTACCCTCAATCTACCTAAACAGCCATGCTTCTTTTTTGTTTTTAAGAAAGAGTGGAGAACATTCCGCAAGACACAACAAAAAAGGAGCTTTAAAAGCCTTCAGTGGACCAATGTGATTGCAAAGGGACTTCAGTCAGTCCATCCATACTGCTGTTTTGCCTTCAAGCGCCACACTGTGAAAGCACTTGGCTCAACACAAAACACACCAGTGTTTTGTTGTTTGGCATACTGTGTGTTTGAGCACTGCCCAGTATGTGCAGAGGTGGTGGTAGAAAATGAAGACACACTGAAGGCGAATGTGTATTTCCAAGGAGATTCCGTGTGTCACAGCATTGAAGAGCTGAAAAGGAGGCCAATTAGAGCAGAAGCTAGGTAGGAAATAGGACAGATACAAATTTCAAAGCTACCTAGAGTCTTCTATCTAGATTCTTTACACCAACTAGAGGATACAGTGGTGGAATCTGGATGCAGAGATCAGGCATGAAAATGAAATGATAAGCCTGCAATTAATGAATGAGGAAAAAAAAGGCTTTGATGATGAAGTGCTACAAAAAGTAATTTTACACCGTAGAGGTGTAATGCTGTGGTCAAGAAGGAGCATACAGATCTTCCACCAAAGAACCAAGTATGACATTGTTTACTTTGATGCAACAGGAAGTATCATTCAGAAAGCCCAAGGTACAGAAACTCCCTTTTATATTTATGAGCTGGTTGTGCGAAACCAATTAAAAGGGGCCTCACCACTGCCAGTGGCAACCAGGTCACTAGTGAGCACACAACAGCTTCAGTGACCTACTTTCTGAGTTCATTTCACACTGACTACATGAGGATACATGGACGAAAATACACAAAAAGGCCTATTATGGTCATATGTGATGGATCAGTTATCATGCAGTCAATTGCTATAACCTTTTGCAAGATGAGTCTGGACAATCTCCTCAATCAGTACTTTGACATTGTCACAGGACAGGCCACAAATGCCCACTTAAACATTCCGATTCTTCATCGTTGCCTTAGTCACATCATGAAAAATTCAAAAGAATTATGCAACAAACAGTGAGTATGTAAAATTTTTTCCATTAAAAAAAAAAAAAATATATATATATATACCAACTCCATATCAACCCTATAATCCTAATTTTATTATTTTGCCTATAGTGCTGCCAAACACTACATAGCCATGCATGTGTTTGGCTTAATGACATGCAACACTACACTGAGAGAGCTGGATGAAGTTGTTGTCAGTGCTGCAGTCCTGTTCTCCAGTACTCCTAGTGGTGAAAATGTGGAAAAGCATTTTGACAACCTCCAGATCATGCTTACCAGAAAGGGATCTTCAAATGTGGATAAGGAGAACATTATTCCAGAGGATTATATTGTAAATAAAATACATTTGTATATAGCATCTTATGTTTAAGTTTATTGTACTGTTTTAAATGTATTTGTATTTATTTTCACACTGATTTGAGACCAAACCCATTTGAGAGACATTTTCAAGAAACCATTAAAAAAGCATCACTTGACACTGTTTCAGGTGTGTCTCATCTGTTCGTGCATTTAAGTCCCCTTCCCTCACTTCCTGTTGTTGTTCATTTGTATTGTTAGTTCCCTAGTCATGTCGTGCTATGCTATGTTCCGAGTCTTGTTGGTTTTCTCTTTCCTGGTCTAGTCTAGTCGTTTCGTTTCCCAGTCATGTCGTGTTGTTTCCTTCTTTCTCCGTGTCAAGTAGTTTTGTTTAAATTCCTTCTCTTGTTGTTTCTTGTTGTATTTAGTTTTTTTGTTTTGTTTCTTTGTTTTGGTATATATATTAAAACCCACTGTGTTTTAGCAAGTGCGTCCGCCTCTGTCAGTCCGCACCCCTCGAGCCGTGACAGAATGAACGACCACAAGGACGCAGCTAACACGGACAAAATACCGGAGAAGAACATAAAAATGTCAGAGGATATACTGGCTGTAAGGGTTGGTGATCAACCTGTCATTTTACAATCTTTTCTGGGAGTTCCAGCGGAATATGAAGGAGGTCCAAACTGGAAAGGATTCATATTCCAATGCACGAACTATTTTGAATATTAACCTGTCCTCCTCCTCCTGCTTTAGTCCAAGTCTTGTTCATAAAATCTTTACTGAGAGGAGAGGCGTTACGGTGGGCGGAGACCGTAATTAAGGAGAGATCTCATAATATTAATGTAGAGACATTTTTTGAAGTCTTTACTAAGAGATTCTCCAGTTCTACTCCCGAGGACTATCCCCGAGGAAATTTTTTTTTTGGGTTGAGGATTGGGGCTGTTAGCCTCAAAACACTGGATACGGGAGAAGAGGCTAACAGGGGCGCATCTCCGGGGGAACCACGGTTGAAGAAGTCCCTCAAGAGTGCGCCCAACAGTTCCCCTAAACCTGAAAAAACTCCAACGCGAGCCCGGCGAGCAGCACAAACCCCTGCCTCTGTGGACGTCTCCGTGAGCACGGCGCCCGCTGCCCCTGTCCCCGTGTAGGCGGCTAACCCAGCCTCTCCTGTCCCCGTGAAGGCAGCTCCCACAGCCGCTCCTGTCCCTGTGAAGGCGGCACCAGCCGCTTCTGTCACCATGAACGCAGCTTCCAACGGCGGTCCTCTCTCTGTGAAGGTGGCGCCCGCCGCTCCTGTCTCCGTGAGTGCGGCACCAGCTGCTCCTGTCTCGTGAAATCTAATACATCGAGAACAGTGTAATACCCCTCCCAAGTAAAGCTCTGACCTCTCAAGATCTGACCCCAACAGTTATACCCCATATGACGTAAACCCTGCCGGTGAGGCGTTTTCTGGCTGATTAGCGTATATTAATATGCATAATTTCACGTGTTAGTACTCAGCTCTTCACGTGCAAGATTCAGGTGCATGCCTTGACTCCGAAGACATTCGTTATCGGCCAGGCTGACAATGGGCCTTTCTTCCCAGCACTCCTCTCCCGAGAGACTAAAATTTAGGGAGTCAGAAATGCACTTCAAGGTCAACAACATGCACCTACACTTCAGCCCTCCTGGGCCAACACTATGATTGATGTCAGTGTGCTAAAAGCCTGGAGTGCACATCTGTTCAAGGTTAGACGTAAAGAATTAAGAATGTGTAAATATCACGTGAGTTATCATGCCATATAGTTAGCTTATAATATGTCTTTTAAGAGTAATTATTATATAAGTTAGTAGTGCTAGCAAAATGTTTAACTACATGTGTAAGTAATACATAATGTAAATGCTGGTTAGTCATTCATATAAATGCATATAAGGTACAAGATTTCACACAATGAGTATGTAGTTATAAATGCTAATTTAACTAATCATCATTTAAGGATATTTGTCCACAAACACAAAGTAATAAAATTGTTCCCCGTTGACAGTTCCCCCTTATGACGTGTCCCCAAGACACGTCATCACACTCTAGGTCCTCCAAACATGTTTTTGACATGTGTTTAACCTGTGAGAGCAAAAACCTGTCCGGCAGCCAACCAACCAATTTTTGACAGGAAAAATTCTCTCACGACCCCTTCTGCCCCCAGGCGGCCAAAATTTTAACCATGTCAACGGGAGGAAGTAACATTATTTCCCTGTTTGTTATCTCCCAGACTAGTTGTTCTACAACAGTAATGGTGTCTGTATTTTGTCCTGTCGCACCCCCTTTTTCCATACCAAGCCATTATTAAACAATCAATGTGTTTCCCCACTAAGTTTCCTTCTACTTAGTAAAGTATTATCTATACTCTATATGTTTAAGTGTTAAAGTTACAGGGTGCGTTTTTTTTTTTTTTTACAAATTCGTTTAGAAAGTTCAACCTGCAAGGAAAGAAGAAGGAAAAAAAATAAGAGTCCAAGCAACCTGTAAAGAAGTAGAGTCCACGACAACCTGTAAGGAAAATAATAATGTGTTCTGGATCTTCAAGAGCTTCAGACAGCTCTCCGGTGACACCTGTCGTTCGCAGAGTGTCCAGCTGGCACTTGTTACTAATTAGATGCTTGCTTCTGTGTCTGGTGCTCCTCGGGTGGCAGTGCTGGCTTGCACTGAGACAGGTGGTACCATGAGCTGCCTTTGCCCTGGAGTCGTACCGCGTGGCTGGTTCTCTCTGTCACCCGGAATGGGCCTGTCCAGCGAGGCTCTGACCACTTTCGCTTAATGGCTCTCAGATACACCCATGGAGCCACAGCCACCTTGGGAGGTATCTCATGCTCCTCATCTCCTCCTCTGTTTCTCCGTACCTGCACAGATAGTTCCTGATAGCACACTGATTTTAGTTTCAAAAACAGTTGACGATACTCATCTGTGTTCGTCCCAGGCGAGCCCGCATCAGGACTCTTGTTTTTGGGCCTGGGAATGCTACACCTCTGACCAGTTCAAATGGGGAGAAGCCTGTGCTTCTATTAATAGAGCTCCGAATACTGATCAGGGCAATTGGTAGGGCATCTAGCCAATTCATGCCCGTGGTCAGTGTAATCTTAGCTAATTTGGATTTCAAATTTTGATTCATCCTCTCCACCTGACCTTGTGAGGCAGGATGATACACACAACCATAGCTATGGCGCAGCCCCAATGACTGCTCCACCCACTGCAGTATTTTGCTCGTGAAGTGACTCCCGTTATCTGAGAAAAGTTTCCTAGGAAACCCATGGTTCGGAATCCAACAATTAATCAGAAACTTACAGACTGATTTTGCATCTTCCCTCAGAGTGGGGACTGCCTCTACCCACCCCGAGAATCGATCTACAATGACCAGGAGATATCTATATCTCCTAATGGGGTCAATCATATCTGTGTAATCCATTTGAATCTCGTGTCCATGAGAATCTGGGAATGGAAACCTTACTGGAGCTAGTTTAAATGCTTTTGCTACGTTCTGAGTGTTACAAATCTGACATTTAGTGATGTAATCTACCACTAATGCTGACATGAATGGGTGCCACCATTGTTTTAGATTTTCCAGTGTTTGTTGTCTTCCTACGTGCGCTACTGTGTGTGCTTCTTCTAAAACTGCTTCTGCTAGTGACATTGGTAAAACTACTTGTCTTTCTTGTGACGTCCACACCTGACTGTTTGGGCTAGCTCCCTTTGCTAGCCATACTGACTTTTCTTCTGGACTTGCCTGATCCTGTATGTGCCTAAGCTCTTGTCCTGTGGGAATCGGTTCCCAGGGTACACTGGAGTCCAACACAAGCATGTTGTTGGGTTCCGTGTAGCCTGCTGCTCTTTTTGCTGCCCCATCTGCAGCTTCATTCTGAAGATTAAAAATGTTTCTTTGGACCGTTCTCAAAGTATTTTAAAATTTACCAACTCATGAGAAAATCACAAAAAGGTCCAAAATACACCCTCCCTCTTCGGGGGAGGCGTGTCCGTCACGAGAGAGTCGCAGACACCAGTCGAGTGAAGTTCAAAGCAAATCAAAGTATTTATTTACCAAAATACTGGATCCAGGAGAATTTACACATTGAGATCAGTGTGATACCCCTCCCAAGTGAAACTCTGACCTCCCATGATCTGACTCCAACAGTTATACCCCAGATGACGTATATCCTGGTGGTGAGGCGTTTCTGGCTGATTAGCGTATATTAATATGCATAATTTCACATGTTAGTACTCAACTCTTCACGTGCAATATTCAGGTGCCTGTTGTGACCCTGAAGACATTCTTTATCTGGCCAGGCTGACAATGGGCCTCTCTTCTCAGCACTTTTTCCCAAGAGACTAAAATTTAGGGAGTCCAAAATATACACTTCAAGGCCACAAACAGAAGCTACAGATCAGCGCCTCCGTGCCCAACACTATGATGTCAGTGTGTTACAATCCTGGAGTGCACATCTGTTCAATGTTAGAGGTCTAAGAATTAAAAATGTGTAAATATCAAGTTATCATGCCATATAGTGAAGTTAGCTTATAATATGTCTTTAGGAATAATTATCATATGAGTTAGTAGTGCAGAATCAAGCAAAAATGTTTAACTACATGTGTAAGTAATTCATAATGTAAATACTAGTTAGTCATTAATATAAATGCATATAGGGTACAGGATTTCACACAATGAGTATGTAGTTATAAATGCTAATTTAACTAATCATCATTTAAGGATATTTGTCCACTAACACAAAGTAATAAAATTATTTTTCACAACAATTCCCTCTGTTCATTATTGTGTCTCCCTTTTGGTGTCCTTTACACTTCACAATTGCTACCTTGTTTGGTTTGTGTATAGCTGCTTCTAATTGCATCAGTTCTGTCTTGTGTTTGACTGGTTTCCCTGTGCTTGTGACATATCCAACCTGCTTCCAGTGTGGAATGTCTACATGTGCGGCTGTCACTACGTAGGCTGAGTCACTATAAATAGTGACGTCCCTTCCTTCTGCCACTTCTAGTGCTGAAATTACTGCTAGTAGTTCTGCCTTCTGTGCTGATGGATTTTGTTTCACTTCCTCTGCTATGACTGTCTGAAACTCATGTGTTTCCCCCTTTGCTTCCTGAATTACTGCGTATCCTGCTCTGACGTCACCTGTATCTGCCCTGTACCCACACCCATCTGTCCATAAATTCCATGACCCTGGAATGCGTGTGGCTTGTAAGTCTGGTCTTACTTTTCCTTGCCTTTCTACCTGTTCCTCACACTCATGTGGTGGGCCTTCCAGCATCCCATCTGCTATGTTGACTCCTTCGTGTGTGTAGGTGATGTTGGGTGCAGTCAATGCTTTGTGAATGCGTCTCTGTCGCAATGGAGTGAGTGTGAACATCTGTGAGTTTATGTACGCTACTACTTCGTGTGTGGTTAGAATGCACAATGGGTATCCTGCTACCAGATGTGCTGTTTTCTGCACTAATTTGGTCAGTCCTGCTACATGTCTTGTGCACTGTGGTTGTCTCCTCTCTATAAGGTCCAATGGGACACTTAAGTACATTAGTACTGCTCTACTTTCCCCCTTTTTCTGAAGCAGTACACCATTTATCACAGTGTCTGTTTCAGAAACATCCATGTAAAAAGGTAGTGAATAGTCAGGTCAGGCTAAGTCAGCTGCAGCAGATAAGGCTTGTTTAACATCTATAAACGCCTGTTCTGACTCCACCGTCCAAGTGAGCTTACCAGACAAATTTCTCATCCCTAGAGATTTCACCATGTCTCTAAGAGTTTGTGTTCGTCTGTGTGTGCGTTCGTGTGTGTGAAGCTGTGGGCTGCCTGCTCACATAGTGTCTGCTGATGGGACGTGGCTTAGGTTGTATGGCCCTTGTGTTTTGTATACTCACTTTCCACTTCCACTTCAAAAGTAGGTGAAACTGCCGTCGGCTGTGACGGACCTGGTGTTTTCAATGTAAAAAGCTGTGGAGTCATACTAAGAAATGCCGTTGTGATAGCTGTAAGCTCCGCTATGTCCGTCTGAGCTGTGTTCAAGCTTTTCTTTGCCTTAGCTCTTTTGAAAAGGCTAGCCCTACTAACCTCTGCTTCAGCCTGACTTAATATTTCCTCCAGGTCTCTCTTCATCTGGTTAATGCAGTTGATCAGACATATACTATCCCCCGTGTGTGTTTTAGCCCATTTATCAAATCTCTTGAGCACACTTATGTGCACGATATCCCGCTTTTTCAAATTTATCACCCCCTCTTTCACTCCCTCAGCTATCTTTTCAATTTGCTGAACAAACGGTTTCCATTCCCAATTCCCCACGCCGTAAATGGCGTTTAATTCGTTATGCAAATCTCTAGTACTAGCCATGTTGTCTGTAAGGTGCTGATTAAATATGGATCTCACCTGAATGAGTCTTCGTTCTACTTCACTTTTAACCGCGAATCAATTAACACCGCAAGGTTTCATCGCAATTTAGAGTTATTAGAACAGCGTCCCAGGGTCTCACCCTACAGCGCCCTCGGCAGCAGCCGCTGCACTTAGCGCTCTCCGAGCGGTATGTAACAAAAAGAAAAAGTCCAAGTTTAGAGTCAAGTTTAAGCTCAGCCAAGAAAAGCAGTACCACCTCAGCCCTGTGAAGAATTTCGCAGGCTGATAAGAAACGTAGTGCGTGTCTTCAAACACAGTATTTAATTTAGAAGCAAGCTAAGCCTAATTTATATTAAGTTACTAAGTATCAAACCGGCCCACGGACCGAAAAAGCTCATTAGTCAGAAGCAAATAACACACCAATAAATGAAATGGAATTTGTAGTAAGTGGAAAAAGCTATAAAGGCAGGACAATCATCTCACAATACAGAATGAAGCCAAAGACTATATTTTAGTACCTATTATGTGGAGGAACAATTCCAACCGAACAGGACAAACATCATCAGCACACCGTCAATAGGCAGTCAAATTACAAGATATATTATAGCAAGTGAAAACAAAATTTTGAGAACTACGGAAATAGCAAGCAAGTTACAAAATATGTTATGATCAACGAAAAGTTCAAACCGAGGCAGAAAATAAATTGTTAGCACAAAATACAACAACAAAAAATGCAAACTGAACCGGAAAAATAAGTTTCTTTGTACAGTAAGTAACAAGCGAAGTACGAAATTTTTATCCACAAAAGTCCAAGTCAACAATAAAAGTCCAAGTGAACCCCAAGAACAAAGGAACAATTAAAGTGAGGCTTTAATCTACGTGTATAATGCGCTTCACAAAGAACCACCGAATATGTTATATAATAAAATATGGCTGGGTATGTAATCCATTAAATGTGTGTATAAAACACCAGGTGCTCTTGTTCAAATATATGGACCAGTTTATGCAATCTTCTACCACCCTGTAATGTGCACAAACGTACTCAACAGTTATGTAAACAGCCCCTAAGAATAGCACAGCCTCTAGAACAGTCAAAACATGAAATTCACAATAACGTTTCAATGAAATACACAACAAACCCCTGGTGGGAACAGCATCCACCTAATTGCGGGAACAGCATCCGCTTCTAGATTATACTTTAGGGGGAACCAATCCCACGGACGGACCACTCCGACCAGGCCATTATCTCGACACCTCGTCAGGTCCGAGGGAGGCACGCCAGCTCCCAGTCCCTGGGTTGTAATACTACATTTAATCAATCATGTATAATATGTGTAACAGAATTTCACACAAGATAACAAGACTCAAGGCATAATGGAAAAGAACCAGTGGGACCTTAAACGAATAAGATTTCAAAGGCGAAGATTCACAAGGCTAGATGACTTTGTCCAGATATATCAAAAAAGCCACAATGCTCTACTGAGGGAATATGGAGACACTAAAAGGATAATTAAAAAAGTAATGACTGAATGTTATTCTTCATTTTATTGTAATGCTTTTTGTTCATGATATACAAAACTTTAATTTATTTTAATTATAAGAAAAATATTAATAGTTGGTGGCCTACTTGAAATGTAATAAAACATTAATTTCAAATATTTTAAATTTCAAAAATGTATAATCCTTTATCCTTGTTTAATTTTTTTTCCACCGTCAAGTGAATGGAGGTATGTATGCCCTCATGATTTACCCCTAAGATTAATGTTGGAATAGGATTAATGTTGAACATGAAAATCTTGTTCATATGATGTATGAAATTAATAAATAATAATTTTTTTTACGAGAGTTAATAAGCTCCATGGACATTACATAGCTGTAAACTAATGTAATATATTATTTTATGCTTGTCAGACCCACCGAGTGGAGACAGAAAGGTGGAAACAGAAAGGGTGTGTATGTTTCAGCTCTTTCAAACACCTTTACCTTCAAAGGACGACCCATAAAGGTAAAATTTATTTAAATTGCAAACTGACCTGCAATATGGCATTTTAGGTCTTCTACATTCTTTGCATTATGTAAATAAAGCTAGTAATAATGCTTAAATTACAAAGTGAGCAATGCCTTGCTACTTCTTCATATGTTATATTGTGACTTAAACAAAATGAGAATGGTGGTATAGTATGCACTTTACACAGTCAGGGACAGTTGTATTATGTATGCATCTTGAAATTTTTACATATGCCACATGACATTCAGGAAATAAATCAACAAATTCTAGCAAAAAATAAATGAGTAAATAAAATAAATAATAATGAAGATTTGTGAACAATTAATAGTATTAATAGTATAGTATCATTCATTCATTCATTCATTGTCTGAAACTGCTTATCCAATTCAGGGTCGCGGTGGGTCCAGTCCGGAGCCTAACCGGAATCACTGGGTGCAAGGCAGGAACACACACACACACACACACACACATTCACTCACACTGAGTCGCCAATCCACCTACCAACTCCTCACAGACAGTCACAGGGAGTGTGGCTCAAACGCACAACCTCCAGGTCCCTGGAGCTGTGTGACTGCAACACTACCTGCCGCACCACCGTGCCGCCCGAAGAGCTATCAATTTATTTTTATATAGTTCATTTATTCAGTTTAATTTATTTCAGAAATACACCATATGTATAAATATTTGAGGACAAATTTGTAATGAATGTATTCTACATTAAGTTGCACCCATTACTAACACAGATGTGCAGACATGCACACACTGCCTCTCTAATCCCTGTAGAGAAATACTGACAATATAATTGGATTCTCTGGAGTAGAGAAACATGAACCTAATGCCAGGCGAAGAATATATAGCACCCCAGCAATGTTCTGTGCTGGTGAACCCATATTTACTGTCATGTGTCACATCCTGGCCCAGTCCTGTTTGTTTTCCCTGCCATGTGCTCTCTCAGCACATGGCTCTTTCTGTTATTGTCCATTTCTCCGCCTTTGTTCCACCTCCTTGTCCTTAATCCTCGTTATCTGTTTCAGGTGTGTCTCGTCTGTTCTTGTATTTAAGTTCGCTTGGGTCACTTCCTTGCATCGGTCATTTGTTTTGTGTTGTTCCAATTCCAAGTCGTGTTGTTTTGTGTTGTTCTTATTTCTAGTCAGTTGTTCCTTGTTTTCGTTTCCTCCTTTCATGTTGTTGTTTCGAGTCCTTTCATTTATTCAGTCGTCGTGTTTGCCCTCAAGTCTGTTTGTGTTTGTTTTGTTATATTCTTTCGTTAATAAAGTATCTGTGTTGTAGCGTGTGCGTCAGCCTCCGTCAGTCCGCCCTCCGCGATCCTGACAGAATGACTGATCAACTAAAGGACGCAGCTAACACAGGCATGTCACCGGATAAAGCCATCAAAATAGCAGAGGAAGCACTGGCCATAAGGGTGGGTGATCTATCTGCTATTTTGCAATCCTTCATGGGAGTACCCGGTGAATTGGAAGGAGGTCCCAACTGTAAGGGATTTTTATTACAGTGCAGACTTTATTTTCAATTTTTGACCTGTCCTGCTCCTCCTGACATTGTCCAGGTCATCTTTGTTAGATCTCTTCTCAGAGGAGAGGTGTTGCAGTGGGCAGAATAATTAGTTAAAGAAAAGGCCCTTGAACTGACTATAGAGAAATTTTTAGAACTCATAAACGAGAGATTCTCCCGGACTGCTCCCGAGGACGTCTCTGCAGGAACCTCTTCTCCCGAGGACGTCTCTGCAGGAACCCCTGCTTCCAAGGATTACCCCCTCAGGTCCGGGGAAATTTTATGGGGGGTGGGGGGTTGAGGGTAGGGGCTGTTAGCCTCAAACCACTGGACATGGGAGGTGAGGCTAACAGGGGCGCATCTCCGGGGGAACTACGGTTGAAGAAGTCCCTCAAGAGTGCCCCCTAAACCCGCAAAAACTCCAGCACGTGCCTGGCGAACAGCACAAGCCCCTGCCTCGGTGGACATCTCCGCTCTTGTTCCTGAGATGACGGCGAACCCCGCCGCTCATGTCCCTGATAAGGCGCCTTCCACAGACGCTCCTGTCCCTGTGAAAGCGTCACCTCCAGCCGCTCCTGTCCCTGTGAAAGCAGCGCCTCCAGCCGCTCCTGTCCCTGTGAAAGCGGCGCCTCCAGCCGCTCCTGTCCCTGTGAAAGTGGCGCCTCCAGCCGCTCCTATCCCCGAGAAGGTGGCTTCCACGGCCGCTCCTGTCCCCGAGAAGGCGGCTTCCACGGCCACTCCTGACCCTGTGAAAGCGGCGCCTCCAGCCGCTCCTGTCCCCGAGAAGGCGGCTTCCACCGCCGCACCTGCTCCAGAGAAGGCAGCATCCGCCACACCTGCTCCAGAGAAGGCGGCTCCAGCCGCACCTGCTCCAGAGAAGGCGGCATCCGCCGCACCTGCTCCAGAGAAAGCGGCATCCGTCGCACATGCTCCAGAGAAGGCGGCATCCGCCGCACCTGCTCCAGAGAAAGCGGCATCCGTCGCACATGCTCCAGAGAAAGCGGCATCCGTCGCACATGCTCCAGAGAAGGCGGCATCCGTCGCACATGCTCCAGAGAAGGCGGCATCCGTCGCACATGCTCCAGAGAAGGCGGCATCCGCCGCACATGCTCCAGAGAAGGCGGCTTCCTCAGCCGCTCCTGTCCCAACGGAGGAGGCTTCCTCAGCCACTCCTGTCCCAGCGAGGGCAGCTTCCTCAGCCGCTTCTGCCCCTGTGAGTGAGGCCATGGCCGCTTCTGCCCCTGTGGCGGTGGCTACGGCCGCTTCTGCCCCAGTGACGCCAGTGACAGTGTCCCTAAATCAGCCCAGCGGACTTCCAGGCCGATTCCCAGAACTGTGCCCAGGCTGGTCCTTCTGACTTCCCCAGAGACTTTTGCCAGTCCTGGGCACCCCCCAGTTGTCTTGGTTCCTGTGTCTGTCCCTGTCCTGGTTCCTATTTCTGTCCTTGTCCCAGTACCTGTGTCTGCCTTTGTCTCTATTCCGGTCCCTGTCACCATGTTTGTGTCTGTCCCTGTGAATGTCCTGGTCCCAGTTCCCCTGCCTCAATCCAGTCCCAGTATCGATCCTCAGTCTCATCACCTGTCCAGTCTATGTTCCAGTCCAGTGTCTCTCCCCCTGTTTCCAGTATAGTCCAGTCCCTGTTTCAGTCCCGTCTCTGCTCCCGTCTTGTCCCAAGTCCAGTCTCATGTCTCTGCTCCTGTTGTCTCAGTCCCCGTTCAGTGTTCAGTCTAAAGTCCAGCACCCTGTCTTGTCACGAGTCCCGTCTCCTGTTTCTAGTCCTGTCCATTGTCCGTTACGGTCTAGTCTCTTGTCCCCAGCTTAATTTCCTGTCTTGTCCTGAGTCTTGTGGGTTCATTCTGTTTTGATTTCCTGGCCCCTCCTGTGCCAGCTCCTGGGGAGTCTAGCTTTACGCGCCCTGGGAGTTGCGTGTCTTGGTGGGGGCATCTGTCATATCCTGGTCCAGTCCTGTCTGTTTTCCCCACCATGTGCTCATGTAGCACATGGCCCTGTTTGTTGTTGTTCCTGTCTCCGCCCTGGTTCCATCCTAGCCCCACCTTAGTCCTGCCTCTGTCTCATTATTGTCTCCAGGTGTTCCTCAGTTGTCTTGCCCTTATATAGTCCCTTTGTTTCAGTGCTCCCTTGTCTGGTGTTGTGTGTGTAGATATGTGTTTCACAGTCTATCTGTTCACACGTGTCTACCCCAGTTCATGGCTCTTCCCTGTCCGTCCTTTTTAAGCTCTGTTTAGTTAGTTTTGTCTTTACTACCTGTGTTTATTTTGATTCTGTCTGTGTTAAATAAAATTCCTTGCGTTTACGTCCGTCTCCTCGTCCTCCCTGCGCAGCCGTGACATCATGTCTCTTGTTAGGAAGTGAGTAGTAGCCTATATGTAAGCAAACATTATCATTCTCAGTACATGTGGTCTCAGTTAAATTATTTAGTTAAGTTATTCTGTTTTTATTGCAATAATTTCACATATTAAGCCAACCACAAACAAGTCTGTAAATCACATAATGCTGAAAATGTACTCCATATAATGTACTCAATGTTTACAAGGTACAATATTAATACTGAAAACAAAAGTTATTACATGGTCACCAGGTATACAGCTGTACTACAAAATACATAATAATCTAACACAATATCCCAAAGAATTCACTGACATTCTCTTAAACTTCCAAACAATGCTCAAACAGAGCAATTTAAGCTGCATTAGTTATAGAGATTTGTTAGAAGAAAGAAAATAACTAGGATACCTATTTTGCGGAAGGGCATTTTATGGAAAGACATCACAGTTAACCAGACAGCCTAGGTTTCTAAAAGTATCAAACTATACACTGTCTGAACTGTGGTGTATAAGGTGCCCTGCAGTCTAGTATCTGTGCCTTAAGAATTGAGGTGAGGGGCCCTACAGTCCAGTTTCCATACCTTAAAAATTCTGGGGTGAGGGGCATGGCGTAACCACAAACATCGCATTGACCCTGACACCTTGCTCAGCAACACAAGCTAATAGAAACAGTTCCATATCACCTCTGTTTTTAAAAACAAATAAAAAGGTTTCTTTAGCCTCTGGGTCATCTCCAGCGCCTATATGCCAGCTATATATCTCAAAGCCAGCAACGTGCATGAGTCGTGCTTAAAATGTTCTTCCGCGCTCACTTGGAGCTGTACCGCCCACTTGGAGCTGCCTCCGGCCTGCAGAGATACCCTTCTCGACCATCTTGGCGCCGCCTCTCTTATCGGCAGCCATTGAGAGCTCGCCGTGGTCATCCGGCGCTGTGACAGACAAACAAGGAAGCCTTTGCTTGTCGGTCGTGTAGCACTCGGCTAACTGAGACGCTCTATTTGTTGCTGTGTCCTCGAGCATGGCTTTATGTCTGTTTGTTTTTGTGTTGGGAGTTTTTGGAGAGTCGTTCGCACAAAGCCAACTCAAACTGGTCACAGTGGTGAGTTTCATTCTGGAAAAAAAAAATCACGGACGTGTTAGCGCTGGATATATTAGCATGAATGCTACGTTACAACCGCTATCTTTTGAGGTTGCTGAGGTAGTTTCAAGTTGCCTGAGAAGTGATTGAAAATTGTCTTGGCGAAGGCACTAACAATAGCTATGAAGTAACAATTTCTCTGTTCTCAAACGTCTCAAAACGACAAAGCAAGTATTAAAACTTATGCATTGTATAGAATTGAGTTTAGCTTATCTTACCCGAGAGCGCGTGATAGTTAAACTGCTGCGCTGTCTGGCAAGTTAACGTTAGCTGATGTGACGTTTATTCTCATACTAACGTAAAGCTCGATTGGAGTTCAGTTGCATATTTACAGACCGAACGAACTACTTAAGTTTTAGAGCACTATGGTGTTTAGGGTTAGAGTAAAACGTTCTGACAGAACAGTTTGTGCTTGTGAACGTTTTGTTTTCTCTGCAAAGTGCTGACGTGTGTGTGTGTGTGTATGAGTCATGTGATCACAAGACTGCAGAAACCAAACCCTAGTGAAATGCTTTGCACAATTTGTTCTGAGTAGGAGTGTGTTAAAGTCTTGTGTATACCAAAGTCAGTCAGATGTATTTGTGCATAAGTTTAAGGAGACAGTCAATTCGACTTGTTTACATTGATGCACATTTCAGTCACTGAGATGAGAACAAAATCATTCTGAGTCTAGAGAAAGCTACAGAGTTATGGGTCAGGACCAGTTTCAGTGTAAATATCATAATTTATTTATAAATCCACCAAGGAATACACACATCTCTTCTGAGTTTTATGTGTAATGTTGATTAAGCTAAAATAGTTGTAAATCTAATAGGAAAAAACTTTCCTTTTTGGGCTATTTTATACATTAAATGTACATGGACACTTTAGATATGTTTCAGCCTATTTAGTCATCTTAAAAAGGACAGTGACATCAGGATCTGACTCTCAAAATTCTCAAAAGTGTAAAATATTTTTGCAGTATGACAATTTTATTATGTTTGTTTGCTATACACTTTTATATTAAACATAAATTAGTTTGATTCAGAAATAGATACATTTATTTTCACAACAAATGATTGCAAAGTAGTGTGTTTGTGTACAGTCTAAAACAGGCGATGTCACAGACAAAATTTGTTGTTGCCGCCATTTTGGCAGTCAACTATGGCCAACGCTGTACTAGAACGATTAAACTTGGAGCATTTTCATTTTGCTCATTTGCTTTTACCAGTGAAAAAATATTATGTTGTTCCAAGTCCCACAATGAAAAATTTAAAGAAGTAAAACATTTTTTAAAGAAGTAAACAAATATTTTAAATCCTATGTTAATTCCTGCTTCATCCTAATACATGAAATAATAACATAACAATATGTAAAATTTTCTGCTTTACATTAGTACTCTGCCAAACGTGTTTTTTATATTTGGATTGAACTTTGGCTCTGGTTAAGTCTGTGTCAAGCTCTAATATATACTATGACATGACTTCACCATTGGGACACAATTTTCAAAACTTTTGTTGTTCATTACAGGCTTGTTACATGCTTGACCAGACCTAAATGCTCAGTGCCATCTTTGTTCAGAATGGATTGGAACACAGATCGCTATAGCATTGTCAGGTAGCACTGTGCATTTAAGGTATTGTCGAACCTGTAATGAACAACATTTTTCATTCATTCATTCATTATCTGTAACCGCCGCTGGGTCCAGAGCCTACCTGGAATCATTGGGCACAAGGCGGGAATACACCCTGGAAGGGGCGCCAGTCCTTCACTGGGCAACACTGACTCACTCACACCTATGGACACTTTTGAGTCGCCAATCCACCTACCAACGTGTGTTTTTGGACTGTGGGAGGAAACCCACAGGGAGAACACACCAACTCCTCACAGACAGTCACCCAGAGTGGGAATCGAACCCACAACCTCCAGGCCCCTGGAGCTGTGTGACTGCGACACTACCTGCTGCGCCACCATGCCGCCCTGAACAACATTTTATTTATTTATTTATTTTTCCTGTTTAACTATTGAACCACAAGAGAGATTGCAAATCCGATTGCGACAATCTATTTCTGAGACTATTTGTTTTCTCTCATATTCTACATGACCACATTCATATTGGAAAAGCTTGCCCTTGATCCGGCTTTCAAGATGATGGCCATGTTTCTGGCATAGGCTAAAAGATAGGCCCCTCACCCATTACTCATTGGTGTACTGATGTGATTTTCCCTTTCGTTTTTGAAATAAGTGTGTCCTGTTACTTTTGACTCACCAATAATATCATCCATGGTTTTTACCTCCCATTCTCAGCAAACCTATATTTCATTGATAGAAATGCTCAGCCAGTTCAGACCCTCTAAAATACATTTCACTCAAAAATATGTTGATTTCTGACCATTAGATTACATTGATAATTGATCTTTTATGTATTTAATTGTGATTTGTATAATTCCCATTAAAGATGAAATGACAGATTTTCTCAGAACATAGCTTCTCCTTCAGATCAAAATCTGGTAGATTAGCACAAACTAAGCTCATTTTTGGTTACATAATATATTACCATTGCTGGATTTAGTAAGACTCATTTTAGAAAATCCTGTGAAAATATTTTATTTAAAAATCCTTTAAGACTCACTATTATAATCCTTCTAGACTGAAATCTCTGTCTTCATGTTACCTTAGCTGTATCGCCATGGGGACCGCTCTCCAGTGAGAGCCTACCCTACCGACCCATACCAGGAAGACGCATGGCCCCAAGGGTTTGGGCAGCTAACTCAGGTACAAAAACGTATGCACAGACACCACACACACACACAATGATGTGGTTCTATGTGGAGAACTATTTGGTGCCAATGAAACAGAAAAACTGTTGTCATCTGTGCTACCCTAGTAAGTTAGAAATTATATTGCACCCATGTTAAAGGAAAATGATGTATCTTCCAGTTGGCTGACAAATTTAAAATGTTATAAGTCTGAAACTATCCTTTGGTTCATTTTTTTTCCAGCATCAGGGACAATTAACTGAATTTTCCAAAGGTCTACTTTACATGTTTTTTACGATTAAACACAATTTGAACAGCTGCCATCAGGTAGACAGTATAGGATGCCAAGACTTTTGTCTAACATTTTTCTGTTCCTTTCCTGTGTGCCCACAGCCCTGCAGTTAGATGCCTTTTATTTTTTTGCTTATTAGGACCATGGGGCAGGTGAATTAGGAAAAATATTGGTGAATTAGGCTCATAGTTTCTGAGCCATAGCACTAAGACTTCTCACAGTGGAAGGATTGACAAATCTGTATTTTATTTTATTTTATTTTATTTTTTTTTTTGAAGCCAAGTGGAAATTTTCTCCTACTGTTCAAAATTAAATAATTTTTACATATTGTTTATTAGAGATGCATGAATACCAATACATATTTTTACATATTGTTTATTAGAGATGCATAAATACCAATATCGAAAAACGAGTCTCTGATACCAATATCCAATACCTTGTGCCTAATGCATGTTGCTGAAAACTCAATGTCGGCGATCTGTAATTATTTCACAATTTGTGTAGGCAAGCAAAGCAGACTGCAGGGAGAACTCTAGAGCAGTGAGTATGCTGCACGGTTTTGACTCTCCTCGAACAAGCTGATTTTTTCTTCACTCAATGTGTTTTCCTCTAGGGAAATGTTTTTTCTGTATGCAAGAGCACTGTGCATTACCTGGTGTGGTGTTTTCTCAAATTAAATTATTTTCTCCACTTGCGAATTTTGAATTGGATCCAACGCCATAGATGAGAAACTTGGATAAAGAAACTTTATTACCAAAGTTGGACAACACTACAAATGCATATCGAGCTTGTTGCATCTCACGTTACCAATTTTATATATATATAAAATATAAATATATATAAAATTGCTGGTGTAATGTGGGAAAATGCTAAATAAAAATGGACAGTTCCAGAAATAAACAATAAAGGTTTTTAATTAAGCAAGTATTTTAATAAATAAGTCCACAGTGCTCCTGATTGCTTAATTCTAAATAAGTAACAGTATCTGCAAGTACAAAAATACACATACTTGTACTTGGTTGGAAAAAAAGTGGTATTTATGCATCTCTTTTGTTTATCAAATAGTGGACATTCATGAGTTATAATGGGTCTTGTTGTATGTATTTAACTGTAAATTACATGAAATAAGGGTGGTCTCTGAATTTTACACAGCTTTTATTTTTTAACTAAAGGAATACCTTCAAAGAATTGTTTGAATGATTGACCTAAACGTCACTTTCACTAGAATTAAGAGATTGCATTAATACTTAATTTTGTAAGAAGTGATTATTTTCATGACCATTGTGGTGTTCATTTTTCAAATTTTTGTTTTTGCCTCTACAGGAAGGCATGCGGCAGCACTTTCAGCTGGGTCAGTTTCTTCGGAAACGCTACTCTGGGTTCTTGAGTGAGCCATACACCCGTTATGAGGTCTGTGATCTCTGTTAGACACGTTCTGAATTTGATGGTACAGTGTAAATATTATGAAAAAAAATTTAGCACATTGACTGGGGATCTGGTGCTCTACACAAACAACCCACAGACTGAAATAAATCAACCCAGGTTTTTTTTTCTTTTTTCCACTTGCCTTGCCCATGTCAGAAATCATAGGATAAAATATATTTTTGTGAGTTGTGCTGAATCTTATGCAGAATTCAAACACTTTAAGATTGCCACACCACTGTAGTGAGCTCAGGACGGAATAGCAAATTAAATATCTCTCAAGTTAATCAAATAAAATCTTAATAATAAATTAAGTAAATAAAGTAAATAAAAATTAAGTAAATAAAAATAAAATAACAGGCAACAAATCACCCAAACTTGCTGTCAGCACCCTTTGTAATTAAAATTCATTACACAAAGGGAACACTTATCAAGACTCTGTCTTTATGATTGAGTATAACCATCGAATTTCAAAATTTAAAAAAATGTTATTTACCGTGTTCAATATGGAATGAATATTACAACCAAACACTGGGGCTTCAAGTAAAAGTTTAAAATGAAACACGTGAAAAATCCTTCAAAAGAATGCTTATTTTAAGAACATAACTTCGGGCAACATGGGGTAAACTGCGCTCACATGGAACAAGAGCCAAAACGACATCACACGACTTCTGCACAGAATGAATCTACAGCCAGTAATACTCAGAGGAAAAAGTAAGTCAGCAACAGTTGGAGTTCAGATTTTTAGTTCCTGCACGAAGAATCAACTACGAATCCACATCAGGATTCATCTTCAACGAACAAAGGACAATTCACTCCGACTCAACAAAAGAAAATGTCCGTAAAGGAACTGTCTTCATTTTAAGTATTGAACCTTCTGCAGAAATGTTTTATTTTACATTATTAATTTGTTTTCTTTATTGCTCCACAAAAGCTTCCACATTTGAACTGATCAATGTTTTGTAAACTTGATTTGGTCATGCAAGTGGACATGTCTGAGATTAGTTTATAAATCAGAAGCTATAGGGCCACTGACATTGGCATTCACACAGGAACAAGCAATTTACCGAGCTGCCGAATCTGCCGTCCAGAGCGCAGAAGAACCAGCTAGCCCAGATTGAGAACTGCTGGCATCCCAAAGGCTTGAGGCCTCCATCAACCAGGAGTCGCCCCTCTTCAGAGCCCAGCCAATAAGCCTGGAGAGCTGACTACGGAGCTGACTGACAGCCCAGGACCATTACCTCAGATCGGAACTTTTTAATAAATGGGGACTTGACGTTTTTGTCAACCTGTTTATAATAAACACAGGCTCTTTGTGAACATAATTTTACTATGTTATTTAATGCTTGTTTTGATTCAGGCTTGGCTCACTGTTTCTCTCTTAAAATGCATTATTGGTGTCCCAATAGCCAATTTACACATGACTACAGCAACTCATCACAAATCTGAGATTGACAAAGTGAGAACATCACAAAGTGAAAACTTTAAATTTAAAGAAAAATTAAAATTTGAATATTTTTTTTCATTGCGATTAAATGCATGAGATTAATGGCAAGAGACAAAGTAATTTAATAAAAAAAAAAAAAAAAACGCTATGAAACAAACATTGTTTCCAAGTATTCAATGGATGGCACGGTATATATTTCATAGGTGATGTAGTGTTTTAACCACTTTTTATTCATCGTCAGTTTGGTGTTTGCCTATTTAGATGAAGAGCAGAAATATTGAATGTACAATATTGAATGCTTATCTAAAGTGTATTAATAAGCCACTGGTTGGGTCTGATCCTCTTGTTGGATGAATAGTTGTAGATTCCAAAAGGCAGCTCCTCTTTATTGTATGGAATGATGCTTCATCATTTCATAGAACACATAGATCATCATTTCATAAACACAATTGACATTATTCATTCATTGTTTGTAACCGCTTATTCAGATCAGCCTACTCGGAATACCCCCCCCCCCCCCCCCCACACACACACACACACACACACACACACACACACACACCAAGAGACTGTAATTTAATATGAGAAAACACAAAACATGGCAGTTACTATATTCTGCAGTTCTATATATACAGTTAATATATTCTATATATTTTACAAAAAGACAATGTTTTATTGCTTCTAAACTTTTGTGTAGCTCATATTAGTGTCATTTTTACTGTAGATATTAAAATCTTTTTTGTCTGTGTTCACACTTGAATTCACTAATTAGGTGTATGTACAAAGCTTAGAATATTCACTGAACTTTTGATAAATGCTGCAATTTTGGCAGTTTTAGTCCCATTCTAATATCTGTTGTTCTGCTTTCTGTCCTGTAGATTGCTGTGCGGAGCACAGATTATGATCGAACTCTGATGAGTGCGGAGGCAAATCTGGCTGGTCTCTACCCACCCAATGGATCACAAATATTTCATCGAGGATTGGACTGGCAGCCCATTCCCATTCATACTGTCCCACAGCATCAGGAGAAGGTACAACTGCACAGTATTTGTTCATCTACCTCTCACTGTACACTGCTCCTTTGCTGAACCTAAAAGTGCCAAAGTTACTTCATAGCTGTATATTCTCATAAAGTTAAGATTTCTTACCTGTTACAATACTATTAGTGGCTGATTGCTAAATTGCATTTACAAATAATCTGCTACTGTGGGAAATAACTGCTAGTCTATTGCTTTCACCTGCTTGTCCAATACACCAGTTATATTTTAAGCACCAACGTGATCTGAAAATTGTTTCTATATGCTATGTAACATTTGTGTTTCTCCAGTTGCTCTCATTTCCCCTGCCAAACTGCCCACGCTACAGTCTTCTCATGAATGAGACGGAGAAAACTGATTTCTTCCTCAACATGACCAGGACCTACGGCGTAAGTCTGCATTTGTTTGCAATCTCCTATCTCAGTCACACATTATAGGCACCTATATTTGTCTCAGACATCACCTGCCAGAGATTTTCACAAGTCATTTTCTGCAAGTCCAAGTCAAGTCTCAAGTCTTTCAGGGTCAGGTCTCAAGTCTCTCATCACGAGTCCAAGTTGAGTCCCAAGTCTATGGTTGAAATGCCATCTGGTCTGACCCACATCATTGCATTGCTATTTCTTATGAGTTTAAATCATGTACTGTACTGTTATGTTTAGGCACACACTACAGTATCAAAACTGATCAGTAGCCCAGGCATTTCATGCATAGCATTTTCAGTGTTTGAAGAGGTCTATGTGGGATTGATTTTTAATCTTTTATGTGAATGACTACAGTGTTTCCTCTAGAATTTAGCAGCGGTGGCAGAAGCGAAGAAGAATAAATACACTACACTAGATCTGTATATTACTGTATATTTCTTAATTTTAGTCAATACAGCATAATTCAGAAATCGATACGAACAGTATAAAATCCACGGAAACTTCCAAGAACAAACAAAAAACATGACGATGACACCAAACATTAACTTAATGGTTTTGTCAATATTAATATATTTATACTAAATTTTAAATTAAGTGCGCTGAACTAATGGCAGCGCCCTATAATGAATGTCAGTCAGTGACAGATGTTGAAAATATATATTGAAAATGTGTTTAAAAATTATATAATTGTTATTGAAACATTTTATATTGCAATATATATTGATATTGAATTATTGTCCAGCCCTACACTACACAAACTTAACACTATTTATTGCCATAAAGACAGTTTCATAGACTGCAGGTTGGCTTAGAGCTGTAGTGGAAGTAGTATGCACACGTTGCTGTGGCATTTGCACTACATAGTGGAGTCAATGATAATTCATTGTTATTTTATTAATAATTATTTAATTCATTTTGCTAAACTCCATGTTTGGGAGCCATTAACTAATATATAGTGTCTTTACCTGTCTTAATTTTAGCTTAGACAAGTAGGTCATCTTCACATATTATACAGCAGAATTAGCTAGAATGAACTATTATTAATGAATTATGCTCATTGATCCGCCGTCGGTTCCTGACTCTGAAATGGAATCTGAACTAGGAGTTATAATTCCATACAAGAAAGGTGCACACACAAACAAATAACCAAGGATTGGTTTTATCACACAACTGGTTTATTAATAATAATATCAAATAATGAATATTATTTAATATATATATAATGTTAAGGAGGCATACAGCTGCTCCCCCCTCTGGGTGGATCTGACCATAACTTGGTCAACCTTAGTTCAAAGTATGTGCCTCAGGTGAAGAGTCAGCCTGTGACCATGAGGACAGTGAGGAGATGGTCAGTGGAGACTTCTGAAGTGCTGCAGGACTGCTTTGAGACCACAGACTGGACAGCACTCTATGAGCCTCATGGAGAGGACATTGATGGGCTCACAGAGTGCATCACAGATTACATCAACTTCTGTGTAGAATCCACTGTCCCAACCAGGACTGTTAAATGTTACCCAAACAACAAGCCGTGGGTAACAAAAGACATTAAAGCACTCCTCAACAAGAAGAAGAGGGCTTTCAGAGCTGGAGACCGGGAGGAGGTGAGAACGATTCAGAGGGAACTGAAGAGAACCATCAGGGAGGCTAAGGAAAGATACACGAGGAAGCTGGAGTGGAAACTCCAGCAGAACAACATGAGGGAGGTCTGGAGTGGTATGAGGACCATCTCTGGCTTAAGGTCCAGCAACAACAGGGGAGTAGAGGGCAGTGTGGACAGGGCCAACGAGTTAAATTTGTTTTTTAATAGATTTGACACTGTGAGCCCTGATTTCCCCCTCCCTGACTCCTCTGCTCTCGGGCCTCAACAGCCCACTCCACTCCCCCTCCCTCCCCTTCCTGATAGCCTCCCCCCCTCCTGTGATAGTCCACGTCACACCTCCTCTCCTCCCCCACCAGGGACCTCTACAGTGAATCTCACAGCTGACCAGGTGAGAAGACAGCTACAGAGACTCCACACGAACAAGGCTGCAGGCCCTGATGGTGTTCTCCCCAGGGTGCTTAAAGCCTGTGCCACCCAACTTTGTGGAGTCCTGCAGCATGTCTTCAACATGAGCCTGAGTCTCCAGAGGGTCCCGGTGATGTGGAAGACGTCCTGCATTGTTCCTGTGCCAAAGACTCCGCAGCCCAGTGACATCAAGGACTACAGGCCGGTGGCACTGACGTCCCACATCATGAAGACCATGGAGAGACTTGTCCTGGATCACCTCCGGCCCATGGTCCAGCCACTTCTAGACCCCCTCCAGTTCGCCTACCAGCCTCGTCTGGGGGTTGAGGATGCCATCATCTACCTGCTGAACCGAGCGTATGCTCGCCTGGATAAGCCAGGCGGCACTGTGAGGGTCATGTTTTTTGACTTCTCCAGTGCGTTTAACACCATTCAGCCTGCTCTTCTGGGTGACAAGATGAACGTGATGCAGGTTGACGCCCCCCTCGTGTCCTGGATTGTTGACTACCTGACTGGCAGACCACAGTATGTACGTCTGCAGCACTGTGTGTCAGACAGAGTGGTCAGCAATACTGGAGCCCCGCAGGGAACTGTCCTCTCTCCCTTCCTCTTCACCCTCTACACCACTGATTTCAACTACTGCACAGAGACTTGCCACCTCCAGAAGTTTTCTGATGACTCTGCACTTGTTGGATATATCAGCAGGGGTGATGAGGATGAGTACAGGGAGACGGTGAACGACTTTGTTGCGTGGTGTGAGCTGAACTATCTGCAGCTCAACGTGACAAAGACAAAGGAGCTGGTGGTGGACCTGAGGAGGGACAAAACGCCGGTGACCCCTGTGTCCATCAGGGGGGTCAGTGTGGACATTGTGGAGGACTATAAATATCTGGGCGTACACATTGACAATAAACTGGACTGGGCTAAAAACACTGACGCCCTTTACAAGAAGGGCCAAAGTCGTCTCTATTTTCTGAGGCGTCTGAGGTCCTTCAACATCTGCAGAACTATGCTGAGGATTTTTTATGAGTCAGTTGTGGCCAGTGCCATCCTATATGCTGTTGCATGTTGGGGCAGCGGGTTGAGGGTGGCAGATGCCAACAGACTTAATAAATTGATCCGTAGAGCCAGTGAGGTTGTGGGTGTAGAGCTGGACTTGCTGACGGCAGTGTCTGAGAGGAGGATGCTGTCGAAACTGCAGGCTATTATGGATAATGGCTCCCACCCTCTTTATCACATGGTAATGAGACACAGGAGCACGTTCAGTGCAAGACTCATTCAGCCAAAATGCACTACAGACCGCCACAGGAGGTCATTCCTACCAGTGGCTACCAGACTTTATAACTCCACACTTAAAGCACGACACCTTTCACATGTACAGTAATAAAAATAGAACAAATTTTTTTAAATTATGAGTGTAACTCAAATGTGCAATACTCTTACTGCTGTATACAGTATATCTGTATTTATTATTATAGATGTGTACATATTGTAAATTTCCTTTTGAGTTAAATTTTTTATTAGAGTGTTTATTCTTTTACAACTGGTTGCTACTGTAATAATTGCAATTTCCCCCTGGGATCAATAAAGTATTTCTGATTCTGATATTGATTAGACATTCATATAATAAAATGGATTACAGCGATACATGAGGGAACAGGGAGATTAATATATGAGGGAATTTCTCTATGATAATTATTGTCCTAAGTTCTAAGAAAGGCTATTGTTTATCCCAGCAAACTTTCAGTACCAACCCATGAGCCATGAGAGACATGAAACCATGTGACCTTACGTATCCGGAGATGAATGGGGAGCATGACGCTGACGGTGCCTTCCGGCACGACTTCCTGGAGAATTGCAGACGCGGGCCTTGTAGGTTGCAACCGCGGGTGTTCATTTTCTCCCGAGGCTTTCAGACGCAGCCGTCGGAGCTGGTGGTGTTCTGAAGGTCTCTGTGGGGATTCTTCGTCGTCGCTGATCTGCTGCCTTGTGAGAGAGAGAGAGAGGCACGTCCATGCAGGTCTCTCTTTTGCAGGTTTCCACATCTCAGAAGGTCATTCTGAGGGTGCGTGCAGCAGTCCTCTTCGTGGCGTTGTCGTCGTTTGGAGGGTCAGAGGTCTAAGGTTGCCTTCACAATGCGTGTGGCGCTGAAATTTTGCGAGGGTTAAACTATAGCTCTTCTTAATCTGTAGTTTCTATCTGGACCACGCTTTAAAGGTCCAAGACTGTTTAAGAAAGCCATGAGTCTGACGCCTGCAGGGTCATTCCCAAAACTCAGGTCATTTTACTCTTTTAGCCTTGAAAAAGCTAAAAGAGACAACGCCCCAAGTGTCTGGAGCCTTTAAGTGAAGAGTCGAACATCGGAGAAAAAGGGGCAGAAGCCCAAAAAGGTCGAAAAACCTTACAAAGCTTGTGTCATTTGGCGCCACAGGTTTTTAACCAGAGTTTAGAAAACCCGCCCCGAATACCTGATTCGTCCTCAATGAGGGAGAATTGGAGCTTTTCTTGCTCTAATTGGCTGTTTCCTGTACCTTGGGAGTGGCATCACAGAACTTATGACACTTGACAAGACTTGACCATCCCTGAGTGAATACTTTGCAATATAAAAGATTATATGTTAACACAGAGTAATATCATTAAGAAAAAGATAACCATGTTCTATATAATTATTAACCAACTAAACACATAGTATGTGACTACCTTGGTTCTACATAAATTCATATAAACAAAAATGACTTTAAACACATGTAAATTAATTCCACCTATTTTGATTGTCAAAACGGGATTAATTTCAAACAGTTGTGCCCATATGCAACTTGTTTTCCATATAAGAACTTTGGGATGTTTGAGTCTTTTAGAGTTAACAGTCTTTAAAAAGGTGTCCTTTAAAGAGGGCATTGTGAGTTTCAATCAAGATTGAGTCTCTGTGTCTCTCTGCATTCTTTTCTTGACCCTGGGGGTCCTTAAGTCATAAAAAGAGTCTTCGGAGGGGGTTTTACGGGCCTGCTCTGGAGGTTTATCTCACCTTTCATCTGCTAGTGAAGAGATGTCTTTGAAACGAGCTAAAGTTTTGGTATATCAAATCACATCTTCAGAAAGTCACAATTTCTTATTAGAAATTAATACACATTCATCATATCCACTACAAGCGCTTAATTTTCCATGATTTATTTTTTAAAAAGAGCTCCATGGCTCTATCATAGGGAAAGTCTGTGATTCTGTGAGTGTATTCTGTGATTAATTACAAGTTAAAATACTATTAAGTCTTTGTATGGGGCGATATAAGACAAATGCATGTGTAAGTTAGTGTAGAATACATGACAAGCTAGAAAGAGGAATCTTTTTTCTTTATTATAATTATCTCTCTATCTGTTTTGATGGTTTCTGAATTAAAATCTCTTAATTTACTAAATAAATGTTGGGGTCAAATGTGGTCATGTAATTAATGTGTTAAAATGAACACATTAGCCTTGACAGCGCTATTTTAAAGCTTATAAGTGGAATCTAAACAGGCTGCATTCATTAGGCAGTATGTGCCAAACTGAAAGTAACATTCTAAAGGTCTACAAGTGTAAACCTATCTACCACTTGAAGACACGTTTAGCTTGATTAATCTACCTTTCTTTCTTTCCTCTCTTGCTTGCTCGTCAGGTGTGTAAATGTAGGTGTCATTTTTGCACTTCCCGTATTCCTCATTCCAAAATAAAAACACTCTGCTTTTGTAATTGCAGTTCCTGCCGCTCCATTAGGATGTAAATAAACAATGGGGGGTGCCACCGCAAAATACATGTATCGGAAACACTGGACTACGTAGATTAATACAGGAAATTACTGAGCGTGGCGCGTCTAGTAAAAACGAATAAGAAACAGGATCTTGTGCCTCACGCTGCTGCTTTGAGTTCGGCTTGTGGAACTGAACAGTCAAGGAGACTGCCTCTTCAAAGTTATCCATTATGAAAATCCAAAAAATTATATTAAACAACAATTGTTCATGGGTCGCAAGTTGAGTCTGAAGTCACTGTTTTAGTGACTTAAGTGCGGCTCGGGTCCAAGTCTCAGACTCGCGTTCCTATCTGTCAACTGCTCACAATAACAATTTTTTTATCCCTGCATACTCTTTGTCCTTATTCATTTTCATTCATTCATTATCTGTAACCGCTTATCCAATTCAGGGTCACGGTGGGTCCAGAGCCTACCTGTAATCATTGGGCGCAAGGCAGGAATACACCCTGGAGGGGGCGCCAGTCCTTCACAGGGCAACACTGACACACACACATTCACTCACACCTACGGACACTTTTGAGTCGCCAGTCCACTTACCAACGTGTGTTTTTGGACTGTGGGAGGAAACCGGAGCACCCGGAGGAAACCAACGCGGACACTGGGAGAACACACCAACTCCTCCCAGACAGTCACCCGGAGTGGGAATCGAACCCACAACCTCCAGGCTCCTGGAGCTGTGTGACTGCGACACTACCTGCTGCAATGTGCAACAATGTGAAGTACTGGGTAAATTAGAGACTTAGTTTTTAATGAAAAACATTAAAAAGGTGTGTATTTCCTTGCATGCCTGTGCAGGTATTCCACAAAGAAAATGAGAAACAAATATATAATATAAAAAAAAAACCTATTTTGAAATATTCAAGAACAGAGGCACTGTCATTGCTACTACAGGCTCAGCACTGTAGAAACTGCATTATGTAACTGTTGAAGCAGGGTAGGAACATTTGGTATAGGAGGAGGTCATAAGTAAAAAAAAAAAATCTTACATAGTTTTCCTTTTAAACCTTTCATCTTTCAGAGATAAATCCAAACTTTGCTCTTGCTTTATATGTGGAAAAACAAAAGTAATTAGATCCAGTCCATACTTGTTACTGTTAACAAACAACATTATTGATGTAAAAGGATGTATAAAAGTAATAATGTTTCCTTGCCAATTACACAGCCTTGCACATTATTAGCTTGTACTTTAAATATACAGGGTGGGTCATTTATATGGATACACCTTAATAAAATGGGAATGGTTAGTGATATAACTTCCTGTTTGTGGCACATTAGTATGTGGGAGGGGAAAAATTTTTCAAGATGGGTTGTGACCATGGTGGGCATTTTGAAGTCGGCCATTTTGGATCCAACTTTTGTTTCTTCAATGGGAAGAAGGTCATGTGGCACATCAAACTTATTGGGAATTTCACAAGAAAAACAATGGTGTGCTTGGTTTTAACATTACTCTTTCATGAGATATTTACAAGTTACTCTTTGTTTACATGTCACAGAGGTTAACAAGTGAGGAGCGGATAGAAATTGTGTTGATGTCTGGTGAACGCAGTAACCGGGTCATTGCAGCAGATTTCAATGCAAGACACCCTAGAAGACCACCCATCTCCCATGCTACAGTTAACAAATTGCTTGCCAAGTTTTGTGGAAGTTCAGTGTTGGATTTGCCAGAATATGGACGCATAAAAATACACTAATGAAGAAACATCAGTGGCTGTCCTAGCTTCATTCAGCAAGAGCCCACAGCGTAGCACTCGCCGCATGTCACTGGAGAGTGGCATCAGTCAAACATCCCTTCGGCGGATATTAGCTACTCACAAATGGCACCCTTACAAACTCCAGCTGCTGCAGCACCTCAAAAAGGATGACCCAGATCGGCGCACAGAATTTGCAGAATGGGCAAAACAAAAATTGGAACAGGACCCTCAGTTTAAACAGAAGATTTTGTTCAGTGATGAGGCATACTTTTATGTGAATAGTGAAGTTAACACACAAAACCAACGCTATTGGTCTGACACTAACCCACATTGGATAGATCACTCCAAGACTGTAGGAACAAAAAAAATTGATGGTATGGTGTGGTATATGGGGTGCAAAGATAGTGGGGCAATTCTTCATCAATGGAAATCTCATGGCCACTGGATATGCGAAATTGCTACATGATGATGTGTTTCCCTCTTTATGCACGGAAGCTGGCACGTTCCCTGAGTTTTTCCAACAAGATGGTGCACCACCACATTATGGGTGTCAGGTCCGAGCATTCCTAGATGAACAGTTTCCTGGAAAGTGGATTGGTCATCGTGGGCCAGTTGAATGGCCCCCAAGGTCTCCCCATCTGACCCCCTTAGACTTTTATCTTTGGGGTCATCTGAAGGCAATTGTCTAGGCTGTGAAGATACGAGATGTGCAGCACCTGAAACTACGTATACTGGAAGCCTCCTGCAGTGTTGCTATCAGTGTGTGAAGAGTGGGAGAAGAGGGTTGCATTGACAATCCAACACAATGGGGAGCACTTTGAACACATTTTATAAGTGGGCAGAAACTTGTAAATAACTCATGAAAGAATAAAGTTACGTTAAAAGAAATTGTGAAATTCTTAATAAGTTTGATGTGTCACATGACCCTCTTCCCATTGAAAAATCAAAAGTTGGATCCAAAATGGCTGACTTCAAAATGGCTGCCATAGTCACCACCCATCTTGAAAAGTTTTCACCCTCCCATATACTAATGTGCCACAAACAGCAAATTAATATCACCAACCATTCCCATTTTATTAAGGTGTATCCATATAAATGATCCAACCTGTACTTGTGTATACACATGCACGCACACACAGAAAAACAAAACATTGCAATAATATTTGCAATTTATTAGTCATAGTCAACAGAATAAACTAGTTTGCACTGACTTACATTGAAAGTTAAAGTAAGTTAAGGAGGGGGGCAGGCGACACAGAATTTGCTTCTACATTAGAATGTATATGAATTAGAATATGAATGTTGGTGTAAATATATTACAGTTCTAAATAAATACTACATCCTAAACTGTTGGACATTTTTCATGACCTGCAAGCTATTTGATTAATCACAGAAGTTTTCCTCATTCTGCAGGCTCATTGTTTACATCCCACCGTATGCGAGCCTGTTTGAGGTACTGCAAACCTTGGATGAGCAAACAACCAGCATTGAATAAAACTGCATGGACCCACACTTCATAATCTTTGGAGAATTTAACAGTGCAAAACTAAATTATGGCCTACCAAAATATAGACACCATATTAATTGTCAAAACAGAGATAACAATAACATAACACTGGACTGCTGCCACACTGTTGCTCATCACATGAAGATGCACATTGCTCATTTCCCCATCATTTTGGGGCACTCTGATCATTTCTTCATTCACCTTACACTAACATGCAGCCAGAAACTAAAATCTGCTAAGCTTTGTCAGGCCTAGGCACATGCCTACCTGTACAAACAGGATAGGGGCACACTAACGGGGGATATCAGAATTACCAAGAGACACTACATTGAAAAACTGTTTTTTAGCCAACAATCCTCAATCAGTGTGGAGAAGGATCCCACTGTGTGCTGTCTGTGTGAAAGGACAACCCTAGAATATCTCTTGACCTGATATTCCTAAGTTCATATATGAAAGGGGCTTAAGACACAGAAGACCAGTAAGGCACCGGGCCCAAATTGTGTCTCCCCCTTCTATCTTGGTTTACTTGGTTACCAGTTGACTCCAGTCTACAAATAGATCTTCAGTCGGTTCCTGTGAGGTCCACTCCTACTGGGCAAACAGGTCATTGAATAATACTGTCAGAATTAGACTGTATAACGTCCTGCATTACTTTGACTTCCCTGGGACATACACAAGGAACCTGTTTGTGGATTTCAGCTTGACGTTCAACACCATTGTCCCTGAAACTCTCTCCTCCAATAAGTCCCCTTGCTAATAGTTTCTCTCGCCATCTCTCAGTGGATCACCAGCTTCCCAACAGGCTCACTTACAGACAGTCAGCACCCATGTGCCCCATAGGCGTGTTCTCTCTTCACTGCTCTTCTGCACTTTAAAAGCTGGATCCTTGGATCTGCAGTTATTAGTGTATAGACAGAAGTTCACAGAAAATAATACAGCAATCTTATTTGTTCAAAGAAGGAGATGAGTCTGAAGATCAGCAGTAAGTTGAACGGCTGGCGCTGTGGTGCATTCAGAACAATTTTGAACTTAATACGCTTAATAATGTGGAGATGACAGTGGTACTTTGGAAGCAGACTTCAGCAATGGACATATCCTTAAAGAATATAGAATCCATCTCTGAGATGTTTGAAAAATTGGCTTCAGTCATGTTTTCATGGACCGTGTATATACAGTGGCATATACAGGCATGAAGTGTCCAAGAAGCATGCATAAAGGCTTGATGAAAGTCAACAGATGGGTGATCATCCTAAAGTCTGGGTGACACACTAGACACTCAGCTCTTCAGCTGCTGTAGTTTTGGTCAGATGTGTGAAATTTATTCAGACCATGCTGTGTAGGCAGGAACACTGTCTGGCTCTGGGTTATCTGTAACCAACACAAAAGAGATACTTCCAGAGTAAACTGTTCACAGGTGAGAAGTTTATCTCTGATGAAGTTATACTCTGCCCCACCATTTTTCACTTAGAGGGGGCTGGTATGGTTACACACAATATGTTGAAATCTTTACCAACACAGGTGGCCACCAAAGCCTAGAAACAATGGATCTTACCTGAGGCTCTTTGCTTCACCCACCCCCTCTACAGCTATCCCTAGCACTCAATTCTGGGGCAAAATTGATCCATTTACAGTAAGAAATGTATCCATGTTTTCTTACATTCATATTTAATGAACATAGTTCATGTTGTTTTACCTTGATTTCATGGCTACCTTCAGCCCTGCTTTTTATTTAACGAATGTTCCACCTTTGCTCCAAATGCCTTTGTTACTCTAAGGAAGTATAATATCACGTTACCCAAGTTAAGCAGATCATATAGTGGTGTTGGAAGTATCAGTGTAAGAATATTTTCAAGGCCTAAAAAGCCTTAAATATATCAAAATGTATTCAGAAAACAATAGTTTGTTAATATTAGACCTAAAATGCAAAGTCCTTCAAAAAGCTTTTCGTAATTACATCAACCCAAAATATCTGAAAGGATGTGCTTGCAAATTAAATCAATAAGTGCCCTTACATCTGTATCAGGAATTCTTATTCTCAATCATCAGGGTATCATTAACATGAAGTATATTGTTGAAAAACATGGTGAATTCTTCATCTGTGCCCTCAAATAATGAAAAGATTCTGGAAAGCTTATAGAACACAGATGATCTTAAGCTGTTGTTGAAGTTCCCTGATGTGAAGTTCCCTCAAAAGGAGCTTCTGCTCTGTTGCTCTGTGAAAAACCATTCAGATTCATGTTCACTCCAGCACCCTTTTTGGGGTTATCTGCCTGCTTTTTGCTACAGACTCTTGAAAAATGACAATTTGTATGACAGTAATGGCACTCCTTCTGGCTAGACAACTTCTGATTGGAACCTGAGTTAGAAATGTTTTCTGTGGGGACATGTATAGAAGTTTGTTGAATTTGTTTTTAATTTTACCCCACTTAATATTATGCCAGTTTGGAAGTGATGTCACCAGGGCCTGTCTAAAATCAGTTTGCAAAGATTCAACCAGCTGTCTAAAATGAGGACCTTCGGTTGTATCATCAAAGTTGCCACTATTTCATGCATGTATACCTGAGTGACACAAGACAAATATTTCAAACCTTTCACAGAAATCTGCTGCTGGTTCTCCCCTTTTCTGCCTGCATTTAGTTATTTGCCCCAATCCGTAGTTTTACGGCATTTGTGGCTAATCCAGTCATTGAAAGCTTTCCAGCCTTTTTCAAAATTCTGTCCTTTGTCACCCAAACAATCCAACACATTTTTAGCAAGATGTCTGCTGTCTGTAAATTTGGCTTGCTACGACCACAGCATCATTTGGGTGCAGAGTGTACAGCATTCTTTTTTCTGCATGAGATCTATAAATTCAAGACCCAAATGCTTTGGAGGTTTAAACTCCTTGGACATGTTGTCCAGGGTTGCTGGATCTAAAGGAACATGGCCAATTTCTAGCCTGATTTGGTTAACTTCACCTCTCTTGTGAAGTACCTTAGAGGATGTGATTGTCACTGGCCTCATTTGAGCTTTCCTTGTGACAATCGCTTTACTATGGCTAGCTCTTGGCCCATGCTCAGAGTCCTCCTCAGAAGATTAATGGTCACTGTCATCAGAATAATCAGTCTCTTCACCCATGCTGGTTTCAGCCAGTTGTGGATACAGTCTGGCTGTTGCTGGAGGATTTAAATCTGAATAACAAGACTTCTTTTGTAGATGGCCTATTGGTGAAGGACAAAACTGACTTTTACATTTAGCATGTTGCAGGTTAAGGGCTTTCAGTGGTCTCTGGCGTTTTTTCACAGGTTTTCTGGGCATTAATAGCAGCTTGTTTATGCTTTTACACTCATTAGCTAGTTCTGAGGTCATCTCAGATTCTCCTAGTTTGTGTTCTATGGAATTCAGTTTGTACTTCAGGTACTGCTTAGTGACATGAAGGCACTCTTTAACAGAGTCATGTTTGATACCATATCCTGAAGCTGATCTACATTCCTCAATATTCCATTCTGTGTCTGCAGAAAAGCCTTTAGATTAAAAAGTACTGACTGCTCTTTTGCTCATTAATGTGCTTATTTACTATGCTGCCAATTACCTTTTCAAAATCTGACTCGGTCAACTGAGGATTTTCAGTCACCCTTAACTAATATGCTGTTTCTATAATTAATAGGTTTCCAGTAGACTTTATCGTATTTATGAGCATTTTGGCCTTTTGAAGTCATGGTGAGGCAAAACAAGCAAACAAACAAAACAAAAGCTTCCCTCAATAGTTAAGCTAACAGTAATCTTAAATCTTGAGAGGTGTGAGAGAAGGTGTAGTCTCTGTAGCGTTAAAAGCATACATTTAGTAGCGGAATGAGTTAATTACTTAGTCATTAATTATTAATTTGTTATTAAGTAGTGTTTAATCCACTGATCAGGTAAAACACACAACTTTATTGAAGTATGAATATGTAATTTCCCAAGATTAAGAGGTGAGTTCTTGGACCTGGATTTACACTTGACCTTTATGAGCAAATGCAACACATAAACACAGAACATTTGTATTGTGTAGAAAAGTTGTTTATTTGGATAACAATAGCTGTAAAACCTAAGACAAATTATCAAAGTTTCATAGATGGGCTAACTGGCAATCATTCCCTTTCATGACCTTCAATAATGTGCGTTTGAAGGAAATTAAGGTGTTAACTGAGATTATTAATTGAGAGAGATTAATGAGATTAATGCCTTGCGCCCGATGATTCCAGGTAGGCTCTGGACCGCCCGCGACCCTAAATTGGATAAGCGGTTACAGATAATGGATGGATGGATAATGAGATTAATTATGACTGGTAACTTGCACTGTCACACTCTTATTTTAAGTCACTTATCTTTTATTATCTGAGATGTAAAAATGTTTACATTATCTGTCCTATAGTCTGTTTATTGTATATACTGTGTATATTTTATCTTGTGTGTTTTGCTGTAAGTTATATATTTCATAGAGTACCAGACGCTGGAAACAAATTCCTTGTGTTTGTCAACATACTCAACCAATAAAACTGATTCTGAGGATTCTTAGATGTTGGCAGTGTCTTGCGCAAGACTGTTCTGTTTGTGATTTGTGGTGAATTCGCCTTATTGGGTTGAAGTAGTGTAGCCATGTTTTATTTGTTGATAAAATATGCATCCCTAATTGAGTGGACATCTTCAAAGCTAGAGACACCAACCTGAGATGTTTCCAGAATTGACAGCAAATGATAAGAAATTGTGGAACAATTGTAAGGTACTAGAAAAAAGAGTTACCTCAATGTTAATATTGCTAATATCATTCTGTAGATTGCAAATAATTGAAGCTTCTGTCTGTTTATCTGTTTTATATTGAATATGTGTAGTAATATGTACAGTATTTAAATACAATAAATTTAGTTTTTAACTTTTGCACATTACTGTAACCAACATCTATTTTTATTGTTCTTAGGAAGTTTTGAGTTTAAGGAACTGAATTGTTAGCCCCATACATGTTCTAAAGCCTTCAGGGGCTGAACATCTGATAATATGTTTGTGTGAGATTGTGAGATTGCAGTGTGCAATATTTAACATTTTCTTTTTGCTCAGGAATTCCTGGCGATGGTGCGGAATAAGACCGGTGAGGAGTCGACCTCTATTGATTCGATATGGAGTATCCATGATACACTATTCTGTGAGGTGAGTTTCACTTGTCAAAATATCACGTGTTGCCAATAAAAATATAAAAAATAAAGCCTATGGATAACTGTCTAAATAGTTTTCTTGTACTACAGCAATCCTAAACTTGGCCAAATGAATATTAAGTTTATACTTAGATAGCAACAATGCTGGTAATAAAGAAATATCATTAAAAAGGCTTATTGTATTTGGTCTAGTCCTTATACCTTTGCATATACTGCTAATTTTGGAAAGGCTGGTAGTGTTATGTAGTATTGTCATTGATATTGGAGAATCTTGGTACTCTCTACTCATGATGTCCTCAGATTTATCTCAGTTTATCTAATTATATGTCATTTTTGACCACAACAATAAAATGTCCTAATGTCCACCCCAGTCTGTATCCAGGTTTATTTCTGAGATGAGCTGAGATGATCACCTTGCTTGATGAAAGTTTTAACAGATAGACAAGCAGAAGCAATCATAAAGTTGAGGTAGAGCTGTCACGATCATGACATTTTAACTGATGATTATTTGTCATACAAGTAATTGCGATTAATGATTTAATTGTCTGTTTTTACACCCCCAGTATTTTAATAGGCCTGTATGCTTAATGATAGCATAACAATGTACAACACACTATTATGGTAAAGAACGCCAGTTTATTTATAAAGATATGGATATTTATATAAGGATATTTGCCCCTTGTCCTGTCTTTAAATTAAAATTGTATGCTTGAAAATGATATTTGCACATTCTCAAAATAAGCAAAAAATCAAATCAAATGTACTATCTCTTAAACATCTGTTGTTTACTGGCTTGGCATATTCTGGGCAAGAATTCTAAGGCTACGTTCACACAGCAGGCCAAGAGGCCCAGACATATGTGACTTGGATGTGTCGTTCATGTGGATGTGTGAACAGCACAAATCGCTTTGAATCTGACATTTCAAATCAGATTTGGCCCACTTTCATATGATCCATGTCAATGAAATTCGACTCGAAAGGCCAGGTTGGAATTCATGAGACTTTTACGTCATTTCGGCTCCTGAGAATAATCTCCGGACTACTGTCCAAAGCATTTTTTTTTTCATTTTTAATTTGAGGTCTTTAGGGGGTGGAAATGACCAGGTCAAAGGAATTCCATTTTGTAAAAATATTGGGAAAGGAAAAACCTGTGAAACTCCTAAAACCAGGTTCCTGTGTCTCATGAGGAAATTTGCATAATGGTGTTTTTTTTTTTTTTAATAAAACAACACCGGCTCGGTGGCGCAGCAGGTAGTGTCGCAGTCACACAGCTCCAGGGGCCTGGAGGTTGTGGGTTCGATTCCAGCTCCGGGTGACTGTCTGTGAGGAGTTGGTGTGTTCTCCCCGTGTCCGCGTGGGTTTCCTCTGGTCCAAAAACACATGTTGCAGGTGGATTGGCGACTCGAAAGTGTCCGTAGGTGTGAGTGAATGTGTGTGTGTCTGTGTTGCCCTGTGAAGGACTGGCGTCCCCTCCAGGGTGTATTCCCGCCTTGCGCCCGATGATTCCAGGTAGGCTCTGGACCCCCCGCGACCCTAAATTGGATAAGCGGTTACAGATAATGGATGGATGGATGTTGGTATGAAGCTTTATAAATGTGGCTCATTATGTGGCTCATAATATTAAACTCATTATGTCGGTGCTAGTCGTCTTCTCTTTTGAGACTCATGTTCGTGAGAGACCTGGGAAATTTGCCCTTGGGGTGAAAGAAAAATCAGTTCACGTTTTTATATTTTAAAGAGTCTTTAATTAATACACAATTTTTAACATAGAACTCATTTGGAAAAAATAAAGGGGAGGTTTTGTGACACAGTGCTGCAGTAAAACACTAGTCCAGTCCCTTTCCTTCATTTAAAAAATCTGACATTTCCTTCTGGTCAGCGCCTGAAGCATTGTTTTTTGTGTGTGCGGGTCAGTTTAGGAGCGTGATCTGTTCAGACTGATTTTAGATATAGGTCATATTATATAGAGAGTGTGAACAGAGCAGAACAAATAATCTGATTTGGTCATGAAATCAGATTTAGTATACTTTTACCTGTTGTGTGAATGTAGCCTAAGATACTCACCCAAGAGCCTCCGGAATAGCCAGCTGCCGGGTAGAATCTGTTGATGCCGTTGTCTTCCCAAGTTCAGCAAAATGAGGTGGTGGATCCGCAGATGATTTCTCAGGTTTGTGGTACTGGCATCTTTTACCATTTAATAGCAAATCCGACTGTTCTGACGAGTTGTGCTACCTTGTCGCAATGTGCCACAGAGGGTACTTTTATACTTACAGTTGCTTAAATAAGGCACATACTCTGATAGATGAAGTGTATAAAAAAATAAATAATAATAAAAATGCTGCAGACAGAAATATAAGCAGGAGATAATGCACAGCATAAATCTCCTTACTCATTTGTCTCACCATTTGTTTAGAAGTACATGTAATTGATATTTAGTTTGTTGGGATTGAAATAAAATATATGATTGTGGTCAGTGCCAATCATCCCGGTTAGCTCAAATAATCTGACAGGTCTAGTTGAGAGAGGAATTAGCTCTTTGTTTACAGAAGTTTTTAGTCACATGTATGCCCATGTCATAAAAACAGAATCCTAAAAACAGAAGTGTTCCTGTCTGATTGTGGATGTGGTGATCAGTGTCACATTTCACACATTCATGTGGGAAGGGGCAGCACTGCAAGAGAATTAAAACATTTAATTTAATTTTTATTTAATTTTTAATTTTAAAGTCTGCAGTGACATTGATCTACAATATTAATAGGTTTGGCCAATACATATATGTGCGGTGAATTCATTAGCAATATTTATGTACAGGTCATATTCAATAAAATACAGGTACAAGTTATTTTATTTAAAGTTTTATGTATTTTTAAGAGTAATACAGTTATTTACTGGTAAACAAATTAAAGTTAGTTACAGCTGTTTTACAATATACCAAACAACATCCTGCATGGGGACTGCCTCAAATTCTGAATTTATCTGACTTACTGATTACAGTGTATATTATGGATATTAGTTACTTTTCCTTTTTTCTTCCCTCATTAGGAGAAGCATGGCATGACTCCCCCAGACTGGGTGACTCCAGAAGTTATGAATACACTGCAGATTCTGAAGAACTTTGGCTTTCAAATCATGTTTGGCACCTATAAGCGAGAGGAGAAAAGTCGGTTGCAGGGAGGTCAGACTTGAGCATTTTCATAATCTACTATCCATCCATCCATCCATTATCTGTAACCGCTTATCCAATTTAGGGTCGCGGGGGGTCCAGAGCCTACCTGGAATAATCGGGCGCAAGGCAGGAATACACCCTGGAGGGGACGCCAGTCCTCCACAGGGCAACACAGACACACACACATTCACTCACACACTCACACCTACGGACACTTTCGAGTCCATAATCTACTAATGTACACTTAAACAAAGATGTAGTTACAAAGTTAAAACATTGTCCATTTATCAGGTTTAGAAAGGCAAATGTAATAAGTGAGAGTACAAAAAGAAAGCAAGAGAGCAATGTGGTTTTGTACACTCCACAAGGGTTTATTACGGAGCCCTGGACGGGAAGTAGGTAAAAAAAAATAAATATTTACAATTCTTTCACAAGATTCAATTAATTTGAGTGCACAAACAATTAATTCACTTAGGGCTTCGTAAAAGCTCATATAATGTTCGAGCCCTGGTACTAATGGCTGCAGTCACTGCACATGATGTAAAATTACCTTATTTAGTCCATAAAGACAAAAGATATCAGTTCAGTGTTTATCACACTGTGTACATATGGATTATTAAGCGAGTGTATGGAAGTGTTGAAGTAAATGGCGTTCATCATCTTTTCGGCTGAGCACTAGAAGCTCATAGCTGTCATTTACACATAATGACACCTGACAATGACAAGTAGAATAATTATTTGCACTAGATTGAATTCCAGAGCCCTACATTTCACACTTGTCCTGTTTATACAGACTGTCTGCATAACGTCTGGGGATTCCCCAGAAGGAGCTGGTGGAAGTTGCGGGGGACAGAGATGAAGCTTCTTTGCTCGAACTGTTGCAACCACGACCCTGAAATGGATAAGCGGAAAAGATGATGAAGATGATGATAATTGTGTGCACATTTAACTCTTCTTGGGATGTTCAATGAGGCTGCCAGTCAGTTTTTGCTCACTAATTTTTTGTTTTATTCCTATTTTTACTGACATTCAATGCATGCTTTAAAGTTTCAAAACTTTTACTAACCTCCAAAGAATACAGTCTACAGAATACAGGAGAATACAGACATGATTCGCCCTTTACTTGTCTGCCTACATTCACTCAGTTTGTGACATAACCAAATAAAAACAGGACACTTGTTGTTGCATGCTAATTTTAAAAAAAAACATGAAACACTACAGCTCACTCCGCACTGGATCGATCTAACCATAACAATGTACTCTTCATTTCTCCTTCAGTAATCACCAGGACAGTGACCAATGACCAGATGAAATGTATTAATGCAAGACTGTTTTGCAGCAAGACTGCAACTATTATTCGAAAAAATAGATTATATATATATATATATATATATATATATATATATATATATATATATATATATATGTGTGTGTGTGTGTGTGTGTGTAATTGACAATGAATTAATTTCTTCATTCATTGTCTGTAACTGATTATCCAGTTCACTGTCGCGGTGGGTCTGGAGCCTACCCAGAAGCACTCGGGGCAAGGTAGGAACACCCTGGAAGGGGCGGCAGTAGCTGACAAATGGTCAATGACTCTGACACACTCTCTCTCTCTCTCTCTCTCTCTATCTATCTATCTATCTATCTATCTCTCAGGTCTCTTGCTGGATCAGATTATTAAGAATATCTCAGCTGCTGCAACTTTAGTCTCTGGTGGGCAGTTGAAGTTGATAATGTATTCAGCGGTAAGTCAATAGCAGCGGTAAATGAAGCACATTTCCCAGCACAGTTCACCAAATCCCCCCAGAAGATAGACCACTGGAATTAGGCCCAAACTCAATGTGCAATGTTTCTTGATGGAAAAGCACAGCAGTATTAGAATTGCATTAAGTGTAACATCTTAAAGCTGCCTGGCAATGTGTTTTTGCCATAATATTATGTTTTCATAACATAACATAATGTTTTCATAATGAATAATGTGTGTTTCTTTTTCAGCATGACACAACCTCTGTAGCTCTTCAGGAAAAGTTACATATGTTTAACGAATTGCAAGCCCCTTATGCTTCCTGCCACATATTTAAATTTCACTAGTACAAAAAGTATTTTCATTATGATATTTGTTTGTTTCTTTTTCAGCATGACACAACTATTGTAGCCCTTCAGGAAGCATTACATGTGTTTAACGGATTGCAACCCCCTTATGCTTCCTGCCACATATTTGAACTTCATCAGTACAACAAGTAATGACAAATTCCTGTTCTCTGAACACACACACACACACTACAGCTGTAATACAGTGTTTGATATGTTAGACTCTATGGCTCTGTCATGCATTCACTCACAAAAATTATGCAAATACAAAATGGTATGCTTTGCACAGCTTAATCAAGAGGTTTAGGGAATCTTGAGAAATTTGTTTTCAAGGCAAGAACCATGCATTCATCCTTTAATTCCTGTCTCAAAATGTCTGACCTCTGTGATTTTTGTTATCACATTGGCCCTAAAATACTGTTCAGTGCTTCATTCATGAATCTGCTTGTCAATGGATACATTAGTATGGTTTATTATTGACCAGTAACACTAAAATGTATATGCAAACCTTTGAATAATATATGGTGCCTTTTTAGACAATATTTAATTCTTATTTATGGAAGTATAATATATTTGCAAAAATATTTGTATTGTAAATTATAAATGTGTTTTTGTGTTAATTTCAATTTAATAGCATAAATCTCTCTCTCTCTCTCTCTCTCTCTCTCTCTCTGTCCATGCTTTTCTTTTTTAGTTCATTCGCAGTCGAGATGTTCTACCATAATGACAGTAATGTGGCTGAGCCATACCGTTTAACATTACCAGGTTGTACCCAAAGTTGTCCTCTGCAGGATTTTATCAGACTCACACACTCAGTAATTCCAACAGACTGGGACAAGGAATGTGAGGTGAATTCACCGTCCAATGAAACAGGTACAAAAACAAGTCTCTGCTATTTATGCATGAAAGCCTTTTGTGCATCCCTATGCATATAAGGTTTCTTCATTGAGTGAGAGACAGCAGGTTGCCTCTGTACAAGGGGTGTGTTCACAGGCAGAAGATGAACCAGGTTGTGATCTGATCTTCGTAGAGGAAGGAGGGGTAGTGAGGAATATGCCTTCTTTGTATTGGCATAAAACAGGTCCAATATTTTATTGTCTCTGGTGTGGCAGGTTACATACTGGATGAAGCTAATTGGAGGATGGAGAAGCATGGTTGAAGTCCCCAGAGATAAGAAGGAGTGCCTGTGGTTGTTGTCTGCAACCTGCACACAGCAGAGAGTAGGGCATCACAGGCAGTGTCAGCATTAGCAGAGCGGGGCATCTATGATGCTATCGCAATAACTTGCGAGAAATCCCTCAGTAAATGGGGAGGTCTCATTCTAACGGTTCTCCTTACAGAAGATTTGCTCTTTAATTGTGATATGATTAGAGTTGCCCCATTTATCATACCCAAATACTGCAAGTCCACCTCCTTACCTCTTACCGCTCTCCTTTGTCCTGTTCACCTGTATGAGGTGGAAGCCATCTAGAGAGACGAGCGTGTCTGGCACCGCCAGTTCATCCCTTTTATTTGAGAAAGATCTTACATTCCCCATAATGACAGATGGGAGAATCTATGTGTAACGTTTCTTCTGGCACGACGTGCCTGTCTCCTCCTCCCTCAGCTCCCTTGGCATGTTGGGTCTCCTAGGCTGCAGCACCACTGTGTCCCGGAGAGCTAAAAGCTGGTCCCTGGTGTAAGCAATGTGTCCATGACTCCAAAAGATATCTCCGGACACAGCCATAAACAAAGAAATATTAACACGAGGGCCAGAGCAAACTCCACAAGCCCAATGTTCATACAGTGCAAGACACAGTGTAGTAAACAAACTGTCAAAACAAATACTTAAAAAGAAAGGGGAAAAAGTACTAAAAATGTAAGAAATATTAAAATGTGAGCCAGAGCTATTGCAACAAGCTGCAACAGCTGTATTGAATATGGCAGGACAAAATATAAACCCTTTTGTTTTGCCCCAATATGTTTAATTCAGAAAATAAACATTAACTGCATTAAATTCTCTAGAATAGGTTTTTGATGATTTGAAAAGTATATTGGCTGGTTTGAAGCGATCAACAGAGAGGAAATTTAATAGTTTGGGTAAAGTTATTTATAAATATGCAATGGCAAGGTTTGGTAGGTTGCAGAAAAAGGAGAGGGGACCAGACATAATGAAGTCAAGAGAACAAGCATAAATAAATAAACTAATACAGAAGTTATTGGCTCTTAGAAGGTAGTGGAGGCGAGTAGAGTAAGATAAAAGAGACGGTATTAAGGCACTACAGAAATAGCTTAAGGGTAGGCTGGCAGTGTTTAGAAGAGCAGAGAACTTGAGGAAAAGAAGTAAAATGAAGTAACATGCTAGGGCACCCTTCTTTAGGGATCCTTATTTTGTGAAGACCTTATTGGTAAGGAGAAATCTAGGAGTTTAAAAGTTGGAAAGGGGGAATTAGAGGAGCATTTCAATGGTGTGTATAGTGATAAGGATAAAGCAGAGGAGCTAGAATTACCACAAAATATCCCACCACTAGGTGAATTAGAGTGGCAAATGGAGGTTATCCCACCAAAATAGAGTGAGGTTCAACATGTGGTGCATCATGCAAAGACAGGTTCTTCTCCAAGGTCTAATGGTGTTCCGTTTCAGGTGTACAAGTATGCACCTGAGATCTTGAAATTTTTGTGGAGGTTGATGGTCATAGTATGGAAGAAAGGATCATTCCAAAAGAGTGGAAGAGAGTAGGTGCTATCCTTATCCCTAAGGAGAAAGATGCTGTGGGTTTAGAACAGTTCCAGCCTATACGTTTTTTTTTAATGTGGAGGGTAAGATTTTCTTTAGTGTAATAGCACTGTGCTTGTTGCTTATGTGAAAGAAAATAAATGAATTAATACATCAGTACAAAAGGCAGGGGTTTCTTGCTTTGCAGGACATTTGGAGCATAGCAGCATGATCTGGCATCAGATTCAGACAGCAAAGAAAGAGGGTAGATGTTGTTTTCTTAGATCTAGCTAATGCTTTTGGCTCAATACCACACAAACTTATTTGGACAGTTTTTGAGTTCTTTCAGATGCCAGACAAGGTTACTAGGCTAGTTAAAGCATATTTCAGTTTTGTTTTGTGCAGGGGAATTTGTTACATCATGGGAATTATTAGAAATATTTATAATAGCTGGATGTACGATTTCACCATTAGCATTTACAATGGCAATGGAGGTAATTATTAGGGCCTCTAAGTGGGTCATAGACGGTGAAAGGATGCATGACGGTATTCGGCTCCCTCCAATTTGGACATACATGAATGACATGACAACCCTGATGACTATTGTGGCTTGCACCCAGCGGTTTCTGGGGAATTTAAATGAGAATCCTTTATGAATAAACTTTACCCACACACAATATAATTTCAAATCATAAAGGATTATATATTGGAATAAACAATAATCACTTATCATCACAGTACACTTATTAAAACCTCTTAGACTAAGTTAAAACACATGAAAACCCTGGTATGAATCCTAATAAGAACAATATGCAAGTGATATGGGATATGTTTGCCTAAATATGATCTAACTATAAGGTGAGTTACCTATAACTAAAATGGACATTTTATCAAAGGAACTAAGGCATCGACTCTCAAAAATAGATCAAACGCTTATTACTCATTTGATCTCACTGAGCCATTGGACTCTGCCCTATCTGCTTCTGTTGAGAAGGATAATTTAGACTGGGACTCGCTGTGATACACAAAAGGTCATGCCCATGGTGCTGTTAAAGGCCAGAACTCGCAGTTCTAGGCTGTCAGGTCAGTCGTTTCCACGGTGCAGTTCTGTTGCTTTCCATGTGCGGGCAAAGTCGACGTTTCTGACTCCAGATGAGCAAATGATGTAGTAGTTCTGGCTGGGAGAATAGACTGGAGCTAACAGGTGGCCTTTGACTAGCTTTAGAATCAATGTCGAGTCTGGTAATCCCTATTTGATACACTGAATAATCTCAGATGTGATGACTTATTCTGGCCAAGAAATAAGTTTGACATGCCTTAACCAGCCTTAGTGAAAATGCTTTGCTGGGCAATAAAAGAAAACAAACAAAGAAATACAATACGTTGCAACTGATTTTAAAGGAGTTATTTTTCTTAAAATGTATGGAGCTTACTATGGCTAAATTGTTAAATTTATATCACGGAATCGGTAAGAGCATCCTCTTCGGTTCCCAGTGTTTCCTTCTATAACTCTCACAGTTTCTATCTTTCTCTTGAGCTCACTTTCCTTCCTTCTACCTTCCTTTTAGATTCAGAGCGAGCATGAGAGAGACTGAGTCCTCTTCAGAGTTGGCGCTTTTGGACCTTATGGGACAGTCATAGCTCCACCCTCATGGGAAGAACCTGGTGTTCTGATTGGTTATTGAACATAGAGGACACGTGATTGGCCACAGTCCATAGGCAGCGATCTCAACACAGAGATTTGTTAATACAGTGAAAGGGCTCTGATTTTAACATTCGACTTAACATGTGATTCAGGTTCAGAGCCCAACATGAATTCAATTTACTCATTTTGTTATAATAATAATGGTGGATAGACCATATACCAGTACATATAAACACATGAATATATAAATATATTGTATATATAGAGCCCCCCAAGGAGAAAGGTTCTGTGAAGTATTGTTTTCCAGACTGTCCACTGTTGGTCTATGCTGGTTTTTCAGGTATCCCCTATGAAATGCTTAACTTCTCAGAACAATTCACTTGGTGATTAACCAAATATCTTGACTATCGTGTATGGTATCTGTCTTATTGTCACATAAGGTCCTGTTGATTTATGAAGGAGTTTGTCCAATGCTAAGAAAGGGAAAAAAGATTTTTGATATAGAAATCTCTGGAACTTTAGGTTAAAATAAGAGTTGAGATAGAGGTCAGCTGAGTTACTAAACAGGGCCATCTGCTGATCTTGGGTCTGACCTGTGGAGTGATGGACAGCCTGTGTTTTAAAAGTTAATGTTTAAGTATGGTTGCCCACAAGTGTGTGGGGATGTTGAGTCACATGGTTGATTCTACTGTGGAGAATGAAAGAGCTGTTTTGGGAAGTCTCTGATTACCTGTTCATTTGGATTTTAGGCCATAAACCATGTAGCAAAGGTATTTAGAATGAGGACCATCTTTTAGATGGTCCATAATCTAGTTGTAGATTATGTACAGGAGCTGGCACGCTGAAACATATTCTATTAGCTTGTAAGGTTAGTTTGTCACAGGGTCAGTATGGAGACATAATCAGGTGCTAAGGGTTTAAGCATGTTTGTTGGACAGCAAACGCCTAGAGGTTAATATATTGATTGAAGGTAGCAATAAAATGGATAGGTTTGTGCATGACAGGGAACATGTTCAAGAGTGTGCACAGGCTATAAGTATTGGTTGATGGCGTGAAGCACGAGATTGGAAATTGCTGGTGGACATAGGTTTAAAAAATAAAAAAACTGCAGGTCCCAGAAAGCATTGCATTAACCACACTGAGGCCAGACATGGTGCTGTAACACAGACAGTTTACTTCATAGAGTTAACAATTCCGTTTGAAGATGCAGTAGATGAAGCATTCGAAAGGTACGTGGACTTGGCCTCTGAGGTGAGGGAACATGGGTGGCAGGATAAATAGGTGTTAGGGGATTTGTAGCCAAGTCAGGGGCCAAAAACACTGATTGAATTATCAGAAACAGCTGAAAGGTCTAGTCAGAGGTTGTGGATAAGAAGAGCACAGAGTCATTGTAGTAATGCAAGGTAGATGTGTTACTGTGGTTGTTTCTGAACATATATTGTACTAGTAATTGCTTAGAAATTGTAGATATTGCACATAAATTGTGTATTGTCTTCACAGCAGATAGATAAATACTGATAACTCTGGCAGTCAGGAGAATGATACAGGTGATTAGGTATAGCAGCAATTTCATTTCAGCAATCCTATAATACAGAATTACACAGATTGTAATTATTCATAGTAGGTACACATATCCAATACTCAGCTGATAATAAGCAAACTTACTGACAAGATGCTTAAATTTCTTCCCCTGTGTTTCCAGACATTATCATTGGGCTTGCTGTGTGTGGATGTGTGCTCCTGCTCCTGGTCATGCTTTTGTTCATAGTGCTGTGTCGTCAAAATGAGCCAACGATCGGCTACAGCCATGTTCTCAGCCAGAGTGAAGACCACTCCTGACAATCATACAAGCCTCTCCACAAAGAGGAAACTTGGGAGAGTGAGGAGGACCTTTGAGCCACAGAGCCATGTACTCACACCAGCAGCTGCTAGCCACCACCAACTGAATTTAAAGACTGTTCCTGGTACAAATATCTAATTTATTCTAGTGTGAAAACTGTGACTATTATAGTCCCTAGAATAATATCTTGCTTCCAAGTAATATATTTGAAGGCTTTCAGTCTCTTGATTTCTTTACCTCGCTGATGTAGGCCCACAAGGAGCTCAGAATGACCATGTTTGAAAGGCTGAGAAGACCCACCATCAGCGCCATCATTCCTGTCTTTCTTTTACCTGTGTGTAACTTGCTAAGACCAAAGCTTATTTCTTCAATCAAATTGCCTTTTTACCCCTACTCAGCATATCTTTCTAATGGATAATGAATTTTTATGGTGTTTTTTCTCTGATGTTTTGATGCTAATCAATGAATTATAAATCCTTTTTGATGGTCCAATGAAACAGATTTTTTTATATATAAATTTAAAAATATTAGTGATTAATATTGAAAACCTGACTGACACACACAACACCTACCACTTTTGTGAAGTGAACAAATGGAGTGTGTCATGCTCATAGTAGGCACCAAGTTCTGCATTAATGGATTCTAATTTGATCTGTAGAAAACTGGCAAGTGGAGGGGAAAATATAGATTAAAACACCCCTGTCTTTTAAATAACTATTCACATTATTTGGGATATGTCAGGTCAAAAAACCTTAAACAACTGACTCAGTTATCTGTCTAATTAAAAAACAATAAAACTTCTTTAAAAAATTTCACAGACTTTTCAAGATTTCATAGGTTTCATGTTAAAAAAAAATGGTTCCATTCTTTATTTGACAAATTAAGGCTTTCCAAACAAGCATTAATTCCGAGTCGCCCTGCGTCCAGGCACGACTGACCATCTCAGAAAACCACTATTTTTAATACCCTTCTTGTGGGCAAGGAAGTGTCAACACCTGGCTCAACACCTCATTGAGGCCTGGCTTTGAGTTGGTCTTTTGTCACAGCTGCCCCATCTGCCAATAAGGTGAAGTTGATAATGAAATTAAAAAACTATCACTATCTCAGGCCTCTGCCTTGGATCCAGGAGGTGCTTTGATAATAGGATGTGTTCTAACTTGCACCCAATGATTCCAGGTAGGCTCCAGACCTACCGTGACCCTGAACTGGGTAAGCGGTTATCGACAATGAATGAATGAACAAGAAAATCTTAGATGCCAGTGTTATGAACAAAACTTTGTGCTTTGTGCTATTTCTGCATTTATTAGCCCAGCCCTCTATATTTTCTGTACAACACAATCACAATATAAAAACCACATGTAAAAGAAGACATTGATGTGAAGCACCAAAACTTCTCCAGACCAATGACAAGGGTATGTATTTTGGGCTTTCCTGTATTTGTAATTCCAGGAGCATGTTTATGACAATGGCTATATGTCTGATGGCTGTCCGGCAAAACTAGGCATGCCAAGTTTCTCTTTGCTTTCATTTATTTTGTGATCTAGAACTAATCATCCAATACCACTATTCACTGAATGCCAACATATCCCCACAGCAATGTTACAGCATGTAATGTTCAGCCTTTCCAATAGAAGCTAAATAATCTGTTAGGATACAACCATCTATCTGCACCACAAATAATGACACAAGTCATGTGTAAAATTACTTTTAATCAATAAGTATTTATTTGTTTGTTTTAAACACAGACATGCCAGGATATTAAAGACTTAAGATCAGAACATAGCATATTCAAGTCAACATTTTCACCCAGCTGGCTCAAATATTCAACTGATGAATGTCATGGGATACAGTTTCATCACCATAGATTCCTGAGGTGGAAAAAATCATAACATAAAACGATTTAAAATATAAAATTTCTTGAATTATGTACAAAAAAACCATTCATAAAACACATCAAATAAATGTTACATATAATTACCCAGTTTTCTGCACACACTATCTTGGACTGGAGTCCTGAAAATCCTCACACATATATGAAATTGGAAGTGTTTCGAACAAAACCTGAAGTACTGTAAATAAACTATGGTATTACACAGAAATTATAAATAACATGCATGTTTCATCTTTGTACAGTGTGAGTCAAAAGTCGCAGAACACCATTTTATTTCTTTGATTTGCTACATGACCATCATCCCATTGGAAAAACTTGCCCTTGACCCAATATGGAAGCAGCCATGTTCCGGATATAGGCCCCTCATCCATTACTTGCTGGAGTGCTGCATTTGACTAACCCTGTACCACATAAAATGAAACATATTCTGCAATTAACCAATCACTCATAAACATGCAGTAGTGCAATAGGGGCAGTGAGCGGACACACATGAAGCGGTGGGCAGCCATTCCCTGCACCCAAGTAGCAGTTGGAGCTTAGGTGCCTTTGTCAAGGGCACCTCAGCTGTGCATTGAGGGAGGAGGACAGTGCTGTGCATTGTTAATGCCCCCTTTATAAAGTATAATAGGTAAGACGAAGGGCTTTTCACCCTATCTTCAGTGCTCAGTCGGATGCAGACTTGCTCATGAGCACCCTTGATGGAGAAAATAAAAGAAACTACATATTACAAATTTTCACACCAAAGCAAGCAGGGTGCCTGTGGCTTGTGGCCACTTAAAAGTGATGAGTGAAAAGTTGATTTAGGGGATGTTAAACTGTAATTACAAAAAAGGAGCCTGAAGAATTCATTATTTGATTCATAGTTCATACTCTGAAGTAAAAAACTCTCATCTCAGAACTGGGCCTGAACAAATCAGTGAGATTCTCACAGATGTACAAGAACATTAATATTTACTATTTTCTTCAAAACTACAGTGAATCTTGGGAACAGAATTAAAGCAAAATGTCTTTTTTTAATCAGGTTTTTTTTTCCACATGTGCATATCCAAACAAGAGCATTCCACACTGAATGTACTATTTACTTACTGTCAAAGAGCATGATCAGCTCTCAGTCCTGAGGACAAACTTTAAAACTTTATTTCACTTAAACTTCCATACATGTCCAGAATTACATTCTGATGTTTTTATAAGTAGAAGCTGTTGCACAGCAGAGAGCATACCTATACCATGTTTATGAAGGTGGAAATCACTAAATCAAAGCACATTTACTTTCTGAAGCAGCTTCTGAAGTACTTACAGCTGGAAAATAACCTATGAGAAACCAGCCCCTTCTGGTTTTAGCCAGTCAGTTCCAGAGTAGGTTTCTTAGCACTTCTTCCGAATTGAAATTTCCTACAAAAACCTTTAGCTAGGTTAAAGTACTTATTGTGTAATTATATGGAATGCTATATAAACAAGATAATGGGATTTTCAAGAAAAAGCAGGACATAATCCAGGTAATGTTTGGGATGAATGTGGCAGGTGTTTCATGTGGCATTCACACACAGCTCCTTCAGGTCAACTGAACACTTCTGGGTTATCATGCATGTGTGAAAGTCTTCAGTCTGTACATTTGTTTCAGTATTACTATATCCCGGGGAGAGTGAAGTTACCATTTTTTTTCCTCCTGTATATTTTTAATACCTTATTGTGTGAATATTAACTGCTTGTGATTTTTGCTAAGTGCTGAACATTTTCCTTTGTGATCAATAAGTGCTTTGTCTATCTGCTTAGGTTTATGTGTTTTGATCTATTGAGCTGATAAAGATTGTCAACATAGATGTTTAGAATATGTAACAAATTGAGAAATTTCTGGGTTTCTCAAAATGTAACCCTTTTGATACACATGCCACACTGACTGACGATGTACTAATAAGGGGTATTTATTAAAGGAACACTATAGCTTCAAAATAATTGAGGTGCTTCACTGACCTTTAATAGTTAGGAACAGAGCTTCTGTCCTTGCTACTCTGGGCTCAACACTGCAGAAACTGCACTATGTAACGTTGGGAAAAGGGTAGGAAACCACCCCACCTCCCTCCCCTCTTTAACTTGATTTCAGAGCAGGGCTGTAAAGATAAATTACAATCTGCAACTTTAGGGGGAGCCCAGAATACCAAATCTTACCTAGAGATCCACACAAAGTACCTCTACACTCCAAGTTTGCTGTCTGTACATGTCTATGTCTGTGTATTCTGGCCAACATGTAATATTGGTGCAATACTTTGCTGGTCATACCTCAAACCTGTGCACTTCCTTCCTTAGAGTGGAGCTGATTCATTCAAAATCTTTCACAATAACCTACTTTAGACTTCCATTGTACATACAGGAAAAAGAAGGGGCAAATGAGTAGCTTAGGTATGTGGACAGCATTCTCTTTAAACTGAAATTGATAGATATAACAGCAGCACAAACAGCTGAGACCAAAATCTACTATTCAACAGGAATAAGTCTGTACTAGGTACAGGGTTATGTAACAGTTGTGTGGCTGAGTTGACTTCAGTGATGTCTTCTTTAGCCTGGTGTAGTTTGTCAGGTTTGTTTGCCCAGAGAAGTTTGGCTTCGGCCTCTCTTTTTTTCTGAAGAATGTTTTGAGCCTCCTGTCAATGCTGCCACGCCTTCTTATGCTGCTCAAAGCAGCCCTGACAAGGAAAATAAAACTATAATTCTTAATCATTATTAGGGTTCAAGCACGCAGTGCATAGAACACTTGTTTTTCTAGGGGTTTTTAGGGTTCAAGCACACCGTGTGTAGAACCCTACTGCTGTTTTTTCTTCTTAATAGGGGTCCAAGTAGTGATGTGTCGGTCGCGAACAAACCGGTTCAAAGAGCTGGCTCTTGTAAGTGAACGATGAGAGCCGGTTCCTGTCTAAGACCGAGCCATTTTTTTCTAAGGCTTGTCATTCAACCAATCAGAGAACAACAAACAAAGCTGAGACACTTGGTTTTCCTGAATGCCAGTCTGCCTTCCAAAAAATAGTTGAAGAAAATGTTAAATCAGTTAAATGTTTGTTGACAGTTGTGGTTGTTTTAATCACTACAATTGAATGCTGCTGTTTTGCACTTTGCAGAATACAGTGGAACCTCTAATTACGAACTTGATCCATTCCATGACTTGGTTCGTAAGTAGAAAAGTTCATTTCTCGAGTAAATTTTCCCCATTTAAAATAATGCCAAAAGCATTATTTTTTCCAGCCCACCCCGAAAGTCACACTTTTTGCACTGATATATGTTTACAAAACTCTCAAATTAGTAAAAAAATACATGTAGCGTTACTAAAAATAAAAAAGAAATACAGTAGTAACAGTAATAAACGCCTGGCTGGAGGAGTAACACAGGCACTGGCTGTATGACGGGAGGTGGGGGCTGGGTGGAATAACGGAGAGTAGGCGAGTGAATGTGGGGAGACGAAGCATAGATACGGCTTAACTTAGCACAAATTTCGATGTCTGCCATTTACACTAATGCTAAAGTGCTAAAACTACAATTTGCTTATCTTAAAAGCTCGAGGGTCAAGAAAACGAGAGAAAACGTCTATCGGAGTCAGTGGCCATTTCCATCCGCCGGCTCGGCAGAGGCTCGGGTTCATTTCTAGAGTCATGGTTCGTTGGTGGAGGCAAAAAATATTCAAATGCCTGGTCCGTATCTTGGAAAGTTAGTTAGTATAGGCGTTCGTAAGTAGAGGTTCCACTGTATTTGTTTATTTTATTAATCAGTAATGGATGATTATTTAATTTAATAAGCTATTTTGTAATTCCTACCTTTTGGGTTCCATTGGCTATATTTCAGAGTTTACAAGTGATTTTTTATTAAGTTATTTCCAGTTATATAAAATCCAGTTATTTATACAATTGAATGTGTGAGTGCAATCAGTGAGTTATGACAAGACAGCCATAAAAAAAATTGGCCATTGCAACACTATTTATTATTTTTAATATTGAACAATAATATTTTGTCCATATAGTCATGTAAAATGTAGGTAATATTGTTCTGTACCAGTGAAAATAAGTGGTAAAACAAAGAGCCATTTAGGAGCCGAAAGAGCCGGCTCTTTATGAAGAGCCGAGCCAAAAGAGCCGGCTCCCCAAAAAGAGCCGACATTCTCATCACTAGGTCCAAGCACTGAAGGTGCTGAAGCCCTATTGTTTTTTTTTTTTGTTTTTTTTTTCAGTTTTCTGATGAAACGCGATGGGCAGCTCAAACTGGTAAACAGGTAGTAAACCCTCTTGCTACTCAGGCACTTGAGCTCAGCCAGATTGGCCTGATGGTGGCACTATAGCAAAGTGCAATTCATTGAGGTCCACATCTCCTACCCTGTGTAACATAGAGATGAAATTCTTTTTTAAATCTGTTTCTTCAGGTCAGACCCTATAAAAAAGCCTCAAGAACCTATAAGAACTGCCCATTTAGATTTTGAGCTAATTTACATAATATGTAAAATCACACACATTTTTGAGCACTAACTAGTCCCTGGAAATTTACCCAATATGGACATTTGTGGTATTATCAAAATCCTAAGAACTTGAAATTTAATAATTATACAAAAACTACTGGAATTTCATCACGGCTTGGTTTCCAGACTCCAAAAACGAGTGGAGCTTGCGTCCCAAAATTCTGACAAAAACAGATATAACTCAGAACAGAACGCTTTCCCTGAATTGTACGACATGGTAGATCCCTATAAGGATTGGAAGATAGGATTGCATCATGGTGCAACTCCAAGCCTAGGGGGTGGTATAACAACAAAAACTGTCAGGCATCACAGGACAGTCTGGTTGACATGCAATTTTGTATGCAGGTAGTGGGTCATGTCCTGAATCAGGTTCTATGATAATGACGTCATATACAAAAAATATGGCTATTATCGGCCAATCAGTTTTCAACAGCTGTTTGACAACAAGGTACAACTATCATGAAACTTGAATAGTATTTCCCTGGGGCACTTCCCAAGTGCACAAAACTTTCTGTAATGATAGCTACTAGGGAGCGCAATGAAAGAAAAATATGGAATTGGTCTTGTTATAATCTGCAGGATGTAGGTAAATAAATATTGAAAAAAGTTTAACATTTGGACACACTGTTGCCACAATATATCAATGAATCAAATGGTGTGGAGCTTTATGCATTCTTTCAGCTGTAACTCAAACAAATTAAGCCCAATCAAGACCAAACATGACATATGTAGGGCCTTACTCTAACGTGGCTTGTACAATATAACTCAAATCTACCCAAAGGGGGAGCTACAATTGGACAATAACTTGTCATGTAGGGTTTTGTTGTGCTATGGTGCCATCTAGGAATGCAGTGGCACCACAATTAAATCATGTCATCTGATTGATGATTAAATCAGTCATCCATTGGTCAAGCATAAGAAGTTGTGAAATTTTTGGAGAAAGCGTTTTTGAGTTATAGGTGCATTTGTTATTGTGGAGCTCATGCTGTTTCTCTGTTATTGGGAGGGGCCTGTATGCCACATAGTGATGAACGTTCAACATTTTATTGATAATTATTAAAGTTCAGCCCCTTAGGATTTCGCTGATACCACATATGTCCATGTTAGGAATATCCACAGGGCAGTACGTGATTAAAAATTTCTGTAAATGCATTTCTAACATCACTGTAACTGCTCAGCAACAATGTGGGACAGTAGTAAATTCTTTCACCACCAGATGGCACTTTAAGACTAAATATTATTTTGTTGATTTATATTGGGTTTGAGATCCTATTCATCTGCACAGTCAAAGGTAATAACATATGAACATACATATTTATCATAATTAAAAACAGTGTTCACCAGTCATAGCAAAAAAAGTATTTTTCCTTTTACTTTTCTTACTCACTGTGTAAATAAGACACATACGTAGTTCATTAGTACTTAAGAAGCTTCACTGGTCAAAACTGCTTAAGGTCTCTAGGTGTTGGGGCTTCCTTACACCCACACTTTAAATAATAATTATGCAAATTAACTTTGTCTTGATACTTTGAGTGTTTGTGTTATATTTCCTATGCACATGAAGGCTTATGCATTACGCTGTTTTAAGCCTACTTGCAACATTAGCCTCACTGATGCCTTGTTAAGCGCTGCTGCAATGCTACAAGGCCTGCGTCTACAGTGCTCTATGGATGTGTAAGGTCACATGGTTTTATTTCTTTCATAGCTCAGGAGATAAACTATACCCTTTTTATAATATACTCTCCCTAGTGTCTCACAACATTGCATTTGCAAGTATTTTCAATAAATGTATAGTTTTTCCTCAGGTGTCAGGTATGTGAAAATGGAGCTCTTTGAACTAGTCCCTGGATTTTCACCCTGTCAACAAACAATTTGTCTCATTGCAATCTGTACTGCCTGTATGTAAATAATTATTTAAAATGTTTGAAATTTGTACACACTGTTGCTGCAATATTTCAACAAACATGAGTGGGCAGAGCTCAATGCACTCTTTGAGCTATAACTCATTCAAACTTAACCCAAATCAAACCAAAATGCATAAACATGTGCATAGTATTACTCTAAAGAATTGTGCCAAACAGGAACAAAATTCACCTACAGAGGGTGCTACAATTAGAAAAAATATAGCCGCAAGTGGCGATTTACGGCTTCCTCGCTTTCTATGCAACAAATTTGCTTACTTTTGCAACTTTGAGATCATACACAACATTGTATAGTCACTGGCTGACTTAGCAGATCGAACATTTCTTGATACTCGAACAGACTTGATACTTGGTCAAAAGATAGTAAATGGTCCCGCTACTCAGGTGCAAAATATCAGCCTGATTGGCCTCAAGGGGGCGCTACAGCGAAAGAAAACGCTTTCATTAAAGGATTTTCCACGCCATGTGGCGTAGACACAAATTTTTTTTTTTACATGATCCTTGGGTCCCGATGAATCAAAAATGTACATAGAACCACTAAGCTCCACCTACTTAGATCTTTTGATATTTAGCATAATTTGCAAAACATATTTTCGTGAACTAGTCCCTGGTCTTTGATCTGATCCCCATGACCTTGGTGTCAAAATGTTCACAGGAGGGAGCCAGTCCATAATTATTGAAAACATCCTGACATTTCGAAACAAGATGGCCGACATATGCAAATGAATGTGTATCGTGAATTGCAAATTTTACTTAAAAATCTGTAACTCCTTCATGCTTACCTCAAATCTGATGACCTTTCACATGTTACTTCTAAACATGATTCTGAGGTAGCATGCATTTGCTGTTGCATGAAATATTATAGGGGGCGCTGTTATAGCTAACAACATCTTTTTGCTAATATCTCAGGATCTGCAAGGCCAATTAAGTTGACATTTGGAATGCTCGTTCTGTGAACATGCCTACATATGGGAAATTAAGGACGACTCGATACGGGCACGTTTAACAATGTCAACAGCTAATCAAAGTTCTTTTTTTTTCATCATTTTTTTTGACAGGCTTAACAATGCCCAATCATCATGGCATTTGCACGGTATGTTCATGGACACACTTTGTATTTGCAGAAAAAATTTCGTGTTGATAGCCACAAGGGGGCGCAATTTATTTTTTAAACATGAAATATGGAATATCTCCATGAAAATTTTACCTATGGACATGTTAATAGTTTCATAATACACTCTACCTAGTGTCTAACAATATTGCAATTGCAACTATTTAAAAAAAAAACTATAGATTTTCTTCAATTGTCAGGTATGTGATTATGGAATTTATCATACTAGTCCGTGAGTTTTGATCCTATAAGCACACAATTGGTCTCATTGCAAAGTGTATTGCATGTAGGTAAATAATTATCAAAAAAATGTTTAGATTTGGACACGCTGTTGCTGCAATACATCAACAAACGCGAGTGGGCGGAGCCCGATGCACTCTTTTAGCTATAACTCATTCAAACTTCACCCAAATCAAACCAAAATGGGTACACATGTGCATGGTAGTACTCTGAAGAAGTGTATCAATTATGATCAAAATGCACATACAGGGGGCGCTAGAATTGGAAAAAATACTTAAAAATATGTTTTTTATTTTGTTATAGCACCACCTAAGGATGCAGTACCAACAAAATGTATCGATCCGTTCTGAAGCACATATGAAAGAAGCTTGTGTTTTTTCATAACATTTGGTAAAAGCATTTTTGACTTATAGCTGTTTATGTGTCATGTTTAGAATGCAAGTTACACACCAATGTTAAGCAGAGCCTGGATGCCACACAGTAATGAAATTTCAACTTTTTTTTAATAATTACTAAAGTTCAGGTTCTTGTGATTCTGCTGATACCACATATGTACATATTAAGTCATTAAGCACAGACTAGTTCACGGTCAAACATATATGAGTTATTCTCAGCAATGTATTCAAAGGCATTATTGAAGAGTTCCCCTTACCCCTAATTATGCTCGAACTGGGGCTAGATAAGGGGTCGCCTTCTCTCAGAGCCGTCAGTCTCTCACCATGGATAGCTGCCCGCTCTGCGAACAAGCCATTGCCACGGATCTGACTTTTCACCTTGCTGTCTTCCACCAACTCGGACCGGACGACGTAGCCTTCCTCCGAGAACTGGACCGAAGCGGGGAGAATTCGTCACAGCTCAACTGCCCTCTCTGCGGCTTGCCGTCTGACCACGTTGGCTCGGCGCATTCCCTCAAAGGCCTTGCCCTTCGGATCGTTCTTTCTGCCACTTGATGCCTTCGCACCTTCTGCGTCGCCATCAAGAGGCTAAGCCGTTGAACTCTCCACTGCCCTCGGGATCCTGTTCCCCGAATTCAGCCTCGCCGGACCCAACCACGCTGGGCCCAAGCATGCCGGACCCATGCACGCCGGACCCAACCACGCTGGACCCAGCCACGCTGGACCCAGCCACGCCTGTTTCCTGCCCGCTCTGTGAACAAGCCATAACGGATCTGACTTCCCATTGTACCACCTTCCACCGCCTTGAACCTGCCGACATTGACATTCTCCGGGGACTGGACCGAAGCGGGGAGAATTTGTCCCAGCTCGACTGCCCTCTGTGCGGCCTGCCGTCTCTCTCTTCGCCAGCGGATCACCTGGGCTCAGCGCATTCCCTCAAAGGCCTCGCCCTTCGGATCACTGTCTCTGCCGCTCGACGCCTTTGCACCATCCATTCGCTTAACCGGCCACCGGTCGGTTGTATTTCTCAACCTCACGGTTGGAGAGTTGAGGCAAGCCAGCACCACGGATGGCACTGGCTTCGTGGTTTACGTCCGTCAACATAAGACCAGCGCCTCGTTCGGTGACGCTCCGACGCTCCGATCGGCCGAAGATAGAGATCGAGTGACGACAAGCATGTGTCACTCCAACATCACCACCCGGGCCTTCTACCGAGCCGGCCTCTCTGCGGCCGATGTGATGCGGGCTCGTGAGAACCGTCTTTCCGCCCTCGAAACGCCCTGAACCTGACCTCTTCAAAGCGCAACCCAGCCGGGATTCACTCCGTGTTTCTGCACCCCCATTGGCTTATGTTTTTTGTACGAAATAAATAAAATTTATTTCTGAATCCCCAACCAAAGTGTTCCCGTGTGGGAATTGCTTCGGTTGGAGATGGAGGGGTGGGGGGGGGTGGAGATTGAGTGATCCTCCCAGAGGGAGACTTTACGAGGTCCGACCGACCTTGTCCAGAATTAAGACTTTAACGATCAGTGGTTATGGGTTAACTTTGTCAGCGGGCGGCCCGTTCCACCGCCCCGTAAGGGAGCAGTGGTCGGAGGCCTATCGACCTTAGGCAGTCCCCAGGACAGTCCCGGGGGTGGGAAAACTACCTTTTAAGCACCTGTCAGATGGATGTAGGAGACCGAGTGGCTTTCTTGGCCCCGGAAATCAGCCACATCTCCGGGCATATTTCGAACGAACCAACGGGGACTCGGGGCAGATAGTCAAGTCAGTTCAGTTCTACCAGCGTTCAGCTTCAAACTGAGAAATTATCACACTTTCAGGGAATACGACTGTGACCCCCGGGACGGTGCAGGCTAGTGGCCAGGTCATTCAAACTGATCCCGGCCTAAGGCACCACCGCTCACCGGGGTTGGATTCATATTCCCAACCGATCGAGTAAGTCTCCCTCGGAACAATTTTGAACAAGCGGACCCCCCTATTACGGGGGGGTCCCCGAGCCATGGAGGCTGGAGCACAAGGCGGGGAGGATCGTTCTAAAACCGGTATTCGGATTAGAAGCCTGCCCCCGGTGCTCCGAGAGTACCGAGCTCAAACGGTCGTAAAGGACAGCCGTTAAGGGAAGAGAATGGAAGAGAATCCTGGCCCCCTCAAAGCGCAAGGAGGTCGGCATCAGTTTATGGCTCGCCCCCGGAGCCTATGGTAAGTGTCTGCATTTAAGAAGACGAAGGGTTGATCCGTTGGCCGACCCTGCAAACTTCCAAACGCGGCCTGGGAAGACCGATCCGTGTCACCTCTAATGCACTCTTTGCCTCCAGCTGTTTCCAGCGCGGAGGCCCGGTGGTGCGCTCCCAAGTTCCACACATGAGGGAAAGGCAGGGAGATCCCATGTTAGACCAGCGTTACACTGGTCTACGCCTTGGGGGTTAAACGCCCCTTTGACTCATGCACGGGCAGTATTAAGCCTTTAAACGATCAATGGTTTTACGGTCAACTGCCGTCAGGTGACCGTAACCCCACTCCACCCACCCCACTAGTACGGTGGACCCGGACGGCTGGATGATGTATGAGAACCACAGGGGAACACCCTCATACGCTCGACCCCCCTCCCGGGCATATATCGAACGAATCATCGGGGTGGAAGTAGGTAGGGACTTAATTTACTTCCAAAGGGAGGCTGGTCAGACCATCCCTTTCAAGTCCAGAGAGGTCAACACTCCCCTGGGCTTCTAGTTTGAGTTTCCCCCAGTGTACAGCTTTGAACATAGAAATTTATCACACTTCCAGGGCTGGAGGGCCTGGGTTACCACCCATCCTAGCCCGATCAAACACTCTCTTCTTTCGGCTTAAAGCATTGTCATTTGCCGTTGGGACTTAGAGGTTTTTTTTTTTTTTTCATAAAGAGGGGAGGCCGGTCATACCATCCCCTTTAAGCCCAGAGGGCGTCACTCCTCTGGGCTTGTGTATTCGAATCACCGGGGGCCAATGGAAGTGTGGACTTCAAAATATTTATCCAACTTCCAGAGGGTAAGGACGTACTAAAGCATATCCAATCCACCCCGAGAGTCCCACTCCCTCAGGGCGTCAAGGGATAAGTTTGTTCCGTTCATAACCCGTCTCGGTTCGAAGAACTGGTTTCGATGGGAGGGTCCCTCTGCCCATCCCTTAAGCCCAGAGGGTGTTACTCCTCGGGCTTGTGTATTCACATCACCGGGGTCCATGGACGTTTCGACTTAGAGGTTTTTACACCTCCAGAGAGGAGGCCACCCAAACCATGCCCTTAAGCCCAGAGGGTGTCACTCCTCAGGCTTTAAATACCCATCACCGGGGGTCTCCGGAAGTGTGGACTTAGTCATTTTTTAAGTCCAAAAAAACCTCCAGAGGGGAGGCCGGGCTTATCACCACCTTAGCCCAGAGGGTGCCACTCCTCGGGCTTGGAACTTTGCAACGGGGTCTACGGAAGGCCGGACTTAGTTTTTGACTACTTCCAGGAAAGTTGAGCGGACATTCCCATTTTTCAAGCCCATCGGGGCACCACTCCCTTGGGCATAGCAAGAGGGGGGCCGGGCTTATCACCACCTTAAGCCCAGAGGGTGCCACTACTTGGGCTTGGAACTTCGCATCACCGGGGTGGATGGAAGTCTTTGGTCCAGTTCTGCCAGTGCTCGTTTGTTGAACTTAGAAATATTTCAAAGTTTTAGACTTCCAGAGGGGAGGCCGAGCATACCAACCCCTTAAAGCCCAGCGGGTCACCACTGCCTCTGGGCACACCTTGGTTCAAAAGGACCTTTTTACAATGGAAGTTAAACTTCCAGGGAGGGTTCACAAGCCCATCCCATAAGCCCAGGAGGTCGCCACTCACTCTGGGCATCTCGGTTCAAAAGGACCGTTAATGCGATGAAGGTATGTCTCTCCAAGAGAGGGTACCTCTGCCCGTCCCGTAGCCCAGAGATGTGTCACTCCTCAGGCTTGAACTCACCATCACTGGGGTGCATGGAACTATAATTTTTCCAAGATTTCCAGAGGGGGTAAAAACGTACTAAATCATATCCAATCCCCCCGGAGAGTCCCACTCCCTCGGGGGTTCATGGGTAGGTTAGTTCGGTACATACCCATCTCGGTTCATAGAACCGGTTTTGATAGAAGTTAGAATTCCAGGGAGGGTTCCAAAGCCCATCCCTTAAGCCCAGAGGTGAATCACTCCTCGGACATGAAATACCCATCACCGGGGGTCTCCGGAAGGCTGGACTTAGTCATTTTAGACATCCAGAGGGGAGGCAACCCAAACCATCCCCTTAGCCCAGAGTTGTGTCACTACCTCGGGCATGAAATACCCATCACCGGGGGTCTCCAGAAGGCTGGACTTAGTCATTTTAGACATCCAGAGGGGAGGCCACAGCTTACCTCCACCTTAGCTCAGAGGTGCAACACTCCTGGGGCATGAAATCCGCATCATCGGGGTTCTATGGATATCTGGTGACTTCCAGGGAGATGAGGCGTAAAACTCCCAATATTCAAGCCCAGAGGTGAACCACTCCTCTGGGCATGTCATAGTTACAAGGGCTGTTAACCAAACTTTCATCATTTTTAACTTGCCCTAATATCCTGACGGGATCAAACTGGAAACACCCGTGCCCCTGTCGACGTTGATCGACAAAGGTGCACCTCCCTCGGACTCACTACAAGGCGTGAGGGGGTACCTGAATTTGCTTAAAAGCTTACGTGCAGGACATAGAAATTTTTCGCTTAAAAATTTAGACCTCCAGAGGGGAGGCGGGGCTTATCACCACTTTAGTCCAGAGGGCGTCACTCCTCGGGCATGTCACTTCGTATCACCGGGATGTATGGAAGTCTCTGGCCAGTTCTGCCAGTGCTCATTATTGTACTTAGAAATTTGTAGGAATCTAGAATTTTAGGCTTCCAGAGGGGAGGCCGAGCATACCAACCCCTTAGCCCATAGGGCGTCACTCCTCGGGCTTGAAATACGCATCACCGGGGTCTACGGAAGGCTGGACTTAGGTTTTGAAGACTTCCAGAGGGGAGGCCGTAGCTTGCCATCCCCTTAGCCCAGAGGTGTGTTACTCCTCGGGCTTTAAATACGCATCACCGGGGTCTACGGAAGGCTGGACTTAGGTTTTGAAGACTTCCAGAGGGGAGGCCGTAGCTTGCCATCCCCTTAGCCCAGAGGTGTGTCACTCCTCGGGCTTTAAATACACATCACCGGGGTCCATGGAACTCATATTTGACCTCCACGGGGGAAGGCCGAGCTTATCACCACTTTAACCCAGAAGTGTGCCACTCCTCAGGCTTTAAATTCGCATCACCGGGGTCCATGGAACTCATATTTGACCTCCACGGGGGAAGGCCAAGCTTATCACCACTTTAACCCAGAGGTGTGCCACTCCTCGGGCTTTAAATTCGCATCACTGGGGTCCATGGAACTCATATTTGACCTCCAGAGGGGAGGCCGGGCTTATCACCACTTTAGCCCAGAGGTGAACCACTCCTCAGGCTTGAAATATGCATCATCGGGGTCTACGGAAGGCTGGACTTAGGTTTTGAAAACATCCAGAGGGGAGGCCGGGCTTACCTCCACCTAAGCTCAGAGGGCGTCACTCCTCGGGCTTTAAATACGCATCACCGGGGTCTACGGATGTGTGGACTTAGTTATTTTAAACATCCAGAGGGGAGGCCGGGCATACCTCCACCTAAGCCCGGAGGGCATCACTCCTCGGGCTTTAAATACGCATCACCGGGGTCTACGGATGTGTGGACTTAGTTATTTTAAACATCCAGAGGGGAGGCTGGGCTTACCTCCACCTAAGCCCGGAGGGCGTCACTCCTCGGGCTTTAAATACGCGTCACCGGGGTCTACGGATGTGTGGACTTAGTAATTTTAAACATCCAGAGGGGAGGCCGGGCATACCTCCACCTAAGCCCAGAGGGCGTCACTCCTCTGGCTTTAAATACGCATCACCGGGGTCTACGGATGTGTGGACTTAGTCATTTTAACCTCCAGAGGGGAGGCTGGGCTTATCACCACCTTAGCCGAGAGGTGAGTCACTTATCTGGCTTGAAATACGCATCACCGTGGTCTAATGGAAGTCTGGACTTAGTTTTTGGTGACTTTCATGGAGATTAGGCGTAAAACTCACAATATTCAAGCCCAGAATCAAACCACAGCCTCTGGTATGTCATAGTTACATAGGGTGTACCCAAACTTTCATCGTTTGCAAAGTAACCCTAATGTCCTGACGGCGTCAGTCTGGAAACACCCGTGCCCTCGAATTTTGGCCTCTCGAAGGTGCTCCTTTTCGGGCTTGCTACTAGGACGAAGAGGGTCAAAATTTTTTATAAGTCCAACCTTTGAAACCTAGGGTTAACCACTGGGAGAACTGGCTTTTTGACTTCACCAAAAAATGATGGCTGAATTGTATTTTCACATCTCAGACCCTTTGTAGGTTTCAATTTAATAAAAAAAATAAATAAATTCACCCACCTTTTTAACAACGGCTTTCCGAATTTAGTTCACTACTCCCGGGGTGGAGAATTTCATTTTATGGGTGATTCCCATCATCAGCCAAAACATTAAGGACACATCTTTCTGGGCTTAGATAAGGCTTGCGCCCGGTCCCTACCTCCGGGGCCTTATTCACCCCAATGCCCTGGTCCCCTAACTCCCCCTGCATTTCACCTAACTCCCCCTGCCTCCGGAGGCTCCCCCCGGTCTCCACCTCCGGGGACAAGCCTCCCACCTCATCCCATACCCTCGCCCAAGCCCTGGTCCCCTAAATCGGCCTCATTCAAACCATTGCCCCGGTCCTAACCTCCGGGGATAAGACCCCCACCTCCACCCACACCCATGCCCGACCCCTGGTCCCCCAACTCAGCCTCACTCCCACCATCGCCCCGGTCCCTACTTGGACTAAACCAATCAGCCCGCCCCGCTGGAACGAGCACCCACTGGTAGACCTACAGCAAATTTTCTGTAGAGTGGGATCCCACTTCCAATTTATTCCATTCAAGTCAAATAAATTGGAAGTGGGATACCACTCCCAATGTATTGTAACCAAGTCAAATAAATTGGAAGTAGGAGCCAATTTTTGACTTTGTGAAGCAATCCGGGGTCAATTTTGACATATTGGGACCAATATTTGATAAACTGTGGTCATTTTTGACAAATTGGGACCAATTTTGACCAATTTGGACCAAATCCCACTGTATCCCATGTATTTCATTCAACTCAAAATAAATTGGAAGTGGGATGATCCCACTTCCAATTTATTTGACCGCCATTCAAATAAATTGGAAGTGGGATCCCACTTCCAATTTATCCCAGCCAAGCCTTATACATGCTTCGTGAGTTCCCACTTCCAATTTATTCAGACCGTGTCAAATAAATTGGAAGTGGGATCATCCCACTTCCAATTTATTTGACCGCCATTCAAATAAATTGGAAGTGGGATTCCACTTCCGATTTATACGAATGACGGTTAAATAAATTGGAAGTGGGATGTTTGCCTTTGCCGAAAGCCGAACTGCAGGGAAAAGGTCAAAATTTACGGGATTTTTATCTCGGGACAGGGAGGGGCTAGGAACATGCTTTAAAGTTCCACGGGGCCACGGGCCCCCCCAGAGTGGCCCCAGGCGGGTGTGGGGCCCCTGAAAAATCCAGGTGCGCCGCCGCGCAGTGTCCGCCAGACGGCGTCTAATAAGCTGCTCGTGGGACGTTGGGGTACTATCTAGAGTTGACAAGTTGGTACAAACGCTTTGCTTGTATTGATGGGACCATCCGTTCGAGTTTATGGAGGCCAAGGCCACCATCCTTCAACCCCGCAAATAGCAACCCGTCAGAGGTACACCGTGGAAGGTGGAGCCACCTTTTCACAGCTTCCTTGGTTATTCCATCAAGGGCTTTCAGCGCCACAACGCCCAGCTCTCCAAGATCTGCTTGATAGATCAACCGTGGAATGGTGTGGTCACGCAGCATTACAAGCTTCTGATAGGGTTTTATCGGGGCCCTGCTTATCCTATTAACCCAGTTGGTGAATTTGACTTTCAGGTCAGGCTTTACCACACCATCAAGGGGACTCACTCTAATCCCCAAGTACTGTTCCGATCGTGAATTGGGCATACCTCGGTAAGCCTACTGGTAAGGATGCGTGAATAGAGCTTTAATAGGCCGGAGCCTATTGTAATTGGACGCCACATATTTATGTCTCTGAGCTGAGCCTCCTCTTTGATTTTAGGTAGCAGTAACGTACGACAATACTTCACACATTGGGGAATGACTCCTGTGGACCACCACGTAGTCAGGATTCGTTCAAGTTTCTGGCCTTGGGGGTCCCAGTCGAGAAAAGCCCGTTTCCCGATCCTGTCTGGTCCCTTAGCCGTGTGCGTTCGAGTGGCTTTAAGAGCATCCATTATTTCTCTGGCCGTGATTTTCTCAGAGAAATGGTCGTTCACCGCAGTGCAAGCAACCACAAAACTCCCCAAACCATGATATTCCCCTTGCTTTTCCCATTTCTTACTAAACACACTGTGAATTTCAGAAAGTGGTACTAGGCAGCGGGAGGATAACGTACCATCCAGGATCCTATCAGCAAGAGCCTTACAATCCCTGGCATACATGCGCTGATAAAGTGCGTATACTCTGGATATGGTTCGGGAGCCACGCCTATAGGACTTCTGTCTCCGGCGTGGGGCACCTGACCTTCTGGGGATATTGCCATTGGGTATTCTCCTTCCAATCTCAGAGATCACAGATTGTGCCGCTGTTTCAACCAGTATCGGGATCTGATCTGCACCTCTTAGCCATTCGCTCAGAATGTGGTCGTGCGCATCACCAGAAGCACCAAAGCCCTCCAAGTCATCCCTAACTCTAGTCCTGAGCCTCTCCTCCAGACCATACTGGGGCATCTCAGGTGGGGGAGCTGAGCGCAAGTGGGCAATGGGATCCGGTTCAGTCACAGTCCCAACAGACATGAGCCTTCGTTTGTGTAACCAGCGTATTTTGGACCGTACCGCCTTGCTACTTCTAGGCGGTAGAAGTGTAATGGCTTTTCCGGCGGCAGTCCTATCATCGGGTGATTCAAGGACAAGCCGTACGAGGAGGTTAACCTCTTGCTCAGTCCACCTTGTGGAGCCTTTTACTTGCGCAGCAAGTAGGATATGCTTCCTATTACGCATCACAGGATGTTGGTGTCTCTCGTGTGTGCTCAGCGCCCTTCGAGACCTAAAGCCCTTGCCGCACTCTTTGCACCGGAACCCTGAGTGGGCAGCAGTGCTAGAGGGAACCCTCAAACCTCCGAACTTGCCTGCATGACTTGAGGTGGAATGGTGGCTATCGGAGGCCCTGCCACACTTGTCACACACATATGTGACTTTCCAACCGCCATGAGTGGGCTGCCACGAGGACTGAACCGACATCCTTTTTGCACAGGGTGCAAAATACTACCGGGGTAGGAAGCGTTATCTTTAGGCAGCGATCCGGCTCCCCAGCCAGATTCTGCTGCTCTCCAAGGGAGGTGGCTCCCTGATCAGAAGGCGGGGCATTACTGCCATCCTGTGTGTCATCAGTATTAGCCCTCTTCCATTTTACGCCACGAGACGGTCCATAGCCATCCCTCCGCAGAGAAGGTACCGTCACCCTCGCCAAACCTCTCCGCGTTTTGGGTGGTGATGGCATCTGGGGTCGAATGGACGAACATGAGACGCAGGAGCATCTCATAACGTCGTGCAGAGCTATTGCACAGGGCCTGTCAGGCCCATGAGCCCCCGCTCTGCTCGGGGCCGGGTCTACGGATGACATTCCCTGCGTCAACCGGTCTGAGACCGTGCAGAAAAGAGGTCTCCGGCTCACAAACACCGAGGTGAGAGTGAACTTTAACTTTCTCCGCGGGATATAAGCCGTCAAATCACTTAGTGAAGGCTGTTTTGCCTCTCTTAGCCGTCCTTGATTTCTCAAGTCTGTTGCCTGGGCGTTACCGCGTGGAGGTGGAGGCACATAATATGAAATCACACCCAACTAAGTCCGCACTTAGAAACCATCCGGGGAATGCAAGTAAATTTCTTCACTTTGACATTCAGAGCACTGGGCTGGAATCACATTGTGTCAAAACCGACCAAGAGCCTTCACAATGCTGTGTTTTTATTAAACATTCAGATTCCCCTGGTCCGCAGCAGTTCTAATTCGGCTGTTAGGTGCCGGTCGAGAGAACCGCCTCGGGGGGAGGGGGGGGGGAGTGGTTTATAGCTCTCACACCCGATAGATCCACGAGGCCTCAGCTTGTCGCACCCGGCTCCAGACTCACCGCTCCGGTCCCCCCAAGCCCCTACAGCTGGCGACGCATCCGCACACAACTCCCAAGTCTTCCCCCTCCACGTCCGAATGGGAGAACGGAAGGCGCGCGAGTGTGGCCGGGACCCGGCGATGGGCCTCGGAGCCCGGCCGACTTCGGGAAGGAAGGGCCGAAGATGAAACGCGACGGAGGTTAGTCCCGAAGTACGCACCCCCGCCGGAGTCCCACCCACGACCGCCTCCCACCGTCACCGACCGAGTCCCCTAAGCACCACCGGTAGGGAACACCGGCTTCTTCACGCAGCCGCGACACACGCCCTTTAACCGACAGAAGCAGGAGTCAACCCGGGCGCCGTGTGCTTTTGCCCGCATGACCCTCGGGGCAAGGGTGAACCGGAACAGTTCCCCGGAGCCAGGCTGCTCCGGGCCCTCAGACTACGCTTCAGCTACCGGGCCCGACCGAGCCCAGCCATTAGAGCCAATCCTTATCCCGAAGTTACGGATCTGTTTTGCCGACTTGCCTTACCTACATTGTTCCAACACGTCAGAAGCTGTTCACCTTGGAGACCTGATGCGGATATTGGTACAGCCTGGGGGGAAATTCACTATACCGCCCCTGGATTTTCAAGGGCCGATGGGGAACGTCCCGGCCACCTCACAGATGCATGCGGCACCTTTCAGAGCGTTGAGCCCCTATGTCGAGACAATCCCATTCCAGGGTGCTCTTTAGCAAGGAGAGAGAATCCTCCCCGGGGTTCCCACCGACGTCTCTGGGTTCGTTTGCGTTACCGCCACGAGAGTGCCTCTCGGCACTCAATCTCCACCAATCCCAGGTTCGGGGATATTGGCCCGATCCCCTTTCGGTCAGCGAGAGGCAGACGAGACCATCGCCCCAGCATTCCGAATGGTGCTCGCCTATCCCTTAGGACTGACTAACCCACAGCCAAGCGCTGTCGGCATGGAACCCTTCTCCACTTCGGTCTTCAAAGATCCCATCTGAATATTTGCTACTACCACCAAGACCTGCACCCGCGGTGGCTCGACCCAGGCTCACGCCAGAGGCTTCGACGGCACCGCAGCGGCCCACCTACTCGTCGCGGCATACGGTCCGTGTTTCAAATGGGGGGATTGTGACGCCTGCGACGGCCAGGTATGGGCCCGATGCTCCAGCGGCATCCATTTTCAGGGCTGGTTGATTCGGCAGGTGAGTTGTTACACACTCCTTAGCGGATTCCGACTTCCATGGCCACCACCCTGCTGTCTATATCAACTGACACCTTTCATGGGGTCTGATGAGCGTCGCATCGGGCGCCTTAACCCGCGCGTTCGGTTCATCCCGGAGCACCAGTTCTGCTTACCAAAAGTGGCCCACTTAGCACCGTCATTCGATGCCCGGCTCCGAGCCTGCGAGCCGGGCCTCTTACCCATTTAAAGTTTGAGAGCAGGACGAGGCCGTTTCGGCCCCGCGGCCTGCATTCATTGCTTTACCGGATAAAACTGAGGTTGGTGCCAGCTTTTCTGAGGGAAACTTTGGAGGGAACCACTAGATGGTTCGTTTAGTCTTTCGCCCCTATACCCAGGTCGGACGACCGATTTGAACGTCAGGACCGCTACGGGCCTCCACGCAGGGTTTCCCCTGGCTTCGCCCTGCCCAGGCATAGTTCACCATCTTTCGAGTACCACCGCGTATACTCTTGCTCCACTCTCCACTCGGTGGAGAGCAGGCCGGTGGTGCGCTGTCAACCCACCATGGACTCCCCCGTCTTAGATCCCACCTCAGCCGACGCGTCTCCGGGGTTCAAGCCCTTTGACTCGCATACGCGTTAGACTCCTTGGTCCGTGTTTCAAGACAGGTCGGTCAGGGTCCAAACTTAGCCGCTGACCTTAGGCGTGGAAGGACATTGCTCCGCGGCCTCGGCGTTAACGGCAATGTCGGAGCGAGGGGCTGTAGCAGAACGCCCGTGTTCGGTGCTGTGGGCCCCATCTCCGGATGCACCTACCTTCACCCTCGGGCCCTTCCAAGCCTAACCGGAATAGGTCGCGACTCACCACCACGCGGGGAAAATACACCTGATGGGGGACTCGCTGGGCCTTCACCATCTATGGGGGGCACATCCTTGCAAGACTCGGTCCCACGTCCGTACCGAGACTAAATGGACTTCCGTACGCTACATTTCCCGGCCCACCCCAGTCAGGGGAAAGGGAATCAGCGCTGGGCTCTTCCCTCTTCGCTCGCCGCTACTAGGGGAATCCTTGTTAGTTTCTTTTCCTCCGCTTACTGATATGCTTAAGTTCAGCGGGTTGTCTCGTCTGATCTGAGGTCGCGCTACGAGGCTGTTTTGTGGGGCGCGAACCCCCCGGCTGCTTGGCGTATTTCGGTGCCCACCCTCCGACGGCGAGGAGCCCAGCGGGGAGAGACGATGACGGATGGCACCCGGACCTAATGGCTCTCCCTACGTCCGGAGCTCTCGCAATACGGGGGTTTAAGAACCGAGTCTGTGTTTAGGAAGACGAAGGGCCGTCCGAGGTGGAGGCCCTGCGAACTTCCAGCCGCGGTCTGGGAAGACCAATCGATGGGTAAGGCGACCCTCAGACAGGCATGTGCGTTCGAAATATCGATGATCTGTGTTCTGCATTTCACATTATTTAACGCAGTTAACCGTGTTCTTTATCGTTGCACGAGCCAAGTGATCCACCGCTAAGAGTTGTATCATTTTTGCCCGCCCTTACGGACGGGACTTAGGGTCGGCTAGGGTGACCCTAAGACGGCTAGGGTGCACTCTTAACCTCGCTGCGAGGCCCGGTGATTCGCTTCCAAGTCCCCAGCAAGGGGGAAATCTGAAAGATCCCACTAAGACCGGCGTTGCGCCGGTCCACGCCTCAAGGGTTTCTCTGGGCCCCGTCGACTCGCGCACGGCCATCAGGGTAAGTTTGATGTGGCTTGCATACGGGTCCTGGTCTAAAGTTTGTACCCGGCGTGCACTCCAGCCACGCTCTCCCCCGGAGGGGCCCGGTGGTGTGCTCCCAAGTCCCCAGGGAGGGGGAGGCTGGGGGGAGATCCCACCTGTGTTCCGCATCCGGGGTTCATCAGCTCCTTTAACTCGTGCACGGGTCTTAGACTATTTATACAGTCCGTCTTTCACAAAGCCCAGGCAGGTGCCGATATACACCTCCCGATCCCTGCATGTGCTCTTAAGCTCCGCTCTAACCCGAGAGGGAAAGAATTTCGCCCGTGGTGCGCTCCCGTCCCCTGGGGGTTACGGAAGATCCCAACAAGGCCGGCGAACACCGGCCAATGCCCTGGGGGTTGCATTAGCCCCTTTGACTTGCGCATGCAGAATTAAAGCCTTTAACGATCAATGGTTTCATTTAACTACCGGCAGGCAGCTCCGTTACCACTTGAGACCCCCGCGAGCGGGGTGGTGGCCAGCAACCTATGCACCCAAGGCGGTCCTCCCATAACCCCGAGTTCCGAGGTTGGCCCGCTCTGTCCCCCCCGGAGGGAGACACACGTTAGCCGACGACGAAAGCTACGAGGTGTCTGGGGTCCATATCTTTAAGGTACCCACCGGGGGATTTGGCCTTGCTTAAAGACTGGCTTAAAGAGTGGCTACTGGCATGGAGGGCAGGCACCCACCACGGCCAGGTCACCGTGAATGATCCTTCCGCAGGTTCCCCTATGGAAACCTTGTTACGACTTTTACTGCCTCTAGTTAAAGTCACTGCATCAAAAAGAAAGCACTCTTTTATGCTCATCACAATCTATCGTCCTCCTGGCCCTTATACAGAATTTTTTGTGAATTTGCTGATTTTCTCTCGAGTGTAGTTATCGTTTCAGAAAAGGCCTTAATTGTTGGTGATTTCAATATTCACTTTGAGAAGGATAATGATCCACTTAAAATTGCATTTGAATCAATTTTGGATGCGCTAGGGTTCACTCAGAATGTTACTGGGCCCACTCATCAATGCAAACACACATTGGACCTAGTGTTAACACGGGGCATTGAGATAAAGAATCTATCCTATCTCTCGCTACATGAGACCATCTTTGATCACCATCTAATCATATATGAAATTGCGTTAAACTTTGATATATGTCCACAGCCATGCTATATTAGAAAGCGCACTATAACATCCTCAACAGTTAGTGATTTTATCAATAACCTTCCAGACCTTATCACCATTTCTTTTCCAACTCACCCAAATGACCTTGAGCTCATTACAAACAACCTACAACATTTATTGTGTACAAACCTAGATAGTGTTGCACCAGTCAAGACCAAACAATTTAGAGAGAAAAGGCATGGGACAGTGACAGCACGCGTGCCTTAAAACTGACTGCTTGTAACCTTGAACGTAAATGGAGACACACAAAACTAGAATGTTTCCGAATTGCATGGCAGTACAGCCTCACCGACTACAAACATGCCTTATCTAAAGCCAAATCACAGTACATCTCTTCCCTTATAGAAAACAACAAAGACAACCCTAAATTCCTTTTTAGCACTGTATCAAATCTAATTGGCAACAAAAAGGAAATCAACCCCATTCCCCCCTCTGATTTCTGTAGTAATGACTTTACGAGGTTTTTTAATGATAACATTGATTGCATTCGCCTCAAAATCTAAAATCAGTCCAAAGTCACATCGGCTTTTGTTGATGAACCCCCCGCCAGCTCTAAGGTGCACTTAGACTACTGATGAAAATGACTTGCTTAGTTTAATTAGCTCATCTAAATCAACTTCATGCTTACTGGATCCTGTACCAACACAATTATTTAAACAAATTTTACCTAAAGTCATTAGACCATTGCTCACAATAATAAACTCATCCCTCAACATTGGATATGTATCAAAACCTTTGAAACTAGCGGTAATCAAACCAATTATTAAAAAACCCAATCTTGACCCTCTTGTGCTTGCAAACTACAGGCCAATATCAAACCTCCCTTTTATTGCTAAGATTCTAGAAAAGGTCGTGTCACAGCAGTTGTGCTCTTACCTACAAAACAATGACATTCATGACATTTTTCAGTCTGGATTTAGACCAAATCACAACACAGAAACAGCTCTAACAAGAGTAACTAATGACTTACTCCTTTCACATGATAAGGGCTATATCTCTATTCTGGTGCTGCTTGACCTTAGTGCAGCGTTTGATACCATAGATCATATGATGCTTCTTAATAGCCTGGAAAATCTGGTAGGAATAAAAGGATCTGCCCTCTCTTGGTTCAGATCCTACTTATCTGACTGTTATCAATTTGTTTATCTGAATAATAAATCCTCTAATCATACTTTAGTTAAATATGGTGTTCCACAAGGATCAGTGCTTGGCCCTGTATTGTTCACACTGTACATGCTGCCATTGGGTAGACTAATCCGTAAGCATGGTATTCAATTCCACTGTTACACTGATGACACACAAATGTATATATCAGCCAAACCTAATGATGTTGCTTGTCTACATAAAATAACAGAATGTCTAACTGAAATTAAAGACTGGATGATGCAAAATGTTCTCATGTTAAATTCTGATAAAACTGAAGTCTTGTTACTAGGTACAGATACTCAGATACATTCACTCAGAAAGCTATTAATCTTGATAATTCAACAGTAAGACACAATACCATCATTAAAACTTAGGGGTAGCCTTTGATTCGACTCTCACATTTGATACCCACATATCCAATACAGCCAAAACCGCCTTCCACCTACGCAATATTGCCAAAATTCGGTATATTTTATCCTTAAAAGATGCAGAGAAACTAGTGCATGCTTTTATAACTTCACGTCTAGACTACTGCAATGCGCTCCTGGCAGGGAGCTCGTGCAAAGCGTTACACGAGCTTCAGTTAGTTCAAAATGCAGCAGCCAGGGTGCTCACTAGAGCTAGGAAAATTCGACCATATCACCCCAGTTCTCTCATCCCTACATCCATCCCTACATGCCCTGATCCAGCCCCTGTGTATCCTGTACAAGATCCTGGCCTTGTCTCATCTACACTATCATGCTTGGCCATGCTGTTTTATCTCAAATTAACTCTGCACCTACTTTTAACTCACACAGAATCACTGATCCCCTCCTCCATCCTCATTACTCATAGATCACTAATGTACTACATTCACATTACTATAACCCCTTCATCTGTCATCATTTCACTTTAACTTATGTTCTGTTCTCTGTTGTGTCTCTGGTGTCGACCCGAGGAGTATGGGTTCCCCGTATGAGTCTTGGTTCCTTCTAAGGTTTCTTCCTCGTGTGCTGAGGAAGTTTTTCCTTGCCACTGTTGCCCCTGGCTTGCTCATAGAAGGATTGGATCCGGATCTCTGTAAAGCTGCTTTGTGACGACTTTTTGTTGTGAAAAGCGCTATATAAATAAAATTTGATTTGATTTGATTCAGATAAGGTTTTCTAAAAGTTAATAATTTGAAGTGGATTGCATAGACTAGGTGTCATGAAATTATACAGAGCAATTGCGATAAATTATCCATTTTGAACTTTGAAAAATATATACTAGAAAAATGGATAATACATACATATATATATATATATATATATATATATATATATATATATATATATATATATATATATATATTTGAATTATTCTGATATCTTGTAATCTTTATGAATCTATGATTTGAAATACATTACTTTTTTTTAGATTTACCAAACACATTAGGATCAGTATCATCAATACCAGCCTGAATTTTACTCAAATTGGAAAGTAAATCTGTGGTAGTGAACATCACTACACCCCATCTACTGATGTGCAAGCCACACACATGATTAGGGCTTGGCAATTAATCAAAAATGAATTGAAATCAACATTCAGAATTTATAATCGACATAATCCTGTTTATATACTTTTTTTATTCTTTTTTTTCTTCTGTCATGTGCCCGTGTACAGTCCCTTTAATACAACCCTACCATGCTTTAGTCACGTGATTTCGTGATTGCCCCTATCTGCAACATGGTGGAGAACCTAAACACAGATAAAGACTTAGCGAATTGAACAGCTTGTACCAAAGAAAAACACAGCATCTGTGGTTTGGATGTGCTGTTGTTAATAATAATTAAGATGACACTGAACATAAAGTAGTCAGTTGTAAACACTGAGAAATAACCGGTTCACTGACCAAAGTCACTGTCACAGATCAAATTTAAACAGCAACATTAGAAAAATATCCTAGCTTTAATACTGGAGCGTATTTACAGTACAAGCCTTGTCACTGAACTATGAAGGTCAAAAATGTTAAAAATCATTATTGTGGTAAAATGTACAATTAATCGTGATATTGATTTGTGCTCATATCACCCAGCACTACACACACGTGGCTTGAATGATTGGCTGAGTATGATTGATCGCTGGAAAGCTATTCAGAATTCTACACTCTTCTAATGTATTCAGGTCCCATAGCTCGGAAAAATAAACTGTCTGATGTGATGTACCATAAAATTCTTCTCCTGCATGTTGCCATAACAATCCTCTGATTATGCTGAGGAGTTGCTGCTTGTTTTTGTTAAGACTTTTACAGTTATTTATGGTGATTATGTTGTATATAATATTCATGGTTTGGTTAATCTGGTAGATGATGTGAGGAAAATTTGGTCCAATTTCCTGTATAAAATTAAGAGAAAAGTTAGAAAGCCCTGCAAATGCTTACAGCAGATAGTTCAATGATTAGCAGAAGGAAGAAATAACACAAAATTAAAGCTGGACTTTGGAGGTGACCATTTTGGTATGCTGCCTGTTCCAGTTCATTCTTGTTACATAGGTCACAGTTCTCCCAGTATGCTACCAAGAAATTAATTTTGACTTTGGACAGTGTAAACAATATTGTCCTGGTAGATCGCCACTTTTAAAATTGAGAATATTGTTTTAATTTATGGCTTTACTTACTTTGTTTTAAAAAACAAACACAAAACTGCATCTTTCACAAATCCAGTGGATTATCTCTTGCTTGATATATCATCTGCTCACATGTAAGGATGGGTCTATGTCATACCCTTTATTTCGCATACAGTAGAGTTAGGCATATATGTATTCAGTCTAGTCTTGAAAGATATTACTGAACTGAAGTTGTTTCATTGTAGACAATATTGTTTAGTCTAAAATTAAGCTTAAGTCTTGTCCACAAAAATATTTCTGAAAACATTTTCAAAGCACATGGTTTCTAAAAACCATTTTTATCCCCACACTACCTACAAACCATTTGAAAATGTGTCAACATGAAAAATGACTTGAAAATGCTCACAGGATTTACAAATTAACCAATAATTAATTACAGATACACATCTCAAAGATCACGTCCCTGGATGACATTACTTTTTTTATGTGAATGGGAGGCCAAAAAGCTAATTTTCTAAATTATACAGATATCTGTGGAGAGGACCTTAATGTGATTGTGTTAATGTTCCACACATTCAGTTTCTTATTTGAATTTTATAGAAGAGTTTTTAGTTTTGTTTTGATGTAATTTTAAAAGAGTATGTTTTTTGAATGTATGAACATTTTTAAATGGCACTAAATTGAATTAAAAATTAGTTTTTTTAAAAATAAATGTATTATAGATTTGTCTTAATTTGACATTTGTCTTCTATTCATTCAGGTCTGTATTGGAGCAGTAAGTAGGATAATATTGTATATTTTATGTATGGAAACACAATGTACAGTATTTGTAGTTTCTTAGTGTTTATATTATTATTATTACATTATTTAACTATATATATACTTTTAAAGAATGTTTGCTGTGGTCATGTTTATGGGAAAAAATAAAATATAGAAGTGGTTCCAAGTTGTTGATTGAGCGTATACCAAAAAGTATGATTCTGGCCACCCTTTAAAAAATTAAACCATGTGAAGGCAGTTGTAGTAAACAAAGAAGAACCAGATGAAACATGGGGTGAATGCTTTGTGAGTGTATTAAAATTATATGGTATTTAATTACTAATTTTACTGCAGTTGACTACAAATTTAGAAGTTCAGTTGTTTATAGTTTGATCTTTCAACATCACTGTTATGTTCTCCATATAGACACCTATGAGATGGCCAGAAATAAATGAATAAAAAGAACAAAAAAGGATACTTTCACAACATCTGATTATGAGAATACAAAAAGGCATAGAATGTGAGTGACTGCTTTTATTTTGTTATTTTTGTTTAACAAATAATATAACCTCTTCATGTTAACTGGGATGTACTCCCCATATATTCAAGCAGTAACAGTCAATAGCAGAGGTCATCTAATCCAACCCTGTGATCCAGGTTTCTACATTGGCCAGCCAGTGTGACACTATACCTGGCCAGTGAAGTGCGTTTGCCATTGCATCTTAGTGCCATACCAGCTGGCCATTTTAAAATCCTAACCTGGAACAAGGATCCAAGGTCAGAATTTGCTGACCTCGCTACAGGATGTTGTATGCTTGGGTTTGTGAAAGTATAATAGCCTATCTGTGATATAAAACTTGTTGGCATATTTGTTTATTATATATGGCCATTACCTAATAACATATTGCAAATATGTGTGTGATTTGTTGGCCTTAGTATTTTTTTTTCTTTATAATAGAATGTGTACACAAGGAAGTCTAGAGATGGATACTTTTTGTATGTTTCTCCAGATTTGTACATTTCTCTATGTGTCTCATAAATGAATGCTGATTAGTTGTTCACTTCTGCATTTCACCCTTCACTACCTGATGGAATGTCAGACACAGATGCTGTAATTTCATCATGATATATTTGTCATAAAGTTAACAAAAACATTTTCTTATTACAATTCAGACCCTCAGCTAAACTAATAGAATGCAAGGAGTCAACCTTCCAACCTGCATGATGCTTGTCAACATCCAAGGAACTGTTTTGCCTACTACATCTCCTCTCCAAACCTCTCCCACTCTCTACATCTGCCCCACTTTTACAGCAGGATCCACTCCTCCAGCCTGCAAGACCAGCATCAGCTCAATGTTTTCTCTCTTTATTTATATATGTTTACTTACTATTGATGTCAATTTATTTTATTAAAACATAAATATTTCAGTCTGTTAAGCATTTAGTAAATTCTGTTTGAAAAATATCTAACAAAACAGTTACAAACCGGATTCCAAAAAATTTGGGACACTAAACAAATTGTGATTAAAAACTGAATGCAATGATGTGGAGATGGCAAATGTCAATATTTTATTCGTAATAGAACATAGATGACAAATCAAAAGTTTAATCTGAGAAAATGTAACATTTTAAAGGAAAAATATGTTGATTCAAAATTTCACAGTGTCAACAAATCCCAAAAAAGTTGGGACAAGTAGCATTAAGTGGCTGGAAAAAGGAAATTGAGCGTATAACGAACAGCTGGAAGACCAATTAACACTAATTAGGTCAACTGACAACATGATTGAGTATAAAAAGAACTTCTCAGAGTCTCAGTGTCTCTCTGAAGCCAAGATGGTAAGATGGTAATCACCAATTCCACCATTGTTGCACAGAAAGATACCAGAATGGTGTTACCCAGCGTAAAATAGCAAAGACTTTTAATCATCAACCATGCATAACATCATCAAAAGATTCAGAGTATCTGGAACAATTGCTGTACGTAAGGGTCAAGGCCGTAAAACTTTACTGGATGCTCGTGATCTCCTTAAACGTCACTGCACCTCAAACAGGAATGCCACTGTCAAGGATATAACAAAATGGGCTCAGGAATACTTCCAGAAAGCATTGTCAGTGAACACAATCCACCGTGCCATCCGCCGTTGCCAACTGAAACTCTACGGTGCAAAGAGGAAGCCATTTCTAAGCAAGCTCCATAAGCTCAGATATTTACACTGGGCCAGGGATATTTTAAAATGGAGTGTGGCAAAATGGAAGACTGTTCTGTTGTCAGATGAGTCATGATTTGAAGTTCTTTATTGAACACTGGGACGCCAGTGTCATCCGGACCAGAGAGGACAAGGATAACCCAAGTTGTTATCAACGCTCCGTTCAGAAGCCTGCATCACTGATGGTATGGGGTTAGATGAGTGCTTGTGACATGGACAGCTTGCATGTCTGGAAAGGCACCATTAATGCAGAGAACTTTGTTCAGGTTCTAGAACAACATATGCTCCCATCTAGATGTCATCTCTTTCAGAAAAGACCCTGCATTTTTCAACAAGATAATGCCAGACCACATTCTGCAGCAATCACAACATCCTGGCTACATAGGAGAAGGATCCGGGTACTGAAATGGCCAGCCTGCAGTCCACATCTTTCACCTATAGAGAACATTTGGCGCATCATAAAGAGGAAGGTGCAACAAAGAAGGCCCAAGGTGATTGAATAGTTAGAGGCCTGTATTAGACATGAATGGGAGAGCATTCCTATTTCTAAACTTGAGAAACTGGTCTCCTCTGTCCCCACACGTCTGTTGAGTGTTGTAAGAAGAGGGGGGGATGCCTTGTCCCAACTTTTTTGGGATTTGTTGATGCCATGAAATTTTGAAACAACATATTTTTCCCTTAAAATGATACATTCTCTTAGTTTAAACTTTTCATCTGTGATTTGTGTTCTATTCTGAATAAAATATTAGATGTTGGCACCTCCACATCATTGCATTCAGTTTTTATTCACAATTTGTTTAGTGTCCCAACTTTTTTGGAATCCGGTTTGTACTTAATATTAGGTGTACAAAAAAATAAAGTGACATAATAATTGTAATTAAAAATTCAAAGATTCTCCCTCTTTTGTCACTTTATATCTGTTACTTAGTGTTAAAATGACATTTGTCATTTCTTCAAACAATAACCTAAAATTAAGTAGTGTGAAGACGTCACACTTTTGCCCTGTTTCTTGTTGTCCTGCTGTTTATGTTTTCTTTAGCTCCGCTCTGTAATCTGTGTTCCCACCTATGCCTCCTTTGTGGTCCTGCCCTCTTGTTATCCTTCCCAGGTGTTTCTTGTCTCCTTCTATATACCCGCTTTGGTTTCAATGCTCCCTTGTCTGCTGTTGTGTGTAGATGTTTTTTCTTCTGTCTCTATATGTTTTACTCACGTCTACACTGGTTCATGGCTATCTCCTGTTTGTTCCTGTATTTCCTGTTTTGTTCAGTTGTTTCTAGTTTGTGGCTTGCTCGTGTTTGGTTTCTGGTTTTGTTCTGTTAGCTTTTGTTTTTATTAATAAAACTTTTAAAACTTTTTTATTAATAAAATCTTGCGTTTATGTCCACCTCCTTGGACACCTGCCTCCCTGTGGCAGAATATTTTATTGGTCGCTGCATTTGTTATGAGCTCTATCAGGAAAATGTATTGCAAAAGCATGTGATGGATTTTTTCTGTTCTTGGGCATAATATTGTATTCAATGAGTTTTGGTACATGAGTTTTGGTTTAGACGATTTAAAGATGGTAGTTTCTGATTTTGGCTATCTGAAACATAGTGTATTCTTCATTTTTATGTTTTTTTTTTTTAATATAATGTATATGATAATTTGTCATTTTTATTACTTCGCAACAGTTACTGTAAAAAGATAAAACAGCAGGAAAATGTTTGAATTTTGAATTGTCCTAAAATGTATTTGCACACCTAATATTTTCTCACTTTGTTTTAAACCAGATAAGAAACACATTATTGTAAGGGCTCTAGAGAAGATCAAAGCACAGGTGCGAGAAAGCACACTTCATTATCCAGGAATCAACCTGTGGAATATTTTAACAGACTGTCAGAGGATTTTAGATTTCCACTGACATGTCCTGAAGACTTTAGAAAAATGGAGGACCACCTTAAAGATCAAGTATGTTAGTATGCACTAATATGTTATTGTATTCTATGCTTATTTACATGTGATGTACATTTGATTGTTATTTATGTTTCAGTCTTCTATGTTATCTATTCATTATTTTTCTTTATCCAAATATCTTATGTATATTACTTGAAATTTGTGTTGGTGTTTCCTTGGAAGCCTGGTGACTTTGTTTCTGTCCATTTCATAAACACATTTGGTTATGTGAGACCTGGAGGGGCGTGATTGAGAGGAACGGTCCCGCTCATCTGAACCAGAGTGGCGTTCAGTTATTGGATTTCTGTGCCCATCACAGTTTGTCAATTATGAACACGATGTTTGGCATTAAGGGTGTCCACAAGTACACCTGGCATCAGGATACCTTAGGCTGCATTTCGATGATCGACTTTATAGTCGTATCATCGGACCTGCGGCAATATGTTCTGGACACTATGGTGAAGAGAGGTGCTGAGCTGTCAACTGATCACCACCTGATGGTGAGTTGGATCAGATGGCGGGGGAGGATGCCAGACCTGGCAGGCCTAAACGTGTGCTGAGGGTTTGCTGGGAACGTTTGGCAGAGGAGCCAGTCAGAAATTTCTTCAACTCCCACATCCGGCAGAGCATCGACTGCATCCTGGGGGAGGCTGGTGACACTGAATGGGCCATGTTCTGGACCTCCATTATTGAGGTGGCTGAATGGAGCTGTGGCTGCAAGGTTGTTGGTGCCTGTCAGGGTGGCAATCCCCGCACTTGGTGGTGGACACCCCGGGTGAGGGAGGCTGTCAAGCTGAAAAAAGAGCCCTATCGAGCCTGATTGGCTTGGGGGACTCCGGAGGCAGCTGACAGGTACCAAAGAACCAAGTGGCTTGCAGCTGAGGCAAAAACTCGGGTGTGGGAGGAGTTCGGTGAGAACATGGAAAACGACTTTCTGTCGGCTCCGAGAAGTTTCTGGCAAACCATCAGGCGACTCAGAAGGGGAAAGTGGTTTTCCACCAACACTGTATATGTTGGGGGTGGGGAATTGTTGACCTCGACTGGGGACGTCATTAGGCGGTGGAAGGCATACTTCAAGGAACTTCTCAATCCCACCAGCACGTCTTCCACAGAGGAAGTTGAGTTTGGGGACCCCGGGGAGGGCTCATCTATCACTGGGGCTGAGGTGGCCGAGGTGGTAGGAAAACTCCTTGGCAGTAGGGTCCCGGTGGTGGATGAAGTTTGCCCCAGGTTCCTCAAGTCTCTGGGTGTTGTGGGGCTGTCCTTTGCAACATCGCGTGGACATCGGGGGCAGTGCCTCTGGACTGGCAGACTGGGGTGGTGGTTCCCCTTTTTAAGAAGGGTGATCAGAGGGTGTGTTCCAACTATAGGGGGATCACACTCCTCAGCCTCCCCGGTAAGGTCTATGCGGGGGTACTGAAAAAGAGGAAAAGAGTGTCAGACGATAGTTGAACCTCGGATCCAGGAGGAAGAATGCGGATTCTGCCCCGGTTGTGGAACTCTTTACCCTTGCTAGGATCCTGGAGGGTGCGTGGGAGTTTGCTCAACTAGTCTACATGTGTTTTGTGGATCTGGAGAAGGCATTCAACTGTCCCTCGGGATATTCTGTGGGGGGTGCTAGGGCCTAGGAGTATGGGATACTGGGCTCTTTGCTACGAGCCATCCAGTCCCTGTATAAACAGAGCAGGAGTTGGACTCCGTCAGGGCTGCCCATTGTCACCGGTTCTATTCATAATTTTCATGGACAGAATTTCTCGGCGTAGCCAAGTGGCGGAAGGTGTCCGGTTTGGAGGTCTCAGGATTCCATGTCTGCATTTTGCGGATGATGTGGTCTTGTTCATCGAGCCGGGACCTCCAGCTCTTGCTGGGCCAGTTTGTAGCTGAGTGTGAAGCGGTAGGGATGAGGATCAGCACCACCAAGTCCGAATCCATGATACTCAGTTGGAAGTGCCTCAAGTGGAGGAGTTTAAATACCTCGGGTCTTGTTCATGAGTGAGGGAAAGATGGAACGGGAGATTGACAGGTCGGTGCAGCATCAGCAGTAATGCGGGCTCTGTACCGGTCCGTTGTGGTGAAGAGACAGCTGAGCAGAAAAGCAAAGCTCTCGATTTTTAATCTAGAGTTTTCTCCTCAGGGTGTCTGGACTCTCCCTTAGAGAGGGTTAGGAGCTCAGATATCCGGGAGAGACTTGGAGTGAAGCCGCAGCTCCTCCACGTCGAGAGGAGCCAGTTGAGGTGGTTCAGGCATCTGGTCTGGATGCTTCCTGGATGCCTTCCTGGTGAGGTGTTCCGGGCATGTCCAATGGGGAGGAGGCCCCGGGGCAGACCAAGAACACGCTGGAGAGACTACATGTTTCGACTGGCTTGGGAACGCCTCGGTATACTCCCGGAGGAGCTGGAAGCAGTGGCTGGGGAGAGGGAGGTCTGGGTTTCTTTACTCGGACTGCTTCTCCCATGACCTGGACCCGGATAAGCTGTGGAAAATGGATGGATGGTTAGATGGATTTGGTTATGAAGTATTTCCTAATGATTTCAGACCATGAATAGGTGTTGGATTTTGTATTGTTTTCTTTATATATTTTTATTTTTATGTGTGTGCGCTGTAGTGGAGTCAGTGATAATTAATTTTTATTTGATTAATAATTAATTATTTCATTCATTTCGCTAAGCTCCATGGTAGAGATCCATTAAATAATATATAGTGTTTTTACCTGTACAGTCTCAGCTTGGACAAGTATATCATCATGTTGAATGACTTTACATATAATATAGCAGAATTAGCTAGAATTTATTATTATTAATGAATTATGCTCATTGACCCGCTGTAGGTTCTTGGCTCAGAAATTGAATCTGAACTAAAAATAATAATTCCATACAAGAAAAGTGCTCACACAAACAAATAACCAAGGATTGGTTTTATCACACAACTGGTGTATTAAATGTTATATCAATAATAAATATTGATTATACATTCATATAATTGTAACCCTTTCCTAAAGCGCCGGGTAAGATGTAAACCTTTTTTAGGCTGGGTACATCACACACAAACTTAAATTATAATATAGCGGTGCCTCATTTAATGTAAAATACAACTCCTGTTTTGTCCCATTGAATATTGTTTTAGCTCTACTGGAGAAGTACCCCTTTGGTAAAGCACTTTATGAAATAATTACAACCCCTGGCTTCATAATTTATTCCCTGTGCTTGTTCTAAAAATCTAACTGTTACTGGCTACCACAATTATTTTTCTTGATATATTTTAGTGTTTCTTAAAGCCAGAAAATTGCCATTTGAAATGCCTTTAGTTTTTTGTCATGTCTGTGATCTGCTTTTTTTCTACAAAATTAAACAACTGAAGGTACATCCTCAGAGACTGGTGATTCCATAATTCTTGCCAGGGGTTGTACCATCAGAACAACGCACAGTTTAAAACAAACAAGAGAATTTACTTAACATATAGCATAAAATGTTGGGAAAAAAAATCAAACACTAAGAGTGGAACTCTCTGGGTAAGTATCTATCCAGTGTACTGCAGTCTTAAGCAATTACAGTATTTTCTTAAAGTGAGTGGTTTTCAGCTTATCGTTGGGGCCCATATCGTTGGTGCACATGAAAATAATCCACTCCTCAAAAAAAATGGAGTTTCAGCAAAACCACCGTACTCACATATACCCGGGGTTAGCTTTGTTAATCATAGTCCTCAAGGTAGTCGCCAAATCGAGGCAATGCACAGTCCGGCAGTCCACATGCAGCACGGCCGCTATGGAAAAGAAACTCAGGCACAACAGTCCCTTCTCCGTGCCGCCTTACCAGGAGAGTCACAAAACCACTGCACAGCAGTGCATTCTCCAGATACACAAGGCTGCGAACAACTTCTACTAGCAGTAAGTTAGCTAGCGCAGCCAAAGTGTCCAGTGTTGAGCTGAACGTCCAGAGCCGTTACTAAAACTCAAGTCAATAAAACCCTCCACAGTAAATTTAAGGCCGAAACACAGAGATAACCATTTCTTTCTTTCTTTTAGAGAGAGATAAAATGCGTCTTCTCCAGCCTCTGCAGCAGCTCTCTCTCCCTGGATTCTCTCCTGAAGAATTAAAACGTTCTTTTTGGACCGTTCCCAAAGTAATTAAAATTTAGAAAATATCAAAAAGTTCTAAAATACAACCTTCCTCCTCAGGGAGGCGTGCTCGTTCCGGAAGCATTACAAAGACCAATCGAGTGAAGTTCAAAGCAAATCAAAGTATTTATTACAATACTGGATCCAGGAGAACTAATACATAAGAAACGCAACCTAGTGCCCTTCCACGCAAAGTTCTGACTCTTCGCATCTGACTCCACAGTTTTATATCTGATATGACGTATACCCTGCTGGCAAGGCGTTTCTGGCTGATTAACATATATTAATATGCATAATAAGACATGTTAGTACTCATGTTTCTCGCGTGCAGGTTTCCCATGCACCTGTGACCCCAAAACACTCATCATGCCCTTCTGACACTGTAGGTTTTGTTTCCCACACTCCTTTTCTGTCACCAAGATTCAGAGGAGTCACTAATGGACTTAAGGTCACTGAGATGCCCTAAAGTTCAACTCCCCTTTTTGGCTAACAGTTGTAATTTATGTGTTTCCTAAGTGCAGATCTGTTCAATGTTAGAGGTCTAAGAATTTAGAAAAGTGCTAATACTGAGTCAACATGCCAGTTAGTGTGCAGATTCTAAACTGTTTAAATGCATGTCTAGATACTGGTTAATCATTCATATGAGTACATATAAGATACAAGATTTCACACAATGTATATGTAATTATACTTTATAATTTTAACTAATATTCATTTAAGGATACTTATCCACTAATACAAAGTAATAAAATTGTTTTTTACAACACTCCTCTACCAACACCTGATAGGTGAATGACCGGTCAATCACCTAATTTCACTTGATTGGCCAATTCTCCCGGGAATTCACAGGAAACAGTCGGCAAAAGATCACGAAAAATAACTAAGGATTATGGGAATTGAACATGGGAATTTCTTTTTTAATTCACCCAAGGACTTACATGTATGTTTCGGCATAGCTGCTCGAGATGAGGGTAGGTACATGAGCTTTGCCTACCCTCTAAACTAGGACTACTTACGTGCAGACTGACCAATTATTAGACCAAGACCAAGGCCAAGATGACGTCGCGATCACACCGCGAGGCTCAGCGTCTTACCAGTTTTAGTAATATTATATTATATTATATTATATTATTATTATTATATATATATATATTATTATATTATATTATTTACTTAGCTATCTCCAGTTTTCTTGCACAAATAACTCTTGCGAACTACAGCTACGACAGACAGACACTTTTGGAAATTAACATTCACTGCACAAACACCGGATTCACGCATGAGTTCGACTTCAACCAGCTTCCGCCAGAGATGATCCGAACACCGGGACCAAGCGAGTCAATCTTGCCAACCGGAAGGACCCGACGCCGGCGGCTTACGTGCTAAGCTAGCAGACAGTTTGGTGGAAATGGAGGGACGAACGCTGTTCAGAGCTGACCGGTCAAGCGTGACTATGGGCAAGACCCGTGGCGGAGGAAACTGTATCTACGTAAAAAAAGCGTGGTGCATGGACTCTGTTGTTGTGGAAACCCACTGCTCTGCAGACCTGGAGTTCCTGATCATTAAATGCAGACCCTTCAATCTGCCCCGTGAGTTCAGCTGTATTGTTTCAGCCATAGTCTACGTGCCTCCTGACGCTAACGCTAACTCGGCTATGGAGTGTCTCTGTGCTTCTATCACCAAATTGCAAAATATACACCCGGACGGAGCTTTTATTATATCAGGAGATTTCAACCACTCTGATTTAAAATCTGGACTACCAAAATTTTTTCAGAATGTCTCCTGCACCACAAGGGGACAAAAAAACTCTGGACGTTTATACAAACGTGGCAAATGCATACAAAACAACCCCTCCCCCATCTTGGACTTTCCAATCATCTTTCTTTGTTCCTGCTTCCCAAATACACTCCAGTCATGCAGAGGATTAAGCCTTCAACCAGAACTGTAAAGATCTGGACGGATGGGGCTGACATTCATTCATTCATGCATTATCTGTAACCACTTATCCAGTTCAGGGTCGCGGTGGGTCCAGAGCCTACCTGGAATCATTGGGCGCAAGGCGGGAATACACCCTGGAGGGGGCGCCAATCCTTCACAGGGCAACACAGACACACACACACACATTCACTCACACCTACGGACACTTTTGAGTCGCCAATCCACCTACCAACATGTGTTTTTGGACTGTGGGAGGAAACCGGAGCACCCGGAGGAAACCTATGCGGACACGGGGAGAACACACCAACTCCTCACAGACAGTGGGAATCGAACCCACAACCTCCAGGTCCCTGGAGCTGTGTGACTGCGACACTACCTGCTGCGCCACCCTGCCGCCCTGCACTTTATGTAAGTTATGTAAATAATGTTATATATCGCACTTCTGGTTAGATGCTAACTACATTTCATTGGCCCTGTACTTGTACTCTGCACAATGACAATAAAGTTGAATCTAATCTAATCTAATCTTAATGTTTACAGAGAAGGTTATGGACCAATAACGGTAGCTCTACAGTCAGACCATGCAATCTGAAGGTTTTAGACTACTTCACTCCCCCTTCTCACTCAAGCGAACCAAAAGGAGTAGGGGAGGGCGGGACTAGTTTGTGAACGAAACCGGAGCACCCGGAGGAAACCCATGCGGATACGGGGAGAACACACCAACTCCTCACAGACAGTGGGAATCGAACCCACAACCTCCAGGTCCCTGGAGCTGTGTGACTGCAACACTACCTGCTGCACCACCCTGCCGCCCTGCACTTTATGTAAATTATGTAAATAATGTTATATATTGCACTTCTGGTTAGATGCTAACTACATTTCATTGGCCCTGTACTTGTACTCTGCACAATGACAATAAAGTTGAATCTAATCTAATCTAATCTAAATGTTTACAGAGAAGGTTATGGACCAATAACGGTAGCTCTACAGTCAGACCATGCAATCTGAAGGTTTTAGGCTACTTCACCACTCCCCCTTCTCACTCAAGCGAACCAAAAGGAGTAGGGGAGGGCGGGACTAGTTTGTGAACGAAACCGGAGCACCCGGAGGAAACCCATGCGGATACGGGGAGAACACACCAACTCCTCACAGACAGTGGGAATCGAACCCACAACCTCCAGGTCCCTGGAGCTGTGTGACTGCAACACTACCTGCTGCACCACCCTGCCGCCCTGCACTTTATGTAAATTATGTAAATAATGTTATATATTGCACTTCTGGTTAGATGCTAACTACATTTCATTGGCCCTGTACTTGTACTCTGCACAATGACAATAAAGTTGAATCTAATCTAATCTAATCTATATGTTTACAGAGAAGGTTATGGACCAATAACGGTAGCTCTACAGTCAGACCATGCAATCTGAAGGTTTTAGGCTACTTCACCACTCCCCCTTCTCACTCAAGCGAACCAAAAGGAGTAGGGGAGGGCGGGACTAGTTTGTGAACGAAACGCTTCTAGAAATTCTATGTAAGCTCTAGAAAAACAAAATGAAATTCCGCCCGGACATTTTTTTAAGTCTAAAAAAGAGGACATGTCCGGGTAAAAGAGGACATCTGGTCACCCTATGTAATAACATAATTTTGGGAGTAGGACCACACCCAAACTGCTCCTCCAGTTAATTAACTGATTAGAGTGTGGCACCAGGTGTCTTCAACATTGAACCTTTTCACAAAATTACAATTTTCTGAGATACTAAATTTGAGGTTTTCATTAGTTTTCAGTTATAATCATGAAATTAAAAGAAATAAACACTTGAAATAAATCAGTCTGTGTGTAATAAATATGTGTAGTACACAAGTTTCACTTTTTGAATAAAATTACTGAAATAAATCAACTTTTTCATGATATTCTAATTTTATGACCAGCACCTGTACAATGAATGGTACGTGATTTTCCTTGTAGAAACTTTATCTTGCAAGCTTTAATGGTTCAACTGCAGCAGAGATAATGTAGTGGCTAATGGGCTATGTCATGACAGACAGCTTGGCCATGATGTACCACTAGTTGGGAAGGGAAGATAAGCAAGTTTTCTCTCAACTTAAACTGACTTAAACTTAAACTGTTTTTAAAGGTAATTATTAGTGCTTGCATTCTGTCTGTTTGGATGTCTCATTCTATACATGTTTATCTGTCTTTCAGTCTATGCCTCTATAACTAGCTGTTTATTTATCTGTCTATCCATCTTTCTGTTGTTCCATCTACAAATGTCTGCCTATCTAACCTAGTCAGTTAGTGACACTCTCTCCAGATAACTTTAACCCGTTTCTATTACTTAAATAATGAGACAATTGAAATGTATGTATTTCTTTTAATGTATGTCTTTTTAAATATTTCAGGAAATGGATTAAAATAATTGTAATTATTTCAGCTACAGTAAAAACACACAAGATTACAGAGGCGGAGAGTGAGGTTTGCATTAAAAACTGGTTGAAATATAGGGAGGACAGAAGTGGAGGAAGGAAAAAGAGAGCAGAAATGTATGAAAGTGATTACCGTTCCATAACTCGTTTCAGACTTTGTAGTTCTGAGGATGTTTCCTCACAATTTGCTAGCTCTCTGGTCAATTTGCATGGGTCCTCAGGTGTTTGTACACATCTTTAACTCTGTAAACAAGGAGTCGCTCGCAGAACCAGGAGAAACTTTATCTGGAGGCATATGGCCTGCGGAGAAAACTCAGATCTTTGCTTTATTTCTGCTCCATAAGTGAGGAATATTGACTTATTTTTGCAGTAATTATTACTTAATGTAGAATTGACTCCAAAATTTGGAGTTTGGGCCAGGCTAAATCCATGGTTTTCTTACAGGGGGAGACTAGATATCCTATGTGTGGTGTATTTGTGCTGGCCCAGAGTGATTAAGGACTTCAAATTCCTCCCCAGAACCTGTTTTGCATGCATTAATTTATGTGCACAATTGTTCAATACGCCATATTTCCCATTAAAATTAACGTATAAGGTAGAAATTAAACTTTGTTTTCTAGGACCAATTTCTCACTTTATTTCATGTCAAAAAATGTCCTAATATGACTTGTTTCCAGATAAAGAACATCATCAGCCTGGGCCTGATTGGATACAAGCAACTGGGAAACTCTCGGCCCAGACTAGGCCGAGTGTTGTGGCTGAGGCGCGGCTCAAATGACTCGGTCCTAGTCCGGCAAGCCATAACTAAATCGCGATAACCGGACCGTGGCCGAGTTTGAGCCAGAAGCACGCCATTAATGCCAAACTCAGCCCAGATCTGGCTCATTATCGGTTGTAATAGTTTATTTCTATACACATTTGCAATGTATACAAATAGTACATAAAATCAATAAATAGAAAATACATTTGTAACTGGCGTTGAAATTTGAAATTGGCAGTGTCAAGATTTCCTAAATCCAATTAACATTCAAATACTATTTTTCAAAGAAACAATTGGTTTTACACCCTAAGAACTGCCATTTAAATTCAGACTTTTCTTTAAAAATATACTACGCTAAGGCCATATAACAAATCGCTTAAAATTCACCAGTAGGTTTGGAAAAGTTAAAACAACAAAAAAAGGCAGAAAGGTACTTTAAAAAAGTTGGAATTTCCTCAAATGTGTGGAAGTACACATTTGACACTTATTCATGGCACACATCAGTTTCATCAACAGTTTGCAAGCCTCTGCTGTGTGTTGTTACACTTTGTCAATACCTCACTGCCCTCAACAATGATGGAAATATCAGCCGTATCCTCATCTCTGGCAGCCTGGACAACAGGGATCTTCAGGATGTGCAGTGTAGTGAAATAATGCTCAAATGTAGTCACCTCGGTTGTACTCCTTGTTGAATTCCAGCTCTATAATTAAACATATAGAGATTATGTACATGTTCTGTTCTCTTCAATATATTTTCTTTAAAAACATTTAAAGAAAAACTGTAAACTGCTTATGCATGGAAATTCATTAACTACAGAACTTCAAATGTAAAAGATTATCAGATTATAATACAAATGATTATGCTACAACCGATGCTAAAGATCTAAATAAATTCAATTAACCTCCTATCTGCTTTTCTCCCTGCCCACCTGCATTTTTTCACTGCCCCACTAGTTTTCTTACTGCAGTCCATCTTTACATAATTACATACGAAAATGAATTAGTTCATGTTCATAGTTAATTTTAAAAAAACTTCACAGCTCCAAAAATAAAATACTTCACATGCTTTTGTTTATTTTTTCTCTCAGTAAATAGGCTTCTATTGTTTTCAATACAACCTCCTTCAACCCATTAATCACTAGCCCAAAATCACTGCTACTCCCTAAAAGGATTAGTGTATGTGGAATTATATATTTAAAACATTACATTACACCAAAAAACAGCACTGAGATTGAGAATGTATTTTAACGTACTTAGCTAGGGTTAGGGTACACATTAGTACCTTAATGTGTTTAAGCAGTTTTATTTCTTATTTTATTTCTTATACTGAGGTATGCAGTTCTGTGTGACATAAAAACCCACAAAAATGCTCACATCGTCTTGTAAAATATGCCATCAAACCACATAATTACTCAAATTAAAGTAACTATGTATGAGCGATTGTCATGTCTTTTAAATGCTTTCTATGTCAGAGGAAAAAAAAGAGCTTGCTAAACAGGTTAGCTAAAGTTTGTCATTTGAAAAAAAAAAACGGTTCAATATTACGTATGTATCATATAGCAGTTTATAGAATAACGTACGTAATATTAATGATGTTAACTACATTTGGGCGATACCAAAATACTTACGTATCCAAAAATATAAGGTTAAATTGAAATACTTACGGGATGAAGCTGTTCCCTGAGGCCGGTGAGAGCTGCTCGCGCGCTGCGGTCACAGAAAAGAGCGCGAATCTTCATTGTCTTCTTCTTCTTCTGTGTTTTTACAGCGGTTCGCTTCTGCCACCTTCCGTTTTCTCATTCAGAGTTCATTCATTTTAAAGCTGTCGTCTTCAAAAACTTAAATAACAATTTCCTCCCTTCAGCACGGCACTGTCTCCTTATTAACCCTATTTATCATAATCATTTCTGTCGTTCGTGTCCCAGTCATTACATCAATGTTCTAAAATATTACAATACAGAGCTTACCTATAACTGTATGGCATTTAACAAGTTAAAATAATGATTCTATTTATATAACATTCATTACATCGTTTTCCAGACAGTTACCAGTATTGTCTTTTATTTTTAGATGTGGGCCACATACGATTAATACGCAGTATTTAATAAAATGCTCTGATCAGTGTAGTTTGCTAACTGCAATGGCAATCGCCTCGCCAGCCGACAGTGCCAACGTGCAGCCGGAATTGGACCAGATGCAGCGTGCCGCATTCATGCCGAGCCTCAGCTAGCCGACAGTGCCAACATGCAGCCGGACTTGGGCCATATACAGGGTGCCGCATTCACGCCGAGATGGCAGCCAGCCGACAGTGCCAATGTGCAGCCGGAATTGGGCCAGATGCGGCGTGCCGTATTCATGTCGAGACGGCAGCGAGCCGACAGTGCCGAGCCTGAGCCAGAATCGGCCCAGATCTACCATGCTAGCTGGGTATCAGGCATATGCTCATATCTGTATTAGTTTGTTTTCCAGAATAAAAGTCACTTTAAATTAAAAATCTGAGATTAAAAATGAATTATATTGTGTACAGGACAGTAATCTAAAATGGTCCGATAGTGGACCAGCAGTGGTATGCAGTCAGTGGTGCAAACCTTTTTACGGCAGTGGACCGATATACGCTTGCTCTCTAGGGTGAGGGTAAACACTTCGTTATTTTTAGGTATTTAGTGATATTCAATTGTCCATGAAGCGTTAAAAACTATGTGCGTAGCATTATGTGCACATCGAACACTTTCTTTCATTGACCGCAGCTCACTGCATAAGAAGCTAATTTCAGTCTGTGAATAAGGAGCCAGCATGTGTGTGTGTGTGTGTGTTGCCCTGTGGGTGACTGGCGCCCCCTCCAGGGTGTATTCCCGCCTTGCGCCCAATGATTCCAGGTAGGCTCTGGACCCACCGCGACCCTGAACTGGATAAGCGGTTACAGATAATGAATGAAAGAATGAATAAGGAGCCAAACTAATCTGGGGTTGCGAGCCTGAGCTTCTCAGTGGAAGATTGAGATGGTCAAGTCGAGGCGGCCTTTGCAGGAGCCGACGATTCACTCGAAGATGTGGTTGTGGTTTTGACCCAGGCCGCAGTTTCTTAAGGCGTTATTTTTGTGCCACAATTCTGAACGCGGATATTTCGAGTGGATATTTTACTACATTAGAGTTATAGCCAACAGAGTTATGAATAGCTAACCGCAAGCTAAATTAACTGCAGTATTAAGCTATTAAGTTATTTAGATTTTAGCATTACACAATCAACTAGCCATGTATGTTGATAACTACCTATCTAGATAGCAGTATATTCTATCACTGATAGCAAGGAGACCGCGGGCCACTGTTGGCCCACTGAGGACAAAGTTGGAGGTGCCACATTTTAGCACTTTTCCATTCACAGACAATTTACATTTTTTCCTTCATTAGGTTATTTTGTTATACTTTATAAATAAAATTAGTAAGTAATTTTAATCCAGCGCAGTGTCAACATTTGTAGTATAATCATTTTATATCAGCATACTCATTATTATATCTCTCATAGTTGTTGGTAATATTTGTATTAGTTTGTTTTCCATATTAAAAGTCTCTGTGAATGTAAAATCTGTTTGAGGAAATTATAAATGAGTTATATCCTGTACAGAACAATATTCTGAGTGGTCCGATGGTGGACCAGCAGTGGTCTATAGTCAGTGGTGTGCCAGCATTTTTATGCTAGTGGACTGATATATGCTCACTCGTCTGGGATTACTAATAAAGAAGTTTCTACAGTAGTTGCAGTACCATTTACAGTCGTTGCTAGCACAATTTTATACTATGTACATTATTTTCAGCACATCAGCTACGTTGCTTACTCAGTAAAACTAAATAAATACAATTAAGGCAAAAAAAAAAAAACAGATAAAAGCCCTACCATGTGGCCAATTCAGTGAATATAAAATAAAATTACTGGCTATGGTGCACTGGTCTGTTGCCGTTCGGAGAACATTTTCAGATTTCGTCCCTAACCATAACCTGTAACCGGTGTCCCACTATTTACTGGTCTCCGGCCTGTATGTCACGCCCACTTGGCGGTCAAGCCATCCAATCAGAAATGACCTTTGTCACTTGTCGTTTTTGATTGGCTGATACTGAGGCACTTTGTCAGAGACATTGCGCGCGCAGGACAGGAGAGCAAAATGTGTAGGTTGTTGTGTGCGTTCAAGAAACCTCCTTGTTTGCTCAAAATATCCACGCGCGTGCAAAAACATTCTTGCTTGCTCAAATATATCCGCGCGCGTGCAGAAACCTTATTGCTCGCTCGAAATATGTGGCACAAAAATAACGCCATAAATAACACACCACCAAAAAGTCAGTGCCACTACAGCACTGAGAAGGATCCACCAGATATGTTCTGTGATAGCCTTGTAGGGGTCCTGATCAGTGAACAATAGGGTGAATGTTGGCAAACAACCTAGAGCAATAAGTGCTCACACTGTAATTGTAGAACTACAAAGTGCTCTTTTATGGTCAGTAGAGCTGAGAGATTGAACTGTGAACGTAAACAAGAAGGTGGTCATAATGTTATGGTTGATTGGTGTATGATCCAGACTAAAAATAAAGCCAAAATATTTGACATGATTGTGTGTATTCACCAAGCACAAAACCTGTTGCCAGTAGCTGTGTATATTACTTTATAATGTGACATATATTAAAGATCCATATGTGCTGAGTTCAATTAATTGAATACATTTTTTCAGCAACACCAGTCGTACCAACAATGCCTCTTTTCCAGGGACTTGACTAGTGTCCTCTCAATGGCCAGCAGAGCTAGGCTGTAGTGATGTGTCGGTTGCGAACGAACCGGTTCAAAGAGCCGGCTCTTGTAAGTGAACGATGAGAGCCGGTTCCCGTCTAAGACCGAGCCATTTTTTTCTGGTTGTCATTCAACCAATCAGAGAACAACAAGCAAGCTCCAACCCTCCAAGCTGAGACACTCGGACACTTTTGCCTTCCAAAAAATAGATTAAAAATATGTTAAATCAGTTAAATGTTTGTTGACAGTTGTGGTTGTTTTAATCACTACCATTGAATGCTGCTGTTTTGCACTTTGCAGACTCTTTGTTTATTTTATTACTGAAGAATTAAATGTTCTTTTTAGACCGTTCCCAAAGTAATTAAAATTTAGAAGATCTCCAAAAGATCCAAAATACAACCTTCCTCCTCAAGGAGGCGTGCTCGTTCCGGAAGTTTTACAAAGACCAGTCGAGTGAATTTCAAAGCAAATCCATCCATCCATCCATTATCCACCGCTTATCCGGGTCCGGGTCGCGGGGGAAGCAGTCGGAGCAAAGAACCCCAGACCTCCCTCTCCCCAGCCACCGACGCCAGCTCCTCCGGGGGTATACCGAGGCGTTCCCAGGCCAGTCGAGACATATAGTCTCTCCAGCGTGTTCTTGGTCTGCCCCGGGGCCTCCTCCCCGTTGGACATGCCCGGAACACCTCTCCAGGAAGGCGTCCAGGAGGCATCCGAACCAGATGCCCGAACCATCTCAACTGGCTCCTCTCGACGTGGAGGAGCAGCGGCTCCACTCCGAGTCTCTCCCGGATGTCCGAGCTCCTAACCCTGTCTTCAAAGCAAATCAAAGTATTTAATACAATGCTGGATCCAGGAGAACTAATACATAAGAAACGCAACCTAGTGCCCTTCCACGCAGAGTTCTGACCTCTCCCCCCATCTGACTCCAGTTTTATATCCCAAATGACGTATACCCTGCTGGCAAGGCGTTTCTGGCTGATTAACATATATTAATATGCATAATTAGACATGTTAGTACTCAGGTTTCTCGCGTGCAGGTTTCCCATGCACCTATGACCCCAAAACACTCATCATGCCCTTCTGACTCTATAGGTTTTATTTCCCACATTCCTTTTCTGTCACCAAGATTCAGAGGGGTCACTAATGGACTTAAGGTCACTGAGATGCCCTAAAGTTCAACTCCCCCTTTTGGCTAACAGTTGTAATTTATGTGTTTCCTAAGTACAGAGAGGTCTAAGAATTTAGAAAGGTGTAAACACTGAGTCAGCATGCCAGTTAGTGTGCAGATTCTAAACTGTTTAAATGCATGGTTAAAATACTGGTTAATCATTCATATGAATACAAGGTTTCATACAATGAATATGTAATTATACTTTCTAATTTTAACTAATCATCATTTAAGGATATTTGTCCACTAACACAAAGTAATAAAATTATTTTTCACAACAATTCCCCCTTTTGACCTGTCCAACTGACAGGTCAATACATTTAGATAAATGGTAAGCAATTAATGTTAAATTGGTCTGCCTAGGTCACCCCCGGCTTGGCGAGTGACTTAGGTAGAGCGTGATGGCAGATTGTGGTGGTAGCGGGCAATTACACCGCTCCTGTTAGGAGTGGACACCTCTGTCCTACCACTCACTCTCTGGACTAAGAGATTACAATGAGCCCTATATGTGTATGTGTTAAAGTGTATTCTTCATCCGTTGTTAAGGATCTGCGCTGGGGGCAAGGATAGACTTTCCTTGTCGTGCCCCTGCCTCAGGGGATTATTCTGCCCCTATGTTGGTTGAGGCTGCTTGATCAGCCTCTTCTGAGGTGTTGTTTTCCTTCAGTGAATGTTTGATGTTAGGTGTCGGTACGGCTCTGCACTGTGTGAGGTGGTACCACTGTAAGCCTCTACCCTTCAGCCGGACTGCCCAACTGGTTCTCTCTGTCCCCTGGTAGGGTCCTGTCCAGCGAGGTTCGTACCACTTCCGCTTGATAACCTTCAGGAGGACCCAAGGTGAGACTGTCACTTCTGGATCCTTCTCCTCCGTTTCTTCTCCTTCTCTCCTTTCCTGCACCTGTATAGAGAAATCTTTACAAACAGCTTTTAGTTCTTCATATAGCTGTCGGTACTCTGCTTGAGGTAGTTTCTGGGGGGACGCAAGCGCGGTGGAGGGGTCTGGAAAAGGGATGCCCCTCCCTAATTCAAAAGGATTTAACCCTGTATTTCTGTTCACTGAACTACGGACACTAATTAAAGCAATTGGAAGGGCATCAAGCCAATTCATGCCCGTGGTCAGTTTGATTTTTGCTAATTTGATTTTCAAATTTTGATTCATCCTCTCCACCTGACCTTGTGAGGCAGGATGATACACACAACCATAGCTATGGCGCAGCCCCAACGACTGCTCCACCCACTGCAGTGTTTTACTCGTGAAATGACTCCCGTTATCTGAAAAAATATTAAAAAAATAAAAAAAATTTCCTATGAAACCCATGGTTCGGAATCCAACAATTAATCAGAAACTTACAGACTGATTTTGCATCTTCCCTCAGAGTGGGAGTGCCTCTACCCACCCCGAGAATCTATCTACAACGAGCAGGAGATATCTATATCTCCTAATGGGGTCAATCATATCTGTGTAATCCATTTGAATCTCATGTCCATGAGAATGTGGCAATGGAAACCTTCCTGGAGCTAGTTTAAATGCTTTTGTTACGTTCTGAGTGTTACAAATCTGACATTTAGTGATGTAATCAACCACTAATGCTGACGTGTGTGGGTGCCACCATTGTTTTAGATTTTCCAGTGTTTTGTTGTTTTCCTATATGTGCCACTTCTAATGCTGAAATTACTGCTAGCAGTTCTGCCTTCTGCGCCGATGGGTTTTGTTTCACTTCGTCTGCAATAACTGTCTGAAACTCATGTGTTTCCCCCTTCGCTTCCTGAACTACTGCGTATCCTGCTCTGACTTCACCTGTATCTGCCCTGTACCCACACCCATCCGTCCCTAAATTCCATGACCCTGGAATGGGTGTGGCTTGTAAGTCTGGTCTTACTTTTCCTTGCCTTTCCACCTGTTCCTCGCATTCATGTGGTGGACCTTCCAACATCCCATCTGCCATATTAACTCCTTCGTGTGTGTAGGTGATGTTGGGTGCAGTCAATGCTTTGTGAATGCGTCTCTGTCTCAATGTAGTGAGTGTGAACATCTGTGAGTTTATGTACGCTACTACTCCATGTGTGGTTAGAATGCGCAATGGATATCCTGCTACCAAATGTGCTGTTTTCTAAACTAATTTAGTCAGTCCTGCTACATGTCTTGTGCACTGTGATTGTCTCCTCTCTATAAGGTCCAATGGGACACTTAAATACATTAGTACTGCTCTATCATCCCCCTTTTTCTGAAACAGTACACCATTAATCACAGTGTCTGTTTCAGAAACATCCATGTAAAAAGGTAATGAATAGTCAGGTCTGGCTAAGTCAACTGCAACAGATAAGGCTTATTTAACATCTATAAACACCTGTTCAGACTCCACCGTCCAATTCAGCTTACCAGACAAATTTCTCATCCCTAGCGATTTCACCATGTCCCTAAAAGGTTATGTTAGTCCGACAAAGTCAGTAATGTATTGTCTGCTGTAACCAGTCAGTCCTAAAAATGCTAACATGTCTTTCACAGTTTCAGGTTTTGTTTGTGACAGTATAGCGGACCGGTGTGTGGCAGACAAGCCCTTGGAACCCTGTGTAACTACTCTCCCTAAGAAAGTAACCCTAGATCTGCAGCACTGTAATTTCTGTTTAGATACCTTGTACCCTGCGTCTGCTAAGCATTGAAGAACCACCTTGGTTGCTTCAAGGCAGATCTCTGGTGTTTTAGCCGCCAAAGCAATATCATCAACATATTGTATCAATAAGGAACCTTCTGGCAGTTGGCATGAGTCCAGACTCCACCTCAGGGCCTGATTAAACAATCCTAGAGACAACACAAAACCTTGAGGTAATCTAGTGTATCTGTATTGTATACCTTTATGTGTGAATGCACATATATCTCTGCAGTGTTCTGCCAGTGGTATACAGAAAAATGCGTTAGCCAAATCAATGCAAGTTAACCATTTCATGTCTGGACCTAGTTCCGACACAGCGGTGTACGGGTTAGGAACCGGAACAGTGGCAGTAGCCAAAGCTGCATTCACGGCTCTTAAATCATGGGCCATCCGATATTGGCCAGGCTCCTTCTTCGGAACCGGGAAAATTGGTGTGTTCCAAGCTGATTGACACGGTTCCAGGACTCCGGCCTCCACCAAAGCCTGGACCGTTTTATCCAAAGATGCAACAGCATCTGGCTTGTGTTTATATTGGGGAATCCAAATTGGTTGTGTAATATTCATACAAAAAGAGACAGGTGACTGATTAGTATATCCTACATCATCTGGTCCTGTGGACCACAATGTGTCAGGTAGTGATGCTAATAATGCCTCCGTCTGTGGATGATCAGAGTCCTCACAACCATGATGTCTAGGCAGCAATTGATGGTGTAATGTAACTATGATGGATGAGTTATCAGTGATGTGACATGTCTGTGTTGACTGCGAAAACATGACACCAAGCAGCTGGGTCCGGACCCAATCCGTGGCCTCATTTGCTCTTTTTACCATAGGGCCCAACTGCTTGGCCTCGTGTCTCTGATCGAGAACTAGTGAAATGTGTGTTGCCGCTGTGTCAGACAGTTTTTACCAATAATGTTGTTGTGGTGTTAGTAAAACAGGAGATGCCACCCCTTCAGGACCCACATAAATCCCTGTGGTGTCAACCGACCACTGTGTACCCTCTAATTCTGTTTGAAAAGCTTCATAGTAAGTTAAATCTCCCCCTACATCGTAGAACAGGGTGACATGGAATGGGTCGGGCGGAGGAACGTAGGGTGCCATGGCTGTAATCCAAAGCGACCACTGGTGGAACAAGGCAATGAGTCGTGGTGACGGGTCCGTCTGTCCAGTCACTAAAGCCCAGGAAATGTCTATCGACTCATCCTGCTGAGGTCTCATCAGATACATACCATCAGTGTACCCCACCACTGCCACAGTTTTATGTCCGTCCAACCACATAAGTGTAATCCCATCTGGTTGACATAAAATAGTAACTCCCATTTTCATCAACAAGTCTCTACCACAAATGTTCAAGGGTGCTTGTGGTGCAATTAAAAATGAATGTGACACAGTCTGTGTACCAGTGCTGACTGGCAAATGTCTTGTTTTTGGCAGTGATGTAGATGTCCCCGAGAAGCCCCTTACTTGCACATTATGTTTGCTCATCAGATGTGCATGTAACACTGTGTTGATGGCTGACCATGTGGCTCCCGTGTCTACCAGAAAAACGATTTCTGAGGCCCCCACAGTTAATGACAGTATGGGTTCTGCCCTGGCCCTGCTCTCCTGGTGCTCCTCTTGACCCCGTCAATGTCCACCCCACGGCTCCATTCTGTATTGGCCAGCAGGAAGATGTGATAGCTCCGGTTTTGGTGCCGCCTGTGGGTATGGTGCCTGGTGTGGATAGCTGGTGTCAGCAGAAAGTGGTGCTCTACATTGTGCTGCCCAGTGGTCCAAAGCTCCACATCTTAGACACACCCCTGTCCGACGGCGGGCCCTGCCCCTCCACCTACCATTACCACGCCCCCTGTCCCCTTAGTAGGGCTGATATGGGAAATATGTAATTGTTTCATAATTATATGGTGGGTTTTGTGGTGGCCCATATTGAGTAGGCATGTATGTGTTTTTGTTCATAAATATTTGTGGTGATTGCATATGTGGCAGTGCAGTCATAGGCATCATGGTGTCAGACTTTGTTTGCTTTTTATTATCATTTATAGATTTCCTGGCTTCTGCTAGTTGAACAGTTAGTAGGTCTCTTTGTAACTTAAGTATCTCCTTGTCTTTATTATCAATTTTTTCCTTATATTTGTTCATATAGAAAAAATCATAGTTAGGTTTAGTAGATGTCTCAGCCTGTCTCTCTATTTCAGCTGCTTCCATGGAAGTAGTTGATCTTTTAATAATGTTTCTAAAATCCCCAAGTGCTATAGTCATGCCACCTGTCAGACTGTCCAGCTTTCTAATCCAAGCAGCCGCTCCACTACATAAAGGCGGAAACTGATCGATCAAAGTCTGTGCATCAGTCAGTGATAATGGTACATATTTATATGTTCCTGTACTAGTGGCCACTAATGGAAGCATAATGTCAACGTTAGTGTCAGACGTATATCTGTCAGGCGGGTGTCGAGGTCCGGTGCTACGTCTCAAAATGTCCGTTTTGTCTGAGGTGTGCATGTCGCATTCTAAAGACTGTTGTTTTAAGTCCAATTGTCTCTGTTCTTCTAGTATAAGTTTTTCCATGGCACACAATGTTTTGTTCAAATCAGTCATCCGTTTACCACCACGTCGTCCATTCGCACTGTACTCATCATCTGCTATATGTCTGTCATCCTGATCATAGTCAGCCGTTGTGACATGTCCCTCTAAATCTGCTTTAATCCTGATGTTTTGTTTATTTTTACGTGGCATCGGGTTCTTAAATGATGTTGTTATTGTTTGTTCATCGACAAGGCGCGGTTTATCCTGTTCTATATAATTTCCTGTGGTATCTATAATGTCAGAACAGTCAGTGTTAATATTTGTTTGTGTAATTAAAATTGACTCGTGTGGTTTTCGCAATTGGAATAGATCATATATTTACGTTTTTGTTTCTGACTCTGTGAGCTGGCTGCTCAGAAGTAAAGCCCCTCCCTTGATGTCCATCCAAACACTCACTCTACCCCATTCTACACTGAAGACTGGTACAATATTATCAACTGTTGTGACGAGGCCTAGGTTGTATGGCGGAGGCGGAGCTGTAGGCTCCTCCCCCTTGTGTTTCATATACTCAGTGTCCACTTCCGTGTTCTCGGCAGTGAGTTAAACGGCGTTCGAGTGTGACTGACCTGTTGTTTTCAAAGTAAAAGCTGCGGAATTAGACTGAGGAATGCCATTTTAAAATTTTGAAGCTCCGCAATGTCTGTTTTAGCTATTTTTAAACTTGTGTTTGCCTTAGGTCTTTGGAAAAGGCTAGCCTTACTAACCTCTGCTTCAGCCTGACGTAATATTACCTCCAGCTCTCTTTTCAACTGATTAATACCGGTGATTAAATAAGTGTTCTCTCCTGTGTGTATTTTTAGCCCACGTTTCAAATCTCTTTAGCACACTTTTGTGCACAATATCCCGCTTTTTTAAAATTTATTTCTCCCTGTTTAAATCCCTCATTTATTATTTCAATGTTGTACAAACGGTTTCCATTCCCAATTCCCCACGCCGTAAATGGCGTTTAATACATTATGTAAGTCTCTAGGAGTAGCCATATTATCTGTAAGAAGCTGATTAAAAAATGGGACCTTACCTGAATTGGTCTTCGTTGTAGTTCACCCTTCAATTGCAAATCATTTATCACCGCTAGGTTTCATTGCAATTCAGAGTGAATTAAAACAGTTTCCCAGCGCCCACGCAGCCGCCGCTGCTCTCAGCACAGTCCGCCTTAGTTTATATAAAATAAAAAGTCCAAAGTTTTATAGTCAAGTTTACAAACTCAGCCAAGAAAAGCATGACCACCTCAGCCCTGTTTAAAATTTCACAGGTGGATAGAAAACATAAGCTTGTCTTCAAACACAGTATTGAATTTAAAAGCAAGTCAAGCCTAATTTACATGAAGTATAAAACCGACCCACGGACCGAAAAAGCTTATAAGTCAGAAGCAAATAACACGCCAATATATGAAATAAAATTTGTACTCAACAAGAAAGCTAGGAAGACAGGACAGTGAGCTCACAACACAGAATTAAACAAAAGACTATTTTTAAGGTACGTAAACAAATTTCCAGACACACTTACAGTCAACAAGCCACAGTGAAATCACAAGATATATTCTAGCAAGCAAAAACAAAATTTTATGAACTACTGAATTTAGCAAGCAAGTTACAAAATATGTTATGATGAACGAAAAATTGAAACCGTGGCAGAAAATAAATTTTTTAGACGAACTACCATAGTTAAAAAATACAAACTAAACCGGAAAAATAATATTCTTAGGACAATAAGCAGTAAACAAAATACAAAATATATTTTATCCACTACAAGTCTAAATTAACAATATCAAAGAAACCAGATTCAAAATTAGAGCAAGTGTTCAATTAACAATTTTCCCTTTAATTCCCATGTTTAAACCTTACAGTTACCCCAATTTATCCTATTAATTACTCAGCTCTACACCTTGCTCACCTTTCTCCTATTCTCAACCTCTAAAAACGTCTTTCTGGAGCTCATTGTCTATATTTTCTTAATGTATAGTCTCCAAGAAAGCTCATTTAATTTACTTTATATATTTTGTTTTAAAACGTCTTCCGTTCAGGCTCATTGTCATAGATAAACAAACCCCTCATTTTATTGAGGTTCATATTCTTTAAATAACTGTCCTTGAACGAAGCTCATAATTTATACCATTACAAATTTCTTTCCCTATTAATTTCTAAATCTCTCTTTCTGACACTTTCCGTTTTCTTTAAACACACTCTCTCTGACACACTCTAGGCAGAGATGTCCTTTCCCCCCTTTTCTCTAAACACACTCACATAAAATTTATGACTCTTTACAGCACATTGATAGTACTCCACACACACACACACAAGCAACCGCAGAAGAAAAGGGGGTTGATCAGTCCCCCACTTCTCCCAAAAAATTCTTTCAGACACACACATACACAGCAAGACACTCCTCTATCGCCCTCTAGCGAGCAGAGACGTACACAACAGTCATGCAAACAGCCCCAAAAAATAACACAGCCTCTCAGACCAGACATAAAACATGAATACACAATCAAATTTCATTAAAATACACAACAAACTCTGGCGAGAACGACTTCCGCTCTTTTTTAATTAATTATTTCGCGGGGACAACTTCCGCTCGCGGGCACGGCATCCGCGAATATTAATATACTTCAGAGGGAACCACCCCTCTCGGACAGCCTTTCCGACCGGGCAATTAACTGGATACCTCGTCAGGTTCCAGTGGAGGACGCCACTACTCAGTTTCAAGATGGGAACCAATCATCCATCTATACCATTTTTAAATTCCATTTTAAATTCCATGATGGGTACAACATCCATCTATACCATTTTAAATTCCATAACCAAGCAACCCCAAATGTATAAACCAATAACAAATTATAAAAACATATTCAAAATAAATTGATTTGCTCATTACCTCACTCCAGACCGCCTTCAGGCCTCCGCACCACTCTGATTTAGAAATTCCAATATGCAGAATTTGAATAAAACAGGGTCTGCTCACCCACCTCAATAAATTGCGGCCGCGAGTGGAAAGGAGTCCGAAGTCGGTCTTGTTCTCACACTTCCGCACGTCCGGGGTCACCAATTGAAGAATTAAATGTTCTTTTTAGACCGTTCCCAAAGTAATTAAAATTTAGAAGATTTCCAAAAGATCCAAAATACAACCTTCCTCCTCAAGGAGGCGTGCTCGTTCCGGAAGTTTTACAAAGACCAGTCGAGTGAATTTCAAAGCAAATCAAAGTATTTAATACAATGCTGGATCCAGGAGAACTAATACATAAGAAACGCAACCTAGTGCCCTTCCACGCAGAGTTCTGACCTCTCCCCCCATCTGACTCCAGTTTTATATCCCAAATGACGTATACCCTGCTGGCAAGGCGTTTCTGGCTGATTAACATATATTAATATGCATAATTAGACATGTTAGTACTCAGGTTTCTCGCGTGCAGGTTTCCCATGCACCTATGACCCCAAAACACTCATCATGCCCTTCTGACTCTATAGGTTTTATTTCCCACATTCCTTTTCTGTCACCAAGATTCAGAGGGGTCACTAATGGACTTAAGGTCACTGAGATGCCCTAAAGTTCAACTCCCCCTTTTGGCTAACAGTTGTAATTTATGTGTTTCCTAAGTACAGAGAGGTCTAAGAATTTAGAAAGGTGTAAACACTGAGTCAGCATGCCAGTTAGTGTGCAGATTCTAAACTGTTTAAATGCATGGTTAAAATACTGGTTAATCATTCATATGAATACAAGGTTTCATACAATGAATATGTAATTATACTTTCTAATTTTAACTAATCATCATTTAAGGATATTTGTCCACTAACACAAAGTAATAAAATTATTTTTCACAACAATTACCCAGAAATGGATGATTATTTAATCTAATAAGTTATTTTGTAATACCTACCTTTTGGGTTCCATTGGCTATATTTCAGAGTTTACAAGTGATTTGTTATTAAGGTGTTTAAATAAAAATGTAAAGTTATTTATAATTTAAAGTTATTATTTAAAGTTATTTATACAATTGAATGTGTGAGTGCAATCAGTGAGTTATTACAAGACAGCCATAAAAACAATTGGTCTTGCAACACTATTTATTTTTAATATTGAACAATAATATTTTGTCCATATAGTCATGTAAAATGTAGGTAATATTGTTCTGTACAAGTGGAAATAAGTGGTAAAACAAAGAGCCATTTAGGAGCCGAAAGAGCCGGCTCTTTATGAAGAGCAGAGCCAAAAGAGCCGGCTCCCCAAAAAGAGCCGAAATTCCCATCACTACTTGGCTGCTTAAACAGCCTTGGCCCATGTGAAGTGTATCCGCCTGTGAGTGCTTTGTGACGTTGGAGGGGCTCAGCAGCACCCGCTGAACAGAAACTGCGATAGAAGTCAGAAAAAGTTATAGAAGTCAGTCTCCAAACACAAGCAGCTACAAAAACCCACCAGAAATAGAAGCTCGATTTGTCGCTAGTCGTTTTTAACAAAGAAAATGCCGCTAAGAGGTTTAAGAAAGTCTCCGGTTCAACTCAGAACAGAATAAAAATGTAACGCTCTCACGGATCGCTACACCAAAGGATCGCTGATTCGCTCATTTCGCTGTCAATCAAAAAGGGATTCAGCCTCAGACAGGTTTATATTAAAATCCCTGCATAAAACGCAGTAGTACCAAATATAATTTCTTCTTTATTTCTGTTATTTACAACAGTTCATAATTTTAATTTGTTTTAATAGGCTTTTAAATTGCTTTAAACACTTCCCTTAATCTAGATTATAATTCCCAATTTACTCAAGTCAAATATAAAATTTTAGTTGGACTTATATTTTGACAACATTTTGAATCTCTACCCAAGTGTCGCCAGCATCACGGTGCTCTCGTAATCCCTTCTCTTTGTGAAGGAGGGGGGACGAGGGACAATGGCGGATGTATGTGGTCAAATGCTACTCGGGTCCGGGCTTACGGTCCTGTCCCACCCGCTCATGTACATCAAGGTTTTAGTGCAGGTACGAGCTATATTCTTTTATTTAACACAAAAGCAAATAACCAAGAGGTTATCGTCATTGGGCGTGGAGCCACTAACACAATAAGCGGAGTTAATGTTAGCTAGATTATAGCTAACGTTCTACAGAAATAGTTTGTAGCAGACGATGACAGTGACTTTTTTCATTTTGAGTGACACAAAATCTTTTGTATGGCTGTACAACTCGTAAGAGTTGCCTTTATTTTGTTGTCTGTTGAGTTAAGGGGCAAAAGTCATGGAATCATGCTTAGCTAGTCAATCCAACTAATTGCTAAGGTTATGAAAGACCAAGGACATGAACAGATCATTTGCGTTTTGGACAATAGACACATTAGTCATATCTATATATTTCGTTCAGTCGGTGTTATATTAGACGGGATTATTTAAAAATAAGTTTAAATATCAACCTAATTATATGTGTCTAGCCAGGTAACGAATAGCCACAGTATAATTTGTCAGTGCGTCCTTTGGCGAGATGTTAAGTTTACCGAGATCTTTTTTCTAGGATAAAGAAACAGAATTTGTGATTTGCCAAAACTATGTACAATAATCACCTATCATTTGTTTTATACGACGCTGAAGTTGGCTTCTTATTCGCAGACTGAAGGTAGCTCCTTAGATCGCAGATCCAGATTCAGTGAGCCGCGGTGAATGAAAGGGAGTGTTCGATGTGCACATAATGCAGTGCACATTGCTTTTAAGGCTTCATAGACAAATGAAGTAAATAAATAATTGTCGGGCTAAACAGGCTTTTTCCTTTTAAGCATGACTTAGCTTTGTATATGCCTTATTAAAAATCACAATTTCTACAAAAAAAATCAATAACTAAAAAATTTTACAGACACAGGTTTCAGATTTAAAAGGTTCATTACTTTATTTAAACAGGTTAAAGTAAAATCAAATCAACCTGGGTAAGTCTGAAAAGAGATACCAAAAGCATTAATGAAACAGGTTAAGGTATAGACACATTAACCTGGGTAGATCTAGGAAGACAAACAAAAAAGCATTTGTGAAGGTCTCATTTTTATACAGTATTCAGGAGTGATAATATATTACCCCACCTTCTTCACACACTCCATAGGCTGAGTTGGATCCCATTACAATCAAAAAGTACCTTATTTCCCATGTACATATAAGGACTTCTGCTTCATGTGAATTCTTCATACATTGTTTACTCTTAGGTTTAAAATTGATTTTGTGTACTTCTTAGAAAACGTTCTTATCTGTACTCAAGGTCTTTTTACTCTTTCCCATACTCTTTTTTTCTTCCCATTATGTTTGTGTTTTTCACATCCTCACAGATTATAATGCTTTAAAGCATTTTAATACATTAATAAAATCATATATTTTATTGGATATAGATATTTAAAATGGATTAATTTAGATTTTTTAATTGACCAGTCAAAATAAAACAGGAAATAGCAGGTATGTTAAATAAATATTTAAATATTAAACTGAGGGACTGTATTAGTGATCAACCGATATGGGTTTTTTGATGGCCGATGCCAATTTTTAGACAGCAGTAGTGGCTGATGGCCGATATCTAAAGCTGATATTCCCATTCCTCAGGCAGTGAATAAACTAGAGACATTATCAAGGTTTATTTTTACAGAAATCCCTTCAAATGTGTAAAAGAAACCATTTAGAGGTTCTGAAATATATATGAAGTGGTCAAAAGCTTATGACAACCACAAAAATATGTAGGCGCTTGTATTACATTTGATAAAAAAAATGTTAGTGACTATAAACTGACTATATAAAACTCTTTTTAAAGTTGTCTCCAGGGGTCTACTTTCATCAGGTAAAATTTGGAGTTGATACCTCCTACTGATTTGAAGTTATTCAAGCTGGAGCAGACAGTGGACAGATTGCCTCTCCAAGTGTCCCTTTAGACCCCTAGCTCTCCATAAGGAAAATGATTACACTATAAAAAAAAATTCTTGTAAATATTACAGTAAAATACTGGCAGCAGAGTTCCCAGCCATTTACCGTATTTTTACAGGAACACTACTGTAATTCAAATTTACAGCATATTACTGTAATTGAATAATACAATAATTTACTGTAAATACTGTTATTTACAGTAAAATACTGGCAGCAGAATTCCCAGACATTTACCATATTTTTACAGGAACACTGCTGTACTTCAAATTTACAGAATAATACAGTAACTGAATCATACAATACTTTACTGTAGATATTGGGATTTACAGTAAATTCCTGGCAGCAGAGTTCCCAGCCATTTACTGCATTTTTACAGGAACACTGTTGTATTTCAACTTTACAGAATACTACTGTAATTGCACATATGTAAATGTACAGTAAATCTTTCAGCTGATTTGCCAGGCCTTTTACTGCCTTTTATCAGAAACAGTACCCTTTTACAGATGAACACTAATCAGAAACAGTATCTAAATTGCATTCAATTCTTTATTCATACTGAATATCAGCATGTAATATTTTTGTAATGATTATAGTGTTACTATTAAGAAAAAATATTTAAAAACTGCCAAGCATGAATACTGTAAATATACTATAACCATTACATACACAAAAGAAATCCAAATCTACATTTAGAACTAAAACCATTAATGCACTTTATTAAAACCAAATATATGCAGAATGTGGACAAATTTCAGGTACTACATAACATGTTCAAATCATTTACATTTTTACTTGAACTTTTTATTTTTCCCCCCCTTTTGATATTTGAGTAGCTTTTATTTTTTCTAACCAAAATACTTCACAATATCAAATTACATTCTTGCCCTTGATGGATTACAAGAAAAGTGCCCAAATCTTTATAGTAAAACATTGTTACGTTACATGACTTTTGATCTTACCAGATCACAAATAGTGACCATAATACATCATGAAAATTTTAATTAAATACCTGGATTACTACAACCTCGTATTTCAAATATCATCATTGATATTTACTGATCAGCCAAGACACACAAAGTCTGTTTTGCGTTGAACATGACCCTTTAAGTAAAATTATATTCAAAGTCCATCAAGTTTCTTTAAAAGTGGGCATACACACAGATGCATGGTTCAGGACTTCTTGGTTGCTCTTGACGCTGACCACCCCTGGGGATTTGTACCAATGACGCATCTATCAAAAAAAATCCATAATTATTAACATAGCATGTGGAAATAAAGGAACAAAAAACTTGCAATAAAAATTGTGTACACAAAGCTTAGAGGATACAGTAAGGGGAAGATCAGATGGCATCAAGTGCAGGACAATATTTAAAACTAAACAGAGCACAAAATATTTTTCTTGGTAGATTATTTCTTTGTTGTAACAATGCTTCTCAGCAATAAATCTTACACCATTGGAAGCCTGTTAATTTCCCTTTTAAATGGTGCTACATTTGTAAAGAACATGCATTTGTGGGAGGAGCAGTAGAGCAGAGTATGTGTGTTGTGCCCATGAAAAATTAGCCAAATCCTCTCTGCCAATGCCAAACAGCTTATTTGGCCATTGACTTGTTTGGTGGGTTGTGACGGGTTGATTAAAGGTTGAAGAAACAAGACGTATTGGCAATTTAACAATTTATTCACTGTGGCACGAACAGCATGCCCAACTGATCCGACAACTGTTCCGTGGGGTTGAGGTCAGGAGCTGGCAGGCCATTCCTTCCTCTCGATTCCCACATTCTGGAGGTAGTCTCTGATAAATACTGCTCTGTGGGGGCAAAGGTTGTCATCTTTGAGGATAGAGTTCGGTCCCAGACTGTGGTGATATGGGATTGCCACTGGTTGCAGAATTTCATCTCAATATCTTTCTGCATTGAGATTGCCTCCAATGATGACAAGCCTCGTCTTTCCAGTGAGAGAGATGCTGCCTCACACCATCACACAAAATAAGCTTTTTTGCATTGGCAGAGAAGATTTGGCAAATTTTTTCATGGGCACAACCCACATACTCGGCTCTACTGCTCATCCCACAAATGCATGTTCCTTACAAATATGGCACCATTTAAAAGGGAAATTAACAGTAACAGTGTAAAGTTTATTAGCAAGAAACACTGTTACGACAAATAAATAATCTACCAAACACAAATTTCCTTACTTTTTGTGCTATGTTTATTTGTCTGCAAGTAATTTGAGGAAATGAGTGAGATAAAGGGTGAATTATATTGATAATTACAATTAGATAATGCAGCATGTCCTATTTGGTGTTAAAAATAAACACATTCTTTGACACTTAATTTTGTTATGGTTTTCCTAATGTTGTATCGTATATTTCCATTTCTGTTAGGCATATTGAGATATGAGTTTTTGGTCATATCGCGCAGCCCAGGTTGTTGCTTGCTCGCACTTTTTGCATTGAAGGGGAAAGATATTAATATGAACTCAAAAAATACATTTTTTCCACAAGTACTATTATTTCAATTTGATACCTGATCTAAAAGCCACACAGACTGATATGCTATGCACTTCTGTCAATATATCATAGTAATCAGGAAATCCTGCATTTGACCTTTAATTTGACATCAAAAGTGCAATTTTGAACTGCATCAAATGATCCCCATAATGACCCTGATTAGAATTAAACGGTTGCAGCAGATGAATGAATGAATGTATAAACAGTAACTGCTCCTCATAAATTTTTTTTAAAGTATTATCCAACAGAAATGGGTCAAAATTTCTAAGCAGTTAACTTCAGTTAATTTTAGAATTTTTATACATTTTCATATATGGGGTTTCTACATCTGTAAAGTTATCATATTTCAAGGTTTTTATATTTATTAGTATTTTTAACTGCAGGTAAGATAACATGAAATAGAGACTAGTTTAATGCAGAGAAAGAAGTAAACACAAGTAGAGAGAGAAAGAAAAAAAATACAAAGAATGAAAATTTTTACCTCATGAAGTTTCCTGTCGATATTGGAGATTGAAATTGTAGTACAAGGAGAATAGGGCTGCCTTTCCAGAGACTAATAGAGGCGTGAGCAAACATAGGCCACTTGTCCTTCCAACCATCTTGCATTGGTCAAAAATTCCACTGTAATTACAATTCAAATGTGTCTTAAACTTTTGTCATTCTGGAGTACTTTGACAAATCTTGCAATTATATATACATACCCAGAATAATCATCTGAGGACTCACAGGCAGGTTAAGGGTTTCAAAATCAGCAGCTGTGGCACTTGCCTAAATGATGACAATATAAATTTTTTAAGTCTTCACATTTACCATTGCAGTTTTCATTGACATGTCAAATTAAAATCTACATGATACAGCCTAGGTCTAGTTTCAGTTTTGCTGTTTTTAATGATACCTATAAATGTGAACCTTAAATGCACAAAACTTCCTGAAAGTCATGGCGCAAAGAGCCTCTCTTCTTTTAAAACATATAGTACATGCATTTGATAACAAAACACTACATTTGTGATCACAGAGCCGGTTGCTCAACATTTTGTTTTTAGGTACTTTGATATGGCGTTATTTTTGTGCCACAATTCTGCACCCTTCTGAAATTCTGAAACCTTCTTGCCCGAAATATCTACACGCGCGTGGATATTTTACTACATTAGCGTTAAAGCCAACAGAATTATGAATAGCTAACTGCAAGCTAACTTAACTGCAGTATTAAGCTATTAAGTTATTTAGATTTTTAGCATTACACTAGCCATCTACGTTGATAACTGCCTCTCATCACAGTATATTCTATCACTGATAGCAAGGAGACGGCAGACCACTGTTGTCCCACTGAGGACAAAGTTGGAGGTCCACTAGTGTTTTGCACAGCGTTTTCTGGACGGACCACTGGTGATTAAAAAGAATTTTAGACAAAATGCCACATTTTAGAACTTTTCCATTCACTGTCCAATTTACATTTTTTTTCCTTCATTAGGTTCTTTTACAAATAAGATTAGTAAATAATTGTAATCCAGCACAGTGTCAACATTTTTATCATAATCACTTTTTATTAGACTTATACTCATTATTATATCTCTCATAGTTGTTGGTAATATTGGATTAGTTTGTTTTCCAGAATAAAAATCTATTTGAAGAGATTAAAAATTAGTTATGTCCTGTACAGGACAGTAATCTGAGTGGTCTGATGGTGGACCAGCAGTGGTCTACAATCAGTGGTGTGCCAGCATTTTTATGCCAGTGAACCGATATATGCTTGCTATCTGGCATTACTAATAAAGATGTTTCTTCAGTAGTTGCAGTACCATTTACAGTCATTGCTAGCACTATTTTATACTATGTACATTATTTTCAGCACATCAGGTACATTGCTTACTCAGTAAAACTAGATAAATAAAATTAAGGCAAAAAAATAACTGCCATGTGACCAATTCAATGAATATGAAATAAAATTACTGGCTGTGGTGCACCCATCTGTTGCCGTTTGGAGGACATTTTCAGATTTTGCCCCTAATCATAACCTGTAACCGGTGTCCCACTATTTACTGGTCTCCGGTCTGTATGTCCCACCCACTTGGCGGTCAAGCCATCCAATCAGAAATTACCTTTGTCATTTGTCATTTTTGATTGGCTGAAACTGAGGCACTTTGTAATGACTAAGTTTGAAGCGAGCGTGTGGGTCAGAGACATCGCACGCGCAGGACAGGAGCGCAAGATATTTAGATTGTAGTGTGCGTTCAAGAAACCTCATTGCTCGCTCAAAGTAGATGCACGCGTGCAAAAAACTTTTTGCTCCTTCAAAATATCCGCGGGCAGAATTATGGCACAAAAATAACGCCATATATTGAAAACAATACTCTAACTAAACACAGATAAGTAATTAAAATGTACACACACAAACACTTAGCCAAGCTAATTAATTTACTAGTTTTGCATACCTGGCTAACAAATAGGTTCTTCCTTTCAAAATCTGACTATAAACTAAATAAAAAAAATGGGAGGCTCAAATCAGATTTGGAATGGAGCTCATAATTCTGCAGCAAAATACAGTAGTCTATAAGTCTCAAAACTGCACATTTTTTGCACAGCAAAACCTCTCCACATATTTTCCCGCCTTCTTCCCCCTCACTCACTCCAAATATGTATTAATGAACTGGAATGCAGTTTGTAATTCTGTAGCTAACATTACAGGTTCTACGTTTACAGTTCTCTATTATAATGAACATAGCTAATTTTACCAACATCTACAACTGACCAAGGTCAATGACAAGAATCCCTTTCCATCTCTGTTTATATTTCCCTCTGTTCTCTTCTTTAAAATGCATTACTCTTCTAGCTAAATAAAATTTGAATATTACTCACAGAAGTCCAAAACTGGCTTAAAAGGGTTTACAATTTTTAATACAGTTAAATTGTCGTTCTCTACCTGGTGGTCTCTACTGCGCTAAAAAATAATGCTATGATTGACCTGTCCTTTCACCGTCAGTCTGTTTCAATGGAGCAAAGCCCCCTCTTTGTTTTCTTGCCACCTCTTCTCTCCTACCTTTCCCTCAGCCTCCTGCTTGTAGACCATCACAAAACTGGTGATATCTCAGGCTCTAATCCCTCCAACGGAATAATTTGAGGGGAGAAACGCCAGTTGACTCTATCTACGACGATAAAACATTAACATTTTTGGGAGCAAACAAGTGTGCAAATTCCACAGGAGGTAGCTGGTTAAATGTTAGCGGCTATCATAAGTAGCACCAGCTATCTTGCTAAAAAGCAGCACCAAGCCATTGTGGTTGGATACGTTTAGAGCTGTATGATGATTAAAACATACATTTACTCATTAATGTTGTTCCAAAATCCTGAAAGTACGACGACGTGCAGTCTCTGTATACGTTCTCTTACTTTTTGTCTCTCTCACTTTTCGTCTCTCTCACTCAGTCTCCGTTTGCCCCCAGAGAACCGTTAGCCCAGTTCTCGCCACCCTGCCCCCAGAAAACCGTTAGCCCTGTTCTTGCTAACCGCCCCACCCTCAACAAAAAATAAAAATAAATAAAGCAATATTAAAAAAAAAAACAAAAAAAACCGCATATCTTTCATTCATTTCATTCATTATCTGTAACCGCTTATCCAATTCAGGGTCGTGGTGGGTCCAGAGCCTACCTGGAATCATTGGGCACAAGGCGGGGAATACACCCTGGAGGGGGCGCCAGTCCTTCACAGGGCAACAAAACGCAATTCTTTCACTTTTTTATTTGGTCAAAAACTATTCTCTTTTCCTGTTCTGTTTTTGTTTTTTAGTGAGGCCTAAAACTGATGTTAAAAAAAATTAACTGTACCATTGCCTAAAAAACAAGTATGTAATTTTGCTATATTTTCGTTGGAAATACAATAAAATATGTGAGAAATAAATGGTGTAAATAAGTTACTCACCTTCAGATGCCTGGAGTATCCCCAACTCACAATACAGTGAAATACTGTAAAGCTAGTTGCTTTATTGCTGCTTCCAGTCCATTACCCAGGATGTATTGCAATACACAGTAAATTACTATATTTAAAAAATACAGTAAAATACTGTAGCAGACTCGCTGTAAATTTACTACAATTTTTTACAGTGTAATTTTACTGCAAATAAAATAGTGTATATGTCTTGTCTAGACCTAATGTCAACATCTTAGTGGTTTACTTTCTATGAGAAACTCGCCTCCTGTCCCACACCAAGTGGCCATTTACCCTCAACAAACAGTAAAAAACCCTTAGTTATGGTGTGTTTTATTCTCATATACTGAGTTTATTTCTGATGTTTACACTTGTTTCTCACTGAGTACAGTGTTACTTTAAATTACTGACTTGTTAAAAGGCAAGAGCTGCACTCTGGCTGTGTAGAGCAAGGCAACCTCCCCCACACCCCTGCTGCATTTAAATGTCCTCAGTGGGGGCAATGTAACTAGTAAAAGACATCTAAGCTTTGAAACAATGTTTATTGACTTGATTATTGTTTGTGGAGCTTGTGGCTGCCAAACAGAACCGTTTAATCTCTTGCGTGGTGTCTGGGTCTGTTAGGTGAAAACATATACCTCTGCTGCGTTTGTCCCTCCTTCTTGGGTGTGCATCGCCTTAACTCTGCCACAGATTGGTCTACAGACTTGATTAACATCAAGTTAATCGTTGGAAAGCTGAGTGCCTAAGCTATGCTGCAGTAGGTGCGACATGGGTCCACGCAGATCATATTTAAATTTTTTTGAAAATGTGTACTATTTTTTCGGGATTTTTTTTGGCCAGTACTCTTGACAAAAAAAATGAGGATTACTCACGAGCGGTTTGACGGAGAGACTCAGATTTAGTCTCGTTTTGAAGGGGCCTATCTAAGGTAAGCGCTGCTGTGCTAACTTTCTGTGTGAGCGACTTGTGGGCTCTTCAGGCTTCGAGAACCAGCGGTTTTTGATGAGGAAGAAATCTGAAGTTGGGGATATCTTCTTATTTTTGCCTTTAATTCCTTAGTCCTACATTTTAATGTATATTTTTGTGATCCTGAGAGTCTGACCGTTCAATTTGTGTATGATATGTACACATTACTCAAATATGGCGCCATGAAAAATCTGAATATCTGTACTGTCACTAATATTTTTTTAACAAATTTTATAACAATTTCCAATAACATAACACAAATACTGCGCTCTAACAGCCAGAATGACGGAGCTGCCCACAGTGTTGCCTTTGTGCATTGTGTAAATATCAGCCTCTTGCGCTAATATATCGGCCGATGCCGATTATATTAAAAAATGCCAAAAATCGGCCGATTAATCGGTCGATCACTAGACTAGACAAACAACATATGTAGAGCAATAAGTGGACAAAACACACTGTAATTGTAGAACCACAAGTGCTCTTGTATGGTTAGTAGAGCTGAGAGATTGAACTGTGAATGTAAACAAGAAGGTGGTCATAATGTTATGGTTGATTGGTGTATGATCCAGAATAAAAATAAACACTCCCTTTCGTTCACCACGGCTCACTGATTTTTATTTATTTATTTGTTCTATACTTTATCTGGAAACAAGTCATATTAGGATTAACTTGTCCTACAATGCAAAATTTAAGTTTTATCTTGTACGTTAATTTTAATTGGACAGATGGCATATGAACAGTTGTGCATGCGAAACTGAGCTTCTGGGGGGAATTTGAGGTCCTTAATCACTTTGGGCCAGCACAAATACAACACACAGATCTAGTCTCCCCTGTAACAAATCATGAATTTAGCCTTGCCCAAACTGATTTTATACTTTAATTTTAACTTGAAACATAGCATATTAAGCAATTGTGCACGAGACAATAAATGTGAAACTGGAGGGAATTTGAGGGACCTTAACTGCCCAGTCACACTGGCTTTCTGCCTTTTGCATTTCACATCACCTGGGGAAGTTTGCGTGGCTACAGGCATTCACCCAGAAGTCATGTAAACACAATTTGCATGTTGCTGCAAATCTCCCTGAAATCAATGGAATTTTGCTGGCAAAATTTTGCTGACAAAAAGACAGAGTGACCAGGCCATAAAGCTTTAAGAAAGCATTGTGCATGCATAATAGCAACAGGAAGTTGCATCTGCATGCATGGAGAAACTAAAGTGTGTTTCAACTTCTGATACCTGTAACTGTTATATTATGTACCATCAGTGGACTAGTAATGTTTATAAATGTAATGTATGTTACTGGACATTTACTACGGTATATTAGAGATGTGCCATAATTATTTGAGATACTGCAAAGCAAGGATTATAGGTAACTATGTCTCCATCTACTTAAAATGTACATGTGTAAATGATAGGTTAAATAAATGAATGTAATGTACTTTTATATTTATTTGGTTTGTAAAATTACCTATATTCCATTCGTTAATTTTGTGGATTGGCTTGGCGTGAAAATTAACAATAGCTTATTTGCTTTTGAATGTTAATCAGAACGGTTATCAAATATAATTTAGAGTCACACAATGATTTACAGTTGAAATCTGCATTATTTTATATGTTTTACTTCCATGGGGAGATTTTGTAATGGATTGTTGTTAAAATATACTTTTTAAGGACAAAAAGAGTCTTAGATAATAATAATACAATTTATTTGTAATGCACTTTACATTTGAAGGAAATCTCAAAGTGCTACAGGATAATCAGAAGCAATAAAAAGCCATTAAGAAATGAGTAAATAAAAACAAGATCAGATGCAAAAAAAAAACAAAAAAAAACTAAATCCTAGTAAGCCTTTTTGAATAAGAGAGTTTTTAGTTGTTGTTTTTTTTTTAAAGACTCCATGCTCTGTGGTGCCCTCAGAGAATCTGGGAGTGCATTCCAAAGACGTGGGGCAACAGCTTGAAAAGCTCGGTCTCCCATAGTAGAAAGTTTGGTCCGGGGCTGCTGAAGGTGATATAGGCATTGGTGGAACGGAGATTTCTTGGGGTATTGTGTGGGGGAAGGAGCTCTTTGAGGTACAGCGGGCCGTTTCCATAGAGACATTGGTGAGTGAGAGAACAGGCTTTGTACTGGATTCTGTAGTGGAAGGGTAGCCAGTGTAGAGATTTTAGAATCGGTGTAATGTGCTCATATTTGCACTTCCTCGTAAGGATCCTGGCAGCACAGTTCTGGATCTGCTGGAGCTTCTGCAAGCTCCTGCCAGAGATACCAATGTGGAGAGCATTGCAATAGTCCAGCCTGGAGGAGACAAAGGCATGGACCAATTTTTCAGCATCCGATTGGGGGATGTAAGGACAGAGTTTTGCTATATTTTTGAGATGGAGGAATGTGACTTTGGATAGATGGTGAATGTGGTTGTCAAATGATAAATGTGGGTCCAGCTTGACACCTAGATTTGTAACAGAAGAAGTGAGGGGAATGCCATGATCAGAGACAATAATATTACTGATAGATGTCTTAATCTGATGTGGAGTACCGATGAGGATGAGGACTTTTGTCTCCTCCAGACATGCTGTGAGAGCTGGCGGGGAGGCTGAAGTGGAGATGGAGTCTGTTCTTAAATAAAGCTGGGTGTCATCTGCATAAGAATAGAATGATAACCCATATTTCCTGATGTTGCCCAGAGGGGTCATATAGACAGTAAACAGTTGGTCCAAGCACTGACCCCTGAGGAACCCCAAAGGTGATAATGTGGGGAGATGACCTCGTCTCCCCCAGGGCCACATACTCAACTCTGCCGGTGAGGTATGACTGGAACCATTGGAGGTTGGCCCCAGAGAGTCCAGCTGTAGTGTGGAGTCGATGCAAGAGGATGTTATCGTCCACAGTATCGAAGGCGGCAGAGAGATCTAGGAGAATGAGAAGTGACAGGGAGCCCTGGTCAGCAGCCATCAACAAATCATTGGTAACTCTGACCAGGGCTGTCTCTGTACTGTGTGCAGAGTGGAAACCAGATTGAAAAGTCTCATACAGACTGTGTGTATGGAGGTGGTGATGGAGTCGTGCTGCAACAACTTTTTCCAAAACCTTGGAGAGAAATGGTAGATTGGAGACCTGAGAGAATTTTTCAGGTTTTCAGGATCTAATGAGGGTTTTTTCAGGTGTGGACGAATAAGAGCAGTTTTTGAGACTGAAGGGACTTGACCAGTTTGAAGTGCCTTATTTATTATTGCAGTGATGAGTGGGCTAATGACTGAATTGTTTGCTTTTATCAATGATGTTGGAAAAGGACCGAGTGAGCATGTGGAGGGCCTCATTTTCTGAATATATCCCTCCACCTCTGTGTAGTATCAGTGAAGTGAGAGAGTGTGGTCTCTGGCTGTAGAATCTGTATCACTGATACAGGCAGGGATGGTAATGGAAAGGCAGAACGGATGGATTCTACCTTGTTAGAGAAAGGTGTCATAAACCGGTTATACTGTTCTTCTGTGTGGTCACTGCATGTATGGGTTTGGGGTTTCAGTAAGTGACTTATTGTAGAAAACAGCTTTCTTGAGTTTCCAAAATGATTACTAATTTTGTAAGAATAGAATTGAGACCTAGCTGTGTCCAGAGCTTTAGAATAGGCCTTTTGATGGTCACAGTAAGCCTGCTTATGGAATTCCATTTGGGAGTAGCAGAATTTATATTTTTCAGATTTCTGAACTGGATTAGGCGTTTTGGTGTAAACGTGTTACAGACAGCTCCATAGAGATGACCTTATGATCAGAAACGCTCATATCATACATATAGAGATTTGTTATGGGGCAGAATCAGTGATGACCAGGTCAAGTGTATGCCCCCTGGTGTGTGTAGGCACATCAACATGCTGCTTTAGATGGGTACACTCAAGAAGCTCTAGAAACTCTGCAGTGAATTGACTTGTGGGTGAATCCACGTGAATATTAAAATCCCCAAAGACAATTACAGTGGATGTTGTTGCACAGAGTGATGTCAACAGGTCCTGTATTTCTGTGATGAAGCCTGGGTTGGATTTGGGGGGGCAGTAGATAAGTAATATTGTTGTCTGTGTTTTAAATATACATTTGAATGAAAGACATTCAAATGTGGACAGCTTGGGCAAGGGGAGTGGGTACAGTTGCAGGTCTGTGTGATAAATAACTGCCAAGCCTCCTCCACAACCGGTGCCTCTGGCCTTTTCCAAATAGGTATAACCTGTAGGACAAGCCTCATTCAATGCAGAACAGGACTCTGGTATGTGCCAGGTTTCAGATAGGCACATAAGATCTATTTCCTTATCAAGAATATGGTCCTGTATTAGACTGGCTTTTTTTTTTTATGAAGACTGGGCATTGAATAGGGCTATTTTAATGCTGGTAGAGGGCTTGAACCTTAGGAGAGGTCAGAGCAGGAGAAAATCCACTCTACGCTTTCCCTTACTGCCTTTATTGGTTCTAGTGGTAGCAGCGTTCTGATGACATAACCAGTGACGCATTGGAAGTTTGCAGAAGCAAGAAGCTGGTCCAAGCACTGAAATGGAGCTGATCTTTCTGAAAAAAAAAAGTCTGTTGAAACAAATTTAGATTCATGCACCCAGTGTCACATTAATATTCTTGTGCGCAATTGCCCAATATGCCTTGTTACAAGTTCAAATTAATGTATAAAATCACTTCAGGCCAGGCTAAATCCATGTTTTGCTTACAGGTGGAGACTAGTTAGGAGGTAAATCTTGCCAAAATTGAAATGAAAACAATAAAATGCAAATGTTTTGCCATTTCTTTTTCCAAATGAGTGCGCAAATATCATGACAAAATTATATTAAATTAAATAACTTCATTTGCAATTTCATTTTTCACTCAAGCATGGGGCAGCACTGACAAATCTATGCAGGAATTTCATGTTCAAATTTAAAATATGAAAGCAAATGAGGGAAAGAAAATTCAAACAACACTTTGGCATTGCTTTTTCTTCATGAACTGGATAAAGAGTTAAAATGAAATATGTATTTAGCTTTTTATTTTCAATTTCTTGAGCATTTCTAGGTCAACAAAGTCCAATCTAAATACAAGCTTGAGCTTCGTAATAGCTGGTCGCCCTAACAATGTGGTGTGCAGTCCTTTTGCCAGTCTTGAACTGAGAGCTCTCCTGTGCTGAGAGATTCATAGTACATTCCTACGACCACAATTGGAACTCCTCCTGGTCCCAGAATTGGTTTGTCTGAAGCCCTTAGCATCAGTGGCGATTGCTCTAAGACTGCAAGGGAAGCTCAGCTTCCCCTAAAATGTAAAAAAAAAAATAAGTGATCAAATATATACTGTTGTGTGTACATGTCAGTTAATAAATATGCACTACAACGCGCTCAACTTTTGTTCAGAATCAGCTTCTTATCACTGGTAAAGACGCGGCTTTCCTCTCGATCATTCCCGCAGCCTCACAGTGATTTAAACGGTATGAGTTCAATAGTGAAGCAGCGAAACGAGACGAGTTATTGGATAAATGCTGGGCTTCGTCCCGCCCATCGGACGCTCAGCTTCTGCGTATGATTGGATGATCTGTCTGAGGCTGAATCCCTTTTTGATTGACAGCGAAATGAGCGAATCAGCGATCCTTTGGTGTAAAGATCCGTGGGAGCATTACATTTTCATTCTGTTTTGAGTTGAACCGGAGAATTTCTTTACTCCTCTTAGCAGCATTTTCTTTGTTAAAAACGACTAGCGACAAATGGAGCTTCTATTTCTGGAGTTTTTTTTTTTTTTTTGTAGCTGCTTGTGTTTGAAGACTTCTATCATTCTTTCTGACTTCTATCGCAGTTTCTGACCAGCGGGTGCTGCTGAGCCCCTCCATTATCACAAAGCACTCACAGGTGGACACACTTCACATGGGCCAGGGCCGTTTTAAACAGTAACATCTGCGCTAGTGTCAATTTTAAATTAAACTTTTTGCTTCCTGACCACCAACTTGACTGTTCCAGGGCACTTCACCTAAGACCACTCCACCTAGGAACCAGCTCTCTGCTCTGTCATTGCTACTGTCTGCCTCTACTGCATGAACAACCTTAGCAACTCTACATACTTTGTCATTATGCACCTTTATACCACAGCTATTACATGTCATCTCTGGGCACTGCCACTTTACATGAGCAGGCATTCTTCCCCACATTTAGGACACTTATGCTGAACCATCCTGTTTTGGGCCGTGGTACTAAATGATGTAGAGTGGCTGCTTTTCTTTTGTTTCACAGATTTATTCAGGTTTTTTTTCCCCATATATACAACATCTATTTCTGCTGTGTTCTTTATGTCACATCTCAAATCAGTCTGCTGCTTTTTAATGACCTCTGTCGTGCCAAATTTATTGCTGTATCTAGTGTAAGCTCTCTGTCCAACTGCATTCGATCTGACAGGGAAGTGTCTCTCAGGCCAACCACCAGTCTCTCTCTAAGCAACTTTTCATGCAACTCTTTTTTGCAGTTTTCAGCGAGAGCATATATAGCTGGTATGTAGCTATCAACCGATTCACTTGGCTGCTGTGTGCTTAGAGTAAATCGGCCTCTTTCTTATGAACAGACATAACCTTGCTGTACAGTCAAATAATTTAAACCAGACTGTAGACCGTGAGCAAACACAGGTCATGAAATTATTGTACTTGGAATTTTTCTTGTTTTTTAAAAAGTACTAATTATATTGTTTACAGTAGTGCTCTCAATTCACAATCGAATTTGGTTTTACAATTCAGATTCACAGAAAAATTAAACTGGGAGCCATATCGGCTACAGCCTGTTTTCGAACACTACAAAATGGCCGAAACAAATTAGTGCAATTAAACAGTGAATATAACAACGTTTCTGACATAGAAATAACATCAGCAGTAAAAATTAAGAGTGATCTGAATCGTATACTCTAACAGAAACCATCAGGTATATGGCATAAAAAGAGAAAATGCGATTGGGAAATAGATTTTTTATTTTTTTTTTAACTTAGCAGGTATGGAATGCTAACATAATACGTAAAATGGTAAATGTTTAGTAAACAGACGAATCATTGCCTCTGATTTCTTGGTGTGCAGTGTCCTCTAATTTGCTGAGCCCTGTATTCAAACGCAACTCTATGTATTAAATGTGAGTGAGCTAGTGCTACAATAACAGTTTGAAAGTATACTCTGACAGAGACTGAGCATCCTGTCATGGCTTCATTATACCGTCAACAGATATATGAAACGAAATGCAAACTACAGAAATCTTCTTAAAACTGTAATTCAGGATTGTAATCACAAAAACAGTTTTTTTAATCAAACGTTGTTCCTCACCATCTGCTAAGTCTCCAGTCTGTGCTCGAAACCAGTCTTGTTTTTACGAATCACCAGTGTTTGTAAATAAACCGTTACAGTCCTTTACCTAGGTCTCTCTCTCCCTGCTCATAGCAGAGGCATCTGGTGTTTTTTAGACAACAAAAACCACGTTAAAAAACGTTAAAAACCACGAACAGAAATGAGGATTATTCCTGTTCAATGGGTTTGCTGTTTCGGATCACTTAAGGTGGAAATGCCAAACTCGTATGCACATGTTTGCATACAGTCTATATAAACATATCTATACGTCATGCTATATATATATATATATATATATATTTACAGCCTGAAGTTTTGGTTCGGCTGGAGAGTGAAAGCCGATTTCCTCCTGCTCTCTGTCCAACACTTCGATTTCCCGCTACAGATTGACATAGGGGCCGGGTGCTGGATGCGGGACCACTGAGGCCTGGTGCTCCGGTGGGTGGAGGTGGTTGCTCAGGTGCTGCTGTGGCTTGGTTGTTCTCTGGTGCGGTTCTTTTCGGCGGGGCGGCATCGAGGTCAGGATCGGCTGGAAAAAGGACACACTAAGACACTGGATTAGTTTTGTCCCCTTCCCCTTTTTTTTTTTTTTTTTTTTTTTTTTTCTTCAAATATTTAATCACCGCTTGTGGGCTTCCCACAGGTACTTTTTTTTTTTTTTTTTTTGCACAGTGTTTAATCACCGCTCGTGGGCACCTCACGGGTGGTTGTTTCACCCTGTCCTTGATCTTATTTAAATATTTCACAATCAATTTCCCAGTAGTCAGGAATCCGAAATATTTTATCCACAATGGGACATGTTACACTATCAGTGCCACTAACCTCTGTATTATGTAACCTCCCTACTAACCTCTGTATTATTATTGTTCCCTTTGTCTGGTTTTCTTTCTCCTGTCTCTCTCATGCTTTGAGATGTCCTGCTGCTCTCCAGGTGTTGCCCTGATCCAGCCCCTGTGTCCTGTGCAAGATCCTGGCCTTGTCTCATCTACACTATCATGCTTGGCCATGCTGTTTTATATCAAATTATCTCTGCACCTACTTTTAACTCACACAGAATCCCTGATCACCTTCCCCTTCCTCAGACTCATACATCACTAATATACTACATTCACAATACTATAACACCTTCATCTGTCATCACTTTTACTTCTGTTCTGTTCTCTGTTGTGTCTCCGGTGTCGGCCCGAGGAGGATGGGTTCCCCGTATGAGTCTTGGTTCCTTCCAAGGTTTCTTCCTCGTGTGCTGAATGAGGTTTTCCTTGCTACTGCTGCCCCTGGCTTGCTCACAGGAGGCTTGGACCCGGATCTCTGTAAAGCTGCTTTTTGACTTTTTTATATATATATATATAAAATTTTTGTTAACTGGGATTCCATCTTGCTCTCTTACTTGATTTAGTGATCTTAGGTAACCTGTACCTAAAACACTCACTCCTTCCCACGGTCCGGACCTATACTCTGGAGACACGTCTATCAACCTGCTCTCTATGAGCAGGCTAGTCATCACACGATACACCGTCATGTAACTAAACTTCATCCAGGACGGAGTGTTTAAAAGGATGTGGAGGGGAATAGTTTAAACTATAATTAATCTCAAATAATTAGACTGTCACTCACCACCAATGTTTGTAGATGAGGCTTGGATTGTTAGCGGAGGGATGTTCGCTCTTTTACATTTCAATCATCTTTCACTGTATCCTGTTCCCAAAACTCAGTTTCCCACCATTTGTTTTCCACTATCTCCTCTATTTCTAACACCTTTCCAGACGTGGCCTGTTCCTCCCCCTCTATCTCTTTGGTCTGGAGACAAAGGGAGTTGATTGAACGGAAAGTGTCTGTTATTTGAAACACACACACACACACACACACATAAGTCTGCTGTCTCACACAGAGAATTAGGAATAAAACAATTTCAGTTTACACAAGCATGCGTGGTCATTGCTGATTAAAAATATCTCTATTGATTATGAATCATTTCTATAAACAAATTTCCATCAGTTACCATTAGTTTTTAACTAAATATTAATTGACCCAGTCCCACTTATTACAGTGTATGATAACAGCAGGAGGAGCCTTCATGTGTAGTAATCTACTTTTTAAAACAGTACATTAAACTATTACATCCAGCCAGGACATTAAATCACATGTTTGCACGCATAGAAAATACTTATCCATTATATTACCAAATATTTTACCACAATTAATAAATCTCTTTAAAAAAACAGAAATAGCATCTGGTTACTTTCAACAGAAATTAAACATTACTTAAATTACAACAAGAAAATGTGAATTACTGTTTAAACACCTGCACATTTCAGGCAAAGAAAACATTGGGAAGCTTACTTGCTTTATTAAAATGTAACAAAGGCAAAACCCAGGGTGCTGAGACTTGACGTGCAGGTTGAAGTTTTTCTTTACTGTTTAAAAGTCTCAGATATGCATTACATCCTATTTTATATAATCACAAATAAAATCCTGTTCTTTACTGTTGGGTAACTTTAGATTATATTGCAAAATAAATCCTCATTTCATGTTCTCCACTGACAAATCTACAATCACTTGCCCAGTTGCATTTAACAAATAGTCCCCCAGACAAATACCACGGTAGAAAAAATTGTCAATGTTCGATATATTACCCAACTGAATACATAAAATTACATTATGAGAAGGTAATTTCCAGGCTGTTTCTTAGAATGCTTATACTTTGTAAATACTTCATAAAATCCTATAGCCTACATTTGATCAGTATCGATATAAGTTCAGCATATTCTAGCAAAGGAATTTGTGAGCTGACAGTAAATGTTTTGTAAATGTGCAGAGGCACAGAGGTAAAACAGCTTGTAATAAAGTTTGGATGCTCTCTGCTGCTTTCGTCTGAAGCTTATATGTATGTTTTAGTTGCTCCAAACCAATCTGTGTCTTTGCTATATAACTTAAATAGCAAAATAGTTGTTCTCACTGATGGGTTGGGGTGGTGGCTAATAGGCCATTATCTTTGACAGTGGGGAGGGGATTGCTCACCTGTGTTTCACACCTATCTCATGAATAGTCGGTGTGTGAACCACAGTTATTGAGAAAGAGTGTCACATCAGATTTATAACAATATTGAAGAAAAAGAAATTTAAATATGAGAAAGCTGTAAACACGAGTGTGTAGCCAGCAGCTATGTTTACAAAGTTCAGAGCTCTAAAGAAAACTTCATAAATCTTCACAATGTGTTTTTTCACTATATATCATGAAATAAATCATTTGAAAATAGGTTTTTGGGAAGTCCTTGTTTAAAGTTAATAAAAAAAATAACAGATTAATGTCCTACAGACTTCTCACTTTATTGTTGCTGGATTTGAACTGAATATTAGCATCAGTAGCTTTTTGGGAACAAACTTTTTTAGGTAGGTGAAAATTGTTAAAATATCAAGGCAGGTCATGGATGTAGGAAAAGAACGTTAGCGAGTGGCCTCCCAGTTTAGTCCTCCTTAAACTTTATTTACCAACCTGTTTTTTTCCACTTTCTCAACAAAACATATGTTAACTCAATCTACGTAGCCCCTTATTCAAGTCCTGTTGAATCTTACACTCTCCTCTAATTTGATAGTAAAATTTCCTTGGAAATTGGATAAAATGCTAAAAAAAGTTAATAAATGAGGTGTATGCCCAGTACATTATTGCTGCATCCCTCCCTTTTGTTGAAACCTGAAAACAAGAAAACAAAGCTAGATTTGAAGAAATGAGGTCACTTATCTCTGGCAGGGAAAGTGAATAGTATTAAAATGACAATACTTCCTAAATTCCTCTACCTGTTCTAGTGTATACCACTTTATCTTTCAAAATCATTCTTTGAATCCATTTTTTTTAGATTTAATTTTTGTTGAATTCATTTATAATAGTAAAAATCACAGAATACGTACAGAACTATTACAAAGACCTAAACTCCAAGGTGGTTTGGCCCTCCCAAATCTCTGTTATTATTACTGGGCCGCAAATATCCAAAAAGTTATTTTCTAGCTTCATACCGCAGATGACTACTGGTGTCGTCTTGAAACTACATCCTGTTTCTCATCTTCTCTCAGGGCTCTGGTAACCTCTAGTCTTCTCCTTTCTGTAGAAAGTAAAAAAGAAAATAGAATTTTCCAGTTTTTCTGTTTTTTTTTTTTTTTCATATTTTTATCTTTTTCAGTTGGAATTTGTTTTGTTATCCTACTACAATGTTGATACAAATTGCACTGTGTAAACATATAAAATGAAAAATTGGGTGTGCCTCTGTATGTGTAATAATTACAAAGAAAATAAAAAAAATAATTTTTAAAGAATTTCAAAATTCGGAAAAATGGGAGGCGTTGGGGATGGCACCAGATCAGACAAGCCTGGATCTTCTGGTGTTTAAACAATAGGGAAGTACAGGGTCCTAAAAACATACTCTTCTTATTAGAGGTCTTTTTTTTTGTTTTGTTTTGTGGTTTTGATTTTGTTACATCGTAGAACAGGACAAAGTAGGGCAGAGCTAATATGTGTGGAAATAAAAATAAAGTATCCCAAAGTTATGCTTTTTTGGCAAGAATTATGTTGCAGGAGACTCTGAAGTTTAAGTTGAACATTTCACAGCTGAGCTTGGTATTTCACCAGATGAAGATCCACTGTGGTGGAGAGCCAATGCAAAGCAATTCCCAAAACAAATTTGTCTAGCCCATCATTATCTTTGTGTTCCTACCACATCGAGTTTTTCACTGTTGGAATAACTGTAAATGAACTGAGAAGCAGACTTGCCACAGATCATGTGGATATACAGGTTTTCTTAAATAAAAATGTGTTCATTCGCTTCTTTCATTCACATAAACTGTGTTTGAGGTTTTAATGTTTCATAGTTATAAATAGCCATTTGTTTTGCTTGTTTCTTTTTATGCAGGCATCCAAATTTTAATTCTAATTTAAAATTGGGCTAGTATACAGGGTCAAAAGTAACAGGACACCCTTTTATTTCAGATACGAAAGGGAAAATTACATATCTGAATACCCCAGCAAATAATGGGTGAAGGGAACTATCTTTTAGGTTGCCATATTGGATCAAGGGCAGGTTTTCTAATGGTAATGTGCTCATCATGTAGCATATCCAAGACTAGAATTGTCTCAGATTACTGCAGTCAGGTTTGCAACATCTCTTGTTCAAAAGATAGCAACACAACGTGCAGGTAGCAGTATTCCCATTTATTCTGACCAAAGATGGTGCTAAACATTTAGGGTCTGGTCAAGGGCCATGTTCCAGCCTAAAAGATAACTCCCCTCACCCATTACTTCATTACCACCTAATATTATTTAGATATCCAACTTAAATATATAATTGCTTCCAACAACATGAAAAAATTTAAAATAGCCAATATATTTTGACTACCACACCATATATTTGAATTCCACATTAAAAATGATCATTTAAATTAGACTTTCACATTAAATAAATGACTACTTCAAATAACCCTTAAAACCTTAAAAAGCCAAGAAGTATCGAACACTATTTAAAAAAATTTAAACTTAAAAAAAAAAAAAATCATCCATTTTATTTAGACTCCCACATTAAGTAAACGATACGGATATAAAACACTTTGAATCTCCCATTATATTTTGCAAGCAACCTTTTAAAAATTCCACATTAAAAACGAGGCTTCCACATTAAGTGTCCACTTCATCGAAATGTCACATTAAAATAAATAGCCCATAAAAAAGTCTCCCATTATATTTTGCCGGCCATCTTAAAAAAAAAAAAAAAAATTATTAATTAATTAAAAAAATCAGGCATTTTATTTAGGCTTCCACATTAAGTAAATCTTCAAATAAATGGACACCTTAAAAACCCTACCACCTTAAGACTCCCATTATATTTAGATTACGTCGTTCAATAAATTGCTGCTGGAATTTCAGGTTTCACATTAAAAACGGTTCTTTATCTGGGGCTTCCTTAAGTCAGTGCCAAAGTGTATGAGTCTGTGTTTTGTCTGAATGTTTGTGTGAGAGTGGCTGTTATACTTCAGTGTTCTGGAAAATTCCGCCATACATTTCCTATGAGAGGGCCATGTTCTTTGGAACAAGTGCTGTAAACTGTAAGTGATGAAAACTGTACCCTACATTAGAAACGAATCACTTTGTACAAGAAAGAATTCTTTGGCAATTGATTAAATATGTACCTTGTGTAATACAAACACTTTCTTTGTGTGTTAATTTTTTGGTGGCACTATAGTGAAGCAAAAAGCACCAAGGTGCGTATCTCTTAACCCATGTGACATTGAGACAAAATTTTTTCGTTGATTCCTCAGGTCACATCTTACAAAAAATAGTTGAGCTCAAAAGTTCTGCCCACCTTTTTTAGCTAATTTGCCTAATATGCAAAATCACACGTTTTGTTTAGTTGACGTTAAACCTAATACAATGACAACAATTTAATATCACAATGACTTACATATTACTTTACATAAGACAAACTGCAAAAAAAAAAAAACGTGCTGTGCAGAGATTGTTCATTTGGGTCAATTCTTTTTTTATAAAATGTATTTAAATGAATGCTTAAACTTCAAAATAATCCATAGATTATTTCTATTATTTCTATTTCTATTATTATTATCAAAATTAAAATGATGGCAATTCTAAGTGATAACAGATTATATCCTTTCATTTCATTGTTTACCACACAGACAGGAACTGCCATGTTTAACATTCAAAAATGTGTGTGTATGTATTAAGGCCACAAAGAAAACAGGCATTCTAATGTAAAAGGTCTAACATTCTGTCTTTCAGGTAGGCTATGAACCTCTTCCACCCACTTTAGGCAGGAATCTGTTTGGCAGACAAGTATATCAGCTACCTGGACTATTTGCATATGGTAAGAACCAAAATAAATCCTTATATCCTCAAAGGTGAATTTTTTTATATAAATTTAGTAAAATGACCATTAAGTACAAGTTATTCACTTTTTGAAAAATGGAAGACTACAATAGAAGGTTACACAGTAGCTTCTGCAAATAAAAAAATAAAAAAACAGTACTAATTTAAATTTGATTTTAAATTAGTGGTGAATTTTGTCTAACCTTTTGAAGAGTAGTGTAAAAGAAATTGTAGAATATATACCTATTAGATTTCCTAGTTAAACTTGGAGTTTAGAGTTTTGATAAAAGTACTAATGTTGTTAAACTTAGTTACATCTAAAGGCCAGGTAGACACAGCAGTTGCATTTTTCTGATGGGTGTTTGAGTTCAGAATTGTATTTTTAGAACCCTTTTTTTTCTAATCTCTCTTTGTTTTGTCTGCATATTAGTATTTGTCATAGGCTTAGGAGTGAGCAGATGTACACCGATCAGTCATAAAATTAGGACAATGCATATTAACACATCACCAACACATCAGTGTCACTGCTGCTCTGAAAATGAACCACCACCCAAATAATAACTGTTCTGTGGTGGACCTCTGGGGGATCTCGACCATTGACCAACAGGGTGAAAGGGGAAATATAAAGTATACTCAGCAACGAATGAACCATAATCTGTAATTGTAAAACTACAAAGTACTCCTGTATGGTCAGTGGAATTCAGAGCATGGGCAGTGAATTCAGAAACAAGGAAGTGGTAATAATAATTTGGTTGATGTTAATTTTATGGTTAGGTAATTGGGGCATTATTTAGCCATGGCAGGCATTGTTAACTTCTTAAGATTAAACTGTATTTCATTCTTTTAATAGCTAAACACATTGTAAAGATTGATGGAAAATCCGGCCTGTTCAATGGTCTCATCCCCAGACTCTGTGCAGGGACTGTTGGCACCATTGTTCACAGCACAGTGTTGCAGGTAAGATGCATATTCGGTTTTAGTATGATTAATTAACCCATGGCAATTCAGACGAAAAACGTCTTTCAATAGTGTTTTTTACATGCACCGTTTTAATTGTGAAAATGTGCATTAAAAAATGTGAATAGAAAAAGACATTGTCCTGAAAAGGACTCGTGCTGATTCTCCTTTCCCTAGTCTCTTATCCACGCTTTAGGAAAGTTTGTGTCTCTGTTTTTATATCGCCGCCACCTGTGGTTCTTATTTTATGGCTTGTGTAGGTTATTGTACATACATACAGCACTGTGCAACTTCAGAGGCCCACAGCATTTATTTACTGTACTGTCAAAACAAAGCACAAGCGATATATGACAGAAATGACAGAGAAGTCTCTACAAACAAATGATTATTAATATTATTATTTTTTTTAATTATGTCCCCATGTACTGTTCCTTTACAACCACACTACCACGCTGTAGTCAAGTGATTCTGCCACATTGAACAACACAGAGGAAAACCTTAACACTGAGGCCGACAGAGTGAGCAGCTCATACCAAAGAAAAACACAGCACCTGTGGTTTGGATGTGTTTTGCTTTACTTTAATTAAGATGACCCTGTACTAAAAGAAGTCAAATGTAAACACTGAGAGATAACAGTTTCAGCAACCAAAGCACAGTCACACACCAAATATGAAGAGTGCTCAAAAAATGAGAGGAACAAGCTCCCAGCAACATTAGAAAAAATATCAAAGCTTTAATACTGGAGCATACTGGAGCCACTGAACTGAGAGTCAGAAATACAAAAACAAAACAATTGTTCATTAATCATAATTGTTATAAAATGTACAATTAATTGTGATATTGGTTTGAGCTTATATTGCCCAGCACTATGATATCTGTGAATACTGAAACATGTATTTATGAATTTAGTTATTTGTAAATTTCTAAATCACTGTATCATATACAGTCACAGTCACACAGCTCCGGGGTCCTGGGGTTGTGGGTTCAAGTCCTGCTCCGAGTGACTGTCTGTGAGGAGTTTGTGTTCTCCCCTTGTCCTTGTGGGTTTCCTCCTGGTGTTTCTGTTTCCTGAAGTAAAAACATTCACTGGAAATGTATGTACAGGGTGAGTCGAAAGTCACAAGACACCCTTTTATTTCTTTTATATGCTAAATACATACTTGCCCTTGACCCAGTATGGCATTTGTGTTCCAGACTTTAAATATAAGATATACCCTGTCACTCAGTATTTGCTGGGGTTTTCAGCTAAAAGTTTGTCCTGTGAATTTTACTCACCCTGTACACAGTTGATTTTCTTTTTGTCAAGCCACTTTAATTTTATACATTAAAATCATCATTAAAGTTATGGTCTAACATAATAAACTGTTCAAAAGTATTTAAATAAAATGTAGGTTATATCGTTTTACAACTTGATGGCTGATTGCAAAACTGAATTATAGCATTAAAAATTTGATTCAAACCATTAATTTTTAATGGTTTGTAGATATGAGATGCTCATATTTCTTGCCTACATCAGTATTTTATCTCCATTCAATTGTTTAGTAGTTTAAAAATCTTACATTAGTGAAGTGTGCTAAAAATTCATGGTCATACTTATTGTAGTTATTATACCACAGTTAGTTCTGTCCCTGCAGTGTGATTGTCTGAGAGAGGTTCCAGGAATGCCATTATTGCACGGTATGGCACTCTTGACGGAAGCTCTTCTGGTATTACTCTGCAAAATCCGCATGTTAAGTCATGATGTATCGACCTTGTGAAACGTCACGTCGAGGTCCAAGAAGCCACTTGGTATAGCCAATTTAGTGATTTTGACGCTAGATTTAGTGACTTTTCAGACCATCTAGCGAATTATTATAAAGGAATATGTACTTTTAACTTAAACAGAGAGCTTTGCATCATTTATTTTATGATCTGAACACAATATAAATAAACGATAGTTAACCCATGGCATTGTATTGACTCGATGCATTTAATGATTTTCTGATTTAGACTGAGAGCAGCTCTGAATAATGAAGCTCATTTTCCAATCAAAACTGGTGCAAATGTAGACGGGTTTGCTGGTGAGGACCACGGTTCAAAAATTCTGAATGGAACCAGTCCCAGATCCACAGTTCATTGATGGGGGCAAAAAGGAGTGAGTGATGGAATGGAATTATTTTACCTTGTGGACGGTGTACACAAGGTTTTTGCTATAAAACAAGATACTGGTAATGGTGTACTGATCTGTATACTGTACTGATCTTAGGCACTCAGTGGACACAGTCATGCCTATGACTCCAGCACTGCAGTGCCAATATCTCATGTTATTTTAATATTATCATATAGGATAAGATGTAAAATATCCTATGCCAATCCATTAGAGTTTCACATAGGGCCCCCAATGAAGCCACTAGCTTTGTTTTGCCTGTGATGCTGCTATAGCACAATGTGCCTCCTCTTTCTGCTTGCAAATAAATCTAGTCATCATTTGCCTTCTCCCTGGTGATGTGACCTTACTAAAGCTTTTCACAAAACATCTGACCTAAGGCCTGCTCTTCCTTACCGCACTTGACCAATCACATCCCTGACCTCCTGGCTACCTACACGACCACTTGTGGATTCCACTTCCTTCCTGCTTTTGTGACTGGCACTGCTGATTTTACCACTCTATCCTTTGAACCTGAAAAAATCATCTCACAACTCATCTTTGCATATTTAAATTCCTCAATTAAACTTAGTTCTAGAGTTACCACCAACCATCTCTTATACATGCCACACCACTTAAAAACTGCGGCACACCTAGCCACTTCTTTATAGCCTTTTTCATAACCCTTTCCATCTTCTCTACTTCTGTGATTGAAACATCATAAACTGTTAACGGCCATCATATGAGGCAGTAAGCCAAACTGCGAACACCACAATTTCAACTTCCCTGGCAAACATGATCTATCAATGGTAATAATAGCCTTCACCAATTCAGCCTTTAGTCACACAACTGGCTCTGTATCATTAAGCTCTACACTATACAAGTACCATCATGCAACCTCTTCCCACCTACGACTCACTTAGTGGCCCTGATTACTACCTCCATTGCCATTGTAAATGCTAATGGTGATATCATACATCCAGCCAATATACATATTTCTGATCGCTGCCATGATGTAACAACTGAAATATCTGAACTGAAGCAAAACTGAATATCCTTGAACAAGCCTAATATCCTTATCTGGCATTGAGCTTATGCGGCACTGAGCTAAATGCATTAGCTGGGTCTATGAAAATGACATGTAGATAGATATCTACCCTAGTTCCAAACATCCTGCAAAACCAGAAACCCCTGCCTTCTGTACTGATGTATCAATTCATTTTTTTGCTTTAAAATATGCAACAAGTCTCTGTGCTATCACACTAAAGAAAATCTCTTACTCTCCTTATAGAGAGAGAAGACTTAGGCCAAAATTTTTCTAGATCTTTCTCCTTATGACCTGATCTTCTCCACTATTTTGGAATGAACCCTTTCTTCCAAACTATGATCATCAACCTCCACAAAAACTTCAAGACATCAGGTGCTTACATGTACACCCAATAAGGCACACCATTAGACTCTGGAGCAGAACCTGCCTTTGCATGACACCACATCTTAAACCTCACTACATTTTGGTGGGCTAACCTCCATTTGCCGTTCTATTTCACCTAGTGGTGAAATATTTTGTGGAAACTCTATCTCATTTGCTTTATATTTATCAGTATACACACCATTGAAATGCTCCTCTAATTTCCTCTTTCCAACTTTTAAACTCCCAGCTTTCTCCTTACTAAATAATGTCTTCACAAAATTAAAAGTATTCCTAAGGCACACTGTCCTAGCATGTTCCTTCTTTTTGCTCATTTTCCCCAAATTCTCTGCTCCTCTCAATACTGTCTTCAAGTTCTTTCTGTAGTACACTCAGTGCCTGCTTTCCACTGCATAGACCCTACATGACTCTACTTGAATCGGCACAGCTCTTTTGCTTTTCCACTGGCCAAATATGGTACCTGGTCCCTGGAATGGCATAGCTTTTCAGTCCCAGCTCCCTCCAGGTTCTAACCATGCCGAGTAGGTACTAAATGGTGACATGTAAACCCTTCAGAGCACTGATTTGCCAGAGCCATGTCAATCACCACGAAAAGCAGAGCTCATTCAAATCCAGCACAAACTTACCACTTGTAAATTCTCTTAAGATACAGCAGCTTTCACATTTATTTTTATCGGACTCACAAAGGCAGCTCATAACTTTACCTCAAGGTGTTTTGAAGAGGTTTATATGCTCCTTGGGTCTGTGGCCGACGGAAATTTCCAGTGAAAGCAGAATGTGCAACAAATAATTGATCTGTTAGAACTGGAGCCGTGTTCAGTCAAAAACAACACTCAAATACATGATGAGAAAATTTTCCCACTGCCGTTGTTGTAGGTTTTGAAAAGCCAGCGATTCCTTTAGAGATGCGATTTTGCGCTGTCACTGGGTCCATTTCACAGGAAAAGAAACAAGCTTTAAGCGCGCCGAGCCGTGTCGAGTCGATTAGAGCCGGATCCATGCAGAGGAAAAGCGACATAAGACTTCATCTATTTCTACTTGCTCTCTTGACCCCTTTGCGTTTTCTGCAACCTACCAAACCTTGCCATTCATATTAATAAATATAAAGTATTCAAATCATCATTTATACAGTAACACCCTACCTTATCTACTGCAGTTGATTATTTTACTTTTATTCTCTGCCAAATTTATTTCCCTTTTGCCCCTTCTTTCATGCTATCCTGCTCTCCATCATTCCTCTGGTTAACATCAGATTTACCTTTCTATATTTGTGCTGGTGTTCTGCACAGTAGTAGCAGAGGTATTGATATTCTGTGGACTGTGTTGAGTAACCAGTCGCTGGACATCATTGGACTGATTTGAATAACCCCACAAGTATTGTACAATACGGGACCCCTTTAATCTCCCATTCAAGCACTCTCTTTTTCCTTCATGAATCCTCAGACCTCTTATTGATGTCACCTTTTCCGCATAAACACAACTGCAACTTCTTCCTATTCCTACCACCCCAGTGGCCACTATGTTTATCACCTTTTTCGTACTCAAAGCTGTTCCATTGTCTGTAGAAATATTTTCACTAGCCCATGGCAGCCCCACAAGGGAACATACAAGGAATTAAGTTACAGTAGCTCACAGTGCAGATAAATTGGCAAAATTTCACAGCAGTACAAAAAAAATACTTACTAGAAAAAAAAAACTCACACTCCCGAACAGTCATACCTGTAAATTTTACATTGTGCAAGAAGATCCTGAAAACACAGATCCTGAGAGTTTAAGTACAGAGGATGGAGAGTATAGTTTGTGTTGTTTTATACACCAATAATTTTTAAGTACAAAAGAAAAGGGACCAGAAAATGTTTTGTGTAATAGTATCAACTTTTTAATGCTAAAATTCAGTTTACTTGCTGTGCTTTGAAAAACACTTGTTCCGCCATGTTTGAATGCTTGAAAGCTGGTGTGCATGGCACGGGCCCAGAGGAAGTTTCAGAGCACCTGTCAGTCCAAAATCACTAGGGACAGCAAACCACCTGGGGAGCAATTTGGGGGTTAGGTCCCTTGCTCAAGGGCACTTCAGCCATGAATTCATTTTCTCTTGCAAGTAATGAACTGGCGACCTTCTGGCCTTGGGCTTGTTTTTCTAACCTCAAGGCAAAGGCTGCCCCCATACTTTATCCTTTTGGTTCTAAAACAGTTTCTTCAAAAGCCAGCGCTGAAAATTTTGAATAAATGGCAAAGATCTGCCTCTTAAAATGACATTTATGGTGGAAGAGAATCAGTTAGATAACCCCAGCCCTTGTCTAGTCAAAATATTTCCTTGTGAATGCAAGGAAAATTGCGGCCGTTAATTCATGTTTTTTGGGTTTCTCTAGCATAAGTAGGTGTTTAACTTAAATGAACACTTACCTGCATAACTGTTAATATAGTAATATGTTTTAAAAATATGGTAGTATGTTAATAGTATATGTTAATGAGTGGGAATGTTGGCCCGGGTCATTCGCTCTTCTTGAGAGTCTGCAGGCTTAGGGGAGGGACACTGGGACAGGGGTGTGCAGGTGGATCTGGAAAGGAAGTAAGAAAATTTAAAGCTGTTAATGACTATTTTTACATTGAATAATTAATATGCAGGTAGATACTGATGTGATGTAATTATAGTCTGGATGGGAGGTGTTTGTTTTCTCTGGTAGTATCAGACTGTAATATTCAGTTAACCCAGTAGGTGGGGCTAGGGCTATTTGAAGTGAAGCTAGAGAGTTAGGAAGGGGGCGCTGTTTTCTTTAAAGGGAATAAAACTGTATATCACATGGGCGTTCAAGAGGGATTGGGGCAATTGTGTGCTCGGGGAATATGTAGGGAACTTTTTAGTGAGACTAGCCCCAAAGGGATAATAAATGAGCTGCTATGAGCCCACAGAAAACAGCAAGAAGGAAGTGTCAGACGAAGAGTGGGTGATGGTGCTAACGGAGGGGGGAAAAGCATGCAGGGTAGAACGGAGGAATTATTCCACCGAGGAAGGCAGCTGGAGAATTGATGAGAAAAACTGACAGAAACAACAAAAATGGAGCATGAGATGGAACGCGTTATGCGAGTAGTGCCAGCAAATGAAGAGAATCTTAGCTCCTAAAGTATGAGTGTTGAACAGCTCACAACATTATTCCATACTTTTCTACAAATACAACAAGAGTACGACAAAGTACAACAACGAGCCAACAAGAGACATGAAAAAAGATGGCGAGCATTACAACAACAATTCTCTTTACTTCAAGAAACAGCGATGTGAGCAAAGCCAAGGAGATGAAACACTGATGCAGCAGGAAATCATGGACGATCAGCAATTAATTGTAAGTCCCCCAAATGAACAGTTGCTCTTCACATTGCATTCTACAGGAAGACAAAGAGGCGCAGTATCAAGGCAAAATCCTTATAGTCCAAAACCAAGACTCCTGGAATTTAAGGAATCTGATTACAAAGAACACTATTTGGCCATGTTGGAGAGAATAGCTTTAACAGCAGACTGTTATCCTTGAACAGTATCTCAAACTCATGAATTCAGACATTCACACACAGATTATTGAATGAAATCCACAGCCCACGGCAATGGCGGTGGTACTTGCAGAGGCTTACAACACAGCCAGGCAAGCCGAGATGGAGTTCAGAGAGGAGTTCACAGGAGTTGGACAACAGTACTGAAGCCATGTATGTCTGGGAGTGTTTCGTTGAGAAGTCCTGATACCCTTAGTGACTATAGGGAAAAACAGAATCGCTGGCCTAAATTTACCACTAAAAGATGCAACATGAGAGGTAGCACTGCAAATAGTGTTATATGTTTTAATTGTGGACAGGAAGGGCATATTAGTAGAGAATGTAGAGTGACAAAAAGTAGCACTAACCAATTGTTACATTCCTAAGTCCAATAATGAGGCAGAAAATGCCACGAAGGCAGACATTGTTATTCAAGTAAAGATACGTAAACACAGTTTTTAGGTAGACACAGGGGGAGAGATGTTCCTGTGCTATAAGACATACGTAATATGCATAATACAACAGTGGATTCATTTGTAGCCACATGTAATCAAGTTAAATCGTGTAACGTGGGCAAGAACAAACAATTGTTTGCACAAATGCTGTTTTTGTGTGAGACAATGGGAAAGAAAACTAAGGTAGAGCAGAGAAGGCATACAAATGGTATAAACTTGAAGAACAGTTACCAGAGTTTAATCCTGATGAGTTAGTCCTACCAGTAGATATTGGCATGCAAAGGGATGATGCAACCCTGAAGCCAATGTTTGCTTCATGCAGTAAAGGTCCCCTAGGGCAGGGGTTGGCAACCCGTGGCTCTTTGATCCCTCTGATGCAGCTCAGCTTTTGAAAATAATGAGTATTTAATTAAAATGTATTTTATTTTAGTTCGTGTATTTTCAGAATGTAATTCTATGAAGGTTATGGCGATCTTGTAAAATCTAAAATATTTTAACATTTAATATTTAAAATATTTTTGTCGCTCTTAATACACATCATAACTTCCAATGTGCTACACCCGTCAGTGTGCGGTTTCTTGAAATTTTTGGACAGCTGACTGCACGCCGCCAGTAAAATAATGACGGCACGAAGAGAAAGGACAGCATTTTTTTTTTGCTGCCAGTGGATAATTTAAGTTCGGCATTTTTTTTCATTACTACAACAACTCAAATAGACATTGAGTATTTTACTTTACTTGACTTTTTTAATAATAAAATTGAGAATATTAGACAACAAGCTCAAGCCACAGGATCAAATCCATCCTGGCTGCCACCCGATGTGAATGATATAAAACATAATATAACTGTAAAAGAAAGACTTGAAACCTTTCACCCACTCCCACAATTAGAACTAGAGAAGATTATCACCTCCGCAAACTGTACAACTTGCACACTTGATGCAATTCCCACAAAGTTGCTCAAAGAAGTACTACCAGCTATTATTGATCCTCTTTTAACTATAGTAAACTCATCCCTTAGTCTGGGCCATGTACCCAAAGCTTTTAAACTAGCAGTTATTAAACCTATGATCAAGAAACCAAATCTTGATGCTAGTACACTGTCTAATTACAGGCCTATTTCTAATTTGCCATTTCTGTCCAAGATCTTAGAAAGAGCTGTGGCCCAACAACTTAGTTCATATCTACATAAGAATCATATATATGAAAAATTCCAATCTGGATTCAGGCAACATCATAGTACAGAGACATCTCTAGTCAAGATAACAAATGATCTTCTTCTTGCTTCTGATCAAGGCCACGTATCCCTGTTGGTGCTTCTTGACCTAAGCGCAGCCTTCGATACAATAGACCACAATATTCTCATAGAAAGGTTAGAAAACATGGTTGGAATCACAGGGACAGCCCTATTATGATTCAAATCTTACTTAACGGAACGTTATCAATTCGTAAAAGTAAACAATCTAAATTCAAATTATTCTAAAGTAAGATTTGGAATTCCACAAGGCTCTATTTTAGGACCATTATTATTTACATTATACATGTTACCGCTAGGCACAGTTATAAGAAACCATGACATTAACTTTCACTGTTACGCAGACGACACACAATTGTATATTTCAGCCAAGCCCGATGACAAACACAGATTAAAGAAAATAGAGGACTGTGTAAAAGATCTGAAAGGCTGGATGTTGCGTAACTTCCTCCTTCTAAACAGCAACAAAACAGAGGTCCTGCTTTTGGGTCCAAAAGTGGCAAGAAATAAATTATCAGATTTAATTTTAAATCTTGTCGACTTTCCAGTTAAACCTGGTTCAGCAGCAAAAAATCTTGGTGTCGTAATTGACCCGGATTTATCATTTGATCAACACATAGGTAGTATCACTAGGACAGCTTTTTTACATCTTCGCAATATTGCTAAGATTAGAAATGCCTTATCCCTTCAGGACGCAGAAACATTAGTACATGCCTTTATTACTTCAAGGCTTGACTACTGTAACGCACTACTGTCAGGATGCACCAGCAGCAATTTAAGAAAACTTCAACTAGTTCAAAATGCTGCAGCTAGGGTCCTCACTAAAACTAGAAAATTTGAACATATCAGCCCAGTTTTATCATCACTTCATTGGCTGCCTGTTAAATACCGCATTGACTACAAAATTTTGTTATTAACATATAAAGCTCTACATGGGCTTGCTCCTGAATATCTTCAAGATACAATTTCCTATTATGAGCCTCCACGTTCACTCAGATCACAGAATACTGGATTTTTAATTGTTCCCAGAATTCAGAAGGCCTCAGCTGGGGGAAGAGCCTTTTCTTATAAAGCCCCCAGACTCTGGAATGATCTTCCAGAAAATGTTCGGGACTCAGACACAGTCGCAATCTTCAAATCTAGGCTAAAAACACATTTGTTTAGTTTATCTTTTGGTAGCTAATGCTCCCCCATAGATAAAGGCGGCAGATCCGGGGGGTCCATGGACACAGGGAATTATAGTAAACTGAGACGCTGGTGCTGTCGTCCCGCCGCTTCTCGCGATCACTCAGGTTTGTTGACGGTGGAGCGGAGGGATGCCAGTGTTTCAGGATGCTCCCGTGTCTGTGTGTCCTTCTGGTTCTCTCCTTTTAGTTAAAGCTGTCATAGTTAGATCTGCCGGAGTCATTAGCCACACTCTGGAAATTTTCATATTTTCTACTTTACAAACACAAAACAGTTCAAAACTAATTCCATCCCTTTACATCTTTCCGAGTAAACGACTGCCCACCCGTCTGTCTGGACACTGATGGATGACTGTCGAGACCCTCCTCCACGCTTCAGACCAGCTGCCCATGCTCCAGCAACCACCAAGTGCGTTGAAGCTGTCCCTACACTGAAGTTCTCATGGACTACTAGCTATCATCACCAGTAGATTGACCAGAGGAGGATGGGTCACCCCTTGTGAGCCTTGGTTCCTCCCAAGGTTTCTTCCTCAGCTGGGGGAGTTTTTCCTTGCCACTGTCGCCCCTGGCTTGCTCACTTGAGGGTTTTACATTTGTTTTTACATTTCATGTCAAATCTTTGTCTTACTGGAATTCTGTGAAGCTGCTTTGTGACAACATCAGTTGTGAAAAGCGCTATATAAATACATTTGATTTGATTTGATTTGACTTAACCGTCAACCCAATGTCATTTTTTGGAGTTAAAAATGTTATTATTTTTTTTTCATTACGATGAGGACTCAAATAGGCATTGAGTATTTTATTTAACCGTCAACCATCTTTTTCTCGGAGTTAAAAATATTTTGTTGCATGCAGAAATGTTTTTCATTTTCTCTGCAGTCGTTCATTGATTTCATAAATGTAACACAGTATAGTTTGTTTATACATAGCACAAAGGCAAAAAAATCCTGTTATGCGCAGTGTTATTTCATTAAAAATTTCAAAAGGGTTTTGTGGCTCCCATTGTTTTCTTTACTGTGTGAAATGGGTCCAAATGGCTCTCTGAGTGGTAAAGGTTGCCGACCCCTGCCCTAGGGAAAGGGGGTAAGGCCCAATTAGAATTAAAATAAGGGAAGCTTTATAAAGTTAAAAAGCAGGAGAGGGACTGTTAGTAATTCCCACTAAATTTACAGCTACAGTGCTAAAGATGGCGCATACTGAACCCTGGGCCATTTGGGCCACATGAAATTTATCCAGAGGTTAACATGTAGATTTTACTGGCCTAACTTGTACCAAAATGTGTAACAAGTGTTCCACATGTCAAGAAACAGCACCTGTAAATATATATATATATATATATATATCCTTCCTCAGTCCCTCGGGACCAATTTAAAACACCTGCAAGACGCTGGTTTAAACTTCTGATGCTCAAGCTTTTTTTTTTTTTTTTAAGAAGGGAGGCAGAAGAAGCACGAAATGTTTTCCAGCAATTCCACAGGACAACTAGGTTCAGTAGACTATGCTCCATATGTGTTTGGACTTCCGCTCTGAAATTCCAGTACTGTAGAATAGGAATGAAAAGGGAAATTAGAGGTACGCCCAAGGGTAAATCTACTTCCAGGTTTTGCCAAAAGTTAATAGAAATTACAACCAGAGATCTATGTTATATTTATGAAGGTCAGGTCAACAGCAACAGAAACTCACTGATCTGTGCATCTGGAATGTCCTCTTTTCACACCATCCCAGCGTCATCACCAGAGGGGAAAGTAAGGTGACGTGGTTCACTTCATGGGGAGGTTGGTCTAGAGAGTTTCTGGGATAAACTATAGCTCCCTTAGGGTAATTATTTAAAAAAGTTCCTTATGTTATTAATTTTCCCTCCTGTGGTATCACTGTAGACCATTTTAAGGATGCGCAGCCATGGCCTAATGAAGTAGTTGTCAGACTTTTTCTGCCGTGCCCCCCTTCTGTACATGAGAATATTTTTTTTACTGGCCTAATTGTTAGAGAAGAGAGCTGAGTAATGAAAGATCATTGGTTTGATTTGCACGCATGACAGAAAAAAGGGGGCGGTGTGAGCCCTTAATCCATGGCTGCGGTGCCACATCTACTTCCCTAAGGCTGGGGATGGCTACCCGCTGCTGGATGTGTGTTCACAGCCAGTGTGTGTGTGTGTATGTATGTGTTCACTGCAACGGATTGGTTAAATGTGGAAGATGCATTGCGTTGTACTTTGTACAATAACAAATATACTTGCACGTTACATTTTATTACATGAATGTATATATAACTACACTTTTAACTATACATTTAATAAACCAACTGTACTTATAAAAGCCATTCTTACTTATTTTTGAGGAGGGCTCATTGCAATGTAGTAACTGAGCATAGTTTCTCATGATTCAGAAGTAATTTTTGTATGGAATTCTTACCCTCTGGTTAGATTCAATTTCAGGGCGACAAACCCTTCAGAGGATCAATTTAAATTCAATTAATCAAATAATTAATTACTGATTCTTCTACAGTACACACAGCTTTTATTAACTCTCATCATTTTTTCCTGCACAGAAATCCCAAGAATGCAAATTTGAGGTAAGGCCACCATAATATTTATTTTAAAATATATTATACATTTCAGTTTGGCTTTAAATGTCCCAGTATTTATTAAGTAATATTTTTGTGAGCACTTAATATATTAATTGACATTTACTGTGTATTGAAATATATATAATGTTTAGATTTGTTCCTGTTGTCTTTTCTCAGGCTGGGTTAGGTGGTCGGAAAGCTGAGGAGGACTCATTGCAACATGTAGTCAATGAGGTTAGTCTCACATTTAAACTCTTAAGTGATTTAACTAATTAACGTAATTAGGGCAGCACAGTACTGCAACAAATAGTATCAGATGACAGTGATGATTTTGGAGTGGGAGATGGGGTGTTCTGGTTTTCTCCCACAATCCAAAAACACACATTGGTAAGTTGACTGGCTATTAAAAAATGTGTGTGGGTATAAATTTGAGAGTGAATGTGTTTAGTGTCTTGTGATGCACTGGTGCTTCATCCAGGGTGTGTTCCTGCTTTGCACACTTCGACCCTGAACTGGATTAGCAGTTACAGATTTTAATGTTTTGTTTTTTTTAATTAAACAATTATTGACATATAGGCAATGGACAAACTATTGAAAGTTACATACATTGGGATGAACAATACTGTTTACACTAATTGTCTAATATGATCCCAGGGGTGAGGCCTTGTGTGCTAAAACATGTCAAACTTATGATGCATGTCAAAAGTTAATTTCTCCAGAGGAAGTAGGCAGGCACTTTGAGAAAACTGTTGAAGAACTGTTTGCTATGAAGACCAATAAATTAAAGCTTGTCATAATTTATTCAACACAAATGTGTTCTATATCTGACCATTCAAACAGGTATAATGTACCTAGGTTTAGTACATTAGGTTCGGTAGACTATACACCGCATATCAAAAATCTCTTCTATTACAGAATGAACTGCCTTCCAAATAGGTTTTTCACCATCTCAAAAAGAATAAAACAAGTGCACCTTTGTGTCTGACATTAAAAAACATAAATCATATCACTGGATTGGATAAATTATATGAATAAATTTAATAAAATTAAGTTCCCAAATACTGACTGACTTGTGTTTTTAGGATATAGAACTTGAGCAAGCAGAGGCCCATAAGAGAGAGAGAGAGATGAGGCACCTTTTGTCAAAAGTTTTTGACAAGGCCAAAGGACCAATCAGAATCTCATCAAGGCCTGTCCCCCTTTAGACAGGTAGTCCGCCCCTTGACCAATCAGAAATGTAAATTTTACTAGAAGTCCCACCCTCACACCACCAAACCCACACGTGCAACCCCCCTCCCCCCACACTTTCCTTCCTTCCCATGCCCACATCTGTTATGAATAGATATCATTCTCCCCTACACACAGACACACACAGGCCATACTTCTTTCGGCCTCCTCCAAACCCCACATCAGTTTTCAATAGATTTTTCCACATTGTGATAAAAGCACATTTTTTTAAAACTTACTTTAACTACCACCATACACCATCTTTCAGCAGTTAAGAACAGACTTGTATATTTCAATATCAACCAATCAGGTTTTTTATTCATACCTATATGTAGGATTACTCCACCCCTCCCATCCATAACACTGTGAGCAACAGTAAATGGTGTTTTTCAAGGCAAGTAAATTACGCTAACACTCTAAAAATGCTAAGAGACAATGGCCAATATCCTAATGTTCAGGACCCCCAAAGAACAGATATCATATAGATTTGCTTGTATGTCATCAGTGGACATGGGACACTGTCTGCTGGATGTGTTTGGTTGTAGCCTTTCTCAGTCCAGCAGTGATGCTGAGGGGTTTAAAACTCCCAACACCTAAGTCATACCTGCTGCATGGTAGGGTTGAACGATTTGGGGAAATAATCTAATTGTGATTTTTCTGTGCAGTATTGCGATTGTGATTTAAATTGCAATTATTTAAGACTTAAAATTCAAACCCATTTTAATCATTTTCACATGAAAGATCCACAGATGAAATGCAGTTTTACTTTTATTTTTGAAGCCTATGATGAGTAACAAGATAAATAAGATAATAAACTTAACAGTAACATCAAATGTTTGTTTTTCCACATAAAGTACACAGTGAACAATAATTGTATTTAACAGTGAAACTTCATAGTTCTTGCACATTAAGCTTAAAGAAGCTGAAATCAGCAAAACATTTCAGTTGTATATATGAAGTTGCATAAATTATATACCTACAGTGAACAAATATTATTCATATATTTAGCATTATTTAACAAATATTATTATATATAAAAAAATTAAAGATAAACAACACAATCACATTTTTGCATATAAAATCCAAGAATGATATTGTAGGAAAATTAAACTGTTTGCATATATGGCTAGTCAGAAACAAGTGTTCAAAGGTTTCTTGCAAAAAGGACAAACATATCTACTTTGTGGCTTCAGGCATATACGCTGACAGTTTACAATGTTGCCTCCTGTACTAAAGAGCCTTTCTGAGGGTGAACGTGTAGCTGGTACACACAGATATTTGCGGAGCAGCCTACTCAATCTTGGAAAGTTCACTTGGTGAAGTTTCCACCAAGCCAGAGGATCTTCTTCTCCATAAATGGTGGGTGTCATAAGGTAGCTATTCATCTCTGTTTCCATGGCATCAAGCTGAACAGACAAGTCTGGAGACGTGGCAGTACCCTTGAAGTAGCTGCCAAGTGACCTCTTCGGCTTTTCAGATGAGGCAACTGACCTCTGTGGTTCAGTGACACGTGATCTCTTCTCCTGTAACATACAGTAAATCAGTCAATATTTTTCCAGTTTTATTTAATCTGAAGAAAATGATCATTTTATGATCAATAACTGTAACTGGTAATGTTACTAGTTTAGAATGCATTATCTCCTATAAAGTTATACAAATCCTAACCATCTATCTACCTTCCTTGCTTCTTCTTCCATCTCCGTCTTCGTTCTTGCTTTAATGGCAGGAATATTCTTTTGACTGATATAGTTAGTCTTGAATCGGGGGTCTAAGAATGATACAACATCAAGCAGTTCTTGGGTGGCAGGATCATTGTATTTTTCCTGGAGGTAGCCAATGATTGTGGACTTGACTGACTTTGTGAGGTCTGTGTCTTCTGGATCCTTTGCAAGTGATTGTCTTTAAAAGTTGGAGCACTGGCTTCAAATATGAAATGCTCACATTTTGCATCAGTAAATTCTTGAAGAGGATGCAGTGCCTTGTGAATTGACTCTAGCACATCTGTGTCTTGCCAGGTAAGCAATAGGTGGCGTGTTTTCCTGTCAGTGGACAGCACATGATTCAGGGCCTTGATTTGCTCCAGAACTCTTTCAATCATCTTCTCTTTGGTTCCCCACCTTGTGGAGGACTCTGTAATGAGTTAATGTTCTGGAAGATTGAAGTCTTTCTGAGCTGCTGTCAATGCTGTCTTTTTCTTCCAGCTGGCAGAGAAATGGCCAACCAACTTCTTACAAACACCAATTGCTCTGTCCACCCTGTCATCTTTAAGTGCATTTTCTGAAACGGAGTAAAGGAAAAAGAATTAGTCTGCTTCGTTTAAAGCAAATATTAGTGGAATGTAATCAGAAATGTATAAACACTTACAAATTTGTCTAATAAGAAGTTATAAGTTATCTAAGCGGATTACTTTTGTGTTAACAGAGAGATTGTTTGACGTTGCTTAAAAAAAAAAAAAAAAAAATATATATATATATATATATATATATATACAATACAACGTAATGTAATATTTAAATATTTTCAATAGGCAATTTCAAACAGTCTTATTTCTTCAGTGTACAACTGTATAAAGAACAATAAGTTAGACGAGTAAACGAGTCCAGAAGTAGTACGAATTAATCAAAATAAATTACTTTAAACACACACATTTTTATTATTTAAATGTATCCAGTGTTGCCATTTTATTTTTATATAAATATATATCATACACCCTACATTGTAATTCCTGCTGCTATATATTTGATACTTTTTATCTTAATTCTGTGCTGTCACTTATAAACTTTATAGTTTAAAATCTGTGATGCTGTATATTTCATTTGTGATTCTATTTCTATTTAATTCTGCATATATTTGTGTACAAAGAATGAAAAAATTGTCCAAGTCTATATACACAGGCGCCCTCTCCAGGGTGTATTCCCGCCTTGCGCCCAATTATTCCAGGTAGGCTCTGGACCCACCGCGATCCTGAACTGGATAAGCAAATACAGATAATGAATGAATGAAGTCTACATACACACACACACAATCAAGGAGGGGGAGATTGAGAAAGAGAGAGAGAGAGAGAGAGGAGGTCGGAGATGAGAGAGAGAGAAATGGGACAGCATGTTCCATATTTTTATAAATGTGATTTGAACCAACACTTACCGATCGCAAGGTACCAATCATGTTAGATGCGTTATCTGTGGTAATGCACACTTACCCCTCTTCATTCAGACCCCAGCTGGCCAACTCCTCTTTCAATCCATTTGCAATGTTCTCTCCCGTATGGTCAAGAGGTCCTACCTTCAACTCCTACACGAAGCATACAGTCCTGGTATAGTGACTTGGCTGAAGTATGTGCGTGAGGGAATCTGGTATCTCTTATCAAGTGTTTGGAGAAGGTTTCGGAAGCTGTCTTTAGATACTGTGTGAATCGGCACAGTGTCTTCCGCCAAGTACTTTGCTAAAGAGTCGGTTATCTCTCTGTGCCTTCGCGAAATTTTTTCATATGGAGTGAAGCTTTCAAACCCCTCTGTGACTGAGGTTTGCTTGGTTGTCACATTAGGAAATTGTGCCGGTTGATGGCTGGGCCTTTTAGACATACATTCCTCATGGAGATGTCTGTGATGCTTTTTTTAAATGCTGATAGAGGTTCGTGGTGTTGCCTCGTGAGGTTAGCACCAACACTCAACATGTCTTGCACAGTACCTGGTTTTGGCAAATGTCAGTGTTCCTGAAACCAAAGTACTCCCTAACACATGACGTGCTGTTTTTCTTTGGTATCAAGTCGTCCTCTGGACCTTGGGTCTCACTCTCTTGCACTGATGAAGCACTCATCTTTTCCCCGAACTCTAGTGCTAAGATGCTTGTTAAACATTGTGCCCCAGGCACAGCCCCTGCATGATTGGCAGCGTTTGATTGGCTGGTTGCGTGCTTATTTTTATTGGATTTATTCCCTTGTAAAGCGTGCAGTCTATTGGCTAATTCAAATTGCAGCTCCTGCGATTCAAAAATCGCATCCACTCAAATCTCGATTTTGACTTATGATTAATCGTTCAGCACTACTGCTTAGGTGTCCTGACCATTGAAGACCAGGGTGAAAGTGAGCAATTTTTGCAGAGCAAGAGGTTAGTATTTGACCTTTTCTTATACAAAAGCCACTCTAAGATTTTTCTAGTGTTTTTAAATGTGATCCTTGGTGTTCGGGTGTTTCAGTGGAGCTGGATTTTAAGAGGGAGGGGTTGTGGATGAGTGGGAGAATTTATAGTCTGCAGACAGGTGAAGGCGGCGCTTGGGTTACAGAGCACAGAACTCACTCTGATATTTCACCCTGGAATCTGACACCAATGTAAATGACCCCCACAAAGCAGATGATATTTGGGTGGTGGATCATTTTCAGCATTTCAGCGACACTGACATTGTGGTGATATGTCAGTGTGTGTGTAGCACTCTTATGAGTGCTGCTGGAGATTTCAACACGTATGTCCACACTGTTACACACACTTGCCTTGTTGGTCCAATTTGTGCTGATTGTCATCTAGTCCTTCATCAGTGGACACAGGACACTGTTGGCTGGATGACTATTCTCAGTCCAGCAGTTATGCTGAGGGCTTTAAAACTCCAGCATTTAAATCATACTTGCTGTGTGGGCTGCTGTGTCCTGGCCATTGAAGAACACGGTGAAAGGGAGCAATGAATGTATGCGAGGTGGACCCCTCTCTGTAATTGTAGAAGTAAATTCTGATGTGCTGGTGGTGTGTGAGTGCATGTTGTGCTGGTACCAATTGATAAGATAAAGCAGAGCTGCTGGGGTTTTAAATCACTATGTCCACTCATTGTTCACTTTGTTACACATACATACTTTCTGTAATTGTAGACCTACAAAGTGCTTCTCTGGACAGTGGAGCTGAAAACATGGACAATGAATGTTGAAATAACGAGGTGGTCATAATGTTAGGGTTGATTGGTGTAGATCTACATTTATGTGTCTGTGTCCTCTGGCCCCCTCTCACTGGCAGGGTGACAGTCAGTGTATGAGAAGTAGAGGGAGGGGTTGAGGGTGGATTCTGCATAACAGAGAAGTCTGCAGGCATGAAATGTAACAGGCATGTTTTGAGCATGAACTCGTCCCTGGATCAAAACCCAGTATGGACATGAATGGTATCATAAGAATCTTAATTTGTGCAATGTGTACATAGAGAAACTTTCTTAAACTGTTGGACGATTTGTGCATGCAGTTGTTCACAAGTGGTGAACCTCGCCCCATTCTTGTTTGTGAACGACTGAGCCCTTCGGGGATGCTCCCTTTATACCCAATCATTACACTCACCTGTTTCCAATTAATCTGTTCACCTGTATTCAAATGTTCAAAACAGGTTTGTTTTTGAGCTTTCCTCAGCTTTCCCAGTCTGTTGTTGCTCCTGTCCCAACTCTTTTTGAACGTGTTGCAGGCCTCAAGTTCAAAATGAGTGAACATTTGCAAAAAAAAAACAATGTTTATTCATTTGAACAGTAAATATCTTGTCTTTGTAGTGTATCCAATTGAATATAGGTTGAAAAGGATTTGCAAATTATATATATTTAGTGTCGCAGTCACACAGCTCCAGGGGCCTGGAGGTTGTGGGTTTGATTCCCACTCCGGGTGACTGTCTGTGTTGAGTTGGTGTGTTCTCCCCGTGTGCGCGTGGGTTTCCTCCGGGTGCTCTGGTTTCCTCTCACAGTCCAAAAACACATGTTGCAGGTGGATTGGCGACTCAAAAGTGTCTGTGTATGTGTCTGTGTTGCCCTGTGAAGGACTGGCGCCCCCTCCAGGGTGTATTTCCGCCTTGCGCCCAATGATTCCAGGTAGGCTCTGGACCCACCGCGACCCTGAATTGGATAAGCGGTTACAGATAATGAATGAATGAATGAATATATATATATATATATATATATATATATATATATCAAATCAAATTTATTTGTATAGCGCTTTTTACAACTGATGTTGTCACAAAGCAGCTTCACAGAATTCCAGTAAGACAAAGATTTGACATGAAATGTAAAAAAAAATGTAAAAACCCCCAAGTGAGCAAGCGGCAAGGAAAAACTCCCTCAGCTGAGGAAGAAACCTTGGGAGGAACCAAGGCTCACAAGGGGTGACCTATCCTCATCTGGTCAATCTACTGGTAACAATAGTTAGTAGTCCGTGAGAACTTTAGTGTAGGGGCAGCTTCAAGGCACTTGGTGGTTGCTGGAGCGTGGGCAGCTGGTCTGAAGTGTGGAGGAGGATCTCGACAGTCATCCATCAGTGTCCAGACAGACAGGTGGGCAGTCGTTTTCTCGGAAAAATGTAAAGGGATGGAATTAATTTTGAACTGTTTTGTGTTTGTAAAGCAGAAAATGTGAACATTTCCAGAGTGTGGCTAATGACTCCGGCAGATCTGACTATGACAGCTTTAACTAAAAGGAGAGAACCAGAAGGACACACAGACACGGGAGCATCCTGAAACACTGGCATCCCTCCGCTCCACCGTCAATAAACCTGAGTGATCGCGTGAAGCGGCGGGACGACAGCACCAGCGTCTCAGTTTACTATAATTCCCTGTGTCCATGGACCCCCCCGGATCTGCCACCTTTATCTATGGGGGAGCATTAACTACCAAATGATAAACTAAACAAATTAGTTTTTAGCCTAGATTTGAAGATTGCGACTGTGTCTGAGTCCCAAACATTTTCTGAAAGATCATTCCAGAGTCTGGGGGCTTTATAAGAAAAGGCTCTTCCCCCAGCTGAGGCCTTCTGAATTCTGGGAACAATTAAAAAACCAGTATTCTGAGATCTGAGTAAATGTGGAGGCTCATAATAGGAAATTGTATCTTGAAGGTATTCAGGAGCAAGCCCATGTAGAGCTTTATATAACAGAATTTTGTAGTCGATGCGGGATTTTACAGACAGCCAATGAAGTGATGATAGAACGGGGCTAATATATTCAAATTTTCTAGTTTTAGTGAGGACCCTGGCTGCAGCATTATGAACTAGTTGAAGTTTTCTTAAATTGCTGCTGGTGCATCCTGACAGTAGTGCATTACAGTAGTCAAGCCTTGAAGTAATAAAGGCATGTACTAATGTTTCTGCGTCCTGAAGGGATAAGGCATTTCTAATCTTAGCAATATTGCGAAGATGTAAAAAAGCTGTCCAGGTGATACTGCCTATGTGTTGATCCAATGATAAATCCGGGTCAATTATGACACCAAGATTTTTTGCTGCTGAACCAGGTTTAACTGGAAAGTCGACAAGATTTAAAATTAAATCTGATAATTTATTTCTTGCCACCTTTGGACCCAAAAGCAGGACCTCTGTTTTGTTGCTCTTTAGAAGGAGGAAGTTACGCAACATCCAGCCTTTCACATCTTTTACACAGTCCTCTATTTTCTTTAATCTGTGTTTGTCATCGGGCTTGGTTGAAATATACAATTGCGTGTCGTCTGCGTAACAGTGAAAGTTAATGTCATGGTTTCTTATAACTGTGCCTAGCGGTAACATGTATAATGTAAATAATAATGGTCCTAAAATAGAGCCCTGTGGAATTCCAAATCTTACTTTAGAATAATTTGAATTTAGATTGTTTACTTTTATGAATTGATAACGTTCCCTTAAGTAAGATTTGAACCATAATAGGGCTGTCCCTGTAATTCCAACCAAGTTTTCTAACCTTTTTAGGAGAATATTATGGTCTATTGTATCAAAGGCTGCGATGAGGTCAAGAAGCACCAACAGGGATACGTGGCCTTGATCAGAGGCAAGAAGAAGATCATTTGTTATCTTGACTAGAGCTGTCTCTGTACTATGATGTGGCCTGAATCCAGATTAGAATTTTTCATATATATGATTCTTATGTAGATATGAACTAAGTTGCTGGGCCACGGCTTTTTCTAAGATCTTGGACAGAAATGGCAGATTTGAAATAGGCCTGTAATTAGACAGTGTACTAGCATCAAGATTTGGTTTCTTGATCATAGGTTTAATAACTGCTAGTTTAAAAGCTTTGGGTACATGGCCCAGACTAAGGGATGAGTTTACTATAGTTAAAAGAGGATTGATATTAGCTGGTAGTACTTCTTTGAGCAATTTTGTGGGAATTGCATCAAGTGTGCAAGTTGTACAGTTTGCGGAGGTGATAATCTTCTCTTGTTCTAACTGTGGGAGTGGGTAAAAGGTTTCAAGTCTTTCTTTTACAATTACATTATGTTTTATATCAGTCACATCGGGTGGCAGCCAGGTCGGATTTAATCCTGTGGCTTGAGTTTGTTGTCTAATATTCTCAATTTTATTATTAAAAAAGTCCATAAAATCTTTACTGGTGAGAGTTGCTGGAATTAGTTGTTCGGAACCTGCTTGATTTTTTGCAGTTCTGGAAAACACACTAAACAGTACTCTCTGATTATTTTTATTATTGGAGATCAGCGAGGCCGAATATGCTGAGCGAGCTTTAGTGAGGGCATTTCTATACTCTATAAGGCTGTCCTTCCAGGCAGAATGGAACACTTCCAGCTTGGTTGATCGCCATTTCCGCTCTAGTTTCCGTGATGTTTGTTTTAAAGTACGGGATTTATCATTATACCATGGTGCGAGCTTTTTCTGTCTTATACCTTTATGTTTAAGTGGTGCTACCTTTTCTAAAGTAGATCGACAGGTATTTTCTACGTAGTCAGTTAGTACATCTAGGTCCATTGGGTCTGATGGAGTGGGAACTGGTGTTGATACTTCTGGGAGGTTTTCTATAAATTGTAGGGCAGTAGATGGTTTCATTTTATGCTTTGTAGAATAGTGAGGGTTCTTACATATATTATGGCTAAGACGTAGCTCATATGAAATTAGGTAATGGTCGGAGATTGCTGAGGATTGCGGTAATATATTAATTTTGTCGATCTTAAGACCTAGTGTCAGAACTAAGTCTAAAGTGTGACTGCAGTAGTGTGTAGGCCCTGTTACATTTTGAGTAATACCAATAGAGTCTAAGATTGAGGTAAATGCCTTTTTAGTGGGTCACTTTCCTTCTCAAAATGGATATTGAAATCTCCTACAATTATAACTTTATGATTGCAAACCGCTTGGTTTGCAGCAAAATTGTTGAATTCTTTCAGAAATTCTAAGTAAGGCCCTGGTGGTCTGTAAATGTTGCATAATATAAATGCATCCTTTTTTGTGACCGGATTTGCAATAATGGTGGAGAGAACCTCAAAAGAAGTGAAGGTGTCACATTGTTTAAGACTAATTTCTAGGGTATTTTGGTAAATTACACATACTCCACCTCCTTTGCCTGATAATCTTGGGCTATGTACATAATTATAGCCTAGGGGGGTGGCTTCATTTAGTGCTGAATATTCATTTGGTCTAACCCACATTTCCGTGAGACAGAAAACGTTGAATTTATGATCACTTATGATATCATTTACGATGACTGCTTTTGAGTTTAGTGATCTTATGTTGAGTAACCCAAATTTTAGTTCTGAGGTGTTGCCGCTATCATATGTGTATGATTTAATATTGATTAGGTTGCTGAAACAGGCTGATTTTGTTTTTCTACTTTTACATTTAGTTCGGGGGAAAGACACAGTCTCAATACAGTTGAACCTAGGTGACGCCTCAAGGCAGTTTGCAGACGGTCGGTTTAGCCTGTCTGTCTGCAGCCTGGTCCCAGCTGTGGATTGTCAACAGCTGTCTACACTACTCTGCTGACTAACTAAAAGACTATGTGCTATGCTGCAAGAAAGTAAGGCAGCACCCTCCCACGTGGGGTGGATAGCATCCCTACCTATAAGACCAGGCTTGCCCTCGAAACGTAACCAATTGTCTTTAAAGCCCACTTGATTTTCGGAACACCACTTGGACATCCAGCAGTTTAATGCCGAAAGTCTGCTGTAGGCTTCAGTGCCATGCCGCATTGGTATGGGACAAGAGCAGACTAAGGCATCGGACATCGTCTGGGCCAGTTTAATCACCTCTCTAATATTACCTTTAGTTACCTCAGACTGCCGCAGATGAATATCATTGGCCCCTACATGAATGACTATCCTTGAATATCTCCTATTAGCTAACAGTCTAAGGTTGCCACTAATATCCGGCGCTCTGGCTCTTGTTTGACAAAATTCTGTTTGACACGCGAATCGGAGGAGCGTGGTGTCCCGGTGGGCTAGCTTTGGCCTCAGCATTAGCATCAGCCTTAGCTTTACGGCTATGTCGCCGAGACGTCACCCATTCACCCCGCTGTGAGGGCTGTAACGCCGGAGACGAGGGGGTGCTAACTCTCCCTAAGGCACCCGGAGTTGCTAGCACTGAATCTTGCTGTTTATCCCTTGACAATAATAAGCTCCGGATGGGCACTTCTAGCTGGTCCACTTTATGCACCAGAGAGCTAACTAGCTGACACTTATCACAAACACAACCACTGTCATTGTCGCTAGAGGTAGAAAAGGGGGTTAAACTAAACATGCCACACTCTGAACAGACAAAACAGCCAGTAGTAGCCATGGAATTGCAGGTACTTACAGCTTTTAGTTGATTTTAGTAACTTAGACCAGAAACGTTACTCCAGGGTCCGGTGGCAGTTTTAGTGCCTCTGCAATAAATATTCCTGCGGAGACAATCTATAAGATAGATCTATGGATGGTTAGTAAGTTGTAAAAACAGAAATAAGTACAGAAATAACAGTAGAAACAAGTAATAGGAAGACCAGAGCAATCAAACCAACTTCTTCTAAACAGGTACAGGAACATAGGAGCCCAAGATTTGCGCTCCTTGCATCATTGAAACCGATGTTTGGCATTGGCATGAGTGACCATAGGTTTGGCTATAGCAGCCCGGCCATGTATATTGACCCTGTGGAGCTCATGACGGATAATTCTGGTGGAAACAGGAGAGTTGAGGTGCACATTTAATTCTGACAGCTTCCTCTTACGTCCAGTTAATCCTGTTGGGTGTGTTTCGTCTTTCTTGGTGGTATGCTGACAATACCCTGGATACCATGGCTCTTGATACATCACAAAGACTTGCTGTCTTGGTCACAGATACGCCAGCAAGACACCAACAATTTGTCTTCTTTTGAACCCTGGTATGTCACCCATAATGTTGTGTGCATTTCAATATTTTGAGCAAAACTGTGCTTTTACCCTGCTAATTGAACCTTCACACTCTGCTCTTACTGGTGGAATGTGCAATTAATGAAGATTGGCCAGCAGGCTGGTCCAATTTAGCCATGAAACCTTCCACACTAAAATGACAGGTGTTTCAGTTTCATTGTCCAACCCCTGTACATATTTATATATATATATATATATATATATATATATATATATATATATATATATATATATATATATATATATATTATATGCCCATACATTTGGAACAGTTCCACCAACATAAATTGGTTTGCTAACCAGCTGGAACTAAGTAAAAGTTGGTTCCTCAGTGTAAACCAAATGTTGTCTGTCCCCACAATACCACCTGTTTATGAATCAACTTGATGGAAACATGGGCCAGTATTCTGGAAGGCACCAAGGTTCCAAAAATCCAGTTCCTCTGGTGGAAAAGGGCTATTTTGAACGTCCGTCTCTCTGTCTCTTTCACACACTCACACAAGCATTCATTTATCTCTTTAAAAGTGCAGTTCCTCTTTGCCCTACTCATACTTAGAAGCTGATACCAACTTGCAGTCAGCCAGTGTCTCTTTCATTTTCAAACTTTTGTCATATCTGTGGATCATAGTTGAAATGCAGAGGCGCAACCTTTTCTTATTATGCACATCACACTCTATATTACCCTTCCAGAAGTTCAAAGAGCACTTAAAGGTTTTGGCAAAATTTGATACTAAAACACACTTTTTTTAGCTTATTATATGTATGTATATTTATTTAAGTGGAAGCTCATTTAATTGTTCAAATATTTTTAAAGGTTTTTATTTTTTTTTGGGCAAACTTTATAACTGTATTGCACCCCCCACCCCTTGGTGTCTCTACTTTAAACAGCAATTGTGTTTGCCTTCCCTTCCTTGCTTACACAAAACAAACATAATTTAAAAAAAAATAGATTTGTAAGGTACAAATACTTAACATTTAAGCATGCTAAATTGCTTTTATTTGGGGGGAAAAAAAACATTATTTTATATATATGTAGACATTATATATTATATGTAGACATTTGTATCCTGAACTACATAATGATGATTTGATAAACTTGATTAATAAAAGACAGCATCCTACGGACCAGCTGTCCACATCAGATCAGAATTTGATCAGATACACCCTTGGCATACCGCACAGTGATTGGCTGAGCGGTCACAGCAACCATGCGGTTAGGTAGTAATTATCGCAAAAACCATTTTATGATGTACTGCACTAGTACAATTAACAGAACCAGGATGAGTAAACCTAAAACACCCAAAAGAATATATTCCACAATTAATTTGCCCCTTTCCCCAAGACTTTCAGCTAACCAATCAAACCATCCACCCTGGGTAGTTGGAATGTTATGGACCACCTTTGAAATATTTTGCAATTTGGAAACAACCTTTTTCAGGTCACCACCATTGTCTGGAATGTAAGAACAACAATACCCACTATAGCACATGTTCCCCCCTGGGCTGACAGAAGATAATCTAGAGCCATTCTATTTTGCAAAGCAACCATCCTAACAGTTGTCACTTCTGTGATTTTACTAAAACCCATGGCAGTGATATTGGCTAAAATATTGGCTATTCCATTTCCTGTGATAAATCTGCAATTTGATCTAGAGCAGACATAACCCCATAAGTCGGAAGTAGTGCTCCCTATTAATAGGGTGAATACTCAATGTGAGCATGAGTAAATCACATATGTTTAGTTCTGTGAATGTGTGTAAATAATCTTCTAGTCTGTTTATGACTGTATGTCATGTAGAACAGACAGCGGAAGCTACTGGGGAGAGGTTACTATTACTTACACCCAGTAACTTGTTGGTCTAGAAGTTTCTCCTCCTGTCACAGGATCTCTCTTCTCTCCCCTGTCACCACTAGGCGAAGACTGATGTGGTGATGAATCAGCCAGAATAGAACAGACCATCCACCTAAACAGAGAAGCTCACGGCAGTATCTTCAAGAAAAATTCTAGAAGTATATCTACATAAACAAAAAAAAATCTGCCATAGCTGTCCCTCGGGCAGGAACATAATATACCAGCAGTGGGACATAATGAGCCCTCATCATGTATCTTCATCCTTCTAGCAACCCCCAGCCATAAGAATGCTGGTTCTGCTTCCAGACTCTGACTGGCATGCTGCCCAAACTTGCCCTAGTTAGTAGGTGGATTTGCTAACTTCAGATGGTTGGCATGAATCCATTTATCTTTTCCTTTTTACTTTGCGGCTGCATTTGTTACCAACAAAATTTGATAAGGACATTCCCACTTAGCTTCAAGAGCCATTCTTTGAGGATTTTGCACCATTACCCATTGGCATGGCACTGAACTATGCCCCCCCTGAGGTGGCTCTTCCCATGCATCATGAACTTGACATTCTGCTCATCGAACTGCACTGCTAAGAGCTTCACAGTATTCAATCAGAGCATCAGAGGTCAAGTGGACATCAGCTTTGCGCAGATCAATAGTTCCTGGGAGTGACACTGGTCGTCCAGTAATCACCTCAAATGGACTCAAGCCAGTTATCATGTTGTGAGTAGCACGGATGCTACAAAGTACTGCTGGAAGGGCTTCAGGCCATGGAATGCCTTCCTGATGCATCTTTGACAAGTGTTCCTAGATAACATGGTTTGTTGTAACATGGTTTCTGTCTGACCTGAGGCTTAAGGACGGTAAGGGTAGTGAAGTACCCAACGGATATTCAGCATTCTGCTTACTTCACTACATACAATGCCTGTGAAGTGTGTTCCTTGATCAGAATCAATTTTGTCTGGAAGGCCCCATCTTGGTATGATGTCTTTCACCAGCATCTTCGCTGTGTGGGCTGCCATTCCCCGTCCTGTTGAAAAACATTCCACATATCTTGAGAACTTGTCCACAACTACTAAGACATCTTGAAAGCTTCCACATTTTGAATGATGTAAGGTAATCCATTTGAAGGTATCTGAATGGACCAGGTGGAGAGGGCGATCCCACAGCAGGAGCTTTCACTCTTGTACCAGGATTGTTTTTCTCACATGTCGCACAGCTTTGAAGAGCATAACGTGCTTGTGCTCTAAACTTCGTGTTCCACCAGACTTGATTGAAACATTGGCATTTTGTCAAAGCCCACATATCCCAGCAAGTGAATCTGAGTTGCTAGGTAGGGAAGCAGACATTTTGGAGCCACTAGACGTGTCCCATGTCGCCAGATGGCATCTTTATGCAACTTGACGCCATTCTCCATCAAGCTCCAGACATCCTTGAAGCATCCTGTTGCATCTGTTTGATATCAGAAATGGCTCGAACTTCCTTGTCATGTTTGAGTTTAAGATGACAGACTTTGGTGTTGACTTTGTTCGTGTTTCCATTGTCATTGCCGCTATGTTTGTTGTTGGCTTGTCCTTCTCTGGCAGGGAGTTTTGTAGCGGCATCTGCTAGTGCATTTGCTCGAGCTGTAGATGTATTTTCTTTTGTGTGTGCTTTAACCTTTAAGATTGTGACTTCTTTGGGCAATGTTAATGCTTCCAAATGTTCTTGGACCAATTGTCCATATTTCACTGGTATTCCTGCAGCGGTTATAATACCACACTGTTTCCACGGTTGACCAAAATCATGGACGACACCAAAACCACAGCGGGAATCAGTGTAAATGTTGGCAGTATGGTCTTTTGCCAGTTTACATGCTTTAGTCAGCGCTTTCAAATCAGCTTGTTGAGCTAATGTTCCTGGAAGCATTTGAACTTTTGCCAGGATATCAACTTCAGATGTCACTGACCATCCAGCTCGTCTCACCCCATTTTCAATTGTTGAAGAAACATCAGTGAAAAGGGTGAAGTCAGCATTTTGCAAAGGAATTTCTTTGATGTGCTGGTCCACTTCCAGCATTGTCACAACTTCTTCACACTCATGATCGTCAGCCTGTTCAGGCGTCAACAAAGTGGAAGGGTTGGACACACTGGACCTTTTCCATGATAATGCGGGGAGCTTTTAAGACTGCTAACCAATTTCCCCATCTACTTGCTGTTACTTGAGTGGCTCTGCTCATTGTCAACAGAGCATGAACAGCATGAGGACGTTTTACTGTTAGCTTTTGATCAAGCACTAGTCAAGCCACTATTTTTACTGCCAAGTAAACTAACTGGACGGCTCTCAAACATTGCCCAAAATCCAGAGCTACATGGTCCAATTTTGCTGAGTAATAGCCCACTGGGCGTTGCTCACCACCATGATCTTGTATCATAGATATGCCTGTCACGAAGCCACTCTTTTCGTTGACAGAGTGAATGGCCTCCCGATGTTAGTGATACCCAGTGCAGGTGCTTCACACAGGGATTTCTTCAGCCCTTTAAATGCTTATTGTGCCTTGTCCGTTCCATCCATTATCCACCGCTTTTCCGGGTCCAGGTCAAGGGGGAAGCACTCGAAGCAAATCAACCCAGACCTCTCTCTCCCCAGCCACCATCTCCAGCTCCTCCAGGGGTATACCAAGGTGTTCCCAGGCCAGTTGAGACATGTAGTCTCTCCAGCGTGTTCTTGGTCTGCCACAATTTGCTCCTCTTGACGTAGAGGAGCAGCGGCTCCACTCTGAGTCTCTCCCGAATGTCCGAGCTCCTAACCCTGTCTCTAAGGGACCAGACACCTTGTGGAGAAAAGACATTTCAGCTGCTTTTACCCGCGATCTCATTCTTTCGGTCACAACCCAAAGCTCGTGACCATTGTTGAGGGTTGGAACGTAGATCGAACGGTAAATCGAGAGCTTTGCTTTTCTGCTCAGCTCTCTCTTCACCACAACGGACTGGTACAGAACCTGCATTACTGCTGACACTGCACCGATCCGCCTTTCAATCTCCTGCTCCAGGAGCCTAGGAGCTTTGTTGTCGGGGGCAATAGTCCCTGGTAGGGTCTTCCAAGGCAAATTGGTCCTCGGTGATGGGCCAGACAAAGATTGATCCATAAAGACAAGGATGAAGAGATTAAGAACAGGGACACAGCTTCCCTTGCCCGGAGTAGGGTTACCGGGGCCCGAAGGAGTAACATGGGTCCACTCTTCCATGAGCCCACCACCTTTGGGAGAGGTAGTAATCCGGGTCTGGTGCATTGTGGATCGGGTGGCAGCTGGGGTGGGGGCCCTGGCGTTCTTATCCTCGGTTACTGAAACTGGCTTTTGGATTGTGCCTTGTCATCGAGGACAATTCTCTCCTTTAGATGAGGATTCCTTTGAAGGAGTTCAAACAGTGGTTGAGCTAATTCAGTGTAGGCATCCACCCATGCACGGCTATAATTGCATAGGCCCAAAAATAGATCCCCAGGGGAAATCCAAGGTCTCAGTAGCTTACAGACTTACAGACATCACATACAACAATCACTAAACAGCAATGGACTAATAAAGTTTATAAAAACATTTTTTAAAAAATGATCTCAGCTCATGGATAGTTTTTGGCTGTGGTGTTTCATGGATTGGCACGATCTGGAATGATTGCTCTTTGCCCTTGTGAAATTTTCTGTCTGAGATAGATAACTTTTCTGCATAAGTTGGGCTTTTTCCAGGCTGGCTTTGTGGCCTTTGTTGCCCTAGTAGTTGAGAAGGGATTTAATGTCAGCTTTGTGCTCATCTTCATTTTTGGAAGCAATCAAAATATCATCCACAAATTTGATAACAACTGATGTTATGTTGGGCATGTCTGAGGGCATATCTTAACACATCTTAAATGTGTTCGCAGAGCTTGGTGGTACAAAGTTGGGCTGTTGTGAAGACCTTGTGGAAGTCTTGTCCAGGTATACTGTTGACCATCAACAGAGAAAGCTAGCCATGGTTGTGACTCCTTGGCAAGGGGGACTGACCAATACCTGTTGGCTTTAACGATGACCGAAAACCATCGGTGTTCAGGCTTCAAATTGTTGAAGATTGTCGAAGGATCGGCCACAAGAGGTGTTAGCTTTTCAGTGCATTTGTTAGCTTCACGAAAATCAATCGTTAGCCGACAGTTTCCATTAGCTTTCCTCACTGGTCACACTGGACTATTAGATATACTTTGTGTTTTGATGAGAACCCCTCGGGCTTCAAGCTGTTGAATGACTGGTTTTTGGGTATTGTCTAGTGCAAGGTGATGCTGTTCCAGTCAGATGAACTGCAGGCATGTCCAAAAGCCCACAATCATTTTTATCTGTGGACCAAATTTGGTGCTCTGTGAGATTATCTTTCTGTAGGCTGCTCAAATGCCAGATGACCTTGCCTTCTTCAATACACAGAGTTGAGTTCAATTGCAGCAATACACCTAAGCCCAGTAGGCAATAAATTCTACCTACCCAAATGCTAGTTTCCACGTCGTATGGTCCAATTGTCATCACAACAGGCTGGGTCGTTTTAATGCTCATATTTCCATCACCAGCTGCTGTAGCTTTAATGGAGTCATTGGTTAATGGCAGGTTGAGTTGTTTTGCAAGTTCTGAAGTGATTATTGTTATTTCAGTGCCAGTATCTAGAAGGAAGTTGATGGCATGATTGTTGATAGTTGAACACACACAAAAGCCAACTGCATTTTGTTGTAAGGCTGCTAGCAGAGGCTGCAGAGAGGGATCATCTAGTTTCCCTGAAATGCTGAATTCATCAGAGTTTGCCTCTGCTCTGGAGACTTATTTCCAATAAGGTCATCAAGTCCTGAGTCATCAGGAGTTGCATTTTGTTGATCTTTGAAAATCTTACATTCTCTTTCCCAATGTCCTTGTTTTCAACAGTAATGACAGTTTCCGAATTTCTTCCCTTGTTGGAAAAATCACCATTATCTCGATTGTCTCCTTGTTTTGTGATTTCCCTTCTATGGAACTGCTTTGCAGTTGCAGGTCCACTGTGTTTCAGAGCTCTAATTCTCACTTCTTGAGCCATCTCAATATCATGTGCCCATTGTACAATATCTCCAAACCTTCTGGTTTGTTAATTCCATACTGTGTGTTTTGTTTTCAGGGCAACAGCAATATCTGGTCTCAAGCCATTGATAAATCCACTCCTAAGAGGAAGAGCAGTGACTTCATCCAGAGGGTCTGACTCAGTGTTGATACCAGCATGCTCTAACCATATTTGTTTGAATCGTTCTTTATAGTCTCTTACTGTTTCGTTGACATTCTGTGTACATTCTGCAATTTTGTTCCAGTCAATCTCTTCTGGTTTTGGGGCTATCAGAAAGAGTGTGATGAATTCCCATTCTTCATCACAACTTTCCTCTGTGGTTCCTACAACTTGATTCACTTGATCAGACAACTCTGTCCGCTCTTTGTCTTTCAATAGGACAGACAAGATCATCACACCATCAAAAGGATGCAGACGATAAATATGCTTCAGGCGTTTTAATTCATCCATTATTTTTTTTTCTGGGGCTTCTATAAATATTTGGCAGTATTTGTGACCACATGTCCATCAAATCAGGAGTGGGAGGTTCATGATAGTACCTGGTTTCATAAGCTTTTTTTTTTTGCCTTTGAACTTGTTTTGCCTGGGATGATTAACCTCCTCCAGCATCTTCATCAGCCTGGTCAGGTTGAGGATTTGGTTGTGGTTGAGTACCACTTTCATCACTTTGAACTGTGACATTTTCACACTTTACCTTGATTGGAGCTAGTCTTTTAGCTTTAGCATCAGGTTTGATTGGTTTTACATTGACTGAGGCTGTGTGAGTGTGAGAACTGGGAATTGGATCCTCCTCGGATGATTCTGAATCATTTTCAGTGTCAGTCGATTCATCATCTGAACCTGAATCTGAATCACTCTCAACATCAGCACCAAAAGCCAGCTTGTTTATATATATATATATATATATATATATATATATATATATATATATATATATATATATAAATAATATAAAATTTAGATTGTGTGCAGCAACAGTTCACGGTCTGAAGAGTATTCCATGCACTGATTCCAGTGCTTTGCTGGGAAAATTCAGTGCTTGGGAAGAAAAGCCAATCTGACCAGCCGCAGGGTGTTATTGGACTTCCATGGTTAATATTTGCTTTTTGGCCTTATGTAGGGTCCTATGAAATTCTATTAATTTAAAAGGATTTCACCATTGATTTATTAGGTTTTTAATTGTTTTATGTTCTTTAAGAAAATAACTAAATTACCAAAATTACAGTATAGCAAATGACTATTTCTATTGAAATTTGCATTAGCAAAACAAACTGTTTGTACCAACAGTTTGTCCTGTATATGCAGACCAGATATTGTCTGCTGCCTGTAAACCTTTCTGGACATCATTATGTTCTGTAAGGAAATAAAACATTTAGCCTACCATTTGCTGATCCCACTCTAACCATTGTTTTACCCAGAGGTATGCTGCTAATCACAGCCTCACCTCAGATTGGAAGAAGCAGGTAATGGGCTTGGAACAAAGGCTGTAATTTTACAGGGGTAAACAGCATATGATGCGATCGCATTGCTCAAAACTAAAGGTCGTTTGGAGAGCCCACAGAGAATGACTTCTGGGCAGCCTCGAAGAGATTCTAGAAAACAGGAGGGACTCCTTCCAAGCCATGCTCAGCAATAATGGTGACAACCTGAATCTGACTGAGGGTATTTTCCTTTGAAGGTGCAGTTTGAAGAACTCTTAAGCACCGAGAAACATGCCTCTGGCCAAAGTCAAAGAGTTAGTTGAAAAGCAAGTGGCATGGTCCTTTTGAGTGGATGCAATTTGCCCAGAATTGCTAAATCCCTCAATATTGTTTGACTGTATGGCTTACATGCCTACCTCATAATGCATGGACATCAGGATTGGCAAACCTGGGTAGTGGTTCCTATTTGGGGGGTAAAAAATACTGGAGCGTGTGTGCCAGTCAAGATATCACACTTCTCAGCTTCCTTGGGCAAATATATGATAGGGTCCTGCATCCAGTATGTACTTGAGTGGTTTGCAGCTGAGTGTGAAACGAGTGGTGTGTATCAGCATCAAGTCTGGTTTTCTCTCAGAAAAATATCATCCTCCTACCTAGTCCAGATAAAAGCATCCAAATATTTTGGGGTCTTGTTCACAAGTTATAGGAAGAGGGGTCATGAGGTCATCTGCAATAATGCAGTCCTTAAACTTAACCACAGTGGTGCCTAGAGAGGCAGGCTATACAGCAGAGTTTTATTTTACTGGTCGATCCGTATTTCCAACCTTAGGTATTGTTAACTATTGTGAGCTTTGGTTAATGGCTGTAAAAACAAAGTTTACAGATACAAAATGGCCAAATGGACAAAATGGGCCAAAATGAAATAAAGTGTACTTCATGATAAGAACAGTCTGTTTTACTACTCATGTACTGATGAATTACACTCTTGATTTTGGTCATGATTGCTAGAAATATATATACTAATGACAATTGATTATTTCTCATGACAGGCTGAGTTGGTTTTCATAACATTGACCAACCCATTTTTATTCTGTTTACCATTAAGGCATTACCACTGGGGGAAATGACTTTTTGAGAATCTGAAATGATCTTGGCTGCAAATACTATAATGGTAGTTTTTTAGCATGTCTGTATGAATTGTATAGGTGACAGTTTAGATATTTTTTAATTAAATGTTTTATTTATTACCTATAATGTTCTGAACTTTCTTGTTATGACAGACCACGAGAGAGATGATAGCGCGTTCCTGTGCCACAATAATTACACACCCATTCCATGGTAATGGTCTTAAAAACCCCATTTACAGATAGTTGGGACAATACTGTAATTGCAATCATAGAAATATGATATGTATTTGTGTAATACATACATACACACACACACACACATATACATGGTGGGCCATTTATATGGATAAACCTTAATAAAATGGGAATGGTTGGTGATATTAACTTCCTGTTTGTGGCCCATTAGTATATTGGGGAAAACTTTTCAAGATGGGTGGTGACCATTTTGGATCCAACTATTGTTTTTTCAATGGGAAGAGGGTCATGTGACACATCAAACTTATTGGGAACAATGTTTTTTCTTGTGCTTGGTTTTAATGTAACTTTATTCTTTCATGAGTTATTTACAAGTTTCTGACCACTTATAAAATGTGTTCAAAGTGCTGCCCATTGTGTTGGATTGTCAATGCAACCCTTTTTTCCCACTCTTCACACACTGATAGTAACCCCGCAGGAGAAATGCTATCACAGGCTTCCAGTATCCATAGTTTCGGGTGCTGCTCATCTCATATCTTCACAGCATAGACAGTTGCCTTCAGATGACCCCAAAGATAAAAGTCTAAGGGGGTCAGATCGGGAGACCTTGGGGGCCATTCAACTGGCCCACGATGACCAATCCACTTTCCAGGAAACTGTTCATCTAGGAACAGCCCAGCTCAGCTCAGACCTGATTCCCATAATGCGGTGGGGCACCATCTTGCAGGAAAAACTCAGGGAACATGCCAGCTTCAGTGCATAAAAGGGGGAAACACATCATCATGTAGCAATTTCACATATCCAGTGGCCTTGAGGTTTCCATTGATGAAGAATGGCCCCACTATCTTTGTACCCCATATACCACAGCATACCATCAATTTTTTTGTTCCAGCAGTCTTGGAGGGATCTATCCAATGTGGGTTAATGTCAGACCAATAGAGGTGGTTTTGTTTGTTAACTTCACCATTCACATAAAAGTTTGCCTCATCACTGAACAAAATCTTCTGTGTAACCTGAGGGTCCTGTTTCAATTTTTGTTTTGCCCATTCTGCAAATTCAGTGCGCTGATCTGGGTCATCCTTGTTGAGATACTGCAGCAGCTGGAGTTTGTAAGGGTGCCATTTGTGAGTAGCTAATATCTGCCAAAGGAATGTTCGACTGATTCCACTCTCCAGTGACATGCGGCGAGTGCTATGCTGTGGGCTCTTGCTGAATGAACCTAGGACAGCCACTGATGTTTCTTCATTAGTGATAGTTTTCTTGCGTCCACATTTTGGCAAATCCAACACTGAACCAGTTTCACGAAACTTGGCAAGCTGTTTGCTAACTGTAACATTGGAGATGAGTGGTCTCGTAGGGTGTCTTGCATTGAAATCTGCTGCAATGACCCGGTTACTGCGTTCACCAGACATCAACACAATTTCTATCCACTCCTCACGTGTTAACCTCTGCAACATGTCAATGGCTGTAAACAAAGACAAACTTGTAAATAAATAATGAAAGAATGAAGTTGCGTTAAAACCATACACACCATTGTTTTTCTTGTGAAATTTCCAATAATTCTGATGTGTCTGATGACCCTCTTCTCATTGAAAAAACAAAACTTGGATCCAAAATGGCCACCATGGTCGCCACTCATCTTGAAATGTTTTCCCCCTCCCATATACTAATGTGCCACAAACAGGACGTTAATATCACCAACATTCCCAGTTTATTAAGGTGTATCCATATAAATGGCCCACCCTGTGTGTGTGTGTGTGTGTGTGTGAGTGAGATATATACACAAACACACACACACAGGTCATAAATATAGAATATGATGATTATTTTGTTTCAGTAATTCCATCCAAAAAGTAAAACTTGTATATTATGCTCATTCATTACACAGACTGATATATTTCAAGTGTTTATTTCTTTTAATTTGATGATTGTGAAACAAAACCCATTCTAAAATGTAGGGGAGATTCACAAAGACTGGGCTGCAGCTAGAGTCAGTACTTAAAGAACAACCATGCACAGACATATGCAAGGGTTTCAGCTGCTGCTTTCCATGTGTCAAGCCACTCTTGAACAAGAGACAGCATCAGAAGCGTCTCGCCTGGAAATCAAGGTCCCAGAGTCTGGAGGAAGAGAAGAGAGGCACAGAATCTAAGTTGCTTGAGGGCCAGTGTAAACCATCAGGTCCAGTGATGGTTTGGGGTGCCATGTCATCTGCTGGTATTGGTCCACTGTGTTTTCTGAGGTCCAAGGTCAACGCAGCCGTCTACCAGGAAGTTAGAGAGCACTCCATGCTTCCTGCTGTTGACCAACTTTATGGAGATGCTGATTTCATTTTCTAACGTGACTTGGCACCTGCACACCGTGCCAAAGCTACCAGTACCTGGTTTAAAGATCATGGTATCCCTGTTTTTATTTGGCCAGCAAACTCGCCTGACAACCTCATAGAAAATCTATGGGGTATTGTGAAGAGGAAGATGCAATACGCCAGACCCAACAATGCAGAATGCAACCTTGGCTTTTATAACACCTGAGCAGTGCCAGACTGACCGACTCCATGCCATGCCGCATTGCTGGAGTAATTCAGATAAAAGGAGCTCCAACTATGTTTTGAGTGCTTTTCATGTTCATACTTTTCATTTGGCCAGCAGTTCTAAACATCCTTTTTTGTATTGGTCTTGAGTAATGTTCTAATTTTCTGAGAATACTGAGTTTGGGGTTTTCATATTGGTCAGTTATAATCATCAAATTAAAAGAAATAAACACTTGAAATATATCAGTCTGTAATGAATGAGTATAATTTTATACTTTTTAAGTATAAAAAGTTTCACTTTTTGAATGGAAATACTGAAAAAAATCAACTTTTTCATGATATTCTAATTTTATGGCCAGCACCTGTGTGTGTGTATAATAATTATTATTTATTTTTCTTTTTTCTTTTTAACATATCAGTAGTAATAAACAGTTCAGTGTTTTTGTGTATTCCTAGTAATCACCCTTAGATTCATGGTCCAGTTTATTGGAAGAGAAGCAAAGTACAGGTCAGTTTAAGTCATACAGCCCTCTACACATACATTACACGTTTCCATACACATACAATTACTCTTTCTTTCTCTCTCTCTCTCTCACTGATATTTCATTTTGCATGTATGTACGTGCTCTGTCACTCTTTTCAGTGGTACCTTTGAGTCCATCCTCACAGTCTACAGAGAAGAGGGAATCCTTGGATTTTTTGCGTATGTACAGATATTGAATTTTAATAATTTGGGCTTTTGGCTTATAGACCACAAATTTGTCATTCTTTCATCTCATCAATAATTTTGGATTTGCTTTTTTGTGTCATATAGTGGCCTCATTCCTCGTCTACTTGGGGATGTTTTTTCTCTGTGGATCTGCAATATACTCGCTCATTTCATCAATACATATGCAGTAGATGACTCGGTAAGTCCATGTAATACCTCCCTCATGCACCAGTGTTGTTTTATATATAAAAACTTGTAACGTGTTTTATGCATTTAAGAACTATTGACTCTTACTTAATAGAAAATAAAACTAATCGAAAGTGTTTTATAAAACAAACCTGAGAAAAGCTAAGTAGGTCTATATCAGTTTAATATTGTTCATGTCTGTCTGAGAGAACCTGTAAACTTATGCTTGGCATGAAAGTAACATCAGTTCATGTCTTAACATGAATTCATTTGGAATGAAAAATAGGGTCTTTTGCGATACAGCGCTGTGCAGTAAAACACCAGTCCCTTCCCATTCCTTCATTTGAAATTGTCTTGTATGAAACAAACAGACATTTCCTTCTTGCCAGAGCCGGAAGCACTGTCATTTTGCGCATGCGAGTCAGTTTAGGAGCATAATCTGTTCAGACTGATGTCAGATATACAGGGGTTGGACAATGAAACTGAAACAACTGGTTTTAGACCACAATTTATTAGTATGGTGTAGGGCCTGGTTTTGCGGCCAATACAGCGTCAATTCGGCTTGGGAATGACATATACAAGTCCTGCACAGTGGTCAGAGGGATTTTAAGCCATTCTTCTTGCAGGATAGTGGCCAGGTCACCAAAGTCGCTCAATAATATTTAGATCTGGTGACTGCGCAGGCCATGGGAGATGTTCAACTTCACTTTTATGTTCATCAAACCAATCTTTCACCAGTCTTGCTGTGTGTATTGGTGCATTGTCATCCTGTTACAAGACACCGCATTCAGGATACCGTGTTTGAACTATTGGATGCACATGGTCCTCCAGAATGGTTCAGTAGTCCTTGCCATGATATGGCAGCCCAAACCATCGCTGATCCACCCCCATGCTTCACTCTGGGCATGCAACAGTCTGGGTGGTACGCTTCTTTGGGGCTTCTCCACACCGTAACTCTCCCAGATGTGGGGAAAACAGTAAAGGTGGACTCATCAGAGAACAATACATGTTTCACATTGTCCACAGCCTAAGATTTGCGCTCCTTGCACCATTGAAACCAACGTTTGGCATGAGTGACCAAAGGTTTAGCTATAGCAGTCCGGCCGTGTATATTGACCCTGTGGAGCTCCCGACGGACAGTTCTGGTGGAAACAGGAGAGTTGAGGTGCACATTTAATTCTGCCGTGATTTGGGCAGTCGTGGTTTTATGGTTGTTGGATATAATCCGGGTTAGCACCCGAACATCCCTTTCAGATAGCTTCCTCTTGCGTCCACAGTTAATCCTGTTGGATGTGTTTCGTCCTTGGTGGTATGCTGACATTACAGTGGCTCTTGATACATCACAAAGACTTGCTGTCTTGGTCACAGATGCGCCAGCAAGACACCAACAATTTGTCCTCTTTTGAACCCTGGTATGTCACCCATAATGTTGTGTGCATTGCAATATTTTGAGCAAAATTGTGCTCTTACCCTGCTAATTGAACCTTCACACCCTGCTCTTACTGGTGCAATTAATGAAGATTGGCCAGCAGGCTGGTCCAATTTAGCCATGAAACCTCCAACACTAAATTGACAGGTGTTTCAGTTTCACTGTCCAACCCCTGTAGGTCACGTCATATAGACAGTGTGAACAGCAGAACAAAAAATCTGATTTGGGCCACTTTTACCTGCTGTGTGAACGTAGCCTTTGAAGAGACAGTGGCAGTGTTTACACGAAAAGAATCTGATTTTAGATTCAGACCGTGGTGTTTGTGTACTCTATGGTTGGGAGGTATCCACGTTTTTCATATGGTATGTAAATATTAACACGGTATATTATGATACCAGACAACAAAAGAAAAGAAAAGTTTGAAATAAACTAAATAAGACAGGCTCTACATTGTTTAAACTAAATAAGACTACATTGTTGTGGTTTAACACACAACAGCAAGTTATTTTCCAGTGAACAAATAGGCTCAAAACACACATTTAGAGGATAAAGCCTACCTGTGTTCTATACCTCATCATATTATTTTTTTCAGCTTCCTTCCTCTATTTTAACCCAAACTCAATGCTGAACATTCAATTGCAGTGGGCTACTGAGCTTGTGTTTTTTTCCCCCACCCATTTTCAGGGTGTGACATCATCAGTCAGTGAACCTCCTGTGGCTCTATTAAATGCACATGAAGGAAGCCCACCCTCAGAGATACTGGACACATTTTTAAATACCCAGTATTTGGTATTACCACGCAAACCTAATGGGCACACCACTCACTAATCTGATTAAATCATAGATTTATTGGTGTGCAACAAATTCTCAGAGCCAGAATTATGCACTTGTGCAGAATTCCACTTAATGTACATGTTACCATAACAACAAGCCTCTGCAGTGTGTCCAGTCTGAGTGAGAGGAGCAGCAGTGTGTTACTTTAGTTTTACTGTCCACACAGTCAGACCTGCAAGGTGACCAAGTCCAGAGGGAGGGAATGAGTGATTGAGACACGCTGGTCTTGTGCACGTGCATCAGGCAGAGAGCATTGTAGTATTTCATCTTTAGGAAAAAAAAATGTTTCCCTCCTGTGGAATTATAAAGCTTCTTATTGACTCAAAAACCCCATCACAGTAAAGGCTAGTAGAAGAGAGGCCCACTATGTGAGTTATCAGATACAGGTGTTAACATGGCTATTATTCTTCTATTTATAATATAATTTAAGTTATCACCCACCTTGTGTAGTTGGATAGGAAACAATCAGAATGACCTCAGTCATACTACTCTATTCCATTTGAGGTGTATATATGGATCTTTTTATTCCAATTTAGCTATTAGTCTGATTAACAGATTGTTAGGCTGCATTTGGATAATCAAATTGTTTGAGATTGTCATAGCATGTCCTTTACTTTTGTTGTCATTTATAGATGAGTCACACAGGTGAGATAAAAAACTGCTCTCAGGCTGTGACAGGGGTGAGTAACAAGATCAGGACCATTTGGACAAACTGCCAGCAGCATTTGCAATTTTCAGTCTAATATATTTGTTTTTCACATTTAGTTTTTCGCTAGTATGCTGACTTATCCCTTTGTGTTGGTGTCCAACCTGATGGCAGTCAATAACTGTGGGTAAGTAGTGCATTTTTTATCACTTCTTGGTTTTTAGCTCTTTAGCGGTTTGAATAGAAAGTTCTTCTTATTGTACTTTATTAATACAGCTCTTAACTCAGATCATGGCATAATAAACCACTGTACACTAATTATTGCTCTAGGTCTTCATTAATACTGGTCTATATTTATACACTGCACTTCAGTGATATACCAATCTATGTTTTGTTCCATATTGTTTCTTGACACTTTTGCATCAGCTTGCTCAATTCTGGCTATGGCCAGGAATTATGTAAAGATGCTTTGTGACAAACACCAAGTGCTTTATAAAAAACATTTTCAACTTTGTTTTGGTCCCTTGTTAAGACATTTAATAATTACTTTCATTTTGTACTTGTGGTGACTTAGGCATGTATGCCTTTTTTAAGGGTTTGATTATTGCTAGGTGATTTTTTCTTAATTAAGGGTGTCACATTAGCGCGACAAGTAGCATCACTGTCACACGTCTTCAGGTTCCCAGGTGAGTTTCCTCCTGCAGTTCATAAATGACATACTATTATGGGGGATTGGCTATTCAAAAGTGTCCATAGTTGTGTGTCTGAGAAAGAGATGCCCTGAGATGGACTGGTGTCCCATCTAGGATTTGTTTCTACTTAGTACCTAATTATTCCTGGATGATTTTATCGTCCATATAAATAGTTTTATTCAAACTATATATTAAAATATATTGTGCTATTAAATGATGCTTTGATTGTTTGTCTGATTTGCAGAAGTAGATAACACTGCTGCCACTTGCAAAGGATGTTTTGTTTTAGAGGACTACTATTTATGACCAGTCTCCTCTTTGAAATGACAAATATTAAAAAAAGTGATGCACTTGTTCTAGGTTGGCTGGGGGTCTACCACCCTATGCTGGCATCTACCCAACCTGGGTTGACTGCTGGAGGCACCTGAGCAGAGAGGTTAGTAATCTTACATTTACTCACCCATTAAAATATAACCCAGACTTTTGAAAAGACCTCCAATTTGAGCAGTCTATATGATACTCTTATCTCTCTGTGTCTCTCATATAGGGCAACATGAGTAGAGGCAACAGTTTATTTTTCAGGAAGTTACCAGTGGGGAAGATGTACGCCATTGACCAGAAGCGCTTTTACTGAATGAGACAAAAACTGAAGTCTAAAATTCTGTTATTATAAAGGAAATGGCCTGGAAATCCTAATCCACTTGTTTTGGAGTCTTTTATTTTGAGTCTCTCAGCTTCCAGAAAATGTCACATTTTTCATTAAATTCACATGCAATGTTTTGGAAATATAAAGAGCTTTATTTTAATAAGTAGAAGTTTGTATTCCTATTGTTTAAAAATCTGGCTATTGATGCTTCCAATACCTCCCTACAAACAAAAAAAAACAAATATATAATTATAAAAATAATGACCTGATTTCTGGTTTCATTTTCTTATCCCATGTCCCAAACCCCCATTGATTCATGTTTCTGATTGGAAGATATTCACCAGTAAAGATGTTGATCACCAAAGTATCTTCGATATTTACTGACTGACTGATGGATTAAATAGAAATATTCCTTCTGTGATCAAATTGTGCATGTTGAAATCATTTTTGCTTAACGGCAGCCCTGCTGCTTTCGGGTGTACGTGTCTGTCTCTTAAATCTGGCTAACCTGAATTTGGGTCTAGGTTTAGGCCTTAGAGTGCACGCAATTAATTGCTAAGCAGAAACTTTCAGTCTAAAGAATATAAAGAAGTCACGTAACATGGGCTAACTGTTGCCCTGCCTTCTTTGTTCTGTTGGAATGCTTCTGGGTCCAATATTTGTATTAACATCCTGATTGAGCTTAATAAATGAAGTATGGCTTCCTTGCCCTGTTCACATGTCCCTTCTCTCATGTCATTGTACGTATGAATTTGTTAGTGTAATTTTCTTCTGTTGCCATACAGGGAAAAATTCAGAGCATTTTGGTTTTTGGTAAATGTCTTTGAGAAATATTTAAAGACCCATGCAATGGAAAATCAACATTTCTGCACATTTTTTGTGATATATAAGCATTTATGAAGATCCAAAATGTACTGTTCCTTGTTCTTCTCAACCAAGATGTACCAACTGGCCATTGAGTTGTGTATCGCTGTTAATGAAGTCACAAAATCAAATCTTTACATGTATTGCCTTATCTAGTCATAACCATTTGTAATTTGTAAATGCAAATCTTTAATAGGGAAAAAACACTTATGTGAAATTATTTCATTAAGTGTGCAATGTGGCATGACATTTTCTTAAGAGGGTTTGGAGCCTTCAATACGCAATCATTGATTACTAACCATATTTGTGCTTTGTTGATAGTTACATTCTTTTATCTCACAATGTTTGAAAAACAAAAACAGTAACAAATTTATGTCATTGAAGAGCCAGGCAGTGAGTAAATATGGAATTATGTGAAGCAATGTATTACAGTTGTAATTCTCTTTGGTTTACGCCTGAAGCAACTACCAGATAAACTATTTTGGTAAGCAAATTAATCTACTTATGGTGTTTTACTAATGGTGAAAACGTACACTGATTTCAAAATATGCAGTTTAAATATTTATTTTTTAGTATTTCACATGCATTTGCTAGTCAAACAATCAACCACAGTAAAAATGTGAAAAAGTGCTTTTTAAATAAGTTTGCTTGTCAGTTAATTGAGCACTATAAATGATTTGTCATTTAATTTACAATGACAGGTGCTAATATTACAGATGTTTGTCTGATGAGCTTTGTCATATCACTCAATATCCGGTAGTCACAAGTGAGTCTCTCAGGAAGTTTTTGATTTATTAACTTTGTTGAAAATATTTGTGTTCTTTTGTGTAAACAATTCATATATTTATCTTCTGTAACTCAAATGTGTTTTTTGGATTGTGGGAATAAACTGAGGAAATGGAAGAAACCCATGCACACGTGAACACACCAGGACCTTGAAGCTGTGTGGCAGTGACTCTACCTACAGGTGCTGCTCACATATCATGAAAACGTTGATTTATTTCAGTAATTTCATTCAAAAAATGAAACTTGTATATTATACTCATTCATTACACACAGACTGATATATTTGAAGTGTTTATTTCTTTTAAATTGATGATTAACTGACAACCTATGAAAACCCCAAATTTAGTATGTCAGAAAATTAGGAAATTACTTAAAACCAATTAAATTTTTTTTTTAGAAATGCTGGCCAACTGAAAATATGAACATGAAAAGTATCAGCATGTACAGCACTCAATACATAGTTGGGGCTCCTTTTGCCTGAATTACTGTGGCAATGTGGCATGGCATGGACTCAATCAGTCTGTGGCATTGCTCAGGTATTATGAGAGCCCAGGTTGCTCCGATAGTGGCCTTCAGCTCTTCTGCATTGTTGGGTCTGGTATACTGCATCGTCCTCTTCATAATACCCCATAGATTTTCTGTGGGCTGCAAGTTTGCTGTCCAGTTAAGAATAGGGATACCATAATCCTTAAACCAGGTACTGGTAGCTTTGGAAGCATGGAGTGCTCTAAAACAACCTGTTAGACGACTGCGTTGACCTTGGACATCAGGAAACACAGTAGAGAACACCAGCAAATCACATGGCATTCCAAACCGTCCTCAAGAAACTTGGATTCTGTCCCTCTCCTCTCTTCGTCCAGACTCTGGGACCTTGATTCCCAAAGGAAATGCAAAATTTACTTTCATCAGAGAACATAACTTTGGACCACTCAGCAGCAGTTCAGTCTTTATCCCAGGTGAGACACTTCTGATGCTGTCTCTTGTTCAAGAGTGGCTTGACACAAGGTAAGTGACAGCTGAAACCCATGTCTTGCATACGTCTGTGCATGGTGGTTCTTGAAGCACTGACTCCAGCTGCAGTACAGTTTTTGTGAATCTCTCCCACATTTTCAAAATATTCTAATCATCTGAGATACAGAATTTGGGGTTTTCATTTGTTGTCAGTTATAATCATCAAATTAAAAGAAATAAACACTTGAATTATATCAGTCTGTGTTTAATGAATTAGTATAATATACAAGTTTCACTTTTTGAATGGAATTACTGAAATAAATGAACTTTTTCCTGATATTCCAATTTTAAGACCAGCACCTGTATTGTTCTGGCATGTTCCCCATTACCCATTTAATTAACTAGAAATTTACACTGGAACGCTACTCATTCTACTCGCACTATTTCATCACAAAATTATACAGACAACGCTGAAATTGGCTTTGTTTTTGCCAGTTTCAGCGGTTACAGACAATGTAAGCATGAAAGAATGTTCCACCTTAAATTGTGTAGTGGCAACAGTGATGGTACCGTATGAACATGACTTTCATACTGTGGAAATACTACACATTATCTCTGTCTCAACTGTTTATTGTCAAAATGTCCCAACATTCTGAAAGTCTGTTTGTAGACAGATAATATAAATATATATATATGTGTATGTATGTATGTGTGTGTGTATATATATATATATATATATCTGTATTTGTACTAGATCTGTATTTGGTATGTGTATATGTGCTGGCTCAAAGTGATTAAGTACTTCAAATACCCTCCACAACATCCAGTTAAAATTAGGGTCCCCATGTGGATAATTTCAGCAACCTGTTACCAGTGCATCTGTTGACTAGAAGTAAGTCAGTATCAGTACAGTTAATTTATCATTAATAAATATATCAGCAGACTCTCAGTTTAAGTGTGGGACCTAGGGTTTAGGGTTTTAAGTAAGTGTGGGACCTATCATTTAGGGCTTTAAATAAGAGTGGATCCTAGTGTTTAGGGTTTTAAGCAAGTGTGGGACCTTGAGTTTAGGGTTTTAAGCAAGTGTGGGACCTTGAGTTTAGGGCTTTAAATAAGTGTGGGGCCTAGTGTTTAAGGTTTTAAGCAAGTGTGGGTCCTAGGGTTTAGGGTTTTAAGTGTAGGATCTAGGGTTTTAAATAACTGGGACCTAAGGTTTAGGGTTTTAAGTAAGTGTGGGATCTAGGGTTATAAGTAACTGGGATGTAGGCATTAGGTTTTTAAGTGTGGGTCCTAGGGTGTAGGGTTTTAAGTAAATGTGGGACGTAGGGTTTTAAGCAAGTGTGGGATTTAATGTGCAGGGTTTTAAGTAAGTGTGGGATCTAGGGTTTAGGGTTTTAAGTATGTGTGGTACTTAGGGTTTAGGGATTTAAGTATGGGATCTAGGGTTTAGGGTTTTACGTGTGGGTTCTAGGGTTTAGGGTTTTAAACATGGGATCTAGGGTTTCAAGTAACTGGGACTTAGGGTTTAGGGTCTTATGTAAGTGTGGGTCCTAAGGTTTAGAGTTTTAAATAAGAGTGGGACCTAGGGTTTAGGGTTTTAAGCAAGTGTGGGACCTAGGATCTGGGCTCTTAAGTGTGGGACCTAGAGTTTAGGCTTTTAAGCAAGTGTGGGAGCTAGGTTTTAGTGTTTTAAGTAATTGTGGGACCTAGGGTTTAGGGTTTTGAGCAAGTGTGGGACCTAGGGTTTAGGGTTTTAAGCAAGTGTGGGACCTAGGATTTAGTGTTTTAAATAAATGTGGGACCTAGGGTTTAGAGTTTTAAGTAACTGGGACCTAGGCATTAGGGTGTTAAGTAAGTGTGGGACCTATGGTTTAGGGTTTTAAGTGTGGGTCCTAGGGCTTAGGGTTTTAAATGTGGGATTTAGGGTTTTAAGTGTGGGTCCTAGGGCTTAGGATTTTAAATGTGGGATCTAGGGTTTTAAGTAACTGGGACCTAGGCATTAGAGTTTTAAGTGTGGGACCTAGGATTTAGGGTTGTAAGTAAATGTGAGAGCTTGGGTTTACAGTTTTAAATAGGTTTGGGACCTAGGGTTTAGGGTTTTAAGTAAGTTTGAGACCTAGGATTTAGGGTTTTAAGTGTGGGACCTAGGGTTTAGGAATTTAAGGAAGTGTGGGGCCTAGAGCTTAGGGTTTTAAGCAAGTGTGGGACCTAGGGTTTGAAGATAAAAATGTTTCTTTGGACCGTTGTCAAAGTATTTAAAATTTACCAACTCATGAGAAAATAACAAAAAGGTCCAAAATACACTCTCCCTCTTCGGGGGAGGCATGTCCGTTACGAGAGAGTCGCAGACACCAGTCGAGTGAAGTTCAAAGCAAATCAAAGTATTTATTTACCAAAATACTGGATCCAGGAGAATTCACACATTGAGAACAGTCTAATACCCCTCCCAAGTGAAAATTCTGACCTCCCATCATCTGACTCAAAAAGTTATACCCATGATGACGTATAGCCTGGTGGTGAGGCGTTTCTGGCTGATTAGCGTATATTAATATGCATGATTTCACGTGTTAGTACTCAGCTCTTCACGTGCAATATTCAGGTGCCTGTTGTGACCCTGAAGACATTCATTATCTGGTCAGGCTTACAATGGGCCTCTCTTCTCAGCACTTTTTTTCCCTAGAGACTAAAATTTAGGGAGTTAGAAATACACTTCAAGGCCACAAGAAGAAGCTACAGATCAGCGCCTCCATGCCCAACACTATGATGTCAGTGTGTTACAATCCTGGAGTGCACATCTGTTCAAGGTTAGACGTTAAGAATTAAAACTGTGTGTCAATATCAAGTTATCATGCCATATAGTGAAGTTAGCTTATAATATGTTTTGAGGAGTAATTATCATATGAGTTAGTAGTGCAGAATCAAGCAGAAATGTTTAACTACATGTGTAAGTAATTAATAATGTAAATACTGGTTAGTCATTCATATACATGCATATAGGGTACAGGATTTCACACAATGAGTATGTAGTTATAAATGCTAATTTAACTAATCATCATTTAAGGATATTTGTCAACAAACCAAAGTAATAAAATTATTTTTCACAACAGGTTTAAGGCTTTAAGCAAGTGTGGGACCTAGGGTTTAGGAATTGAAGCAAGTGTGGGACTTAGGGTTTAGGAATTGAAGCAAGTGTGGGACCTAGGGTTTAGGAATTGAAGCAAGTGTGGGACCTAGGTTTTAGTGTTTTAAATAATTGTGGGACCTAGGGTTTAGAGTTTTATGTAACTGGGACCTAGGCATTAGGGTTTTAAGTGTGGGACCTATGGTTTAGGTTTTTAACTGTGGGCCCTAGGGCTTAGGGTTTTAAATGTGGGATCTAGGGTTTTAAGTAACTGGGACCTAGGCATTAGAGTTTTAAGTGTGGGACCTAGGATTTAGGGTTGTAAGTAAGTGTGAGACCTAGGGTTTACGGTATTAAATAGGTTTGGGACCTAGGGTTTAGGAATTTAAGGAAGTGTAGGGCCTAGAGCTTAGGGTTTTAAGCAAGTGTGGGGCGTAGGGTTTACGGTTTTAAATGTGGGACCTAGTGTTTAGGGTTTTAAGTGTGGGACCTAAGATCTGGGCTCTTAAGTAAGAGTGGGACCTAGGGTTTACGATTTTAAGCAAGTGTGGGACGTAGGGTTTAGGGTTTTAAATGTGGGACCTAGGGTTTAGGATTTTAAGAAACTTTGGGACCTAGTGTTTAGGGTTTTAAGCGTGGGATTTAGGATTTTAAGCAAGTGTGGGGTTTAGGGTTTTAACTGTGGGACCCAGGCATTAGGGTTTTAAATGTGGGATCTAGGGTTTTAAGTAACTGAGACCTAGGCATTAGAGTTTTAAGTGTGGGACCTAGAATGTAGGGTTTTAAGTAAGTGTGAGACCTAGGGTTTACGGTTTTAAGTGTGGGACCTAGTATTTAGGGTTTTAAGTGAGGGACCTAGGAGCTGGGGTCTTAAGTAAGAGTGGGACCTAGGGTTTAGTGTTTTAAGCAACTGTGGGACCTAGGGTTTACGGTTTTAAGTGTGGGACCTAGGATTTAGGGTTTTAAGTAAGTATGGGACATAGGGTTTAGGGTTTTGAGTAAGTGTGGGACCTAGGCATTAGGGTTTTAACTGGGATCTAGGGTCTAGGGTTTTTAGCAAGTGTGGGACCTAGGGTTTAGGAATTTAAGGAAGTGTGGGACCTAGAGCTTAGGGTTTTAAGCAAGTGTGGGACGTAAGTTTTACGGTTTTAAGTGTGGGACCTAGGATCTGGGCTCTTATGTAATTGTGGGACATAGAGTTTCGGGTTTTGAGCAAGTGTGGGACCTAGGGTTAAGGGTTTTAAGTGTTGGACCTAGGGTTTAGGGTTTTTAACTCTGGGACCTAGGGTTTAAGGCTTTAAGCAAGTGTGGGACCTGGGTTTTAGTGTTTTAAATAATTGTGGGACCTAGGGTTTAGAGTTTTAAGTAACTGGGACCTAGGCATTAGGGTTTTAAGTGTGGGACCTATGGTTTAGGTTTTTCACTGTGGGACCTAGGGTTTAGGGTTTTAAGTGTGGGTCCTAGGGCTTAGGATTTTAAATATGGGACCTAGTGTGGGACCTATGGTTTAGGTTTTTCACTGTGGGACCGAGGGTTTAGGGTTTTAAGTAAGTGTGAGACCTAGGATTTAGGGTTTTAAATGTGGGACCTAGCCATTAGGGTTTTAACTGTGGGACATGTGGTTTAGGGTTTTAAGCAAGTGTGGGAAGTAGAGCTTAGGGTTTTAAGCAAGTGTGGGATGTAGGGTTTAGGGTTTTAAATGTGGGACCTAGGATTTAGGGTTTTAAGCAAGTGTGGGATCTAAGGTTTAGGGTTTTAAGTAAGTGTGGGGCCTAGGCATTAGGGTTTTAAATGTGGGACCTAGGCATTAGGGTTTTAACTGTGGGACCTAGGGTTTAGGATTTTAAGCAAGTGTGGGACCTAGGCATTAGGGTTTTAAGTGTGGGTCCTAGGGTTTAGGGTTTTAAATGTGGGATCTAGGGTTTTAAGTAAGTGTGGGACCTAGGCATTAGGGTTTCAAGTGTGGGACCTAGGAGCTGGGCTCTTAAGTAAGAGTAGGACCTAGGGTTTAGGGTTTTAAGCAAGTGTGGGACCTAGAGCTTAGGGTTTTAAGCAAGTGTGAGACCTAGGATTTAGGGTTTTAAGTGTGGGACCTAGGATTTAGGGTTTTAACTGTGGGACCTAGGATTTAGGGTTTTAAGTAAGTATGGGACATATGGTTTAGGGTTTTGAGTAAGTGTGTGACCTAGGCATTAGGGTTTTAACTGTGGGACCTAGGGTTTAAGGTTTTAAGCAAATGTGGGACCTAGGGTTTAGGAATTTAAGCAACTGTGGGATCTAGGGTCTAGGGTTTTTAGCAAATGTGGGACCTAGGGTTTAGGAATTTAAGGAAGTGTGGGACCTAGAGCTTAGGGTTTTAAGCAAGTGTGGGACATAGGGTTTGTGGTTTTAAGTGTGGGACCTAGTGTTTTAGGGTTTTAATCAAGTGTGGGACCTAGAGCTTAGAGTTTTAAGCAAGTGTGGGATCTAAGGTGTATGAATTTAAGTGTGGGACCTAGCCATTAGGGTTTTAACTGTGGGACATGTGGTTTAGGGTTATAAGCAAGTGTGGGACCTAGTGTTTATTGTTTTAAGTAATTGTGGGACCTAGGGATTAGGGTTTTAACTGTGGGACCTAGGAGCTGGGCTCTTAAGAGTGGGACCTAGGGTTTAGGGTTTTAAGCAAGTGTAGGACCTAGAGCTTAGGGTTTTAAGCAAATGTGGGATGCAGGGTTTAGGGTTTTAACTGTGGGACCTAGGGTTTAAGATTTTAAGCAACTGTGGGACCTAGGGTTTAGAGTTTTATATAGGTTTGGGACCTAGGATTTAGGGTTTTAAGTAAGTATGGGACCTAGGGTTTAGGGTTTTAAGTAAGTGTGGGACCTAGGCATTAGGGTTTTTACTGTGGGACCTAGGCTTTAGGATTTTAAGCAACTGTGGGACCTAGGGTTTAGGGTTTTAAGTATGTTTGAGACCTAGGGTTTATGGGTTTAAGTGTGGGACCTAGGATTTAGTGTTTTAAGTAAGTATGGGACCTAGGGTTTAGGGTTTTAACTGTGGGACCTAGGGTTTAAAGTTTTAAGCAAGTGTGGGATTTAGGAATTTATGGAAGTGTGGGACCTAGGGTTTTGGGTTTTAAATGTGGGATTTAGGCATTAGGGCTTTAACTGTGGGACCTAGGGTTTAAGGTCTTAAGCAAGTGTGGGACCTAAGGTTTAGAAAACTGATATACACACAAAAAAAACAGTGATGCACACAAAAAGAAAACTGATGCGCACAAAAAGAAAACTGATGCACCCATAAAAAACTGATGCACACAAAAAGAAAACTGATGCGCACACACAAACAGATGCACCCAAAAAAAACTGATGCACACAAAAAGAAAACTGATGCACGCACAAAAAAATGATGCACACAAAAAGAAAACAGATGTGCGCAAAAAGAAAACTGATGCATACACAAAAAAATTATGCACACAAAAAGAAAACTGATGCGCACTAAAAGAAAAATGATGCGCACACAAAAAGAAAACTGATGCACACAAAAAGAAAAGTGATGCACACAAATATCCTGATGCACACAAAAAAAGACTGCCCTCTATCTGCAGAGATGGGCTGCTGCTTTTTCCCAGAAAGTTGCTGAAAATTTTTTGCTTCCACCTTAAATAATGCAACAGTAACGTTAGCTAATTGTTACTGCCAAAGAATTTAAGGTGGATTTGAAAGTAAGATGTTCGGACAGGAGTAATTTCAGGAGGTTAGGCTGGCTCAATGTGGTTACATGTTTGTCAGTTTACTTGCATTATTAATATATCAAAGATAGTTGGAAAGGCAGAAGGTAGAGTCTGCCACAGTTTTCATGCTCATTTATGCTAGTTTCCATAAAGATTTTAAATAAGGTTTAAGGGACATGCAGTACTATAAGTGAGTACAATGGCTTATATATTTTTTTTATTAGATATTTTTTATATTTTTTTTTATTTTTTATTATGTGAATGTGTGTGTATATATGTATTTGTTGAAATGTTGCAGCAATTGTAGTCATTTGTAATCCAAGAAAAAATTATTCTAGGTGAAAAGTATATCTAATCTTAATTCTTAGATGGGGGAGTTCCAGATCAAAGTGACAACTTAAGTAAATTGCCAGTGCAGTGTTGCAGAATTAATTGTAGAGGTGAGTTACATTGCAGTGAGGAAAACATGCTTTTTGGGATGTGTGTGTATACATAACTAAATAATGTCCAAAGTTGTGAAGTTTGTCTATTGTTCAATGTGGTCCTCAGCGGTGTTCTATAAAGTGGGGTGTGAGGGGGTCATCAGTTCTATAAACAGTTCTATAGAGTGTATACAGTTACTGAACTAAATTAACAGGTTCTACAGCTATATTTTGAAAAATATAATTTACATACAAGCTTTTAGAAAGTCACTTTGTAAAATAATATGTATTTGGAACAAAGTTATAGAAAACTTATATGGATAATAAATATATAAATAACTGCATTATTCATAAATGTAAATGTTTTAATGCGTGTAAAATAGTATACAAACATGTCAATAACAAGAGGTACTCTGCCAATAAATCTGTTTTATGGAAAATATTGTTAATTTTAATTAAAGTTGCGTTTGTAATACTTTGTGATAAGGAATATGTGTAAGCTTCTCATCAGAAGGGTTTTGGAAGAAATGCATTGATGATAATCTTGTTCTAGATTTTTATAAAGTTAGTGTTTCCATATTCTGTTGCCATAATTGGAAAACAAAATCATCACACAGGACATTGGGGCAGTCTTCCTGTGCTGCACTGAAATTTTCATTCAAAAATATTTTGTGCTCGGGATTTCTGGAGTCAAAATGCTGCCAAATGTGATTACTCTTTTTTAAAACAATGTTTTCTGAATGATACTCAAATAGTGATTTCAATATTTTAATACTGACACCTAAACAGTTAACCAGGTACACAAGTAACACCTGGTTTTAGACCACAATAATTTATTAGTATAGTGTAGGGTCTGCTTTTGCAGCCAATACAGCGTCAATTTGTCTTGGGAATGATATATTCAAGTCCTGCACAGAGGGATTTTAAGCCATTCTTCTTGCAGGATAGTAGCCAGATCACTACGTGATGCTGGTGGAGGAAAACGTTTTCTGACTCGCTCCTTCAAAACACCCCAAAGTGGCTCAATAATATTTAGATCTGGTGACTGTGCAGGCCATGGGAGATGTTCAACTTCACTCTCATGTTCATCAAACCAATCTTTCACCAGTCTTGCTGTGTGTATTGGTGCATTGTCATCCTGATACATGGAACCGCCTTCAGAATACAAGAATGGTTCGGTAGTCCTTGGCAGTGACGCGCCCATCTAGCACAAGTATTGGGCCAAGGGAATGCCATGATATGGCAGCCCAAACCATCACGGATCCACCCCCATGCTTCACTCTGGGCATGCAACAGTCTGGGTGGTACGCTTCCTTGGGGCTTCTCCACACTGTAACTCTCCCGGATGTGGGGAAAACAGTAAAGGTGGACTAATCAGAGAACAATACATGTTTCACATTGTCCACAGCCCAAGATTTGCGCTCCTTGCACCATTGAAACCGACGTTTGGCATTGGCATGAGTGACCAAAGATTTGGCTATAGCAGCCCGGCCGTGTATATTGACCCTGTGGAGCTCCCGACGGACAGTTCTGGTGGAAACAGGAGAGTTGAGGTGCACATTTAATTCTGCTGTGATTTGGGCAGCCGTGGTTTTGTTTTTTTGGATACAATCCGGGTTAGCACCCGAACATCCCTTTCAGAGAGCTCTTTCTCTTGCATCCACAGTTAATCTGTTGGATGTGTTTCGTCCTTCTTGGTGGTATCCTGGCATTACCCTGGATACCGTGGCTCTTGATACATCACAAAGAATTGCTGACTTGGTCACAGATGCGCCAGCAAGACGTCCACCAACAATTTGTCCTCTTTTGAACTGTGGTATGTCACCCATAATGTTGTGCACATTGCAATATTTTGAGCAAAACTGTGCTCTTACCCTGCTAGTTGGACCTTCACACTCTACTCTTACTGGTGCAATGTGCAATTAATGAAGATTGGCCAGCAGGCTGGTCCAATTTAGCCACGAAACCTCCCACACTAAAATGACAGGTGTTTCACCCATGTACATCCCTCCTGGAAAGGTCAAAGAACATGACACTAACAGTGCTCTCTGCCTTCCCTAGGTGAAAGTAGACTCTGTGCAGCAGGTAAATTACAAGTTCCTCAAACTCCACGTACCACCAATAGGTGAACTGTAAGGAGTCCAATACACCTCCCACCTGTGTCCTGAGATGACAAAGACAAGTCATTCCATTGACTTTGTCTGGTGTGATGTCAGTGCTACAGGTCAGATGTCATTTAGTTCCTTGGGGTTGGTGATCTTTGGTACTGGAACAATGCAGGTCTTCCAAAGTAATAAAACCTTCTGCAGTCGTGAGCTGAGGTTGTAGATCAGTGGCAGATGCTGGTCTTTTAAGGAGGGGAAGCTCAATTTTGTCCTACATCATAAAATGTGTCGGTTTATTTATTTGTAAATTCTACCCTCCGTTCCTTTTTAAGAAAATGATCTTTGACCCTGTCGTACCAACAAGGCGTCTTTTCAAGGGACTTGACTAGTGTCCTCTCAATGGCCAGCAGAGCTAGGCTGCTTAAACTGCCTTTTTTTTTTTTACATTTTAGGGGAAGCTGAGCTTCCCTTGCAGTCTTAGAGCAATCGCCTCTGTTGTAGATGTATTTTAGAATGCCACATAGCTGCTCCATTTTACATAATCACATGTATGAAAGTAGTACAAGCAATTAGATAAATGAGTCCTGTTGGGCTGTCTTTAGAAAGGAAAGCTATATACTGAGATTGAGGTGGTGTTGATTTTCAAAGTGGTTTATAATTTTTTTTTATCCATCTGAACTAATGTAATCACTAAGATTTTTTTTTCATGAAATCAATCTACTTGCTTTTTAGGGTTTGTTTTAGGATTTGCTTATTCTGTGAGATGTTCAATATATATTGTACGTTTAGAATAATTTAGAATCTGCATGCTGGTCAGCCAGCTTCATCTCCTGCCATTCTGACGAGTACATTGTGTACACTGTTTGTAATGTTTCTGTTCTTTTACACAGAGCTCAATTCTGGATTGAGCTGTTGGTGGATTTAATCGGGGGGTGGACGGACACCTACTGACGTGCAGACTAACCAAATAAATTTTTATAGAGAAGGTTATCGACCAGTAACAGTAGGTCTACAGTCAAACCGTGCAATCCGAAGACTTTACGCTACTTCAACACTCCCCCTTCTCACTCAAGCGAACCAAATGGAGTAGGGGAGGGCAGGACTAGTTTGTGAATGAAATACCTGGGCGTACAGGTAATGATCATGGCTGGCTTTTGTGGTGTAGTGAGAGTGATCAGTATGTCATCAAAACATAAGTCAATTTTATCCACTGACCAAAGAGGAACACTGTACTTCTACAACTTTAGACAGTGGTCAGTCTCTTGCTCTGCATACTCTCATTCTCCCTATTATTTACCAGTCATGCCAAAAAAGGTATGATTTGTTTGGTGGATCATTTTTGCACTGCAGTGACACTGATTTGGTGGTGGTGGGTTAGTGTGTGTTGTGCTGGTACAAGTGGAACAGACACAGCAGTGCTGATGGAATTTTTAAACCCCTCAGTCCATCAACCAAAAACATCAGGTGATCATGTCCTATGTCCACTGATGAAAGACTAGAGGATGAACAACACAAACTGCAGCAACATATGAGCTACGGTCTCTGACTTTATATCTACAAGGTAGGAGTGTCTAACAGAGTGGACAATGTACGTGAGCAGTACTGCTGTGCCTGATCCACTCGTACCTGCACAACATACACTTGCACACCACCATGTCAGTGTCACTGCAGCACTGAGAATTGTTTGTAACTGCTTATCCAGTTTAGGGTTGTAGGGGAGCCTGTAGGGGAAATTACTGAATATGCATATATACAGTCATAAATTTAAACTCAAAACTACTTTAACTTCCATTAGTTAAAGTGTTTTGTAACATTATTAATACTTTTAACATGCCCAATATTTGGGACCTCCAAACAGCTTCCTGCATTGTAACATTTTGACTGATTTTAACACTAAATTAAAATACTCATAAATATTAACATTTTTAACCAGTGTTGGCTGCTTTGACAAAGCAACACAAAAGTCCTTTGATATATTATTAATGCAAGTAAACTGACAAACATGTAACCACATTGAGCCAACCTACCCTGCTGAAATTACTCCTGTCCAAACGTCTTACTTTCAAATCCACCTTAAATTTTTTGGCAGTAACAGTTAGCTAAAGTTACTGTTGCATTACTTAAGGTGGAAACTTTAAATGAACACCAGTCAGAATCCAAATGTTAAACAATACACCTGCATGTAGTCAGCACAAAATGATGCTCACACATTAAAATTATGGCCGAGATATAGGAAAAAGGTTCAGGAGTTAGCTATAATCCAGCGTGAGCTAATTTAAGGTGAAGCGAAAAGTTGCAATACAGCACTGAGCTTCTGGGCTAACTCAACGTTAAGAATCAGTAGTTTAAATTTATACAAGTATATAGTTAGCATAAGGGAAAACAGTACAAAATTAATTAACTTAAAATTAATAATACTTACATAAGTTTTTTTTCTATTTCCCACATTGCCATGGTGGCCATTTTTGTTGTGGCTTTACAAACTCCATAACTACCCTAATGCTTTGCATGCTAGCTTTAGCAATTAGCTTTGATTTTGTTTGCAGCAGCAACTTTCTGGGAAAAAGCAGCACCCCATCTCTGCAGATAAAGGGCAGTCTTTTTGTGTGTGTGTGTGTGCATCAGTTTTTTTGTGTGTGCATCAGATTTCTTTTTGTGCACATCTGTTTTCTTTTTGTGCGCATCAGTTTTCTTTTACTTAATTACTACTAAATACTAGTGATTACTACTGAATACTAGTGATTCAATGAGTGTTTATAAAACACACACGTTTAAAATTTCCCTTCACAATTCCCCCTTTGATCATTTAACCACTTCTCTCTATCCACCTGGGAATGAGGGGACCAAGTTTGAGTGATACATTATCTTGTTTTGTTGGTTGAGACTGAACATTAATAACGAGAGCTTGCATGGTGGCGGTGCGGGCCAAACAAGTGGCGCAGATCCGCAGGATGCATGGGACTAAGATTGCTAGTAGTAAAATGGTTACAAGCACTGGGATTGTTATTACCATCAGCTGCGTCAGCCAACCAACTCCTCCAATCATTCTTAACCTCTTGGGGAGTGGTTACTGCACCTCTCATGTGGTCTATATTGGTCACATTTTCTGAAACATCAGGTATATAAAAACAGCACGAAGTGTTCAGCATAACTCCAACTCCTCCTTGCTACATGGTTTTCAAATCTAAAACTTGTCTGTGCTGTATGACTGCAGCCTTCAAAGCCTGTTGCTTTATACTAAATGCTGTTATTGCCCCCGTGGTGTCATTCATTATTATCAGGAGTTCATACGCAAGTCCATTGATCTTTCGTAGGGCTGTTGCTGCTCCCAAGCTGCCAAAGATAGACCAATCAATGACTGCCCCTGGAGTGGGCCATGGGTCCATCAGAGAATGTCCCTTGTACACAGTTGGCAGGTCCCTTTTTTTAGTTCATTTTCACTACTCTGGCTCTGCTGGGTTATCTGTGGACCTGCAATGATTGAGGAGCTGGGAAGGAGAAGGGCCGGACAACAGCAACCTCTCCACTTGCCTTCTCTTGGCAGCTGGCCATAAGCATTAGTTCCACACACCCACATGGTGTTTTTCTCTCCAGTGGGTAAGACCATAGAGCAATTATACGTGTTGTTACTCTTGTACTGAGTCCCATTGCTAATGACTTCAACATAGTCATAACATTGGGACCATCCCAACTCAGTTTTCTTCTTTGTGAGAGAGCATGCACAAACCTGTCCCTTTGACTTAGTCACCATCAGTGAACCATCATCCGGTGGAGCGAGACAGTAGTTGACAAAATACAGTCCACATTTTGAGTTAATATTTGTTCCATTCCGCAAGTGACATTCATGTGAAAGAGGTTTGTCTTTTTAAGGGGCATGGCAGCCTACTGTACTGCCATATGTTGACATACTGTCACAGTTGTAGGAGGATGAGGACGTACACGCAAGGAAGATTTATTTTTTAACAAAACAAGGCAAATAAAACAAACAGAAAACAAACAAGAACTCAGTAGAACATAACTAGAACAGGAACATAACTGTGAACTGGAGGTAATGTGTAAGGCAACAGACAAAGAGACACATCTACACACACAAGAACTGACCAGGGAACACTGAAACAAAGGGACTATATATACACAGAGCACTGACAAGGAACACCTGGGGACAATAACGAGAGGGCAGAACTACAAAGGAGACTCTGACGAGAGGGCGGAGCTAAGGCAGGATTAGGGTGGAGACAGGAAGAATGAACAGAGCCATGTGCTAAATGAGCACATGGCTAGGAAAACAAACACAGGACGTGACAGATGCCCCCTCTAAAACGCACAGCTCCCGGGACGCGTAAACCTAGAACCCACAGGAGCTGGCGCAGGAGAGGAGCAAGGAAAACAAGACAAGAAACCAACTGGAGACAGGACTCAGGACAAGAAAGGAACAGACACAGGAAATGGAGCTGGGGACTTGACAGGACCGGAAACAAGAGACTGGACATGGGACAGGACAGGAGATGGGACTAAGGACTGGAACGGACTAGAAACACAAGACTTGACAGGAGACAAGGGGTTGCACATTGGATGGGAATTGAGACAGAACAGACACAATAAACTGAGACAAGACTGGGGACAGAACGGGACTAGAGACAGAAAGCTGAACAGGAGGACAGGACAGGGTGCTTGACATTGGACAGGACACTGGATGGGAATGAGGACTGGAGGGGAGACAGGACATGTGACAGGACTGAGGCTTGAGACAGGACGGGTGACTGGACTGAGGCTGGGTGCTGGGACTGGACACGTGGCAGGACTTGAGGCTGGACAGAGGGTTGAAGCGGGGACTGGACTGGAGACTGGACAGAGGGTTGAAACAGGGACTGGACTGGAGAGTGGACAGAGGGTTGAAACAGGGACTGGACTTGAGACTGGACAGAGGGTTGAAACAGGAAAAGGACTGGAGACTGGACAGAGGGTTGAAACAGGGACTGGACTGGAGACAAGACAGGAAAAGAGACAGGTGACAAGACACTAGACTGAAACGGGGACTGGACTGGATTATTAACAGGAGACTGGACAGGACTTGGCTGGGGAACAGGGGCCAGGACATTTACAGGGACAGACACAAACACAGGGACAGAGACAAACGCAGACACAGGTACAGGGACTTAAATAGAGACAGGAACCAGGACAGGGACAGACAGGGGAACCAAAATAACAGGAGGGTACCCAGAACTGGCAAAAGTCTGTGGGGAAGCCTGAGGTACCAGCCTGGGCACAGTTCTGGGTATCAGCCCCCGAAGTTCTTGGGGCCAGCCCACGGACACGACCTGAAGGAACAGAAGCGGCGGGGGACGCCGCATTCTCTGGAGCAGAAGCGGCTGTGGATGCCGCCTTCCCTGGAGCAGAAGCGGCTGTGGACACCACCTTCTCGGGAACAGGAGCGGACAAGGAAGCTGCCTTCTCGGGGACAGGAGCGGCCAAAGAAGCCGCCTTCACAGGGACATGAGCGGCGGGGTTTGCTGCCTTCACAGGGACAGGAGCGGCCGAGGAGGCCACCTTCACGGGAACAGAAGCGGCTGGAGGCGCTGCGGACACTGGAGCAACATCGGTAAGCCGCCCTGCAATGCCGTCCACACAGCCAGGAGGTCCTGCAATGCCGTCCACGGAGGTAGGAGGCCCTGTGACGACGTCCACGGAGGCACGTGCTGCTCGAGGGACAGGTGCTGGAGCTGTTGAGGGTTCAAGAGGTCCAATGGGCGCATTCATGAGGAAATTCATGAAGTCCCTTGACCAAGGGTCCTCATGAATTACGCCTCTGTTAGCCTCACCTCTTCTGCCTTGAGGTTCGAGGGTAACAGCACCATCGCTCAACACCCCCCCAAAATCCTCCCCGGACCTGAAGGGGCAGTCCTCCGGCGAGGGGAAAACTCCAGCTTAGTGCTTCCGCCGACTCCCATGCCGTCGGGATAAGGAGGATGGTTGTGTCTCCAGCACATACACGACTGGCTTGCCAGGACCAGTGCTAAAGGGAGTCCGCCTAATAGCACACCTGGCCCATGGGTTCCTCGCTATGTCCATATTTGTAAGGTCGGTTCTTCTGTCACAGTTGTAGGAGGATGAGGAGGTGGACGTACACGCAAGGAAGATTTATTTCAACAAAACCAAGGCAAAGAAACAAACAGAAAACAAACAGGAGCAGGGAGGCAAGAAAACAAACAAGAACTCAGTTGAACATAACTAGAACAGGAACATAACTGTGAACTGGAGGTAATGTGTAAGGCAACAGACAAAGACACATCTACACACACACACACAAGAATCGACCAGGGAACTCTGAAACAAAGGGACTATATATACACAGAGCACTGACAAGGAACACCTGGGGACAATAACGAGAGGGCAGGACTACAAAGGAGACTCTGACGAGAGGGCGGAGCTAAGGCGGGCTTAGAGTGGAGACAGGAAGAATGAACAGAGCCATGTGCTAAATGAGCACATGGCTAGGAAAACAAACACAGGACGTGACAGATGCCCCGTCCAAAACGCGCAGCTCCCGGGGCGCGTAAACCTAGAACCCACAGGAGCTGGCGCAGGAGAGGAGCAAGGAAAACGAGACAAGAAACCAACTGGAGACAGGACTCAGGACAAGACAGGAACAGACACAGGAAATGGAGCTGGGGACTTGACAGGACCGGAAACAAGAGACTGGACACGGGAGAGGACAGGAGATGGGACTAAGGACCGGAACAGACTAGAAACACAAGACTTGACAGGTGACAAGGGTTGCACATTGGATGGGAATTAAGACCAAACAGACGCATTAAACTGAGACAAGACTGGGGACAGAACGGGACTAGAGACAGAAGGCTGGACAGGAGCAGGTGATTGAACAGGGGGACAGGACAGGGTGCTTGACATTGGACAGGACACTGGATGGGAATGAGGACTGGAGGGGAGACAGGACGGGTGACTGAACTTGAGACAGGGCAGGTGACTGGACTGAGGCTGGGTGCTGGGACTGGACACGTGGCAGGACTTGAGACAGGACAGAGGGTTGAAGCGGGGACTGGACTGGAGACTGGACAGAGGGTTGAAACGGGGACTGGACTGGAGACTGGACAGAGGGTTGAAACAGGGAAAGGACTGGAGACTGGACAGAGGGTTGAAACAGGGACTGGACTGGAGACAAGACAGGAGAAGAGACAGATGACAAGACACTAGACTGAAACGGGGACTGGACTGGATTATTAACAGGGGACTGGACAGGACTTGGCTGGGGAAAAGGGACCAGGACGTTTACAGGGACAGACACAAACACAGTGACAGGGACAGAGACAAACGCAGACACAGGTATAGAGACAGAATAGAGACAGGAACCAGGACAGGGACAGACAGGGGAACCAAAATAACAGGAGGGTACCCAGAACTGGCAAAAGTCTGTGGGGAAGCCTGAGTTACCAGCCTGGGCACAGTTCTGGGGATCAGCCCCGAAGTTCTTGGGGCCAGCCCACGGCCACGACCTGAAGGAACAGAAGCGGCAGGGGACGCCGCCTTCTCTGGAGCAGAAGCGGCTGTGGACGCCGCCTTCTCTAGAGCAGAAGCGGCTGTGGACGCCGCCTTTTCGGGGACAAGAGTGGACGAGGAAGCTGCCTTCTCGGGGACAGGAGCGGCCAAGGAAGCCCCCTTCACGGGGACATGAGCGGGGGAAAACTCCAACATGCTGCTTCTGCCGACTCCCACGCTAATGGGAAGTAATGTGTAAGGCAACAGACAAAGAGACACATCTACACACACAAGAACCGACGAGGGAACACTGAAACAAAGGGACTATATATACACAGAGCACTGACAAGGAACACCTGGGGACAATAAAGAGAGGGCAGGACTACAAAGCAGACTCTGATGAGAGGGCGGAGCTAAGGCGGGACTAGGGCGGAGACAGGAAGAATAAACAGAGCTAGGAAAACAAACACAGGACATGACACATACACACTCCTTGTATATTTGCATGTTTTGCTTGGATTACAGCGGATATGCAGGCTGTGTTATGTTCACATTTGTCCACCAGCTGGTTCCAGTTCAATGCTATCTGGCCCCTGGCTGTCAAATTTTGTCAGCTCTGTGACAGTCTGTAACTCTTCCCTTTCTTTCTCACTATCTTCTTTCTGGGCTTGTTTTACTCTCCTAGCGTGATTTTGCTTCTCTTTCTTTTCTACTGCTTTCTGAACAGCAAGAATTATTGGATTACAATAGTCTCTACCTGCCGCACGGTCTGGTTCCAATTTCCATTCAGGTGGACAGTGATATAATTTCTATTGTCTGCCCGTTCAGTTATTTTGACTTGCTTATATATGTTGTTCATGAACCCTAATACAGTATTCCACTCATTACATGGGTCACTGCGCCAATATTTGTTATACCCTTTGTAGGAGTATACTTTGCTCCAAACCTTCACTGGATCAAATTAGATGGTGACATTCTTTCCTTCTCTAGGGTTGTATATCACTTGTTTGTTTGGTCCTAAGATTTCTGTCCAGGACATTCCTCCCTGTCCTGTGGGGGTGTAGAAGGTTCCTCCTGGAGCAATCAGGAGCCCCAAAACCACCAGACACAGGAAAGCCATAGCCCTTTCATTTCTTGACGTACCTGCTCTCAGAGGGGCACTCCCCTTCTTCCTGCAGTCCCGACTACTAGGGCGTGGACTTCCTTTTAGGTTGTGTTGTCCCCAGTGGGTGCACTGGCTTCTCGTGGAGCTTTCTTGCAATGAATGTGGTGGACCCACAATGTTCGTCCTTCTATTTTGAGTGCGGTATGGGTGACGAAGAGCACCTGGAATGGTCCCTTCCACCTGGGTTGGTTCCACTTGTTTCTCCGCAGATCCTTTAGCAGGACTTGGTCTCCTGGTTTGAAGCTGTGGAGTGGGGTCTTGGTTGGACTGGGTAGTGCTGCTTTAACCTGCTTAGACAGAAAAGAAAGAGACTTGTGCAATGTTATGCATTACTGGAGTTATGTTCCGCCCATGTGGTTTCCGCTGGCAGTGGAGGTCCTATTCCTGTATTGGGGGGTATTCCGAACATGATCCCAAAGCACTGCACTCTGTTCTGGCTTATGGTTTTGTTCTGGTTTGCCAGAGGACCAATGGTAGCACTTTCGGCCATGTGAGACCTGTGTCATTTTTGCTAGTCCTGATTTAATGGTGCCATTGGTGCGTTCCACTGCTCCTGAACTTGCAGGATGATAACTACAATGTTTTCTCATGTCTATTCCTGTCACGCCCTCGTCTCATCATGTCTGTTTTCTCGATCTCAGCACATGGCTTTGTTTTGTTGTTGTTCATGCCCTGCCTTTGTTCCGCCTCCTTGTCTTTACCCTCGTTATCCGTTTCAGGTGTTTCTCGTTTGTTGTTGTATTTAAGCCCCCTTGTCTCACGTCCTCTTGTCAAACATTTCACCTTTGTTTCATTGTGTTCCCACCTGGGAATAATTTCTGTGAGAAGAGCTTTGGTTACCGCTTGTGCATACTGTTGCTCGTTGCAAATGCCTCTGTCCATTTAGAGAACATGCAAACACACACCAGTAAAAACCTTTTTCCCTCTGCTGGAGTTAATTCTACAAAATCTATCTGCCAGTGTTGAAATGGTTCTGTTGCTGGGGGCTGTCCAGCTAGTGGAGGTGTTTTAGTGGTTCCCCCTTTGCTAGTATTTTGTGCACATACCAGGCAGGAGGGACAAAAATTTTGAGTATTGAGAGTCTTTTCCCATACCAGTACTGCTGTATACTGTCTACTTTTCCCCCTTTGCTCATATGGCTACACCCATGAGCACTCTTTATGAGACCTTTCATATAAGTTTCTGGAAAACAGGGTTTGTTAGTGGGTGTATGTATCCATACCTTATCTTTGAGAACACAGCTATCTTTGACTCACTCTGCTTTTTCAAGTGGTGTAGCAGTTAGAGGGAATTTCAGTTAGAGTAGCAGTAGTAGTAGTAGTTAGAGTATTTCAAGCAAAGTGGTGTGATATCTCAACCACCGTTGGGTCGACAAATGTGATATTTTTGGTCCTGGAGTATATTATGTACGGCATGGGGGAACATTAGAGTGAGCGGTGCATATGCAAATTCATCTCGTGGTGCTACTACGGCCTTTTCTGCTGCTGCCACTGCCCTGAGGCACAAAGGAAGGCCTGATCTCAATCTGTCTCCATGCTTCTGAAATAATACAGAGTTCATGCAACCTCCTTTTTCATCTACAGTTTCATCTACACTCTCTACAGAGTGCAGGCACCTGTTGAAGGGCCTGTTTAAGCTGCACAAATGCCTCCTCTGCTTCAGGAGTCCACTCTAGATGTGTAATGGAACCTTGCTGTGGGAGACTGTGTGAATGTGTACATTTTACCTTCAAATGAAAACGCAAATCATAATTGATTTTATTATGATTTATTATTTATTTATGATTTGGGTGCACTGGTACGCTAAAGAAGGCATTGGCTAGGTCAACCACTGAATAATGAGTTGTAATGGGTGGAATTTGGGCCAAAAAAATCCTGAACAAACCTCCACTCACTCCAGCCAGGGTTTTTTTACAGGGAATATAGGTGTTCTAACTGGGGAGTCCGGACATGGAATAATTACCCCTGCTTTCAACCTGAAAGCAACAGAAGCGGTGGGGGACGCCGCATTCTCTGGAGCAGAAGCGGCTGTGGATGCCGCCTTCCCTGGAGCAGAAGCGGCTGTGGACACCACCTTCTCGGGAACAGGAGCAGACAAGGAAGCTGCCTTCTCGGGGACAGGAGCGGCCAAAGAAGCCGCCTTCACAGGGACATGAGCGGCGGGGTTTGCTGCCTTCACAGGGACAGGAGCGACCGAGGAGGCCACCTTCACGGGAACAGAAGCGGCTGGAGGCGCTGCGGACACTGGAGCAACATCGGTAAGCCGCCCTGCAATGCCGTCCACACAGCCAGGAGGTCCTGCAATGCCGTCCACGGAGGCAGGAGGCCCTGTGACGACGTCCACAGAGGCACGTGCTGCTCGAGGGACAGGTGCTGGAGCTGTTGAGGGTTCAAGAGGTCCAATGGGCGCATTCATGAGGAAATTCATGAAGTCCCTTGACCAAGGGTCCTCATGAATTACGCCTCTGTTAGCCTCACCTCTTCTGCCTTGAGGTTCGAGGGTAACAGCACCATCGCTCAACACCCCCCCAAAATCCTCCCCGGACCTGAAGGGGCAGTCCTCCGGCGAGGGGAAAACTCCAGCTTAGTGCTTCCGCCGACTCCCATGCCGTCGGGATAAGGAGGATGGTTGTGTCTCCAGCACATACACGACTGGCTTGCCAGGACCAGTGCTAAAGGGAGTCCGCCTAATAGCACACCTGGCCCATGGGTTCCTCGCTATGTCCATATTTGTAAGGTCGGTTCTTCTGTCACAGTTGTAGGAGGATGAGGAGGTGGACGTACACGCAAGGAAGATTTATTTCAACAAAACCAAGGCAAAGAAAACAAACAGAAAACAAACAGGAGCAGGGAGGCAAGAAAACAAACAAGAACTCAGTTGAACATAACTAGAACAGGAACATAACTGTGAACTGGAGGTAATGTGTAAGGCAACAGACAAAGACACATCTACACACACACACACAAGAACCGACCAGGGAACTCTGAAACAAAGGGACTATATATACACAGAGCACTGACAAGGAACACCTGGGGACAATAACGAGAGGGCAGGACTACAAAGGAGACTCTGACGAGAGGGCGGAGCTAAGGCGGGCTTAGAGTGGAGACAGGAAGAATGAACAGAGCCATGTGCTAAATGAGCACATGGCTAGGAAAACAAACACAGGACGTGACAGATGCCCCCTCCAAAACGCGCAGCTCCCGGGGCGCGTAAACCTAGAACCCACAGGAGCTGGCGCAGGAGAGGAGCAAGGAAAACGAGACAAGAAACCAACTGGAGACAGGACTCAGGACAAGACAGGAACAGACACAGGAAATGGAGCTGGGGACTTGACAGGACCGGAAACAAGAGACTGGACACGGGAGAGGACAGGAGATGGGACTAAGGACCGGAACAGACTAGAAACACAAGACTTGACAGGTGACAAGGGTTGCACATTGGATGGGAATTAAGACCAAACAGACGCATTAAACTGAGACAAGACTGGGGACAGAACGGGACTAGAGACAGAAGGCTGGACAGGAGCAGGTGATTGAACAGGGGGACAGGACAGGGTGCTTGACATTGGACAGGACACTGGATGGGAATGAGGACTGGAGGGGAGACAGGACGGGTGACTGAACTTGAGACAGGGCAGGTGACTGGACTGAGGCTGGGTGCTGGGACTGGACACGTGGCAGGACTTGAGACAGGACAGAGGGTTGAAGCGGGGACTGGACTGGAGACTGGACAGAGGGTTGAAACGGGGACTGGACTGGAGACTGGACAGAGGGTTGAAACAGGGAAAGGACTGGAGACTGGACAGAGGGTTGAAACAGGGACTGGACTGGAGACAAGACAGGAGAAGAGACAGATGACAAGACACTAGACTGAAACGGGGACTGGACTGGATTATTAACAGGGGACTGGACAGGACTTGGCTGGGGAAAAGGGACCAGGACGTTTACAGGGACAGACACAAACACAGTGACAGGGACAGAGACAAACGCAGACACAGGTATAGAGACAGAATAGAGACAGGAACCAGGACAGGGACAGACAGGGGAACCAAAATAACAGGAGGGTACCCAGAACTGGCAAAAGTCTGTGGGGAAGCCTGAGGTACCAGCCTGGGCACAGTTCTGGGGATCAGCCCCGAAGTTCTTGGGGCCAGCCCACGGCCACGACCTGAAGGAACAGAAGCGGCAGGGGACGCCGTCTTCTCTGGAGCAGAAGCGGCTGTGGACGCCGCCTTCTCTAGAGCAGAAGCAGCTGTGGACGCCGCCTTTTCGGGGACAAGAGTGGACGAGGAAGCTGCCTTCTCGGGGACAGGAGCGGCCAAGGAAGCCCCCTTCACGGGGACAGGAGCGGCGGGTGCCGCCTTCACCGGAACAGGAGCAGCGGGGTTTGCCGCCTTCACAGGGACATGAGCGGCGGGGTTTGCCGCCTTCACAGGGGAAAACTCCAACATGCTGCTTCCGCCGACTCCCACGCTAATGGGAAGTAATGTGTAGGGCAACAGACAAAGAGACACATCTACACACACAAGAACCGGTTGTTGCACACATAGCATCGGTTGTGACAGTCCTCACCTCTTCCGCCTCCCCTTCCCCTTTGTCCTCCTCTTCCTCTACCTCTGCCTCCACGTCCACTCCCCCTACCTCCACAGCCTCCGTTTCTCCCACCATTTGTCACCTGATGTACCATGGTTAACATGGCAGCATGTAAGACCTCTTCTCATTTTGCTTTCTGTTTTCCCCATGCTTTCCGTTGTATCACTTCATGGTGTCGAGCGTGATCTTCTATGGTTGACAAAGCTTGTTTCTCATACTCCACAGAATGCTTTTTCACTGCTTCTGCAATGCTTGGTTTCATTCCTAACAGGAAGGAATTTCTGAGATGACATTTCCAGGCCGACACATTGTTAGGTCCATCAGCCCGTTGAGCAGGTTAGGCTATTCCGCAGTGGTCTCAATGGACCCGTGTCAACCTCAGCAACTCAGTGCCTGTCTCTTCTTTCTGTTTATAGTCTGAAATCTTTGAAGAATTGACTTGAAGAAGGAATTCTTGGGTAATCCTTTCTTGAAGCTGCCGGATGGCCTCCCAATACTGTTGGTTTGGGTCTGGGATGGGTGGGTTCTGGCCAGTTTCTATCGATTCGGGAGAAGTCAGTCCCCATTTTCCTCATTAGGATTTCATTCACTCAGTTCATGAGTGGTTGGCTTAAAGAACTGACAGAAGCGGAGTATCTGTTCTGAGAACCGTTTCCCCCCCCACCTCTTTGTGATTAGGCAGGGACTTGTAAGGACTTCAGTCAGGTCATCCTCTGTCCAGTATCTGTGGACGAGTATAGGGTGCTCTTGTCCAGATACTGTGACCATGGGGAGTTGAATGGTGTTCTCATACCGCTGATACTTTGGTGAAGACACAGTTGGCCCTTCATAAAAGGCACATTCTCTCCTCTCCTGTCTGTCCCCAGATCTGGTGCGCTGAGAGACGGGGGTGTGGTGCAGAGTGTGAACTGGGTTATTGGGGCTGAGGCTTGGGGGTTCGGGTGAAGGTCTGCTTGCTTCAAGGGCTAGTCAGTTTGGCTCTTCCAGGAGATATATTTGTTCTCATTGTTGGGGTTGATACGGGGGTGGGTTTTCCTGTTGAGGAGTTTCTGTGGCTACAGGATGCTCTTGGTGCTGTTGCACTGGCTGCGCTGCTGGCTGTGGCGCTGGCTGTGGGGCGGCGTCAAGATCGGGATCAGCCACTTTAAGAGGGACACACTGAGAGGTTTGGTTAGTATCAGCCCCTCCCATCAATTTTTGTTTTTCTTCCCTGGAGTGAGCTTCAATTAATCACATATCAACTGCCTCCAACCTTTCATTTTTACACTTTTCCCACAACTTCCTGGTTTTCTTATCCTTAGGGGTCTCTGTTAATTTCTTTTTAAAGACATGCAACCTTTTTACACTTAATGTTCCCAACTCAGGAAACCCATAACAATTGACCCATATTTCCATATACTTCAAGGAAGCTTCACCATAATGCTTTCGCATATCTAAACACATAGCTGAGGTCCATGCTGAAGCCACGTGGGCCCATTTACTACTATGGGATCTCATAATCAGTTCTCTCAAAGACATTTTACTTCAGTGTAATTTAGTTCCCCTAGTGCAATAAGCACCTCACACAGTTTTCAATACATACACTTTGTTCTCGCGGAACCCAGAGGCCTCTGTATTATTCTAGCACACGTCTAATACTAGAAAACCAATTTCAAGGGATGGACTGCCCCATACCGTTGTATACCAAACTGTCCCAGACAGCCCTCTTATGCCTAACAGTTCTCTAGTTCTGTCGAGATACTATGAAAACTTAGGGGGAGAGTAATTTTTCTACTCACTGATTTTAGGTTGAATAACGGGTCCTCTGGTGCATCAGGGAAAGAGCCCATTGTACAGCGGAACTTTCCTGCTCAAGCGGTTTTCCCTTCTGATTCAGGGTTTTCTCCTGAAGAGCGTCCTCCCAGCGGCCCCGTCCCTTCAGCATCTGAGAGGTATAGCCATCCTAAGTGATGCCAAGTTTATCATGGAAATGATCAACTAATAAGAAATGAGACTGAAAGTGGTCTTTGAGTAACTTTTATTGAGAGGAGCTAAAAGCATGCACTAACCCTCTACTCTGCTCTGCCTCGCTCTGCTCTGAGACAGAGAACAAAAAACCCTTCTTTCTTAGCTGAGCCACCTTGTCAGGAACGAGGGGCGGACTGACGGAGGCGGACGCACTCGCTAAAACACAGAGTTTTTTAATATCGAAATATAACAAACAACAAGACTTAAACAGAATGAAAACAAACAGGGAGCAAAGCAGGCTAAATTAAACATGGTGAACTGAACAGGGCAAACTGGACTGACAGACTAAAGAGTTAACAAAATAACGACAGAGGAAAAGAAACTGCAACAGGAAACAACGACTAGGAAAACAAACACGGAGAAACTGGAGACAGACGGACAGACTAGGAAACACAACCGACTAGAGAAAGGTGAAATGTGAAATGTACGACAAACAGGACGTGAGACAAGAGGGCTTAAATACTGACACAAACGAGACACACCTGGACAGATAACGAGGAGGACGGGTTAACACATGACACGGATGAGGAGGCGGAACAAAGGTGGGACAAGGGTGGAGACAAGGACATAAACAAAACATAGCCATGTGCTAAAAGCACATGACCGGGGAAAACAGACATGACGAGACGAGGACGTGACAGATGCCCCCCCATGAACGTGCAACTCCCGGGCGCATACTCCTAAACCTCCCAGGAGTTGGCACAGGAGAGGGCACGGAAAACAAAACCACGGAAGACAAGACTCAAGACTAGACAGGAACAGACACAGGAACTGGGGACACGACAGGACCGGATAAATGAGATGGGAAATGGGACATCAAATCAAATCAAATCAAATTTATTTATATAGCGCTTTTCACAACTGATGTTGTCACAAAGCAGCTTCACAGAATTCCAGTAAGACAAAGATTTGACATGAAATGTAAAAACAAATGTAAAACCCTCAAGTGAGCAAGCCAGGGGCGACAGTGGCAAGGAAAAACTCCCCCAGCTGAGGAAGAAACCTTGGGAGGAACCAAGGCTCACAAGGGGTGACCCATCCTCCTCTGGTCAATCTACAGGTGATGATAGTTAGTAGTCCATGAGAACTTCAGTGTAGGGACAGCTTCAAGGCACTTGGTGGTTGTTGGAGCGTGGGCAGCTGGTCTGAAGCGTGGAGGAGGGTCTCGACAGTCATCCATCAGTGTCCAGACAGACAGGTGGGCAGTCGTTTACTCGGAAAGATGTAAAGGGATGGAATTAGTTTTGAAATGTTTTGTGTTTGTAAAGTAGAAAATATGAAAATTTCCAGAGTGTGGCTAATGACTCCGGCAGATCTGACTATGACAGCTTTAACTAAAAGGAGAGAACCAGGAGGACACACAGACACGGGAGCATCCTGAAACACTGGCATCCCTCTGCTCCACCGTCAACAAACCTGAGTGATCGCGAGAAGCGGCGGGACGACAGCACCAGCGTCTCAGTTTACTATAATTCCCTGTGTCCATGGACCCCCCGGATCTGCCGCCTTTATCTATGGGGGAGCATTAGCTACCAAAAGATAAACTAAACAAATGTGTTTTTAGCCTAGATTTGAAGATTGCGACTGTGTCTGAGTCCCGAACATTGTCTCAAGTGACAGGACTTGAGACAAGACAGAGGGTTGAAAGGGAGACTGGACTGGAGACAAGACAGGTGACTAAACACTGGACGGATACGGAGACTGGACATGTTTGGGGACAGAAGACTGGACACAGGCAGGTGACAGGACAGGGGACTGGAATGGAGACAAGACAGGTGACTGAACACTGGACGGATACGGAGACTGGACATGACTAACAGGGGACTGAACATGAGACAAGACAGAGGGTTGAAACGGGGACTGGACAGGAGACGGGACTTGAGACAGGACAGATGACAGGACTGGTTGCTGGGAATGGACGGGAGCAGAGACTGGTGACGAGACAGGGGACAAGGCACTGGACCGGACAGAAACATTAGACTGGACAGGGGTATGTGACTGGACAGAAGACAGGACAGGTGACATGACACTAGACTGCAACGGGGACTGGACTGGTGACGGGACTTGAGACAGGACAGAGGGTTGGAACGGGGACTGGACATAAGACAGGACAGAGGGTTGAAACAGGGACTGGACAGGAGACGGGACAGAGGGTGGAAATGGGGATTGGACAGGACTAACAGGGGACTGGACATGAGACAAGACAGAGGGTTGAAACAGGGACTGAACAGGACTGACAGGGGGCTGGACAGGACTCACAGGAGACTGGACTGGACTGGCAGGGGAACAGGGACCAAGACATTCAAGGGGACAGACACGAATACAGTGACAGGGACTGGGACAGAGACAAAGGCAGACACAGGCACTGGGACAAGGACAGAGACAGGAACCAGAACAGGGACAGACAGGGGAACCAATATAACAGGGGGATGTCCAGGATTGGCAAATGTTTGTGGCCAGCCTGGGCACAACTCTAGGGATCGGCCCCGAAGTCCTTCGGGCCGACCTACGGACATGACCGGGAGCGGCCGGGGCCGCAGTCACGGGGGCAGGAGCGGCCGTAGCCACAGTCACGGGGACAGGAGCGGCCGTAGCCACAGTCACGGGGACAGGAGCGGCCGAGGGAGCCGCGCTCACGGGGACAGTAGCGGCCGAGGGAGCCGCCAGACGGAGACAGGAGCGGCCGAGGGAGCCGCGCTCACGGGGACAGGAGCGGCCGAGGGAGCCGCGCTCACGGAGACAGGAGTGGCCGAGGGAGCCGCGCTCACGGAGACAGGAGCGGCCGAGGGAGCCACGAAGACAGGAGCGGCCGTTGGCGCCGCGTTCATGAAGACAGGAGCGGCTGGAAGCACCGCTTTTACGAGGACAGGGGTTTGTGCTGCTCGCCGGGCTCGCGCTGGAGCTGTAGAGGGTTTAGGGGGTTTCACAGGCGCACCCATTAGATCCCTCAGAGGTGCGCCCCTGTTAGCCCCACCTCCGTCGTCCTGAGGTTGGAGGCTAACAGCCCCTACCCTTAACCCCCCCAAAAAAATTTCCCCGGACCTAAGGGGGTAATCCACTGTCGAGGGGGGGACTCCAGCATGCTTCTTCCGCCGACTCTTTCGACTCCCGCTGGCGCAACTACTCGATTCACGAGTCGACTCCTCCGGTATAGGATTCGGAACAGCGCCAGGCAGGAGCTGGAGCCGGCGACTCCATTCCGAGGCCGCTTTCAAAACCTCCTCCACAGGATCTTTGGGGCCTGTACGGAATCCGGCGAACGGCACACCCCTTGAGGTAATAGTCCGTGCTAGCTGCGTCCATGTAAGGGTCGTACATTCTGTCAGAAACGAGGGGCGGACTGACGGAGGCGGACGCACTCGCTAAAACACAGAGTTTTTTAATATCGAAATATAACAAACAACGAGACTTAAACAGAACGAAAACAAACAGGGAGCAAAGCAGGCTAAATTAAACACGGTGAACTAAACAGGGCAAACTGGACTGACAGACTAAAGAGTTAACAAAATAACGACAGAGGAAAAGAAACTGCAACAGGAAACAACGACTAGGAAAATAAACACGGAGAAACTGGAGACAGACGGACAGACTAGGAAACACGACTGACTAGAGAAAGGTGAAATGTGAAATGTACGACAAACAGGACGTGAGACAAGAGGGCTTAAATACTGACACAAACGAGACACACCTGGACAGATAACGAGGAGGACGGGTTAACACATGACACGGATGAGGAGGCGGAACAAAGGCGGGACAAGGGTGGAGACAAGGACATAAACAAAACATAGCCATGTGCTAAAAGCACATGAACGGGGAAAACAGACATGACGAGACGAGGGCGTGACACACCTGCCAGGGAGAAAAAGATAACAGTTTCATACAGAAACAATGTTCTATAAAACAGCTACATCTCATGCTTGTTAAAACAGAAAAAATACGTCCTTGGTACCTTGGATGCAGGAATGTAACTCTTTCAAGCTGCACCCCGTGTACTTCCATCAAATTCCTTTCCTACTAAAGACTCAGTTGGTGAAACAGTCTAAATACAGAATAATACAACATACATTACATAAAACAGCTCATCTTTATATAAAACAAAGACCTTTACTAATTATCAGGGATTACTACTAATTACTGCTAAATACTACTGATTTCTTCTAAATACTAGTGATCCAATGAGCACATGTTTGTAAAAGAAACACACACATTTAAAATTTCCCTTCACATCTATCTGTTCCAGCATTCGTGATACAATTTTGCTAGCTGGGGAGCCATTGAATCTGCTGCCCAGAGCATCGACAAGCCAGTCCAGAGCAAGGACTGTCAGTGTCTTTAAAGTTTTGGGAAATCCTACATCACCAGGAATCGCAGTGCTACCAGAGTACAACAAACCCAGAGAGAAGCAGTACCTCATATTTCATGACCACAGAGCTGACCGACTGCCCAGAAACTTCTCTTCAGACCCAGACCTGGCTTTTAAAAGCTCATTCTTCTGGGTTTCTGGTAGGCCCTCAAGCATGCTGTTCAGGGTTCAATGCCAAGCCCATTTTATTTGATAATTGCACACCTCTTTTAGTTCCTAGTTATCGTTATCCTCTTACTAGTCTCAGTTAACACACTCCACATATATTAATCTCCTTTCTCCAACCATTATTAAATATCATATAAGGGTTTGGTTTGCCAATTAGCCAGTCTATGAAGCTTTAATAATTAATCATGTTACTATATATGAGTGTGCTGTGTTTATATGTGGAATTTGCTCATTGAAGTCAAGTGTAACTTGAAAAAGGCCCCACTCTTTAATCAGGGTAATTGCAAATTTATTTTTAACCCTCTGGAGTTGGCACTTGCACAATCACGTTTACACGAGTTTTTGTTCTAGAAACATAATAAACACACCCCCAGAAACCTTAAAGGGTCTGTTTTCAAATATATGGAGGTTGAACAGAAATTTATTTTTACCTGGTTGTTATAGAAAGATAACAAGAAGCACATCTCTCTCTGAGACTCAGACTGCAACCCTTGATGGCCCACCCATTCATATTCATATGATAATAGCATGATAAACAGATGCTCTTATTGGAGGAATGGGACATGTGAAAACACTCATTTTACTCATATAAACAAATGCATATTGCTATGTTTGCGCACTGAGCGTGAAGCTCCAAGACAGCGCAGTCACACATCAGCTGCCCGAGGAGGAACAGCTTCATTTTGTGATGAGTAAGTGAGATATATTTGCCTCAATTTTCTGAAAGATGTTTGCCGCTGATACCACCGACGGATTTCGTGAAGTAATGTTTTGTAAATGCGCAGAAGCAGAGTTCAACTGATAAAGAAAAAAAACGGCTGGTAATAAAGTTTGGGTGCTGTCTGTTGCTTTCAAACAGTCATCTGAAGCTCATATATATGGCTGTGTCGTTGCTAAATAACTAAAATAGCACCGTTTACAGACAAATGATTCAGTTTTTCTCACTGATGTGGTGGGGTGGGGGCTAATGCGTCATTATCTTTGACAGTGGGGAGGGCATTTCTCACCTGTATTTCACACCTGTCTCATGAATAGTCAATGCGTGAGCCACAGGTTTAGAAAAATAGTGTCACATCAGATTCATAACAATATAGAAGAAAAACTAATTAAAATATAGTAAGCCGTTGATGTATATTCAAATGATTCATTTATTCATTATCCGTAACCACTTATCCAGTTCAGGGTCGCGGTGGGTCCAGAGCCTACCTGGAATCATCGGGCGCAAGGCGGAATATACACTGGAGGGGGTGCCAATCCTTCACAGGGCACACACACACTTTCACTCACACCTACAGACACTTTTGAGTCACCAATCCACCTACCAACGTATGTTTTTGGACTGTGGGAGGAAACCAGGGCACCCGGAGGAAACCCACACGGACACAGGGAGAACATTTACATTTACATTTATGCATTTGGCAGACGCTTTTATCCAAAGAGACTTACAAATGAGGATCTAACATTCAAACTACAGAACACACAAACTCCTCACAGACAGTCACCCAGAGAGGGAATCAAACCCACAACCTCCAGGTCCCTGGAGTTGTGTGACTGCGACACTACCTGCTGCGCCACTGTGCCGCCCTATATTCAAATAATATATAATTTAATGTACAAATATGCATATGTTATTTAGTGTGTGCAGAATGACCTATTGTTCTTAATTTGTGCCTATATAAGGGTTTTGTCTCTGTGAGAATGGGATGTTGGTTAAGCTTTTTTCCTGGAGGTAGCAAGACAGGATGTCCTTACAAGTTATCTCTCTTTACTAGGACAGGAAATGAAGTATACAAAAGCCATACTATTTACCATATGTTGACACAAATCTATAAGTTGGGGTTGGGGTGAAAATGTCAGAAGGCATTGGCTAATCATCCCAACAAGCAGTCCATTGGGGCTGGTTAAGATGCTGTTCTTTTGATTGTAATAAACCTGAGTATTAGCAATGAAAGAATGGTGCCAGCGTAGAAGTCTTTTTCAGCATCTTCTTCAAAATACGGAAAGTAAACACTGTAATCATCAGTGTATGGTCAATACCCTTGTCTACAAGCATTTTGTTTCTAAAGAAAACTTCATGAATGTCCACACGTGTTTTTTCACTATACAGGTTGGGCCATTTATATGGATACACCTTAAAAAAATGGGAATGGTTGGTGATATTAACTTCCTGTTTGTGGAACATTAGTATATTGGAAGGGGGAAAACTTTTCAAGATGGGTGGTGACCATGGTCATTTTGGATCCAACATTTGTTTTTTCAATGAGAAGAGGGTCATGTGACGCATCAAACCTATTGGGAATTTCACAAGGAAAACAATGGTGTGCTTGGTTTTAACTTTTTTCTTTCATGAGTTATTTACCAGTTTCTGTTTTTTTTACAGCCACTGACATGTCGCAGAGGTTAACACATGAGGAGCGATAGAAATTGTGTTGATGTCTGGTGAACGCAGTAACTGGGTCATTGCAGCAGATTTCAATGCAAAACACCCTAAAAGATCACCCATCTTCCATGCTACAGTTAGCAAACTGCTTGCCAAGTTTCATGAAACTGGTTCAGTGTTGGATTTGCCAAAATGTGTACGCATGAAAATTGTCACTAATGAAGAAACATCAGTGGCTGTCCTAGCTTCATTCAGCAAGGGCCCACAGCGTAGCAATCGCTGCATGTCACTGGAGAGTGGAATCAGTCAAACATCCCTTCGGCGGATATTAGCTACTCACAAATGGCACCCTTACAAACTCCAGCTGCTGCAGACAAAACTACCGCTATTGGTCTGACACTAACCCACATTGGACAGATCCCTCCAAGATTGTTGGAACAAAAAAAAAAAAAAAATGATGGTATGGTGCGGTGTATGGGGTACAAGGATAGTGGGGGCATTCTTCATCAATGGAAACCTCAAGGCCACTCGATATGCGAAATTGCTACATGAGGTGTTTCCCTCTTTATGCACTGAAGCTGGCACGTTCTCTGAGTTTTTCCAGCAAGTTGGTGCACCAGAACATTATGGGTGTTATGTCAGAGCATTCCTAGATGAACAGTTTCCTGGAAAGTGGATTGGTCATCGTGGGCCAGTTGAATGGTCCCCAAGGTCTCCCGATCTGACCCCCTTAGACTTTTATCTTTGGGGTCATCTGAAAGCAATTGTCTATGCTGTGAAGATACGAGGTGTGCAGCCCCTGAAACTACGGTTACTGGAAACCTGTGCTAGTTTAGTGGTCAGAAGATTAAAAAATGGCCGCCATGGTCACAAAACACACATCTTGAAAAGTTTCCCCCTCTCATATACTAATGTGCCACAAACAGGAAGTTAGTTAATATCACCAATCATTCCCATTTTATTAAGGTGTATCCATAAAAATGGCCCACACTGTACAGCAGCACCTTTGAAAACAGGTTTTTGGAAAGTCCATGTTTAGAGTTAATTAAACACAAACAGATTGACATGCATACTTCTCTCACATGTTCTGTACTGTTCTCTCACATGTACATGTACTGTTCTGGGTTTGTGCTTAATATTAGCATGTGTAGCTTTTTTAGGTGAGGTATTTGTTAAAATATCAAGGCATTTCAGATCACCTCAGACATGGCTGAAAGGCCTCAGACTCTAGGGGGTTAAACAAAGTTGTATTTGTGAACCCACACCGCTGATTAATCAAAATAAAATTCATCAAATAAATAATTATTAATTAATAATCAGAATCAATATCATATTTATTTGGGCAAGTATGATACACACACAAGGAACTTGGTTCCGGTTGATCATTGCCACTTTAGCAATTAGAACATTTAAAGTGTCATGATTTACAATATGTTTAATTTAACTTTATCATCACATTTAATATATATTTGTGAAAATTATAACATGAGGGTTGTGGATATTTTTGAAATACATACTGTATACCAGGGGTAATTAATTCAAATTCATTAAGGTCCAGTAGGACTTTATATGTAAACAGAATCCATGTTCAGCAACCGTAATCGTTCCTGTCTTATTAAAGGTTATGGTTTTACTTCACAGTATAATGATGCCCCAGTGGTGTCCCAAAAGAGCTTTTATCATTTTTAAAACACTGTGTTCAAATTTAAACAGCACTTAATAATAATAATAATAATAATCAAATCAAATCAAATCAAATGTATTTATATAGCGCTTTTCACAACTGATGTTGTCACAAAGCAGCTTCACAGAATTCCAGTAAGACAAAGATTTGACATGAAATGTAAAGACAAATGTAAAACCCTCAAGTAAGCAAGCCAGGGGCGACAGTGGCAAGGAAAAACTCCCCCAGCTGAGGAAGAAACCTTGGGAGGAACCAAGGCTCACAAGGGGTGACCCATCCTCCTCTGGTCAATCTACTGGTGATGATAGTTAGTAGTCCATGAGAACTTCAGTGTAGGGACAGCTTCAAGGCACTTGGTGGTTGCTGGAGCGTGGGCAGCTGGTCTGAAGCGTGGAGGAGGATCTCGACAGTCATCCATCAGTGTCCAGACAGACAGGTGGGCAGTCGTTTACTCGGAAAGATGTAAAGGGATGGAATTAGTTTTGAACTGTTTTGTGTTTGTAAAGTGGAAAATATGAAAATTTCCAGTGTGTGGCTAATGACTCCGGCAGATCTGACTATGACAGCATTAACTAAAAGGAGAGAACCAGGAGGACACACAGACACGGGAGCATCCTGAAACACTGGCATCCCTCCGCTCCATCGTCAACAAACCTGAGTGATCGCGAGAAGCGGCGGGACAACAGCACCAGCGTCTCAGTATACTATAATTCCCTGTGTCCATGGACCCCCCGGATCTGCCGCCTTTATCTATGGGGGAGCATTAGCTACCAAAAGATAAACTAAACAAATGAGTTTTTAGCCTAGATTTGAAGATTGCGACTGTGTCTGAGTCCCGAACATTTTCTGGAAGATCATTCCAGAGTTGGGGGGCTTTATAAGAAAAGGCTCTTCCCCCAGCTGAGGCCTTCTGAATTCTGGGAACATTTAAAAATCCAGTATTCTGTGATCTGAGTGAACGTGGAGGCTCATAATAGGAAATTGTATCTTGAAGATATTCAGGAGCAAGCCCATGTAGAGCTTTATATGTTAATAACAAAATTTTGTAGTCAATGCGGAATTTAACAGGCAGCCAATGAAGTGATGATAAAACTGGGCTGATATGTTCAAATTTTCTAGTTTTAGTGAGGACCCTAGCTGCAGCATTTTGAACTAGTTGAAGTTTTCTTAAATTGCTGCTGGTGCATCCTGACAGTAGTGCGTTACAGTAGTCAAGCCTTGAAGTAATAAAGGCATGTACTAATGTTTCTGCGTCCTGGAGGGATAAGGCATTTCTAATCTTAGTTATATTGCGAAGATGTAAAAAAGCTGTCCTAGTGATACTACCTATGTGTTGATCAAATGATAAATCCGGGTCAATTATGACACCAAGATTTTTTGCTGCTGAACCAGGTTTAACTGGAAAGTTAGCTAGATTTAAAATTAAGTCTGATAATTTATTTCTTGTCACTTTTGGACCCAAAAGCAGTACCTCTGTTTTGTTGCTGTTTAGAAGGAGGAAGTTACACAACATCCAGCCTTTCACGTCTTTTACACAGTCCTCTATTTTCTTTAATCTGTGTTTGTCATCGGGCTTGGCTGAAATATACAATTGTGTGTCGTCTGCGTAACAGTGAAAGTTAATGTCATGGTTTCTTATAACTGTGCCTAGCGGTAACATGTATAATGTAAATAATAATGGTCCTAAAATAGAGCCTTGTGGAATTCCAAATCTTACTTTAGAATAATTTGAATTTAGATTGTTTACTTTTACGAATTGATAACGTTCCGTTAAGTAAGATTTGAACCATAATAGGGCTGTCCCTGTGATTCCAACCATGTTTTCTAACCTTTCTATGAGAATATTGTGGTCTATTGTATCGAAGGCTGCGCTTAGGTCAAGAAGCACCAACAGGGATACGTGGCCTTGATCAGAGGCAAGAAGAAGATCATTTGTTATCTTGACTAGAGCTGTCTCTGTACTATGATGTTGCCTGAATCCAGATTGGAATTTTTCATATATATGATTCTTATGTAGATATGAACTAAGTTGTTGGGCCACAGCTTTTTCTAAGATCTTAGACAGAAATGGCAAATTAGAAATAGGCCTGTAATTAGACAGTGTACTAGCATCAAGATTTGGTTTCTTGATCATAGGTTTCATAATAATAATAATACATTATATTTATATATTTATTTATATTATATTTATATACATGATATTTATATAGCGCTTTTGAAGAACTCAAAGACGCTTACAATAGTTAATACATAGAACACATTCCAAGACATACAAAACAGAACAAATACAGAATACAAAACATTAACAAACAGTACAAGCGTGAACAGATTAATTTTGAGGAGTATTATAAGTAAGGGAGAAAAGATATTTTTGAGGTTTGATTTGAATATAGAGAGAGTTGGAGAATGTTGGACAGGAGGAGGAAGAGAGTTCCACATTCGCGGAGAAGATCTAGATAAAGTCTAGGACAGAGGAAGAGTTGATGCCAAAGAGAAGAGAGTTGCAGTATTCTAAACTGGTGGACATGAATGCATGAATAAGTATTTCAGCAGCAGATTGAGAAAGAGATGGCTTGATTTTGGCGATATTATGCAGATGCAAATAAGATGTTTTAATTATAGAACTGATGTGGGCACCAAGTGAAAGAGTCGAGTCGAGGATGACACCCAGATTACGAACTGGGGAAGAAGGAGTTACACATGAATTATCAATAGAGAGAGACAGGGAACTAACTTTTTTGAGAATTGATTTGGAAACGATAAGCAAGAGTTCAGTCTTGTTACTATTTAACATGAGAAAGTTGTGATTCATCAATTTCCTGATTTCTGATAGACAGGTTTCTAACTGGTCAAGAGGTGGGCTATTAATGGATTTGGTACTAAAATAAATCTGGATGTCATCTGCATAGCAGTGAAAGTTGAGATTAAAATGACGCAAGATATATCCAAGGGGAAGCATGTATACAATAAAAAGAAGGGGCCCAAGGACTGATCCTTGAGGTACCCCTTGAGTAACAGCAGAAGTGTGAGAAGTGTGACCAGAAAGGCTAATGAACTGTTTTCTGTCAGTTAGATAGGATGTGAACTAATACAGGGCAGAACCATCAATGCCCAGCTCCCGCAGCCTGGGTAGAAGAATGGGGTGACTTACTGTGTCAAAAGCTGCACTCAGATCTAACAGTAATAGGATACAGAGAGAGCCAGAATCCACAGCTAAAAGAAGATCATTCAAAATTTTTATTAAGGCAGTTTCAGTGCTGTGGAATGGACGGAATCCAGACTGGAATGGTTCAAAGAGATTGTTAGTTTCAAGATAATTATGAAGTTGACTAGCAACAGTACATTTGAAGACTTTGGCCAGAAAAGGAAGGTTAGAGATGGGCCTGAAGTTAACTAGAGCCAGAGGATCCAAGCCAGGTTTTTTTTTTTTTTAAGTAGAGGAGTAGTGAAGTATAGCAGCAATTTTGTAGATAGATGGAACCAGACCTGTACACAGTGATTGATTAATAAGAGTTGTGAGATGAGGGACCAGGGCAGAATGACAGGCTTTAGTTAAAGATGAAGGGAGAGGATCTAGTGAACAAGTTGTAGCTTTAGATTTCACTAAAATATTAGCAATGAAAGAGGAGTCAACAGTATGAAAAGCAGAAAGAGAAAAGGAGAATGTGTTAACACCTGGAGAATGGAAGGTTGAGGTGGAAAATGAAGAGTCATTAGCAGCAGAAGACACAAGACCACTGTTGATCTTCGCAACTTTAGATTCAAAGAAATGTAGAAATGAATCACAAAGAGCCGGGGAAGCAGCTATAGCACTGCCAGGAGGTTTAAATAGTTTGATGACTGTTAAAAAGAGATGCGGCACATTTGTTGTTTACTTATTGTTATTAATAGTTTATCAGTTACCAGTCCGGGTCTGGATAGGACAGCGTCTGTGTCCAGACCTGGACAACGGGCCATCTATTCATGACCCCTGCTGTATGCCAGAGGTATCTTCTGTCAGTTACAGTCCTGCTTACCATTATTGGCACCTCTTCAGTTTTTTTGCAAAACAATACAATATCTGCGGAAATAAATGGAAATATATCAAATTAATATCATCAGGACTTTTTAATTGTAGGTTTAAATTAATATAACAATGAGCATTTTGTTTACAGCTTACATGTTGAAATTCAATGAAGAAACATAAAAAAACAGCATGAGCATTAATAAAGGCACTCTTTGTTAATATTTGGTTGTAAACCCTTTGGCATTGATGACAGCCTCCAAACGTTTCTTGTAGCCATCTATTAGATTCTTCCACATTCAGCTGGTATTTTTTGCAGTTTGTTCATGTTCTTGAATTGAATGTTGGCAGGGTTCTTTTCCCAATAGCAGATTTCAGCTCACCCCAAAGATTTTTTAATGGGACTGAGATCAGGACTCATTGCTGGGCTATAAACCACATACAGTATAGCGTAAATATATACACAATATAAAAATAAAAATAAAATATAAGGAGACATACATATTTACAAATGAGTGAAAGAACAAGATGCATATTTCTGAATATGTTCATCCATTACAGACATTTAGTTAAGTGTTACAGGGAGTGAAGATGGGCATGGATGAGGGTACAAATATTCCAGCCCCAGGCCTTTATCTACTTCATCAGGTTTAGAGTCCTTTGTGATCTGCAGGAGCTGGTATCTCGCTTGAACACAATGAGACAAAGTTTCGACAATACAATTACACAGCAATGGTCCGCAGCAAAGCAAAAACACCAGCAGTATGAGAATAGGCAAAATCATGAAGAATATGCTACGTAAACTAGCGAACATAAAGCCCCAAACCCCAGGCCATGAACTAACCCCCCCGCTCTTCATCCCTGAGTTGACCAGCCACAGTACGCATTTGGCGCAGAACCATGCTGATGTTACCTTCCATGGCATCGTTAGGAGGAATATAAGTACAACAATGTTCACCAATCATGCTCAGACTCCTCCTTCCTTTGCCAAGAGTAAATAGAGTGCCATACGGTCCTGTGTGGTCATTAATCTTAATGCTGTTAATCTTACTCCTTCAAGTCCTTTAATGGTTTGGTTCACGAATGTAGCCAGCTTATAGTGGACCCTGTTAAGATCCCTGCGTAAGGCTCGCACTCCATACATTGGGAATAATATTTCAGCAAATCGTTCACCTTCAGTAGTTAGTTTGTGTTCATCTGGCACGATTAAGTCATGTAATGAGGCGGGTTTGTCTGATTACCTGTTAGTCTGGAACAGTTTTCACCCCGACCCTCCAATTCGATGCACTCATTTTGCATTTCAGAATCTGTGTTTTTTTTTTCTGTCGAAGTGTCTGAAACAAATTGGGAAAACCCTGGTGTCGGTTATTATAAGCTGAACATCAGCTTCTGGTTGTCCTCGCTTCCCCCTAAGAAAAGCATCAGCATTCCAATGAACACCATTGAGTCAAGTTTTGTTCACTGTGTCATATGTGTCTGTGTATATTTCAAAAACAAACGGGTCAGCTACAACGTGTGGTATCAGAGCACAAGCATAACAAATATTTTTTACACCTGATGTATGGGCTGTGAAGTTGGCATACTACCAAAAAACATTCTTCCCTGGATGTCTGAAGTACACCTCATCAGAGCCACTTAAGTCATGTTTAGTGGTTAAAACACACGGTGTCCCTATGATGGCCAGCAGGCAGCCTAGTCCTATTGCCATCATTACTAGTCCTTTGGGTTTGACCATTATTATCACTCTTAAGTTGTTTCTTTAGGTGAGGTCCCATATCAGCACCCAGTCACCTGGTTTGTGGTCATGGAAGGGTTGGTCAGCTGGTTGCGGTAGCACTGCTTTCATCTGCTTAGATACAGACAGAAGTGTCTCATATAATGAGACGCAATATGTTGGGAGAGAGAGATCAAGCAACTGATTGTCAAGTGGAGGTGGACCTAACCTTGTGTTGGTAGGCCTGCCAAACACTATCTCAAAGGCACTAAGACCAGTTCTTTTCTGTGGTCTGGTTCTGCTTTGCCAGAGGACCAGAGGGAGGCACTTACTGAACATGCATACACAGACCAGGAGAAACCACTTCCCTTCTGCTGGTGTCAGCTCCACAAAATCAATCTGTCAATGTTGTCCTGGTGCATACCAATGTCTAGCTATCATATCCATTATCCCCCCCTTTTGTTCATGTAATATCTCCCATGTGCAATAGCAATTAACCCTTTCATGTATGTTTTTGGGAGACATGGTCTGTTCGTTGCAGTGTGTACCCATACATTATTTTGCTTAATGCACCCTGATTTGGACCACTGAGCTTGCTCTGCTCCAGTGGCAGTGGATTGAATAGCCTGCAGAGTGGGTTTTTCTTGATCTGTTACAGGGAGTTGTGTGGCAGCAACCGGAGCTGTGAAAGCTGTGTGTTTAGCTACATGAGTTTATATTTCCAATCCCATGCCATGTCAGGTTTCATGGGGTTTCACACACATGCATATCTAATAAAGGTGATATAAATTTATTAATAGCACAAACTCTTCAAAATGTGATATACTGATTTCTCAGTTATCACATGTTCTAAAACATGTTAAATCAGAACCTATATTAAGCAAATTGGTTGGCTCAAATCAATAATGACTCAATTCATATCAATAACCGGTAACCATTAATCAAAATTAATCTCATTGTCAATAATAACTTTAAAATCTCAAGTATTAGAATAAAACTATGAGCAGGCTACTCTTTCACTATTGCACCATCGAGCAGTACACACACTAGTTACACTGTTATGCAACTACACCTTATTCAGGATGGAGTGCTTAAAGGGAGGTGTAGGGGAATATATCAAACTATATTTAATCTCAAATCATTAGACTGTCACTCACCACCAATGTTTGTAGATGAGGCTTGGATTGCTTTGCGGAGAGCTGATCAGTCACACGTACCCCCACGGTACTATTTTTTTCTCTTTCCTGCCTTTGGGTCCAGTCCCTGCCAGAGAGCGTCCTCGCTCCGTGTTCAGTGCTCCTCTCTCCGCCACAATCCGTTGCTCCTCCTGCCAACTATGCCAAATTGTGGTGGAAAATTAGGAAAGAAATAAGAAGGCTGAGTCTCAGAGTCAGCTTCAAGTAAAAGAACAGTTTATTTGAGAGAATTCTGCACGCAACACTGTTACCTCTCTCCTGACCTTTTCTGAACTAGCGTCTCTTATACCTGGAACTCCTTTTGAAGTTACCATCGGTTTGCTTTTTTACATTTCAATCACCTTTCAATGTATCCTGCTCCCAATATGACTCCAAGTCTTTTACCATTTGTTTTTTACTCTCTTTTGTATTTCTAACACTTTTCCAGACGTGAGCACGTCCCTGTGCATCCCTTTCTACCCATTTGGTCTCAGTTATCTCCCCTCTGTGGTCTGGAGACAAAAGGAGTTGATTGAACGGAAGGTGTCGATATGCTGTTATTTGAAACACACACACACACACATAAGTCTGCTGTTTCACCCAGAGAATTAGGAATAAAACAATTTCAGTTACACAAGTATGTGTGGTCATTGCTGATTAAAATATCTCTATTGATTATGAATCATTTCAATAAACAAATTTCCATCACACTCCATAAGGAGACATTCAGTTTTGACCAACCTTCTAGATTCATTTTAATTTTTTGTTTGTTTGTTTTTTGGTTCATATTTTAATTCTATTAAATCCTATTAAATATTAAATTCTATTAAGTCTCCGCTCAATTTTATTCCCAGATACTTCATTCCTTTCTGTATTCAACTACAGTTGAAACTCTTAATTATACCAGGGTGACAGACTTTTGATATTGGCATTGCTTCTGATTTGGACCAGTTAATTTTGTAACCCAATAAATCGGAGTATCTCTGTATAACGTCCATTAAAACTGGTAACGATTCTTGTGGCTCTCTTACAAGCAACAGTATATCGTCTGCATATAAAAGCAATTTATGCTGTTGTCCTCCTCTATAAATTCCCTTAATTCTATTATCACTCTACCCTATCGAACATTTTTTCTGCATCCAAAGAAATAGCAGAAATTGGGATTTCAGCAGATCTGTTTAGTGAAATCAGATGTATTAGTCTCCTCAAATTTTCTGTTGAGGAACGATTCTTGTTGAAGCCTACTTGGTCTGAATGAATTATAGATGGTAAGATCTCCTTCAAATCTTGGTCAAAATTTTTGAATCTACATTTATTAAACTGGTGGGTCTATAATTAGCAGGATTAGTAAGAGACTTATCTTTTTTATGTATTACCGATATTAGTGCTTCATTAAAAGTTGGTGGGAGTGAGCCCTTTTCTAATGTTTCTAAGAAAACTTCTGTCAAAACTGGTGCAACAATATTTATATAGGCTTTATAATATACTACCAGTATCCCATCTATTTCTGGTGACTTCCCCATTTTCATTGATAAAATAGCCCTGCGTACTTCCTCTTCTGTTACTGGGCCATCTGTTCCAATATTAACTTTGGTAGATCCATTTTTTGTAAATATATATTTATTTCCTCAGGCGTGGCATTAGAGGTGTGACTGTATAAATTTGAGTAAAACTGATAGAAAATTTCATTTATTTCTTTTGAGGAGTAAATCAGACCTTTTGGTGTTTCAATAGCTGGTATTGGATGTGTCTTGTTTGTTTAATTGTCGAGGTAGAAGTTTCCCAGCTTTTTCCCCACTTTCATAATAATTTGTTTTCAATCTAAATAGGGCATATTCCGCTTACCTGTTATATATTTCATTTAGCTGGAACTTTAGCTTACACAATTCTTTGAATAATTTATTTGAGTACTGTTTTGCAAGATCATTTTGTAATTTGGAAATTTTTGTCTCAAGTTGCTGTTTTTTAATAATGGTTTCTTTTTTTCTGGCAAGATGGGCTATAATCTTCCCCCTAACATATGACTTTGAGGATCCCCAGACTGTTGAAATATTGGTACTTCCTATACTGATCCTAAAAAATGAATTTATATCTTCCTCCAGTGTCAAAGCAAATACTTTATCCAAAGCCATATACAGTTATGCTCTTGTTCCATGAATAAATTTACGTCCAAGTGCACTGGTGCATGGTCTGATAAAGAAATTACCGTATTTTCCGCACTATAAGGCGCACCTAAAAAACTCAAATTATCTCAAAAGCCAACAGTGCGCCTTATAATCCGGTGCGCCTTATATATGGACCAATATTGAGCCACAACAGGTCTCGCAACTACGGTAAGCAGCCGCCTACTTCATTTTCTTCCGCACGCGGTGCATGCTGGATATATACCGGTATATATATTTCATTTTTCATTTGTTTTTTATGTAAAGACCCCAAAATGGCTCCTATTAAGAGACACGCATATGACGCAGAGTTTAAACTCAAGGCGATCAGTCACGCAGAAAAACACGGGAATAGAGCAGCAGCAAGAGAATTTAACATTAACGAATCAATGGTGCGAAAGTGGAGGAAGCAACAAGATGACCTACGCCAAGTAAAGAAGACTAAACAGCCCCCCCCCCCCCCCCCCACACACACACACACACACACACTATGTAGGGTATATTAACATTGCACTACATGTTTTACCTTAAACTATGCTGGGTTGTAATCTATTAATAAAGTTGAACTGACCTATCTGACTGTTTTGTTGACATTCCCTTTAGCGCAGCTCCATCTAATTGATGCGTAACGTAACCCCCAGCCTCTACTGTAGCGTCTATTGTATGCGCCTTATAATCCGGTGCGCCTTTGTAGTGGAGTATGGACAAATATGAATACCGAAGACAGATTTGGACAGATTGAAATGAAGAAATGAAAAGTTTTGAATTAAAACTTCTCCAGTCTGAATAGGACCTTTCCTCTGCGACCAAGTCACATTCCAGAGGACTGTTTGTACAGGCGGGGTTGAAGGACTTTACAACCACGCACACACACATAAGATCAAACACTCTCCAGGGCATCTGGATCCCCCGACACCCCTAACCTCTTCAGGAACTCGAGATAACCGATTTTATGATACTTTTAAGAGACAGAAACCTCAAACAAAGAAGAGAGCTTTTACGGCCGTCTATGACAATGGCACCTAAATGTCAGCTCCTTATCTCGAGCCCACTAAACAGGGCCAACAAATGTTTTAACCAAAAGTGACCTCGAGTGAACCCCCGTGAATCACCTGCCGAAGCATGGATCAACAGCGACACCAAATGGACACTGGCGAAACTACGCCTCGCTCGGAGTCGCTGGAAAACAATAGCGGAAAATAATCAAACTCTGATTATTTGTGTATTAAACCTATATATTAATGTCACTTTTTGTACCCTCAGATGAATGCCTATCTCCTAATGAAATGTGTATATTGTGGACTGTTTCTATCATGAAGAGAAATCCTACCTCTGAATAGGACTAAACGAATTAATATTCTTTCCCAGCATAGCATCATAAATGGGACGTAAAGATGAAACCTTATGTAACTGTCTGATGTTAATAGTCCAATGTACTCATTGTTATATGTTGATAACGGGTATAAGAATTTTGATACGAGAAATTCATATTCTTTATGTGTGAATCAATGATTCAAACCCCCTTCGACTCTCTCCCCCTAGCGAGAGTCACGTGAGACTGAATTTGTGTCCAATCAGAAAGAGGACTCCTCCCGTTAAGGCGTGACCGCGCCAGACTTGAAAACAGAGAACAGCCTAACGCAAGTTCAGTTCGAAGTTCTGAAGAGTTGCGAGGACTCTACAGAAGTAACGGACCACGAAAGAAAGCTGGAAAGAGAGGACGCCGACGAGAAAACTTTGAACAACAAACACTCTCTCCTCCACGACGACGACGAAACAAAAGAAAAACTCAGAGACTTCATTTAAAGCTTACGAGAGACGTCTCGAAATTAGCTAAGAGTATGAAGTTTTACTAATACGTCGAGTAATTTGAATATATTTCTTTTCTTTTAATCTTGTTTATGTTTATTACCTATCGAAGTGTGATCTCACGAGTGATCAAAGCGGGTGAAACTTATTTGTGGCCAAAGTAAGGTATCAACCGTTTGAGTAATCGATAACAGATATATTATCGTTATAAGCTGATTCCTGAAGACATCAATCCTGGAAAGCTGAACAACGAGACTAGCTAATACTCTGAAAAAGCCGCTCCACTACGGTGGAAAACCAGCCACGCCTGTGAAAGTCCAAAGGAGGGAAATCTCGATCGACGCAGCTCAGCTCGGAATCGAAAGTCTTCGAATCGACTGGAAAGAGATCCTCCATAAGCGGGCCTGCTTCCCACCACGTGGAACGACGAGAGTACCCCAGGACACGGAGATTAAACAGCAGGACGCGACGGCTCGGTGAAACGGCGAACGAGTAAGCTAGCGTATTTAACACCTTTTCAGGAGCTGATGTCTAAATAAACCTTTTTTATAATTTACCATTTATTAACCTTAGTTAGCAACAATTTAATCACAAGACAGTAGTGCCTAGCTCACCTTTAAGCTCGAATCAGTTCCCCTTACCGGACACCGTGAGATTATAAGGCCACGCTATGTTAATTAAATATCTTCTCTTTATTAATAAAACTCTCATTATTTGAAATCACAGTGTTTGCGATTTGTTCATTAATTTCCTGAAAATCCTGACGAACTCATTTTAGCATGATTATTATTCATTCTCAAACTAATTATTAATGTTTTAATTGCTTAAGCCAATTATAAATCTTAATTAATTTCACTCAGTCAAATATCAGAGGTTGGAGGAGTTTGAATAAGGTCAAGGCTATAAAACAATTATATAAATTATATGTATATGTATTTGTGGTGTACCTTACTACGCTACACCTTATATATGGACAAAGTTTTAAAACGGGTCATTCAATGAAGGTGCGCCTTATAATCCGGTGCGCCTTATAGTGCAGAAAATACGGTACCCCAATTCTACAGTCTACAATCTGATCAGTCATGGAATTAGATATTAAGAAGTAATAAAGTCTGGAAAATTATTTATGGCAATTAGATATAAAAGTGTAATTTCTTGCATTTGGATTTATTATTCTCCAAATATCTACTAAACCACAGTCACGTGTTATTTTATGGATTGCAACCCTATCTTTGGGCAGTATTGGTCCTATCATACGGCTTTTGTCCAAAATGGCATCCATTACTTGATTAACACCACCTGCCAGTATAATCTTTCCAGTGACCTCTCCCAACGTCTTATTTACGTCATGAAAATAATTAGGTTCTGTCTTATTTGGGGCATACACATTACACAGGACCATTTTAACACCATTTATAAGTACTTCAATACATAAAATTCTTCCCATATTGTCCTTGATTTCCTTTATCAAAACCAAATTTATATTTTTGTTTATAAGAATTATTACCCCATTTTGTTTAGATGTAAATGAACTATGGAAATCCTGTCCCACCCAATGTCTCTTAAATTTATCTGCCTCTCCCACTATCAAATTAGTCTCCTGCAAAAATGCAATATCTGTCTGCATTTGTTTATGTAAGATTTTTTTTCCTTTTCATTAAACTTCCACATCTGTTGCAATGCCAAGTCACCAACCTAATACAGTTGTTAACCATATTGTTCAATACCATTTACATATATTGTCATATATAATTTGCCCTGTTTTCTTGTTAAAGATTTCTGCCCATTTCAATGCTTTTAAAATTTCCCAGATCATGAAGTGTGTCATTTTAAACATTGCTCAAATCTGTTGAAAACAAAAACAACTACACAAAAAAATAAAGGAATAAAAAATAAAGATCAAACAAATGATTCAAACAGTGGAACTTCCCACTAAACAACTAGCAAAACCAGATCGGCTAGTCAATAACAAAAGATAGTATGGTCTGCGAGGAGCCCTGCTGGCTAAAGAGTTATCCTCCGTTTCAGCAGCTATTTTGAGTCGTCTCGCTCATGCCATCTGTTATATCCAACCACTCTTACCACACATGACACAGTCACCCGCCAATATGTTGTCTTATGAAATCCTCTGCCTCTGAGCTGGTACAAAAGTTCAGGTGTTCCCCTTTCCAGTTGAATTTAAGATTTGTAGGGTACACTAATGAATATCTCACGTCCTTTTCCCGTAGCAACTTTTTAGCTGTGTTGAAGGATTTTCTTTTTTCTGCTAATTCCCTGGACATATCTGGAAAGAACGATAATTTACATCCTTCCCATTCGAATGATTCCCTCTCTCGCACCGCTCTAAGTACCTTCTACCTCGCTGCGGATATCAGAAATCTAATGAGAATCATACGTGGTGGTTTATCGTTGCTTGGTCGAGGGGTAGGTGAGTGATGGACTCTCTCAATTTCTAACTCACCATTAAGCTCCTTGCCCAGGCCGTCCGTTAGGATGCCCTGGACGTATTTGATCAGACCTCCTCCATTTTCTTTACCTTCTTTCAATCCTACCTGTCTGACGTTATTACGTCTACTTCTATTTTCGAGGTCTTCCATTCGTTTCCAGAATATTCGATTGATTTGCTATGCTTTTCTTCATCGCTTGTGAGCTGTGCCGTAGTGTCCTCCACCGCTGATATCCGATTTTCAGTTTCCTCAAGCCGTTCCTGAATGGCCCTTACTGAATTTTTTAGCTCATTTGTGGTCTCCTTGATTTTAGACACATATGATGCAACTCCTTGCAGAGTAGTGTTCATTTTACAAATTTCTGTCATTAAATCTTTGGTCTCGGATGAAGTCTGTTCATATTTGAGAGAGAGAGTGTTATCTGGTGGAGGACTCTGTCTGGTAGCCATGCGGGTTGACGCATATCCCTTGAAATATTTTGAGGTTGCCATTTTTTCTCAAATTCAGCCCCAGCTTAAATAATTTAGATATAAATTCAATAAGCAGAGTATGTAGTATTACGAGCAAATATTTTCATGTGAGTATTGAGTGGTCACGGTAGCGGTACTTCACTACGTCAGCACCCATTTCAATTCCTCTACATCTGCCTCTAAGCATCATCCCACCACTCCCTTCATTATCCCACCTCTTCCCCCATTGCAGCCGCAGCTACATGCCTCAGACTTCTAGCCCACACCCCTCTATAGGTGTTCCGGCAGGCCTGTCTCCTGTCCAGCACTCTGGGAACTCAACGCGGTCTACTCTACGTAGGTCTAATCTACGCATCAACCCACCCCTCCCTTTATCATCACAACTCCTCCCTTTCTCTTCCTCTACATCTGTCTCTACACATCCTCCCACCCCTCCCTTCATCATCCCACCTCTTCCCCTGTTGTAGCCGCAGCTACATGCCTCAGACCTTCTAGCCCGCACCCCTCTATAGGTTCTGCGGAGGGCCTGTCTCCTGTCCAGTGCTCTGGGCACTCAACGCGGTCTTCTCACTGCATGGCTTCCTTATAGCTAATTCATTTTCACGCTGCCTCCTATGGTACCATTCGCATTGATTCCTCCAGGTGCTGTGGGCCTTCAACCTGTCCTCTTATCTTCATAACCATGCTGCTCCTAGCCCCTAAGTTCCAGTTATGCTCTCTCCTCAGGTGTTATCTTGGACCAGCACTCAGGCACTTGACGCCACCTCAAATTCAATTCTCATTCTTACATGCTGCCTCTTCCCTGACACCTGTTTTTCATCACCATCTAGGCATTTTCGCTATCTTTGAGTCAACTTTCTACCTCGCCCCCTTGCTTGAGCTCCTCAGCACGTTTGGATTTTGTCTTTCAGAGTTTTCTCCCGTGTGACAAACTGCCTTCTCTCTATCTCACCATTCTTGTGGTGCTGACCTTTTTGCATTTACATTTAAATTTACATTTATGCATTTGGCAGACGCTTTTATCCAAAGCGACTTACAAAAAGAGGATCTAACATTCAAACTACGGGACAAATTATACAAAATACCTTACATTAAGTGCAATATGCCAGGAAGTAATAAGTGCATTAAAGAAAGACTTTCAGTGCAAAAAATACTCTCGGAAGAGCTGGGTTTTCAAGGACTTCTTGAATGCGGAGAGGGTTTCTGTTGCTCTGATAGTGCTTGGAAGCTCGTTCCACCAGCGTGGTACCAGAGATGAGAATAGCCTCAACTGACCTGTACGGGGGGGTTGGTCCTGTTAGTTGGTGCTCCTTTGAGGAACGAAGAGGGCGGGCGCTAATGTATGGTTTTAAGAGTTTATTGAGGTAGATGGGAGCAGAACCAGTGAATACTCTGAAGACCATCATTAGTGATTTAAATTTGATGCGAGCAGCTAAGGGTAGCCAATGCAGCTCAACTAATAGGGGCGTGACATGTGCTCTTTTAGGCTGGTTGAAGACCAGGCGTGCTGCAGCATTCTGGATCATCTGTAGCGGTCTCACAGCACAGGCCGGAAGACCTGCCAGGAGGGCATTGCAATAGTCTAGACGGGAGATTACTAACGTCTGAACAAGGAGCTGTGTTTTTGGGCTTCTTATCTGTCATCCCTCTAGATCACCCTTCTGTTCTTAATTCCCTCTATGCCATTGGAAAGGCACCAACAGGGCACACCTGCCAACAAAGGACATCTCGCTTTATTAATGCTGCCCATCTATAGTAGTTGACTTCAAGGCTTCAAAGCAACACTCTGTCCAATGCATCCAGTCTGATGCACTATCGTGGTGGCCCCAGATTAATGTCACTATTATTGTTACACTGTAGCTTAATGACATTTAGCTGGTGATACTTTAAAATTCTATTAGTAGTTATCAATTTGATTTCTGCCGACGCGATGATCTTGGCCATCATTTCGCAATCATTACCCGTTTACCGCTTCTGCATTTGAATACTCAAATTACCAATCACATTAGAATTTCTGTCTAAAGGACGTTCAAGTTACTCAACCTAATGCTATTTCTCTACCGTCTCACATGACAATCAGTCATGCACCAGTTTATTAAAAGTAGTTCATTCATAGACTCACTTACCCCTTTCATTTATCTACACACCATCCAGGACACCAGTCAAACCCTTGACCAGATTACCTAAACCTGTGCATTCTGTAGCACTTAATGACCAGCATTCCTGTAAATGTATGGGGTTCTGGCTTCATATGCATTCATAAGCCACCCTGAACTCCTCCCCAAAGAGTTCTGAGTTCACCTCGCTGTTTCAGCCTCTACGGGCATGGTCCGTACTAGCAAATATGCTTGGATACAGCAGGAGGGTGTCAATGACTGCCTTCCGGACATCTGTTAAGTCAGCAGTCTTCCCCATGATTGTTCACCCTACTGAACCAGACTAAGGGACCATTTTAAATGCTTAGAAAACCTTTGCAGTTGTTTTGTGTTCTGAGATAATTTTGGGTTTTCGCTTTGGCTGTAAGCTATAATCATCAACATTAAAAGAAACAAATGGTTGAAATAGATATATGAATTTCATATTTTGAATTACTGAAATAAATGAAATTTTTGATGACATTCTAATTTATTGAGATGCACCAGTGTGTGTGTGTGTGTGTGTGTGTGTGTATATATATATATATACATCCCTAAGGAGATCTCATATTGTAAAATTATTAATAAAACATGCTGATTATTCCCCCAACTAGTACAAACTAAGGCATAACACAGCAATGCCAGATTCCATATTACTTATTTCCATTTCTTCTGTTGACTCATTGTTTTTAATGTAAAATAAATAAATAAATAATATAAAATGCATTTAATGAATGATAGCAATTATTTTAATTTGCAGTCAAATTGTCAAGAGAGCATGTCATGTCATTGGAAAAAATTGTGCAAGAAAAATCCAAAATAGCACAGTGAGATACTAGAAATACTATCTAGTGCCAGATAACATGCCACATTCCAGGTTGCCAAGGGCCTTATTTTTTTATTAATTATGGGCTGATTTTCTCCTGGACATAAGTAGAAAGCTGAAGACTGTGGCACTGACGGTGAACTGAATGTATCCAAATGATGCCACTCCATATGTCTCATAAAGAAAGCCACCGATAGTCGGCCCAATTGTGCGCAGCAGGGACTGCACAGAAGCACACAATCCCAGCACAGTGCCTACACACACACACACACATACAAACAAACAAAAAAGATTACACCAATTAAAAACATTATAACTGTTATAACATTATTGCCACGTGTATGTGATGGCTCTGTAGGCTACATAAATATGTTGGTGAAATTTGGCTTTATTTCCAGGTGGGCAACACATTTAGATGGTTGAAATTAACATATTTTCAGTAAGAATAAACATTTGATGCTACAATGTGAAATTCACCCAGTAGATAATGGAATTTCTTAATGATTTTTCCATTAAAAAAAAAAAAAAAACAACAAATGGTGTAACCACCATACATGGCATTAATCAAAGCATCCATTGTGATTGGTTGCAGCCTAAAAAGTTTTTGTTAATAGTGTAAATATTTGTTAATGCATTATTTGTATAATAAATATTATATAGTATATATGCTAATGTACTTTTAGCATTTATACTACACAATGTACAAGCTTTTATTTCCTCAGTTTTTTTATATCATATAGAGAAAATATTCTACATGATGCTGTGTAAATATAAATTAGCAATCAATATTTTGGAAAAAAGGAAACTGGATAGTACCATGTACCATCAAATTAAGACAATGTTGTAGTTGGTTCCAAATTGTCCAAATTCTTACTCAAATGCATTAACTGGGGATCATCAAATAACTCAAACATAAGACCTAAAAGCTTTAGTACCTTGCAGGATTACAAGTATCCACAAAACGTGTATTGCACCCTCGGAATTCAGTCACTGTATTGTACCCATCAAGACTACTTCTTTCATACTTTAACCAATACCATATTCTAAGTGCAATAGGATGTTTATTGCATTTGAGGTACTGATATTTTATTTAGTTTTTCTACAAACCCAAATAAGAAAAAGCTGATGTAAGTAAAGCACATTTAAAAAAAACCCTGAAATGTTAATTATCTTTGGCCTTTGTTACTTTAAAATATATATATATAAATATAAAAATAAATATATATATACATATTATATGTTTGATGTTACTGCATAATGTAGTGCTTAGTGATCTTGAGACAATGTGTCCAAGATTATGTGACTGATTTAATTTTAAAAAGATCAAAGACTGCATAAAAAGCACACAACTCTGTATGTAACAACTTTATTCTTCTGAAATCAAAAACAGAAGATCTCATTCTAGGTCCACAAGCTGCAAAAAGAAAACTGTCAGATTTAACGTCACATATAACAGATTTACCTGTAGCATCTAGGTCAGCAGCTAAAAATCTGTGTCAACAAATTAATTGCTATTATTACTATTATTTGAGATTGCTGTAATGCCCTGTTCTTGGGATGTCCCAGCAGATGCCACCAGTACACAATGCTGAAGCCATTGAATGCAGGCCCATGCTAGATAATCAGGACAATTTTGAGGCCAATTTGCTCGTCCCGATAATCAAAAGAGGTCTCCCAATTTTTTGGTGATTGTAAACAATTAACTTCCCAAATTATCTTGTAGCATGTTGAGTCCAGAATCCAGTCTTTTCTTCTCTGATCCTCACACAGTGCAGTCTGGGCTGACCCCAATTGTGAATTGTAAATATAAACATTAAACACAGCATTAGTAATATGCCTTTTTTGCATCTAGGCTGTGTCTGAAAAGACATGAATGCTGTCTACTGAGGCAGTAGTCTGTATTTGTCTGGAGGATGGTGTGTCTGTATTTAATGCTTGTTTAAAATGTTACTTATTTTTGTTCTAGTTTCTTCAAAATTATATTTATTCTGATAAGAGAACATTAGTGTACAGGTGTTCTGGCATTGTGTTGAAATATTGTTGTTTTTAAAGCCTGTACCTAAAAGGTATTAATAAGCTTAATTTCAAAATTTAAGGATTCAAGGAAATTGTATTGTCATTCACATCACATGTGGTACATGGGGTGGAACGAAATTGTGATCTCAAGGACCCAGTTTCACCCAAAGAGCTATAATACTAAGTAAATAAAATTTAAAAATATATATATAATTCTTTTTATATAAAAGAAAGATATATTGATATGTACAAAATAAATATAAATATGGAATATATGGATAAATATGGAAGGTGAACAGTAAAAATATGGAAAGCAGAAGGTAAGAATGAATGAATAGCCGTAGCAAAGTGTCCTAAGGGTACATAAAGTGTCGAGTGAGTGAAGTGACTAAGTGTCCTGGAAGAGTGTCATTGTAGTGCTTTTGTGTTATGCTAGGTGGTGGAGTTTACAAGTCTTACAGCTTCTGGAATGAAGCCGGTCTCGTTGCTGTTGGTGATGCATCCAATCACTGCCGTGTCATCCGCAAACTTCACAATATGACTGGATGGATAGGTGAGCAGTCATATGAGAGCAGTGTGAACAGAAGGGGGCTCAACACACAGCCCTGAGGGGAGCCAGTGCTGAGGAGAGGTTGTGGATCCTCACAGACTGCGGCCTGATGGTCAGGAAGTCCAGGACCCAGGCAGGTGGGAACAGCTGCATGGATGAGGGAGACGTTGAAAATGTCTGCCAGGACCTCAGAGATCTGACACTCCTTTAGCACCCGTCCGGGGATGTTGTCTGTACCAGCAGCTTTCCAGGGGTTGATCCTCCTGAGGGTCCTCCTTACTTCTGCTGGGGTCGGTCTGAGGGGTGCTTCTCCAGGTAGAGGGGTGAGTCTGATGCTGGGGGGGTAGTTCAGGTCCTCAAAACGGGCATAGAACTTATTGAGAGCCTAGGGCAGGGAGGGATCTTTGGAGCATTGTGCATCTTTGGTTTTATAGTCTGTGATGCACTTAATACCCTTCCACATGATCCGTGGATCCTAGGCGGAGAAATGTCCTTGGATTTTCAGAGCATATGCAGCTTTGGCCCTCTTAACATCTGCAGTCAGCTCTCTTCTAGCAAAATGCTGCCTTTTGAGACTGTAAGAGCAGCAAGTTATCTGCTGCATTCTTTTTGACACAGCCCTTTTTATTGATTATAAATCCCTGCATGATCTTTCCCCTGAATAACTGCAAGACCTAATTTCACTGGCTTTCTACAAGTCCCAAAATTTCAAAGGTCTTCTGCATTATAAAGCTCCTGAAAATAATACTGGTTAATGTTTACTCAATTCCTTCTAGTTTGAAAACATAAATCTTTTTTAGTATAGCTTTGGTAAATAATCTTTCCATTTAGATAAATATTGTAGATCCAGGGACTTGGGGTTAAATTGTGGTACCATATCACTGCTTGCACACACATCACACAGGTCTTATTACGGTGGAGTGGGGGATGCCAGTGTTAATGTGCTCTTGTGTCTGTGTTACCTTCTGGTTGTCGCCTATTAGTTAAGTTGTTATAATTAGATCTGCAGGATATGCTAGCCACACACTAACAACATTCATAATCTATATACTTTATAGAGAAGTAACTAATGCCTTATTTCTACTCTTTCTACTGCCCACCTGTCCAGTGCAACTCTGGTGGAACCCTTCGGGGTATGCAGCTCCATTCCACTCTACACTTGCAAAATATGAGGAGACTGATTCAGCACAGACCTTTAATAAAGGCCTACAATACTCATACAGACTCTTAGGCTGCTTCTACATATGTTTTAAACTAAGTTTACTTTCATTACAACTTTAGGTAGTTTCATGTGAGGGGAATAGATCCAATTTGTTAGTCTTGTTTTTCCCCTAGATTTCTTCCTCCAGGTTCAACAGTTTTTCCTTGCCATTGTCATCTTTGAAGTGCTCACATGCATTCATTCATTCATTATCTGTAACCACTTATCCAGTTCAGAGTCATGGTGGGTCCAGAGCCTACCTGGAATCATTGGGCGCAAGGCTGGATTACACCCTGGAGGGGGCGCCAGTCCTTCACAGGGAAACGCACACACTCACACATTCACACACACACACACACACTCACACCTACGGACACTTTTGAGTCGCCAATCCACCTACCAACATGTGTTTTTGGACTGTAGGAGGAAACCGGAGCACTCGGAGGAAACCCACGCGGACATGGGGAGAACACACTAAACTCCTCACAGACAGTCACCCGGAGCAGGAATCAAACCCACAACCTCCAGGTTCCTGGAGCTGTGTGACCTTGCTCACATGCAGTTAGTCATTAAATTCTTTTTTGGATATTTGTATAGCTGCTTTGCAAAATCATCAAAAAGTAAATGTAAATGTAAAAATAAATTGCATTTGATATGTTGTGGGTTTTATGGACTTGAACAATGAATGGACTTTTTTTTATGGACTTTTATGGACAGTGAATAGTAGTTCTAGATGCCATTCTGTCTGAGTGATAAGAGATCATTGTTATTAGCATTGTGCCTTTGCTGATGCACTGATATTTATCCAGGTCCTTGAATCTTTTTATTACATTATGCACCACAGATGGTGAAATATGTAATGGTCGACAGAGTTGAAGGGTGTGAATACACAGGCAAGATGACTTTATTTAACAAAATGTCAACAACAACCAAAACTAGCTGCCAAATATGGAGTCTCTAGGCCTTACCATCTCTGCTCCACATTGTGTTTCAGTCCAGAAAAAGAATAATATGAAGAAGAAGACGAAAAATCCTAACAATTACAATAGGGTCCTACACTACGTGTTAGGACCCTAATGAAGAGTATTGCATTGGACTCAAAGATGGGTATATAGATACAGCCATACTGCCAACACGTGTTCTCGTATTAATTGTAATAAAAAGAGCACAAGGGAAGGCACTATTTGGGATTGCTCTGTTTCTGCCTGCCTGGCTTGCTCACTTGAGGGTTTTTCAAATTTTTTTTTTACATTTCATGTCAAATCTTTGTCTTACTGGAAATCTGGGAAGTTGCTTTGTGACAGCATCAATTGTGAAAAGCGCTATACAAATAAATTTGATTTGATTTGATTGAGCTACCATCAACAACACTCGCTATAACGTTACAAAACAACAAGTTACATCTAAACCAACCCAAAACAGTCCAAGGGGGAGTACCTAGGCATATTGCAAGTGTTCCATCTCTCCTCACTCCTCCCTGCTCAGCATTGCCACACAGTCAAATTTAGCTAGTCTTGCTGTTAGTTTTATCCTCCCCAGCATCACTAGCTACAGGGCTATTGCTAATCACTAGTCTCTCACTAGCATTAGCAGAAATCCCATCGGCAACAAATTTCATGCTAGCCCGACCTGGGTAACCTGAATGGAGCTTTCATGTTTTTCCAGCCATCTGTCATTCCGTTTGTGGTGTCAGAAAGCACTCCAGGTCCCAGCAATGACACTGATGCACCTGTATTACCATCAAATAATCCTTTCTTGTGCCATTACAGTAAGCTTTGCTGGCTTGCTTACCCCTTAAATGCCACGTTTCCTCCTGTGAGTTTGCAAATCTACCACTGGATCTCTAATGGTGCTTTTTCACTGAATGAAACCTACACAACTCTACTCAGCAAGGCTCTTTTGCTTTTCCACTGGCCAAATCTGATCTCTGGTCCCTAGAACTAAGTATGTTTTCAGTCCCAGTTCACTCTGGGTTCCAACCATGCCTAGTAGGTATTAAATGGTGACATGTAAACCCTGCAGAGCACTGATTGGCCAGAGATACATGTCTATCACTATGAAATGCAGAGCTCATTCAAATCCAGCACAAACCGCACTTATAAAGTCTCTAGCAGCTTTCACATTTATTTTTATCGGAATCACAATGACAGCTTGTAACTTTACCTCGAGGTGTTTTGAAGAGGTTTATATGGGCTGATGGCAGACGAAAATTTCCAGTGCAACAAGTAAAACTGATATGTGAAAACTGGGGCGCGGAGCTGTGTTCAGTCCAAAAAACTAAAACAACTTATGAATACACGATTAGTAAACTGCGCCTAACTATACCACTGCCGTTGTTATAGTTTTCAAAACCAGCAATTCCTGTTGGAGAATGGGTTTTGTGACATCACCGGCTCCGTTTTGCGGGGAAGCCCTGCCAGTGGAAAAATGACAAGCTTTAAGAATGCCGTGCCGAGTCAAGCCTGGTAGAGTCCGATCCATGCAGTGGAAAAGCACCTTAAGTTCCATGGTCTTGGCCCTCCAATCCAGTAGAGAGTGAAGCAGTCCCACTTATGACAAAATTTTTAGCAGACATGTGGGTACTGAGAAACAGCAGATGCAAATGATGTTTTGAAACACAAAACATAGGTGAAAAACCTAAATAACACAGAGAACATTCATAGCCAAAAATGCACTGACAGACAGGACTGCAACAGGATCACATCTAGTAAGTTAGTTAAACAGTTACAAACAGAATTAAAATAATTACTGTAGTGGACTCAGTAATTAGAAATAGAAATCTCATCTCTATCAAGTTAATCAGATGCCCCAAATTAGGATCTCTTGTTTATTCAAAGGCTACAAAGCAGACCTTTTGTTTAAGTCGCCCGTATGTTTCTATCAAATATCAAAGAAGATTGGGGACGACCCAAACACCCAATTCATGTATATCTTTCTTTCTATATATTTCCTATGTTGAACAATGAGTATTTTTTTCTTAATTGAGGTGGTATAATCTTAAAAACCTTCTTACAATGTAACCCACCCAGGTTGTAAGATTGAATGTGTTGTTTCTGCTTTTGTGTTTAATGGTGATGCTCTGTCATAAAATTCCACAGAAAGAAAAATTAATCAAACAACTAAATGTATTTAACTTATATATAAAAAGATAATTGACCCAGTCAGTAATCTAAGACAGGAGAAACTCATCCAGAAATCACATAAAGTGATGAAGTCCTAAATGCTTGGTTTAACATGACTTTAAAGAAACCCTTCTTCATTTTATGTATTATTCAGTATTTCGGATAAAACTGTTTTATTTATATGCTATGCGTAACAAACTGTGGAACAATCATCAGGAAATATCCCAAGGAACATGTTTAATCACACAATATATTTCGTTATAAGGAACCAGTGACTTAGTCTGACAATATCCCTTTGTCTTGGTTCCCGCCAAACCCAGAAGGTGGGCTCTCCAGACTAAGCACCCTTGGGGCCAATCACCAGCAGCTCTGCTGTACCCTCAGGGTTCTGTCAGAGCACAGGCCTCTCCCCTGGGAGGGAGCTAAAAAAACATTGAAAAGACGCCCATACACAATGAGTCAATCAGTCAGTCGAGTTAGTCAATGAGTCAGAAGTCAGTGAGAAACAGCAAGTTCAGTTCAGATCTTCAGTTCCAGCAAGAATTAACTACAAATTGACTTCAGGAGACACCAACAAATAAAAGAAGATTTACCCTGATTCCACAAAGAAAAACCTCCTAAAAACGACTCCATTTTAAGTATTGAGTCTTCTGCAGAAAGATAGTAATTTTAATTATTATTTGTTTTGTTTATTTTTTTTCTTTGATTTGTTTCTTTATTGCTCCACAAAGGCTTCCACATTAGAACTTATCAATGGCCGTATCAGCAAGAGGGCCGATTGCCCAGGACCTCCTTCCTAGACCCAGATCATTGTGTACAGTAGGCTCACTCAAACATGCTCTCAGAGTGAATGCCAATTTCAATTCTTTGATAATTACACACCTCTATGAAACTTTAATAATTAAGCTCCTGTTATGAGTGTAATTGTTATCCAAATGAATAACTCTTCTATATCATACAAGTGGGCTGTGTGTGTGTTGAAATTGCTCAAAAAATGCACAAAAAAAGTCCACAAACTCGTTCTTAACCTAAGGAAATCTAATTGAGTGTTAGCTGCTCAATTAGTAATTAATTAATGCCTAATTAATTATCTGACTCTGCTACATTATGTAGTATAACTCTAATCCAACATGTTTCTCAGTTAATCAGGTATATTATGTATTGTATTCCAGCTCATTTAAACATTATAGCAAAAGGAGTATTTAGCCATCAATTTAAAATTTGTGGAACCTGTAGTGTGAATGGGTTTGATAGTCACAGTCAGCATGAATATAATGTATTATGGCATCTGCTGATTAATAATCTTAATGGTAACAATTAGCCATGTTTTCTTTTGTAAAAATAAAGAGGTTCATCCAAGTCAATCATATAAGGCATAAAATATGAATCTCACATAACATAATGAACAAAAATATAAATATAAAAAATATATAAATGCAACACATTTGTTTTGCTCCTATTTTTCATGAGCTGACCTCAAAGTTATGACATTTTCTATGTACATAACAGGCCTTTGTTCACAAATTTGTCTAAATCGGTGTTAGTGAGCACTTCTCCTTTGCCAAGATAATCCATCCTTCACAAGATAATCCACACTTCACAAGTGTGGTATATCATGATGCTGATTAGACAGCATGATTATTGTACTGATGTGCCTTAGGCTGGCCACAATAATAGTATGGTACTCAGAGTATGGTATCCAAACCCAAGAATCAGTTTATAAGTGAGTTCACTGATGCGACATTTACTGATGTATATTACATCTAGCCAGATGCTAAGGTACACTGCATTCAGTGACTCTCCCAATGTATCCACTTGGAGTAAAATATTGTACACATTATCATTGATATAAGTAGATGCAGCATGAATGTAGTCATGTCTGCATTTAAAACTAATTTATGGATTTCTGGTATAATTTAGAAGTCACCAAAGACATTTTTTTATTTTTGGCTCTATTTCTACAACAGTATAATATTTTAATCTAAATGTGCAGTACTTTGCAATCTATTAACATGGATGCAATATCATTAATGTCATCTGAGAATAAATTGGGCCTAAAATTGAACCTTGGGTTATCTGAAGAAATTTTGACTCAAAGCCACCCAGGGTCACATACTGTAATTTTTCAGTGAAGTAGTTCCAAAACCGTTTTATAGCATGACCAAAGTCAACATCGCATAACATTTTTAGGGGTAAAACATGATCAACAAAAAGGGCAAAACACTGAGTCAGTATTAAAATTGTTTAACAACAGGGTAGTAGCTGTAATAGTGCTATCATTTTCCTGTAGCCACACCGTGGAATGCTCAATACAGCTGATTAAATTATATATATATATATATTTGCTAGGCATGACATGTCTAAAATTGTCCTGTACATTTTTTAAGTAGGATATCTTACCTGGGAATTACATCTGATAGAAAGATAAGAGAATAAAAATATTTGCCACATTGATCTGAGTTGGTGCGGCATGGTAGCGCAGCAGGTAGTGTCGCTGTCACACAGTTCCAGGGTCCTGTGTTTCATCCCATGGTCCAAAAACACACATTGGTAGGTGGATTGGTGACTCAAAGTGTCCCTACGTGTGATTGTGTAAGTGAGTGTGTGTTGCCCTCCAGGGTTTGTTCCCGCCTTGCTCTCAGTGATTCCGGGTAGGCTCCAGACCCACCGTGACCCCGGACTAGATGAGTGTTTACAGATGGTTACTGAATGATCTGAGTTGATTGGTGTACCAACATGTTTCTAGGTTGTCCCGTCTAGTTTAAAAGTGCTTCAGCACTTCTGTTTGAAAGGGTGCAGAGTAAAATAAATGGTATTGCTTACATTATAAATCCATTTAGGCAAATACAACAAAATAAGTTATGCTTGCATTACCTGTGTCAGAAGCTGGAACACTTTTTGTTAACATGCTGTCTGTGATGACATTGAAGATACTCAGTGACAGCATCATTGGCACAACAACAAAGCAGAACTGGAACACGTTGGTAACCAGCACCTTATTAAAAAGAAATACATTTATAAAAATAAAACAGGAAGACACTAGATAGAAACTGAACTTCAAACAAACGCTGATGTAATGCTACAGTTTTATGCCACAAAATCATTTAGTCTTTAAATCATTTAAAAAAGTTAATTACACTTAAAGCTAGGGTAGGTGATTTTGCAGAAACCAGTCAGTGTGGGTGGGTTTGGAAAGAAATCCTACTAAAAATCTCACCCATTCTTTCAGCCCTCTTTCTCAAGCCACTCCCCCAATTTACATGTGAATTTATACAAAGAGATTAGTAAACATACAGAGAGAGCTGTAATGGAAAAATGCAGATTAACACTAATGAGTAATGTTTTATAATAAATAATGATATGGGGTTTCGATTAATCTTAATTAATTCTTAGTCATATAGTAGGCCTTAGTGCTTGAAGTTGTGGTTACGGTGACCTGTGGAAAATTACAGGTCTGAGCTGTTATGTGTGTTGTCTAAATGTATGAAGGACATTCTCACCATTTTTCCACCAATGAGGGAATGTTTGGGTTAAAACGTTGCTGGTGTACGTGACTGGGGCTCTATATGTATGACTTGATTTGTTCAATAAACTCGTGAGATACGAGAGAATCTTTGACTGTGTGTCTTATTCCTCTGGTCTCCCCAAAGAATTCTTTGAGAATAAATCTTTCGATTTTCCTTCCTGGTTTCACATAGAGTAATTAAAGATTTCTATAACAAGAGCCCTGCTGAGTGAATAATCTTTGTTATACCTATAAACATGGATGTCGTTTGACCTGTTTTATGGGGGCTTTAGCCCCCCCCAAATTTTCAACAATTTTCAACAACGGTTCTCTGTCTCCAGATATCTTGACAGAATAGAACATGTAGTGTTGCCAACCGTCCCGTAAAGTATGGAATTAAAAATGGTTCTGTATTTGGACACTAAAAGATGTGTTTTGTTTTGAATCGATATGGAACCCGTTTTGTTACGTATTTTTTCTGTTTTACGTTTGAAACAGAAACACGCAGCTCTCATCTCAGCCGGTGCGAGGGGCAGATTCACTACGGCTCCTAAACAGAGAACACACTTTTCATTGGTCATCACCTTTATTTAGCCAATCAAATCGAATCAAATTTATTTGTGCATTTTATTATTATTTTTTTTTACAACTGATGTTGTCACAACACAGCTACACAGAATTTCAGTAAAGATAAAGTTTTAACATGAAATGCGGGCAATGGATTCACCTCCTACAGCGTTTTTTTTTTTTTTTTTTTTTTTTGCGGTACTGAGAGCAGCAGGTCAGAGCTCAAAACTGGGAACTACAGATCTGATACTGCGGTTAAGCCAGTTGCCTTTTGAGATACATGGTTAAACTAGCCATGCATCAGATTTTATTGCACAGATACTAGTGAAACTTAATGCATGTGAAAAATTTTTTTTTGAGCAAATATCCATCATTATGTTACATGTATTCATTTGTTTATGTGGTTATAGCACCCTCTACAGGCTACTTCAGTTGTCCTTATTATTAAGGTTGGTAAAAGTAATATTGTTTGTTAGTCACATAGTGGTAGCCGCCATTTTATCTCAAAAACAAGCTAGAGAATTGCATGTGTGAAATTTTCTCATTCATCTAGCTCCATCTGTCTGTATAAACCTTGGAGAAACTTTGTAAGTAGATCAGTTCTTCTATGCCCTTAGAAATTATTTCGGGTCATATTTCATTTTATGTTATTTTTATATATTATTTCAGTTTCACACTACTGCAACTTGACTTTATGGAAGTATTGGGCCTTCAATAAATGGTCATGCAAGCCAACACATCACTTGGTGTCCCTTCATCACTGAAGTTTCCTAGTGCTACTGTAATTAAGTCTGCTAAAAGTGTTTAGCTATCTGGTGATTTGTGCTCTGCTATGTACTCAGGTGACAGAATAGTGAAAAGTCAATACCACAATGGGTTCTACACAGCAGATACCCTTACGAATAAGTGAAAGACTGTCCAACATCTGATTCAGTGGTGCTAGACTGATCTACTATAAGATGAGGCATTTATCACAAGGTCAGCAGCTAGCATCTCTAGCTTGGGTAAAAAAAAAAATTACAAGCGTAACTGTAGCCAAAGCAAGGGCTAAAGTGTTAGCTGCATGAGCCTGTTCAGTCTTCGTTCAGAAGGAAAATGAGCTGTTATTGGAGAAAGCTCGAATGGATGCCGTTTCTTCCTACACTAAAGCTAGAGAATGAAATTGCAGTTGCTGAAGCTGAAGCTCTTGAATCTTCAGTAGCAGAGTCTAAGAGAGGCAGGAGAGCCTCAGATATTTGAAGCTCATCCCTTTCTATCTCCACGAGAAAGAACTGGCAAGTATGTTGAATCTCATTCTAGAATGGCTTCTGACCCTACAGTATATTTGGCGGCATGGTGGCTTAGTGGTTAGCAGGTTCACCTCCCAGCGCTGGGATCTTGGGTTCAAGTGGAGTTTCCATGTTCTCCCCGTGTCTGCGTGGGTTTCCTCCGGGGTCTCCGGTTTCCTCCCACAGTCCAAAAACATGGAGGGTAGGTGAATTGGCTTCAGTCTAATAACTGTCCTGCTGTGTGAGTGAATGTGTGTGTGCCCAGATATGGATTGGCACTCTATCCTGGGTGAAATCCTAGTGCCCGATGCAGTCCTCCAGGTGGACGGTCGTTCCTGGTCGAGAGTACGCTGTGCACGTTTGGCTGCCGCTTCTCGCCAGCGTGTGTGGATTGAGTGTTCTGAGCAGTGTGAATTGTAAAGCGTTCATGGGTATCTAGAAAGGCGCTATATAATTGTAACGATAGATAGATAGATAGATACAGTAGTCCCTACATGCCATAAACTGCATAGAAGGAACAGGACTTTCCTGTCGTGAGGAGCTCGACCTGCTAATCAAGCTAATCAACCAAGGTCCACAGTCTTTGAACCACGTGAAGCGGATTTGAGCCAGCCACATCAATGATCCAGCTTTAGGCCTAAACATGGCATGGACTCCAATGGGTCACCAGAAATTATTAAAAATGTTCTTTTTGACAAATTGGAAAGGTTTCCGAAAATTAGTTATAAAGATCCTCAGAGACTCAGAGAGCTAGGAGACCTGGCATCCTACTTGGACTTTCTTACTTAGATACTGCTAGAGGACTGAAACCCATAGTGGAGAAATTGCCATTTAGACTCCAAGAGAAATGGATCTCTCATGGGAGTTATTACAAATTACACTAAAATGTGCATTTCCCATCATTTGCTTACTTTGCTGATTTCATTTCAAGAGAAGCTTACATTCACAATGACCCAAGCTTTTCTCAGTCTTCTTCAGTTGCTACCACATTGAAGGTGAATAGTTTTGTGAAAAGAATGGGTAGTTCTAAAAACTCAAAAAAATCTCCACGCACAAAACAGCTCACGTCTACATCTAATGTCGACTCAACAGGGACCTGCAATGCTAGATATTAAAAGAACCCTATCTATATAGCAATTTTGCTATTCCATTTTTTTCAGTGCCTCTTTCAGTTGCATTTAAACAGTAATTATGTGACATAGCCATATTCAATGTTGTTTTATTTTCTAAAGACCCTTTGTTACTCAAATATCTAATCACTTGAGGTTTTCATGCTGACCGATAAATCATTTTTTCTATAAATTGGTCATGTTTTGACCAAAATTTTACCTAGTGCCTGCTTTTTTTTTTTCCATATTTCTCAATGTACAGCCATGAAATCATACTCCCACATCAGATATCTTGACACAGATTGTTAGGGTGAGGTGTCTGTTAGTTGAAGACATAAGCATTTTTCATGCTAATTTATTACTTCGCATATTACTGTGATAAAATAAATTTGTAGCATCAGACAGACATATTTTTCTTGATATTCTAAGCTCTGGGATGTATGACTGATAAAGCTTTGACAGTCACAGCAGGCCCAAATTTTCAGGAATTTAGTTCAGGGCAAATATGGACAATATCCCAACAAATAAAAAATGTTTTGGTACTTTGGCAGTATTCTCAGCTGCTGATAATAATAACAATTATTATTATTATTATTATATTATTATATTATATTATATTATAATCTTATAATATTATAATAATAATATGATGATACTTGTTTATTTAGAATACATTGAAGAACATTACATTTATACATTTGGCAGACGCTTTTATCCAAAGCGACTTACAAAATAGGATCTAACATTCAAACTACAATACAATTTATACAAATTACACACAATGAATGAATACACACAATGAAGAATTATTTAAGCTTTTTAGTTTATTTTTGGTGATCTTATGCAATATTATTTGATGTGAAACCTACAAAAACTTTTAAAAAACTATAACTCAGAACTAAGGCTTCACAGCAGTGAGAGTGCTATTTTTAGAAACGGTAGGATCTGCACTTTCTAATGGTATGCAGAGCTCATAGACGCATTCAGACATTCAAGAATTATAAAGCTGATTATATAAGTTGTGCTTTTTACCCCGCAAACTGTGGAGTTCAAGCTCAAGGAGTTAATGAGCAGTGTCCTATACATAAAAAGCCAACCCACTTAAACACTGTAGAGGTTTCAGAGCAAAAGCCATCAAAGTATGCAAGATGCTTCTCAAAGAAGTGGGTGTATGTTTTAGATGTTACTCTTCAAGTGAACATGTCACCAAAGATTGCAGTTCAGTGCAAGGTGTGCAGCAATGTCAAATACATAGCAGCTCCTCACCCTGGACCAGCTCCATGGTGTAGCCAGACTCCTGAGATACAGCATGCACCTCAGATAGGAGGAGAAGGATGTGGAAGTTCAATCTCAGCTCACAGCATGCAGCAATACAAACCTAGGCCATCAGCGATATGACAGGTTCTCTTCATGGCACTCTCTCATAAGGGCCATAGCCACGTTGATCCAAATCACTGAGACTTACAAAGCCAAGACTACAAATCAGAACACAGGATGTAGAGACATGAAGGACTGAAGGAAGTGAGAGAGATCCCTAATAACAGTCCACTAAGGAAGTTGGATCCTGTCCTCGATGGGAATGAACTCTTGCGAATCGGAGACTGGCTTATTAAATCATCTCTCTCCACAGAGGAGAAACACCCTATTATCATCCCTGGTCATAACCACATTGGTATTCTGCTCGTCAACTACTACCATGAGCGCATGAAACACCAAAACACATGAAGTTCTATTTACTCTCATGGCAGAAGTCTCATGGCAGATGCAAATGCTCCATCCCTACTGACTCCATTGATTATTCCTACTCAAAAAGTTTGCAGAAACCAGTGGCCCATTGCTTTGGTGATGAAAACCCTTCCTGGAAATGATGGTAAGGCCAGAAATGTAGAACACAAAGTTTCCAGAGGAGGAACTTCCAAGGTCTTCTTTCTTCCCATTACTGAGGTGGTGGTGTTTGTCGACGAAGAACCACCTAGATGCTTCCTCACTTTAAGGTGTATAGATTTTAACAGTGGCATTTTCTTCAATGCCAGGTGTGGAGTGTTATGTTACATGTATTAATATTACTTATGTTATAGCACCCTCTTCAGTTATCCTTGTTATTGTTTATGTTCATCTTCTCATTGGTTGGTAAAAGTCATATGGTTTGTTAGTCACATGGTGGTAGTGGCCATTTTGTCTCAAAAATAAACTAGAGAACTGCATGTGTGAAGTCCTCTTATTCATCTAGCTCCATCTGTCTGCAGATAACCTTGGAGAAGCTTGTACAACATGATTTGCAAATCCTTTTCAACCTATATTAAATTGAATACAATACAAAGGCAAGCTATTTAATGTTCAAACTCAAAACTTTATTGTTTTTTTGCAAATATTCAATCATTTTGAATTTGAGGCCTGCAACACATTTTTATAAAGCAGCAAACTGGACTCTGGATGTTTTTCTCAAACGGCGGCTAGATAGAACTAATGTTATCTTAGATCCTTGTTGCTTTGCTTAATTTGTAACTCATCAAAGAAGTTTGCTGCTATGAGGTAATTACCCCAGACCCCAGTAATAGTGACAGCCATGCTTGTAAATAAACATAAATAAGGCAGTGAGCTACACCACCTCAACTCATGTCCAGTGGATTCTGAGGATCTGGCAACCCGTTTGGCTGTTCCTGTACCCGTTTAGAAGAAGCTGTTCTGATCGCTCTGGTTTTCCTGTTACTTGTTTCTACTGTTATTTCTGTTTTTACAACTTATTAACCATCCATAGATCTATTTTATAGATTGTCTCTTCAGGATTTTTTATTACAGAGGCACTAAAACTGCCACCGGCTCCTGCAGTAACGTTTCTGGTGTAAGTTCCTAAAATCAACCAAAAGCAGTAAGTACCTGCAATATCATGACTACTGCTGGCTGTATTGCCTCAAATCTTACTTAACAGAACGTCAATTCGTAAAAGTAAACAATTTAAATTCAAATTATTCTAAAGTAAGATTTCGAATTCCACAAGGCTCTATTATAGGACAATTATTATTTACATTATACATGTTACCGCTAGGCACAGTTATAAGAAACCATGACATTAACTTTCACTGTTACGCAGACGACACGCAATTGTATATTTCAGCCAAGCCCGATGACAGACACAGATTAAAGAAAATAGAGGACTGTGTAAAAGACGTGAAAGGCTGGATTTTGCGTAACTTCCTCCTTCTAAACAGCAACAAAACAGAGGTCCTGCTTTTGGGTCCAAAGGTGGCAAGAAATAAATTATCAGATTTAATTTGAAATCTCGCTGACTTTCCAGTTAAACCTGGTTCAGCAGTGAAAAATCTTGGTGTCATAATTGACCCGGATTTACCATTTGATCAAAACATAGGCAGTATCACTAGAACAGCTTTTTTACATTTTTGCAACATCGCTAATATTAGAAGTGCCTTATCCCTGCAGGATGCAGAAATATTAGTACATGCCTTTATTAGTACATGCCTTTATCTTGGCTAAAAACTCATTTGTTTAGTTTATCTTTTGGTAGTTAATGCTCCCCCATAGATAAAGGCGGTATTACCAGGGGGTCCATGGAAACAGGGAATTACAGGGGGTGATGCTGGTGCTGTCATCCTGCCGCTTCATGCGATCACTCAGGTTTGTTGACGGTTTAGCGGAGGGATGCTAGTGTTTCAGGATGCTCCCGCGTCTGTGTGTCCTTCTCTCCTTTTAGTTAAAGCTGTCATAGTCAGATATGCCGAAGTCATTAGCCATGCTCTGTAAATGTTCACATTCTCTGCTTTACATACAGCCAAACAGAACAAAACTAAGTCCATCCCTCTACTTTTTTCAAAGTAAACAAGTGGGGCCTCTCCCGGGGGATTTTTATATTCTTTACATTTTTACATTTCATGTTAAAACTTTATCTTTATTGGAAATCTGTGAAGCTGCTTTGTGACAAAATTAGTTGTAAAAAGCACTATACAAATAAATCTGATTTGAATTTGATATCATAGGGCTGGCCCAAATATTTGGATATTCGTTCATTGGGTAGGTGTTCAGTTTATAATTTTGAGATTCACATATTCCTTTTTTTTAGATAAATGTGGTTATAAAGCCAACCCTCCACTCCACATGTTCAGCCTTGTCAACATAATTCTTGGACGAAGCCTAAAACAGCCTAACACGCTACAGCAACCTACTTACAACAATACAGGGTAAAGCTACAGTTATTTTTTGTCAGCTTTACACCTCATAGAAGCTCTGATTTATTTGTGCACACTCTGTCACATAGCAGGTTAAAGTGACCCAAATCCAATATGTTTCGTCATGTGACAGATATGTGAAATAAAATTTAGACGCAGTATAGAATTGCTGGTTGCCTTTGCACATGCGTTTGGTTAAACCCGTGCTCATCAGGGAGCTGGCTCTGTAAGTACGAAAATAATTTCTTTCAAAAACGTTTGACATTGAATACAATTAATTTAATATATGTAATTAATACTTTGGTTATTAAATGTGAGTTATAACCATGGTTAAGCCTAAGCTCTTTCAGTATAATGCTAGATTAGTGTTAGCTAGCCAGTAAAGTTACCTCAGAATTTAAATGTCATCCATATCCCATGAAAAGTGATGTTTATTGTATTACGATCATTTGTTTATTACCAGTATTGACAAAAATGCAAACTAAGGGGGATGAAGACTGATATGACCAAAAATTATTTAGTAATGTTATTTATTGGATATTACTTAAACCAACAATATTTTGTGACTTTTCTACCACAAGCAACCACTTTTTCTCAGTCATAAAACTTTATAGTATAAAGACCAGAGACAAGATGAGAATTCTCTTTGAAATTTACAACTTGATGACCAGGTGATTATGGGTAGATATAATTTAGTATATTATATTACTAAATATAATTAGACCTGGAATATCTTCATGAACAAAACTGTTAATAAAGCATTGTTTACATTAAATTATATAGAAAATAAACATATGACTATAAAAAAGCTACATTAATATTGTAAACATACTTATCATATAGAGTCCATATTTATTTCCTGTCCTAGAGGGCTGGTGTCCAGCACAGTTTGATGATTTTCATGTTCTAATCCTCTATTAATTGCTGGGTTTACGTGGGTCTTCTTAAGTAGGGAAAATATCCAACAATGCTGGACACGGGCTCTTCAGGATCTGAGGTGAAGATTCCTGGTTTATAGTAAACTGAGTTGTACTCTTATTCTGTAGTTGTGCACTTTATATGTGATTCTCTTCCATCTTGTAAACAGACACAGAAGGACTACTTCTCTAGAGGGACTGCCAGAGGGAGTGTGAACCAGTATTAAAGAACTGCCTGGTGAGATTTCAGACATAATTGATAGTTCTTTTTAGATATACTGAACAAAAAAAATATATAAAAGCAACACTTTTATATATATATATATATCATATATATATATATATATATATGGGGTTGGACAATGAAACTGAAACACCTGGTTTTAGACCACAATAATTTATTAGTATGGTGTAGTGCCCCCTTTTCCAATACAGCATCAATTCGTCTTGGGAAAGACATATACAAGTGACATATACAAGACTGTGCAGGCCATGGGAGATGTTCAACTTCACTTTCATGTTCATCAAACCAATCTTTCACCAGTCTTGCTGTGTGTATTGGTGCATTGTCATCCTGATACACGGCACCGCCTTCAGGATACAATGTTTGAACCATTGGATGCACATGGTCCTCCAGAATGGTTTGGTAGTCCTTGGCAGTGATGCGCCCTTCTAGCACAAGTATTGGGCCAAGGGAATGCCAAGATATGGCAGCCCAAGCCATCACTGATCCACCCCCATGCTTCACTCTGGTCATGCAACAGTCTGGGTGGTACACTTCTTTGGGGCTTCTCCACACCGTAACTCTCCCGGATGTGGGGAAAACAGTAAAGGTGGACTTTAAAGGAGAACAATACGTGTTTCACATTGTCCACAGCCCAACATTTGCGCTCCTTGCACCATTGAAACCGATGTTTGGCATTGGCATGAGTGACCAAAGGTTTGGCTATAGCAGCCCGGCCGTGTATATTGACCCTGTTGAGCTCCCGATGGACAGTTCTGGTTGAAACAGGAGAGTTGAGGTGCACATTTAATTCTGCCGTGATCTGGGCAGCTGTGGTTTTATGTTTTTTGGATGCAATCTGGGTTAGCACCCGAACATCCCTTTCAGACAGCTTACTCTTGCGTCCACAGTTAATCCTGTTGGACGTGTTTCGTCCTTCTTGGTGGTATGCTGACATTACCCTGGATACCATGGCTCTGGATACATCACAAAGACTTGCTGTCTTGGTCACAGATGCGCCAGCAAGACGTTCACCAACAATTTGTCCTCTTTTGAACTCTTGTATGTCACCCATAATGTTGTTCATTCATTCATTATCTGTAACCGCTTATCCAATTCAGGGTCACGGTGGGTCCAGAGCCTACCTGGAATCATTGGACGCAAGGTGGGAGTACACCCTGGAGGGGGCACCAGTCCTTCACAGGGCAACACACACACTCACACCTACGGACACTTGTGAGTCGCCAATCCAACTACCAATGTGTGTTTTTGGACCATGGGAGGAAACCAGAGCACCCGGAGGAAACCCACGCAGACACAGGGAGAACAGCATAAAAACATACTTAACATAATTGAATATATTGAGCTTTTTTGAATATTGCCTTTTTTTGAGTACAGGCATCGGCTGATGCGAATTATTTCAAAAAATGGTATTTGTTGGCCAGTTGAACCGAGTTGAGTAGAATGCTATATAATATCTGTGATACACATGCAGGTCCGGACGGGAGGGCGTGGATTTTGGGCAGGAAAATAGATAGTCAGTTAAGCCATTCAATTATATTTTTCAGTCCATAAGAAATTATTGGATGACATATTTATAATTTTTGCTATTTTTTGGCTTATATAAACAACAAACACCTTTATTTATCATCACATATTTATCATCACATATTTAAACTTACTGGCTGCAATCAGGATGTCAGAATGCCACATTTCATCTAATTGTGTTGAGCATAAACCATTTGTGTTATATATATTATATTTCCATAGAAAATAATAAAAAAAAAAATTAAATCAGATTACAGCACCAAAGTAAAATTAATACAGTAAATGTCACTGATATAGAGGCAAGACCTTCATAAAAGCTTTTGAAATATTACCAATAAACCTTTTTCAGAGGCTTTGTTTTTTGATTAGACAGAAGTTCGGGTTTATTTACATTTGGGATTGACACTAACTGTGCATGTTCTATAGTTTTTCATTTTTTAAAAGTAAAAAAAATATGCAGTCATGTTCCTTACATAATGCCTAAATACTTATTAGTATTTAGTAATAACTGTTTAATACAAATGATTAAAATAGCATTATAATATTGCCTGTGTGTGGTTACCTGTGCAAGTCCCACCAAGCTACTCAGGCCAACTGAGAACAGTTGCAAAGATTTATCAGAATATCTTACAGTCAGGCGTCCAATAACCACACCCTGAATCACCTAGGATGCACAAAACAATGTATACAGACACATTAAAAGAAGAAACACACTGTATGTACACATTTTATGCAAAATGTAAAATAAGTTTACTTTCTTTGTTTTGATATTATTGCTCATTCATCTGCCTATTCTGACTACAGAGGTTTTGCTCGACACATTCATGTTTAAGTTAGATAAAGTGTTTCAGTTAGTTCCTTTGGAAGGAGGCAAACACACAGCAGGGGGGCAGAATAGACTGCCTGAACACATATTTTAAAAATAAAGTAACACAACATGTTTATAAATTAAACATTTACTTTATAAATACAATTTATAAAGTTACTTTATAGCCACAAGTTATAAAGTAAAACAAAATATTATATGACTGTATTGAAAAAGGTTTAATTATGTAACATATGTTTTTAGTATTTACCCACATTTTGGTGCACACTTAATGTTCATGATATTTTGACCTAAAATGCTTCTAAATGTTGATTGTTATCAACATGAATATATTGTGCTATACCATTACAAACTTAAAAGCAAAGCCATGTAACTATATACTTTGGAAAATCACACAATTTCTTTATTGATATTTGCTTTTTATTTAGCAAATCATAGAATATGTGAAATGGAAAACGTCTAAATAAAAATCTAGGTCTGCAGTTTGGTATCATTTTGATAATGTAGTTGACAAACAAGAAATGTGCTTGAGCTGTCAGTAATTGCTGGCTAATTGTAATGATACAGGGCGGCACGGTGGCGCAGCAGGTAGTGTCGCAGTCACACAGCTCCAGGGATATGTCACATGACCCTCTTCTCATTGAAAAAACAAAAGTTGGATCCAAAATGGCTGACTTTAAAATGGCGGTCATGCTCACCTCCCATTTTGAAAAGTTTTCTCCCTCCCATATACTAATGTGCCACAAACAGGAAGTTAATACAACCAACCATTTCCATTTTATTAAGGTGTATCCATATAAATGGCACACGCTGTATACATATTTGAAATGTTTTCTTTATATCTATGATAAATGTGTTTTTTATTTTTGTTTGTTTGTTTGTGTTTTAAACCTGAATATTAATTAACCTGATTACTTCCAGCAAACACTGGAAATTTCATCCTTATTAAAAAGGGGACAGCACCGGCTATTTCTCTGATAACTATTAGGAATGACCACTATAAAAACACAAAATGTAGCTAGCCTAAAAATTAATTTTGTTCTAAATTACAGAAGTGGATATGAATTATCTAGGCAATGAAGCTTCCCATATGATAAATAATCACAAGATGCCAGCAACAGTTCCAGGCTGCCTGAGCATGTCTTTGACATTAACTGATAAGTTAATTTTACTACAGTTGTGGCCAAAGGTTTTGAGAATCTCACAAATTTTGGTTTTCACAAAGTTTGCTGCCTTTTTTATGGTGGTATTTAGTATTAACTTTAGATAATATAAATAGTGATTAGATAAATTGCAATTAATTGCAAGATCATTCCCTGTCATAAAAATTACTACATTCCAGCCATTGCATTTCAGCCCTACAAAATGGCCTGCTAACATCATTTCAGTGATGATCACGTTACCTCAGGAGAAAAGGTTAACGAGGACAAGACAGCTGATATCACTCTGTCATGCTAATTAGAAGAGTATACTGGTTGCTTTAAAAGTAGTGATGTTTTTAAATTTTCTTCTGTTAACCATGGTTACCTCCAAGGAAACACGTGCATCAAAAGGGTTTCACAGGGAAGGAAAAGAGCACCCCAAATCAACCATTTATTGACTCATCAAGAACTTCAAGGAGAGTGGTTCTATTGCAGTGAAAAAGGCTTCAGGGCACCCAAGAATGTCAAGCAAGTGTCAAGTCCGTCTCCTAAAGAGAATGCACCTATGAGATCGGGTTACCACTAGTGCAGAGCTTGCTCAGAAATGCCAGAGGGCAAGTGTGAGTGCATCTGAATGCACAGTGAGACAAAGGCTTTTGGTGGATGGCTTGATGTCCAGAAGGGCAGCAAAGAAACCACTTCTCTCCAAGAAAAATAGCAAGGACAGACGCTGATATCCAGCATGCCAAGATGAGTTGCAGAACTTTTAAAGAAGGGTCAACACCCTAAATAAAGTCTTTCTTTAAACTGGATGCATTTGTCAATAAAAGCTAAAATAATAATAATAATAATAATAATATTAATAATAATTATGGAATATTTATAATAACCAAAATTTGTGCCCTTCTCAAAACTTTTAGTACATTTGCCAGCGTCAGAGCATGTTCTTTCTGTGTTTTTAATTTCTAGTTTTCTCATACTCCAAAAATTCTCTTATCAAAGACTAAAGTGAAAAAAATTCCTCTGACTGATATGTTGTTTTGTTTTGCATATTCCTATAGGTTTTCAGGTAAAAAAAATGAAAATGCACTGTGTACACACTCTGAGCACACAACGCCAAATTATATTTCTGCACTGTCACACAAACATCTCTGCTGTTTTTCAAAGCAGCCACCAACTTGTAAAAATGCTTTAACCTAGAGGTTATTCAAATACTCAAGTGTCAATAATGTTTAAAGTGATGAATATGCTTTTGAACAGCTTTTCTATTGTTTGTCATATAATCAAAAGAGCATTAAATATATAAATATGATTTAATGCTGTTTTGAGTATATGAAACAAAAGTGGCTTGACAAATAATCAATAAAATATATTTTCAGATATTTCATGTAATTATAAACCCAGAGAAAAAATCAATGCCTAAAAAATACTGCTAACAAAAATTAAGTCTGCATGATTAGACTTTATTATTATAAAGTTTGGTTTCCTAAAGTTTAAACATGTATTTAGGGGCCTTATTTGAAAATATTCCCCCAATGGATGTCAAACCTGTAACACAAACCTTTATCCAGGACAAATGGCAAAGTGAATCAGATACATGCCTGGATAATAAATTAATACTCAAATTAACACTCAAATTAATAATAAACTCATATGTATCTAGTAAAGGAAAAAGCAGCCACATATTGTGCAATATGCCAAACACAGCTTACGATAAAACATTTAATGAATTAACTGTATTGATTTTGGCCACAAGAGGCAAAAGATCCTAACAGCAACGTCCATAAAAGAATTATTCAACAATACGAAAACATTAGTGCTCATAAAATTCCTGTCAGTAACGAAACTTAAGCAAAACATATGACGAACTTAAATAGATGACAGCCTCCTCTTAAAGGATTTGGTTACATGTTTTTCTTTCAAAAAAAAAAAAAAAAAAAAGCAAATAAACTACTCTAATTTAATCAAATGCATATTTAAAATTACAATATCTTATTTTGCCCAACCCTGCATTTCACACTTTTATGTGAATAAAAGTTATATAGGTACATACCATTTGAACCACACCAAAGTAAGCAAGCAGGTAACCATTTTGCTGTGGCTGGAGCTGGAAGAAGTTCATGGTAAAAACGGAAAACATAACCTGAAACACAACTGTGAAAAACCCAGAATGCAATTGTCATATTATTGTCAAATTGTGATTTGGAAAATATCTAAATACTGACATTACTTAAAAGTCTGATTTCTTTGTCATACAGTGAACTTCGGAGTGCATTTTATCAACACAAACACTATATGAATTCAATTATTCAAATTTTACAAAAAAATACAAATAAAGAAACCCCACTAATGAGAAACTTTCCCTAGTTCCTATAACCCCAGTCCTTCCCTGAATATTGCATGTATATAAAGGGAACATCAACAATTGTGGGCAACAGTCTTTCAAGGTGGAACGGTGTGTTTGAGATTGATTGCACATGGATGAAGTTTAACTTGTCTGTAAGTATTTATTCATGGTTTGAATTACCACATAAACTCACTTGTAATTCAAGGTGTTTCGTTTTTTATCACCTCTGGTACTGCTGTTAGCTGTCTCCCAGGTTTGGGGACATTTCCACCTTAAGTGATCCGTAACAGTAAAAACAAGTCTACATTTGTCAGGATCACGGAGCGGACTGAATGAGGGCGGACGCATTCGCTAAAACACAGTAAATGTTTATTCACGGAAAATAACACAACAGAGACTTTAAACATAAGGAAAACAGGCTAAACTGGAGACAAGGAAATAAACAGGGTAAACGGGGCAGACGGACAACTAAGCGAAATGACTACAAAGGAAATGAAACGAGGACGAGGGAACTTCGGAGACAAACAGAAAACATGACCGACTTGACATAGAACAATGGCGAACCAACACGACTGAGACCACAACAAAACAAAGGAAAATGAGAAATGAGAAAACGAGGACAGGTGCAGCGTTCGCGAGGACAGGCGCGGCTGGAGGTGCCGCGTTCGCGAGGACAGGCGTGGCTGGAGGCGCCGCATTCACGAGGACAGGAGCGGCTGGAGGTGCCGCGCTCACAAGGACAGGAGCGGCTGGAGGCGCCGCGTTCACGAGGACAGGAGCGGCTGGAGGCGCCGCGTTCACGAGGACAGGAGAGGCGGGCGCCACGCTCACGAAGACAGGAGCGGCTGGAGGCGCCGCTTTTATGAGGACGGGTTTGTGCTGCTAGCCAGGCTCGCGCTGAAACTGTAGAGGGTTTAGGGGGTTTCACAGGCGTACCCCTTAGATCCCTCAGAGGTGCGCCCCTGTTAGCCCCACCTCCGTAGTCCTGAGGTTGGAGGCTAACAGCCCCTACCCTTAACCACCCCCCAAAAAATTTTCCCAGACCTGAGGGGGTAATTGACCATCGAGGGGGTGACTCCAGCACGTTTCTTTCGGCGATTCTTTCGCTTCCCGCTGGAGTAATCACTCGATCTAATCATCGACTCCTCTGGTAGGGGATCAGGAACCTCGCCGGGCATGAGCTGGAGCCGTCGACTCCATTCCGAGGACGCTTTTAAAACCTCCCCCACAGGATCTTTGGGGCCTGTACGGAATGGAGTCCGGCGAATGGCACACCCCTTGAGATAATAGTCCGTGCTAGCTGCGTCCATGTAAGGGTCGAACATTCTGTCAGGATCACGGAGCGGACTGACTGAGGGCGGACGCATTCGCTAAAACACAGTAAACGTTTATTCACGGAAAATAACACAACAGAGACTTTAAACATAAGGAAAACAGGCTAAACTGGAGACAAGGAAATAAACAGGGTAAACGGGGCAGACGGACAACTAAGCGAAATGACTACAAAGGAAATGAAACTACGACGGGGGAACTTCGGAGACAGACAGAAAACATGACCGACTTGACATAGAACAATGGCGAACCAACACGACTGAGACCACGACAAAACAAAGGAAAATGAGAAATGTTCGACAAACAGGACGTGAGACAAGAGGGCTTAAATGCTTGACACAAACGAGACACACCTGGACAGATAACGAGGGGACAGGTTAACAAATGACAGACGAGGAGGTGGGACAAAGGCGGGACTAGAACGTAAACAAACATAGCCATGTGCTGAGAAAGAGCACATGACCGGGGAAAAACAGACACAACGAGACGAGGGCATGACAACATTACCCACCCATGGAGCAGTCATGATCAATATTCTCATTTCAGTTTGTGCTTTTCAACATCTGGAGTTTTCTCCGTTGTCTAAAAAATACTCCAGAGGCCTCCAGCAACAGAAAAACACTGACATATTGGACAAAGCCAATTTGTCTTTCCACTCATTTACAGACACGGGGGCTTCGTAAACACATCAGACTGGTTCCCTGGACGCAAACAAATTGGAGCGCTAACAAATTCATCTGAATTTTATAAAAAAAAATTATTTTTGATTACAATTATGAACTAAGCCTTTTAGTAAGTGATTATGTGTATTAGTTTATGTTTACTGTGTATTTTAATTCACCTGAGGGCAGTCCTGAAATGATTTTAACTGTGAAAGTTGTTGCAACACCTGGAAACTTCAGTAGCCTGATAATCTCTCCCAGGTTAAATACAGAGCCAGCTTCCTTATCTGCACACACACACACACTACATGTTTTACGTATATCATTATGAATAATCAACAAAATCATAAATTGATTGTAAATAATACTGTATGAAGACTGAAATCATTTTGACAGGAATATACATTTTTTTAGCTATCATGTCCAAAATAGGTACAAGAGGTCCTCATCTACAGAATATTGAGAGGTATCACACTTTAGACTCATTGTGCTCATCTTTCCCCATCTCTGTCTCGAGACTCCCTTTAAACTTTTCTTCATTCCATTTCATCTCCAGGTATTGGTCGTTTGTGTACAATTCTCATCATTGATGCTGAGAGTTTTCTTTGTATATACGTTACATTATATTTGTTGGTTATCCTAATTTTTTTTTCTGGGGATGTTTTTGCTTAATAGTTTTGTTTTGTGACTCTTTAACCAATTGCTTGACTTTTTGACAATGATTTATGGTCTGTGTTCTTTACTTACAATCAACCCTAACCCTGCATTCTGCGGGGTAGAAACACACCTTATATAATCAGCTTTGTAAGTCTTGAATGTCTGAATGCGTCTGTGAGCTCCGTATACCGTTAGAAAGAGCACATCCTACCATTTCTAAAAATAGCGTTCTTATCGAGGTGCTGTGAAGCCTCTGGGAGTAATCCAGTGTAAAAAACCACCTAAAAATCAAGGTGCTCCTTCAAAATTTGTGTGTCATGTTCGTCATGAAAGATTCTAATGATATTCGCTATAATCAGAAATAAAGACGCTGCAAAGGAACAAGAAAGACGGCATTTACTTTCAGTTTCGTTTTGACTCAAATGACGTCATCTCACGCTGTCTCTGGGCAGAGTCATCAGCAAAAACATATTCCTTTTATTGATTTATAGGTTTTCAAGGTTTTTGTAGGTTTCACATCAAATAATAATGCATTAGAACAACAAATATAAACTAAAAAGCTTAAATAATTCTTTATTGTGTATTTTTATTTTTAATAGCTATATACATATTAATATTATCTAGTTGTGAATCGGGGCGGCACGGTGGCGCAGCAGGTAGTGTCGCAGTCACACAGCTCCAGGGGCCTGGAGGTTGTGGGTTCGATTCCAGCTCCGGGTGACTGTCTGTGAGGAGTTGGTGTGTTCTCCCCGTGTCCGTGTGGGTTTCCTCCGGGTGCTCCGGTTTCCTCCCACAGTCCAAAAACACATGTTGCAGGTGGATTGGCGACTCGAAAGTGTCCGTAGGTGTGAATGTGTGTATGTCTGTGTTGCCCTGTGAAGGACTGGCGTCCCCTCCAGGGTGTATTCCCGCCTTGCGCCCGATGATTCCAGGTAGGCTCTGGACCCCCCGCGACCCTAAATTGGATAAGCGGTTACAGATAATGGATGGATGGATGGATAGTTGTGAATCCTCTGATTCCATCTAGTGCTGTTGTTTGATACAGTTCAAAGTCAAATACTTGAGTACCAGTGATTAAAACAACTGACTCACTGATTTTCAATAAAATAGCACAGGAACCCTACTATTTCAAAGGAATTAAGGTAGGGCTATTTGATTTGTATTTTAACAGCATACAGGAAGGTGTATCAGTCGGTACACTGGAATGAAGAGGATGAGACCTGAACGTATTCTATTCAGTCATCCCCATCAGTATATCATGATATACAGTATTAATATAAGTCTGAAACAATTAACAATTCTTAATTAGACATTGACTTCTTTAATAGCAATATAATAAAGAATATTTAATATACCTACACAGATCAATGCACTTTCAGGTAATGTAAATGTAAACAGTATAGTAACCAATTAGCAACCAAATGTACATTATAGTAACCAATAACCTGGAGTTATAGACAAAGTTGCATTACTACAAGAGAAATAAGCGCAGGCTCAATCACTAAACAGATCTTGCAAAGTGCAATAGAAACACTCAGTGGCTATTCTGGATACATACAAATGTAGAGTGAAACATACAAGGTTTAAAGTAACAAAGGAACAGACACTTTCCTTCTGTCATTAACTCAATACTCTGTATATCACACTCTTGGAACACCGGAAGGGACTATGACATTACCTATCACAGGTACTTAAACTTAAACAAGTGAACTTAAACTATATCTCAACGTGTAACGTAGTGCAGCACACTTCTTCTCTAACCATAGCAGGAATCTAACACAAAACCATGTGTTTCCTCACTCTATTACATATGTCTTAAAGGGGTAGGCACCCCAAACAGTCTTTGCAACAGCTGCCCTCAAATGTGCATGGCAAATTTACTTCGAACAAAGGCTCATCATTCAGTGTCGGGGAAAGTCTGAACACCCCTCAGTTGTTGTCCCCAGTAGGGAAGGATGGTAACATCAAAAGCCACCCCCCCCCCTTTTAAAATTCATCCCTTGGTCTAACAACAGTTTGGCTGGGGTTCCTCTCGTAGCAAAAAACTATCTCAAAGCCATTAAATAAGCATTTGCATTCATATTTCCAAGAAGATTTAAATACTCAATCACAAACTTAGTCACAAACTTAAATATAATTCCCCAGAACGTCTCACGGCATCTGCCCACCTTCACTAACCTGGGCCAAAAGCAATGCACGCCAGTGGAGTAGAAGGCTGGCTTGTATATTTGGAGATGAGCAGTAGGCAGCTCAGCCTTCTTGTATCTCTGCCTCTTGAAGTATCTCTGCCTCTTGATACTTCTCAGCATTAGGGGGAGCAGTATCTGAAGCTTGTACTTGGAGACCTTAAGTTATAGCATCCAGTAGCTCCTGCCAGGTATCATACACTTTCTCCTCTAGACCAGTGCATATAGGAGAGGTAACTGCCACTCCACAAAAGGTGGCTTCCCTGATCTCTGTTTTATCCTCAGTTGATTCCATTTTTAGTCTTGCAGGCCAGGTATTAGGGTTTTCTGAAGGAGGAAGGAGGGTTGCTGACATCAATTTGGTTCTATAAGGGATTACAGAGTCCTTCCTCTTAATAGATCATCTGCAGGGTTATTTGCAGAGTCTACATAGCGCCAAGTAAATTTCTCTTTTAACTCCTGCACCTCAGCCACTCTAGCTCCCACAAACACTTTGTAGTGGCAAGATCAAGAGTGTAGCCAAGTCAGTACTGTGGTAGAATCTGATCACAATACAGTGTCACTTTCAAAGTAAGCTCCATCTCATGGTCCCGTGCCAGCTATGCCACCACTAGTGCTGCACAGAGCTTCAGGCGTGAAATGGAAAGCAGGCATCTTGGAGCCACAGGTGAACAAGGCAAAATGAAAGACCTTTGATGTCTTCAGTCCTCATGTAGGCTACGGCTCCATAAGCCTGCTCTGAGGCATCCGCAAAAATAAGCACTTCTCGTGTGGTGCCCTCTAAATTAATGTCTACTAGCATGTATGCATGGGGAAAGGCAGTCAGAGGTAAGAACTCAAGATCAGCCTCCCAACTGCATCATGCTTGTAGAAGTACTGAGGGCAAGTGCCAAATTATCAGCTTTGCTCTGGTAGTGTAGAGTAATCAATAGCCCAGAGGGTCATATTGAGTAGCTAAGACTCTATAAATATTTCTCATGGTTGGTGTCTCATAGGTTATAGGTCTGTGTTTGTAGCCCATGGAGTCAATTTCCCAGTTCCAGCTAAGTCCAAGTGTAGATTCCAGAGGATTAGACTTATAATGAGTTAGCCACAAATCTTGACTTTTGGATCTGGCTTCTTGAGGCAAGTGGCTCAGAACCACAGACACAGCTCAAATGCTGCAGAGGCCAGAAGCTCCCTAAGGTGGTCAGCTAGTTGTTTGGCTTTGATTGGAATGTCCACAATCTGTAGGCTCTGTTATCTTCATATAAAGAGTTCTGAATAAAGAACCTCAATTCGTCATCCGTTGGACTGTGGTCAACAACAAGGCGTTGCAGATCATACGAAGTGCAGCAGGGGCTGCAGGTAGTGCCAAAAGGAAGGTATTGCCACTCAAATATTCTGGGAGGTTTACTTACTTCCAGGTCACGCCACAGGAAGCGTAGCAGGGAACTATCTTCAGAGAGGAGGCACAGTTGATGGAACAGTCTTTTGCTGTCTCCACTAACTGGTACTGGATGTTCCCATAATCTCACTAAAACTCCCAGTAAAGAAGCACCAAGTGGAGAACCAGGCAGCAGGTACTGATTCAGACTCTGTTCTAGATACTGATAGAAGCAGGTTTTCTGATTATGTCTGACAAGGTGATGAGGAATATACCACTCTTCTTTAAGGGGCTCCTCTTTAGTAACTTCCAGCACAGCTCCTGTTTCAATGAGTTTCTGCATCTTGATCTTGTAAGCTCCACTTGCTTAGGGTCCTTCAGGAGACACCTCCCTGTGCAGCGCAGTATAGATATTACTGATTCCTTTGGGGCATGCAACAGCGGCATATCAGCATGACGCAGTAGTGGTGTTGCATACCTCAGAATTCCATCAATTTCAGTACGCACTGTCTTAGATTCCAGCAAAGCTACAGCCCGTTGATCCTGCTTTGACCTTGTCACCCCTCTCATTCTGATAGGGTACTGTGTCTACTTCACAAAGCCTTCTGACTTGCTTAAATAGGCATTATTATGGCTGCATTTATCCCTAAAAATGCCAGTGTTTCACTTCAAAATGATCCAAAGAGTTATATTCTTAATGGGCTTAACACTTCCCCATTGGTGGACATAACCTAAATATAACATCAGTAATATACATTCTTTTTTATGGATACATGCAAATGTAGAGTGAAACATACAAGGTTTAAATTAACAAAGGAACAGACATATACTTTCTGTCATTAAATCAATACTCTTTACATCAACTATCACAGGTAAGTAAACTTAAACTATATCTCAACCTGCAAAGGATTGCAGATTCTCTAGCCGTGGCAGTAATCAAACATAAAGCCCATGTGTTTCCTCACTCTATTACATATGTCTTAATAAGGCAGGCACCCCAAACTTCTGAGCCTTTGTAACACATACACTAGGCCCCAGTACTTAATTTTCAAGTAGTTTATTTTATTGTGTAAACAGGGCAAAGCTATGTAGAGGAATCAGTGCCACAATGTACACGTTATTGCTTTTCCAGACTAACATGAAGAATATGTACCAAAATGAAAAGTAAAACTGAAATTAGATTGTTTTCATGTTGCTTGACTTTACTGAATAACAATACACAAGGATATGCATTTTAAAAATTAAATGCAGAATTAATGTCAGAATTAAATACAATCACCTCAAAATGTAATCAATGCACAATTGTATTGCTTTACATAGTGAGGTACTTAAAAATTAAATGTATCATTGAAATTTAATACACTTGAGTTTAAAGTGTTTAAACTTTTAAACACAGACATAAGGAAAACATGCCGAAATGAAAAGCAAAAGATTCCTTACATTGATTTATGTCACTCCATCTCTTACCAGAAAAGCAATGCATGTCAAATTTCCATTTAAATAATAAAATGCTCTATTTGTTTTAGAATTGAAAACAAACCACCTAAAAATGCAATCAGCTCGACTGTATTGTATTCCACTTTGGGGTGCTGTGAACATGCCAGAACAAAACTCAAAGCATGGGATTGCATTTAGCAGAGAGCAGTGCTCTATTCGTGCCAGAGTGAAAAGTAATCACTATTCAATCGCATTCCTCTACCGAATTTGGTGTGTGGTTAATGGGGGTTGTCCTGAATGGACTTTAGTGTGATTTCTAAAATCTTATGTAAGTCATTGCTGATGATTGTAAGGACTTCAAAAGCCACTCAATTCTGAACAGCACCTAGTCGTCAAGACGGGCCTGTTTGCAGACGTGCACTCTCTGCTTCACATGCATGGTCAGCCTATTCATGACGTTAGTGCACTCTCTGCCATAGAAAACACATTTGTAATAAATAATACATTTGTAATTAATTCATATGAGGAGCCAGTGTGAAAGACTACGCTGATTGAAGCAGTGTAAATTTATAAAGTTATCTGGTGTAAAATTAGCTTTATGGTGAAAGGTTTGTAATATGTGTCAAACTTCAGAATTTTGTTTTTGGTATATTATTTATTTTAAAGTAAGTTAAATTTTAGTTAGGCTTTAGCTATATTTATTCATTTTTGTTTTTACTGCTTATATAAAACTCTTATTAACATTTTTCAGAACTGTGTTTTAATAATGAGAATTGGTACTGTTTTACCTCCTATTTGTACAAAATAAAATAAATATCAAGTAAGCACAATTTGGTACAAGTATATGAAAATTACACAGAATAAAAACCTAGCTTTGTCCCATATAAATTTCAGTAATGACACAGAGATTTGGAAAATTAAATACCACAAGTAAATCCTGTCACTCTCATGAGCAAAAACAAACCACGTACTATTGGGTTATAAGCCTGACACTGAATGGACATCATGGACTGAATGGACAATACTGATTGTCGAGTGTACGAGCTCAAGGAAACACGAGTTTAACAAACAAAACTGTTTTTTTATTATTACTAAGAGCTTCGGCTTGTAAGGGTACACATAGCACCCGTGAAACAAGCGCATTCCAACCTACAAAGTGTGCATGTCTACTAAATACATCATATACATAATTACTCTATAGTGATAACAATGGAATGAAATAGTGATTATGATATCTTGAAAAAAAAAACTACCACCACTGTAATTTACTGGGTCTGTTGTATTAGTAGAAACAGCAAGCTACTGCTCAGCTGCATGTGCATGATTTTGCATATGCCGCATATACAGAACCAGAAATTCCTACACTAATGATATGGTCATCATATATAGCACCAAAACTCTATAAAGATGAAATGTTTTAAAACATCTCTCAATTCGTTAAGCCAAACAGCCAAACAGAATAGAGTGCATGTGACATCACAGAGAGAGAGTGTGCATCTGGCAGGGATTGCATGTCTGCAGCCAGACTCTACTTGAGTTGCCTGTATCTAAGCCATGCTGAACCTGTTGGAACTATGTGCTTATTTCCTTGACTCTGTCCTTAAATTACATTTTTTCTGAATTGTTGCAGTTATGAATTATTACTTCTGTCTGGGTTCTCAGCCATGCCCCAAATTTGGTAGAGGACTATGATTGGAAAGTAATTACTTTTCAGTGTGGTATGAATGCGGCACTACTGTCATCTAAATGCCATCCTGTGCATAGCATTTAGGTTTGGCACATTCTCAGCCCCACTCGGTGGAATACAATACAGTTGAGCTGATTGTATTTTTAGGAACCTTGTGTTCAATTCTGACAAGATTTCAGCATTTTATTTTTTAAATGGAAATCAACATGCATTGTTATTCTGGTAAGGGATAGTGACATTAAATCTACAAACCGGATTCCAAAACAGTTGGGACACTAAACAAATTGTGAATAAAAACTGAATGCAATGATGTGGAGATGACAAATGTAAATATTTTATTTGTAATAGAACATAGATGAGAGATCAAAAGTATAATCTGAGTAAATGTAACATTTTAAAGGAAAAATATGTTGATTCAAAATTTCACAGTGTCAAAAAATCCCCAAAAAGTTGGGACAAGTAGCAATAAGTGCCTGGAAAAAGGAAATTGAGCATATAACAAACAGCTGGAACACCAATTAACACTAATTAGGTCAATTGACAACATGATTGGGTATAAAAAGAGCTTCTCAGAGTGTCAGTGTCTCTCTAAAGCCAAGATGCTCAGAGGATCACAATTTCCACCATTGTTGCGCAGAAAGATAGTGCAGCAATACCAGAATGGTGTTACCCTGCGTAAAATAGCAAAGACTTTTAATCATCAACCGTGCGTAACATCATAAAAAGATTCTGAGAATCTGGAACAATTGCTGTGCGTAAGGGTCAAGGCCGTAAAACTCTACTGGATGCTCGTGATCTCCGGGCCCTTAAACATCACTGCACCTCAAACAGGAATGCCACTGTCAAGGAAATAACAGAATGGGCTCAGGAATACTTCCAGAAAGCATTGTCAGTGAACACAATCCACCGTGCCATCTGCGGTTGCCAGCTGAAACTCTACAGTGCAAAGAGGAAGCCATTTCTAAGCAAGCTCCACAAGCTCAGACGTTTGCACTGGGCCAGGGGTCTTTTAAAGCGGAGTGTGGCAAAATGGAAGACTGTTCTGTGGTCAGATGAGTCACGATTTGAAGTTCTTTATGGAACAGTGGGACGCCATGTCATCCGGACCAGAGAGGACAAGGATAACCCAAGTTGTTATCAACGCTCCGTTCAGAAGCCTGCATCACTGATGGTATGGGGTTGCATGAGTGCTTGGGGCATGGGCAGCTTGCATTTCTGGAAAGGCACCATTAATGCAGAGAACTATGTTCAGGTTCTAGAACAACATATGCTCCCATCTAGACGTCATCTCTTTCAGGGAAGACCCTGCATTTTTCAACAAGATAATGCCAGACCACATTCTGCAGCAAGCACAACATCATGGCTACGTAGGATAAGGATCCAGGTACTGAAATGGCCAGTCTGCAGTCCAGATCTTTCACCTATAGAGAACATTTGGCGCATTATAAAGAGGAAGGTGCAACAAAGAAGGCCCAAGACGATTGAACAGTTAGAGGCCTGTATTAGACATGAATGCGAGAGCATTCCTATTTCTAAACTTGAGAAACTGGTCTCCTCTGTCCCCAGACGTCTGTTGAGTGTTGTAAAAAGAAGGGGGAATGCCACACAGTGGTAAAAAATGGCCTTGTCCCAACTTTTTGGGGATTTTTTGACGCCATGATATATTGAAACAACATATTTTTCCCTTTAAATGATATTCTCTCAGTTTAAACTTTTGATCTGTGATTTTTGTTCTATTCTGAATAAAATATTAGATGTTGGCACCTCCACATCATTGCATTCAGTTTTTATTCACAATTTGTTTAGTGTCCCAACTATTTTGGAATCCGGTTTGTAATTGTTCAGGTTTTTAGGATTCAGACTTGGTAGAATTATGCAGGGCCTTACTGTGAAGATGCATGTCCTACATGACAAAAATCCACCAACAAAAGGCGCTACTATTGGACAATAACTGCTCGCATACGTCTTTTTTTTGTGTGTGTTATAGCATCATCTAGGAATGCAGTGGCACCACAATTGAATCTTAACATGCTTGATCAATATGAAGGTCAAATGACAAGTTTTGTCATTTTTGGCAAAAGCGTTTCTGAATTAAAGCTGTATATGTGTGATTTGTGGAATGCATACTTCAATCCTGTTATTGGGAGGGGCCTGGAAGGCAGACAGTAATCAAAGTCTAACATGTTTTTAATACTTAAAGTTCACGTTCTTAGGATTCTGCTGATACGATGTCCATATGATGTCCATTTGATGTCCATACTGGTTACATTTCCATGGTCTAGTTCATTGTCAAATACAGGGGTTAGACAATGAAACTGAAACACCTGTCATTTTAGTGTGGGAGGTTTCATGGCTAAATTGGACCAGCCTGGTTGCCAATCTTCATTAATTGCACATTGCACCAGTAAGACCATGTGCATCCAATGGTTCAAACATTGTATCCTGAAGGCAGTGCCGTGTATAAGGATGACAATGCACCAATACTCACAGCAAGACTGGTGAAAGATTGGTTTGATGAACATGAATGTGAAGTTGAACATATTCCATGGCCTGCACAGTCACCAGATCTAAATGTTATTGAGCAATTTTGGGGTGTTTTGGAGTCAGGAAACATTTTCCTCCACTAGAATCACGTAGTGACCTGGCCACTATCCTGCAAAAAGAATGGCTTAAAATCCCTCTGACCACTGTGCAGGACTTGTATATGTCATTCCCAAGACAAACCAAAAGCACACAAAAGCAAGATGACAGCACCACAGTAAACCACCTCCAAAAGAGCACAACCAGAGCACCTGGGGTGACCCACCCCTTGAACACAAAACAAAGAAAGAAAACTAAAAACAACAAGAAGCACCTTCCTGGGTGCAACTACATAAAAAACGGCCTATGATATGCTATCACAAAACGTTACAGCTAGCAGCATTAAGGCCTAAACCCCAAAACAGTATTAATAAAACCTTTTAATGTGTAAAATAGTAACAAGTGGCTCAGCTAAAACAATGTCCACATATGTAAAAAAAACACAATACACAGGGGAGAGAAAAACAGTGGCCCGCAGCACTTCTGGCTGCAGCCCCACTCTATAAAAGAAATCACAAAATATAATTCAGTATATTAAAATACACAATCACAAACATATCCAACAGTGTCAGTACGTCACCTTAAGCATATGGCCCACACCCATACATACAGTGCTTATAACTTGTGCCCATTTCAATTTTATATATACATACACTAATAATAATAATACACCATACCAATAAATCTACACGTTCATGCATGTAAACACATATGCTATCACCATGGTACCCCAATATTAAGTGACATGCCCGAGTAAAAAGACACTGCTGTTGTCAATATGATTGATATACCAACGTTCTGTAGACACAAAATGTATCAGTAGGTGGCAGTCAAGCAACATGAACGCCTCCGACCTGCATGATACATAGACATTAATAAAACAGACGTACAACAATGGTAGGGAGCACAATAAACCTAAGTGACATACAAGCGGCATTAGCCCAGCACCAGTTAGCCGCTGCCAATGTCACTGCACTCCAACCTGAACCGAAGTAGTCACATTCATCCACAGCTTAAGAAACTCTCACCGGATAGGCCCCATTTCCCAACAGCTGCATTCAGCGTGAGCAATAATAACCAGCGACCTACCGTTGATTCAGCTACCTGCGCTTCTCTAGTTCTCAAGCGATTGGCTCCAGGCACCAGCACAAGTACACAGACCAAGTTCTCCTAGTAGCGGCCGCAACGCACCAGACAACTCCCGCCGTCCCGTCGTTTAGACAAAGTGGAAGTGAACTAACCTAGGTGCACTCCCTTTTATCTTTCCCTAGGGATCACATGCTCCCTACCTGGGTTCCACCCACTCTATAGTGGGTGTGTCCCTATAAGACCGGTACTTGTCTTTAAAAGCTGCAAGAGTCCATGTTTTTCCTATACAGAACTATTAGGCATTTAGCCATACCACACATGTTTTAAAAATACTGCTGTTAAAACTTGCACCCACACTGATGCCGGAGTGTGCAGGTCCAGCTGAACCAGCTACGGGATGATCTGGAGGCAGATCGAGGTGAGGGAGCAAGGACAGAATGACAGGGACAGGAAGGGCAACCGCCAACAGAGGAGGACAGCGCTACCAGGCCCACCATGCCCCACCATCCAAGTCCATATACCAGCTGATTGGTGGCCAGTGCAGAACCTCTAGCATGGACCAGGGCGATGGTGCCAAAGCTGGGAGATGACACAGAGCAGTACCTGGCAACATGACTGGCATCAGCTTACCGGTGGCCAAAGGAAGATTGGGCGATCTACTTAGTCCCATATTTGAGTGGGAAAGCACGTGGGGCATATGGACATGGGGGAGTCAGTGGACTATGACAAGGTAAAAGATGCCATCCTTCAGAAATATGTATAGGTTTCGGAATCCAGACATACGGCCTGGTGAGACCCCCCGTGAGTTATACCACCGCCTGAAAGATTTATTCTGGAAGTGGATTCGACCTGTTGAGAAGACAGTGGAACAGGTGGGAGAGATCCTGATTCTGGAACAGTTCCTTCGTATCCTGGGCCCTGAGGTCAGAGTATGGGTCAAGGAGCATGACCCTCCAACTGGACAGAGGGCCGCACAGCTGGTGGAGTCCTTCATGGCGGCGCTTCAAGGCACAAGGAGCTTCCATTATGAATCAACACTAAAGATGACAACCAGGGGTAAGTCTGAAGGGTTCAAAGTGGGAAGTGGTCCTGGGATTAGAGAGTTGTGTAAGGCACCAGATATTTTGCCCACAGTACACTCACACACAAAGTCTAGCCACTCATTGGGAGACAGAGCAGAGGTGGTGTGTTATGTGTGTGGTCAGAAAGGACATATTAAGCCTGACTGCCCAGTAAGAAAAGCAAAAGCAGCCAGTCGATGTTGTCTTCCAAGACTTGAGGGGGAGGAGTTTATGGGGAGGTTGCAGACAGTGAGTGTGAGAGTCAATGGCAAGCCCTGTTAGATACGGGTAGCACCCAAACCCTAGTGCAGCCAGCTTTGGTCGATGGGAGAGATCAGGTAGGAGATAAACGGCTTAAAGTACTGTGTGTTAATGGGGATGAGCACGAGTACCCTACAGCAGAGGTTTACCTGGAGGTGGGAGGACACATGTTTCTGCTCACAGTGGGGGTGGTCAACAGCTTGAGTCATCTGGTGATATTAGGGCAGGATGTTTTAGTTTTACCAGAGTTGATACAAACAACCAAGCCCGTCCAGGTGGCTTTCACCTGTTCCCAGGCTAAAGCGCAGGAAAAGCAAAAGTGCGAGGGAGATAGTTCTGAGGTCTGGCAGCTATTACCTTTTAGAGGGGTTAAACTGGATAGAGAAGGCCAAGGGAAACAAAGGAAGTCTCGCAGCCAAAGAAAAAGGGAGAAGCTTGTTGGTTCCTTATTAAAAATACAGCAGGTGGAGTGTGCCCTGAGGTCGAGGGTGGCAGTAGAAGAAGTAGGTCCCTCTCAGATAGAGCAGCTGCAGAAACTAGACCCATCATTACAGGCAGCTTTCGCTAAAGTTGTTCAGGTAGACGGAGTCCCAACCGGGGTGGCAGCGGCACTGTCGGGGGAGCATTATTTAATAAAGAGGGGCCTGCTTTATGACCAACCTGAGGGAGACCGTCAGGAGCAATTGGTTGTACCTAGGGAGATGAGAGAGCAGGTGTTATCATTAAGCCACAGCATCCCTTGGGCAGGTCATTTGGGAAGTGTCAAGACCTGGGAGAGGATCAGTCATAGATTCTTTTGGCCAGAAGCGTACAGTGATGTACAGAGATATTGTAAATCCTGTGGGATATGCCAGCTAACTAGTAAAAGGAAGGGGGGTTTGTTCCCTTTACAACCACTCCCCGTGATTGAAGTACCTTTTACCAGAATAGGGATGGACATTGTGGGGCCATTAGAAAGAAAGAGAGCCGGTTTTAAGTACATCTTAGTGGTCTGTGATTATGCTACCCGCTATCCAGAGGCTTTTCCATTGCGTAATGGGGGGCAACCCGTTTGGCTGTTTCTGTACCCGTTTGGAAGCTGTTTTGATTGCTCGGGTTTTCCTGTTTACTCGTTTCCATTGTTATTTCTATATTTATATCTGTTTTTATAACCTACTAACCATCCATAGATCTATCTTTTAGATTGCCTCTGCAGGAATATTCATTACAGAGGCACTAAAACTCCCACCGGACCCTGGAGTAACGTTCTTGGTGTAAGTTACTAAAATCCACTAAAAGTGGTAAGTACCTGCAATTCCATGGCTACTACTGGCTGTTTTGCCTGCTCAGAGTTTGGCATGTTTAGTTTAACCCCATTTTCCACCTCTAGCGATAAAGATAGTGGTTGTATTTGCACTAAGTGTCAGCTAGTTAGCTCTCTGGTGGATAAAGTGGACCAGTTAGAAGTGCGCATCCGGAGCTTATTATTGTTGAGGGATAAACAGCAAGATTCAGTGTTAGCAACTCCGGGTGCCTTAGGGAGAGTTAGCACCCCCACGACTCCGGCGTTAGAGCCCTCACAGCGGGGTGAATGGGTGACGTCTCGGCGTCATAGCCGGAAAGCTAAGGCTGATGCTAACGCTGAGGCCAAAGCTAGCCCACCGGGACACCACGCTCCTCCGATTCGCGTGTCAAACAGGTTTGCCCTGCTCAGCGAAGCACCCGCTGAGGAGCCTGTTAAGAGTGCTCTGGTTATAGGAGACTCTATTGTTCGACACGTGAAATTAGCTACTCCTTTAGGGGCGCCGGCAGTAACAGTTAGCTGTTTATCGGGAGCCAGAGCGCCGGATATTAGTGGCAACCTTAGACTGTTAGCTAATAGGAGATATTCGAGGGTAGTCATTCATGTAGGGGCCAATGATATTCGTCTGCGGCAGTCTGAGGTAACTAAGGGTAATATTACAGAGGTGATTAAACTGGCCCAGACGATGTCCGATGCCGTAATCTGCTCTGGCCCCATACCAATGCGGCGTGGCGACGAAGCTTACAGCAGACTTTGGGCGTTAAACTGCTGGATGTCCAAGTGGTGTTCCGAAAATCAAATGGGCTTTATAGACAATTGGTTACGTTTTGAGGGCAAGCCTGGTCTTATAGGTAGGTATGGTATCCACCCCACGCGGGAGGGTGCTGCCTTACTTTCTTGCAGCATAGCACATAGTCTCTTAGTTAGTCAGCAGAGTAGTGTAGATAGCTGCTGACAATCCAGAGCCGGGACCAGGCCGCAGACAGACAGGCTAAACCGACCGTCTGCGAACTGTCTTGAGGCGTCACCCAGGTTCAACTGTATTGAGACTGTGTCTTTCCCCCGAACTAAATGTAAAAGTAGAAAAACAAAATCAGCCTGTTTCAGCAACCTAATCAATATTAAATCATACACAACACCTAGCAGCAACACCTCAGAACTAAAATTTGGGTTACTCAACATAAGATCACTAAACTCAAAAGCACTCATCGTAAATGATATTATAAGTGATCCTAAATTCAATGTTTTTTGTCTCACGGAAACGTGGGTTAGACCAAATGAATATTTAGCACTAAATTAAGCCACCCCCCTAGGCTATAATTATGCACATAGCCCAAGAATATCAGGCAAAGGAGGTGGAGTATGTGTAATTTACCAAAATACCCTAGAAATTAGTCTTAAACAATGTGACACCTTCTCTTCTTTTGAGGTTCTCTCCACTATTATTACAAATCCGGTCACAAAAAAGGACGCATTTTTATTATGCAACATTTACAGACCACCAGGGCCTTACTTAGAATTTCTGAAAGAATTCAGCGATTTTGCTACAAACCTAGCGGTGTGCAATCATAAAGTTATAATTGTAGGAGATTTCAATATCCATTTTGAGAAGGAAAGTGACCCACTAAAAAAGGCATTTACCTCAATCTTAGACTCTATTGGTATTACTCAAAATGTAACAGGGCCTACACACTACTGCAGCCACACTTTAGACTTAGTTCTGACACTAGGTCTTAACATTGACAAAATTAATATCCTACCGCAATCCTCAGCAATCTCCGATCATTACTTAATTTCATATGAGCTACGTTTTAGCCATAATATATGTAAGAACCCTCGCTATTCTACAAGGCGTATAATAAAACCATCTACCGCCCTACAATTTATAGAAAACCTACCAGAACTATCGACCCCAGTTCCAACTCCATCAGACCCAATGGACCTAGATGTACTAACTGATTACCTAGAAAATACCTGTCGATCTACTTTAGAAAAGGTAGCACCACTTAAACATAAAAGTATAAGACAGAAAAAGCTCGCACCATGGTATAATGATAAGACCCGTACTTTAAAACAAACATTACGAAAACTAGAGCGGAAATGGCGATCAACCAAGCTTGAAGTGTTCTATTCTGTCTGGAAGGACAGCCTTATAGAGTATAGAAATGCCCTCACTAAAGCTCGCTCAGCATATCTGGCCTCGCTGATCTCCCATAATAAAAATAATCCGAGAGCACTGTTTAGTGTGTTTTCTAGAATTACAAAAAATCAAGATCAAGCAGGTTCTGAACAACTAATTCCAGCAACTCTCACCAGTAAAGATTTTATGGACTTTTTTAATAATAAAATTGAGAATATTAGACAACAAACTCAAGCCACAGGATCAAGTCCATCCTGGCTGCCACCGGATGTGAATGATATAAAACATAATATAACTGTAAAAGAAAGACTTGAAACCTTTTACCCACTCCCACAATTAGAACTAGAGAAGATTATCACCTCCGCAAACTGTACAACTTGCACACTTGATGCAATTCCCACAAAATTGCTCAAAGAAGTACTACCAGCTATTATTGATCCTCTTTTAACTATAGTAAACTCATCGCTTAGTCTGGGCCATGTACCCAAAGCTTTTAAACTAGCAGTTATTAAACCTATGATCAAGAAACCAAATCTTGATGCTAGTACACTGTCTAATTACAGGCCTATTTCTAATTTGCCATTTCTGTCCAAGATCTTAGAAAGAGCTGTGGCCCAACAACTTAGTTCATATCTACATAAGAATCATATATATGAAAAATTCCAATCTGGATTCAGGCAACATCATAGTACAGAGACAGCTCTAGTCAAGATAACAAATGATCTTCTTCTTGCCTCTGATCAAGGCCACGTATCCCTGTTGGTGCTTCTTGACCTAGGCGCAGCCTTCGATACAATAGACCACAATATTCTCATAGAAAGTTTAGAAAACATGGTTGGAATCACAGGGACAGCCCTATTATGGTTCAAATCTTACTTAACGGAACGTTATCAATTCGTAAAAGTAAACAATCTAAATTCAAATTATTCTAAAGTAAGATTTGGAATTCCACAAGGCTCTATTTTAGGACCATTATTATTTACATTATACATGTTACCGCTAGGCACAGTTATAAGAAACCATGACATTAACTTTCACTGTTACGCAGACGACACACAATTGTATATTTCAGCCAAGCCCGATGACAAACACAGATTAAAGAAAATAGAGGACTGTGTAAAAGACGTGAAAGGCTGGATGTTGCGTAACTTCCTCCTTCTAAACAGCAACAAAACAGAGGTCCTGCTTTTGGGTCCAAAAGTGGCAAGAAATAAATTATCAGATTTAATTTTAAATCTAGCTGACTTTCCAGTTAAACCTGGTTCAGCAGCAAAAAATCTTGGTGTCATAATTGACCCGGATTTATCATTTGATCAACACATAGGTAGTATCACTAGGACAGCTTTTTTACATCTTCGCAATATTGCTAAGATTAGAAATGCCTTATCCCTCCAGGACGCAGAAACATTAGTACATGCCTTTATTACTTCAAGGCTTGACTACTGTAACACACTACTGTCAGGATGCACCAGCAGCAATTTAAGAAAACTTCAACTAGTTCAAAATGCTGCAGCTAGGGTCCTCACTAAAACTAGAAAATTTGAACATATCAGCCCAGTTTTATCATCACTTCATTGGCTGCCTGTTAAATTCCGCATTGACTACAAAATTTTGTTATTAACATATAAAGCTCTACATGGGCTTGCTCCTGAATATCTTCAAGATACAATTTCCTATTATGAGCCTCCACGTTCACTCAGATCACAGAATACTGGATTTTTAATTGTTCCCAGAATTCAGAAGGCCTCAGCTGGGGGAAGAGCCTTTTCTTATAAAGCCCCCAGACTCTGGAATGATCTTCCAGAAAATGTTCGGGACTCAGACACAGTCGCAATCTTCAAATCTAGGCTAAAAACACATTTGTTTAGTTTATCTTTTGGTAGCTAATGCTCCCCCATAGATAAAGGCGGCAGATCTGGGGGGTCCATGGACACAGGGAATTATAGTTATTATTCCCTATAGGAATTATAGGGAATTAACTGAGACGCTGGTGCTGTCGTCCCGCCACTTCTCGCGATCACTCAGGTTTGTTGACGGTGGAGTGGAGGGATGCCAGTGTTTCAGGATGCTCCCGTGTCTGTGTGTCCTCCTGGTTCTCTCCTTTTAGTTAAAGCTGTCATAGTCAGATCTGCCGGAGTCATTAGCCACACTCTGGAAATTTTCATATTTTCTACTTTACAAACACAAAACAGTTCAAAACTAATTCCATCCCTTTACATCTTTCCGAGTAAACGACTGCCCACCTGTCTGTCTGGACACTGATGGATGACTATCGAGACCCTCCTCCACGCTTCAGACCAGCTGCCCACGCTCCAGCAACCACCAAGTGCCTTGAAGCTGTCCCTACACTGAAGTTCTCATGGACTACTAACTATCATCACCAGTAGATTGACCAGAGGAGGATGGGTCACCCCTTGTGAGCCTTGGTTCCTCCCAAGGTTTCTTCCTCAGCTGGGGGAGTTTTTCCTTGCCACTGTCGCCCCTGGCTTGCTCACTTGAGGGTTTACATTTGTTTTTACATTTCATGTCAAATCTTTGTCTTACTGGAATTCTGTGAAGCTGCTTTGTGACAACATCAGTTGTGAAAAGCGCTATATAAATAAATTTGATTTGATTTGATTTGATAAGATCACAGCACAGGCAGTAGCGAGGGCCTTGTTACAGTTGTTTGCAAGGGTAGGAATTCCCCAAGAGATAGTTACAGACAAGGGGACGGCCTTTTTATCAAATACTCTTAGACAGGCTTATCGGTTTCTAGGGATAAAGGGTATAAGGACCACTCCCTACCACCCTCAGACTGATGGCTTAGTGGAGCGGTACAACCAGACTTTGAAGAATATGCACCGAAAATTTGTGGCTACCAATGGCAAGGACTGGGATTGCTGGCTGCCATATTTACTGTTCGCCTACCGGGAGGTACCCCAGGCCTCAACAGGATTTTCTCGTTTTGAACTTCTTTATGGACGCCAGGTTAGAGGTCCACTGGACATTTTGAGAGAGACCTGGGAGGAGCCACATATAGCCCCGAAAAACAGTATACTCTCCCATGTTTTAAAGATGAGGGAGAAATTGGAAGAAATGGCAGATTTGGTTCGGGAGAACATGAAGAGTGCTCAAAAGCGGCAGAAAGTCTGGTATGAAAAAACGGCAGAGTTGTTCCAGGGAGAAGCCTGGGGCTACGACAATGGTGGAGCACTCCATTTCCTTGAGAGATCCTACTCCATTTCGGCAGAGGATGTACAGGGTACCTGAGCGCCTACTCCCATCCCTCAAGGAGGAGTTAGAGGTGATGCAACATCTTGGAGTAATTGAAAGGTCCTACAGCGAATGGAGTAGTCCGGTCGTGCTTGTACCAAAGAAGGATGGTTCCATCCGTTTCTGTATTGATTTCCGTCGGCTAAACGCTCAATCCCACTTGGATGCATATCCAATGCCCTGGATAGAGGATCTGATCGAGTGCCTAGGGAAAGCACACTACATCAGCACACTGGACTTGAGTAAGGGCTTTTGGCAAGTACCCCTGGCAAAAGAATGTCGGCCATACACAGCTTTCCAGACAGCACAGGGGCTCTTCCAATTTACAGTGATGCCCTTTGGTCTCCAAGGGGCCCCAGCCACTTTTCAGAGATTGATGGACTGTGTCCTGGCAGGTATGGAGGCATTTGCGGCCACATACCTTGATGATATTGTGGTGTACAGCTGGAAGGAGCATCTTCATCATCTAGAGGAAGTGCTGCAGTGGATCCACCAAGCAGGGTTGACTGTCTATCCGTACAAATGTGCTCTGGCCCGTCAGGAGGTGAGGTACCTGGGACATGTCTTGTGTCGAGGAGTGATTCGTCCACAAATGGACAAAGTGGAGGCCATACAGTCCTGTCCACGCCCTGAAGGGGTCATAACATGTCCTTCGTGATCTGAAGGACATGTTATGCAAGGGCCCTGTCTTGCAAAGCCCAGACTTCAGTCAACCATTCGTGGTACAGACTGATGCCTCTGGGGTTGGCCTTGGGGCGGTTTTGCTCCAAGGAGAAGGAGTGGACCAGAAGCCAGTGGCGTACATCAGTCGCAAACTCTTTCCCAGGGAGACCAGGTATGCTGCTGTGGAAATGGAGTGCTTAGCTATCAAGTGGGCACTGGATACTTTCCGATGCTATTTGTTGGGTAGAACTTTTAGATTAGAAACAGACCACCGAGCCCTTCAGTGGCTGGACCAAATGAAAGACTCAAATGCCAGAATTACTCGCTGGATTTTAGCACTGCAACTGTACCGGTTCCAGGTACGGTATCGTGAGGGAACGCAGAATGCAGTGGCAGACTTCTTATCCTCAGAAGGAGGATAGACATATGCTTATGAGAGATGTCACTTTGTTTAATAATATCTGGGTAAGTGCCTGCTAAAACTCACATTGTTCCTCACGGGGCGCGTTGGTCTCGTGGTCGCTTCAGTTTTCGCCATGCTATATGAATCGGAGTTTTCGTTAACATCGGGTGTCCGTTCAGCGTGTGGCCATTTGTTTTCATAATGCAGTTTTCTGTATGTTGATAGGTGGACGTGTGGCTAGTGAGGTAGCCACTACCACACGCTCCATTTAAACGATGGTAACATGTTTTAAAATACCGCTGTTAAAACTTGCACCCACACTGATGCCGGCGTTTCCCACTTCCACATCCATTATTAGGGACCGGGTTGGAACACGCGCACTGCTCTTAATGCCCCTTTATTGGAGGTTTCGGGGTGGAAGATGTCAGTTTTAGAAGGAGGGGTGTAATTTATCTCTAACATGACGGTGGTATTTACATTGTGAATGTTTTAATTTCTCAGTTCAATAATATGAATAATGTGTTGTATTTGGCTGCTTGGTGTTATTTTAAAGTGATGAAAAGTGATTTTTATTTCTTTAGGGACTGCATGTTCCTGGCTTACCATACCTTCATGGATGGTATATCCCAGGTAGGGTTAATGAGGGGAAGGTATTTAAGCATGGGGTGTGAGGAGGAAAGTTGAGTTGGAGTGGGCCAGCTCGAGGAGAGGCTGCACCCAAGATAGCTGAAGAAATTTGTGTTTTCTTTTGATGTTTTTTTCCTTTTTTTCTCTTTTTTTTGGTAATCTCACCCAATAAAACAAAAAGATAAACTTACTCTGCGGTGACTGTACCTCTGCCAGTTATTGATACACGCAACATCTTCACACTGCATGTGTATAACTGGTCAGCAATAATAATTGTGTTTGTCCCCATCCTGTGGCAAAAGGAAGTATTACAGATAAATGTATTTCTACCCTGCATGGTTATAAATGGTCAGTATTAATTACTAATTAATTATTAATTATTGGCTCCATCTTGTGTCCAATGGTAGTGTTACAGTTAAACGTATTTGTAACAGGATTAGTTATAGGTTTTTTTGCTCCATATTAGGGTTGAGCTAATATCAGTTCAAAAGATCATACCTCATGAACATAAATGATCCTCATAATTAAGACCAGTGCTCAGCAGTTAAATCAAATTAAGGCATTTGCATCATTTTTTGACAGTCAGACTTTTCTGACTGTTAAAATAACACACAAGGCTCGTTAGTACTTCTGAAGCCTCATTGTCCCAATCTGTTTATGGCCTCATTGTGCTGATTCTTATGGGGCCCCTAAAGGGACTGGGGGAGAAAAAAATAAAAAGACTATTGGTTTTGCGTTCCTTTACAAAGATAATGTGTTCCGTCGCAAACAGTTTTGTGTTCCCTCGCAAACACAACTGCATTCCCTCGCAAATACAGTACTGCGCATGCTGTTGATTATGTGCTTGCTGTGCATGTCAGGTGAACTATGGAGCAGCTTGTTGAACTTTACTTTGATCTTGGACTGAAATATATGGACATAAACCTAAAACTGAATGGTAAATATATTTTCATTTTGTTATAATGATAAAAATCTTTGTATTCTGGGGTTGTTATCATTGCAATTTAAGACACTTGCACGTTCTCTGACTGTCGGCAGAGCTGCTGTTTTGAACAGGACAGCAGCAGAGCCATAGATAAATGGATAGGTTCAGGAATTACTGTTTATCCACTTTTTAAAATGGGTTCAGATGATAGTAATAGAAGATGAAGCACTCACAAATAGAAATGGAGTTGACTCCAAGAATAACTGGCCAAGGGTTTATCCCTACTCAATAAATTAACTCTTTTGGAGGTTCCTCATGACTAAATACATTTACTAAATACATTGCTTTCAGAATGAACAGAGACCCTGGTCAGTAGGATGGCTTCGAAGCCATACCCTGAAAATAATTTTGGCCATTTCGTTGCAATGTCTTCCACCAAGTCACATGGCTGTAAGGAAGTAAATGTTATTTTCCTTTTAAGCAACTCTTAAGCCATTTTATATTCAAAAGTTCTTATACTCCTAAAGGAAATAACGCCATCTTCTGCATACTCATTTCACATACTGTGAGAGATTGCTGTTAAATTGGGTGTTCTTTTGTCATGTTTTGATTATTTCAAAATATTGTTGTAGGCCCCTATTGCTGAGCTTGTGAACTGTGACAACAGCCCTGACAACAGCCTAGGAATTATTAAGATGGAGGATGTTCCTGATTTCATTTGTGTGTGATTCCTTTTTTGTTTTCAAATCTGAAATCAGAGAACAAGTTGCTTCCTTTTTTCAATTTTAATTTGGAAATAAGTTTACATACGGTTTCCTGTTTTCCTTTTTCTTAATTTATATTGAAAATCAGATAAAAAGTGGTTTATGTAAATCTCTAAACAAATATTAAATATAAATCGGTCTATGTACATTTTGGGAACTATTACGGGGGGAAAAAAGTTGAAATTCATTCCTGATATTAAGCTCCATTTTTCTGCCTACAGAACACATCAGAAACATTTTTCACTATTCATATTTTTTCTACTACTTAAGTGAGCTAGTTGGGTAACAAAAAATTGTTTTACTTTCCGTAGGCTGTATACATTCCATCAGTCTATTTTGCATTTAAAATTAAAATACAGGAGACAATTTGTGTCCTTTGTGTCATTTATTCATTATCTGTAACCACTTATCCAGTTCGGGGTCGTGGTGGGTCCAGAGCCTACCTGGAATCATTGGGGGCAAGGCGGGAATACACCCTGGAGGGGGCACCAGTCCTTCACAGGGCAACACACATACTCACACATTCGGACACTTTTTTGAGTCACCAATCCACCTACCAATGTGTGTTTTGAACTGTGGGTAGAAACCGGAGCACCCAGAGGAAACCCACGCAGACACAGGGAGAACACACCAAACTCCTCACAGACAATCACCCGGTGCATGACTCAAACCCACAACCTCCAGGTCCCTGGAGCTGTGTGACTGCAACACTACCAGCTGCGCCAGCATGCCGCCCCATTAAAGTAAAATGAAACAATAAAAATAACAACAATATCTGGATGTCTCACCAGAATGTTCTTAACATTTTTCCATTCATTCATCCATCCATTATCCACCACTTATCCGGGTCCGGGGGAAGCAGTCAGAGCAAAGAAACCCAGACCTCCCTCTCCCCAGCCACCGCCTCCAGCTCCTCTGGGGGTAAACCGAGGCGTTCCCAGGCGAGTCGACACATGTAGTCTCTCCAGTGTGTTCTTGGTCTGCCAAGAGGCCTCCTCCCCATTGGACATGCCTAGAACACCTCACCAGGAAGGCGTCCAGGTGGCATTCGAACCAGATGCCCAAACCACCTCAACTGGCTCTCGACGTGGAGGAGCAGCGGCTCCACTCCGAGTCTCTCCCGGATGTCCGAGCTCCTAATCCTGTCTCTAAGGGAGAGTCCAGACACCCTGCGGAGAAAACTCATTTCAGCCGCTTGTACCCGCGATCTCGTTCTTTCGGTCACTACCCAAAGCTCGTGACCATAGGTGAGGGTTGGGAGGTTGATTGAACGGTAAATCGAGAGCTTTGCTTTTCTGCTAAGCTCTCTCTTCACCACAACGGACCTGTACAGAGCCCGCATTACTGCTGACGCTGCACCAATCCACCTGTCAATCTCCCGCTCCATCTTTCCCTCACTCGTGAACAAGACCCCGGGGTATTTAAACTCCTCCACTTGAGGCAGGATCTCACATCCAACCTGGAGAGAGCACTCCACCCTTTTCCGATTGAGTACCATGGACTCGGACTTGGAGGTGCTGATCCTCATGCCTACCACTTCACACTCGGCAGCAAACTGGTCCAGCATGAGCTGGAGGTCCCGGCTGAAGGCAAGAAATTCTGTCCATAAAAATTATGAACAGAACCGGTGACAATGGGCAGACCTGACGGAGTCCAACTCCGACTGGAAACCAATCGGACTTACTGCCAGCCATACGAACAAGACTCCTGCTCTGTTTATACAGGGACTGGATGGCTCGTAGCAAAGAGCCCAGTACCCCATACTCCCCGAGCACCCCCCACAGAAAACCCAGAGAGACACGTTTGAATGCCTTCTCCAGATCCACAAAACATATGTAGACTAGTTGAGCAAACTCCCACGCACCCTCCAGGATCCTAGCGAGGATTTTAATGTTAAGTAAATCCCTTTGTTTTTACCGCCTCTGTAGGAAGAGGAATTAGTGCCAAATTGAAAAGTAATCACTGTAACTGAACATTGTGAAATGCAATCCACACACGCCATTTCTTTTCCACTCTAACATGCAGAATACATTCCAAAATATGAAGCAAATATTTATTATATACAAACCAGATTCCAAAAAAGTTGGGACACTAAACAAATTGTGAATAAAAACTGAATGCAATGATGTGGAGGTGCCAACATCTAATATTTTATTCAGAATAGAACAAAAATCACAGATCAAAAGTTTAAACTGAGAGAATGTATCATTTTAAGGGAAAAATATGTTGTTTCAAAATATCATGGCGTCAAAAAATCCCAAAAAAGTTGGGACAAGGCCATTTTTTACCACTGTGTGGCATTCTCCCTTCTTCTTACACCACTCAACAGACGTCTGGGGACAGAGGAGACCAGTTTCTCAAGTTTAGAAATAGGAATGCTCTCGCATTCATGTCTAATTCAGGCCTCTAACTGTTCAATCGTCTTGGGCCTTCTTTGTCGCACCTTCCTCTTTATGATGCGCCAAATGTTCTCTATAGGTGAAAGATCTGGACTGCAGACTGGCCATTTCAGTACCTGGATCCTTATCCTACGTAGCCATGATGTTGTGCTTGCTGCAGAATGTGGTCTGGCATTATCTTGTTGAAAAATGCAGGGTCTTCCCTGAAAGAGATGACGTCTAGATGGGAGCATATGTTGTTCTAGAACCTGAACATAGTTCTCTGCATTAATGGTGCCTTTCCAGAAATGCAAGCTGCCCATGCCACAAGCACCCATGCAATCCCATACCATCAGTGATGCAGGCTTCTGAACGGAGCGTTGATAACAACTTGGGTTATCCTTGTCCTCTCTGGTCCGGATGACATGGCATTCCAGTGTTCCATAAAGAACTTCAAATCGTGACTCATCTGACCACAGAACAGTCTTCCATTTTGCCACACTCCATTTTAAAAGACCCCTGGCCCAGTGCAAACATCTGAGCTTGTGGAGCTTGCTTAGAAATGGCTTCCTCTTTGCACTGTAAAGTTTCAGCTGGCAACGGCAGATGGCACAGTGGATTGTGTTCACTGACAATGCTTTCTGGAAGTATTCCTAAGCCCATTCTGTTATTTCCTTGACAGTGGCATTCCTGTTTGAGGTGCAGTGATGTTTAAGGGCCCTGAGATCACGAGCATCCAGTAGAGTTTTACGGCCTTGACCCTTACACACAGCAACATCTTTCTGCACAACAATGGTGGAATTGGTGATCCTCTGAGCATCTTGGCTTCAGAGAGACACTGACACTCTGAGGAGCTCTTTTTATACCCAATCATGTTGTCAATTGACCTAATTAGTGTTATTTGGTCTTCCAGCTGTTCGTTATATGCTCAATTTCCTTTTTCCAGCCACTTATTGCTACTTGTCCCAACTTTTTGGGATTTGTTTACATTGTGAAATTTTGAATCAACAAATTTTTCCTTTAAAATGTTACATTTTCTCAGATTAAACATTTGATCTGTCATCTATGTTCTATTACGAATAAAATATTTACATTTGTCATCTCCACATCATTGCATTCAGTTTTTATTCACAATTTGTTTAGTGTCCCAACTGTTTTGGAATCTGGTTTGTACAATAGGTTTCCTTGCACTGCAGTGCTCAGAACCCTAATTAAAATCAGAAAAATCTTTATAAGAAGAAGCCAAAAGATAAGAAAAAAAACAAAAACAAAAAAAACAACAACAATAGAGCTTCAGCACCTTCAGTTCTAACAAATACAATAGATTTCCACGGTAGTGCTCGGAACCCTATGAAGAAGAAGAAACAGAGCAAAACAATAGGGCTCTAGAACCTTCAATGCTTGGACCCCTAAAAACAGAACAAAAACAATAGGGCTCCAGCACCTTTGGACAAACTCTGAACAAAAAGAAAATAGGGTTCTATGCACTGAGTGCTTGAACCATAATATCATCTTTTAACATCAGTGTAGCTGATGGATGTCTTTTTATCAGCTTTTGATTGTCAAATACCACTATACAGAGATGAATGGGACAAAAGAGTTTATTTTTTCCCAAGGATTGCCTTATTGAAGAATAACATTAACTTTGGAGATATTAATGGCACCCATTACAGTATTCACAACAGAAAATACAAAGGAAGAGGCCTTTCTTTCACTTGTCAGTGAAGCAGGTTTGCCACCAAGATTGTGCTCAGTGTTATTTAATGTTTTGTTAAACACATGGAAAATAGTTTTAAATAACTTAAGACTAATCTGACACTTCCACCATCTAGTTTGAGTGTTGCTTTGTACATATTACTATACGCTCCTGTAGCTTGGCTTTACTCGCTTAATATTTGTGCTTAAGTTCACTTAAAATGCCCTTAAAAAAACTTGATTATTTGCTTTGATTCTTGTACAGCTGATACAGATATTACAAAAAATTACATATTATTCGCCAAGACAATTAATTAACTAAATGTATTTTAAACCATTGTGTCCCAATCTTGTCCTTACAGTGCTATTTGATTAGCAAAAGCTGAGAATTTGCAAGGACCAGCCAATCACGGGCTGAATCCTACCTTGTGGTCAATGATTGACTGGTTAGGAAATTCACACAAAGTGCAAATAATTAAATAAGTAAAATGAAAGAAAACTTCATTTCCAAATAGCCAAAAACAGCCAAATTATTTTGAAATGTACTGGAAATCATTCAAAATTATCATAATGTTTATTTAATTACTTGAATAAAATGTATGAATAAATTTAATAATTACCTAAATTATATATTTATTAGTGGTTGCAATTGATTTTAAAATATTAATCAAATTTATCAAAACGATATTTTGTGACTTATCTAAAGATAAAATTCTAGGTTTTTTCAGAAGGGGAAAAGAAAACAAAAAATTGTACAGTGGTATGTGCCACAAACTCGTCAGAGGCAACAGTCCTTTTGACTTTATAATAACATTTCAGAGTGAATTTTATGATATTTGAATTGGAATCCTGCAATGTGCTGCGTAAAAAAGCTTCAGGGAGATAGTTAATATTAAATACAAGAAAGCTTGGTACAATAATTCATCTGCATTAAAAAAAAGATTATATATATTTCCAGATAAATCATAATACTTAATATGTTAGCATTGACAGCACTAATATTTATATAAAGAATACATATCATTTATATATTACACAATTAACATTTCTGGTCCTCAACACATTATTGATAGTGATTTCATTTAAGTGAAAAGCAATTTTAATCTAGGTTTAATCTGAATACTGACTGAATAATTACTGGTTCATCAATAAATCTTACATTTCATGATATTCTGATTAAAATGTTTCAGCAGACATATCAAAGCATTTTTTTACAGGTAGAATATCTCAAACTTACTATATTATGTGCAAATATCTCATACCATTTTTGTCTATTTTGTTGTGAATTTTGGTGTATTTAGGAATGAATATCAGCACCAGCATAAGAATAATCAGACTCCCTCCAGCAGCCATATATGCTGTAAGCTTCTCCCTGCAAAACACACACAAATAAAAATAGACACATTAAAGGTTAAAGTTTATTTTGAGTGCCTTGTCTTGCAATTTTAATTGGACATTTGTACTGAGGAAAAACTATTTCAAAATGCAATTTTGTTTTGTATTTCAAGCCCTGAATTACACAAGATAAATTAAATATCTAAATTGCATTCATTTCTGGGAAGAACAACATTTTTCTAAAGTGGATTGTTCAATTTTGTAATTAAGAATGTCAATGACATGTACTTCAACTAGAGGTATTCAAATATCTGCGTATGACTGTAAGAGAAATTGATAAGATTTTATTTTGATTGGCCCACTGTAGATATTCAACATATTTTCAGTAAGCTGTTAACAGTGCATCTGTTTACAAGAAATAAGACCTTTTCTGTAGAGAGTTAATTATAAAGTTATCATTAATAAATACATCAGCAGACTCTCAGGTTAATTTAATTAAGCACTCATTTTGTTGCTTCATTATAAATGTAGTAAAATAATTATGCCACACTTTGCGGCGGCATGAATTATATGTAGTGGAGTCTGTAATAATTAATTTTTATTTGATTAATAATTAATTATTTAATTCATTTTGTTAAGCTCCGTTTTTGGGAGCCATTAAATAATATGTAGTGTTTTTACCTGTCCAGTTTTAGCTTGGACATGTACAGGGGTTGGACAGTGAAACTGAAACACCTGTCATTTTAGTATGGGAGGATTCATGGTTAAATTGGACCAGCCTTGTGGCCAATCTTCATTAATTGCACATTGCACCAGTAAGAGCAGAGTGTGAAGGTTCAATTAGCAGAGAGTCAGAGCACAGTTTTGCTCAAAATATAGCAATGCACACAACATTAAGGGTGACATACCAGAGTTCAAAAGAGGACAAATTGTTGGTGCACATCTTGCTGGCGCATCTGTGACCAAGACAGCAAGTCTTTGTGATGTATTAAGAACAACGGTATACAGGGTAATGTCAGCATACCAAGAAGGACGAAACACGTCCAACAGGAGTAACTGTGGATGCAAGAGGAAGCTGTCTGAAAGGGATGTTCAGCTGCTGACCTGGATTGTATCCAAAAAACAAAACCACGGCTGCCCAAATCAAGGCAGAATTAAATGTGCACCTCAACTTTGAACCCACCAGAACTGTCCGTCGGGAGCTCCAGAGGGTCAATATACACGGCCAGGCTGCTATAGCCAAACCTTTGGTCACTCATGCCAATGCCAAATGTCAGTTTCAATGGTGCAAGGAGCGCAAATCTTGGGCTGTGGACATTGTGAAACATGTATTGTTCTCTGATGAGTCCACCTTTACTGTTTTCCCCACATCCAGGAAAGTTGTGGTGTGGAGAAGCCCCAAAGAAGCGTACCACCCAGACTGTTGCATGCCCAGAGTGAAGCATGGGGGTGGATCAGTGATGGTTTGGGCTGCCATATCATGGCCTAATACTTGTGCTATATGGGCGCGTCACTGCCAAGGACTACCGAACCATTCTGGACCATGTGCATCCAGTGGTTCAAACATTGTATCCTGAAGGCGGTGCCGTGTATCAGGATGACAATGCACCAATACACACAGCAAAACTGGTGAAAAATTGGTTTGAAGAACATGAAAGTGAAATGGAACATCTCCCATGGCCTGCACACTCACCAGATCTAAATATTATTGAGCCACTTTGGGGTGTTTTTGGAGAAGCGAGTCAGGAAACCTTTTCCTCCACCAGCATCACATAGTGACCTGGCCACTGGCCTGCAAGAAGAATGGCTTAAAATCCCTCTGACCACTGTGCAGGACTTGTATATGTCATTCCCAAAAGGAGGCCCTACACCATACTAATAGATTATTGTGGTCTAAAACCAAGTGTTTCAGTTTCATTGTCCAATCCCTCTAGGTCATCATGCTGAATGACTTTACATATTATATAGCAGAAATATTCATTCATTCATTATCTGTAACCGCTTATCCAATTCAGGGGGGTCCAGAGCCTACCTGGAATCATTGGGCGCAAGGCGGGAATACACCCTGGAGGGGGAGCCAGTCCTTCACAGGGCAACACAGACACACACACGTTCACTCACACACTCACACCTACGGACACTTTTTTTTGAGTCGCCAATCCACCTGCAATGTGTGTTTTTGGACTGTGGGAGGAAACTGGAGCACCCGGAGAAAACCCACGCAGACACCGGGAGAACACACCAACTCCTCACAGACAGTCACCCGGAGCGGGAATCGAACCCACAACCCCTGGAGCTGTGTGACTGCGACACTACCTGCTCGGTGCCGCCCCTTATAGCAGAATTAGCTAGAATTAATTAATATCAATGAATTATGCTCATTGACCCGCTGTAGGTTCTTGGCTCCGAAATTGAATCTGAACTAGAAGTAATAATTCCATACAAGAAAGGTGCACACACAAACAAATAAAGAAGGATTGATTTTATCACACAACTGGTTTATTAAATGTAATATCAAATAATGAACATTGATTATACATACATATAATCAAATTGATTACAGCAATAAATGAGGGAACAGGGAGATTAATATATGAAGGAATTTCTCTATGATAATTACCCTAAATTCTAGAAAGGCTATAGTTTATCCCAGCAATGCGTTCATCACCAACCTCCTGAGCTATGAAAAAAATGAAACCATGTGACCTTACATATCCCTGGAGATGGACTGGAGATAGCTGGGAGTATGTCACTGATGCGCTATGCTTTCCGGCTTTCTGGAGCATTGTAGACACAGGCCTTGTAGCCTTGCAGCAGCGGCCGTTCCTCTTCTCCCTTTTGGCCAGAGACACTGTCTTAGAAACGGTGATCCCTTCGTCTGAGCTGGTGGTGTTCTGAAGATGCCTGTGAGGATTCTTCGTAATCGCTGATCTGCCTCCTTGTGAGAGACATGTCCATGCAGGTCTCTCCTGGACCTTTGCTCAGAAGATCATACTGAGGGAGCATGTGGCCTTCTTCATTGCTGATCTTGAAGCTCTTGTCACCACTTTGAGGATCCAAGGTCTGAGGTCCCCTTCATGCTCTGGGCATGGCATTGAGCTTTGCTGGAATAAACTATAGTTTTTTTTTTTTTTTTTTTTTACAGTTTTTCTACTAGAAAAAAAAAAAACTTCTGGTTGGAAGTTCTGGGTTTGTTCTGTCTGGACCCTGCTTGAGGAGCCCAAGAGAGAGAGCCATAAGAGAGTCTGTAAAGCTTCTGAAAAAGCCTGAAGAGCTGAACTCCGAAGAGCTGAAATATGAACTGAGAGCTCTTGAGCTGGGACTCTCCCTTAACTGGGAATTCTCCCTGAAACTGACTGAACTGACTGAAAAAAAAAAACTTGCTTCTCCATCTCTTCTTGTTCTGTTCTTCTGAGTTTTTTCGTGCCACTGGGATTTAACCAGATTTTAGGAAACCCACCTTGAAGGCCTGATTGGTCCTCAGGGATTGAGGATTGGAGCATCTCTTGCTCCTGATTGGATGTTTCCTGTACCCAATTTATGACATTTGAAAAGACAAAGACTTAAGGTTCCTGTTGAATAATTATCATGCTTTTGCAATATAAAAGATTATATGTTAACACAAAGTAAGATCATTCAGACAAAACTATGTTTTACATAATTCTTAACTAAATAACACACAGAGTATGTGGCTACCATGGTTCCTACATAAGTTCATATAAAAAGGTGATTTTAAACACATGTAAATTAATTCCACCTTGTTGTGTTGGTACACATATGCAACTTGTTCACAGGGTAACCTTAGGAATTAAGGAATGTGTGATTATTTTGGCTTTAACAGTCTTTCAAGATGTGTGAGAGGACATTTAATCAAGGTTGAGTCTGTGTGTCTCTCTGCTATCACCAAAGATTCCTCTCTTAATCCTATGAGACTTTGGGTCATGAACTTTAATATATAAAACTCATCCTGGAGTGTGGTTTATGATCATTCACTGCTTGATTATCTCAAATTCCGGGCTGTGTGAAGAAGGGTGACTGAGTGTGAAGAGAGGTCTTTCAGCATAATAAGTCCCAAAAAGTCAAAATTCTTATCAGAATTAACACACACTCATCATACTACACTACATAGACTACAGAGACATATGTGTAGGTTTTCAGTTAACACTCAGTATAATGTAAAAAAAATTTTGAAAAAAAAATTTGTAAATGGGTTAAAAAAAAAAAAAAAAAAAAAAAGTTTAGTCATGTTTATGGCCTAGGTTGTGTATGGCTTGTTTACGATAGTGATGTGTTACGACAGATCACTCCATGTGTTAGGTTGCAAAATGGGGTATAAAGATGTGTGCCTCTTACAGACCATTAGATCAGTCTGAGATTCAGCCTGTGACCAGATCAGTCTGAGATCAGGCTGATGTTCAACCAGAGCACTCAAACAGCATTATATCCAGACGGGTCTTCTCTCTTCACTTTGAAACCACCAGAAGACAAGTTTACAACAAGTTTTTGTCTGCCCGGCTCTGATGGTTTCAGAACACTCCTGGTGGCACTTCATTACGGTTTTGACTGCTCACCAAGAAGACAACTGAAGTTGTGCTGCAGATTATCCCAGAAGCAGAAATAGCTCCCTAAATCTGGATGGGGTGGTGATTCTCCCTCTGACAACAACAAACTACATGCAAATGGTGAGCCTACTAGAACCTTCTAAGTCCATTTAAGGAGAAAAAGAGCTGTTAAATTAAGAGAGTCTATGTTTTTTCTTTGTATTATTTTTAGCTTCTAAGTACTAGTCTAAGAAGTGAGGCAGGGTGTTTTTTCTGGCCTTAGCAGAAAACCCAGATTTGAAACCCAGTTTCCAGTATTTTGCTACGCACAGGTAATTGTGTTTCATTAGGACAACAGGTGCAGGAATAATCTGCCTCAGGTCTGTTGCGACACTGCGATATTCTTAAGTGTGTTTCCTTAAGACAGAAGACACGGTGGGACAGAGTGTTTCTTGTGCCCATAGAGGTGTAGCGTGGTAACAGTATTTGAATTAGTTATGCTTAATGGTGATTATTACTTATAATTATTATTATTATTATTACTGAATTTAGATAACAACAATATTAATAATTTATCAGAGATTGAAATACTGTTAACGCTAGGGGTGAGTTTCAGGATTTTCAGACTCTTAGGAATAGGCTCCACACACCGTATTATTTCAAATGAAGGAATACTTTATTAAGAGGAATAATAATAAGCTGATAAACATAGCATAATCATCAAAATCTCAACGGGATCAACACAGATGAAACTATCATGATTTTAATAATTGGCTAGGCTATATGACTTGTGACTAATATGTGTTGCTATTATGAGGTTAATTAATATATAACTTTATCAAGAGACTTAATTAGACATCAGCTTCTGAGAATGAGGATTGTATGAGCTTGCTTACACTTGTTGCATATCAACCAACCGATTGGTGCAGCAGTGCGTTGCGATGACAGCAGAGTCTCCAAGCCGGGCTCCCCTAGTTCTCTCATTAGGAGTGCTGAGGCCGGGTTTGCTCAGGAGTCATCACTTACGGTGCAGGCCACTTCATGCACCTTCAGAGCAGTGTAACGTCAGTTGAAGAATTTCCTCTTGCTCGCTGTCCTGTTTGGGATTCACTTCCGGAAGGAAGAGGCGTCAAAATAAAAGCTCTGTTTCCTTAATTCACAGAAGCGATGTCCTCAGAATTAAGTAACTAATAATAATTTCAAATTTTCAACTAATTTCAGCGGTGGCTCTTATTCTGGCCAAAATAAGTTTAACCTGCTTTGATTAGTCATAAAATCTCCTGTTAGTTCACATGAAAATTGGTCTTTTAAGAGTCTTCTTGGGCGTTGACTCCATCAGCTTCAGAGCGGAAAAAGAGGTAAAAAGCGGAAGAGCAAAGAGAGATGGAAGTGAGTTATGCCTGGTTTCATATGTAGGCGCCGTTGCGCCCACTTGGGAGGTCGCCGTTCTCTGATTGGTTCCTGGGTTTGGGGAGTACATGTGACCATCTCAAGTTCCCAGAGAAATAAAAATCACTCACGGTTTGGCGAAAATAGAACATCCTAGAATTAATAATTTGTATATACTTGAATATAACACAATGAGTATACTGATGCAATTACACCAACTATTCTAGTTACTAGAGATTAATTAACATTCTTTTAAATTGAGAAAGGAGTCTTTGTTCATGATGAAACCCTAATTCACGTCACTCGATTCATGTTATTATACAGTCACCTGAGAATAACAGAGGATAAACATTAAAAACACATTGCATAATACATGATTAGATTCAGAAGAAACGTGTCCAAGATAATTCTCTTTTGAGAAGGAGAGAGAGAGAATGTTTCTGGTGGCATATTATTTCACAAATGTCCACTTGGGGGCGCTGTTGGTCCATGCTGTTCGTCTGGGTTGAACTCGGGTGGAGAGTTCACTATTAGCGCATTCCTCGGGGGCCATCTGCCGATTTTGCGATAAGATACTGGTTTTTGCGATAAGATACTAAGATGCTGGAGGGTGATAAAATGCTGGGGGTCCTAGGGTCTCCACATGTGGTGAGTTTTTATGACAAAGTTCTCAAAGCTCTATTTGCGTTATGTTGCTTTAATGATGCTTTCTGGAGTAATAAAATTGGGAGAACCATTCCGTGTCAGTCTGGAATCTTCTGTTAGCATCTCAGGGTCACTGAAGAAGGGGGTTTTACAGCCTTTCAATCTTCAACAGACTCGGGGTGTGTGTGGCTCACAGCACACACACATTCTGTGGAATGTGAGTTCTTGATAAAAGAAAGTCAAAGTTTGAATCACAGCATTTTTTCATTTCTTGATCTGGATCCATTCTCCACTACAGAGGTGTGCTTAAACTTTGCCTAGTTGAAAGATACAAGGTTGAACTGGAGTTCCTGGTCAAATAGACGCACAGGTAAAACGGTATTTTCTCTAGGTTGTTTTTGTTTGTTTAATTTATGTTTTGTGTTCAATTGTCTACATCAAATGTTAACATGGCAACAGCATTAGTAGACAGAGCTTCATCTGAGACTGGTCTGACAAAAATGTTAGACAAATTATGCTAGGAAGTTTATGCTATATAAGAAATGTAATATTCCAGTAGAGTCAGACTGGAATCAGGAGTAGTGTTTTACAGTCTTAGCTAAATGTATGAAAAAGAAGGACCTTGAGGGATGCGTTCAGGTGTTCAGACAGTGGCCTTCTTTAGTAATGAATGAACAGAAGGAACAAAATGCACAACTGTTACAGGAGTGTGCTAATCATAAACGTGCAGCCATTAGTGCACAGAACACATGTGAACACACTCAACACACTCTAAATGCACTACAATCTAAAGTAGATAAACTTGTAAAAAAAGAAAAGGAACCTTCAGGATTTAGCTGCAAAAAGGGTGGAGAAGCTGTATCCATCTCTTACAAAATTCCAAAGAAGTCCAGAAGAGAGGTCTTCCAGCTCAGATTCTAGTGACAACACTGATGAAGAAAGTTATGATCTAACAATGTTAGAAGCTGCACCAGTTGTAGTGAAACAAGTAAAATCTAGAGAGGGGGAGGATACATTTTCAATTAAGTACAACCCACTAAATCCAGAACAGATAGACCGTCTATCTAAAGAGTTTAAGCATCCAAAGGAAATGGGCATTGGTCCTTTATTAACACAAATGACATGTAAAATCAGACTGTACTCTCTCCATCCATTAGACATCATATCTGTGTGCTTGCAAATACAAACCGGATTCTAAAAAAGTTGGGACACTAAACAAATTGTGAATAAAAACTGAATGCAATGATGTGGAGATGGCAAATGTCAATATTTTATTCGTAATAGAACCAGCGTTACCCAGCGTAAAACGGTGAAGACTTTTAAGTTATCATTATCAACCATGCATAACATCATCAAAAGATTCAGAGAATCTGGAACAATTGCTGTGCGTAAGGGTCAAGGCCGTAAAACTCTACTGGATGCTTGTGATCTCCAGGCCCTTAAATGTCACTGCACTTCAAACAGCCACTGTCAAGGAAATAACAGAATGGGCTCAGGAATACTTCCAGAAAGCATTGTCAGTGAACACAATCCACCGTGCCATCTGCCGTTGCCAGCTGAAACTCTACAGTGCAAAGAGGAAGCCATTTCTAAGCAAGCTCTACAAGCTCAGACGTTTGCACTGGGCCAGGGGTCTTTTAAAATGGAGTGTGGCAAAATGGAAGACTGTTCTGTGGTCAGATGAGTCACGATTGGAAGTTCTTTATGGAAGACTGGGACACCATGTCACCCGGACCAGAGAGGACAAGGATAACCCAAGTTGTTATCAACGCTCCGTTCAGAAGCCTGCATCACTGATGGTATGGGGTTGCATGAGTGCTTGGGGCATGGGCAGCTTGCATTTCTGGAAAGGAACTGAGGTATATTTATCAGACGGCCTCATAAGACAGTATTAAGAAATGTTCAGTGTGTTTTTATGCTCAGCCATATGAACATATGTATGTGCGCTACAGAGAGGGATGTTTAGGATAAGCTGTCAGTGAGGCAGGACACTATTAATTTTACACCCTCCCTTAAGTGCATGCAAATGTAAACTATTCTCTATGTTTGCCTTATTTGGAAAAGGAGAAAACAATATAGACAAAAGGATTCGAGCGAGACGGGGAGAGATGATCGGAGCGCTCAATTGAACACTACTCTCTCACGGGATCCTTAAGAACCCGTAAGACACTGTTTTGGTAAATAAAGATGTATTTACACTTTTAACCGTGTCTGCGGAGATTCTTTTCCATCACCTGTCTTCACAACACAGCAAAAGTTAACAACAAAGTTGGCGACGAGGATGGGATTTGAGCTGTGACCTGTCTGCTTCAGATGACCCCTGCATTCGAACTACCGCTTAAAAGCCGGCAAATAAAAAAAAAAAAGAAGGTGAGATTTTCACAAATTTGAGCGCTGGTTGGGTGTTTGGGCTGTCTGATGCAAAAAGAGTTGCACCGAGATAGACTCATTAGTGTATGCAGTGTTGTGTTGGAAATGGTGTTGGATAAAGTTCTCCGTTCTAAATTTTAACTATAGTCATAGTAATAGAGAAATGAAGAAAATAAAAGGGAATAATGAAGAGTAAAGAGGAAAAAGAAAAGGAAATGTTGAAGTATAAGTAGAATAGCTTAATTAGTAACTGTAGTGGAGTACAGACCAGATTTGGACAGATTGAAATGAAGAAATTAAGAGTTTTGAATTAAAACTTCTCCAGTCTGAATAGAACCTTTCCTCTGTGCCCGCGGGAGTGCAAAGCCCCACACACACGCACACTCATAAGCTAAGAGCATCAAAGAACCCTTTAAAGTAACACATGGCCCCAACAACCCCGTCTCTCTTTTAACTAACAGGAACTGTCGAGATAACTAACTTTGATAATGCTTTTAAAGAGACAGGAACCTCAAACAAAGAAGAGAGCTTTTACGGCCGTTTATGACGAAATGGCACCTCAATGTCTCGTTATCTTTCACGGGGATCAACAAATGTTCAAACCAAAGTGACCTCGAGTGAACTCCTGTGAATCACCAGCCGAAGCACGGATCAACAGCGACACCAAATGGACACTGGCGAAACTACGCCTCGCTCGGAGTCGCTGGAAAACAATAGCGGAAAATAATCAAACTCTGATTATTTGTGTATTAAACCTATGTATTGATGTCACTTTCTGTACCCTCAGATGAATGCCTACCTCCTAATGAAATGTGTATATTGTGGACTGTTTTCTATCATGAAGAGAAATCCTACCTCTGAATAGGATTAAACGAACTAATATACTTTCCCAGCATAGCATCATAAATGGGACGTAAAGATGAAACCTTATGTAACTGTCTGATGTTAATAGTCCAATGTACTCATTGTGATATGTTGATAGCGGGTATAAGAATTTTGATATGAGAAATTCATATTCTTTATGTGAGAATCAATGATTCAAACTCCCTTCGACTCTCTCCCCCTAGCGAGAGTCACGTGAGACTGAACTCGCGTCCAATCAGAAAGAGGACGCCTCCCATTAGGGCGTGACCGCGCCAGCCTTGAAAATAGCAGCTCGACTGCTCACATCCAGTTCGAAGTTCTGAAGAGTTGCGAGGACTCTACAGAAGTAACGGACCACGAAAGAAAGCTGGAAAGAGAGGACGCCGACGAGAAAACTTTGAACAACAAACACTCTCTCCTCCACGACGACGACGAAACAAAGGAAAAACTCAGAGACTTCATTTAAAGCTTACGAGAGACGTCTCGAAATTAGCTAAAAGTATGAAGTTTTACTAATACGTCGAGTAATTTGAATATCTTTCTTTTCTTTTAATCTTGTTTATGTTTATTACCTATCGAAGTGTGATCTCACGAGTGATCAAAGCGGGTGAAACTTATTTGTGGCCAAAGTAAGGTATCAACCGTTTGAGTAATCGATAACAGATATATTAACGTTATAAGCTGATTCCTGAAGACATCAATCCTGGAAAGCTGAACAACGAGACTAGCTAATACTCTGAAAAAGCCTCTCCACTACGGTGGAAAACCAGCCACGCCTGTGAAAACCCGAAGAAGGGAAATCTCGATCGACGCAGCTCAGCTCGGAATCGAGAGTCTTCAAATCGACTGGAAAGAGATCCTCCATAAGCGGGCCTGCTTCTCACCACATGGGAACGACGAGAACACCCCGGGACACGGAGATTAAACAGCAGGACGCGACGGCTCGGTGAAACGGCTAACTAGTAAGCTAGTGTATTTAACACCTTTTCAGGAGCTGATGTCTAAATAAACCCTCTTTATAATTTACCATTTATTAACCTTAGTTAGCAACAATTTAATCACAAGACAGTAGTGCCTAGCTCACCTTTAAGCTCGAATCAGTTCCCCCTGCCGGACACCGTGAGATTACAAGGTTGGGCTATGTTAATTAAATATTTCTCTTTATTAATAAAGCTTTCATTCTTGGAAATCACAGTGTTTACAATTTGTTTATTAATTTCCTGAAAATCCTGACGGACTCATTTAGCATGATTATTATTCATTCTCAAACTAATTATTAATGTTTTAATTGCTTAAACCAATTATAAATCTTAATTAATTTCATTAAGTCAAATATCAGAGGTTGGAGGAGTTTGAATAAAGTCAAGGCTATAAAACAAATTATAAAATTATATATATGTATTTGTGGTGTACCTTACTACACTACATATACAAACATTATAAATTTTTGGCGCCCACGCGAGGCAGGAAAAAGGCTTTTAATGAACAAACTAAAAACACTGAAACAATATCAGCTTGGGTTTATGAAATACTTTCCGCTGTTTGTGTTGCTGAATAACGATTGAGATTCAAAGCTTGATGTGGGTAATTTCGTGTTGTGTTTGTTACTGCTGAAAAAACTGTTCTGTGATATATATACCGGTTAGAAAATAAGCTTGGTTGTTTTTGAAAGAGCGCGGCTCTGCGCCATTTTGCATGCATTAAATTGAGGCCTTGGGCACGTCTAAATAGCGCGAAACTCCGCTTTTAAGACTTTGCCTTCGGTTCGACCCCTTGGCCGCGAATCCCGGCGAGAGACCACCGAACCGAATACCCCCGTTCGTTTTAAACTGGGTCGCTACCAGCGTTAATAACGAGATCGCGCGCTAGGCGATTGGGAGGTTATTAAACAGCCGAAAATACGGCTTGTATGAAGAGCGGTCTGCTCTTGTCAGCTGTTCCTGTTAAACTGAACGCTTATTCAGAAAAGGAACGAACCCCTTTGAAGGGGCGGAGCTGAAACTAAGGAGGGAAATTCAAAACGCCCCCAAAACAGAGGAAGACAAATTCCCTCTTGTGGTATAAGTGCGTAATTGCAGGGAAAATTACTTCATAACTAGCGTCTATTGAAGCGTGTCCCCCGTGCTCCTCCTTGTGGTCAAGTGGTGCTACCCTTGACGTTTGATTCCCGTACACCCTCTAGTGGTTGGGAGGTTGTCCGCCGAGACAACATAAGTGTTTAGCAGCCCTCTGGTGTTTAAAAGTTGTCATTACAGATGAAATTCTTTTAAAATACCTTAGTGTAAAATCTCTGTTCCCCTTTTAAAATTTTAATTTTTATTTTTTTGATAGAGTATCTGAGCGTTTAAAATCTTTATTCCATTTTAGATTTTAATCTGATAACGCCCTCTAGTGTTGAAACTTCCCGCTACAGTGGAAATTCCCACTTGTGTTACTGTGTCTGCTGGTGCCGTGTTGATTGGGATTCCCACCAGCGCCGACTGGTGTCCATTGCTGCTATTGCATTGTAACTTGCTTGTCGCCCTCTGGTGTCCTAGTCTGGTATTACAATTTAAGTTCAACTTAAATACTGAAGCTCGCTGTTGCCATTCAGACTTACCTTCAGTACCCTCTGGTGGAGAAAACTTGCTATCGCAATTGAAATTGTCGACCAGTTCACACTGATAAGACCTGGTATCACAGCTCTAGAGGCTGTCTCTAATCTCTGCACATCTGAATAATTACAAGTAAAGGCTTGGAAGCATAATAAGTTGATACAACTACAGCAGACAGTGTGCTGTAATTAGAGATTGACACTCTAACGCGATACCAGAGCACAAACGCAGTTAACAGATAGAGTCTATTGATTTCGCTGTTCTTAATAATTCTTTAATTTGGAAAATTCTTTTACTTTCATAATTCCTTAATTGGAAATTATATGCAATAATAAATTTCACTTAATTTAAAATTCCTTCATCCAAATTTTTCGACAATTCTTTAATTCAAAATTTTTAATAATTTTAATTATTGAAAATTTTTTTTATATTTTTTTCTTCTCTCTCTTCTTGTATTCACTTGCGCATAGCAACTTTCACTCCACTCTCTCATACTAACAGACTTCCCTTAGAGATTCACAAGTTAACTCTAACACCATACATACTAGCAGTTACTCTTAGAGCACTCGATACAGGTGAATTTAGTTCAGATTTAGTTAGAAAAGGGATTAAACGGAATTAATCCTAACTAAATAGAAGTAAGTTACACCTCGCGGTCAAAACACAGCTAACATGGCAGAAGGGACTTTTCCCTCGGAAGTATATGTAGAAGGTCTGTGGGATGAGGCATTCTCTGTTCTGACCAGCATCACCAGTGATGTGATGCCTGGACTCGCAGAAACTGTGCAGAAAACCTCACAGGCCCATCGTGACCACATGGTGGCTAAGTGGGTAGAGAACCACTTAACCGACATCCTCAAGGGCAAGCCCCGAACTGAGGCATTAGGTCAGATAGCCCTCCTCGCTGTAGTACAGCTCAGAGCCAGCGAACGTGAGCTTGAGGTATCAAGGCGACAGCAGGCAAAGGTAGAGGCAGAGCTAAGTCGACTTCAAAGCGAAATAGCTGAAGGGAACACACTGCCCCAGGTCACACCTGATGTGCCACCTAGTGCCGCTACAGAAAGACAAGGCCAGCAGGAAGATAGTGAGGATCAGGAACCAGACTCAGGGACCGTAACCTTTAGAGCTGCTGCAGCACCTCCTCTGGTATCAACGGGTATTTCACCTTCCCCTGTGTCTCCTGTCAGTCGTCCCTTACAACGCCCTGCTAGACCCAGAGCACTGCAACCCAGTGTCTGGTCCCCTCAGCCTTTACCCTCTCATGGTCCCTCATACAAGGACCTAGATAAAATCGCGCGTAATATAACCCACTTTGATCCCAAACCTGACGGTTCTAATGATATCTTTTCCTACCTAAAAGATATTGACTTCTACCTCCAAAGGTTCCCCGGGATCACCATAGATGACAGACTATATGTGATTAAACTGACCTCCAACCGAGACGTCAGCAACTTCATTGAGCGTCAGCCAGACTATGTAAAAGCGCGATATGATGTGCTGTGCCAAGCATTGGAGGAAGAATTCTCCAATCACCTGTCACAGACCGGACTGGCCGCTGCTTTGAATATAAAACAGCAACGCCAGGAATCCCCTCAGCAATATTATAACCGACTCAGACAGGCTTACTTCGGACCTAGAAATGACTCCGGAATGGAGGAAGAGTTAAATTTCAAATCACTATTTATCCAAAACCTCCATCCCCACACCAGTCATCAGTTGGGAGTCTCAGCTTGCCCTCGCACCCTGTCTAGCAGACAGCTGCGTGATTTAGCACTCAGAGGTTTCCTAAAATCCCAACAAATCCCCAACAGACGGTCCGAAACACCCCAAGTCTTCAATGTCGACTCCAACTCCCCACATTTAGAGTTAGAAGGTGCCACCCAGGCCGATCCACAAAGATCCACCCTGGACCCTTCCTCCACTCCGTGGACCAGTGAGGGCCCGAAACCTCATCCGCCCTCACACCAATACAAGCGCTACCCTCCTCGCAGGCCAGACAGAAATCACGACAAAGATTTCTGGAACCTTCGGGACAGGGCTGGGTATGGTCGTGACTATTACCCTGTAGAAAACCGCGGTGCGGGCCGTGGAAAACCATCACATCCCCATAAGGGATATGAGCGAACAGCTCCGAACCAGCTTTCTGATTCCTATAGAGAAAAGAAAGAGAAATACTGGTATCAAAATAAAGAAAATCACGTTAAAGACAAGCTTAAAGGCAAGGAACTCAGCTCTAAAGAGTTAGAGGACATCCGCCGAATGCTTGCAATGATTTGCAAAGAGAAAAAGAAAAAACCTGACGTTCTTTCTATCACCTCTGTGCGGTCTAACCCAAAGCCATCCTCTAACACTCCAGAAATGTTAGAGAGTTATGTAGGAGAAGTGACAAGCGACGCTCCGTCTTCTAGCGCACCGTGCGATCTCCTCGTGACCCAAACAAACACTGAAGACCCGATGATACAGGGGGGTGACTTGCAACCACCCTCCAGTGCTGTTTTAGTTGTTCAGTTAGACGGTAAAGAAGGTTCAACGCCAAATGACCCTTCAGTCATTGAAGGCGACACACCCGTCCGACAATTCATGGGACACCTAACAGAGAAAGGGGTTGCACGCAAATTCTACTTGTCCACCATTGTGGAAAGAAGGCTAGTACATGAGGCCCTGTTGGACACTGCATCAGATGTCACGCTCATGTCTTCCGCCTTGTTCCACCAGGTTCGAGCCATTGCGCGGCGTGAAAATCGCGAGATACAGCTCCAAAACTGTTCTCTTAAAATTCAGCCGTATTCACATGCAGGCCTCACTATCCAATCTATGGCACTAATACACTTAGCCATTGGACCAATGACTTTAGTGCATCCAGTCCATGTGTCTCCTCTCGAAACAATTCCCTTCCTCATCGGCAAAGATCTCCTTAATCGCTTCGAACCACTGATTGACTTCAAAAGGTCAAAGATCTGGGCACAAGTGCGTGAGCCTTTACCCATCTGCACCCCACACCACCGGGAAGCTCAGTGTTGCCGTCTCGAAATCCGGCCTGAATCAATAGGAGATCCACCAAGTCAGATCCCTCACTTCGAGGAAGAGGAAACTGAGCCCACGGCAGCCACGCCAGAGACAGCAGTCTCTCCCTGGCCCCCTAGTGCCCTGTTAGAACAACGGAACACATTCCTGTGCACTTTCACACAGCCGTCCACAACAGACGCTCCCGGCCTTCCCATCGTGAATGGTCTCACAATGCAGGACTATCATGTAGACAATGCAGTTCTGGCTCTATGGACCGACCAGTCCGCCATAAGCCAAACCCTCTTTAACACTCTGCGCCTCACTCAACCAAACATTTCTTTGGTGAGCAGTCCTTGTCGTTTTCCTCTTAACCTGACATCAAAAGCAATGTCACCCACTGATGGAATTTGCGCTTTAACCGTCCAGTGGAACAAAAGGGTAATCACCCATTATTTCTTAGTCGTCCCTAACTTGCCGCACGACGTTTACATTGGAAGTGACTTCTTGGTGCGCCTCGACGTCCACGTAGACACCCTCAATGGCGTACTGTGGTCTTTGACTGATGTTTCAACGGAAACCTGGTCCTCTGATCTCAGCAACCTAGGCTCAGGACAAACTATTCCCGAGGTATGTCAGGTCACTAACCAAGGTTCACTTGTGGTACCTGCGAACGCAGCAAATGTACCCATCCGCTTAGTCATGCGACCTGGCCAACACTTAAGCCACACGCATGCACTTTTCCAACCGTCACCTCAGTTCTTCGAACTAGGCCTCACCCTCGAAGCCACACCTTTGGTGGAGACGCGAGCAAGATCCACCTATCTATTCGTACGGAACGAAACCACTCAACCCTTGACGATCCCTCACTCATCCCCTCTGGGTTGGTTAGTCAGTACGAAATTCCATGACTTCGAGTTGCGAATTCCGATCATAGGGCCAATGCCTGAATCCCTGCTTCTTGGCCAGGCAGAATCAAAGGTGTTCTACACTCATCCGACGCGAGCTGTTGCTCTCTTCTCAGCTCTGGACATGAGTAACGACGCCATTTGCAGGATAGATCTCGCTGACGACAATCAAATGACGATCACGGTTCTTTCCATAGATTCATCCCCGGAATCCTCCCGGGAACCATCTCTTCTTCCCGAAGCGGGAGAAAACACTTCAAATCCACGTACTTCGAAAGAACTATCTGACTCCGAATTTCGTATCCAAGTCGAACAAGTTCTAAAGGAGGCCGACGCCCTCCAAAGCAAAGAAGAACGTGAGAAACTCTGTGAAGTGCTCCTTAAATATCAAAAATCTTTTTCCAAAGATTCAACGGACTGTGGTCTCACTGACATTCATTCAGTACGCATTCCCACTCGTCTAGGAGCACCACCCACGTTTGTCCGCCAATACAAAATTCCGTTGGCATCCTATGAACCGGTACAAGAAATCATTGATGACTTGCTGGAAAAGGGCATAATTCGACCCTGTAACAGCACGTACTCGGCACCATTATGGCCCGTCATAAAACCAAATGGTAAATGGCGCTTAACCATCGACTATCGGAAACTAAATCAACAAGTTCCCTTGTCTCGATGGCCGATGACACAATTGGAGCAAGAACTTCCCTCGGTCCGAAACGCTAAATACTTTTCCACCATCGATGTAGCCTCTGGCTTCTGGACCATCCCGGTGCAAGCAGAAGACCAACACAAGCTCGCTTTCACTTTCGCAAACCGACAGTACACATTCACTCGGTGCCCTTTTGGATATGCCAACTCACCCGCGGAGTTTAATATTTTCTTAAACAAAGCATGCCCTGATGCCCGCGAGCGAGGCACCCTCATATATGTGGACGACATACTCATGCGTAACCACTCCCTACAGGCACACATTGACGAGATTGATCATGTTCTTGACCAGCTTACAACAGCAGGTGCGAAAATATCACTCTCCAAATGTCAGTGGTGCAGAACAAAAGTGAATTACGTCGGTCTGCTCGTAAGCACTGATGGTGTTGAACCACAAGTGAGTCGAGTGCAAGGGGTAACAAACCTCGCAGCACCCACCAATCTTAAGGAACTCCGCAGTTTCTTAGGAGTATGCAACTACTCACGACAATTCATAGAGAACTATGCGGACCTAGCTCGTCCACTTTATGACCTCCTGAAAAAGGACAATCCGTTCACCTGGGGCGAAGCCCAGGAACACGCCATGCAGGCACTAAAATCGAAACTGTGCACGGCTCCATGCCTTGCCTATCCTGACAGTAGCAAAGAATTCTACCTAGAAGTAGGGTTCTCGGACCACTGTCTCAGCTCCGGTCTGTACCAATTACATGACAGAGACAAACGTGTCATAGCCTACGCTAGTAAAACTATGCTGGCTGCCGAAAACAAATACAGTGACTGCGAAAAAGCACTACTAGCAACAGTGTGGACAGTCAAACATTTCTCCAACTACCTAGGTGGTCAGAAGGTGATTGTTGAAACTCATCATCAACCAGTCACTTTCCTAAACAGCCAACGAATTCGAGAGGGTGTAGTAACTAACGCTCGAGTAGCATCCTGGCTAATGGCTCTCCAAAGCTTTGACTTAGAGGTGCGTTACGCGCAAAACTACAAAAGCCCCCTAGGCACAGGCCTTGCTTCCTGCAGGCGATGCGAAGGAAACATTCCTTCCCAAGTGCCACAAACTCCAGAAACCCTCTTACCCACCGTGGCTAACCACCACTATTTCGATCCTAACACATGCAAAGACCTTGTCACTGCGTATGTAGATGGTTGTTCGTTCCGCCGAGAACACACCCTGATGGCAGGGGTGGGTATTATCGGAATAAACGGATGGCCTCACGAACCCCTAAGTTTCAAATTGGGTGCTCAGTCCTCCCAATATGCTGAAATAGCAGGAATTCTCATCACAATCCAGTCTGCAGTCCAGAAAAGCGTAAAAACGTTGGTGATCTGCACAGACTCCAACTACGCGCGCCTAAGTTTCACATGCCACTTGAGACTGTGGAAAACCAACAATTACACCACGTCAAACAAAAAGCCAGTTAAACACAAAGAGCTTTTCGCGGCATGCGAACACTTGGTAGACACACATGACCTGCAGATCTACTGGAAGAAAGTGAAAGGTCACTCCCGAGTCCCGGGAGATGACAAAGAATTCAATGATCAAGCAGATAGCTTAGCCAAACAAGGGGCCCGCGAAGGCACATCGTGGACATTCGATCCCTCCCTTTTTCCAAACCCACCCGACATCGAAGTCCTAGCTGTCACACGGTCTCGAACAGTAACGAAGGCGTCGCCTGACAATGCCAAAACTACCATTGTCTTTATTAACCCGGCTTTTTCGGACGCTGACTTAGTTGCTCTCCAAGCTCGAGACCCATCTATTTCTAAAGTGCTTAGCCACATCTCTGACCCATCTACTAATCCCATCGCAGCACAAGATCTTGACACCATACCAGGCCTTAAAGACCTATACGGCGCCAGAGCGTCCCTCCAAGTCGTCAAAGGCTTGCTAGTTCATGCCACTGACTCGCACACTTCACCTACGTTCGTGGTTCCTCAGTGCCACAGGGGGGTGATGCTGATGCACGCCCATGACTCCCCATCTGCGGGACACAAAGGAGTCAAAGCAACACACCATGCGCTCAGGCAGGTGGCATATTGGCCCCACATGGTAAAAGATGTGGCTGACTACATTAAAGGCTGTCTGGTATGTTGCCAATTTCAACCCTCGAATCCTCTTCATAGAGCTCCTCTGCAAAAGAAAGGAGTATCCTTCCCTTGGTCAAACCTCCAGATAGACTGGGTTGGACCACTCACTCGAACAGTAAGAGGTAACAAGTACTTCCTCACAGTCACGTGTGCATTCACTAAATGGGTAGAATGCCTCCCCGCACCGAATGACACAGCACTAACCACTGCATACTTACTGATGAACCATGTCTTCTCACGGTTTGGCCTACCCAGCCGTGTCGACTCTGACAGAGGGACACATTTCACAGCTGAGGTCATGCAGCAGCTCTGGCAACTCTTAGGAGTAAAAGCCAGCCTTCACATTAGCTACCATCCTCAAAGCTCAGGTCAGGTAGAACGAGCCAACCGAACTGTTGTTAGCATACTGAAAAAGTACGTAGCAGCAAACCAACGAGACTGGGATGTCAAACTCCCCCTCGTACTGATGGCCATACGGGCGACCCCACACGACGCGGTCAGGGTCTCACCCTTTGAGTTGATGACAGGGAGACAAATGACTCTGCCTCTACATCTGTTATATCAGCCAGGTGAAGCTAACATAGCCGTAGCCTACACCACTCATCAGTATATGGAGGACCTGCAGAAACACCTCAAAGCTACTTTCGCCTTTGCCCAGCAGAAACTGGAAAGAAGTGCAGAAGGTCGCAAAGCGTACTACGATCACAAAGCATCCCACGATGAACTCCAAATAGGGGACAAAGTATGGTACTACATCTTTGTCCAACCTGTTGGAAGGTCGCGAAAAACAGGGGGGAATTTGGCCCGCAAATTCCTACCCCGATGGTCCGGTCCCTATAAGATAACAGACAAACTGTCCCCCGTTGTTTACAGGATCAAAATAAACAATGCTCGGGGCAGTACCGAATTCAAATGGGTCCACCGCAACCAAATCCGACCACACACAACCCCCATGGGACTTGTAGGGGATACTAACGCTTGTGTTAGATCATAAACGACAGAACCAAAGGCAGGAAGGGTGTTAGTTAACAAACAACTATAACCTTCTACTCACACCTTAGTTCTCCTATCCCTTTTCCCTTTTTCTCTCACTCTTTAGCAGGCAACGAGCTTCTAACCAGACTGAGGACACTCAGGGTGCAAGACCCTAGTCCCTCATCGTCAATTATTGTAGAGTGCTTACCCTAGGAAATTTTTATCAAAAAGGGGGGTATCGTGAAAATTTTTATAATTTATCTAAACGACTCGCCGTAAATACCCTAAATCTAACCATGAGCATCTCTTCCGGTAGGATGGCCCCGCTGCTCATTCTCCTGATCGTCGGCTCCCTAGGAACCGCCGTGCTCCCTGAAGTGATTGAACCAGGTCCTGACTCAGGAATAATACTGAAAGACCAGCCGGGACTGCTAATCACTAATTGCCGCCTCCATACCCAGAGAGTATTTGTACGGTTGAATCCCGCCGAAGCGTGTAGCAAAAACCTACCGATAACCACGCTGCAGACTGGCCGGAATGGAGTTAGATGGACTGAGGAAGCTATCAGCCATGCTGAAGCCGACGTAGCTCACATGCTCCGCCAGCTACAAAAGTTTACCGTAACGCAATCAGAACTAAATGGTTTTAATAAACGACCTAAACGCTTCATAGGCGGATTACTAATGGCAGCTGCAACTGTGGGATCACTACTGAGTCTCGGAACGTCCGCCGTCAATGCCGTCAATGTAGCCACTGTTAAACGTCAAGTAGGGGAATTGCAAGCGGAAATTCCGAACATTAAAACCCAATTAGACAAACAGCAGCAGCACCTGCAAACCATTGGGCAAACCCTACGTGGCACCGTCGTAGTGCTCAACGCTCACAGTGTCGCTTTGAACAAAACGCTCCAGACGGTTAACTCCATGCTTTCAGTAGTACAACTTGACCTTGCCCACATCCAGCTTGTGAATATGTTATTGTCTGATATGCTACAAGAAATCAGCTCCTCGGTAGATAGCCTAGCCATGGGGAGAATTCCTCCCTACCTGGTGCCTCTATCCTTAGTACAGGAGATTTTATCCACAGCAACTCGAGAAGTAGTTACTGACCTCCAGGCCCACCTAGCCTATACCTTAGGCAGCGCCATCCCAATTTATGTTAATCCTCAAGACCGAGAATTAGCATTCATTATTAACCTTCCCATAATGGCGCCTGAAAACATATACCGTTTGAAAGATGTTGTTAACGTTGGTTTCTGGCAAGATTCTGCCTACGTTCGTGTGAAAACAACATCTCTTGTAGCATACCAAGACGATAACCCTGACCTATATCTGGTACCCAATTTGCTTATGTGCACACTCACTAAAGACATTCACTACTTGTGCCCTAGCAAACCTTTCATTCGTGACAGCGCAAATGGGATCTGTGGCCTTAAGCCTATGATGAGTAATACTCAATGCCCGGTAGTCGTCACGCCCCGACGTTTGGTAACCAGTACTCAAGCTGAAATTGTTGGAAATCGTTGGTTGGTTAACACCCCCTTTAGAGAGGCCCTACTAACCTATGATCAACATGACACCTCAGAAAGGGTACTCCTTCCTAGCCAAACCTTCTGGGTAGACGTCCCCGTAAACGCAATCTTACATGTAGGAGACCTGGCCCTGTATCACCTAAACCCTGACCAATATGAGAGCGACATAGAAATCTCAGAGTTTTTCTCCAAACACACCATCGAGCTAGATACTAAAACCCTAACTCGCCTAGAATATGAGGGAACCCAAGTCATTGACCTAACCCCCATAGATAACACTCTTAGAGAACTATCGTCTCAACCCCTATGGCCAGTTCAGCCTGTCACCTATGCATGGTCCACCCCGGACACCTTACTAGTTACCCTGGTAGGATTAGGATATCTTTTGACCTTTGGTATAGCTTGGTTCTATTTCAAACGCACTCGAGCCCTCCAGAGCAGGTTAGAAACTTGGTCTAATAAAATGGTCAAATTCGTTAGACATAAAAGAGCCCAGAGAGGTGAACCCCCAAGTTTTAGATATGAAGCCGAAGGCCATGTCGAAGAATCAGCTCTCGAGGTTGCGTTTGAACAAGACCTACCCCTAAATAATTAGGATCCCTTCAGCATGCAAACATACACATTCCATATACACCCATACACTAATAGGAATACATCAGCTCTGGAAATGTGTTTGAATATGCTTGCTGACCTCACCTTCCTCCACAGCAAAAGTTCTTTTCAGCTCCATGATCCCTGACGAACCATAAAACTGAAAAGAAAGGGGGGAATGTAGTGGAGTACAGACCAGATTTGGACAGATTGAAATGAAGAAATTAAGAGTTTTGAATTAAAACTTCTCCAGTCTGAATAGAACCTTTCCTCTGCGACCAAGTCACATTCCAGAGGACTGTCTGTGCCCGCGGGAGTGCAAAGCCCCACACACACGCACACTCATAAGCTAAGAGCATCAAAGAACCCTTTAAAGTAACACATGGCCCCAACAACCCCGTCTCTCTTTTAACTAACAGGAACTGTCGAGATAACTAACTTTGATAATGCTTTTAAAGAGACAGGAACCTCAAACAAAGAAGAGAGCTTTTACGGCCGTTTATGACGAAATGGCACCTCAATGTCTCGTTATCTTTCACGGGGATCAACAAATGTTCAAACCAAAGTGACCTCGAGTGAACTGTGAATCACCAGCCGAAGCACGGATCAACAGCGACACCAAATGGACACTGGCGAAACTACGCCTCGCTCGGAGTCGCTGGAAAACAATAGCGGAAAATAATCAAACTCTGATTATTTGTGTATTAAACCTATGTATTGATGTCACTTTCTGTACCCTCAGATGAATGCCTACCTCCTAATGAAATGTGTATATTGTGGACTGTTTTCTATCATGAAGAGAAATCCTACCTCTGAATAGGATTAAACGAACTAATATACTTTCCCAGCATAGCATCATAAATGGGACGTAAAGATGAAACCTTATGTAACTGTCTGATGTTAATAGTCCAATGTACTCATTGTGATATGTTGATAGCGGGTATAAGAATTTTGATATGAGAAATTCATATTCTTTATGTGAGAATCAATGATTCAAACTCCCTTCGACTCTCTCCCCCTAGCGAGAGTCACGTGAGACTGAACTCGCGTCCAATCAGAAAGAGGACGCCTCCCATTAGGGCGTGACCGCGCCAGCCTTGAAAATAGCAGCTCGACTGCTCACATCCAGTTCGAAGTTCTGAAGAGTTGCGAGGACTCTACAGAAGTAACGGACCACGAAAGAAAGCTGGAAAGAGAGGACGCCGACGAGAAAACTTTGAACAACAAACACTCTCTCCTCCACGACGACGACGAAACAAAGGAAAAACTCAGAGACTTCATTTAAAGCTTACGAGAGACGTCTCGAAATTAGCTAAAAGTATGAAGTTTTACTAATACGTCGAGTAATTTGAATATCTTTCTTTTCTTTTAATCTTGTTTATGTTTATTACCTATCGAAGTGTGATCTCACGAGTGATCAAAGCGGGTGAAACTTATTTGTGGCCAAAGTAAGGTATCAACCGTTTGAGTAATCGATAACAGATATATTAACGTTATAAGCTGATTCCTGAAGACATCAATCCTGGAAAGCTGAACAACGAGACTAGCTAATACTCTGAAAAAGCCTCTCCACTACGGTGGAAAACCAGCCACGCCTGTGAAAACCCGAAGAAGGGAAATCTCAATCGACGCAGCTCAGCTCGGAATCGAGAGTCTTCAAATCGACTGGAAAGAGATCCTCCATAAGCGGGCCTGCTTCTCACCACATGGGAACGACGAGAACACCCCGGGACACGGAGATTAAACAGCAGGACGCGACGGCTCGGTGAAACGGCTAACTAGTAAGCTAGTGTATTTAACACCTTTTCAGGAGCTGATGTCTAAATAAACCCTCTTTATAATTTACCATTTATTAACCTTAGTTAGCAACAATTTAATCACAAGACAGTAGTGCCTAGCTCACCTTTAAGCTCGAATCAGTTCCCCCTGCCGGACACCGTGAGATTACAAAGTTGGGCTATGTTAATTAAATATTTCTCTTTATTAATAAAGCTTTCATTCTTGGAAATCACAGTGTTTACAATTTGTTTATTAATTTCCTGAAAATCCTGACGGACTCATTTAGCATGATTATTATTCATTCTCAAACTAATTATTAATGTTTTAATTGCTTAAACCAATTATAAATCTTAATTAATTTCATTAAGTCAAATATCAGAGGTTGGAGGAGTTTGAATAAAGTCAAGGCTATAAAACAAATTATAAAATTATATATATGTATTTGTGGTGTACCTTACTACACTACATAACGATAAGGTGAGCTGATGATGACATGCACGTTTGGGTAAACAGGGCCCTATTTTTGCTTGAAACTGTAAGACATGAATCACAGTCATTGCGTGAAAGTAAGCTTTGAGTATTTTGGAATTGGATGATATTGAAATAGTGAGAAGCCCTGGGCCCAGTGGCATTTGGTTAAAATTTAAGGTTTTAAGGATAACGAAGAGAAATATATGGAAAATAGAGGAAAAGAGAGTTAAATAAAGAAAGGAAGCCGCAGATTTCGGATTTAAGCCCTCGTGGAGGCGGGGTTAGCCCGGCCGCAAATCCTGAAAAATTCACTAGGTGATTTTTTGGGTCAGTTTGATGAGAAACTGGAGGTGTGATGCAGAGATTTAATTAGGGGTGCCCACTCGAAACACTGTTGACGAACACTGTATTGATGCTGCCTCTTTTTGAATTATTACACCTCATAAGGTAGCATAAATTAAAATAAGGAATAAAGAAATAAGGAAATAAGGTAAGGGCGGCAATAAAAAGCATGCTGTTAATGTGTGAATGGGTCGACTATGAGAAATTGTGTTGAAAATGATGAGTGTGTGTAAGCGCTGTTTGGAGGATGTTGGATTATGTGTGTGTGCCTAGTGAGTTAAAAAAAAAAAAAAAAAAAAAAAAGGAGTGTCTGGCTGTGCATGTGTGTGTGTCAGCTGAAAGAATTTTTTTTTGGGAGAAAAAGGGGGAGTGATCAACCCCCTCCCTTCTGTGGTTGCTATTGAGTGTGTGTGGGGGAGAACTGGTCTCTCCCTTGCGCTGTAAAAGAGCCATGAATTTTCTGTGGGAGTGTTTTTAGAAAAAGGGGGAATGTGATAAAGAATAAGAGATTTAGAAATTAATAGGGAAAGAAATTTGTAATGGTAAAAATTATGAGCTTCGTTCAAGGACAGTTATTTAAATGAATATGAACCTCAATAAAATGAGGGGTTTGTTTATTTATGACAATGAGCCTGAACGGAAGACGTTTTTAAAGTAAAAATATATAAAGTAAAAATAAATGAGCTTTCTGGGAGACAGTAAATTAAAGAAAACAGTAGAAAATGAGCTCCAGAGAGACGTTTTTATGAGCTTTCTTGGAGACTATACATTAAGAAAATATAGACAATGAGCTCCAGAAAGACGTTTTTAGATGCTGAGAATAGGAGAAAGGAGAGCAAGGTGTAAAGCTGAGTAATTAATAGGGTACATTGGGGAAACTGTAAGGTTTAATCATGGGAACTAAAGGGAAAATTGTTATTGGGGAAAGGAGAAAAATTTTTGAAATCTCCATATGATGGTTTTATTGGGAGAAAAAAGGGATCATGGGTCTAGTTCCTCTCATTTTATTGAACTTTTGAAATCTTATGCTTTGCAAGGGGGGTCTCTTTCTGCAAGTGTGTAAGGCCTAAAATTCACTCTTGAAAAAGGAGAGAAATGTCAGGACTTTGATTTGTGATGTACTGATAAAAGCCACGTTGATTTGATTTAAATAGAAACTAATAGTTATTGGGCAAATTAGAAAATATTGAGGTATAGTGCTGTGCAGGGGTTTGAAGCTCCTGATAATGGGTGTGGTGCTTGTGTTGTGCTTATGATCTAAAATAAAAGGGAATAGAGGATTAATTTAACATAGTGGGTGAGAGTGAATTGGTGGAGCAGTAATTTGTTTGTGTTCTCTTTGAATGCAATAGTTTGATGAAATTGAGATACATTGAATGGGGTAATTGTTTTAGGCCAGTGGAACTGAGGAATGGCCTTATATGGAGGGAGCTGCATTAAGGATGAACTTATTGCCATCAATCACTTTAGACCCTTTTAAGGGGGGTTGAGATTAAGGTCGTTTGGGCTTCAAGCCAATGAAGAGATTTGTTGGAGGTGTTTACAGTATTGAATGAAGGGTAAAAATGTTATGAATGATCTAAATGTTGGTAAATAAAATACAAATACGCATATTGAATGTTTAATTACTAAGAAGTAAGCTGAATGTATTAAATTTCTATTTGTCTTTTTATCCTGTGGGGTGTGTGTGTGTGAGTTCTCAAATTTTAAAGGAGACGGTGAGAAGAGGACCAGGAGGAGAAAAGGGGGGTCAAAATTTGCCCAGAACAGAGCAGACTGCACAAAGGCTAGTCGTTTTATCCACAAACTTCTTTCACAAACACCTGCATTGATACATTTAGATTAAATCATTAATAGGTCTCATTATTAAAAAGTAATAATTGGAAATTCATTGATTTGTTTATCTATTTGCATTTAGTTCATTAGAGGTGCTATAGTACATGACATAGACTTCTTCAAAGAAAGCTTGGCAACAGGTTGTTCACTTTTAAGGTAATAATTTGATTATAAAGAATTAACAACGTGGTTTATGAAGAAAAATTATTATTTGAAAAGGGATTTCTGATCTAAGCTTTGCTATAAGTGTATGGGGTTGCAAATATTTAGTGGTAATCATATTTAGAAGTGCTTGTTGAGTCTTATATAAGTTTGTATATTCTTTAATTACAAGATAGTTACTGAATGTTTAATAAATCTAGGTTTACGGTGCACTTAGTAGTTATATCACTTAGTAAAGGGGATTTAGTGGTGTGAATTGTATTGCATATTAAGGTTTGATTTCTCTGAAGTTGGCAAATTCAATTGGGGATTGATTTTTATTGATTGTGGTAATATAGTGGCATATAAACAAGAGGAAAAAAGGGAGAGAAATAATTAATAAGTGTAAGTTGGGAACATAATTAGTCATTATTATGCCAAAAATGGGCACTAATGTTTCAAAAGGGGTTACTCCTGTTGATATAGTTAAGAAAAATAATCCTTTAATAAAAGGCATTGCAAGAATATCAGAAAAATTTTATAAGCGATGGCCTGACATAGACCAACCATGGCCGGTAGAGGGGACACTTAACCCAGATGTAATTAAAACAATAGAGGTACTTGTATCAACATATAAAGCAGGACAGAAAAAAGGGCGTCAAGGAGAAAAGCGAAAGGAAAAAAGAGAAATAGAGCTTGGCATTCTCCAGTTATTTGAACAAGAGAGTCAGAAACTGATGAAGGCAGCGAAGGACAAGAGGGAGAAAAGTGTAGACGTGATTAACCAACTTACAAAAAAACCGAAAGACAGATGGCCGAAGTTAATGTGTCTTTTTCACATGTGGACTCAGTTAAGACACCACCACCTTATGAGAAGGAAGTAAAAAGTGAAAAAGCCTATCCTCAGCTTCCAGTGATTAGTCAAGGAGGAAATTATCACATTGAAGACGAAGATGAATGCATCATTGAAACAGGACAAGCAGAGACAACGATAAAACTGTATCCGAGTTCCAAAAGCAAGAAGAAAACTCGACGTCTGCAGACTAGAGGTGAACTGAGAGTGAGAAGGAGGACCATTGAAAATGAGGATCTGAGTGACCAGGAGGAGGCCATGGGTGGATATGATCCAGCCATCAGACGAATGCTGGCTAAAGCAGAAAAAAGAGGAGATGTGAGTAGAAGGAAAGAGGACTCGAGAGATGGAAGTTCTGATGAAACAGAGAATGAAGAAAGTGATGATGGATGGAAGAGTAAGGGATCTTTCTCTGAAAGAGGATTATTTCCTGAAACATCCAGCACAAAAGGAGAAGACAGACGAAGAGCTTTGAGAGAAGTAGAAAAAAGTATAGACCAATGTTTATTGAACTTAGATAATGCTTCTAGCTCACTGGAGACACAACTGAAAGAGTTGCAGACATATGAGGAGGATCTGAAAAATGAAGACACTAAAAAATCTGAAAGACAATACACTTTGCGTCCAAGGAAAGGGAAATCACTTGAAAAGATATGCCCAGTGATAGTCCGAGGACGGAATTTGGAATACAAGCCTTGGCAAAATACAGATATGTCAGATATCATGGAAAAGTTGCCTACTTTGGAAGAAGGAGCACATCCTTGGATTTCAAAATTGGAAGAGCTTCTGGTGGGAATGCAGCCAGCAATAGGTGACATAAAGAGACTTTTAGCAAATCTCCTGGGAGTTCCAGCCATGGAAGAAATTCTACAGAAAGCGGGCCTAGAACGATATGTAAGAACTGCTGTTAATGATCCAGAGCTGTTTGCTGCAATCAGAGGTCGAATGTGGAGAGCATTGAAAGATTCATTTCCAACCAATGTGCATCCTGACAATATCCTGTTTGAGCCTTTGGGAGAAGAAGAGAACCTGAGAGCCTATGTGTCAAGAGTCCATCAGGTATGGAGAAATGTCACAGGAAATGATCCAGATTTAAATCAGATGAAACAGTCAATTTTGCGAGCCAAATTACAGAAGGGACTACCCTTACCAGTGAGAAGTAAACTGGCAGAAGTAGTGGGTCTTGGAAGCAGGGCAAAGAGTGTCTATACAGATCATATAGCCCATCAAGTGGAGCTATATAGAAAGAAGGAAAATGATCAGAAAATACAGGATGAAGAGACCCTCAGAAAGCTGAACCAGATACAACTGGTGGACAACAAGAAAAAAGAAAAGAAACAAGCTGTAGTCATGCAAAGTCAGCCTCCTAATCAGCCAGGACCGCATCTGGATCAGACTCAACCTCAAGTGAGCCAGTCAGCATCAGTTGCTCCAGTGACTCCCTGGCCACAGCCAGTGTTTGGTCAGGTGCAGACATGGAGAGGAAGAAGTCAAGGAAATCTAGGAAGAGGAAGACCAGGAAGATTCAGTCTGAACTTTCAACAGCCTCCTGAAGTGTGCTATAAGTGTGGACAGTTTGGTCATTTTGCTCGTGAATGCAACCGGCCAGGAGGAAACTTCAGGGGATACTTTAGAGGTGGATTCAGAGGAGGATTCAGAGGACAACCAAGGGCAATCAAGGGACCTGTGAACCCTTATAGGGGCCCGGAACCAGGATTCTAGGGATGCCTGGAGAACTCGTGTGGGAGGTGTCAGCTGGTAGCAATAGGGCCGGAGAGAGATCCAACAATAGAGGTGAAAATAAATAATCGACCATTGACAATGATGGCAGATAGTGGAGCTGCTTTCACCTGTATTCGGCCTGAAGATGCTATACACCTCCCCAGGTCTGGTCAGATGATTCGGACAATCGGGTTTGAGGGAGTAAAACAGCTGATTCCTCTCACAGAACCAATTGAGCTCTGCTATAAACATCTGAAGAGTACAATACCCATACTGGTATCAGAACATACACCTATTGCACTTTTGGGAAGAGATGCTTTGTGCAGACTGAACTGTACAATAAAATGCACACCGGACGGCTGCCTGGTAGAAGTGCCGAGTGAAATGATTAATCAACTGATGATGAAAACAGAGACTGATGCTTCTTCAGTATTTTGGATTGGAAATCTTAGCGAAGAATTCTTGGAACCAGCCAAGATGTGGGAGAAGTTTATTGTAGCAAACATGCCTGATGCAAAGACTCCAGAGTATCCATTTCATTGTACACTGAAATACTTTAAGGATGCTGAACAATCAGATGGAGAACAATGGCTGAGTCATCAACCAAAGCAAGTTGAATTACATTCATGTTGCATAATTTTGGGACCACAAGGAGCTGCTATGAAGATAGACAAAAATGATTACTTGCATAAAGAGTTTGAGATGGGAAAAAGTGTACCACATGTGACTTTACTGGTGTCTGAAGATTGTCAGCAGAAACAAATAGGTGAAATGATGGCAGAAGCAGAAGAAGTTGTCTTTAAACCGCTTAAAGAGAATCTTTCCATCTGGAGGAGTGAAGATCAGCGATTTATTAAGATTGTGATTACTGCTCAAGGACAAGGACAGCCACACGTCGTCAGGATGACACATGAATCACTTTACAATGAGAAGATGGATTCAAACTCTTTGAAAGAGGAAATGCTGCGATGTGTTCCAAAATGTTTATGGTCACAACATAGCACTGACATTGGATTTGTGAAGTCAGCTCAACCAGTGAAAGTTGAACTCCGACCAGGAACAAAACCTCCGTGGAAGCCTCAGTATCCTTTGAATGAAGAAGCAATCAAAGGGATCGAACCACAAATTGAAGGTCTTGTGAAGGCAGATGTTCTGAAGATAACACAGAATCCGCAGAGTAATACACCTTTGTTGCCTGTGAAGAAGCCAGATAACTCTTATCGTTTAGTACATGATTTGAGAGCAGTAAATGAAGTAGTAGCAGACTTTCCAGCAGAAGTGCCAGATCCACATGTTTTGTTAGCCCAAATTCCTCCGGATGCAAAGTATTTCACAGTATTAGATTTATGTGGTGCATTTTTTAGTGTTCCACTAAGTGTAGAAAGTCAGGGTTTATTTGGGTTTACTTACAAGGGACAATTCTATGAGTATAAAAGATTACCACAGGGATATAAACATAGTCCTCACATTTTCAATAAAGTATTGAAAGATGATTTAGTTGGGGTAGATCAGAAGTTAAAAAGTACTGTCATTCAATACATGGATGATATTCTTCTCTGTGCACCAGATGAGGAAACATGTCATAAGGATTCAATTACTTTGTTACAGGTGCTGGCAGAGAAGGGGCACAAAGTCTCTCAGAAAAAATTGCAGTATTGTCAGGAAAGGGTAGTTTATATAGGGCAGGCCATAACACAGGGACACAGATGTATTTCTGATAAGCAGTTAGAAGCTATTTGCAAAGCTCCCAAACCCAGAACAGTTAGAGATGACATTTTTGGGTATTGCAGGGTATTCCTCAGCATGGGTAGAGGACTATGCTAGTTTAACAAGACCTTTGAGAGCTATGATTAAAGAAACAGGGAATGCTCAACTTTATTGTAATCTTTCCTGGACACAGGATGGCCTTTTAGCGTTTGAGACAATAAAACAGAGGTTACAAGAGGCTCCAGCATTAGCTCTGCCAGATTATTCTAAGAATTTTTTATTATACGTGTCCACTTCTACTGGAGGAAAATATGCATGTGCAGTTCTTTGTCAGCCAACAGGTACGGGAACCAATCCCCAACCAATTGCTTATTATTCAACTGCTTTTTCAGAAGTGGAATTGGGGTTACCAAGTTGCTACAGAGCAATGGTGGGAGTGTATTTAATGTATGAGAAAGCATCATCTGTCACGATGGGTTATCCAGTGACAATTCTTACACATCATAGTCTTAGAAATCTTTTAAATTTTGGCAAATATACTCTAACTATGCCTAGAATTAGAGATTATCATAGGCTCGTAGAACAAGAAGATGTCACCCTAGCAAGGTGTGTAACAGTAAATCCAGCTGAGAACTTGCCAACTCCAGAGGATGGTGAACCACATGACTGTGTACGAGACGTAGAGAGGTATTCGAGACTTAGATCTGATTTGCAAGCTATTCCGTTGAGTGAGCCTGAAGTGGAGTATTGGACTGATGGGTCCTGTTATCGTGTAGGAGATAAATTGAGGGCTGGCTATGCAATAGTAAGAGCACAGGGGACCGAATTTGTTGTTGAAAAGGCTGAAGTGATTCCACAGCCTGCATCTGCACAACTTGCTGAACTTGTGGGGTTAACAGAAGCATGTATGTTGGCTGAAGGTAAGCGAGTGAATATAGATTCAGCGTATGCCCATAATGTGTGTCATTTGTTTGGATCAGTGTGGAAAAACAGGGGGTTTAAGAAAACTGATGGGTCACCAATACAGCATCATGCTCAAATAATGAAACTGTTGCATGCTATGATGAAACCTAAAGAAATAGCAATAGCTAAATGTGCAGCTCATAAAATGGATGCATCAAGGGTCTCTCATGGAATAGAGCAGCCGATGGAGCTGCCAAAGCCATTACAGGAGCGGACAAACTCGGGGAAGTGTTTTTGGTAACTCATGAAATTGACTTCAAAGAGAAGGTGACACTTAGTGATGTACTTTTAATGCAGGAAGCTGTTCCTGAAATAGATTGTGGTTAGATCGAGGTGCCAGCAGGGATTCTACTGGTCTGTGGAGAAACCATGAGGGGCTAATAGTAGCACCCCCAGACTTATTAGGTCTGATGATTCAAGAGGCACATGGGTTAGCGCATGTGGCTAGGGGAGAAGTTAGGAGGAAGATTACAAAGGAGTATGGTTTTTGGGCACCATATTTGCTTGAACAAATTGATTACGTAATTGGCAGATGTATAATTTGTTTGAAAAATAATGTTCGCAGGGGGTTGATGGTTCCGCCTGGTTACATTCCAACACCAAGGGGTCCTATGCGTGAGTTAGTTGTGGACTTTGTTGACATGATAAAACCAGTTGAAGGTAAGAGGTATATGCTGGTTGTTGTGGACAGGTTTTCACGATGGCCTGAGGCATGTCCAACCAAGCGTAAGGATGCTCAGTCGGTTGCCAAGTTTTTGTGTAGAGAAGTCATAAGCAGGTGGGGACTTCCAGATCGAATATCCTCCGATAATGGGAAAGAGTTTGTGGATAAAACGGTGAAATTAATTTTGCAAAAATTAGGAATTAAACAGCGTCTGGGAGCTGTGTACCATCCGCAAAGTCAAGGGATTTGTGAAAAAATGAATGGTGTCTTGAAAAATCGGATTGTTAAAATCTGTCAGCACACGGGGTTAAATTGGATAGCAGCACTTCCATTAGCATTAATGGTTTGTCGCTCAAGTGAGCTGCGTGATTTACACATGACTCCTCATGAGTTGATGACAGGCAGACGAATGCCAACACCATGTTTGCGTACAAGTGGGAAAGGTCCAAGTTTAGCTCTTTTAGAAGATGACATGAGAGCATATGTTTCATACTTAGCTAATTTACATAAAAGAATATCCACATACGTTTCAGAAAAGCAAAGAAAAGAGGAGGAGCAGGAGAGACTGGATGAGCAAAGGAAGAATACAGTGCAGCCTGGAGACAAGGTGTTTGTAAAGGTATTTAGAAGAAAATGGTATAACGAACGCAGAGAAGGACCTTTTGAAGTTGTTCGCAGTACTGGAACGGCAGTTCAAGTCAAGGGGTCTCCAACGTGGTATCATTTATCTCACTGTGTTAAAGCACCAAGTGAAGAGGAGCCTTTCTCAAAGGGAGGAGAGATTGCAGGTTCAGGAGAACCAAAAGAACATGAGGGAGGAGAGGTTGAAAATAACATGCAAGAAACAAATCAGAGTAGATCTCCTGGAGAGGAGATTGTCCCTGGTTTGGATGATGCTGATGACTCTGTGTATATTTCTGATGATGCCAGACATGACACAGCAGATTGTAAACGAGACAAAAGGTTTGGAGAAATTGAATTTCAATATGTCCCAGAAACAGCAGGTCCCATTCCAGAAAGCAGTAATTCCATTTCAAAACAGTTCAGAGACTTGGATCAAGAGAAGAGTCCAAGACCAGTTCGGAAAAAGGTTAGACCTAAACGGTATGAGAACTAAAGAGAATGAAACTTTAAAGAATTTTACTTTTTCAGTGTCGAAAGTTAGTGAGGGGGTAAATGGATCACATCTAACTACACTAGTGCCTTTAATAATTTCAACAACGTCATCACCTTTCAAGACAGTGGTTAAAGCTAAATTAGGTAAAGCAGTTCATCTTCCCTGTACATGTGGAAGATTTAATACAGGGGGTAATAGTCCTCCTGAGTGGAAAAATAGTCGTGGTGAAAAAGTGGTGTTAACAGGACCTGAAGTTGATCATTTGCCTCATGACCAGAGAAAGTATCTTTTGTTTAATGCCTTTAGGTGGTTCAGAGTTAGAGATGATTGTTCAATTCTTTTACGTAATGTTACATGGGATGATCAAGGGGAATACACTTGTACTTATTTGGAACCAGAGCTTAAGTTTGTGCCATTTCAAAATGTGTGGAGAGAAGGGTACATAACTCGTACAGTGATAGTGATGATAAAGGACCAGAGTCCTATTGAAGATTTTACATCTATTAAAAAAGTTCAGGACCAAACCACTATGGCAATGACTTTAACGGTTACTAAAGAACAAATTAAGCCAATTACTTTAGCTCCAGAAATAAGTAAAGGAAATAATGTAACTAATCGACTTACTACTTTAGATATGCCATTAAAGGAGATGAATAGTACTACACTGCCAATGATGACTTCTGCTTCGGGTACATCTGAATCTAGCACAACTGTTGAAAATGGAAAAATAACAAGATCACATAATGTTGTAAAAGTAACCCAGACTCCAGAAGTAATGTCCTTTCCATTGCAGAAGGAAGTAAACATAACACAGGGTCCAGAGTTAAATATGGAGCATGAAGTGAATATCAGTCAAGTGACTTTTGAAGCTAGAAACCCAATGGAAGACATGGATTGAAAGGGTTTAGTAACCATTGAGAAAATCACTTTAGAAGGGCAGAGTGAGTTTTTTGATTCTGACTGGACATCTGAAGAAATGACTGACCATTACCATGCATTACAGAAAAGAGAAGCAAAATGGAAAGCATATGGATTTGATTCTTCAGTGTTACAAATCACAGACCCATGGGCATCTAGAAATTTATGGTTTCAGCAAATAACCCATTCCGTAAGAATGAGTACGATGTTGACTGGTCCATGTGTGGTGAAAGTTCCATCACCAAGCACATGGCCATCAATTTTAGAGACAATACCAGAACCATTGCATGCTATGTGTCAATCTTATGCTTTATCGTGGTTAATATATCAGCAAAACTCTGAAGAAGATATAATAATGGCTTTATCAGTGCATTTGTTTAGACCTAGATTAAATTGTACTTGGTTGATGAAGTTGCCATATGTGAATTTCCTTAATCGGCATGAAAATATAATGACAGCACGGCCTGATGCAATGGAAGTAAAATCTGTGGAGACTAAAGACTGTTTTTGTTCCAATGATACTCACAATAGACAGGGGATGTTTATGGGAATATCTGATTGTGCTCGTTATAAGATGAATTTTAAAGAGCCTAAACCTAAGGATGTTTTGTTTAAAGTGAATTTTCATACACCAAATAGCAAACAGAGTAGAACATTAATGGTGCAGTATGACATTTTGCCTGTAAATGTGACTATAGGAAATTTTAAGGATATTTGGTGGGTTTGTGGAGATAAAGCATACATATTTCTACCATATGGGTGGACAGGCTGTTGTTATATGGCAACATTAAAGCTTCCTTATGAGGTTTATACTCTCCAAAAAGTTGAAGCAACTGATGAAGGGAATTCTGAAGGTAATTCTGTGAGAAGAAAGAAAAGGGAAATGGCTCAGTTTCATAACTTGGAAGCCTATCATTGGAGAATCAGTATAGGAGAAAAATGGGGTATAGGATTATTCCCATGGTATGGTGTGACATTTTTATCAGATCATATAGATAATATTACGTACACTTTACAAGGGTTTGCTAATGAAACAATAAGAGGGTTTCAGTTTTTGTCAAATACTCAAAAAAGTCACAGATTAACTTTGTTGAAACATGACATGGCTCTGGATTACATTTTAGCTAAGCAAGGAGGTTTATGTGTAGCTTTAAATCTGACAGGGGATGCCTGTTATACTTTGATATGACTAGTGTTATAGAAGCATTGAAGCATATAAGGGAGGCGTTTGGTCCATCAAAAGGAGCTGGATGGTCTGTGAATGCTTGGTTATTGGAGAAATTAGGACCACTAGGAGCAATGTTGGCTCAAGTTTTTGGAGCAGCTCTTTTAGCAGTGTGTATAATGTTTTGTTTTTGTACACTGTTGTTAACTTGTGCAAAAGCTATGATTTTGAAATGGGTTGGAGTGGTAATGCCTGGAAATCAAGTACAGAAGCCATTATTAAGTAGAACCGACTCAGGCAAACATGAGGAGGAAATGTTGGAAAACAACCTGGTAGAAAGATATCCATTTTGAATATCCACTATTATATATTTTTCCATTCACTTACGATATTATCTTTTATTTTGTTAGGTTTATTATTAGTAATCAAGTAAAATGATTGTAGGATGAAGTATACACTGTAGCTTATAAAACGTATTAATCCATTAATGTTACTATTATTAAAGTTTTATTTGATGTTTATTTGCATCTGTCATTTTTTGCAAAAGATACTGGCTTTTGTTTCTTTCTTCCAGAAAGAAAAAGGGGGGAAGATCACTGTAAGGGAGGATGGTTGTTCGAGATTCCTGAAATGCTACAGGGATCCAAAAACTCAAAAGAGGACAATAAAACAGAAGGACTTTGAAACAGAATGGTGAAGACTTGCTGAAGCTCAATATGTCATCAACATCACATCAGAAGACAAAATTGCTGAAAAGACAATATTATGTCATATGTCTCTATTGAATTGTTTATTATTAGTAATCTTTGATAGTGATAAACCATTATATGAGTGATATTAAAAATTGTAACAACTGTTTATTATGAAGATTTATAGACTGATGAAATGTAATCTGTGTAAGTGTATTGAAATCTCAGAGTTTTTGTTTGTTTTATCGATGTTAGGGCCAAGGGGTGTGTCAGGTAGGGACAGGTCCACTGGAAGGTCCGATGGGTCGACCAGCCTGAATTTGGACATTGGTTTGATTTTATTTTCTGAGATTTTTATATACATTTACTTAAGTCAACTCCCTACACATATAGAATAAATTTAATTGGATTGGAGTACAATTTTTTTGTGATCGCCTGGGCAGAGAGGGATCGTTGAGGGAATTTTTCCTGTCTAAAATGTTTGAAGGATTTTCAAGAAAGATTGCTGCCGGGCAGGTTTTTTCGCCCTCACACTCCATGAAATTTTGTTACATCATAATGCAAGTGATGTTAAAATTGTGTGTAGGAAGGTATCACTTATTTGTTATGACATTTACATGTATGGGTTGCTTAAATTTTTACGAGACTTTAACAGTCTCGAAGGGAGGAAATTATGAGGTATATTTATCAGACGGCCTCATAAGACAGTATTAAGAAATGTTCAGTGTGTTTTTATGGTCAGCCATATGAACATATGTATGTGCGCTACAGAGAGGGATGTTTAGGATAAGCTGTCAGTGAGGCAGGACACTATTAATTTTACACCCTCCCTTAAGTGCATGCAAATGTAAACTATTCTCTATGTTTGCCTTATTTGGAAAAAGAGAAAACAATATAGACAAAAGGATTCGAGCGAGACGGGGAGAGATGATCGGAGCGCTCAATTGAACACTACTCTCTCACGGGATCCTTAAGAACCCGTAAGACACTGTTTTGGTAAATAAAGATGTATTTACACTTTTAACCGTGTCTGCGGAGATTCTTTTCCATCACCTGTCTTCACAACACAGCAAAAGTTAACAACAGCACCATTAATGCAGAGAACTATGTTCAGGTTCTAGAACAACATATGCTCCCATCTAGACGTCATCTCTTTCAGGGAAGACCCTGCATTTTTCAACAAGATAATGCCAGACCATATTCTGCAGCAAGCACAACATCATGGCTACGTAGGATAAGGATCCGGGTACTGAAATGGCCAGTCTGCAGTCCAGATCTTTCACCTATAGAGAACATTTGGCGCATCATAAAGAGGAAGGTGCGACAAAGAAGGCCCAAGACGATTGAACAGTTAGAGGCCTGTATTAGACATGAATGGGAGAGCATTCCTATTTCTAAACTTGAGAAACTGGTCTCCTCTGTCCCCAGACATCTGTTGAGTGTTTTGGGATTTGTTGACGCCATGAAATTTTGTAACAACATATTTTTCCCTAAAAAAATCTTACATTCTCTCAGTTTAAACTTTTTATCTGTGATTTGTGTTCTATTCTGAATAAAATATTAGATGTTGGCACCTCCACATCATTGCATTCCATTTTTATTCACAATTTGTTTAGTGTTCCAACTTTTTTTTTTAGTGTCCCAACACAGATACATAAGTTGAAATCTAGAAAATCAGTGCAGGAATGTAATATGGGTTTGCTTACAGTACTTAGGAACAGTTTAGGGTCTATTGTTTGCTGGCAAAAGGTTGTGTAATGTCATCAGGGGAAAAATGAGCCTGTGAAGCAGTACACACAGAGGTTTGCTGAGGTGTTTTTGCTCCATGGGGGAAGTTCAGAGTTTGTATTAGTAGCAGACATTCTGAATTCTCGGGTGTCAGTGGCCCAGTGGGCTGATGGCTTATCTCAGGAAATGAGGAAGGTTTTGCCACTGTTGAAGCCCAACTAGTACACTAGTACACTGATTGAGTTGTCTGAGTATTTAACAGCATACAAGAGAGATGCCCATGTTAAATTACATGTTGCCTCTGTTTTGCAAACTGTTCCCCAGCTTACAAGTAGGCAGGTCCTCCAGAGTAAAAACAACAATGTGTGTCACTTTTGTGGGAAAAAGGGACATCTGAAACGAGAGTGTAAAAAGAGATGGTGAAAATATACGTACAAGTTCAGTCCAGAGGAATTACAGCCTCAATCAGATAGTGCCCTCACCCCAGAGGTAGCAGGACATCTGTTAAAACATATACAACAGGCTACTCAGCTGGCTGCCCCACTCAGATTTCTGCTCTTTCAACAGAGTGAGATCATTTAAACTAGAGATGTCAGCTGTGAGAGCATATTTGGAGCCAATTCTCCAAATCAATGATAATAGACAGTATGTGAGAACCACTGTAAAAATGAATGTGATTTTTTGATTGACACAAGCTACATGACTACCCACTGCAATGGCTAAAAAATTCAGAATGTCTTTGGTTAATACTGCTACTGTGATTAAAGGGGTAGCAGGTGAAAGCTACAATACATATCAAACAGAGCCTGTGTTTATAAGGTTTGGTCCTAAATCTATTTCTCTCTCCCTCATAGTAGCTCCAAATAGGTCACCCCCAATTTTGGGTATTGATGCAATTACTCAATTGAAAATGCAATTGGAGTTGGAGCTGGTAATCCTAATCTGTCCTTCCAGTTCAAGTGTTTGATCCTCAAATTAAAGATCATCCTATCTTGTCAAAAACCAAGGATGAATGTGGACTGTTGGACATTGAACCAGTAAAGCTCACAGGAAAACCTCCACCTGTGACTAAGCAATATCCACTAGCCAGGGAAGCAATTGAGGGTGTTGAACCAATTATACAAGAATTAGTTGATAAAGGTATATTAATTAAAGGCACAGAGTGAGTCATGCTCTCCAATTTGGCCTGTAAAAAAGGTTTCAGGGGCCTGGCATCTCACAGTAGACATTGCTAATGTCACGCCCTCGTCTCGTCTGTGTTCCCGATCTCAGCACATGGCTTTGTTTTGTTGTCGTTCACGCCCCGCCTTCTTGTTCGTCACTCTCGTTATCCGTTTCAGGTATTTCTCGTTTGTTGGTGTATTTAAGTCCCCTTCCCTCACTTCCTGGTGCTGTTCATTGTTCTTTGTTTTGTTCTTCGTGTTCTTCGTACGTTTGCAGCCCATGTTATTCTCGTGTTGTTTGAAGTGCTCTATTTGTTAGTATTCCTAGTCATGTTGTTTCTGGTTCTCGTTCTTTGTCTTGTTCTTTCCTCGTTTCGTGTTTGCCCTTAAGTTCGTTTGTGTTTGTTTAGTATATTTCGTACAAATAAAGTCTGTGTTATTAGCGTTTGCGTCCGCCCTCAGTCAGTCCTCCCCTCGCTCCTAACAGAATGAACGACCAACTTCAGGACTCAGCTAGCACAAAAACTTTGTTTGAAAGGGAGGTGGAGTGGAGTAGCCGGCTCCAGCTCATGCCTGGCGCGGTTCCTTATCCTCTACCGGGGGAGTCGACTCATGTATTGAGTAACTGCGCCAGTGCGAGTTGAAGGAGTCGGCGAAGGAAGCGTGCTGGAGTCTCCCCCTCGCTGGTGGATTACCCCCTCAGGTCCGGGGAAATTTTTTTTTTTGGGGGGGGGGGGGGGCATTAAGGGTAGGGGCTGTTAGCCTCCAACCTCAGAACTACGGAGGTGAGGCTAACAGGGGCGCACCTCTAGGGGATCTCATGAGTGCGCCCGTCAAACCCCCCTAAACCCTCTACAGCTCGAGCACAAATCCTGCGAGCAGCACAAGCCCCTGCCTCCGTGGACGGCGTCGCTGCAGGGCCTCCTGCCTCCGTGGACGGCGTCGCTGCAGGGCCTCCTGTTTCCATGGACGTCGTCGCAAGGGCCCCAGCTCCCAAGCACCTCTCTGCACTCCCTCCTGACCTCCAAGAGAAGCTTACAAGCCTCATGGCGCGTCTGGAGGTCTCCGTAAAAGCGTCGCAGCCAGCCGCTCCTGTCCTTGTGAAAGCGGCGCAGCCAGCCGCTCCTGTCTCTGTGAGCGCGGCTCCCTCAGCCGCTCCTGTCTCCGTGAAAGCGGCGCCTCCAGCCGCTTCTGTTCCCGTGAAAGTGGCGCCTCCAGCCGCTCCTGTCCTCGTGAAAGCGGCGCCTCCAGCCGCTCCTGTCCTCGTGAAAGTGGCGCCTCCAGCCGCTCCTGTCCTCGTGAAAGCGGCGCCTCCAGCCGCTCCTGTCCCCGTGAAAGCGGCGCCTCCAGCCGCTCCAGTCCCTGAGAGGGCGGCTTCCTCAGCCGCTCATGCCCCAGAGAAGGCGGTTTCTACGGCCGTTTCTGCTCGCGTGAGTGTGGCTACGGCCGTTTCTGCTCGCGTGACTGTGGCTACGGCCGTTTCTGCTCGCGTGACTCTGCTCTTGGTCGTGTCTATGGGACGGCCCCAGAACTGTGCCCAGGCTGGTTCCTCGGACTTCCCCTCAGACATTTGCCAGTCCTGGGCACCCCCATGTTGTTTTGGTTCCCCTGTCTGTCCCTGTCCTAGTTCCTGTCTCTCTCCTTGTCCCTGTACCCGTGTCTGCTTTTGTTTCGATTCCTGTCCCTGTCATGGTGTTCGTGTCTGTACCTTTAAACGTCATGGTCCCTGTTCCGCTGCCAAGTCCAGTCCACTCCCCGGTTAGTCCTGTCCAGTCGCAACGTAAACCCTCTGTCCGGTCTCATGTTCATTCCCAGTATCCCTCCTCACTCTCAGCACCTGTCCAGTCTATGTTTCAGTCCCCTGTCTCCGCTCCTGTTCTGCAGCAGTCCCCGTTTCAACCCTCTGTCCTGTCTCAAGTCCCGTCTCCATTCCCAGCACTCAGTCCCGTCATCTGTCCTGTCTCCCGTCCAGTCCTTGTTCCCCTCCAGTGTCTTGTCCAATGTTAAGCACCCCGTCCAGTCACATTTGTCCACTCCCGTCCAGTCTCATGTAAACACTCCTGTTCAGTCTGGTTCTTTCCAGTCGCCATATCCGCCCAGTGTTCAGTCACCTGTCTTGTCTCCATTCCAGTCTCTTGTTCAGTCTCCTGTCACCCCCCTTTGACAGTCTAAGGTCCAGCACCCTGTCTTGTCACGAGTTCCGTCTCCTGTTTCTAGTTCTGTCCAGTGTCCATTACTGTCTAGTCCCTTGTTCACAGCTCCATTTCCTGTGTCTGTTCCCATCCTGTCCTGAGTCCTGTCTCCCACGGTTCCTTGTCTTAGTCTGCCTTCTTGTTAGTCACTCTCGTTATCCGTTTCAGGTGTTTCTCGTTTGTTGGTGTATTTAAGTCCCCTTCCCTCAATTCCTGGTGTCGTTCATTGTTCTTTGTTTTGTTCTTCGTGTTCTTCGTAAGTTTGCAGCCCATGTTATTCTCGTGTTGTTTCAAGTGCTCTATTTGTTAGTATTCCTAGTCGTGTTGTTTCTGGTTCTCGTTCTTTGTCTCGTTCTTTCCTCGTTTCGTGTTTGCCCTTAAGTTCGTTTGTGTTTGTTTAGTGTATTTCGTACAAATACAAATGTGTTATTAGCGTTGGCGTCCACCCTCAGTCAGTCCTCCGCTCGCTCCTAACAGCTAACATGTGCATAGATCGGATAACACCTATGGTTGCAGATCTTAGCAGCATTTTTGATGGACTACAAAACACACACAGTCTTTTCTATTATTGATATGTCTAATGGATTTTGGTCTGTTCCAGTTCACCCAGACAGTCGAACATGGTTGGCCTTTTCTTTTGATGGTGAAATATTTCAGTGGTCAAACCTACCACAGGGCCTACACAATAGTCCAACTATTTATCACCAGGCACTAAGGCGGCATTTGGCAGAACCACAATGTCCTGTTAAAAATTCCATACTAGTTCAATACATTCATGATGTATGTCATGCTTGCTTCACCTAATAAGGATGTGCACATCAATTAACTTGTGGCATTACTAACACGTCAGTGCACATGGTCACAAAGCTAGTCTGGCCAAAGCACAATTAGCCACACCTTCAGTTCATTATTTAGGACAGTTTGTAACTGCTGGACAAAGATCCATTCTTCCTGACCATACTTCTGCAGTGGGTGCACTGCCAGTACCAACCACCATCAAAGGGCTTAGGTCATTCTTGAGCTTGTGCAATTATTGTCGTCCATGGATTGAAAATTATGCTCAAATTGCTCAGCCATTATATGATATTTTGAAGGGAAGCCCCAAAAAAACAAATAGTGTTCAGGTTTCCAACCCAGCTGAAATAGCAATTAAAGAGATTAAGGATGCTCTGACATCTGCCCCAGCATTAGGTTTAGTTCAACCCAATCTGCCCTTCACATTGTATGTCCATGAAAATGATGGTTTTATGACAGCACGCCTCATGCAAATCATGGTGGTCAGTTACGGCCTGTAAAGTACTGTTCAGCTAAATTGGATGTAAATGCAATTGGGTTTGGCCCATATTTGCGTGCCGTGCTAGCAACATATTTAGCTGTTACTATGTGTACTCCAGTGGTCTTATCACAATCACTCACAGTGCGTTGTCCACATGCTGTTAAGTTTCTATTGTCTTCGGCTCATGTAATTACAGTTACTGTTCAGAGATGGGGTAACTGGCTCTCTGCACTCACAGCTCCTAACATTTTCCTGCAAAGGGCACAGATCACTAATCCCTCATCATTAATGATGACTGCATTGTCTGATACTTGTAATAAGGGTGAAGATGATCATGACTGTGTTGTTTGTCACACAGTTCACATATGCATATTTCTGAAATTCCATTGGAAAATCCTGATTTGATTTTTTTTACTGATAGTTCAGCACAGATTCAGCACGAATGGCTGTAAACATGTTGGATGGGCTGTCTGCTCTCCACATGCAGTAATAGCTCAGGGTTGTCACCCTGATCATTTTTTTTCCCAAGCTTCTGAATTGGTGTGGCCTTAGATAATACTTGTATGCTAGCTTCAGGTCTAACTGCAACAATTTATACCGATTCCAGGTACACATTTGGTGTCATTCATGATTTTGGCCATATTTGGAGTCGTTGTGGTTTTCTGACAGCTGCTGGTACCCTGCTGGTACACATGCCTCTTTGGTTTCTGATCTCATATCAGCTAGTGAACTTCCAACAGGACTTAAAGTAAGTTAGTTTACTTTGTTAAAGTAAAAGCTCACAATTCCTCTTACACAGATGAAGCATGAGGTAATGCCATGGCTGATTCCATGGAAATTACCTGCAGTGGCAGTGGCTGCTACAAAAACTAATGACACTAGTTCACAAACGGTGCGTTCATCACTAATGCAAATGTACTCTAATGCTCCTGATAATGAAGTGTGGTTTTGGATGGATAAAGGTGCGTGTCTTAATTCTAGTGGGTTTTGGACAAAAGGAGTGAAGTATGTAGCACCTGAGGCACTTTTACCATTCTTGGCTCAGCAAATTTGGTTAGGACATGTGGGTGTCCACAGCATGGTTCACCAGTTCTCCTCAGTATGGTAGAATCCCAAATTCTGCTCCGAACAATACAGTGGCGAACAATACAGTGTGTTTTGTTTCCACACCTGCTGTGCACACAATGGTATCCCCAGGACCATTCACACATCTGCAAGTTGATTACATCACACTATCTCCCTGTCAGGGAAAGCAAGATGTGTTGATTGTGGTTGATAAATGTTCACGTTGGATAGAAGCTTATCCAACAAAAAAGGGAACTGCTTTGTACACAGCCATGGTTCTGGTCCAAGACTATATTCCACGTTGGGGTTTGCCTGACATCATAGAGTCTGACCAGGGAACACAGTTCACAGGGAAAGTAGTGCAGGAAGTGATGAAAATCTTGCAGGTTAAATGCAAGGTCCACTGTCAGTACAGACCTCAAGCATCTGGTCAGGTGCAATGACAGAACCAAAATATAAAGCAGCATTTCTCAAAACTACACCACAGTGGGGTTTCTTGGGTGGATGTGCTACCTGCTGTATTGTGTAGCATCAGAGTCTCACCTACATGCAAACTTGGTTTGAGTCCATTTTAAATCATTACAGGACGTGCCATGTCTCTACAAGGAAGTATTGATCTTAGACAGGAAGATGTGCATCTTACATCAGATACCTTATTAATATACTGTAAGTAGCTCACCAATTCTGTACATTCTACTCAACAACGTGTTAAAGATGCTTGGACTGAGCCTTCCAGGAAGGGACATCCAATTGTTCCAGGACAATTTGTGATGATTAAAAATCACACAGCTGATCCACTTGAGGCAAAATGGAAAGGCCCATTTCAAGTGCATTTAGTAACAGATGCAGCAGTATTGTGTCAAGGGAGGAAAGCTTGGATACACATGTCACATTGCAAAGTAGTGTTACCACCTAACTAGGGACAGACAGGTGAACGGGCTGGGAGAGCTTTCGGAAAAACTGTAAGCATGTGAAGACAACCTCTTTTCTCCATAATTTTAGCATTCCACACTTCTAGCCAGTATCTTAGGAGCCCAGTGTTAGGTAGGGTAAGACGTGGTGATACCTGATGCAATCGTGAAATGATGTCCTTCAAAATGTTAAGTTTATATACGGTCAACATGATACTGCCACGTCTTTTTTTTTTTTTTTACATGATACTGCCAAGTCTTTTTTTTTTTTTTTGTACCTTCTAGGTAAAGTCAAGAACAATAGTGGATGAACTGAAACTCCCTTGGAGATTTCTGAATGGATGTGTTCATCTCACCATTCCTGTTAATCCAGCATAGTTAATCAAGGAAGATGACAGGAATAAAAATAGGATTGTTGTTTCTTCCACTGACTATATGGACAACATGTGCTGCTGTTCATATCTCAGATATGAGCAGTGATGTGAGTCTTTCAACTACACTACACTATGCTACAATAATAATTATATTTAATGTAAGATATATTAAGAAAGAAATAAGACCTATTCCTCTTAGAAATATGAAAAAGCTTTTGTTTTGTTTTGTTTATTTTTGTTTTATTTTTCTTTAGTTTATTATGTGTACGTTTTTTTTTTTAACGAGAGGGAGGAATGTTGTATTCATCGACAGTGCACCAGGAACTCAGATGATGTTTATTGCCTAGGTTGTTTATGGCTTGTTTACGACAGTGATGTATTACGACAGTACCTCCTGTTTTCAGATCCTGTTTAGTTAATGATCAATCCATGTGTAAGGTTGCAAAATGGTGTATAAAAGTGTGTGCCACTTACAGACCATTAGATCAGTCTGGGATTTAGCCTGTGACCAGATCAGTCTGGGGTTGAACCAGCGCACTCATTAAACAGTATAATATATCCAGACTGTTCTCCTCTCTTCAATTTGAAACCACCAGAAGACAAGATTACAACAGCTATAAACTATCAACAAACTGTGAGTAACATACCTGTTGATATTTCAGTAGAATTCAGTAGATTGAATGAATGTAGAAATTCCCGAGCTGTCAGTGTTATTTCTGTAGATGTGCTACAAACTATCTACAGACTGTCAGTAGCATATCTGTTGATATTTCAGCAGAATACTTATTAATGTTTCAGTAGAATAAATGTAGAAATTCCCGAGCTGTCAGTGTTATTTATGTAGATGGGCCACAAACTATCTACAGACTGTCAGTAGCATACAAGTATACATGGCAAAAACTGCAACTGGAAATGTCAGTGGTACATACAGAAATTCTCAAGACTCATTATTCATGTAGATGTGCTACAAACTACCAATAGACTGTCAGTACTTTAAATATTGGTATTGGAATGGGATACCTGTTAATTCTTCAGTAGAATGCATATAGATATTTCAGAAGAATTAATGTGGAAATAATGATGCTTATTAATGGAATGTTACTAGAGGTACACTGGGTCTCAAGTAAATATCTGTAGATGTTTTATTTGGACCATCCAAATAAAGTGCTATCCTTAAGGTTCTACAGACAAGCTGGAAGTCCAGCTGAAATACTGCATGGGGTCAAAGATTTAAAAATATGCTGGGGCATAGGAGTGCTGAATAATTTTTGACATTTTAGTTCACTTATCCTCATGATAAACTTTTGTTCATTAGGCTCGGCAGAAACTGCATTATGTACTTTGGAGGCCGGTAGGAAACAACCTAAGTTAAGGTGAGCCCCAGGAGCAGAAAAACTCCCAAATCTTACCTAGATAAATGTTAGATAAATCTATGTTCTGTTGCAGAGAACACACTAAAGCCAATTAATGCTTTTGCATTGATTTGATGTGGAGCCTATGCCTTAGCCTGCACAAGTGTCCCATTCCATTGTGAAAGTTTATACTTGTGCACTGGCGACTACGTCACCAAACCACTAGCGTTGAATTTCAAACATCTTCTTCAACCCCGTGTAGTACCCAGTGTATTGGTGTATTAATATTACTTTTACAGATCTTTAAAGTGCTCTATTTATGGGGTGTAATGTAGAAGAGTTAATCTTTCTGGACTTCTTGACTTGAGCAACTTAAAATATGTTAGTTAGACTCTAGACCAATCATAGTCATTGTGATCTGCATAGACATGACAAGTTACATTTCTGGAGAGGTGCGCATCAGGCTACTCTGCCTATGGCATAGGTTCAAGACAGAAGCATAAATTGGGCTTAATACTCAGGAGACAGCGACCTCTGTTGGTTTGGAGGGGCAGCACCTTGGGTGTATGTAATAGATATTACTAGATGATAGATATTATTAGATTGATATAACATTAATTGTATTTAATCTTTGTCCATTTCTGCTGTGTTCAGTGTCAGACTAATTAAGGACATTCTATTAAAAGACTGGGGAAACAAAAGTGACACTAGAGTCTTCTGACACTTCAATGTGTTAAGCATAAGTCTTATTACAAAAATTATAATAGGACATTAGAGCCATAATACATCATGGTACTTTTACTTTCAGTACATAAATACATTTGAAGGTAAATACTTTTTTACTTTTACCCAAGTGGAGATCTGCAATGAGAACTTCTACTTTTACTCGAGAAATATTTTACCTTGAGTATCTGTACTTTTACTCAAGTACATGGTGTGTGTACTTTGTCCACCACAGGTTTCCCTTGTGTTTAGAAGTGTATAGGTTTCTGGTCGCAGAGTGCATTGCATTAACTACACTGAGGCCAGACATGGTGCTGTATCCTGAAAGTTAAAGGACAGTTTATTTCATAGATTTAACAGTTCCATTTGAGGATGCAGTAGATAAAGCATTCGAAAGGAAGAAAATGAAGTACGCTGACTTGGCAGCTGAGGTGAGGGAACACTAGTGGCAGGCACATGTAAGACCAGTGGAAATAGGTGTTATGAGATTTGTAGCAAAGTCTGCCACATCCCTGCTTGTGTGCAGTTCAGCATCAGGGGCAGGAAACTAAGGGCAGCTGTGAAGGAGTTATCAGAAGAAGCTGAAATGTCTAGTCAGTGTCTGTGGATAAGGAGAGCACAGACTAGTTGGGGAAGTGCACTGCAGAGTTGCTGTTGTGGTGGTTGGCTATCAGGTAAAGTTCACATGGAACTTGTTGGCACTAAGCATGCATTAAAAGGTGCCAGTGGGGCTAGCTACATCCTTAGTCACCAGGGAGGCCAGTGTAGATTTACGGTAGTTGCTGGTTAAGGGTACGGTAGGGCTGTAAAGCTAGCTTGGAGGGGGTGGGTCTGGGACTTCACTATTGAGATTTCTGGAGGTGTGTATATACACATGGGAAAAGGACATCAGTAAGAGGACTAAGGATTCATCAAGACAAGAGAAGGTGCTTGGATGAGGGAATTATGAAAATTATGTTCCCAGCTGAAACCAAAGAAGAGTTGGTTTTCAGCGCAAACCATGTTGTCGTCTGTATGTATAACGGATGATAAACCGACAAGGTTAATTTGCATAAGATGGCCATCTTGAATCAAAATTTTAACTTTTTTTTTGATAATTATTAAGCTTCAGACTCCTGTGAATGTTTTGACACCAAGCTCAAGAAAATTGGAAAATATTGACTAATATGCAAATGTATGTTTTGCAGATAATGCAAAATACCAAAACATCTAAGTGGCCAGAGCTTAGTGGTTGTATTGACCTTTTTAGTTTGGCAGGTGAAAGAAATCTTTTCTTTTTGGCAAGAAAGGAGGTGAAAAAATTTTTTGTCTCTATGCTTCACGTGGTAGAAGCCCCGTAAGAAAACGAGTTGTCCTTCTCTGTAGCACCCCATCAGGCAGATTTTTGCGCTCGAGTAACAGGAGGGTTTATTACCTATCTATCCTACCTAACTATCATCACCAGTAGATTGACCAGAGGAGGATGGGTCACCCCTTGTGAGCCTTTGTTTCCTCCCAAGGTTTCTTCCTCAGCTGGGGGAGTTTTTCCTTGCCACTGTCGCCCCTAGCTTGCTCACTTGAGGGTTTTACATTTGTTTTTACATTTCATGTCAAATCTTAGTCTTACTGGAATTCTGTGAAGCTGCTTTGTGACAACATCAGTTGTGAAAAGCGCTATATAAATAAATTTGATTTGATTTGATTACCTATTGACCAAGTCCCAAGTCTGTAGGCTTTACGATTTGGTCTGGGTGATCATTTGTATATATATATATATATATATATATATATATATATATATATACACACTGTACTCAGACCCCTTAAAATTAGAAAGTTGTGTAGGCAACACCCAAAGTTCAGAACTCTAAAGAAACTTTTTCACAATGTGTTTGTTCACTATATATCAGCAAGTCCATGTTTAGAGTTAATTGAAACATAACATACAGACTTCTCTCACCTTACTGTTGCTGTATTTGTGCTGAATATTAGCATGTGTAGCTTTTTGGTAGCAAACATTTTTTAGGTAGGTAATATTTGTTAAAATATCAAGTCATGTCAGACCACCTCAGACATGGCTGAAAGGCCTCAGACTCCAGCGGGTTAAAAGCCTGTGGTCGGGGGATTGCTCTGGGGGTTCGGCACATGTTGTATCACATGCACAGTATTTATAAACCAGGAAAACTTACTGCAATTACTTCCATCTTCTTTGTTCCTCGCACCACACTCACTTGGTGACAAGGACCTAACATTTATAACATTATATATAATTCAACTAGGACATGTCTTGCAAACAAAGCTTTAAGAGTGGATTCATATACATTTGCAAATCTGTAGCTTAGCCAGTCATTTTTCAGTCAGAAAATTCTAAATGTTATAACATTTAAAGGGCTACAAAGTTTGAATATAAACCTTTATTTTTTCCTGTAGAATTTAGGTTGTGCTACTGACATCTTCTCACTTTTCCACACTGTTTATCTTGTCATGTGTTCTTTAATCACTCTTCCTTTCCACCTGTATTTTCTCCCAATTTTTCCCAGTCAATGGTCCGTGTACTATTGTTTCTATTGTTTGTTTTTTTTTACGTCTGTCTGTACACCCTGAGATTTATTGCTACTTTTGTTTATTTTTACTCAGTAAGCTTTTCCAACCTGCATCTACATACATACACTTTCTTACAGGTATTTAACATTTAGGTTGTAGAATATGTTTAAAATCCTTTTTTTTTAGAAGGAAATATCAAAGTTTTGTTCACTTGGGTGCAAGTGCAGCAAGGATACAAAACTGCCAGTAGTCCACAGTGCAGAAAGATTCATAGACATACCCGTAACGAGTGCTGAAGGTGCCCCCCAAAGATGATCCTGTGATCATACCAATGCCAAAACACAGACCAAGTTTTGCCAGGGCATCTGCTCGCTTCTCATTTGCAGACAGATCTGCTACAATCATCTGGGTTCCTGTGCACAGAAGAATATGCACACACTTAAATTTGTCATTGAGCTATAACATAGTGATGGCCTACAGGCATGGTATAAACACTGTTTTTTTTTGGAATACTGTACCTTCTAAGGGTTTTCTAAGGGTGATAAGGGTTAGATTGGGAATGAAGTCACATTCATTTTGCAAGTGGGTGCAGACAAATCACTCTTGCTTTATTAAAGTAAAAATGATTTACCAAGGTTTACCTCATATATGTGATGCTGGAAGTTGCCTTCAGCCACTCAACCCAAATGGGTTAAACCACTACAGCACATGTAAGCTGCATACTTCAACAAAGTTGCATTACAAAGAGCATTTCTGAGCCTGAAGTAACAAGATACTTTCAGCCAACACTAACAAATCCCACAAGCATCCAAGATAGGTATATGAGCAAGAACTAAAACTAAACAAAAATTTTCATGACTCTCTTTTTGACTCTCATTCCAGTTACCCATGTATCAACTCAAACTCAGATCCCAATGTATTGTAACATGATTATTTCCAAAATCCCTACAAACAATGAATAGTCAGCTCAACAATATACTAAGTCAACTGATTCACAGATATTAATTCATGTTTATTAATGCATTCAAAAGCTCTTGTATCAAAGACAAAGAGATCAATTTTTTTTGTATATGTGCAACATTTTAGAACCCTGTACTGTCCCGAACCTTTGCAGGGGCTGTCTGTGTTTGGCTCTTTGGACACTGGAAGGTTTAAAACATGAATTTGTAAGCCCTCAATCATCCAAGCATTATCCCAGGAATTTTAAACTTTATTATACTTGACGCACAGTAACTGGCGCGAGGGTGTGTGAACCAAAATTATACAATCGCAGTGTTTGAGTCTTGTGCGTTTACTCTGCGCACAGTCATGTACCTCCGATCTTTTATAATATGCTTTGTAAAAATTAACACATTTAAAAAACTCTTGCAAATCAGAAACAAATTTACAGGCATTTATTCCTCGATAAGAGACCACAGAGAGAGTCAAATTCCGTGCAGCTTCCCCCACCTGTAGCAGAATTGTGCAAGGCTAAGTTCAGTGAACGTGCAGTAGTGTTCAAATGTCTTAGGCTCCTAAAATTATCATTATTTAATATAATGTTTATTCTAAATAAGAGTGGTGCTTATAATTACATATATACCCCCCATAAATACAAAATACAATATTATTTTCTAAAATGATGTGTGTTGTGAGCCAGTGGAAGGAAAAAGGTGTTTCCCAATTATTTGCTTGATTGTAATTATTTGTGAAATGAACAGCACACTTTTTTAGCAAAATGAAGTATGATAACCTCATAAAACTGCACTGCCATAAGGAGAGGTGTTAACACCAAGAATATCAAACTTACTGTAATAACATTATTTGTTTTTATTCTTATTTGAGCACAATCCCTTACTGGTCAGATAATAGATTCTTAAATCTAATTTTCTCAGGTGCCTAAAAAGTTTTGCATAGTATTATGCAACTGAGCTTTTAGATAGAATAGCCCTTCTAATGCCTCACTATACTTTCCCCCAAGTGAGCAAAAAATATACATCCTTATAAGGACGTAATTTGAAATTCATGGGCAGGGATTATGGTAATGGTATGTTAATTGCAAATTCACTGTCACATATGCTCAATTGCAAATTAAAATTGCACATCCTCCCAATTTGCAAACATTTGGTATTCACTAACATACACGCGTTCTACTAAAAAAGATGGTGTTAATGCTGCGTTCATGAACCTGGCGGAAAGTTTTCAGGAATGTCCATTTCTTCATATTATATGCATAGCGTACTCATGTTTTTTATGAAGGTTTCATGAATGAAGCCCATTGTTAACAGATTTACAGCTACAGATTTTTTTTTTCTGAATAATTTGCAAATGTGCTTTCTCTGGATATTCTGCGTGACACTAACTCAGAAAACACTGTCAGGTTTGTTATCCTTGCCTCTGCACATCACTTGTTCAGTTATGTTTTCCCTGACTTTCCTGATTTCTTAGTAAAGTTCACAGTTGCTTCCTATCTTCATGTGTAAATTACACAATCTGTTTCAGATTTCAAAACTCTATTTAAATAAAATATATTTGTGTTCTGCTTAGAAAAACCTGTCAACTTAAAGATCTGAAGCAGTGCACAGCAAAAAACTGCCACCCAAGTTCCAAATCCCAAGAATCTTACAATGCTCCCTTGTAAAGAACTTTACCGCTTGCCAAATAGATGACAAAACCAAGACCAAGTAACATAACAAAAATTATGCTGTGCCAGGTCTGTATTTAAAGCTCAGTAATCTAGTCCCTTCCACTGCATGGCTACGCTCAGCCCTTTCACTAAAATAGTAAGCAGTAAATTAATTTATATGCCTCCTTTGTAAGTTTTGGGTGTGTGTGGTGTGTCTATTTTTGTAAATGACCTATAGGTGGTACTATGACCTATTGGTAGTACTTTGTCTATAAAGTATGAGAACCACTGATAAAAAGTATCAACAGGGCAATGGTATTGGAGGGTTGTGTGTGTATCTGAATTAGCCTTACCTGGCAAACCATGCATAAACACAGCAGGTAACTTGTGTAAAAACAGCAAAAATGTGCTGTCTGCTGCTGCTAGGAGGACAAAGTAAACAAAGGATGCCAAAGAAGACACACAGAGAGCAGCTCGAGCTCCAAAAACATCTGCAAACCTAAGAAAACAAATACAAATATACAATATCAAAACAACATTTAAGCTAAACAGGATTTAAAATAAAACTACTTTTTGTGTCTCACCTTCCAAAAACAGGTCCCCCCAAGAGCTGAATTACTCCCACTGTTGTCTGAAGGTATCCAAACCAAAGCGTGTCAAATCCAAGTCTTCTGGCCAAATACTGTTGAATTCAAAATACAAAAAAACAGATTCATATCAGATACTATATATATATATATATATATATATATATATATATATATATACACTATATATATATATATATATATATATATATATATATTAAAAAAGGAAGAAATCTATATTTCTTTGCTCATTATGGAATGTATACCACAACCAAACACTGGGACCTCACGTGAAAATTAAATTGATACCACATATGATGAATAATATTCAAAAGGAAATTTGAATATGAATTCCTGACTAAAGCATTCAGGACAACTGCACCCCCACCTACAATGCCACGCAACATCAAAGAAGTCCATTGTCCTGGCGCTGGTGACAATTCCTGTATATGTTTATGTTAATCAAGTTTGTAGCATTTTACAAACCTCTTTACAATCTTGAAGTCCCTGATATAAGCTAACCTAGATTTATAAAGATTAAGGTTTATTTTACTTTTATTTTCAAAGGCAACAATCCATTGGATAAATAACTGGATAAATCCTAGATTTTTCGTAGCATGAATAAAGAAACCCCTCTTTATTTCATGTATTATTCTGTATTTGGGTTAAAACTGTTGTGTTTGTATATTATGTGTAACAACCTGTGGAATAACCCACCAGGAGAAATTTTAAGTTACTAAGAAACATATTTTATCACAAAAATACTTTGTGATAAACAAATGAAGGAACCAGTGATTCAGTCTGACAAATCCTTTGCCTAAAATTCTCCCCAAATCCAGAGGGCATCTTATTAGGACTAAGCTCCACCCTGAACCCTCTGGGCAAAACCCTCTGTCGAACCCTCAGGGTCCAATCGGAGCGCAGGCTCCTCCCTTGACACCAGAGTGACAAAGAACCAGCCAGCCCAGATCGAGAACTGCCAGCGTCTCCAAAAGATTTGAGGCCTCCATCAACCAGGAGTTACCGCTCTTCAGGGCCCCGCCACAGACAGCCCTCAGTTTCCCTGACTACACAGCTGGCAGTTGGCTAAGGAACCACCTCAGAACGTAACTTCACCCAGAGTGAACAGCTGGGAAAAGCTTATTCTTTGGTGGTCCGGTAGGCTCTCAAGCGTGCTTTCAGCTTGAATGCCAAGTCCAATTCTTTAACAATTACACACCTCTTTTAGTTACCAGTTATAGTTAATTTCTTAATAGTTTCTGTTAACACACTATACATATATTAATTCCCCCTTATCACACATTATTGAAAGTCATATAAGTTTTGGTTTACCAATTAGTCCAGTGTAATGAATTTTAATAATTAATCCCAGGTTGTGAATGGTATTGTTATCCAAGTAAATAACTTCTATACTAGACTAGTGTGCTGTGTTATATGCGTTACCCAATTAGCAGATTAATTAATAATTATTTAGTAATTAATTAATGATTAATTAATTAACTAACTTCGCTACACTTGGTACAAGTGGATCCACTCTGTTAGACACTCCTACTTCATGGGTCCAACTTGTAGATCAAATTCAGAGAAAGCAGCTCATTTGTCGTTGCACAGTTTTTGATATTTGTCCTCTAGTCCTCCTTCAGTGACACAGGACGCTGTTGGCTGGATGTTTTTGCTTGGTGAACTATTCTATGTCCAGCAGTGACGCTGAGGTGTAAAAAATGCTTTTACAGCACTGTTGTGTCTGATCCAATCGTAACAGCACAACACACACTAACACCACCATCACGTCAGTGTCACTGCAGTGCTGAGAATGATCCAGCACCACATCACACCTGCTCTGTGGGGGTTCAGACCATTGAAAAACAGGGTGAAAGGGGACAAAGGAAGGTGGTGTTTTTCTGCTGGCAAGTTGTTTCTTGAAAATAGAGGAGACTGGAAAAGTAGAGATGAAATTAACTTTATTGGGTGCGCACGGGTCTCTTCCTAAACAAGTATGAAACTCTCTCTGAACAATACCCTTTTAAGAATAACACAGTAATCCTCCCACCCTTAACCACACCAATCAATTACCATAGCAATCAGGTTAAGATAAATGGAGAACTCCTGATGTGTTGGGGGAATCCAGTCTATCTGCAGCTTGGCCCAAATGTTTGGAACAAAAGGCACCCCATGGTAATTACATTATACAAAGTTTCAAAGGTGGTTACATCCTGAATTATCTTAGCGTTCATGTGAGGAAGAGAGTATAAGAAAAATTATTTAGAACAGTGGTGAAGCACAGAAACAAGGAGGTTCTGCCCATTAAATATAATATTTTAAGCGCATTTTTAAAAAAAAAACAAATCCAATCAACTCAAAATACATAGCACATTTCGCAGAGACAAGAGCTTTGAAACACAGTTTGAAAAGAGTCTGTAAGTTAAGCGGTTCGGGCTGTATTAATCACAGAAAACTGGAGAATAATAGCCAGATTTTCATTTCATGAAGGAAATATAGTGCATACATTTTTTAGGGGTGGCATGGTGGCACTGCAGGTAGTGTCGTAGTCACACAGCTCAAGGATCCTGGGGTTGTGGGTTCAAATATGGAGGTATATTTGGTGCAAAACCCCTGAGCACATGTGACAGTGAAATTTGTAGTTGTAGAAAACAGTCAGACGTGTATCAATACATTTGAATTCACAGAGAAAATCTCTCTAAGAGTTGCTAACAGGTAGATTTTTTTTCCTCTCGCACAAATACAACTTAACTGTTACACCTTTACAAATACTTCATTGCAGGTGTACAAATGAAATTGAAAAGCCTTCTCCAGAAAACAAACATGGGGAACAGAGGGTCCGCATAGAAAATGGAAAGGAAAAATGGAAGTTAATCTTTATCAGACTTCTGATTAAGAAAGTGGCATAGAGATAAAACCTGGAGTATCTGTTACAATGCAGCATGATTATGGGGAAGAAAAACTTTTAGTTTTCCTTGAGGAGTTTGAGGAAATTTTGGTTTGAAATGCTTTTTTTAAAAAAATCTTAATAAGAACTCTTTCTTCCAAATATTCCTGTGACGTGGCTGATATGTGAAATATCCAATATTCAGAGCATGGGTCCAAAACCATCTCTAATGACTAAACCTATTTACTGGCGCTACAATTGGACAATAACTGATAAAATTAGCTTTTTTGTGTTATAGCGCCATCTAGGATTGCAGTGGCACCACAATTTAATCATGTCATCTGATCCTCATACTGATCAAGCATGTGCAGTTTTGAAATTTTTGGGGAAAGCGTTTTTGAGTTATTGGTGCATTTGTGATTTCTAGAATTCATGCTGGATCTCTATTATTTGGAGAGGCCTGTAAGCCATAGTGATGAAAGTTCAACATTTTATTGATAATTATTATATGCCAGGTCTTTAGGATTCCACTGATACCACATATGTCCATGTTAGGAAAATATCCATAGAGTAGTACTCCCTTAAACAGTTCTAACATGAAAGACTGTAACTGCTTAGCAACACTATGTTACAGTAGTAAATTCTTTCACCACCAGATAGAACTACAAAACTAAATATAGCCGCAAGCGACAATTAACGGGGTTCTCGCAGAATAGGCCTGTTTGGAAACAATAGGCCTACATCGCTGATATGGTACACTTAAAATCATGTCCTTAAGTAGAATCTGAAATTTGAACCCATTTGAATAAAATATGGAGGAGTTACAGACGTTCAAGTAAAACTTGTGATAAGCCGAAGAGGTTCATCTGCATATGGACGCCATCTTGAATCAAAATGTCAACATTGTTTCTATAATTACCTAATGTCAGACTCATGTGAATGTTTTGGCACCATGCTCAAGAGAATTGGACAAAAATGCACAGACTTAATGACAAAAGTATGCTTTGCATTTCGTGCTCGAACCCCTAAATATAGCTGCAAGCGGCAATGGCATGGTCCTAACACGAAGGGGCCTAATTGGGACCTTTGGCCAGTCTGAGAGGTCAATGAGGCCTTAGGACACATGAACCATTTAGGCCAAACAAGGTAAAAATGAATCTATGATTTTGTTATATCTTCAACTAGCAGCTAACATTTGGAAATGTCTCATGTACTTACGAAGTGCCCCATAGACACCCTGTAAATATTTCTTTATGATTGGGCCTTGTTGGGCCTTTCAAAGAGCTGCTGAAACCTCAGTGGCCAATGGCAGCCATTGTGTATAGTAAATATCAACAACAACATGGAATCGGATTAAGTACATCACTCACTAACTGCATGTCACGTGTCCATGAGGTGTCCATTAAAGCAAGGATCTGCACAATGAGGCCTTAGTGTTGGTGTAGGGAGCATCAGTACAGAGAGACCATAAGCAGTTTTGGACAGTGAGGTTTCACAAGTGCTAATGAACCATTTGTTTTAGTTTAGCAAAGGACATGATATGACTGGTGAGCACCGTTTTTAATTATGATAAATATTTTTGTTCATATGTTATGACTTTTGACCTGTACAGAGAAATAAGTTCTTGAATGTAGATGAACAAAGCAATATATGGTCTTAGAGTGCCACCTGCTGGTGAAAAAATTTACTACTGTCCCATAGAGGAGCTGAGCTGTTACAAATGCACATACAGATTTTTTAATCAGGTACTGCACTTTGAATATTTCACTCACATGGACATATATGGTATCAGAGGAATCCTAAGGACCTGACCTTTAATTATTGATAATAAAATGTGGAACTTTCATCACTATGTGGCTTACAGGCCCCTCCCAATTACAGAAATCCAGCATGAACACAGAAACTGCACATAACATGTAATTGTGCAATTGTAGCTCTCCCTTTTGATGGATTTCTGTCATATTGTACATGCTCCTTCAGGGTAAGACTCTACATATGTATGTAAATTGTGGTCTTAATTGGGCTTCATTTGTTTGAGATACAGCTGAAAGAATGTAAAAACTCAGCACACTTCGACTAATTGATTTATTGTTTCAACAGTGTGTCCAAATGTTGTACTTTTTTGGATAATTATTTACCTACAGACTCTGCAGATTCCAACAAAGTAAATTGTTTTAGAATAGAGCCAAATTCCACGGACTAGTTCGAAAAAGTTCAATTTTGAACAACTGGTTATTGAGAAAAAACGATGCATTTTTTCACAACACTTGCAATTACAAAGTTGTTAGGCCATCTGCAGAGTATACAAAGCTGCAAACTGCGTGTCAATACACTTAATTTTTGCTTAGATATATCACATTTTCTTGATATAGCGCCACCTAGTGGCTATCGTTACGTAATTTTTTATGCACTTAGGAAGTGCCCCCAGGAACATACCAGTCAAGTCTCATGATGATTGGACCTTGTTAAGGTAGTCAAACAGCTGCTGAAATCTAATTGGCCGATGACGATCACAATTTTGCCCGAATCGCATTGTTCTTTATTTTCCACTTATAGCTTTGCCAATAGAAGAAGCATGCCAAAGGATGGTTCAAACTGCCTTGCGGATGCTGAGATATACACTTGTAGCATTTACAGCGCCCCCTATATGAATATTGGCTCCTCCTTTGACTTGGTACCTCAGAATCATGCGAGTAAGTTGAATATGCAATTTGAACACATTTGAGTAAAGCATACAATTGTTATGAATTTTTAAGTAAAACAGACGAAGAGCCGAAGAGGTTCATTTGCATATGGCGGCCATCTTGAATCCGAATTCTAACATTTTTTGGATAATTATTAACCTCCAGACTCTTACAAACAATTTGGCACCATGCTCAACAGAATTGGACAAAAATCCACAGACTAGTTCGCAAAAGTAGGTTTTGCAAATTATGCAAAATAGCAAAAAATCTAAGTGGGCGGAGCTTAGTGGTTGTATCGACCTTTTTGATTCAGCAGGACCCAAGGAATCAGGGGGAAAAAAAATTTCTTCTCTACGCCACACGTGGTAGGAGCCCCGTAAGAAAAGGCGTTGTCCTTCGCTATAGCGCCCCCATGAGGCCAATCATTCTGATTTTTTGTGCCTGAGTAGCGGGAGGGTTTACTACCTACTGACCAAGCCTCAAGTCTGTAGGCCTTACGGTTTGGGCTGTGCGATCGTTTGTAGTGCAGAAAAAGAACCGGAAGAATAATAATAATAAATATAGCCGCAAGCGACAATTAACGGGGTTCTCGCAAAATAGGCCTGTCTGGAAACAATAGGCCTATATCGCTGATATGGTACCCTTAAAATCATGTTCTTAAGTAGAATCTGAAATTTGAACCCAGTTGCGTAAAGTATGAAGGAGTTACAGACGTTCAAGTTAAACTTGTGATTAGCTGAAGAGGTTCATTTGCATATGGAGGCCATCTTGAATCGAAATGTCAACATTGTTTCTATAATTACCTAGTATCAGATTCATGTGAATGTTTTGGCACCATGCTCAAGAGAATTGGACAAAAATGCACAGACTTATTGACAAAAGTATGTTTTGCAAATTATGCAAATTAGCTCGAAATCTAAGTGGGCGGAGCTAAATGATCCAAATAGCAGATTAGTTTGTCTTAAGCCAAGGAATCAGGGAAAAAAAAGATTTCGTCTCTAGGCCTTAGGGTTTGGGAGATATAGACCTCAATGCTTTTCCATTTGCTATAGCGCCACCATCTGGCCAAAGGTTGTCATTTTCCTTGGCTGAGTCATTTCACACCTGCTGTACCTTGCTGGCAAGTGTGGTGTTTCTGAACCTTACAGTCTTTGCTCCACATTGCATTTGGCATAACAACTCACATCCACAGCAAAATGTGTAGTCTTAGACTGCCATCTGCTGATGAGAAATAAGTACTTTCCAATATTTATGGCTCAAATATAAATGCATATGAACAAAAATATTTGAGAGTGTACTACTATGTGAATATTTAGCAAAAATGGACATATGTGGTGTCAGCGGAATCCTAAGGAACTGAACTATAATAATTATCCAAAAAACCTTGCACTTTTATTACTATGTAGCTTACAGGCCCCTCCCAAAAAGAGAGATCCAGCATGTATTCCACAAGTCAAATATATGCCATATATGTACATTTATATACACCTATAACTCAAAAACGCTTTCACCAAAAATTAAAAAAATTCAAAGGCTTGATAAGCCTGAGGAGCAGATGTCATAATTAAATTATGGTGCCACTGCCATCCTAGATGGCGCTATAACACACAAAAAGCGTTTTAATAAGTTATTGTTCAATTGTAGTGCCCCCTTTTGGTGGATTTAGGCCATAATAGACATGCTCCTTCAGGGTATGGTCTTACATAATCCTATAAAGTTTGGTCTGGATTGGGCTTCTTTTCTTGGAGTTATAGATGAAAGAACCTATAAAGCAGCTCACACTTCAGTTTATTGACATGTTGTAACAACACAATGTTAAAAAGTCATACTTTTTTTTAAAGATTATTTACCTACAGACTCTACAGATTCCAACAAGATCAATTGTTTGGGAATAGCACCAGATTCCACGGACTAGTTCGAAAACCTCAATTTTCAAACAACTGGCCATTGAGAAAAATCAATACATTTCTTGACAATACTTGCTATTACAAAGTTGTTAGGCAATATACAGAGTACAGAGTCCAGCAAACTGCATGTCAATATGCTTAATTTTCGCTGAGATATTACATATTTTCTTGTTATTGCGCCCCCTAGTGGCTATCATCACGAAACGTCTTCTGCTCTTAGGAAGTGCGTCCATGGACATGCCAGTCAAGTATCATAATGATTGACCTTTGTCAAGCTTGTCAGGGAGCTGCTGAGTTCTGATTGGCCGATGACGTTACAATTTGGCGAGTATCGACTTGTCCTTTATTTTCCACTTAGAGCCTTGCCTAAAGCAGCTGTATGCCAAGCGGCGGACCGATCGGACTTGCGGATGTTGAGATATGAATTTCTAGTATTTAGAGCGCCCCCTATGTGAATTTTCGCACCACCGACGACATGCTACCTCAAAATCATGTCCCTAAGCAGAATCTGAAATTGCAACCCATTTGAGTAAAGTATGCAGAAGTAACAGCTGTTCTTGTAAAAAGGGCGATAAGCCGATAAGGTTCATTTGCATATGGCAGCTACATTGAATTGAAATGTCAACGTTTTTTTGATGATTATTAAGCTTCAGACTCCTGCGAGCGTTTTGACACCAAGCTCAAGAAAATTGGACAAAAATCCACGGACTAGTACGCAAAAGTAGGTTTTGCAAATTATGCAAAATAGCAAAAAATCTAAGTGGGCGGAGCTTAGTGGTTGTATCGACCTTTATGATTCGGCAGGACTCAAGGAATCAGGGGGAAAAAAAATTTCGTCTCTACGCCTCACGTGGTAGAAGCCCCGTAAGAAAAGGTGTTGTCCTTCGCTGTAGCGCCCCCATGAGGCCAATCAGTCTGATTTTTTGCGCCTGAGTAGCGGGAGGGTTTACTACCTACTGGCCAAGCCTCAAGTCTGTAGGCCTTACGGTTTGGGCTGTGCGATCATTTGTAGTGCAGAAAAAGAACCGGAAGAATAATAATAATAAATATAGCCGCAAGCGACAATTAACGGGGTTCTCGCAGAATAGGCCTGTTTGGAAAAAATAGGCCTACATCGCTGATATGGTACCCTTAAAATCATGTCCTTAAGTAGAATCTGAAATTTGAACCCATTTGAATAAAGTATGGAGGAGTTACAGACGTTCAAGTAAAACATACGATAAGCCGAAGAGGTTCATTTGCACATGGCAGCCATCTTGAATCGAAATGTCAACATTCATTCTATAATTAGACATGGTCAGACTCTTGTGAACGTTTTGGCACAAAGCTCAAGAGAATTGGACAAAAATTCACAGACTTGTGGAAAAAAGTAAGTTTAGCTAATTATGCATATTAGCTCAAAATCTAAGTGGGCGGAGGTAAATGGTCCAAATGGCAGATTAGTTTGAATTAAGCCAAGGAATCAGGGAAAAAAAAGATTTCGTCTCTAGGCCTTACGGTGTAGGAGATATAGACCTAAACGCGTATCCCTTTTCTATATCGCCACCATCTGGCCAAAGAGTGTCATTTTCCTTGGCTGAGTCATGTCATACCTGCTGTACCTTGCTGGCAAGTGAAGTGTTTCTGGACCTTATGGTCTTTGCTCAACATTGCATTTTGCCTCAGATCCACTGTAGTTCAACATCACAATGTATAGTCTTATATGAGAAAGCTGTTATTTCTCACCAGCAGATGGCAGTCTGTTTGGATCAGAAATATTTCACTAACAGAAATATTTGAGCGTGTACTCCTATGTGGATAATTACCTTACATGGACATATGTGGTATCAGCTGAATCCTAAGGATCTGAACTTTAATAATTATCAAAAAAAACTTGCACTTCTATTACTATGTAGCTTACAGGCCCCTCCCAAAAAGAGAGATCCAGCATGTATTCCACAAGTCAAATATATGCTATATATGTACACATATATACACCTATAACTCAAAAACGCTTTCACCAAAAATTTCAAAATTTCACAAGCTTGATAAGCCTGAGGAGCAGATGTCATAATTAAATTGTGGTGCCACTGCAATCCTAGATGGCGCTATAACACAAAAAATACTTTTTAATAAGTTATTGTCCAATTGTAGCGCCCCCTTTGGGTGGATTTAAGCCATAATAGACATGCTCCTTCAGGGTATGGTCTTACATAATCTTATAAAGTTTGGTCTGGATTGGGCTTCTTTTCTTGGAGTTATAGATGAAAGAACCTATAAAGCAGCTCACACTTCAGTTTGTTGACATGTTGTAACAACACAATGTTAAAAAGTCATACTTTTTTTAAAGATTATTTACCTACTGACTCTACAGATTCCAACAAGACCAATTGTTTGGGAATAGCATCAGATTCCACGGACTAGTTCGAAAACCTCAATTTTCAAACAACTGGCCATTGAGAGAAAACAATAAATTTCTTGACAATACTTGCTATTACAAAGTTGTTAGGCAATATAAAGAGTACAGAGTCCAGCAAACTGCATGTCAATATGCTTAATTTTTGCTGAGATATTACATATTTTCTTGTTATAGCGCCCCCTAGTGGCTATCGTTACGAAACGTCTTCTGCTCTTAGGAAGTGCGTCCATGGACATGCCAGTCAAGTATCATAATGATTGACCTTTGTCAAGCTTGTCAGGAAGCTGCTGAGTTCTGATTGGCCGATGACGTTACAATTTGGCGAGTATCAACTTGTCCTTTATTTTCCACTTAGAGCCTTGCCTAAAGCAGCTGTATTCCAAGCGGCGGACCGATCGGACTTGCGGATGTTGAGATATGAATTTCTAGTATTTAGAGCGCCCCCTATGTGAATTTTCGCACCACCGACGACATGCTACCTCAAAATCATGTCCCTAAGCAGAATCTGAAATTGCAACCCATTTGAGTAAAGTATGCAGAAGTAACAGCTGTTCATGTAAAAAGGGTGATAAGCCGATAAGGTTCATTTGCATATGGCAGCTACATTGAATTGAAATGTCAACGTTTTTTTGATGATTATTAAGCTTCAGACTCCTGCGAACGTTTTGACACCAAGCTCAAGAAAATTGGACAAAAATCCACAGACTAGTACGCAAAAGTAGGTTTTGCAAATTATGCAAAATAGCAAAAAATCTAAGTGGGCGGAGCTTAGTGGTTGTATCGACCTTTTTGATTCGGCAGGACTCAAGGAATCAGGGGGAAAAAAAATTTCGTCTCTACGCCTCACGTGGTAGAAGCCCCGTAAGAAAAGGTGTTGTCCTTCGCTGTAGCGCCCCCATGAGGCCAATCAGTCTGATTTTTTGCGCCTGAGTAGCGGGAGGGTTTACTACCTACTGGCCAAGCCTCAAGTCTGTAGGCCTTACGGTTTGGGCTGTGCGATCACTTTTAGTGCAGAAAAAGAACCGGAAGAAAAATAATAATAAAAATCCTAACAATTATAATAGGGTTTCAAGCACTTCGTGCTCGAACCCCTAAATATAGCCGCAAGCGGCAATTAACGGGGTTCTCGCTTAACAGGCCTGTTTGGAAGCAATAGGCCTACATCGCTGCCATGCTACCTTTAAAAGCATTTCTATAAGTAGAATCTTAAATTTGAACCCATTTGAGCAAAGTATGGAGTTAGAGATGTTCAAGTAAAACCTGTGATAAGCTGAAGAGGTTCATTTGCCATCATGAATCAAAATGTCAATTAATTCTATAATTACCTAGGGTCAGACTCATGTGAACGTTTTGGCACCAAGCTCAAGGGACTTGGTGAAAAATTCATAGACTTATTGACAAAAGTATGTTTTGCAAATTATGCAAATTAGCTCAAAATCTAAGTGGGCTGAGCTTTATGATCCAACAGCAAATTAGTTTGTCTTAAGCCAAGGAATAAGGGACAAAAAGATTTCATCTCTAGGCCTTACGGTGTAGGAGATATAGACCTCAATGCTTTTCCCTTTGCTATAGCGCCACCATCTGGCCAAAGAATGTCATTTTCCTTGGCTGAGTCATTTTACACCTGCTGGACCTTGCTGCCAAGGGAGGTGTTTCTGGGCCTTATGGTCTTTGCTCCACATTGCATTTTGCATAATGTCTCAGAGCCACTGTAGTTCAACAGCACAATGTATAGTCTTAGACTGCCATCTGCTGGTGAGAAATGACTACTTTCCCAGATTTTTAGATCAGCCATGAAAGCACATACAGAAAGATTTAAGCATGTACTCCTATGTGGATATTTACCTAACATGGGCATGTACGGTATCAGCTGAATCCTAAGGATCTGAACTTTAACAAAAAATTGTTGCACTTTTATTACTATGTAGCTTACAGGCCACTCCCAATAACACAGATCTAGCATGTATTCCTCAAGTCAAATATAAGCTATATGTGTACACTAATATACACCTATAACTCAAAAATGCTTTCCCCAAAAATTTTAAAACGTCACATACTTGATCAGACTGAGGACCAGATGTCATAATTAAGTTGGGGTGCCACTGCGTTCCTAGATGGCGCTATAACATAAAAAAGCCCATTTAATCAGTTTTTGTCCAATTGTAGCGCCCCCTTTTGGTAAATTTTGATCATATTGTACATACGTCTTCAGGACAAGACCATACATACTTCTGTCACGTTTGGTCTTGATTGGACTTAATTTGTTTGAGTTATAGCTAAAAGAATGTTTAAAGCTCCCCACACTTCAATTAATTGTTTTATTACAACAAAAGTTTGTCCAAATGTTGAACTTTTTTTGATAATTATTTACCTACAGACTCTGCAGATTCCAACAAGGTCAACTGTTTGTGAATATCGCAAAATTCCACGGACTAGTTCGAAAAGCTTCAATTTTGAACATTTGGAAACTGAGAAAAAGCAAAGCATTTTTTGACAACACTTGCAATTACAAAGTTGTTAGGCCCTCTGCAGAGTATAAAAAGAAGCAAACTGCGTGTCAATATGCTTAATTTTCACAGAGATATATAATATTTTCTTGATATAGCGCCCCCTAGTGGCTATCGTTATGACAATTTTTCTGCTCTTAGGGAGGCCTCCCAGGGACATACCAGTCAAATCCCATGATGATTGGACCTTGTTAAGGTTGTCAAACAGCTGATGACAGCTGATTGGTCGATGACAATCACAATTTTGCTCGAATCGAGTTGTCCTTAATTTTCCCTCTACAGCCTTGCCCATAGAAGCAGCATGCCAAGCGGCGGTCCGATCCGCCTTACGGATGCTGAGATATAAACTTGAAGCATTTACAGCGCCCCCTATATGAATATTGGCTTCTCCTTTGACAAGCTACCTCAGAATCATGTCTGGAAGTAGAATATGAAATGTAAACACATTTGAGTAAACCATGAGTTTGTTATAGATTTTTAAGTAAAACATAAAATAAGCCGAAGAGGTTCATTTGCATATGGCGGCCATCTTGAATCGAAATTTCAACGTTTTTTTGATAATTATTAAACTACAGGCTCCTGCGAACATTTTGACACCAAGCTCAAGAAAATTGGACAAAAATCCACGGAGGAGTACACAAAAGTAGGTTTTGCAAATTATGCAAAATAGCAAAAAATCTAAGTAGGCGGAGCTTAGTGGTTGTATGTACCTTTTTGATTCGGCAGGACCCAAGGAATCAGGGAAAAAAAAGATTTCGTCTCTACGCCACACGGGGTGGAAAATCTTTTAATGAAAGCGTTTTCCTTCGCTGTAGCGCCCCCTTGAGGCCAATTGGGCTGATATTTTGCGCCTGAGTAGCGAGACCGACTACTACCTATTGACCAAGTCTCAAGTCTCTAGGCCTTACGGTTTGGGCTGTGCGATTCGTTTTATGGCAGAAAAAGAAAAAGAATAATAATAATAACAAAATATAGCCGCAAGCGGCGATTTACGGCTTCCTCGCTTTCAATGCACTAAATTTGCTTACTTTTGCCACTACGAGATCATACACAACATTGCATACTCACTGCTGACATAGCACATTTCTGATTTTGATCCGTCTGTGAGCCTCAAGCTGCATTTGTAACCATATAATGAGATGGGTGGTGGATTATTCACAGTGCAACACTGCCATCTGGTGGTGGTGTTTTGTACTGGACCTTATGGATCAAACCAAGCAGTGCTGTTGGAGCATTACCCACATACATTTGAACATAAACTACAATTTGAATTATGACCTGATATGCACATATTTGGTATCAGCAGGATCACAAGAACTTGAACCTTAATAATTATTAAAAATAAAGTGGATTTCCATTACTGCATGGCATCCAGATGCTGCTTAAAATAGGTCTGTAAGTTTCCATAAAAATATCACACATAAATACCTGTAACTCAAAAATGCTTTCGCCAAATGTTATGCAACATTGCAAGCTTCTTTCATATGTGCTCCAGAACAACTCATTACATTCTGTTGGTACTGCATCCTTAGGTGGCGCTATAACAAATTAAAAACTTATTTTTAAGTATTTTTTCAAGTTCTAGCGCCCCCTGTATGTGCATTTTGATCATAATTGATACACTTCTTCAGAGTAATACCATGCACATGTGTACCCATTTTGGTTTGATTTGGGTGAAGTTTGAATGAGTTATAGCTAAAAGAGTGCATCGGGCTCCGCCCACTCGTGTTTGTTGACCTATTGCAGCAACAACGTGTCTAAATCTAAATGTTTTTTTAATAATTATGTACCTACAGGCAATACACTTTGAAATGAGATCAATTGTGTGTTGATAGGACCAAAACTCATGGACTAGTACGATAAATTCCATAATCATATACCTGACAATTGAAGAAAATCTATACATTTTTTTAAAAGAGTTGCAATTGCAATATTGTTAGACACTTGGTAGAGTGTATTATGAAACTATTAGCATGTCAATAGGTTAAATTTTCACTGAGATATTCCATATTTCATGTTTAAAAAATAAATTGCGCCCCCTTGTGGCTATCAACACGAAAATTTTTTTGCAAATACAAATTGTGTCTATGAACATACCATGCAAATGCCATGATGATTGGGCATTGTTAAGCCTGTCAAAAAAATGATGAAAAAAAATTGAATTTTGATTGGCTGTTGACATCGTTAAACGTGCCCGTATTGAGATGTCCTTAATTTCCCATATGTAGGCTTGCTCACTGAACCAGCATGCCAAATGTCAACTTAATTGGCCTTGTAGATCCTGAGATATTAGCCAAAAGACATTGTTAGCTATAACAGCGCCCCCTATAATATTTCATGCAACAGCAAATGCGTGCTACCTCAGAATCATGTCTAGAAGCAACGTGTGAAAGGTCATCAGATTTGAGTTAAGCATAAAGGAGTTACAGGTGTTTGAGTAAAATTTGCAATTCACGGTACACATTCATTTGCATATGTCGGCCATCTTGTTTCGAAATGTCAGGATGTTTGTAATAATTATTGACCAGCTCACTCCTGTGAACGTTTTGACACCAAGGTCATGGGGATCAGACAAAAATCCAGGGACTAGTTCACGAAAATAGATTTAGCAAATTATGCTAATTAGCAAAAAATCTAAGTAGGCGGAGCTTAGTGGTTCTATGTACCTTTTTGATTCATCAGGACCCAAGGATCATGTAGAAAAAAAAATTTCGTCTCTACGCCACACGGCGTGGAAAATCCTTTAATGAAAGCGTTTTCTGTCGCTGTAGCGCCCCCTTGAGGCCAATCAGGCTGATATTTTGCGCCTGAGTAGCGGGAGGGTTTACTATCTTTTGACCAAGTATGAAGTCTGTAGGCCTTACGGTTTGGGCTGTGCGATCCGTTTTAAGGCAGAATTTTTGTTCGGAATAATAATAATAATAATAATAATAAAAATCAGAACAAAAACAAAAGGCTTCTTTGCACTTCGTGCTCAGAAGCCTAATTAAAATCAGAACAAACACAATAGGGTTTCAAGCACTTCGTGCTCGAACCCCTAAATATAGCCGCAAGCGGCAATTAACGGGGTTCTCGCTTAACAGGCCTGTTTGGAAGCAATAGGCCTACATCGCTGCCATGCTACCTTTAAAAGCATTTCTATAAGTAGAATCTTAAATTTGAACCCATTTGAGCAAAGTATGGAGTTAGAGATGTTCAAGTAAAACCTGTGATAAGCTGAAGAGGTTCATTTGCCATCATGAATCAAAATGTCAATTCATTCTATAATTACCTAGGGTCAGACTCATGTGAACGTTTTGGCACCAAGCTCAAGGGACTTGGTGAAAAATTCATAGACTTATTGACAAAAGTATGTTTTGCAAATTATGCAAATTAGCTCAAAATCTAAGTGGGCTGAGCTTTATGATCCAACAGCAAATTAGTTTGTCAAGTTTTGCCAAGGAATAAGGGACAAAAAGATTTCATCTCTAGGCCTTACGGTGTAGGAGATATAGACCTCAATGCTTTTCCCTTTGCTATAGCGCCACCATCTGGCCAAAGAATGTCATTTTCCTTGGCTGAGTCATTTTACACCTGCTGGACCTTGCTGCCAAGGGAGGTGTTTCTGGGCCTTATGGTCTTTGCTCCACATTGCATTTTGCATAATGTCTCAGAGCCACTGTAGTTCAACAGCACAATGTATAGTCTTAGACTGCCATCTGCTGGTGAGAAATGACTACTTTCCCATATTTTTAGATCAGCCATGAAAGCACATACAGAAAGATTTAAGCATGTACTCCTATGTGGATATTTACCTAACATGGGCATGTACGGTATCAGCTGAATCCTAAGGATCTGAACTTTAACAAAAAATTGTTGCACTTTTATTACTATGTAGCTTACAGGCCACTCCCAATAACACAGATCTAGCATGTATTCCTCAAGTCAAATATAAGCTATATGTGTACACTAATATACACCTATAACTCAAAAATGCTTTCCCCAAAAATTTTAAAACGTCACATACTTGATCAGACTGAGGACCAGATGTCATAATTAAGTTGGGGTGCCACTGCGTTCCTAGATGGCGCTATAACATAAAAAAGCCCATTTAATCAGTTTTTGTCCAATTGTAGCGCCCCCTTTTGGTAAATTTTGATCATATTGTACATACGTCTTCAGGACAAGACCATACATACTTCTGTCACGTTTGGTCTTGATTGGACTTAATTTGTTTGAGTTATAGCTAAAAGAATGTTTAAAGCTCCCCACACTTCAATTAATTGTTTTATTACAACAAAAGTTTGTCCAAATGTTGAACTTTTTTTGATAATTATTTACCTACAGACTCTGCAGATTCCAACAAGGTCAACTGTTTGTGAATATCGCAAAATTCCACGGACTAGTTCGAAAAGCTTCAATTTTGAACATTTGGAAACTGAGAAAAAGCAAAGCATTTTTTGACAACACTTGCAATTACAAAGTTGTTAGGCCCTCTGCAGAGTATAAAAAGAAGCAAACTGCGTGTCAATATGCTTAATTTTCACAGAGATATATAATATTTTCTTGATATAGCGCCCCCTAGTGGCTATCGTTATGACAATTTTTCTGCTCTTAGGGAGGCCTCCCAGGGACATACCAGTCAAATCCCATGATGATTGGACCTTGTTAAGGTTGTCAAACAGCTGATGACAGCTGATTGGTCGATGACAATCACAATTTTGCTCGAATCGAGTTGTCCTTAATTTTCCCTCTACAGCCTTGCCCATAGAAGCAGCATGCCAAGCGGCGGTCCGATCCGCCTTACGGATGCTGAGATATAAACTTGAAGCATTTACAGCGCCCCCTATATGAATATTGGCTTCTCCTTTGACAAGCTACCTCAGAATCATGTCTGGAAGTAGAATATGAAATGTAAACACATTTGAGTAAACCATGAGTTTGTTATAGATTTTTAAGTAAAACATAAAATAAGCCGAAGAGGTTCATTTGCATATGGCGGCCATCTTGAATCGAAATTTCAACGTTTTTTTGATAATTATTAAACTACAGGCTCCTGCGAACATTTTGACACCAAGCTCAAGAAAATTGGACAAAAATCCACGGAGGAGTACACAAAAGTAGGTTTTGCAAATTATGCAAAATAGCAAAAAATCTAAGTAGGCGGAGCTTAGTGGTTGTATGTACCTTTTTGATTCGGCAGGACCCAAGGAATCAGGGAAAAAAAAGATTTCGTCTCTACGCCACACGGGGTGGAAAATCTTTTAATGAAAGCGTTTTCCTTCGCTGTAGCGCCCCCTTGAGGCCAATTGGGCTGATATTTTGCGCCTGAGTAGCGAGACCGACTACTACCTATTGACCAAGTCTCAAGTCTCTAGGCCTTACGGTTTGGGCTGTGCGATTCGTTTTATGGCAGAAAAAGAAAAAGAATAATAATAATAACAAAATATAGCCGCAAGCGGCGATTTACGGCTTCCTCGCTTTCAATGCACTAAATTTGCTTACTTTTGCCACTACGAGATCATACACAACATTGCATACTCACTGCTGACATAGCACATTTCTGATTTTGATCCGTCTGTGAGCCTCAAGCTGCATTTGTAACCATATAATGAGATGGGTGGTGGATTATTCACAGTGCAACACTGCCATCTGGTGGTGGTGTTTTGTACTGGACCTTATGGATCAAACCAAGCAGTGCTGTTGGAGCATTACCCACATACATTTGAACATAAACTACAATTTGAATTATGACCTGATATGCACATATTTGGTATCAGCAGGATCACAAGAACTTGAACCTTAATAATTATTAAAAATAAAGTGGATTTCCATTACTGCATGGCATCCAGATGCTGCTTAAAATAGGTCTGTAAGTTTCCATAAAAATATCACACATAAATACCTGTAACTCAAAAATGCTTTCGCCAAATGTTATGCAACATTGCAAGCTTCTTTCATATGTGCTCCAGAACAACTCATTACATTCTGTTGGTACTGCATCCTTAGGTGGCGCTATAACAAATTAAAAACTTATTTTTAAGTATTTTTTCAAGTTCTAGCGCCCCCTGTATGTGCATTTTGATCATAATTGATACACTTCTTCAGAGTAATACCATGCACATGTGTACCCATTTTGGTTTGATTTGGGTGAAGTTTGAATGAGTTATAGCTAAAAGAGTGCATCGGGCTCCGCCCACTCGTGTTTGTTGACCTATTGCAGCAACAACGTGTCTAAATCTAAATGTTTTTTTAATAATTATGTACCTACAGGCAATACACTTTGAAATGAGATCAATTGTGTGTTGATAGGACCAAAACTCATGGACTAGTACGATAAATTCCATAATCATATACCTGACAATTGAAGAAAATCTATACATTTTTTTAAAAGAGTTGCAATTGCAATATTGTTAGACACTTGGTAGAGTGTATTATGAAACTATTAGCATGTCAATAGGTTAAATTTTCACTGAGATATTCCATATTTCATGTTTAAAAAATAAATTGCGCCCCCTTGTGGCTATCAACACGAAAATTTTTTTGCAAATACAAATTGTGTCTATGAACATACCATGCAAATGCCATGATGATTGGGCATTGTTAAGCCTGTCAAAAAAATGATGAAAAAAAATTGAATTTTGATTGGCTGTTGACATCGTTAAACGTGCCCGTATTGAGATGTCCTTAATTTCCCATATGTAGGCTTGCTCACTGAACCAGCATGCCAAATGTCAACTTAATTGGCCTTGTAGATCCTGAGATATTAGCCAAAAGACATTGTTAGCTATAACAGCGCCCCCTATAATATTTCATGCAACAGCAAATGCGTGCTACCTCAGAATCATGTCTAGAAGCAACGTGTGAAAGGTCATCAGATTTGAGTTAAGCATAAAGGAGTTACAGGTGTTTGAGTAAAATTTGCAATTCACGGTACACATTCATTTGCATATGTCGGCCATCTTGTTTCGAAATGTCAGGATGTTTGTAATAATTATTGACCAGCTCACTCCTGTGAACGTTTTGACACCAAGGTCATGGGGATCAGACAAAAATCCAGGGACTAGTTCACGAAAATAGATTTAGCAAATTATGCTAATTAGCAAAAAATCTAAGTAGGCGGAGCTTAGTGGTTCTATGTACCTTTTTGATTCATCAGGACCCAAGGATTATGTAGAAAAAAAAATTTCGTCTCTACGCCACACGGCGTGGAAAATCCTTTAATGAAAGCGTTTTCTGTCGCTGTAGCGCCCCCTTGAGGCCAATCAGGCTGATATTTTGCGCCTGAGTAGCGGGAGGGTTTACTATCTTTTGACCAAGTATGAAGTCTGTAGGCCTTACGGTTTGGGCTGTGCGATCCGTTTTAAGGCAGAATTTTTGTTCGGAATAATAATAATAATAATAATAATAAAAATCAGAACAAAAACAAAAGGCTTCTTTGCACTTCGTGCTCAGAAGCCTAATTAAAATCAGAACAAACACAATAGGGTTTCAAGCACTTCGTGCTCGAACCCCTAAATATAGCCGCAAGCGGCAATTAACGGGGTTCTCGCTTAACAGGCCTGTTTGGAAGCAATAGGCCTACATCGCTGCCATGCTACCTTTAAAAGCATTTCTATAAGTAGAATCTTAAATTTGAACCCATTTGAGCAAAGTATGGAGTTAGAGATGTTCAAGTAAAACCTGTGATAAGCTGAAGAGGTTCATTTGCCATCATGAATCAAAATGTCAATTCATTCTATAATTACCTAGGGTCAGACTCATGTGAACGTTTTGGCACCAAGCTCAAGGGACTTGGTGAAAAATTCATAGACTTATTGACAAAAGTATGTTTTGCAAATTATGCAAATTAGCTCAAAATCTAAGTGGGCTGAGCTTTATGATCCAACAGCAAATTAGTTTGTCAAGTTTTGCCAAGGAATAAGGGACAAAAAGATTTCATCTCTAGGCCTTACGGTGTAGGAGATATAGACCTCAATGCTTTTCCCTTTGCTATAGCGCCACCATCTGGCCAAAGAATGTCATTTTCCTTGGCTGAGTCATTTTACACCTGCTGGACCTTGCTGCCAAGGGAGGTGTTTCTGGGCCTTATGGTCTTTGCTCCACATTGCATTTTGCATAATGTCTCAGAGCCACTGTAGTTCAACAGCACAATGTATAGTCTTAGACTGCCATCTGCTGGTGAGAAATGACTACTTTCCCATATTTTTAGATCAGCCATGAAAGCACATACAGAAAGATTTAAGCATGTACTCCTATGTGGATATTTACCTAACATGGGCATGTACGGTATCAGCTGAATCCTAAGGATCTGAACTTTAACAAAAAATTGTTGCACTTTTATTACTATGTAGCTTACAGGCCACTCCCAATAACACAGATCTAGCATGTATTCCTCAAGTCAAATATAAGCTATATGTGTACACTAATATACACCTATAACTCAAAAATGCTTTCCCCAAAAATTTTAAAACGTCACATACTTGATCAGACTGAGGACCAGATGTCATAATTAAGTTGGGGTGCCACTGCGTTCCTAGATGGCGCTATAACATAAAAAAGCCCATTTAATCAGTTTTTGTCCAATTGTAGCGCCCCCTTTTGGTAAATTTTGATCATATTGTACATACGTCTTCAGGACAAGACCATACATACTTCTGTCACGTTTGGTCTTGATTGGACTTAATTTGTTTGAGTTATAGCTAAAAGAATGTTTAAAGCTCCCCACACTTCAATTAATTGTTTTATTACAACAAAAGTTTGTCCAAATGTTGAACTTTTTTTGATAATTATTTACCTACAGACTCTGCAGATTCCAACAAGGTCAACTGTTTGTGAATATCGCAAAATTTCACGGACTAGTTCGAAAAGCTTCAATTTTGAACATTTGGAAACTGAGAAAAAGCAAAGCATTTTTTGACAACACTTGCAATTACAAAGTTGTTAGGCCCTCTGCAGAGTATAAAAAGAAGCAAACTGCGTGTCAATATGCTTAATTTTCACAGAGATATATAATATTTTCTTGATATAGCGCCCCCTAGTGGCTATCGTTATGACAATTTTTCTGCTCTTAGGGAGGCCTCCCAGGGACATACCAGTCAAATCCCATGATGATTGGACCTTGTTAAGGTTGTCAAACAGCTGATGACAGCTGATTGGTCGATGACAATCACAATTTTGCTCGAATCGAGTTGTCCTTAATTTTCCCTCTACAGCCTTGCCCATAGAAGCAGCATGCCAAGCGGCGGTCCGATCCGCCTCACGGATGCTGAGATATAAACTTGAAGCATTTACAGCGCCCCCTATATGAATATTGGCTTCTCCTTTGACAAGCTACCTCAGAATCATGTCTGGAAGTAGAATATGAAATGTAAACACATTTGAGTAAACCATGAGTTTGTTATAGATTTTTAAGTAAAACATAAAATAAGCCGAAGAGGTTCATTTGCATATGGCGGCCATCTTGAATCGAAATTTCAACGTTTTTTTGATAATTATTAAACTACAGGCTCCTGCGAACATTTTGACACCAAGCTCAAGAAAATTGGACAAAAATCCACGGAGGAGTACACAAAAGTAGGTTTTGCAAATTATGCAAAATAGCAAAAAATCTAAGTAGGCGGAGCTTAGTGGTTGTATGTACCTTTTTGATTCGGCAGGACCCAAGGAATCAGGGAAAAAAAAGATTTCGTCTCTACGCCACACGGGGTGGAAAATCTTTTAATGAAAGCGTTTTCCTTCGCTGTAGCGCCCCCTTGAGGCCAATTGGGCTGATATTTTGCGCCTGAGTAGCGAGACCGACTACTACCTATTGACCAAGTCTCAAGTGTCTAGGCCTTACGGTTTGGGCTGTGCGATTCGTTTTATGGCAGAATAATAATAACAAATTAAAATCAGAACAAACACAATAGGGTTTCAAGCACTTCGTGCTCGAACCCCTAATAAATATAGCCGCAAGCGACAATTAACGGGGTTCTCGCAGAATAGGCCTGTTTGGAAACAATAGGCCTACATCACTGATACGGTAACCTTAAAATCATGTCCTTAAGTAGAATCTGAAATTTGAACCCATTTGAATAAAGTATGGAGGAGTTACAGACGTTCAAGTAAAACTTGTGATAAGCCGAAGAGGTTCATTTGCATATGGAGGCCATCTTGAATCAAAATGTCAACATTGTTTCTATAATTACCTAGTGTCAGACTCATGTGAACGTTTTGGCACCATGCTCAAGAGAATTGGACAAAAATGCACAGACTTATTGACAAAAGTATGTTTTGCAAATTATGCAAATTAGCTCGAAATCTAAATGGGCGGAGCTAAATGATCCAAATAGCAGATTAGTTTGTCTTAAGCCAAGGAATCAGGTAAAAAAAAGATTTCGTCTCTAGGCCTTAGGGTTTGGGAGATATAGACCTCAATGCTTTTCCATTTGCTATAGCGCCACCATCTGGCCAAAGATGGTCATTTTCCTTGGCTGAGTCATTTCACACCTGCTGTACCTTGCTGGCAAGTGTGGTGTTTCTGAGCCTTTCAGTCTTTGCTCCACATTGCATTTGGCATAACAACTCACATCCACAGCAAAATGTGTAGTCTTAGACTGCCATCTGCTGATGAGAAATAAGTACTTTCCAATATTTATGGCTCAGATATAAATGCATATACAAAACTATTTGAGCGTGTACTACTATGTGAATATTTAGCGAAAATGGACATTTGTGGTATCAGCTGAAACCTAAGGATCTGAACTTTAATAATTATCAAAAAAAACTTGCACTTTTATTACTATGTAGCATGTATTCCACAAGTAAAATAGATGCTATATATGTACACATATATACAGCTATAACTCAAAAACGCTTTCACCAAAAATTTCAAAATTTCACAAGCTTGATAAGCCTGAGGACCAGAGGTCATAATTAAATTGGGGTGCCACTGCAATCCTAGATGGCGCTATAACACAAAAAAAACTTTTTAATAAGTTATTGTCCAATTGTAGCGCCCCCTTTGGGTGGATTTAGGCCATAAGAGACATGCTCCTTCAGGGTATGGTCTTACATAATCCTATAAAGTTTGGTCTGGATTGGGCTTCTTTTCTTGGAGTTATAGATGAAAGAACCTATAAAGCAGCTCACACTTCAGTTTATTGACATGTTGTGACAACACAATGTTAAAAAGTCATACTTTTTTTAAAGATTGTTTACCTACAGACTCTACAGATTCCAACAAAACCAATTGTTTGGGAATAGCTTCAGATTCCACGGACTAGTTCGAAAACCTCAATTTTCAAACAACTGGCCATTGAGAAAAAACAATACATTTCTTGACAATACTTGCTATTACAAAGTTGTTAGGCAATATAAAGAGTACAGAGGCCAGCAATCTGCATGTCAATATGCTTAATTTTCGCTGAGATATTACATATTTTCTTGTTATAGCGCCCCCTAGTGGCTATCGTTACGAAACGTCTTCTGCTCTTAGGAAGTGCGTCCATGGACATGCCAGTCAAGTATCATAATGATTGACCTTTGTCAAGCTTGTCAGGGAGCTGCTGAGATCTGATTGGCTGATGACGTTACAATTTGGCGAGTATCGACTTGTCCTTTATTTTCCACTTAGAGCCTTGCCTAAAGCAGCTGTATGCCAAGCGGCGGACCGATCGGACTTGCGGATGCTGAGATATGAATTTCTAGTATTTAGAGCGCCCCCTATGTGAATTTTCGCACCACCGACGACATGCTACCTCAAAATCATGTCCCTAAGCAGAATCTGAAATTGCATCCATTTGAGTAAAGTATGCAGAAGTAACAGCTGTTCATGTAAAACGGGCGATAAGCCGATAAGGTTCATTTGCATATGCCAGCTACATTGAATTGAAATGTCAACGTTTTTTTGATGATTATTAAGCTTCAGACTCCTGCAAACGTTTTGACACCAAGCTCAAGAAAATTGGACAAAAATCCACGGACTAGTACGCAAAAGTAGGTTTTGCAAATTATGCAAAATAGCAAAAAATCTAAGTGGGCGGAGCTTAGTGGTTGTATCGACCTTTTTGATTCGGCAGGACCCAAGGAATCAGGGGAAAAAAAAACTTCGTCTCTACGCCTCACGTGGTAGGAGCCCCGTAAGAAAAGGCGTTGTCCTTCGCTGTAGCGCCCCCATGAGGCCAATCAGTCTGATATTTTGCGCCTGAGTAGCGGGAGGGTTTACTACCTACTGACCAAGCCTCAAGTCTGTAGGCCTTACGGTTTGGGCTGTGCGATCGTTTGTAGTGCAGAAAAAGAACCGGAAGAATAATAATAATAATAATAAAAATAAATATAGCCGCAAGCGACAATTAACGGGGTTCTCGCAAAATAGGCCTGTCTGGAAACAATAGGCCTATATCGCTGATATGGTACCCTTAAAATCATGTTCTTAAGTAGAATCTGAAATTTGAACCCAGTTGCGTAAAGTATGAAGGAGTTACAGACGTTCAAGTTAAACTTGTGATTAGCTGAAGAGGTTCATTTGCATATGGAGGCCATCTTGAATCGAAATGTCAACATTGTTTCTATAATTACCTAGTGTCAGATTCATGTGAATGTTTTGGCACCATGCTCAAGAGAATTGGACAAAAATGCACAGACTTATTGACAAAAGTATGTTTTGCAAATTATGCAAATTAGCTCGAAATCTAAGTGGGCGGAGCTAAATGATCCAAATAGCAGATTAGTTTGTCTTAAGCCAAGGAATCAGGGAAAAAAAAGATTTCGTCTCTAGGCTTTAGGGTTTGGGAGATATAGACCTCAATGCTTTTCCATTTGCTATAGCGCCACCATCTGGCCAAAGGTTGTCATTTTCCTTGACTGAGTCATTTCACACCTGCTGTACCTTGCTGGCAAGTGTGGTGTTTCTGAACCTTACAGTCTTTGCTCCACATTGCATTTGGCATAACAACTCACATCCACAGCAAAATGTGTAGTCTTAGACTGCCATCTGCTGATGAGAAATAAGTACTTTCCAATATTTATGGCTCAAATATAAATGCATATGAACAAAAATATTTGAGAGTGTACTACTATGTGAATATTTAGCAAAAATGGACATATGTGGTGTCAGCGGAATCCTAAGGAACTGAACTATAATAATTATCCAAAAAACCTTGCACTTTTATTACTATGTAGCTTACAGGCCCCTCCCAAAAAGAGAGATCCAGCATGTATTCCACAAGTCAAATATATGCCATATATGTACATTTATATACACCTATAACTCAAAAACGCTTTCACCAAAAATTAAAAAAATTCAAAGGCTTGATAAGCCTGAGGAGCAGATGTCATAATTAAATTATGGTGCCACTGCCATCCTAGATGGCGCTATAACACACAAAAAGCGTTTTAATCAGTTATTGTTCAATTGTAGTGCCCCCTTTTGGTGGATTTAGGCCATAATAGACACGCTCCTTCAGGGTATGGTCTTACATAATCCTATAAAGTTTGGTCTGGATTGGGCTTCTTTTCTTGGAGTTATAGATGAAAGAACCTATAAAGCAGCTCACACTTCAGTTTATTGACATGTTGTAACAACACAATGTTAAAAAGTCATACTTTTTTTAAAGATTATTTACCTACAGACTCTACAGATTCCAACAAGACCAATTGTTTGGGAATAGCACCAGATTCCACGGACTAGTTCGAAAACCTCAATTTTCAAACAACTGGCCATTGAGAAAAATCAATACATTTCTTGACAATACTTGCTATTACAAAGTTGTTAGGCAATATACAGAGTACAGAGTCCAGCAAACTGCATGTCAATATGCTTAATTTTCGCTGAGATATTACATATTTTCTTGTTATTGCGCCCCCTAGTGGCTATCATCACGAAACGTCTTCTGCTCTTAGGAAGTGCGTCCATGGACATGCCAGTCAAGTATCATAATGATTGACCTTTGTCAAGCTTGTCAGGGAGCTACTGAGTTCTGATTGGCCGATGACGTTACAATTTGGCGAGTATCGACTTGTCCTTTATTTTCCACTTAGAGCCTTGCCTAAAGCAGCAGTATGCCAAGCGGCGGACCGATCGGACTTGCGGATGTTGAGATATGAATTTCTAGTATTTAGAGCGCCCCCTATGTGAATTTTCGCACCACCGACGACATGCTACCTCAAAATCATGTCCCTAAGAAGAATCTGAAATTGCAACCCATTTGAGTAAAGTATGCAGAAGTAACAGCTGTTCATGTAAAAAGGGCGATAAGCCGATAAGGTTCATTTGCATATGGCAGCTACATTGAATTGAAATGTCAACGTTTTTTCGATGATTATTAAGCTTCAGACTCCTGCGAACGTTTTGACACCAAGCTCAAGAAAATTGGACGAAAATCCACGGACTAGTGTGCAAAAGTAGGTTTTGCAAATTATGCAAAATAGCAAAAAATCTAAGTGGGCGGAGCTTAGTGGTTGTATCGACCTTTTTGATTCGGCAGGACTCAAGGAATCAGGGGGAAAAAAAATTTCGTCTCTACGCCTCACGTGGTAGAAGCCCCATAAGAAAAGGTGTTGTCCTTCGCTGTAGCGCCCCCATGAGGCCAATCAGTCTGATTTTTTGCGCCTGAGTAGCGGGAGGGTTTACTACCTACTGGCCAAGCCTCAAGTCTGTACGCCTTACGGTTTGGGCTGTGCGATCACTTTTAGTGCAGAAAAAGAACCGGAAGAATAATAATAATAAAAATCCTAACAATTATAATAGGGTTTCAAGCACTTCGTGCTCGAACCCCTAATAACAATTATAATAGGGTTTCAAGCACTTCGTGCTCGAACCCCTAAAAATCCTAACAATTATAATAGGGTTTCAAGCACTTCGTGCTCGAACCCCTAATAATAATAATAATAATAATAAAAATAAAAATCCTAACAATTTTAATAGGGTTTCAAGCACTTCGTGCTCGAACCCCTAAATATTACCCTCACCAGTCAGAAAATACCCTTTGTTATTGTGTGTTTTATTCTAATTTACTGAGTTTCTGATGTTTACACTTGTTTCTCACAGAGTACAGTGTCCCATTTAATGCCTGACATGTTAAAAGGCAAGAGCTGCACTCTGATTGGCTGTAGTGCGAGGCAACCTCCTCCCCCACACTGCCTTCTGCATTTAAATGCCCACCTGCATTTAAATATTTTATATTTATATATAACTACTCTATAGTAGCCTGTCCAGAGCACAGGTTGCTCTGATAGTAGCCTTCAGCTCTTCTGCATTGTTGGGTCTGGCGTATTGCATCTTACTCTTCACAATACCCTGTAGATTTTCAATGGGGTTAAGGTCAGGCGTGTTTGTTGGCCAATTAAGAACAGTGAGACCATGGTCCTTAAACCAGGTACTGGTAGCTTTGGCACTGTGTGCAAGTCCCAAGTCCTGTTGGAAAATGAAACCTGCATCTCCATAAAGTTGGTCAGAGCAGGAAGAATGAAATGCCCTAAAACATCCTGGTAGACGGCTGCATTGATCTTGGCCCCTTAGAGAACACTGTGGACCAACTCCAGCAGATGACATGGCAACCCAAACCATCACTAACTGTGGAAACTTTACACTAGCCCAAGCCACACGCTTCTGATGCTGTCTCTTGTTCAAGAGTGGGTTCACACAAGGAAAGTGACGCTGAAACCCATGTCTTGCATACATCTGTGCGTGGTGGTTCTTGATGCACTGACTCCAGCTGCAGTCCAGTCTTTGAGAATCTCCCTGACATTTTTGAATGGGTTTTATTTAACAATCCTCTACCACATCTTTTCCTTCCCTTCTCCTCTCTATTAATGTGCTTGGACACAGAGCTCTATGAACAGCCAGCATTTTTAGCAATGACCATTTGTGTCTTGCTCTGCTGGTGTAAGGTGTCAATGGTCGTCTTTTGGACAACTGTCATCTCAGCAGTCTTCCCCATGATTGTGGAGCCTACAGAACTAGACTGAGAGACCATTTAAAGGCCTTTGCAGGTGTTTTGAGTTAATTCACTGATTAGAGTGTCGCACCAGTTGTCTTCAATATTGAACCTTTTCACAAAATTCAAATTATAAATTGTCATTTATAATCATCAAATTAAAAGAAATAAACACTTGACATATATCAGTCTGTGACTAATGAATGAGTATAATATACAAGTTTAACTCTTTGAATAGAATTACGGAAATAAATCAACTTTTTCATGATATTCTAATTGGCAGCAAGGTCCAGCAGGTGTAAAATGACTCAGCCAAGGAAAATGACACTCTTTGGCCAGATGGTGGCGCTATAGCAAAGGGAAAAGCATTGCGGTCTATATCTCCTACACCGTAAGGCCTATAGATGAAATCTTTTTTTTCCCTTATTCCTTGACTTTAGACAAACTAATTTGCTATTGGATCATTTAGCTCAGCCCACTTAGATTTTGAGCTAATTTGCATAATTTGCAAAATATACTTTTGTCAATAAGTCTTTGAATTTTTGACCAATTCCCTTGAGCTTGGTGCCAAAACGTTCACATGAGTCTGACCCTAGGTAATTATAGAACGAATGTTGACATTTTGATTCAAGATGGCCGCCATATGCAAATGAACCTCTTCAGCTTATCACAGGTTTTACTTGAACATCTCTAACTCCATACTTTGCTCAAATGGGTTCAAATTTAAGATTCTACTTATAGGAATGCTTTTAAAGGTAGCATGGCAGCGATGTAGGCCTATTGCTTCCAAACAGGCCTGTTAAGCGAGAACCCCGTTAATTGCCGCTTGCGGCTATATTTTGTTATTATTATTATTATTCTTTTTCTTTTTCTGCCGTAAAACGAATCGCACAGCCCAAACCGTAAGGCCTAGACACTTGAGACTTGGTCAATAGGTAGTAGTCGGTCTCGCTACTCAGGCGCAAAATATCAGCCCAATTGGCCTCAAGGGGGCGCTACAGCGAAGGAAAACGCTTTCATTAAAAGATTTTCCACCCCGTGTGGCGTAGAGACGAAATCTTTTTTTTCCCTGATTCCTTGGGTCCTGCCGAATCAAAAAGGTACATACAACCACTAAGCTCCGCCTACTTAGATTTTTTGCTATTTTGCATAATTTGCAAAACCTACTTTTGTGTACTCCTCCGTGGATTTTTGTCCAATTTTCTTGAGCTTGGTGTCAAAATGTTCGCAGGAGCCTGTAGTTTAATAATTTTTAAAAAAACGTTGACATTTCGATTCAAGATGGCCGCCATATGCAAATGAACCTCTTCGGCTTATTTTATGTTTTACTTAAAAATCTATAACAAACTCATGGTTTACTCAAATGTGTTTACATTTCATATTCTACTTTCAGACATGATTCTGAGGTAGCTTGTCAAAGGAGAAGCCAATATTCATATAGGGGGCGCTGTAAATGCTTCAAGTTTATATCTCAGCATCCGTAAGGCGGATCGGACCGCCGCTTGGCATGCTGCTTCTATGGGCAAGGCTGTAGAGGGAAAATTAAGGACAACTCGATTCGAGCAAAATTGTGATTGTCATCGACCAATCAGCTGTCATCAGCTGTTTGACAACCTTAACAAGGTCCAATCATCATGGGATTTGACTGGTATGTCCCTGGGAGGCCTCCCTAAGAGCAGAAAAATTGTCATAACGATAGCCACTAGGGGGCGCTATATCAAGAAAATATTATATATCTCTGTGAAAATTAAGCATATTGACACGCAGTTTGCTTCTTTTTATACTCTGCAGAGGGCCTAACAACTTTGTAATTGCAAGTGTTGTCAAAAAATGCTTTGCTTTTTCTCAGTTTCCAAATGTTCAAAATTGAAGCTTTTCGAACTAGTCCGTGGAATTTTGTGATATTCACAAACAGTTGACCTTGTTGGAATCTGCAGAGTCTGTAGGTAAATAATTATCAAAAAAAGTTCAACATTTGGACAAACTTTTGTTGTAATAAAACAATTAATTGAAGTGTGGGGAGCTTTAAACATTCTTTTAGCTATAACTCAAACAAATTAAGTCCAATCAAGACCAAACGTGACAGAAGTATGTATGATCTTGTCCTGAAGACGTATGTACAATATGATCAAAATTTACCAAAAGGGGGCGCTACAATTGGACAAAAACTGATTAAATGGGCTTTTTTATGTTATAGCGCCATCTAGGAACGCAGTGGCACCCCAACTTAATTATGACATCTGGTCCTCACTCTGATCAAGTATGTGACGTTTTAAAATTTTTGGGGAAAGCATTTTTGAGTTATAGGTGTATATTAGTGTACACATATAGCTTATATTTGACTTGAGGAATACATGCTAGATCTGTGTTATTGGGAGTGGCCTGTAAGCTACATAGTAATAAAAGTGCAACAATTTTTTGTTAAAGTTCAGATCCTTAGGATTCAGCTGATACCGTACATGCCCATGTTAGGTAAATATCCACATAGGAGTACATGCTTAAATCTTTCTGTATGTGCTTTCATGGCTGATCTAAAAATATGGGAAAGTAGTCATTTCTCACCAGCAGATGGCAGTCTAAGACTATACATTGTGCTGTTGAACTACAGTGGCTCTGAGACATTATGCAAAATGCAATGTGGAGCAAAGACCATAAGGCCCAGAAACACCTCCCTTGGCAGCAACGTCCAGCAGGTGTAAAATGACTCAGCCAAGGAAAATGACATTCTTTGGCCAGATGGTGGCGCTATAGCAAAGGGAAAAGCATTGAGGTCTATATCTCCTACACCATAAGGCCTAGAGATGAAATCTTTTTGTCCCTTATTCCTTGGCTTAAGACAAACTAATTTGCTGTTGGATCATAAAGCTCAGCCCACTTAGATTTTGAGCTAATTTGCATAATTTGCAAAACATACTTTTGTCAATAAGTCTATGAATTTTTCACCAAGTCCCTTGAGCTTGGTGCCAAAACGTTCACATGAGTCTGACCCTAGGTAATTATAGAATTAATTGACATTTTGATTCATGATGGCAAATGAACCTCTTCAGCTTATCACAGGTTTTACTTGAACATCTCTAACTCCATACTTTGCTCAAATGGGTTCAAATTTAAGATTCTACTTATAGAAATGCTTTTAAAGGTAGCATGGCAGCGATGTAGGCCTATTGCTTCCAAACAGGCCTGTTAAGCGAGAACCCTGTTAATTGCCGCTTGCGGCTATATTTAGGGGTTCGAGCACGAAGTGCTTGAAACCCTATTATAATTGTTAGGATTTTTAGGCTTCCGAGCACAACGTGCAAAGGAAGCCTATTGTTTTTGTTCTGATTTTTATTATTATTATTATTATTAGGCTTCCGAGCACAACGTGCAAAGGAAGCCTATTGTTTTTGTTCTGATTTTTATTATTAGGGGTTCGAGCACGAAGTGCTTGAAACCCTATTGTGTTTGTTCTGATTTTAATTTGTTATTATTATTATTATTCTTTTTCTTTTTCTGCCATAAAACGAATCGCACAGCCCAAACCGTAAGGCCTAGACACTTGAGACTTGGTCAATAGGTAGTAGTCGGTCTCGCTACTCAGGCGCAAAATATCAGCCCAATTGGCCTCAAGGGGGCGCTACAGCGAAGGAAAATGCTTTCATTAAAAGATTTTCCACCCCGTGTGGCGTAGAGACGAAATCTTTTTTTTCCCTGATTCCTTGGGTCCTGCCGAATCAAAAAGGTACATACAACCACTAAGCTCCGCCTACTTAGATTTTTTGCTATTTTGCATAATTTGCAAAACCTACTTTTGTGTACTCCTCCGTGGATTTTTGTCCAATTTTCTTGAGCTTGGTGTCAAAATGTTCGCAGGAGCCTGTAGTTTAATAATTATCAAAAAAACGTTGAAATTTCGATTCAAGATGGCCGCCATATGCAAATGAACCTCTTCGGCTTATTTTATGTTTTACTTAAAAATCTATAACAAACTCATGGTTTACTCAAATGTGTTTACATTTCATATTCTACTTTCAGACATGATTCTGAGGTAGCTTGTCAAAGGAGAAGCCAATATTCATATAGGGGGCGCTGTAAATGCTTCAAATTTATATCTCAGCATCCGTAAGGCGGATCGGACCGCCGCTTGGCATGCTGCTTCTATGAGCAAGGCTGTAGAGGGAAAATTAAGGACAACTCGATTCGAGCAAAATTGTGATTGTCATCGACCAATCAGCTGTCATCAGCTGTTTGACAACCTTAAGAAGGTCCAATCATCATGGGATTTGACTGGTATGTCCCTGGTAGGCCTCCCTAAGAGTTGAAAAATTGTCATAAAGATAGCCACTAGGGGGCGCTATGTCAAGAAAATATTATATATCTCTGTGAAAATTAAGCATATTGACACGCAGTTTGCTTCTTTTTATACTCTGCAGAGGGCCTAACAACTTTGTAATTGCAAGTGTTGTCAAAAAATGCTTTGCTTTTTCTCAGCTTCCAAATGTTCAAAATTGAACCTTTTCGAACTAGTCCGTGGAATTTTGCGATATTCCCAAACAGTTGACCTTGTTGGAATCTGCAGAGTCTGTAGGTAAATAATTATCAAAAAAAGTTCAACATTTGGACAAACTTTTGTTGTAATAAAACAATTAATTGAAGCGTGTGGAGCTTTAAACATTCTTTTAGCTATAACTCAAACAAATTAAGTCTAATCAAGACCAACCATGACAGACGTATGTATGGTCCTACCCTGAAGAAGTATGTACAATATGATCAAAATTTACCAAAAGGGGGCGCTACAATTGGACAAAAACTGATTTAATTGGCTTTTTTATGTTATAGCGCCATCTAGGAATGCAGTGGCACGCCAACTTAATTATGACATCTGCTCCTCAGTCTGATCAAGCATGTGAAGTTTTAAAATTTTTGGGGAAAGTGTTTTTGAGTTATACGTGTATATTAGTGTACACATATTGCAAATATTTGACTTGTGGAATACATGCTAGATCTCTCTTATTGTGAGGGGCCTGTAAGCTACATAGTAATAAAAGTGCAACAATTTTTTCATTCATTCATTATCTGTAACCGCTTATCCAGTTCAGGGTCGCGGTGGGTCCAGAGCCTACCTGGAATCATTGGGCGCAAGGCAACAATTTTTTGATCAGTATTAAAGTTCGGATCCTTAGGATTCAGCTAATACCACATATGTCCATGTTAGGTAAATATCCACATAGGAGTACACGCTCAAATGTTTCTATATGTGCATTCATCCATCCATCCATCCATTATCTGTAACCGCTTATCCAACTTAGGGTCGCGGGGGGTCCAGAGCCTACCTGGAATCATCGGGCGCAAGGCGGGAATACACCCTGGAGGGGACGCCAGACCTTCACAGGGCAAATATGTGCATTCATGGCAGAGCTAAATATATGTGAAAGTAGTTATTTCTCACCAGAAGATGGCAGTCTAAAACTATACATTGTGCTGTTGAACTACAGTGGCTCTGAGACATTATGCAAAATGCAATGTGGAGCAAAGACCATAAGGCCCAGAAACACCTCCCTTGGCAGCAACATCCAGCAGGTGTGAAATGACTCAGCCAAGGAAAATGACACTCTTTGGCCAGATGGTGGCGCTATAGCAAAGGGAAAAGCATTGCGGTCTATATCTCCTACACCGTAAGGCCTATAGATGAAATCTTTTTTTTCCCTTATTCCTTGACTTTAGACAAACTAATTTGCTATTGGATCATTTAGCTCAGCCCACTTAGATTTTGAGCTAATTTGCATAATTTGCAAAATATACTTTTGTCAATAAGTCTTTGAATTTTTGACCAATTCCCTTGAGCTTGGTGCCAAAACGTTCATGAGTCTGACCCTAGGTAATTATAGAACGAATGTTGACATTCTGATTCAAGATGGCCGCCATATGCAAATGAACCTCTTCAGCTTATCACAGGTTTTACTTGAACATCTCTAACTCCTTCATACTTTGCTCAAATGGGTTCAAATTTCAGATTCTACTTATAGAAATGCTTTTAAAGGTAGCATGTCAGCGATGTAGGCCTATTGCTTCCAAACAGGCCTGTTAAGCGAGAACCCCGTTAATTGCCGCTTGCGGCTATATTTAGGCTTCCGAGCACAACGTGCAAAGGAAGCCTATTGTTTTTGTTCTGATTTTTATTATTATTATTATTATTCTTCCCCCAAATTTCGCCTGAAACGGATCGCACAGCCCAAACCGTAAGGCCTACAGACTTGGTACTGGGTCACCAGATAAATAAGGTCACACTCTACGATCGTGGAAAATAACAGCGTATTTGGCCTCAAGGGGGCGCTACAGCAAAGAAAAACGCTTTCATTAAAGGATTTTCCACGCCGTGTGGCGTAGAGATGAATTTTTTTTCCTACATGATCCTTGGGTCCTGATGAATCAAAAAGGTACATACAACCACTAAGCTCCGCCCACTTAGATTTTTTGCTAATTAGCATAATTCGCAAAATCTATTTTCGCGAACTAGTCCCTGGATTTTTTTCTGATCCCCATGACCTTGGTGTCAAAACGTTCACAGGAGTGAGCTGGTCAATAATTATCAAAAACATCCTGACATTTCGAAACAAGATGGCCGACATATGCAAATGAATGTGTACCGTGAATTGCAAATTTTACTTAAAAATCTGTAACTCTTTCATGCTTAACTCAAATCTGATGACCTTTCACACGTTGCTTCTAGACATGATTCTGAGGTAGCATGCATTTGCTGTTGGCTGAAATATTATAGGGGGCGCTGTTATAGCTAGCAATGTCTTTTGGCTAATATCTCAGCATCTACAAGGCCAATTAAGTTGACATTTGGCATGCTGGTTCAGTGAGCATGCCTACATATGGGAAATTAAGGACGACTCAATACGGGCACGTTTAATGATGTCAACAGCCAATCAAATTTCAGTTTTATTTCATCATTTTTTTGACAGGCTTAACAATGCCCAATCATCATGACATTGGCATAGTATGTTCATGGACACACTTAGTATTTGCAGAAAAATTTTCGTGTTGATAGCCACAAGGGGGCGCAATTTATTTTTTAAACATGAAATATGGAATATCTCAGTGAAAATTTACCCTATCGACATGTTAATAGTTTCATAATATACTGTACGTAGTGTCTAACAATATTGCAATTGCAAGTATTTAAAAAAAAATTATAGATTTTCTTCAGTTGTCAGGTATGTGATTATGGAATTTATCGTACTAGTCCGTGAGTTTTGATCCTATCAACACACAATTGGTCTCATTGCAAAGTGTATTGCCTGTAGGTAAATAATTATCAAAAAAATGTTTAGATTTGGACACGCTGTTGCTGCAATACGTCAACGAACACAAGTGGGCGGAGCCCAATGCACTCTTTTAGCTATAACTCATTCAAACTTCACTCAAATCAAACCAAAATTGGTACACATGTGCATGGTATGACTCTGAAGAAGTGTATCAATTATGATCAAAATGCACATACAGGGGGTGCTAGAATTGGAAAAACTACTTAAAAATATGTTTTTTAATTTGTTATAGCGCCACCTATGGATGCAGTACCAACAAAATGTATTGATCTGTTCTGAAGCACATATGAAAGAAGCTTGTGTTTTTTCATAACATTTGGCAAAAGCATTTTTGACTTACAGCTCTTTATGTGTCATGTTTAGAATGCAAGTTACACACCAGTGCTAAGCAGAGCCTGGATGCCACGCAGTAATGAAATTTCAACTTTTTTTTGATAATTATTAAAGTTCAGGTTCTTGTGATTCTGCTGATACCACATATGTCCATATTAAGTCATTAAGCACAGACTAGTTCGCGGTCAAACATATGTGAGTTATTCTCAGCAATGTATTCAAAGGCATTATTGAAGAGTCCCCCTTCCCCCCTTCCCTCCTATTCCTTCTGACATGCTCTCTGCCTCTTATCTCTCTCTCTCTCTCTCTCTCTCTCTCTCTCTCTCTCTCTCTCTCATTCGCTCTCACAGATTCTAATAGCTTTACTAAGAGACAACAGTAGTTAATAATAAAAATAATAATTAAAATATATATTTTTCCAACATTTACAAATTGATGTAACATATGAATATATATATATATATATATATATATATATATATACACAAGCTGTATATGTGTACCTGTATAGCATATACATACATACTTATTGTGTATATGTTGTAAGTAGTGATGCATGGGTTATACTGAGGTCGGTGCTACCCACTGTCTCTCAGGCAGTGACAGACTGATACACACTGTGCAGTGAAGAGGGCTGGGAGCCCATCATCCAAGGATTATCTTATCTTATCTTATTATTAACAAAATGTAATGATTTGTTTTGGAGCACATATGAAAGAAGCTTGTGACGTTTCATAACAATTGACAAAAGCATTTTTTAGTTACAGCTGTTCATGTGTGATATTTTTAAGGCAAGTCACAGACCTCTTTTAGTAGCATCTGGATGCCATGCAGTAATGGAATTCCACATTATTTTAATAATCATTAAGGTTCAGGTTCTTGTGATTCTGCTGATATGTGCATATCAGGTCATAATTCAGATTGTAGTTCATGTTCAAATGTATGTGGGTAAAGCTCCAACAGCACTGCTTGGTTTGATCTATAAGGTCCAGTACAAAACATCACCACCAGATGGCAGTGTTGCACTGTGAATAATCCACCACCCATCTCATAATGCTTAGCAATGGTGCTTGAGGCTCACAGACAGATCAAAATCAGAAATTTTGGATCTCCTAAGTTAGCAGTGAGTATGCAATGTTGTGTATGATCTCAAAGTGGCAAAAGTAAGCAAATGCATTGCATGGACAGCGAGGAAGCCGTAAATCGCCGCTTGCGGCTATATTTATTATTATTATTATTATTATTATTATTATTCCGAACAAAAATTCTGCCTTAAAACGGATCGCACAGCCCAAACCGTAAGGCCTACAGACTTCATACTTGGTCAAAAGATAGTAAACCCTCCCGCTACTCAGGCGCAAAATATCAGCCTGATTGGCCTCAAGGGGGCGCTACAGCGACAGAAAACGCTTTCATTAAAGGATTTTCCACGCCGTGTGGCGTAGAGACGAAATCTTTTTTTTCCCTGATTCCTTGGCTTAATTCAAACTAATCTGCCATTTGGACCATTTACCTCCGCCCACTTAGATTTTGAGCTAATATGCATAATTAGCTAAACTTACTTTTTTCCACAAGTTTGTGAATTTTTGTCCAATTCTCTTGAGCTTTGTGCCAAAACGTTCACAAGAGTCTGACCATGTCTAATTATAGAATGAATGTTGACATTTCGATTCAAGATGGCTGCCATGTGCAAATGAACCTCTTCGGCTTATCGTATGTTTTACTTGAACGTCTGTAACTCCTCCATACTTTATTCAAATGGGTTCAAATTTCAGATTTTACTTAAGGACATGATTTTAAGGGTACCATATCAGCGATGTAGGCCTATTTTTTCCAAACAGGCCTATTCTGCGAGAACCCCGTTAATTGTCGCTTGCGGCTATATTTTTTATTATTATTATTATTTTTCCGGTTCTTTTTCTGCACTACAAACGATCGCACAGCCCAAACCGTAAGGCCTACAGACTTGAGGCTTGGTCAGTAGGTAGTAAACCCTCCCGCTACTCAGGCGCAAAAAATCAGACTGATTGGCCTCATGGGGGCGCTACAGCGAAGGACAACGCCTTTTCTTACGGGGCTCCTACCACGTGAGGCGTAGAGACGAAATTTTTTTTCCCCTGATTCCTTGGGTCCTGTCGAATCAAAAAGGTCGATACAACCACTAAGCTCCGCCCACTTAGATTTTTTGCTATTTTGCATAATTTGCAAAACCTACTTTTGCGTACTAGTCCGTGGATTTTTGTCCAATTTTCTTGAGCTTGGTGTCAAAACGTTTGCAGGAGTCTGAAGCTTAATAATCATCAAAAAAACGTTGACATTTCAATTCAATGTAGCTGGCATATGCAAATGAACCTTATCGGCTTATCGCCCGTTTTACATGAACAGCTGTTACTTCTGCATACTTTACTCAAATGGATTGCAATTTCAGATTCTGCTTAGGGACATGATTTTGAGGTAGCATGTCGTCGGTGGTGCCAAAATTCACATAGGGGGCGCTCTAAATACTAGAAATTCATATCTCAGCATCCGCAAGTCCGATCGGTCCGCCGCTTGGCATACAGCTGCTTTAGGCAAGGCTCTAAGTGGAAAATAAAGGACAAGTCGATACTCGCCAAATTGTAACGTCATCGGCCAATCAGATCTCAGCAGCTCCCTGACAAGCTTGACAAAGGTCAATCATTATGATACTTGACTGGCATGTCCATGGAGGCACTTCCTAAGAGCAGAAGACGTTTTGTAATGATAGCCACTAGGGGGCGCTATAAGAAGGAAATATGTATTATCTCAGCGAAAATTAAACATATTGACATGCAGTTTGCTGGACTCTGTACTCTGTATATTGCCTAACAACTTTGTAATAGCAAGTATTGTCAAGAAATTTATTGTTTTCTCTCAATGGCCAGTTGTTTGAAAATTGAGGTTTTCGAACTAGTCCGTGGAATCTGATGCTATTCCCAAACAATTGGTCTTGTTGGAATCTGTAGAGTCAGTAGGTAAATAATCTTTAAAAAAAGTATGACTTTTTAACATTATGTTGTTACAACATGTCAATAAACTGAAGTGTGAGCTGCTTTATAGATTCTTTCATCTATAACTCCAAGAAAAGAAGCCCAATTCAGACCAAACTTTATAGGATTATGTAAGACTATACCCTGAAGGAGCATGTCTATTATGGCCTAAATCCACCCAAAGGGGGCGCTACAATTGGACAAAAACTTATTAAAAAGTTTTTTTTGTGTTATAGCGCCATCTAGGATTGCAGTGGCACCACAATTTAATTATGACATCTGCTCCTCAGGCTTATCAAGCTTGTGAAATTTTGAAATTTTTGGTGAAAGCGTTTTTGAGTTATAGGTGTATATATGTGTACATATATAGCATATATTTGACTTGTGGAATACATGCTGGATCTCTCTTTTTGGGAGGGGCCTGTAAGCTACATAGTAATAGAAGTGCAAGTTTTTTTTTGATAATTATTAAAGTTCAGATCCTTAGGATTCAGCTGATACCACATATGTCCATGTAAGGTAATTATCCACATAGGAGTACACGCTCAAATATTTCTGTTAGTGAAATATTTCTGATCCAAACAGACTGCCATCTGCTGGTGAGAAATAGCAGCTTTCTCATATAAGACTATACATTGTGATGTTGAACTACAGTGGATCTGAGGCAAAATGCAATGTTGAGCAAAGACCATAAGGTCCAGAAACACTTCACTTGCCAGCAAGGTACAGCAGGTATGACATGACTCAGCCAAGGAAAATGACACTCTTTGGCCAGATGGTGGCGATATAGAAAAGGGATACGCGTTTAGGTCTATATCTCCTACACCGTAAGGCCTAGAGACGAAATCTTTTTTTTCCCTGATTCCTTGGCTTAATTCAAACTAATCTGCCTTTTGGACCATTTACCTCCGTCCACTTAGATTTTGAGCTAATATGCATAATTAGCTAAACTTACTTTTTTCCACTAGTCTGTGAATTTTTGTCCAATTCTCTTGAGCTTTGTGCCAAAACGTTCACAAGAGTCTGACCATGTCTAATTATAGAATGAATGTTGACATTTCGATTCAAGAAGGCTGCCATGTGCAAATGAAACTCTTCGGCTTATCGTATGTTTTACTTGAGCGTCTGTAACTCCTCCATATTTTATTCAAATGGGTTCAAATTTCAGATTCTACTTAAGGACATGATTTTAAGGGTACCATATCAGCGATGTAGGCCTATTTTTTCCCAAACAGGCCTATTCTGCGAGAACCCTGTTAATTGTCGCTTGCGGCTATATTTATTATTATTATTCTTCCGGTTCTTTTTCTGCACTACAAACGATCGCACAGCCCAAACTGTAAGGCCTACAGACTTGAGGCTTGGCCAGTAGGTAGTAAACCCTCCCGCTACTCAGGCGCAAAATATCAGACTGATTGGCCTCATGGGGGCGCTACAGCGAAGGACAACGCCTTTTCTTACGGGGCTCCTACCACGTGAGGCGTAGAGACGAAGTTTTTTTTTCCCCTGATTCCTTGGGTCCTGCCGAATCAAAAAGGTCGATACAACCACTAAGCTCCGCCCACTTAGATTTTTTGCTATTTTGCATAATTTGCAAAACCTACTTTTGCGTACTAGTCCGTGGATTTTTGTCCAATTTTCTTGAGCTTGGTGTCAAAACGTTTGCAGGAGTCTGAAGCTTAATAATCACCAAAAAAACGTTGACATTTCAATTCAATGTAGCTGGCATATGCAAATGAACCTTATCGGCTTATCGCCCGTTTTACATGAACAGCTGTTACTTCTGCATACTTTACTCAAATGGATTGCAATTTCAGATTCTGCTTAGGGACATGATTTTGAGGTAGCATGTTGTCGGTGGTGCGAAAATTCACATAGGGGGCGCTCTAAATACTAGAAATTCATATCTCAGCATCCGCAAGTCCGATCGGTCCGCCGCTTGGCATACAGCTGCTTTAGGCAAGGCTCTAAGTGGAAAATAAAGGACAAGTCGATACTCGCCAAATTGTAACGTCATCAGCCAATCAGATCTCAGCAGCTCCCTGACAAGCTTGACAAAGGTCAATCATTATGATACTTGACTGGCATGTCCATGGACGCACTTCCTAAGAGCAGAAGACGTTTCGTAACGATAGCCACTAGGGGGCGCTATAACAAGAAAATATGTAATATCTCAGCGAAAATTAAGCATATTGACATGCAGATTGCTGGCCTCTGTACTCTTTATATTGCCTAACAACTTTGTAATAGCAAGTATTGTCAAGAAATGTATTGTTTTTTCTCAATGGCCAGTTGTTTGAAAATTGAGGTTTTCGAACTAGTCCGTGGAATCTGAAGCTATTCCCAAACAATTGGTTTTGTTGGAATCTGTAGAGTCTGTAGGTAAACAATCTTTAAAAAAAAGTATGACTTTTTAACATTGTGTTGTCACAACATGTCAATAAACTGAAGTGTGAGCTGCTTTATAGGTTCTTTCATCTATAACTCCAAGAAAAGAAGCCCAATCCAGACCAAACTTTATAGGATTATGTAAGACCATACCCTGAAGGAGCATGTCTCTTATGGCCTAAATCCACCCAAAGGGGGCGCTACAATTGGACAATAACTTATTAAAAAAAATTTTTTGTGTTATAGCGCCATCTAGGATTGCAGTGGCACCCCAATTTAATTATGACCTCTGGTCCTCAGGCTTATCAAGCTTGTGAAATTTTGAAATTTTTGGTGAAAGCGTTTTTGAGTTATAGCTGTATATATGTGTCCATATATAGCATCTATTTTACTTGTGGAATACATGCTACATAGTAATAAAAGTGCAAGTTTTTTTTGATAATTATTAAAGTTCAGATCCTTAGATTTCAGCTGATACCACATATGTCCATTTTCGCTAAATATTCACATAGTAGTACACGCTCAAATAGTTTTGTATATGCATTTATATCTGAGCCATAAATATTGGAAAGTACTTATTTCTCATCAGCAGATGGCAGTCTAAGACTACACATTTTGCTGTGGATGTGAGTTGTTATGCCAAATGCAATGTGGAGCAAAGACTGAAAGGCTAAGAAACACCACACTTGCCAGCAAGGTACAGCAGGTGTGAAATGACTCAGCCAAGGAAAAATGACCATCTTTGGCCAGATGGTGGCGCTATAGCAAATGGAAAAGCATTGAGGTCTATATCTCCCAAACCCTAAGGCCTAGAGACGAAATCTTTTTTTTACCTGATTCCTTGGCTTAAGACAAACTAATCTGCTATTTGGATCATTTAGCTCCGCCCATTTAGATTTCGAGCTAATTTGCATAATTTGCAAAACATACTTTTGTCAATAAGTCTGTGCATTTTTGTCCAATTCTCTTGAGCATGGTGCCAAAACGTTCACATGAGTCTGACACTAGGTAATTATAGAAACAATGTTGACATTTTGATTCAAGATGGCCTCCATATGCAAATGAACCTCTTCGGCTTATCACAAGTTTTACTTGAACGTCTGTAACTCCTCCATACTTTATTCAAATGGGTTCAAATTTCAGATTCTACTTAAGGACATGATTTTAAGGTTACCGTATCAGCGATGTAGGCCTATTGTTTCCAAACAGGCCTATTCTGCGAGAACCCCGTTAATTGTCGCTTGCGGCTATATTTATTATTATTATTCTTCCGGTTCTTTTTCTGCACTACAAACGATCGCACAGCCCAAACCGTAAGGCCTACAGACTTGAGGCTTGGTCAGTAGGTAGTAAACCCTCCCGCTACTCAGGCGCAAAAAATCAGACTGATTGGCCTCATGGGGGCGCTACAGCGAAGGACAACGCCTTTTCTTACGGGGCTCCTACCACGTGAGGCGTAGAGACGAAATTTTTTTTCCCCGATTCCTTGGGTCCTGTCGAATCAAAAAGGTCGATACAACCACTAAGCTCCGCCCACTTAGATTTTTTGCTATTTTGCATAATTTGCAAAACCTACTTTTGCGTACTAGTCCGTGGATTTTTGTCCAATTTTCTTGAGCTTGGTGTCAAAACGTTTGCAGGAGTCTGAAGCTTAATAATCATCAAAAAAACGTTGACATTTCAATTCAATGTAGCTGGCATATGCAAATGAACCTTATCGGCTTATCGCCCGTTTTACATGAACAGCTGTTACTTCTGCATACTTTACTCAAATGGATTGCAATTTCAGATTCTGCTTAGGGACATGATTTTGAGGTAGCATGTCGTCGGTGGTGCCAAAATTCACATAGAGGGCGCTCAAAATACTAGAAATTCATATCTCAGCATCCGCAAGTCCGATCGGTCCGCCGCTTGGCATACAGCTGCTTTAGGCAAGGCTCTAAGTGGAAAATAAAGGACAAGTCGATACTCGCCAAATTGTAACGTCATCAGCCAATCAGATCTCAGCAGCTCCCTGACAAGCTTGACAAAGGTCAATCATTATGATACTTGACTGGCATGTCCATGGAGGCACTTCCTAAGAGCAGAAGACGTTTCGTAACGATAGCCACTAGGGGGCGCTATAAGAAGGAAATATGTATTATCTCAGCGAAAATTAAACATATTGACATGCAGTTTGCTGGACTCTGTACTCTGTATATTGCCTAACAACTTTGTAATAGCAAGTATTGTCAAGAAATTTATTGTTTTCTCTCAATGGCCAGTTGTTTGAAAATTGAGGTTTTCGAACTAGTCCGTGGAATCTGATGCTATTCCCAAACAATTGGTCTTGTTGGAATCTGTAGAGTCAGTAGGTAAATAATCTTTAAAAAAAGTATGACTTTTTAACATTATGTTGTTACAACATGTCAATAAACTGAAGTGTGAGCTGCTTTATAGATTCTTTCATCTATAACTCCAAGAAAAGAAGCCCAATTCAGACCAAACTTTATAGGATTATGTAAGACTATACCCTGAAGGAGCATGTCTATTATGGCCTAAATCCACCCAAAGGGGGCGCTACAATTGGACAAAAACTTATTAAAAAGTTTTTTTTGTGTTATAGCGCCATCTAGGACTGCAGTGGCACCACAATTTAATTATGACATCTGCTCCTCAGGCTTATCAAGCTTGTGAAATTTTGAAATTTTTGGTGAAAGCGTTTTTGAGTTATAGGTGTATATATGTGTACATATATAGCATATATTTGACTTGTGGAATACATGCTGGATCTCTCTTTTTGGGAGGGGCCTGTAAGCTACATAGTAATAGAAGTGCAAGTTTTTTTTGATAATTATTAAAGTTCAGATCCTTAGGATTCAGCTGATACCACATATGTCCATGTAAGGTAATTATCCACATAGGAGTACACGCTCAAATATTTCTGTTAGTGAAATATTTCTGATCCAAACAGACTGCCATCTGCTGGTGAGAAATATCAGCTTTCTCATATAAGACTATACATTGTGATGTTGAACTACAGTGGATCTGAGGCAAAATGCAATGTTGAGCAAAGACCATAAGGTCCAGAAACACTTCACTTGCCAGCAAGGTACAGCAGGTATGACATGACTCAGCCAAGGAAAATGACACTCTTTGGCCAGATGGTGGCGATATAGAAAAGGGATACGCGTTTAGGTCTATATCTCCTACACCGTAAGGCCTAGAGACGAAATCTTTTTTTTCCCTGATTCCTTGGCTTAATTCAAACTAATCTGCCTTTTGGACCATTTACCTCCGCCCACTTAGATTTTGAGCTAATATGCATAATTAGCTAAACTTACTTTTTTCCACTAGTCTGTGAATTTTTGTCCAATTCTCTTGAGCTTTGTGCCAAAACGTTCACAAGAGTCTGACCATGTCTAATTATAGAATGAATGTTGACATTTCGATTCAAGAAGGCTGCCATGTGCAAATGAAACTCTTCGGCTTATCGTATGTTTTACTTGAGCGTCTGTAACTCCTCCATATTTTATTCAAATGGGTTCAAATTTCAGATTCTACTTAAGGACATGATTTTAAGGGTACCATATCAGCGATGTAGGCCTATTTTTTCCCAAACAGGCCTATTCTGCGAGAACCCCGTTAATTGTCGCTTGCGGCTATATTTATTATTATTATTCTTCCGGTTCTTTTTCTGCACTACAAACGATCGCACAGCCCAAACCGTAAGGCCTACAGACTTGAGGCTTGGCCAGTAGGTAGTAAACCCTCCCGCTACTCAGGCGCAAAATATCAGACTGATTGGCCTCATGGGGGCGCTACAGCGAAGGACAACGCCTTTTCTTACGGGGCTCCTACCACGTGAGGCGTAGAGACGAAGTTTTTTTTTCCCCTGATTCCTTGGGTCCTGCCGAATCAAAAAGGTCGATACAACCACTAAGCTCCGCCCACTTAGATTTTTTGCTATTTTGCATAATTTGCAAAACCTACTTTTGCGTACTAGTCCGTGGATTTTTGTCCAATTTTCTTGAGCTTGGTGTCAAAACGTTTGCAGGAGTCTGAAGCTTAATAATCACCAAAAAAACGTTGACATTTCAATTCAATGTAGCTGGCATATGCAAATGAACCTTATCGGCTTATCGCCCGTTTTACATGAACAGCTGTTACTTCTGCATACTTTACTCAAATGGATTGCAATTTCAGATTCTGCTTAGGGACATGATTTTGAGGTAGCATGTCGTCGGTGGTGCCAAAATTCACATAGGGGGCACTCTAAATACTAGAAATTCATATCTCAGCATCCGCAAGTCCGATCGGTCCGCCGCTTGGCATACAGCTGCTTTAGGCAAGGCTCTAAGTGGAAAATAAAGGACAAGTCGATACTCGCCAAATTGTAACGTCATCAGCCAATCAGATCTCAGCAGCTCCCTGACAAGCTTGACAAAGGTCAATCATTATGATACTTGACTGGCATGTCCATGCACGCACTTCCTAAGAGCAGAAGACGTTTCGTAACGATAGCCACTAGGGGGCGCTATAACAAGAAAATATGTAATATCTCAGCGAAAATTAAGCATATTGACATGCAGATTGCTGGCCTCTGTACTCTTTATATTGCCTAACAACTTTGTAATAGCAAGTATTATCAAGAAATGTATTGTTTTTTCTCAATGGCCAGTTGTTTGAAAATTGAGGTTTTCGAACTAGTCCGTGGAATCTGAAGCTATTCCCAAACAATTGGTTTTGTTGGAATCTGTAGAGTCTGTAGGTAAACAATCTTTAAAAAAAAGTATGACTTTTTAACATTGTGTTGTCACAACATGTCAATAAACTGAAGTGTGAGCTGTTTTATAGGTTCTTTCATCTATAACTCCAAGAAAAGAAGCCCAATCCAGACCAAACTTTATAGGATTATGTAAGACCATACCCTGAAGGAGCATGTCTCTTATGGCCTAAATCCACCCAAAGGGGGCGCTACAATTGGACAATAACTTATTAAAAAAATTTTTTTGTGTTATAGCGCCATCTAGGATTGCAGTGGCACCCCAATTTAATTATGACCTCTGGTCCTCAGGCTTATCAAGCTTGTGAAATTTTGAAATTTTTGGTGAAAGCGTTTTTGAGTTATAGCTGTATATATGTGTCCATATATAGCATCTATTTTACTTGTGGAATACATGCTACATAGTAATAAAAGTGCAAGTTTTTTTTGATAATTATTAAAGTTCAGATCCTTAGGTTTCAGCTGATACCACATATGTCCATTTTCGCTAAATATTCACATAGTAGTACACGCTCAAATAGTTTTGTATATGCATTTATATCTGAGCCATAAATATTGGAAAGTACTTATTTCTCATCAGCAGATGGCAGTCTAAGACTACACATTTTGCTGTGGATGTGAGTTGTTATGCCAAATGCAATGTGGAGCAAAGACTGAAAGGCTAAGAAACACCACACTTGCCAGCAAGGTACAGCAGGTGTGAAATGACTCAGCCAAGGAAAATGACACTCTTTGGCCACATGGTGGCGCTATAGCAAATGGAAAAGCATTGAGGTCTATATCTCCCAAACCCTAAGGCCTAGAGACGAAATCTTTTTTTTACCTGATTCCTTGGCTTAAGACAAACTAATCTGCTATTTGGATCATTTAGCTCCGCCCATTTAGATTTCGAGCTAATTTGCATAATTTGCAAAACATACTTTTGTCAATAAGTCTGTGCATTTTTGTCCAATTCTCTTGAGCATGGTGCCAAAACGTTCACATGAGTCTGACACTAGGTAATTATAGAAACAATGTTGACATTTTGATTCAAGATGGCCTCCATATGCAAATGAACCTCTTCGGCTTATCACAAGTTTTACTTGAACGTCTGTAACTCCTCCATACTTTATTCAAATGGGTTCAAATTTCAGATTCTACTTAAGGACATGATTTTAAGGTTACCGTATCAGCGATGTAGGCCTATTGTTTCCAAACAGGCCTATTCTGCGAGAACCCCGTTAATTGTCGCTTGCGGCTATATTTATTATTATTATTCTTCCGGTTCTTTTTCTGCACTACAAACGATCGCACAGCCCAAACCGTAAGGCCTACAGACTTGAGGCTTGGTCAGTAGGTAGTAAACCCTCCCGCTACTCAGGCGCAAAAAATCAGACTGATTGGCCTCATGGGGGCGCTACAGCGAAGGACAACGCCTTTTCTTACGGGGCTCCTACCACGTGAGGCGTAGAGACGAAATTTTTTTTCCCCGATTCCTTGGGTCCTGTCGAATCAAAAAGGTCGATACAACCACTAAGCTCCGCCCACTTAGATTTTTTGCTATTTTGCATAATTTGCAAAACCTACTTTTGCGTACTAGTCCGTGGATTTTTGTCCAATTTTCTTGAGCTTGGTGTCAAAACGTTTGCAGGAGTCTGAAGCTTAATAATCATCAAAAAAACGTTGACATTTCAATTCAATGTAGCTGGCATATGCAAATGAACCTTATCGGCTTATCGCCCGTTTTACATGAACAGCTGTTACTTCTGCATACTTTACTCAAATGGATTGCAATTTCAGATTCTGCTTAGGGACATGATTTTGAGGTAGCATGTCGTCGGTGGTGCCAAAATTCACATAGGGGGCGCTCTAAATACTAGAAATTCATATCTCAGCATCCGCAAGTCCGATCGGTCCGCCGCTTGGCATACAGCTGCTTTAGGCAAGGCTCTAAGTGGAAAATAAAGGACAAGTCGATACTCGCCAAATTGTAACGTCATCAGCCAATCAGATCTCAGCAGCTCCCTGACAAGCTTGACAAAGGTCAATCATTATGATACTTGACTGGCATGTCCATGGAGGCACTTCCTAAGAGCAGAAGACGTTTCGTAACGATAGCCACTAGGGGGCGCTATAAGAAGGAAATATGTATTATCTCAGCGAAAATTAAACATATTGACATGCAGTTTGCTGGACTCTGTACTCTGTATATTGCCTAACAACTTTGTAATAGCAAGTATTGTCAAGAAATTTATTGTTTTCTCTCAATGGCCAGTTGTTTGAAAATTGAGGTTTTCGAACTAGTCCGTGGAATCTGATGCTATTCCCAAACAATTGGTCTTGTTGGAATCTGTAGAGTCAGTAGGTAAATAATCTTTAAAAAAAGTATGACTTTTTAACATTATGTTGTTACAACATGTCAATAAACTGAAGTGTGAGCTGCTTTATAGATTCTTTCATCTATAACTCCAAGAAAAGAAGCCCAATTCAGACCAAACTTTATAGGATTATGTAAGACTATACCCTGAAGGAGCATGTCTATTATGGCCTAAATCCACCCAAAGGGGGCGCTACAATTGGACAAAAACTTATTAAAAAGTTTTTTTTGTGTTATAGCGCCATCTAGGACTGCAGTGGCACCACAATTTAATTATGACATCTGCTCCTCAGGCTTATCAAGCTTGTGAAATTTTGAAATTTTTGGTGAAAGCGTTTTTGAGTTATAGGTGTATATATGTGTACATATATAGCATATATTTGACTTGTGGAATACATGCTGGATCTCTCTTTTTGGGAGGGGCCTGTAAGCTACATAGTAATAGAAGTGCAAGTTTTTTTTGATAATTATTAAAGTTCAGATCCTTAGGATTCAGCTGATACCACATATGTCCATGTAAGGTAATTATCCACATAGGAGTACACGCTCAAATATTTCTGTTAGTGAAATATTTCTGATCCAAACAGACTGCCATCTGCTGGTGAGAAATATCAGCTTTCTCATATAAGACTATACATTGTGATGTTGAACTACAGTGGATCTGAGGCAAAATGCAATGTTGAGCAAAGACCATAAGGTCCAGAAACACTTCACTTGCCAGCAAGGTACAGCAGGTATGACATGACTCAGCCAAGGAAAATGACACTCTTTGGCCAGATGGTGGCGATATAGAAAAGGGATACGCGTTTAGGTCTATATCTCCTACACCGTAAGGCCTAGAGACGAAATCTTTTTTTTCCCTGATTCCTTGGCTTAATTCAAACTAATCTGCCTTTTGGACCATTTACCTCCGCCCACTTAGATTTTGAGCTAATATGCATAATTAGCTAAACTTACTTTTTTCCACTAGTCTGTGAATTTTTGTCCAATTCTCTTGAGCTTTGTGCCAAAACGTTCACAAGAGTCTGACCATGTCTAATTATAGAATGAATGTTGACATTTCGATTCAAGAAGGCTGCCATGTGCAAATGAAACTCTTCGGCTTATCGTATGTTTTACTTGAGCGTCTGTAACTCCTCCATATTTTATTCAAATGGGTTCAAATTTCAGATTCTACTTAAGGACATGATTTTAAGGGTACCATATCAGCGATGTAGGCCTATTTTTTCCCAAACAGGCCTATTCTGCGAGAACCCCGTTAATTGTCGCTTGCGGCTATATTTATTATTATTATTCTTCCGGTTCTTTTTCTGCACTACAAACGATCGCACAGCCCAAACCGTAAGGCCTACAGACTTGAGGCTTGGCCAGTAGGTAGTAAACCCTCCCGCTACTCAGGCGCAAAATATCAGACTGATTGGCCTCATGGGGGCGCTACAGCGAAGGACAACGCCTTTTCTTACGGGGCTCCTACCACGTGAGGCGTAGAGACGAAGTTTTTTTTTCCCCTGATTCCTTGGGTCCTGCCGAATCAAAAAGGTCGATACAACCACTAAGCTCCGCCCACTTAGATTTTTTGCTATTTTGCATAATTTGCAAAACCTACTTTTGCGTACTAGTCCGTGGATTTTTGTCCAATTTTCTTGAGCTTGGTGTCAAAACGTTTGCAGGAGTCTGAAGCTTAATAATCACCAAAAAAACGTTGACATTTCAATTCAATGTAGCTGGCATATGCAAATGAACCTTATCGGCTTATCGCCCGTTTTACATGAACAGCTGTTACTTCTGCATACTTTACTCAAATGGATTGCAATTTCAGATTCTGCTTAGGGACATGATTTTGAGGTAGCATGTCGTCGGTGGTGCCAAAATTCACATAGGGGGCACTCTAAATACTAGAAATTCATATCTCAGCATCCGCAAGTCCGATCGGTCCGCCGCTTGGCATACAGCTGCTTTAGGCAAGGCTCTAAGTGGAAAATAAAGGACAAGTCGATACTCGCCAAATTGTAACGTCATCAGCCAATCAGATCTCAGCAGCTCCCTGACAAGCTTGACAAAGGTCAATCATTATGATACTTGACTGGCATGTCCATGCACGCACTTCCTAAGAGCAGAAGACGTTTCGTAACGATAGCCACTAGGGGGCGCTATAACAAGAAAATATGTAATATCTCAGCGAAAATTAAGCATATTGACATGCAGATTGCTGGCCTCTGTACTCTTTATATTGCCTAACAACTTTGTAATAGCAAGTATTATCAAGAAATGTATTGTTTTTTCTCAATGGCCAGTTGTTTGAAAATTGAGGTTTTCGAACTAGTCCGTGGAATCTGAAGCTATTCCCAAACAATTGGTTTTGTTGGAATCTGTAGAGTCTGTAGGTAAACAATCTTTAAAAAAAAGTATGACTTTTTAACATTGTGTTGTCACAACATGTCAATAAACTGAAGTGTGAGCTGCTTTATAGGTTCTTTCATCTATAACTCCAAGAAAAGAAGCCCAATCCAGACCAAACTTTATAGGATTATGTAAGACCATACCCTGAAGGAGCATGTCTCTTATGGCCTAAATCCACCCAAAGGGGGCGCTACAATTGGACAATAACTTATTAAAAAAATTTTTTTGTGTTATAGCGCCATCTAGGATTGCAGTGGCACCCCAATTTAATTATGACCTCTGGTCCTCAGGCTTATCAAGCTTGTGAAATTTTGAAATTTTTGGTGAAAGCGTTTTTGAGTTATAGCTGTATATATGTGTCCATATATAGCATCTATTTTACTTGTGGAATACATGCTACATAGTAATAAAAGTGCAAGTTTTTTTTGATAATTATTAAAGTTCAGATCCTTAGGTTTCAGCTGATACCACATATGTCCATTTTCGCTAAATATTCACATAGTAGTACACGCTCAAATAGTTTTGTATATGCATTTATATCTGAGCCATAAATATTGGAAAGTACTTATTTCTCATCAGCAGATGGCAGTCTAAGACTACACATTTTGCTGTGGATGTGAGTTGTTATGCCAAATGCAATGTGGAGCAAAGACTGAAAGGCTAAGAAACACCACACTTGCCAGCAAGGTACAGCAGGTGTGAAATGACTCAGCCAAGGAAAATGACACTCTTTGGCCACATGGTGGCGCTATAGCAAATGGAAAAGCATTGAGGTCTATATCTCCCAAACCCTAAGGCCTAGAGACGAAATCTTTTTTTTACCTGATTCCTTGGCTTAAGACAAACTAATCTGCTATTTGGATCATTTAGCTCCGCCCATTTAGATTTCGAGCTAATTTGCATAATTTGCAAAACATACTTTTGTCAATAAGTCTGTGCATTTTTGTCCAATTCTCTTGAGCATGGTGCCAAAACGTTCACATGAGTCTGACACTAGGTAATTATAGAAACAATGTTGACATTTTGATTCAAGATGGCCTCCATATGCAAATGAACCTCTTCGGCTTATCACAAGTTTTACTTGAACGTCTGTAACTCCTCCATACTTTATTCAAATGGGTTCAAATTTCAGATTCTACTTAAGGACATGATTTTAAGGTTACCGTATCAGCGATGTAGGCCTATTGTTTCCAAACAGGCCTATTCTGCGAGAACCCCGTTAATTGTCGCTTGCGGCTATATTTATTATTATTATTCTTCCGGTTCTTTTTCTGCACTACAAACGATCGCACAGCCCAAACCGTAAGGCCTACAGACTTGAGGCTTGGTCAGTAGGTAGTAAACCCTCCCGCTACTCAGGCGCAAAAAATCAGACTGATTGGCCTCATGGGGGCGCTACAGCGAAGGACAACGCCTTTTCTTACGGGGCTCCTACCACGTGAGGCGTAGAGACGAAATTTTTTTTCCCCGATTCCTTGGGTCCTGTCGAATCAAAAAGGTCGATACAACCACTAAGCTCCGCCCACTTAGATTTTTTGCTATTTTGCATAATTTGCAAAACCTACTTTTGCGTACTAGTCCGTGGATTTTTGTCCAATTTTCTTGAGCTTGGTGTCAAAACGTTTGCAGGAGTCTGAAGCTTAATAATCATCAAAAAAACGTTGACATTTCAATTCAATGTAGCTGGCATATGCAAATGAACCTTATCGGCTTATCGCCCGTTTTACATGAACAGCTGTTACTTCTGCATACTTTACTCAAATGGATTGCAATTTCAGATTCTGCTTAGGGACATGATTTTGAGGTAGCATGTCGTCGGTGGTGCCAAAATTCACATAGGGGGCGCTCTAAATACTAGAAATTCATATCTCAGCATCCGCAAGTCCGATCGGTCCGCCGCTTGGCATACAGCTGCTTTAGGCAAGGCTCTAAGTGGAAAATAAAGGACAAGTCGATACTCGCCAAATTGTAACGTCATCAGCCAATCAGATCTCAGCAGCTCCCTGACAAGCTTGACAAAGGTCAATCATTATGATACTTGACTGGCATGTCCATGGAGGCACTTCCTAAGAGCAGAAGACGTTTCGTAACGATAGCCACTAGGGGGCGCTATAAGAAGGAAATATGTATTATCTCAGCGAAAATTAAACATATTGACATGCAGTTTGCTGGACTCTGTACTCTGTATATTGCCTAACAACTTTGTAATAGCAAGTATTGTCAAGAAATTTATTGTTTTCTCTCAATGGCCAGTTGTTTGAAAATTGAGGTTTTCGAACTAGTCCGTGGAATCTGATGCTATTCCCAAACAATTGGTCTTGTTGGAATCTGTAGAGTCAGTAGGTAAATAATCTTTAAAAAAAGTATGACTTTTTAACATTATGTTGTTACAACATGTCAATAAACTGAAGTGTGAGCTGCTTTATAGATTCTTTCATCTATAACTCCAAGAAAAGAAGCCCAATTCAGACCAAACTTTATAGGATTATGTAAGACTATACCCTCAAGGAGCATGTCTATTATGGCCTAAATCCACCCAAAGGGGGAGCTACAATTGGACAAAAACTTATTAAAAAGTTTTTTTTGTGTTATAGCGCCATCTAGGATTGCAGTGGCACCACAATTTAATTATGACATCTGCTCCTCAGGCTTATCAAGCTTGTGAAATTTTGAAATTTTTGGTGAAAGCGTTTTTGAGTTATAGGTGTATATATGTGTACATATATAGCATATATTTGACTTGTGGAATACATGCTGGATCTCTCTTTTTGGGAGGGGCCTGTAAGCTACATAGTAATAGAAGTGCAAGTTTTTTTTTGATAATTATTAAAGTTCAGATCCTTAGGATTCAGCTGATACCACATATGTCCATGTAAGGTAATTATCCACATAGGAGTACACGCTCAAATATTTCTGTTAGTGAAATATTTCTGATCCAAACAGACTGCCATCTGCTGGTGAGAAATAGCAGCTTTCTCATATAAGACTATACATTGTGATGTTGAACTACAGTGGATCTGAGGCAAAATGCAATGTTGAGCAAAGACCATAAGGTCCAGAAACACTTCACTTGCCAGCAAGGTACAGCAGGTATGACATGACTCAGCCAAGGAAAATGACACTCTTTGGCCAGATGGTGGCGATATAGAAAAGGGATACGCGTTTAGGTCTATATCTCCTACACCGTAAGGCCTAGAGACGAAATCTTTTTTTTCCCTGATTCCTTGGCTTAATTCAAACTAATCTGCCTTTTGGACCATTTACCTCCGCCCACTTAGATTTTGAGCTAATATGCATAATTAGCTAAACTTACTTTTTTCCACTAGTCTGTGAATTTTTGTCCAATTCTCTTGAGCTTTGTGCCAAAACGTTCACAAGAGTCTGACCATGTCTAATTATAGAATGAATGTTGACATTTCGATTCAAGAAGGCTGCCATGTGCAAATGAAACTCTTCGGCTTATCGTATGTTTTACTTGAGCGTCTGTAACTCCTCCATATTTTATTCAAATGGGTTCAAATTTCAGATTCTACTTAAGGACATGATTTTAAGGGTACCATATCAGCGATGTAGGCCTATTTTTTCCCAAACAGGCCTATTCTGCGAGAACCCCGTTAATTGTCGCTTGCGGCTATATTTATTATTATTATTATTATTATTCTTTTTCTGCCATAAAACGAATTGCACAGCCCAAACCGTAAGGCCTAGAGACTTGAGACTTGGTCAATAGGTAGTAGTCGGTCTCGCTACTCAGGCGCAAAATATCAGCCCAATTGACCTCAAGGGGGCGCTACAGCGAATAAAAATGCTTTCATTAAAAGATTTTCCACCCCGTGTGGCGTAGAGACGAAATCTTTTTTTTCCCTGATTCCTTGGGTCCTGCCGAATCAAAAAGGTACATACAACCACTAAGCTCCGCCTACTTAGATTTTTTGCTATTTTGCATAATTTGCAAAACCTACTTTTGTGTACTCCTCCGTGGATTTTTGTCCAATTTTCTTGAGCTTGGTGTCAAAATGTTCGCAAGAGCCTGTAGATCAATAATTATCAAAAAAAATTGAAATTTCGATTCAAGATGGCCGCCATATGCAAATGAACCTTTTCGGCTTATTTTATGTTTTACTTAAAAATCTATAACAAATTCATGCTTTACTCAAATGTGTTTACGTTTCATATTCAACTTTCAGACATGATTCTGAGGTAGCACGTCAAAGGAGAAGCCAATATTCATATAGGGGGCGCTGTAAATGCTTCAAGTTTATATCTCAGCATCCGTAAGGTGGATTGGACCGCCGCTTGGCATGCTGCTTCTATGGGCAAGGCTGTAGAGGGAAAATTAAGGACAACTCGATTCGGGCAAAATTGTGATCGTCATTGACCAATCAGCTGTCAGCAGCTGTTTGACAACCTTAACAAGGTCCAATCATCATGGGATTTGACTGATATGTCCCTGGGAGGCCTCCCTAAGAGCAGAAAAATTGTCATAACGATAGCCACTAGGGGGTGCTATATCAAGAAAATATTATATATCTCTGTGAAAATTAAACATATTGACACGCAGTTTGCTTCTTTTTATACTCTGCAGAGGGCCTAACAACTTTGTAATTGCAAATGTTGTCAAAAAATGCTTCGTTTTTTCTCAATTTTAAATTGTTCAAAATTGAAGCTTTTCGAACTAGTCCGTGGAATTTTGCGATATTCCCAAACAGTTGACCTTGTTGGAATCTGCAGAGTCTGTAGGTAAATAATTATCAAAAAAAGTTCAACATTTGGACAAACTTTTGTTGTAATAAAACAATTAATTGAAGCGTGTGGAGCTTTAAACATTCTTTTAGCTATAACTCAAACAAATTAAGTCTAATCAAGACCAACCTTGACAGACGTATGTATGGTCCTACCCTGAAGAAGTATGTACAATATGATCAAAATTTACCAAAAGGGGGCGCTACAATTGGACAACAACTGATTAAATTGTTTTTTTTATGTTATAGCGCCATCTAGGAATGCAGTGGCACACCAACTTAATTATGACATCTGCTCCTCAGTCTGATCAAGCATGTGAAGTTTTAAAATTTTTGGGGAAAGCGTTTTTGAGTTATAGGTGTATATTAGTGTACACATATAGCATATATTTGACTTGTGGAATACATGCTAGATCTCTCTTATTGTGAGGGGCCTGTAAGCTACATAGTAATAAAAGTGCAACAATTTTTTCATTCATTCATTCATTCATTATCTGTAACCGCTTATCCAGTTCAGGGTCGCGATGGGTCCAGAGCCTACCTGGAATCATTGGGCGCAAGGCAACAATTTTTTGATCAGTATTAAAGTTCGGATCCTTAGGATTCAGCTGATACCACATATGTCCATGTTAGGTAAATATCCACATAGGATTACACGCTCAAATGTTTCTATATGTGCATTCATGGCAGAGCTAAATATATGTGAAAGTAGTTATTTCTCACCAGCAGATGGCAGTCTAAAACTATACATTGTGCTGTTGAACTACAGTGGCTCTGAGACATGCAAAATGCAATGTGGAGCAAAGACCATAAGGCCCAGAAACACCTCCCTTGGCAGCAACATCCAGCAGGTGTGAAATGACTCAGCCAAGGAAGATGACACTCTTTGGCCAGATGGTGGCGCCATAGCAAAGGGAAAAGCATTGCGGTCTATATCTCCTACACCGTAAGGCCTATAGATGAAATCTTTTTTTTCCCCTTATTCCTTTGCTTTAGACAAACTAATTTGCTATTGGATCATTTAGCTCAGCCCACTTAGATTTTGAGCTAATTTGCATAATTTGCAAAATATACTTTTGTCAATAAGTCTTTGAATTTTTGACAAATTCCCTTGAGCTTGGTGCCAAAACGTTCACATGAGTCTGACCCTAGGTAATTATAGAACGAATGTTGACATTTTGATTCAAGATGGCCGCCATATGCAAATGAACCTCTTCAGCTTATCACAGGTTTTACTTGAACATCTCTAACTCCTTCATACTTTACTCAAATGGGTTCAAATTTCACATTCTACTTATAGAAATGCTTTTAAAGGTAGCATGTCAGCGATGTAGGCCTATTGCTTCCAAACAGGCCTGTTAAGCGAGAACCCCGTTAATTGCCGCTTGCGGCTATATTTATTATTATTATTATTCTTTATCTTGGCTAAAACGCAATGTGGAGCCAAGACCGTAAGGCCTAGAGACTCCATACTTGGCAGCTAGGTAGAACAGGTGTGAAATGACTCAGCCAAATAAAATTACACTTCTTGGCCTCAAGGTGGCGCTATAGCAAAGCCAAACGCATTTAGGTCCATATCTCCTAAACCCTGGGGTGTAGAAACAAAATTCTTTTTTTCCCTGATTCGTTGATCCTTGATGTATCAAAAACGGGTTAATCAAATTTTTGCTCCGCCCACTAGAAATTAGTGATAAAGAGCATAATTTGCTAAATCTACTTTTGCGAACTAGTCCGGGGATTTTAGTCCATTTCCCTTAAGCATGGTGCCAAAATGTTCACAGGAGGTTGCAGGTCAATAATTATCCAAAAAATGTTAGAATTTCGATTCAAGATGGCCGCCATATGCAAATGACCCTCTTCGGCTTTTCATATGTTTTACTTAAAAATTCATAACAATTTCATACTCTACTCAAATGTGTTAAAATTTCATATTTGACTTCCTGACATAATTTTGAGGTAGCCTGTCAAAGGAGGAACCAATATACCTATAGGGGGCGCTGTAAATGCTACAAGTTTATATCTCAGCATCCGTAAAGCAGATCGGACCGTCCTTTGGCATGCTGCTTCTGATGGGAAGGCTATAAGTGGAAAATTAAGGACAACGCGATTCGGGCAAAATTGTGATCGTCATCGGCCAATTAGAATTCAGCAGCTGTTTGAGTACCTTAACAAAGTCCAATCATCATGAAAATTGATTGGTACATCCCAGGGGAAACTTCCTAAGTGCATAAAAATTGTCGTAACGATAGCCTCTAGGGGGCGCTATATCAAGAAAATATGATATATCTCACCGAAAATTAAGCATATTGACACTCAGTTTGCTTCATTGTATACTCTGTAGAGGGCCTGACATCTTTGTAATTGCAAGTGTTGTCAGAAAATGCATCGTTTTTTCACAATAGCCAGTTGTTCAAAATTGAACTTTTGTGAACTAGTCCGTGAAATTTGACTCTATTCCAAAACAATTGACTTTGTTGGAATCTGCAGAGTCTGTAGGTAAATAATTATCCAAAAAAGTACAACATTTGGACACACTGTTGAAACAATAAATCAATTAGTCGAAGCGTGCTGAGTTTTTACATTCTTTCAGCTGTAACTCAAACAAATGAAGCCCAATCAAGACCACAATTTACATACATATGTAGAGTCTTACCCTGAAGGAGCCTGTAAAATATGACACAAATCCATCAAAAGGGAGAGCTACAATTAGACAATTACATGTTATGTGCAGTTTCTGTGTTCATGCTGGATTTCTGTAATTGGGAGGGGCCTGTAAGCCACATAGTGATGAATGTTCCACATTTTATTATCAATAATTAAAGTTCAGGTCCTTAGGATTCCTCTGATACCATATATGTCCATGTGAGTGAAATATTCACAGAGCAGTAGCTGTTTAAATAATCTGTTTGTGCATTTGTAACAGCTCAGCTCCTCTATGGGACAGTAGTAAATTGTTTCACCAGCAGGTGGCACTCTAAGACCAAATATTGCTTTGTTCATCTACATTCAAGAACTTATTTCTCTGTACAGGTCAAAAGTCATAACATATGAACAAAAATATTTATCATAATTAAAAACGGTGCTCACCAGTCATATCATGTCCTTTGCTAAACTAAAACAAATGGTTCATTAGCACTCGTGAAGCCTCACTGCCCAAAACTGCTTATGGTCTCTCTGTACTGATGCTCCTTACACCAACACTAAGGCCTCATTGTGCAGATCCTTGCTTTAATGGACACCTCATGGACACGTGACATGCAGTTAGTGAGTGATGTACTTAATCAGATTCTATGTTGTTGTTGATATTTACTATACACAATGGCTGCCATTGGCCACTGAGGTTTCAGCAGCTATTTGAAAGGCCCAACAAGGCCCAATCATAAAGAAATATTTACAGGGGCACTTCCTAAGTACATGAGACATTTCAAAATGATAGCTGCTAGTTGAAGGTATAATAAAATCATACATTCATTTTTACCTTGTTTGGCCTAAATGGTTCATGTGTCCTAAGGCCTCATTGACCTCTCAGACTGGCCAAAGGTCCCAATTAGGCCCATTCGTGTTAGGACCATGCCATTGCCGCTTGCGGCTATATTTAGGGGTTCGAGCACGAAGTGCTTGAAACCCTATTGTGTTTGTTCTGATTTTAATTTGTTATTAGGGGTCCAAGCACTGCAAGTGCTGGAGCCCTATTGTTTTTGTTCTGTTTTTTCCGCTTTTTTTGTTTTTTTTTTCTTCTTTTTCTCCGATGAAACGCGATGGGCAGCCCAAACCGTAGGTCCTACAGACTTGTCGTTTGGTCAACTGGTAGTAAACCCTCCCGCTACTCAGGCCCAAAAAATCAGCCCGATCAGCCTGATGGTGGCGCTATAGCGACGCGTTCCGCGTCGCTCCCTATATCTCCTACCCCGTGTGGCGTAGAAACGAAATTCTTTTTTTCCCAGATTCCTCTGGTCAGACCCTACAAAAAAGCCTCAAGAACCCATAAGCTCCGCCTACTTAGATTTTGAGCTAATTTGTATAATATGCAAAATCGCACACATTTTTGAGCGCGAACTAGTCTCTGGAAATGTACCCAATATGGACATATGTGGTATCAGCAGAATCCTAAGAACCTGAACTTTAATAATTATCCAAAAAAAGTTGGAATTTCATTACTGCTTGGCTTCCAGACTCCGCCCAAATACAGGGGTACAGCTCGTGTTCCAAAAATCAGACAAATACAGCTATAACTCGCAAACGCTTTCTCTAATTGCTACGATACTTCACATGCTTGATCCCTATAAGGGCCGGAAGACATGAGTACTTGGTTGTGCAACTGCAAGCCTAGGGGGCGCTATAACAGCAAAGAATTTGTTAAGCTTCACAGGATTGTCCCATTGACATGCCGCTTGGTATGCATGTGGTGTGTGATGAGCTGACACAGGTTATATGACGATGATGTCATATTCAAAAAAACAAGTCCGCCATCGGCCAATCAAATTTCAGCAGCTGTTTCATGACCTTAACAAGGTCCTATCATCATGACACTTGCATGGTATGTCCATGGCCCCACTTCCTGAGCACATAAAATGTTTCATAACGATAGCCACTAGGGGGCGCAATTAAATTTATCAACATGCAAATATGGAATATCTCAGCGAAATATAAACATATTAACAAGCAGTTTGCTTTATTTCATACTCTGCAAATTGCCTTACAACTTTGTAGTTACAACTATTGTCAAAAAATGCATAGTTTATCCACAATAGTCAGGTATGTGAAAATGGAGCTTTTCGCACTCCTCCCTGGAAATTTGTCTTATCAATAAACAACTGGTATTTTTGAAGTCTGTATAGCCTGTAGGTAAATAATTATCAAAAAAATCTAGAACTTTTGACACGCTGTTGTGGCAGTTATTTAACAAATATGCATGGGCGGGCCTCAATGCACTCTTTGAGCTATAACTACAACAAACTTCACCCAAATCAAACACAACTTGGTACACATATGTACGTCATTACTCTGAAGTAGTGTGCCAAATGTGACCACATTGCACAGAAAGGGGGCGCTACAATTAGACAGCAACTGGTTGCACAGGTTATAAATTGATTACACCGCCACCTAGAGATGCAGTACCAGCAAGATGAGATAGATATATTCTGAACATCATGGAAAAGGACCTTGTGCATTTTCATAACATATGCCTAAAGCATTTTTGAGTTACAGCTGTTTTTTATGTGATGTTTCAACGGCAAGCTGCACATCTCTATTTAAGCAGAGGCTGCAATCACACAGTAATGAAAGTTCCACATTTTTTTTGATAATTACTAAAGTTCAGGTTCTTACGATTCTCATGATACCACATATGTCTATATTGGGTTTTGATCCAAGGACTAGTTCTTGATCAAATATATGTCCGTTATATCTCATTTATACCCACCCCTGCAGACTAGCTATGCAGATTCCCCCCTCAGCCCCTCCCTCTCCTTCTCACACACAGACTGTCACCTCTCCCCCTCCCCTCCCCCCTGCCAGTCAGAGAGGGCCAGAGGACAGAGACAATTGAAAACATATCTAAACAAATCAACAATAACATCATGATTGGTTCCTTATTTTTGTTTCAGTGTCCAAGTTTTCAGCTCCACTGTCCGAAGGAGCACTTTACAGAAAGGGGTGCACCTCTTGCTCTGCATACTTTCATTGCTCCCTTTCACATGTTCTTCAATGGTCAGGACACCTACAAAGCAGATATGCTGAAAATGTATGACCTACTGTCTCTGCCTTTTTTATCTATAATGTGGACCAACAGAGTATGTGTGTGTAACAGTGTAGACAGTGAGTGGACACAGGTTTTAAAATTATCCAGCAGCACTGTTCTGTCTGATCCACTCATGAGAGCACAATAAACACTGACATAGCATCACAATGTCAAAATACAATGCTGACAATGTATGAGCAACTGTGTCTGAATTTATAAGTTTGACCAATAAAATATATGTATCTCAGTGTGGACAGTGAGTTGACACAGGTGTTAAAATCTCTAGCAGCACTGCTGTGTCTTATCCACTCATAAGAGCACTACACACACTGACCTATCACCACAATGTCAGTGTCACTGCAGTGCTGAGAATTATCCACCACCCATATTAAATATACTTTGTGGATGTCCTGAACATTGGGTCAGAATCCAGGGTGAAATTCCAGAGTCAGTTCTGTGCTCTGTGCTGTCTCTGTAACCCAAGCCCCATGTTCACCTGCCTGCAGAACAGAAATTCACCCACTCATCTACTACCCCTTCTTCTTACAATCCAGAGCACCAAGGATCACATTTTACAGCACTACTAAATCTATATTCAAGTGTGGCTCCTGTATCAGGAACTGTCATATGCTACGCTCCTGCTCTGCAAAGACTGCTCGCTTTCACCCTGCTCTTCAATGGTCTGGACACCCATACCTCCATACAGCAGGTATGACTCAGGTATTGGCATTTTAAATCCCTCAGCAACACTGCTGGACAGAGAATAGTCCACAACCAAACACTGCCACTGATGACAGACTCGAGTACAAGCAACTCCACATCATATCTGCTGTTTGGGGGTCCTGAACATTAGGGTGAGAAACCAGAGTGCAACTCCAGAGTGACTTCTGTGCTCTGTGCTGTCTCTGTCATCCACTACTCCTCCATCTCATGCTACACCTCCAAAGAGATGCCAGAACAGCATGGAACACCTTATAAACACTACACAAACTTCCCCAAAAGCCCCTATTATCTCAGGACAGCTCATATGCATAGAACACCTTACAAACACTACACAAACTTCCCCAAAAGCCCCTACTATCTCAGGACAGCTCTTATGCATAGAACACCTTACAAACACTACACAAACTTCCCCAAAGGCCCCTACTATCTCAGGACAGCTCTTATGCATAGAACACCTTACAAACACTACACAAACTTCCCCAAAAGCCCCTACTATCTCAGGACAGCTCATACGCTAGCACATTGTTCTCCTACCAGCGAATACCAGCTTGGACCCCGGGAATTGTCGCTTGCGGCTATATTTATTATTCTTTTTCTTTTTCTGCCATAAAACGAATCACACAGCCCAAACCGTAAGGCCTAGAGACTTGAGACTTGGTCAATAGGTAGTAGTCGGTCTCGCTACTCAGGCGCAAAATATCAGCCCAATTGGCCTCAAGGGGGCGCTACAGCGAAGGAAAACGCTTTCATTAAAAGATCTTCCACCCCGTGTGGCGTACAGACGAAATCTTTTTTTTCCTTGATTCCTTGGGTCCTGACAAATCAAAAAGGTACATACAACCACTAAGCTCCGCCTACTTAGATTTTTTGCTATTTTGCATAATTTGCAAAACCTACTTTTGTGTACTCCTCCGTGGATTTTTGTCCAATTTTCTTGAGCTTGGTGTCAAAATTTTCGCCGGAGCCTGTAGCTTAATAATTATCAAAAAAACTTTGAAATTTCGACTTAAGATGGCCACCATATGCAAATGAACCTTTTCGGCTTATTTTATGTTTTACTTAAAAATCTATAACAAATTCATGCTTTACTCAAGTGTGTTTACATTTCATATTCAACTTCCAGAAATGATTCTGAGATAGCTTCTCAAAGGAGAAGCCAATATTCATATAGAGGGCGCTGTAAATGCTTCAAGTTTATATCTCAGCATCCGTGAGGTGGATCGGACCGCCGCTTGGCATGCTGCTTCTATGGGCAAGGCTGTTGAGGGAAAATTAAGGACAACTCGATTCGAGCAAAATTGTGATTGTCATCGACCAATCAGCTGTCATCAGCTGTTTGACAACCTTAACAAGGTCCAATCATCATGGGATTTGACTGGTATGTCCCTGGTAGGACTTCCTAAGAGCAGAAAAATTGTCATAACGATAGCCACTAGGGGGCGCTATATCAAGAAAATATTATATATCTCTGTGAAAATTAAGCATATTGACACGCAGTTTGCATCTTTTTATACTCTGCAGAGGGCCTAACAACTTTGTAATTGCAAGTGTTGTCAAAAAATGCTTTGCTTTTTCTCTGTTTCCAAATGTTCAAAATTGAACCTTTTCGAACTAGTCCGTGGAATTTTGCGATATTCCCAAACAGTTGACCTTGTTGGAATCTGCAGAGTCTGAAGGTAAATAATTATCAAAAAAAGTTCAACATTTGGACAAACTTTTGTTGTAATAAAACAATTAATTTAAGCGTGTGGAGCTTTAAACATTCTTTTAGCTATAACTCAAACAAATTAAATCTAATCAAGACCAACTATGACAGACGTATGTATGGTCCTACCCTGAAGAAGTATGTACAATATGATCAAAATTTACCAAAAGGGGGCGCTACAATTGGACAAAAACTGATTTAATTGGCTTTTTTATGTTATAGCGCCATCTAGGAATGCAGTGGCACACCAACTTAATTATGACATCTGCTCCTCAGTCTGATCAAGCATGTGAAGTTTTAAAATTTTTGGGGAAAGTTATAGGTGTATATTAGTGTACAAATATAGCATATATTTGACTTGTGGAATTCATGCTAGATCTCTCTTATTGTGAGGGGCCTGTAAGCTACATAGTAATAAAAGTGCAACAATTTTTTAATTCATTCATTCATTCATTATCTGTAACCCTTATCCAGTTCAGGGTCGCGGTGGGTCCAGAGCCTACCTGGAATCATTGGGCGCAAGGCAACAATTTTTGATCAGTATTAAAGTTCGGATCCTTAGGATTCAGCTAATACCACATATGTCCATGTTAGGTAAATATCCACATAGGATTACACGCTCAAATGTTTCTATATGTGCATTCATGGCAGAGCTAAATATATGTGAAAGTAGTTATTTCTCACCAGCAGATGGCAGTCTAAAACTATACATTGTGCTGTTGAACTACAGTGGCTCTGATACATTATGCAAAATGCAATGTGGAGCAAAGACCATAAGGCCCAGAAACACCTCCCTTGGCAGCAACATCCAGCAGGTGTGAAATGACTCAGCCAAGGAAGATGACACTCTTTGGCCAGATGGTGGCGCTATAGCAAAGGGAAAAGCATTGAGGTCTATGTCTCCTACACCGTAAGGCCTATAGATGAAATCTTTTTTTTCCCTTATTCCTCGGCTTTAGACAAACTAATTTGCTATTGGATCATTTAGCTCAGCCCACTTAGAGTTTGAGCTAATTTGCATAATTTGCAAAATATACTTTTGTCAATAAGTCTTTGACTTTTTGACCAATTCCCTTGAGCTTGGTGCCAAAACGTTCACATGCGTCTGTCCCTAGGTAATTATAGAACGAATGTTGACATTTTGATTCAAGATGGCCGCCATATGCAAGTGAACCTCTTCAGCTTATCACAGGTTTTACTTGAACATCTCTAACTCCTTCATACTTTACTCAAATGGGTTCAAATTTCAGATTCTACTTATAGAAATGCTTTTAAAGGTAGCATGTCAGCGATGTAGGCCTATTGCTTCCAAACAGGCCTCTTAAGCGAGAACCCCGTTAATTGCCGCTTGCGGCTATATTTAGGGGTTCGAGCACGAAGTGCTTGAAACCCTATTATAATTGTTAGGATTTTTCTTATTATTCTTCCGTTTCTTTTTCTGCACTAAAAGTGATCGCACAGCCCAAACCGTAAGGCGTACAGACTTGAGGCTTGGCCAGTAGTTAGTAAACCCTCCCGCTACTCAGGCGCAAAAAATCAGACTGACTGGCCTCATGGGGGCGCTACAGCGAAGGACAACACCTTTTCTTACGGGGCTTCTACCACGTGAGGCGTAGAGACGAAATTTATTTTCCCCTGATTCCTTGAGTCCTGCTGAATCAAAAAGGTCGATGCAACCACTAAGCTCCGCCCACTTAGATTTTTTGCTATTTTGCATAATTTGCAAAACCTACTTTTGCGTACTAGTCCGTAGATTTTTGTCCAATTTTCTTGAGCTTGGTGTCAAAACGTTCGCAGGAGTCTGAAGCTTAATAATCATCGAAAAAACGTTGACATTTAAATTCAATGTAGCTGCCATATGCAAATGAACCTTATCGGCTTATCGCCCTTTTTACATGAACAGCTGTTACTTCTGCATACTTTACTCAAATGGGTTGCAATTTCAGATTCTGCTTAGGGACATGATTTTGAGGTAGCATGTCGTCGGTGATGCGAAAATTCACATAGGGGGCGCTCTAAATACTAGAAATTCATATCTCAACATCCGCAAGTCCGATCGGTCCGCCGCTTGGAATACAGCTGCTTTAGGCAAGGCTCTAAGTGGAAAATAAAGGACAAGTCGATACTCGCCAAATTGTAACGTCATCGGCCAATCAGAACTCAGCAGCTCCCTGACAAGCTTGACAAAGGTCAATCATTATGATACTTGACTGGCATGTCCATGGACGCACTTCCTAAGAGCAGAAGACGTTTCGTAATGATAGCCACTAGGGGGCGCTATAACAAGAAAATATGTAATATCTCAGCGAAAATTAAGCATATTGACATGCAGTTTGCTGGACTCTGTACTCTTTATATTGCCTAACAACTTTGTAATAGCAAGTATTGTCAAGAAATGTATTGTTTTTTCTCAATGGCCAGTTGTTTGAAAATTGAGGTTTTCGAACTAGTCCGTGGAATCTGATGCTATTCCCAAACAATTGGTCTTGTTGGAATCTGTAGAGTCTGGAGATAAATAATCTTTAAAAAAAGTATGACTTTTTAACATTATGTTGTTACAACATGTCAATAAACTGAAGTGTGAGCTGCTTTATAGATTCTTTCATCTATAACTCCAAGAAAAGAAGCCCAATCCAGACCAAACTTTATAGGCATATGTAAGACCATACTCTAAAGGAGCATGTCTATCATGGACTAAATCCACCAAACAATTGGACAATAACTGATTAAAAGGCTCCTCTTTTAATTAATCTCTATTAATGTGCTTGGACACAGAGTTCTGTGAACAGCCAGCATTTTTAGTAATGACCATTTGTGTCTTGCTCTGCTGGTGTAAGGTGTCAATGGTCGTCTTTTGGACAACTGTCAAGTCAGCAGTCTTCCCCATGATTGTGGAGCCTACAGAACTAGACTGAGAGACTATTTAAAGGCCTTTGCTGGTGTTTTGAGTTAATTCACTGATTAGAGTGTCGCACTAGTTGTCTTCAATATTGAACCTTTTCACAATATTCAAACTTTCTGACATACTGAATTTGGGGTTTTCATTAGTTGTCATTTATAATCATCAAATTAAAAGAAATAAACACTTGACATATATCAGTCTGTGAGTAATGAATGAGTATAATATACAAGTTTAACTTTTTGAATAGAATTATGGAAATAAATCAACTTTTTCATGATATTCGAATTTTATGTTTATAGTATGTTTATAGTTTATAGTAAGCACTGCTCACACATTATATACCTCACACAATCACACAGTAATGAAAGTTCCACATTTTTTTGACAATTACTAAAGTTCAAGTTCTTACGATTCTCATGATACCACATATGTCTATATTGGGTTTTGATCCAAGGACTAGTTCTTGATCAAATATATGTCCGTTATATCTCATTTATACCCACACCTGCAGACCTGCTATGCAGAATCCCCCCTTAGTCCCTCCCTCTCCTTCTCACACACAAACTGTCACCTCTCCCCCTCCCTTCCCCCCTGCCAGTCAGAGAGGGTATCTCAAAATATATGTATCTCAGTGTGGACAGTGAGTTGACACAGGTGTTAAAATCTCTAGCAGCACTGCTGTGTCTTATCCACTCATAAGAGCACTACACACACTGCCATATCACCACAATGTCAGTGTCACTGCAGTGCTGAGAATTATCCACCACCCACATTAAATATACTTTGTGGATGTCCTGAACATTGGGTCAGAATCCAGGGTGAAATTCCGCTACTCCTCCATCTCATGCTACACCTCCAAAGAGATGCCAGAACAGCATGGAACACCTTCCTACCACCTACCACTACACAAACTTCCCCAAAAGCCCCTATTATCTCAGGACAGCTCATATGCATAGAACACCTTACAAACACTACACAAACTTCCCCAAAAGCCCCTACTATCTCAGGACAGCTCATATGCTAGCACAATGTTCTCCTACCAGCGAATACCAGCTTGGACCCCGGGAATTGTCGCTTGCGGCTATATTTTATATTTATTTTTGGTGCTCACTACATTATAACAAATTTGAAATGTAATTCCTCAGAATTTAGTGATAACTTTGTCTGACAATGTGGACAAGACAGCAAAGTAATCTGTACTATGTTGTCACAACCTCCCAGAGAGTTTCAGACAACGTTGCCACAACCTTCTGAGGAATTACATTTCAATGTGGTGACAACATAAAGAGCACCAAGCAGACAACATTGTGGGCACCAAAAAAAATAGGTTGTCACAACGTTGTTATATAATGTAAATAATGTAAATGGTGGTGGTGGTTTATTAAATATCTGGATAGAACAGCGTGGGATATGGAGTGAGGCTATATTGTTTGTGTCAATATTTGAAGTTTTTTAATTGCTTTTAAGTCTAAATCTTGTATAGAGTCATTCTGTTCTCTCATTATGAGTCTCTTCTCTGCTCAGCTTTCTGCTTTGCTCTGCTGACTGCCCTGCTCCCACCCGCATTCGGTCACTCTCTCACACACACACACAATGGAGACAAGTGTGAAGAGGAGTCTATAAAAACAAGAACAGAGGTTCAGTTATATGGAAATGTTTTGGATTTTACCGGTCAGATGAGTAACAGAAACGGACTATCTGCAGGGAATGCCGAAAGGAGGTAGTATCAAAATGCTGTAGTACTACCAGCCTATATCACCACTTACAACAGCAGCACAAACTGTATGAAGCTGTTAAATTCAGAGGTGCTGCCACTACTGTTCTGAAGAATTCACCTCCCAGTACCACAAGACTAGTTCAGACAGCATTGCAAGCTTCATTAGCTAATGTTGTGCCTTACAAAAGAAAAGTATGAAGTGGCGTGGAATTACTAAGACGGTAGTTTCCCAGTAAACTAGGAACGTCCCTGGACGTTCAAAATAGGTCTAAAAGTCTGTAATCCATCTTAATAAGCCAGTTAAGTGGTGAGTGGTACCGTCAGTGGACGTCCAAAATACATTTAAAACAAGTTATTTCGGGACCCATTGATAGTGTCAGTGAACGTCTGAAATGCGTTTTAAACAGGTCAGTTATTTTGGGACCAACTGCTGACATCCAAAATGCATTTTAAACAAGTCAATTATTTTAAGATCAACTGATAACGTCAGTGGATGTCCAAAATGTGTTTTAAATAAGTCAGTTAATTAGAAACCAATTAATAACGTCAATGGACTTCCAGAATTCGTTTTAAACAAGTCAGTTATTTCGGGACCAATTAATAACATCAATGAACATCCAAAACACATCTTAAAAAAGTCTGTTATTTTGGGACAAATTAATGACTTCAATGGACGTCTGAAATTAGTTTTAAACAAATCAGTTATTTTGGGACCAACTGATAACGTCAGTGGATGTCCAAAATATGTTTTAAACAAGTCAGTTAACTTCGGGACAAATTAATGACGTCAATGGACGTCCAAAATGAGCTTTAAACAAGTCAGATATTTCAGGACAAACATTGGACGTCCAAAATGCGTTTTATTCAAGTCAGTTATTTCGGGACCAATTAATAACATCAGTGGACTTCGAAAAATGAAGTTTAAATAAGTCAGTTATTTTGGGGCCATTTAATAATATCAATGGACCTCTAAATTGCATTTTAGAAAAGTCAATTATTTCGGGACCAATCGCTGGATGTCTGAAATTCATTTTAAACAAGTCAGTTATTTCTGGACCAATTAATAACATCAATGGACGTCCAAAATGTGTTTTTAACAGGTCAGCTATTTTGGGACCAACTGATAACGTCAATGGACGTTCAAAATGTATTTTAAACAAGTCAGTTATTTCAGGACCAAACACTGGATGTCCAAAATGCATTGTATACAAGTCTGTTATTTTGGGACCAATTATTGGACAATTGAAATGCATTTAAAACAAGTCAGTTATTTTGGGTCCAGTGATAACGTCAGTGGACATTCAAAATGTGTTTTAAATAAGTCAGTTATTTTGGGACCAATTAATAACGTCAGTAGACCTCCAAAACAAGAGAGAGAGAGAGAGAGACCCTCCCCTTCAGATAACAGTTACTGAGTTTGAATACGGCCCCAAAATAAGTTTCAGTGGATGATTTTTTCAACTGTTTGTGGAAGCAGGCATTACTAAAACAGCAGAGGAGGCTGAAAAATTCAGAGGTAAGTGGTATTTAATCTTAATAAAACTTACTCATTCGGGTAAAGTATAAGTGCTTTAGCAAAGAAACAGCTAGCAAAGCTAGGCTGAACAAAATTCACCACTTCAGCAATGGATTTACAGCTGTACTCTCTAAAATACACATCACCATCTCATGAGAGAGGACTTCAACAAAGAAGCTAACAGATTCTTATTTGACCTAAACAATAATTTAACAACTATTGCATCAATGTGGCTTCTGTGCTTTCATTCATGTATTCATTCAATTTCTTTAACTGCTTGTCCAGTTCAAGGTTGTGGTTGGTACAAAACATTTACATATTTACATACTACACTGTGCACGAGGTGGGAACATACCCTAGACAGGCCACTAGACCTTCACAGGGCACCACACACCGACACATTCACTCACACTATGGACAGTTTTGAGTAGCCAATCCACTTGCCAATGTGTGTTTGGACCATGGAAAACCCATGCAGACACAGTGAGAATACACCAGACTCCCGAGGGGGCACAAATGTAAACTGATAGTTAATAGGTATGGGATTATTATTAAAGCATTTTTCTTCATGATGTATAGGCACTGCCTTTACAAAGATAAACTTGTTTTTCTTGACTTACAGCTCATTAAGCATGAGAAAGTCAACTGTTGGTACACCAACTGAAATAGTCAAAGTCAACAGAAAAGCGATATTATGTCTTAGTGTGTCATGCGATGTCTATTTCAATTTCTCTGTAGGGTGAACCTACAACATCATATGTGAAAATTCAGCTGAAAGATCTGGACTGGGAAATTGGTGTTTCCAGAGGAAGCCAGAGTGTGGTGAAAGCTGAGTTAAGGTTTGTTGTCATATTGCAGTAGATGTGGCCTTCTTCACAACCTCCTGTATGTATCACGCCTTCAAATTTTAATACCCTGCACACCTGAAAACACCATGACATTTCTCCAGACATGCATTTCAAACATGGAGTTGCAGAGTGTGACTCGAGTGATCAACCTCCTGTACTAAACTTTTCATGCCTCCACTGAACCAATGTACTCAATCCCTGCATAGAAATTTGACCTTTGCCAAACTCATAGAACACTTAGCTTGTGCATGGACATGTACAGTATAACCTGTGGTATATGACTGCCAGTACACTATTTTCAAGTTTAATTCTCAAAAAAGATGTGTACTGAAAACAACAATAATTTTCCTTATTTTTCCATATTTATATTAATTAAATTTAAACAGGTTTAAACAGATAAAAAAAGTCAAATCTGATATTTTAAAATGTCAGTTTTGTGTCCTCTTGTGGATATTTATTAATTAAAAAAAATGTTTAAAATGGCTATATTTTTGATTTTGCCTTTTTACTTAAGTAATTGTTTTCAAAGTTTATGTGTGGATGTCTTTTCAACTTTAATTCAGGGTTTATTGAATGATATTTAGGTATGTGATTTCAACTTTGAGATAACGTCTTTAAAAGCATGTCTATAATGTGACTCTGTTAGTCGTCTTTTCAACGTCTTTGTTTGAACGTCTTTTCAACTTTCATTTTCAATCTTAAGAAAACGCTGACTGAACAACATTTAGGTATGTAATTTCAACATGTGTTTGAACGTCGTTTCAACTTTTATTTTCAACCTTAAGAAAACGTTGATTAGACAGCAGTCAAGTACATTATTTCAATGTTGAATCAACGGCTAAATGTTTACTGGGTTACTGCAAAGCTTGTTTCAATAGTACAGCAAAAGGTCTCCAAATGGCTGATTAAAACTCCTGACCCATGATACCAATTGCCCAGTCGCAATTTCTTTGCATGAGAAGCGCTGCCTAACATGTACATTCAACTCCGACAGACCCTTTGCAACCGGCTCGCCAGTAAAACATTTTGCCTTGACAACAGATATATGGTTAAGACACACCTGTGAGCCATATTTGAGCGTGACTATCCATGTTATTGAAGATTGATAGATTGAAAATGTGTGTCTGCAGACGAGCTATTTCCCAGAAGTCCATACTGGAAGCACATAGCCTTTACACTACAAACTAAATTGAATAATAAAACACACATGCACTTCATAGCAACACTATGATGTCCAACCTGTTATGTGCATGTCCACTCTGCTAGGTCTTTGGTGGTAACAGGGTTGACCATAACAGGGTGGACATTCTGATATATAATTTGCCATTATCCAGTGTGTGAGCAAGACCAGGCTATGAACAATGTGAAATGTATGCTTTTTAATATGATTATTTTGAAATTATTTAATGTGACTATTTTTCTCATATTTCTCCTAACAGGGTGGACATGTGGTTGACCATGTCAGACAGATGGGATAAAATGAGGAAAAACAGACATTAACATGAGGAGTTAGCCACTCATCTTCCACAGTTGTTTTCCCCTCATAAATATGATGTGACCTCCAGAAAATTATGTCAGTATGCAAAACAGCTCTTCATTTAAAAAGACAGTACTTCGACATAACAGGGCGGACAGTGACTGAAGAGACATGTGGAAAACCCTTATAATCGATGATAAAATAAAAAAACCCTATAGTTTAAAAAGGCCTTAAGAAAAACTTTTAAACAATATTAAAAGGCTGAAAGTGTGTGAAAAACCCCTAGTGTGTGAAAAATAAAAACAGTTTAAATGTATAAAATAAGATTTTTGGGGTAGACTCCATTATGTTTAACATTTGAAAATTGTTTGTTATTTCAGTAGGATTTACAGACATTATATTGTTTACATTTTTACATAAATACAGTGATCAGTACTGGGGACGCAAAAGACACCGAACTGTACGAATGGTGCACTGTGTACAAAATGACAGTGAGGATAGCATTTGAATTTGTCTCAGAATACTTATAATAAGTATACTAGTTATGCAAAAATCAGCATTGGTAAGCTAGTGTGCCATACAGTACATATCTACACAATGGTGTGTTACATGATGTTACAGGCAACTAAAGCCACAGCACAGTAACCTGGCTGTCTGGGTTAGTATAGCCATTAAAAAAAAAGCAAATCTTACCTCTGCAGCAAAAAAAAAAAAAAAAAAAAAACTCATCCTCAGATTTTAAATATTTTTGGTTTCTCTTCTAATTTGTTGTGCTTCGTTTTGGTTTGCAAACGCTCTTCAGTAATATTCCACATTTATCTGGTTTATAATGGACGAACAAGCATACGAAGGCTGAATTTGCTGTTTTGATATCTCCATGTTATACACTTTTACTGTTTAGCTGAATTTGTAACACTGAATTTGGAACGTCTTTTATGCAAAACACATTTTACTTACAGGGGTGACTGAAAACTGGACGAAAAGAAGTGTGATATCCAAAGCGCTGATTATATAGGTTACATATATAACTTTTTGGATCTTTGCGGCTGTTAGTGGCTCCATGTTGGGATCACCAGTCCAGGGTATTCACTGCTGGGTAACTGTTGTGATACAGATTAGCTTATTTCACTTGGTAACCACGTTAAAATGGCTCTTGCCCGCTGAGAGTGCAGAGCCCTGTAGTTCGACCTTACTAACAACGAAAGAATTGGACTTTGAACCTAGACTGAAACATACAGGCAAACACACTAATGGATTAAAAAAATATATAAGTTCTTAACCGTTGTGAGCTTTGACATTCACAATCCTAGCCGCGGTATTTTTAAAACTGCCAAAAGCACTAAAAATCGACATTCGTATTAAATGAGTCCTGTTGATACAGGCATGGAGATTTTATGGGTTTCCCACCCCAAATCACTCAATTTTATCTGCTACCTATGGGGGAAAAACTCAACAGCGTTATTTCCTGGTTGCACAAAGCCGTAGAAATATGCGAAGAGTGAAAGGAAAATAGTAACCGAGTTAAACACGTGAAACGCGAACACGGCTATTACACACATTACGGTAAGAGTCAAAGCACAGGGCTGTAAAGCCTTTTTGTCGTATTACACATACAACTTTGTCAACTGATTCTGAAGCACTCATTTAGAAACTGTCAGGTCAGAAAGGCTTTCTCCCTTGAAGCCTGACTTAGCTTTGTCAATGTCTCATTAAAAATCATAGCTTAATTAAAATCACAGCTTTATTAAGTCTAAAAGATTTCACAGACACACGTTTCAGGTTAAAAGAGATCAGGTTCTATTCTTTATTAAAGCAGATTAAAGTATAGGCACATTATACAGTAGTATTTTTTATACAGTATTCAGGGGTGATAAGAATATCACTCCACCCTTTTCACACACTCCATAAGCTGACACTCCACATGCTTATTTAAACTCCACATTTTACTCTTTTTTCGTCTCATTAATTATGTTTCTTTTTCACATCTCACAGCCCTTAACAACACCTGGCTTCTCCCTGTCCTTCCAAATACATCACAAACATTGATTATTTCCAAAAATGTAATTATTTAGGTTGCTGAATATCCATTATTTGTATATCACTGGTTTTATTCATTTTCAAGTTTTATAAAATAGAAATCTCAGGCTTCAGGTCTCAGACCTGGCCTTAAGCTGGTTCTTTCTCACAGCTGCCTGCTAATAAGGCAAATTGATAATAAATGTTTAAAAACTATCACTCAGGCCCCTGCCTTTGGATCCAGCAGGTGTTTTGATATTTTAGAGCTTTTGTGATAAGATTTCTCAGGCCTAGCACACAGGCTAACTCAGAGAGGACCAGCTTCATGATTTCATCATAAGTATTTTTACATCATTATTTTTTATAACTTGTGTATATCCATATTTAATAACTGAGTCAATGTTTTGCCATTTAGACCCATCAAAAAAATCCATATATCTAGTGCCCCCCTTCTGTAGGTAAGAATATTTTCGAGTCCCTGCACTCCACACACACATGCACTTCTTCAGCTTCCAGACTTGAGACATGACTTGTAGACATGCCTAGCAACCAAGTTCGGCATATAGGTCTGACCTAAGTAGTATGTTAACTACATTTGGGCGATACCAAAATACTTATGTATTCAAAAATATAAGGTTAAATTGAAATATTTACGGGATGAAGCTGTTCCCTGAGGCCGATGAGAGCTGCTCGCATGCCGCGGTCACAGAAAAGAGCGCGAATCTTCATCGTCTTCTTCTTCTTCTGTGTTTTTACAGTGGTTCGCTTCTGCCATCTTCCGTTTTCTCATTCAGAGTTCATTCATTTTAAAGCTGTCGTCTTCAAAAACTTAAATACCAATTTCCTCCCTTCAGCATGGCACTGTCTCCTTATTAACCCTATTTATCAATCATTTCTGTCGTTCGTGTCCCAGTCATTACATCAATATTCTAAAATATTACAATACAGAACTTACCTATAACTGCATGGCATTTAACAAGTAAAAACAATGATTCTATTTACTTAACCTTTATTACATCGTTTTCCAGACAGTTACCAATATTTTCTTTCATTTTTAGATGTGTGCCACATACGATTAATACGCAGTATTTAATAAAATGCTCTGATCAGTGTAGTGTGCTAACTGCAATGGCAATCGCCTCGCCAGCTGACAGTGCCAACATGCAGCCGCAATTGGGCCAGATACAGGGTGCCGCGTTCACGCCGAGCCTCAGCTAGCCGAGAGTGCAGCCGGACTTGGGCCATATACAGGGTGCATTCACGCCGAGATGGCAGCCAGCCGACAGTGCCAACGTGCAGCCAGAATTGGGCCAGACACGGCGTGCCGCATTCACGCCGAGACGGCAGTCAGCCGACAGTGCCAACGTGCAGCCGGAACTAGGCCAGATACAGGGTGCCGCATTCACGCTGAGACGGCAGCCAGCTGACAGTGCCACCGTGCAGCCAGAATTGGGCCAGACGACAGCAGTCAGCTGACAGTGCAGAGCCTGAGCCAGAATCGGCCCAGATCTACCTTGCTAGCTGGGTTTAGTGACCAATAATGTAACTTTTTTTTCTGAGTAAGTAAGTTTTTGTAAGTTAAATAACTAAATACTAAATACTATATAGCTGATAATAAAGCAGTGATAGCACCATTAGCCTCCCAGCAGGAACAGGACGTCAATTTGACGTCAGAAAGGCGTTGGTCTCTAACGTTGGACAGATGCTGAGTTTTAGTTGGAAATGAAAATCGGGTTGACGTCTAAACCCAACGTTGCCTTGACAACAAGCTTCAACGTTGGACAGACGTTGAATTTTTGTTGGAAATTAAATCGGGTTGACGTCATAGCCCGATGTTGCCTTGACAACAATTTTCAACGTTGGACAGACGTTGATTTTTAGTTGGAAATGAAAATCGGGTTGATGTCTAAACCCAACATTGATGTGACGTCAAGACTCAACGTTGGTTAGACGTTGAAATATGGTTAGTAATCAAAATCAGATATTACTCAAAAATGAACGTCAGGATGACATCAAGATCCAACGTTGTGTAGATGTTGATTTTTAGTTGGAAATGAAAATCGGGTTGACGTCTAAACCCAACATTGATGTGACGTCAAGACTCAACGTTGGTTAGACATTGAAACATGGTTAGTAATCAAAGTCAGATATTACTCAAAAATTAACGTCAGAATGACGTCAAACTCCAACGTTGTGTAGATGTTGATTTTTAGTTGGAAATGAAAATCGGGTTGACGTCTAAACCCAACATTGATGTGACGTTATGTCAGGAGCGAGGGGCGAATAGAAGGAGGGCGGACGCACTCGCTAAAACACAGTTTTTTAATAAAGGGAGATAACAAAACTAAGAACGAGAACATACAGGGAAACAAGGCAGGCTAAATTAAACAAGGGAAACTAAACAGGGCAAACCGGACTGACAGACTAAAGAGTTCACAAAATAACGATAGGAAAGGAAACTGCGACATGAAACAACGACTAAGAAAACAAACATGGAGAAACTGGAGACAGACGGACAGACCAGGAAACACGACCGACTAGACATAGGATAAATGTGAAATGAGAAAGGTAAACCAACGCGACTGAACAAAGGTGAAATGAGAATGTGAAATGAACGACAAAAAGGACGTGACACAAGAGGGCTTAAATACAGACACAAACGAGACACACCTGGACAGATAACGAGGACGGGCTAACCAAGACACGGACGAGGAGGCGGGACGAGGGCGGAGACAAGGATATAAACAAAACATAGCCATGTGCGAATAAAGCACATGGCGGGGACAACAGACTGACAGGACGAAGGCGTGACACGTTAAGACTCAACGTTGGTTAGACATTGAAATATGGTTAGTAATCAAAGTCAGATATTACTCAAAAATTAACGTCAGGATGACGTCAAACTCCAACGTTATGTAGATGTTGATTTTTAGTTGGAAATGAAAATCGGGTTGACGTCTAAACTTAACATTGATGCGACGTCAAGACTCAACGTTGGTTAGACGTTGAAATATGGTTAGTAATTAAAGTCAGACATTACTCAAAAAATTTACGTCAGGATGACGTCAAACTCCAACGTTGTGTAGATGTTGATTTTTAGTTGGAAATGAAAATCGGGTTGACGTCTAAACCCAACATTGATGTGACGTCAAGACTCAACGTTGGTTAGACGTTGATATATGGTTAGTAATCATACATCAAAGTCATTACAGCAACAGGCATCTTTACAGGAACAAGATTGTATTTAAAATTTACAGAATACTACTGTAATTGCATAATACAATGTTTTACTCTAAATATTTAAATGTACAGTAATACTTTCAACAGAATTGCCAGCCATTTACTGCCTTTTTTCAGAAACAATACCTTTTTACAGAGGAAAACTATATCTAAAACAGTATCTAAATTACATTCAATTCTTTATGTATACTGAACAATACCAGCACGTAATATTTTTGTATTAAGATTATAGTGTTACTATTAAATGAAAATCAGTAACATGCTTTATTAAAACTGAATATATGCAAAATGTAGACAAGTTTCAAGTACTACATAACATGTTCAAATCATTTATGTTTTTACTTGAATTTTATATTTTTGCCCCTTATGATATTTGCTTTTTTTTCTAACCAAAACACAAATAGTGACCGTAAAACATCATGAAAAATGTAATAAAAAAAATATGTAATCTGGACTACTAAAACTTTGTATTTCAAATATCATCAGTGAACCCAACAGGTTACTGACTTAGAGTCAGTTTTGTGTTGAACATGACCCTTTAAATACAAACCGGATAACAAAAAAGTTGGGACACTAAACAAATTGTGAATAAAAACTGAATGCAATGATTATACAAACATTGTTTGAAACTGTTGCGCGTGTTTCAAGATGTCTGGCCCCTACAGCGATCTCTTTCCACTTTGTAGCCTAGGTTTAAGCCTTATACATTGTAGTAATACAGTACATTTGAGGCCATAAACAATCCGATAACAAACCTTTTTTATACAACAATTTAATCATCAAGAACAGCCAATACCTACCCACAACATGTTTAATTTGTGAGAGTTAATACTTTGCGTTTTTGACCACACCTTTTTCCCTTAGTTGTTTTTACTCTATTACAATATTTTAGTCTGTGCAATTCCATTCAGTATTTGTATTTTTGTAGATAATTAATTTTATCTACAAGCTGGAAATTTAGTGTAAGTTTATGACTAAGTCTGTTGGATTTATTCTCATCTGTTTTGATATATTACTTTATTTTGCAGATGGTCAGTTATTTTACATCAGGTACAAAGGCACTTCCAGGGCTCTGAAAGCAAAAGTTCTGTGCGGTACAGAAGATGCAAATGCCATTTTCACAGAATTTCATGCCAGCAGCCTTGGAGCACACTGTGGGCAGAAGAAGACAAGAGATGCCATCTCCAAGAGGTTTTATTGGCCTGGCATGTCTTCAGACATTGACACATGGGTGATTATATATTTTTTTAAACAATGACTTCCTTAAACACTACATGAAATTTAAAACAACTACTAATCTATAATGCATATACTGAACTATCACTGGATTAGGAACACCTACCTTGTATCTATACTCATTGTCCACTCTCTCAGCTCCACTGGCTACACAGGAGCACTTTGTAGATGTACAATTACAGACTGTAGTCCACCTGTTCTTTAGTGGTCAGGCCCCCAAGCAGGTATGATTTGGGTGGTGGATCTTTCCCAGCGCTGCAGTGACACTGACGTGGTGGTGGTGTGTTAGTGTGTGTTGTGTTGGTATGAGTGGATAAGACACAACAGTTTCTGCTAGAGTTTTTAAACACTATGCCCACTCTCTGTTCTCCCTGTTAGACATATCTACCTCCTACGTTGACCAACTTATAGATGTAAAAGCAGAGACAGTAGCTCATCTGTTGCTGTTACTATGTTGGTCCTAGTTCTTCATCAGTGGACACAGGATGCTGTTGGGTTGATGTTTTTGTTTGGTGGACTAGTCTCAGTCCAGCAATGAGACTGAGGCTTTAAAAACTACTGCATCACTGCTGTGTACTAAGAATGATCCACCCTGCTCTGTGGTGGTCTTGTGGGGGTCCTGACCATTAAAGAACAGGGTGAAAGTGGGATATGAGAGTATGCAGAACAACATGTAGACAACTGTCTGTAATTGTAAAACTACAAAGTGCTCCTGTATGGTAAGTGGAGCTCATACAATGGACAATGAATGTAGAAACAAGATATGTGTTCCTAATCTAGTGATCATTCAGTGCAGTTTTCACATACAGAATGTAATTATTGTTGATAATCAAAGATCAACAACAAAGTCACAACCTACTGAGCATTTAGTTGCAGTTATTGCTTCATGAGGTCACACCAGATACTGAAAGAAAAGGTTGACATATTTTTGCCATTCATAGATATGTAATGTTGGATAATTTTCTTAATTAAATAAATGAGAACGTTCTCCTTATCAACTTTTAGGACTTGTATGAAAATCTGCTGAAGTTTTAGGTCTAATTTAGGAAGGAACAAAAAATAGAAATGGAACTTGCTAAAGGGTCCACAAATGTTCAAATACCACTGTAATATGGGATAAAATGGATTGCATTAAAGACCATAAACATTACTCCTAATATGTGGACTGACAAAGGCACATAGTACTGGTCTAAACCTGCAAACAGGCTCTTAAATTTCTCAATATTTTGTGAGTCTTACAACTGTTCCATTTTGATATTGTTTAAAAATATACACCTAACATTATATTTTAAGCATTAAAATGGTCCTTTTTTCAATAAGGTGGCACAGTGTGTTCCATGTCAGGCCAGCCAAACATCCATAAAACAAGAGGCAGAATACACATCTATTGTGGTATGTTTTCTTTCATATATGGTCTATTATAGTGTCATAACTTATATTTTTAATAACACGTTTAAAAATATAATTAAGTTATAAACACAGTAAGGATTATTCACTGGTAAAAGTATTAATCAAACACAGATACAGTTGCAAGAAAAAAAGTATCCTTAGGAATTACCTGTATTTTTGCATTGATGACATATAAAATGTATTCTGATTATTACCTGTGATGATTATAGACCAGTACAATAAAATTATACATAACACTAACAAATAAAACAGTTGTATTTTCCATTTGTTATTCATTTGTTATTAACAATATTGTGTAAATATTCATAGTGCAATACAAAGTAAATTAACCTCTGTGTTAATGAAACCTCTAAGGAATATTAGGCAAAATATGTTTCATTTAAAGAGAGGAGATTGGAAGTGTGGGTTTCAAATGTCATTTGCCCATTAAATTAAGGCACCCAAAGCCTGATTACTGATAAATCTGTTCTTCTAGACTGGTTAGTGTGAACTATGTCTTAAAGCTAACAAATTTTTGAGAAGATGTGTTTTAGAGACCCATGAAGCTGGAAAAGCTACAAAAGCATTGTTAAAGACCTGGGTGTACACCAGTGGCGGAAGCTGGTCTTTCAAGGAGCGGAAGCTCAATTTCGGCCTACATCATAAAATCAGTTTATTTGCTTTATCTGTGACAGACCTGAAAAAACTGATCTGGCAACCCGTCTGGCTGTTCCTGTACCCGTTTAGAAGAAGCTGTTTTGATCGCTCGGGTTTTCCTGTTTACTCGTTTCTACTGTTATTTCTGTATTTATATCTGTTTTTATAACCTACTAACCATCCATAGATCTATCTTTTAGATTGTCTCCGCAGGAATATTAAAGAGGTTCTAAAACTGCCACCGGACCCTGGAGTAATGTTCTTGGTGTAAGTTACTAAAATCAACTAAAAGCGGTAAGTACCTGCAATTCCATGGCTACTACTGGCTGTTTTGCCTGCTCAGAGTGTGGCATGTTTAGTTTAACCCCCTTTTCCACCTCTAGCGACAAAGATAGTGGTTGTGTTTGTACTAAGTGTCAGCTAGTTAGCTCTCTGGTGGATAAAGTGGACCAGCTAGAAGTGCGCATCCGGAGCTTATTATTGTCAAGGGATAAACAGCGAGATTCAGTGTTAGCAACTCCGGGTCCCTTAGGGAGAGTTAGCACCCCGACGACTCTCTGGTTATAGGAGACTCTATTGTTCGACACGTGAAATTAGCTACTCCTTTAGGGGCGCCGGCAGTAACAGTTAGCTGTTTATTGGGAGCCAGAGCACCGGATATTAGTGGCAACCTTAGACTGTTAGCTAATAGGAGATATTCGAGGGTAGTCATTCATGTAAGGACCAATGATATTCGTCTGCGGCAGTCTGAGGTAACTAAGGGTAATATTACAGAGGTGATTAAACTGGCCCAGACGATGTCCGAAGCCATAATCTGCTCTGGTCCTATACCAATGCAGCGTGGCGACGAAGCTTACAGCAGACTTTGGGCGTTAAACTGCTGGATGTCCAAGTGGTGTTCCAAAAATCAAGTGGGCTTTATAGACAATTGGTTACGTTTCGAGGGCAAGCCTGGTCTTATAGGTAGGGATGGTATCCACCCCACGCGGAGGGTGCTGCCTTACTTTCTTGCAGCATAGCACATAGTCTTTTAGTTAGTCAGCAGAGTAGTGTAGACAGCTGCTGACAATCCAGAGCCGGGACCAGGCCGCAGACAGACAGGCTAAACCGACCGTCTGCGAACTGTCTTGAGGCGTCACCCAGGTTCAACTGTATTGAGACTGTGTCTTTCCCCCGAACTAAATGTAAAAGTAGAAAAACAAAATCAGCCTGTTTCAGCAACCTAATCAATATTAAATCATACACAACACCTAGCAGCAACACCTCAGAACTAAAATTTGGGTTACTCAACATAAGATCACTAAACTCAAAAGCACTCATCGTAAATGATATTGTAAGTGATCATAAATTCAATGTTCTCTGTCTCACGGAAACGTGGGTTAGACCAAATGAATATTCAGCACTAAATGAAGCCACCCCCCTAGGCTATAATTATGAACATAGCCCAAGATTATCAGGCAAAGGAGGCGGAGTATGTGTAATTTACCAAAATACCCTAGAAATTAGTCTTAAACAATGTGACACCTTGTCTTCTTTTGAGGTTCTCTCCACTATTATTACAAATCTGGTCACAAAAAAGGACGCATTTTTATTATGCAACATTTACAGACCACCAGGGCCTTACTTAGAATTTCTGAAAGAATTCAGCGATTTTGCTACAAACCTAGCGGTGTGCAATCATAAAGTTATAATTGTAGGAGATTTCAATATACATTTTGAGAAGGAAAGTGACCCACTAAAAAGGCATTTACCTCAATCTTAGACTCTATTGGTATTACTCAAAATGTAACAGGGCCTACACACTACTGCAGTCACACTTTAGACTTAGTTCTGACATTAGGTCTTAACATTGACAAAATTAATAGCTTACCGCAATCCTCAGCAATCTCCGACCATTACTTAATTTCATATGAGCTACGTCTTAGCCATAATATATGTAAGAACCCTCGTTATTCTACAAGGCGTATAATAAAACCATCTACTGCCCTACAATTTATAGAAAACCTCCCAGAACTATCAACCCCAGTTCCAACTCCATCAGACCCAATGGACCTAGATGTACTAACTGATTACCTAGAAAATACCTGTCGATCTACTTTAGAAAAGGTAGCACCAATTAAACATAAAAGTATAAGACAGAAAAAGCTCGCACCATGGTATAATGATAAGACCCGTACTTTAAAACAAACATTACGAAAACTAGAGCGGAAATGGCGATCAACCAAGCTGGAAGTGTTCCATTCTGCCTGGAAGGACAGCCTTATAGAGTATAGAAATGCCCTCACTAAAGCTCGCTCAGCATATCTGGCCTCGCTGATCTCCAATAATAAAAATAATCCGAGAGCACTGTTTAGTGTGTTTTCTAGAATTACAAAAAATCAAGCAGGTTCCGAACAACTAATTCCAGCAACTCTCACCAGTAAAGATTTTATGGACTTTTTTAATAATAAAATTGAGAATATTAGACAACAAACTCAAGCCACAGGATTAAATCCATCCTGGCTGCCACCCGATGTAAATGGTATAAAATATAATGTAACTGTAAAAGAAAGACTTAAAACCTTTTACCCACTCTCACAATTAGAACTAGAGAAGATTATCACTTCCGCAAACTGTACAACTTGCACACTTGATGCAATTCCCACAAAATTGCTCAAAGAAGTACTACCAGCTATTATCGATCCTTTTTTAACTATAGTAAACTCATCCCTTAACCTGGGCCATGTACCCAAAGCTTTTAAACTAGCAGTTATTAAACCTATGATCAAGAAACCAAATCTTGATGCTAGTACACTGTCTAATTACAGGCCTATTTCAAATTTGCCATTTCTGTCCAAGATCTTAGAAAAAGCCATGGCCCAACAACTTAGTTCATATCTACATAAGAATCATATATATGAAAAATTCCAATCTGGATTCAGGCAACATCATAGTACAGAGACAGCTCTAGTCAAGATAACAAATGATCTTCTTCTTGCCTCTGATCAAGGCCACGTATCCCTGTTGGTGCTTCTTGACCTAAGCGCAGCCTTCGATACAATAGACCACAATATTCTCCTAGAAAGGTTAGAAAACATGGTTGGAATCATAGGGACAGCCCTATTATGGTTCAAATCTTACTTAATGGAACGTTATCAATTCGTAAAAGTAAACAATCTAAATTCAAATTATTCTAAAGTAAGATTTGGAATTCCACAAGGCTCTATTTTAGGACCATTGTTGTTTACATTATACATGTTACCGCTAGGCACAGTTATAAGAAACCATGACATTAACTTTCACTGTTACGCAGACGACATACAATTGTATATTTCAGCCAAGCCCGATGACAAACACAGATTAAAGAAAATAGAGGACTGTGTAAAAGACGTGAAAGGCTGGATGTTGCGTAACTTCCTTCTTCTAAACAGCAACAAAACAGAGGTCCTGCTTTTGGGTCCAAAAGTGGCAAGAAATAAATTATCAGATTTAATTTTAAATCTCGCTGACTTTCCAGTTAAACCTGGTTCAGCAGCAATAAATCTTGGTGTCATAATTGACCCGGATTTATCATTTGATTAACACATAGGCAGTATCACTAGGACAGCTTTTTTACATCTTCGCAATATTGCTAAGATTAGAAATGTCTTATCACTTCAGGATGCAGAAACATTAGTACATGCCTTTATTACTTCAAGGCTTGACTACTGTAACGCACTACTGTCAGGATGCACCAGCAGCAATTTAAGAAAATTTCAACTAGTTCAAAATGCTGCAGCCAGGGTCCTCACTAAAACTATAAAATTTGAACATATTAGCCCAGTTCTATCATCACTTCATTGGCTGCCTGTTAAATTCCGCATTGACTACAAAATTTTGTTATTAACATATAAAGCTCTACATGGGCTTGCTCCTGAATACCTTCAAGATACAATTTCCTATTATGAGCCTCCACGTTCACTCAAGTCACAGGCTACTGGATTTTTAATTGTTCCCAGAATTCAGAAGGCCTCAGCTGGGGGAAGAGCCTTTTCTTATAAAGCCCCCAAACTCTGGAATGATCTTCCAGAAAATGTTCGGGACTCAGACACAGTCGCAATCTTCAAATGTAGGCTAAAAACTCATTTGTTTAGTTTATCATTTGGTAGCTAATGTTCTCCTACAGATAAAGGCGGCAGATCCGGGGGGGGGGGGGGGCATGGACACAGGGAATTATAGTAAACTGAGACGCTGGTGCTGTCGTCCCGCCGCTTCTCGCGATCACTCAGGTTTGTTGACGGTGGAGCAGAGGGATGCCAGTGTTTCAGGATGCTCCCATGTCTGTGTGTCCTTCTGGTTCTCTTCTTTTAGTTAAAGCTGTCATAGTCAGATCTGCCGGAGTCATTAGCCACACTCTGGAAATTCTCATATTTTCTACTTTACAAACACAAAACAGTTCAAAACTAATTCCATCCCTTTACATCCTTCCGAGTAAACGACTGCCCACCTGTCTGTCTGGACACTGATGGATGACTGTCGAGATCCTCCTCCACGCTTCAGATCAGCTGCCCACGTTCCTGCAACCACCAAGTGCCTTGAAGCTGCCCCTACACTGAAGTTCTCACGGACTACTAACTATTATCACCAGTAGATTGACCAGAGGAGGATGGGTCACCCCTTGTTTCTTCCTCAGCTGGGGGAATTTTTCCTTGCCACTGTCGCCCCTGGCTTGCTCACTTGAGGGTTTTACATTTTGTTTTTACATTTCATGTCAAATCTTGTCTTACTGGAATTCTGTGAAGCCGCTTTGTGACAACATCAGTTGTGAAAAGCGCTATATAAATAAATTTTATTTGATTTATTTATATGTAGCGCCCCAACCAGGTACTGCGATAAGGTACGGCTATTTAATGAATTAAATATAGCTGGGGCCCTGGTTCTTCTATATTATATGGTTGGGTATATGTTGTTAACAATAGATATATTAAAGTTATCTGAATGAATGGACCATTACCCTCAAACGAACTGCACAGCAAAACGACATACACAACCTAGACACCGGGAAATGCAAATCAAAGCACACAGAAAGAAATACACACAACACCAATATATATATCAACGGTTTGGAATGTATTGACTTATCCAAAAATAAAGAAAAATAAAAAACAGGGCCCACACTCACACTCTCAGACACCTAGCTCCCCAAGAGAAGCAGTTAACTGTCTCACTCAACAGTTCTCTAACCCCCTTTTTGTTGTAGGCCTGATACCGTTGCTCGAGTGCGTAGTGGCCGGGTAAAACACAAATTGGCCCCTTCACTCCGAAGAGCCAGAAATAAAAGAAAGTTACCTCTGCACTGTATGCCTTTACTTTGATTTTCTCTCTCTCTCGGTCGTAGGGTTGAGCCTGTTGTCATGCAGTCACCTACACCGGGTCTTGGGCATCCGCCATCCTATACCACCGGTAGAGATGAAACCCTGCAGGTCACTAACTAGAAAGTTCAATCAGCCAATGGAACTGGACGGCTACGTTCATGCATTCAGCAGAGAAATAAAGTCCGACTGAGCTAACCGGGCTCAAAGTCTCTGTTAGCAGTGTTCCCGCTAACGATAGCAGCCTGAACTAGCCTACTATAGAGCACATAAAATAGCAGCCTGAATTAGCATACTATAGAGCACTTAAAATAGCAGCCTGAATTAGCATACTATAGATATATCCGAGTGGAACACGAGGGGGAAAATTAGCAGCCCGAGCTAGTCTGCTAGCACTGACAACCATACAGCGGAATGTACTCACGTACAGTCAGTCACATGCCCGCTTGAGAATAATAAACGTTACTGCGTGTTGTTCACTCATACTCGTCCACCTTCTCCGCCATTCCCTCGTGTTCCCTCTCGACTCCCTTGCTTTCCCTTTCTTTCTTTCCACTCCCTTCTCTCTCCTGCCCCCCTCCAAGCTGATAGGCTCCTAGACCTCTGACCCTTGAATGTTATTGGCTCACCAAAGAGAAAGAGACTAAAACTAATAGAAAGGTACATAACCAGATAAACAAACACATTGAATTCACTGGAACATGTATCAGAACATATACACCACTTTTAAATAAAATATATAAAATATTAACTGTTAGTTTTTTAACCGGGCTACACCCTCCCCCCTTTAAATGGTCTGGGTGTCCCCATACAGACACTGAACATAAGGTAATCTATCCTACCAATGATAAGGTTTTTATCAGAGCACTAGCCCAACCTTATCACTATGCCCCGATGTATAATAGTCATGGGCTGATCAGTGGACTTTCTTGGCTGTTCATAAGTGAGTCGAATTATGGGCTTCACTTTTCTTTTTCCTGGTGTTTTTTTCACACTGGTCCCTACAATTTGAAGGTGTCTCAATACTAGACCTTTGCTCTTCCCTTTCAACATCTGCTGGGGTTTCAAACTCATGTTCTAGTTCTACAGGCTCCTCTTGGTCATATGGCATCTCACCATCAGTTTCATCATTCACAGAGTAATTCTCCTCTGGATCTCCATCACTGGTCTCTTCACCAATAGGAACTTGAACAAAACTGGAGTCTTTCTCCACAGTCTCACCTACAGGAGAAGTTCTTTCACTTGTCCTCTTTCTCGACAGCTCATAATGAACGTCAACATCAGAATCTTCCGTTTGAGAACTTGTGCAGTACTGTCGCTCTTCCGCAGTGTTTTCCCTGGACAACCGCAGGACAGGTTTGGGTTTTTTTACTGCATGTAATGGGTCGAGAAGCGGAAGGCACTGTATCGGGGGAAGAATACATCCTTACCCACTGCCCAATCGCCAACAAGTGGTCTCTATGAAGAGTCCTTATACCACCCATTCCACTCTCTGGTTTCACTTTGTACACAGGGATGTCTGGAATTTTTTTCAGTACTACATAGGGCATTGGATTCCACTTACTTTGTAGCTTGTGCTTTCCCGGTAGACCCAGGTTTTTAACAAGCACCCGGTCTCCATCATTCAGAACTTGATGTCGGACAAGCTTGTCATATGCTACTTTGTTTCGCTGGTGTCTTTGATCAGCTGCCTGAGAGGCGAGCTTGAAAGCTTGGTGTAAATCCTGCCACAGCCTGTTTACATATTGGGTGTGTGTCACTTCACTTCCACCATCTGGGGAAGTTCCAAAACACACGTCCACAGGCAAACGAGCCTCTCTTCCAAACATTAAAAAGTAGGGGCTGTAGCCAGTGACATCACTCTTAGTGCAATTATATGCATGCACTAACTGACTCACATATTGACTCCACTCTCGTTTCCTGGCTGGTGGAAGCGTTCCCAGCATAGATAACAAGGTCCGGTTAAAGCGTTCCGGCTGTGGATCGCCTTGCGGTCTGTATGGGCTGGTCCTAGATTTCCTTATGCCCATCATCAGCAGAAGTCCCTTTATGACTCGACTTTCAAAGTCGCGGCCCTGGTCAGTATGAAGGCGTGCAGGTAAGCCATAGTTGACAAAGAATTTTTCAACTAAAACTTTGGCAACTGTATGTGCCTTCTGATCTGTGGTTACATAAGCTTGGGCATATCTACTGAAATGGTCTGTGACCACTAAAATATTGGCTATCCCTTTGCTAACTGGCTCTAGGGACAGGAAATCTATACACACTAGCTCCATAGGGCCACTGCTGACTATCTGATGTAAAGGGGCAGCACGTGGGCTTGGACTTTTGCGAGCAACACATTCCCCACAGCTCTTAATGTAGTGTTCCATGTCATGAGCCATTTTTGGCCAATAGAACCGTTTCCTTAACAATTCTATAGCTCTATCTGTGCCTAGAAGTCCTAAATCATCATGCAATGATTTCATCACGGTATGCCTGTACACTTCCGGTAACACTAACTGAATAATGTCTGTCCCTGTACCTCTATCAGAAATTCGATACAGCAGTCGATTCTTAACTATCAGTTTTCCGCTCTCACGCCTGATCAGTGACATAGCAGAATCTTTCTCATCCGCACCAACTGACCAGTGTCCTGTACTCAAAGAGCCTTTCACCTTGTGAATAAGTGGATCTTCATTTTGTGCTCTCTTTAGATCTTCCTTGGTGAGTTGTTCCATCTGACCTATTTCAAGGTGAGTAGGAAAAGCATATACATATGGAATTCCTTCTGGTCTAACTCCCAGCTGATCAGCCAATCGCGTAGGAGCTTGAGATGGGTTCCTCACACAGATACCCTGAGACAGAGCTCTCACCTCAGAACGAGGGATTACTTTCCATTCTTCGACTTTGGCCGTTTCCTGCCTCCGTGACAGTACATCTGCATCCACATTAGCCTTCCCTGGACGATACAGAACATCAAAATTGTATGAAGCCAGGCTTGCTAGCCATCTGTGTCCCGTTGCATTTAGCTTGGCAGTTGTTAATACGTACGTTAGCGGGTTGTTGTCCGTTCTCACTACAAATTTGGCTCCGTATAAGTAGTCGTGAAACTTATCGACCACTGCCCACTTCAGCGCTAAGAATTCCAACTGGTGTATGTGATAGTTTCGTTCCGAGTTGCTCAGACCTCTGCTTGCAAACGCAACAGGTCTCATGCCTTCGGGATGCTCCTGGTAGAGTACAGCACCAAGACCACTCAGACTTGCATCCACGTGCAGTACATAAGGCTTTTGTGGGTTAGCGAAAGCCAGTAGTGGGGCATTTGTGAGGCAGTGTATAATCTGATGAAACGCATTTGCACACTCTTCACTCCACGTCTCTCCAAATGGATCAGATTCCTTGTAGTAAGACTGAGCTTTAGCAGGGGTGATTTTCTTTGTCGGTCTGCTTGGCGCGTAGCCCTTGGTAAGGTCTTTCAGCGGCTTGACAATTGCTGCATAATTTGCTATGAAGCGGCGATAATAGCCACAGAAACCAAGAAAAGACCTTAGAGACTTCAAATTAGTAGGCTGTGGCCAGTTGGTGACTGCCTCCACCTTGGCCGGATCTGTAGAGATACCACTGGAAGACACAATGTGGCCAATGTACTTTACCTTGGACTGGCAAAACTGACACTTGTCAAGCGAAATCTTAAGCCCTGTCTCTTCCAAACGATCAAGAACTTTTAAGAGCCGTTCTTCATGCTCTTCTAGCGTTCTGCCAAAAACAATCAAGTCATCTAGGTACACTAATACCTGGAGCAGGTTCATGTCTCCCACAGCCTTTTCCATAAGTCTTTGAAAGGTAGATGGGGCCCCCATGATGCCTTGTGGCATTCGCTCAAACAGGTAGAAACCTAGCGGACATATAAATGCTGTTTTTTCTTTATCTTCCTCCGCCATGGTGATTTGGTAGTAGCCGCTGCGAAGATCAAGAACAGTGAACCACCTATTTCCAGCTAGGCAGTCCAGCGCATCATCAATTCTCAGGGTAGTATGGTTCTAGAGTGCGATAACCCTACATGGTAGAGGTACAGCTGGTGGCTCCAGTACTAGTATATCTTTAGCTAATGACTGAAAGAAAGTCACTTGGCTGGGTACACAGCAACTGCCATTAGGAGGAATGACCAATGATTCAGGACCCATCCACTTCACGTGTCCCACTGGTTTCTCAATTGCGTTCACTCTCTTGCAGTTAGTCTGATCTCCCAACCTGAGATCTCTGCCTGAGATATGGAACCCACACTTGTCTCTGAACAATTCTGCCAATCTCTTGAAAAAACTAGCATTTGTGCCAATTATAATGGGTGTTTGATCTGGACTTTTCGGACCTGGACAGACTAAGGCCAGCACTGTAATACTTTCTTGGACTCTCATCAGTTCTTTGGGGAACTGCATCTCTACAACTATATACCCAAGGTAAGGATAATTGGATTCGCTGAGACCCCACACTGCTAAACCAGACACTGGCTGAATAGGCACGTCGGACAGATGCTCCTGATACCAATTCTCAAATATGATGGTCACTTGCGACCCACTATCCAATAAAGCACTGCACGGCTTACCATTTACTGTCACCTTCACTACAGAAGTAGGTCCAATCAGACCTTTTGGAAATGTCTCCGTCTGTATGACTGCCACTGAACTTTTCTTAACAGAACAGGAGTGGTCAGTAGAGTTGGAGTTGTTAGGCTTTGCCACTTGAGCATTTCGCAATGAGCGAATAAGTTTCTGGATCACTTTCTGAGTATTCTCAGGGGCATGACACTTGGTAGAAATGTGCCCATTCTCGCCACATCTGTAACAAAAGTAATCATCAGAATTCTTTACTACAGGCTTTCTAGTGTTAGGTGCAACATTTTCAGAGGTGGTCACTTTCAGTGAAGAAGCTGAGGTTTCAGTAGTCTTTACCCCCATCCCATCCACCTTGTTCTGTAATCTCTTGACTTGTTTTTTCAGTGCAGTGACATCTGGGGTAGACCTACAGTCTGGGGATGCGCTTGGCATAGCTTGGCTTGGCTGCGTGTCTTCCTTTGGACAGGTGGTGTTTTGCTTTGCCATTTCAGCAATTTGGTACTTTAGCTCTTTCAGTTCAGCTCTCAGACTTTGCACTTCAGAATTTTGGGTATCATAATTACCAGCAGCTTGAACCTTGCGCACTGTGGCATTCACTTTCTGACGAGAAGCTTGGTACTCTTCCTCCATGCGTATCTCGCTGAGCAAATCTAAAAAACTAGGAGGATGACTTTTTCTCTCACGCAGTCTCAACTGCACTAACATGAGATCAGAAGTTACTGCTCCCCTCAAAAGCTGTTCAATACGTACCCTGTCTTTATCTGTGGCTGAGAGACCGCCCTTTTGTACTACCTTGGCTAGAGCTTGTTCCAATCTCCTTAGAAAGACCGACAACTTCTCACCAGGATTTTGATGTAATAGCCGGAAAGCAAAATATAAGTCTTCTTCAGACTCAGTAGTTCCAAATGCACTATTTATTGCATTAAGGTAAACTTCAGGGCTGGCATCAGGATCAGTGCACTTTACAGCCTTTACTATCTCAAGCGCAGGGCCCTTTAAACTCTCCACTATCCGCCGCCGCTTTTCTCTGTGGGAACATTCGCTTTTTTTAACCGGGCTACATATATATAAATTCTACCCTCCATTCCTTTTTATGAAAATGATCTGTGACCCTGTCGTACCAACAAGGCGTCTTATCCAGGGACTTGACTAGTGTTCTCTCAATGGCCAGCAGGGCTAGGCTGCTTAAACGGCCTTGGCCCATGTGAAGTGTGTCTGCCTGTGAGTTCTTTGTGACGGTGGAGAGGCTCAGCAGCACCCGCTGGACAGAAATTGCGATAGAAGTCAGAAAGAGTGATAGAAGTCAGTCTCCAAACACAAGCAGCTACAAAAAACCCACCAGAAATAGAAGCTCGATTTGTCTCTTGTCGTTTTTAACAAAGAAAATGCCACTAAGAGGTTAAAGAAAGTCTGGTTCAACGCAGAACAGTATGAAAATGAAATGCTCCCTCGGATCTTTACACCAAAGGATCGCTGATTCGCTCATTTCGCTGTCAATCAAAAAGGGATTCAGCCTCAGACAGATCATCCAATCATCATGCAGAAGCTGAGCGTCTGGGCCAGCCGAGGCCAGCCCCTTGCCCCAGAGACCCCCAGAGACGCTTAGCGTCCGATGGGCGGGACAAAGCCCAGCATTTATCCAATCACTCGTCTCGGTTCCCTGCACTTCGCTGCTTCTCCATTGAACCCTGTGGACGCTCAGCGTCCGCGCTGTTTAAATCACTGTGAATCTGCGCGAATGATTGTGAGGAAAGCCGCGTCTTTACCAGTGATTAGAAGCTGATTCTGAACAAAAGTTAATCGCGTTGTAGTGCATATTTATTCAATGACATGTACACACAACAGTATATATTTGGTCACATATTTTTTTGACATTTTAGGGGAAGCTGAGCTTCCCTTGCAGTCTTAGAGCAATCGCCACTGGTGTACACCGGTCTGTGGTTAGATAAAAGAAAATCTAATGGAGAAAAATCAGGCCTGTTACTAACCTCCCTAGGAGTGCATATCCTGTTAAGAGCACAAAGCACAATCCTAAAAACGTTAAAAGTAGATGACCTACCTAAGCCTCTACAAAATGCAAGTATCTTTATTCATGTGTGCACTATTAGAAAAACACTAATCAAAAATGGTGTTCTTGGAAGAAGGTTATGAAAGAAGCAGCTGGCCAAAAATATTATGCTGATCTTAAGTTTGCTTAAGACCACTTGGACGTTACACAGTGGTTAAATATTTTATGACTAGACAAAAGTGGATGTTTTTGACATAAATACACAAAACAGTATTTGGATGAAAGAGAACATTGCACACCAAATTGTGAAGCATGTGAATTAAAACACATTGCACGAAGGAATGGCCCAAAATTTCTCCTCAATGTTGTGCAAATTAATTTAAAATACCTAGCAATCAGACCACATTTTGTTGATACTAAAATAAATCCAGCTGATTCCAGAGTGTTCACTTACTTTTTCTTGCAACTGAATACAATATTTATAATCATGTTACCCTTTGTTACATGTTATATATAATTCATACATGGCAGCTCTACATATTTTTCATTGACATATTGAAATCCCAAGTATCTGATCCTTAGCTATAAATTTAAAGTTTTATAGTTTATATCTACTTAGTTTTTTTGTGCAGACGTAATCTACAAATGTAAAACCTGGAAAGGTCCAGAATAAAGATTTATAATAATAAAAATCACACTTGTAACATAAACAGGATTAATTACGTTTTGTGTTTTATTTCTTTAAGGTGAACCAACCATTTGAAATCATTGCAATGGACCTTACTGGCAAGCTGTCAGCAACAGATAGTGGTAACCAGTATATATGTGTTATAATAGATTATCTAACAAAATGGCCGCAAGCATATGCACTGAGATCAAAATCTGCTACAGAAGTCACTGACTGCTTGCTGAAATTTGTGTACCTAAAAGAGTGCTTACTGACCAGGGAAAAGAGTTTGTAAATAATGTAAGTAATACAAGTTCTGTATATGTAAGCACTGGGAACATAAAAATATTACTGTATATTTGTATATACTTTTTTTTATTTTAAAAAGCCCATAGAGGATTTGTTACCTAATATTTATAACTTCTATTCTTTATAATGATAGCTGAACAAGCATGTTTGCAAGATTTTACAAATCAAAAGGAGTCTCTGTTTGGAAGAGAAGCACACTACCCTTCAGAGATCCCTGAACACTACAGGGTTAGAATATTTTTTTTATATTTTAGCAATACATATTCATATTAAATGCATAACTTTTAATTCAGTTGTTTTAAATCACCAAATATGTAAAAATTAATACAATATATATATTTTTTCAGATTGATAGCAGTGTAGAGGAGGTAGTGGCCACTGAGGATGTCACAGAATGTGCCCTAAAGCTACATGAAATTCTGTCTAGTGCAAGGGAAAACATTGAAAGTGCTCAGGAGAAAGTGAAGACACAGCAGAAAAAGTCATCACTCCCCAAATTTCATGTGGGTGACAGAGTATGGAGGCTGAATGTTAGAAGCCAGCAAAGAAAAGGAGGCAAGTTGGATCCAAACTACTTGGGTCCTTTCACCATTACAAACTTATATGGAAAAAGTGCTGACCTAGAAGATGACGATGGTGTTACATTTCCAAAAATTAATATAGATCATTTGCGGCATCATCGGGAGGACACGCCTCGAATTCCCCACAAGCTGCAGAAAGACTCATACAAGCAAGAAATTACTTCCACAGAAGTACATGCCATTCCTGTCACCACTGTATCTCCAGTCACTGTAGCTTCTCCAGTCCCTTCAGTCTCTCCCATCTCTACAGCCCCTTCAGTCTGTCGTGTCTCTGCAGCACCTCTAATCTCTCCCATCTCTGCGGCCCCTTCAGTCTCTCCCTCTGCAGCCCCTTCAGTCTGTTGTGTCTCTGCAGCACCTCTAATCTCTCCTATTTCTGCGGCCCTTTCAGTCTCTCCCGTCTCCCTGGCTCCTTCAGTCTCTCAAGCCTCCGTGGCTCCTTCAGTCTCTCAAGCCTCCGCGGCCCCTTCAGTCTCTCAAGCCACCGCGGCCCCTTCAGTCTCTCAAGCCACCGTGGCCCCTTCAGTCTCTCAAGCCTCCACTGCCCATTCAGTCTCTCAAGCCTCCACTGCAGTCTCTACAGTTGCTGTTATTGATAAAGAAATATGTATGGTTATGCATTTTCTGAAACAAAATCTGGAAAGGGGTTCACAATGATTCTGCTCATTTTTTATTACTGTGAAATAAAGTGTTGGACAGTGTTTAGGCTTAGTCCTGAACTAAAAGTGTAATATACCCTAGAGAATAATTATTTGTCTTACCTTGAATTTTACAGGTCTGAGAGAAGCATGGCAGGGCAAGGATGTGTATGTGCTCCTATCAAAAATAGGGCCATACAAAATATACTTTGCTGACATACGTAGGACTGCCCCTAATATGGAGGTTGAAAGTGAGGTAAGATAGTCATGCCTATATATTCATATTGCAGGCTTACTGTTTAAAATAAATTTTTGCATTGCATATTTTTGCATTTAACAGAAGTGTTTGCATGCCACTGTATAGTAAGTTTCAGAAAATATGGTTCCTGTTTTGCATTCATAATACTGTTTCTTAAAATATTAAGAAAATAGCACACAAATATAAAAAAACAGAATCATGTTTCAAAGAATATAAATAATTATTTTAATCATACAACATCATCACAAATATCATCTGATATCACTATCTGATACAGGACCTGTTTAAGAAACAATATAATATTTTTTGTTCCAAATTGACAAGCACTTGTGACTTCTCGAAAATAGTATAGAAATCACTAAGTATCGGTTATATAGTCAAGAGAGTAAATTATTGACACGAAGGCTCCTGTAATGTAAGAGGTAAATAATTATGTCTGTCATAAATATACAGTGGCTTGCAAAAGTGTTCATACCCATTGAACTTTTTCACATTTTGTCACTGTCACGCCCTCGTCTCGTCATGTCTGTTTTCCCCGGTCATTTGCTCTTTTAGCACATGGCTATGTTTGTTATTATTCTAGTCCCACCTTTGTCCCGCCTCCTCGTCTGTCATTTGTTAACCTGTCCCCTCGTTATCTGTCCAGGTCTCGTTTGTGTCAAGCACTTAAGCCCTCTTGTCTAACGTCCTGGTTGTCGAACATTTCACCTTTGTTATATGTCAAGTCGGTCGTGTTATCTGTCTGTCTATCAGTTTCCCCCGTCGTTTCATTTCCTTGGTCGTTGTTTCGCTTTGTTGTCTGTCTGTCCCGTTTGCCCTGTGTATTTCGTAGTGTCCAGTTTAGCCTGTTTTCCTTATGTTAAAAGTCTTTGTTTCGTTATTTTTCCTTTAATAAACGTTTACTGTGTTTTAGCGAATGCGTCCGCCCTCAGTCAGTCTGCTCCGTGATCCTGACAGTCACCTTACAACCACAAACTTTAATGTATTTTATTGAGATTTTAAGTGATAGACCAACACAAATTTACCCAAAAGATAGACCAACGAAAAAAATGATACATGGTTTTCAAAATTTTAATCAAATAATAATCTGAAAAGTGTGGCGTGCAAAAGTATTCAGCCCTCCTATATCAATACTTTGTAGAGCCACCTTTCGCTGCAATTACAGCTGCAAGTCTTTTGGGGTATGTCTCTACCAGCTTTGTGCATTTAGAGACTGAGATTTCTAACCATTCTTCTTTGCAAATAGCTCAAGTTCAGCCAGGTTGGATGGAGGTCTTGCCACAGATGCTCAATGGGATTTAGGTCAGGACTTTGACTGGGCCAGTTTAACACATGCATATTCTTTGATCTAAACCATTCCACAGTAGCTCTGGCTGTATGTTTAGGGTCATTGTGTTGCTAGAAAGTGAATCTCCTTCTAAAGTCTTTTGCAGCCTCCAACAGGTTTTCTTCCAGGATTGCACTGTATTCAGCTCCATCCATCTTCCCATCAACTCTGACCAGCTTCCCTGTCCCTGCTAAAGAAAAGCATCCCCACCACTATCTTACCACCACTATGTTTCACAGTGGGAATGGTGTGTTCAGGGTGAAGAGCAGTATTACCTTTCCGTCACACATAGCGCTTTGCATTTAGGCCAAAAAGTTTAATTTGCTCTCATCTGACCAGAGCACCTTCTTCCACATGTTTCTCTGAACTGTGAATTTCTGCAGCTCCTCCAGAGTGCCCATGGGCCTCTTGGCTGCTTCTCTGACCAATGCTCTTCTTGCTTGATTTTTCTGTTTGGGTGGACAGCCATGTCTTGGTAGATTTGCAGTTGTACAATACTTTTTCCATTTTTGGATGATGGATTGAACAGTGCTTCTTGGGATGCTCAAAGCTTGGGATATGTTTTTTATAACCTAACCCTGCTTTAAACTTCTCAACAACTTTATCTCTGACCTGTCTGGTGAGTTCATTGGTCTTCATGATGCTGTTTCTTCACTAGTTTTCTCTAACAAAAACCACGGAAGCCTTCACAGAACAGGTCTGTTTATACTGAGACTAAATTACACTCAACTGGACTCTTAAATAATGAAGTGACTTCTGAAGGCAATTGATTGCACTGGATTTTATTGAGGGGTATCAGAGTAAAGGGGGCTGAATACTTTTGCACCTCACACATTTCAGATTTTTATTTGATCAAAATTTTGAAAATTTCAGTTTATCAGGATAGTTGGCTATAGGGTGGTGGTTCTCAAACTAATCTCAGTCCCCTAACATTGTCTGAGTTGTTGTTGTTGTTGTTGTTGTTTATGTCTTGGCCAGTTATTAATATTTTGTACATTGCAAATGTTTTAGACACCTGAGAAAATGAGATTTAAAAACCTATTTATCTAAGTAGTAAGAGTTTATTTACTTTAAAAAAAAAAAAAAAACTTACTACAATCATAACAAATAATGTTATTACAGTAAGTATCAAATCAAATGACGTTGTCACAAAGCAGCAGTAAGTAGTGATATTATGTATATGACTGTGTTGGTAAAACCCTTTCCAAATATTTCCTCATGGCAGTACAGTATTATTTGACTTTATCTACCAGTGTTTAGTTAACTGAGCTTAAAAATGTAATTATGTTAAATCCAGTGTTCTGTTGATGTAACAAATCCATACGATCAAGGAGAACGTCTGGAAACAAACTTTGTTCGTCACACTCTCTCACAAAACATCTACTACATTTTAGAAAAATATCGATTACTCTATTAATATTCTTTGATGGATTTACTTGCTATGTACTAAATAATATTTAGTGGGAGCGTAAAAGTTATTTCATGTATATATAATAAATAATAATAAATAATAATAATAATATATAATAAAACATAACTGTTGTAACTTTTAGCTGGCTCCACTTCAGTACAGATACATTCTTGGGATCATCAATGAGAACTGTCACTGGACACTGATGGTAATGTTTTATGGCGGTTTGAATTAAACTCTAATAGCATTTTTAACGAACTGTCATAGCTTGTTCATGCAGTAGTTCATTCATTCATTAATTCATTATCTGTAACTGCTTATCCAGTTCATTTTTTAAATTTATTCTGTCAAACATTTTTTCAAGTGATGTTTATATAACATTATTAATTTCAAAACTAATTTTAACATGTTAAAGGTTGTGATCCCATCACAGAAAAAGGTTCTCTACCTAGATCCACTAGGAGAGAATACTGCCGAGCTAAAGAAGTGTCAAGAGGTCACAAGGTAAATCTAGTACTGGTGGTGTTCTGTGAAAATGGTGTTAAATGTTTTTCAACTTAGTAATTTCTATATATTTCAGATCATTTATGAGACAAAAGGGCCTGAACGTGTCCAGGTGGGAATGCAACTCTGTTTCACATCCATGCCAAAAGGACAGCACTTCCTGTGGGCCCTTTGTATTGAAAGTTAGTATTACTGGACATGTGAAATGAAATGGTTTTCTAATTCAGATTACAAATTCAAAATTGTTACATATTTGATTTAAAAGCAAATTTTTTTTGTCTAGGTATTTCACAGCATGAGAGTATTTTTCTCATTTTCAATAAAAATGGGCAAAGTCATATATTCTTTTGGTTACTTTCGGTTTGCTGAATGTATCCTTAAAGAGAAGCCTGTTAACTTCTGCACAACTGTGAAAGGCTTGGAAGAGTTAAGGAAGGAAATAGCGACTGCTCTTCTTCAGAGTACTGGTTGGTGAATCTATTTTAAGCATGAAATATGCAGTTATTTTACTTCTTTAAGTGGCCCATGTCCTGCATTTTTGTATTGTATACTCTTTTATTTTATAATCTACTTGAAATGTGCTGTGCTGTGTGTTGTGCTGTTTTATAAACTATTAATTTTACATGACCATTTCATAAACCATCACTATCCTTTAAAAGTAAGCACAATGATTTTTACTCTGCTTATCAAAGCAATATTTGTAAATGGCCTCTCTTCTGATTGGCAGTGCTATATTGCACCTCATTCAAAAAGCAGTCCAGGCTGAAACATTTCTAATAGCTGGCGTTCATGATATCACAAAAACAAGTAACACACAACAGGCTGATTAGTTTACTTTTGCAGATTCGTTTCAATATACAGACATTTTGACAATTTTAATGAATTAACCTACTACATATAATTTCATTTAAAACACAATTACGAGAATTAATTTACTCATAATATGGGCCCTTTAATTTTTTTTTTAACCACACTGAATTATATAGCCGCTGAAAGTTTAATCATATTCTTTTTCACAAAACACTTGTCATGGTGTTTTACTAGATGACCTAAACGATTTGTGTCACTTCTGTGGGGAGAGGGAAAACACCCATGAAAACACTGACTGGGTAATTACCATTATTTTATCTTAATCTTTTTGTTATTTTATTTACAAAAGTGTACAATATAATAAAATATTATTCTGATATTAGCTTATTATTCTAATGACCAACAGCCATAATGTGAAACTTTAATATATTTATATTTAAACATTCAGATTGGATGTGAGCGATGCCCACAATGGTATCACGTGAGCTGTGTAAGAATGCCTGCAGTGGACACAGACTACATTTGCGATGCTTGCCACATACACTGAATATAATTGACTGTTAAAAGAGTAAATAGTTATGATTACGTGTGTATTTTATGTAACATTTTATTCTTTCTTGTTTGTTTTTTATTTGGAGTTGTTAATTGGATTTATTTATATATATTTTATATTATTGAGTTTTGGGTAATTGGAGGGATAAATGTTGAAAGTTGTAATATATAATGTATTCAGTAAAGAGGACAATATAATTTCTAAAAAAAAATGTATGGTTTTGGTTATTTGTATAATAAATATCCTTCTGGTATAGCTGCAGTTCTAAGCAAAATTAAATTAGAGGTAGGGTTAAGCACAGACTGTGCTTTATGTGTATTAGGCCTTACAGTTCAGAGATAAGAGAAGGTTTTTATTTTGGCAGGTGTAACAACACCATTGCCAAAATAGTACTCCCCCTTCAGAAATCCCCCCTATATAAGCTACAGTAAAATACATTTGAGGGTAACTTCTACACACCATGACATGTCACCAAAATAAATTGGAAGTGTATCAGGCTTTACATTCCAGAGATAAGAGGGGAGTATTATTTCGGCAGGCGTAATAATAGCATTGCCAAAATAGTACTCCCCCTTCAGTAATCCTCCGTATATAAGCTACATTAAAATGCATTTGAGGGTAACTTCTACACACCATGACATGTCACCAAAATAAATTGGAAGTGTATCAGGCTTTACATTCCACAGATAAGAGGGGAGTATAATTTCGGCAGGTGTAATGATAGCATTGCCAAAATAGTACTCCCCCTTCAGATACCCCCCCTATATAAGCTACAAAATGCATTGAGTAATATCGACATTTAACATTTGTGGGGCTTTACACACCACACACAGAAAAACATATTTGGAACCCAGTTACATGCAACAGTGTTAACAGGATAGAAAAAGAACATAGTTAAACCAGCAATTTCACCAGCAAAACCTACATGAAGCAGTTTACCCCAGCATTTATTTCATGCTGATCTAAACTGATGTTTTTAACCAGGGGTTTGAGGGTTTAGTCTGAAGACTGTGCCTAAATATATATACTTTCTTTCCTTTGACAGATTCTTGTTTAGGTAGTGCAGTGCTTTTTGGTTTACTGCTCACCATAATGAAATGTGTATAACCCAGCTCAGTAAGCACAGTTGATTTATTATAACACAGCTATTTTCATATAGTTTAATTATTTCTTTTCAAAAGCTCTGAAAATTACAGGATGTCAGACAATGATGAGAGATTCCCTTGGTGGTTGTACAAGGTTGTGTAAAAAATAGGTTGAGTGTAAAAGTAAATAAATAAATAAAAATGAAACTAGTGCTTGATGCCACTTGGCACTGTTTTCTGTGAGTGAAAATAAAAGATTAACAATTTTTTTATAAACAGGAATAACAGTAACCCGTTAAGTCCGTGTACGTCTTCGTGGGGCGCGTGCACGCGAAGGGGAGTCGGATTCTGGCAGGGAGTCTGTTTTCGGCACAACACCGGCGTGCGTGATTCAGCCCAAAGTGTGGGCCGATACAATTTTGCTAGCTGGGATACCACACACAAAGCTTGTCAGCGATTTTGTAAAACAAAGAAAATATTTATTTCATGATTTTGGCTTGCTTTATGTGTTGTGAAGGTAAACTGTTCGTTACTTTCTGCTTTTGTCCATGAAACGTTAAAAGCAATGCACGCAGTATTAGGTGCGCATTAAACGCTTTCGTTCACCATGGCTCACTGAATCTGCATTTGCGAATAAGGAGCTAGCTAACTTCAGCGTCGTCTCAGCCCCGACAGCGACCATATATCGGTCCACTGGCATGAAAAGGTTGGCACACCACTGACTGTACACCACCGATGGTCCACCATCGGACCACTCAGATTACTGTCCTGTACAGGATATAACTCATATATACTCTCAAACAGATTTTAAATTCACAGAGACTTTTGTTCTGGAAAACAAACTAATACAAATATGAGAGATATAATAATGAGTATAAGTCTGATATAATGATTATGATAAAAATGTTGACACTGTGCTGGATTAAACTTATTTACTAATCTTATTTATAAAGGATAACAAAATAAACTAATGAAGGAAAAAAATGTAAATTGGACTGTGAATGGAAAATTGCTAAAGTGTGGCATTTTGTCTAAAATTCTGTTTAATCACCAGCGGTCCGCCCAGAAAAACGCGGTGTAAAACACTAGTGGACCTCCAACTTTGCTCTCAGTGGGACAACAGTGGTCTCCTTGCTATCAGCAAGCCCGCAGGTACAGGAGTGGTTGCCCTTTAAATTGATGTAAAGATGTAATACATTGGCTAAATCCAGTAAAACTGTTTAATTGTACATGATATAACTATTTGTGTCAAACTGCCAGCTTTTACAGTCTACAGTGGAGGCAATATAGAATCTAGAGGACAGGCTGTTTAAATATATAATTGCCATGGTTCAGCCCCTGATGTCCTAATGATTTAGTTACGCCCCTCCTAGAGATCAGGAGAAGCAAGAAGCTGCTGCTCATGCATACATACGGGGAGCACGAGGCTCAGACTGAGAAGGAACTTTCTCAAAATATGTGTTAGTTTGGTGCACTTGCTCTGAGGCTGTAAAGGATATTTTATTTATTTATTTTTTTTGGTTCCACTTATGTTGGAACGAGAAATGGATCCTGATATATATCTTCCTCACAAAAAACGTTCGTATGTTTTTTTGTTTTATTTTTGCTTAATACATCAAGGTAAGAGCTTGAAAATTTTAATATTTACAAAGATTTTCTCTACAAGCCTAAATTCTCTGTTGGGTATATTGGTATGCAAAAGATGATTTGTAAAAATGTTTTATTCATTGTCTAAGTGAAAATGTTAACATCCTCTCAACAAACATAAATATGGCATTTTACAACTCTGAAATTAATTTTCTGTACATAATGAATAAATTCATACTATATTAATAATTATAATCGAAATAATAAATACCATTTATAAAGTGCTTTTCATATATCTTAAAAAGGACTGCCCAAACCTTTGTATTACAACTGTATGTAAATCAATAAATAAATGCAATGCATGTGACATCAAATGCAGCAAATTTTGTAAGGCGTTGCCTCTATATAAATCTGTCCCCAGATGCAGTTTTTACCATTGATTTTCTTTTCAGCATGTTTTTCTTGGGGCATTGACACCATGAATTTAACTAGACATTATGGTCTTGAACAGTAAGTGTAAACAATTTCTTTTAAAATGTTCATGATTTCAGTAATAACTGGGTACAGTGGAATGATAAATGAATTTTTTGTCAGGCCATATTCCTTATGTTGTCTTGCCAATCTGTATGTCTAAATATATCAATTTTAAGGTAGACATTTTATAGGTGTTCATCTTACAAACCTTTTTTTTATTTTATTTTGTAATGTTGCAAATGTATAATTATTGTATTATTTACATTTTTAATTAATAATATATTTATTATTACATTCTTTGATTGCATGGTGTATGTAGTATATAATTTATATTTATATAATTGGAAGTGGAAAGTCTCTTTCAGTCTAGTGCTTGCTTTTCCGTCTAACCCAAGTGCTGATTACCTGTGAAGAACAAACAATGCCTTGTTCTCTGTGTGTCACGCAGCGAAAGCAGCAGGATAATGGTGGCGAAATGGGACCCTGGTTCCCAAGCGGAGCAGGTAGGAGGGATGCAGAGTTGCGCTGAAGCGCTGCACTGAAACACAATGGGTCCAGACACCTGGACTAAATACAGTTACATAAGGTTAAATGCATATAATTACAGATAGAAATGTGGCATACTATTACTAATTCAAATAAATAAATCCAAATAGATTTTAGAATGTTTGAGATGAGATGAGTTTTCAGGAAACAAAAACTATTTTCAGATAAAACAACCAAATATTATTTTACCTACTGATAATTGAAATTATTTTGGGTGAACTCAGTTACAGCTAATAGAAATCTAACACCAAAATAGAAATTTCCTAACACCTAACTAATTTTTCAGTGTACTACTTTCACAGAGTTATGAACTTACTGTAACACTGCATACAGGCTTGAAAATTTTCCACTAAATATATTTCTTGTTAAAATATGTAAGGTACTATTTGGATGTTTTTCCACAATGTCCCATTAATGATTCCATCCCCACCCAACAACTGTTGGGTAACCTATTCAAGGCTCATTGTCCATGTACAAAAGACACATTTTCTGTGGGCTGGTATGTACTTCATGAAGTAACATTGTATTCATTGTTAAATGTACAGAAATCTGTTTTTAGAAAATTTAGAAGATTTAGAATTTTTTACATGAATAGACAAAGCATTCTTAAGTGATGTTTAATAAATGAGCAGCAAACACAAAAAGCACAGCTTGTTTTGTTTTGTGAATAAAGGCCATCGTTTCAGTACAGTAAGCTGGTTTCAGGTGTCCCAACAAGCTGCTGAGCTGCTATTGACAGCCCCCCAACCCCCCGCCCCCCAACCCATTCCTGGAGACACTGGCCTCCTTCATAATGTGTTGTCAGAATTCATCCCCTTTGTAGTCGTGTAAGCCTCATGAAATTGCTGAACTCTCAGATATCAGTTGTGATGTGCAAGAATAAGCCAGCAGTTTCAGTCAGATAAGAGAAAACCACTTTATACAAAATGTTTAACAAAAACTAATTTCATGTCAAACAATGGGTCTGTCGAAAACCCTTTTTAAGTAGACAGCATTCTAAGGTTGTCTGTTCTCATGAGGCAACATATTGAGACTGTAGTTAGAGAGCGTATGGAACATCGTTGGGCTCAAAACATGTTGGATCCTCCGTATTAACACGTAACGTATAATTTCATGTTAATATGCTTACATGTTTTTTGCATTTACATGTTAACACGTTTCGAGCGTGTTAACACGTTAAGTTTGTGTATTTGGATTTTTTCGCTGTGGGGAATCATGATGTTCATGATGCTTTACTGCCACCCACTGGTGTATGCCATTATTGCTGAAACAACATAAAAACTTAACTTACCAAATCATGGAAAAATCCAGTGTTTAATGTTCTGAACAATGTCCTTTGGGGGATTTTGTATAAACATAAATACATTGTTGAACATTTTAAAGCATAAAGCATAGTTCACACACACACACACACACACACACACACACACACAAATATTTCGTTCAATTCCATTTTGGAGATTTAACCTCTCACGTTTTTAATGTATATATAGAAGTAGATATACATAAATAAAACATGAGTAAATTATTGTATATGTATTTTTGAACACACTTTCAGAAAGAGAAGGATCTGGAAAGATTGTTTCTATTGACACTGTTTTGTTTCACAGTATGCCGTTAAAAGAATGTACATAATTTATCAGTGTGAATGAATTATGCCTCAATATGTGTCACACACAGTGTGAGAGAATAGTAATGCTTGTTTGATATAATATTATGCAAAGTCTTAGAGCATTTTATGAAGGTTTATAATAATATGCATGTTTACAAATGTTAAGGTATTAAACACCATAGATATTTATTGTGGAAAATAAATTTCCAGTTGACATGGGGAATAGCTCACTATTTTTGCTATCTTCACACTGCTCACGTAGGGCTCAATGTAGCCATGGGGCAGTGCTTAGCTCACTATGTTATGAATAATTCAGATGAAACATAGGGGCTACATTCACAGAGGATTTATGTTTCGTTGTCAGCTACAGTGTGTGACGCAAGTCCTATTATGAATATGTAAGTATACCCGGATGTGAGGCCTCCTATTGGCAGAAACCTTAAAAAGCATGTAAACATGTTCTTTTTGGTCACGACTCAATTTTACGCGTAAGGGCGCAAAATTTTAATAACGTGTTAACACGCACATTTAGAGCCCAACCGCATTCCATAAGAGTGATTGTATCACGGGTTTTCCCCTCCCACCGTTTTTTTTCTTTTACCTCTGTGTTTCAGCGTGGTAGATTCTAGACTTTCCGTTTTTAGCGCGATTTTAATTAATTTTACTTTGGAAGAACAGTGAAATGGATGGGAGTTGTTCTTGCGTTGCATCCTGGGATTGCCTTTGTGGCTTAGGAAGGGTTTGATGCTTTAAAATTTGGCCAAATTAAGATATTAGTAGGGCGGCACGGTGGCGCAGCAGGTAGTGTCGCAGTCACACAGCTCCAGGGGCCTGGAGGTTGTGGATTCGATTCCCGCTCCGGGTGACTGTCTGTGAGGAGTTGGTGTGTTCTCCCCGTGTCCGCGTGGGTTTCCTCCGGGTGCTCCGGTTTCCTCCCACAGTCCAAAAAAACACACGTTGCAGGTGGATTGGCGACTCGAAAGTGTCCGTAGGTGTGAGTGTGTGAGTGAATGTGTGTGTGTCTGTGTTGCCCTGTGAAGGACTGGCGTCCCCTCCAGGGTGTATTCCCGCCTTGCGCCCAATGATTCCAGGTAGGCTCTGGACCCCCCGCGACCCTAAATTGGATAAGCGGTTACAGATAATGGATGGATGGATGGAAGATATTAGTAGGAAGCATAATGAGGTGTTTAAGAATTAGGACAGCCTACAAGTTGGGAGGATGCACACTGACGTAAAATGTTCTCTAATTAGACAGCCTGCTAGGTTTTGGGACAGACCTATAAATATCAGTGTCTCAATGTCTCACACATCAGCTATTTTCAAATAAATTGATTCATGAAAGCAAGGCCCTGAATCATGTTAGGTTTGCTTTACTTCTGTCCATAGGAAGTCCTGCTGAGCAACACAACAGAACAAAATGAAGCACTGAAGTGGGCAGGCCGCAGAGCCAGTGGTAAGGGCACATGTGTGCAGTAAAGTCAGTGTAGAGGGCCATAGCCATTGATATAATGCCTCCACAAGCACCAGTAAAAGCTGCTATTCAGTTTGGCATGGACTGGAAAAGTAGGGTAGGTGGATTTAGGCATCATTGATGTTCAGCCATTCTTCATCTAGATTTCGAGGTTGCCTTCCCTGGTAGACTCAAATCTGGGGATTTACACATATAAGCAAAAACAATAATCTTCAGATCAGATAACACTTTTCCAGTAATAAACAATCCAATCACTATGCCATAATTTGTGAGAACGTCAACTTGTTCCAAGAGAACCTTTTCAGTGGAAGATTGCAAAAAAGATCTTTCACCATCTAGAATACATAATGTGGCAAATTTCAGGAAGTCAGCAAATCTTAGCATAAAGGCCAAGAGCAGAAAACACTGCAGGTAGTATTTGAGAGACTGTATAATTGTGATGGACATAGCCATATGGGCTCGAGTGTATTTTGCAAAGCCATACTCACTTAACACAGTCCACCACTGAATCAAGAAATGCAACCTGCAACTCTTATACAAAGAAGAATTTTCATAAAACATCCTCTGATCTGGAAGTAATTTGAGATAGGGTGAAAGATGGTGGAAATATGTTCTCTGGTCAAACAAGTCCACTTCATTTTGTTTTTTTGGGAAAAACGGACACCAGATTCTATGTGCCAAAGATGAGAGACCAACAGACTGCTACCAACAAAAAGTGCAAAAAACAGCATCTCTGATAGCATGGGGGTGTATCAGTGAATGTCAGCTGCATATATGTGAATGTACCATTGATGTATATTGGTATTTTGAACACAGGCTGATGTCTATGACATCTTTTCCAATTTGCTCCATTACTCTTTCAGCAGGACAATGACAGTTTGTATGAGTTACAATAGCAAGCATTTGTATGTATAAAATTTTTGTGCTTGACTGGCCTGTCTCCAGTCCAAGTCTGTCTCCTATCAATAATGTATGGTGCATCAAAATGATTAGAATCAGACAACAGTGACTACAAACTGCAGAGTAACTCAATTCTTATATACAGCAAGACTTGACAAAAATTCCACTTGCAAAATTGCAACACTTTCTATCTTCAATTCCCAAACTATTAAGAAGAATAATTAAATGCAAAAATGATCCAGTGACACAGTGGAAAACATGCATACATTCCAGCTTTTGTGAGTATGTTGCAGGCATTTATTTCTTAATCAGTTTATATTTTTAACAAATAAAATATAAAAAGTTTGTTATGGAAAACAATGTGTTACTTATTACACATACCTGATAGCAGAATATGTTGATAGCTATAACATATAATAATAATAATAATACATTTTATTTAATAGCGCCTTTCTAACACTCAAGGACACTTTACAATTACATTATGAATGTAATTCATACAATATGAATGTGCAGAATATAACATACTGACACTTCTTGTATTTAATGTGTGCAGGAAAGAACTGTACATTCTTCTGCTTGAATGGGGGTCAGTGTGTATATCCTGAGTCCTGCAACTGCTCTTTGTATCAGGCAACTGGATCACACTGCCAAACAGGTAACTACCAAAATATAGCATCAATTGCTGCACAAAAGTCACTCTACCTTCAGACCTGAAATCAGGCACAAGTCTACTCTCCATCCTTCCACCCTGAGAAGACAATTCTAAAAATCTGAAGAGAGTCATTTTTAAAAAGAAAATGAAAAGGTGACATCGTAACATAATAAATGCAGTAACATATAGAAATTATATTTTACATGTGTTGTTTGTTTTTATTTTTCTGTTTAATGTCCTGTTAATGTGTGTTCCTGAAGCTGAAAAATTATGTATTACTTAATGTATGTGCTTTCCTTTGTATTGAAAAATATGGCTGTTTGTTCAAGTAATATATATTTTAGTTCCTAATAGAGGGATGGAGAGGGAGATGACATGTCGCTCATGGGGGCAATACAATTATGAGACCTTTGATGGGCTTTACTACTACTTTCCTGGCAAGTGCAGCTACACACTGATGAAGGACTGTGAAGATAACACACAAGCGAGTGTGTCCATACAGGTATATTCACACTGTAAAAATGCCTCTGAATATCTTATTTGATGCTTCTATATTATGTGACATGTTATGTTTAATATTAACTCAAGTTATTTTTAATTGTTTCGGTTTTTAGGGTTATAGATTTTTTTGGCAATTAGCACTGGTTTGAGTTCTTGCAGTATGTTTGCTACATGGGCTGTAGTGTGTATGTGTGTGTGTCTGTCTCTCTTGCCTGGGAAGATATTTGTTGGCCAGCTTAGAGAATACTCATTATTACAGACATTTATATCCATTGTAGTTGAATACAGTAATTATGGGCTGTGCCAAAACAGATTTAGCTTTGTTCCCTGAGCTAATGGTAATCCAGGGTATTCAAGCTGCTTTAGACATTCTATGGGCCATTTGCTTAAGTGCCAATATTGTTTGTCAATGAATTAAAGGGATGGCCGAAGGTAATTCAGGACATTGAGCATGCCAGCACTCTGCATTTAATTACAGAATGCACAACTGATATTTCAACTCTTTATGGCATTGCAGGTACATAATGATCCAGAATGCACTTCTCTCCCATATTCCTGCACCCGTTCAGTAAGCCTTTTCTTGCCGTGGAAAGACGAGATTAGGTTACAGAACTTCAACGTCACTTTTAAAGGTCAAAGGTAACAAATACTTACAAACATTTCCATTAACTCAACACTAAAGCAATGGATTTTCCACAGAGTGAGTTTCTATGACTGTTTTATGTTTGTTTAGTTTCAGAAACCAAACTCATTGTAAAATGTGTTTTATTTTCTTAGTGAAAATAAATGAATAAATCATTAATAGGGAAAGACTAAATATAATCTTAAAAAATAATAATGTAAAGATGTATCAACTGCCTAAAGCACATGTGAACATTATGGAATATACATTAACATAAAATAAAAATAAATTACTTTGTAATCCTATTATAAATCTTGAAGCATTGTGATAGGGACAGTGCACAGGACCTTAAAATGTCCCCAGCAATCAAGTAAAAATTTGTAAGTTTACCAGGGGTATCCACCATATATTACAGTGACCCTTGAAATATTGTGAACCCTTTTAAAAATTTGACCTAAAACTTAATCAGATATTCATACATTCAAAATCCTAAAATTAGTTTTAATATGAAACAAATGACACAAAAATATTAGACCTAGTCACGTAATTCAAGGAAAGCAATTCAATATTACATACATGCAAGTGTCAAAAATATGTGAACCTTAAGCAAGTACTCAGGTCTATCAAAATATGAACTTCACAACACATTGATGGAAGGGCATGATGTTACAAAGAAAAGAGAAGGGCGATGACTTCAGAAGAAGAGTTGTTGAAGCTCATCAGGCTGAAAAATATTACAAACTCATCTCTAAAATGTTTGAACTTCACTAATGCAGTCAGAGAGATAGTGTACAAATGGAGAAATTTCAAGACTTAATATCCTCCCCATGAGTATTCAACCAACAAAACAAGGTGTGTAATGCTCCAAGAGGTCACAAAGAACCCAAGGTAACTCCTAAGCAACCAAATGCCTTTTTCACACACCCCTTACAAATGGCAGCATATATTGCTCTAAAATCTGTATATGTAATTCAGCAATAATGGTACCTGCTCTTACAAACCTTCAAGTCACCCATGGCATGTGCATTAATGCACCCTCACATAATGTTGACCTTTGAACTCGGTGCCACAATTCTGTGCAGATATTTTGAGTGAAAAAGAAGGATTTTTTTGTACATATAGAAACTTAATACATTTGATAGATATTAATTTATTATGCAAGGATTCTTACATTTTATGAAAGAAAAATAAATGCTGTACTCGAATTAAAATATACAGTGTTTTCTACTACCTAGTCTCAAATACCTTTCACCAGTTAACCTGGCCTAGAACCTCCTACTACGGCAAGAAAAGAAATTTGACTGACATGACATGATGATATTTCAGATGTAAGATGTAAGATGATATTTTGTCGGCATGGTGGCGCAGCAGGTAGTGTCGCAGTCACACAGCTCCAGGGACCTGGAGGTTCGATTCCCGCTCCGGGTGACTGTCTGTGAGGAGTTGGTGTGTTCTCCCTGTGTCTGCGTGGGTTTCCTCTGGGTGCTCCGGTTTCCTCCCACAGTCCAAAAACACACGTTGGTAGGTGGATTGGCGACTCAAAAGTGTCCGTGAGTGTGTGTGTGTGTGTATGTGTCTGTGTTGCCCTGTGAAGGACTGGCGCCCCCTCCAGGGTGTATTCCCGCTTTGCGCCCAATGATTCCAGGTAGGCTCTGGACCCACCGCGACCCTGAATTGGATAAGCGGTTACAGATAATGAATGAATGAACGATTCACATTGGACCAGTACCCATTGGAACGAAACGATACAGAAGCAGATGTACAGAATGCAACTGCATCTGTGTACTTGTGGGTGGATCATCTATGACTGAGATTATCTACATTCTATGTATATGCAGAATTCCTCTCTCTACAATCTCAGTCTCGTTCTCCAGCATGTGCAGTGTCCTTCATTCATGAAATGCGAGTGGAACGAATTTGTACTTAAATCATTAATAAATCACTTTTATCTGATTCATCAAAATGTTCATAGTCTCAAAATGTTCATAAGTACTAACAAAATTTACATGTGAGTAATCTCTGAAAGGCACAAAGTATCGTCTGATATGACTGAACTGTAAATAGCATTTATTAATAATAAATGAATGAAATGCAAATAAATGCATGAAATAAATAAAAAATCTAATTGAATTTCTCAAAACATGCCTCTTCCTAATACAGTGTATGTGGATCATTGCAATGTTACATTAGGGTTTGTAATACCCCACTTGTGTTGAACTGGTGGATTAAATAGACAGATCTTAACATGTTTCTGGTTTATAAGCTGGGTGATGGCATTTGGGTTAGTTAATAATCGAGATCAATTCTTTGGTATGAGGGCAACATTTTAAAGCCAACTTTGAGAAAGGTGTCCAACAAATCCTGTGCAGTTCCCAAATGGTTTAGCTGCTGTCTGTGCTTGGCTCCTGTATGGAAGCACATCTGTCTCATCAGACTTTGAAATATTACCACCTTTGAATTTGTAGCACTGATATTATTTGCACTGAAATAATGCATCTGAATTTTCAAAAGTTGCTTTTGAATTTAAATCTTCAGATTTCCACCTCTGAATATTTTGATTCTCAATTAGGCATCTGAATATAATTGCTCTTGAATTGAACTCGTGAAATTTCAAGAACACGTTTTCACTCTTATTATTCAAGGTTAATAAATTCAGATTTAAAAATATTCAAGCTTAAAACAATTCAAACAACATATTTTGAAGTTGCTCAAATTCTATAGACCAAATTCAGATGCCAAAATACGAGATAAAAAATTCAGAGTACACATCCAGGATACAAAGGATAAGCAACCGATTGATTTGGATTTTCTCTTTTACCTTAAATGGTGCACTAGTTGCATCCTGAAAGGATCACTGAAGACACAATATAACAAACTATTGATATCCTGAGTATGAAGAAATGTCAATGTGGAATTTTTGTCATGGTCCTGTGAACATAGCAAGTGACATGATGAATATGTAGAAACATGAACTTTGGAGTATATTTCCTATGACATTTTTATTTTTTTAATTGACAGATTATCAAGAATCTGAAATTGATATTACAGAAGGTGTAGTAAAAATATAATATCCCAAAGTGCAGAGTTTAATTAATAAAGTTGTGTTTGTTGGTAGATCATTTCTTTATTGTAACAATGCTTTTTGGCAATACATATTATACCATTGAAAAGCCTGTTAATTTCCCTTTTCAATTGTGCCACATTTGTAAGGAATGTACACGTGGCGGTTCGATATAGGGTGGTTGGATTACTCTTCATTCAAAAAGAAACCAGATGAGACGGATAATTTCCGGGCAGTGCTCTTCTATTTTTCCACCATCAGAAGCCACACACTCACTCTCTACTCTACTCACTTCCCCAATCAGCAACACACTGTACATTCTGTGGATCTGGCTGAGTGCCATTATTAGAAACAATGTGACCTAGGAACTGGAAATGGTCTTTGGCCAAATAGCATTTAGCAGGGTTTAACTTGAGACCAGTTGCTTGAAATCTGGAGAAAACCTCTTCCAAATGAACGGCTGAAAATCAGAATATCGTCCAAGTACACTAAAGAAGCCATCAGAAGCCACAAACTCACTCTCTACTCTACTCACTTCCCCTTTATCCTTACATCACATGACTTCTTCAACCAATCATAAATCAGGATCAATATTTGTGGTAATAAACAATGAACAGTAAATCCCTTAAATGTTTGGACTTCTGCCAGAATAAAACTAAAATTTAAAAGGTTAAACAATTTAAAACTATAACATTTAGTCTGTCTATTGGCCCAATTTATCCCTTACAGGAACATGCATTTGTAGGATGAGTGTCACGCCTTCGTCCTGTCTGTCTGTTGTCCCCGCCATGTGCTTTATTCGCACATGGCTATGTTTTGTTTATATCCTTGTCTCCGCCCTCGTCCCGCCTCCTCGTCCGTGTCATGTGTCAGCCCGTCCTCGTTATCTGTCCAGGTGTGTCTCGTTTATGTCTGTATTTAAGCCCTCTTGTGTCACGTCCTGTTTGTCGTACATTTCTCATTTCACCTTTGTTCAGTCACGTTGGTTCACCTTTCTCATGTCGGTCGTGTTTTCTTGTCTGTCCGTCTGTCTCCTCAGCTTCTCCCCGTCTCTTTTCCTTTATCGTTGTTTTCGCTGTTTGTCCGTCTGTCACGCTTACCCTGTCTAGTTCACCGTGTTTTATTTAGCTTGCTTTGCTCCGTTTGTTTTCGTTCTGTTTTAGTCTCGTTGTGTTGTTACATCTGTTATTAAATATACTGTGTTTTAGCGAGTGCGTCCGCCTCATTCAATCCGCCCCTCGCTCCTGACAGAATGTACGACCACCAGGACGCAGCTAGCACAGACTCTATGTTCGACAGGGCTGCGATGTGGAATAGCCGGCTCCGACAAATGCATGCCACAGTGGCTCAACGCCTTCGGGAGGAATCGATTCATGAGTCAATTCATGAGTCGAGTGATTGCTCCAGCGCGAGTCGTAGGAGCCGGCGGAAGAAGCGTGCTGGAGTTCCCCCCTCGCTGGAGGATTACCCCCTCAGGTCCGGGGAAATTTTTGGGGGGGCGTTAAGGGTAGGGGCTGTTAGCCTCACCTCCGTAACTCCGAGGTCTGAGGCTAACAGGGGCGCACCTCGAGGTGATCTGATGGGTGCGCCTGTGAAACCCCCTAAACCCTTTACAGCTCCAGCGCGAGCCCGGCGAGCAGCACGAACTCCTGTCCTCGAGAGCGCGGCTCCTCCTGCCGCGCCTGTCTTCGTTAACGCGGCTCCTCCTGCCGCGCCTGTCTTCGTTAACGCGGCTCCTCCTGCCGCGCCTGTCTTCGTTAACGCGGCGCCTCCTGCCGCGCCTGTCTTCGTTAACGCGGCGCCTCCTGCCGCGCCTGTCTTAGTTAACGCGGCGCCTCCAGCTGCGCCTGTCCTCGAGAGCGCGGCACCTCCAGCCGCGCCTGTCTTCGTGAGCGCGGCGCGCGCCTCTCCTGCCTCCGAGGACGACGTCGCTGCAGGTTCCCCTGCCTCCGAGGACGACGTCGCTGCAGGTTCCCCTGCCTCCGAGGACGACGTCGCTGCAGGTTCCCCTGCCTCCGAGGACGACGTCGCTGCAGGTTCCCCTGCCTCCGAGGACGACGTCGCTGCAGGTTCTCCTGCCTCCGAGGAGGAAGTCGCAGGTTCTCCTGTCCCGTTGACGGCGGCACCCGCCGCTCCAGTCCCCGTGAAGGCGGCACCCGCCGCTCCAGTGTCCGTGAAGGCGGCACCCGCCGCTCCAGTGTCCGTGAAGGCGGCACCCGCCGCTCCAGTGTCCGTGAAGGCGGCACCCGCCGCTCCAGTGTCCGTGAAGGCGGCACCCGCCGCTCCAGTGTCCGTGAAGGCGGCACCCGCCGCTCCAGTGTCCGTGAAGGCGGCACCCGCCGCTCCAGTGTCCGTGAAGGCGGCACCCGCCGCTCCAGTGTCCGTGAAGGCGGCACCCGCCGCTCCAGTGTCCGTGATGGCGGCACCCGCCGCTCCAGTGTCCGTGAAGGCGGCACCCGCCGCTCCAGTGTCCGTGAAGGCGGCACCCGCCGCTCCTGTGTCCGTGACTGCGGCGGCGCCCGCCGCTCCTGTACCCGTGACTGTGGCTACGGCCTCCCCTGTCCATGTCCGTAGGTCGGCCCGAAGGACTTCAGGGCCGATCCCCAGAACTGTGCCCAGGCTGGTTCCTCAGACTGTCCCACAGACATTAGCCAGTCCTGGGCACTCCCCTGTTATTTTGGTTCCCTTGTCTGTCCCTGTCATGATTCCCGTTTCTGTCCTTGTCCCAGTACCCGTGTCAGCCTTTGTCTCTGTCCCTGTACCTGTTACTGTATTCATGTCTGTCCCCGTAAACGTCTTGGTCCCTGTTCCCCTACCAAGTCCAGTCCAGTCTCCTGTCTTGTCTAATGTCCAGTCCCCTGTTAGTCCTGTCCAGTCCCCGTTTCAACCCTCTGTCTTGTCTCATGTCCAGTCCCCTGTCAGCCCTGTCCAGTCTCTGTTTCAACCCTCTGTCTTGTCTCACGTCCAGTTCCCGTATCCGTCCAATGTCCAGTCACCTGTCTTGTCTCCGGTCCAGTTTCCCTTTCAATCCCCTGTCCAGTCTCCAGTTCCGTCTCCGGTTCAGTCTAGTGTCATGTCACCTGTCCTGCCTTCTGTCCAGTCACGTACCCCTGTCCAGTCTAACGTTCCTATCCTGTCCAGTGTCTTGTCACCAGTCTCTGCTCCTGTCCAGTCCCAGCACCAAGTTCTATCATCTGTCCCGTCTTCTGTCATGTCCAATGTAAAAAACCCTGTCAAGTCCCATGTGTCCACTCCTGTCCTGTCCAGTCCGTTCTCGTCTCTTGCTGCCCCCCTTTGTCAGTCTCCTGTCATGTCCCATGTCCCGTCTCGTATATTCGGTCCTGTCGTGTCCCCAGCTCCTGTGTCTGTTCCCGTCCTGTCCTGAGTCCTGTCTTGTTTTCCGTGCCCTCTCCAGTGCCAGCTCCTGGGGGGTTTAGGAGTACGCGCCCGGGAGTTGCGCGTTCTTGGGGGGGGCATCTGTCACGCCTTCGTCCTGTCTGTCTGTTGTCCCCGCCATGTGCTTTATTCGCACATGGCTATGTTTTGTTTATATCCTTGTCTCCGCCCTCGTCCCGCCTCCTCGTCCGTGTCATGTGTCAGCCCGTCCTCGTTATCTGTCCAGGTGTGTCTCGTTTATGTCTGTATTTAAGCCCTCTTGTGTCACGTCCTGTTTGTCGTACATTTCTCATTTCACCTTTGTTCAGTCACGTTGGTTCACCTTTCTCATGTCGGTCGTGTTTTCTTGTCTGTCCGTCTGTCTCCTCAGCTTCTCCCCGTCTCTTTTCCTTTATCGTTGTTTTCGCTGTTTGTCCGTCTGTCACGCTTACCCTGTCTAGTTCACCGTGTTTTATTTAGCTTGCTTTGCTCCGTTTGTTTTCGTTCTGTTTTAGTCTCGTTGTGTTGTTACATCTGTTATTAAATATACTGTGTTTTAGCGAGTGCGTCCGCCTCATTCAATCCGCCCCTCGCTCCTGACAATGAGTAGAGCTGAGTATGTGGGTTGCACCCATGAAAGATTTGCCAAAATCTCTTGGCCAAAGCCAATTACATTGTACAACTTATGTTTATAAGTAATTTCTTCGGTTTAATTTGTATTAGCTCCATCTCTCAGTGCTGTTCAAATGAAAGTCAAATGTCCATATGTTTAAATATGTTAAAAAAGACAAAGGCTTTCATGGGGTGTCCTAATTTTCACATGACAGTATCCCCAAAGTTCATGTTTCCACATTCTGATATATCACATGCTATGTTCACATAAAAAAAAATTCCACAGTAAAATTCCTTCATCTTCAGGATATCAATAGTCTGTTATGTTGTGTCTTCAGTGAGCCTTTTAGATTTGTGAGACATTTTGAAAATAAAGAGATAATATCCGCGGAAGAAGCTAAACGTGTAGTTTTTCCACTGTATGAAAGTTGTGTTTTTTGCCAAAGTTGTGTTGTTTTTTTGTGTTGTATTTTGCCATCTAGCAGCGACAGAAAGCAACTAGGGCACCATTTAAGGTGAAACAAAATCTTAATCAATCGGTTGCTTATCCATTGTATACTGGATGTGTGCTCTGAATTTTTTAACTCGTATTTTGGCATCTGAATTTGGTCTATAGAATTCGAGCAACTTCAAATTATAGTGTTTGAATTTTTTTAAGCTTGAATATTTTTAAATCTTAATTTATTAACCTTGAATAATAACAGTGAAAATGTGTTCTTGAAATTTCACGAGTTCAATTCAAGAGCAATTATATTCAGATGCATAATTGAAAAGAAAAATATTCAGAGGTGGATATCTGAAGACTTAAATTCAAAAGCAACTTTTGAAAATTCAGATGCATAATTTCAGTGCAACATAAACTCAGTGCTACAAATTCAAAGGTAATATTTCAAAATCTGATGAGACAGATTTGCTTCCATACTCCTGAGACATTGGAACATTTAAGACAGGGGTATTTAAGCCCAAAACATCCAAGATTTGTCCCAGGATTTTTAAGCTATGTTACACTGAATACACTGTAACTGGTGCGATGGTGTGTGTGCCAAAATTATAGAAGTGCAGTGCCAGATTGTGTGGTTACACTGCATCCTGTCACTGTGCCCAATGTTTTATAAAACTTGCTATATACAAACAAACATATTTAAAGGAGTTCTTAAAGCTATAGAGACAGTTAAATGGCCCAAACTCATAGAAGGAGTTCGTGTCAACGATAATGCAATGCCTTTAGCTTCCATTCAGCTTCCCCCTCCATTAGCAAAATTTCTTAGGACAAACTGCAGTGCAGTGCAAATGTCTAAGGCACCTAAAATTATTGTTATTATTATTTAAAATAATTTATCTTCTCAATAAGCGTGATGCTTGTATAAATAATATTGTCATAATTGCAGGGAGGATGATGGAAGCAGACTTACACATAAACAATCTTATTAAATACTAGAAAAATACTATAGAAAAAATACAACCAGGACACTAGAAACAAACTAGTACAGAAACAAAATAGAAAATGACTGTGAACTGGTGTAGATGCACATGAAACACTGAAATGATGAAACACACCTCTACACAACACCAAACAAATGTGTTGAACCACGGGGTTAATTAATAAACGAATATATATATATATATATATATATATATATATATATATATATATATATATATACATATAGGGGTTTAACAATGAAACTGAAACACCTGGTTTTAGACCACAATAATTTATTAGTATGGAGTAGGGCCTCCTTTTGCAGCCAATACAGTGACAAGACATGTACGCTTCTTTGGGGCTTCTCCACACCGTAACTCCCCCATGGATGTGGGGAAAACAGTAAAGGTGAACAAAAGGTGAAAAAAGAGAACAATACATGTTTCACATTGTCCACAGCCCAAGATTTGCACTCTTTGCACCATTGAAACCGACGTTTGGCATTGGCATGAGTGACCAAAGGTTTGGCTATAGCAGCCCGGCCGTGTATATTGACCCTGTGGAGCTCCCGATGGACAGTTCTGCTGGAAACAGGAGAATTGAGGTGCACATTTAATTCTGCTGTGATTTGGGCAGGCATGGTTTTATGTTTTTTGGATACAATCCGGGTTAGCACCCGAACATCACTTTCAGACAGCTTCCTCTTGCATCCACAGTTAATCCTGTTGGATGTATTTCATCCTTCTTGGTGGTATGCTGACATTACCCTGGATACCGTGGCTCTTGATACATCACAAAGACTTGCTGTCTTGGTCACATATGTGCCAGCAAGACGTGCACCAACAATTTGTCCTCTTTTGAACTTTGGTATGTCACCCATAATGTTGTGTCCATTAAAATATTTTGAGTAAAACTGTGCTCTTACCCTGTTAATTGAACCTTCACAATCTGCTCTTACTGGTGCAATGTGCAATTAATGAAGATTGGCAACCAGGCTGGTCCAATTTATTCATGAAACCTCCCACACTAAAATGACAGGTGTTTCAGTGTGATTGTCCAACCGCTGTATATATCAGTGGCGGATGCTGGTCTTTCAAGAAGGGGAAGCTCAATTTCGGCCTACACCATAAAATGTGTCGGTTTATTATTACTAAAATTCTCCCCTGCGTTCCTTTTCAAGAAAATGATCTGTGACCCTGTCGTACCAACAATGCGTCTTTTCCAGGGACTCGGCTAGTGTCCTCTCAATGGCCAGCAGAGCTAGGCTGTAGTGATGTGTCGGTTGCGAACAAACCAGTTCAAAGGGCCGGCTCTTGTAAGTGAACGATGAGAGCGGGTTCCCATCTAAGACCGAGCCATTTTTTTCTAAGTCTTGTCATTCAACCAATCAGAGAACAACAAGCAAGCTCCAACCCTCCAAGCTGAGACATTTGGACACTTCTGCCTTCCAAAAAATAGATTAAGAATATGTTAAATCAGTTAAATGTTTGTTGACAGTTGTGGTTGTTTTAATCACTACCATTGAATGCTGCTGTTTTGCACTTTGCAGACTATTTGTTTATTTTATTACCCAGAAATGGATGATTATTTAATATAATAAGTTATTTTGTAATGCCTACCTTTTGGGTTCCATTGGCTTTTCAGAGTTTCCATTTCAGAGTTTACAAGTGATTTTTTATTAAGGTGTTTAAATAAAAATTTAAAGTTATTTATAATTTAAAGTTATTATTTAAAGTTATTTATACAATTGAATGTGTGAGTGCAATCAGTGAGTTATTACAAGACAGCCATAAAAACAATTGGCCATTGCAACACTATTTATTTTTAATATTGAACAATAATATTTTGTCCATATAGTCATGTAAAATGTAAAAGGTAATATTGTTCTGTACCAGTGGAAATAAGTGGTAAAACAAAGAGCCATTTAAGAGCCGAATGAGCCGGCTCTTTATGAAGAGCAGAGCCAAAAGAGCCGGCTCCCCAAAAAGAGCCGAAATTCCCATCACTACTAGGCTGCTTAAACGGCCTTGGCCCACGTGAAGTGTGTCCGCCTGTGAGTGCTTTGTGACGGTGGAGGGGCTCAGCAGCACCCGCTGGACAGAAACTGCGATAGAAGTCAGAAAGAGTTATAGAAGTCAGTCTCCAAACACAAGCAGCTACAAAAAACCCACCAGAAATAGAAAAAATCGTTTTTTTAACAAAGTAAATGCCGCTAAGAGGTTTAAGAATGTCTCCGGTTCAACTCAGAACAGAATGAAAATGTAATGCTCTCACGGAGCTCTACACCAAAGGATCGCTGATTCGCTCATTTCGCTGTCAATCAAAAAGGGATTCAGCCTCAGACAGATCATCCAATCATCATGCACTTCGCTGCTTCGCTATTGAACTCTACTGTTTAAATCACTGCGGGAATGATTGAGAGGAAAGCCGCGTCTTTACCAGCGATTAGAAGCTGATTCTGAACAAAAGTTGAGCGCATTGTAGTGCATATTTATTCAATGACATGTACACACAAACAGGATTTGATCACTTATTTTTTGATATTTTAGGGGAAGCTGAGCTTCCCTTGCAGTCTTAGAGCAATCACCATTATATATATTATATATTGAATAATTGTATTTTATTTTTTCTCCCTTACTGCTCACTTGTATATAGCAACTTCCCCTCCTCACTCTACCACTAGCAGTCTTCCTTTTAGAAATTCACAAGTGAACTTGGACACCATACAAATCCTAGCATTTGTCCTTAAGATACGCAGTGCAGGTGATTTTTAATTCAGGTGAATTTAAAAGGGATTGACAAGATTAATCCTGGTTGAATAGAATTAAAGCACAGCTAACATTGCAGAAGGGACTTCTCCATTGGAAGCACATGGAGATAGCCTATGGGATGAGGCATTCTCTGTCCTGACAAGCCTCACCAGTGATGTGATACCTGGACTCGCAGAAATTGTGCAAAAGGCTTCACAGGCCAGTCATGAACACATGGTGGGCAAGTGAATAGGTGACCACTAAACAGATATACTCAAGAGCAAGCCCCTAACTGAAGCATTAGGTCAAATAGCCATCCTAGATATAGTACAGCTCAGGGCCAATGAATGTGAACTTGATGTGTCTCGGCGACTGCGAGCACAGGTGGAGACAGAATTAAGTCAGCTTCAGCAAGAAATGGCTGAAGGGAACACCCTGCCACATGTCACGCCTAATGTGCCACCTAGTGCCGCTAGCGAAAGACAGGACCAGCAGGAAGACAGCGAGGATCAGGAACCAGACTCAGGGATCATAACCTTTAGAGCTGCTGCAGCACCTCCTCTGGTATCAACAGGTATTGCGCCTGACCCTGTGTCTCCTGTCAGCCATCCACTCCAACACCCTGCTAGACCCAGTGCACTGCAAACCAGTCACACATCTCTACACCCTCTGGGTCCCTCATACAAAGGCTTGGACAAAATTGCACGCAATATAACACGCTTTTATCCCAAACCAGATGGCTCTTATGATATCTTTTCTTATTTGAAAGATATTGTATTATATTCTATCTACAACGTTTCCCCGGAATCAGAGTAGATGACTTTATTTGATTAAACTGACCTCTGGCCGAGAACTCAGTAACATAATTGAATGCCAGCCAGATTATGTGAATGTGCAATATGAATTGCTTTGCCAAGCATTGGAAGAAGAATTCTCCAATTACCTGTCACATAGAGGACTGGCTGCTGCCTTGAATGTAAAACAGCAACGCGAGGAATTCCCTCAGCAGACTCAGGCAGGCAATTCAGACTCAGGCAGGCATATTTCGGACCCAGAAATGACTCCCTAAAATCTCAACAAAAAGCAAATAAATGGCTTGAAATGTCCTAAAGTCCTAAATGTCAATGCTAATTCTCCACCTTTAGAGTTGGAGGGTGCTACTCACCAAGATCCGCCCAGGACCCTTCACAAACGCTGTGGTTGAGAGAGGGCCCGAAAGCTCCTCTGCCCTCACAACACTACAAACGTTTCCCTCCTCGCAGGCCAGACAGCAATCAAGGCAAAATTTCTGGAACCCGCGGCACAGGCCTGGGTATGGTCGTGACTATTAATTACCCTGCAGGAAACAGAGGTGTGCGCCATGGAAAACTAGCATATCCCCCTAAGTGATATGAGCAACCAGCTCAGAACCAGCCTTCTGATTCTCCTAAAGAAAGGAAGGAGAAATACTGGTACCAAAATAAAGAAAATAATGACAAAGACAAGTCTAAAACTAAGGAACTTAAGTTAGAAGAAATCCGCTGAATGCTCACAATGATTTGTAAAGAGAAAAAGAAAAAAACCCTCACCTCTGTGCAACCTGACTCTGTGCCATCTTCTAACACCCCAGAAACAGTAGAGAGTTATGTAGGAGAGGTGACAAGCCATCTTTCAGTGCGATCTCCCCATGACCCAGACAAACACTGAGAATCAAATTGTACAGGGGGGTGACTCACAAACACCCTCCAGTGCTGTCTTAGTTGTTCAGTTAGATGCCAGAGAGGGTTTAATGCCAGATGACCCATCCAACAGTTCATGGGACACTTACCTGAAAAAAGGGGTTGCATGTGAGTTCTATTTGTCCACAATTGTGTAAGGTAAGTTAATGCATGAGGCCCTGCTGGACACTGCATCAGATGTCACTCTAATGTCTTCCACCTTATTCCACCAGGTTCAAGCTATTGCTCGGCATGAAAATCATGAACTACAGCTCTAAGACTGTGCTCTTAAAATTCAGCCATACTCACGTGCAGGCCTCACAATTCAATCTATGTTGCTAATAGACTTAGCCATCGAACCGATGACTTTGGTGCATCCTCTTGCACTTTCCTCTTGAAACAATTCCCTTCCTCATCGGCAAAGACCTCCCTAACTGATTCAAACCACTGATTGATTTCAAAAGGTCAAAGATCTGGGCAGAGGTGCGTGAGCCTTTGCCCATCTGCACCCCACACCACCAGGAAGCTCAGTATTACCGCCTCGAAATCCAACTTGAATCAATAGAAGGTCCACCCACTCTGATCTCTCACATTGAGGAGGAGGAAACTGAGCACATGGAGGCCACACCAGAGATCTCTTCTTGGCCTGCTACTGCCGTGTTAGAACAGCGGAGCACATTTCTTTGCACTTTCGCTATGCCTTCTGCAGCAGATACACCTGGGCATCCTATTGTGAACGGCCTCACAATACAAGATCATCATGTTGACAATGCTGCTCTCTGGCTCTGTGGACTGACCCATAAGTCCATCATAAGCAGAACACTCTTTAAGACCATGTGCCTCACTAAGCCGAATATTCCTTTGGTTAGCAGTCCTTGTCGCTTTCCTCTTGACCCAAAGTCAAAAATAATGTCCCCAAATGATGGAATTTGTGCTCTAACCGTCCAGTGGAACAAAAGGGTATTCACCTATTACTTTTTGGTCATCCCTAGCTTAGCACATGCTTACATTGGAAGTGATTTATTGGTATGTCTTGATGTCCATGTAGACACCCCCAATAGTATGCTGTGGTCCTTAACTGAAATTTCAACAAAAACTTTGTCCTCAGATCCCAGCACCCTAGGGTCAGGACAAACTATTCCTGAGGTATGTCAGGTGGCCAACCAATGTTCCCTTGTGGTACCCGCGAAAACCACAAATGTACCCGCTTGGTCATGCGGCCTGGCAAACTCTTAAGTCACGCTCATGCACTTTTACAACTGTCACCACAGTTCTTTGTACTAGGCCTCACCCTAGAAGCCACACCTTTGGTGGAAACACAAGCAAGATCCATTTTGTACAAAAAAATCTGTTTGTACAAAATGAAACCGCTCAACCCTTAACGATTTCTCAGTCATCTCCTTTGGGTTGGCTAGTCAGTACTAGATTCCATGACTTTGAATTGTGAATCCCTATTATAGCACCAATGCCTATGTCCCTGCTCCTCAAGCACCCAGAACCAAAGGTGTTCTATACTCAACCCACACGAGCCGTCGCTCTCGTCTCAGCTCTGAACATGAGCAAAGATGCCATTGGCAGAATGATTTGCAGACTTAGCTGATGATAATCAAATGACAGTCATGGTCCTTTCCTTGGACTCATGCCTGGAATCCTCCCTGGAACCATCCCTTCTCCCAGATATGGGCGAGGACATTATGAGTCCACACAATCCCAAATAACTATGACTCTGAATTTATGATTCAAGTCGAACAAATTCTAAAGGAAACCGATGCACTCCGAAACGAAGAAGAACGCAAGAACCTCCATGGGGTGTTTTGTAAATATCAAAAATCTTTTGCAACAGATTCAACAGACAGTGGTCTCAGTGAGATTCACTCAGTGTGCATTCCCACTTGTCCAGGGGCACCACCCACATTTGTCTGCCAATACACAATCCTGTTGGCATCATAAGACCGGTACAGGAAATAATCGACGACTTGTTGAAAAAGGGCATCATTCATCCCTGCAACAGCACATACTCTGCACCATTATGGCCTGTTGTAAAACCCATGGCAAATGGCGCCTGACCATTGATTATTGGAAACTTAGTCAACAGGTCCAATTGTCTCTGTGGCCAATGACAAAATTAGAGCAAGAACTTCCCTCTGTCTGAAACACTAAATACTTTTCTACCATTGATGTAGCCTCTGGATTCTGGACTATCCTGGTACTAGCAGAAGACCAACACAAGCTAGCTTTCATCTTTGTGAACCGACAGTATACATTCACTCGGTGCCACTTCGGGTATGCCAACTTTCCAGCAGTGTTCAACATTTTTTTGAACAAAGCATGCCCTGATGCCTGCAAGCAAGGCACCCTGATATATGTGGATAACATCCTCATGCGTAACCACTCCTTGCAGGCACACATCGAAGAGACTGATCATGTTCTTGGTCAGCTCATGACAGCAGGTGCGAAAATATCACTCGCCAAATGTCAGTGGTGCAGAACAAAGGTGAATTACATCGGCCTACTTGTAAGCACTGATGGTGCTGAACCACAAGTAAGTCGAGTGCAAGGGGTAACGTAACAGACCTCACAGCACCAACCAATCTTAAGGAACTCTGTAGTTTCTTAGGGGTATGCAATTACTCATGACAGTTCATTGAAAACTATGTGGACCTAGCCCGTCCACTTTATGATCTACTAAAAAAGGATACCCAGTTCACCTGGGGCGAAGCCCAGGAACAAGCCATGCAAGCACTAAAATCAAAACTGTGCTTTTCTTTCAGTCACTTTCCTGAACAGCCAACGAATTTGAGAGGGCGTAGTGACTAACGATTGGGTAGTCTCCTGGCTAATGGCTCTTCAAAGCTTTGACTTGGAGGTACATTATGCACAAAACTGCAAGAGCCCTCTAGGCATGGGACTTGCCTCCTGCAGATGATGTGAAGGAGATATCCCTTCCCAAGTACCACAAACTCCTGAAACCCTCGTGGCTAACCACCATTATTTCGACTCTACCACATGCAAAGACCTTGTCACTGCATACGTAGATGGTTGTTCATTCCGCCAAGAACGCACACTAATGGCAGGAGTGGGCATTGTTGGAATAAACGGGTGGCCTTACGAACCCCTAATTTTCAAATTGGTAGCTCAGTCCTCCCAATATGCTGAAATAGCAGAAATTCTCTTCACAATTCCCATTTAAAGCATAAACATGCGCACCTAATATGTACACCTAAGCTTCAAATGCCACTTGAAACTGTGAAAACCAACAACTACACCACATCAAACAAAAAGCCAGTCAAACACAAAGAGCTTTTCACGGCATGTGAACACTTAGTAGACACGCATGACCTACAGATCTACTGGAAGAAAATGAGGGGCCACTCATTTTCCGGTATTTGTACAATTGTCCTGCTGAAGCGTGTAGGAAAAACCTACCTCTAAAGGATTTGCAATCCAATCCGGAATGGATCTAGAAGGACAGAGTAAGCTACCAATCCCCAAGACAGAGACTTAGCATTCATCATTAACCTTCCCATAATTGTGCCCGAAAATATCTACCATTTGAAAGATGTTGTTAACATTGGGTTCTGGCAGGATTCTGCCTATGTTTGAGTAAAGACAACACTTCTTGTAGCATACCAAGATGATAACCCTATACTATACTTGGTACCTAACTTGCTTATGTGCACACTCACCAAAGACATCCACTACTTATGTCCAAGCAAACCTTTTATTCGTGACAGCACGAATGGAATCTGTGGCCTTAAGCCTGTAATGAGTAATACCAAGTGCCCGGTGGTGGTCACACCCCAACATTTGGTAACCAGTACCCAAGCTGAGATTGTTGGAAAACGTTAGTTGGTTAACACTACCTTAAGAGAGGCCCTCAGCATAACACCTCAGAAAGGGTACACCTGCCTAGCCAGACTTTTTGGGTAGACGTCCCCGTTAACGCAATCCTACATGTGGGACACCTGGCACTGTATCATCTGAACCCTGACCAATATGAGAGTGACATAAAAGTCTCAGATTTCTTCTCCAAACAGACCATCGAGCTAGATGTCAAAACACTAACTCGCCTAGAATATGAGGGAATTCAAGTCATTGACCTAACCCCCATTGATAGCACCCTTAACCCCCTGGAGTCTGAGGGGTTTTCAGACACTCTGGTGTAGTCTGACATGCCTTGATTGTTTTACAAATTGTACGCATCTGAAATTATTTTTTCTCAAAGTGTTACACATAGATTTTTCAGAACTATCTCTGCAACAACAATGTTGAATCAGTAAGAGTGTCATACATCTATATTTTGATTAAATTTACTCTAAACTTAGACTTTCCAAAAACCTATTTTTAGAAGTGCTGATATACTGTGAAAAAACACATTCTAAACATTTCTCACCGGGACCTTTGAGGTCAAAACTTTGTGAACACGGGTCTTGGCAACACACTGCTGATTCTACTTTTCATAAATTGTATGTAATTTTATACTTAGGACATAACAAATGTGAGGTGACACTCTGTTTTTCTCAGTCACTGGTTCCTACATTGCATATGCATGAAGATAGGTGCGAAAACCGAGGTGCGAGGTCCCCACCCCACTGCCTAATGAATGGCCCATTAGCTGTCACCGCCACAGCTGTCAAAAGAGAAGAGATCAGAGGCAGATGGTCACAGTTTATCACAGTTTATTGGGAAAAAAAAGAACTAAACAAGCAATAAAAACAAAAAAATAAATAACTGGCAAAATAAATGTAAAGATAGTGATAATATACTAAAGATAGTCATATTGATAGATAGATAGATAGATAGATAGATACATATCCTTGTGTGTGTATATATGTATGAGTCAGTTCAACAAAAGATGCCAGTCTCTAAAACAGTTTCTGTCTGGCTGCATGCAAAGGTAGACATCACACTGTTCACACTTCCATGGAGTTTTTGTTTGCTTTTCCCTGTGCTTCCTGCAGTATGCACAGGTCTTTCGGCCAGCAGTAGCTTTCATACTTTGGTTAGTGACATCACTCCCAGGAATCGGCAAATGAAGACCACTGGCTGGTTTTGCAGGGGGCTCATTTTCCATACCACACAGCTGTTCAACAAGCTCTTCCATGAATGCCTTGTGGGTCAGGCTGTCCTGCTGCATAAGTTGTTTGTGGAGAATGTAGGCATTGGTAGCAGCAATGTCCAAGAAGTGAAGAAACAGTTTTCTGTACCACTTCAAAGTTTTGTGCTGAGTTGTGTAATACTGGATCAGCTGGTCTGACAAATCCACACCTCCCATGAACTTGTTGTATTCAATCAATGGTGTTGGGCATGGAAAGAACTCTGTGGTCCAGATTCCCAGTTTGGATTTTACTCTCCTTTGAACTGTATCCCCTTTGAAAGCTGTGTGGATGGTAGAGCAAATTGCTACCTCTCGCGTGTCCATCCACTTCACAAAGAGAAGAGGACCATCTCTTATCCAGTGGAAAGTTCCTCTTGGTGACTTCTTTGTTAGGGCATTGACAGTAGTACGAGGGCAGTCTTTCCTGGACTCTCTGTATGTTCCACAAGCACCAAACTTACAGGCATACAAGTCTTTAAAAAGCTTTGGGCTTGTATAGAAATTATCCATGTACACATGGTACCCAGACCCCAAAAAACTCTTGTCAACCAAGGACATGACAGAGTCATAAGAGAGTCCCTGGCCAGTGGGGAAGTTGTTCTTTCCAGTGTACACAGAGAAGTCCACAGTGTAACCATTGCTGGAGTCTGCAAGAACAAACAACTTGAAACCCCACTTTGTAGGTTTGTCCTTCATGTACTGTGTCATGCTGGTGTGTCCTCTGCAAGGCACCATGCGTTCATCCACAGCAAGATTCCTGTGTGGATGGTAGAATGACTTGGCAGGCATTCTGTACTGTGTTCATCAGAGGTTTGCAACGGAACAGTCTGTCATGCTCTGATGTTCCCCTCTTGGCATCATTTAGTCTGTCCTCATCTGGATCACTCATGTGTATGTTCCAGGATATTGACCGGTACCTGTCCCTTGACATCACTGTTGATGGGAAATGGATGGAGAAGATATTGCTTTTACGCCAGAAGTCAGAGATGTGCTTCAAATTGACCATGGACATGTAGATTATGAGTCCAATGTACTTGTAAAATTCAGCAACGTCAACGTCCAGCCATCTGTATTTTGCACCTCTTGCAATGTTCTTGGCAGCTTGCTTGTTTGTGTTCCGGCAGAGGACTTCCACAGCATCCTTTGGAAAGAACAACTTGAAGAGGGATAGGGGTGTGTAGCAGTCCCCTTTCCTCAGTTGAACACCAGGCTCCCTTGCAGGAAGAAAGCGCAGTGGTGGTGGACAGACATCCTCAACTACTTCATTTTCCCATGATGGTGGCTGTACACTGAAAAACAATAAATGTGAAATGTGAGTAGTTGCCCTGTGAGCAGTAAGAAAGATTTACATATTGGTATAAATTCCAGCAGCTCCTACAAATATTTACTAATATTTCAAATACAGTATTTACACATGACCTATGTATAGCAAAATGCTAAACTTACAGTGCAGATGTGGAAGGACCATGTGCTCCTGCCCTACGTGTTGGTGGTTGCAGACTGGGCCGACGACGTTGTCTTTTGCCTGGAGGTGGAATATTTTCCACATTTCTGAAAAATAATAAGAAATGTGAGCAATTGTTTTCTGAGCAGTAACAAAGATTTACATATCAGTATAAATTCCAGCAGCTTCTACAAATATTTACTAATATTTCAAGTACAGTATTTACACATGACCTATGTATAGCAAAATGCTAAACTTACAGTGCAGATGTGGAAGGACCATGAGCTCCTGCCCTACGTGTTGGTGGTTGCAGACTGGGCCGACGACGTTTTCTTTTGCCTGGAGGTGGAATATTTTCCACATTTCTGAAAGAAAAATAATAATAAATGTGAGAAACTCTCTTTTGAGCAGTTACAAAGATTATCTATACATGCCAACAGTCACTACAACTAATGACTTGTATTTCAAATAAAGTACTTACATATGACCTATGTATAGCATAGTAATTGTCTTCTGAGCAGTTACAAAAATTTACATATCAGTACATAGCATAACAAGCTACATAGGATGACACTATCACATTCACACAGGCCATTTACACATTACATTACCACACTAGGCTAAACATATACAGCCATTTACACATTATAGCATGACAATAAGCCACACTTATGGTACTGGAGCCTCGCATACTAATGTACAACATGCCATTCACACTCAGATTAGCAACAGGCTACATTTGAATGTGCCGTTTACACAACAGCAGCATTCAGTGTATTTACATAAGCATTAATGAACTCGTTCTTACATAAATTATACATCTTACATGTTTTTTTTTTACATTCATTTATGCTTTCATATACAAAGTAATACTTATTTAATTTATTCTTTATTTTAATTTACCCGGAATTCGCGGAGTGTACACAGTAAGCGCAAAGCGTGGGTTTGTTTCATTTGAAAGAAAATATTTCACTTACCTATCACACCTCCTTGGGATCAATCCGCTTCTCAAAATAAAGTCTTTCTTCGTCACTGTCCTCCCCGCTTTCGTCAGACGAGCTGACATCCTCTTCACTTTCCAAAGCAAAGCTCTCCTGGATGTGTAGCAGTGCCTCCGCAGCTGTTAACCGTGAGTGCGCCATGACGAAGCTCCACGAAAACAATTCCCCTACATGTGCTCTCTGTTTATAACAAGCGAATGGGCGTTTTCATGCAAATTATCAGCCAATAATCCTCCACTAGCAGCTGCTGAATTACCATAGTGTTAACATATGAATGGCAGAACGCGTCTATGGGCGGAACAAAAAAGCTTGTGCCTCAAAAATGTGCCGGTTGTTGTTTACGCTTCTCTCACAAGAATATAAATATATATATCGTTTCATCCTATATATAGTTGGAAAGTAGACCCTTCAAGGTTTCCGAGGTATGTTGTATTTTTTTCTAGGATAAAATCTCGCAGAGTTATATACATGTTTATGTGGAATTTCAATTTTATCCCGCCGTTGTCTCAACCCCTCTGGTCAGTACAGCCTGTCACCTATGCATGGTCCACTCCAGACACCTTGCTAGTTGCACTGGTAGGATTAATATATCTTTTAACCTTTGGTATAGCTGGGTTCTATTTCAAACACACTCAAGCCCTACAGAGCAAATTAGAAACTTGGTATGATAAAATGGTTAAGTTTGTTAGACATAAGAGAGCCCAGAGAGGTGGGCCCTCAGAGTTTAGATATGAAGCCGAGGGCAATATCTAAGAACCAGTCCTCAAGGTAGCATTTGAACAAGACCTACCCATAAGTAATTAGAATTCCTTCATTACACAAGCAATGACACTTAATATGCACCCATACACACGGATATGAAGACATCAGCTTTGAAAATGGATGTGAATGTGTTTGCTGATCTCACTTCCCTCCACAGCAATCTTTTTGCAGCTCCATGCTCCCTACTGGACCACAAAACTGCAAATAAAGGAGGGGAATGTAGGGGAAGGTATGCTGAACCTTTTCAAGATTATGGATCATCCAGACCTGGTGATTGAGAAATTAAAGAATTCGCCCTCTGGCTTTCCATTTTTATGGTCAAGAGGAATTCTACGTTTCTCAGGGTGAGCTATGATGACCACCATGAAACTACCCCCACACACACATAGTCTGTTTGGAGACCAGAAAGTCATGAAACCCCCTTACCAGTTTGACCCTGGGATGTTCCCAAAAAGGTTTGTGACCACCAGACCACCATTAGGCCAGCAGATAGCTCTTTTAAATCAGCCAAGTAATCCTGGAAATGGACACTAAAGCTATCACCTGATAAACTCAGAACTCTCCAAAGAACATTTGTCAAACTAATGTTCTGACTTAATCTAAGGAAGATCGCATATACTAACCATGTCTGCATGAATTTATATGAATTTCAGCAAACAAGAAGACCAATTCCTTTCTCAATTTAAAAGAATGCTAATTAATCTCTAATTACTAGAATTTGTTTATGTACCTACATCAATATACTTGATGTATTAACTCAAGAAAGGAATTAACGCTCAAATATACACGATGTTTTATTCACCGCAGCAGAGGTAAAACTTGATCTCTGGGGAACTTGAGATGGTCACGTGTACTTCCCAAACCAGTAGCCATTCAGAGAACAGCTACCTCTCAAGTGGGTGTAACGGCGCTAAATAGAAAAGGAGTCGCTTTCAGAAAAGAAACAGTTGAAATAGGTCTGAGTCACTGAACGGAGGCGCTATATCGGTTCAACAAAGAAAAAAAAAGACTAGAAGAGAGTGCTGGCTCCCGCTCATTCTGAGAAAGACTCTGAGAACAAGGACCAATCTTAGAACTGGACAGGGGATGCTCTGGTCAATTTTAGCGTTCTGTGTCAGATATTTAAACCTTTAGAAATAACTCTGTCAGCACCATGCTCAATTTACTATTGTTTGTTTGTTGTTTTTCTTTTATTGCCCAGTCAAGGCATTTTTACATATGGCTGATCAAAGCAGGTGAAACTTATTTTTGGCCAGAATAAAGAATCACCCCTGAGATTAGTAAATAGTTAATATAGGAATTTCACCTTCACGTTCATAGGATTTTCAGACGCCACCTCTGAACTTGACCAAAAATGAGGCATCGTTCAGCGCACCCTTTCGGGGAATTCACAACCAGGACAGGACCAGTGATTCCCTCAGGAAATCCCAACTTACATCACCCTGCTCCAAGGACTCCGGAAGCATCCTGCTCATCCTGGAAGTAACACCTCCTTAGCAAGCCCATCCTCAGCTGCTTCCACTGTGAGGACAGAACCGAGCCAGGGCCTGGACCCTCTGCTGAAACTGTGACTGAATCGCTGTGCCCATTGGTTGATTAGAACTGCGTCAAAGTAAGCCTCAGATATAATTTTCAGAGCTGATGTCTAATTAGTCCCTTGGTAAACTTACAATTTAATCACAGGTTAACCTTCATTAGATTAGATCATATTAGTCACACAAGCAATATAGCCTAGCCACTGAGTAGACTCATAAGAAGGGTTTCATCTGCATTGATCCCCATTTGTGAGGTTATAATAATTGTGCTATGTCTATTAAATGAATTATTTCTTTCCAATAAAGTGTTCTTTGATTTGAAGTAATATTGTGTATAGAACCTGTCACTGAAGTCTGAAGATCCGGAAAAAACACATTCTAGCATGAAGAGTATCCAATTTTTTGATGAATTATTAATATTGTTATTATCTAAAATTAATAATAATAATAATTTATAATTAATAACCACAATTAAGCAGAAATAAGTCAAATACTTTTACCACGCTACAACATCTCTTTTCATCTCTATCAGTTGTTTGTCAGCACTGCCAGTTGTCTGGCAGCACCATCAGGTGAAGATTTATGTCTTTTTTTCTGAGAAATAAGTTACTTTTTATCATATTTTTGTCTATATATTTAGACAACAGCAGAACATGCGTTGATGTCTTCTGTGAAAACAAATATTGATTATATACAGTGGCATGCAACAGATTGGGCGCCCATGGTCAATATTAGTGTTAAAACAGCTGCCATAGGTATTAGTGTCAAAAACAGCTGCCTAGCATGCTAAAAATCTAAATGGTTGAAGTCCACAATGCAGCAAAAGGCGTTCAAAGCAAAATCATAGCAAAATGTTTTAAGGTCGCCATTTCCTCAGGTCGAAATGTAATTAAGAAATGGCAGTTAACAGGAAGGAGGACAAAATAAAGTCTGGAAGACCAAGAAAAATTTCAGAGAGTGCTGCTCGTAGGATTGCTAGTAAGGCAAATCAGAAACAAACCCTTGATTGCAAAAGACATTCAGGAAGATTTAGCAGTCTCTGGAAATGTGTTACATTGTTCTACTGTTCAGCAACACCTGCACAAATATGGTCTTCATGCAAGAGTCATCAGAACAAAACCTTGACGCACCAGGCCAATAGCAGCATAGCGGTGGGCCGACAGCAGATCGCATTTATGATCATGGATTAATTCAACCCACATGGGTGAGACAGGATCTGAACTCTCTCCCTTTTTAACCTCAAGCTGGAATTCCATGGTCACCAGTTTGAGATGTGAAAGTCATAAACAGGCACATGAATATTCTCTCTGGCATCTGCCCCTGTTTATGACCATCATAGAAAACCCTATCCAGACTCTGAAGCAATAATTTTGGCACTCTTTAAACATCTACCCTTGAGAATTTTTTTAAGGATAATGTCCTAAGGCACCTAAATGTGTTGCCCTCACCATAAATACCTGACAGTTCCTCCCTGTTTCATGGTTTATGGCCTTAAAACTAAACAAACTGATAACCAGAGCCTTTTAAAACAAACAGCCCATCTCTTCCCCACAGGAAATCCTTGTGACAATCAGGAGGTCAAACATTATCACCAGAAGGGGTCAATCATGTGACTTAACACCCTCACATGCATTCACTGCAAAGAAGAGTCCTGTTGCTTTAAATTAGGACCAGATTGACCTTGCTTTCACATCTGTATGAGCCTATAGAGAGCTTTTTGATATTTTCAACATTAAAAACCTTCCCATTTTTAGCAACAGAACATTGTGTAATGAATAGACTGATATCACTTGTGGGTAAAGAATTTTCATTTCAGTCAAATTCAAGCATACAGAATGGAAACTCAGAGAAACCAGTATGGACCAAATGGACAGTCTGGAAAACAATACTTCACAGCTCTGAAAAAAAATAAGAGACTACTCAAGTGTTTGTTGAATACCATCACAGACACATTTCATTCTACTTTGAGATGCTGATCACCTGAACAAAATCCTTTTCTAATGAGCATCAGCATAAAAAACACCGCTGCTGTCATCACTATTCACATGTTATAAAACTAGTGCAAAAAAGATGCAAAAAGCAGTGCTAGAACTACCCAAAAATAAGTGCAGTCATAATACAACTATAGACAATGCCAAAAGCATTAAAAAGAAAGGTTCTTAATGAGGAAAAGAAAAGGTAATTGTAGGTTTACTGGGAGAGGAATACAGTGAGTGCCAGTTTGCTTCCATCTTGAAAATTTCAAAAACCTAATTTCACAAGTGTAGCGTGGGAACAGTATTTAGATTATTTATGCTTAATTGTGGTTATTAACTATGGATGATGATGATGTTGATGGTGATTATTATTATTATTATTATTATCTTTTTAGACAATAATAATATTAATAATTTATCATAAATGTGGTTAAAATTCCCCGCTAGATTGTGGGTTTAAATTTTCATCTTAATGAACAGTCTTATACAACAAAAATACTTCAAATTATAAATTATGCTTTATTGTAAAGAAACAATAATCACTTGTTAGAAATAGCACAATGGTTATAACCTCACAAACTGGGATCAATGCAGATGAAATCCATCTCATGAGTCTTATTAGTTTCTAGGTGATACAGATAGTGTGACTAAATATGATCTAACTCTAATGTAAGTTAACTAGTGGTTAAAGTAGAAGTTTACCCAGGGACTAATTAGACATCAGCTCTGAAAATTAGATCTGAGGCTTACTGTGACATTGTTTAACCAACCGATGGATACAGCAACTCTGTCCCAGTTGAAGCATGGTATCCAAGCCCTGGGCTCTTTCCTGTCCCCACTGTGGGTGCGGCTGAGTATGGTGTTGTTGAGGAGGGATTCCCTCCAATATGAGCAGGCCGTTTCCAGCATTCTTCTGAGCAGGGTGATTTAGTTGGGATTCCTTGTCTAGACGGACTCATGATGTAGCTATTCTGTGTGGAAAATCTCCTGAACAGGCACGTCTGGAGATGCCTCATTGATCAAGTTCAGAGTTGAGTTCAGAATCTTATCTATTTACTAATCTCAGGAGTGAGTCCTTATTTTGGCCAAAAATAAGTTTCACCTGCTTTGATCAGCCATTAGTAAAAATGCTTTGACTGGTCAATACAAGAAAACAAAACAACAAATAAGAAAACAAGTTAAGGCTGACACTGACGGAGTTATTTCTAAAAAGGCTTAAATATCTGATGCTCAGTATATCTAAATGTAAGCTCAATCCTAGACCTGATCAGAGCATCCCTTGGTCAGTTCTCAGATGAGTCCTTGGTGATCTTGGTGCGTCTTTCCTCAGAGTGATTGGGAGTCAGGGCTCTTTTATTTTCTTTCTCTAAGTGAGTTGGAGTCAGTGCCAGAGCTTAGTTCTAGATCTTGTTCTCACTTCTCACTTCTCTTGTTCTCACTTGTTCTCTTGTTCTCACATTGTTTTTCTCTACGACTCTTTTTGACTCACGTTCTACTCACGTTTGACTCTTTTTTGACTCACTTATCTGTTGGCTGCCTGACTGTTTTCTAGTTGGCGTGGTTTCTCCCACTTGAGAGGGAGCTGTTCTCTGATTGGCTGCTGCACCTGGAGAATGAGTGTGACCATCATGTGATCTGAGTCTGGAGTTCCACATGAATTGAATCTAATTTTGCTTAGTGGACAAAACCTCTTTTATATCTTAGAGCTTTCAATGGTTTTCTTTAGAGGAGCCTTGAGAGGGTGGTCGACTTATTCTCCTTTGAGCCATCTGCTGATCTGTTTCCTAGATTAGGTCTGACAGTTAGGGTGACAAATGGTTTAGAAATCATGACTGATTTAAAAGAGCTATCTGATGGTCTAATGATGGTCTGATGGTCATAAGCAGTGTGTACAGACCCTTTAGTGTATGGATGAATCTTCTCGTGAACATCACAGGGTTAAATTGGAAAGGGAGTTTTATGAGTATCTGATCTCCAAAACAGACTATATGTGTTTGCGTGCATGTGGAGGTGGTTTTATGGCAGTCATTACAGAGAGGACGTGTGTGCTAGTGGATTTTGGAGAGCGGGGTGACAATCTCAGTTTACTTGATCAAATGATTTGAATAATCCATAATCTTGAAGGTGATCAGCACATCTGTCCTACCTCCACTACATAAGTACAAGGTCAAGCAGCAAAAACATGGGACAACAAAGCTACAGACTGGCAGAGGTCTAAAACAACTCTCTACTAAAAGTGATGAGCACCACCTCATTCGAATGTGACTTAATCATAAAATGACATCAAGTGACCTACAAAAAATAAAAGGCAAGTGGCAGCTGGGGGGAACTGCACAGCAAGGACAGTTCGAGACACGCTTCTGGAAGCTGGGCTGAAATCATGCAAAGTTAGAATAAAAGCCCTTGGTCAAAAAGAAGCAAGGAAGAGCCAGACTGAAGTTTGCAAAAGACAATAAGGATTGGACTGTAGAGGACTGGAGTAAGGTCATTTTCTCAGATGAGTACAATTTTCAGCTTTTTCCAACACCTGGTCATGGTTAGACGGAAACCTGGGTAGGCCATTGAAAACCTCTGGAATGTGATCAAGAGGAAGACAGAAGGAGTCTGTTATGCCAGGAGTGGCATAACATTAACCAACAGCAATGTAAAAAACTGGTGGAAAGCATGCAATATGTAGCATTCTGTATGTTTTGTCATTTGGAGCATTAGTAATTTTCTAAAAAAAACAACAGATGGTCTAAAATGCAGTATTTCTATTTGGAATTTGAAATAAATGTTGCCATTAGTTCATATAAAACAAAACTGCTCAGCCTGGCCAAACTCATACCCATCGAGAAACTGATAATTTGGCAGGGGTCTCTTTTTTCATGTACTTGTATATCTAAAGACAAATATTATGCATGTGTATGATCCTGCGTTGATGAAATTTAAACATATATGATGCTGTTGGTAGGTGGATTGGCGACTCAAAACTGTCCACAGGTGATTGCGCCCAGTGATTCTGAATGGGCTCTGAACCCGCCGTGACCCTGAACTTGATGAGCATTTACAGACAATGATTGAATGATTAAACTGGTGAATTCATGTTGCGCTTGGGACCAGAATAAAAAAATAACTCACTTGTATTGCCTGTGTATTGAGATACAGCCTATGGGTTTCAAACAATCACAAGGAACCTAAAGCTTCCTCTATGCTCACTAACCAACCAGAACAATAGCTTTTCTCATGAGGGCGAATGGCCCATAAGAACCAAGCACTCAAGCTATAAATGCTCTCTCGGTCTAATCAAAGACAACATTAAGAAGAAAAGAAGAACAATGTTAGAGAAATGGTGTTAAGTTAGTGTGTAAAGATTAAAGATTCAACATTTTTTTATTTGTCACATAGAATTTGAAACAGGTACAAATATACAGTCAAATGAAAAGTGACTGTTCCTTCCCCTAGCTTCCCCTAAAATGTCAAAAAATAAGTTATAAAATATATACTGTTGTGTTTACATGTCATTGAATAAATATTCACTACAACGCGCTCATCTTTTGTTCAGAATCAGCTTCTTATCACTGGTAAAGACGCAGCTTTCCTCCCAATCATTCCTGCAGCTTCACAGTGCTTTAAACAGAGTTCAATAGCGAAGCAGCGAAGTGCAGTGAAACGAGACAAATCATTGGATAAATGCTGGGCTTTGTCCCTCCCATCGGATGCTCAGCGTCTCTGGGGGTCTATGGGGCAGTGGGCTGGCCTCGACTGGCCTGGACGCTCAGCTTCTGCAGATGATTGGATGATCTGTCTGAGGCTGAATCCCTTTTTGATTGACAGCGAAATGAGCGATCCTTTGGTGCAGAGATCCGTGAGAGCATTACATTTTCATTCCTCTTAGCGGCATTTTCTTTTTTAAAAACGACTAGCGACAAATCAAGCTTTTATTTCTGGTGGGGTTTTTTGTAGCAGCTTGTGTTTGGAGACTGACTTCTATCACTCTTTCTGAATTCTATCGCAGTTTCTGTCCAGCACTCACAGGCGGACACACTTCACATGGGCCAAGGCTGTTTAAGCAGCCTAGCTCTGCTGGCCATTGAGAGGACACTAGTCAAGTCCCTGGAAAAGACACCTTGTTGGTACGACAGGGTCACAGATCATTTTCTTGAAAAGGAACAGAGGGTAGAATTTACGTATAAATAAACCAACACATTTTATGATGTAGACCGAAATTGAGCTTCCCCTCCTTGAAAGACCAGCATCTGCCACAGATTGATAGTCTGTGTTTAGAGCAGAATGGTTCATGTGTATTAAGTGTTTAATGTCCAAATGACCTGATGATTCCAATGAAGTTGGAGCATTGTGTAAAACATAAATAAAAACATAATATGATGATTTGCAAATACCCTTCAACCTATATTCAATTGAATACAAAGACAAAATATGTAATATTCAAATGTGTCAGGAATCACGGGTGGTGAACTGACGGAGGCGGACGCACACGCTAAAACACAAATACTTTATTAACAAAAGACTATAACAAAACAGAGACTTTAACAGAAAGGCAACACACAGGGAGCTAACAGAGACAGACAAAGGGAGCTAAGCAGGCTAAACTAAAATACAAAGAGCTGGACAGACTAAACCTAAAACGGAGAACTAAAGCAAACAGGAAAGACAGACAGACTAAAGACCTAGGCAGAGATATTTGACAGAGACCTAGACAGAGCTTCACTAAGACCTAGAAAGGTAAATAAACACAGATAGCTAACGCTAAACATAAACACAGTGCTAAATCAGAAACTAAACACAGAGGGCTAGAGCAAACAAGACAGACAGACTTAATAACATGACAAAGGACATGACTGAGAGAGACAGACCGGACTGGGTAACACAACACAGCAACATTGGAAGAGGAAGATGACTAGAGGAATGAAACGAATGACCGACAAACAAGTAGTGAGACAAGGGAACTTAAATACATGACACAGACAAGACACACCTGAGACAGATAACAAGGAGGACGGACAAGGAGGCGGAACAAGGGCAATAACAAACAGAGAGCACATTGCGGGCAAACAGACATGACAGGACGAGGGCGTGACAGATGCCCACCACCCTGAACGCGCAACTCCCGGGGCGCGTACACCTAAACCCCCCAGGAGCTGGCACAGGAGAGGGCATGGAAAACAAAACAACAAACCAACAGGAGACAGGACTCAGGACAAGACAGGAACAGACACAGGAAATGGAGCTGGGGACTTGACAGGACCGGAAACTGGGGACTGAACTCAGGACAGGAGACTGACAAAGGGTGGAAACAGGAGAAGAAACTTGGTACAAGACAGAACTAGAGACGGGTAATGAAGCACTGGAATGAAGAGGGTGACGGACTGGAGACAAAATCGGAGAGCAGACAGGGGACTGAACAGGTGACTGATAAAAGGGAACAGGAGACAGGACTTGGGACTGGAAAGGACTAGACAGGACGGGAGTGGACACATGAGACTGGACAGGAGCAGGTGACTGGACAGGGTGCTTGACATTGGACATGACACTGGACGGGAGACAGGACAGAAGACGGGACTTAGGCCAGGTACTTGGACTGATCTTGAGACAGAGCATTATACGAGACAGGAGACTGGGCTTGAACTCTGGACGGGGACTGAGACAGAACAGATGTAGGTGAGGGAGACATGACTGGGGACAGGACAGTATTAGGAAAGGGAGACAAGACTGAGGACAGGACAGAACCAGAGACAGAAGATTGGACAGTGGCATGTGACAGGACAGGGTGTTGGACATGGGGCTGGATACTGGATGGGGATCAAGACTGGACAGGCGTAGACAATGGAGACAACTTTGGGGACAGAACGGGACTAGAGACAGAAGGCTGGACAGAAGAAGGTGACTGGACAGGGGACAGGGTTTGATTAAAGACTGGGGACTGGAATGGAGACAGGACAGGTGACAGAACTGGGTACTGGGACTGAACAGGGGACTGGACTTGGGCCAAGACAGACGGTTGAAACGGGGACTGGACTGGAGACAAGACAGGAGACAAGGTACTGGATAGCAACGGGGACTGGACAGGACTTGCCAGGGGAACAGGGACCAGGACGTTCACGGGGACAGACACGAACACGGTGACAGGGACAGGAACAGACACAAAGGCAGACACAGGTACAGGGACTTGGATAGAGAACAGACAGAGGAATCAAAACGGAGGTGCCCAGGACTGGACGAAGTCTATGGGGATGTCCGAGAAGCCAGTCTGAGGACAACTCTGGGGATCGGCCCCGAAGTCCTTGGAGCCGATCTACAGTCACGGGTGCAGAAGCGGCCGGGGCCACAGTCACGGGTGCAGAAGCGGCCTGGGTGGCCGCCTTCGCTGGAACAGAAGCGGCGGGGGACGCCGCTTTCTCTGGAGCAGGTGCGGCTGAGGAAGCCGCTTTCTCAGGGACAGGAGCAGCCTGGGTGACCGCCTTCACAGGGACAGGAGCGGCCATGGAAGATGCCTACTCGGGAACAGGAGTGGCCATGGATGCCACATTCTCGGGGACAGGAGCGGCCGTGGAATCCACATTCTTGGGGACAGGAGTGGCTGGGTTCGCCGCCTTCACACAGACAGGAGCAGCGGTTGCCGCCTTCGCGGGGACAGGAGCAGCTGTGGAAGCCACCTTCTCAGGGACAGGAGCAGCTGTGGAAGCCGCCTTCGCAGGGACAGGAGTGGCGGGGTTCACCACCATCTCAGGAACAGGAGCGGAGACGTCCACAGAGGCAGGGGCTTGTGCTGCTCGCTGGGCACGTGCTGGAGTTATTGCAGGTTTAGGGGGACTGATGGACGCAGTCTTGAGGGACTTCTTCAACCGTAGTTCCCCCGGAGATGCTCCCCTGTTAGCCTCACCTCCCATGTCCAGCAGTTTGAGGCTAACATCCCCTACCCTCAACCTCCTCCCAAAATATTTCCTCGGACCTGAGGGGGTAATCCTCGGGAGCAGAACGGGAGAATCTCTTGTTTAAGAGTTCAAAAAATGTCTCTACAGTAAGATCCTGGGCATTTTCCTTAATTAATTTTTCTGACCACCGTAACGCCTCTCCTCTAAGGAGAGATTTCATAAACATGACCTGGATAAATTCAGGAGGAGTAGGACAGGTCAAATATTCAAAATATATCTGCAGTATAAATCCCTTACAGTTGGGACCTCCTTCAAACTCCGCAGGTACTCCCAGGAAGGATTGCAAAAATAGCAGGTTGATCACCCACCCATATGGCCAGTAATTCCTCTGCTATTTTAATGGCTTTATCCAGTGACATGGCCATGTTAGCTGCGTCCTTTAGTGGGTCAGTCATTCTGTCAGGAATCATGGATGGCGGTCTCACAGGGGTGGACGCACACAAATACTTTATTAACAAAAGACTATAACAAAACAGAGACTTTAAAAGAAAGGCAACACACAGGGAGCTAACAGAGACAGACAAAGGGAGCTAAGCAGGCTAAACTAAAATACAAAGAGCTTGACAAACTAAACCTAAAACGGAGAACTATAGCAAACAGGAAATACAGACAGACTAAAGACCTAGACAGATGTTTGACAGAGACCTAGACATAGATACTTCACTAAGACCCAGAAAGGTAAATAAACACAGATAGCTAACACTAAACATAAACATAGTGCTAAATCAGAAACTAAACACGGAGGGCTAGAGCAAACGTAATAACATGACAAAGGAAACAACTGAGACAGACAGACTGGTCTGGGTAACATGACACAGCAACATTGGAAGAGGAACATGACTAGAGGAATGAAACGAATGTCCGACAGACAAGAAATGAGACAAGGGAACTTAAATACATGACACAGACAAGACACACCTGAGACAGATAATGAGGAGGACGGACAAGGAGGCGGAACAAAGGCGGGACAAGGGCAGAGACATGGACAATAACAAACAGAGCCGGGCGGGGAAAACAGACATGACAGGACGGAGCGTGACAAAATGGATAAACTTTTTTTGTTTTTGTTTTTTTTGCAAATATTAAATCATTTTGAATTTGTGGCCTGGAACATGTTCCAAGAAATTTGGGATAGGGGCTTGTTTACCTCTGTGTTACATCATGTTTCCTTTTAGCGTTTTTTTTACCATTAGCAGACATTTACCATGATGACCTGGGTTCAAATCTCATTTGAGATGAGATCACATCATTCTTTATGAGAGTGGTTAATTCTTGGTTCTCTTCAAAAATATTTCTTTCTCTCTTTATAATGAATGAATGTATAAAAACATACAAATTAAATAATTTTCTATTGTTTTACTCACCTTTGTTCAACTACTGCCTGCTTAGTGTTTGGGTCTAATCTCATAATATCTGGTAGCTCACTTGGTTGGGTATTGGCCTATCACCCTGACAGACCTGGGTTTGAATCCTGCTGGAAGCTATATATTTGTAACATTTTTAAATTAGTATTATCTTGCAGGGGGATGGCACAGCAGGTAGTGTCGTAGTCACACAGCTCCATGGACCTGGAGGTTGTGGGTTCAAGTCCCGCTCTGGGTGACTGTCTGTTAGGAGTTTGGTGTGTTCTCCCTGTGTTGGCGTGGGTTTCCTCCAGGTGCTCCAGTTTCCTCCCACAGTCCAAAAACTCACGTTGGTAGGTGGATTGAGAGAGAAAAACATGAGAGCTGGACGGGACATTTGTGGACTGTTTTAAATGTAATCAGATTGAAAGACCCCTAGCTCTAACTTGAGCCCAAATCATGTTCATGCGCCTGCGTTAGCTAGCACTTACGTCACTATCGTGATATGACAAAAGTCTTATAGTATTAAAAAACATACCCATATTATCATGAACAATATTATATCGTCCACCCCTAGTTTCAACATTAATGAGGATGAGTAAAGTTCAGGACAGGAGATCTGTTTTTGTCATGTTAGAAGAATTTCAATAGTTAAGATTTAAATCTTATCAATAGTTGAATAAGGAGAGTGTGTTTTGAACATTCAACCCTATTGTATCCTTATTTATATACAATCACACATTTGCAAAAGCACAGTAACATGGACCACTTCAAAATACTAAACTGTAATTGCAGTGCTTGCAAAGCAAATATGTACTGCGTGGTGTAATAGCACTGGACAGAGACTGAAAATAATAGGTATATTTGAGTCTCACTCTATATATTATATTCATATTTGTTCTGTAGTGTGACGCTGCCTCATAATATCCATGATATTGAACTGGAGCGGATTGCTGACTATATCCTAGTATCACAACCTCGCGGATTCACATTGGCATGGCATGGACTTAATAGCTCAGTCTACATCAAGCTGAGTCCAGAATTTGTGGGACGGACCTGTGGATTGTGCGGCAATTTCAATGCAGACATTCAAGATGAACTAAAGACCAGTTATGGCAAGTTTCTGTCCTGCATACAACATCAGACAACAATTTCTTTGTATTTTAACAGAAGTACTGTACAAATCTGATCAGTAATTTTTTTTAACCTACCACTGAAATTTGTGTAGCATTTAGCAAGTAATAGTGTAAAACACTAATTAATTTACTTCTAGTTTGCTTCACACTCAGTATGTTTAGAAATTGTCAGGAATAGATATATGTATGTGCAGAGGACATGTCTAATTCCTAGATCTGTAATAGTGAATGTTATGACCTGATGGGAGATGCAGGGAGATGTCTGCACATACTCTGTCTGACATAGCAGGTCAGAAAGTAAAAACGAGTTAATTTTATCCTATTGTTTTTTGGGAAAATAACCCTAATATTGCAACATCGGTTGAAGTTACAGAAACTGAATATTATATTTAACTAGGCAAGCAACATTGCATTTGTGAATAGTTACAACTTAACACCAAACTATTACCATCTACACCATTATCTTCATGTGCTTATTAATGAAAAAAAGTTGCTGCATCCATAGTTTGTCTCTGCATTCATGGGTGCAGGTAGTCCTGACTTTCTAAGAGATTGCCCTTAGACATTCTTTTTTTTTTTTTCGAGTTAAATTGAAGGGTAGAATTTAATCTTGTGCTTTGATGGGTGTGTTCCAGGAATATTCACAGAAGATCTCACTATATTTGGAAACAGCTGGATAGAGGAAAATCCACAGCAGGCCACGTGTTTGGTCATCTCATATATGTACCCGTCTCCCTGTTCTGCACAAGAGCCCCACATTTTGCTGGTATTGTATAACCTTGTGATGAAGGGCTTATAACAAACAGTTTTAATTAAAGGCCATGTAGGCCCAGTGCCATCATTAGGGATTGTACACCACACAGGTGTCTGATACATGCAGATGGCTCCATAGTAGGTAAGCAGAAAATGCCAAATCTTGACTGCTTCTTCAGGTGCTCTGCCAGGATCAAAACTAATCACAGGGCTATTGAGCAGGGACACACAAACTGGAATATATTACAGTAGATGATAGATAGAGTAGACTAATATACCAGCAGTGGGACATAATGAGCCCTCGTCTTGTGAGTGTACATAATGTATCTTCATCCTTCTAGCAACCCCCAGCCATAAGAATGCTGGTTCTGTTTCCAGACTCTGACTGGCATACTGCCCAAACTTGATCTAGTTAGGAAGTCATTTATCTTTTCCTTTTAACATTGCGGCTGCATTTGTTATCAACAAAACTTGATAAGGGCCTTCCCAGTTAGTTTCAAGAGCCATTCTTTGAGGTTTATGCACCATTACCCATTGACCTGGCACTAAACTATGTCCCCCTTGAGGTGGCTCTTCCCATGCATCATGAACTTGACATTCTACTTGTTGGACCACACTGCTAAGAGCTTCACAGTATTTAATCAAAACGTCAGAGGTGGACACCAGCTTTGCACAGATCAATAGTTCCTAGTGACATTGGTCATCCAGTAATTACCTCAAATGGACTCAAGCCAGTTTCCTTGTTGTGAGTGGCACAGATGATACAAAGTACTGCTGGAAGGGCTTCAGACAGTGGAATGTCTTCCTGATGCATTTTTGCGTTCCTTGATGGCACATTCTTTCCATCTGACCTGAGGCTTGAGGACAGTAAGGACAGTGAAATGCCCAGCGGATATTCAGCATTCAACTTACTTCACTACACACCGTGCATGTGAAGTGTGTTCCTTGATCAGAATCAATTGGGTCTGGAAGGCCTCATCTTGGGATGATGTCTTTCACTAACACTTTGCTGTATAGCTTGCCATTCCCCATCTTGTTGGAAAAATAATATTCCACATACCTTGAGAAATTGTCCACAACCTGTAAGACGTCTTGAAACCTTCCACATTTTGGCAGAGTGATTTAATCAATTTGAAGATGTCTGAATGTATCAGGTGGGGCAGGTTATTACACAGCAAATGTTTGCACCCCTTGTGCCAGGATTGTTTTTTCACATGTAGCAGAGCTTTGAAGAACATGATGTGCTCTAAACTTCGGGTTCCACCAGACTTGATTGAAACGTTGAGTCATTTTGTCAACCGCCACATGTGTGAGCAAGTGAGTTGCTAGGTAGGGAAGCAGACATTCCAGAGGCACTAGGCGTGTCCCATGTCGCCAGATTGCATCTTTATGTAACTTGACACCATTCTCCATCCAGCTCCAAACTTCCTTTCTTGGTGCATCCTATTACAACTGTTTGATATCAGAAATAGCTTGAATTTCCTTGTCTTGTTTGAGTTTAGGACAGACAGACTTTGGTGTTGTCTTTATTCGTGTTTCCATTGTCATTGCCACCATGTTCATTGTTGGTGTCTCCCTCTCTGGCAGTGAGTTTTGCAGTGGCATCTGCTAGTGCATTTCCTCGAGCTGTAGATGTAATTTCATTTGTGTCTGACCTTTAAGACTGTGACTTCTATGGGCAGTCTTAATGCTTCCTAAATTTCTTGGACTGATTGTCCATTTTGCACGGTTGTTCCTGCAGTGGTAGTTTAATAAAACATAACAGGAATCGGTGTAAATGTTGGCAGTGTGGTCTTTCGCCAGTTTACATGCTTCAGTTAGAGCTTTCAGTTCAGCTTGTTGATCTGATGATGTTCCTGGTGGCACTTGACCTTTTGCCAGGATATCCACTTCTGATGTCACTGGCCATCCAGCTCGTCTCACCTCATCTTCAATTGTGGAAGAATCATTAGTGAAAAGTGTGAAGTCAGCATTTTACAAAGGTGGTTCTTTGATGTGCTGGTCCACTTCCAGTGTTGTCACAAATTCTTCGCACTCATGGTTGTCGACCTGTCCAGGCATCATCAAAGTGGAAGGGTTGAACACACTGGATAATGTGGGATGCTTCCAAGACCACTAAACAATTTCCCCATCTGCTTGTGGTTACTTGAGTGGCTCTGCTCATTGTCAACAGAGCAAGAACAGCATGAGGACAATTTCAATGTTAGCTTTTGGTCAGGCACCAGTCCAGCCGCCATTTTTACTGTCAAATAAACTGCTTGGACAGCTCTCAAACATGGCCCAAAACCCAGAGCTATGTGGTCCAATTTTGCTGAGTAATAACCCACTGGACATTGCTCACCACCATGATCTTGTGTCAATATGGCTGTCTTGAAGCCACCTCTTTCATTGACAGAGTGAATGGCCTGTCAATGTTAGGAATACCAGTGCAGGTGCTTCACACAGGGATTTTGCTAGTACAGACCACGCCTGTAGAGGCTGAAATGAGGAGGTGAACTGAGAAGTTTTTGGGGAAGAGTTCAGGGTGGCTTATGAATGCGTATGAAGCCAGACCCCCCCGTTGGATAAATGAATATGAGAAAAGGGTGGAGACGGGGTGGAGGCGGGAGCGAGTTTAAAACAGAAGATATGAGGACAGGTTGAAGGTCCACAGCACCTGGAGGAATCAGTGCGAACAGTACCATAGGAGGCAGGGTGAGGTGCTGTTGCTAGCCGAGAGATGAAATATTAAGGTCCTCACTGGCACGAGCTGGAAAGTTAGAAGCTGGGAGCAACAAGGCTGCATGTGAGAGGGTGAATTGAATTTGAGGTGGCGTCAAGGGCCTGAGTGCTGCATAGGGGGGCTGGTCTAAGGCCACGCCTGAGAAGAGAGCATAAGCTGGAACTTAGGGGCTCAGAGCAGCATGATCGCAAAGAGGAGAGGTCAGGTTGAAAGCCCGCAGCTGCTGGAAGAATTAGTACGAACAGTACCATAAAAGGCAGTGCGAAGTGCAGTCGCTAGGAGAAGCTTAGCTACAAGCAGAAGCAGAAGGTAAGATCCAGCAGGAGAGAGTGCAAGCCATGCAGTGGACGCAGGGGGCCATTTGTTTGTGAGGGGAAGGCATAGGGATGAGCATCCACAGCAGTTTCTGAGGAGAGAGTGCAAGCTGAGGCGGGCGGTGCGGCCGCAAAGCTATGGGGTTGGGACGAAGTTCTGTGGCATCAGAGAGGAGGGCTGTAAAGGAAAAGGCAGGATGCAGCGAAACCACAAGGGGAAGGGGATTAGGATGAAGGTCCAAATCAGGAGAGAGGGTGTGCTGTAAAAGAAGAGGCGGGGTGCGGGTCAGCTGCAAAGGAGAGGATTAGGACATGGCCAGTAATGGCACCCGGGAAGACGATGAGCTGGAAAGTCAGAGACTCTGAGTAGTGCAGCAGCAAGAAGTGGGGGATGAAGGTCCACCGAAGCACCTGAAAACAGAGCAGGAGTTAGAAGCTGTAGAGTGTGAGCAGCAAAGCAGCACAGAGGAGGATCCGGTACGATAGTCCACAGCAGCATCTGAAAAGAGAGTATAAACTGGAAGCCGGAGGGTGGGAGAAGCATATCAGCAGAGGAGTCAGGATGGGGGTCTGCAGCAGCACCTAAATAGAAAAATGAGAATTGTAATGTTAGAGGCAGGGTATGGCGTGGCCGCAAATCGAAGTGGTTGGGATGAGCATCCATGAAGTATGCAAGCTGCTGATGTAGAGGCTAGGAGAATGAGACGATCGGATGAAGCTGTGCAGCAAGGAGACTGCATAGAATGCCCAGAGTGCCAGGTAGAAGACAGGCCCGCAACAGCAACCTGTGGAGGGCGTGTGAGCTGGAAAGTATGAGACATAGAGCAGTAGCAGGGGTAGAGGGTGGAAAGAAAATGAATCAGCAATGAGGAAGATTTGCAGTGAGAAGACCGCATCGAGTGCCCAGAGCGCTGGACAGGAGACAGGCCCACCGCAGCACCTATAGAGGGGTGCAGGCTGGAAGGTCTGAGGCATGCAGCTGCAGCTGAAACAGGGGAAGAGGGGGGATGATGAAGGGAGGGGTGGGATGATGTGTAGAGTAGACCTATGAAGAGTAGACCGCGTCGAGTTGTCAGAGCGCTGGACAGGAGACAGGCCTGCCACAGTACCTATAGAGGGGTGCGAGCTAGAAGGTCTGAGGCATGCAGCTAGAGGAGGAAAAAGGGGGAGCGGTGGGATGATAAAGGGAGGGGTGGGATGATGCGTAGAGACAGATGTAGAGGAAGAAAAAGGGGGAGGGGTGGGATGATGCGTAGAGAGGATAAGAGAGAACGAAATGAACTTGGAGGGCTGTGTCTAAATGGGTGCAATGCTGTCAATCATGGCAGTGTTCAGATGGAAACAGGAGCCGATTTGGAATGGAGGCTTAAACATGCTGCCTGCTTTTTTTTTCTTTTTTTTTTTCTCCAACATTTCAGATAGGACCATCTTGGCAAGCAGTGTAGGTAAACTACTGCCCTGGAGATGTGCATAAATATTGCAGATTCTAAGCCATTGTCCAATTCAGTTCAGATAATTATATTATTATCAAAACAGCCCTCTAAGGCACCAACCTGTGAGACAGCAAAGACTATAAGACATTGAGGCTAATGTCTCCAGCTTAGACACAACCAGAAAGGGTAACAGGAATACGAAGAATGCTCCAGCAGGGGGCGTTGAGTCGGAGATAGAAGGTTGTGACGACATCGCATTGCTGCGCAGGGGGTCCTTACACTGGCAGACGGGTTTCTCTCTTTAGCTGAGTGAGCGAAGGGGACTCCATTGTTTCGGAGCACGTTGCTGGAACGCCGAGGCTGTCCTGCCAGAGAGGAGGAAATGGGAGTCTCAAGGTGCTGTAGATCTCGTAGCTGTGGAGCAGCAGCCGTGACGACGGTTGATTCGCGTTCCCCAAAACACGAGGCAGTCCCGTAGCAGCGTAGCCGGAAATGAAGATAAGGGGAGGCTCGAAGCCTTGCGCCAGCGTCGGAGGCAGATGCAGGGGGTCAGTCGGGAGGCCGAATGCAGCGAAAAGCAGGAGAACAGAGCACCGATCCGAAACGGGTAAGACAGCAGAACATATAAAAGTTGAAGCGGTTGCAGGCGCGACAACGGCCGTACGTAACTTCAGATAACGGGCAGTCCCATAGCTGTTTAGCCGGAGCGAGTTTAAAAACGAGGCTCAGTGGGCTTGAGAAAGGCCGAACACGGCTCTGAATATGGGGATCAGCAGGAATGACCCAGCGCGGAGGAGCGAGCTGACCTCGTGAAGCAGTCGAGTTGAGATCCATGTCCTGAACTAAATGAGGCGAGTTTGTCCGACGTGGAAATGACATGAATTTGCAGGGTATATATAGGGCTGAGAGGAGGAGTTTGGGTGTGGTCCTACTCCCAAAATTATGTTATTACACAACTTTACTTCTGCAGTACTTTAAATGCTGATTGTGCCTTGTCATGGAGGACAATTCTGTCCTTTGGATGGGAATTCCCTTGAAGGAGTTCAAACAGTGGTTGAGCTAATTCAGTGTAGGCATTCACTCCTGCATGGCTGTAATTGCATAGGCCCAAAAATGATCTCAACTTATGGATAGTTCTCAGCTCTGAGGTTTTACAGATTGCTTTGGTATGACCTGGAGTGGTTGCACCTGGCCCTTGTGAAATTTTCTGTCCCAGATAGATAATTTCTTTCTGCATATCTTGAGCTTTATCCAGGAACTTTGGTACTCAAGTAGTTGAGAAGGGCTTTAACATCAGTTTCATGCCCACCTTCATTATTGAAAGCAATCAAAATATCCACAAATTGGATAAAAACTGATCTTATGTTAGGCATGCCTTAAGACCTTAAAGGTCTGAATCATTAGGAGTTGCATTTTGTTTATCTTTAAACTTCTTCCTACATTCCCTTTTCCCATGTCCTTGTGTTTTACAGTAATGACAGTTTCTGAACGTCTTCATTTTCTTGTTGGAAAAATCACCATTTTCTTGATTGTCCCCTTGTCCTCTTGATTTTCCTTTACTTCTATGGAACTGCTTTGCAGTTTCGCAGTTGCAGGTCCACTGAGCTTCAGAGCTATAATTCTCACTTCTGGAGCCATCTCAGTATCACATGCCCAAACCTTCTGGTTCATTCATTCCATCCTGTGTGTTTTGTTGCCAGGGCAAACAACAATATCTGGTCTCAAGCCATTGATAAATCCGCACCTAATGGGAGGGACAGTGACTTCATCCAGAGAGTCTTACTCAGTGTTGTTACCAGCATGCTCCAACCATATTTGTTTCTTCATAGACTCTAACTGTTTCATTGAAATTTTGTGTACACTCTGCAATTGTGTTCCAGTTGATCTCTTCTGGTTTCAGGGCTATCAAAGAGTCTGATGAATCCCCCTCCTTCATCACAACTTTCCTCCACAACATGATTAACTTCATCAGACAACTATGTCTGCTCTTTGTCTTTCAACAGGACAGACAAGATCATCACAGTATAAAAAGGATGCAGATGATAAATATGCTTCAGGCATTTTAATTTGTCCCATGCTTTTCTTGGGCTTCTATAAATATTTGGCAGTGTTTTTGACCAGTTGTCAGCCAAATCAGGAATTCATGATAGTACCTGGTTCATAACAGGCTTTCTTTCGCCTTTGAACTTGTGATCTAGATGCTTGTTCTTATCTTTGATCCCCTTTTTGTTTTGTCTGAAATGATGAACCTCCTCCAGAAACAAGAAACAAGGGTTTCTGACATGTCTTTTTTACTCCGCCCTTTGAGGGTCTGAGCAGTGAAATTGTCAGGCATTTTGGATGCAGCAGTTACCAAGTTTCTCTCAGCTCTTGTTTTAACTGAGAAATTTCTGACTTCTTTCTGTTAATGTCAGCAACAAGCTCATTTTTTTCAACCTTCCTTGTCTGGATCTGTCCTGCCAATGCAGAAACCTTTGCCTGTTCTGCATTTATTTTATTTTTCAGCCCCCCTACTCCCATCTTCTTTCTGAGTGATAGTGTATTTATTACGAAAATTTTCACATTGCTCATTCAAGCCAAACTTTGCATCAAAATATTGGCTTAAACATTCAAGCATCTCATCTGTTGAAACTTCTGGAGTTGCAGAGCCATGTTTCTCAGTAGTCGATTTTTCAACAACTTCAGAAACTTTGTTTTCTTGTATTTCAACTCTGCCTTGCTCCATTATAGTTAACACAAACACACACATGAGAGAGTCAAGCAGAGAGGGTGAAAATATAAGACTTGCTGAGAGAGCCTAGAAGTAAGGGTAAAACAATAAGATGTGCACCACAAACGTTCATGAATTGAGCAGGGTATTTTCGTACCCAACTCCAAAAGTTACATAGTGCAGTTTCTGCAGCGCTGAGCCAAAATAGCAACAAATATAGAGGCTTTGTTCTCCCTATTACAGGTCAGTTAAGGGGAATGTTTACAACTATGGGAAACTGCTGTTCTCTCTGGTTTGTTTACATTCAGAAGCTCTGCATATTTTAAGGTGGAATGATAAGTTCAAGGAGAAAACCGATTGTGACTGAAGGTGAAATTTCTGTAAGTTTCAGTGTTTGAATTGCCACAGAAACTCATCTGTACCTCAAGATGTTTAATTTTGTAGCACTTTCAGTCTTTACTTTCATGCAGATACAGTCTCCTGAATTTAGTGTGGGTTCCTACCTACATAAACAGAAACAGCAAAAATAAGTCAATAATACCCACCTATGGAACAGGAATAAAGCAATATCCTCATCTCTTTTCATGTTTTTCAATGTTTGGAGGGCCTTTTTCTGCCATGAACAGAGAGAGAGAAAACCTAGCATGTCAGACTGAGTCATTTTTTTTCTATCTTTTACTAATACCAGGGCTTGATTAAATTATTAGACAGGTTTCCAGCATGGCAACAGATTGGAGAGCTAGTAAACAGTGAAAAAAGTTTCTGAACTTAAGAAAAATATATATTTTTTATTATTACAGTCATTTTGAATACTTATGAAAGCTATTATTTTAAATATCCCCAGACAAGTGTCTTGTATTAGAGTCTCTAAGTTCACCATATAGCTTTAGGAACAAAAAGGGAACAGTCCTGAAGCAGGGTAGACATACATAAAGACACTCAAACAAAGAAACGTATGTCTACACACAAGACCATACAAAGGAGCACTAAAACCAAAGTGGTATATATACAAGGAGCCTGGGAGAGATAACATGAGGGCAGGGCAACAAAGGAGACATAGGTGGGAACACTCATGACAAGGTGGGTTGGGGCTAGGGCAGAGCTAAGGGAGGAGACTTCAACAAAACAAAAACAGAGCCATGTGCTAAGGAACTCAGACACAGACAGAGCAGAAAAAATCCCAAAGAGGGCAGGGGTGTGACAGTTTGTAAGTAATTTTTGCAACCAGGAATGTGTTGATAGCTCTTACATTAATTATGTATATGATGCTTTGGTAATTTCAAATTTTTGCTGTTTACTACAGAAGGTGGAGGACATATGTTCATCATTACTGAAAGTGCCATTTAAATCCTGTCATGAATTTGTCAGTCCATATTCTTACATGGCCAGTTGCTCCAATGACCTTTGCCTGTAAGTATAGTAGGTCATTGCAAAAATGTTAATGTATTACAGTACAGATCCCACTTTGATAATAATGTAAATATTATTTTCTAATTAAATAACTATCTTACAAACTACTTCAAAGTGACTCTCACATATGGGTTTTTATGTTTGGGGATAACAGTGCAGGTTTATAATTGATTTAATTTGATTATGTTTATTCAAGTGTTATAAATAGCAGTGATTCTGTTATTTATATTTGCACATATACTAGTGAATTAGATATATTTTTCACACATTGTTTATTCCCAATGAATAGGTCTGAACCCAATGGCGATATGGTTTGCCAAGTATTCACTGAATATGCAAGAGCCTGTGCCCATGCCGATCACCCTTTACATAACTGGAGAATACATTTTCCTGTGTGTGGTATGTGATACATAAATATATTTCCACACCCCCCTCTCTCCCCTCTCTCTGTCTTTCTCACTCTTTCATTATCTCTCACTCTCTCTCTCGCTTTCCCAGTAGCCTGTCGATCTCACATTGTTTTTTTTCATGCACATTTAAGTGACCCAATTATGTGTTGTTATATAAGAACATGAAAGTTTGAACTGGGAAATTCGTACTCACTCAGCTTTCAAAACTTCATCAAGTGGCCAAAAGAATATACTTTCTGGCACCTTCTTGTCTCTGCAGCATTCTTGGCCTATATATAGACAGTTTAATGAAAAAAAAACAACCTCTTTTTTATTCTTTAATTCTTCAGATTTTCTGCTTGAGATGTTAACCATAGCAAGTAGTTTTGGTCACTTCTGGTCACCATTAATATAGAGTTTGTGGTGGGAATGAAAAAGACGGATAGTTAGACAGATAGATAGGTGGAAATTTTTTTCACAGTCTGTAACATTCATACACTTTACTAGGACATACAAGACATTAGAAAATTACATACATATATTATTTGAAATAGAAGCAAAACTTCTTCACAAACAAGCCTTCTTTAGATATCTTTGTTGTTCAAATTTAACAAGTTAACTGATAATATTAAACCCACAAAAAGTGAAATATGATTAGTATTTAATGTAAATATGTTAATAATAATAATAATAATAATAATAAAATTCTTCTTCTTCTCCTCCTTCTTCTTCTTATTAGTAGTAGTAGTTGTTGTTGTTGTAATTCCATATATGGTTTAGTGTGATGTGAATATTTTATCATATGTATGCTTTCATGGGAAAAGTTGAAATTTTGTTGGTATAGGTGCTGACTGCCCTGCAGATTTGCATTACAGAGAGTGCATCACATGTTGTCCTGTGCGCTGCAATACTGAAAACATGTGCATTGATAGCAAGCTGCAGTGCCTTGATGGCTGCTACTGTCCAGATGGTGAGCAAGAAAGAAAGCCATTATATTATGAAATTGCATAGTAGTTTGCTCTTTTGAGATTTTGAGATGTTTTGAGATATTTTAAATTGTAATATTAAAAACTGTGTTACAAAACACAATCAAATGTGTTTCATTAGCTTCTGGTCATGTTTTAAACAAAAACATATTATATAACATTAAACTTTACTCTGTATGCATTGAAATCAAGTGCTATAAAATATTATAATACATATAATCATAAATAACTTCTTTATCAAACCAGGTAGTTTGTCAACTGAAGAGTATTAGTTTTCATGGTACTAGCAGTGTGGATGGTTAATGATTAGTGCTAGTAGTTGCAAAATGCAAATGTAATAGATGTAACATTTTACCAAAATATCTCAATATTTTGTAATATTCATGAATTTCCACATATAATATTAATGTTAATGAATGTAAAATATAGTATAATATTACGGTGGCGCAGCAGGTAGTGTCGCAGTCACACAGCTCCAGGGACCTGGAGGTTGTGGCTTCGATTCCCGCTCTGGGTTACTGTCTGTGAGGAGTTTGGTGTGTTCTCCCCGTGTCCGCATGGGTTTCTTCCAGGTGCTCAGGTCCAAAAATACACGCTGGTAGGTGGATTGGCGACTCAAAAAAGTGTCCGTAGGTGTGAGTGTGTGTATTTCCCTGTGAAGGACTGACGCCCCCTCCAGGGTGTATTCCCGCCTTGGGCCCAATGATTCCAGGTAGGCTCTGGACCCACCGCCACCCTGAACTGGATAAGCAGTTACAGATAATGAATGAATGTTTTGAGGAGTGGGCATTGCCAAAGATCCAAAGGCATTACTTGACTGGCAAAATGCTTGCAAAGAATTTTTTTATATGCTATGACTTAAACTGCTTAACATAGTGTGTGGTTAGAAAACAAAATTTCTGAGTGTATGTGTGTTTGCATTTGTGTGTCTGTGTGTCTCTGTGTGCATGCATGTTATGGTGCAGATCTGATATATGAGGATGGGTTGTGTGTGAAGCCATCCAACTGTCCATGTGAGCACCGTGGAATGGTCTTCCCATCAGGACACACTATACAGGAGCAGTGCAAGAACTGGTTAGACACAAACAAAATTTCATACATTGTCTATACAGTGTCTCAATCGTCATTAGTGATACATATTAGACATTAGACATATTAGAATTGTATATGCAAAACAAAGATATCATTTTGATGTACACTGAAAGTTTACAAGTACAAGTAAAACATATATATTGCTGTTTTTCTAGCTACATTCACCTTGTTTCTGAATTCTTTCCCATTTTCAGTTGCTTCTATCATATTCTCAGCCACAGACGCTCTGCTCTCAAGTTGACAGACTGTCTGATACTTTCAATGCATTAATTTGGCCTCTCTGTCAGGATTCTGTCAGTTTCATTCTGATCTGTCTCCTTCAATTTATCAAACTTGTTGTAGCGTGCTAACAGTATTTTAATTATTTCTGTTTAATTGTGGTTATCAATTATAAATTATTATGATTATTACTAATTTTAGATAATAACAATATTAATAATTTATCAGAAATGTGGATACTATTCACAATAGGGTGTGAGTTTCAGGATCTACAGATTTTATGGACAAACTCTCTGCACAGTATTATTTCAAATCAAAGAATACTTTATTGAAAAGGAATAATAATGAGTTGATCAACGCAGATGAAGCCCTTATTATGATTTTAATAATTGGTTAGTGACTAATATGTGTTGCTAAATGAAGTTTAACTAATGATTAATATGTAAATTTATCAAGAGACTTAATTAGACATCAGCTTCTGAAAATTATATTTTTATGAGCTTACATGACGCTGTTATCACCAAGCTGATGGTGTAAGGGTTGACATGGGTGCCAACCCCACTCCAGCCACCAGAGGGCAGTGGCAGGTGGCCAATCAGCCATAACACCCCACACCTGTTGTATAAAGATTCACTAGAAGCAGTCTGAATTGCTGGTTCTTTGGAACTACAAAGAGAGTCTGGCTTGTAATTTTGGTATCTGTCTGTTCATCTCTTCTCTGTTTCGAAGGGGGGGTCCTGTAAGGGTTGGCATGGGTGCCAACCTCACTCCGGCCACCAGAGGGCAGCAGCAGGTGGCCAATCAGCCATGACACCCCACACCTGGTGACAGGTCTATAAAGACTAACTAGAAGCAGTCTCACATGTTAGAGAATCTGGCTGGTAATTTTGGTATCTGTCTGTTCATCTCTTCTCTGTTTTCTCAGAAGGCTGAGAGGTCGTGCCCTCCCCTTCTTTTTCTCTGTTTTTTTAAAAGGCTGAGTGGTCTCGCACTCTTTCCTCTACTGTTTTTGTGTTTTCTTCATTTGGGAGCTACCCACCAAACCTCAATGTTTCTCGAGGTAGCCAGTCTCCCCTGGCATCCCTTGTTATCCCCTTCCTGCTCAAACTTTTCCAGAAAATGGGTGGGTTTGTGTGGTGTATTGCTTTTAACACCCATTTCACGTTTTCCACCCAGTTTTTTTACGTTTACATCATACCTTTTTTTTTTTTTTCTGTTCCACTCCTTGACTGCTTGGCACTTGGGTCCACTCAATTATGCTGGCAGCTCACCCAGTAGGATTTCTGAATAACATCCAGGAATTGCAAGTTCCAACCTCACTGGGGGCTACCATTACAGAAAGAACCAGCCTCAGCATGGACCCAGCTGAGGAGTCTAATGAGGATCAGTTGAGAGTGGCCTTAACTGCTCAGGGAGCTGCCATAGGCAGACATGAGAAGGCCTTGCAGCAGATCTTGACCCAACTGCAGGGTCTGTCAGAGACTTTAGCCGAGGCCACCCTTGGGGCCCCTACGGCAAGCCAACCCCAGCAGCCAGGGCCTTCAGTTAATGCCCCCGAGCCGGGCCCTAGGGTAGAACCCAACTTGCCTGCTCCTGAGCGGTACTCAGGAGAACCAGGAGGGTGTCATGGGTTTCTCCTTGAGTGTTCTCTCATCTTTGAACAACAACCATCACGGTTCACATCTGAATGGGCTAAGGTGGCCTATATTATGACCCTTCTTTTGGCTCGAGCCCTTGCTTGGGCCACTCCGGTATGGAAGAACCAACCTGAGGTGTGTTCCTCCCTTTCACTGTTCATGGTCGAATGTGCACTCCACTGCACATTCAACCACCCAGCAGAGGGCAGAGAGGTGGGCTCTTGTCTTTTGCACCTACGGCAAGGAAGGCGTCCAGTAGCTGATTGCGCAATTGAGTTTAGCACACTGGCTGCTGACAGCAGGTGGAACATAGCTGCTCTGCTCGTTGCATTCCAGCAGGGATTGACTGAGGAGCTGAAAGACGAGTTGGCCCTCCGGGACTGTCCTGCCTCCCTGGACAGTCTTATAGATCTCGCTGTAAGTGTTGACAACACGCTGCGAGACCACAAGAGACATAAGGAAACCACTGGTCTCCTCAATCCACGTCGAGTAGCTCCTCCAGTCTCATCGATAGAACCTGAAACCCCAGCAAATACAGTTGGGCCATGCTCGTCTCTCCCATATACGGGGTGGTCGCTGCTTGTACTGTGGGCAGACAGGGCAGGATTGCTCAAAATGTCCCCAGCTGCAGAGAAACAAATAGGTCCATCGGGCTCTGGGGGAACCCGGGCAGACCATTCATGTTCCCCTCGCACATCTGGTGTATTGCTCCATACAGCCCTACCATGGGGGACCTCAGAGAGACACCTTAGGGCTTTTGCTCCTAAGCCCAGCTCCTTCCACCCCATTGCTCATTTGATATGGCCATTGAACTACTCCTGAATACAAGTCCACCCTGGGGTAGACTCTTCTTTGTCCAGGCCAGAAAGAAAAGAAATGGAATAATACATACAGGAGGCCCTGGCCTTAGGGTTTATAAGGCCATCAACCTCCCCAGCAGGAGCTGGCTTCTTCTTTGTAGGGAAGAAGGACCGTGGCCTCCGTCCATGTACTGACTACAGAGGTCTCATTAAGATCACAGTCAAGGATCGGACTGGACCTGCGCAGTGCCTATAACCTGGTTCGCATAAGGTGTGGTGATGAGTGGAAGACAGCCTTCATCACCCCGTCGGGCCACTATGAATATTTAGCAATGCCCTTCAGGCTCATGAATGCCCCATCTGTCTTCCAAAGACTCATCAACAAGGTTTTAAGGGAAGCCATTGACCAATATGTGTTTGTCTATCTGGATGACATTTTAATATATAGTTGAACAGTAGATGAACACGTCACCCATGTCAGACGGATTCTCCAGCTGATGCTGGAGAACCATCTTTTTGTAAAGCTGGAGAAATCCCAGTTCCATACCCAGTCTGTCTCCTTCTTAGGCTTTGTGGTTGCTCACAACCGCTTGGAGATGGATCCTGGTCACCTCAGAGCTGTGGCGAACTGGCCCAGGCCGATGTCACTTTGCTTGGTCCTACGATTCCTGGGTATTGCAAAATTCTTTCGCAGGTTCATCAAGAATTTCTGCTCTGTGGCTGCGCCTTTGACCACCTTAACTTGTAAGACATCTGGCCAATTTCAGTGGACCACAGAGGCCCAGGAGGCATTCGAGGAGATCAAGCGATGCTTGACAACAGCTCTGGTTCTCCAGTTACCACAGGAAGCTTCTCCCACCGTCTCATTCCTGCGGAACGTAATTATGACATGGGTAACAGAGAACTGTAAGCAGTGGAACTGGCATTAGAGGAGTGGAGGCACTGGCTAGAGGGGGCCAAACATACCTACTTGGTCTGGACAGACCATAAAAATCTAACTTGCATCCAGGCCAGGCGTTTAAACTCTTGACAGGTTGTCATACCAGCCAGGTGCCCTCTCTCGCCAGTGGGAGGACCCCCTGTTGACCGGGTGCTGCAGACCATAATTCCAGAGTCCTGTATTGTGGCACCTGTCCATTGGGGAGTAGAAGATGCGGTTATCCAGGCATCATGCACTGAGCCTGACCCAGAAGGTGGCCCTCCAGGGAGGCTCTGCCCCCACTGCAGTCCTTACTTCCCTATTTACAGCTCATCCTGGGGTAACCCGAACACTAGAGCATTCATTGCAGCCTGCGAGGTTTGTGCTCGCAATAAGGACCCATGAACCAAACCGACTGTACTTCTACATCCCTTGCCCATTCTATCTCGTCCATAGTCTCATGTCTCCCTTGACTTCATTACTGGATTACCCTAATCTAAGGGGAACACAGTGATCCTGGTGGTGGTTGACCATTTCTCAAAAGCATGCCACTTCATCACACTGCAAAAACTGCCATCAGCTAGGGAGACAGCTCTTTTCCTCAAGCATGTCATGAGATTGCATGGGTTGCCCAGGGATGTGGTATCTGACAGAGGTCCACAATTTGCCAGTCGGTTTTGGAAAGCCTTCTGTCACAACCTTGGGGCTGATGTAAGTCTGTCGTCTGGATTTCATCCAGAATCTAACAGGCAAACAGAATGGGTCAACCAAGACCTAGAGAGGACCCTACGATGCTTGGTCTCAGCCAGACCCACTTCCTGGTCTGATCAATTACTATGGGCGGAGGTGGCACATAACACTCTATGGCACTCGTCTCTGGCTATGCCCCCTTTTGAGTGCCAGAGTGGTTACGCTCCGGCTATGTTCCCAGAACAGGAGGTGGATGCTGGAGTCCCAACAGCCCAACGGTTTGTCAGGCAGTGCCGGAAAGCCAGGTGAGCTATCTAGGCTGCTGTCACCTCCCAGAAATGCTGACAAAAGACGGTGTCCTGCACCTTTCGTCCGGGGCTGTCAGCGAAGGACCCCCCATCTCGAGTCGTTGCCAGCAAATTAGCACCTCATTACCTCGGACCTTTCAAGATTGTGCACAGAGTTAACCCAGTTTCCTACCACCTGGCCTTGCCTCCCTCTTTGAGGGTCAATCCCACCTTCCACGTGGTCCTGTCTTGAGTCTGTGCTCTGCTCCACCAGAGCTCCTGACCCATCAGGTCCCCGTATGGTAAGTGGTGGCCCTGCTTACACAGTCCGATGCCTGCTTGATGCTCAGCGTGTGCTGGTTCATATGCAAATTCTGGTGGATTGGGAGGGCTACAATCCAGAAGAATGGTCTTGGGTTCCTGCTCACCGTATTTTGGACCCTGACTTGATCCAAGCTTTTTGGCAGGGCTCTGCCACTGGGTTGGGGACGTTGGGAGCCGCCCCTCGAAGGGGGGGTCCTCACTCCGGCCACCAGAGAGCAGCAGCAGGTGGCCAATCAGCCATGACACCCCACACCTGGTGACAGGTCTATAAAGACTCACTCGAAGCAGTCTCACATGTTAGAGAATCTGGTTGGTAATTTTGGTATTTGTCTGTTCATCTCTTCTCTGTTTTCCCAGAAGGCTAGGGGTTCTTCCTTTGTTTTCCCCTTCCCGCTCAAACTTTTCCTGAAAATGGTTGGCTTTGTGCGGTGTATTGCTTTTTCCATCCGTTTTACATTTTCCACCCAGTTTACGTATTCTGGCAGCTCAGCTTCTCGGTTTCTATGACTCTGACTCTGACACGCCCTTTTGGCCGTGTTACTGTTTCCTATGTGGTGCCATTAAGCCCACTTGGGAGGTAGCCGTTCTCTGATTGGCTACTGGGTTTGGGAAGTACACATGACTGTCTCAAGTTTCCCAAAGAATATGTTTAACTCTGCTCCAGACAAAATATTTATACATTTATATACGATGTATTAACTCGTAATATCTTATTGAATGTTAACATATTGAGTATACTGATGTAGTTACACAAACTATTCTAGTTATTATAGAGTAATTAACCTTCTGGAGTGTTAACCAACGAATGGTTTCCAACAATCTCAGTTTGGGTACTGGTTACCAAACGTTGGGATGTGACGACCACTGGCCACTAAGTATTACTCATCGTAGGCTTAAGGCCACAGATCCCATTCACGCTGTCACAAATAAAAGGTTTGCTAGGGCACAAGTAGTGGATGTCTTTGGTGAGTGTGCACATGAACAAATTAGGCACCAAGTATAGATCAGGGTTATCATCTTGGTATGCTAAAAGAGGTGTTGTCTTTACTCAAACATAGGCAGAATCCTGCCAAGATCAACATCTTTCAATCAGTAGATTTTTTCTGGCGCCATTATGGGAAGGTTAATAATGAATGCTAATTCTCTGTCTTGGGGAATGACATAAATTGGGATGGCACTACCTAAGGTATAAGCTAGGTGGGCCTGGAGATCAGTGACTATTTCTTGAATTGCTGTAGACAGAATCTCCTGTACTAAGGATAGAGGAACCAGATAGGGGGGAATCCTCCCCATAGCTAAGCTGTCCACAGAGGAGCTGATTTCTTGTAGCATATCAGACAATAGCATATTCACTACTGAAAGCAAAGACTTAACCGTCTGGAGAGTTTTGTTCAAAGCGACACTGTGAGCATTGAGTACCACGACGGTGCCTTCTAGGGTTTGCCCAGTTGTTTGCAGGTGTTGTTGCTGCTTGTTTAATTGGGTTTTAATTTTTGGAATTTCAGCCTACAATTCCCCTACTTGACGTTTGACAGTGGCTAAGTTGACAGCGTTGACGGTGGACATTCCAAGGCTCAGTACTGATCCCACAGTTGCAGCTGCCATTAGCAATCCCCCTATGAAACATTTAGGTCATTTATTAAAACCACTTAATTCTGATTGCATTACTGTAAACTTTTGTGGAGCATATGAGTTACATCAGCTTCTGCATGGCTGATAGCTTCCTCAGTCCATCTAGCTCCATTCCTCAGTCCATAGCTGGCCAGTTTGCAAAGCGGTTATAGGTAGGTTTTTCCTACATACTTCGGCGGGATTCAACCGTACAAATACTCTCTGGGTATGTAGTTGACAGTTAGTGATTAGCAATCCTGGCTGGTCTTTCAGGATTATTCCAGAGTCAGGACTTGGTTCAATCACTTCAGGAAGTAAGCCGGTTCCTAGGGAGCTGATGATCAGGAGAATGAGCAGCGGGGCCATCCTACCGGGAAAAATGCTCATGATTAGATTTGAGTAATTACGACGAGTCACTTTTAGAAAAATTTACCGCTATACCCCACTTTTGATAAAGGTTTTATATCTACGATAAACACAAATAATTAACAATGAGGGACTAGGGTCTTGCTAGGGTCCTGAGTGTCCTCAGCCTGGCTAGAAGCTTGTTACCTGCTGAAGAGTGAGAGGTAGAGGGGAAGAGAGATAGCGCAACTAAGGTTGGGAGTAGGAGGCTGTAGCTGGTTGTTAACCAACACCCTTCTTGCCTTTGGTTCTTTTGTTTTATGACCTAACACAAACATTAGTGTCCCCTACAGGACCAATGGGGGTTTTGTGTGGACTGAATTGGTTGCAGTGGACCCATCTGAGATCAGTACTGCCCTGACCTTTGTTGATTTTAATCTGGTACACAACATCATATTATGCTTTGCAACCTTCTGCACATTTTTCCAGCTTCTGCTGGGCAAATGTAAAAGTGGCTTTGAGGTGTTTCCGCAAATCCTCCATATACTGATGAGTGGTGTAGGCTACTGCTATGCTAGATTCACCTGGCTGATATAACTTTCATCAACTCAAAGAGTGAGACCCCGACTGTATCATGTAGTGCCGCACATATGGCCATCAGTACAAGGGGTAGCTTGACATCCCAGTCTCGCTGGTTTGCTTACTACATACTTTTTCAGTATGCTAACAACAGTTGACTCGCTCTACCATACCTCCAAGTCAAAGCTTTGAGAAGCCATTAGCCAGGAGGCTAATCGAGCATTAGTCACTATACCCTCTCGAATTTGTTGGCTGTTCAGGAAAGCGACTGGCTGAGGGTGAGTTTCAACAATCACCTTCTGACCACCTAGATAGCTGGAGAAATGTTTGACTGCCCACACTGTTGCTAGTAATGCTTTTTCGCAGTCACAATATTTGTGTTCAGCAGCCAGCATAGTTTTACTAGCAGAGGCTATGACATGTTTGTCTTGGTCATGTAATTGATACAGACCGGAGTTGAGACAGTGGTCAGAAAATCCCACTTCTAGGTAGAATTCTTTGCTAGGATAGGCAAGGCATGGGGCTGTGCACAGTTTTGATTTCAGTGCTTGCATGCCGTGTTCCTGGGCTTCGACCCAGGTGAATTGGGTATCCTTTTTTAGTAGGTCATAAAGTGGACAGGCTAGGTCCTCATAGATTTAAATGAACTGGTGTGTGTAGTTGCATACCCCTAAGAAACTACGGAGTTCCTTAAGATTGGTTGGTGCTGCAAGGTCTGTTACCCCTTGCACTTGACTCACTTGTGGTTCAACACCAACGAGTAGACCGACGTAATTCACCTTTGTTCTGCACCACCGACATTTGGTGAGTGATGTTTTCGCACCTGATGTCATGAGCTGGTCAAGAACATGATCAATCTCTTCAATATGTGGCTGTGAGGGGTGATTACGCATGAAGATGACATCCACATTTATCAGGGTGCCTCGCTCGTGGGTATCAGGGCATGCTTTGTTCAAGAAAATGTTGAACTCTTCTGGTGAGTTGGCGTACCTGAAGGGGCAGAGAGTGAATGTATACTGTCGGTTCGCGAAGGTGAAAGCTAGCTTGTGTCCAGATTCCAGAGGCTACATCGATGGTGGAAAATTATTTAGTGTTTCAGACTGAGGGAAGTTCTTGCTCTAATTGTGACATCGCCACCGATACAATGGAACCTGTTGATTAAGTTTCCTATAATCAATGGTCAGTTGCCATTTACCATTGGGTTTTATGACAGGCCATAATGGTACAGAGTATGTGCTGTTGCAGGGTCGAATGATGCCCTTTTCCAGCAAGTCATCAATGATTTCCTGTACCGGTCCATATGATGCCAGCGGGATTTTGTATTGGCGGACAAACGTGGGTGGTGGTCCTGGACAAGTGGGAATGCGCACTGAGTGAATGTCAGTGAGACCACAGTCCATGGAATCTTTGGCAAAAGATTTTTGATATTTACGAAGCACACCACAGAGTTTCTCGCGTTCTTCTTTGCTTTGGAGTGCATCGGCTTCCTTGAGAACTTGTTCAACTTGAATCATATATTCAGAGTCAGATAGTTCTTTAGGATTGTGGTGACTCAAAGTGCCCCCAAAGTGGGATGGTTCCCAGGATGATTCCAGGGATGAGTCCAAAGAAAGGACCATGACCGTCATTTGATTATCATCAGCTAAATCTATTCCGCAAATGGCATCTTTGCTCATGTCCAGAGCCGAGAAGAGAGCATCGGCTCATGTTGGTTCAGTATAGTACACCTTTGGTTCTGGGTGCTCAAGGACTCAGGCATTGGTCCTATAATAGGGATTTGCCATGCAAAATCATGGAATTTTGTACTGACCAACCAACCCAAAGGAGATGAATGAGGAATCGTTAAGGGATGAGCGGTTTCATTTCGTACGAACAGATAGGTGGATCTTGCTCGTGTTTCCACCAAAGGTGTGACCAAGCGGATGGGTACATTTGCGGTGTTCGCAGGCACCACAAGGGAACCTTGGTTAGTAACCTGACATACCTCATGAATAGTTTGTCCTGAGCCAAGGTTGCTGGTATCTGAGGACAAGTTTTCTGTTGAAATTTCAGTCAAGAACCTTCAGTCAAGCACATTACTGAGGGTGTCTACATGGACATCAAGGCGCACCAAGAAATCACTTCCAATGTAAGTGTCATGTGGCAAGCTAGGGATGACCAAGAAGTAATGGGTGAATACCCTTTTCAGTGGGTGACATTACTTTTGACTTTGGGTCGAGAAGAAAGTGACAAGGACTGCTCACCAAAGGAATATTTGGCTGAGTGAGGCACAGGGTCTCAAAGAGTGTTCTGCTTATGGCGGACTTGTCAATCCACAGAAGCAGAACTGCATTGTCAACGTGATGCTCTTGTACTGTGAGGCCGTTCATGATGGGAAGGCCAGGAGTATCTGTTGTGGAAGGCGTAGCAAAAGTGCAAAGAAACGTGCTCCGCTGTTCTAACATGGCAGTAGCAGGCCAAGAAGAGATTGTGGTCTCTGGTGTGGCCACCATGAGCTCAATTTCCTCCTCCTCAATGTGAGAGGTCGGACTTGGTGGACCTCCTACCGATTCAGGTTAGATTTCGAGGTGGCAACACTGAGCTTCCCGGTGGTGTGGGGTGCAGATGGGCAAAGGCTCATGATCTTTGACCTTTTGAAGTCAATCAGTGGTTCAAATTGGTTAAGGAGGTCTTTGCCGATGAGGAAGGGAATTGTTTCAAGAGGAGACACGTGAACTGGATGCACCAAAGTCATCGGTCCGATGGCTAAGTGTATTAACGCCATGGATTGAATTGTGAGGCCTGCATGTGAGTACGGCTGAATTTTAAGAGCACAGTCTTGGAGCTGTAGCTCACGATTCTCACATCAAGCAATAGCTCAAATCTGGTGGAACAAGGTGGAAAACAATAGAGTGACATCTGATGCAGTGTCCAGCAGGGCCTCATGCATTAAACTTCCTTCCACAATGGTGGACAAGTAGAACTTATGTGCAACTCCTTTTTCAGTTAAGTTTCCAATTAACTGTTGGACAGGTGTCCGAAGGGTCATCTGGCATTAAACCTTTACTGCCATCTAACAGAACAACCAAGACAGCACTTGATGGTGTTTGATAGTCACCCCCTTGTACCATTTTGTTCTCAGTAGTTGTCTGGGTCACAAGGACATCGCACTATACACTGGAAGATGGAGCTTCGCTTGTCACCCTGCTCACATCTTTCTACAACTTTCTATCATTTCTGGGGTTTTAGAGGATGACTCTAAGTCAGATTGCACAGAGTTGATAGAGAGAATGTCAGGTTTTTTCTTTTTCTCTTTACAAATCATTGCAAGCATTCTGCGGATTTCCTAGTTCATTGCCATTGGACTTGTCTTTGACATGATTTTCTTTATTTTGATACCAGTATTTCTCCTTCTTTTCTTTAGTAGAATCAGAAGGCTGGTTCTGAGCTGTTTGCTTTTATCACTTAGGGGGATATGCTGGTTTTCCGTGGCCCGCACCATGGTTTTCTGCAGGGTAATAGTCACAACCATATCTAGACCTGTCCCGAGGGCTCCAGAAATATTTGCCTCGATTCCTGTCTGACCTGCGAGGAGGGTAGCATTTGTAGTGTTGTGAGGGAGAGGATCTTTCGGGCCCTCTCTGGACCACAGCGTCTGTGAAGGATCTTGGTGGATCAGCATGGGTGTGCTACTCCAACTCTAAAGGTGGTATTGACATTTAGGACTAGGGGTATTTCAGGCCGTTTATTTGCATTTTGTTGGGATTTTAGGAAACCTCTAAGAGCTAAGTCATGCAACTGTCTGCTAGACAGGGTACAAGGGCAAGCTGAGACTCCCAGCTGACTAGTGTGGGGATGGAGGTTTTGGATAAATAATGATTTAAAATTTTACTTTTCCTCCATTCCGGAGTCATTTCTAGGTCCGAGATATGCCTGCCTGAGTCTGTTATAATACTGCTGAGGGGATTCCTGGCGTTGCTGTTTTACATTCAAGGCAGCGGCCAGTCCTGTCTGTGACAGGTAATTGGAGAATTCTTCCTCCAATGCTTGGCAAAGCACTTCATGTCGCGCTTTCACATAATCTTGCTGGCGTTCAATGAAGTTACTGGCGTCTCGGCTAAAGTTCAGTTTAATCACATAAAGTTTGTCATCTACTGTGATTCCGGGGAACCATTGCAGATAGAAATCAATACCTTTCAGATAAGAAAAGATATCATTAGCACCATCTGGTTTGGGATCAAAGCGTGTTATATTGCATGCAATTTTGCCCAGGTCCTTGTATGAGGGGCCAGGAGAGTGTAGAGTCTGAGGGGGCCAGGCACTGGTTTGCAGTGCACTGGGTCTAGCAGGTTGTTGGAATGCACGGCTGACAGGAAATGCAGGGGCAGGCGCAATACCTGTTGATACCAGAGGAGGTGCTGTAGCAGCTCTAAAGTTTATGGTCCCTGATCCTCACTGTCTTCCTGCTAATCCTGTCTTTCAGTAGCCACACTAGGTGGCACATTAGGAGTGACATATGGCAGGGTGTTCCCTTCAGCCATTTTTTGCTGAAGCTGACTTAATTCTGCCTCCACCTTTTCCCGCTGTCACCGTGACACATCAAGTTCATGTTCACTGGCCCTGAGCTGTACTATAGCTAGGATGGCTTTTTGACCTAATGCCTCAGTTAGGGGCTTGCCCTTGAGTATGTCTGTTAAGTGGTCATCTACCCATTTGGCCTCCATGTGTTCATGACTGACCTGTGAGGCTTTTTGCACTATTTCTGTGAGTCTGGGTATCACATCACTGCATGGCTGGCTGGTCAGGACAGAGAATGCCTCATCCCATAAGTTATCTCCATGTACTTCCGAGGGAGAAGTCCCTTCTGCCATGTTAGCTGTGCCAAACTGTGTGTTGTACTTTAATTCTATTTAACTAGGATTGATCTTGTTAATCCTTTTTAAATTCACCTGAATTAAAATCACCTGCACTAAGTACCTTAAGGACAAATGCTAGTCTGTATGGTGTTCAAGTTCTAAAAGGAAGACTGCTAGTGGGAGAGTGAGGAGGGAAAGTTACGGGAAAGCACGGGAAAATACACCCTTCAATTCACGCTAGTTATGAAGTGGTTTCCCTGTAATTGTGCACTTTAACCACGAGAGGGAGATAGGCTTCCTCTGTCTTGGGGGTGTTTTGAATTTCCCCCCTCGGTTTAGCTTCTCCCCCTGAAAGGAGAGGGAGAGCCACATGATTGTATGCCAATCATCACTGAGGTCTGTTCACCAAGGTCAGACCTCATTGATGAGCCCCTCCCTAACCCAGATGTTGTCTACTATGTGGATGGATCAGCATCAAAAGATGAAACAGGTATTAATAGAGTAGGATATGCAGTTGTGTCAGATCATGAAACTGTACAAAGTGCACCACTTCCAAGCTCCTATTCTGCACAGGCGTCAGACCTGGTAGCCCTGACCAAAGCATGTGAGTTGGCAGCATATAAATCAGTAACAGTGTACACTGATTCAAGGTATGCTTGGGGTGTGGCCACAGATTTTGGGTGCATTTGGAAACAAAGAAAATTTTTGACAAGTTCAGGTAAGCACATAAAACATCATGAACTGATTGCCTCTTTGCTTGAGGGACAACATTTCTCCTGATTTTATGCCGGAATTTATTCAAGAACCTTAAGAGTGTGTGGAAATCTTTACAACGGCCGCGCTGACGCTGCTCGGCCTCGCAAGGAGACGCTGGAGGCACAGACGAAGGGGCAGACGCGCGGGCGCGCTCGTGCGTCTCAGTCGGCGCGGGCCTCGCACACCTCTAACATCATTATTCCTCTCCAACCTCCGATCTCTCAGCAACAAAACTGAGGAACTACTCCTGCTCCACCGGACCAACAAGGACTTCTCCTCTGCTTCTGCCCTCTGCTTCACGGAGACCTGGTTGAACGAGCTGATCCCGGACAGTGCGCTGGACGTACCGGGCTTCCAGCTACTGAGAGCGGACAGAGACGTGGAACGTAGCGGGAAGAGTAGGGGAGGAGGAATCTGCTTCTACATCAACGAGCGCTGGTGCAGAGACACTACAGTATTGTTAACATCATGCTCTCCTCATCTGGAGTCTCTCTTCATTAACTGTCGGCCGTTTTACTCTCCCAGAGAATTCAGTTCCTTCATTCTGGCCGGCGTGTACATTAGGCCGAGCGTGTGCACCAGCGACGCGCAGAGACAACTGGCCGAACAGATAATGGAACTAGAGAGAGATCATCCAGACTCGCTGCTGATCATTCTGGGGGACTTTAACAGCGCTAACCTCACGAAGGAGATGCCCAAATACAGGCAACATATCGCGTGCGCTACACGTGAAGGCAACACACTAGACAAATGCTACACAAGTATCAAGAATGCCTATCGCGCTGTTGCGCGCGCCGCTCTCGGGCTCTCCGATCACAGCCTCGTTCACCTCATTCCCACGTACCGGCAGAAACTCAAAACCAACAAGCTGGCCATTACAACAGTGAAGAGGTGGACCAGTGGAGACATAAAGAAGCTGCAGGGCTGCTTCGAATCCACAAACTGGGCTGTGTTTGAGGAGGCGACAGATGGACTGGACGAATACACAGACGCTGTGACGTCATATATAAGCTTCTGTGAAGACAGCTGTATTTCAACTAGAACACGTGTTAAACACAGTAACAGCAAACCCTGGTTTTCTATAGAACTGAAACAGCTTAGGCGAGAGAAGGAGGCCGCATTCAGGAGTGGAGACAGAGCTGTCTACAAAAAAACCAAGTACAGATTGGAGAAAGGGGTTAAAGCAGCGAAAAGAAAGTTCTCAGAGCAGCTGAATAACCACATCACAGCTAACGACCCATCGTCAGCCTGGAACAGTCTTCAGCTTCTCACTGGCTACAAGGTGAGAAATACCCCCCTCCACCTGAACGACCGTCAGCTCACCAACGACCTGAATGAGTTCTTCTGCAGATTTCAAACAATAGACAATCAGCAGACTCTCTCACCCCATCATCAACCCCCCTCCTCCCCCACACTGGCTCTCACACCTCCACCCCCAGCTTGTCTCACCATCAGCCTGCAGGACGTCCACAGACTCTTCAGCAGACAGAAGGTGAAGAAAGCCCCGGGACCTGATTCAGTCTCTCCATCCATCCTAAAACACTGCTGTGACCAACTAGCACCAGTCTTCACCAGCATCTTCAACAGATCACTGGAGCTCCGTTGTGTTCCAGCCTGCTTCAAGACCTCCACCATCATTCCAGTCCCCAAGAAATCCATCATCACTGAATTTAATGATTACAGACCTGTCGCCCTGACATCTGTGGTCATGAAGGTCTTTGAACGCCTGGTCTTAACCCACCTAAAGACCATTACAGACCCCCTGCTGGACACCCTGCAGTTTGCATACAGAGCAAACAGATCTGTTGATGATGTGGTCAACCTAACTCTCCACTTCATCCTTCAGCATCTGGACAGCCCTGGAACCTACGCTCAGGTTCTGTTTGTTGACTTTAGCTCGGCTTTCAACACCGTTGTGCCACAGCTACTTCAAAGCAAACTGTCCCAGCTGTCAGTGCCGGACTCCATGTGTCAGTGGATTGCAAACTTCCTCACAGACAGAAGACAGTATGTGCGGCTTGGGAAACACACCTCAGACCTTCGAACACACAGCACTGGAGTTCCACAAGGGTGTGTTCTTTCACCCCTTCTCTTCAGCCTTTACACCAACGACTGTGTCTCCAAGGAACCAGCTGTAAAGCTCCTGAAGTTTGCAGAAGATTCCACTCTGGTGGGCCTCATAGCCAATAGTGATGAGTCTGCTTACAGAAAGGGGGTTGGTCAGCTGGTGTCCTGGTGCAGTGACAACCACTTGCTGCTGAACACAGACAAGACTGTAGAGATGGTGGTGGATTTCCGACGCAACCCACCCCCTGTATCCCCCCTCTACATCAATGGCACCGCAATTTCCACTGTAGAGTCACTCAAGTTCCTGGGCACCACCATATCCAGGGACCTGAAGTGGGAGTGGAACACCATCTCCATCACCAAGAAAGCTCAGCAGAGAATGTTCTTCTTGAGACAGCTCAAGAAATTTGACCAGCCACAGACCCTGATGATCCAGTTCTACACAGCGATCATCGAGTCCATCATCACCTCATCCATAACCACCTGGTTTGGTTCCTCTACCTCACAAGAAAGAGCCAGGCTCCAGCGCATCATCAGATCAGCAGAGAAGATCATTGGATGTAACCTGCCAACGCTTCAGGAGATCCACAGCAGCAGGGTGAGGAAACGCGCTGACAAAATTACGCTTGACCCCTCACATCCTGGACATCACCTCTTCCAGACTCTCCCTTCTGGTAGAAGACTAAGGACCATCAAAACCAGCACAACACGACATGCTAACAGCTTCTTTCCCAGAGCTGTAGCTCTCCTCAACCACAGTGAACACCTCTGAGTCTCCAAACCACTGAACTAAACCGACTGGACTTAACTGCACTGAACAGGACACTTTACTCACTTGCACTTTGCTATTTTGCACAGCTGTACAGAAGTTCTATTTCTGTAACTCCTACAACAATATATAATATAACCTACTTCAGGAATATTTGGAAACATTTATATTCATACTCATATCTGCACAGTATAGATTTTATACTTTATGTTGTCTAATTTATGTCTTAACGCTCTTTTTTTTCTAGTACTTAACTGTATTCTTTAGTTTATTTATTGTTTATTGTACCTCTTTTAGAGTTATGTTTGTTAACAGTCTGTGTTACATGTCATACATGTGTTGCTGTCACCAAGACAAATTCTTAGTATGTTTAACATACCTGGCGAAATAAAGAGATTCTGATTCTGATTCTATATGAGCTCTTTGGAGTGAGCACACCTTTTAATTAACCCCACATCACCCTTAGATTTAGCCCACAGTGTTTCAGGGATCCCAGCTAGCTCCTCCTCAAAAGGGTGTTCCAGCTGAGGTGTCCGAAAGTCCCATTGATGTTCTGATACCAGCTGCACTGCTCGGTGCACGAGCATAGTACAGCCCAGAGGTTTTCTCCATGCCTTGTAATGGGCACAGTATTTAACCGCCAGTGTGGTCCCAGGTTCCCATTGGGAACTCTGGGTGACTCTGAACATCCATGGCCACACCTCCTTCCATTGAGCTGAGGTGGATGCCTTTCCCAATGAAATGTGGGGTACTGACTCATCCACATAAAAAAATGCATTTTGTTTAGAATTTAGCGAGACACTGGCAGCCACCCACTCCTCACTCCAAAAGAGAAGAGTGCTGTGGAGGGTTTCGTCAGGAGAGTCTCATTCCAGGAATTCTTTTTCAAATTCCTGGTTAGGCCCTTCATGCACATACGAAGTACAGTGAAGCTGGTCAAAACACATGTAATCTGGAAACTCGGTCACAGCCTGGGCCTGCCAAAGCAGGTGTTCAGCTGGGTCCGAGGTTCCCTTTATCAGCTGCCAGCTGCATACAAGGGGGTGTGGGCATTATATTGTACTAATTGAAGATCACTCATCTCCATTTGAACTCTTTCTGGGGTGCTAGTCAATACACATCCCAATTTGCACATTAAATCTCGTGCTATTAAGTTTATAGGGCATACATTGGACATTAGAAAGGAATGAGTGATCTGTCTGTATGCTATATTACACTGTACAGGTATGGAATATTTCTCTACAGTAACATGCCCCCCTGCCCCGAGGGTATTTACAGTTTTCCCTGACAGGGGCAGTTTAAATTGTTTAGTCTGAATCACAGAACATGCAGCTCCTGAGTGTACCAAAAACTTTAATGACTTGCCATGTACGTTTATTGTAATTAGCGGGAGCCCAAAAGGGGTGGAGCTCAACTGTTTAGCATATAAAGAATAATTATGATTAATTACTTTCCCATCAGGTGACTTCTGGCCAGTTTCTATCTATTCAGGAGAAGTCAGTCCCCATTTTCCACATCAGGATTCATCTCAGTTCATGAGTGATTGGCATAAAGGACTGACAGAAGCTGAGTATCTGTTCTGAGAATCGTTGTCCCCCCACCTCTCTGTGATTAGGCAGGGACTTGGCCACTTCAGTCAGGTCGTCCTCTGTCCAGTATCTATGGACCAGTATAGGGTGCTCTGGTCCAGATACTGTGACCAGTGGGAGCTGAATGGTCTTCTCATACCACCGATACTTTGGTGATGACATGGCTGGTCCTTCATAAAAGCAGATTCTCTCCTCTCCTGTCTGTCCCGAGATCTGGTGCGCTGAGAGTGCCTTTTTAAAGGCATGCAACCTTTTTACACTTAATGTTCCCAACTCAGGAAACCCATAACAATTGATCCATATTTCCATATATTTCAAGGAAGCTTTACCATATTGTTTCTCATATTTAAAAACATAGCTTTTTAAAAGCTATCCAAGTCCAAGTTGAAGTCATGTGGGCCCATTTACTACTATGGGATCTCATAATCAGTTTTCTCAAAGACCTTTTACTTCAGTGTAATTTAGTTCACTTAGTGCAATAAGGACCTCACACGGTTTTCAATACACACACTTTGTTCTCGCGAAACCCAGAGGCCTCTGTGTTATTCTAGCACACGTCTAATACTAGAAAACCAATTTCAAGGGATGGTCTGCCCCATGCGGCTATACCGTCGTATACCAAACTGTCCCAGACAGCCCTGTTATGCCTAACAGTTCTATAGTTCTGCTGAGATACTATGAAAACTGAAGGGGAAAAAAATTTTTTGTTTTTTAGTCGGATGACGGGTCCTCGGGTGCATCAGGGAAAGAGCCCACTTTTCAGCGGTACTTTCCCGTTCAAGCAGTGTTCCCTCCTGATTCAGGGTTTTCTCCTGAAGAGTGTCCTCCCAGCGGCTCTGTTCCTTCTGCATGCGAGGGGTATAGTCATCCTGTTCGTGATGCCAAGTTTGTCATGGAAATTATCAGCTAATAAGAAATGAGACTGAAGGTGGTCTTTGAGTAACTTTTATTGAGAGCAGCTAAAAGCATCCACTAACGCTCTGCTCTGCCCCGCTCTGCTTTGAGACAGAGAACAAAAAAAAACCTTTTTTCTTAGCTGAGCCACATATCAAGGAGAAAAAGATAATAGTTAGAAACAAAGTTCTAGGAACCAGCTACATCTCGTGCTCATTAAAAAAAAGAAAAATGTCCTTGATACCGTGGATGCAGGAGTGTAGCTCTTTCAAGCTGCACTCCTATGTACTCCCATCAAATTCCTTTTCTACTAAAACAGTGAGTTGGTGAAAGAGTCTAAAGACAGAATAATACAACTTACATTTCATAAAACAGCTCATCTTTATATAAAACAAAGACCTTTACTAATCATCAATGATTGCTACTAATTACTACTAAATACTAATGATTACTACTAAATACTAGTGATTCAATGAGCACGTTTGTAAAAGAAACACACACATTTAAAATTTTCCCTTCACAGCTATCACCTTAGACTACCGAAGAAAAAAAGAAACAATTTTTTTACAGTTAAGTTAAAAAAAAAAAAAAAAAAAAAAAAAAAAAAAAAAAAAAAAAAAAAAAAAAAAAGAGCAGTACTGTCTGTGCTGGCTGTGTTACTCCCTTGTGAATAGTTTGTTGTGGCTTAATGACTTAGCTGTGCATAGCAACAGATGGTGATACACAAGCTGGAATTATATACCACAGATTGCAATGTGAGTGCAGATGGAAGTTTATTGGATTATACTGGGTTATCACCATTAAAGGTACAATTAACACCATTAAAGGTATTTTGGGTGTCTGCTGCTCTGTTGTCCCCTACAAGTCCCATGGGGTTTTGGCGAGTTTCCATCTGGCTGTGATGAACCCCTTTGAAGCACCTGCTGATTTTTATCTACTTTAATCATGGGGACCCAGTGAATTGCGGCTCTGATTAATTTTGCCAACTGTCCCTATCCTGATGTGTGCTGTATACCAATTTATGGACTAAGTAATGTTTTCCTTTAGTCTCATTTTGTTTTGCACTTGGGAATTGAGTAGGATCACAGGGGATGTTCTTGTGGTTACCCTGGTTTGTCAGATCTTTTAGTTTTTTATCTCTTTCCGGAGGCCATGTGACGTCTGAATATGAGTTAAGAGAAAGAACTGTTACTGTCTGGACAGTCATTTGTTCATCATGAGCTGCGCTTCTCTGGCTGGTGGCATCCTTTGCCATTGTTGGAGTGGGAAATGTGCTGATGTTCCCAGTGGGCCTGGTGTTTAGATGACTGCACTGAGTTTCAAAGTTATGTTAGTGGGAGCTGGGCAGATCCTCAAACCTGTGCCCAGATCCTCAAACACTTGAAGTCAATCAGTGGCTCAAGCCTGTTGAGCAGGTCCTTGCCAATAACGAAAGGAATGTTATCAATAGGGGATAAATTTGCTGGTTGTAAAGTTAGAATATCATGAAAAAATTGATTTATTTCAGTAGTTCCATTCAAAAAGTGAAACTGGTATATTAAACTCATTCATTACATACAGACTGATATATTTGAAGTGTTTATCCATCCATCCATTATCTGTAACCGCTTATCCAATTTTAGGGTCGCGGGGGGTCCAGAGCCTACCTGGAATCATTGGGCGCAAGGCGGGAATACACCCTGGAGGGGACGCCAGTCCTTCACAGGGCAACACTGACACACACACACATTCACTCACACACTCACACCTACGGACACTTTCGAGTCGCCAATCCACCTGCAACGTGTGTTTTTGGAATGTGGGAGGAAACCGGAGCACCCGGAGGAAACCCACGCGGATACGGGGAGAACACACCAACTCCTCTTGAAGTGTTTATTTCTTTTAATTTGATGATTATAACTGACAACTAATGACAACCCCAAATTCAGTATCTCAGAAAAGTAGAATATTGTGAAAAGGTTCAATATTGAAGACACCTGGTGCCACACTCTTCACAGAGCTCTGTGTCCAAGCACATTAATAGAGAGGCGACGGTAAGGAAAAGATGTGGTAAAAAAAAGTGTACAAGCAATAGGGATAACCGCACCATGGAGAGGATTGTGAAACAAAACACATTCAAAAATGTGGGGGAGATTCAGAAAGACTGGACTGCAGCTGGAGTCAGTGCTTCAAGAGCCACCACACACAGATGTATGCAAGACATGGGTTTCAGCTTCATGTTCCTTGTGTGAAGCCACTCTTGAACAAGAGACAGCGTCAGAAGTGTCTCACCCCTGGGCTAAAGAGAAAAAGGACTGGACTGCTGCTGAGTGGTCTATATTTATGTTCTCAGATGAAAGTATTTCATTTGGAAATCAAGGTCCCAGAAGAGAGGACAGGCACAGAATACATACTGCTTGAGGTCCAGTGTAAAGTTTCCACAGTCAGTGATGGTTTGGAGTGCCATGTCATCTGCTGGTGTTGGTCCACTGTGTTTTCCGAGGTCCAAGGTCAACACAGCCATCTACCAGGACGTTTTAGAGCACTTCATGCTTCCTGCTGCTGACCAACTTTATGGAGATGCAGATTTCATATTCCAAAAGGACTTGACACCTGCACACAGTGCCAAAACTACCAGTACCTGGTTTAAGGAACATGGTCTCCCTGTTCTTAATTGGCCAGCAAACTTGCCTGACCTTAATCCCATAGAACATCTATGAGGTATTGTGAAGAGGTAATATGCCAGACCCAACAATGCAGACAACCTGGAGGCCACTATCAGAGCAACCTGGGCTCTCATAAGACCTGAGCAGTGCCACAGACTGATCGACTCCATGCCACACCGCATTGCTGCAGTAATTCAGGCTAAAGGAGCCCCAACTAAGTATTGAGTGCAGTACATGCTCATACTTTTCATGTTCATACTTTTCAGTTGACCCGCATTTCTAAAAATCCTTTTTTTTCTATTGGTCTTAAGTGATATTCTAATTTTCTGAGATACTAATTTGGGGTTTTCATAAGATGCCGGGTATAATCATCAAATTAAAAGAAATAAACATATGTATATCATACATATATATATATACAAATATATCAGTCTGTGTGTAATGAATGAGTATAATATACAAGCTTCACTTTTTGAATGGAATTACAGGAATAAATCTACTTCTTCATGATATTGTCATTTTATGACCAACACCTGTACATGTACATGGTGAACCAGACTGATGGGCCCTATAGTTATGAGCACTCTTGCCATAGACTTTATAGTGATACCAGGGAACAGTTTTTTAGCTGCAATTTCCATTTGTATGCTGCAGCCCACACTTCATAGAAGTGTGTGGATAGCATAACAGTGATATCTGATGCAGTGTCCAAGAGAGCTTCTTGTACAGACTTCTTTTCCAGGACTGTGGTCAATTGTAGTTTAAGAGCAACCCCTTTTCTTTTAAATGACCCAGGAACTGTGGGACAGGTGGATCACCTTGAACAACCATGACATTAGAGGAGTCTGATTTTCACCCCCCTGATTAAGTTGGTCAGATTTGACAGTCTGAGTTGAGTTGCAGGGGTCCTTGGGATATGCTCAGTTTCATCTGAGGTGTCTGAGAAGGGGTCAGCTGTCTGACACTCCTCTTTATACAGATGTAAAATCACCTGTTCAGCGGTTTCTGGAATTTCTGTGCTAATTTGAGGTAATTCTGATTTATTTTCAGTGCCAAAGCCATCACACCAGTTCTCTACACTGTTCTTGTAAGTTGAGTTAGGAAAGTAGATTTGAGATGTAGCGCGGGCCGGATACCATGATTCAGCTCTAGTGGCTGAAAAAAAACTATTTTCAAACTCTCTTTGTAGGCGTGTCAAAGTGTCTATTTCATGTTGTTCTTTAGCTTCATTCAGCTGGCTTTAGGAGGCCTATCCTGTTGCTAGTGTAGCCATTTGGCTGGCTACCTTGATTAAGGCCTTGTCTTTAGGCTCCTCCATTAAGTGGAGGACCATCAACTGTGACATCAAATTTGCCATGCGAGAGGAGGGCTCAGCACCATGGATCATTGCTGTATATTCTGACACTGTGGCTCCTGTTGCACTTGCTAATTCCAAATACACTCATTCATGGGGTCTTACAACTGATACTTGGTGACTGGGGTTGTGTGCCAAATTTATTACTACTTAATGCTTAATTAAATATGCTGTTTTATTTTATTTCACCACAAGCAATATAGATTTAATAATCAATAATTTGTTACTTACTTCCACTTATGGAAGACTGAGTAAAGGACAGAAGCAGTAAATAAAAAATAAAATATAATTAACATACCTCAGTATGCCATAGGAAAAACAAACTGTTTTTAATTAACTTGCAATTACAGAAGTCATACACAAGAGTGCACCAGAGAGACTTCAAATGCAGTAGAGAGGAGGCATCCTAAATTGACTTCAGTTGCATTAGCACAAGTCAGACACAATGGCTCAGTGCTGACACCTATTTACTTAACTCCTCCCCTAGAGTGGGGTCACTGGTTTAGCTTCACGGGAACCATTTCAGTTCAGACACTGACAGAGAAACACACACCACTGCAAGACTTAAAGGGAAGGAACCTTTTGACTCCTGTTTTGGGCCTTTAATGGTGGGCAGTCTCTCACTTTAGAAGAAGTTCACTATTAATACTGTTTTACAAATTCAAGGCACAGGATTCTGCGTGCAATTTTTCACAAGCCGGGATTTGCGGTCTCATTTTTGTATCAAGGGTTGAATCAACACTGCTCACAAACTAGTCCTGCATTTACACATGTCTTTTAACAAGCCGTATTTCAGAGATACAAAATTTCAAAAGCTGGGTTTCGCAGACTTTTGGGAGGAATGTTGTATGTTTTTCATGTATGCGATTAACAGTGACGCAGTGCAGCTGATAAAACCACAGTATTACTTCAACATTAGGTGCATGGCAGCAGCCTAAAAATTTAACAAATAAAAAGCATGTTCACACTAACCATAAAATCAAAACATCAAGTAGGCCTTCATGTTGAGCGACATTACATATAATATAGCAGAATTAGCTAGAATTTATAATTATTAATGAATTATTATACTCATTGATCCTCTGAAGGTTCTTGGTTCTGGGTAAAGTAATAATTCTGTGCCAGAAATGTGCACACACAAATAAATAACCAAGGACTGGTTTTATCGTGGAACATGGTTTTTAAAGGTAATATCAAATAATGAATATTAATTACACATGAAACCGATTACAGCAGTTATTTTATATGAATATATACAAATTTTTGGGTTGGGGTTAGGCCAGTCTAGTTCTTCCACACCAAACTCGCTCATTCATGTCTTTAAGTATTCATTTCAATGGAAGGTGAATTATCAGAGTTCAAATGAGGCTTGATGGTGTTAGTACTGTATAGTATATTATTTTTTCAGCTCTCTATTAAAGCTTCTACCACGACCCTGGAAAAGCAGAAAAGAAGATGTATGTATGTATGTATGTATGTATTAAAGCTTCTGTGTCCGATGCTATACCTCTCCTTGAATTTTTATCACAGCAAATTAAGTGAGGCTAATCTTTAAAAAATCATCAAAATTTCAATAAGATTTTACAGTAAATGATCACTGGATTAGGAAAATCTACCTTGTATCTAATTTAATTTTCCAGCACTACTCACCATAGAAGAGCACTTTGTAACCCTAGATTACACTCAAGTTGTTCAAACTTCTACAGATTGTACTCAACCTGTTCTCTGCATACTTTATCCCTATTTTATTTTTTAATATTTTATCCCTGTACAGTGCAGGTGTGCACTGGAACGAGTGGATCAGACACAGCAGTGCTCCACTCTGTTAGACACGCCTACTTCATTGGTCCACCTTGTAGATGTAAAATCAGAGACAGTAGCTCATCTGTTACACAGTGGTTGTGGTCTTCTAGTCCTTTATCAGTTGACACAGGATGCAGTTGGTTGGTTTTTGGTTGGTGGTGTTGACACTGAGGCCTTTAAAAACTCTTAACTCCCAAAACTACAAAGGAGTACTTTTATTTTAACCTCTTTTTTGTCATGATTAAATTTTTTAACTCATATATACTAGGCAGGGCAAGGCAAGTTTGTTTATAGAGCACCTTTCATACAGAAGCAATCAAAGTGTTTTACAGAAAAAAAAAACAGTTAAATTAAAAGCCAGAATAAAATAATAAAAGTCAAATAAAAAAAACTACATAAAAAAGAGTAAAATGATTAAATTATTAAAAATGAATAAAACAATTTAAAATGATACAATAAAAGAAAAGAAATAAAATGCTGTTACAGAAATAAAAGTGCAGAATATTTTAAACTGAGCTGTAAGCCTGCTCAAACAGGAATGTTTTAAGTCTAGATTTAAGTATCTAAAGTCAGGACTCTTCTAATATTCTCAGTCAGCTGGTTCCATTTAAAAGCGGCATAGTAGCTAAACGCTGCCTCTCCATGTTTAGTTTTGATCTGAGGCAGGACTAACTGACTAGTTCCTAAAGATCTGAGAGCTCTGCTCGGCTCATATCTCTGTAGCAGATCTGATAAATACGCTGGTCCTACCCCAATTAGACATTTATAGACCAGTAATAACACCTTATGGTCTATTCTGTAACAGACTGGTATCCAGTGTAAGGATTTTAGGATGGGGGAGGGTGGGTGGGTGTGATCTCTTCTTTTGCTCCTAGTGAGAATCCTGGCAGCTGTGTTTTGAATCAGCTGAAGCTGTTTAAAGGTCTTTTTTGGAAGCCCAGTTAAGAGACCATTACAATAACCAACCCGCTAGAAATAAAGGCATAGATAAGGTTCTCCAGGTCTGGTTTCGTCAGAAATTCTCTAATCTTACTGATGTTCTTAAGATGGTAAAATGCAGATCTAGTAACTGCTTTAATATGACTACTGAAACTGAGATCTGAGTCCATTAATACACAAAGTTTGCGAACCAGTTCTTTAGATTTGAGGGTTTTCGAGTCCCGATACGTAGCCAATCATTGTCACTCATTGCTGTTCTCAAATAGTATTATCTCAGTTCTGTCTTTATTCAGCTGCAGAAAGTTGTGTCCCATCCAGTTTGTGATGTGTTCAAGGCATTGGCTTAATGAGTCAACTGGACCAGAGTCGTTTGGGGACAGGGCCATGTAAATCTGAGTATCATCTGCATAGCTGTGATAGCACAGCCCATAGTCTTGTAGAATCTGGCCAAGAGGAAGCATATATAAATTAAATAAAAGTGGACCAAAAATAGAGCCCTGGGGGATACCACAGGTCACTGGCGTGTTCTCTGAAATATTATTTTCTATTTCTACAAAGTAGTTCCTGCCTTCCAGGTAAGAAACAAACCACTTCAGGACTGTTCCTGAGAGTCCAACCCAGTTTGCGAATCTATCTATAAGAAACTTATGGTCAATGGTATCAAAGGCAGCACTAAGGTCAAGAAGTAATAGAAGAGATACCTTTCCAGCCTCTGTATTTAAGCGAATGTCATTAATTACCTTGATTAGAGCAGTCTCAGTGCTGTGATTAGATTGTACCCGGACTGGAATTTGTCTAGGCTACTATTTATGGACAAGAAACTAGTGATTTGCCTGAAAACTATTCAATGATTTTGCCAATGAACGGTAAATTAGAAATTGGTCTGTAGTTACTAATCTGAGATTATTTTAAATTTTTCTTTTTTAAAAGAGGCTTTACAACTGCAGTTTTTAGTGAGCTCAGAAAGATCCCCGACATGAGTGAGGTGTTTACAATGTGGAGTATGTCTGGTGCTAAAGTGTGAAACACACACTTTGAAAATTTGGTTGGTAGTGTGTCAAGACTGCAAGTGGATGGTCTGATATGACTAACTGTGTCAATTAAAATTTCACTGTTTACAGTACTGAACTCTGACATTTTAGCTAAGGAGCCTTTATGAGATGATGGAGAGGGTACAGACTCATTGTAGGATATAGATGTACTAATTGCTTGTCTGATATTCTTGATTTTAGTGTTAAAAAATAATGCAAACTCATTACATCTTTCAGTTGTTAATAATTCAGGTGCCATTTTTTGTGGGTGAGTAAGTCTGTTGACCATGGTGTAGAGGATTTTGCTGTTGTTAATGTTATTGTTGATGATGCTAGAGAAGTAGGATTTTCGTGTTTTGCATATTATCGTGTTGTATTCACGTAGCCTATCTTTGTAGATTTCTTTGTGAATATGAAGACTTGTTTTACGCCATCTGTGTTCTGCCTTGCGGCATTCCCTCTTTTGGATTTGAACAACCGAACCATTTCTCAAAGGTGCTTTCTGTTTGCAAGACAACGCCTTCACTTTAGCTGGCGCAATCTCATTCATAACACTGACAATTTTTTAAAACTATTCAACAGATCATCCACAGAATTGGATCATTCACATGGTGTAGTGCACATTTTACTCATGAAAAGTGTAGCTGTGCAGTCCTTTTTATAATCCTTTTCTTGACACAAACTCTTCTGTCTCTGATGACTGGTGAGGCCCACATATCAAATAACACAGTAGTGATCAGACAACATGACATCCTTCACAGTCACTGATATGCTGAGACTCTTTGAGATAACAATATCCAGCGTGTGACCATGACAATGTATAATCCCTGTAACATGTTGTGAAAGACCAAAAGAGGCCAATGTGGCATGTAGATCTTGGGATTCAGTCCTTGGGATTGTTGATATGTATGTTAAAGTCACCAGCAATAACAAAATGGTCAAAGTCAGTAGAAATAAAAATACAGCATCTCTGTAAATCCATCAATAAAATTAGCACTGTACTTCAGAGGCCTGTAGACAGTTACTAGTAATATCTGTTTTGTCCCTTTCAGAACTGCACAGAGGTACTCAAATGTTGTGAAGTCAACAAATGATAACTGCTTGCACTGAAAAGAAACATGGAATAAAGCAGCTAGACCTCCACCTCTTCTACTGGCACAAGATACATTTTAAAAATGAAAATCTGGAGGAGCCGACTCCATTAAAACAGTTGCAGCACTACATTCATTTAGCCAAGTCTCAGTTAAAAGTATAAAATCAAGCCCATGTGCTGTAGTAATATTATTAATTAAGTGTGATTTGTTTGTGAGAGATCTGATATTTAGAAGAGCTAACTTAATAATTTGTGCACTTTGCCACAGACTCTCTGTCTTACATTTTATATGCTGTAGATTGGCTACATTCACAATATCTGACCTGAACTCCCTGTTCTTTCTCTCTCTGATAAGTACTGGGAAAGATTACAGGCACCAAAGGTCCAAGCTTATTTTGTAAACATGTACTGCTGACATCATCACTGCAGCAGCCAGGACCTGAAAAACATCACTTTTCCTTGCTCTTATCAGCTGACGAAGCTGTGTGGAGCTCCTGCTGGTGATGGGGCCATGAACGAAGCTGCCTTTCTGAGGGTCGAGGAGCTTGTCTCTTCCGTTGAGGTGCTCTAGGTGGTGATGGAGCGTGAATTTTCTTAGGGGACAATCTGGGGGACTGCAGTGGGGAAGTGGCAGTAGATGAGGGTGTAGTAGAAGCTAGGGTGGTTCTTCTTTGCACCTGAGGGCTGGCTGACAGGGAAAGTGACAAGCTTGTCCCAGCCAATACCAGCTTCTCTATGGCTGCTGGGAGGTTCAGGTGGGGTGATGTGGGAGAGGAAATAGAGGACATGGAAGATTCCTCTTGGGGTTTTGGTGTCTCTGGCAGCTGATAGAATTGGTCATTGCCACTCATGTCCAGTGTCTGCTGCTCCCTCAGGTTGTCCTCAGTGGGGGGAGGACATAGTGTCATCAGCTTGTACAGCATAGTTTCTAGATGTTGGTGTTGATGTGCCACCACCAAGAGAATAGATTACACACTGAGAAAATGAGATTGTCTGTCAGAAGTTTAACACCCCTCTTGTTTTTGTGCAGTCCATCGCTCCTAAAAAGTTCTCTCATCCCAAAAAACAAGTTAAAGTTGTCAATGAAGTTCAGTCCATGAACTTCATTGACAGCTGTTTTGTAGCCAGGTGTTTAATCCCAGTAACCTTCAGAACATATTGGTGCCTCCTGCAGGTAGAGGTCCACTGATGAAAAATTGAAAGTTGAACTTACTGAGTGTGTTAAGGGGGTCATTAAAGTCTCTTTTTAAAACTTCAGACTCCTGCTTGACAGTGTAATTTTTTCCAACATGTAAATAATCCACTTCACAGTCGTGTACTCAGCCAGTACAGCTGGAAGCTTTGCATTAAGTTCAGGGACTGTGATGTTTGGCTCACATCTCACTATGAGTTTTGGGTTTGTTACCCCATTAACAGTGTCATCTCCAAAGATCAAAGTATCTGCTGTAGGTTTGTTAGGGTTTTGTGACCGGCTGACACTTCTGGCACCTTCTGCATTGTGTTCATTGCGTTTGTGATTCTTATGAAGGGCATGTAGTGGTTCAAATCTGTTTTTCAGCTGAAGTGAGTAAGACCGATATTCTGGTCTGATTCTGTGCTGTGACCTCTCAGCAGCAGTGTGAGGTTTAGCAGCTGAATTTCCTGGACCAGCTGTGGTACCAGGAGTAGAAGAAAAGACTACAGAGCTATACAAAGCACGGTACTCACGGCAGTGTTGTCATCCACACGATCCTCTGGTCTGGATCTATGTCCCTCCACTGTCCGCTGCTCTGTTAAGTCTTCAGCCCGCTGTCTGCTGCCCGTACTCCCACTCACTGTTACTCCTCACACAGCTCCGAAATGCCAGTCCTTAAACTCTGATAGCAGGTTCCAAAAATCCCTTTCCAAAGCAGACATTCTCTATAGAAGTCCATAACAATACTTACAGCACGTGTTGAAAAAAATGATAAGGCATTTCACAAGTTTCTTCTACTGTAGCCTGTTGAAACTGTCCTGGTTGTTGGAACAGTCCTGTTTCCTAGAGAAATCGCACTACTTTAAAAAGTATCAAAACCAGAAAATATCCAGTTTTGTCTTCATAGTGCTGCTGACTTGTTATATTTAAAGCTCAGACACTCTATCACAGAAAAACAACTAGGTTTTGAGAAAATAAAAGGAAAGAAATAGAAGATAGCAGAGCTAATCAGCAAAGCGTCTGAACGGCAAGGAAGCAGGTAGTGGTACAACTAACATAACATGGAATTATCTTACATTATTGTACATTCAGGGCAGCACGATGGTGCAGCAGGTAGTGTCACAGTCACATACCTCCAAGGACCTGGAGGTTGTGGGTTCAAGTCCCACTCTGGGTGACTGTGAGGAGTGTAGTGTGTTCTCCCCGTGTCCGCGTGTGTTACCTCTGGGTGCTTCGGTTTCCTCCCATTGTCCAAAAACACATGTTGGTAGGTGAATTGGCTACTCAAAAAAGTGTCCATAGATGTGCGTGAATGCGTGAGTGTGTGTCGCCCTGTTAAGAACTGGCACCCCCTCCACAGTGTGTTCCCACTTTGCGCCCTGTGATTCCAGGAAGGCTCCAGAAGGTCCCAATGCGACCCTGAATTGGAAAAGCGATTAAGGATAATGAATGAATATTGTACATTCATACATTTATTTTACATTGAAATATATATTATTAAAAGCTTCAGTCTTAAGATGGAACTGTGTGTTTTTATTGGTCAATTCATCACGAAATTTCCACATAATCTTAAGAACAGCTTAGTCCAAATTATAGAGTAAACTAAAAATGGATAAAAATATATATACATGTTTTTCTTTGAACAGCAATGATATATTGAATAGATACACATTATACCTGTATTCTCTCATGTCTCTCTTTCAGCACATGTGTTGGTGCTGTGTGGAACTGCATGGAGCAGAGTTGTCCAGGTCACTCACTTTCTATTTCTATATAATTCTAATAAATTAACATGGGATAAATTACTGTATTTAATATTCTACAAAATTACATTTAAATATATAATATACACTCAAAATGTTTATAATGGGTTGGACATCAAATTAATTTAAATGGCTTATTCTGTATTATGTTATTGTGAAATATCAAAAATGTACATTTCTTATGACTGACATTCCTTCTCTTCCTGTTCTGTTTTGTTTTGTTCTTTGGTTTGTTTTATTCTTTTTGTATTTCTCCCTGCTTTGCCTATCTTGTCTTCTGCCTGTTACTTGTTTGCTTTTTCCATGTGCTTGTCTCCTTGTGTCTGCCCTAGCCCTGCCCTGTCTTCATGATACTGCTCCAGGCATCTCTTTTTGTCAATGTTTGTCAGTTATCATTTGTATTGTCTTTGTTGTATATTTATCTTAATTTTCTAGATTTCAAGATTTTCTAAATTTCTGTTTTCTTTTTTAAACTCTCTGTTCGTTTTGATGATCTTAAGTTGGATTTTGCCATTTGTTTTATTTTAACAATTCCCATACTGTGTCTGTGTCACTCACTACTTTTATTCATTTAGCTTTTCTTCTGTGTTGATTACTGTCCAGTTATTCTGTCTTGTTGCCCTACCCATCGATATGTGCTACAGCTCTGTACATGCTCAGACACCCATTGTTGAATGTCTCTGTGTGTTGATCATGATAGATCTGTTTTAACTTGGCTGAATTATACAATCTTAACTTACTGTTATTATTTAACTGTTATATTATGTTAAATGTTATGTTATATGAACTGTTCCATAACTGTACCTGCATTAACAAAATATACAAATATATTAATTTTATCACTGTAATTACCCTATCTTTACCCTCATATAGGGATTTAGGCTGTACACATATGCTGCTTATTTCTGTGTTGGAAGCATTTTCTAAAATGGTACTTTTAGCCTAGAAAACTATTCTATTTAACTGTTTTATTTATCTGGCTTAAACACTGGCTTTGTTTTAATCGGGTCATTATACCTTTCTGCCACTTCCCTGGTCTCGGCTGTATTTTTTGTAGGTATTCCTGTTGGTGTCTGGTCTCAGCTTAGCTGTCCTTATTCCAGGTTTCTTTCTGTGTGCCCAGGTTGAGTCTGTCTCTGTTTAGCTGTTGGTTAATTATCTATGGGACTGTTTATTATTCGTTTTAACAATCTTCTGTTCTACTTTATTAGATTTTGTTTTCTAGTCTAAATTTTTTTAAATTTGTTCTCTCCCTTTGTTGGTTATATTCATTCATTGTCTGAAACCGCTTATCCAGTTCAGGGTCTCGGTGGGTCCGGAGCCTACCTGGAATCACTGGGCACAAGGCAGGAATGTTGGTTATATTATTTTTTGTTATCCACTTTCTGCTTATGTCTTCTGTCTGTTTCCTTTCAGTTTTATTTTTGTTCATAAAATAAGCATTGTCATATATACATCTGCTTCTTTACACCACATTTTTTTTTTCTGTTGCAGTAGACAATTCATGCTTGTAAAAGTAGAAACTAGAAAAAAGTGTACAACATGACTGATAAGAATTTTCTTTGTTTTGGATAATGTAGGGGAGTGCTCAGTTACGGGAGATATGTACTTCCAGTCATTTGATGGTCGCGTTTACACATTCCCAGCCACATGTCAGTATGTTTTAGCCAAGAGCCAAAACTCTGGCGGGTTCCTTGTGATGATCCAGAATGCTCCGTGTGGCCATGTAAGTCTCTTAACATTTTTATATTATTTATCAAAGTATCATCACACCACATCACACATGTATTCAGTATGCATATATTTAAACATTAACCCTATATTCAACTGAATATTACTATTTAATATATTTCAGTATAATGAATCTCTAATAGTTGTAAGTAAAAAGGGTTTAGGCAGGACACAAGGAGAGTGTGTTCTCAGAGAATTCCCAAAATCCTTGCTAAGTTAATCAGCACTGAATGAGCACACATGTAGTTCATAGTTTGTGAAAAGAGAACAGATAGAAAACTGGAGAAAAAACAGAATGGAAAACAAGAGAAAGCCAGCAAATAAACTAAAAGTTAAAGTTTCTATCAAAAAAAAAAAAAAAGAAAATGAAAAATTACATTTCTTTGGTTGCTTCCAGGAATGGAAATATAATTTGTTTCAGTAGGCCATTTTTGGGTCATTGTTGGTCTTTTTTCTCCAACCACAGTGTTTTTCCACAAATTTCTGTTCCTCCCCATGGTATACCTGTAAAATTCTTTAAACAAACACTCTGCCTTTGTGTTTTATTTAAGGACATGTATAACATAACAACAAAAAAATGCTTAAGCAATGCACAGCTTTAATAAATCTTCACCACCACCTCCCAGTGTGGTAACAATAATTGCCTGTTCAAATTAAGTTAAATGAGAGCAATTTGCAGTTAGATTCTGAAATCTGTTCTTAATTAATTACTTTGTGTTCTCCAGTGCAGTGTTTCAGGGGAGATTTATGAAAGTCTAGGACTATACATGAATAGGCTGAAACAATAAAAACCTTCTCTTTTTCAAAGCCTTCTTTTCATAACTGGTTGATGATGGTAAAACTCAGCATGGAGACCTCGACATGGTATCCTGTGTCACCTGTTTAGAATTTGAACAAGCATTTCAGCTTATCTGTGTTTCAAAATGACAGAACCAAAGACTTTATAGAGAGACATTGAGAAGCATTTCAGTAAAGTGCTTGGTTTGAGATGTGTGGGCAGACTGCACCAGTAGTGTCTGTAGTGCTCATGAATGAAACAATTCATACTCAGGCAGGGTTATCTCCATGTGAACAGTACACTCATGCACGCAGATTTCCTCACAGACTGTACATGCCTAAACGATTTTCTACAGAATTTTCTCAAGTTGAAACATTTATGCAATATTTTAGTCAATTTGTTTCACTTTTAACTTGCTTTACTCTCAGAATAAAAGGTGCTGAATTGAGGTGACACTGCTCATGTAATTTGGGGTATTTTTAAAAGTACTGTTTGTATCTTTGATGATACATTCACACTGTTTTTACCTCTGGTGAACAAAGAACATGTACCGCACTGTTTATGAAAGTGTGCAAATGCCCTGTACATCTGTGTTTGTCTATGTGTGCACCTTTTTAGAATCTAGATGGAGCTTGTATACAGTCAGTGAACATATTACTGAATGAGGATCCTCGCACTGAAGTCACACTCAGCAACAGTGGAGAGGTATACATAGCCAGCCAGTTCCGTGCCTCTCTACCATATTCTGATGGTAATGTGCTGTTTTTCCTACTGTGATTAAAAACTTTGTCTAAGTAGATCAGTGTTACAAATTCTGTGTTTCTATACTGAATCACCTGGCTGTGTTCTTGCCTTTATGCATGCATACAGATGTGTTTCAGATCCAAGAGCTTTCATCCATGTTCATTCAAGTGAAGACAGTGCATGGTTTACTGCTGCTGTACAACTGGAAAGAATTCCGGCTGTATCTGCAGCTTGGGGAGTTGTGGAAAAATGACACAGTGGGTCTCTGTGGTACCTTCAACGGCAATATACAGGATGATTTTCTGTGAGTAACCTATCACATTTTGATTTCCTGTTGCAAGAGGGCACTTGATGCTTGATCTCCCACTTTGAGTTGCATGTGTGGATGGACTTAGGGCTGGGCAATATATCAATATATTAAAATATATTGAGATAGAACAGAGCGGGATATGGAGTGAGGCTATATCTCTTATATCGATATTTTAAGTTTTTAAAGTCTAAATCTTGTACAGGGCCATTCTGTGCTCTGCTCAACTCATCTGCTTCACTCTCTCTGTGAAAGGGGTGAATAAACCCCTCTCACTGGCTCACAGCCCCATGAGCCTGGACATATGCTTATGAGAGACGAGACACTATTTACACACACGCATTTCATATATAAAAATCACTTTGTTTAATAATATCTGGGTAAGTGCCTGCTAAAACTCACATTGTTCCTCACGGGGCGCGTTGGTCTCGTGGTCGCTTCAGTTTTCGCCATGTTATATGAATCGGTGTTTTTATTAACATCGGGTATCCTTTCAGCTTGTGGCCATTTGTTTTCATAATGCCGTTTTCTGTATGGTGATAGGTGGACGTGTGGCTAGTGTGGTACCCACTACCACACGCTCCATTTAAACGATGGTCATGTTTTAAAATACCGCTGTTAAAACTTGCACCCACACTGATGCCGGCGTTTCCCACTTCCACATCCATTATTAGGGACCGGGTTGGAACACGCGCGCTGCTCTTAACCCTCTGAGGTCGGTTAAGAGATAAAATTGAAATTCCACATAAACACGTATATAACCCTGCGAGATTTTATCCTAAAAAAATACAACATACCTCGGAAACCTTGAAGGGTCTACTTTCCAACTATATATAGGATGAAACGATATATATATTTATATTCTTGTGAGAGAAGCGTAAACAACAACCGGCACTTTTTTGAGGCACAAGCTTTTTTGTTCCGCCCATAGACGCGTTCTGCCATTCATATGTTGACACTATGGTAATTCGGCAGCTGCTAGTGGAGGATCATTGGCTGATAATTTGCATGAAAACGCCCATTCGCTTCTTACAAACACAGAGCACATGTCGCGGAATTATTTTCGTGGAGCTTCGTCGTGTCGCACTCACGGAAGCTGCAGAGGAGAGCTTTGTTCTGGAAAATGAAGAGTATTTCAGCTAATCTGACGAAAGCGGGGAGGACAGTGACGAAGAAAGATTTATTTTGAGATGCGGATTGATCCGAAGGAGGATTTTTGTGATAGGTAAGTGAAATATTTCCTTTCAAATGAAACAAACCCACGCTTCGCGCTTACTGTGTAAACTCCGCGAATTCCGGGTAAATTAACATAAAGAATAAATTAAATAAGTATTACTTTGTATATGAAAGCATAAATGAATGTAAAAAAAACAAACAAACTGCTGTTGTGTAAACGGGACATTCAAGTGTAGCCTGTTGCTAATCTGAGTGTGCATGCTGAGAGTGCTAAATGGCTGTATATGTTTAGCCTAGTGTGGTAATGTCATGTGTAAATGGCCTGTGTGAATGTGATAGTCATCCTATGTATGCCTTGTTATGCTATGTACTGCTATACATAGGTCATATGTAAGTACTGTATTTGAAATACAAGTAATTATTAGTTGTAGTGACTGTTGGCATGTATAGATATTCTTTGTAACTGCTCAGAAGCTCACATTTCTTATTATTTTTCTTTCAGAAATGTGGAAAATACTCCACCTCCAAGCAAAGACAACGGCGTCAACCAAGTCTGCAACCACCAACGTGTAAACACATGGTCCTTCCACATCTGCTCTGTAAGTTTAGCATTTTGCATTACACAACTCAGCACAAAACTTTGAAGTGGTACAGAAAACTGTTTCTTCACTTCTTGGACATTGCTGCTACCAATGCCTACATTCTACAACATAAGTCAACAACTTATGCAACAGGACAGCCTGACCCACAAGGCCTTGTTGAACAGCTGTGTGGTATGCAAAAACCCCATGGAAATGTGAATAGTGTGATGTCTACCTTTGCATGCAGCCAGACAGAAACTGTTTTAGAGACTGGCATCTTTTGTTGAACTGACTCAAACATATATACACACACAAGGATATACAGTATGACTATCTTTAGTATGTTATCACTATCTTTACATGTGAACACATTTTCCATTTATTTTAATTCATGCCAGTTATTTATTTTTTTATTTTTATTGCTTGTTTAGTTCTCTTTTTTTTAAATAAACTGTGATAAACTCTGCCTCTGGTCTCTTCTCTTTTGACAGCTGTGGCAGTGACAGCTAATGGGCCATTCATTAGGCAGTGGGGTGGGGACCTCGCACCTTGGTTTTTCGCACCTATCTTCATACATATGCAATGTAGGAGCCAGTGACTGAGAAAAACAGAGTGTCACCTCACATTTGTTATGTCCTAAGTATAAAATTACATACAATTTATGAAAAGTAGAATCAGCAGTGTGTTGCCAAGACCCGTGTTCACAAAGTTTTGACCTCAAAGGTCCCGGTGAGAAATGTTTAGAATGTGTTTATTCACAGTATATCAGCACTTCTGAAAACAGGTTTTTGGAAAGTCTAAGTTTAGAGTAAATTTAATCAAAATATAGATGTATGACACTCTTACTGATTCAACATTTTTGTTGCAGAGATAGTTCTGAAAAATGCATGTGTAACACTTTGAGAAAAAATTATTTCAGATGCGTACAATTTGTAAAACAATCAAGGCATGTCAGACTACACCAGAGTGTCAGAAAACCCCTCAGACTCCAGGGGGTTAATGGCCCTTTATTGGAGGTTCTGGGGTGGAAGATGTCGGTTTTAGAAGGAGGGGTGTAATTTATCTCTAACATGACGGTGGTATTTACATTGTGCATGTTTTAATTTCTCAGTTCAATAATATGAATAATGTGTTGTTTTTGGGTGCTTGGTGTTATTTTAAAGTGATAAAAAGTGATTGTTGTTTCTTTAGGAACTGCATGTTCCTGGCTTACCATATTCTTCATGGATGGTATATCCCAGGTAGGGTTAATGAGGGGAAGGTATTTAAGCATGGGGTGTGAGGAGGAAAGGAGAGTTGGAGTGGGCCAGCTTGAGGAGAGGCTGCACCCAAGATAGCTCAAGAAATTTGTGTTTTCTTTTGATGTTTTTTTTTTCTTTTCCTTTTTTGTCTCTTTGTTTTGGTAATCTCACCAAATAAAACAAAAAAAATAAACTTACTCTGCAGTGACTGTACCTCTGCCAGTTATTGATACACGCAACATCTTCACACTCTCTCTCTCTCTCACACAAACACACTCACACACACGCACACACACAATGGAGCCGATTAACACAGAGCATGAAAAAGAAGAAAAGCGGTTCTGTTATATGTAAATGGTTCGGATTTTACCGGTCAGGTGAGTAGCAGAAACTGACTATCTGCAGGGAATGCGGAAAGGATGTAGTATCAAAATGCGGGGATACCCCAAGACTATTTCACCACTTACAACAGCAGCACAAACTTCTGCATGAAGTACAGAAGACTTCTGAAGTATTCACGTCCTAGTACAGTTCCTCTAAACTAGTTCAGACAGCATTGCAAGATTCATTAGCTTACGAAAAGAAAAGTACAAAGTGGCCTGGTATTACTAAAGCTGTAGAGAAAAAGGGCTCCAAAAATATCAAGGGCTCCCATGATACCAGTTGTCCAGTCACACTTTCTTTGCACGAGAAGCGCTACCTAACGTACATTCAAGTCCGACCCTTTCCAACCGGCTCGTGAGAGTAAAACATTTTGCCTTGATGACAGATATATGGTCAAGTAACACCTGTAGAGTAACATATATATATTAATTTATAATTTGTTTTATAGCGTTGACCTTATTCAAACTCCTCCAATCTCTGATATTTGACTTAATGATATTAATTAAAATTTATAATTGGCTTAGGCAATTAAAACATTAATAATTAGTTTGAGAATGAATAATAATCATGCTAAATGAGTACGTCAGGATTTTCAGGAAAATAATGAACAAATTGCAAACACTGTGATTTCAAATAATGAGAGTTTTATTAATAAAGAGAAGATATTTAATTAACATAGCTTAGCCTTATAATCTCACGGTATCACCGCAGGGAAACCCGATTTTGACCTTAAGGTGGGCTAGGCACTGCTGGCTTGTGATTAAATTGTGGCTAACTAAGGTTTAATAAATGGTAAATTATAAAGGGATTTACTTAGACATCAGCTCCTGGAAAAGTGTGAAATACGCTAGCTTACTCGTTCGCCGTTTCACCGAGCCGTCGTGTCCTGCTGTTTAATCTTCGAGTTCTGGGGTTGTTCTCGTCGTTCCCACGTGAGAGACAGGCCCGCTTGTGGAGGAGATTTCTTTCCTGTTGAGTTGTAAGCTCTCGGCTTTCAGGCAGAGCTGCGTCGATCGAGGTTTCCCCTCTTTTAGAGTTTCACAGGCGTGGCTGGTTTCCACCGGAATGGAGCGGCTTTCTCCGAGTATTAGCTCGTCTCGTTGTTCAGTTTTCCAGGAGTAATGTCTTCAGGAATCAGCTTATAACGTTAATATATCTGCTATCGACTAATCAAAAGGTTGATATCTTATTCTGGCCACAAATAAGTTTCACCTACTTTGATCACTCGTGAGATCACACTTCGATGGGTAATAAAACATAAACAAGATTAAAAGAAAAGAGATATTCAAAACGCTCGACGCATTATTAAAACTTCATACGATCAGCTAATTCAAGACGTCTCTTGTGAGCTTTTTCTGAAGTCTGAGATTTTACTTTGTTTCGTTGTCGGCGTGGAGAAGAAAGCGTTTCTTTGTTGTTTCAAAGTTTCTCGGATCTTCTCGTTGTTGTTGTCGTCGGCGTCCTCTCTTTTTCGCTTTCTTTCGTGGTCCGTTACTTCTGTCGAGCTCTCGTAACTGAACTCTTTTGAACTGCACTCCACTCTTCACTGATCTCCGTTGAGCTGCTCTGTGTTTTCAAAGCTAGCGCGGTCACGCCCTAACGGGAGGTGTCCTTTTCCTGATTGGGCACAAATTCAGGCTCACGTGACTGACTTCATGAGACAGAAAAGGGGGAAGGCTGGATCAGAGATTTAAACAATAAGTAATAAGATAGACATTTCCCGTATCTAAATTTCCTATTCATATTAGTAACATACAACAATGAGTATACTGGGTTATTAATATCAAACAGTTACATAAGGTTTCATCTTTAGTACGTTGTTTTACGTCCAATTCATGATGATACGCTGGAAAAAAAATATTAATCCGTTTTCTCTTATTCAGAGGTAGAACTTCTTTTCATGATAGAAACAATCAGCAATATACAACATTTCATTAGGAGGTAGGCATTCATCTGAGGGTACAGAAAGTGACATTAATACATTTGTTTATACACACATAATCAGAGTTTGATTATTTTTCGTTATTGTTTAGACGACCCCGAGCGAGGCGTGGTTTCGCCAGTGTCCATTTGGGGTCGCTGTTGGTCCACGTTGTTGATGGGTGATTCACGGGGGTTCAACCGAGGTCACTTTTGGTTTAAACATTTGCTGGCTCTGTTTAGTGGGCTCGAGATAAGGAGAGACATTTAGGTGCCATTGTCATAAAAACGGGCCGTAAAAGCTCTCTTCTTTGTTCCTGTTAGTTAAAAGAGAAAAGGGGGTGTTGGGGCCATGTGTCACTTGAAAGTGTTCTTCTCCAGTCTTTGATGTTAGGTGTGTGCGTGTTGCGGGGTCTTTGCCCCCTGCGGTTTGTGGAATGTTGGATTCAGACGAAAGGTCCCCTTCAGACTGGAAAAGTTTTAATTCAAAACTTTTCATTTCTTCATTTTTCATTTTAATTTTTCATCCGTTATTCATATTCGGTCCATACTCCACTACACACCTGTGAGCTATATTTGAGTGTGACTATCTGCTTTATTGAACACTGGGAGATTAAAATGCATGTCTGCAGATGAGCTATTTCCCAAAAGTCCACACTGGGAGCACATAGTCAAAACCTTCACACTGTTCCTTATTTGACATGTACTTCAGTCTTTATTCTGATGAATAATGTTTTTCTGACATTTTTTTGCCTTCCTTTACAACTGATTTTTTTTTCAATGTACAGTTATGGGCAATAGTTAATGAAATAGTTTGTCTTAAACATACATGGACATTTGATTTTCATTTGAATATTGAGAGATGAGGTTGAGCTAACACACAAAACTGAATGTCCTGTTTATAAAATGTCCATAAAACATTTTTTCACATTATATTTCACAACATATATAGTATATCACCATTCAACTAAAATATATCAAGATATGATTTTTTTTTTTGGTCCATATCGTCTAGCCCTACTGACGATTGAAGGATAGAATTTTTTATTTAATTAAGTCTGTTTACGTGTTTTGTTATTTACACAGAGAACTAGATGTACAGGAGTACACAGTCTGCTTCACAGTAAACTCACTTTTTATAGAACAAATCAAGTTTTATTATTTTTGCTCTGTATGTTTACTGTTTACAGATTTATAGCACAGCTATGAGTCTGGAAAACAACCAAAGCAACATTCCAGCAACTGACAAACAATATCTTAATATTGTGGTTGTCAAAGTTAGGGTTATGCAACCTGGGTGGGGCAGGGCTATTGCAAGGGAAACCAGGCAAATGAATGAGATGCAAGATGTCACTTGTAAAAATTTCACTATAATATTTTGTTTTGTTAAAAAATAAGTTCCAGTTCTGTATGCATTTCAATAATTAAAATATATTTAATAGGACCCTGTAAGCAATAGATATGTAAGTGTGTTCAAATGGGGGACTCATGACTTAATTACACACCTAGTAGGACTGACTTCATACTCACTTGTTGATGCTGTTCCTTAAGGTCTCCCCTGCTTATTTATTTTCTTTTGCTGGGACTGTAGCTCACCTTCAGGCATGATTGAGAGTACTCCACAATTGTTTGGGAATGCTTGGCGTGTCTCGTCAGCCTGTGTACCACCACCTAGCTCACCACAGCTCGATCCCTGTGATACTCATCAGCAAGCAGGTAATGTCTAAAAAATTCACAAAAATTGGGATATATTTAAATGGGCTACCAGATACTTTAAATTATCTGGGATAAAAATGTATAGTAATTGTGATGCTATGAGAATATGTCTCAGGATGTGATATTTCAAGTTTTTAAATAGAGTTAAAAGCAAGAAACGCTTGAGTGCTCTGCCAATACTTAAATTATTCCTCAACAGATATGGCCAAAATTGTTCTTTATTTGAACATACCAAATAAATTCTGTTTTTATTTGTTTGATTTTAGCTTCTTATGCAGTGGAGAAGTGTAAGGTGTTGATGCAGGAGGCATTTGCTGTGTGCCATGAACATGTAAGTCCAGTGAGCTACCAGCTGCAGTGCCGTGCTGATGTGTGCAGGTGTGGAACATCATGTCTCTGTTCAGCCCTTGCCCACTATGCTCGAACCTGTAGGAAACATGGCATCATCATTGAGTTCCGCTCATACATTCCGGAGTGCTGTGAGTCTCACCATGAATCAAATACACATAAACACATAGGCATGTTATGTAATAGGTTGTTTTACCAGGAATCAAACTAATATATTATACATTCTGTCTAAATCATACAGGTTCTGTGCAGGACTGATGTACAAACCTAAAAGTGCAGTGCTCATGCCCTGTTGTGCATAAAAATTGAGATACTCTTGGATAAATTACATGTTTTGTTCAGTCTCTTAGTGAAAATATGTATTCATGCTGTACAGGGAATATATCATTTTGATATAAATTTCCTAATTTAATCTTCAAAAATGATTTTACTTAGATTTGTATTAATTTTACATGATATATTAATTTATGTATGTAAGATTTTGGTATACATTTTGCTTTGTTTTTACTAGTCTACGCTAAATTGTGTTTTAGAAGTTTCAAAGACTCCCTTTAATTTCTTGCTGTAAATTAGGTTTGTGTCAGGCTTGGTAAACAACAGAGACGCTCGCGGATGTTTAACAAAAAGAGATTCACTTAAAGGATGTGCAAACCACACCGTAAAGAGAAAACAATTACAACAAAAGGGGCAATCCAAAGAATAGTGAGGGACAGGCTAGGGTCAGAAACACAACGTAGTAAATAGTAGCAGTCCGTAATCAAAAACACAGAGTCCAGAGAAACGTAAGCAAGGGTCATACACGGGTAGGTTTTCAGAGATAAGGTTCGCTCGGTAAGTAACATGGGTTAGCAATACTTCGCAAAGAGTGAAGGTAAGAGTCCGGGTTTATATGGTGATTGAGTGATTAAGCTAAAACCGAAACAGCTGTAAATTAGAACTCAGGTGACTTGGAACGTGTGAGAGGAGTTCTATTGGTTGGTGATATCAGGTGACCATCAGCTGAATCATGGGAGTTGAAGTTCTCTGAGTCTTTCCCAGACTCAAGTATTGAAGTGTCCTGAACTGAGGGAGGAAGCGAGACGTCCGCCACTACAGGCGTGACAGTACCCCCCCCCCCCCCCAAGGAGTCCGGCGCAGTTGAAGGACGAGGTCGAACAGGACGACTCGCACCGGAACAACGAGGTAAGCCTCCTGAACCACCTGAGTCAAGTTAGTGTTGACCTGAAGAAGTCCTCCCATGACGATTCCCAGAACGTTGAGCAGTAGGCACCCTGCCCGAGCCAAGTGGTTGAGACCTGGGGCGTCCTCTAAGACGAGGGGCTGGTTTGTCACGGTGGAGATGGTGAAATTCTAAAACTAAAGCAGGATCCAGAACATCCTTGGCAGGAACCCAACTCCTCTCCTCTGGACCATAACCCTCCCAGTCTACCAGGTATTCCAGTTGACCACTCCTCCTCCTGGAATCCAGCAAACCACGAACCTGGTACACTGGATCTCCATCCATGAACACCGGAGGCGGAGGTGTCTCACCTGGTATCTCTTCGTCCAACGGACCTGGAACCACAGGCTTTAAAAGGGACACATAAAAAGATCTAGAAACCTTATATTGTTTAGGTAAGTCCAACTTATATGTAACATCATTGATTCTTTCAATAATCTTAAACGGACCAATATATTTAGAAGTCAATTTTTTACAACCGCCTTCAGATCTGAAGTCCCTTGTAGAAAGCCAGACCCGATCTCCCGGCTGATAAATTGGAGTCTCTTTTCTGTGACGATCAGCAAAGTCTTCCTATAACTCTTTCAATATGCTGATGAGTAAGTTCCCATACCTGTTCACTCCTTTTCATCCAGCTGTCCACAGCTGGAACTTCAGTAGTCACCGCTGTCCAAGGCATGATCGGAGGTTGATAACCCAACACACATTCAAATGGTGTAATACCTGTTGTGGAGTTTACAAGGGAATTTTGTGCCATTTCGGCCCAAGGGAGGAAACAAACCCAATCTGTTTTGTTCTTGTGGCAATATATTCTAAGAAATTTACCCAATTCCTGGTTAACTCTTTCACATTGTCCATTGGACTGAGGGTGGTAACCAGAAGTTAAGCTTACATTTACTCCCAAATGTTCAAAAAATGCGGACCAAACCTGGGAAGTAAACTGTGGACCACGGTCTGACACAATGTCTTCCGGAATTCCAAACATTCTGAACACATAATTGAACAAAACGTCTGCAGTTTCGAAGGCCGTAGGAATCTGAGAAAATGGAATGAACCTCACCGCTCTAGAGAATCTATCTACCACTGTTAATATTGTGGTGAAATGTTGTGAAAGAGGTAAATCAGTGATAAAGTCAATTGCGATATGAGACCATGGACGGTTAGGAACAGGTAATGGATGCAACTTTCCGGCAGGTAAAGTCTTTGGTGTCTTGCATTGTGCGCAAACTGAGCAGGAGGCAACAACACGGTGAATATCAACTGACATGTTCTCCCACCAATACCTAGCCTTTACGAGTTCCTGAGTACGTTTCTCTCCTGGATGACCAGAGGAAATTGAAGAATGAGCCCACGTGATTAAATAGTCTCGGAATTCCATAGGGACGTATTTCTTGTCGACAGGGCACTGAGAAGGAATATTTGTGGTTTCTAATGCCTTATCAATTCTCTCATCAATCTCCCATCTAACTGTAGCTACTACCACCCCGGGTGACAGTATTTCTTCCGTCTGTTTCTCCAAGTCCTCTTCCGTGACAAATTGTCAAGACAGAGTATCAGCTTTGGTATTACGCGAACCCGGGCGGTAAGTAATGGTAAATTGATAACGTGAAAAAAAAAGAGACCAACGAGCCTGACAAGGATTGAGTCTCTTTGCATTACGTAAATATTCTAAGTTCTTATGATCCGTTAAAACTAGGAAGGGATGTAGTGACCCCTCCAACCAATGACGCCATTCCTCGAGAGCCAATTTAATGGCTAATAATTCCCTGTCCCCTATACCGTAGTTTCTCTCCGTAGACGTTAATTTATGGGAATAAAATGCTACGGGATGTAGTTTCTTATCACTTTCTGAACGTTGGGAGAGAACTGCTCCAATCCCGACATCGGAAGCATCTACTTCCACCACGAAAGGCATCTTCGGATTGGGATGATGAAGGATGGGTGCTGTAGTAAAAGCCTCTTTATGTTTTTGGAAGGCAGTGACAGCAGAACTGTTCCATTGGAGCTTTCTAGGGGACCCTTTAAGTAATGAGGTCAAAGGAGCCGCAATTGTGCTATAATCTCTAATAAAACGGCGGTAAAAGTTAGCGAACCCCAAAAAACTTTGTAGACCCTTTATCGTAGTGGGAACTGGCCAGTTAATAACAGCGTCCACCTTATTGTCATCCATGACTACCCCTTGATTACTTATTATATATCCTAGGAACGAGATTCTGGGTACATGGACCTCACATTTTTCTCTTTTTACGTATAACTGGTGGTCTAGTAATCTATTGAGGACTTGACAAACCTGTTGAACATGTGTTTTAATGTCAGGTGAGTAACTTAATATATCCTCTAAATATGCGATAACAAACTTTCCCAGCATCTCTCTCAGAACATCATTAATAAACGATTGAAAGACCGAAGGCGCGATTGCCAGACCAAAAGGCATTACTAGGTACTCATAATGTCCATTGCTAGTTGAAAAAGCTGTCTTCCATTCATCTCCCTCCTTAATTCTTATTAGATTATAAGCGCTACGGAGGTCTAGTTTAGTAAAGACACTTGCTCCTCTAATTTGTTCCAAGGCTTCAGGCACTAAGGGTAAAGGGTATGTAAATCTCTTAGTTATTTGGTTTAAGCCTCTATAATCAATGCAAGGTCTCAAACCCCCATCTTTTTTCTCGACAAAGAAAAATCCCGCCGATACTGGTGAAGTAGAGGGACGAATAAAACCCTGTTGTAAGGCTTCCTTTATGTACTCCTCCATAGCTTGATTTTCCTTTTGTGTAAGTGGATAAATCCGAGCTTTAGGAAGATCAGCTCCCTCAATGAGATCTATAGCACAATCGTATGAACGATGCGGGGGAAGTGATATGGCCTTGAGTTTGCTGAAGACTTCACTAATGTCTCTATATGCATGAGGAATATCACACCGGATACTAGTCTCAGGGCTCTCAATAGAAGTGGAATGAATATTGATCTGGGGTTTAGACAGACAATGCTTAAAACAGTGCAGAGACCAAGACAAAATCTCCCTTTCGGACCAAGAGATAACAGGATTGTGTTTCACTAACCAAGGTAAGCCCAAAATTATAGGGTAGTCTGATGAGTCTATCACAAAGAAACTGATCTTTTCTTTATGCAAAGCACTGGTCTCTAACAGTACAGGAGCAGTCATTTGGGACACCAAACCAGTTCCTAGAGGGTCTCCATCAATAGTTGATATTTGTAGAGATTGCTCCATGGAAATAACAGGAATCTTCAAGTCTTTTACCACAGCCGCAGTGATGAAGTTTCCCTCTGCTCCCGAATCAATCAACGCTGGAAATATAGAAGAACAAGCCTGAGAGCAGTGAATGTCCACAGGAATAGTGAATGACCTCGAAATGAGTCCCTTTGTGATGGTACTCACCAATCTTTTCTGTGGAGTTGTCGCGTGCTTTCCAGGAAGAGGTGCTTGATATTTGCGTGGCCGAGCTGAACACTGACGAAGTACGTGATCAGCTGCGCCACAGTACATGCATAAACCGTTGTCTTGACGGTGAAGCCTCTCTTCTGGTGTAAGCCGTGACGAATCACATTGCATGGGAGTAGGATACTCGGATGCTTGATGATTGTAAGAACCAAGTGTAGTAGTTGCTTTGTGGTGCTGTTGCCGTGAGTTAGAAATGTGGGTAACCTGGGATGTCTTTCCACTATTGCGACTTTTACGAGCACTTAAAAGATGGTCCAGACGAATAGCCAGGTCAAATAATCCTTCCAGTGAGAGATTCTCATCCCGACAGGCTAATTCCGACTGGATATCCCCGTTAAGTCCGTTACGAAAAACAATGATTAATGCTGGTTCATTCCAGCCGCTACCAGCAGCGAGGATACGGAATTCTAAAATATAGTCAGCCACCGATCTGCTGCCTTGACGAATCTTTGCGATTATTTCGCCATTAGATCTCCCCTCATTAGGACGATCAAAAACAGTCTTAAAGTCCTTTTCAAAACGATCGTAGGAAATGCTCTGTATGTTAGGCCAAACGGCCGTAGCCCAATTGAGAGCTTTACCAGTTAAGCGCGATACTAGAAATGATATCTGAGCGAAATCAGAGCATGGAAGGGAGCTATTGAAATATAATGAGCACTGCAACAAAAATCCCCGACATTTGTCCATACAACCATCATACTTCTCCGGTTTACTCACGCTATACGGAGATGATGGAACAGAAACAGGTGAAACTTCACTCGAGGTTGGCGTAGGCTCGAGCAGAGGAGCAAAAGGTCACTGGGGAACAAGATTCTTTAAATGTTCAGAAATCACCGCCATCTGCTCTTGTTGCTGGCTCTGCTGTTGTCTCAATAGAGTGACCGACTCAGACAATTGCTGCAATATCGAGTGATGTTCTCCTAACAACTGACCTTGGTTACCGATCGCAGTTGTTAAATCACCAGAACCCGCCGTCTGCATTTTAAAGGCGAAGTATTCTGTCAGGCCTGGTAAACAACAGAGACGCTCGCGGGTGTTTAACAAAAAGAGATTTACTTTAAGGATGTGCAAACCACACCGTAAAGAGAAAACAATTACAACAAAAGGGGCAATCCAAAGAATAGTGAGGGACAGGCTAGGGTCAGAAACACAACGTAGTAAATAGTAGCAGTCCGTAATCAAAAACACAGAGTCCAGAGAAACGTAAGCAAGGGTCATACACGGGTAGGTTTTCATCATTAATTTATCTGATGATATGACTGTCTGTGTTTGCTTCACAGACGATGTTAAGTAAATAGCCCATAGTTCAGATGTAAAACTAAAGAGAATATTGTGTACTTTTGGAGACAGAAGGGCGTATACACCTTGGCATTTACAGTGGGGAAAATAAATATTTGATATACTGCCAATTTTGCAAGTTTTCCCACTTACAAAGAATAGAGAGGTCTGTAATTATTATCGTAGATACATTTCAACTGTGAGAGACGGGAAAAATCCAGAAAATGACATTGTATGATTTTTAAATATTTAATTTGCATTTTATTGCATGAAATAAATATTTGATCACCTACCAAGAAAGAAATGTGGCTCTCACAGACCTGTTAGTTTTCCTTTAAGAAGCCCTCCTGTTCTGCACTAATTACCTGTAATAGTTGCACCTGTTTGAACTTGTTACCTGTATAAAAGACACCTGTTCTGACACACAATAAATTACACCCATGATGCCCAAGACCAAAGAGCTGTCTAAGGACACCAGGGATGAAATTGTAGACCTGCACAAGGCTGGGATGGGATACAGGACAATAGGCAAGCAGATTGGTGAGAAGGCAACCACTGTTGGTGCAATTATTAGAAAATGGATGAAACACAAGATGACACATTCCGCTGTGATGGAATAAAATCCTGCAGGGTATGCAAGGTCCCCCAGCTCACGCCAGCAAATGTCCAGGCCATTTCACTTGCCGTGTTTGGAGGAAGAAGAAGGATGAGTACAACCCTAAGAACGCTGTCCCAGCTGTGAAGCATGGAGGTGGAAACATCATTCTTTGGTGGTGCTTTTCTGCAAAGGGGAGAGGACGACTGCACCGTTTTGAAGGGAGGATGGATGGAGTCATGTATCGCATAATTTTGGCCAACAACTTCCTTCACTCAGTAAGAGCACTGAAGATGTGTCATGGCTGGGTCTTCCAGCATGACAATGACCAGAAACACACAGCCAGGGTAACTAAGGAGTGGCTCCATAAGAAGCATTTCAAAGTCCTGGGGTGGCCTAGCCAGTCTTCAGACCTGAACCCAATAGAAAATCTTTGGAGGGAGCTGACACTCAATGTTGCCCAGCAAAAGCCCCAAACCCTGAAAGATTGGGAGAAGATCTATATGAAGGGGTGGGCCAAAATCCCTGCTGCAGTGTGTGCAAACTTGGTCAAGAACTACAGGAAATGTCTGACGTCTGTAATTGCAAGCAAGGGTTTCTGTACCAAATATTAGGTTCTGTTTTTCTATTGTATCAAATAATTATTATATGCAATAATATGCATATTAATTATTTAATTGTGATTTTCTGGATTTTGTTTTAGATTATGTCTCTCACAGTTAGTGTGTCTATAATAAAAATGACACACTTTAATATTTTTAGGTGGAAAAAAACTTCAAAACTTAAGTCAGCAGTGTATAAAATACTTATTTTCTACACTGTATATTGGTGATGCAGGTGAATGATCAGCTGTTTTTAGGCTTCTTTTTGTGTATATTAACAAGAATTTTACTTGGATTGTACACATGGATACCATGATCAAGAAAGTTTGGCAGCAGTTCTGTTTCCTTGGGATACTAAAGAAGTTTGGCCTAAGCACCAGCATTCTTACAAGTATATACAGGTGTACCATCAAAGGGATGCTGACAGGTTGTGTGTCTGGTATGGTAAATACTCTGCTCATGGTCGCAAATCACTACAGAGACAAATAGAGTAGGCAAAATATATTATTAAAACTTTTGGGTATTCAAGGGATGTTGTATTAATAGTGCCAATGGAAGGTACACATCATCATCTATGACAACAGACACTCTCTACAGAAGTTGTTCTTGTTACTACCTGGGAGAGGATACAGGAGTATAGCTACAGGTACCACTCTAGGTTTTTACCGCCATCAGATTTCTCACAAATCAAAACTCACATGCTCCCTGCACTATATAAATATTTATTATTATTTTTTGCGTTCTTATTATATTTTGTTAACCTACCGTTAACTAAAACTTAACTAATTTGTACTGTCAGATGCACTGACAGAAGTATGCATACTGGTTAATTAATTAATAAGCAAAAAACCTTATGAAATTTCTGTATGGTACTAGCCCATTTAATTTAAACATTCCTAACAACAGCCATATACATTTTTTTTATTTTGATTTCAAGACTAATTAATGAGTAAAGCTTGTACACTCACTAGACACACTGGGGGGCATGCCATTGGATTACAAAAAAGATGCAAAATTCGGCATGCATATATATGAATGATTACATGATTAGACACTGGGTCTTGCCCAAGAGTACATAAAAGTGCTTCAACAGGGTAGTGGGTAGTAATAGTGATCGACCGATGTTCAGCTGGCCGGTTTTTGGCATTTTTTATATAATCGGTATCGGTCGATATGGTATGAATTATTTTTTCTTCTTCAGCTTTTTCAGTACTTCAGTATTTGTTACTGGCTCCTCTTAGTAACATACACTCAATAATCTGCATCATAACTCGGGCAGAATCACGCAAGCCGGAACAAAAACCCTCGGCCCGATGCCGATGTGGCTGAGGCGCGGCTGAAATGACTCTGCCCTTGTCCAGCAATCCATAACTAAATTGCGATAACTGGACCATGGCTGAGTTTGAGCCAGAAGGACACCATTAGCGCCAAACTCGGCCCACATCTGTCTCATTATCGGTTGTAATAGTTTATTTCTATACACAGTTCGGCGTTGAGTGGAGTTTATTTACACATACACAGGACCATGTATGAGTACAGCTGGATGATCTCAGTCTATCTCAGGATGATCTGAAGTTTAGAAACTGGAGGTTCAGAGGTTTCCTTCACGTGCATGCAGAAAAGCACGGGCACAGCTTGGTCATCAGTTTGTCACCAGTTCTCTGTTCCCAATCCAGTCTGGTCCTGATCCAGTCTAACACCAAATATTTTAGCAGGGCCTTATATACATTGGAGTAGTGGGGGAAGGGAATTGGAGGAAGAAGAGGAGTGAGAGGAGGGGTATGTAGAATGAGGGTGATGAAGAACATGTAAGACAAAGGAAGGGGGGAAAGGTGAGAGAAAATGGAAATCAGGGGAGGGATAGGAGGAAGAATGGGGTGAGAGGAGGGGTAGGTGTGATACGGGTGATGGTCAAGGAAATAAGCTAGAACAAGAGGTGTATGATGAAAGACAGTTTCTCTCAATCCGCCCTTTGATTCTCTCTAATGGAGAATCACAAAATTGTATCATCATTACAAGTATGAAATGGCCATTTTTCGTAGCGCATGCTTCTACAGCCCCTCAGCTCTGTAAGCATCAAATGGCCAAGATGCATTGATGCATTGAAGAACATCATTTGATGAGAGATCTTAAAGTCTGGTTGAAGCTGTAGACAGTCAGCTCTTCAGCTGTTGTAGTTTTGTTCAGAAGTTTGAAGATCATTCAGACCATGCTGGTTAGGCAGGAGCACTGTCTGGCTCTGGTTTATCTGTAACCAACACAAAAGAGATACTTCCACAGTAAACTGTTCACAGGAAGTTTATCTGCAATTAAATGATACTCTGCCCCACCATATGTCCCTCAGAGGGGGCTGGTATGGTGTGTTGAAATCTTCACCAACAGGGGTAGCCACCACAGCCTAAAAGCCATGGATCTTCCCTGAGGCTCTGTGCTTCACCCACCTCCTCTTACAGCTTTCCCTAGCAGTACGTTCTGGGGCAACGTTGATCTATTTACAGTAAGAAATGTTTCCTTACATTCATATGTAATAAACCCAGGAAAACTTATCATGTTGCTTCACCATGGCCCTTTGGCCAGTATTTATTTTATGGCTACCTACAGCCCTGCCTTTATTTTAACTAATGTTCCCCCTTTGGTCCAGACACCAGGACCAAATGGACAAATTTGTTGCACTAAAGGAGTACAATATCATGTTATCCAAGTTAAGCAGATCGTATAGTGGTTTTGGAAATATCAGTGTTAGAATATTTTCAAGACCTAAGAAGGCCTTAAATATATCGAAATGTAATCAGGTAAAAACAGTTTATTAATATTAGACCTAAAAGGCAAATTTCTTCAAAAAGCTTTTCTTAATTATCATCTGCCTTAATTACATCAACCCAAAAAATTTGTGCTTGAAAATTAAATCAGTAAGTGCCCTTATATATGTATCAGGATTTCTTATTCTAAATCATCAGGGAATCATTAACATGAAGGTTATTGATGGCATGTTTGTTGAAAAACATGGTGAACTCTTCATCTGTGTTCTCAAGTAATGTAAAGATTCTGGAAAGTTTATAGAAAACAGATGATCTTAAGCTGTTGTTGGTCAGTTTGATATCCCTGTGACTCCTAACAGAGTTTTGGATATCAAAGACAACTGCTCTGTGACTCCAAGCATTAATTTAATCATCAGTGACAACTGCTGATGTGAGGTTCCCTTAAAAGGAGCTCCTGCTGTGCTGCCCTGTGAAAAACCATTAAGATTCATGTTCACCCCCACACCCTTTTTGGGGTTATCTGCCTGCTTTCTGCGACAGACTCTTCCAAAATGTCATGACTATTGTATGACAATAATGGCACTCATTCTTCTGGCTAGGGAACTTCTTACTGGAACCTGAGTTAGAACTATTTTCTGAGAGGACATGTATGGGAGCTGGCACATGGCCTGCTTCTAAGTCAAGGTCCAGCCTGTCAAGTTCACTTTTAATTTTTACCCCATTTAACATCATGTCAGTTAGGAAGTGATGTCACCAGGGCCTGTCTAAGATCTGGTCTCAAAGATTCTACCAGCTGTATAAAATGAGGACCTTCAGTTGTATCATCAAAGTTGCCACTATTGTATGTATCTATACCTGAGTGACGCAAGAAAACTCTTTCAAACCTTTTACAGAAATCTGCAGCTGACTCTCCCTTTTTCTGCCTGCATTTAGTTATTTGGCCCCGTTCAGTAGTTTTGCGGCATTTGTTGCTAATCCAGTCATTGAAAGCTTTCCAGCCTTTTTCAATGTTCTGACCTTTGTCACCTAAACCATCTGACACCTTTTTAGCAAGATGTCTGCTGTCTGTTAAGTTGAGGACTTGGCTTGCTATGGCCACAGCATCACTGGGGTGCAGAGAGTACAGCATTCTTTTTTTCTGCATGAGATCTATAAATTCAAGACCCATATGCTTTGGAGGTTTAAACTCCTTGGACAGGTTGTCCAGGGTTGCTGCATCTAAAGGAACATAGCCAATGTCTAGCCTGGTTTTATTAACTTCACCTCTCTTGTGAAGTACCTCAGCGGATGTGATTGTAACTGGCCTCATTTCAGCTTTTCTTCTGACAATCACTTTACCATGGCTAGTACTTAGCCCATGCTCAGAGTCCTCCTCAGGAGATGAATGGTCACTGCCATCAGAATAGTTAGTCTCGTCACCCATGCTGGTTGCAACCATTTGTGGATACAATCTGGCTGTTGCTGGAGGATTTAAATCTGAGTTACAAGACCTCTTTTGTAGATGGCCTATTGGTGAAGGACAAGACTGATGATAAGGGTGATGGTCAAGGAAATAAGCTAGAACAAGAGGTGTGAGGGGAGGTGTATGATGAAAGACAGTTTCTCTCACTAATATTTAAACATATAGACTTTCTTTGCTTATACTGCATACTGTTAGAACATTTTACATTTTTTTTTCACTTCACCTGTTCTTGTTTATTAATATTAATAATACTTATTATTATAATTATTGCTGGTTGCTAATAATGATTAAATATTTTTTAATGAATCATTCACATTTCCTCACAAAATGTGAAAAATGACAATGGACGTTGCAGAAGTTAAATACAACTTTATTAAATTTGCATTCATTAAAGGAATAGGAACATCTCTCACACTCCTTATTGTCATGTTTTTCTTTTCTCCGACCTCATGCAACACAAAATGCACATATGAAATCTGATCATCAAAATAAAATGAGCATTTAAATAATAACCATAATAAGCCTTTGTGGAATAGGTTCAGTACGCTAGTACACGGGATTCTGAACAGTAGCTCAAGCACTCATAATATTTTACAAATAAACAAAAATAAATGCTCATTTATTCTGTTTTATCCTGAGTAAACACAGACATCACTGTGCATTTACCTCAGTTCAGTATCTACGAGAGACCTGTCCTTTGCAGGGCGAATGTCAATATTATACAAATAATTGTATTTTTTTTATGCAATATAATTTGTAGTTGGTTATGGCGACCTTTACAGCGACATTTATAATAGACAGATATTGACACTACCATGCAGCTGGCTTTCTGCACGGTACCTTCTTTTTCCTGCTATGCTCACATTTTGTCTCAAGATTATTAACTAACAATATTCATTTAGCACAGGTGGGAAAACCAAACTAGAGTATGGATTTCTAAAATTAAGCTTGTGCAGTTGTAGAAGAACTGAATATTCTTCATGGATAATGTTAAAGTTATCTGATGAGTAAAATAAATGTATAAATGAGTAAAAGTATAAATGAGTAATCCTGTTTTTTTAATACCCACAGGGCTTGAAGTTATGTAAAAGTAGTGACATATATTTTGGCTGTTAACAGGTAATACTGACTTTTTATTATTAATGTGTGTTGACCAGTAAAACATCAGAAAATTCTTGAACTACAAGCTATTTATTTAACATTGTTAAATTGTTTATATAACATATTTTACAAGCCAATCTAAGAAATAAGGAATAGGTATAATAAGTATTTTCCTTAAAATTACACCTTCAAAAACACTGTGGCATTGCTACTACAGGCTCTGTACTAAATATAGCCGCAAGCAGCAATCGCGGGTCCTAGCACGAATAAGGCACATCAGAGCACTTTGACAGTCTGAGCCAACAATGAGGCCTTAGGGAGCATGGGCCTGTTTGGCCAAACAAGGGAAAATTGGGTGTAAGATATTGTTGTAGATGTTTTTATAATGTTTAGCAAAAGACATGTTATGACTGGTGAGTGCTGTTTTCAAATTATGATAAATATTTATGTTCATATGTTATGACCTTTCACTGAATAGGATTTCATGAATGTAGATGAACAAAGCAATATTTGGTCTTAGAGTGCCACCTGCTGGTGAAAGCGTGTACTTTTGACTCATGGAGCTGCAGAGGAGTCAAGTCATTAATGTTAGAAATGCACACACATACTTTTTAATCGCCTACTGCTCTTTGAATATTTAACTAACATGGACATATGTGGTATCAGTGGAATCCTAAGGACTTGAACTTTAATATTTATCAATAAAATGTTAAACTTTCATCACCATGTGGGTTATAGGCCCCTCCAAATAATAGAAATCCAGCATGAACACAAAAACAGCATATAACAAATTGAATCTCCCCTTTTGGTAGATTTGAGTCATATTATACACTGCTTCAGGGAAAGGCCCTAAATACTTATGTCAAGTATGGTCTTGATTGGGCTTAGTTTGTTTAAGCTATAGCTGAAATAATTTATAAATCGCAGCACGGCTCAATTAATTAATTTATTGTGGCAACGGTTTGACTAAATGTTGAACTTTTTTTGATAATTATTGATCAACAAACTCTGCAGATTACAACAAGGTCAATTGTTTGGGAACAGAGTGAAAATCCAGGGACTAGTTCAAAAATGTTCAATTTTGAACAACTGGTTATTGAGAAAAGACAATGCATTTTTTGACAACACTTGCAATTACAAAGTTGTTAGGCCCTGTGCAGAGTATACAAAGAATCAAACTGCGTGTCGATACGCTTAATTTTTGCTGAGAAATATCAAATTTACTTGATAGAGCGCCCCCTAGTGGCTGTCGTTACGTAACTTTCTGTGCACTTAGGAAGTGCCCTCAGGGACAAATCAGCCAAGTCTCATAATGATTGGACCTTGTTAAAGATGTCAAACAGCTGCTGAAATCTAATTGGCCAATGACGATCACAATTTTTTCCAAATCGCGTTGTTCTTAAATTTCTATGTATAGCCTTGCAGATAAAAGCAGCGTGCCAAAGGGCATTCAGATCCGCTGTACGGATGTTGAGATATAAAATTGTTGCATTTACAGCGCCCCCTATATGAATATTGGCTCGTCCTTTGACATGGTACCTCAGAATCATGTCTGAAAGTGGAATCTGAAATTTGAACACATTTAAGTTAAGTATGAAATTGTTATGAACTTTTAAGTAAAACATACAAAAAGCCGAAAAGGTTCATTTGCATATAGCGGCCATTTTGAATCGAAATTCCAAATTTTTTTCGATAATTCCTGACCTTGAGAAATCTGTGAACATTTTGGTACCAAGTTCTAGAGAAATGGACTAAAATCCAGGGACTAGTTCACAAAAGTAAATTTTGCAATTTATCAATTTTAGCTCAAAGATATTGTGGGCGGGGCTAGGTTTTGACAGATTTTAGATACAACAAGATGCAAGGAATCAGGGAAAAAAAAAAGAATTTTTTTCTACGTTATACGGTTTAGGAGATATCTATGTAAAGGCGTTTGGTATTGCTATAGTGCCACCTTGAGGCCAATAGCTGTAATTTTCCAGAGTTCTTTCAATGCACCTCAGCTGTACTTTGCCTTAAAGTTTGGTGGCTCTGGGCCTTACGGTCTTTGCTCTAGAATGAGTTTTAGCCAAGAAAAATAATAATAAATATAGCTGCAAGCGGCGATTTACGGCTTCCTCACTTTGTAGGCAATAAATTTGCTTACTTTTGCCACTTTGAGATCATACACAACATTGCATACTCTCTGCTGACTTAAGACATCCAAAATTTCTGATTTTGATCAGTCTGTGAGCCTCAAGCACCATTGCTAAGCATTATGAGATGGATGGTGGATTATTCACAGTGCAACACTGCCATCTGGTGGTGGTGTGTTGTACTGGACCTTGTGGATCAAACCAAGCAGTGCTGTTGGAGCTTTACCCACATACATTTGAACATGAACTACAATCTGAATTATGACCTGATATGCACATATTTGGTATCAGCAGAATCACAAGAACCTGAACCTTAAGGATTATTAACAAAAATGTGGAATTCCATTAATGCATGGCATCCAGATGCTACTAAAATGGTTCTGTGACTTGCCTTAAAAATATCATACATGAACAGCTGTAACTCAAAAATGCTTTTGTCAAATGTTATGAAACGTCACAAGCTTTTTTCATATGTGCTCCAAAACAAATCATTACATTTTGTTAATAATAAGATAAGACAAGATAAACCTTGGATGATGGGCTCTCAGCCCTCTTCACTGCACAGTGTGTATCAGTCTGTCACTGCCTGAGAGACAGTGGGTAGCACCGACTTCAGTATAACCCATGCATCACTACTTACAACATATGCCCAATAAGTATGTATGTATATGCTATACAGGTACACAAATACAGCTTGTGTGTGTATATATATATATATATATATATATATATATATATATATATATATATATATATATTCATATGTTATATCAATTTGTAAATGTTGGAAAAATATATAATTTAATTATTATTTTTATTATTTACTACTGTTGTCTCTTAGTAAAACTATTTGAATCTGAGAGGGAGTGAGAGAGAGAGAGAGAGAGATAAGAGGCAGAGAGCATGTCAGAAGGAGAAGGGGGGAAGGGGGACTCTTCAATAATGCCTTTGAATACATTGCTGAGAATAACTCACATATGTTTGACCGCGAACTAGTCTGTGCTTAATGACTTAATATGGACATATGTGGTATCAGCAGAATCACAAGAGCCTGAACTTTAATAATTATCAAAAAAAAGTTGAAACTTCATTACTGCGTGGCATCCAGGCTCTGCTTAACACTGGCGTGTAACTTGCATTATAAATATGACACATAAACAGCTGTAAGTCAACAATGCTTTTGCCAAATGTTATGAAAAAATCACAAGCTTCTTTCATATGTGCTTCAGAACAGATCAATACATTTTGTTGGTACTGCATCCATAGGTGGCGCTATAACAAATTAAAAACTTATTTTTAAATATTTTTTCCAATTCTAGCGCCCCCTGTATGTGCATTTTGATCATATTTGAAACACTTCTTCAGAGGAACATCTTGCACATGTGTACCCATTTTGGTTTGATTTGGGTGAAGTTTGAATGAGTTATAGCTAAAAGAGTGCATCGGGCTCCGCCCACTTGTGTTTGTTGACGTATTGCAGCAACAGCGTGTCCAAATCTAAACATTTTTTAAATAATTATTTACCTACAGGCAATACACTTTGCAATGAGACCAATTGTGTGTTGATAGGATCAAAACTCACGGACTAGTACGATAAATTCCATAATCACATACCTGACAATTGAAGAAAATCTATAAATTTTTTTTAAATAGTTGCAATTGCAATATTGTTAGGCAGTACGTAGAGTGTATTATGAACGTATGTTATGTACGTATGATATGTACGTATCGTTAAACGTGCCCGTATTGAGTCGTCCTTAATTTCCCATATGTAGGCTTGCTGACAGAACCAGCATGCCAAATGTCAACTTAATTGGCCTTGTAGATCCTGAGATATTAGCCAAAAGACATTGGTAGCTATAACAGCGCCCCCTATAATATTTCATGCAACAGCAAATGCGTGCTACCTCAGAATCATGTCTAGAAGCAACGTGTGAAAGGTCATCAGATTTGAGTTAAGCATGAAGGAGTTACAGATGTTTGAGTAAAATTTGCAGTTCACGGTACGCATTCATTTGCATATGTCGGCCATCTTGTTTCGAAATGTCAGGATGTTTGTGATAATTATTGACCAGCTCACTCCTGTGAACGTTTTGACACCAAGGTCATGGGGATCAGACAAAAATCCAGGGACTAGTTCACGAAAATAGATTTTGCAAATTATGCTAATTAGCAAAAAATCTAAGTGGGCGGAGCTTAGTGGTTCTATGTACCTTTTTGATTCATCGGGACCCAAGGATCATGGAGAAACAAAAATTTCGTCTCTACTCCACACGGCGTGGAAAATCCTTTAATGAAAGCGTTTTCTTTCGCTGTAGCGCCCCCTTGAGGCCAATCAGGCTGATATTTTGCGCCTGAGTAGCGGGAGGGGTTACTATCTTTTGACCAAGTACCAAGTCTGTAGGCCTTACGGTTTGGGCTGTGCGATCCGTTTTAAGGCAGAATTTTTGTTCGTAATAATAATAATAATAATAATAATAATAAAAATCAGAACAAAAACAATAGGCTTCCTTTGCACGTTGTGCTCGGAAGCCTAAATATAGCCGCAAGCGACAATTAACGGGGTTCTCGCAGAATAGGCCTGTTTGGAAACAATAGGCCTACATTGCTGATATGGTACCCTTAAAATCATGTCCTTAAGTAGAATCTGAAATTTGAACCCATTTGAATAAAGTATGGAGGAGTTACAGACGTTCAAGTAAAACTTGTGATAAGCCGAAGAGGTTCATCTGCATATGGAGGCCATCTTGAATCAAAATGTCAACATTGTTTCTATAATTACCTAATGTCAGACTCATGTGAATGTTTTGGCACCATGCTCAAGGGAATTGGACAAAAATGCACAGACTTATTGACAAAAGTATGCTTTGCATTTCGTGCTTGAACCCCTAAATATAGCTGCAAGCGGCAATGGCATGGTCCTAACACGAATGGGCCTAATTGGGACCTTTGGCCAGTCTGAGAGGTCAATGAGGCCTTAGGACACATGAACCATTTAGGCCAAACAAGGTAAAAATGAATCTATGATTTTGTTATATCTTCAACTAGCAGCTAACATTTGGAAATGTCTCATGTACTTACGAAGTGCCCCATAGACACCCTGTAAATATTTCTTTATGATTGGGCCTTGTTGGGCCTTTCAAAGAGCTGCTGAAACCTCAGTGGCCAATGGCAGCCATTGTGTATAGTAAATATCAACAACAACATGGAATCGGATTAAGTACATCACTCACTAACTGCATGTCACGTGTCCATGAGGTGTCCATTAAAGCAAGGATCTGCACAATGAGGCCTTAGTGTTGGTGTAAGGAGCATCAGTACAGAGAGACCATAAGCAGTTTTGGACAGTGAGGTTTCACAAGTGCTAATGAACCATTTGTTTTAGTTTAGCAAAGGACATGATATGACTGGTGAGCACCGTTTTTAATTATGATAAATATTTTTGTTCATATGTTATGACTTTTGACCTGTACAGAGAAATAAGTTCTTGAATGTAGATGAACAAAGCAATATATGGTCTTAGAGTGCCACCTGCTGGTGAAACAATTTCACTCCTGTCCCATAGAGGAGCTGAGCTGTTACAAATGCACATACAGATTTTTTAATCAGGTACTGCTCTTTGAATATTTCACTCACATGGACATATATGGTATCAGAGGAATCCTAAGGACCTGAACTTTAATTATTGATAATAAAATGTGGAACTTTCATCACTATGTGGCTTACAGGCCCCTCCCAATTACAGAAATCCAGCATGAACACAGAAACTGCACATAACATGTAATTGTGCAATTGTAGCTCTCCCTTTTGATGGATTTCTGTCATATTGTACATGCTCCTTCAGGGTAAGACTCTACATATGTATGTAAATTGTGGTCTTAATTGGGCTTCATTTGTTTGAGATACAGCTGAAAGAATGTAAAAACTCAGCACACTTCGACTAATTGATTTATTGTTTCAACAGTGTGTCCAAATGTTGTACTTTTTTGGATAATTATTTACCTACAGACTCTGCAGATTCCAACAAAGTCAATTGTTTTGGAATAGAGCCAAATTCCACGGACTAGTTCGAAAAAGTTCAATTTTGAACAACTGGTTATTGAGAAAAAACGATGCATTTTTTCACAACACTTGCAATTACAAAGTTGTTAGGCCATCTGCAGAGTATACAAAGCTGCAAACTGCGTGTCAATACACTTAATTTTTGCTTAGATATATCCCATTTTCTTGATATAGCGCCACCTAGTGGCTATCGTTACGTAATTTTTTATGCACTTAGGAAGTGCCCCCAGGAACATACCAGTCAAGTCTCATGATGATTAGACCTTGTTAAGGTAGTCAAACAGCTGCTGAAACCTAATTGGCCGATGACGATCACAATTTTACCCGAATCGCGTTGTCCTTAATTTTCCACTTATAGCTTTGCCAATAGAAGCAGCATGCCAAAGGATGGTTCAAACTGCCTTGCGGATGCTGAGATATACACTTGTAGCATTTACAGCGCCCCCTATATGAATATTGGCTCCTCCTTTGACTTGGTACCTCAGAATCATGCGAGTAAGTAGGATATGCAATTTGAACACATTTGAGTAAAGTATACAATTGTTATGAATTTTTAAGTAAAACAGACGAAGAGCCGAAGAGGTTCATTTGCATTTGGCAGCCATCTTGAATCCGAATTCTAACATTGTTTGGATAATTATTAACCTGCAGACTCTTACAAACAATTTGGCACCATGCTCAACAGAATTGGACAAATATCCACAGACTAGTTCGCAAAAGTAGGTTTTGCAAATTATGCAAAATAGCAAAAAATCTAAGTAGGCGGAGCTTAGTGGTTGTATCGACCTTTTTGATTCGGCAGGACCCAAGGAATCAGGGGGAAAAAAAATTTCGTCTCTACGCTACACGTGGTAGGAGCCCCGTAAGAAAAGGCGTTGTCCTTCGCTGTAGCGCCCCCATGAGGCCAATCATTCTGATTTTTTGCGCCTGAGTAGCAGGAGGGTTTACTACCTACTGACCAAGCCTCAAGTCTGTAGGCCTTACGGTTTGGGCTGTGCGATCGTTTGTAGTGCAGAAAAAGAACCGGAAGAATAATAATAATAAATATAGCCGCAAGCGACAATTAACGGGGTTCTCGCAGAATAGGCCTGTTTGGGAAAAAATAGGCCTACATCGCTGATATGGTACCCTTAAAATCATGTCCTTAAGTAGAATCTGAAATTTGAACCCATTTGAATAAAATATGGAGGAGTTACAGACGCTCAAGTAAAACATACGATAAGCCGAAGAGTTTCATTTGCACATGGCAGCCTTCTTGAATCGAAATGTCAACATTCATTCTATAATTAGACATGGTCAGACTCTTGTGAACGTTTTGGCACAAAGCTCAAGAGAATTGGACAAAAATTCACAGACTAGTGGAAAAAAGTAAGTTTAGCTAATTATGCATATTAGCTCAAAATCTAAGTGGGCGGAGGTAAATGGTCCAAATGGCAGATTAGTTTGAATTAAGCCAAGGAATCAGGGAAAAAAAAGATTTCGTCTCTAGGCCTTACGGTGTAGGAGATATAGACCTAAACGCGTATCCCTTTTCTATATCGCCACCATCTGGCCAAAGAGTGTCATTTTCCTTGGCTGAGTCATGTCATACCTGCTGTACCTTGCTGGCAAGTGAAGTGTTTCTGGACCTTATGGTCTTTGCTCAACATTGCATTTTGCCTCAGATCCACTGTAGTTCAACATCACAATGTATAGTCTTATATGAGAAAGCTGCTATTTCTCACCAGCAGATGGCAGTCTCTTTGGATCAGAAATATTTCACTAACAGAAATATTTGAGCGTGTACTCCTATGTGGATAATTACCTTACATGGACATATGTGGTATCAGCTGAATCCTAAGGATCTGAACTTTAATAATTATCAAAAAAAACTTGCACTTCTATTACTATGTAGCTTACAGGCCCCTCCCAAAAAGAGAGATCCAGCATGTATTCCACAAGTCAAATATATGCTATATATGTACACATATATACACCTATAACTCAAAAACGCTTTCACCAAAAATTTCAAAATTTCACAAGCTTGATAAGCCTGAGGAGCAGATGTCATAATTAAATTGTGGTGCCACTGCAATCCTAGATGGCGCTATAACACAAAAAAAACTTTTTAATAAGTTTTTGTCCAATTGTAGCGCCCCCTTTGGGTGGATTTAGGCCATAATAGACATGCTCCTTCAGGGTATAGTCTAACATAATCCTATAAAGTTTGGTCTGAATTGGGCTTCTTTTCTTGGAGTTATAGATGAAAGAATCTATAAAGCAGCTCACACTTCAGTTTATAGACATGTTGTAACAACATAATGTTAAAAAGTCATACTTTTTTTAAAGATTATTTACCTACTGACTCTACAGATTCCAACAAGACCAATTGTTTGGGAATAGCATCAGATTCCACGGACTAGTTCGAAAACCTCAATTTTCAAACAACTGGCCATTGAGAGAAAACAATAAATTTCTTGACAATACTTGCTATTACAAAGTTGTTAGGCAATATACAGAGTACAGAGTCCAGCAAACTGCATGTCAATACGTTTAATTTTCGCTGAGATAATACATATTTCCTTCTTATAGCGCCCCCTAGTGGCTATCGTTACGAAACGTCTTCTGCTCTTAGGAAGTGCCTCCATGGACATGCCAGTCAAGTATCATAATGATTGACCTTTGTCAAGCTTGTCAGGGAGCTGCTGAGATCTGATTGGCTGATGACGTTACAATTTGGCGAGTATCGACTTGTCCTTTATTTTCCACTTAGAGCCTTGCCTAAAGCAGCTGTATGCCAAGCGGCGGACCGATCGGACTTGCGGATGCTGAGATATGAATTTCTAGTATTTAGAGCGCCCCCTATGTGAATTTTGGCACCACCGACGACATGCTACCTCAAAATCATGTCCCTAAGCAGAATCTGAAATTGCAATCCATTTGAGTAAAGTATGCAGAAGTAACAGCTGTTCATGTAAAACGGGCGATAAGCCGATAAGGTTCATTTGCATATGCCAGCTACATTGAATTGAAATGTCAACGTTTTTTTGATGATTATTAAGCTTCAGACTCCTGCAAACGTTTTGACACCAAGCTCAAGAAAATTGGACAAAAATCCACGGACTAGTACGCAAAAGTAGGTTTTGCAAATTATGCAAAATAGCAAAAAATCTAAGTGGGCGGAGCTTAGAGTTTGTATCGACCTTTTTGATTCGACAGGACCCAAGGAATCAGGGGGAAAAAAAAATTTGTCTCTACGCCTCACGTGGTAGGAGCCCCGTAAGAAAAGGCGTTGTCCTTCGCTGTAGCGCCCCCATGAGGCCAATCAGTCTGATTTTTTGCGCCTGAGTAGCGGGAGGGTTTACTACCTACTGACCAAGCCTCAAGTCTGTAGGCCTTACGGTTTGGGCTGTGCGATCGTTTGTAGTGCAGAAAAAGAACCGGAATAATAATAATAATAATAATAATAAAAAAATATAGCCGCAAGCGACAATTAACGGGGTTCTCGCAGAATAGGCCTGTTTGGAAAAAATAGGCCTACATCGCTGATATGGTACCCTTAAAATCATGTCCTTAAGTAGAATCTGAAATTTGAACCCATTTGAATAAAGTATGGAGGAGTTACAGACGTTCAAGTAAAACATACGATAAGCCGAAGAGGTTCATTTGCACATGGCAGCAATCTTGAATCGAAATGTCAACATTCATTCTATAATTAGACATGGTCAGACTCTTGTGAACGTTTTGGCACAAAGCTCAAGAGAATTGGACAAAAATTCACAGACTTGTGGAAAAAAGTAAGTTTAGCTAATTATGCATATTAGCTCAAAATCTAAGTGGGCGGAGGTAAATGGTCCAAATGGCAGATTAGTTTGAATTAAGCCAAGGAATCAGGGAAAAAAAAGATTTCGTCTCTAGGCCTTACGGTGTAGGAGATATAGACCTAAACGCGTATCCCTTTTCTATATCGCCACCATCTGGCCAAAGAGTGTCATTTTCCTTGGCTGAGTCATGTCATACCTGCTGTACCTTGCTGGCAAGTGAAGTGTTTCTGGACCTTATGGTCTTTGCTCAACATTGCATTTTGCCTCAGATCCACTGTAGTTCAACATCACAATGTATAGTCTTATATGAGAAAGCTGTTATTTCTCACCAGCAGATGGCAGTCTGTTTGGATCAGAAATATTTCACAAACAGAAATATTTGAGCGTGTACTCCTATGTGGATAATTACCTTACATGGACATATGTGGTATCAGCTGAATCCTAAGGATCTGAACTTTAATAATTATCAAAAAAAACTTGCACTTCTATTACTATGTAGCTTACAGGCCCCTCCCAAAAAGAGAGATCCAGCATGTATTCCACAAGTCAAATATATGCTATATATGTACACATATATACACCTATAACTCAAAAACGCTTTCACCAAAAATTTCAAAATTTCACAAGCTTGATAAGCCTGAGGAGCAGATGTCATAATTAAATTGTGGTGCCACTGCAATCCTAGATGGCGCTATAACACAAAAAATACTTTTTAATAAGTTATTGTCCAATTGTAGCGCCCCCTTTGGGTGGATTTAAGCCATAATAGACATGCTCCTTCAGGGTATGGTCTTACATAATCTTATAAAGTTTGGTCTGGATTGGGCTTCTTTTCTTGGAGTTATAGATGAAAGAACCTATAAAGCAGCTCACACTTCAGTTTGTTGACATGTTGTAACAACACAATGTTAAAAAGTCATACTTTTTTTAAAGATTATTTACCTACAGACTCTACAGATTCCAACAAGACCAAATGTTTGGGAATAGCATCAGATTCCACGGACTAGTTCGAAAACCTCAATTTTCAAACAACTGGCCATTGAGAAAAATTAATACATTTCTTGACAATACTTGCTATTACAAAGTTGTTAGGCAATATAAAGAGTACAGAGTCCAGCAAACTGCATGTCAATATGCTTAATTTTTGCTGAGATATTACATATTTTCTTGTTATAGCGCCCCCTAGTGGCTATCGTTACGAAACGTCTTCTGCTCTTAGGAAGTGCGTCCATGGACATGCCAGTCAAGTATCATAATGATTGACCTTTGTCAAGCTTGTCAGGAAGCTGCTGAGTTCTGATTGGCCGATGACGTTACAATTTGGCGAGTATCAACTTGTCCTTTATTTTCCACTTAGAGCCTTGCCTAAAGCAGCTGTATTCCAAGCGGCGGACCGATCGGACTTGCGGATGTTGAGATATGAATTTCTAGTATTTAGAGCGCCCCCTATGTGAATTTTCGCACCACCGACGACATGCTACCTCAAAATCATGTCCCTAAGCAGAATCTGAAATTGCAACCCATTTGAGTAAAGTATGCAGAAGTAACAGCTGTTCATGTAAAAAGGGTGATAAGCCGATAAGGTTCATTTGCATATGGCAGCTACATTGAATTGAAATGTCAACGTTTTTTTGATGATTATTAAGCTTCAGACTCCTGCGAACGTTTTGACACCAAGCTCAAGAAAATTGGACAAAAATCCACAGACTAGTACGCAAAAGTAGGTTTTGCAAATTATGCAAAATAGCAAAAAATCTAAGTGGGCGGAGCTTAGTGGTTGTATCGACCTTTTTGATTCGGCAGGACTCAAGGAATCAGGGGGAAAAAAAATTTCGTCTCTACGCCTCACGTGGTAGAAGCCCCGTAAGAAAAGGCGTTGTCCTTCGCTGTAGCGCCCCCATGAGGCCAATCAGTCTGATTTTTTGCGCCTGAGTAGCGGGAGGGTTTACTACCTACTGGCCAAGCCTCAAGTCTGTAGGCCTTACGGTTTGGGCTGTGCGATCACTTTTAGTGCAGAAAAAGAACCGGAAGAATAATAATAATAAAAATCCTAACAATTATAATAGGGTTTCAAGCACTTCGTGCTCGAACCCCTAAATATAGCCGCAAGCGGCAATTAACGGGGTTCTCGCTTAACAGGCCTGTTTGGAAGCAATAGGCCTACATCGCTGCCATGCTACCTTTAAAAGCATTTCTATAAGTAGAATCTTAAATTTGAACCCATTTGAGCAAAGTATGGAGTTAGAGATGTTCAAGTAAAACCTATGATAAGCTGAAGAGGTTCATTTGCCATCATGAATCAAAATGTCAATTAATTCTATAATTACCTAGGGTCAGACTCATGTGAACGTTTTGGCACCAAGCTCAAGGGACTTGGTGAAAAATTCATAGACTTATTGACAAAAGTATGTTTTGCAAATTATGCAAATTAGCTCAAAATCTAAGTGGGCTGAGCTTTATGATCCAACAGCAAATTAGTTTGTCTTAAGCCAAGGAATAAGGGACAAAAAGATTTCATCTCTAGGCCTTACGGTGTAGGAGATATAGACCTCAATGCTTTTCCCTTTGCTATAGCGCCACCATCTGGCCAAAGAATGTCATTTTCCTTGGCTGAGTCATTTTACACCTGCTGGACCTTGCTGCCAAGGGAGGTGTTTCTGGGCCTTATGGTCTTTGCTCCACATTGCATTTTGCATAATGTCTCAGAGCCACTGTAGTTCAACAGCACAATGTATAGTCTTAGACTGCCATCTGCTGGTGAGAAATGACTACTTTCCCAGATTTTTAGATCAGCCATGAAAGCACATACAGAAAGATTTAAGCATGTACTCCTATGTGGATATTTACCTAACATGGGCATGTACGGTATCAGCTGAATCCTAAGGATCTGAACTTTAACAAAAAATTGTTGCACTTTTATTACTATGTAGCTTACAGGCCACTCCCAATAACACAGATCTAGCATGTATTCCTCAAGTCAAATATAAGCTATATGTGTACACTAATATACACCTATAACTCAAAAATGCTTTCCCCAAAAATTTTAAAACGTCACATACTTGATCAGACTGAGGACCAGATGTCATAATTAAGTTGGGGTGCCACTGCATTCCTAGATGGCGCTATAACATAAAAAAGCCCATTTAATCAGTTTTTGTCCAATTGTAGCGCCCCCTTTTGGTAAATTTTGATCATATTGTACGTCTTCAGGACAAGACCATACATACTTCTGTCACGTTTGGTCTTGATTGGACTTAATTTGTTTGAGTTATAGCTAAAAGAATGTTTAAAGCTCCCCACACTTCAATTAATTGTTTTATTACAACAAAAGTTTGTCCAAATGTTGAACTATTTTTGATAATTATTTACCTACAGACTCTGCAGATTCCAACAAGGTCAACTGTTTGGGAATATCGCAAAATTCCACGGACTAGTTCGAAAAGGTTCAATTTTGAACATTTGGAAGCTGAGAAAAAGCAAAGCATTTTTTGACAACACTTGCAATTACAAAGTTGTTAGGCCCTCTGCAGAGTATAAAAAGAAGCAAACTGTGTGTCAATATGCTTAATTTTCACAGAGATATATAATATTTTCTTGACATAGCGCCCCCTAGTGGCTATCGTTATGACAATTTTTCTGCTCTTAGGGAGGCCTACCAGGGACATACCAGTCAAATCCCATGATGATTGGACCTTGTTAAGGTTGTCAAACAGCTGATGACAGCTGATTGGTCGATGACAATCACAATTTTGCTCGAATCGAGTTGTCCTTAATTTTCCCTCTACAGCCTTGCCCATAGAAGCAGCATGCCAAGCGGCGGTCCGATCCGCCTTACGGATGCTGAGATATAAACTTGAAGCATTTACAGTGCCCCCTATATGAATATTGGCTTCTCCTTTGACAAGCTACCTCAGAATCATGTCTGAAAGTAGAATATGAAATGTAAACACATTTGAGTAAACCATGAGTTTGTTATAGATTTTTAAGTAAAACATAAAATAAGCCGAAGAGGTTCATTTGCATATGGCGGCCATCTTGAATCGAAATTTCAACGTTTTTTTGATAATTATTAAACTACAGGCTCCTGCGAACATTTTGACACCAAGCTCAAGAAAATTGGACAAAAATCCACGGAGGAGTACACAAAAGTAGGTTTTGCAAATTATGCAAAATAGCAAAAAATCTAAGTAGGCGGAGCTTAGTGGTTGTATGTACCTTTTTGATTCGGCAGGACCCAAGGAATCAGGGAAAAAAAAGATTTCGTCTCTACGCCACACGGGGTGGAAAATCTTTTAATGAAAGCGTTTTCCTTCGCTGTAGCGCCCCCTTGAGGCCAATTGGGCTGATATTTTGCGCCTGAGTAGCGAGAACGACTACTACCTATTGACCAAGTCTCAAGTGTCTAGGCCTTACGGTTTGGGCTGTGCGATTCGTTTTATGGCAGAAAAAGAAAAAGAATAATAATAAATATAGCCGCAAGCGGCGATTTACGGCTTCCTCGCTTTGTAGGCAATACATTTGCTTACGTTTGCCACTTTGAGATCATACACAACATTGCATACTCTCTGCTGACTTAAGACATCCAAAATTTCTGATTTTGATCTGTCTGTGAGGCTCAAGCACCATTGCTAAGCATTATGAGATGGGTGGTAGATTATTCACAGTGCAACACTGCCATCTGGTGGTGGTGTGTTGTACTGGACCTTGTGGATCAAACCAAGCAGTGCTGTTGGAGCTTTACCCACATACATTTGAACATGAACTACAATCTGAATTATGACCTGATATGCACATATTTGGTATCAGCAGAATCACAAGAACCTGAACCTTAAGGATTATTAACAAAAATGTGGAATTCCATTACTGCATGGCATCCAGATGCTACTAAAAGAGTTCTGTGACTTGCCTTAAAAATATCATACATGAACAGCTGTAACTCAAAAATGCTTTTGTCAAATGTTATGAAACGTCACAAGCTTCTTTCATAGGTGCTCCAAAACAAATCATTACATTTTGTTAATAATAAGATAAGACAAGATAATCCCTGGATGATGGGATCTCAGCCCTCTTCACTGCACAGTGTGTATCAGTCTGTCACTGCCTGAGAGACAGTTGGTAGCACCGACTTCAGTATACACCATGCATCACTACTTACAACATATGCCCAATAAGTATGTATGTATATGCTATACAGGTACACATACACAGCTTGTGTGTATGTGTATATATATATATATATATATATATTCATATGTTATATCAATTTGGAAATGTTGGAAAAATATTTATTTTAATTATTATTTTCATTATTTACTACTGTTGTCTCTTAGTAAAGCTATTTGAATCTGAGAGAGAGAGAGAGAGAGAGAGAGAGAGAGAGAGAAAGAGAGAGAGAGATAAGAGGCAGAGAGCATGTCAGAAGGAATAGGATGGAAGGGGGAAGGGTGACTCTTCAATAATGCCTTTGAATACATTGCTGAGAATAACTCACATATGTTTGACTGCGAACTAGTCTGTGCTTAATGACTTAATATGGACATATGTGGTATCAGCAGAATCACAAGAACCTGAAGTTTAATAATTATCAAAAAAAAGTTGAAATTTCTTTACTGCGTGGCATCCAGGCTCTGCTTAGCACTGGTGTGTAACTTGCATTCTAAACATGACACATAAACAGCTGTAAGTCAAAAATGCTTTTGCCAAATGTTATGAAAAAACACAAGCTTCTTTCATATGTGCTTCAGAACAGATCAATACGTTTTGTTGGTACTGCATCCTTAGGTGGCGCTATAACAAATTAAAAACATATTTTTAAGCATTTTTTCCAATTGTAGCGCCCCCTGTACGTGCATTTTGATCATAATTGATACACTTCTTCAGAGTAATACCTTGCACATGTGTACCCATTTTGGTTTGATTTGGGTAAAGTTTGAATGAGTTATAGCTAAAAGAGTGCATCGAGCTCCGCCCACTCATGTTTGTTGACGTACTGCAGCAACAGCGTGTCCAAATCTAAACATTTTTTTAATAATTGTATACCTACAGGCAATACACTTTGCAATGAGACCAATTGTGTGTTGATAGGACCAAAACTCACGGACTAGTACGATAAATTCCATAATCACATACCTGACAATTGAAGAAAATCTATAATTTTTTTCTAAATAGTTGCAATTGCAATATTGTTAGACACTAGGTAGGGTGTCTTATGAAACTATTAACATGTCGATAGATTAAATTTTCACTGAGATATTTCATATTTCATGTTTAAAAAATAAATTGCGCCCCCTTGTGGCTATCAACACGAAAATTTTTCTGCAAATACAAAGTGTGTCCATGAACATACCATGCAAATGCCATGATGATTGGGCATTGTTAAGCCTGTCAAAAAAATTATGAAAAAAAACTGAACTTTGATTGGCTGTTGACATCGTTAAACGTGCCCATATTGAGTCGTCCTCAATTTCCCATATGTAGGCTTGCTGACAGAACCAGCATGCCAAATGTCAACTTAATTGGCCTTGTAGATCCTGAGATATTAGCCAAAAGACATTGTTAGCTATAACAGCGCCCCCTATAATATTTCATGCAACAGCAAATGCATGCTACCTCAGAATCATGTCTAGAAGCAACGTGTGAAAGATCATCAGATTTGAGTTAAGCATGAAGGAGTTACAGATGTTTGAGTAAAATTTGCAATTCACGGTACACATTCATTTGCATATGTCGGCCATCTTGTTTTGAAATGTCAGGATGTTTGTAATAATTATTGACCAGCTCACTCCTGTGAACGTTTTGACACCAAGGTCATGGGGATCAGACAAAAGTCCAGGGACTAGTTCGCGAAAATAGATTTTGCAAATTATGCTAATTAGCAAAAAATCTAAGTGGGCGGAGCTTAGTGGTTCTATGTACCTTTTTGATTCATCGGGACCCAAGGATCATGAAGAAAAAAAAATTTCGTCTCTACTCCACACGGCGTGGAAAATCCTTTAATGAAAGCGTTTTCTTTCGCTGTAGCGCCCCCTTGAGGCCAATCAGGCTGATATTTTGCGCCTGAGTAGCGGGAGGGTTTACTATCTTTTGACCAAGTACCAAGTCTGTAGGCCTTACGGTTTGGGCTGTGCGATCCGTTTTAAGGCAGAATTTTTGTTCGGAATAATAATAATAATAATAATAAATATAGCCGCAAGCGGCAATTAACGGGGTTCTCGCTTAACAGGCCTGTTTGGAAGCAATAGGCCTACATCGCTGACATGCTACCTTTAAAAGCATTTCTATAAGTAGAATCTGAAATTTGAACCCATTTGAGCAAAGTATGAAGGAGTTAGAGATGTTCAAGTAAAACCTGTGATAAGCTGAAGAGGTTCATTTGCATATGGCGGCCATCTTGAATCAGAATGTCAACATTCGTTCTATAATTACCTAGGGTCAGACTCATGAACGTTTTGGCACCAAGCTCAAGGGAATTGGTCAAAAATTCAAAGACTTATTGACAAAAGTATATTTTGCAAATTATGCAAATTAGCTCAAAATCTAAGTGGGCTGAGCTAAATGATCCAATAGCAAATTAGTTTGTCTAAAGTCAAGGAATAAGGGAAAAAAAAGATTTCATCTATAGGCCTTACGGTGTAGGAGATATAGACCGCAATGCTTTTCCCTTTGCTATAGCGCCACCATCTGGCCAAAGAGTGTCATTTTCCTTGGCTGAGTCATTTCACACCTGCTGGATGTTGCTGCCAAGGGAGGTGTTTCTGGGCCTTATGGTCTTTGCTCCACATTGGATTTTGCATAATGTCTCAGAGCCACTGTAGTTCAACAGCACAATGTATAGTTTTAGACTGCCATCTTCTGGTGAGAAATAACTACTTTCACATATATTTAGCTCTGCCATGAATGCACATATTTGCCCTGTGAAGGTCTGGCGTCCCCTCCAGGGTGTATTCCCGCCTTGCGCCCGATGATTCCAGGTAGGCTCTGGACCCCCCGCGACCCTAAGTTGGATAAGCGGTTACAGATAATGGATGGATGGATGGATGAATGCACATATAGAAACATTTGAGCGTGTACTCCTATGTGGATATTTACCTAACATGGACATATGTGGTATTAGCTGAATCCTAAGGATCCGAACTTTAATACTGATCAAAAAATTGTTGCCTTGCGCCCAATGATTCCAGGTAGGCTCTGGACCCACCGCGACCCTGAACTGGATAAGCGGTTACAGATAATGAATGAATGAAAAAATTGTTGCACTTTTATTACTATGTAGCTTACAGGCCCCTCACAATAAGAGAGATCTAGCATGTATTCCACAAGTCAAATATTTGCAATATGTGTACACTAATATACACGTATAACTCAAAAACACTTTCCCCAAAAATTTTAAAACTTCACATGCTTGATCAGACTGAGGAGCAGATGTCATAATTAAGTTGGCGTGCCACTGCATTCCTAGATGGCGCTATAACATAAAAAAGCCAATTAAATCAGTTTTTGTCCAATTGTAGCGCCCCCTTTTGGTAAATTTTGATCATATTGTACATACTTCTTCAGGGTAGGACCATACATACGTCTGTCATGGTTGGTCTTGATTAGACTTAATTTGTTTGAGTTATAGCTAAAAGAATGTTTAAAGCTCCACACGCTTCAATTAATTGTTTTATTACAACAAAAGTTTGTCCAAATGTTGAACTTTTTTTGATAATTATTTACCTACAGACTCTGCAGATTCCAACAAGGTCAACTGTTTGGGAATATCGCAAAATTCCACGGACTAGTTCGAAAAGGTTCAATTTTGAACATTTGGAAGCTGAGAAAAAGCAAAGCATTTTTTGACAACACTTGCAATTACAAAGTTGTTAGGCCCTCTGCAGAGTATAAAAAGAAGCAAACTGCGTGTCAATATGCTTAATTTTCACAGAGATATATAATATTTTCTTGACATAGCGCCCCCTAGTGGCTATCTTTATGACAATTTTTCAACTCTTAGGGAGGCCTACCAGGGACATACCAGTCAAATCCCATGATGATTGGACCTTCTTAAGGTTGTCAAACAGCTGATGACAGCTGATTGGTCGATGACAATCACAATTTTGCTCGAATCGAGTTGTCCTTAATTTTCCCTCTACAGCCTTGCCCATAGAAGCAGCATGCCAAGCGGCGGTCCGATCCGCCTTACGGATGCTGAGATATAAATTTGAAGCATTTACAGCGCCCCCTATATGAATATTGGCTTCTCCTTTGACAAGCTACCTCAGAATCATGTCTGAAAGTAGAATATGAAATGTAAACACATTTGAGTAAACCATGAGTTTGTTATAGATTTTTAAGTAAAACATAAAATAAGCCGAAGAGGTTCATTTGCATATGGCGGCCATCTTGAATCGAAATTTCAACGTTTTTTTGATAATTATTAAACTACAGGCTCCTGCGAACATTTTGACACCAAGCTCAAGAAAATTGGACAAAAATCCACGGAGGAGTACACAAAAGTAGGTTTTGCAAATTATGCAAAATAGCAAAAAATCTAAGTAGGCGGAGCTTAGTGGTTGTATGTACCTTTTTGATTCGGCAGGACCCAAGGAATCAGGGAAAAAAAAGATTTCGTCTCTACGCCACACGGGGTGGAAAATCTTTTAATGAAAGCGTTTTCCTTCGCTGTAGCGCCCCCTTGAGGCCAATTGGGCTGATATTTTGCGCCTGAGTAGCGAGACCGACTACTACCTATTGACCAAGTCTCAAGTGTCTAGGCCTTACGGTTTGGGCTGTGCGATTCGTTTTATGGCAGAAAAAGAAAAAGAATAATAATAAATATAGCCGCAAGCGGCAATTAACGGGGTTCTCGCTTAACAGGCCTGTTTGGAAGCAATAGGCCTACATCGCTGCTATGCTACCTTTAAAAGCATTTCTATAAGTAGAATCTTAAATTTGAACCCATTTGAGCAAAGTATGGAGTTAGAGATGTTCAAGTAAAACCTGTGATAAGCTGAAGAGGTTAATTTGCCATCATGAATCAAAATGTCAATTAATTCTATAATTACCTAGGGTCAGACTCATGTGAACGTTTTGGCACCAAGCTCAAGGGACTTGGTGAAAAATTCATAGACTTATTGACAAAAGTATGTTTTGCAAATTATGCAAATTAGCTCAAAATCTAAGTGGGCTGAGCTTTATGATCCAACAGCAAATTAGTTTGTCTTAAGCCAAGGAATAAGGGACAAAAAGATTTCATCTCTAGGCCTTACGGTGTAGGAGATATAGACCTCAATGCTTTTCCCTTTGCTATAGCGCCACCATCTGGCCAAAGAATGTCATTTTCCTTGGCTGAGTCATTTTACACCTGCTGGACCTTGCTGCCAAGGGAGGTGTTTCTGGGCCTTATGGTCTTTGCTCCACATTGCATTTTGCATAATGTCTCAGAGCCACTGTAGTTCAACAGCACAATGTATAGTCTTAGACTGCCATCTGCTGGTGAGAAATGACTACTTTCCCATATTTTTAGATCAGCCATGAAAGCACATACAGAAAGATTTAAGCATGTACTCCTATGTGGATATTTACCTAACATGGGCATGTACGGTATCAGCTGAATCCTAAGGATCTGAACTTTAACAAAAAAATGTTGCACTTTTATTACTATGTAGCTTACAGGCCACTCCCAATAACACAGATCTAGCATGTATTCCTCAAGTCAAATATAAGCTATATGTGTACACTAATATACACCTATAACTCAAAAATGCTTTCCCCAAAAATTTTAAAACGTCACATACTTGATCAGACTGAGGACCAGATGTCATAATTAAGTTGGGGTGCCACTGCAATCCTAGATGGCGCTATAACATAAAAAAGCCCATTTAATCAGTTTTTGTCCAATTGTAGCGCCCCCTTTTGGTAAATTTTGATCATATTGTACATACGTCTTCAGGACAAGACCATACATACTTCTGTCACGTTTGGTCTTGATTGGACTTAATTTGTTTGAGTTATAGCTAAAAGAATGTTTAAAGCTCCCCACACTTCAATTAATTGTTTTATTACAACAAAAGTTTGTCCAAATGTTGAACTTTTTTTGATAATTATTTACCTACAGACTCTGCAGATTCCAACAAGGTCAACTGTTTGTGAATATCGCAAAATTCCACGGACTAGTTCGAAAAGCTTCAATTTTGAACATTTGGAAACTGAGAAAAAGCAAAGCATTTTTTGACAACACTTGCAATTACAAAGTTGTTAGGCCCTCTGCAGAGTATAAAAAGAAGCAAACTGCGTGTCAATATGCTTAATTTTCACAGAGATATATAATATTTTCTTGATATAGCGCCCCCTAGTGGCTATCGTTATGACAATTTTTCTGCTCTTAGGGAGGCCTCCCAGGGACATACCAGTCAAATCCCATGATGATTGGACCTTGTTAAGGTTGTCAAACAGCTGATGACAGCTGATTGGTCGATGACAATCACAATTTTGCTCGAATCGAGTTGTCCTTAATTTTCCCTCTACAGCCTTGCCCATAGAAGCAGCATGCCAAGCGGCGGTCCGATCCGCCTTACGGATGCTGAGATATAAACTTGAAGCATTTACAGCGCCCCCTATATGAATATTGGCTTCTCCTTTGACAAGCTACCTCAGAATCATGTCTGAAAGTAGAATATGAAATGTAAACACATTTGAGTAAACCATGAGTTTGTTATAGATTTTTAAGTAAAACATAAAATAAGCCGAAGAGGTTCATTTGCATATGGCGGCCATCTTGAATCGAAATTTCAACGTCTTTTTGATAATTATTAAACTACAGGCTCCTGCGAACATTTTGACACCAAGCTCAAGAAAATTGGACAAAAATCCACGGAGGAGTACACAAAAGTAGGTTTTGCAAATTATGCAAAATAGCAAAAAATCTAAGTAGGCGGAGCTTAGTGGTTGTATGTACCTTTTTGATTCGGCAGGACCCAAGGAATCAGGGAAAAAAAAGATTTCGTCTCTACGCCACACGGGGTGGAAAATCTTTTAATGAAAGCGTTTTCCTTCGCTGTAGCGCCCCCTTGAGGCCAATTGGGCTGATATTTTGCGCCTGAGTAGCGAGACCGACTACTACCTATTGACCAAGTCTCAAGTGTCTAGGCCTTACGGTTTGGGCTGTGCGATTCGTTTTATGGCAGAAAAAGAAAAAGAATAATAATAATAAAAAATTAAAATCAGAACAAACACAATAGGGTTTCAAGCACTTCGTGCTCGAACCCCTAATAATAACAAATTAAAATCAGAACAAACACAATAGGGTTTCAAGCACTTCGTGCTCGAACCCCTAATAATAAAAATCAGAACAAAAACAATAGGCTTCCTTTGCACGTTGTGCTCGGAAGCCTAATAATAATAATAATAATAAAAATCAGAACAAAAACAATAGGCTTCCTTTGCACGTTGTGCTCGGAAGCCTAAAAATCCTAACAATTATAATAGGGTTTCAAGCACTTCGTGCTCGAACCCCTAAATATAGCCGCAAGCGGCAATTAACGGGGTTCTCGCTTAACAGGCCTGTTTGGAAGCAATAGGCCTACATCGCTGCCATGCTACCTTTAAAAGCATTTCTATAAGTAGAATCTTAAATTTGAACCCATTTGAGCAAAGTATGGAGTTAGAGATGTTCAAGTAAAACCTGTGATAAGCTGAAGAGGTTCATTTGCATATGGCGGCCATCTTGAATCAAAATGTCAACATTCGTTCTATAATTACCTAGGGTCAGACTCATGTGAACGTTTTGGCACCAGGCTCAAGGGAATTGGTCAAAAATTCATAGACTTATTGACAAAAGTATGTTTTGCAAATTATGCAAATTAGCTCAAAATCTAAGTGGGCTGAGCTTTATGATCCAACAGCAAATTAGTTTGTCTTAAGCCAAGGAATAAGGGACAAAAAGATTTCATCTCTAGGCCTTACGGTGTAGGAGATATAGACCTCAATGCTTTTCCCTTTGCTATAGCGCCACCATCTGGCCAAAGAATGTCATTTTCCTTGGCTGAGTCATTTTACACCTGCTGGACGTTGCTGCCAAGGGAGGTGTTTCTGGGCCTTATGGTCTTTGCTCCACATTGCATTTTACATAATGTCTCAGAGCCACTGTAGTTCAACAGCACAATGTATAGTTTTAGACTGCCATCTGCTGGTGAGAAATAACTACTTTCACATATATTTAGCTCTGCCATGAATGCACATATAGAAACATTTGAGCGTGTAATCCTATGTGGATATTTACCTAACATGGACATATGTGGTATTAGCTGAATCCTAAGGATCCGAACTTTAATACTGATCAAAAAACTGTTGCCTTGCGCCCAATGATTCCAGGTAGGCTCTGGACCCAATGCGACCCTGAACTGGATAAGCGGTTACAGATAATGAATGAATGAATGAATGAAAAAATTGTTGCACTTTTATTACTATGTAGCTTACAGGCCCCTCACAATAAGAGAGATCTAGCATGTATTCCACAAGTCAAATATATGCTATATGTGTACACTAATATACACCTATAACTCAAAAACGCTTTCCCCAAAAATTTTAAAACTTCACATGCTTGATCAAACTGAGGAGCAGATGTCATAATTAAGTTGGTGTGCCACTGCATTCCTAGATGGCGCTATAACATAAAAAAGCCCATTTAATCAGTTTTTGTCCAATTGTAGCACCCCCTTTTTGTAAATTTTGATCATATTGTACATACTTCTTCAGGGTAGGACCATACATAAGTATGTCAAGGTTGGTCTTGATTAGACTTAATTTCTTTGAGTTATAGCTAAAAGAATGTTTAAAGCTCCACACGCTTCAATTAATTGTTTTATTACAACAAAAGTTTGTCCAAATGTTGAACTTTTTTTCATAATTATTTACCTACAGACTCTGCAGATTCCAACAAGGTCAACTGTTTGGGAATATCGCAAAATTCCACGGACTAGTTCGAAAACCTTCAATTTTGAACATTTGGAAACTGAGAAAAAGCAAAGCATTTTTTGACAACACTTGCAATTACAAAGTTGTTAGGCCCTCTGCAGAGTATAAAAAGAAGGAAACTGCGTGTCAATATGTTTATTTTTCACAGAGATATATAATATTTTCTTGATATAGCGCCCCCTAGTGGCTATCGTTATGACAATTTTTCTGCTCTTAGGGAGGCCTCCCAGGGACATACCAGTCAAATCCCATGATGATTGGACCTTGTTAAGGTTGTCAAACAGCTGATGACAGCTGATTGGTCGATGACGATCACAATTTTGCCCGAATCGAGTTGTCCTTAATTTTCCCTCTACAGCCTTGCCCATAGAAGCAGCGTGCCAAGCGGCGGTCCAATCCGCCTTACGGATGCTGAGATATAAACTTGAAGCATTTACAGCGCCCCCTATATGAATATTGGCTTCTCCTTTTACGTGCTACCTCAGAATCATGTCTGAAAGTAGAATATGAAACGTAAACACATTTGAGTAAAGCATGAATTTGTTATAGATTTTTAAGTAAAACATAAAATAAGCCGAAAAGGTTCATTTGCATATGGCGGCCATCTTGAACCGAAATTTCAAATTTTTATTGATAATTATTAAGCTACAGACTCCTGCGAACATTTTGACACCAAGCTCAAGAAAATTGTACAAAAATCCACGGAGGAGTACACAAAAGTAGGTTTTGCAATTTATGCAAAATAGCAAAAAATCTAAGTAGGCGGAGCTTAGTGGTTGTATGTACCTTTTTGATTCGGCAGGACCCAAGGAATCAGGGAAAAAAAAGATTTCGTCTCTACGCCACACGGGGTGGAAAATCTTTTAATGAAAGCGTTTTCCTTCGCTGTAGCGCCACCTTGAGGCCAATTGGGCTGATATTTTGCGCCTGAGTAGCGAGACCGACTACTACCTATTGACCAAGTCTCAAGTCTCTAGGCCTTACGGTTTGGGCTGTGCGATTCGTTTTATGGCAGAAAAAGAAAAAGAATAATAATAATAATAATAATAACAAAATATAGCCGCAAGCGGCAATTAACGGGGTTCTCGCTTAACAGGCCTGTTTGGAAGCAATAGGCCTACATCGCTGCCATGCTACCTTTAAAAGCATTTCTATAAGTAGAATCTGAAATTTGAACCCATTTGAGCAAAGTATGGAGTTAGAGATGTTCAAGTAAAACCTGTGATAAGCTGAAGAGGTTCATTTGCCATCATGAATCAAAATGTCAATTAATTCTATAATTACCTAGGGTCAGACTCATGTGAACGTTTTGGCACCAAGCTCAAGGGACTTGGTGAAAAATTCATAGACTTATTGACAAAAGTATGTTTTGCAAATTATGCAAATTAGCTCAAAATCTAAGTGGGCTGAGCTTTATGATCCAACAGCAAATTAGTTTGTCTTAAGCCAAGGAATAAGGGACAAAAAGATTTCATCTCTAGGCCTTACGGTGTAGGAGATATAGACCTCAATGCTTTTCCCTTTGCTATAGCGCCACCATCTGGCCAAAGAATGTCATTTTCCTTGGCTGAGTCATTTTACACCTGCTGGACCTTGCTGCCAAGGGAGGTGTTTCTGGGCCTTATGGTCTTTGCTCCACATTGCATTTTGCATAATGTCTCAGAGCCACTGTAGTTCAACAGCACAATGTATAGTCTTAGACTGCCATCTGCTGGTGAGAAATGACTACTTTCCCATATTTTTAGATCAGCCATGAAAGCACATACAGAAAGATTTAAGCATGTACTCCTATGTGGATATTTACCTAACATGGGCATGTACGGTATCAGCTGAATCCTAAGGATCTGAACTTTAACAAAAAAATGTTGCACTTTTATTACTATGTAGCTTACAGGCCACTCCCAATAACACAGATCTAGCATGTATTCCTCAAGTCAAATATAAGCTATATGTGTACACTAATATACACCTATAACTCAAAAATGCTTTCCCCAAAAATTTTAAAACGTCACATACTTGATCAGACTGAGGACCAGATGTCATAAGTAAGTTGGGGTGCCACTGCGTTCCTAGATGGCGCTATAACATAAAAAAGCCCATTTAATCAGTTTTTGTCCAATTGTAGCGCCCCCTTTAGGTAAATTTTGATCATATTGTACATACGTCTTCAGGACAAGACCATACATACTTCTGTCACGTTTGGTCTTGATTGGACTTAATTTGTTTGAGTTATAGCTAAAAGAATGTTTAAAGCTCCCCACACTTCAATTAATTGTTTTATTACAACAAAAGTTTGTCCAAATGTTGAACTTTTTTTGATAATTATTTACCTACAGACTCTGCAGATTCCAACAAGGTCAACTGTTTGTGAATATCGCAAAATTCCACGGACTAGTTCGAAAAGCTTCAATTTTGAACATTTGGAAACTGAGAAAAAGCAAAGCATTTTTTGACAACACTTGCAATTACAAAGTTGTTAGGCCCTCTGCAGAGTATAAAAAGAAGCAAACTGCGTGTCAATATGCTTAATTTTCACAGAGATATATAATATTTTCTTGATATAGCGCCCCCTAGTGGCTATCGTTATGACAATTTTTCTGCTCTTAGGGAGGCCTCCCAGGGACATACCAGTCAAATCCCATGATGATTGGACCTTGTTAAGGTTGTCAAACAGCTGATGACAGCTGATTGGTCGATGACAATCACAATTTTGCTCGAATCGAGTTGTCCTTAATTTTCCCTCTACAGCCTTGCCCATAGAAGCAGCATGCCAAGCGGCGGTCCGATCCGCCTTACGGATGCTGAGATATAAACTTGAAGCATTTACAGCGCCCCCTATATGAATATTGGCTTCTCCTTTGACAAGCTACCTCAGAATCATGTCTGAAAGTAGAATATGAAATGTAAACACATTTGAGTAAACCATGAGTTTGTTATAGATTTTTAAGTAAAACATAAAATAAGCCGAAGAGGTTCATTTGCATATGGCGGCCATCTTGAATCGAAATTTCAACGTTTTTTTGATAATTATTAAACTACAGGCTCCTGCGAACATTTTGACACCAAGCTCAAGAAAATTGGACAAAAATCCACGGAGGAGTACACAAAAGTAGGTTTTGCAAATTATGCAAAATAGCAAAAAATCTAAGTAGGCGGAGCTTAGTGGTTGTATGTACCTTTTTGATTCGGCAGGACCCAAGGAATCAGGGAAAAAAACGATTTCGTCTCTACGCCACACGGGGTGGAAAATCTTTTAATGAAAGCGTTTTCCTTCGCTGTAGCGCCCCCTTGAGGCCAATTGGGCTGATATTTTGTGCCTGAGTAGCGAGACCGACTACTACCTATTGACCAAGTCTCAAGTCTCTAGGCCTTACGGTTTGGGCTGTGCGATTCGTTTTATGGCAGAAAAAGAAAAAGAATAATAATAAATATAGCCGCAAGCGGCGATTTACGGCTTCCTCGCTTTGTAGGCAATACATTTGCTTACGTTTGCCACTTTGAGATCATACACAACATTGCATACTCTCTGCTGACTTAAGACATCCAAAATTTCTGATTTTGATCTGTCTGTGAGGCTCAAGCACCATTGCTAAGCATTATGAGATGGGTGGTGGATTATTCACAGTGCAACACTGCCATCTGGTGGTGGTGTGTTGTACTGGACCTTGTGGATCAAACCAAGCAGTGCTGTTGGAGCTTTACCCACATACATTTGAACATGAACTACAATCTGAATTATGACCTGATATGCACATATTTGGTATCAGCAGAATCACAAGAACCTGAACCTTAAGGATTATTAACAAAAATGTGGAATTCCATTACTGCATGGCATCCAGATGCTACTAAAAGAGTTCTGTGACTTGCCTTAAAAATATCATACATGAACAGCAGTAACTCAAAAATGCTTTTGTCAAATGTTATGAAACGTCACAAGCTTCTTTCATATGTGCGCCAAAACAAATCATTACATTTTGTTAAAAATAAGATAAGACAAGATAATCCTTGGATGATGGGCTCTCAGCCCTCTTCACTGCACAGTGTGTATCAGTCTGTCACTGCCTGAGAGACAGTTGGTAGCACCGACTTCAGTATACACCATGCATCACTACTTACAACATATGCCCAATAAGTATGTATGTATATGCTATACAGGTACACATACACAGCTTGTGTGTATGTGTGTATATATATATATATATATATATATATATATATATATATATTCATATGTTATATCAATTTGGAAATGTTGGAAAAATATTTATTTTAATTATTATTTTCATTATTTACTACTGTTGTCTCTTAGTAAAGCTATTTGAATCTGAGAGAGAGAGAGAGAGAGAGAGAGAGAGAGAGAGAGAGAAAGAGAGAGAGAGATAAGAGGCAGAGAGCATGTCAGAAGGAATAGGATGGAAGGGGGAAGGGTGACTCTTCAATAATGCCTTTGAATACATTGCTGAGAATAACTCACATATGTTTGACTGCGAACTAGTCTGTGCTTAATGACTTAATATGGACATATGTGGTATCAGCAGAATCACAAGAACCTGAAGTTTAATAATTATCAAAAAAAAGTTGAAATTTCTTTACTGCGTGGCATCCAGGCTCTGCTTAGCACTGGTGTGTAACTTGCATTCTAAACATGACACATAAACAGCTGTAAGTCAAAAATGCTTTTGCCAAATGTTATGAAAAAACACAAGCTTCTTTCATATGTGCTTCAGAACAGATCAATACGTTTTGTTGGTACTGCATCCTTAGGTGGCGCTATAACAAATTAAAAACATATTTTTAAGCATTTTTTCCAATTGTAGCGCCCCCTGTACGTGCATTTTGATCATAATTGATACACTTCTTCAGAGTAATACCTTGCACATGTGTACCCATTTTGGTTTGATTTGGGTAAAGTTTGAATGAGTTATAGCTAAAAGAGTGCATCGAGCTCCGCCCACTCATGTTTGTTGACGTACTGCAGCAACAGCGTGTCCAAATCTAAACATTTTTTTAATAATTGTATACCTACAGGCAATACACTTTGCAATGAGACCAATTGTGTGTTGATAGGACCAAAACTCACGGACTAGTACGATAAATTCCATAATCACATACCTGACAATTGAAGAAAATCTATAATTTTTTTCTAAATAGTTGCAATTGCAATATTGTTAGACACTAGGTAGGGTGTCTTATGAAACTATTAACATGTCGATAGATTAAATTTTCACTGAGATATTTCATATTTCATGTTTAAAAAATAAATTGCGCCCCCTTGTGGCTATCAACACGAAAATTTTTCTGCAAATACAAAGTGTGTCCATGAACATACCATGCAAATGCCATGATGATTGGGCATTGTTAAGCCTGTCAAAAAAATTATGAAAAAAAACTGAACTTTGATTGGCTGTTGACATCGTTAAACGTGCCCATATTGAGTCGTCCTCAATTTCCCATATGTAGGCTTGCTGACAGAACCAGCATGCCAAATGTCAACTTAATTGGCCTTGTAGATCCTGAGATATTAGCCAAAAGACATTGTTAGCTATAACAGCGCCCCCTATAATATTTCATGCAACAGCAAATGCATGCTACCTCAGAATCATGTCTAGAAGCAACGTGTGAAAGATCATCAGATTTGAGTTAAGCATGAAGGAGTTACAGATGTTTGAGTAAAATTTGCAATTCACGGTACACATTCATTTGCATATGTCGGCCATCTTGTTTTGAAATGTCAGGATGTTTGTAATAATTATTGACCAGCTCACTCCTGTGAACGTTTTGACACCAAGGTCATGGGGATCAGACAAAAATCCAGGGACTAGTTTGCGAAAATAGATTTTGCAAATTATGCTAATTAGCAAAAAATCTAAGTGGGCGGAGCTTAGTGGTTCTATGTACCTTTTTGATTCATCGGGACCCAAGGATCATGAAGAAAAAAAAATTTCGTCTCTACTCCACACGGCGTGGAAAATCCTTTAATGAAAGCGTTTTCTTTCGCTGTAGCGCCCCCTTGAGGCCAATCAGGCTGATATTTTGCGCCTGAGTAGCGGGAGGGTTTACTATCTTTTGACCAAGTACCAAGTCTGTAGGCCTTACGGTTTGGGCTGTGCGATCCGTTTTAAGGCAGAATTTTTGTTCGGAATAATAATAATAACAATAATAAATATAGCCGCAAGCGGCGATTTACGGCTTCCTCGCTTTGTAGGCAATAAATTTGCTTACGTTTGCCACTTTGAGATCATACACAATATTGCATACTCTCTGCTGACTTAAGACATCCAAAATTTCTGATTTTGATCTGTCTGTGAGGCTCAAGCACTATTGCTAAGCATTATGAGATGGGTGGTGGATTATTCACAGTGCAACACTGCCATCTGGTGGTGGTGTGTTGTACTGGACCTTGTGGATCAAACCAAGCAGTGCTGTTGGAGCTTTACCCACATACATTTGAACATGAACTACAATCTGAATTATGACCTGATATGCACATATTTGGTATCAGCAGAATCACAAGAACCTGAACCTTAAGGATTATTAACAAAAATGTGGAATTCCATTACTGCATGGCATCCAGATGCTACTAAAAGAGTTCTGTGACTTGCCTTAAAAATATCATACATGAACAGCAGTAACTCAAAAATGCTTTTGTCAAATGTTATGAAACGTCACAAGCTTCTTTCATATGTGCGCCAAAACAAATCATTACATTTTGTTAAAAATAAGATAAGACAAGATAATCCTTGGATGATGGGCTCTCAGCCCTCTTCACTGCACAGTGTGTATCAGTCTGTCACTGCCTGAGAGACAGTTGGTAGCACCGACTTCAGTATACACCATGCATCACTACTTACAACATATGCCCAATAAGTATGTATATATATGCTATACAGGTACACATACACAGCTTGTGTGTATGTGTATATATATATATATATATATATATATATATATATATATATATATATTCATATGTTATATCAATTTGGAAATGTTGGAAAAATATTTATTTTAATTATTATTTTCATTATTTACTACTGTTGTCTCTTAGTAAAGCTATTTGAATCTGAGAGAGAGAGAGAGAGAGAGAGAGAGAGAGAAAGAGAGAGAGAGATAAGAGGCAGAGAGCATGTCAGAAGGAATAGGATGGAAGGGGGAAGGGTGACTCTTCAATAATGCCTTTGAATACATTGCTGAGAATAACTCACATATGTTTGACTGCGAACTAGTCTGTGCTTAATGACTTAATATGGACATATGTGGTATCAGCAGAATCACAAGAACCTGAAGTTTAATAATTATCAAAAAAAAGTTGAAATTTCTTTACTGCGTGGCATCCAGGCTCTGCTTAGCACTGGTGTGTAACTTGCATTCTAAACATGACACATAAACAGCTGTAAGTCAAAAATGCTTTTGCCAAATGTTATGAAAAAACACAAGCTTCTTTCATATGTGCTTCAGAACAGATCAATACGTTTTGTTGGTACTGCATCCTTAGGTGGCGCTATAACAAATTAAAAACATATTTTTAAGCATTTTTTCCAATTGTAGCGCCCCCTGTACGTGCATTTTGATCATAATTGATACACTTCTTCAGAGTAATACCTTGCACATGTGTACCCATTTTGGTTTGATTTGGGTAAAGTTTGAATGAGTTATAGCTAAAAGAGTGCATCGAGCTCCGCCCACTCATGTTTGTTGACGTACTGCAGCAACAGCGTGTCCAAATCTAAACATTTTTTTAATAATTGTATACCTACAGGCAATACACTTTGCAATGAGACCAATTGTGTGTTGATAGGACCAAAACTCACGGACTAGTACGATAAATTCCATAATCACATACCTGACAATTGAAGAAAATCTATAATTTTTTTCTAAATAGTTGCAATTGCAATATTGTTAGACACTAGGTAGGGTGTCTTATGAAACTATTAACATGTCGATAGATTAAATTTTCACTGAGATATTTCATATTTCATGTTTAAAAAATAAATTGCGCCCCCTTGTGGCTATCAACACGAAAATTTTTCTGCAAATACAAAGTGTGTCCATGAACATACCATGCAAATGCCATGATGATTGGGCATTGTTAAGCCTGTCAAAAAAATTATGAAAAAAAACTGAACTTTGATTGGCTGTTGACATCGTTAAACGTGCCCATATTGAGTCGTCCTCAATTTCCCATATGTAGGCTTGCTGACAGAACCAGCATGCCAAATGTCAACTTAATTGGCCTTGTAGATCCTGAGATATTAGCCAAAAGACATTGTTAGCTATAACAGCGCCCCCTATAATATTTCATGCAACAGCAAATGCATGCTACCTCAGAATCATGTCTAGAAGCAACGTGTGAAAGATCATCAGATTTGAGTTAAGCATGAAGGAGTTACAGATGTTTGAGTAAAATTTGCAATTCACGGTACACATTCATTTGCATATGTCGGTCATCTTGTTTTGAAATGTCAGGATGTTTGTAATAATTATTGACCAGCTCACTCCTGTGAACGTTTTGACACCAAGGTCATGGGGATCAGACAAAAATCCAGGGACTAGTTCGCGAAAATAGATTTTGCAAATTATGCTAATTAGCAAAAAATCTAAGTGGGCGGAGCTTAGTGGTTCTATGTACCTTTTTGATTCATCGGGACCCAAGGATCATGAAGAAAAAAAAATTTCGTCTCTACTCCACACGGCGTGGAAAATCCTTTAATGAAAGCGTTTTCTGTCGCTGTAGCGCCCCCTTGAGGCCAATCAGGCTGATATTTTGCGCCTGAGTAGCGGGAGGGTTTACTATCTTTTGACCAAGTACCAAGTCTGTAGGCCTTACGGTTTGGGCTGTGCGATCCGTTTTAAGGCAGAATTTTTGTTCGGAATAATAATAATAATAATAATAATAATAAAAATCAGAACAAAAACAATAGGCTTCCTTTGCACGTTGTGCTCGGAAGCCTAATAATAATAAAAATCAGAACAAAAACAATAGGCTTCCTTTGCACGTTGTGCTCGGAAGCCTAATAATAATAAAAATCAGAACAAAAACAATAGGCTTCCTTTGCACGTTGTGCTCGGAAGCCTAATAATAAATATAGCCGCAAGCGGCAATTAACGGGGTTCTCGCTTAACAGGCCTGTTTGGAAGCAATAGGCCTACATCGCTGACATGCTACCTTTAAAAGCATTTCTATAAGTAGATTCTGAAATTTGAACCCATTTGAGCAAAGTATGAAGGAGTTAGAGATGTTCAAGTAAAACCTGTGATAAGCTGAAGAGGTTCATTTGCATATGGCGGCCATCTTGAATCAGAATGTCAACATTCGTTCTATAATTACCTAGGGTCAGACTCGTGAACGTTTTGGCACCAAGCTCAAGGGAATTGGTCAAAAATTCAAAGACTTATTGACAAAAGTATATTTTGCAAATTATGCAAATTAGCTCAAAATCTAAGTGGGCTGAGCTAAATGATCCAATAGCAAATTAGTTTGTCTAAAGTCAAGGAATAAGGGAAAAAAAAGATTTCATCTATAGGCCTTACGGTGTAGGAGATATAGACCGCAATGCTTTTCCCTTTGCTATAGCGCCACCATCTGGCCAAAGAGTGTCATTTTCCTTGGCTGAGTCATTTCACACCTGCTGGATGTTGCTGCCAAGGGAGGTGTTTCTGGGCCTTATGGTCTTTGCTCCACATTGCATTTTGCATAATGTCTCAGAGCCACTGTAGTTCAACAGCACAATGTATAGTTTTAGACTGCCATCTGCTGGTGAGAAATAACTACTTTCACATATATTTAGCTCTGCCATGAATGCACATATTTGCCCTGTGAAGGTCTGGCGTCCCCTCCAGGGTGTATTCCCGCCTTGCGCCCGATGATTCCAGGTAGGCTCTGGACCCCCCGCGACCCTAAGTTGGATAAGCGGTTACAGATAATGGATGGATGGATGGATGAATGCACATATAGAAACATTTGAGCGTGTACTCCTATGTGGATATTTACCTAACATGGACATATGTGGTATTAGCTGAATCCTAAGGATCCGAACTTTAATACTGATCAAAAAATTGTTGCCTTGCGCCCAATGATTCCAGGTAGGCTCTGGACCCACCGCGACCCTGAACTGGATAAGCGGTTACAGATAATGAATGAATGAAAAAATTGTTGCACTTTTATTACTATGTAGCTTACAGGCCCCTCACAATAAGAGAGATCTAGCATGTATTCCACAAGTCAAATATTTGCAATATGTGTACACTAATATACACCTATAACTCAAAAACACTTTCCCCAAAAATTTTAAAACTTCACATGCTTGATCAGACTGAGGAGCAGATGTCATAATTAAGTTGGCGTGCCACTGCATTCCTAGATGGCGCTATAACATAAAAAAGCCAATTAAATCAGTTTTTGTCCAATTGTAGCGCCCCCTTTTGGTAAATTTTGATCATATTGTACATACTTCTTCAGGGTGTGACCATACATACGTCTCTCATGGTTGGTCTTGATTAGACTTAATTTGTTTGAGTTATAGCTAAAAGAATGTTTAAAGCTCCACACGCTTCAATTAATTGTTTTTTTACAACAAAAGTTTGTCCAAATGTTGAACTTTTTTTGATAATTATTTACCTACAGACTCTGCAGATTCCAACAAGGTCAACTGTTTGGGAATATCGCAAAATTCCACGGACTAGTTCGAAAAGGTTCAATTTTGAACATTTGGAAACTGAGAAAAAGCAAAGCATTTTTTGACAACACTTGCAATTACAAAGTTGTTAGGCCCTCTGCAGAGTATAAAAAGAAGCAAACTGTGTGTCAATATGCTTAATTTTCACAGAGATATATAATATTTTCTTGACATAGCGCCCCCTAGTGGCTATCGTTATGACATATTTTCTGCTCTTAGGGAGGCCTACCAGGGACATACCAGTCAAATCCCATGATGATTGGACCTTGTTAAGGTTGTCAAACAGCTGATGACAGCTGATTGGTCGATGACAATCACAATTTTGCTCGAATCGAGTTGTCCTTAATTTTCCCTCTACAGCCTTGCCCATAGAAGCAGCATGCCAAGCGGCGGTCCGATCCGCCTTACGGATGCTGAGATATAAACTTGAAGCATTTACAGCGCCCCCTATATGAATATTGGCTTCTCCTTTGACAAGCTACCTCAGAATCATGTCTGAAAGTAGAATATGAAATGTAAACACATTTGAGTAAACCATGAGTTTGTTATAGATTTTTAAGTAAAACATAAAATAAGCCGAAGAGGTTCATTTGCATATGGCGGCCATCTTGAATCGAAATTTCAACGTTTTTTTGATAATTATTAAACTACAGGCTCCTGCGAACATTTTGACACCAAGCTCAAGAAAATTGGACAAAAATCCACGGAGGAGTACACAAAAGTAGGTTTTGCAAATTATGCAAAATAGCAAAAAATCTAAGTAGGCGGAGCTTAGTGGTTGTATGTACCTTTTTGATTCGGCAGGACCCAAGGAATCAGGGAAAAAAACGATTTCGTCTCTACGCCACACGGGGTGGAAAATCTTTTAATGAAAGCGTTTTCCTTCGCTGTAGCGCCCCCTTGAGGCCAATTGGGCTGATATTTTGTGCCTGAGTAGCGAGACCGACTACTACCTATTGACCAAGTCTCAAGTCTCTAGGCCTTACGGTTTGGGCTGTGCGATTCGTTTTATGGCAGAAAAAGAAAAAGAATAATAATAATAATAAATATAGCCGCAAGCGGCGATTTACGGCTTCCTCGCTTTCAATGCACTAAATTTGCTTACTTTTGCCACTACGAGATCATACACAACATTGCATACTCACTGCTGACATAGCACATTTCTGATTTTGATCCGTCTGTGAGCCTCAAGCTGCATTTGTAACCATAATATGAGATGGGTGGTGGATTATTCACAGTGCAACACTGCCATCTGGTGGTGGTGTTTTGTACTGGACCTTATGGATCAAACCAAGCAGTGCTGTTGGAGCATTACCCACATACATTTGAACATAAACTACAATTTGAATTATGACCTGATATGCACATATTTGGTATCAGCAGGATCACAAGAACTTGAACCTTAATAATTATTAAAAATAAAGTGGATTTCCATTACTGCATGGCATCCAGATGCTGCTTAAAATAGGTCTGTAAGTTTCCATAAAAATATCACACATAAATACCTGTAACTCAAAAATGCTTTCGCCAAATGTTATGCAACATTGCAAGCTTCTTTCATATGTGCTCCAGAACAACTCATTACATTCTGTTGGTACTGCATCCTTAGGTGGCGCTATAACAAATTAAAAACTTATTTTTAAGTATTTTTTCAAGTTCTAGCGCCCCCTGTATGTGCATTTTGATCATAATTGATACACTTCTTCAGAGTAATACCATGCACATGTGTACCCATTTTGGTTTGATTTGGGTGAAGTTTGAATGAGTTATAGCTAAAAGAGTGCATCGGGCTCCGCCCACTCGTGTTTGTTGACCTATTGCAGCAACAACGTGTCCAAATCTAAATGTTTTTTTAATAATTATGTACCTACAGGCAATACACTTTGAAATGAGACCAATTGTGTGTTGATAGGACCAAAACTCATGGACTAGTACGATAAATTCCATAATCACATACCTGACAATTGAAGAAAATCTATACATTTTTTAAAAAGAGTTGCAATTGCAATATTGTTAGACACTTGGTAGAGTGTATTATGAAACTATTAGCATGTCGATAGGTTAAATTTTCACTGAGATATTCCATATTTCATGTTTAAAAAATAAATTGCGCCCCCTTGTGGCTATAAACACGAAAATTTTTTTGCAAATACAAATTGTGTCTATGAACATACCATGCAAATGCCATGATGATTGGGCATTGTTAAGCCTGTCAAAAAAATGATGAAAAAAAATTGAACTTTGATTGGCTGTTGACATCGTTAAACGTGCCCGTATTGAGATGTCCTTAATTTCCCATATGTAGGCTTGCTCACTGAACCAGCATGCCAAATGTCAACTTAATTGGCCTTGTAGATCCTGAGATATTAGCCAAAAGACATTGTTAGCTATAACAGCGCCCCCTATAATATTTCATGCAACAGCAAATGTGTGCTACCTCAGAATCATGTCTAGAAGCAACGTGTGAAAGGTCATCAGATTTGAGTTAAGCATAAAGGAGTTACAGGTGTTTGAGTAAAATTTGCAATTCACGGTACACATTCATTTGCATATGTCGGCCATCTTGTTTCGAAATGTCAGGATGTTTGTAATAATTATTGACCAGCTCACTCCTGTGAACGTTTTGACACCAAGGTCATGGGGATCAGACAAAAATCCAGGGACTAGTTCACGAAAATAGATTTTGCAAATTATGCTAATTAGCAAAAAATCTAAGTAGGTGGAGCTTAGTGGTTCTATGTACCTTTTTGATTCATCAGGACCCAAGGATCATGTAGAAAAAAAAATTTCGTCTCTACGCCACACGGCGTGGAAAATCCTTTAATGAAAGCGTTTTCTGTCGCTGTAGCGCCCCCTTGAGGCCAATCAGGCTGATATTTTGCGCCTGAGTAGCGGGAGGGTTTACTATCTTTTGACCAAGTATGAAGTCTGTAGGCCTTACGGTTTGGGCTGTGCGATCCGTTTTAAGGCAGAATTTTTGTTCGGAATAATAATAATAATAATAATAATAATAATAATAATAATAATAATAATAATAATAAAAATCAGAACAAAAACAAAAGGCTTCTTTGCACTTCATGCTCAGAAGCCTAAATATAGCCGCAAGCGGCGATTTACGGCTTCCTCGCTTTGTAGGCATTAAATTTGCTTACGTTTGCCACTTTGAGATCATACACAACATTGCATACTCTCTGCTGACTTAAGACATCCAAAATTTCTGATTTTGATCTGTCTGTGAGGCTCAAGCACTATTGCTAAGCATTATGAGATGGGTGGTGGATTATTCACAGTGCAACACTGCCATCTGGTGGTGGTGTGTTGTACTGGACCTTGTGGATCAAACCAAGCAGTGCTGTTGGAGCTTTACCCACATACATTTGAACATGAACTACAATCTGAATTATGACCTGATATGCACATATTTGGTATCAGCAGAATCACAAGAACCTGAACCTTAAGGATTATTAACAAAAATGTGGAATTCCATTACTGCATGGCATCCAGATGCTACTAAAAGAGTTCTGTGACTTGCCTTAAAAATATCATACATGAACAGCAGTAACTCAAAAATGCTTTTGTCAAATGTTATGAAACGTCACAAGCTTCTTTCATATGTGCGCCAAAACAAATCATTACATTTTGTTAAAAATAAGATAAGACAAGATAATCCTTGGATGATGGGCTCTCAGCCCTCTTCACTGCACAGTGTGTATCAGTCTGTCACTGCCTGAGAGACAGTTGGTAGCACCGACTTCAGTATACACCATGCATCACTACTTACAACATATGCCCAATAAGTATGTATGTATATGCTATACAGGTACACATACACAGCTTGTGTGTATGTGTATATATATATATATATATATATATATATATATATTCATATGTTATATCAATTTGAAAATGTTGGAAAAATATTTATTTTAATTATTATTTTCATTATTTACTACTGTTGTCTCTTAGTAAAGCTATTTGAATCTGAGAGAGAGAGAGAGAGAGAGAGAGAGAGAGAGAAAGAGAGAGAGAGATAAGAGGCAGAGAGCATGTCAGAAGGAATAGGATGGAAGGGGGAAGGGTGACTCTTCAATAATGCCTTTGAATACATTGCTGAGAATAACTCACATATGTTTGACTGCGAACTAGTCTGTGCTTAATGACTTAATATGGACATATGTGGTATCAGCAGAATCACAAGAACCTGAAGTTTAATAATTATCAAAAAAAAGTTGAAATTTCTTTACTGCGTGGCATCCAGGCTCTGCTTAGCACTGGTGTGTAACTTGCATTCTAAACATGACACATAAACAGCTGTAAGTCAAAAATGCTTTTGCCAAATGTTATGAAAAAATACAAGCTTCTTTCATATGTGCTTCAGAACAGATCAATACGTTTTGTTGGTACTGCATCCTTAGGTGGCGCTATAACAAATTAAAAACATATTTTTAAGCATTTTTTCCAATTGTAGCGCCCCCTGTACGTGCATTTTGATCATAATTGATACACTTCTTCAGAGTAATACCTTGCACATGTGTACCCATTTTGGTTTGATTTGGGTAAAGTTTGAATGAGTTATAGCTAAAAGAGTGCATCAAGCTCCGCCCACTCATGTTTGTTGACGTACTGCAGCAACAGCGTGTCCAAATCTAAACATTTTTTTAATAATTGTATACCTACAGGCAATACACTTTGCAATGAGACCAATTGTGTGTTGATAGGACCAAAACTCACGGACTAGTACGATAAATTCCATAATCACATACCTGACAATTGAAGAAAATCTATAATTTTTTTCTAAATAGTTGCAATTGCAATATTGTTAGACACTAGGTAGGGTGTCTTATGAAACTATTAACATGTCGATAGATTAAATTTTCACTGAGATATTTCATATTTCATGTTTAAAAAATAAATTGCGCCCCCTTGTGGCTATCAACACGAAAATTTTTCTGCAAATACAAAGTGTGTCCATGAACATACCATGCAAATGCCATGATGATTGGGCATTGTTAAGCCTGTCAAAAAAATTATGAAAAAAAACTGAACTTTGATTGGCTGTTGACATCGTTAAACGTGCCCATATTGAGTCGTCCTCAATTTCCCATATGTAGGCTTGCTGACAGAACCAGCATGCCAAATGTCAACTTAATTGGCCTTGTAGATCCTGAGATATTAGCCAAAAGACATTGTTAGCTATAACAGCGCCCCCTATAATATTTCATGCAACAGCAAATGCATGCTACCTCAGAATCATGTCTAGAAGCAACGTGTGAAAGATCATCAGATTTGAGTTAAGCAAGAAGGAGTTACAGATGTTTGAGTAAAATTTGCAATTCACGGTACACATTCATTTGCATATGTCGGCCATCTTGTTTTGAAATGTCAGGATGTTTGTAATAATTATTGACCAGCTCACTCCTGTGAACGTTTTGACACCAAGGTCATGGGGATCAGACAAAAATCCAGGGACTAGTTCGCGAAAATAGATTTTGCAAATTATGCTAATTAGCAAAAAATCTAAGTGGGCGGAGCTTAGTGGTTCTATGTACCTTTTTGATTCATCGGGACCCAAGGATCATGAAGAAAAAAAAATTTCGTCTCTACTCCACACGGCGTGGAAAATCCTTTAATGAAAGCGTTTTCTGTCGCTGTAGCGCCCCCTTGAGGCCAATCAGGCTGATATTTTGCGCCTGAGTAGCGGGAGGGTTTACTATCTTTTGACCAAGTACCAAGTCTGTAGGCTTTACGGTTTGGGCTGTGCGATCCGTTTTAAGGCAGAATTTTTGTTCGGAATAATAATAATAATAATAATAATAATAAAAAATATAGCCGCAAGCGGCAATTAACGGGGTTCTCGCTTAACAGGCCTGTTTGGAAGCAATAGGCCTACATCGCTGCCATGCTACCTTTAAAAGCATTTCTATAAGTAGAATCTTAAATTTGAACCCATTTGAGCAAAGTATGGAGTTAGAGATGTTCAAGTAAAACCTGTGATAAGCTGAAGAGGTTCATTTGCCATCATGAATCAAAATGTCAATTAATTCTATAATTACCTAGGGTCAGACTCATGTGAACGTTTTGGCACCAAGCTCAAGGGACTTGGTGAAAAATTCATAGACTTATTGACAAAAGTATGTTTTGCAAATTATGCAAATTAGCTCAAAATCTAAGTGGGCTGAGCTTTATGATCCAACAGCAAATTAGTTTGTCTTAAGCCAAGGAAAAAGGGACAAAAAGATTTCATCTCTAGGCCTTACGGTGTAGGAGATATAGACCTCAATGCTTTTCCCTTTGCTATAGCGCCACCATCTGGCCAAAGAATGTCATTTTCCTTGGCTGAGTCATTTTACACCTGCTGGACCTTGCTGCCAAGGGAGGTGTTCCTGGGCCTTATGGTCTTTGCTCCACATTGCATTTTGCATAATGTCTCAGAGCCACTGTAGTTCAACAGCACAATGTATAGTCTTAGACTGCCATCTGCTGGTGAGAAATGACTACTTTCCCATATTTTTAGATCAGCCATGAAAGCACATACAGAAAGATTTAAGCATGTACTCCTATGTGGATATTTACCTAACATGGGCATGTACGGTATCAGCTGAATCCTAAGGATCTGAACTTTAACAAAAAATTGTTGCACTTTTATTACTATGTAGCTTACAGGCCACTCCCAATAACACAGATCTAGCATGTATTCCTCAAGTCAAATATAAGCTATATGTGTACACTAATATACACCTATAACTCAAAAATGCTTTCCCCAAAAATTTTAAAACGTCACATACTTGATCAGACTGAGGACCAGATGTCATAATTAAGTTGGGGTGCCACTGCGTTCCTAGATGGCGCTATAACATAAAAAAGCCCATTTAATCAGTTTTTGTCCAATTGTAGCGCCCCCTTTTGGTAAATTTTGATCATATTGTACATACGTCTTCAGGACAAGACCATACATACTTCTGTCACGTTTGGTCTTGATTGGACTTAATTTGTTTGAGTTATAGCTAAAAGAATGTTTAAAGCTCCCCACACTTCAATTAATTGTTTTATTACAACAAAAGTTTGTCCAAATGTTGAACTTTTTTTGATAATTATTTACCTACAGACTCTGCAGATTCCAACAAGGTCAACTGTTTGTGAATATCGCAAAATTCCACGGACTAGTTCGAAAAGCTTCAATTTTGAACATTTGGAAACTGAGAAAAAGCAAAGCATTTTTTGACAACACTTGCAATTACAAAGTTGTTAGGCCCTCTGCAGAGTATAAAAAGAAGCAATCTGCGTGTCAATATGCTTAATTTTCACAGAGATATATAATATTTTCTTGATATAGCGCCCCCTAGTGGCTATCGTTATGACCATTTTTCTGCTCTTAGGGAGGCCTCCCAGGGACATACCAGTCAAATCCCATGATGATTGGACCTTGTTAAGGTTGTCAAACAGCTGATGACAGCTGATTGGTCGATGACAATCACAATTTTGCTCGAATCGAGTTGTCCTTAATTTTCCCTCTACAGCCTTGCCCATAGAAGCAGCATGCCAAGCGGCGGTCCGATCCGCCTTACGGATGCTGAGATATAAACTTGAAGCATTTACAGCGCCCCCTATATGAATATTGGCTTCTCCTTTGACAAGCTACCTCAGAATCATGTCTGAAAGTAGAATATGAAATGTAAACACATTTGAGTAAACCATGAGTTTGTTATAGATTTTTAAGTAAAACATAAAATAAGCCGAAGAGGTTCATTTGCATATGGCGGCCATCTTGAATCGAACTTTCAACGTTTTTTTGATAATTATTAAACTACAGGCTCCTGCGAACATTTTGACACCAAGCTCAAGAAAATTGGACAAAAATCCACGGAGGAGTACACAAAAGTAGGTTTTGCAAATTATGCAAAATAGCAAAAAATCTAAGTAGGCGGAGCTTAGTGGTTGTATGTAACTTTTTGATTCGGCAGGACCCAAGGAATCAGGGAAAAAAAAGATTTCGTCTCTACGCCACACGGGGTGGAAAATCTTTTAATGAAAGCGTTTTCCTTCGCTGTAGCGCCCCCTTGAGGCCAATTGGGCTGATATTTTGCGCCTGAGTAGCGAGACCGACTACTACCTATTGACCAAGTCTCAAGTGTCTAGGCCTTACGGTTTGGGCTGTGCGATTCGTTTTATGGCAGAAAAAGAAAAAGAATAATAAATATAGCCGCAAGCGACAATTAACGGGGTTCTCGCAGAATAGGTCTGTTTGGAAAAAATAGGCCTACATCGCTGATATGGTATCCTTAAAATCATGTCCTTAAGTAGAATCTGAAATTTGAACCCATTTGAATAAAATATGTAGGAGCTACAGACGTTCAAGTAAAACATACGATAAGCCGAAGAGGTTCATTTGCACATGGCAGCCTTCTTGAATCGAAATGTCAACATTCATTCTATAATTAGACATGGTAAGACTCTTGTGAACGTTTTGGCACAAAGCTCAAGAGAATTGGACAAAAATTCACAGACTTGTGGAAAAAAGTAAGTTTAGCTAATTATGCATATTAGCTCAAAATCTAAGTGGGCGGAGGTAAATGATCCAAATGGCAGATTAGTTTGAATTAAGCCAAGGAATCAGGGAAAAAAAATATTTCGTCTCTAGGCCTTACGGTGTAGGAGATATAGACCTAAACGCGTATCCCTTTTCTATATCGCCACCATCTGGCCAAAGAGTGTCATTTTCCTTGGCTGAGTCATGTCATACCTGCTGTACCTTGCTGGCAAGTGAAGTGTTTCTGGACCTTATGGTCTTTGCTCAACATTGCATTTTGCCTCAGATCCACTGTAGTTCAACATCACAATGTATAGTCTTATATGAGAAAGCTGTTATTTCTCACCAGCAGATGGCAGTCTGTTTGGATCAGAAATATTTCACAAACAGAAATATTTGAGCGTGTACTCCTATGTGGATAATTACCTTACATGGACATATGTGGTATCAGCTGAATCCTAAGGATCTGAACTTTAATAATTATCAAAAAAAACTTGCACTTCTATTACTATGTAGCTTACAGGCCCCTCCCAAAAAGAGAGATCCAGCATGTATTCCACAAGTCAAATGTATGCTATATATGTACACATATATACACCTATAACTCAAAAACGCTTTCACCAAAAATTTCAAAATTTCACAAGCTTGATAAGCCTGAGGAGCAGATGTCATAATTAAATTGTGGTGCCACTGCAATCCTAGATGGCGCTATAACACAAAAAATACTTTTTAATAAGTTATTGTCCAATTGTAGCGCCCCCTTTGGGTGGATTTAGGCCATAATAGACATGCTCCTTCAGGGTATCGTCTTACATAATCCTATAAAGTTTGGTCTGGATTGGGCTTCTTTTCTTGGAGTTATAGATGAAAGAACCTATAAAGCAGCTCACACTTCAGTTTATTGACATGTTGTAACAACACAATGTTAAAAAGTCATACTTTTTTTAAAGATTGTTTACCTACAGACTCTACAGATTGCAAGAAAACCAATTGTTTGGGAATAGCTTCAGATTCCACGGACTAGTTCAAAAACCTCAATTTTCAAACAACTGGCCATTGAGAAAAAACAATACATTTCTCGACAATACTTGCTATTACAAAGTTGTTAGGCAATATACAGAGTACAGAGTCCAGCAAACTGCATGTCAATATGCTTAATTTTCGCTGAGATATTACATATTTTCTTGTTATAGCGCCCCCTAGTGGCTATCGTTACGAAACGTCTTCTGCTCTTAGGAAGTGCCACCATGGACATGCCAGTCAAATATCATAATGATTGACCTTTGTCAAGCTTGTCAGGGAGCTGCTGAGTTCTGATTGGCCGATGACGTTACAATTTGGCGAGTATCGACTTGTCCTTTATTTTCCACTTAGAGCCTTGCCTAATGCAGCTGTATGTCAAGCGGCGGACCGATCGGACTTGCGGATGCTGAGATATGAATTTCTAGTATTTAGAGCGCCCCCTATGTGAATTTTCGCACCACCGACGACATGCTACCTCAAAATCATGTCCCTAAGCAGAATCTGAAATTGCAACCTATTTGAGTAAAGTATGCAGGAGTAACAGCTGTTCATGTAAAAAGGGCGATAAGCCGATAAGGTTCATTTGCATATGCCAGCTACATTGAAATGAAATGTCAACGTTTTTTTGATAATTATTAAACTACAGGCTCCTGCGAACATTTTGACACCAAGCTCAAGAAAATTGGACAAAAATCAACGGAGGAGTACACAAAAGTAGGTTTTGCAAATTATGCAAAATAGCAAAAAATCTAAGTAGGCGGAGCTTAGTGGTTGTATGTACCTTTTTGATTCGGCAGGACACAAGGAATCAGGGAAAAAAAAGATTTCGTCTCTACGCCACACGGGGTGGAAAATCTTTTAATGAAAGCGTTTTCCTTCGCTGTAGCGCCCCCTTGAGGCCAATTGGGCTGATATTTTGCGCCTGAGTAGCGAGACCGACTACTACCTATTGACCAAGTCTCAAGTCTCTAGGCCTTACGGTTTGGGCTGTGCGATTCGTTTTATGGCAGAAAAAGAAAAAGAATAATAATAATAATAAATATAGCCGCAAGCGGCAATTAACGGGGTTCTCGCTTAACAGGCCTGTTTGGAAGCAATAGGCCTACATCGCTGCCATGCTACCTTTAAAAGCATTTCTATAAGTAGAATTTTAAATTTGAACCCATTTGAGCAAAGTATGGAGTTAGAGATGTTCAAGTAAAACCTGTGATAAGCTGAAGAGGTTCATTTGCCATCATGAATCAAAATGTCAATTAATTCTATAATTACCTAGGGTCAGACTCATGTGAACGTTTTGGCACCAAGCTCAAGGGACTTGGTGAAAAATTCATAGACTTATTGACAAAAGTATGTTTTGCAAATTATGCAAATTAGCTCAAAATCTAAGTGGGCTGAGCTTTATGATCCAACAGCAAATTAGTTTGTCTTAAGCCAAGGAATAAGGGACAAAAAGATTTCATCTCTAGGCCTTACGGTGTAGGAGATATAGACCTCAATGCTTTTCCCTTTGCTATAGCGCCACCATCTGGCCAAAGAATGTCATTTTCCTTGGCTGAGTCATTTTACACCTGCTGGACCTTGCTGCCAAGGGAGGTGTTTCTGGGCCTTATGGTCTTTGCTCCACATTGCATTTTGCATAATGTCTCAGAGCCACTGTAGTTCAACAGCACAATGTATAGTCTTAGACTGCCATCTGCTGGTGAGAAATGACTACTTTCCCATATTTTTAGATCAGCCATGAAAGCACATACAGAAAGATTTAAGCATGTACTCCTATGTGGATATTTACCTAACATGGGCATGTACGGTATCAGCTGAATCCTAAGGATCTGAACTTCAACAAAAAATTGTTGCACTTTTATTACTATGTAGCTTACAGGCCACTCCCAATAACACAGATCTAGCATGTATTCCTCAAGTCAAATATAAGCTATATGTGTACACTAATATACACCTATAACTCAAAAATGCTTTCCCCAAAAATTTTAAAACGTCACATACTTGATCAGACTGAGGACCAGATGTCATAATTAAGTTGGGGTGCCACTGCAATCCTAGATGGCGCTATAACATAAAAAAGCCCATTTAATCAGTTTTTGTCCGATTGTAGCGCCCCCTTTTGGTAAATTTTGATCATATTGTACATACGTCTTCAGGACAAGACCATACATACTTCTGTCACGTTTGGTCTTGATTGGACTTAATTTGTTTGAGTTATAGCTAAAAGAATGTTTAAAGCTCCCCACACTTCAATTAATTGTTTTATTACAACAAAAGTTTGTCCAAATGTTGAACTTTTTTTGATAATTATTTACCTACAGACTCTGCAGATTCCAACAAGGTCAACTGTTTGTGAATATCGCAAAATTCCACGGACTAGTTCGAAAAGCTTCAATTTTGAACATTTGGAAACTGAGAAAAAGCAAAGCATTTTTTGACAACACTTGCAATTACAAAGTTGTTAGGCCCTCTGCAGAGTATAAAAAGAAGCAAACTGCGTGTCAATATGCTTAATTTTCACAGAGATATATAATATTTTCTTGATATAGCGCCCCCTAGTGGCTATCGTTATGACAATTTTTCTGCTCTTAGGGAGGCCTCCCAGGGACATACCAGTCAAATCCCATGATGATTGGACCTTGTTAAGGTTGTCAAACAGCTGATGACAGCTGATTGGTCGATGACAATCACAATTTTGCTCGAATCGAGTTGTCCTTAATTTTCCCTCTACAGCCTTGCCCATAGAAGCAGCATGCCAAGCGGCGGTCCGATCCGCCTTACGGATGCTGAGATATAAACTTGAAGCATTTACAGCGCCCCCTATATGAATATTGGCTTCTCCTTTGACAAGCTACCTCAGAATCATGTCTGAAAGTAGAATATGAAATGTAAACACATTTGAGTAAACCATGAGTTTGTTATAGATTTTTAAGTAAAACATAAAATAAGCCGAAGAGGTTCATTTGCATATGGCGGCCATCTTGAATCGAAATTTCAACGTTTTTTTGATAATTATTAAACTACAGGCTCCTGCGAACATTTTGACACCAAGCTCAAGAAAATTGGACAAAAATCCACGGAGGAGTACACAAAAGTAGGTTTTGCAAATTATGCAAAATAGCAAAAAATCTAAGTAGGCGGAGCTTAGTGGTTGTATGTACCTTTTTGATTCGGCAGGACCCAAGGAATCAGGGAAAAAAAAGATTTCGTCTCTACGCCACACGGGGTGGAAAATCTTTTAATGAAAGCGTTTTCCTTCGCTGTAGCGCCCCCTTGAGGCCAATTGGGCTGATATTTTGCGCCTGAGTAGCGAGACCGACTACTACCTATTGACCAAGTCTCAAGTGTCTAGGCCTTAAGGTTTGGGCTGTGCGATTCGTTTTATGGCAGAAAAAGAAAAAGAATAATAATAATAATAACAAAATATAGCCGCAAGCGGCAATTAACGGGGTTCTCGCTTAACAGGCCTGTTTGGAAGCAATAGGCCTACATCGCTGCCATGCTACCTTTAAAAGCATTTCTATAAGTAGAATCTTAAATTTGAACCCATTTGAGCAAAGTATGGAGTTAGAGATGTTCAAGTAAAACCTGTGATAAGCTGAAGAGGTTCATTTGCCATCATGAATCAAAATGTCAATTAATTCTATAATTACCTAGGGTCAGACTCATGTGAACGTTTTGGCACCAAGCTCAAGGGACTTGGTGAAAAATTCATAGACTTATTGACAAAAGTATGTTTTGCAAATTATGCAAATTAGCTCAAAATCTAAGTGGGCTGAGCTTTATGATCCAACAGCAAATTAGTTTGTCTTAAGCCAAGGAATAAGGGACAAAAAGATTTCATCTCTAGGCCTTACGGTGTAGGAGATATAGACCTCAATGCTTTTCCCTTTGCTATAGCGCCACCATCTGGCCAAAGAATGTCATTTTCCTTGGCTGAGTCATTTTACACCTGCTGGACCTTGCTGCCAAGGGAGGTGTTTCTGGGCCTTATGGTCTTTGCTCCACATTGCATTTTGCATAATGTCTCAGAGCCACTGTAGTTCAACAGCACAATGTATAGTCTTAGACTGCCATCTGCTGGTGAGAAATGACTACTTTCCCATATTTTTAGATCAGCCATGAAAGCACATACAGAAAGATTTAAGCATGTACTCCTATGTGGATATTTACCTAACATGGGCATGTACGGTATCAGCTGAATCCTAAGGATCTGAACTTTAACAAAAAAATGTTGCACTTTTATTACTATGTAGCTTACAGGCCACTCCCAATAACACAGATCTAGCATGTATTCCTCAAGTCAAATATAAGCTATATGTGTACACTAATATACACCTATAACTCAAAAATGCTTTCCCCAAAAATTTTAAAACGTCACATACTTGATCAGACTGAGGACCAGATGTCATAATTAAGTTGGGGTGCCACTGCAATCCTAGATGGCGCTATAACATAAAAAAGCCCATTTAATCAGTTTTTGTCCAATTGTAGCGCCCCCTTTTGGTAAATTTTGATCATATTGTACATACGTCTTCAGGACAAGACCATACATACTTCTGTCACGTTTGGTCTTGATTGGACTTAATTTGTTTGAGTTATAGCTAAAAGAATGTTTAAAGCTCCCCACACTTCAATTAATTGTTTTATTACAACAAAAGTTTGTCCAAATGTTGAACTTTTTTTGATAATTATTTACCTACAGACTCTGCAGATTCCAACAAGGTCAACTGTTTGTGAATATCGCAAAATTCCACGGACTAGTTCGAAAAGCTTCAATTTTGAACATTTGGAAACTGAGAAAAAGCAAAGCATTTTTTGACAACACTTGCAATTACAAAGTTGTTAGGCCCTCTGCAGAGTATAAAAAGAAGCAAACTGCGTGTCAATATGCTTAATTTTCACAGAGATATATAATATTTTCTTGATATAGCGCCCCCTAGTGGCTATCGTTATGACAATTTTTCTGCTCTTAGGGAGGCCTCCCAGGGACATACCAGTCAAATCCCATGATGATTGGACCTTGTTAAGGTTGTCAAACAGCTGATGACAGCTGATTGGTCGATGACAATCACAATTTTGCTCGAATCGAGTTGTCCTTAATTTTCCCTCTACAGCCTTGCCCATAGAAGCAGCATGCCAAGCGGCGGTCCGATCCGCCTTACGGATGCTGAGATATAAACTTGAAGCATTTACAGCGCCCCCTATATGAATATTGGCTTCTCCTTTGACAAGCTACCTCAGAATCATGTCTGAAAGTAGAATATGAAATGTAAACACATTTGAGTAAACCATGAGTTTGTTATAGATTTTTAAGTAAAACATAAAATAAGCCGAAGAGGTTCATTTGCATATGGCGGCCATCTTGAATCGAAATTTCAACGTCTTTTTGATAATTATTAAACTACAGGCTCCTGCGAACATTTTGACACCAAGCTCAAGAAAATTGGACAAAAATCCACGGAGGAGTACACAAAAGTAGGTTTTGCAAATTATGCAAAATAGCAAAAAATCTAAGTAGGCGGAGCTTAGTGGTTGTATGTACCTTTTTGATTCGGCAGGACCCAAGGAATCAGGGAAAAAAAAGATTTCGTCTCTACGCCACACGGGGTGGAAAATCTTTTAATGAAAGCGTTTTCCTTCGCTGTAGCGCCCCCTTGAGGCCAATTGGGCTGATATTTTGCGCCTGAGTAGCGAGACCGACTACTACCTATTGACCAAGTCTCAAGTGTCTAGGCCTTACGGTTTGGGCTGTGCGATTCGTTTTATGGCAGAAAAAGAAAAAGAATAATAATAATAACAAATTAAAATCAGAACAAACACAATAGGGTTTCAAGCACTTCGTGCTCGAACCCCTAAATATAGCCGCAAGCGGCAATTAACGGGGTTCTCGCTTAACAGGCCTGTTTGGAAGCAATAGGCCTACATCGCTGCCATGCTACCTTTAAAAGCATTTCTATAAGTAGAATCTGAAATTTGAACCCATTTGAGCAAAGTATGGAGTTAGAGATGTTCAAGTAAAACCTGTGATAAGCTGAAGAGGTTCATTTGCCATCATGAATCAAAATGTCAATTAATTCTATAATTACCTAGGGTCAGACTCATGTGAACGTTTTGGCACCAAGCTCAAGGGACTTGGTGAAAAATTCATAGACTTATTGACAAAAGTATGTTTTGCAAATTATGCAAATTAGCTCAAAATCTAAGTGGGCTGAGCTTTATGATCCAACAGCAAATTAGTTTGTCTTAAGCCAAGGAAAAAGGGACAAAAAGATTTCATCTCTAGGCCTTACGGTGTAGGAGATATAGACCTCAATGCTTTTCCCTTTGCTATAGCGCCACCATCTGGCCAAAGAATGTCATTTTCCTTGGCTGAGTCATTTTACACCTGCTGGACCTTGCTGCCAAGGGAGGTGTTCCTGGGCCTTATGGTCTTTGCTCCACATTGCATTTTGCATAATGTCTCAGAGCCACTGTAGTTCAACAGCACAATGTATAGTCTTAGACTGCCATCTGCTGGTGAGAAATGACTACTTTCCCATATTTTTAGATCAGCCATGAAAGCACATACAGAAAGATTTAAGCATGTACTCCTATGTGGATATTTACCTAACATGGGCATGTACGGTATCAGCTGAATCCTAAGGATCTGAACTTTAACAAAAAATTGTTGCACTTTTATTACTATGTAGCTTACAGGCCACTCCCAATAACACAGATCTAGCATGTATTCCTCAAGTCAAATATAAGCTATATGTGTACACTAATATACACCTATAACTCAAAAATGCTTTCCCCAAAAATTTTAAAACGTCACATACTTGATCAGACTGAGGACCAGATGTCATAATTAAGTTGGGGTGCCACTGCGTTCCTAGATGGCGCTATAACATAAAAAAGCCCATTTAATCAGTTTTTGTCCAATTGTAGCGCCCCCTTTTGGTAAATTTTGATCATATTGTACATACGTCTTCAGGACAAGACCATACATACTTCTGTCACGTTTGGTCTTGATTGGACTTAATTTGTTTGAGTTATAGCTAAAAGAATGTTTAAAGCTCCCCACACTTCAATTAATTGTTTTATTACAACAAAAGTTTGTCCAAATGTTGAACTTTTTTTGATAATTATTTACCTACAGACTCTGCAGATTCCAACAAGGTCAACTGTTTGTGAATATCGCAAAATTCCACGGACTAGTTCGAAAAGCTTCAATTTTGAACATTTGGAAACTGAGAAAAAGCAAAGCATTTTTTGACAACACTTGCAATTACAAAGTTGTTAGGCCCTCTGCAGAGTATAAAAAGAAGCAATCTGCGTGTCAATATGCTTAATATTCACAGAGATATATAATATTTTCTTGATATAGCGCCCCCTAGTGGCTATCGTTATGACCATTTTTCTGCTCTTAGGGAGGCCTCCCAGGGACATACCAGTCAAATCCCATGATGATTGGACCTTGTTAAGGTTGTCAAACAGCTGATGACAGCTGATTGGTCGATGACAATCACAATTTTGCTCGAATCGAGTTGTCCTTAATTTTCCCTCTACAGCCTTGCCCATAGAAGCAGCATGCCAAGCGGCGGTCCGATCCGCCTTACGGATGCTGAGATATAAACTTGAAGCATTTACAGCGCCCCCTATATGAATATTGGCTTCTCCTTTGACAAGCTACCTCAGAATCATGTCTGAAAGTAGAATATGAAATGTAAACACATTTGAGTAAACCATGAGTTTGTTATAGATTTTTAAGTAAAACATAAAATAAGCCGAAGAGGTTCATTTGCATATGGCGGCCATCTTGAATCGAACTTTCAACGTTTTTTTGATAATTATTAAACTACAGGCTCCTGCGAACATTTTGACACCAAGCTCAAGAAAATTGGACAAAAATCCACGGAGGAGTACACAAAAGTAGGTTTTGCAAATTATGCAAAATAGCAAAAAATCTAAGTAGGCGGAGCTTAGTGGTTGTATGTAACTTTTTGATTCGGCAGGACCCAAGGAATCAGGGAAAAAAAAGATTTCGTCTCTACGCCACACGGGGTGGAAAATCTTTTAATGAAAGCGTTTTCCTTCGCTGTAGCGCCCCCTTGAGGCCAATTGGGCTGATATTTTGCGCCTGAGTAGCGAGACCGACTACTACCTATTGACCAAGTCTCAAGTGTCTAGGCCTTACGGTTTGGGCTGTGCGATTCGTTTTATGGCAGAAAAAGAAAAAGAATAATAAATATAGCCGCAAGCGACAATTAACGGGGTTCTCGCAGAATAGGTCTGTTTGGAAAAAATAGGCCTACATCGCTGATATGGTATCCTTAAAATCATGTCCTTAAGTAGAATCTGAAATTTGAACCCATTTGAATAAAATATGTAGGAGCTACAGACGTTCAAGTAAAACATACGATAAGCCGAAGAGGTTCATTTGCACATGGCAGCCTTCTTGAATCGAAATGTCAACATTCATTCTATAATTAGACATGGTAAGACTCTTGTGAACGTTTTGGCACAAAGCTCAAGAGAATTGGACAAAAATTCACAGACTTGTGGAAAAAAGTAAGTTTAGCTAATTATGCATATTAGCTCAAAATCTAAGTGGGCGGAGGTAAATGATCCAAATGGCAGATTAGTTTGAATTAAGCCAAGGAATCAGGGAAAAAAAATATTTCGTCTCTAGGCCTTACGGTGTAGGAGATATAGACCTAAACGCGTATCCCTTTTCTATATCGCCACCATCTGGCCAAAGAGTGTCATTTTCCTTGGCTGAGTCATGTCATACCTGCTGTACCTTGCTGGCAAGTGAAGTGTTTCTGGACCTTATGGTCTTTGCTCAACATTGCATTTTGCCTCAGATCCACTGTAGTTCAACATCACAATGTATAGTCTTATATGAGAAAGCTGTTATTTCTCACCAGCAGATGGCAGTCTGTTTGGATCAGAAATATTTCACAAACAGAAATATTTGAGCGTGTACTCCTATGTGGATAATTACCTTACATGGACATATGTGGTATCAGCTGAATCCTAAGGATCTGAACTTTAATAATTATCAAAAAAAACTTGCACTTCTATTACTATGTAGCTTACAGGCCCCTCCCAAAAAGAGAGATCCAGCATGTATTCCACAAGTCAAATGTATGCTATATATGTACACATATATACACCTATAACTCAAAAACGCTTTCACCAAAAATTTCAAAATTTCACAAGCTTGATAAGCCTGAGGAGCAGATGTCATAATTAAATTGTGGTGCCACTGCAATCCTAGATGGCGCTATAACACAAAAAATACTTTTTAATAAGTTATTGTCCAATTGTAGCGCCCCCTTTGGGTGGATTTAGGCCATAATAGACATGCTCCTTCAGGGTATCGTCTTACATAATCCTATAAAGTTTGGTCTGGATTGGGCTTCTTTTCTTGGAGTTATAGATGAAAGAACCTATAAAGCAGCTCACACTTCAGTTTATTGACATGTTGTAACAACACAATGTTAAAAAGTCATACTTTTTTTAAAGATTGTTTACCTACAGACTCTACAGATTGCAAGAAAACCAATTGTTTGGGAATAGCTTCAGATTCCACGGACTAGTTCAAAAACCTCAATTTTCAAACAACTGGCCATTGAGAAAAAACAATACATTTCTCGACAATACTTGCTATTACAAAGTGGTTAGGCAATATACAGAGTACAGAGTCCAGCAAACTGCATGTCAATATGCTTAATTTTCGCTGAGATATTACATATTTTCTTGTTATAGCGCCCCCTAGTGGCTATCGTTACGAAACGTCTTCTGCTCTTAGGAAGTGCCACCATGGACATGCCAGTCAAATATCATAATGATTGACCTTTGTCAAGCTTGTCAGGGAGCTGCTGAGTTCTGATTGGCCGATGACGTTACAATTTGGCGAGTATCGACTTGTCCTTTATTTTCCACTTAGAGCCTTGCCTAATGCAGCTGTATGTCAAGCGGCGGACCGATCGGACTTGCGGATGCTGAGATATGAATTTCTAGTATTTAGAGCGCCCCCTATGTGAATTTTCGCACCACCGACGACATGCTACCTCAAAATCATGTCCCTAAGCAGAATCTGAAATTGCAACCTATTTGAGTAAAGTATGCAGGAGTAACAGCTGTTCATGTAAAAAGGGCGATAAGCCGATAAGGTTCATTTGCATATGCCAGCTACATTGAAATGAAATGTCAACGTTTTTTTGATAATTATTAAACTACAGGCTCCTGCGAACATTTTGACACCAAGCTCAAGAAAATTGGACAAAAATCAACGGAGGAGTACACAAAAGTAGGTTTTGCAAATTATGCAAAATAGCAAAAAATCTAAGTAGGCGGAGCTTAGTGGTTGTATGTACCTTTTTGATTCGGCAGGACACAAGGAATCAGGGAAAAAAAAGATTTCGTCTCTACGCCACACGGGGTGGAAAATCTTTTAATGAAAGCGTTTTCCTTCGCTGTAGCGCCCCCTTGAGGCCAATTGGGCTGATATTTTGCGCCTGAGTAGCGAGACCGACTACTACCTATTGACCAAGTCTCAAGTCTCTAGGCCTTACGGTTTGGGCTGTGCGATTCGTTTTATGGCAGAAAAAGAAAAAGAATAATAATAATAATAAATATAGCCGCAAGCGGCAATTAACGGGGTTCTCGCTTAACAGGCCTGTTTGGAAGCAATAGGCCTACATCGCTGCCATGCTACCTTTAAAAGCATTTCTATAAGTAGAATTTTAAATTTGAACCCATTTGAGCAAAGTATGGAGTTAGAGATGTTCAAGTAAAACCTGTGATAAGCTGAAGAGGTTCATTTGCCATCATGAATCAAAATGTCAATTAATTCTATAATTACCTAGGGTCAGACTCATGTGAACGTTTTGGCACCAAGCTCAAGGGACTTGGTGAAAAATTCATAGACTTATTGACAAAAGTATGTTTTGCAAATTATGCAAATTAGCTCAAAATCTAAGTGGGCTGAGCTTTATGATCCAACAGCAAATTAGTTTGTCTTAAGCCAAGGAATAAGGGACAAAAAGATTTCATCTCTAGGCCTTACGGTGTAGGAGATATAGACCTCAATGCTTTTCCCTTTGCTATAGCGCCACCATCTGGCCAAAGAATGTCATTTTCCTTGGCTGAGTCATTTTACACCTGCTGGACCTTGCTGCCAAGGGAGGTGTTTCTGGGCCTTATGGTCTTTGCTCCACATTGCATTTTGCATAATGTCTCAGAGCCACTGTAGTTCAACAGCACAATGTATAGTCTTAGACTGCCATCTGCTGGTGAGAAATGACTACTTTCCCATATTTTTAGATCAGCCATGAAAGCACATACAGAAAGATTTAAGCATGTACTCCTATGTGGATATTTACCTAACATGGGCATGTACGGTATCAGCTGAATCCTAAGGATCTGAACTTCAACAAAAAATTGTTGCACTTTTATTACTATGTAGCTTACAGGCCACTCCCAATAACACAGATCTAGCATGTATTCCTCAAGTCAAATATAAGCTATATGTGTACACTAATATACACCTATAACTCAAAAATGCTTTCCCCAAAAATTTTAAAACGTCACATACTTGATCAGACTGAGGACCAGATGTCATAATTAAGTTGGGGTGCCACTGCAATCCTAGATGGCGCTATAACATAAAAAAGCCCATTTAATCAGTTTTTGTCCGATTGTAGCGCCCCCTTTTGGTAAATTTTGATCATATTGTACATACGTCTTCAGGACAAGACCATACATACTTCTGTCACGTTTGGTCTTGATTGGACTTAATTTGTTTGAGTTATAGCTAAAAGAATGTTTAAAGCTCCCCACACTTCAATTAATTGTTTTATTACAACAAAAGTTTGTCCAAATGTTGAACTTTTTTTGATAATTATTTACCTACAGACTCTGCAGATTCCAACAAGGTCAACTGTTTGTGAATATCGCAAAATTCCACGGACTAGTTCGAAAAGCTTCAATTTTGAACATTTGGAAACTGAGAAAAAGCAAAGCATTTTTTGACAACACTTGCAATTACAAAGTTGTTAGGCCCTCTGCAGAGTATAAAAAGAAGCAAACTGCGTGTCAATATGCTTAATTTTCACAGAGATATATAATATTTTCTTGATATAGCGCCCCCTAGTGGCTATCGTTATGACAATTTTTCTGCTCTTAGGGAGGCCTCCCAGGGACATACCAGTCAAATCCCATGATGATTGGACCTTGTTAAGGTTGTCAAACAGCTGATGACAGCTGATTGGTCGATGACAATCACAATTTTGCTCGAATCGAGTTGTCCTTAATTTTCCCTCTACAGCCTTGCCCATAGAAGCAGCATGCCAAGCGGCGGTCCGATCCGCCTTACGGATGCTGAGATATAAACTTGAAGCATTTACAGCGCCCCCTATATGAATATTGGCTTCTCCTTTGACAAGCTACCTCAGAATCATGTCTGAAAGTAGAATATGAAATGTAAACACATTTGAGTAAACCATGAGTTTGTTATAGATTTTTAAGTAAAACATAAAATAAGCCGAAGAGGTTCATTTGCATATGGCGGCCATCTTGAATCGAAATTTCAACGTTTTTTTGATAATTATTAAACTACAGGCTCCTGCGAACATTTTGACACCAAGCTCAAGAAAATTGGACAAAAATCCACGGAGGAGTACACAAAAGTAGGTTTTGCAAATTATGCAAAATAGCAAAAAATCTAAGTAGGCGGAGCTTAGTGGTTGTATGTACCTTTTTGATTCGGCAGGACCCAAGGAATCAGGGAAAAAAAAGATTTCGTCTCTACGCCACACGGGGTGGAAAATCTTTTAATGAAAGCGTTTTCCTTCGCTGTAGCGCCCCCTTGAGGCCAATTGGGCTGATATTTTGCGCCTGAGTAGCGAGACCGACTACTACCTATTGACCAAGTCTCAAGTGTCTAGGCCTTAAGGTTTGGGCTGTGCGATTCGTTTTATGGCAGAAAAAGAAAAAGAATAATAATAATAATAACAAAATATAGCCGCAAGCGGCAATTAACGGGGTTCTCGCTTAACAGGCCTGTTTGGAAGCAATAGGCCTACATCGCTGCCATGCTACCTTTAAAAGCATTTCTATAAGTAGAATCTTAAATTTGAACCCATTTGAGCAAAGTATGGAGTTAGAGATATTCAAGTAAAACCTGTGATAAGCTGAAGAGGTTCATTTGCCATCATGAATCAAAATGTCAATTAATTCTATAATTACCTAGGGTCAGACTCATGTGAACGTTTTGGCACCAAGCTCAAGGGACTTGGTGAAAAATTCATAGACTTATTGACAAAAGTATGTTTTGCAAATTATGCAAATTAGCTCAAAATCTAAGTGGGCTGAGCTTTATGATCCAACAGCAAATTAGTTTGTCTTAAGCCAAGGAATAAGGGACAAAAAGATTTCATCTCTAGGCCTTACGGTGTAGGAGATATAGACCTCAATGCTTTTCCCTTTGCTATAGCGCCACCATCTGGCCAAAGAATGTCATTTTCCTTGGCTGAGTCATTTTACACCTGCTGGACCTTGCTGCCAAGGGAGGTGTTTCTGGGCCTTATGGTCTTTGCTCCACATTGCATTTTGCATAATGTCTCAGAGCCACTGTAGTTCAACAGCACAATGTATAGTCTTAGACTGCCATCTGCTGGTGAGAAATGACTACTTTCCCATATTTTTAGATCAGCCATGAAAGCACATACAGAAAGATTTAAGCATGTACTCCTATGTGGATATTTACCTAACATGGGCATGTACGGTATCAGCTGAATCCTAAGGATCTGAACTTTAACAAAAAAATGTTGCACTTTTATTACTATGTAGCTTACAGGCCACTCCCAATAACACAGATCTAGCATGTATTCCTCAAGTCAAATATAAGCTATATGTGTACACTAATATACACCTATAACTCAAAAATGCTTTCCCCAAAAATTTTAAAACGTCACATACTTGATCAGACTGAGGACCAGATGTCATAATTAAGTTGGGGTGCCACTGCAATCCTAGATGGCGCTATAACATAAAAAAGCCCATTTAATCAGTTTTTGTCCAATTGTAGCGCCCCCTTTTGGTAAATTTTGATCATATTGTACATACGTCTTCAGGACAAGACCATACATACTTCTGTCACGTTTGGTCTTGATTGGACTTAATTTGTTTGAGTTATAGCTAAAAGAATGTTTAAAGCTCCCCACACTTCAATTAATTGTTTTATTACAACAAAAGTTTGTCCAAATGTTGAACTTTTTTTGATAATTATTTACCTACAGACTCTGCAGATTCCAACAAGGTCAACTGTTTGTGAATATCGCAAAATTCCACGGACTAGTTCGAAAAGCTTCAATTTTGAACATTTGGAAACTGAGAAAAAGCAAAGCATTTTTTGACAACACTTGCAATTACAAAGTTGTTAGGCCCTCTGCAGAGTATAAAAAGAAGCAAACTGCGTGTCAATATGCTTAATTTTCACAGAGATATATAATATTTTCTTGATATAGCGCCCCCTAGTGGCTATCGTTATGACAATTTTTCTGCTCTTAGGGAGGCCTCCCAGGGACATACCAGTCAAATCCCATGATGATTGGACCTTGTTAAGGTTGTCAAACAGCTGATGACAGCTGATTGGTCGATGACAATCACAATTTTGCTCGAATCGAGTTGTCCTTAATTTTCCCTCTACAGCCTTGCCCATAGAAGCAGCATGCCAAGCGGCGGTCCGATCCGCCTTACGGATGCTGAGATATAAACTTGAAGCATTTACAGCGCCCCCTATATGAATATTGGCTTCTCCTTTGACAAGCTACCTCAGAATCATGTCTGAAAGTAGAATATGAAATGTAAACACATTTGAGTAAACCATGAGTTTGTTATAGATTTTTAAGTAAAACATAAAATAAGCCGAAGAGGTTCATTTGCATATGGCGGCCATCTTGAATCGAAATTTCAACGTCTTTTTGATAATTATTAAACTACAGGCTCCTGCGAACATTTTGACACCAAGCTCAAGAAAATTGGACAAAAATCCACGGAGGAGTACACAAAAGTAGGTTTTGCAAATTATGCAAAATAGCAAAAAATCTAAGTAGGCGGAGCTTAGTGGTTGTATGTACCTTTTTGATTCGGCAGGACCCAAGGAATCAGGGAAAAAAAAGATTTCGTCTCTACGCCACACGGGGTGGAAAATCTTTTAATGAAAGCGTTTTCCTTCGCTGTAGCGCCCCCTTGAGGCCAATTGGGCTGATATTTTGCGCCTGAGTAGCGAGACCGACTACTACCTATTGACCAAGTCTCAAGTGTCTAGGCCTTACGGTTTGGGCTGTGCGATTCGTTTTATGGCAGAAAAAGAAAAAGAATAATAATAATAACAAATTAAAATCAGAACAAACACAATAGGGTTTCAAGCACTTCGTGCTCGAACCCCTAATAACAAATTAAAATCAGAACAAACACAATAGGGTTTCAAGCACTTCGTGCTCGAACCCCTAATAATAACAAAATATAGCCGCAAGCGGCAATTAACGGGGTTCTCGCTTAACAGGCCTGTTTGGAAGCAATAGGCCTACATCGCTGCCATGCTACCTTTAAAAGCATTTCTATAAGTAGAATCTTAAATTTGAACCCATTTGAGCAAAGTATGGAGTTAGAGATGTTCAAGTAAAACCTGTGATAAGCTGAAGAGGTTCATTTGCATATGGCGGCCATCTTGAATCAAAATGTCAACATTCGTTCTATAATTACCTAGGGTCAGACTCATGTGAACGTTTTGGCACCAAGCTCAAGGGAATTGGTCAAAAATTCAAAGACTTATTGACAAAAGTATATTTAGCAAATTATGCAAATTAGCTCAAAATCTAAGTGGGCTGAGCTAAATGATCCAATAGCAAATTAGTTTGTCTAAAGCCAAGGAATAAGGGAAAAAAAAGATTTCATCTATAGGCCTTACGGTGTAGGAGATATAGACCGCAATGCTTTTCCCTTTGCTATAGCGCCACCATCTGGCCAAAGAGTGTCATTTTCCTTGGCTGAGTCATTTCACACCTGCTGGATGTTGCTGCCAAGGGAGGTGTTTCTGGGCCTTATGGTCTTTGCTCCACATTGCATTTTGCATAATGTCTCAGAGCCACTGTAGTTCAACAGCACAATGTATAGTTTTAGACTGCCATCTGCTGGTGAGAAATAACTACTTTCACATATATTTAGCTCTGCCATGAATGCACATATAGAAACATTTGAGCGTGTAATCCTATGTGGATATTTACCTAACATGGACATATGTGGTATTAGCTGAATCCTAAGGATCCGAACTTTAATACTGATCAAAAAACTGTTGCCTTGCGCCCAATGATTCCAGGTAGGCTCTGGACCCAACGCGACCCTGAACTGGATAAGCGGTTACAGATAATGAATGAATGAATGAATGAAAAAATTGTTGCACTTTTATTACTATGTAGCTTACAGGCCCCTCACAATAAGAGAGATCTAGCATGTATTCCACAAGTCAAATATATGCTATATGTGTACACTAATATACACCTATAACTCAAAAACGCTTTCCCCAAAAATTTTAAAACTTCACATGCTTGATCAGACTGAGGAGCAGATGTCATAATTAAGTTGGTGTGCCACTGCATTCCTAGATGGCGCTATAACATAAAAAAGCCCATTTAATCAGTTTTTGTCCAATTGTAGCGCCCCCTTTTTGTAAATTTTGATCATATTGTACATACTTCTTCAGGACAAGACCATACATACTTCTGTCACGTTTGGTCTTGATTGGACTTAATTTGTTTGAGTTATAGCTAAAAGAATGTTTAAAGCTCCCCACACTTCAATTAATTGTTTTATTACAACAAAAGTTTGTCCAAATGTTGAACTTTTTTTGATAATTATTTACCTACAGACTCTGCAGATTCCAACAAGGTCAACTGTTTGTGAATATCGCAAAATTCCACGGACTAGTTCGAAAAGCTTCAATTTTGAACATTTGGAAACTGAGAAAAAGCAAAGCATTTTTTGACAACACTTGCAATTACAAAGTTGTTAGGCCCTCTGCAGAGTATAAAAAGAAGCAAACTGCGTGTCAATATGCTTAATTTTCACAGAGATATATAATATTTTCTTGATATAGAGCCCCCTAGTGGCTATCGTTATGACAATTTTTCTGCTCTTAGGGAGGCCTCCCAGGGACATACCAGTCAAATCCCATGATGATTGGACCTTGTTAAGGTTGTCAAACAGCTGATGACAGCTGATTGGTCGATGACAATCACAATTTTGCTCGAATCGAGTTGTCCTTAATTTTCCCTCTACAGCCTTGCCCATAGAAGCAGCATGCCAAGCGGCGGTCCGATCCGCCTTACGGATGCTGAGATATAAACTTGAAGCATTTACAGCGCCCCCTATATGAATATTGGCTTCTCCTTTGACAAGCTACCTCAGAATCATGTCTGAAAGTAGAATATGAAATGTAAACACATTTGAGTAAACCATGAGTTTGTTATAGATTTTTAAGTAAAACATAAAATAAGCCGAAGAGGTTCATTTGCATATGGCGGCCATCTTGAATCGAAATTTCAACGTTTTTTTGATAATTATTAAACTACAGGCTCCTGCGAACATTTTGACACCAAGCTCAAGAAAATTGGACAAAAATCCACGGAGGAGTACACAAAAGTAGGTTTTGCAAATTATGCAAAATAGCAAAAAATCTAAGTAGGCGGAGCTTAGTGGTTGTATGTACCTTTTTGATTCGGCAGGACCCAAGGAATCAGGGAAAAAAAAGATTTCGTCTCTACGCCACACGGGGTGGAAAATCTTTTAATGAAAGCGTTTTCCTTTGCTGTAGCGCCCCCTTGAAGCCAATTGGGCTGATATTTTGCGCCTGAGTAGCGAGACCGACTACTACCTATTGACCAAGTCTCAAGTGTCTAGGCCTTACGGTTTGGGCTGTGCGATTCGTTTTATGGCAGAAAAAGAAAAAGAATAATAATAATAAATATAGCCGCAAGCGGCAATTAACGGGGTTCTCGCTTAACAGGCCTGTTTGGAAGCAATAGGCCTACATCGCTGCCATGCTACCTTTAAAAGCATTTCTATAAGTAGAATCTTAAATTTGAACCCATTTGAGCAAAGTATGGAGTTAGAGATGTTCAAGTAAAACCTGTGATAAGCTGAAGAGGTTCATTTGCCATCATGAATCAAAATGTCAATTAATTCTATAATTACCTAGGGTCAGACTCATGTGAACGTTTTGGCACCAAGCTCAAGGGACTTGGTGAAAAATTCATAGACTTATTGACAAAAGTATGTTTTGCAAATTATGCAAATTAGCTCAAAATCTAAGTGGGCTGAGCTTTATGATCCAACAGCAAATTAGTTTGTCTTAAGCCAAGGAATAAGGGACAAAAAGATTTCATCTCTAGGCCTTACGGTGTAGGAGATATAGACCTCAATGCTTTTCCCTTTGCTATAGCGCCACCACCTGGCCAAAGAATGTCATTTTCCTTGGCTGAGTCATTTTACACCTGCTGGACCTTGCTGCCAAGGGAGGTGTTTCTGGGCCTTATGGTCTTTGCTCCACATTGCATTTTGCATAATGTCTCAGAGCCACTGTAGTTCAACAGCACAATGTATAGTTTTAGACTGCCATCTGCTGGTGAGAAATAACTACTTTCACATATATTTAGCTCTGCCATGAATGCACATATAGAAACATTTGAGCGTGTAATCCTATGTGGATATTTACCTAACATGGACATATGTGGTATTAGCTGAATCCTAAGGATCCGAACTTTAATACTGATCAAAAAACTGTTGCCTTGCGCCCAATGATTCCAGGTAGGCTCTGGACCCAACGCGACCCTGAACTGGATAAGCGGTTACAGATAATGAATGAATGAATGAATGAAAAAATTGTTGCACTTTTATTACTATGTAGCTTACAGGCCCCTCACAATAAGAGAGATCTAGCATGTATTCCACAAGTCAAATATATGCTATATGTGTACACTAATATACACCTATAACTCAAAAACGCTTTCCCCAAAAATTTTAAAACTTCACATGCTTGATCAGACTGAGGAGCAGATGTCATAATTAAGTTGGTGTGCCACTGCATTCCTAGATGGCGCTATAACATAAAAAAGCCCATTTAATCAGTTTTTGTCCAATTGTAGCGCCCCCTTTTTGTAAATTTTGATCATATTGTACATACTTCTTCAGGACAAGACCATACATACTTCTGTCACGTTTGGTCTTGATTGGACTTAATTTGTTTGAGTTATAGCTAAAAGAATGTTTAAAGCTCCCCACACTTCAATTAATTGTTTTATTACAACAAAAGTTTGTCCAAATGTTGAACTTTTTTTGATAATTATTTACCTACAGACTCTGCAGATTCCAACAAGGTCAACTGTTTGTGAATATCGCAAAATTCCACGGACAAGTTCGAAAAGCTTCAATTTTGAACATTTGGAAACTGAGAAAAAGCAAAGCATTTTTTGACAACACTTGCAATTACAAAGTTGTTAGGCCCTCTGCAGAGTATAAAAAGAAGCAAACTGCGTGTCAATATGCTTAATTTTCACAGAGATATATAATATTTTCTTGATATAGAGCCCCCTAGTGGCTATCGTTATGACAATTTTTCTGCTCTTAGGGAGGCCTCCCAGGGACATACCAGTCAAATCCCATGATGATTGGACCTTGTTAAGGTTGTCAAACAGCTGATGACAGCTGATTGGTCGATGACAATCACAATTTTGCTCGAATCGAGTTGTCCTTAATTTTCCCTCTACAGCCTTGCCCATAGAAGCAGCATGCCAAGCAGCGGTCCGATCCGCCTTACGGATGCTGAGATATAAACTTGAAGCATTTACAGCGCCCCCTATATGAATATTGGCTTCTCCTTTGACAAGCTACCTCAGAATCATGTTTGAAAGTAGAATATGAAATGTAAACACATTTGAGTAAACCATGAGTTTGTTATAGATTTTTAAGTAAAACATAAAATAAGCCGAAGAGGTTCATTTGCATATGGCGGCCATCTTGAATCGAAATTTCAACGTTTTTTTGATAATTATTAAACTACAGGCTCCTGCGAACATTTTGACACCAAGCTCAAGAAAATTGGACAAAAATCCACGGAGGAGTACACAAAAGTAGGTTTTGCAAATTATGCAAAATAGCAAAAAATCTAAGTAGGCGGAGCTTAGTGGTTGTATGTACCTTTTTGATTCGGCAGGACCCAAGGAATCAGGGAAAAAAAAGATTTCGTCTCTACGCCACACGGGGTGGAAAATCTTTTAATGAAAGCGTTTTCCTTTGCTGTAGCGCCCCCTTGAAGCCAATTGGGCTGATATTTTGCGCCTGAGTAGCGAGACCGACTACTACCTATTGACCAAGTCTCAAGTGTCTAGGCCTTACGGTTTGGGCTGTGCGATTCGTTTTATGGCAGAAAAAGAAAAAGAATAATAATAATAAATATAGCCGCAAGCGGCAATTAACGGGGTTCTCGCTTAACAGGCCTGTTTGGAAGCAATAGGCCTACATCGCTGCCATGCTACCTTTAAAAGCATTTCTATAAGTAGAATCTTAAATTTGAACCCATTTGAGCAAAGTATGGAGTTAGAGATGTTCAAGTAAAACCTGTGATAAGCTGAAGAGGTTCATTTGCCATCATGAATCAAAATGTCAATTAATTCTATAATTACCTAGGGTCAGACTCATGTGAACGTTTTGGCACCAAGCTCAAGGGACTTGGTGAAAAATTCATAGACTTATTGACAAAAGTATGTTTTGCAAATTATGCAAATTAGCTCAAAATCTAAGTGGGCTGAGCTTTATGATCCAACAGCAAATTAGTTTGTCTTAAGCCAAGGAATAAGGGACAAAAAGATTTCATCTCTAGGCCTTACGGTGTAGGAGATATAGACCTCAATGCTTTTCCCTTTGCTATAGCGCCACCACCTGGCCAAAGAATGTCATTTTCCTTGGCTGAGTCATTTTACACCTGCTGGACCTTGCTGCCAAGGGAGGTGTTTCTGGGCCTTATGGTCTTTGCTCCACATTGCATTTTGCATAATGTCTCAGAGCCACTGTAGTTCAACAGCACAATGTATAGTTTTAGACTGCCATCTGCTGGTGAGAAATAACTACTTTCACATATATTTAGCTCTGCCATGAATGCACATATAGAAACATTTGAGCGTGTAATCCTATGTGGATATTTACCTAACATGGACATATGTGGTATTAGCTGAATCCTAAGGATCCGAACTTTAATACTGATCAAAAAACTGTTGCCTTGCGCCCAATGATTCCAGGTAGGCTCTGGACCCAACGCGACCCTGAACTGGATAAGCGGTTACAGATAATGAATGAATGAATGAATGAAAAAATTGTTGCACTTTTATTACTATGTAGCTTACAGGCCCCTCACAATAAGAGAGATCTAGCATGTATTCCACAAGTCAAATATATGCTATATGTGTACACTAATATACACCTATAACTCAAAAACGCTTTCCCCAAAAATTTTAAAACTTCACATGCTTGATCAGACTGAGGAGCAGATGTCATAATTAAGTTGGTGTGCCACTGCATTCCTAGATGGCGCTATAACATAAAAAAGCCCATTTAATCAGTTTTTGTCCAATTGTAGCGCCCCCTTTTTGTAAATTTTGATCATATTGTACATACTTCTTCAGGACAAGACCATACATACTTCTGTCACGTTTGGTCTTGATTGGACTTAATTTGTTTGAGTTATAGCTAAAAGAATGTTTAAAGCTCCCCACACTTCAATTAATTGTTTTATTACAACAAAAGTTTGTCCAAATGTTGAACTTTTTTTGATAATTATTTACCTACAGACTCTGCAGATTCCAACAAGGTCAACTGTTTGTGAATATCGCAAAATTCCACGGACTAGTTCGAAAAGCTTCAATTTTGAACATTTGGAAACTGAGAAAAAGCAAAGCATTTTTTGACAACACTTGCAATTACAAAGTTGTTAGGCCCTCTGCAGAGTATAAAAAGAAGCAAACTGCGTGTCAATATGCTTAATTTTCACAGAGATATATAATATTTTCTTGATATAGAGCCCCCTAGTGGCTATCGTTATGACAATTTTTCTGCTCTTAGGGAGGCCTCCCAGGGACATACCAGTCAAATCCCATGATGATTGGACCTTGTTAAGGTTGTCAAACAGCTGATGACAGCTGATTGGTCGATGACAATCACAATTTTGCTCGAATCGAGTTGTCCTTAATTTTCCCTCTACAGCCTTGCCCATAGAAGCAGCATGCCAAGCAGCGGTCCGATCCGCCTTACGGATGCTGAGATATAAACTTGAAGCATTTACAGCGCCCCCTATATGAATATTGGCTTCTCCTTTGACAAGCTACCTCAGAATCATGTTTGAAAGTAGAATATGAAATGTAAACACATTTGAGTAAACCATGAGTTTGTTATAGATTTTTAAGTAAAACATAAAATAAGCCGAAGAGGTTCATTTGCATATGGCGGCCATCTTGAATCGAAATTTCAACGTTTTTTTGATAATTATTAAACTACAGGCTCCTGCGAACATTTTGACACCAAGCTCAAGAAAATTGGACAAAAATCCACGGAGGAGTACACAAAAGTAGGTTTTGCAAATTATGCAAAATAGCAAAAAATCTAAGTAGGCGGAGCTTAGTGGTTGTATGTACCTTTTTGATTCGGCAGGACCCAAGGAATCAGGGAAAAAAAAGATTTCGTCTCTACGCCACACGGGGTGGAAAATCTTTTAATGAAAGCGTTTTCCTTTGCTGTAGCGCCCCCTTGAAGCCAATTGGGCTGATATTTTGCGCCTGAGTAGCGAGACCGACTACTACCTATTGACCAAGTCTCAAGTGTCTAGGCCTTACGGTTTGGGCTGTGCGATTCGTTTTATGGCAGAAAAAGAAAAAGAATAATAATAATAAATATAGCCGCAAGCGGCAATTAACGGGGTTCTCGCTTAACAGGCCTGTTTGGAAGCAATAGGCCTACATCGCTGCCATGCTACCTTTAAAAGCATTTCTATAAGTAGAATCTTAAATTTGAACCCATTTGAGCAAAGTATGGAGTTAGAGATGTTCAAGTAAAACCTGTGATAAGCTGAAGAGGTTCATTTGCCATCATGAATCAAAATGTCAATTAATTCTATAATTACCTAGGGTCAGACTCATGTGAACGTTTTGGCACCAAGCTCAAGGGACTTGGTGAAAAATTCATAGACTTATTGACAAAAGTATGTTTTGCAAATTATGCAAATTAGCTCAAAATCTAAGTGGGCTGAGCTTTATGATCCAACAGCAAATTAGTTTGTCTTAAGCCAAGGAATAAGGGACAAAAAGATTTCATCTCTAGGCCTTACGGTGTAGGAGATATAGACCTCAATGCTTTTCCCTTTGCTATAGCGCCACCACCTGGCCAAAGAATGTCATTTTCCTTGGCTGAGTCATTTTACACCTGCTGGACCTTGCTGCCAAGGGAGGTGTTTCTGGGCCTTATGGTCTTTGCTCCACATTGCATTTTGCATAATGTCTCAGAGCCACTGTAGTTCAACAGCACAATGTATAGTCTTAGACTGCCATCTGCTGGTGAGAAATGACTACTTTCCCATATTTTTAGATCAGCCATGAAAGCACATACAGAAAGATTTAAGCATGTACTCCTATGTGGATATTTACCTAACATGGGCATGTACGGTATCAGCTGAATCCTAAGGATCTGAACTTTAACAAAAAAATGTTGCACTTTTATTACTATGTAGCTTACAGGCCACTCCCAATAACACAGATCTAGCATGTATTCCTCAAGTCAAATATAAGCTATATGTGTACACTAATATACACCTATAACTCAAAAATGCTTTCCCCAAAAATTTTAAAACGTCACATACTTGATCAGACTGAGGACCAGATGTCATAATTAAGTTGGGGTGCCACTGCAATCCTAGATGGCGCTATAACATAAAAAAGCCCATTTAATCAGTTTTTGTCCGATTGTAGCGCCCCCTTTTGGTAAATTTTGATCATATTGTACATACGTCTTCAGGACAAGACCATACATACTTCTGTCACGTTTGGTCTTGATTGGACTTAATTTGTTTGAGTTATAGCTAAAAGAATGTTTAAAGCTCCCCACACTTCAATTAATTGTTTTATTACAACAAAAGTTTGTCCAAATGTTGAACTTTTTTTGATAATTATTTACCTACAGACTCTGCAGATTCCAACAAGGTCAACTGTTTGTGAATATCGCAAAATTCCACGGACTAGTTCGAAAAGCTTCAATTTTGAACATTTGGAAACTGAGAAAAAGCAAAGCATTTTTTGACAACACTTGCAATTACAAAGTTGTTAGGCCCTCTGCAGAGTATAAAAAGAAGCAAACTGTGTGTCAATATGCTTAATTTTCACAGAGATATATAATATTTTCTTGATATAGCGCCCCCTAGTGGCTATCGTTATGACAATTTTTCTGCTCTTAGGGAGGCCTCCCAGGGACATACCAGTCAAATCCCATGATGATTGGACCTTGTTAAGGTTGTCAAACAGCTGATGACAGCTGATTGGTCGATGACAATCACAATTTTGCTCGAATCGAGTTGTCCTTAATTTTCCCTCTACAGCCTTGCCCATAGAAGCAGCATGCCAAGCGGCGGTCCGATCCGCCTTACGGATGCTGAGATATAAACTTGAAGCATTTACAGCGCCCCCTATATGAATATTGGCTTCTCCTTTGACAAGCTACCTCAGAATCATGTCTGAAAGTAGAATATGAAATGTAAACACATTTGAGTAAACCATGAGTTTGTTATAGATTTTTAAGTAAAACATAAAATAAGCCGAAGAGGTTCATTTCCATATGGCGGCCATCTTGAATCGAAATTTCAACGTCTTTTTGATAATTATTAAACTACAGGCTCCTGCGAACATTTTGACACCAAGCTCAAGAAAATTGGACAAAAATCCACGGAGGAGTACACAAAAGTAGGTTTTGCAAATTATGCAAAATAGCAAAAAATCTAAGTAGGCGGAGCTTAGTGGTTGTATGTACCTTTTTGATTCGGCAGGACCCAAGGAATCAGGGAAAAAAAAGATTTCGTCTCTACGCCACACGGGGTGGAAAATCTTTTAATGAAAGCGTTTTCCTTCGCTGTAGCGCCCCCTTGAGGCCAATTGGGCTGATATTTTGCGCCTGAGTAGCGAGACCGACTACTACCTATTGACCAAGTCTCAAGTGTCTAGGCCTTACGGTTTGGGCTGTGCGATTCGTTTTATGGCAGAAAAAGAAAAAGAATAATAATAATAATAATAATAACAAATTAAAATCAGAACAAACACAATAGGGTTTCAAGCACTTCGTGCTCGAACCCCTAATAATAAATATAGCCGCAAGCGGCAATTAACGGGGTTCTCGCTTAACAGGCCTGTTTGGAAGCAATAGGCCTACATCGCTGCCATGCTACCTTTAAAAGCATTTCTATAAGTAGAATCTTAAATTTGAACCCATTTGAGCAAAGTATGGAGTTAGAGATGTTCAAGTAAAACCTGTGATAAGCTGAAGAGGTTCATTTGCCATCATGAATCAAAATGTCAATTAATTCTATAATTACCTAGGGTCAGACTCATGTGAACGTTTTGGCACCAAGCTCAAGGGACTTGGTGAAAAATTCATAGACTTATTGACAAAAGTATGTTTTGCAAATTATGCAAATTAGCTCAAAATCTAAGTGGGCTGAGCTTTATGATCCAACAGCAAATTAGTTTGTCTTAAGCCAAGGAATAAGGGACAAAAAGATTTCATCTCTAGGCCTTACGGTGTAGGAGATATAGACCTCAATGCTTTTCCCTTTGCTATAGCGCCACCATCTGGCCAAAGAATGTCATTTTCCTTGGCTGAGTCATTTTACACCTGCTGGACCTTGCTGCCAAGGGAGGTGTTTCTGGGCCTTATGGTCTTTGCTCCACATTGCATTTTGCATAATGTCTCAGAGCCACTGTAGTTCAACAGCACAATGTATAGTCTTAGACTGCCATCTGCTGGTGAGAAATGACTACTTTCCCATATTTTTAGATCAGCCATGAAAGCACATACAGAAAGATTTAAGCATGTACTCCTATGTGGATATTTACCTAACATGGGCATGTACGGTATCAGCTGAATCCTAAGGATCTGAACTTTAACAAAAAATTGTTGCACTTTTATTACTATGTAGCTTACAGGCCACTCCCAATAACACAGATCTAGCATGTATTCCTCAAGTCAAATATAAGCTATATGTGTACACTAATATACACCTATAACTCAAAAATGCTTTCCCCAAAAATTTTAAAACGTCACATACTTGATCAGACTGAGGACCAGATGTCATAATTAAGTTGGGGTGCCACTGCGTTCCTAGATGGCGCTATAACATAAAAAAGCCCATTTAATCAGTTTTTGTCCAATTGTAGCGCCCCCTTTTGGTAAATTTTGATCATATTGTACATACGTCTTCAGGACAAGACCATACATACTTCTGTCACGTTTGGTCTTGATTGGACTTAATTTGTTTGAGTTATAGCTAAAAGAATGTTTAAAGCTCCCCACACTTCAATTAATTGTTTTATTACAACAAAAGTTTGTCCAAATGTTGAACTTTTTTTGATAATTATTTACCTACAGACTCTGCAAATTCCAACAAGGTCAACTGTTTGTGAATATCGCAAAATTCCACGGACTAGTTCGAAAAGCTTCAATTTTGAACATTTGGAAACTGAGAAAAAGCAAAGCATTTTTTGACCACACTTGCAATTACAAAGTTGTTAGGCCCTCTGCAGAGTATAAAAAGAAGCAAACTGCGTGTCAATATGCTTAATTTTCACAGAGATATATAATATTTTCTTGATATAGCGCCCCCTAGTGGCTATCGTTATGACAATTTTTCTGCTCTTAGGGAGGCCTCCCAGGGACATACCAGTCAAATCCCATGATGATTGGACCTTGTTAAGGTTGTCAAACAGCTGATGACAGCTGATTGGTCGATGACAATCACAATTTTGCTCGAATCGAGTTGTCCTTAATTTTCCCTCTACAGCCTTGCCCATAGAAGCAGCATGCCAAGCGGCGGTCCGATCCGCCTTACGGATGCTGAGATATAAACTTGAAGCATTTACAGCGCCCCCTATATGAATATTGGCTTCTCCTTTGACAAGCTACCTCAGAATCATGTCTGAAAGTAGAATATGAAATGTAAACACATTTGAGTAAACCATGAGTTTGTTATAGATTTTTAAGTAAAACATAAAATAAGCCGAAGAGGTTCATTTGCATATGGCGGCCATCTTGAATCGAAATTTCAACGTTTTTTTGATAATTATTAAACTACAGGCTCCTGCGAACATTTTGACACCAAGCTCAAGAAAATTGGACAAAAATCCACGGAGGAGTACACAAAAGTAGGTTTTGCAAATTATGCAAAATAGCAAAAAATCTAAGTAGGCGGAGCTTAGTGGTTGTATGTACCTTTTTGATTCGGCAGGACCCAAGGAATCAGGGAAAAAAAAGATTTCGTCTCTACACCACACGGGGTGGAAAATCTTTTAATGAAAGCGTTTTCCTTCGCTGTAGCGCCCCCTTGAGGCCAATTGGGCTGATATTTTGCGCCTGAGTAGCGAGACCGACTACTACCTATTGACCAAGTCTCAAGTGTCTAGGCCTTATGGTTTGGGCTGTGCGATTCGTTTTATGGCAGAAAAAGAAAAAGAATAATAATAATAACAAATTAAAATCAGAACAAACACAATAGGGTTTCAAGCACTTCGTGCTCGAACCCCTAAATATAGCCGCAAGCGACAATTAACGGGGTTCTCGCAGAATAGGCCTGTTTGGAAACAATAGGCCTACATCGCTGATATGGTACCCTTAAAATCATGTCCTTAAGTAGAATCTGAAATTTGAACCCATTTGAATAAAGTATGGAGGAGTTACAGACGTTCAAGTAAAACTTGTGATAAGCCGAAGAGGTTCATCTGCATATGGAGGCCATCTTGAATCAAAATGTCAACATTGTTTCTATAATTACCTAATGTCAGACTCATGTGAATGTTTTGGCACCATGCTCAAGAGAATTGGACAAAAATGCACAGACTTATTGACAAAAGTATGCTTTGCATTTCGTGCTCGAACCCCTAAATATAGCTGCAAGCGGCAATGGCATGGTCCTAACACGAATGGGCCTAATTGGGACCTTTGGCCAGTCTGAGAGGTCAATGAGGCCTTAGGACACATGAACCATTTAGGCCAAACAAGGTAAAAATGAATCTATGATTTTGTTATATCTTCAATTAGCAGCTAACATTTGGAAATGTCTCATGTACTTACGAAGTGCCCCATAGACACCCTGTAAATATTTCTTTATGATTGGGCCTTGTTGGGCCTTTCAAAGAGCTGCTGAAACCTCAGTGGCCAATGGCAGCCATTGTGTATAGTAAATATCAACAACAACATGGAATCGGATTAAGTACATCACTCACTAACTGCATGTCACGTGTCCATGAGGTGTCCATTAAAGCAAGGATCTGCACAATGAGGCCTTAGTGTTGGTGTAAGGAGCATCAGTACAGAGAGACCATAAGCAGTTTTGGACAGTGAGGTTTCACAAGTGCTAATGAACCATTTGTTTTAGTTTAGCAAAGGACATGATATGACTGGTGAGCACCGTTTTTAATTATGATAAATATTTTTGTTCATATGTTATGACTTTTGACCTGTACAGAGAAATAAGTTCTTGAATGTAGATGAACAAAGCAATATATGGTCTTAGAGTGCCACCTGCTGGTGAAACAATTTACTACTGTCCCATAGAGGAGCTGAGCTGTTACAAATGCACATACAGATTTTTCAATCAGGTACTGCTCTTTGAATATTTCACTCACATGGACATATATGGTATCAGAGGAATCCTAAGGACCTGAACTTTAATTATTGATAATAAAATGTGGAACTTTCATCACTATGTGGCTTACAGGCCCCTCCCAATTACAGAAATCCAGCATGAACACAGAAACTGCACATAACATGTAATTGTGCAATTGTAGCTCTCCCTTTTGATGGATTTCTGTCATATTGTACATACTCCTTCAGGGTAAGACTCTACATATGTATGTAAATTGTGGTCTTAATTGGGCTTCATTTGTTTGAGATACAGCTGAAAGAATGTAAAAACTCAGCACACTTCGACTAATTGATTTATTGTTTCAACAGTGTGTCCAAATGTTGTACTTTTTTGGATAATTATTTACCTACAGACTCTGCAGATTCCAACAAAGTCAATTGTTTTGGAATAGAGCCAAATTCCACGGACTAGTTCGAAAAAGTTCAATTTTGAACAACTGGTTATTGAGAAAAAACGATGCATTTTTTCACAACACTTGCAATTACAAAGTTGTTAGGCCATCTGCAGAGTATACAAAGCTGCAAACTGCGTGTCAATACACTTAATTTTTGCTTAGATATATCACATTTTCTTGATATAGCGCCACCTAGTGGCTATCGTTACGTAATTTTTTATGCACTTAGGAAGTGCCCCCAGGAACATACCAGTCAAGTCTCATGATGATTGGACCTTGTTAAGGTAGTCAAACAGCTGCTGAAAACTAATTGGCCGATGACGATCACAATTTTGCCCGAATCGCGTTGTCCTTAATTTTCCACTTATAGCTTTGCCATGGTTCAAACTGCCTTGCGGATGCTGAGATATACACTTGTAGCATTTACAGCGCCCCCTATATGAATATTGGCTCCTCCTTTGACTCGGTACCCCAGAATCATGCGAGTAAGTTGAATATGCAATTTGAACACATTTGAGTAAAGTATACAATTGTTATGAATTTTTAAGTAAAACAGACGAAGAGCCGAAGAGGTTCATTTGCATATGGCGGCCATCTTGAATCCGAATTCTAACATTTTTTGGATAATTATGAACCTCCAGACTCTTACAAACAATTTGGCACCATGCTCAACAGAATTGGACAAAAATCCACAGACTAGTTCGCAAAAGTAGGTTTTGCAAATTATGCAAAATAGCAAAAAATCTAAGTGGGCGGAGCTTAGTGGTTGTATTGACCTTTTTGATTCGGCAGGACTCAAGGAATCAGGGGGAAAAAAAATTTCGTCTCTACGCCTCACGTGGTAGGAGCCCCGTAAGAAAATGCGTTGTCCTTCGCTGTAGCGCCCCCATGAGGCCAATCAGTCTGATTTTTTGCGCCTGAGTAGCGGGAGGGTTTACTACCTACTGACCAAGCCTCAAGTCTGTAGGCCTTACGGTTTGGGCTGTGCGATCGTTTGTAGTGCAGAAAAAGAACCGGAAGAATAATAATAAAAATAAAAATCCTAACAATTATAATAGGGTTTCAAGCACTTCGTGCTCGAACCCCTAATAATAACAAATTAAAATCAGAACAAACACAATAGGGTTTCAAGCACTTCGTGCTCGAACCCCTAATAATAATAATAATAACAAATTAAAATCAGAACAAACACAATAGGGTTTCAAGCACTTCGTGCTCGAACCCCTAATTAAAATCAGAACAAACACAATAGGGTTTCAAGCACTTCGTGCTCGAACCCCTAATTAAAATCAGAACAAACACAATAGGGTTTCAAGCATTTCGTGCTCGAACCCCTAATAACAAATTAAAATCAGAACAAACACAATAGGGTTTCAAGCACTTCGTGCTCGAACCCCTAATAATAACAAATTAAAATCAGAACAAACACAATAGGGTTTCAAGCACTTCGTGCTCGAACCCCTAAATATAGCCGCAAGCGACAATTAACGGGGTTCTCGCAGAATAGGCCTGTTTGGAAAAAATAGGCCTACATCGCTGATATGGTACCCTTAAAATCATGTCCTTAAGTAGAATCTGAAATTTGAACCCATTTGAACAAAATATGGAGGAGTTACAGACGTTCAAGTAAAACATACGATAAGCCGAAGAGGTTCACTTGCACATGGCAGCCTTCTTGAATCGAAATGTCAACATTCATTCTATAATTAGACATGGTCAGACTCTTGTGAACGTTTTGGCACAAAGCTCAAGAGAATTGGACAAAAATTCACAGACTTGTGGAAAAAAGTAAGTTTAGCTAATTATGCATATTAGCTCAAAATCTAAGTGGGCGGAGGTAAATGATCCAAATGGCAGATTAGTTTGAATTAAGCCAAGGAATCAGGGAAAAAAAAGATTTCGTCTCTAGGCCTTACGGTGTAGGAGATATAGACCTAAACGCGTATCCCTTTTCTATATCGCCACCATCTGGCCAAAGAGTGTCATTTTCCTTGGCTGAGTCATGTCATACCTGCTGTACCTTGCTGGCAAGTGAAGTGTTTCTGGACCTTATGGTCTTTGCTCAACATTGCATTTTGCCTCAGATCCACTGTAGTTCAACATCACAATGTATAGTCTTATATGAGAAAGCTGTTATTTCTCACCAGCAGATGGCAGTCTGTTTGGATCAGAAATATTTCACTAACAGAAATATTTGAGCGTGTACTCCTATGTGGATAATTAGCTTACATGGACATATGTGGTATCAGCTGAATCCTAAGGATCTGAACTTTAATAATTATCAAAAAAAACTTGCACTTCTATTACTATGTAGCTTACAGGCCCCTCCCAAAAAGAGAGATCCAGCATGTATTCCACAAGTCAAATGTATGCTATATATGTACACATATATACACCTATAACTCAAAAACGCTTTCACCAAAAATTTCAAAATTTCACAAGCTTGATAAGCCTGAGGAGCAGATGTCATAATTAAATTGTGGTGCCACTGCAATCCTAGATGGCGCTATAACACAAAAAATACTTTTTAATAAGTTATTGTCCAATTGTAGCGCCCCCTTTGGGTGGATTTAGGCCATAATAGAAATGCTCCTTCAGGGTATGGTCTTACATAATCCTATAAAGTTTGGTCTGGATTGGGCTTCTTTTCTTGGAGTTATAGATGAAAGAACCTATAAAGCAGCTCACACTTCAGTTTATTGACATGTTGTAACAACACAATGTTAAAAAGTCATACTTTTTTTAAAGATTGTTTACCTACAGACTCTACAGATTGCAACAAAACCAATTGTTTGGGAGTAGATTCAGATTCCACGGACTAGTTCGAAAACCTCAATTTTCAAACAACTGGCCATTGAGAAAAAACAATACATTTCTTGACAATACTTGCTATTACAAAGTTGTTAGGCAATATAAAGAGTACAGAGGCCAGCAATCTGCATGTCAATATGCTTAATTTTCGCTGAGATATTACATATTTTCTTGTTATAGCGCCCCCTAGTGGCTATCGTTACGAAACGTCTTCTGCTCTTAGGAAGTGCGTCCATGGACATGCCAGTCAAGTATCATAATGATTGACCTTTGTCAAGCTTGTCAGGGAGCTGCTGAGATCTGATTGGCTGATGACGTTACAATTTGGCGAGTATCGACTTGTCCTTTATTTTCCACTTAGAGCCTTGCCTAAAGCAGCTGTATGCCAAGCGGCGGACCGATCGGACTTGCGGATGCTGAGATATGAATTTCTAGTATTTAGAGCGCCCCCTATGTGAATTTTCGCACCACCGACGACATGCTACCTCAAAATCATGTCCCTAAGCAGAATCTGAAATTGCAATCCATTTGAGTAAAGTATGCAGAAGTAACAGCTGTTCATGTAAAACGGGCGATAAGCCGATAAGGTTCATTTGCATATGCCAGCTACATTGAATTGAAATGTCAACGTTTTTTTGATGATTATTAAGCTTCAGACTCCTGCGAACGTTTTGACACCAAGCTCAAGAAAATTGGACAAAAATCCACGGACTAGTACGCAAAAGTAGGTTTTGCAAATTATGCAAAATAGCAAAAAATCGAAGTGGGCGGAGCTTAGTGGTTGTATCGACCTTTTTGATTCGGCAGGACCCAAGGAATCAGGGGAAAGAAAAATTTCGTCTCTACGCCTCACGTGGTAGGAGCCCCGTAAGAAAAGGCGTTGTCCTTTGCTGTAGCGCCCCCATGAGGCCAATCAGTCTGATTTTTTGCGCCTGAGTAGCGGGAGGGTTTACTACCTACTGACCAAGCCTCAAGTCTGTAGGCCTTACGGTTTGGGCTGTGCGATCGTTTGTAGTGCAGAAAAAGAACCGGAAGAATAATAATAATAATAATAATAAATATAGCTGCAAGCGACAATTAACGGGGTTCTCGCAAAATAGGCCTGTTTGGAAAAAATAGGCCTACATCGCTGATATGGTACCCTTAAAATCATGTCCTTAAGTAGAATCTGAAATTTGAACCCATTTGAATAAAATATGGAGGAGTTACAGACGTTCAAGTAAAACATACGATAAGCCGAAGAGTTTCATTTGCACATGGCAGCCTTCTTGAATCGAAATGTCAACATTCATTCTATAATTAGACATGGTCAGACTCTTGTGAACAAAGCTCAAGAGAATTGGACAAAAATTCACAGACTTGTGGAAAAAAGTAAGTTTAGCTAATTATGCATATTAGCTCAAAATCTAAGTGGGCGGAGGTAAATGGTCCAAATGGCAGATTAGTTTGAATTAAGCCAAGGAATCAGGGAAAAAAAAGATTTCGTCTCTAGGCCTTACGGTGTAGGATATATAGACCTAAACGCGTATCCCTTTTCTATATTGCCACCATCTGGCCAAAGAGTGTCATTTTCCTTGGCTGAGTCATGTCATACCTGCTGTACCTTGCTGGCAAGTGAAGTGTTTCTGGACCTTATGGTCTTTGCTCAACATTGCATTTTGCCTCAGATCCACTGTAGTTCAACATCACAATGTATAGTCTTATATGAGAAAGCTGTTATTTCTCACCAGCAGATGGCAGTCTGTTTGGATCAGAAATATTTCACTAACAGAAATATTTGAGCGTGTACTCCTATGTGGATAATTACCTTACATGGACATATGTGGTATCAGCTGAATCCTAAGGATCTGAACTTTAATAATTATCAAAAAAAAACTTGCACTTCTATTACTATGTAGCTTACAGGCCCCTCCCAAAAAGAGAGATCCAGCATGTATTCCACAAGTCAAATATATGCTATATATGTACACATATATACACCTATAACTCAAAAACGCTTTCACCAAAAATTTCAAAATTTCACAAGCTTGATAAGCCTGAGGAGCAGATGTCATAATTAAATTGTGGTGCCACTGCAATCCTAGATGGCGCTATAACACAAAAAATACTTTTTAATAAGTTATTGTCCAATTGTAGCGCCCCCTTTGGGTGGATTTAAGCCATAATAGACATGCTCCTTCAGGGTATGGTCTTACATAATCTTATAAAGTTTGGTCTGGATTGGGCTTCTTTTCTTGGAGTTATATATGAAAGAACCTATAAAGCAGCTCAAACTTCAGTTTGTTGACATGTTGTAACAACACAATGTTAAAAAGTCATACTTTTTTTAAAGATTATTTACCTACAGACTCTACAGATTCCAACAAGACCAAATGTTTGGGAATAGCATCAGATTCCACGGACTAGTTCGAAAACCTCAATTTTCAAACAACTGGCCATTGAGAAAAATTAATACATTTCTTTACAATACTTGCTATTACAAAGTTGTTAGGCAATATACAGAGTACAGAGTCCAGCAAACTGCATGTCAATATGCTTAATTTTCGCTGAGATATTACATATTTTCTTGTTATAGCGCCCCCTAGTGGCTATCGTTACGAAACGTCTTCTGCTCTTAGGAAGTGCCTCCATGGACATGCCAGTCAAGTATCATAATGATTGACCTTTGTCAAGCTTGTCAGGAAGCTGCTGAGTTCTGATTGGCCGATGACGTTACAATTTGGCGAGTATCGACTTGTCCTTTATTTTCCACTTAGAGCCTTGCCTAAAGCAGCTGTATGCCAAGCGGCGGACCGATGGGACTTGCGGATGCTGAGATATGAATTTCTAGTATTTAGAGCGCCCCCTATGTGAATTTTGGCACCACCAACGACATGCTACCTCAAAATCATGTCCCTAAGCAGAGTCTGAAATTGCAACCCATTTGAGTAAAGTATGCAGGAGTAACAGCTGTTCATGTAAAATGGGCGATAAGCCGATAAGGTTCATTTGCATATGGCAGCTACATTGAATCGAAATGTCAACGTTTTTTTGATAATTATTAAGCTTCAGACTCTTACGAACGTTTTGACACCAAGCTCAAGAAAATTGGACAAAAATCCACGGACTAGTACGCAAAAGTAGGTTTTGCAAATTATGCAAAATAGCAAAAAATCTAAGTGGGCGGAGCTTAGTGGTTGTATCGACCTTTTTGATTCGGCAGGACCCAAGGAATCAGGGGGAAAAAAGATTTCGTCTCTACGCCACACGTGGTAGGAGCCCCGTAAGAAAAGGCGTTGTCCTTCGCTGTAGCGCCCCCATGAGGCCAATCATTCTGATTTTTTGCGCCTGAGTAGCGGGAGGGTTTACTACCTACTGACCAAGCCTCAAGTCTGTAGGCCTTACGGTTTGGGCTGTGCGATCGTTTGTAGGGCAGAAAAAGAACCGGAAGAATAATAATAATAATAATAAAAATAAAAATCCTAACAATTATAATAGGGTTTCAAGCACTTCGTGCTCGAACCCCTAATAAAAATCCTAACAATTATAATAGGGTTTCAAGCACTTCGTGCTCGAACCCCTAAAAATCCTAACAATTATAATAGGGTTTCAAGCACTTCGTGCTCGAACCCCTAATAATAAAAATCCTAACAATTATAATAGGGTTTCAAGCACTTCGTGCTCGAACCCCTAAATATAGCCGCAAGCGACAATTCCCGGGGTCCAAGCTGGTATTCGTAGAAGAACAATGTGCTAGCATTTGAGCTGTCCTGAGATAGTAGGGGCTTTTGGGGAAGTTTGTGTAGTGTTTATAAGGTGTTCCATGCTGTTCTGGCATCTCTTTGGAGGTGTAGCATGAGCTGGAGGTGTAGCATGAGCTGGAGGAGTAGCGGATGACAGAGACAGCATAGAGCACAGAAGTCACTCTGGAGTTGCACTCTGGTTTATCACCCTAATGTTCAGGACCCCCAAACAGCAGATATGATGTGAAGTAGCTTGTACTCGAGTCTGTCATCAGTGGACACAGGACACTCTCTGCTGGCTGTGTTTGGCTGTGGACTATTCTCTGTCCAGCAGTGATGCTGAGGGATTTACAACTCCAACACCTGAGTCATACCTGCTGAATAGGTGTCCAGACCATTGAAGAGCAGGTTGAAAGTGAGCAGTCTTTGCAGAGCAAGAAAGTAGCATATGACATTTCCTGATACAGGAGCCACACTTTAAGATAGATTTTGTAGTGCTTTAAAATGTGATCCTTGGTGCTCTGACTTCTAAGAAGAAAGGGTAGTAGATGAGTGAGTGAATTTCTGGTCTGCAGACAGGTGAACGTGGGGCTTGGGTTACAGAGACAGCCCAGAGCACAGAACTGAATCTGGAATTTCACCCTGGATTCTGACCCAATGTTCAGGACCCCACAAAGCATATATAATTTGGGTAGTGGATAATTCGCAGCACTGCAGTGATACTGACATTGTGGTGATATGGCAGTGTTTGTAGTGCTCTTATGAGTGGATAAGACACAGCAGTGCTGCTAGAGATTTTAACATTTGTGTCAACTCACTGTTCACACTGAGATACATATATTTTATTGGTCAAACTTATAGACATAAATTCAGACAGTATCTCATACATTCTCAGCACTGTAGTGACACTGACATTGTGGTACTATCTCAGTTTGTATTGTGCTCTTATGAGTGGATCAGAAAGAGCAGTGCTGTTGGATAATTTTAAAACCTGTGTCCACTCACTGTCTACACTGTTACACACACATACTCTGTTGGTCCACATTATAGATAAAAAAGGCTGAGACAGTAGGTCATACATTTTCAGCATATCTGCTCTGTATGTGTCCTGACCATTGAAGAACATGTGAAAGGGAGCAATGAAAGTATGCAGAGCAAGAGGTGCACCCCTCTCTGTAATGTTAGATCTACAAAGTGCTACTTTGGACAGTGGAGCTGAAAACATGGACACTGAAACTAAAATAAGGAGGTGGTCATTATGTTACTGTTGATTTGTTTAAAACTGCTTTCAATTGTCTGTGTCCTCTGGCCCTCTCTGACTGGCAGGGGGGAGGGGAGGGGGAGAGGTGACAGTCTGTGTGTGAGAAGGAGAAGGAGGGGCTGAGGGGGGATTCAGCAACAAAGAGAAGACTCCAGGCAGGTGAGTGGGAACAGACATGTATTTGAGCATGAACTAGTGCTTGGATCAAAAGCCAATATGGACATATGTGTTATCATGAGATTCATAAGAACCTGAACTTTAATAATTATCAACAAAATGTGGAACTTTCATTACTGTGTGATAGCAGGATCTGCTTAAAAAGAGCAGTACAGCTTGTATTCAAAACTTCACATAACTAACAGCTGAAACTGAAAAATGCTTTAGCCAAATGATATGAAAACGCACAAGCTCCTTTCCCATGGTCATCAGAATATAACTGTCTCATCTTGCTGGTACTGCATCTCTAGGTGGCAGTGTAATCAATTATGAACCTATGCAACCAGTTGTTGTCTAATTGTAGCGCCCCCTTTCTGTGCAATGCGGGCATATTTAGCAGACTGCTTCAGAGTAATGACGTACATATGTGCACCAAGTTGTGTTTGATTTGGGTGAAGTTTGTTGTAGTTATAGCTCAAAGAGTGCATGGAGCCCCGCCCATGCACATTTGTTAAATTACTGCCGCAACAGCATGTCAAAAGTTCAAACTTTTGTGAATAATTATTGACCTACAGTCTATACAGATTGCAAAAATACCAGTTGTTTATTGATAAGACAAATTTCCAGGGAGGAGTACAAAAAGCTCCATTTTCACATACCTGACTATTGTGGATAAACTATGCATTTTTTGACAATAGTTGCAATTGCAAAGTTGTAAGACACTGCAGAGTATGCAATAAAGCAAACTGCTTGTCAATATGTTTATATTTCGCTGAGATATTCCATATTTTCATGTAGAAAATTTGAAATGCGCCCCCTAGTGGCTATCGTAATGAAAATTGTTATGTGCTTAGGAAGTGCTGCCATGGACATACCATGCAAGTGTCATGATGATAGGACCTTGTTAAGGTCATGAAACAGCTGCTGAAATTTGATTGGTCGATGGCGGCCATGTTTTTTCGAATATGACATCATCGTCATAGAATCTAAGTCAGCTCATCACCCACTACACGCATACCAATCGGCATGTCAATCGGACAATCCTGTGAAGCGTAACAATTTTTTTGCTTTTACAGCGCCCCCTAGGCTTGCAGTTGCACAGCCAAGTACTTATGGCTTCCATCCCTTATAGGGATCAAGCATGTGAAGTATCGTAACATTCGGAGAAAGCGTTTGTGAGTTATAGCTGTATTTGTGTGATTTTTGGAACTCGAGCTCCACCCCTGTATTTGGGCGGAGTCTGGAAGCCGACCAGTGATGAAATTCCAACTTTTTTTGAATAATTATTAAAGTTCAGGTTCTTAGGATTCTGCTGATACCACATATGTCCATATTGGGTACATTTCCAGAGACTAGTTCGCGCTCAAAAATGTGTGCAATTTTGCATATTATGCAAATTAGCTCAAAATCTAAGTAGGCGGAGCTTATGGGTTCTTGAGGCTTTTTTGTAGGGTCTGACCTGAGGAATCAGGGAAAAGAAGAATTTCGTCTCTACGCTACACGGGGCAGGGGATATAGGCAGCGACGCGTTCCGTGTCGCTATAGCGCCACCATCAGGCTGATCGGGCTGATTCTTTGCGCCTGAGTAGCGGGAGGGTTTACTACCAGTTGACCAAACGACAAGTCTGTAGGACCTACGGTTTGGGCTGCCCATCGCGTTTCATCGGAGAAAAAGAAGAAGAAGAAGAAGAAGAAGAGGAAACAGAGCAAAAACAATAGGGCTCCAGCACTTGCAGTGCTTGGACCCCTAATAATAAATATAGCCGCAAGCGTCAATTAACGGGGTTCTCGCTTAACAGGCCTGTTTGGAAGCAATAGGCCTACATCGCTGACATGCTACCTTTAAAAGCATTTCTATAAGTAGAATCTGAAATTTGAACCCATTTGAGTAAAGTATGAAGGAGTTAGAGATGTTCAAGTAAAACCTGTGATAAGCTGAAGAGGTTCATTTGCATATGGCAGCCATCTTGAATCAAAATGTCAACAATCGTTAACAATTGTGAACGTTTTGGCACCAAGCTCAAGGGAATTGGTCAAAAATTCAAAGACTTATTGACAAAATTATATTTTGCAAATTATGCAAATTAGCTCAACATCTAAGTGGGCTGAGCTAAATGATCCAATAGCAAATTAGTTTGTCTAAAGCCAAGGACAAAGCTGAGGGTATAGTGAGTCTGCAGGTGTGGGTATAAATGAGATATAACGGACATATATTTGATCAAGAACTAGTCCTTGGATCAAAACCCAATATAGACATATGTGGTATCATGAGAATCGTAAGAACCTGAACTTTAGTAATTATCAAAAAAATGTGGAACTTTCATTACTGTGTGATTGCAGCCTCTGCTTAAATAGAGATGTGCAGCTTGCCGTTGAAACATCACATAAAAAACAGCTGTAACTCAAAAATGCTTTAGGCATATGTTATGAAAATGCACAAGGTCCTTTTCCATGATGTTCAGAATATGTCTATCTCATTGTGCTGGTACTGCATCTCTAGGTGGCGGTGTAATCAATTAATAACCTGTGCAACCAGTTGCTGTCTAATTGTAGCGCCCCCTTTCTGTGCAATGTGGTCACATTTGGCACACTACTTCAGAGTAATGACGTACATATGTGTACCAAGTTGTGTTTGATTTGGGTGAAGTTTGTTGTAGTTATAGCTCAAAGAGTGCATCGAGGCCCGTCCATGCATATTTGTTAAATAACTGCCACAACAGCATGTCAAAAGTTCTAGATTTTTTTGATAATTATTTACCTACAGTCTATACAGACTTCAAAAATACCAGTTGTTTATTGATAAGACAAATTTCCAGGGAGGAGTGCGAAAAGCTCCATTTTCACATACCTGACTATTGTGGATAAAGTATGCATTTTTTGACAATAGTTGTAATTGCAAAGTTGTAAGGCAATTTGCAGAGTATGAAATAAAGCAAACTGCTTGTCAATATGTTTATATTTCGCTGAGATATTCCATATTTGCATGTTGAAAAATTGAATTGCGCCCCCTAGTGGCTATTGTTATGAAACTTTTTATGTGCTCAGGAAGTGGGGCCATGGACATACCATGCAAGTGTCATGATGATAGGACCTTGTTAAGGTCATGAAACAGCTGCTGAAATTTGATTGGCCGATGGTGGACACGTTTTTTCGAATATGACACCATCGTCATATAATCTGAGTCAGCTCATCACACACTACATGCATACCAAGCGGCATGTCAATGGGACAATCCTGTGAAGCGTAACATATTTTTTGTTGTTATAGCGCCCCCTAGGCTTGCAGTTGCACAACCAAGTACTCATGTCTTCCGGCCCTTATAGGGATCAAGCATGTGAAGTATCGCAGCATTTGGAGAAAGCGTTTGCGAGTTTCGAGTTATAGCTGTATTTGTCTGATTTTTGGAACGCGAGCTCTACCCCTGTAATTCTGGAGTCTGGAAGCTAAGCAGTGATGAAATTCCAACTTTTTTTGGATAATTATTAAAGTTCAGGTTCTTAGGATTCTGCTGATACCACATATGTCCATATTGGGTACATTTCCAGAGACTAGTTCGCGCTCAAAAATTTGTCCGATTTTGCATATTATGCAAATTAGCTCAAAATCTAAGTAGGCGGAACTTATGGGTTCTTGAGGCTTTTTTGTAGGGTCTGACCTGAGGAATCAGGAAAAAAAACAATTTCGTCTCTACGCCACACGGGGTAGGAGATATAGGGAGATATAGCGCCACCATCAGGCTGATTGGGTTGATTTTTTGTGCCTGAGTAGCGGGAGGGTTTACTACCAGTTGACCAAACGGCAAGTCTGTAAGACCTACGGTTTGGGCTGCCCATCGCGTTTCATCGGAGAAAAAGAAGAAGAAGAAGAAGAGGAAACAGACCAAAAACAATAGGGCTCCAGCACTTGCAGTGCTTGGACCCCTAATTAAAATCAGAACAAACACAATAGGGTTTCAAGCACTTCGTGCTCGAACCCCTAATAATAAAAATCTGAACAAAAACAATAGGCTTCTTTGCACTTCGTGCTTGAACCCCAAAAATCTTAACAATTATAATAGGGTTTCTAGGACGAAGAATTTTGTCTCTACGCTACACCGGGTAGGAGATATAGGGAGCAACGCGTTCCGCGTCGCTATAGCGCCACCATCAAGCTGATCGGGCTGGTTCTTTGCGCCTGAGTAGCAGGAGGGTTTACTACCAGTTGACCAAACGACAAGTCTGTAGAACCTACGGTTTGGGCTGCCCATCGCGTTTCATTGGAGAAAAAGAAGAAGAAGAAGAAGAAGAAGAAGAGGAAACAGACCAAAGACAATAGGGCTCCAGCACTTGCAGTGCTCGAATCCCTAAATATAGCCGCAAGCAACAATTCCCAGGGTCCGAGCTTGTATTCGCTGGTAGAAGAACAATGTGCTATCATATGAGCTGTCCTGACATAGTAGGGGCTTTTTGGGGACGTTGGAGTAGTGTTTGTAAGGTGTTCCATGCTGTCCTGGCATCTCTTTGGAGGTGTAGCGTGAGATGGAGGAGTAGTGGATGACAAAGACAGCATAGAGCACAGAAGTCACTCTGGAGTTGCACTCTGGTTTCTCACCCTACTGTTCAGGACCCCCAAACAGCAGATATGATGTGGAGTTGCTTGTACCTGAGTCTGTCATCAGTGGACACAGGACACTGTCTGCTGGCTGTGTTTGGTTGTGGACTATTCTCTGTCCAGCAGTGATGCTGAGAGATTTAATATAGATTAATGGGGCCCCCCTGAAGTTTTTATTTATTTGTTTGTTTGTTTGTTTTTTGGTGTAGGCTTGCTGTTTTTGCTGTAATCATTATTTTGAAATTTACCTGCCCAACATATTTTTTCTGATGTGTAAGCAGTTCCAATAAGTAAAAAAGAGAAGACAAAAAATTGGAGTAACATCTCAGCTACAGCTGGCTCTCGAAAAACAGTTCAATATTACGTATGTAACATATAGCAGTTGATAGAATAACATTAATTCATTCATTCATTATCTGTAACCGCTTATCCAATTCAGGGTCGCGGTAGGTCCAGAGCCTACCTGGAATCATTGGGCGCAAGGCAGGAATACACCCTGGAGGGGGTGCCAGTCCTTCACAGGGCAACACAGACACACACACACGGAAGTTTTGAGTCACCAATCCACCTACCAACGTGTGTTTTTGGACTGTGGGAGAAAACTGGAGCACCCGGAGGAAACCCATGCAGACACAGGGAGAACACACCAACTCCTCACAGACAGTCACCCGGAGGGGGAATCGAACCCACAACCTCCAAGTCCTTGGAGCTGTGTGACTGCGACACTACCTGCTGCGACACCGTGCCACCACATAGAATAACATACATAACATTAACGATGCTAACTACATTTGGGCGATACCAAAATACTTATGTATCCAAAAATACAAGGTTAAATTGAAATAGTTATGGGATGAAGCTGTTCCCTGAGTCACTAGATGAAAACGTAATCCCTTGGTCAACAATTCCAGCAGGGAACTCAGGGAGTAAAATTTATACACCTAATATAACCCCTCCAGTGTTCTTTTCACACTCAAGTCCCACTCCTCTCCATATGTAGAATCTAATTCACGTACCACTATTAATACTAACTATTAAATGAACCTCGGTATACTTAAGTTTGAATCAGAGGTAGCCAACACGTTGTCCAATGCCCATGGGCACCTGGTAGCCTGCAAGGACCACGTGAGTCACCTGTGGGGCATGTTCTTAAAATAACACTGGTCGCCATGGATCTCCATCTGTATTTAACTGTGTTTAATTGTGTTGCTTTTTTTTTTTTTTTTTTTTTTAAACCAACAACATTTGCGTGTATGTATATTTGGAAATGATGATATGATATTGAATAAAAGAATTTAAAAACAAAAATATTGTGGCATCAGCCATGTGGATTAGGCAGCCTACATACATCATATGTCATTTACACCCGGGTTGTAAATAGTCGTGTTTTAATGTAAATGTGTTTCAATTTATGTAGTGGTTTATGTGGGTCTTCGTCGTTTTAGCTTTCATTCTGTGTTGTGGTAATGTTTTGGTGTTTTCAGCTACTCAGTGTAAGGGAGGTTTTTATTCAGGTGGAATATGTTATTCACTGAAAGAGGAATAAACGACCATTCTGCACTATGTTGAATCCTTCTAAGTCTCCTTCCTCGTACACCACACCACAATATTTTATGTATTTTATGTACTTGGGGGCGACACAGTGGTGCAGCAGGTAATGTTTTTTTTTCCGTGTGGGTTTCCTCCAATGGTCCAAAACATGCTGGTAGGTGGATTGGTGACTCAAAAGCATCCATAGGTGTGTGTGTGTGTGGCACCCCCTCCAAGGTGTGTTCTTGCTTTGCACCCAATAATTCCAGGTAGGTTCCGGACCCACAGCGACCCTGAACTGGATAAGCGGTTACAGACATTGAATGAATGTATGAACGAATGAACTTGGGTCTGGGGTAAAAGTTCAATGTTGTACGCAAGACAAACCTCCGGGGGCAGCTACGATGGGCAGCAAGATTAGGTTTTTACCCCCAGAAACATGGTAGGAAAGCAAAAGTTACTATTTTCACAATGATTGGGAGGAAGAGTTCTTTTTTACAACAGTGAAAGGAAAGTGTGTATGTCTCAGCAACTCTGGCAATAGCAAAGCGGTACAATGTGGAGAGGCACTTCAGTACGTGTCACAAAAGTTTCCATGCTAGCTATCAACATAGCAGCACGCTACGGGCAGAAATATTCAGTGAGTAAAAACGGGACATGATATTAAGATGTGACAGTTAATGATTTCCTAAAAAATGTTACAGAGGTGTACATTTGTACAGAAATATAGCAGGCATGATTAAGAGGAAAATGCTACAAATTTGCCCATAAACAACTGTCAAATGTTAAAACGGATTGTGTTTAACAGAAATAACTAATGTTAAATGATTAAATATTTGTTTCCTATCCTGAATTATTATTAATAATTATTGTGAGGAATCATTAACATATTAATATTTAATATTATTATTATTAATAATATTATCATTAGTGGTGAACCATGCAACTTTGTTATTCAGGAAGTTTGTATCATATATGTAGCCCTTTGTATTACTCTGTACCCTTGAAGTAGCTCTCAGCTTCAAAACGATCGGTGACTCCTGGTTTAAACGAAGGCTGACTGATTCAAATTGAATGACAGAAACATTAGTATTAAATTATCTTCTCTGTAGGGTTGTGTAATATAAAATCTCAAATGCATTTATCTTAAAACATTTGCAGACAAATAAATGATAAAAGGAAATGTCCATGATGATGATAAACAATCAATGATGAGATGTCCATGTCTCTCACTAAAAAACCAGTCCTTGATAATATCTTTGCATATTTTTGCAGCTGTGACATGTCCACCAACAATGGAATATGGATTGTGTGTATCATCATGTCAGCACCACTGCCTGTCTTTGTCAGTGCCACTGTCATGTGGGGAAGAGTGTGAAGAAGGCTGTGTCTGTCCACAAGGAACCTACTACAGCACACTGACTAACACCTGTGTTACAAGGTACAGTGACATATTCATATTCGTAGCTTCATATTATAATACTTTTTAAAATTATGAGCAAAGTTGCACAGCATTATTGTGAGCTGTGCTATTACACCTATTTCAAGGGGAAAAATATCTTTAATATCTGTATAATTGAGGCATAAGACGACAAATAAAAATCTTTAGTCATTGCCAAGAAAACTGTGTTTAAAAACATCATACACATCATAGGCTTTTACAATTACATTTTGGAAATGAGGACACTAATTGTTGTTGTTTTGCAAGAGTAAATGTTGCAAATTTTTGCTTGATACTTGTGATTGCCATTTTATGAAGCCATTGCTTGTAATTCTTCTCTAAATGTTGCACCATAAGAGAGAGATCTGAACTGCTGGCAGTTGGGGGACTTTAATTTGAGAGGGTATTAAACATTCGAGAAAAAAAAATGACATGTGAAAAGCGAGATGATCAGTGCATACGCAATTCTTATGGAGCTAAATCAATTACATACATTTTAAAATATTTCTATTATATTTGTCTGAATTTTGATTATTCAATATATATTTGTCTGAATATTTTATATTTCAATTATATTTGTATGGCATTTGATTTGATTTCAAAATTTCATATCGTGAAATATTCAGATCTCACTGTGGAACTTTTTCTCAGAAGCCCTGGTTGAAATCTGGCCTATATTCCTAGTTTTGCAATCTGCATTTTTAGATTTGAATTTATGTGTTTTTTCAATCATTCATTCATTGTCTGTAACCGCTTATCCAGTCGAGGTTCGTGGTGGCTCCGGAGCCTAACCTGAATCACTGGGTGCAAGGGGAACACACACTGGAGGGGCGCCAGTCCTTCACAGGGCATTTATGGGTTTGTTTTTTTTAAATATGAATATTTCACCACCTCAAACATTCAAGTTTATCAAATGCCAGACAAATATAATTCAAACTAGAGCCGCTAGCGGCTATCTGCGGGTTCAAGCACTAACTGGCTTAATATGGCAGTCAAGTTAAATCTGACAACTCCTGTAGTATGAATTAATTGGGAGAGGATGTATTGACATTTGTGGCTATGGCAAAATTGTTAGACATTGAGCCAAGTAGGTATGTGCAGTGTCAGATTATTTGTAATAAGTGCTTGTGTTTGTGACTTGTGTTCTACAGTCTCTGAGGTGTGTTTGTTTCTGAGTGATGTGTGTGATGTAAGAGGGTCTTTGTGTGAGGTATATAATGTGTGAGCAGTGCTTACTATAAACTTGAATATTACAGGTGTTGGTCATAAAATTAGAATATCATGAAAAAGTTGATTTATTTCCATACTTCTATTCAAAAAGTTAAACTTGTATATTACACTCATTCATTACTCACAGACTGATATATGTCAAGTGTTTATTTCTTTTAATTTGATGATTATAAATGACAACTAATGAAAACCCCAAATTCAGTATGTCAGAAAATTTGAATATTGTGAAAAGGTTCAATATTGAAGACAACTGGTGCGACACTCTAATCAGTGAATTAACTCAAAACACCTGCAAAGGCCTTTAAATAATCTCTCAGTCTAGTTCAAGATGGCGCCGAGGACGGCAGCCACGGTGACGAGCTCCTCCGTGTTATGTTTGTTTTTGTTAATTAATGTTGTCTATTGTACCTCAAACTTGGTCAGCTGGAACAGAGAACAGTTATTAACCACCAGGGACAACATTTCTCCTGATTTTATGCCGGAATTTATTCAAAAACCTTCAGAGTGTGTGGAAATCTTTACAACGGCCGCGCTGACGCTGCTCGGCCTCGCAAGGAGACGCTGGAGTCGCAGACGAAGGGGCAGACGCGCGGGCGCGCTCGTGCGTCTCAGGCGGCGCGGGCCTCGCACACCTCTACCATCATTATTCCTCTCCAACCTCCGATCTCTCAGCAACAAAACTGAGGAACTACTCCTGCTCCACCGGACCAACAAGGACTTCTCCTCTGCTTCTGCCCTCTGCTTCACGGAGACCTGGCTGAACGAGCTGATCCCGGACAGTGCGCTGGACGTACCGGGCTTCCAGCTACTGAGAGCGGACAGAGACGTGGAACGTAGCGGGAAGAGTAGGGGAGGAGGAATCTGCTTCTACATCAACGAGCGCTGGTGTAGAGACACTACAGTATTGTTAACATCATGCTCTCCTCATCTGGAGTCTCTCTTCATTAACTGTCGGCCGTTTTACTCTCCCAGAGAATTCAGCTCCTTCATTCTGGCCGGCGTGTACATTAGGCTGAGTGCGTGCACCACCGACGCGCAGAGACAACTGGCCGAACAGATAATGGAACTAGAGAGAGACCATCCAGACTCACTGCTGATCATTCTGGGGGACTTTAACAGCGCTAATCTCACGAAGGAGATGCCCAAATACAGGCAACATATCGCGTGCGCTACACGTGAAGGCAACACACTAGACAAATGCTACACAAGCATCAAGAATGCCTATCGCGCTGTTGCGCGCGCCGCTCTCGGGCTCTCCGATCACAGCCTCGTTCACCTCATTCCCACGTACCGGCAGAAACTCAAAACCAACAAGCCGGCCATTACAACAGTGAAGAGGTGGACCAGTGGAGATATAGAGAAGCTGCAGGGCTGCTTCGAATCCACAAACTGGGCTGTGTTTGAGGAGGTGACAGACGGACTGGACGAATACACAGACGCTGTGACGTCATATATAAGCTTCTGTGAAGACAGCTGTATTTCAACTAGAACATGTGTTAAATACAGTAACAGCAAACCCTGGTTTTCTATAGAACTGAAACAGCTTAGGCGAGAGAAGGAGGCCGCATTCAGGAGTGGAGACAGAGCTGTCTACAAAAAAGCCAAGTACAGATTGGAGAAAGGGGTTAAAGCAGCGAAAAGAAAGTTCTCAGAGCAGCTGAATAACCACATCACAGCTAACGACCCATCGTCAGCCTGGAACAGTCTTCAGCTTCTCACTGGCTACAAGGTGAGAAATACCCCCCTCCACCTGAACGACCGTCAGCTCACCAACGACCTGAATGAGTTCTTCTGCAGATTTCAAACAATAGACAATCAGCAGACTCTCTCACCCCATCATCAACCCCCCTCCTCCCCCACACTGGCTCTCACACCTCCACCCCCAGCTTGTCTCACCATCAGCCTGCAGGACGTCCACAGACTCTTCAGCAGACAGAAGGTGAAGAAAGCCCCGGGACCTGATTCAGTTTCTCCATCCATCCTAAAACACTGCTGTGACCAACTAGCACCAGTCTTCACCAGCATCTTCAACAGATCACTGGAGCTCCATTGTGTTCCAGCCTGCTTCAAGACCTCCACCATCATTCCAGTCCCCAAGAAATCCACCATCACTGGATTTAATGATTACAGACCTGTCGCCCTGACATCTGTGGTCATGAAGGTCTTTGAACGCCTGGTCTTAGCCTACCTAAAGACCATTACAGACCCCCTGCTGGACCCCCTGCAGTTTGCATACAGAGCAAACAGATCTGTTGATGATGTGGTCAACCTAACTCTCCACTTCATCCTTCAGCATCTAGACAGCTCTGGAACCTACGCTCAGGTTCTGTTTGTTGACTTTAGCTCGGCTTTCAACACCGTTGTGCCGCAGCTACTTCAAAGCAAACTGTCCCAGCTGTCAGTGCCGGACTCCATGTGTCAGTGGATTGCAAACTTCCTCACAGACAGAAGACAGTATGTGCGGCTTGGGAAACACACCTCAGACCTTCGAACACTCAGTACTGGAGTTCCACAAGGGTGTGTTCTTTCACCCCTTCTCTTCAGCCTTTACACCAACGACTGTGTCTCCAAGGAACCAGCTGTAAAGCTCCTGAAGTTTGCAGATGATTCCACTCTGGTGGGCCTCATAGCCAATAGTGATGAGTCTGCTTACAGAAAGGAGGTTGGTCAGCTGGTGTCCTGGTGCAGTGACAACCACTTGCTGCTGAACACAGACAAGACTGTAGAGATGGTGGTGGATTTCCGACGCAACCCACCCCCTGTATCCCCCCTCTACATCAAGGGCACCGCAGTTTCCACTGTAGAGTCACTCAAGTTCCTGGGCACCACCATATCCAGGGACCTGAAGTGGGAGAGGAACACCGTCTCCATCACCAAGAAAGCTCAGCAGAGAATGTTCTTCTTGAGACAGCTCAAGAAATTTGACCTGCCACAGACCCTGATGATCCAGTTCTACACAGCGATCATCGAGTCCATCATCACCTCATCCATAACCACCTGGTTTGGTTCCTCTACCTCACAAGAAAGAGCCAGGCTCCAGCGCATCATCAGATCAGCAGAGAAGATCATTGGATGTAACCTGCCAACGCTTCAGGAGATCCACACCAGCAGGGTGAGGAAACGCGCTCGCAAAATTATGCTTGACCCCTCACATCCTGGACATCACCTCTTCCAGACTCTCCCTTCTGGTAGAAGACTAAGGATCATCAAAAGCAGCACAACACGACATGCTAACAGCTTCTTTCCCAGAGCTGTAGCTCTCCTCAACCACAGTGAACACCTCTGAGTCTCCAAACCACTGAACTAAACCGACTGGACATAACTGCACTGAACAGGACACTTTACTCACTTGCACTATGCTATTTTGCACAGCTGTACAGAAGTTCTATTTCTGTAACTTCTACAACAATATATAATATAACCTACTTTAGGAATATCTGGAAACATTTATATTCATACGCATATCTGTACAGTATAGATTTTATATTTTACGTTGTCTAATTTATGTCTTAACGCTCTTTTTTTCCAGTACTTAACTGTATTTTTTTAGTCTATTTATTGTTTATTGTACCTCTTTTAAAGTTTTGTTAACAGTCTGTGTACGTGTTACATGTCATACATGTGTTGCTGTCACCAAGACAAATTCCTAGTATGTCTAACATACCTGGCGAAATAAAGAGATTCTGATTCTGATTCTGTAGGCTCCACAATCATGGGGAAGACTGCTGACTTGACAGTTGTCCAAAAGACGACCATTGATACCTTACACCAGCAGAGCAAGACACAAATGGTCATTGCTAAAAATGCTGGCTGTTCACAGAACTCTGTGTCCAAGCACATTAATAGAGAGGAGAAGGAAAGGAAAAGATATGGTAGAGGATTGTTAAATAAAACCCATTCAAAAATGTCAGGGAGATTCTCAAAGACTGGACTGCAGCTGGAGTCAGTGCTTCAAGAACCACCACACACAGATGTATGCAAGACATGGGTTTCAGCGTTGCATTCCTTGTGTGAACCCACTCTTGAACAAGAGACAGCGTCAGAAGCGTGTGGCTTGGACCAGTGTAAAGTTTCCACAGTTAGTGATGGTTTGGGTTGCCATGTCATCTGCTGGAGTTGGTCCACTGTGTTCTCTGAGGGCCAAGATCAATGCAGCCATCTACCAGGATGTTTTAGGGCATTTCATGCTTCCTGCTCTGACCAACTTTATGGAGATGCAGGTTTCATTTTCCAACAGGACTTGGGACTTGCACACAGTGCCAAAGCTACCAGTATCTGGTTTAAGGACCATGGTCTCCCTGTTCTTAATTGACCAACAAACACGCCTGACCTTAACCCCGTTGAAAATCTACAGGGTATTGTGAAGAGTAAGATGCAATACGCCAGACCCAACAATGCAGAGGAGCTGAAGGCCACTATCAGAGCAACCTGTGCTCTAGACAGGCTACTATAGAGTAGTTATATATAAATATAAAATATTTAAATGCAGGTGGGCATTTAAATGCAGGTTGCCTCGCACTACAGCCAATCAGAGTGCAGCTCTTGCCTTTTAACATGTCAGGCATTAAATGGGACACTGTACTCTGTGAGAAACAAGTGTAAACATCAGAAACTCAGTACATCAGAATAAAACACACAATAACAAAGGGTATTTTCTGACTTTTGAGGGTAAATGGCCACTTGAAGAGGTATAGGAGACTTTATAATTTTTAATTATGGTATGACCATTAACCTTTGCAGGTGAATAGGATCTTAACCTCCATATAGATCAACAAAACAATATTTAGTTTTGTAGTTCTATCTGGTGGTGAAAGAATTTACTACTGTACCATAGTGTTGCTAAGCAGTTACAGTCTTTCATGTTAGAACTGTTTAAGGGAGTACTACTCTATGGATATTTTCCTAACATGGACATATGTGGTATCAGTGGAATCCTAAAGACCTGGCATATAATAATTATCACTAAAATGTTGAACTTTCATCACTATGTGGCTTACAGGCCGCTCCAAATGATAGAGATCCAGCATGAATTCTAGAAATCACAAATGCACCTATAATTCAAAAACGCTTTCCCCAAAAATTTCAAAACTGCACATGCTTGATCAGTATGAGGATTAGATGACATGATTAAATTGTGGTGCCACTGCAATCCTAGATGGCGCTATAACACAAAAAAGCAAATTTTATCAGTTATTGTCCAATTGTAGCGCCCCCTTTTGGTGGATTGGAGTCATATTGTATATGCTTCTTCATAGTAAGGCCTTACATATGTATGTCAAATTTAGTCTTGATTGGGCTGAATTTGTTTGAGTTACAGCTGAAAGAATGTTTAAAGCTCCCCACACTTCGATTTATTGATTTATTACAACAAAAGTTTGTCCAAATGTTGAACTTTTTTTGATAATTATTGACCTACAGGCTCTGCAGATTCTAACAAGGTCAATTATTTGGGAATAGAGCAAAATTCCACAGACTAGTTTGAAAAAGTTCAATTTTAAACAACTGGCAATTGAGAAAATACAATGCATTTTTTGACAACACTTGCAAATATAAAGCTGTGAGGCCCTCTGCAGAGTATACAGAGAAGTAAACTGCGTGTCGATACGCTTAATTTTCGCTGAGAAATATCATATTTTCTTGATATAGCGCCCCCTAGTGGCTATCGTTACGAACATTTTTATGCACTTAGGGAGTGCTCCCAGGAACATACCAGTCAAATCCCATGATGATTGGTCCTTGTTAAGGTAGTCAAACAGGTGCTAACATCTGATTGGCCGATGACGTTCACAATTTTGCCCGAATCAAATTGTCCTTAATTTTCCACTTATAGCCTTGCCCACAGAAGCAGCATGCCAAACGGCAGTCCGATCCGCCTTGCGGATGCTGAGATATACACTTGTAGCATTTACAGCGCCCCCTATATGAATATTGGCTCCTCATTTTACATGCTACCTCAGAATCATATCTGGAAGTAGAATATGAAATTTGAACACATTGGAGTAAAGTATGAAGTTGTTATAAATTTGTAAGTAAAACATACGATAAGCCGAAGAGGTTCATTTGCATATGGCGGCCATATTGAATCCAAATTTAAATTTTTTTTGATAATTATTAACCTTCAGACTCCTGCAAACTTTTGGCACCAAGCTCAAGAGAATTGGACAAAAATCCCCAGACTAGTTTGCAAAAGTAGGTTTTGCAAATTATGCAAATTAGCGTGATAATAACGTTGGAAAAATGAAATTTTGACTAACCCGTTTTTGATTTGTCAGGACCCAAAGAATCAGTGGAAAAAAAGATTTTGTCTCTACGCCTCACGGTGTAGGAGATATGAACCTAAACGCGTTTCATTTTGCTATAGCGCCACCATTAGGCCAATCAGTGTAATTTTTGTTGTCCTCCGAGATGCACACAATGACTTTTACAGGAGAAAAAGAATAATAAGAATATAGCCACAAGCGGCGATTTACGGCTTCCTTGCTTTCTATTCAATAAATTTGCTTACTTTTGCCACTTTGAGATCATACACAACACTGCGTATTCACTGCTGACTTAGGAGATCCAAAATTTCTGATTTTGATCTGTCTGTGAGCCTCAAGCACCATTGCTAAGCATTATATGAGATGGGTGGTGGATTATTCACAGTGCAACACTGCCATCTGGTGGTGGTGTTTTGTACTGGACTTTATGGATCAAACCAAGCAGTGCTGTTGGAGCTTTACCCACATACATTTGAACATGAACTACAATGTGAATTATGACCTGATATGCACATATTTGGTATCAGCAGAATCACAAGAACCTGAACCTTAATGATTATTTTAAAAATGTGGAATTCCATTACTGCATGGCATCCAGATGCTACTAAAATAGGTCTGTGACTTACCTTAAAAATATCACACATGAACAGCTGTAACTCAAAAATGCTTTTGTCAAATGTTATAAAACGTCAAAGCTTCTTTCATTTGTGCTCCAAAACAAATCATTACATTTTGTTAATAATAAGATAAGATAAGATAATCCTTGGATGATGGGCTCTCAGCACTCTTCACTGCACAGTGTGTATCAGTCTGTCACTGCCTGAGAGACAGTGGGTAGAACCGACCTCAGTATAATCCATGCATCACTACTTACAACATATACACAATAAGTATGTATGTATATGCTATACAGGTACACATATACAGCTTGTGTGTATATATATATATTCATATGTTATATCACTTTGTAAATGTTGGAAACATATATATTTTAATTATTATTTGTATTATTTACTACTGTTGTCTCTTAGTAAAGCTATTTGAATCTGAGAGAGAGAGAGAGAGAGAGAGAGAGATAAGAGGCAGAGAGCATGTCAGAAGGAATAGGAGGGAAGGGGGGAAGGGGGACTCTTCAATAATGCCTTTGAATACATAGCTGAGAATAACTCACATATGTTTGACCGCAAACTAGTCTGTGCTTAATGACTTAATATGGACATATGTGGTATCAGCAGAATCACAAGAACCTGAACTTTAATAATTGTCAAAAAAAAAGTTGAAATTTCATTACTGCGTGGCATCCAGGTTCTGCTTAACACTGGTGTGTAACTTGCATTCTAAACATGACACATAAACAGCTGTAAGTCAAAAATGCTTTTGCCAAATGTTATGAAAAAACACAAGCTTTTTTCATATGTGCTTCAGAACAGATCAATACATTTTGTTAGTACTGCATCCATAGGTGGCGCTATAACAAATTAAATCTTATTTTTAAGTACTTTTTCCAATTCTAGCGCCCCCTGTATGTGCATTTTGATCATATTTGAAACACTTCTTCAGAGTAATATCTTGCACATGTGTACCCGTTTTGGTTTGATTTGGGTAAAGTTTGAATAAGTTATAGCTAAAAGAGTGCATCGGGCTCCGCCCACTCATGTTTGTTGATGTACTGCAGCAACAGCGTGTCCAAATCTAAACATTTTTTTAATAATTGTTTACCTACAGGTAATACACTTTGCAATGAGACCAATTGTGTGTTGATAGGATCAAAATCCACAGACTAGTACGATAAACTCAATAATCACATACCTGACAATTGAAGAAAATCTATAATTTTTTTTAAATAGTTGCAATTGCAATATTGTTAGACACTAGGTAGAGTGTATTATGAAACTATTAACATGTTGATAGGTTAAAATTTCACTGAGATATTCCATAGATTTTAAAAAATGTTTAAAAAATAAATTGCGCCCCCTTGTGGCTATCAACACGAAAATTTTTCTGCAAATACAAAGTGTGTCCACAAACATACCATGCAAATGCCATGATGATTGGGCATTGTTAAGCCTGTCAAAAAATGATGAAATAAAACTGAACTTTGATTGGCTGTTGACATCGTTAAACGTGCCCGTATTGAGTCATCCTTAATTTCCCATATGTAGGCTTGCTCACAGAACCAGCATGCCAAATGTCAACTTAATTTGCCTTGTAGATGCTGAGATATTAGCCAAAAGACATTGTTAGCTATAACAGCGCCCCCTATAATATTTCATGCAACAGCAAATGCATGCTACCTCAGAATCATGTCTAGAAGCAACGTGTGAAAGGTCATCAGATTTGAGTTAAGCATGAAGGAGTTACATATGTTTGAGTAAAATTTGCAATTCACGGTACACATTCATTTGCATATGTCGGCCATCTTGTTTCGAAATGTCAGGATGTTTGTGATAATTATTGACCAGCTCACTCCTGTGAACGTTTTGACACCAAGGCCATGGGGATCAGACAAAAATCCAGGGACTAGTTCACAAAAATAGGTTTTGCGAATTATGCTAATTAGCAAAAAATCTAAGTAGGCGGAGCTTAGTGGTTGTATCGACCTTTTTGATTCATCGGGGCCCAAGGATCATGTAAAAAAAAAAACAATTTCGTCTCTACGCCTCATGGCGTGGAAAATCCTTTAATGAAAGCATTTTCTTTCGCTGTAGCACCCCCTTGAGGCCAATGAAGCTGATATTTTGCGCCTGAGTAGCGGGAGGGTTTACTAATTTTTGACCAAATATGAAGTCTGTAGGCCTTACGGTTTGGGCTGTGCGATCCGTTTTAAGGCAGAATTTTATTAGGAAGAATAATAATAAAAACCAGAACAAAAACAATAGGCTTCCTTTGCACTTAGTGCTCGGAAGCCTAAATATAGCCGCAAGTGGCGATTTACGGCTTCCTCGCTTTGTATGCAATAAATTTGCTTACTTTAGCCACTTCGAGATCATACACAACATTGCATAGTCACAGCTGACATAGCATATTTCTGATTTTGATCCGTCTGTGAGCCTCAAGCTGCATTTGTAAGCATTATATGAGATGGGTGGTGGATTATTCACAGTGCACCACTGCCATCTGGTGGTTGTGTTTTGTACTGGACCTTATGGATCAAACCAAGCAGTGCTGTTGGAGCTTTACCCACATACATTTGAACATGAACTACAATGTGAATTATGACCCAATCACAAGAACCTGAACCTTAATAATTATTAAAAATAAAATGGAATTCCATTACTGCATGGCATCCAGATGCTGCTTAAAATAGGTCTGTAAGTTTCCATAAAATTATCACACATAAATACCTGTAACTCAAAAATGCTTTTGCCAAATGTTATGAAACATTACAAGCTTCTTTCATATGTGCTCCAGAACAACTCCTTACATCCTGTCGGTACTGCATCCTTAGGTGGCGCTATAACAATTTAAAAACCTATTTTTATGTATTTTTTCCAATTCTAGCGCCCCCTGTATGTGCATTTTGATCATAATTGATGCACTTCTTCAGAGTAATACCTTGCACATGTGTACCCATTTAGGTTTGATTTTGGTGAACTTTGAATGAGTTATAGCTAAAAGAGTGCATCGAGCTCCGTCCACTCATGTTTGTTGACATATTGCAGCAACAGCTTGTCCAAATGTAAAGGTTTTTTTGATAATTATGTACCTGCATGCAATACACTTTGCAATGAGACCAATTGTGTGTTGATAGGACTAAAACTCACAGACTAGTACGATAAATTCCATAATCACATACCTGACAATTGAAGAAAATCTATAATATTTTTTTAAATAGTGACAATTGCAATATTGTTAGACACTATGTAGAGTGTATTATGAAACTATTAGCATGTCGATAGGGTTAATTTTCACTGAGATATTTCATATTTCATGTTTTAAAAATAAATTTACATTTACATTTACATTTATGCATTTGGCAGACGCTTTTATCCAAAGCGACTTACAAAAGAGGAGCTAACATTCGAACTACAGCACAAATTATGCAAAATACCTTACATTAAGTGCAGTATGCCAGGAAGTAATAAGTGCATTATTAAGAAAGACATTCAGTGCAAAAGATACTCTCGGAAGAGCTGGGTTTTCAATGATTTCTTGAATGCAGAGAGGGTTTCTGTTGCTCTGATAGTGCTTGGAAGCTCGTTCCACCAGCATGGTACCAGAGATGAGAATAGCCTCAACTGACCTGTACGGAGGGTTGGTCGTGTTAGTAGGCGCTCCTTTGAGGAACGGAGAGGGCGGGCGCTAACGTATGGTTTTAAGAGTCTATTGAGGTAGATGGGAGCAGAACCAGTGAATACTCTGAAGGCCATCATTAGTGATTTGAATTTGATGCGAGCAGCTAAGGGTAGCCAATGCAGCTCAACTAATAGGGGCGTGACATGTGCTCTTTTTGGTTGGTTGAAGACCAGGCGTGCTGCCGCATTCTGGATCATCTGTAGCGGTCTCACAGCACAGGTCGGAAGACCTGTCAGGAGGGCGTTGCAATAGTCTAGACGGGAGATTACTAACGTCTGAACGAGGAGCTGTGTTGTATGTTGAGTTAGGTATGGCCTAATCTTCCTTATGTTGAATAGGGAGAAGCGGCACGATCGAGCTACAGCGGTAACATGATCTGCGAAGGTCAGCTGGTCGTCAACCATGACACCTAGGTTTCTTACAACCTTGGTGGGAGCCACTGATAGGGACCCTAGCTTGATGCTGATGTTGTGGAGAATAGCTTGCTTGGCTGGGAGGACCAGTAGTTCAGTTTTGGATAAATTCAATTGGAGGTGATGTTCCTTCATCCATGTAGATATGTCAGAGAGACAGTCAGAGATTCGAGTTGCCACTGAAGTGTCTCCTGGAGGAAAGGATAAATAGAGCTGTGTGTCATCTGCATAGCAGTGATAGGAGAAGCCGTGCGAATGTATGATTGGGCCTAGAGAGGTAGTGTACAAGGCAAAGAGGAGGGGTCCCAGCACCGAGCCTTGGGGCACACCTGTGGTGAGGTGGTGTCGCGCTGATGTTTGTCCAAGCCATGACACACTGAAGGATCGTCCAGTGAGATAAGACTCAAACCAGGAGAGTGCATTGTTCTTGAAGCCCATGTCAGTGAGTTTGTTTAGTAAGATGTGGTGGTTGACCGTATCAAACGCTGCTGATAGGTCGAGCAGAATGAGAACTGAGGATTGACCTGTTGCTTTTGCATCTTTAAGAGCTTCCATTACTGACAGAAGTGCAGTTTCCGTCGAGTGGCCGCTCTTGAAGCCGGACTGGTTCGAGTCAAGAAGGTTATGTTGGGAGAGGAATTTTGTTGCCTGCTTAAAGACAGCTCTTTCAATGATTTTAGACAGGAAGGGGAGGAGAGAGACTGGTCGGTAGTTCTCTACTATAGAAGGAGCAAGAGCAGGTTTTTTGAGTAGAGGTCTTACTTGAGCTTGCTTGAAGGTGTTTGGAAATGTTCCAGAGGTTAGTGAGGAATTGATTACATGAGTGGCTGCGGACACAATGGACGGGGCTATTGTTTGCAGTAGGGTGGTAGGAATGGGATCCAGTGAACAGGATGTGGGACGGCCACCTCTAAGAAGATTTGATACCTCGTCTTCTGTGAGAGGAGTGAAAGAAGGGAAGGAAGCAGTAGGTTTAGGAGGATTCAAAGGGGGAGCCGAAGGCTGTGTAGAGGGGTCAGAAAACCGGCTGCTGATTGCAGCAACTTTGCTGGTGAAGAAGTCAGCAAATGCGTCAGCGGTGAGGTTGGTTGCAGGGGGTGGAGGTGGAGGGTTCAGCAGAGACTTGAAGGTTGAAAACAGCTTCCGGGTGTCAGTAGCATTGTTGATTTTGTCTTGATAGAATTTCTTTTTTGCAATGGTGACATTTGTTGAGAAGGCTGAGAGCAGGGATTGTAGTTGTGTCAGGTGTGATGGGTCTTTTGTTTTTCGCCATCTCCTCTCAGCAGCTCTGAGGTTAGTGCGCATTGATCGAAGGGAGTCAGTAAGCCACGGGTGGGGCTGCATGGGTCTTGCGGGTCTGGTAGTCAGAGGGCACAGGCGATCTAAGCAGGAGCTCAGTGTTGTGCAGAGTGACTCTGTGGCGTCATTGACCTCAAGAGATGAGAAGGTGCTGGGGGGTGGGAGAGCAGAAGTCACAAGGGCAGAGAAGTGGGTGGGAGATAGGTTGCGGAGATTGCGCCGGACGGGGACAGGGGGAGCGGACACAGTGGGTTGCTGAGGGAGACAAGCATTAGAGGAGAGATGTAGAGGAGTAACATTTACAGAGTTAATTAGGCAGTGTTTGGTGAGAATGAGATCAAGTGCATTACCTGCTTTGTGAGTTGAGGGGGTGCATACCTGCTGTAGCTCAAAGGAGTGGGTCAGAGAGAAGAAGTCAGCAGCAGCCGGAGTATCAAGGTGGATGTTCATGTCACCGAGAATAAGCATGGGACAGTCATGTTCAGGGATGGATGAAAGCAGGGTGTCTAGTTCTTCTAGGAAATCACCCAGTTGCCCTGGGGGACGGTATACAACGACCACATACATTTTTACTGGTGCAGTCATCAGGATGGCATGGAATTCGAAGGAGCTGTATGAGACCGATGATTCGAACTGGGTATATTTCCATGTGTTGGAAATCAACAGCCCCGTACCACCACCTCGTTTACCAGGCCGTGGTGTATGGGAGAATCTGTAGTTGATGGAGAGAGCAGTGGGGGTAGCGCTGATTTCCGGTTTGATCCAAGTCTCAGTGAGGGCTAGGATGTCTAGTGAAAGATGGTTTGCATAGGCGGAGATGAAGTCTGCTTTGTTTACTGCAGACTGACAGTTCCATATACCTATTGAGAAGGAATTGGTTATGGGTGTGGATGTGTGATATAGAGAGCGAAGGTTATCAAATTGCACCCCCTTGTGGCTATCAACACGAAAATTGTTTTGCAAATACAAAGTGTGTCCATGAACATACCATGCAAATGCCATGATGATTGGGCATTGTTAAGCCTGTCAAAAAATGGTGAAAAAAAATTGAACTTTGATTGGCTGTTGACATCGTTAAACGTGCCCGTATTGAGTCGTCCTTAATTTCCCATATGTAGGCTTGCTCACTGAACCAGCATGCCAAATGTCAACTTAATTGGCCTTGTAGATCCTGAGATATTAGCCAAAAGACATTGTTAGCTATAACAGCGCCCCCTATAATATTTCAAGCAACAGCAAATGCATGCTACCTCCAAATCATGTCTAGAAGCAACTTGTGAAAGGTCATCAGATTTGAGTTAAGCATGAAGGAGTTACAAGCTGCAGTTTTAAGCATTATATGAGATGGGTGGTGGATTATTCACAGTGCAACACTGCCATCTGGTGGTGGTGTTTTGTACTGGACCTTATGGATCAAACCAAGCAGTGCTGTTGGAGCTTTACCCACATACATTTGAACATGAACTACAATGTGAATTATGACCCGATATGCACATATTTGGTATCAGCAGAATCACAAGAACCTGAACCTTAATAATTATTAAAAATAAAGTGGAATTCCATTACTGCATGGCATCCAGATGCTGCTTAAAATAGGTCTGTATGTTTCCATAAAATATCACACATAAATACCTGTAACTCAAAAATGCTTTTGCCAAATGTTATGAAACATTACAAGCTTCTTTCATATGTGCTCCAGAACAACTCATTACATTCTGTTGGTACTGCATCCTTAGGTGGCGCTATAACAAATTAAAAACCTATTTTTATGTATGTTTTCCCATTTTAGCACCCCCTGTATGTGCATTTTGATCATAATTGATACACTTCTTCAGAGTAATACCATGCACATGTGTACTCATTTTGGTTTGATTTGGGTGAAGTTTGAATGAGTTATAGCGGAGCTTTTGGGTTCTTGAGTCTTTTTTGTAGGGTCTGACCTGAGGAATCTGGGAAAAAAAGAATTTAGTTTCTACGCCACACAGGGTAGGAGATATAGGGAGCGACGCGTTCCGCGTCGCTATAGCGCCACCATCAGGCTGATCGGGCAGATTTTTTGCGCCTGAGTAGCGGGAGGGTTTACTACCAGTTGACCAAACGACAAGTCTGTAGGACCTACGGTTTGGGCTGCCCATCGCGTTTCATCGGAGAAAAAGAAGAAAAAAAAAACAAAAAAAACGGAACAAACAAAAAAAAACAATAGGGCTCCAGCACTTGCAGTGCTTGGACCCCTAAAAAACCAGTACAAAAACAATAGGGTTCTACACACTGAGTGCTTGAACCCTAATTAAGACACAATATATATATAATTAAAATATTAAATATAATTAAAATATTCAAATTTCTGATTCAGATATTTGTCATTGATTTAGCTTAAAAAAGGCCTCTCTTTGTGCTCACAAGTTGTCGCATTGCCATGGCGAGAGGGATATTTACACAAGTGAAATATTAATACTAGCAGGTTTATATTTTCCACCTGGTGTTTTTGTCCCCTCAAATGTTTACAACGATGTGAACCCATAGAAATTGGAAGATGGATAATTGCATAATTGCATAATTGCAAGTGCTACAAAACTAAAAGATTAAGACAGATTAAGCTTCAGCCATGTACTAAAAACAGTTTTTTTTTTCACAAATAGTGTTTCCCTACAATCATAGACGTACCTTTTCAGATTTGTTTGACTAACATGGATAAAAAAGATTTAGACTTGGTATTCATGACTTGATAGAAATGACTCAAAAGGGTTTGAGATTTTTATGAATTGTTTGCATTTGTTTTGTTTTTGAGAATTGGTTTTGTTTTGAAATGTGACTGGGTGATATATGTTTTAAATTGACAACCCACCAGGATGCAGAAGAGCAGCCAATGCCAGAATAATAGGAAGTTGTCATAGAAGGGGAAAATTATATTGCTGATAATGGTATTAAGAGCAGGATCATGCAAGCTCTGCTGTTTAAAAATAAGTTCCACACTCAATACAGCATCTAACTTTATCCGTCACTATAAAGCCAATGAAGATGCAATGCTGTTTCTTATTAGCCAGCTTGTTGGATTGTCTAATGATAGCTAAAATACCAATGTTTGTCAGAACCTTTCATTAAGTTCAGGGATCTGATTTTTCATTGACTTCTCCCTTTTATATATATTTTAGAGATTCTTGGGAGAAAAACTGACACATGATTTTTTTTAAATGTAGTTTTAAGTGTACATATAGAAAATAATTTAAAAATAAACACAAAATAGCAATTTTTTTATATGGAAAATCCAACACATTAGTTCTGTAGTTAGTTGACAGAATCAGCTAAAAGCTCTATTTTAGTTACTTTATGTTATATTTTCATTAATTATAGTTATTTGTATTCCGTTCTTATTTTAATTAACATGTTCATACCTTAGGTTTATTTTTATAATTATTATTATTGTTGTTGTTGTTGTTGTTGTTGTTGTTATATTTATTTTAAATAATTGAATTTTATTTTAGTTTCCTTTTTTAAATTCTTTTTTATATTGTATTTTTTATTAACTTTTAAAATATAGTCCCAATTTAATTATTGTTTTATATGTTTTTGGTTGCTTTTTTATGTGTTTATATAATTGTTTTTATTGTTCCATTTCCTTGGACAAAGTCACTGAGGAAGTTGGAAAGCTTCAGCTTTGAGTGGATTTTCCCAGAAATTATGAAGGCTTCCATACTGGGGGTACTGTTTTGACTGATATGCCTCTACAATATTGATAGTACATCAGGAACAATGGTATGAAATGGGCAAACTAGTTGTGTTTTTTCATTTTTAAAAAAGGGGGCTGGTCATAACACTTCTCAGCTTCCATTAGAAATTCTATTCCAATATACTGGAAAGGAGAATCTGTCCAATCATTGAACCTCAGATTCAGGAGGAACAGCTTGTTGTGATGTCTTGGTTAAAACATAGAAAATTTATTTAAACAATCTTTGGTTAAAATTAAGTGTCTATTGGACTCCAGAAAGCATTATGTCATTAGTACATCCCTTTCCAAAACAACATTTTGTACTGGAATTGTGTGCTGAACTAAAAGAGGGAAACGACTCTTTTATTTCAGATTTTATTTACTGTATCAGATTTTAAAATTATTAAAAGTTTACAGACAGTATTTGTTGGCTTTATGTTTAAATGGCTTAACTTAAAATGCTGAGGATAGCCTTGGAGTCTGGTGCTGTACTGGAGTTTTAAGCACCCCCTCTTGACAGAGCTTCTGTAAATTAATTCTGTAGTTAAGTTGGTTCAAGTTTGCCCACAAAATTTTTCTATGGGATTAAGGTCAGGACTTTACAATGGCTATACCAATACATATTCACCTTGCTGTCTTAAGTCATTTTATCATGAAATTCTGTCTCAGCCTTGAGGTCTTTCTTCAGTAATTCTAAATACACTGAATGATCACTGAATTAGGAATCTATGCTTACATGTCTCCTGACTATACAGGAGCACTTTGTAGTTCTAAAATTACAGACTGCAATCTACCTGTTTCCTTTCATACTTTATTAATCCCCATTTCACCCTGCTCTTCATCCTGGCTAGGGCCACCACCTCAATGTCAAAGCATGCCTTTGGTGGTTCTGGCACTTATTGGTGTGGTTTGTTGCATTTATTAGTACAGTTTATTGGTGCAACATTCTCATTTATTGTTAAAAAATTAGGGTAGGTAAACGGTCTTTCCTCTGAGCTGATGCCATGAGGGATGTGGTTAGGATTTACTGGTTTTAAAGCCTTTATTTGAAATAAAGTGCTTGGTTGGGTGTGAAGTGTGAAGGCAGGAATACTAGTCATTAAGTGCTACAGAATGTACAGGTTGAGGTATACTGGTCAAATCCACAAATGACCTGCCTTTAAATAACTCATGCATGACTGGGCGCCATGTGAGAAGGTAGAGGTTGAGTAAACTTAACGATTATGATGACAGAAATTCTAATGTGACGAGAGATGGCATGACTGGTAATCCAAGTTCTCAAAGTACAGGAGCAATCAAGGGGTTGCACAACACGACAGAGTCATTGTGTTGTGCACAATGTAGCAGCCCTAAAAAGTCAGCAGTAGCAGCCCTGAAAGTCAAATACTACAGAGGGGCAGTAGTATTAATTAATAGAGATGTCCTCCTCTGAGGAACATCTCAATTAATTAATACTGCTGAGGAACTCAAGCATGGTGGCAAGGTAGAAAGGTTGACTCAAGGATGACAGAGATGCCTGGATGGCGAAAAGAAGGTGCCAGAGGAGATGCAGCATATGAGAGGGTGAATTGAATATGAGGTGTCGTTGGGTGCCTGAAGGCTGGGCAGGGGGCTGGTCCAAGGCATCGCCTGAGGGTGGCTGCACAGGTGAGTGTTCAGGATGAAGGCTCACAGCAGCTAGAGGAAACAGTGCTGGAAAGGAGAGAGGTTGGGTCGAAGGTCTGTGGTAGGAGAATGTGTGAGCTGCAAAGCTGGGTGCAGAGAAGAAAGATGAGTAAGAGAGCCAGGAAGTAAGATGCAGCAGGAGAGCATGTGAGCCTTACAGTGGGCACAGGGTGCTGCTATTTTTGTGAGGGGGAGGGCATCTAGGGGCAGCTATGGATGAGGGTCCATAGCTGCTTCTGAGGATAGAGCATAAGTTGTGAAGTTGGAGGTGGGGCGGTGTGGCCACAAAGCAAGAGGCTGGGACGAAGGTCAGCAGTATGAGAGACGATTGGCTGTAAAAGAAGAGGCAGGGTGCAGCGAAACTGCAAGGGGGAGGGGACTAGGATGAAGTACCATATCAGGAGAGAGGGTGGGCTGTAAAGGAAGAGGTGGGGGTGTGGGAAAGCCGCAAAGAGAAGGTGATTAGGATGAAGGTCCACAGCACCACATTAAAAGAGGATGAGCTAGAAAGTTGGAAGCTGGGAGTAGTACAGCAGCAAAAAAGGGCGGAGGGGGGACTAAGGTCCACAGCAGCACCGGAAAAGAGAGCATGAGCTAGAACGCTGGAGCAGCACAACAAAAGAGGGGAGGGCTTGGGACAATGGTCCACAGCAGGACATGAAGAGAGAGCATGAGCAGGAAGCTAGACGGTGAGAAAAGCACAGCAGCAGTGGGGTCAGGACATGTGTCTGTAGCAGCACCTGAAAAGAGTAAGTGAGAGTCATAAAGTAAGAGGCTGGGTATGGCACAGTCACAAAGTGAAGGGGTTGGTATGAATGTCCACAATACATGCAAGCTGTCAAGTTCGAGGTTGGGAGAATGAGGCGAGGGCGGGATGACGACTTCGAATGCCAAAAGTGCTGGGCAGGAGGCAGGCATGCAGCAGCACCTGTGGAGGGGTTGCAAGCTGAAAAGATAGATAGATAGATACATACATACATACTTTATTGATCCCCAGGGGAAATTCAAGGTCTCAGTAGCTTACAGACATCACATACAACAAGCACTAAAAGCAATGGACTAATATAAAGAAAAAAATTCCACTGTACATAAGAGACAATAGAAGATAGAACATGATACTAAAATATTAAATGCTAAAAATACTTTATCACCTAAAACAAATATCAAAATCGACATAGAGTACTTAAATATACTATATAGGCTATGGAGTCATATATCAAAATATCAAATACCAAAAAATTAACATAGTGTGCTTAAGAATGATCAAACATAGCCTGGCAAGAATCTGTGATACAGTGAGCAGCTGAGGATGATCTCTTGAGTGCAGTATATAGTTTAAAAGTTGAAAAAGCGTGGATAGTGCAAGGGGTATGGAATGTGCAATATCAGTATAGACTGAGGTTTGGAATTAGAAATAAATATAGTAAAATAAATAGTACAAGGCAAGGCAGTTCTGTGCAATGATCCTGTATTAAGTATAAAACTACTATTGTAGCTCTCAGGTTAAAGCACACATGAGGTAGATGAGTTGGTTGACTTGTCCAGTGGTTGACTTGTCTATGGTCCAGTTAGGTACACGTACAAATATGGAGGAGGTGGATGGGCAGACATACTATGCAGAGATGTCTATCAATAGCCCTGGGGACAAATTACTTCCTCAGTCTGTCAGTTGAGCCTGGCAGTGAGTGAAGTCTCCAGCTGATCAAGCTCTTCTGCTTAGTTATGAACTTAGCCCCCACTACAGAGCCAGCTTTCTTAACCAGCCAGTCTAGTCACCCAGCATCCCTGTTCTTTATGCTTCCTCCCCAGCATACCACAGCATAGAAGAGGACACTGGCAACAACAGTCTGGTAAAACATCCTGAAGAGCTTACTGCAGACATCGAAGTACCCCAACCTCATCAGGAAGTACAGCACGCTCTGCCCTTTCTTGTAGAGTGCTTCAGCATTGGCTGACCAGTCCAGTTTATTGTCTAGGTGTAAGCCCAGATACTTGATGTCCACCACCTCTACATCGACCCCATCCATGGTGACTGGTAGCAGGACAGGCTTTGACCTGCGGAAGGTCACAGTCTCCTCAGCTGTCCTCTGACCTGATCAGCTGTGATGATGGGGGGAAGGGGGGGAGAGCCGGGGGAGGTGATTGTCTCGGGGGGTAGTTGGATGGCTGGAGACTGATGGCTGTTGACTGAAGCCATTAACACCATGTGGGGGAGGGGTGTGATAGCCTGTGATGGGGGTCGCCCAGAGTGTGACGAAGGTGGTGTTGGTTGGTCAGGCATGCACAGAAGAGCAGTGGGTGGCTGGTATACCACTGTCATTGGAGCTGGATCAGGATCAGGGCGGTCAAACCTGCAGTAGAACTGGTTCAGCTGATTCACCATGTAACTGGTTCAGTTGATTCGCCATGTCCAGATCCCCCTCCACAGAACTGCTGCTCTTCTTGAGGCCAGTGATGGTCTTCATACCATCCCAAACCTCCCTCATGTTGTTCTCCTGCAGCTTCTGTTCCACCTTCCTTCTATAGTCCTCAGCCTCTTTCAGCTTGACTTTGAGTTACCCTTGTACGCACCTCAGCTCTGCCATGTCTCCCTCTCTAAATGCCATTTTCTTCCTATTGAGAAGGGCTTTGACATTGCTGGTTATCCAAGGCTTGTTGCTGGGAAAGCAGCATACAATTCTCGTGGGAACAACAATGTCCATACAGAAGTTCAGGTAGTAATGTGTGACCAATGTGAGAGAGGTCCTTGCCACTCTGTAACACGCTCCAGTCTGTGGATCCAAAGCAGTCCCTCAGAAGCTCACCTGCTTCAGGTGTCCATTTCCTGAAGGTGCGTGTGGTGGCTGGTAGCCTCTGTACTTTGGGCTTGTACACTGGCTGTAGATGAATGAGGTTGTGGTCTGACTTCCCCAGCAGGGGGAGGGGTGTGGCACTGTATGCATCCCTCAAGTTTGCATACATGAGGTCTATTGTTCTGTTTTTCCTAGTAGGGCAGTTGACAAACTGGTAGAAATTCGTGAGAGTGGAGTCCAATGTTATGTGATTGAAGTTGCCCGAGATCACAAAAAAAGGCATCAGTGTGTTGAGTTTGCAGCCTTGCGATTGTTGAGTAGATGACGTCACATGCTCTGTCCGGAAGAGCACGCAGCGGAACATAAACACACACCACAATGGCGTGCAAGTCGGAGACTGACCGCCAATAACTCCACATCCTTACAGTCTCCTTCACTGTAACATGTCTGGGATTGCACCATCTGTTGTTAATGTACATCACCAGTCCACCTCCCTTCTTCTTGTCAGACAGTTTGAAGTCTCTGTCCAAGTGAGCTATACTGAAGCCGGGCAGCTCAACGTTAGCAGTGGGGATTTGGCTAGTTAGCCATGTCTCCGTAAAGCATAGCAGGCTACACTCTCTGTATAACTTCTGGTTTCTTACCAAGGCAGCCATTCGTCAGACTTGTTAGCCAGAGAGTTCATGATTCCCATCACCATCGAAGGAACTGCTGTCATTGCTGTTAGTGATTGTTGTATGTGATGTCTGTGAGCTACTGAGACCTTGAATTTCCCCTGGGGATCAATAAAGTATCTATTTATCTATCTATCTTTCCGCCTTGTCTTCACTTTTATCCCCGCACGGCACCCTCTTAAACACCATAGCTCCTCCGGATTGTTGGCGTTAACTCTACCAGCATTCTTCCGTAGTGCGATCAGCTGATTCCTTGTGTGCACAAGTTTGCTGTCACTGGGTGGTTGCGATCGGTCCATATCCATAGGATAGAATAAAACACTCCTCAAAGTATGTAACTAAAAATTTGCAAGATAAAAAAGTAAACAAAGACTTAGAAAAAACACAAAGAGACAGAGACGGAGCTACCTCGAGATGCTGCCACTGTCCTTGAGGAGACCTTGAGGAGTGGACAAATGTGCTTGAGGCATGGAGTGGCAGCTGCTGCAGGGGGAGAGGGTGAGATGATGAGGGGAGTTGTGGGATGATGAGATGAGAGCGAATCAGCAACGAGGATGTCGTGCAATGAGAAGACTGCATTGAGGGCCCAGAGTTCTGGCCATGAGGCAAGCCTGCAGCAGCAACTGTGGAGGGGTGCAAGCTAGAAACTTTGATCCATGAAGCGGTTGCTTCCTGGTGGAGAGTGTGAAATGATATAGGGAGGGGGTTTAGGATGATGAGTAGAGGCAGGAGGGAAGAAGGAGCCAATTCAGAATGCATGATTTTTCTTCAAGTATTTCAAAATGCAATCATCTTGGCGAACACTGTGAAATAATGCCCTGCTAATGTGCAGAAATATGCAGATTCCAAGCCATTGTCTAATGCAGCTTAGGTAAAACTATTTGAAAGCAGCCCTCTAAGGCACCGATTTGCAGGACAGCAAAGACAATAAGACATTGAGGCTAATGCCTTCCAGCTCATACACAACCAGGAAGAGTAATAGGAAGAGAAGGAACGCTCCAGCAGGGGGCGTTGAGTTGGGAGAGAGGAGGTTGTGAAGTCATCTCATTGCTGTGCAGGGGCAGTGGAGGCGAGAGAGAGTTCCTGTCATTAGCTGAATGAGCGAAGGGGATGCTGTTGTTTTGGAGCTTGTTACTGGAACACCGTGACGGTTCAGCCGGAGAGGAGGCTGCACGCCGGTGGGTGGAGAAAGAGGTACGGTTTCATGCAGGTCACAGTGAAAGGAGAAACAGGACAACAGTTTGTGCAGAAGCAAGTGTGCTTAAAAGCTTGTAGCAGTGGGAGCATTGGGGAAGCAGGCATGACATCAGCTGATTGCGTCCCCAAACATGAGGCAGTCTGATTGCTGTTTCTGCTGAAGAAAGGAAATTGAAGAGTTTGAAGCAGTTAGAGCAGTGAGTGAGTAAGCAGGCATGACGATGGCAGATTTGCCTTCCCCAAACACAAGGTACACCTGTAGCAGTTTAGCAGGAGATGGAGGTAATGGGGAGGCACAAAGTCAGTCTAAGGCAGATGCAGGGGTTCACTCAGGAGGCCGGTTGCAGTGGGAGGAGAGGCTGGAATGTGCCACTGAGATATTAGAGCAGCCTCAAATAGAATACAGGCTCTCAGCTGTTTGGCTGAAGAAGAGGAGGAATAGGAGACTCAGTGGACTTGATGATGACCAAATGCGGCTGCAAACATGAGGCAGAGGATCAGCAAAAATGAACCCAGAGTGGAAGAGTGAGCTGATATTGCAATGCAGTTGAGTCTATGTCCGCACCTTGAGACAAATGCAGCAAGTTTGACCAACGTTGAAATGACGTGAGTTTGCAGAGTATACAGTCGTGAAAAAGTTAGCACACTCCATGATAATCTTTGTCTTTTTGAACATATTTTAACATATAAACATTTGAGCTTCGTGTTTATATTCAAGAAATAAAATGGAAGAAATGATTAATAAACATAATTTGTAAAATGTAATGAACAAAAATTTACATTTCTTGTGAGGAAAAAGTTAGTACACCCTGTGCCCTAATATCTCGTATTTCCCGCTTTGGCTCAAGTAATTTCAATTAGATGTTTCTTGTAACCATTTACCAGTCTCCAACATCGACTGGGAGATGGTTTTTCCCATTCCTCCATGCAGAATCCTTTCAGCTGTGTGATATTTGTGGCGTTTCTTGAATACACAGATCACCCCACAGAATCCCAGTAGGATTAAGATCCGGGCTCTGATTTGGCCATTCCAAAACTAATTTCTTACTTTTGAGCCATTCCTTGTGAATTTACTGGAATGTTTTGGCTCATGGTCATGTTGCATGGTCCACTTCAGCTTCAGTTTTTGGACAGTTTGGATAGTCTCACATTTTCCTCAAGCACCCTCTGATACAGTGAAGAATTAATAGTAGATTCTATGATGGGGAGCTTGCCAGGCCCTGCTGCAGCAAAGCATCCCCAAACCATCACATTTCCACCTCCCTGCTTCACGGTTACTGTGGGGTTCTTGTGCTCAAATTCTGTGCTGGTTGTCATTTGTTACTGTGCCCAAATAATTCAGCTTTGGATTCATTTGTCCAAAGCACATTGTTCCTGAAGTCTCTGTCTTTGGTCTTGGTCTTGTTCTTTCTGGCAAACTTTAGTCTTGCCCTGATGTCTTTTTGACAGCAAGGGTTTCCTCCTTGTGCAGTTGTTTCTTGATGCATGTACCTTGAAAACATCAGTGGCAAGAGCTTCTTGTAGGTCCTGTTTTATGCATCATGCGGTCTTCTCTTGGACTGAACTTATTAAGATGGCCTAACCTGGTCATTTTAGAAGGTGGTTTAAATGTCCTTCACTTACAAATCAGCCATTCTGCTGTCCAGAATATAATTTACAATTGTTTTCAGATGTTTTTACATCCATTTCCAGACTCATATACATATATAAACTTTTTTCAGAAGGATTTAGGGATCTCTTTAAATCTCGGCATGTTGATACCACTCACTTCAGCAACCAAGGGCAAATCAAACTAATATCTGAGGTTTAAATAAGAGCCTCCTCTAATGTCCTCTTTAATGATGGTCTAATCATTTGTAGCTGATGTTGTGTATTTGATTCTAAATATAGACATTTAAACAGTAATAAATGTAGGGGTGTCCTAACTTTTTCCTCACAAGAAATGTACAATTTTATTCATTAAATTTTGTGTTTAAATGTCTTTATAAGTAATAACAAGTAATTTCTTCAGTTTTATTTGTTTAGTTATATAAGCTCCATCTCTCAGTATGGTTCAAATGAACCCCATATGTCCATATGTTTAAAAATGTTCAAAAAGGTTTTAATGGGGTGTCCTAACTTTTTCACATGACTGTATATAGGGCTGAGGGGAGGAGTTGGATGTGGTCCTACTTCCAAAATTATGTTATTATCATAATTATTCATAAATTATTCATTAACCGGGGGCTCCAGTTTCCTCCCACAGTCCAAAAACACACATTTGTAGGTGGATTGGAGACTCATAAGTGTCCATAGGTTTGAGTGAATGTGTGAGTGTGTGAGTTAATGTGTGAGTATGTGTCAACCTGTGAAGGGCTGCTCCAGGGTGAGTTCCCGCCTTGCGGTCAGTGATTCTGGGTAGGCTCCAGACCCACCACCAACCTGAATGGGATACGCGGTTATAGACAATGAAGGGTGAAAGATTTTAGGTTCTTATTATGGCTACTATGAATAATATGTATGTGGTAGGTTTGCCTGAAACAGCACATTTTACACCAAACTACTCTGAATAATTTTGCTTGTGTACTCAATAGGGGCCATTGCCCATGCAGTCTTCTGGGAGCTGATTACTCTCCTGGAGATGTGATCATGACACCATCGGGTGTAAAGTAAGCTCTTTTTTTGGACACAGTGTAAAATTAAATGGCACTTAACCTCTTGCTATATGTCTCATTTTATTACGTAAGTTCAACTTTGATCTTTTTTTCATTATTCAGAATTTGTCAGGATGGAAAACTGGTTGTGAAAAGCAATATAACTGGTGAGTGGCACATTTCTGATTATTTTTGGTTTTAAATCTGAGATCAAGGATAGTCAGTTGTTTGATGTTTTGTCCTTTTTTGCAGGATATCTTCTTTTAGCCTCAAGTTCTGTTGATTTTGGTATAAGCCTGGATTTGTTCATTATAAATACAGTGGGGAAAATATGTATTTGATACACTGACTGTTTTGCAAGTTTTCCCACCTACAGAGAGACAGAATCTAAAAAAATCCAGAAAATCACATTGTGTGATTTTTATATATAATAATAATCATATACAAGATAAGATGTAAAATATCCTATGCCAATCCATTAGAGCTTCACATAGGGTCCACCCCACTCTCTTCCTACCAGCAGCCACACAATGCATGCTCAGTGCCACCAGTTTCATGTGATCTTTACGTGCTACATTACCAACCATCACAACACCACCTCTACAGTGCATTTCCCCAACTAATCTGTGTTCTCCTTACGCTCAGCCACTGACTAGACCTTTCTACTGCTTCTGATGACTCCTTCACAGCTGCCCTTAGTTTCCGGCCTCTAATGCTGAACTGCATGAGCAGGGACGTGGCAGACTTTTTTGTGAAGTTGGAAGGACATCATAAGTTGCTCCAATCAAAAAATACAACTTGCCTACATTGCCCACAGTTCTTGCCAAGTGATCTTCTGCTTCTCTAAATTCTCCCAGTGAAGCCATTGGCCTTGTTTTGCCCATGATGCTGCTGTTGCATACCATGCCTCCTCTTCCTGATCACAAAAAATCTAGTCATTCAACAAAGATCCGTCTGAGGTTTTGTCACAGTACATGGATAGAATTGTCAAAAGGGGTAAAAAGCTTGCTGCATCAGTTTGTGAAGGACTAACAGATGAAAAACAAGAAAGATGGCTACTGGTGTTTTTCTGTATGCTGAATAATAATACATAATCTTGATTATTGCTTATGCACACATTGATTAATTTTATATATTAATTACATAAATGTTTTTCTTTGTCTATTTGTGAATTTTGTCATTCATTAATTACAAAAAAACTTGTATCAAGTTATTTAGTTTATAAAAACTTATATGTAAAAGTATATGCATATACTTTTGTCTTACACTTTCATTGACATTTTAGTTTCATAAAATGTGACAGATCTATCCATGTACTGTAACAAAACCTCAGAGGGATCTTTGTCGAAGTCCTCAGAAAAAGGATCATAATCACGCCAATCTTCTTGCAGTTGGTTGTAAATGCACTTTTTGATTTGCTCATAACAAATGCATCTGGTTCGCTGGTAACCCCAAACTGCTGAAACAAAGCCTCACCAATGATGGTCTCACAGTCAACCAGAATGTTCATCGTTTTTTATTTTTATTTTTTAATACATCCAGAAAATGCACTTGGTTGCCTAGCACATGTGTGCTCCTGCTGTGGCAGGTGATCAGTTTCACACTCAATACACTCTTTCTCATTCCACACCCTTGTCATTAAAACAAGTGCCAAAGGTCTTATAAAAAAAACTTGACATGAAATTTCCTTCATATCCCTTTTTTAATCTCCATACATGATAATCTCCTCACAATGCTCTTTTGGTATATATATATATATATATATATATATATATATATATATATATTAAAAAACAAAATATTGTTTAACATGTATAGAGGTTGCTGAAATGCCTAACCCTAGCAAAAATCCATCCATGCCTTAAGCATGAGACCTAGGTAAGCCTATTTGAGCTCACAGTTAACCAGAAAGTTAATATTTTGTTTAGCACACCCAGAACATACAGGAATGCCTCCAACACAGGATTGCTCCTGCTGTAACAGGTGATCTGTTTTACACCTAGGACACTTTTTCTCATACCAGACCAAAAATGATTTTTTGATGATGATCTTCACTTTCCTTCATCTCTTTTCAAATCTCCACACTCTAAACATTTTGTTGTTTTTAAATCTCCATACATGCTGCTGAAATATTTAGTTGTTTTTAAATCTCCATACATGTCGCTGAAATATTTTGTTTTTTAATATCCATACATGACTCTGAAACATTTTGATATTTCCACCACCCCCTTTCACTCTGTCAGCAGAAAACCTACATGTCTTAGCACATGTGCGATGATGTCACATAAAATTCCTTAAATGCCATTCCTATCAATGTTTTCCTACTAGCATTGAGATGACATCATGTAGGAAAACCTCCTCCCAAGTAAGGGGGAACTCATGCACCAAATGTTCATCCTTTTCTTAACACCTGTTGTGCTGGCACATACAAATAAACCCCCCTCCCTATAGCAGCCTATTGACTGCAAAAGTCCAACCATGGCCTAACCATGAGAACTAATGAGAGAGACTGTGTGTGTGTTATGTTGGTTTTTCAATTCTTTATATAACATTCTTTAAATTACATTTCTGACAATATTTTTTCTACTAGCATTTAAGGATGACTTTGTCTGGAAAACAACCCCCTTACCCAAGTAAAACATGGGGACAGCACAGTGTCAGCTAAAGGACATGACTTAAACAACAGTAACTCTAGAATAACTGTGGGTGACTGTAACACATTCACTTCATTAAAATTACATTACTACTTTAGTGTGATATGATGAATGTGTATTAATTTCTAATAAGAAATTTGACTTTCTGAAATTTGATTTTAATAACCTTAAAAAAAAAGTAAACTTTCGGTCTCAGAGACATCCCCTCCTTGCACCAGCAGCTGGAATTTGAGATAACACAGAGCAGAGTCATAAAAAACACTCTCCAGGGACCCTTTGTATGACCCAAGGCCACACAGGGTCAAGAGAAGCATGCAGAGAGACACACAGACTCGGATAATATTCCACTTTGATTCCATGTCCTCTTACACCTTTTTAAAGACTGTTAACTCTAAAAGACTCAAAAATCCCAAAGTTCTTACATAAAAAAGAAGTTGTATATGGGCACAATTGTTTGAAATTAATTCCATTTGGACAATCAAAATAGGTGGGATTAATTTACATGTGTTTAAAAACATTTCTTTTTTTTATGAACTTATGTAGAACCAAGGTAGCCACATACCATGTGTGTAATGTGTTTAAGAATTATGTCTTTGTGTTAACATATAATCGTTTATATTGCAAAAGGATGATTCAGCATCATGGGGTAGTCATTTAAAGGGGATGGTCAACAGGAATCGTCTTTGTCTTGTCAAGGGTCATACATTTTATGTGATGTCACTACCAGGGTACAGGAAACAGCCAGTCAGGAGCAAGAGAGGCTCCAATCCTAAGGCGGGCTTTCTAAATTTTGGTCAAAAAGCCCAGCGGCACCAAATGAGACGACTTTAAAGCTTCAGAGACTCCAGGCTTTGGAATTTTGGCATCGTCTTTTCACACACCTTCGCTTCACTTGCACCCTTTTTCTCTTTTAACCTTTTTCAAATGGGTTTTGAGATGACCCTGCAGGCTCCTCTGCAGGCGTCAGACTCTCATGGCTTTCTTAAATAGTCTTGGGCAAAGCATGGTCCAGATAGAACAGAAGTTCTATTTTAATTTTATCTCTAGTAGAAACTATAGTTCTGTAGTTTAACTCTAGCAAAATTCAGTGCCACCCAGAGCATGAGAAGACCTCTGACCCTCAAAGTGATGACAAAGCTTCCGGACCAGCAATGAAGAAGACGGCCACACGCACCCTCAGAATGACCTTCTGAGATGAGGAGACACCTGCCCAGGAGAGACTGGCATGGACGTGTCTCCCACAAGGCGGCAGATCAGCGATGACAGAGAATATCCCCACAGATAACGGAGTGGTCCCCATGACGAAAAGGGCGAGAAAAGGAACACCCACAACTGCAACGCTACAAGGCCCACGGCGGAAAGCCCACGCGGGAAAGCACAGCGCGTCAGTGACATGATCCCAGCTATCTCCAATCTCCAGCATCTCCCGGGATACGTAAGGTCACATGGTTTCATTTCTTTCATTGCTCAGGAGGTTGGTGCTGAATGCTTGCTGGGATAAACGATAGCCTTTCTAGAATTTAGGGTAATTATCATAGAGAAATTCCCTCACATATTAATCTCCCTGTTCCCTCATGCATCGCTGTAATCAATTTCATTATGTGAATGTATAATTCATATTCATTGTTCGATATCATTATTAATAAACCAGTTGTGTAATAAAACCAATCCTTGGTTATTTGTGTGTGCACTTTTCTTGTACGGAATTATTCCTTCTAGCTCAGATTCAATTTCAGAGCCAAGAACCTATGGCAGGTCAATGAGCATAATTCATTAATAATAATTAATTTTAGCTAATTCTGCTACATAATATGTGAAGATGGCTTACTTGTCCAAGCTAAAATTGGACAGGTAAAGACACTACATATTATTTAATGACTCCCAAACATGGAGCTTATTCAAAATGAATTAAATAATTAATTATTAATCAAATAATAATTAATTATCATTGACTCTGCTGTATAGTGCTTATGCCACCGCAACGTGTGCATACTATTTCCACTACACTACTATTGCATTAAAGATTGCATCATATGAAAAATACCATACGTTCCTTCAGGATACATCCCACGGTTACACCCAACCTGCTTACATAATGTGAAAAGTTCCATACATTCCCAAAAAGACAATGCCCCCTCATATAAGTTCAGTGATATCATGTGAAAAATACCATGCATTCCTAAGAAAACACACCTCTATGTGATATCATGGGAAAATTTAACATAAATTCCCAAAAGGACAATGCCCCCTCATACAAATCCAGTGATATCATGTAAAAAATACCAAAATACCTGGGAAAAAGTTCTATACATTCCTAAGACCACACAACCCCTGGTTACACAACATGTAACGTCATGAGAAAAAATTCCATATGTCCCTGATACCACACATCCCTGGTTACACACCCCAATGATTGCATTATCATGTGATGACATCACATGGGAAAAATTCACACCATCAGTCATTTTGACATAAAGTGGTGAATCCTACTCTTGCAAAATCGTCACTGTATCAAATACTTAATTTCCCCAGGGAACGCATTAAATTATTATTTTTTTTTATTATAGAAGTGTGTTCTTTGTAGAATGTGTACTTATTTTCTGTTTTAACATCAACAAAATATTGTTCAGTGTTGACAAGGTCTCTACATTAGACTGTAGACTGTATGGGAGTCTATGTGTGTTTGCAACAACAGAAAACTTTTGTGTATTTTTTGCTCCTCAGGTAAGGTTTGCTCTCCTGGGCAGATTTTTGAGGACTGTGGAAATATGGTGGATGGGTCATTGACTAGCAAAGGTTTGGCCTGTGATCGATCATGTGAGTCCTACCTGCTCAACCTCACTTGCTCCATTCATGAGCCCTGTGTGCCTGGCTGCATATGCCCTTCAGGGTGAGAAAAATTGCTTCTGCTATTTTATATATTATTGCTTCTATCCAATGTTAAATAATGAGCTGATTCAGCATGTTGTGACATATATGTAAGCTAACAAATTTGGTGCAAAAACTCTAAATTATTATGTATTTCCTGAAAACAACACAGGTTCACAGTATTTCATAAAATACAGCACAAATAAAGGTATAATGTGATATTATACTTATCCCAGATGGAGTTGATCTGACAAAACCTGGACAAAACCTGCTTTTTCATTTTAAACCTTGAACTACAAGACTGATGTGGCTAACAAATACTGAAAGTCAATAGTCACTCACATCGCCTTATCTCTCATGAAATATCCTTATTTTCTCTACTATTCCACCTTCTGCTGGAAAAAAAGAGGGGAGGGCAGTGATACACGACTACAGATTTTTTCGCGTCTCTGATTTTGACTTCTGTAACTGGAGATGGCATAATCAATTCAATGACCCCACATTTATTTTAAGCAAAGTCTAGATGAAATATGCCTCTCTGATTTAACCAAAACACAACCATAGATAAATGGATGAAGTCAGGATTAAATTGTTTTAAACTAGTTTTACTTCCTTTAATGATTAAACACAGCTCATTGGGGTATATTGGGGGAGAGAGAGAGAGAGAGAGAGAGAGAGAGAGAGAGAGAGAGAGAGAGAGAATTGTGAATCACTACAGTGTTAGTACAGATTTATTAAGACACACATTTACACTATGGTAGACTATGATTCCTGTAAATCTATGTCTCATTTTCCAATAATATGACTTTTTGTTTTATTTTGTAGTATACATTAGTTGACATCTGGATGCACTTCACAATAGGTTGGGAGTTGGTTGTATGCATGAATTTTCAAAGCCAGATTTTATTAGTAATACATTCCAATGTTTTTTTAACAATATTACAATCCTTGAGCTTTAAAGAATCACAATTTGGTCTTCACCGTGTTCTAACAGATTAACTGCATTTTATAATATGCTTTGGTTAATATGGGTGCTGTCAAACCAGCCCTTTATATGTAGGAACAAGATACTGCCAGCTGTAGTTAGTCCTGTGTACTAAACTGGCATTTACAATCCACATCAACAAGTTAAAAGTTATTGTAGCGATTGTGAGGTCAAATTTCATTTTAGGGTCACAGGCACGCAAATAATTTCCCATCATAAAATGTTCCCCTGGCGAAAGAGGTATTTTGTTGTTATTTGCTATTGTTTATTTTTATTGTTTTATAGTGTTTAGTATGTGTATTTTTGTTTGTTGTGTTGGTTTCAGTACAAAGACAGTTTTTGAGCTTATTTTTTGCTAATGTACCATCCTTGCACTTCTTTCCTATGATGATGAAACCAGGTAGGCCACTGCAGCACTTGTGCACACACAGCCAACAGAACTAAGTGCTTAGTGTCATTCGTTGTCGAGACTATGTGGAGCATTCTGCTGGCACTGGTGTGGCATTTTAAAGATGTTTGTTCAGGCCCTGTTACAGACAATGATATGATAGAAGTCCGTGATCTCCTGTATGCAGGAGTGTAATTCTTTCAAACTTCACTCCCATATCCTCCGTCACATTCCTTTTCTATGAAAGACTCAGTTACTAAAACACTTTGAGACAACAGAATAATGCAACATACATTTCATAAAACACCTTCATATGAAACAAAGACTTCTATTAATTTTCAGTGATTACTACTAATTTTTTTTTAAGATTACCATTAAACACTGGTGATTCAATGAGCACTCATATAGGATAAAAAAGCATGTATTTAAAAATTCCCTTCAAAGTTGTATATTTGAGTTGACATTCAAGAAATTTGATAATCTATGTGTAACCCTAGCTAAAATTGTAGAGTTATTTTAAATTCAGGAAGAGTTTGTAAATGTCATAAAAGTCAGTATAAAGTGTGCAGTTTGATGGTTCAATTTGAAAGAAACTGACTATTTATAGATTCTTTCTAGGGGAAGTGAAATAGGGAGAGTGAAGTCTTGGGGAATTAAAAACAGTGAGAAAGTTCTAGAGCAGAGGTATTTAATTGAAATTCATTAAGGTCCAGTTAGAGAAAATTTTCTCAAGCCATGGTCCAGAACATAATGTATAACTTGCTTTGTGATCAGTGCCATATCCTGTACATTAAAATAACCTTTTAGTTATAGCAACATTTTCTGTTGTTAACGACTGAATGTCAACTCAAATTACATTTTGAATTACATTTCAACATTTTTTAACAAGATTTATAAATTTTATTAATAACAATTACTCTAAATAAAATGTCTTTTTCTTATTTCAAGTAAGATTTACAAATAAGTCAGTGATTTTGAAAAATAAATGCATATGCATATACTTTTCCATAACCAGCTCTTATTGCTGGGGGGCAGAATTTTATTCGTTAACAGCAAGCTGATTGGCTCTTAATGCTGAATGATGGGACATTATTTGTAAACCAAATTCATGTTCAGCATTATGAGAATTTCTAATGGTAATCCTTCCCTCCTTATTAAAAGTTCTGGTTTTAACTCACACCACACTGTTGTCCTGAAAGTGTCCCAAAAGAGCTTTTATTGTATGCATTTGACTATTTTTACTGGCCCCAGAACAGCGGTGTCTAGAGCCTGCCCTTTGTGTGTCACTCATTTGAGTCACAGTGTTCATCATATTGCACAGATCTGATTGGCGGAGCATCACGTGTGATACGCAGAAACCTATGTGATTAGTCTGTGGCTAAAACTGAACCGGAATGATGTAATGAAACTTTGGAACTCCCTTCCTCCCTTCCTCAAAATCTCTCACTATTCAAATCCAATCTTAAAACACACCTGTTTACTGCTGCATTTAATCTCTCTGTTTCTAGTTATAGACTTATAACTAGCTCATGTTGTTTCTACTCTTGTCCTTGTTTTGTAGAATTATGTGTTATTTGTTCTTTCTGTTTTGTTTGATTGTCAGATCCGATTGTCTTTACGTGTTCATCTCATTATAAACAGCGTCTTTAGGTTACTGAAAAGCACTTTAAAAATGCCATTTATTATTATAATTATTATTATAATTATTATTATTATTATTACATGAGTTACACTGCTTAAAACGAATACTCTTTAAAAATTAAACAGCTCTTAATAATTTATCAGTCACAGGTCCAGGTCTGGATCGGACAGTGTCTGGGTCCTGAATCGAACTGTGGTTTAAGTGTGTTTTAAGGAAAAGCCTGTTCAATTTTTTTTAGCTGCGTTATTCAGGCCGCACTTTAGATAGATTTTAAGTTCTCTTCACGTGTGTTTCATATATATATGAAATATATTCATATATTTGAGACTTTGGACTGTTGCTCTGATTTCCCTTCCCTGGACATTAATGAACATTTTCTTTGTTGAAACCCAGATAGTGCTCTGAGTCACTAACGGGCTCAAGGATCCTCTGGCCATGAGGGACAAACATTAACAAGGACCCAGCCTAATGGTCGAGCTAATTTTCCCCTGGAGCGAGGCACTTTGTTTATTTTTCTTTCATTGCTCAGTTGAGTGAAGTGGCCATATAGTTTTGGGTCTCCATGTTCCGGAGCACTGACACAGGCCTGCAACGTGGGGTTAATTAGTTTGAAACAGTGGGCCCACACATTGTTAAATGTGATTAGAGTGCTTTGAATGTTGACATCTTAAATATCCCTTATTTTCTAATTAACTCATTTAGGCTTTGATTATTGCTCTTTTCCAAATTCACAGCAAAGAAACATTTAAATGATTTTATCTGTCCTTCTGTTAAACACCTAGTAAACAGATAATTTATTTTATATAGAAGACGATTTGTGGGTTTATTGAGTTTGTCTATTTATGAATTACTATACATCAGGTTCAACCTGTGGGGATACACGTAGAATTCAGGAGCCCTTATTTTTATCTTATTTCTGAAGTAGGGGCTACATATGCAATTAACACAAAGGCTAGCTTCAGCCAAACCTATTGAATATCAGATACTAATACAGGGATAAAGAAGCAGTTTGTAGTTCACAATTATAAAGTATTTGACCCTGCTCTTCAATGGTCCAGACCTCCCAGTACCCCCACAAGACTGGTATGATTTTAGTGGTGGATCATTCTCAGCGCTGCAGTAACAAGGACGTGATGTTGGTGTGTGTTGTGCTGTCATGAGAGAAACAGTCACAGCACTTCTTGTCGAGTTTTTTAAACAATGTATCAATTCACTGGGCTTCATTTATAAGGTGAGCAGAACGAATTAGCGCATAAATCTTCATGAATCGTTTGTGAGTTATTTCGTAAATATCCGGATTAGGCAGCAATGGCACAAGAAGAGGGCCTAGGACTGGAAGTTCATTGGTTCAATTCACATGATCGGCTGGAAAATTGACGGTGATGGGAGTGAAGGAACATCACTGTTTAATCTGATAATGTGCAATTATTTGTCATTGTACAACAAAATGTGTCTTCTGCATGTAACTCATCTGAGGCAGTGAACACACACACAGACAACCACACACACACACACAAACACATTAGTGCAATAGGAGCTGTGAACAATCCCGGCACCCGAGGAGCATTTGGGGGTTCCACGCCTTGCTCAAGGGCACTTCAGCTACCGATGTCCCTGCCGGTCCTGAGGATGGAACTGGCAACCTGTTCTGTATTTATGTATATGTATTAATAATTTTATATAATTACATACAAGCATCACGCATAGAAGATACTTTTGTTTTAAGATGCGTGCATTTTAAGCCCTCAATCATCCAAGCATCATCCCAGGAATTTTAAGCTATGTTGTATTTGATGCACTGTAACTGGCCCAAGGGTGTGCATGCGAATATGAGGCAAACGCAGTACTTGAGCTTTGCGCATTGCCTGCATCCCCTCGCTGTGCATGGTTGTGCACCTCTTATAACTTGCTTCAATAAAAGACAAAGACATTTGAAGGAGCTCTTGCAAATCAGGAATAAATCCACAGACATTTATCCCACTATGAAAGACTATAGAGACATTCAAATGGTCCAAACCCATAGAAGGAGATGTCTCAAGACAAATGCCTTTACCTTCCATGCAGCTGCTCCCACCTTTAGCAGAAACTTGCAGGATGCACTGGAGTAAACATGCAGGACTGTGCAAATGCCTTAGGCCCCTAAAATTATCATAATTTAAAACTAATGTATCTTCTATGTGTGATGCTTGTATATAATTATATACAATTATAAATACAAAAACACAAAAAGGGTACAAGTATTTTCTTCATTAAACATGAATGTGAATAAAGGTTTGTTTCCAGATGTTCTGCTTGATTGTATGAATTTGTTAAATCAAGAGCACAAATAATTGGAAAATGGGATTTGTTTTTAATTTTAATATTAGGGCTTTTTTGAGCAAATAAATGTTTACTGCTCAGATTAATAGCTTTTTAAATTTTATTTTCTCAGGTGCCAAAAAGGTTTGCAGAGAACTGTGTAACTCAGCCTTTAGATAGCATAATATGTCTGATGCCTCGCTATATATTCCCCTAACAAATATACTTAAAAACAAAATAAAGGATGCTGGTTTTAATGCACTGCAATAACATGTAAATTTCTGCTCAGATCTTTTTGCTTTTCTGCAGAGTTTTTAAAGCTTTTTACTATGATTCCTCCATGCAAGCACTTTATTTATATGGCGGTCATTTGAAATTCATGGGCGGAGATTATAGTAATGATGGGTTAATTATAAAGAAAGGTGCACACCCTTCCAAATTGTGAAAATTAATTATTCACTAGCATTCAAGAATCTAAGCAAGAAAGTTTTCGGGAATGTCCAATTACTCGTAAATTAAACTCTGTTGCTTGTTTTTTACAAAGGTTTCATAAATTACATTTAATGTCCACTCATTGGTTCCCCTTGTACATATAAAGTCAGAGACAGTACTTTGTCTCTGGGTAGGCTCCGGACACACTGTGACCCTGAAATGGATAAGCAGTTACTGACAATGAATGAATGAATTAATTAACTTCTAGAGATACTCTAACTAGCTCTCCAGGGGCTTTCACTTGAATGCTCATTATCTCACCCTTTCTTTTTTTTTTCCCTTCTCTCTCTCTCTCTTTCTCTCTCTCTCACACACACACAAACACACACACACACAAATACCTTCCATGTCACAATGAGCATTTAAGCATTTACTTAATGTGGTGATTTACTTGAGATTAGATTCAGGAAGGAAATAAATTTCACTATTAACTTACTGCAAGGGGCTAGTTTCACACTGTTAGGTCTGTTATAAAAATTTTCTATTCTGGTTTCTGGTTTGGTTTACAGATTCTGGTTTACAGTGTATTACAAGATATAGTATATTGTCACTGTCCAATTGAAAACATGTATCTGGGAATGCAGAGCAAGATGGCAGCACATTAAAGCAGCTCCAAAAACCCATCCGTAAATGTAAATTATTTGTTCCACGATTTTGTAACAAATTTGCGTCCCTGTAGAATGAACAAAACTGAGACCATATTTTGACCAAATTTAGGGATAATACTCGATGTCTACTTCAACTTCAAAATACTTCAAGGCAACACATCGAATGGAGACAAAGTTCACACCACAAAAACCACAATACAAAAACAGGCAGGTCAAGATACTAACATGGATTGTCTCTGTTTGCTGAAATCAGCCAGATTAACTCCACATTACGTGGAATGGCTACTGATCAGAGGCGATTGCTCTAAGACTGCAAGGGAAGCTCAGCTTCACCTAAAATGTCAAAAAATAAGTGATCAAATATATACTGTTGTTTGTACATGTCACTGAATAAATATGCACTACAACGCGCTCAATATTTGTTCAGATTCAGCTTCTTATCACTGGTAAAGACGCGGCTTTCCTCTCAATCATTCCCGTAGATTCACAGTGTTTTAAACAGTGAGGACGCTGAGCGTCCACAGAGTTCAAAAGTGAAGCAGCGAAGGGCAGCGAAACGAGACGAGTCATTGGATAAATGCTGGGCTTTGTCCCGCCCATCGGACGCTCAGCGTCTCTGGGGGTCTATGGGACAATGGGCTGGCCTCGGCTGGCCTGGACGCTCAGCTTCTGCATGATGATTGGATGATCTTTCTGAGGCTGAATCCCTTTTTGATTGACCGCGAATCAGCGATCCTTTGGTGTAAAGATCCGTGGAAGCACAGGCGGACACACTTCACACGGGCCAAGGCCGTTTAAGCAGCCTATATCTGCTGGCCATTGAGAGGACACTAGTCAAGTCCCTGGAAAAGACGCCTTGTTGGTACGACAGGGTCATAGATAATTTTCTTGAAAAGGAACAGAGGGTAGAATTTACGTATAAATAAACCGACACATTTTATGATGAAGGCCGAAATTGAGCTTCCCCTCCTTGAAAGACCAGCATCCGCCACTGATTTTTTCAGACTCTCAGGAATAGACTCTCACACTGTATAATTTTAAATAATGGAAATACTTTATTAAGAGGAGTGATAAGTTTAATAAACATAGCAAAATCATCAAACTCTCACGGAATCAATGCAGGTGAAACCAGTTTGAAATTAATAATTGGCTAGGCTATATGACTTGTGAACAATAGGTGTTGCTAAATTATTTAATTAGTATGTAAATTTATCAAGAAACTTCAGTAGACATCAGCTTCTAAAAATGATTAATTTTATGCTTGCTTGCTTACTCTTGTCGTTATCATAAACAAGTCGATGGGTCCAGCCCTCCAGGATGAGTCAGCCACTTTCGGAGTCCTTAGATGGTGTGACGTCAGTCGGGGGATTCCCTTCACAGAGTACTGCTGGCCTAGCTGGCTTGTTTCCAGAGTGAGGGAGAACGCTGCAAGGAAGCACGCTGTTTTCCTCCGATCCTCAGAAGTGATGTACTCTGAAGTAAATAACTAATACTAATTTCAAATTTCCAACTAATTTCAGCGGTGGCTCTTATTCTGGCCAAAATACGTTTCACCTGCTTTGATCAGTCGGAAAATTAAACTTGGATTTGGCTACAAAACAACGAACACAAAATAAGAAATAAGTTGAAGATTACTGGCAGTTAATCGACCTTGCTACTCTTTTAACTTCTTTATTGCAATGCTAACTGACACAAGGCGTCCTCTGTTAGTTTGCATGAAGATCGGTCCTTTTTAAGAGTCTTTTGGAAGAGTCGGCTCCATCAGCGTAGAAGAAAAAGCAGAGTAGAGAGAAAAAGCAGAGAGAGTAAAATGAGAGCGTAAAATCGAGAGTGTAGCCACAGAGTCCAAATGCCGACTGACTCCTTTTTCATAGGTGGCACGGTCACGCCCACTTGGGAGGTTGCCGTCCTCTGATTGGTTCCTGGGTTTGGGGAGTCCACGTGACCGTCTCAAGTTCCAGAGAAATAAAAAAAAAATCACTTATGGTTTGGTGAAAATAAAACATCCTGGAATTAATACTTCATACATATTTGAATATAGCATAATGAGTATACTGGAGTATATTTATCAAATACATATATATATATATATACATATATACATATGTATATATATACATATGTATATATATATATCAGTGGCGGATGCTGGTCTTTCAAGGAGGGGAAGCTCAATTTCGGCCTACATCATAAGATGTGTCGGTTTATTTATATGTAAATTCTACCCTCCGTTCCTTTTCAAGAAAATGATCTGTGACCCTGTCGTACCAACAAGGCGTCTTTTTCAGGAACTTGACTAGTGTTTTCTCAATGGCTAGCAGAGCTAGGCTGCTTAAATGGCCTTGGCCCATGTGACGTGTGTCCGCCTGTGAGTGCTTTGTTGACGGTGGAGGGGTGCTGGACAAAAACTGCGATAGACGTCAGAAAGAGTGATAGAAGTCAGTCTCCAAACACAAGCAGCTACAAAAAAACCCACCAGAAGTAGAAGCTCGATTTGTTGCTAGTGGTTTTTAACAAAGAAAATGCCGCTAAGAGAATTAAGAAAGTTCAACTCAGGTTCAACTCAGCACAGAATGAAAATGTAATGCTCCCACGGATCTTTACACCAAAGGATCGCTGATTCGCTCATTTCGCTGTCAATCAATAAGGGATTCAGCCTCAGACAGATCATCCAATCATCATGCAGAAGCTGGGCATCCGGGCCAGCTGAGGCCAGCCCACTGCCCCATAGACCCCAAGAGACGCTGAGCGTCCAATGGGCGAGGCAAAGCCCAGCATTTATCCAATGACTCATCTCTTTTCGCTGCACTTCGCTGCTTTGCTATTGAACTCTGTGGATGCTCAGCGTCCTCACTCTTTATAGCAATGTGAAGCTGCGGGATTGATTGAGAGGAAAGGTGCGTCTTTACCAGTTATAAGAAGCTGATTCTGAACAAAAGTTGAGTGTGTTGTAGTGCATATTTATTCAATGACATGTACACACAACAGTATATATTTGAGCACTTATTTTTTGACATTTTAGGGGAAACTGAGCCTTGCAGTCTTAGAGCAATCGCCTCTGGTCACAACCCATCTTGAAAAGTTTTCCAACCTCCCAGATACTAATGTGCCACAAACAGTTAAAAAGTTAATATCACCAATCATTCCCATTTTATTAAGGTGTAAGGTGTAAGGTAAGATTGTAGACACCTGTGATGCTAATTAGTGGACACACCTAGATTTAACATTTAACCCTTTGGTCACATTACTTTCAGGGGTACCATCATTTTGGTCCAGGCCTGTTTAATGAGTTTACTTTTTAAAACAATTCTGTTGAACCATGGTTCAAATTCAGTGTCGGATTTTCATTAGTTCATTTTCACAGAATTTTGATTTATAATTACTTTGGTCAGATTCAAGTTATTTCTGTGACTATTGTGGGTTTTTCGTTCATTAACCAAGGGTTACCAACAATTCTGTCTATGTGTGTACAAGACATCGGGTCTGGCCGGGTCTGGGCCATTAGTTTGGATTCAGAGTTTGAGATACAGAGGGCACATCGTGCTCTCACACCGTGACCATCTGAGTATCAACAACCCAGGCCTGTGATGATCAGATTTCTACATTCGATAGATAGGTAGATTGATGGATGGATAGATAGATAGATAGATAGATAGATACACAATCACACACACACACACACACACACATACATACTTACTTAATTACTTACTTACATTATAGATCAGTGAGTGAGAAACTGCTGAGAGTGGCCAGACAAAAAAAGAGGAATCAAGTGGTTGCAATCTTTCCTTTTTCCCTGACCTGTCAAGAGAATTAGCCCAAAAGCGCAGAGCCTTCGCAATGGCACAGAAAATGCTCCAGAAATGTGTAAAATACACACTCATCTACCCAGCATTTCTGTGCTTTTCATGGAAAGGGAAGAGTCTTCACAGATAGCATAGAACCGGAACACTTCATTAAGGAACACATAATTGTGAATTTCTTTTTCAGGCATGGTGGGTTGGGGGAGCTGACTGTGTTGCCTGGCAAAAGCTAGCAAAGATTTTGTAAGTTGTCCCACCTACAAAGAAGATAAGATAATCCCTTATTTCCACATTTGGGAAATTCACAAGCTACTGCAACAGGCTGCCACACGCACACACATCTTCCTCTTTCTCAAGATTTGAATTACTGTATTCAAATCTATGCAAAGTTCTACTGATGCACGATTTGACAATGTACTCAATCCAGTTTTACAATCTACCACCTTTTCAGTAATAGTTTGATATTAAAAGGAAATCTATTCGTAAGAATGTTTTGTGGGAATGAGAGAAAAATGTATATTCTCTGCCACATGGGTTTACTAATTGCCATAACGCAGCTAAACCAATGTCCTTAATCAGTGTGTATTGCAGCCTTGTCTTGTGACATCAGTGAGCCCCTAAACTGACTTTTATCAAGGGTAACATAAATTACTTGGTTAAAATCTCCCACTAATATAATTTGCCCCTCTTTGTCACCCATGATCTTGTTAACTTCATTAATAAATCCTGCATTAACTAAAACTTCATTAATAAAAAAGAGTTTTTCTTGTTAGGGGCATATAAGTTAAATAACACCATTTTAAGTCCATTAATAAGGGCTTCAATGCAAATAATCCTTCCAAGATATACAGTGGGAAAAATAATATTTGATACACTGACGATTTTGCAAGATTTACCACTTACAAAGAATGGAGATGTCTGTAATTTTTATCGTAGGTACACTTCAACTGCAAGAGACAGAATTGGGGAAAAAGAAAATCCAGAAAATCATATTATGATTTCTAAATTATTTATTTATTTATTGCCTGAAATTAGATAAAATAAACCTTTAGTCCGACAGTGGGGAAATTCACAAGCTGCTGCCACACGCATGGTGCCATCTTTAAAGATGAGTAAAAATAAATATTTGATCACCTACCAACCAGCAAGAATTCTGGCTCTAACAGACCTGATAATTTTTCTTTAAGAACCCTCCTATTCTGCACTAATTACCTTTATTAATTGCACCTGTTTGAACTCATTACCTGTATAAAAGACACCTGCCCAAATACTCAATCAATCACACTCCAACCTGTCTACCATGCTTAAGACAAAAGAGCTGTCTAAGGACACCAGGGACTTTGTAGAATTGAAATTGTAGAACTGCACAAGGCTGAGATTTTGAGAAAGGTCAGGGATCAGCACAGAACTACACCGGAGGGCCTGATCAATGACCTGAAGTTAGCTGGGACCACAGTCTCAAAGATGACCGTTAGTAACACACTATGCCGTCATGGATTTAATCCCTGCAGGGCATGCAAGGACCCCTGCTCACACCAGCAAATGTCCAGGCCCATTTGAAGTTCCACAGTGACCATCTGGATGATGGCATGGGAGAAAGTCATGTGGTCAGATGAGACCAAAATAGAGCTTTTTGGTATCAACTTCACTTGCCGTGTTTGGAGGAAGAAGAAGGATGAATACAATCCCAAGAACACTGTCCCAACCCTGAAGCACGGAGTGGAAACAACTTTTGTATCATAAGGTTTTGGCCAGTAACCGTCCCTCAGTGAAGGGTAGGTTAAGTATTGGCTTTGTAAGAAGCATTTCAAGGTCCTGGAGTGGCGTAGCCAGTCTCCAGACCTGAAAATCAATAGAAAATTTTTGGAGGGAGCTGAAACTGAATGTTACCGGGCAACAGCCCCGAAACCTGAAAGATCTTGAGAAAATCTGTATGGAGAAGTGGGCCAAAATCCCTGTGGCAATGTGTGCAATCTTAGTCAGAACTACAGGAAATGTATGTCCTCTGTAATTGTAAACAAAGGTTTCTGTACCAAATATTAAGTTCTGTTTTTCTATTTGTATCATTGTAATTAACGCAAATTAATTATTTAAAAATCATGATTTTCTGGATTTTTGCCAGACCGCCTGCCGGGTCGGTCTAGAAGACGCATATGCGCTTATAGAAGAGGCATATGTGTTGCCATGTTTCATAATTCAGTTTGTGAACTATACTTGGAACCGTTCAGCGGTGACCAGAGGTCCTCTTTTTGGGACCTAAAAATGCGTGTTTAAGGTGTCAGAGTGTTGACAGCTGAACTGGGACACACTCCTGCCACTTCAGCACTGTATGTCCACCATTCAGCGTGGTGAGCACTCAGTGTTTTACTGGAGCCTCAAACAAAAATGTGTTGAATGTTGTTGAGGTATTATTTATCATAATCTCTTATTTATGTTTGGAGAATGTTTCTGTTACACAGCCTTTTTGTTTTCTACTATATATTTAATAAACAGAAAATCAGACACATCTCACCGTTACTGACTTTCTGCCGAGTAAAATACATCTGCACAACTTTTTTTAACTTCACACAAAAACAGACCAAATCTCCAGATTATTAAAGCCAGAACACCAGAACGAGTTGTTACTCAAAAAAATGGGGCTGTGAATTTGTTACAGCACCTTTTTATCAGTCAGACCCTTATAGAAATGTAAATCAGTACATACATATATAGTTCCCAGCGATGCCCTGTTCCTTTATCAAGTATAGATTACTTGGTTGAAAAAAATGTTAAGGAGCTTGGTTTTAGAAATGTTAAAACTTAAATATTATCTTGTTACTAAAGAAGTTGCTTTAATGTCATCTTAACATGGTGCTTCAGTTTTGTAGTTGGCATGAACAGAAAATCATCAGAATAACATCAGCATCAAGCTAGAGTCCCTATCAGTGGCTCCCACCAAGGTTGTAAGAAACCTGGGTGTCATGGTTGATGACCAGCTGATCTTCACAGATCACGTTACCTCTGTAGCTCGATTTTACCGCTTCTCCCTATTCAACATAAGGAAGACAAGGCCATATCTAACTCAACATGCAACACAGCTCCTTGTTCAGACTTTAGTAATCTCCTGTCTAGACTATTGCAACGCCCTCCTGACAGGTCTTCCAGCCTGTGCTGTAAGACCACTACAGATGATCCAGAATGCTGCAGCACGCCTGGTTTTCAACCAGCCTAAAAGAGCACATGTCATGCCCCTATTAGTTGAGCAGCATTGGCTACCCTTAGCTGCCTGCATCAAATTTAAATCACTAATGATGGCCTCCAGAGTAGTCACTGGTTCTGCTCCCATCTACCTCAATAGACTCTTTAAACCATATGTTAGCGCCCGCCCTCTCCGTTCCTCAAAGGAGCGCCAACTAACACGGCCAACCCCCCCGTACAGGTCAGTCGAGGCTATTCTCATCTCTGGTACCACGCTGGTGGAATGAGCTTCCAAGCACTATAAGAGTAACAGAAACCCTCTCCGCATTCAAGAAATCCTTGAAAATCCAACTCTTCCGAGAGTATCTTTTGCACTGAAAGTCTTTCTTTAATGCACTTATTACTTCCTGGCATATTGCACTCAATGTAAGGTATTTTGTATAATTGGGCTGTAGTTTGAATGTTAGATCCTCTTTTGTAAGTCGCTTTGGATAAAAGCATCTGCCAAATGCATAAATGTAAATGTAAATAACAGGCATTCGATGATCATACATACACTGTCAGCAACTGACAAGATAAACTATTTTTATAGTTTATTACTTTTTATTGTTGCAAATAAAGACATTGATATGAAGCACCAAAGCTTCTCCAGATCTTCCAATGGCATGGGTATGTATTTTGGGCTTTCCTGTTTTTGAAATGCCAGAAAAACCCTCTGACAATGGCTGTATGGTTAATTGAGGTCTGGCTAAACTAGGCTTTACTTTTCTCTTTGCTTTTTTTTTTTCTTCGATTCTGTCTCTCACAGTTGAAGTGTACCTATGATAAAAATTACAGACCTCTTTATAGGTGGGGAAAACTTGCAATGTCAGCAGTGTATCAAATATTATTTTTCCCCACTGTATTTCTTGGAATGATTAATTGCATTGAAGCCCTTATTAATGGACTTAAAATGGTGCTGTTTAACATATGCATCTAACAAAGAAGACTCACTGATTGAGTACATTGGTTTAGTTGATTTATGGCGATTAACTCTATTACTGAAAAGGGGATAGATTGTAAAACTGGATTGAGTACATTGTCAGATCATCAGATTATGCATCAGTACAAATTTGCATAGATTTAAATACAGGAATGGGAGAAAGAGGAAGATGGCTTGAACACCATGTTACTGCAAGATGATGTGTTCAGTGCTTCATTGGCTGAGAAACTGCCCTGTTGTGTTTTTTTTTATTATTATTAATACAGGATACACTGAAAAGAAGGTGTCAGTGTAGCAGTGGCATCCAAAGCATATACCAGAGGAATTTTAATTTACCAAGCTTCTAAAAACAAAACAGACCATATAAACTGACCTAGCAAAACATCACAAAGACAACTTATATCAAGAAGTAAACTTAAATTTGAGTTAAATGACATATTTAAAATAACAGAATGTGTGTATCTCCAGGTATGGATGGCTTTCCAATCGAATATTTAAAAAATATGTAGATATAATGTATCCTGTATTAACAGAGGTTTATTTAGAGGCATTTGAAATGCCTCTTTGATGAAACGCTGATAATCCTTATTCCCAAAAAAGACAGAGATATGACAGATCATTCACATTTTAGACCTGTAAGTCTAATTAATGTTGATTGCAAAATATTAACTAAAATATTAGCTTTCTGTCTACAGAAAATCTTGCCTAATATAATATATAAAGATCAAGTAGGTTTTATTTGGGGCAGGTCCTCAGCTGACAATATAAGAAGATTATTACATCTCATGTGGCTGAACCCTTCAAGCAATTCATCTGGGCAGCAATTTCCCTTAATGCCAAAAAGGCTTTTTATAGGGTTGAGTTGAGTTTCTTGTCTGCTGCCCTTACATATTTTGGATTTGCCTCTGGTTTAAGTCATAGGTCAATATATTATAAGATAAACCCTAAGGCAACGTTTTATGAAAAATGTTATAGACTCTCCGTTTTTCAAAATATCTAGGGGAACACATCAGGGATGCCCTCTCTCACCTTTGTTTACAATTTTTCTTGAACCTTTAGCAGCTATGATTAGAAAAAGTTATTAGAAAAATGTGAGTGAAAGGAGTGTGTGTGTGTGTGTGTGTGTGTGGGGGGGGGGGGGGGGGGGGGGGGGCATAAATTTATGTTATATGCTGGCGACCCTCACAGTTCTGTACCACTATTAATACATACCACACAAACATACACAGCTCTGTTTGGATACCAAATAAACCGGAACAAATCTGAGGCTATGCCAGTATATAAGATATGTTGCTTATTTAGCATAACCCAGTTTGGCTTTACATGGGTCCCAGTCAGCATGAAGTACTTTCGAGTAAAACTTGAGTAGAAATCTGGAAGTAATATTGCTAAATTATGAACCCTTGTTGGACAAGATGAAAGACAATTTGGACAAATGGAAAAAAAAGTATAGTTGTTCCTTCCTACAATTGTTTCCCCTCATTACATTAATGATCCCCATGAATATTTCAGAATCTGTTTTTAGCCAATAGGACAAAATTGCTAAAGATATTCTTTGTGAGAACAAGAGGCCTAGAAGTAAATTGAGTAAGACATGTTCCTGAAGAGATAGAGCTGGTCTTGGTCTACCAGATGTGAGGATGTATAATTTATCATTTGATACAGCCAAGTTGTCAAAACACTGGTGTCAGTATAATCCCAGTTTAAAGTGGGTAACTATAGAGCAAAGCATGACGTTGCTGTTTCACCCAATGTACATCCTATCACAATGCAGTTTGAATCAGCTAAACTCAAATCCTATATTGTCTAATTCAAAATTTGTCTGGGCTAAACTTAATAAAATATTTTATAGGTCACATTTTAAGCAACCATATGTTTCACTTTGGCATAATCCTGAAATACAAATTGTGAAAAGACTGTGTACTGGAGACAATGGCAAGCTAAGGGGTAAATATTGTTTAAAAAAAAAAAAATTTCCCTTCCCTTTAAACCCATTATAAGGAAACAGTTTAAAGTGGCTTAAAATATTAAAACAATGACACAGGAACACTAAATTTTTCTCAATCACCGTTACGCCCCTACTAATGGGCTTCTGGTTCTAGGGTGGTAGTAGTAAGGGAAATGTAACAAAATGTGCAGGAGGAAAAGAGAAGCCAGCCCAAAGCTAGAGACCAAGTTGCTTAGGGAATACAAACATTACTTTAATACAAAGATCATACAACAATAACACATGACAGATAGACAAACCTTAGGTGGGAGGAACATGGACAGTACCAAAGAAATGAAAATAACAAGACTAACACCTAAGCTATGTCAATATACACTATAACTATATTCTATAAAGAAAATACAAGGGGTGGTACCTGCCCTCTACCATCTGTACAATACAGAAACTACGTGTGCACCATGTAAATGTGCGCACATATAGCGTGCTCTCACCCTCCTAGGGAGACAGAAACAAACTGACAAACTAAGAGGACTAGAACAAGGGTGCAAACACAACAACATCAATAACCCCAAGGCAAAACAAAACTAATATAAAGTAGACCTCATTAAACTAGTTTTACAGACTTCAAGTTAAGTACAATAAAACACACAAAACCATACGACCAGACAGTCAAAACAATGGCCAACCAAAGAAGTGGGCCCAAAGATGGCTACCTTTCTAACTTCCTGGTGCAGCTTAAAACCTTTAAGCCCCACCCTTTTAGGAGCAGTAAGCTGTTGTGGCTGGTTGGGATTGGCTGGACCTGGAAGTGTTTGGCAGCCAATCCCTGGAAGCCTGGAAGTGTTTGGCAGCAAATCCCAACCAGCCAATGAGGTCAATGAAGAGTGACAGTTCAGTCTACCATTGTAAATGAGAGAAAGAGAGAAAAAGAAAGAGCCAGGAAAGAAAACAAGATACCAAATACATGCACAAAATTGTTACATTTAACAAACTCTACTGATCATAAGTAAACTGAAATTATTCATGAAAAAATAACAGCATATATATGCCACGTTAAGCTTATAATGGGTTTAAATGGGAAGAAAACAGCTTAATTTTTTTCACTTTCAGTTTGAGTAACAGGTTAATTGTTTCAACAGTAGAGAGCACTTATGATCAGTAGTAATTGAAAAAAAAGTTAAGCTCCTAGATCATTGTTTTATTACATTAAGCCATGTTAAGCTGTTTCCTTATAGTGACTTTAAATGGGAAAAAAGCTTAATGTAATTAAGTTACCACTTTATTGTTTCAACAATACAGAGCACTTGTGATCCTTAGTAATTAATAAATATTTGGTGTTCCTAGGTCGTTGTGTTAGTACATTAGGCCACGTTAAGTTGTTTGTTTATAATGGGTTTAAATGGGAAGAAAAAAGCTTAACCTATTTTGTTTTACTTTCCTTTTGAGTTACAGGTTAATTGTTTCAGCAGCAGAGACCACTAATTATCAGTAGTATCTGAGAAAAGTTTGGTGCTCCTAGATCATTGTTTTAGTACATTAAGACACGTTAAGCTTTTTTCACATTAAGAATCTCCCCTGGCAGATGGAATTTATGTCACAACAACAAATGTTGATGACTTCGACATATACCACTATCACAAAAACAAAAAAATCCAATGCCATCGACATATGCCGCTGTCATCCGTACATAATATGCTTATGTCAATGGCATATGCCACTGTCACCCAAACGTAAGATGCAGATACCATTTCATGTTATTACTGCCTCTCTAAATGTGGTTATTGATAAAGGAAATGCTCCACTCAATGTACAGTGAGGCTCCAGCAGTAAAAACAGTGCTCTCCCACTCCATATATATCTTTGTGCAAATGAAGCCTAAAACTCATATAAACTCAACTCAACTCAACTTTATTTATAGAGCACTTTAAAAAACACCAACAGTTAAAACAAAGTGCTGTACAAAAGATGTTTATAAAACAAACTAAAACAAAATAAAATAACCAATAATGAAAAATAAATAACTTAAATAAAAACAACACTAATAAAATTAATAAAAGAAAACAAACGTCTCATGCTGAGTTGAAAGCCAAGGAATAAAAATGGGTTTTAAGATAAGTTTTAAAAACCGAAAGTGAAGAAGCCTGCCTAATCTGTAATGATAGGCTATTCCACAGTTTCGGCGCAGCAATTGAAAAAGCTCTATCTCCTCTGAGCTTACGTTTTGACCTCGGCACCTCCAGGAGCAGCTGATCAGCTGACCTGAGGCACCGAGCAGAGACGTGGGGGTGTAGCAGCTCAGTGAGGTAAGGTGGGGCGAGTCCATTTAAAGATTTGAAAACAAATAAAAGAATCTTAAAATGTACTCTAAAATGCACAGGCAACCAGTGGAGAGAGGCCAGAATGGGAGTGATATGTTCCCTCTTACGTGATCCCGTTAAGAGTCGGGCAGCAGCATTTTGCACCAATTGGAGACGTCTGAGGGAGGACTGGCTGACTCCAAAATACAATGCATTGCAGTAATCCAATCGGGATGTGATGAAGGCATGGATTACTGTTTGAAAGTGCTCGTAAGAGAGAATTGGCTTCACCTTTGCCAGCTGCCTCAGGTGGAAAAAGCTGGACCTAACTACTGTGCCTATTTGGCGGTCCAATTTAAAATCACTGTCCATCTTAAAACCCAAATTTAAGATAGTTGGCTTCACATACAAAGTCAAGGGGCCCAAATCAACTGGAGGGGCTTCACAGGGACCACTGGGACCAAACACCATCACTTCTGTTTTGTTTTCGTTAAAATGTAAAAAATTTAAAGCCATCCAGTCTTTAATGTCATTGAGACATAACAACAGTGGTTTAATTGAGAAAGCATCTTTCTTCTTTAAAGGGACATATATCTGGCTGTCGTCAGCGTAACAGTGAAATGCAATGCCATGTTTTCTCAAGATAGAGCCCAATGGGAGCAGATAAAGTGAGAAAAGGAGGGGTCCTAAGATTGAGCCCTGTGGAACTCCATATGATAGGGGAGCTGAGGAGGATTCTGAGCCAGCAAAACTCACACACAAAGTTCTGTCCGTCAGATAGGACCTAAACCAGTCCAAAGCACTACCACAAATGCCGACTAGATGCTGCAAGCGGGAAACTAAAATGTTGTGATCCACTGTGTCAAAAGCAGCAGTTAGATCCAGCAGGACAAGAATTGCATGGTCCCCAGAATCATTGGCCAGGAGAATGTCATTAAAAACCCTGAGCAACGCTGACTCTGTACTATGCAAGGTTTTAAAACCAGACTGAAAAACCTCCAGAATATTATGCTCATCCAAAAATAATTTCAGTTGAGCATAAACAACTTTCTCCAAGATCTTTGAAATAAAAGGCAGCTTGGAAATAGGCCTATAATTAGCCAATACTGTATGGTCGAGGCCAGGTTTCTTGAGCAGGGGTTGACCTACAGCATGTTTAAAACTCACAGGAACAACACCAGAAGACAGGCTGCTGTTAATAATGGCCAGAACCTGCTGCCCTAGAGTATGAAAAATCTCTTTAAGAAAGTGAGGAGGCAAAACATCACAAGGAGAACCTGAGGGCTTTAAATGGCCGACCACATCCTCCAAGTGCGACAGAGTCACCGGCTCAAACCTATCAAACACAGCCAAGCAAGGGGCAGAGTCAGAGGGGTCAACAGCAGGAGCTGTGATAAGAGCTCTTGCAGTAACAATCTTATCAATAAAAAAGTGCAGAAAGTCATTACACATGTCAGGAGATGCTTCCAAACAGACAGGCTGAGGGGCCTTAAGAACAGAGTCAATGGTTTTAAATAACACACGTGGCTTATGACAATTTGCCATAATAATATTTGACAAGTGTTCTCTCTTAGCCTCTTTGATGGTGCTCTGGTAAGAACGCCAGCAGTCTTTTAACATTTGAAATGAAACCTGCAGCTTATCCTTTTTCCATCGGCGTTCAGCTCTGCGACACTTCTGCTTTGCTGCACGCGCTTGGTCATTGAACCAGGGCTCAGGTTTAACTTTGGGCTGTTTAGTTCTTAATGGAGCCACTGAGTCCAGTATGGTTCGGCAGGAGGAGTGAAACCAGGAGCTGAGCTCCTCCGTATTAACAGAGGCTGAGTCAGGAGGAGGACAAAGCTGGTCGAAAGCGCAGGTGAACTGACCGGCAGTGAAAGAGTTAAAACTCCGACCAAGCCGAGCAGGAGCGCAAGGTTTAAAAGCAGCACAGGAGAAAACAACATCAAATAAAACAGGCATGTGATCAGAAAACCCACTAACATGGATCTCTAAATTTAACACAGACAACCCATAAGACAGAACAAGGTCTAAGGTATGTCCATGTTCGTGTGTGGGCCCGGACACATACTGCACTAAATTAAAAGAGTCAATGATGTTAACAAAGTCCTTCACCAGCGGTTTATCTGGACAGCAGACGTGAATGTTAAAGTCCCCGACGATAAGGATGCGATCATAGTTCGGCATATGTCCCGCCAAAAAATCAGAAAAATCATTTATGAAATCCTTATTGTATTTAGGGGGTCGATAGATGACAGCACACAGCACCGGGTCAGAGCGGCCCACCTCAAATAAAGTGACTTCAAAACTGGAAAATGAGGGTGATACAGCGCGCTGTTTACATTTAAAATTATTTTTAAAAACAGTCGCCGTTCCTCCTCCCCAACCTGACGTCCGCGGGGTATTAAAATAACTACAGCCAGCCGGCAGAAGTTCAACGAGAGCACTGTACTCACCAGCACCAATCCAAGTCTCTGTCACAAAAAGAAAATCCAGGCTTTGAGAAGAGAAGAAGTCCCTCAGGATAAAAGTTTTATTTGCCAGTGATCTGGCGTTCACAAGGCCGATCCTGGCAGGAGCTGAGGCCTGTGCTTTAGACAGATTAGGAGCACGAAGCGGCGTCCTCAGGTTGCGGGGATTCACCCCACCCCATATAAAAGTCATATAAAACAGCCTAACAACATACCTACAACGAAGCGAGGCGACAAAACAGTTCATTTTGTCAGCTTTATGCCTGAAATTACAGCACCTCAGCTCAAACTGGTTAAACTGTTTATACCCTGTGCCCTTAGTTAACGAACATAGCTAGTGAGCACAGTGCAGCTTGGAGAAAGAGATATTAAAGCAGGGGTCGGAAGTGAATTTTGTTAATGGCAACAATATATAACTCCCCACTCCTCCATGAATATTTGGATATTTACTGAAGCTCTGAAGCCCTAAAATAGTATTCTGGCTATATATATATATATATATATATATATATATATATATATATATATATATATATATAGTATCTAAAATATGTTTGTATTTTTTTTATTGTCAAAAACAATCCAAAATCACACAGATAATCATTTCAGTTTGTTCCTCCTCCACTTGTACTCTTGCTTCTTTTTCTGAGATATCATACTACACCAATATATTGACATAGAATCTCAAAATAATGAGATAGTATTGACTTAGTATCTCAAAAAGTAATTTTGCTTATATTGTTATCAAAGTACAGATCTGAACCAATTGTGACACCATGGTTTTTCACAGATGAAAGAAAGAAATTATTCAAATTTAACATGAAGTTAGACAATTTACTTCTAGAACTTTTTAAGACCAAGAATAGGAACCTCAGTTGTGTCTGAATATAAGGAAATTATTTGACATCTGGATTTTTGTATCTTTAACACTTAGTATTTTAGAGTTAATAATCTAGTTTTGCTGATTTTATATATAAAATTCCGCCACTGTATCACAGGGTTGTGGGAAAGATAGAATGCTTTCGTTTAGGAGTGTGAGGAGACTGGTTTATAGTAGCGTGTTGACACTCTACCTCAAATATTCAAATTTATTTTCAAAGTCTGGCTTCGATAATCCTACTTAGCAGATTCTCTATTTACAGGAAGAGCTTTGGAAAGTATGTAAGTAAAAGTTAAAAGTAAGAAAGTCAAAGTAAACAGATAGTTAAGAGGAGTATACTCCCAAAAATTAGATTATTTGAGCATTTGGAATTAAAACTCTTGGTGTTGACATAGTCTCGGTTTGCTGTTGATGTTGCTGTAGTATGCACATACATAGGTTGTGGCTCCTGGTAGTAATATGTGTGTGCTACTATTTTGATAGGTTGGCTACCCCTTTTCTAGATTACTTAACCACCATTTACACTCTAAATTTTAAACAGTTTGTTTCCGTGTTTCTGGCTTTCTCAGTCCTGGTTTTGTTATTCTAATAGTGATTGTGTATTGTAATCGTTGTCTCTGAAGTTTCCTGGTGGTTATTTGTTATGTATATTTCCCCCCACCTCCAAGGTGTGTTCCCACATAGGCTCTGGAACCACCATGACCCTGAACTGGATAAGGGTTACAGACAATGAATGAATGTTCTATTGTTTCTCTCTTAATGTATTTTTCTTCGTAGTTGTTGATTTAGTTTCTGTAGGTATTTATTGCTGTTGATATTCCTGTGTTCATGGTTTATTTTTCATTGTTAGTGTTGTGTTATATATGGCCTGTTAATACTCTATTATAGAGTTTAGTTCTTTTCTTTTGTTTCTTCAGTCTCTACTCAGCCTTTGTCTGTTTGCTTCCTGGTCTGTTTTAATTCCCTTGTTTTCCCTTATCTTTGCCTTGGCATTGATATTTGTATGGCCTGGTTCTTATTTTAGTTGTAGTCCTTATCTGCTCTCTTTCCCTGTTGTTATAGGTTATACATTTATTGGGCTCAAGACTGTTCTCAGATTACTATGCCACACACAAAATATATATAATGTTTTTAAAAATAATACTCTGGAACTCTTTTCTTCATCTTAATCCTTCAGTCTACAATTAAGTACAAGGAATAGGAATACATTTCCCATTATTTGCATGTCACAAAACAGCATGTTTAGCATGAATATGTGTGTTTACCCTCTAGACTTTTGAAGCACGGTGATGAGTGTTTTGAGCCTGCTGCATGTCCATGTTTATGGAAGGGTAAAGAATATTACCCAGGAGACAAAGTATCCTCTCCCTGTCATCAGTGGTATGTATTCATTTAATATACACACATTAACATTATTTAATTCAACATTAATAAAACTGCATTTCAAGATGTCTAGTTGACAAATGCAGTATTGTACAGACGTATTGTAGTTTTAACCCGTTTTCTATATCATTTATTATATTTAATAACTATTTGCTCTATATTATCCAATGTAAAACATTTTAACACTGAAATGCAGTGCATTGTGTGAATTTAATTGGGATAAAACTGTAACACCATTCAATATTCCAGCTTATAGAATTAACTAGGTTAGAGGATTTTGCTGAAAGGTTAACTGAACCTACAATGGTATTAATGAGCTAAAAAATTATATTGAAGTTTGAAAAATGACTTAAAATCTTCACAGTTCAATTTAACTTTATTAAAAAAAAAACCTCATATGTCAAAAAAAAAAAAAAAAAAAAACAGATGCTAAGAAATCTGGGCCAAAGCACCCAAATGAATAGAAAGACAAATGGCCCTGCATCATCTCTTTTGCTAATACAGATTTGAAATCCGTAAATATCACTCATCAAATCATCCTTACTCCATGATCGACCCTTATTTGTTAGGTAAAATGCTGGTTTACTTTACTTTGCTGAACAGTACCAATTTGTTCTCCATTTGCAAATTTAATGTGTCTTGATCGATTGTTTCAAGTCAACACCCTATTTTAGGTATAGTTCAAGATGAGCCAATTTAACCCAAAAATGCTGGTTTTAAATAATGTTTTCATTTACCGAAAGAAAAATGCAGTTTTGCTTTACTTGGCCTGTTGTTAAAAATAAATTGCTTCCTTAGCTACCAAACCAAACAGTTAATTCAATTACAAGATACACACACACAGACACACACATGTGTGTGTGCATGTTATACACTGCTCAAAAAAATAAAGGGAACACTAAAATTACACATCCTGGATCTCAATGAATGAAATATTCCACTTGAAAATCTTCATTCATTACATAGTGGAATGCGTTGGGAACAAATTAACATAAAAATGATCTTTGTATATTAAAATTGTTATCCCATAGAAGTCTGGATTTGTAATCATACTCAAAATAAAAGTGGAAAATCAAATTACAGGCTGATCCAACTTCAGTGGAAATTCCTCAAGACAAGTTAAAATGAGTCTCAGTAGTGTGTGTGGCCTCCATGTGCCTGTATGACCTCCCTACAATGCCAGGACATGCTCCTGATGAGGCAGTGGATTTTTTCCTGAGGGATCTCCTCATAGACTTGGATTAAAGCATCAGTCAATTCCTGGACAGTCTGTGGTGCAATGTGAGTGGCAAGACAATCCCTATAAAAGAGTGGTTCTGCAGGTGGGGACCACATACCGTTTCTCTGTTCTCATCCTTTCTGGTTGATGTTTTGGTCACTTTTGCATTTTGTCAGTGCTCTCACCTCTAGAGGTAGCATGGTATGTGTCTACAATCCACAGAAGTTGCTCAGGTAATGCCGTTCATCCATGATGGCACATCAATGTGAGCTGTAGCAAGAAAGTTTGGTGAATGTTGCTGAATGATGTGCTCGATTGGATTCAGGTCTGGGGAACAGGTAAGCCAGTCCATAGCATCAATACCTTCAGCATTCAGGAACTTCTGACAAACAGCTAGGCCACTGCACCAAAATATGGTCTCACAATGGGTCTGAGGATCTCATCCCAGTACCTAATGGCAGTCAGTGTACCTATGGCTAGCACATGCCACCCCACACCATTACTGGCCAATTGTGAATGCCTGGCCCTCACACCACCCTCATGGATATTAGTGGCCTGCTGGAGGTAATTTTGCAGGGCTCTGGCACTGTTCCTCCTTGCACAAAGGAGGAGGTACACTGCAAAAAATCTATGTCAAAAAATAAGAAAAATAAACACAAATCAAGAAAAAAATTACCTGAATCAAGTAAAATTATCTGCCAATATAGTGAGTAAATTTATCTTGTTAAGATTTCTTAAAATTAGAAAAAATATCTTGCATTGTTAATGGTCTTATAATCTTGAAATAAGTAAAAATTGTATTGATTTGAGGCATTATGGCTAGATTTAAGTAACAATCACTGGATTCCATCTCATAATAATGATTCAAAAATCACCAAAACTAGCCTAATAATCTTACTTTCAAAAAACCTAATTTGGTAAAAATTTACTTTAAATTAGAAACATTGAGCACACTTTAAACCTTAAAATGGAAAATATTGTAATAAAATAAATATAAATATATTTTACATTTTCTTAAATTAAAAATATAATGCTTAAAATTAGACACCATTTTTTAAATTCTTCTTGAAATGAGAAACAAATTGGAAAATTAAATATAATAATGAACAGCTTTATTATCAGAATATGCATAGCACTTGCTTACAAACAAATCAGATGCATTGTAAAAACCAAGAAACCAACAGGCACTACATAAGTGTGTACAACATATTCATTATGCTTTTTACTTTATTCGGGTATGACAATGCACCAAGAAATTCTGGAAGCCTAATGTAAAAATAAGATAAATGTGCATTGTTTAGAAGGGTTTTATTATTATTATGAAATATAATGCAGTTGTTTTGTCTAATTACCAATGACAACCAACACCCCTCTCCACCATAATATGTTTAGAATATTCTGAGAATGTCAAATAATCTCAATATTGTGAATCAAACTGAATTATATGCTATTATTACACCCCTACTGTAACAATACTGCAACACAGCAATTGCTGAATGGCCAATGGAATTTCCCTATTCTCCAATGAATTTTTTCCACTCAGATAAGGCTTTTTTGTAGGATGAAGTTGCATCTCGATCATGAATGGCATCCTGTAGGACTTCTGTCTGAAGTACTGACAGGAGTGTTGCAATGCACTTTGGATAGGTCAGATGAAATGTGTAGTAGTATGCCAGAAGGTAAAGCACACCTGTGTCTATGTTGTCTTTTGGAAATGTTGTCACAGGTGAAGAACCATTGGCCAGCATGCAGTTGCTATCACAAACCATCAAAACAGGACTGAAGATAGGTCTTCTCTGAAGATAGGTGTTTGGGTCTTCTGTGGGCTGTAACATAAAAAAAATATTAGAGTTATTAACACTTCAACTGAACTTTACTTTCAAAATTTGTAATGGAGAAAAGTTTAAAATCAATCAAAAAAGAATATAAAATGTGCTGAGGTGGACAAGGATAGAGGGTCCAAAATGTAAGGATCATGACTTGTTTCTGACAGTAATATACAAACAGAAATCATTTGACAAAATGCAATTAAAAATCCCTCTCCTAGTTATTCAGATCATTATATTCATGATTCTGATAAACTTCACTTAAAGCATTCCCATTAATTGCTTACCTCAAGAACATGCACTATCGCCTCACTTGGATGTCCCAGCTTCTTGGGTGGGGCCACAGGTGATGGGAACATCCCAGGCAGAGCCTTCATCATGGCTATACAGTGGGTCACTGTTTGAGACATAAGCAGTATGATACATTATACACTGCACTGATGCATTAAAATTGGACTTCAGTTTCATCGTTTTGATCTGACATAGATTTGATGTCTAACTAATTTGCTATCAATCTAATAAAGTGTCTCAAATTTACAGGGCGTGTTAAAGGCAACATCTACAAAAGTGGAAAAACGCTGTTCTTTCATTTGTCTAGGTGGAATGGTATGGTTGGGGGGGGGGGGTGGGGGGGGGGGGGTGATTGTTGCTTGTAGGTGGCTGATGTTAAACTTATCTGTAAGTTATTATTCACTGTTGGAATTACCACAGAAAGTCATTTGTAACTTGAGTTCGCTCTCTCCTGAATTTAGAGTCAGTTCCATCTATAGCAAAAATAAGTCAATATTATACATCTATGTAGCAAGAATAGAGCAATAACCTCATATCAGTTCATGCTTTTCAAAGGTAGATTCATTGAATAAAAGCTTCCAGAAACAAAGCCTAGCATACCGGGCCGAGACACTTTTTTTTTTTTAAACCCCATTTACTGACACTGGAGGTTTGTAAACACATTAGATTGATTTAGCATGAAAATGGACTGGGGAGCAGCAAATGAAACATCCTCAGAATTTTGTTAAAAGTGTTTTTTTTTTCTTTTTTTTTAAAATTAAAATCCTGAATGTTGCCTATAACAAGGTCCGTTCGTATTAATGCATTTTTATCATAACATTCCATTTAGTTTTACAAAAGTCAAGCTCATGTCTAAGTCAGAATTGAATTCCACCATCTGGGTTAAGTGTATGTTAAGCTGTAAGGATAACAGAAAAGTAGTACATCCTGTTAAGTTTCTCACTTTTGTCAAGTGTTGTCGGTGGCCTCAAAACCTTTTTAAAAACCCCATAGAACTGAGCTTTGCGATAAAAGCTCTCCCAGCGCGTCTTCAGATGTGAAATTAATTGAGGGTTTTGTCTGTCAAGGATGCGACCAAGTTCTTCCATGACCTATCATAAGAAATGGGAAAAATAAAATCATACTCAAAGATTTAATAAAATTAATACAATTTTAAGCAATCTTCAAGTTAGGAACATAGCTAAAATAAATACTTGCATGATCTAATTCTTTGAAACAGGGGTATGCTTGCAGTATGTTAGCTGGCCTGTCCTGGTCTCTCAAAGTGTCAGAGTTGATGAAGGCTCGACGGGCATCAAACTCAAGGTCTAGCAGCTGAGAAACTGCTTCCTTATTAGGTTTTGGTCTTTTATACAATTCTTGCAGGGTGCGATAATGTCTCGCTTGGCTTTGTTGACTGTCAGTGTTAGAATGGCCTTCCAGTTCTTCAGTATGAATACCTTCTCCACTCTGGTCAACAGCTTCTGCTTTTTAATAAACATAAGACTCTGTATTACAGTCTGTATAACACAGCAACTCATCTTACCTTATACACATAGCCAAGTAGATAATTTTCTGCTCCAAACCAGATTTTGTTCATTAAATACCAAGTCTTCATTTCAATATTCAAACAAAACATTCTCTACATACACAAACTCTATCAAAACATGGCAAACATGCCTCAATATTGAGTCATTCTTTCAAAACACTGGCACATTTTCTGTCCAAGAGGAACATAGTCAATCACAGCAAAACAACTCTAATAATTCTAACAGTTAATGGCATTCCAGCAACAGCTTTACTTTCCATGTTTCAGTTCTATCAGCAAACAATAGGTGTTATGACATCTACAACATTTTTTGCTTTAGGGTCAAATGTGTGCATTTATGGTAATTTATACTATCTAGAGGTGAATGAATAATATTTACTGTATGGTAGACAACCATGGTATGGTAAAAGTATTCATAAATGTACACTGTCAGAGAAAAAAAGATAATGTACAGGTGCATCATTGTCACTAAAGGTAAAAACAGTGTGAATGTATCTTTGAAGGTACAACAGCGGTTCAGAGTTCAGTTGGGTTCCCTAAAGGTACATTACATTCTCTTCTCTTCAAGAACAACTGAAATAAACACAACTTTAAAATCTACAATTATAAAGGAGTGTGATATAATTATGTTCCCTAACTAAACTTAGAGTTTTATAAATGTGACTACAGATTGGAAAAAATTATGTTAGCGAATGTAAAAAACTGTAATATAAGATTAATACAACAAGATTAAACATAAAATGCAGATTTTAAATGATTGTTCCAATTATTTAAGAAAAAAATGCTCTTCATCCCTACCTGTCCCCAGTGAACAAGAAATTGCCCCTTACCTAATTAATCAACCAGTTTTCCAAATTCAGTTGACAATTAGGTTCAATTTCTCTAGCCACATTCAGGTTTGATTACTGGACAACGTGATATTCTTAAAATGAAATGGATTTACCTTCAATAGAATCATTGCCCCCTGATGATGGTGTGCTGGTTCTTTTTCTCTCCAAGATTACAGTTGACGCAGTGCTTCCTGATGTATTAAAGGTGGATTCACTTGAGTCGCCATCAGAACACTCAAAATCCAACTGTCTTCTTTTCCTCTGTCTTTGTGGTGTAGGTCCCTGCCTCTTTTTTGGTGTTTTTATGTTGTTAAGTCTTTTCATTAATTGCTTGAAAAGCTGTTCCTGCAAACAAAACATGTGTAACAAGACATAATAACGTATTTTAACTATATATCCCCAACAGATTCTAGATATTATTAATTACACACTGAAGGCCCTGTACATTTTTTTTCTATCTAAAGTAATATACAGAGTCAGCCCCTTAAAAGGTCCATGTGTTGTTGTTTAACAGTCATGAATCTAAAGTTTACAGAAGTTTAACTGTGTTCTGATTACAAATAATTATTTCAACTTTCAGCTTAGGTAAACACTACACTGAGTTGCTCAAAAATATGTATTCAAATAATAAGATATTTTTCAATGCCATTATTCTCCACAATAGTTAGAATCTGCTGGGTATTACATCAACACTTAGAGGGCATGGTGTAATATGTTTTCAATCACAGAGTAATTTGGCTGTCTTCTATGACATTACTAACAAGTTACAGACTCATTTCACAGACAGAACAATCACTTACCCAACTGTGTCTGCAGTTTGCAGAGTTGTCACGAAGCATAGGATAATACTCCACAAGCCGCTTTGCCATAGCTTGGACATCATTTTTGGATGGATACATAAATTCAGACGTTGTTGCTCTGATGATTGACGCCATGTTGGTCACTGTGTTTCTCACTAATCGGCAACGAAGTTCTTTTGACAGGGAGCATACATCTTCTTGGCCAACATGCTGCATTTCAAAATACTGCCCTCTAACATGTTCTAGCTCACTGTCAGTATATACTATATATTCAGGATTGGTAGCTGCAGGGTTCTTGGAGGATCCACTGATTTGTGTACATCAGGTCTGGAAGGGACAGGGTTGCTGGACCTAGGAGTTTCTGACATACTGGGGTTCATTTGTACTGCAGTCAGCCTTCTGTCACTTGAACCTTTCTCTTGAGTGGGGTGTTGAGGACAGGCATAGGCTTGGGTTTTTTTTTGGGTTTGTGTGCACCTAAGGGATGACGTGCGCTAACTGGGTCACGTGGTGTTGGTGGCGGTAATGGTCTGTAATATCACCTGTTCACTCGTTAGATGAGGGGAAGTGAGTGGGTGATGGGGGAAGCCTACTTTTTGCTGACCGTCCAAAACGCTGTAACCTTGGCCGATGTAAATATTTTTTGCCTGTGAACTGATTGAATTGGATTTTATACCGTTGTCGATCGTGGATTTCTGTGGACCGATTCATTGATACTTTAATGTTTGAACGTTGAAGATTTGATAAAATAAAGCAACATCAACTGAAGCTTGGACTGGTGTTTGAACAGCAGAACGCGTCGGGCATTCGTTTCCCCTATTCAGCTGCTCGGCGACTCTGAAGTCTATTGAAGTCGCCAAACATTTGTCAGCAAAAAACTACGGCAACGGAGGCTTCCGGATTCAGTGTACAGCCTGAACGCTGACGCGAGCCCACACACCACTGCCATTAAACCAACGAAAGCGGCCCGCCCGAGAGAGTCGGGAAGACAACGGTGGTATGTAACCAGTGCTTGTGCTGTTTTTTTGGCTATTGCTTGTTTGAACGCAGTTTGGTTACTTCCAGGAGAAGATGTTGTGACGGGCTTGTCGTTGTGTTGTTGGACTGTGGCTATTGCCGTTTAGAGCTGTGTGTAGGCCTGAAGTTCATTGGGAATTTGGCATGTGTGTTGTGGCTTTGCGTGTGCTTAGCGAGCTGTTAAGAAATTGCTACTGATACTGAAGGCGCCTTTAAGCTGGTTTTGCATGTTCTTTGTTTGAATGCTAAAAATGAGCGGATCACAAGCTGCATCTGTCGTTGGGAAAACTGAACAGGATAAAAGATCAGTTGTTCTTACTGGGAAAGCCATTGCAAATAAAATTGAAATAATTCAGACAGGAAGAAAAAGGCATGTGAATAAAATGAAAAGGGTAATTCTGTCTCTTAAAGAGCTAATGAAGGATGATAAAAATGATTCACAGGTTAAATCACAGCTTGATGAATTAATGCATCTGTTTGAGGATGCCAGTGCACTGCATGAATCCTTGCTGCCTTTAATTCCATCTGATGAGAAAGATAAGCAAAATGCATGGTTTTCAAGCATCATAAAGTACAATAAAGGGTTTATTGAGGATGTTAAAATATGGCTTTCTGAGGTCGATAAATGTTCAAGCAGGCCATTTTTTGACATTGTGCCATCCCAAGAAACCCCATTAGAGGGGGAAATGGGTTTTCAAGACCACGCTGAAAAGGAACCTCAATTGTTTCCTAATCTTCAGCATGACATCTATGATGATGTGTTGCCATCCGATAGTGTATCAAATCAAGGCAGCAAGTTAAGCTCAAAGGTATCGTCAGCTACGTCTGCACATCTCAAGGCAGAAGCAGAAATGGCTGCCTTGCTCGCACGTCAACGTATGCTCAAGGAAAAACATGCAATTGAAGAACAGGAGGAGAAATTGAGGAGAAAGAAAGAACAACTTCAACTTGAAGCAGACATCGCCGCAACTGTTGCAAAGGTCAATGTGCTGAGAATTGGATCCACTGCGCGTAGTACAGCTTCACGGAAATCCAATGGAATGGAATCATATTTTAAAATGAAGGAAAAATTTTTTGAAATCCTCAATACTGACGCAGAGACCTTTTTTCCACAGACAATTAATTTAAAAGGAAATACAACTATTAGAAATGTGAAGCCTATGGTTAAACCAGTGCAGCAAAGCATGAAAAGGGATAAGCCTGCACCTCTCTTAAGGGGGCCTTCTGATCCTTTAAGACCATGTAGCGCAATCCCAGGTTTGCCACTGCAGCCAACCGTTCGCCCAGCAACCAGTGAAAATCTTTTTTTCCATTATGGAGAAACAAAGTGAATTAACTAGTATGCTGGTCTATCAACAAAGTCTTTCATTACTGCCTAAAAGAGAAATTCCAGTCTTTGATGGCAATCCTCTGCACTTCCATGCCTTTATGCGTTCGTTTGAACAGGTCATAGAAGCAAAAACAGGCAATGCTGACGATTGCCTGCATTACCTCGCACAGTATACCAGGGGGCAGCCCAATGAACTCGTCAAGAGCTGTCAACATATGTCTGATGGTACTGGATATATAAAGGCGAAGACACTGCTGTATGATCATTTTGGAAATGAACATGTAATTGCATCTGCTTATCTGAACAAGGTCCACTCATGGCCATTAATCAGATCAGAGGATGGAAAGGCTCTTCAAGCATACTGTTTGTTTCTACGTGGGTGTTGCAATGCGATGGAAGAGGTTCATGGCCTCTCTGAATTGAACACGCCTGCTAATATGCTTGCTGTGATTAAAAGGTTACCATATAAGTTGAAAGACAAATGGCGAACAGTAGCGTGTGACGTCCAGGAGAGGCAGCATCGCAGAGCTACATTCGTTGATATTGTTTTCTTTCTTGAGTGTCAAGTTAAAATTGCAACAGATCCTGTCTTCGGAAGTCTATGCGACACTCCTCCAACACATTTAACAGTAAAAGATAGTGATGGAGGGAAACGTCCTTATCCAAGAGTTAAAGGAAGTAGCTTTGGTACAACTGCTATTGCATTTGGGAGAAAAAATCAAACAGAGGCCCAAGATCATCACACTTCTGTGGAGATTTGTTTGTTCTGTAAGGGTGGACATATGCTGGAGTCATGCTCTCTGCTTGATAAGAAACCTCAAAATGAAAAGATTTCCTTTCTTAAAAGGAATGGTATTTGTTTTGGCTGTTTGTGTATTGGGCACATCAGCAAAGAATGTAGAAAACGCCTTTTATGTAAAATTTGTGGTTTCAGACATCCAAGTATCCTTCATATCCATCACGAGGAGGAAAAAGAGGTCGAGTCTGACACTGAAGCAGATAACATTCCCGTTACAGTTCAGACTAGTGGTCTTACTGGGGCCGGTGAACAAGACTGTAAGCTTGCCATTGTACCAGTTAAAGTAAAATCAAAGAAAGGCCGAAGAACAGTGGAAACGTATGCCTTCTTGGACCAGGGAAGTTCAGCGTCATTTTGTACAGTGGGTCTTCTGGACAAACTGAATCTTGCTGGAAGAAAGACCAAGATTCTCTTGCGTACCATGGGACAAGAGAAAGTAGTGGAAAGTTTCGTTGTGACTGGATTAGAAGTTGCTGGGTTGGAGAGTGATGTTTACTGTGAAATGCCTGCTCTCTTCACTCAACATAGAATGCCAGTTAATGTGTGTAACATCCCAAGACAACAAGATCTGGATGACTGGCCACACTTGAAGCATGTTTATTTGCCAGAAATTGAGGCACAAGTGGAGCTTTTGATTGGCATGAACATGCCCAGAGCGTTGGAACCTCTGGAGGTCGTCCAGAGTGTAGATGATGGACCTTTTGCCATTAAGACTGTGCTTGGTTGGACGGTAAACGGGCCACTTGGCAGGGAGTGCTGTGGAAGGCCAGGATGTTCGTCAACAGTCACCGCCAACAGAATTTCTGCTGTTACGCTTGACAAGTTATGGAAACAGCAGTTTAAGATGGACTTCCCTGAGAGCAGCCAGGATGAGCAGCTGGGACTATCAAGGGAAGATTCCAAGTTCTTGAAGTTGGTTAGTGAGACCACGATTCTGAGTGATGGGCACTACAGTATTGCCCTGCCTCTGAAGGACAGAGATATGAGAATGCCTGACAACCGTGCGATTGTGGAACAACGCACCTTAAGTTTGAAGAGAAGGTTCATCAGAGATAAAGACTTTCACGAGGTTTACACCGCTTTCATGGAAGATCTTATATCCAGGGGGTACGCGCAAAGAGTGCCAATCGAAGACTTGGAGTGCAGTGAGGGTAAGGTTTGGTATGTTCCCCATCATGGGGTTTACCATCCTTTTAAAGGGAAACTCCGGGTTGTCTTCGACTGTGCAGCATCATTTCAAGGTGTTTCTCTTAATGCACAACTTCTGAGTGGTCCTGACTTGACGAATGCATTGGTTGGTGTGTTGACTAGGTTTAGGAAGGAGCCAGTTGTGTTGATGTCTGATATTGAAGCCATGTTTCACCAAGTGCGTGTGCCAGAGGAAGATGCTGACCTTTTGAGATTTCTCTGGTGGCCTGGTGGCGATTTCAGTCAGAGCATGCAAGAATATAGGATGGGTGTTCATTTGTTTGGGGCGACTTCTTCTCCCAGCTGTGCTAACTATGCTCTACGGAAATGTGCAGAAGATAACAAAGCACAGTTTAGCCAGCAGGTGATTGACACCATCCTATACAGTTTTTATGTGGATGATTGTCTCGCCTCAATAGCCTCAGAAGAGGAAGCCATATCCCTTTATAAGGACCTTGGAGACATCTGCGCTAAGGGCGGCTTCCGCCTGACAAAGTGGATAAGTAATAGCCGCCGTGTTCTTGCCGTAATACCTGAGAAGGAAAGGGCAAAGGAAGTTAAAAACTTAGACTTGGACTGTGATCTTTTACCCGTTGAGCGAGCGTTGGGAGTGCGGTGGTGTGTGCAGTCAGATGCATTTTAGTTCTGCATATCCATCCCAAACAGGCCAATGACCCGCAGAGGAATCCTTTCTACAGTGAGCTCCTTTTATGACCCTCTGGGATTTCTTGCTCCCGTTATTTTCACAGCCAAGAAGATTCTTCAAGATCTGTGCCAGAAGGGGATAGGATGGGACGACGTTATACCACTCGCAGTTTCCCAAGAATGGAAAGACTGGGTGGGAGAGTTGCATCTGTTGGACAACATTAGCATCAGAAGATGTTTAAAACCTCCTGACTTTGGAGAGGTGACCACTGCTCAGTTACATCACTTTGCAGATGCAAGTGAGAAGGGGTATGGTGCTGTTACTTACCTGCTCCTGCGTAACAGTTGCTCACGCACCCACAGTTCCTTTATAATGGGGAAGTCCAGGGTGGCACCCCTAAAACTAGTAACGATTCCTCGTATGGAATTGACGGCAGCTGTGGTGGCAGCTCGTATGGATATACTGTGGAGGAGGGAGCTAAGGCTATCTCTCTTAGATTCAGTGTTTTGGACAGATAGTACCTCGGTGTTGAAATATATTAATAATGAGACATCTAGGTTTCGTGTTTTTGTAGCGAACCGAGTGTCCGAGATTTTAAAGGTATCCAGGGCCTCCCAGTGGAGATATGTGAACACAACACACAACCCGGCAGACCTTGTTTCCAGAGGTATGAGGGCAGAGCCCTTTTTAATTAACACTGAATGGATATCTGGTCCCGCATTTCTTATGCAGCCAGAGAAAGAATGGCCTGTAAACCCAGAGAACATGCAGGAACTTCCACATGAAGATCCTGAAGTCAAAGTGTCTGCCGCTATTAATGTTTTGCAAGCAGATGATGATGGTGGCCCATTGACTGATTTAATTAGTCGTACCTCTTCTTGGATACGCCTTGTCAGGGTGATGGGTTGGATCCTGAGGTTTAAGACATTGTTTTTGCATTATGGAAAGGACAAGGCACGTTTTCAGCCTTTATCGGATGCAGCTCAGCGTAAGGATGCTCATCGCAAGGTGGAGTTCCGTAACGACTTTCTCTCATTGGAAGAGATTAAGGATGCTGAGATGCAAATAATAAAGTTCTGTCAGTGGAAAAGGTATGCTGAAGAAATCTCCTGCCTCCAAAGGGGAGAGAGCGTGAAACGAAGCAGCCACATCTATAAACTGAATCCTGTTTTAGAGGATGGTGTGCTCAGAGTTGGCGGACGTCTTAGTAGGGCTGTTATGTCAGAAAATTCCAAACATCCTGCCATAATCGCTAAGGATCTTCATATTTCTAATCTCATTTTACAGCATATCCATAAAGAGGTGGGTCATAATGGTAGGAACCATATTCTCTCAAGGCTGCATCAGAAATATTGGATTCCTGGTGCGGGCACCTTGATAAGAAGCATCATGTCAAGGTGTGTGGTCTGCAGACGGCTTCATGGATCCTTAGGCCAGCAGCAAATGGCTGACTTGCCTGAAAGTAGAGTGACCCCTGAGAAACCTCCCTTTAGCTTTGTTGGAGTGGATTATTTTGGCCCATTTGAAATAAAGCGTGGGAGAAGTATTGTGAAGCGTTATGGAGCCATCTTTACGTGTTTGGCGATTAGAGCTGTACATATTGAGGTTGCCTCATCTCTTGATACTGACTCTTTTATTAACGCTTTACGCCGTTTCATTGCGAGACGAGGCCAGGTTCAAGAACTGCATTCCGACAATGGTACCAACTTTGTGGGGGCAGAGCATGAGCTGAGACAAGCTATGGAAGAGTGGAATCAGGAAAGGATTGCTGATGCATTGGCCTTGAAGGGGGTTAAATGGAATTTTAACCCTCCAACTGGATCGCATCATGGAGGAGCATGGGAGCGGTTGATTCGCTCCATCAGAAAGGTTCTCAACTCCACCTTGCAGACACAGTATTTGGATGAGGAGGGCCTTCAAACTGTTCTGTGTGAAGTGGAGTCAATCCTGAATAGTAGGCCCATTACACAGGAATCCAATGATCCAAATGATTTGGAAGCTTTAACACCAAATCACCTCCTCCTTCTCAAGTCTAATCCATGCTTACCACCTGGTCTGTTCCAGAAAAATGATCTTTATGCACGTAAGAGATGGAGACAGGTCCAATACATATCTGACCTCTTCTGGAAAAGATGGGTTAAAGAATATTTGCCACAACTTCAACAGCGCCAGAAATGGGCACAGAATAAACGCAACTTTACTCCTGGAGATGTGGTTCTCATAGTGGATGACTCTGCCCCTCGTGGTTCCTGGATAATTGGCAGAGTCACGGCAGTTGCACCAGACAAGAAAGGACTTGTACGTCAGGTCTGGGTTAAGACCTCAACCAGCCTTGTACGTAGACCAATCACGAAGCTATGCCTTCTTCAGGAGGCTTCTGACCTATGACAACATATTGGAACCAACTTGATAGGACTACAATATGACTTGATGTTGACAACACTACAGATATATGTCACAAACTGACTTGATATTTAGGCTAAGTGCTGGTAACCTCTGGCCTATGACTGACTGACAAGAAGAAGAAGAAAAGAAATAACTTGGATGGATTTTTAAGTGCATTGTATTATTATTATTATTATTATTATTATGATTCTCTTCCTTTTCATTGAGAATCTGTGATGTAATGTGTTTTTTGTGTGTTTGATTGTGGTGTTAGATGTATAATTATTACTGCGTGGTAATGTAATAATTAGGGGCCGGAATGTTGAGGACAGGCATAGGCTTGGGTTTTTTTTTGGGTTTGTGTGCACCTAAGGGATGACGTGCGCTAACTGGGTCACGTGGTGTTGGTGGCGGTAATGGTCTGTAATATCACCTGTTCACTCGTTAGATGAGGGGAAGTGAGTGGGTGATGGGGGAAGCCTACTTTTTGCTGACCGTCCAAAACGCTGTAACCTTGGCCGATGTAAATATTTTTTGCCTGTGAACTGATTGAATTGGATTTTATACCGTTGTCGATCGTGGATTTCTGTGGACCGATTCATTGATACTTTAATGTTTGAACGTTGAAGATTTGATAAAATAAAGCAACATCAACTGAAGCTTGGACTGGTGTTTGAACAGCAGAACGCATCGGGCATTCGTTTCCCCTATTCAGCTGCTCGGCGACTCTGAAGTCTATTGAAGTCGCCAAACATGGGGGTTGCTGCCTGATGGCCCTGATGAAGAGTATTAAGCTAAAATTACACGAATATAACCAATTAATAACTTTCTTTTAATTATGGATGAAAACAACTTTTGTTCAAATATCAAAAAACAAATATCATTTTTTTTCTGACAAAATTCCATAAATCCAGATCAAATTTATGAAACGTATGGATGGAAACCTGGCTATTGATTATGCAGCAGACTACAAAATATTTTAATGTATATGACTGGGACTATTAAAACAATTACAGTACATATAATACAGCAAATTACTGTGAAACTTAAAAAGCTATTAGTAAATTATTGAAATAAAATGATAATATGACATTAAACATGCTAAGCCAATCAGGATGAGCTTAATGTGTACCTCCTGTTCCTTGTGAAAGAGGTCCCATATCACCTTTCTTCTAAGAAAATGTTCAGGTCCAGGTAAAAGATCACGTATATCTTCACGAGACAGGGTTGGTAACAGGGCTTCACTGATGTTCGCTGCTATTAATAAGTAAGTTAGTAAGTAAGTAGTAATAAGTAATAACAAACACAAATGCCCTAATATTCCTGGGACTTGTACCCCAACCAAAAATTTATTTTAAAACAGATCTTACACAGTAGGACTCCCACATTATAACTATCCAATACCACAGGCAATTCAAGCTTCATTGTAAGATAATTAAATTTAAATAACAAGTGACATCGAGTCCCACATGAATGACACATTTAGTTATTTTTAAATTTAGTTTCATTTTTTAACAAACACAAGAATTTATAGGTAAATATTCTATGTAAACATATTCCCAAAACTCAGACGCATCAAACCGCAGATCCAGATTTTAATTAACGTCACCTTGTTGACATGGTCAGGGACAAAGAAGTTATTTTTAAGTTATAAAAGCCAAAAAACACAACTGCTATTATATAGCTGAAGATGACAGCAAATGTAGGCAATTTGTTGACTTACTTCCAGATTCACATGCATCAAGCATACAGACACAAATTTGCTATTTTATAGTTTCCATTTCAGTAGTCCACAAGATAACAGGATAGCCCAAGTCATACAATCTAATCTAAAAAACTGAGGAGACAACAAAAAACACACATCTGTAGCATTCCTTTGTGAATATAACGGGTGCTCCGAATTTTATGTCTAAAATGGCTGTCACAGTATTAAGCTATATATGGTTTTTCGTTTTTTATTTATTTTTAACTAAGGGGATAGCTTATAGTAAGTCCACATACAAAAGTTAGTATACATTTTAGTGTAAAATAATTTGCTTTATAAAATCTATTGAATCTTATGCAAAAAGAAAATATTTTTTGTTAAATGTTTTGTATTAGCACTTGGGTATGGGGTTGAAGCCCATTCTGGATATGTCCTGTTTTCTGTTCTGTATTAATTGTTTTATAGCAAATTATATAAACTCTGTTAATTAAGAAACAAAATAAATAGAAAATGTCAAAAGATTTTTTAAAGACATGACTAAAAACAAATATCACTTGAATGTGTAATGATTTTACCAAAGCATAAGACGAATCTGTACTTTCAAATATGAAAATGAACAGTCATTAATGGCTTATTAGAATCAATTTAGAGAATGGGCAGGAGGATTTTTACCTTGTAACGTAGCTCTTGTTACATCATCCATAATCTGAAGGAGTAACGTCCAGACAGGTCACGTTGATGGTAAAAGTTCACTAGTAATGTGAGGTTAAAATAACAACACTTAGTGTAGCATGGACTAATAAGCTAATAGCTAGCTAGGTTCAGCTAGGCTAGCATGACAGTTAACTGAATTAGTTTAATCAAACCAAGTTGCCGATTTGAAAATACAAAACTATAGTTAAACATTACTTAAACTAGTAAAATAAACGTATATATTTAATTCATTAATTTATCTGGTTTATCTTACCCAGTTTATACAGAGCTAAAATGTATTTGCATTCTCAAATACCTTTGCGTTGAGGTTTTCCAAGCTCTGCTTAACGAACTTTCCCGCTCAGATGAAGAAGGGTGATTCCACTCGATGGATCAGTAGGGTTCAACCTATGCTGTTAACATAGTAAAATACCGAAAATCTTTTCTATTGCCAAAGTTAAAATATGAAGACTATGATAAGAATAGATGTTAACCTGTCTTTTTATGTTATACAGGTAACGTTATATATAAAATGAAATGTCGACTAATTGTGACTTACCGCCACCCCCTTTCTCAGTAATGTAACCTTCCGCTAATGTATTTTTGGCTTTCCTCTCTGTGGTTGAGCCTAAAATAAAAATGAGTTGGCAGTGTGTTATTTGTTGCCTTTTTGTGGCAGTAACATTAAGAGCATTGCTGAACCACATAAATACTGTGCATAGCCGTAGCCAGAATTTTCGAGTAATTTGCGGTATTGATGGTTGTACTTAGGAATACAGAGTGTACAACTCGTTTTATTATCATATCAAACGGAGCCATTCTTCACATCTTCTCAGTCGCAAATGAATCAGGTCGAGTGGAGTCCGAGGGTCTGATAATGCCACAGAGGACGATGCAGGCCCATGTGCATCTACAACTTTCCGAATTCAACCGAGAGAGAGATATTTCGAGAATTTTGATATACCTAGCATTCAGTCAGTGTTGGAAGAAAGTGGACCACCAGCAGCAGGTCATGCTATGTGTAATACTGACTGTGTGAATGATGGTGAATATAGCCGAGGTCCCTCAGCTTCAGCTCCCCGTGATGATAATCCATATCCCTCTACTCCTGGAGCCCAAATCACAACCCAGACTCAACAAAATACGACACAGCTCCAGTCTACACAAGTAAGTTCACAAACATGTTTATTTGTATAACACAGTATTAATTCTATATAACCCTTTTAAGAAAAGAAATAACTTGGATGGATTTTTAAGTGCATTGTATTATTATTATTATTATTATTATTATGATTCTCTTCCTTTTCATTGAGAATCTGTGATGTAATGTGTTTTTTGTGTGTTTGATTGTGGTGTTAGATGTATAATTATTACTGCGTGGTAATGTAATAATTAGGGGCCGGAATGTTGAGGACAGGCATAGGCTTGGGTTTTTTTTTGGGTTTGTGTGCACCTAAGGGATGACGTGCGCTAACTGGGTCACGTGGTGTTGGTGGCGGTAATGGTCTGTAATATCACCTGTTCACTCGTTAGATGAGGGGAAGTGAGTGGGTGATGGGGGAAGCCTACTTTTTGCTGACCGTCCAAAACGCTGTAACCTTGGCCGATGTAAATATTTTTTGCCTGTGAACTGATTGAATTGGATTTTATACCGTTGTCGATCGTGGATTTCTGTGGACCGATTCATTGATACTTTAATGTTTGAACGTTGAAGATTTGATAAAATAAAGCAACATCAACTGAAGCTTGGACTGGTGTTTGAACAGCAGAACGCATCGGGCATTCGTTTCCCCTATTCAGCTGCTCGGCGACTCTGAAGTCTATTGAAGTCGCCAAACATGGGGGTTGCTGCCTGATGGCCCTGATGAAGAGTATTAAGCTAAAATTACACGAATATAACCAATTAATAACTTTCTTTTAATTATGGATGAAAACAACTTTTGTTCAAATATCAAAAAACAAATATCATTTTTTTTCTGACAAAATTCCATAAATCCAGATCAAATTTATGAAACGTATGGATGGAAACCTGGCTATTGATTATGCAGCAGACTACAAAATATTTTAATGTATATGACTGGGACTATTAAAACAATTACAGTACATATAATACAGCAAATTACTGTGAAACTTAAAAAGCTATTAGTAAATTATTGAAATAAAATGATAATATGACATTAAACATGCTAAGCCAATCAGGATGAGCTTAATGTGTACCTCCTGTTCCTTGTGAAAGAGGTCCCATATCACCTTTCTTCTAAGAAAATGTTCAGGTCCAGGTAAAAGATCACGTATATCTTCACGAGACAGGGTTGGTAACAGGGCTTCACTGATGTTCGCTGCTATTAATAAGTAAGTTAGTAAGTAAGTAGTAATAAGTAATAACAAACACAAATGCCCTAATATTCCTGGGACTTGTACCCCAACCAAAAATTTATTTTAAAACAGATCTTACACAGTAGGACTCCCACATTATAACTATCCAATACCACAGGCAATTCAAGCTTCATTGTAAGATAATTAAATTTAAATAACAAGTGACATCGAGTCCCACATGAATGACACATTTAGTTATTTTTAAATTTAGTTTCATTTTTTAACAAACACAAGAATTTATAGGTAAATATTCTATGTAAACATATTCCCAAAACTCAGACGCATCAAACCGCAGATCCAGATTTTAATTAACGTCACCTTGTTGACATGGTCAGGGACAAAGAAGTTATTTTTAAGTTATAAAAGCCAAAAAACACAACTGCTATTATATAGCTGAAGATGACAGCAAATGTAGGCAATTTGTTGACTTACTTCCAGATTCACATGCATCAAGCATACAGACACAAATTTGCTATTTTATAGTTTCCATTTCAGTAGTCCACAAGATAACAGGATAGCCCAAGTCATACAATCTAATCTAAAAAACTGAGGAGACAACAAAAAACACACATCTGTAGCATTCCTTTGTGAATATAACGGGTGCTCCGAATTTTATGTCTAAAATGGCTGTCACAGTATTAAGCTATATATGGTTTTTCGTTTTTTATTTATTTTTAACTAACACATACGGTGTCTTAAACAACACTGGTTGACCTTAATGTATGAGCAGATTGAGAGAAGGGCAGGGCATTTATTAACAGAATTTTTGGGGTGATTAACTTTATCCATTTGTAGCACCTGTTAGAAAAATTAGCTTTGCAAGTACAGTACTAAACTATAAAACCACATTAGATGCACTCCAAATGTGTCTTTAACTTCCTAAATTCGTCTGGATTAAGTAAATATTTATACCAATTCCTTTAACTGTGAAACCTTGAACATTTCCTACTCTAGGGAATAAAAATGATTACTAACTTTAATTACTTATTAGGGGATAGCTTATAGTAAGTCCACATACAAAAGTTAGTATACATTTTAGTGTAAAATAATTTGCTTTATAAAATCTATTGAATCTTATGCAAAAAGAAAATATTTTTTGTTAAATGTTTTGTATTAGCACTTGGGTATGGGGTTGAAGCCCATTCTGGATATGTCCTGTTTTCTGTTCTGTATTAATTGTTTTATAGCAAATTATATAAACTCTGTTAATTAAGAAACAAAATAAATAGAAAATGTCAAAAGATTTTTTAAAGACATGACTAAAAACAAATATCACTTGAATGTGTAATGATTTTACCAAAGCATAAGACGAATCTGTACTTTCAAATATGAAAATGAACAGTCATTAATGGCTTATTAGAATCAATTTAGAGAATGGGCAGGAGGATTTTTACCTTGTAACGTAGCTCTTGTTACATCATCCATAATCTGAAGGAGTAACGTCCAGACAGGTCACGTTGATGGTAAAAGTTCACTAGTAATGTGAGGTTAAAATAACAACACTTAGTGTAGCATGGACTAATAAGCTAATAGCTAGCTAGGTTCAGCTAGGCTAGCATGACAGTTAACTGAATTAGTTTAATCAAACCAAGTTGCCGATTTGAAAATACAAAACTATAGTTAAACATTACTTAAACTAGTAAAATAAACGTATATATTTAATTCATTAATTTATCTGGTTTATCTTACCCAGTTTATACAGAGCTAAAATGTATTTGCATTCTCAAATACCTTTGCGTTGAGGTTTTCCAAGCTCTGCTTAACGAACTTTCCCGCTCAGATGAAGAAGGGTGATTCCACTCGATGGATCAGTAGGGTTCAACCTATGCTGTTAACATAGTAAAATACCGAAAATCTTTTCTATTGCCAAAGTTAAAATATGAAGACTATGATAAGAATAGATGTTAACCTGTCTTTTTATGTTATACAGGTAACGTTATATATAAAATGAAATGTCGACTAATTGTGACTTACCGCCACCCCCTTTCTCAGTAATGTAACCTTCCGCTAATGTATTTTTGGCTTTCCTCTCTGTGGTTGAGCCTAAAATAAAAATGAGTTGGCAGTGTGTTATTTGTTGCCTTTTTGTGGCAGTAACATTAAGAGCATTGCTGAACCACATAAATACTGTGCATAGCCGTAGCCAGAATTTTCGAGTAATTTGCGGTATTGATGGTTGTACTTAGGAATACAGAGTGTACAACTCGTTTTATTATCATATCAAACGGAGCCATTCTTCACATCTTCTCAGTCGCAAATGAATCAGGTCGAGTGGAGTCCGAGGGTCTGATAATGCCACAGAGGACGATGCAGGCCCATGTGCATCTACAACTTTCCGAATTCAACCGAGAGAGAGATATTTCGAGAATTTTGATATACCTAGCATTCAGTCAGTGTTGGAAGAAAGTGGACCACCAGCAGCAGGTCATGCTATGTGTAATACTGACTGTGTGAATGATGGTGAATATAGCCGAGGTCCCTCAGCTTCAGCTCCCCGTGATGATAATCCATATCCCTCTACTCCTGGAGCCCAAATCACAACCCAGACTCAACAAAATACGACACAGCTCCAGTCTACACAAGTAAGTTCACAAACATGTTTATTTGTATAACACAGTATTAATTCTATATAACCCTTTTACCAGTACCTTTCAGCTTACAGTACTTATTAGCTTTATTTAAAAAAATAAAAAAAACGGTGACCAAGTTTGAATTAGACTGCAGGCTGCATCCCAAATTGGACTGTCTTCGCACAGTGTGATTAAATAACTTTTATATAGCAAAATAGCAAGTTCGCTATGTGTTTAATAGAAGTTTTTCTATTAATCATCACTATTAGCTACATATTTAATGTAATGTTAGGGTACATAAGCCACAGATTTAGAATGCCTGTAGTGCAATATATAGGTCGTAGTTCAACTTTCGGTCACTTTGTTTATGACGGAGCTAAACATTTATAGCACATTTAAGATAAGCGTGTGTAATACCAGAATCATGATAGACAAAACAGAACATGTTTCATGACTATGTTTTCATGAGTAATGAGAAATTGACCGTTAAGAAAAGCATTTTCCGCTGTAAAACTACACTTGGAGCTAAGACGTTTGACTTCTAAGAGTCGGTTCTTGGACTAGTCGGTGTCGACTCCACCGATTTCTCTGATCATTTTAATTTGTGGGATAGCAATTGCATAAGCGTTGGATTACTGAAAAGCAAAAAGACCGTTACGAACAGTATTTACAGCTGTAAAAACTACACTTGGAGTAAAGACAATTGACTCGAATATATCGGTTCTTCGTGGAGTCGGTGTCAATCCTGAACCATTTTCTTTGAAAATGTAAAATTTGCGGGGCAGTAATTGCAAAAGCGTTGAATTATTAAATACTATTAAATAATAATATTTATTATACTTAAAGCTGAGTTTTTTATTAATTGCTGTGCGTCTTTGTGTATAATTAAAATACCTATCTAATTGCAACAGGTAGGAGGTGCCACACAATAAAGAGCTTGAGGAAATGGTACTGAGAAAACATGCCACTGCCCTTGTGCTCTCTGCTAGAGAGAAACATCATCTATCATAGGTAAGATATAATATGCTAAGCTGAAATTTACACATCTAAAACTGACTACAAAATTTGTAATTTGTGCTGCTTGTGCATATACACTGACACCAACTTTTGTCAGTACTGCTGGCTGGCTTTAATTGCATAATTTATGTATTTATGCAGTAACTAATAAAGCTTGGGGAATGTTGGGGGGAAAATCACTGAATTACATTTTGTACATGGAAAGTACTACATGCATATACATAACAAAACAAGCAAAAATTAATGATGCTCTGATTTTAAAATTACACACACTGCAATATTGGGATGTTGTCGAATGCTATTGATGGAAAGGTTCATATAATTTTTTTATTTTTATAATTTTTTTATGTGACCGTCTATAATGTTGACAGGGTTGTGAATGTAGTCATGGTCATAATGTTTTATTAAATTTACACATGACTTAGATTTAATATTGAGAAATACTGTATTACACATTATGAGTAAATAACTTGCAAAAATATTTTGTTACCTTTTAGAGCGCAGTCAATGATATTGTATCTGGAGTGCAGCAATTCCAAGCATCATTGCTGGATAACTTGCGGAATCAGATGGCACTGGTACTTCAGAGACATTCACAAGTTACAGATGAACTGCATCGTGAGGCAATGGACATTTTTGATCAGTTTGAAGACCCATTTGTCAGAGTTTCCATTACATATATGCAAGACTCAACTATCAAGAAGTTATTTGGATTAGTTGAAGCAGAGGAAATCGAGATTGGCCAGTCTGCATGCTATAAAACAAAGGAATCCTCTCGGGCTTTATCTATAAGATCTCAATACTTTTACTACTTACCTTTGGTCAAAAGTTTGGAACAATTACTTTCACATCCTGTGGTTCTAGCCATGTTCGACAAAGGTATAGAGAAATGCAAGGCTGGATTTTTAAAAGACATAATTGATGGTGATATTATGAAATCACATCCATTATTCTCTGTTAAACCCAATGCCTTAAAACTGATACTGTACACGGATGAAATAGAACTGTGTAATCCTCTGGGTTCACATGCCTCTAAAAACAAACTTCTAATGGTGTACTATACCTTAGGGAATATAAATCCGAAATATAGGTCTAAGCTGGCTGCTATCCGTTTACTTGCCATTGCAAAGGCAACTGATATTGCTCAGAGTAGTGTTGATGTAATATTGGACAGAATATACAAAGATCTGAACATGCTGTACCATGGTGTGAAAATCAAAATCTGTGATGAGGAGAGAACTGTATATGGTGCATTAGTCTCTCTTTGTGGTGACACCTTGGCTCAGCATGAAGTAACAGGGTTTAAGGAGGGAGTTGGATTTTCATTCTGTAAATGTAGACACTGTGAGTGCAGTTTTGAAGACATGCAGGTTCAATTTGATGAGGACAGCTTTGTTCAAAAGACATTAAGTAGACATCTCAAACAGTGTAATGAAATTGAGAGGGCAACAACTGATTTCTTGAAAAATAGTTTGAAAACATATGGAGTAAACAGGAAAAGCAAATTGGTTGACTTTCCATCCTTTGACCTAATTAAGCAAACTCCGCAAGATATAATGCATGTAGTACTAGAGGGAGTAGCACCTCTAGAAGTGAAAAATGTGTTGAAATATCTTGTGCTGTCAGGGCAGCTTGACTTGGACACATATAATTGTGCTGTACTGGGATATCCATACTCAGTTGATGTCAGAGACAAGCCATGCCCCATCACTGTTAAAACCTTATCCTCAAATGACAACAAATTGAAGCAATCTTCTGGTCAAATGCTTGTCCTCCTCAAGATTTTACCCTTTGTTTTGGGCAGTTGTGAAAGAAATGCCTATATTCAAGTACTTACTGAACTAATACAGATAGTTCAGATTCTGTTTGCCCCAGTAATTTCTCTTGCAACTATATCAAACTTGAAATCACTTATCAAGCAACACTTACTTCATATGAAGCAGTTGTTTCCTGAAAACACCATTACACCAAAGCAGCATTATCTGGTACACACTCCAGCACAGATGAAAGCTTTAGGACCAATGGTAAGACATATGTGCATGAGGTTTGAATCCAAACATTGTTTTTTCAAGCAGTGGTCTTCAAACTTAAATTTTAAGAATGTGTGCAAGTCCCTGGTAAAGCACAACCAGTTGTTTGAATGCTGTCAAAATGTCAGCAGTGTGGAACACCCAATTTTCTCAAAGGAGGTGGTAATAGGGCCAATGTCTGAGGTGAGAAATGTGCAGTGTGTACAGGACAAATTGAGAGATTTTTTGGGCATAGAAAACGTGAATCATGTTGTGTCTGTAAAGTGGCTTGAACTAAATGGCAATAAGTATGTTTGTCAGAAGTCAATGATCATCAGTAATGAAGTTGAAGGCACTCCTGTATTTGGATTTATAAAAGACATATTCATTGCAAATTCTTCATTGTATTGTTTTGAATGTCAGCTGTATAACACTAAAACTTTCAACCCTGAGTTCCTCTCTTATGAAATTCAGGTGCCAAATCTTGCTCAAGCTACATTGGTGGATGCAGATAAGATTGTTGACTACACTGCATACTATGCCATTAGCTTTAAGAACCATACCTACATTCCTCTGAAATACTACCTCGGTGATGTGATTGAAGTACACAGATGCACAAATGTCTGCTAGTATTCTGGCCATCAAAGTTTCATTGTTTTAGTTTTTGTGTGATAAAACCCAGAATGTCTGAATCTTAATGAACTTACATTACTAAAAATGCTTTGATTTTAGAGTTTTGCTGAATTTATTACAGTTTTGTGAAATGTTACCTCATTTTAAACTTTGTTCTCAGTTTAAAAGTTTGCTCAACTTGAAGTAAAATAGCAATAAAATACTATTTAATCACAAAAATGTGTTGTCATGAAAGAGAAAAATGTATGAGTGGAAATGTTTAAAAAAGTTCTTAAGTAAAGCTTTCTTGAATTTCTTAATTTGGAGTGGGGATCGTCTTAATTTTTCTGGTCTCTAAAACAAATTTCTTATATCATTTTAAGTTGTCCTTAAAATTATCTCTTTTTTTCTTAATAAAACAATCCTAGAAAAAGTTTCTAAAAACTAGATTATTTATCTTGCACAAAAAATTCTATTCAAGTCAGTTTTTCTTAAAATTAAAAAAATAAGATTTATTTAAAAAATTTAAGTTTTTCTGACTTGTTTAGATTTCACTTTTTGCAGTGTAGCGGCCCTGCTGATGGGTTAATGCCCTCCTACGGCCCCTTCCACATCTCCTGGTGTACTGGCCTGTCTCCTAGTATCTCCTCCATGCTCTGCACACTGTGCTGACAGACACAGCACACCTTCTTGCCACAGCTCACATTGATGTGCCATCATGGGTGAGCTGCACTACCTGAGCAACTTCTGTGGATTATAGACACAGACTCATGCTACCTCTATAGGTGAGAGCACTGAAAAAATGCAAAAGTGACCAAAACATTGTCGTTACCACGACGTATTAATCTTATATCTAGTCTAAACTATAATACTTAAAAGAATAAGTTCAAATAAAAGTTTCTAGTTCTTTTTAAAAATACTTGAAAGATGAACATCCTATATATTACACACACACACATATATATATATATATATATATATATATATATATATATATGTATACATATATATACATATAATATTACATCCTAATATTGACTACCATACAATACAGAGTCTATCTGGGAGTAATGTATATGTAAATATATAATGTTAATATTTATCAAGCTTAACGATCCCTGTTCCTAATCAAACAAGAATGGCATGTGCAACTGCATTTTCTCATGAGTAAATGCAAATGAATATACAGATAATTGACTACAGCAAATAATAACAAAAAGAATAACATATGAGTAAATACATGGATAACATAAAACATGCAAAGAAGCTGTTTGCTCCTGAAGATGTTGTCTTCTACCTATTGTGATTTTACATCACGTAGATAGGCACGTTGCTGACTATAGGGAGAGGTTTCTAGCACTTCACCTGAGTCAGATGACTTGACGATCGGAGTAGGTGTAAGGTCGGACATGACATGTCACACGAATAGTTCGAGAAGATCCACTGGATTGTACAGGCTGAAGTACGGGATACTGTCCTGTGAGTCCAGACATAATCTTTCCCACCATACTGCGAATAAATGGCATAACACAACTTCCCAATATAAACAAAATAAGAAGAAACAAAAGCAAAAACATAACCATTCTAATTAACACAGTTTTCCATTGGCCTGAAAATAGCCAAGACAACAATCCCTCTCCAGGGACTCCTCCCTTTGTGTTGGTCACATGTTCATCTCTCAATTCCTTTAATTGTGTCATAAATTTAGTGAAATTACCATCTTCAGCAGTGTTCATAGGAATGTAAGTACAACACTCTTCTCCAAACAGAACACAAACACCATCATCTGGAGCTCTCATAGAATCAATAGCAAACCTATTTTGTACCACCATTTTAGAAGTTGCATCTATCTGCTGGCCTAAAGAAGCCAAAGCACCAATAGTGATATTCATAAACCTTTTCTGGTTGTACCAAATATAATTAATCCAATGGGCATTTTTATAAGTCTGATGCCATGGAAAAAAGGCTACCCAATTGTCAATACTAGAATGAGACAATACCATATGTTCAGCTGGTACATCAATCGGCACTCTAGAATATGTTAAAGTAGGTTTCGAAAATATAGTGTCTTTACCTGCAAGCCAAGAAGATACTCGCTTGTTCCGAGCCGTTGGTATGTGTTCAGGTAATAGTGCAACCTGACCTGATAAAGTAACTGGAGCACAACATCCTTTCCAGGTAGGAGTTAAAGATTGAGCTATTTGTTTACCATTATCACAAACCCAAAATATATCAGTATGACTACTCTGTGTGAATGATTAAGGTGTATACTTTCATAGCACATCAGCAAGTCACAATGTGCATTAACAGTGAAAATCCCATGGCTTGAACATTGTGAATTTTTTTGAGTTCCAGTTGAGTGGAACTTACCCTTTATGTCTGTAATTGTATCATTAGCTACTAAATTCTGATATTTCACAAAATAATCTTGCTCTATCTTGAACTGATGTAGGTGATGTACCATTATTAGTGCCAAGGCACAACGTATCTTATGAAACTGTTGTCTTGGTTTTGTTGAAGCTTGATTAACACAATTTGGAATTTGAGTACAATTAGATATACCTGGCTTATGTAAGCATTAAGTACATTGTATTCTCCTGGTGAAAAACTTAATGTCCCCATGCAAACCTGCTGACTATTTATTGGACAGTATCATTCACAAACTAATCCTTCTGATGTGTTCCAGGTCTGCCTTACTGCAGAATATGCTACAGATAAGACTACTGCTCGCTTCTCACGTTCAAGTGAAATTAGAACTGGACCTGTGTCATTTATTCTGACCTGTGTGGATGTGTTTAGTGGTGTGAACACATGTGTATCATTCAAGTTACCCAGTGGGTCATAACTTGTGTGAGAAATACCTGTAGACAGAATGACTATCACAGTGATACTGGACAACATAATCAATGCACAAGTGGTTCCCCTCAGTCCACAAAGTCCAGGATGTCTAAATGGATGCCAACCAGGCATAATGTCAAATTATTCAATCAGAGTTAATTAGTTGTTCTATTATTTTGTTACTGTAGCAGAGGCGGCGCTTGGCTCACACCTCAAACTGAGCTAAAAAATAAAAATAAAAATGAGTCTGGATGACTCTTTGCCAGCCGTTGCCTAAACTCAACATCAATCAGTCAGAGTCATCAGCTGATGGTAGTGTAGCTCTAGTGACGCTCCTAGTTACTGGTCTTTGTAGTCTACTTGGACCTGGCTCGATGACATCTGGTGCTGGCGTTGTCTGGTCTCTTGCTTCTGCTCCTGTGTCTGTGCTTTGCTTTTGCACAGTGGATGTAGCTGATAGGAGTGTTTTTTTTTTTTTTTTGGTTTTTTTTGACATACTCTTGTAGTTCTTTTTGCAACTGTTCAAGGTTGGGGCCACAGGTGGGTCCCTTCAAATATGTTACTGGCATTGGTTGACCAGTTAACATTTCATGAGGCGTTAGGTGAGTGACTCTGTTGGTTGGCATTCTCATGCTCAGCAATGCTAAAGGTTTTTTTCTGTTTTCTGTTTACTGTCTGCCATAATTTTTACAATCTTTGCACAAATTATTCAATTTTGTCTTTCTACTCTGCCTTGTGATTTATATACTCCCCCCTTAGGTCTCCTGGGCACCTTCGATACCATTCTTGACTCTGGCAATCACAACTGTAGTGGCCTGGCTTACCACAAGTTCAGCAGTATACAGGAGATCTCTGATACTGTTGTGCTTCTGGCTGTCTTGTCTGCTGCACTTTATTTCAGGGGCATACGGTGGGGGTCTATCTTTAACTCCCTATCTTCCTTCGTCACCGTGTCTCTTATCTTTTCCAGGAACTTCCCTTTCTTTCTCCTGCACTTTTTCTCTCATTTTAATTGCATGAGTTTCAAAAGCTTGTATTATAGCTAAGCAACACAATTTCCTCCCTACCTGGGCCTTAGTTCTAGTAATTTTCCTTTCCACCAGCTCTCTCACCTCCTGACATAATTCAACATCAAATGAACTTCTAAGTGGCCATTGCTTTTCTTTTTTAGCTGTTTTTTTTTCCCCACTGCTTCAGACAACATCAGGAAAAATGGTGTAATATCTTTTTTCGGGATTTATTAAGTTATTCCCCATTTTTACTTCACTACTTCAACTTAAACTATGTGTTTGTAGTGTAATCAAACTAATCCTGTGTTTGTGTATATATGTGAGAATAAATTCACACTTCCCTTACTCAGTTTGGCTTTTCTCTCTCTCGCTCTCGCTCCTTCTACTTTGTATTGATGGCACCACCTGTTTTCAGCTTTATTCTGGTGGTCCTGTAACACAAATTTGCTTGACAAAAATATATACATGTTAATTTATCCACATTAATTCCCTACGTTATTTTATGTGTATGTTATTCCAATTATTACTGTTATAATTTAAACAATTTAAGCTCAGCACACGTGTATCTCTTAATTCTCATCCTGTCTCTTTGTACATACACAATGCTCTCCTGGAGCTGCATTCCTTTGAGTGGGTCTGGGGTTAAGCACAGTCTCCTCATTCCAGTCAAACTCCATACACGCACTACACCCATTAGAAAAAAAAACCTAGTTCAAACGCACTCAATATCAGGAGCTCCAAACCCCTGTACAGCACTATACATCAATATTTTTCATACTATGTTTTATGTTTATATTTAAAATTTTCCCAAATAACTATTATTTTCTATTTAGACCAAATCAACGTGGCTTTTATCAGTACGTCACAAATCAAAGTCCTGCCATTCTCAAAAGCCATCATTTGGAGATTTCAAAATGTTTCTCCTTTTTTCTTCCAATATTAATTTCCCCAATGTACTCTCAGCTTGTTAAACCTTGCTCTCATTTTTCTATTCTCTAAAAAATGTCTTTCTGGAGCTCATTGTTTTCTAGTCTCCCAGAAAGCTCATAAAAAACGTCTTTCTGGTGCTCATTTTCTGCTGTTTTCTTTATTTTACAGTCTCCCAGAAAGCTCATAGTTTTTACTTTTTATTTAAAAACGTCTTCTGTTCAAGGCTCATTTTCATAACAAAAATCAAAACCCTCAATTTGAGGTTCATGAATAATTTACACTACCTGTCCTTGAACGAAGCTCATAATTTTTACCATTACAAATTTCTTTCCCTATTGATTTTCTAAATCTTTCATGCTTTATCACATTTTCCCACTTTCTTTAAACACTTTCTTCATTCTTTCTGACAGTCTTTCTCTCTGACACTCTCTGGGCAGAGGTGTCCTTTTCCTACTTTCTCTAAACACACACACAGAAAATTTATTATCTCCTTTACAGCGCAAAGAAAAGACCAGTTCTGCTCACACTCATGATGACAAAAGAAAGGAGGGGGGTGATCATTCCCCCACCTGCACTCGGCTCTCTCAGCTGACCATACACACACACACATAGAATGGGAAAAGGGAGGATTATTAGACACACTCACACTAACACACACACACAGAAAGACTTTTCCTTTTTTCTAAACTCACTAAACTTACACACACACACACACACACACTCATCACTTTCAACATTCAACACAATTCTCATAGTCGACTCATTCACACTTTAACAGCCTGCTTTTATTTTCTACCTCTATTTTCTTGTACCTTTATTCCTTATTTTTAATTTATGCTACCTTATGAAGTGTAATAATTCAAAGAGAGGCAGCATCAATACAGTGTTCGTCAACAGTGTTTCGAGTGGGCACCCCTAATTAAATCTCTGTATCACACCTCCAGTTTCTCATCAAACTGACCTAAAAAATCACCTAGTGAATTTTTCAGGATTTACGGCCGGGCTAATCCCGCCTCTAAAAAAGAGGGCTTAAATCCAAATATGCAGTATCCTTTCTTTATTTAACTTAACTATTAACCATTACTTGACCATAGACAAACAAACACACAACACTTAACTCTTGGTACCTTTCATGCACATTTTCTCTCTCTTTCTGTGCACTTTTATTTTTCCTTCTCTTTTATCTATTCTTTTCTGAGCTCTTTCTCTTTCTTATTATTACTTTTTATTCAGCCAAGGTTTTTTTTTTTTTTAAGTATTTTAGACTTTTTATGCTTGCGGCCTTTTTCCTGAGCTTCCACTCTGTAGTTGTGTAAGTCTAAGCAGCTTTTTAAAGGACCAACAACTTTATTTTTTTGTATTTTAGGCTTTTTATGCTTGCGGCCCTTTCCCTGAGCTTCCACTCTGCAGTTGTGTAAGTCTCAGTAGCTTTTTAAAGGACCAACAACTTTTTTTTTTTTGTATTATTTTGGACTTTTTAAGGCTGTTTTTTCCTTTAAACTCCTTTTTTTCAAAAGTTTTTTAATCATGCCTCTCTTCCAATAAGCCTTCTTTACATAACAAACTGCATTAAAACTTTTTGTGGCAGAGAGACACAAGCTCATCAACATGCAGAATTTATATGAAAAAAGGCTCTGCTTACCCGTTTTATGATGCTCTATGATGAGGTTGTTTCTCTCACCCTCAAAACGAAATGCACAAGTTCTGGTGCTGATAACGATCTTTTGCCACCGGTCGGGGTCTCTCAGAGTCCCCTTAGTACGGGCCACCAAAATGTCGTTACCACGACGTATTAATCTTATATCTAGTCTAAACTATAATACTTAAAAGAATAAGTTCAAATAAAAGTTTCTAGTTCTTTTTAAAAATACTTGAAAGATGAAGATGACTTCTTGGAAGATCAGCAGGCTCTTTATTTTCTTAAAGCATTGGAGAGCAGTCTCAGAAGCCTCCTGCAGACTCACTCACAATGAGATACTGAAAACCACAGTTTACATACACAGTTTACATGGGGTGAGGTCATCTCGCCCCTCCTATTAGGTTGTATTCCATAGGACCCCAATTAAATGGTACCCTTGTCTCCTTAAGAATGCAGTATATCATAGGAGTCCAACTAAGGTATCCTTATCTTCTAAGGATGTCATATATCACACCGTACCAGACAGTCCCATGCTACACCATTCTCCTTTTTTTCAGGCCTGAGTTATGAACTCAAGTACCTTTGACCATTCTAATATCCTCTGCCACAAAACTCATTTGTTTAAAATAATTCTCATATCTGTATATCATTTGATTATTACAGTCACATGTTTTCTATATTATTTGTTTATTGCAGTCACATGTCTTTATATTTTTACCTCTGTGGAAATGTCCCATGCCTGATCTATAAATAAGTGAATTCTCCATCAACATCAACCAGGAAGAATGAGAACAGAGAAACGATCTGTGGTCACCACCTGCAGAACCACCCTTTTATAGGGGTTGACTTGCTAATTGCCACTCATTTATACCTACCAATAAATTGTAATAAATGTAAAATAGAGTTTTGGAATTACTAAAAAAAAGGAAAAGGAAAAGGAAAAATTTGCATGGCCCTTTTTAAGTAGATCCAACATGAAGAATTTTTAAGTAAATAGAACCAAAAAACTTCAATTTTTGTTCAACTTTAAGGTTCATTCAACTTTAAATGTGATGTCAGGCCAACTCAAGGAAATCAAGTTTAGTTTAACTAAAATAATGAGTGGAACTTAGTAATGAATGTAATGAATTTAGAGTAATATAAATAATTATTTGGACAACATCATTCCATTCATCCTAGCAATCAACACTTAAAAAAATACATTTTAAACAAAAAAAGTTACATGGCCATTAATCACATGCACACATGCATTACAATCAAACAATACATTTACAACAAGCAAACAAACAGGAAAAGACATCCTTTTTAACCAACATATATTTGTGATATGTTCCTGAAACACTTGCCTTTGCATAGTAACTAATTTAAGCATTTAAGCCAGATTTTTAAATAAACATGCCTTTTTTGAATATGCAATTCTGAATTGAACCACACTTTCAGAGCATTTGTTTAATTAAAAAAGCAAAAAAAAAAAAAAAAGCAAAGGAGGCCTTTAAAAACTAATCAACCAACAGCTATTACTCACTGTCCTCTGTACAGATTCAGTGTGTTTGTGGAAACTGTATATAAAAATGATGCTATGTCTTAAATTAATGAACTTTACATGACAGCCATATAAGGAAGTCCATAGACTAAGGAATAACTGCAAAAAAAAAGCCTTCAAAATGTGTACAGAATAGCAAATTTCACTAAAATAAACTAAATTAATACATATAAATGAAGTAACTGACTGACCACATAAATAACAAAATAATTTAACAAATATTTGCCTTGTAGCCACTGAGGCTGTAAAATTTAGTTTGATTTATTATTATTTTTAAGTATTTAATTATTTGTTTACTATATTTTAATTATTGTTTTATTCATTTAAATGAAAAGGTAGTCATGTCAAATGACACTTTCAGCATATTTAGGATATTACACACACTTAATTAATTTTCAAGAGCAAGTGTAAATTTTGTTTGTGCCTATGAACATTTAAAGACTATGTACATGTTAATGAATATGGATATTTACGAATAAAATGATTTACAAACAATTTACATGCAAATTTATTATGCTTTCATTTAATCAATGAGGCACATTATGTTTAATAGCGAGCTTTTACATTAAAGAAACATTAATTTCATGTAGGATTACACAATAAAAAGTATATTTCTCTTTACTGTACTTTTCTCTTTATATACTCTTTGTTTCTGTGACTTGGTTTTGATTTTGTAGGTCATTCCACGTTCAAGTGATTGGTGCCCTTCTTTGGAAACCACAAAGCTATTTTTTTTTATTCAAGTGTCAACAGATAATCTTATACTTCCTTTAGTTCTAATATGTTATATAATGTGTCATACATATTTCATAGAGAGGGCAGAAACAATTGGTTAAAAGGCTTGACACTCCAAAATCAGTTGACCTGTGCACAGTTCATGTAATGTTTCTTTCACATGCCTTTCATAAGACCCACTCATCAATTAAAACTGTGCCAGAATGCATTGAATAGCAAAATGCCACTGAATATGTAGGTTCTAGGTTTATTTGGTTTGGTTTATTTTTGTTCATTTGTATTTGGAACACATTATAGTCATTTATTTTTATTTACTTAATTTACCAGTTTGACTGTACAGCTACATTAAACTACATTAGGTGCACCTTTTATTATGTCGTGTTCATAAAAAAAACAATGTAAATTAAAAATAGTAAATGTTTAATTATACATGTTTTGGCAGTGTGTGTCAGCAGGGTTCATTCCAGTGCAAGTTTCGTCCATGTGCGTCAGTGTGTACTGCATATGGAGATCGGCATTATCGTACATTTGATGGACTGCTGTTTGATTATATTGGAGCTTGCAAAGTTTATCTACTAAAGGTGAGATATACCTTTTTGTGTTTTTTGAAAATTAATTTCAGGTTGTTTACATGTATGTGTGTTTCTGTCTTTTCTGTGTATCAGAGCTCCTCTGAACAAATGATTAGCATCACAGCAGAGAATGTGGATTGCTTTGAAAGTGGGGTGATCTGCAGAAAAGCTCTCCTCATCTCAACTGCAAAATCCATAATACATTTTGAGGATGAAAGTGGAAAACCTGTGAGTGCCTCTAATAATGCATTCGATATAATCTTTTTAATACCAGAAAAAAAATATATTGGTGGGGCAAAAAAAACCATGATATATTTCTCAGTTTTTCCAATCTGGTTCAAATTTTTGCAGTTTATTAAGGTTTCTTTATTAGTGCCTTCACTGGGATCTTTGTATATGTACAACATTTCTGTACAAAACATTTACTTTAAACCACAATTCCAATATAATTTGTGTTTGTTTTCTGTTTTATCTAGCTGTTATTTACAACAAATTATATATATAGGTTTTGAAAAGGTGTGAACCCTTCAGAAATTTCAATATTTTTGCCTAAATTTGATCAAAAACCTCATCAGATTTTTAAAAAATCTAAAGTCCTAAAAAATTAATAAATTGAACTAAATCAACAAATGAGAAACAAAAAAATATGAGACTTATTTATTGAGGAAAAAGATCCAATATTACATATTTGTGAGTGCTATCAGATACTTTGCTTTCACATACTTCACCTCATGTTACTCTCTTGTGGAGTTGCAACTGAACATTTCCAGTAATTTTTAATACTGAACATAAGCATGGAGGAATATTAGCTTATTCCTCTGTACAAAACAGCTTTACTTTACACATTCTTTGGTAGAATGACCTGTACTTAGTGTCATGGTCTTGCTGCATGATCCATGTTCTTATGAGATTCAGCTCACAGACAAAAGACTAATATATTTGTCTCATTTGTTTATTTTGTTCTCATTACCAACTTTTAAGAATTGTGTGAAAATTGGATGAAGTTTTTGGTCACATTTAAGCAGAAAAATAGAACATTTTAAGGAGATCACAAACTTTCAAGCACCACTGAGTTCAATTATGTAATTTTGTAGAGCCCATCAAGTGTGATAGACAGGCAGAGTGTGTTGATCTGGAACGCGGGTTACTTCGTCATCATCCACTTGTTGCAGCAGGATCTTTCAGTCCTCTGGGACAGGAAAACCACCATACACATACAGGCTGGACCACGCTGGCAGGTCAGGCACAAACAAATGTATTTTATATATATATATATATATATATATATATATATATATATATATATATATATATATATATATATATATATATCCAGAAAGTTTCTCTATATATTTGTGTTTTTCTTGGGCTTGGTCTCAGCTTGTTTTTCTGCTATTTCAAATTGCTCATGTCAGTCTGTAGACTTTTATTTCCTCAAGTAAGCAGCTGAAACACAAAATACAGCTCAGCAGGGAAGCATACAGATATTTTGATCTTATATTTGTTTCTGAAGCAACCCTTTGAAAAGCCTAAAAGGAATGAAATATACCCTGCTCAAGAGAGGGTTACCAGGACCTACCCCTGGAGCCAGGCCTGGCTGCTGCATTTTGAACTGAAGCTTGTGTAATGCTTTGCATGAGCTCCCTGCCAGGAACGCATTGGAGTAGTCTAGACATGAAGTTATAAAAGCCTGCACTAGTTTCTCTGCATCTTTTAAGGATAAAATATGCCAAATTTTGGCAAAATTGCGTAGGTGGAAGAATGCAGTTTTGACTGTATTGGATATGTGGGTATCAAATGTGAGATTCGAATCAAAAGCTACCCCTAAGTTTTTAATGATGGTACTGTGTTTTACTGTTGAATTATCAAGATTAATAGCAGCATTTCTGAGTGAATGTTTCTGAGTATCTGTACCTATTAACAAGACCTCAGTTTTATCAGAATTTAACATGAGAAAATTTTGCAGCATCCAGTCTTTAATTTCAGTTAGACATTCTACATGTTACGTAGACAAGCAACATCATTAGGTTTGGCTGATATATACAGTTGTGTGTCATCAGTGTAAAAGTGGAATTGAATACCATGCTTATGGATTAGTCTAGCCAGTGGCAGCATGTAGAGTGTGAATAATACAGGGTCAAACACTGACCCTTGTGGAACACCATATTTAACTAAAGTATGATTAGAGGATTTATTATTCAGATAAACAAATTGATAACGGTCAGATAAATAGGATCTGAACCAAGAGAGGGCAGATCCTTTTATTCCTACCAGATTTTCCAGCCTATCAAGAAGCATCACATGATCTATGGTATCAAGCGCTGCACTAAGGTCAAGCAGCACCAAAATAGAGATACAGCCCTTATCAAGTGAAAGGAGTAAGTCATTAGTTACTCTTGTTCGAGCTGTTTCTGTGCTGTGATTTGATCTAAATCCAGACTGAAAAATGTCATGAATGTTATTGTTTTTTAGGTAAGAGCACAACTGCTGTGACATGACTTTTTCTAGAATCTTAGCAATAAAAGGGAGGTTTGATATTGGCCTGTAGTTTGCGAGCTCAAGAGGGTCAAGATTGGGGTTTTTTAATAATTGGTTTGATTACCATTGGTTTGATAGTTTCAGAGGTTTAGTTACATATCCTATGTTGAGGGATGATTTTTTATTGTGAGCAATGGTCTAATGACTTTAGGTAAGATTTGTTTAAATAATTGTGTTGGTATAGGATCCAGTAAGCATGAAGATGATTTAGATGAGCTAATTAAACTAAGCAAGTCATTTTCATTGACAGAATTGAAGTAGTCTAAGTGCACCTCAGAGCTGGCGGGGGGTTCATCTACAAGAGCTGATGCGACTTTGGACTGATTTTGGATTTTGAGTCGAATGCAATAAATTTTATATAATTAAAAAACCTCATAAAGTCATTACTACAGAAATCAGAGGGGACAATGGAGTTTTTTTCTATTTGTTGACCATTTGATTTGATACAGAGCTAAAAAGGAATCTAGGGTTGTCTTCTATAAGAGAAGACATTCTATAAGAAAAGTACTGTGATTTGGCTTTAGATAAGGCATGTTTGTAGTCGGTGAGGATGTGCTACCATGTAATTCAGAAACATTCTAGTTTTGTGTGTCTCCATTTACGTTCATGGTTACGTGCAGCCAGTTCTAAGGCACGCGTGCTGTCACTGTACCATGGAGCAGGCCTCTTCTCTCTAAATTGTTTGGTCTTGACTGGCGCTATCTACTATCTACAAAATCAGCAAATTCACAAAGAAATTCTCTATAAGGGCCAGGAGGACGATAGATTGTGATGAGAAAAAAGAGTGTTGCCATTTTGATGCAGTAACTTTAAGAGTAAGCACTTCAAAGGATTTAGTGTCATAACCAGATTTCTGTGTTGTGTCTATGGTAGGGTCATAAAATGTGGCTAACCCACCACCATGACCAGATGTTCATGGGCGACTGCAATAGCTGAAGCTAGAGGAGTGAACTCATTCAGGGCAATGTATTCATTGGGTTTAGCCCATGATCCTTAATGACATAAGAGACATAATGCATAAAGTTTGTTATCAGTAATAATATCACTGACAATGAGTGCTTTAGATGCTAGAAATCATATATTTAAAAGCCCTAATTTAATGCTGGAGGTGCTGAAATATTGCGTTCACTGCAGTGCCTTGTTGTTAATTTTAATTAGGCTGTTGAAAACTGATTTTTGGGCATCTGTGATAACAATCTTTGTGGAGAACAGACACAGTCTCAATGCTGAAGAATTTATTAGTGTTAATCAAAGTGGGTAATATGGACATGCTACTCATCATACTAACTGCAGAGAGATGGTCAGGTGGAACATTACGAACTTTAATATTACTTACCTGCTCGCTATCCAGTTTATCTACCTGACCGATGTGACTGGGAAGGACCAGTCAGTCCCGGTGCAGAACCACCTCAATGTACTCAGAGAGAACTACGGATCCTAGGCAGCTCGGATGAAGCCGGTATCCAGAAGCGAACGGTAGTGCTCCTTCAAGACCTCGCTGCGGCAGGCGGAGATGTTGTTCGTTCCCACATGAAAAACGACTGTGCCGAAATCTTCACGCTGCCAAAGTGCTGAAGGAAGCCACCTGGCAACATCCAGGACGCGTGCGCCTGGGAGACAATAAACAGTTGCATTACTTTTTGTGCCCGGCACTTTTAAATGTCTAACTATTGAATCTCCAATAATAAGAACACCGCCCTGTTTAGTCTTCGGTGCTAGAGCAGGTGCAGGTGAAGGCCAGTGATGGTGCTTCCATCCCAGTGTAGGCGTGTAGATGGGTACCCCCGCAAACCGCCGCAGCAGAGGAGCCGGAGTGGCACATAGGAGGTGTCGTGGGCTGCCTCGAGTCTCATCTTCTCCCACTGGAGCTCCGTCTGCTTCTCCAGGAGATGCTAAATCCAGTGACCCAGCTGCTCAAGCTCTGTGATGGACTTAGAAAGGGCTGAGAAAAAGTAAACCATGAGTAATAATAAGGACGAAAAAATTAAGTTAAGAAACACAGTGGATTAGGAACAATGAAGACAGCACACTAAGATAAGCAATGCCAAAAAATATGTAATAGGGATTGTAAATAAATGTCTAAAGGACTAAATATACAGCAAAAAATGGCAAACAATTTCAAATTAAGCACGCGACCAGTCAGCCCGAAGTGATGTACCTCAGTCAAATAGCAGTGGTCAAAAGCATGTTGTGCCTGTTATGGTGGCAACCCAAGAACCTGTAGGTGGACACCAGGGGCGAGGGAAGCTGTCAAGACGAAGAAGGAGGCTTTTCGGGCTTGACTGGCTTGGGGAACTTCCGATTCTGTGGATGGGTACTGGCAGACGAAAAATACTGCAGCTGTGGGAGTTCTTGAAGCAAAATCCAAAACATGGGAGGAGTCTGTAGAGGCCTTGGAGAATGCCTTCCAGGCAGCCTCAAACAAGTTCTGGAAAACACTCCGAAAGCTCAGGAGAGAGAAGGGAGACACTGTCCAAGCTGTGATCAATAAGAATGGTGAAAATCTGAACTCGACTGAGCGTATTGTTGGGTGTTTGAAGGAGCATTTTGAGGATCTCCTTAACCTGAGGGACATGCCTTCTGGACAGGAGGTAGGGCCAGAAGTGTCTGGGGTGAAGACACTGAGGTGGTTAAAAATCTATGCAGTGGCAAAGGCCCTGTAGTGGATGAGATTCGCCCAGAGTTACTGAAGACCCTTGATACTGTGGGGCTGTCTTGGCTGACATGTCTCTACAATATTCCGTGGACCTCTGGAAAAGTGCCTTTGGATTAGTAAACTGGGTTTTGGTTACCATTTTTAAAAAAGGGAACCCTAGAATGTATGCCAATTATTGAGGTATCATACTTTTCAGCCCCCCTTGGAAAGTCTAGATCAGGGTGCTGGAAAGAAAAATCATTTCAATAGTCGAACCTAGGATTTTGGAGGAACAATGTGGATTTCATCCAGGCCATGGAACTATGGACCAACTCTTAAATTTATCACAAGTGATTGAGGGGGCAGGGGAATTTACTACTCCACACAACACATGCTTTGTGGATTTGGAGAAGGCGTATGACCTTGTTCCCTGAGAGATGCTGTGGGAGTTGCTCCAGGAGTATGGGGTGCCAGGGTCACTCCATCAAGCTATACGGTCCTTGTACTCTCAGAGTTTGTGTTGTGTTCACATCCTATGTGCTCGTATTGCAGTTCTGCTGGTAATCATTAAGCTTTTTGCTTTGTGTGCATGTTGAAAGATAATTGAAGTAAACTGCAATATTTCAGATTACACAGGTCCCATGAGAAATTGTTACCAGGGACATGGTGTATTTTATGCTGGGTATCTGGAGCTCTGAGAGGCATTGAGGAACTAGTAGTGCACAGTCAGGGTTGCCACCAGGGACCCAGGTGTCACGCAGGCCTCTCTGATCTCCAGATCCCAGAATTCAATATACAATCACATGACACCACACCGTTCTCAATCACCAGAGTTCTGATTAGGAACACCTGCTTCTCTCTCTATTTAAGCTTCACTCACGAGTCATTACTGAATATTGCGTGATTTATCTCCGAATACAAAGCGTTCTCTACTTACCTGTCTGTCTTGAATTTCAGTTACCTACCTTATGCTCGTCTTTCGGTTTTTGTCCTTGTCCTGCCCCTTTGGATTTGTTTGCTCTCCGGTTCATGAACTCTGCCTGGCTTTTCGACTACTCTTTTGGATTATCTCTGATGTACTGTTTGTTTCCGGTATTCGACCCTTCTGCCTGGCTTTTCGATTACTCTGTTGGTTTGTCTCTGAGGTACTGTTTGTTTCTGATATTCGACCTGTGCTAGTTATTGTTAACCCCTTGTGGATTGTTGCCAATAAACTCTTTATACTGCTCGCCGCTTGTGTCTGCCTTCTGTCCAGTCGTGATACCAGGAAAGGATGAAAATGTAGTGAACAAGGCTATTATTCAGTGTGGTGCATAGTATTAATAATAATAATAGTAATAATCTATGGCCTTAAAGATGCTAACTGAGTGACCCTTTTTAACCAAATACAAACTTGCACCTCCTTGCATCAGCTATAGGAATAAATATAGCTGCAATTAGCAATACTCAGGTCCAAGCAAGTATTCGCTAGAAGACGAACAATGCGACCTTTCCTGAGATAGAAACCACATTTTTTGGGTAGTTTTTGTAGTGTTTTTAAGGTGTTCCTTGTGTCTCAGTGGAGAGGTGGTGTGAGATGGAGGAATAGTGGATGACAGAGACAGCATAGTGCACAGAACTCACTCTGGAATTTCACCATGGTTTCTCACCCTAATGTTCCCCATAGAGCAGATATGATGTGGAGTTGCTTGTACTCTAGTCCTTCATCAGTGGACACAGAACACTGTCTGCTGGATTTGTTTGGTTGTGGACTATTCTCAGTCATGCAGTGATACTGAGGGATTTAAAACTCCAACACCTAAGTCATACCTGTTGTATGGGTGTCCTGACCATTGAAGACCAGGGTGAAAGCGAGCAATCTTTGCAGAGCAAGAGGTTAGCATAAGACATCTTCAGATAGAGAAGACACACTTTAGGATAGTTTTTTTTAGTGTTTAAAATGCGATCCTAGGTGTTCTGGTGTGATGGTGGAGCTGGATAGGAGAGAGGGGAAGTGGATGAGTGGGTGAATTTCTGGTCGTCTGCAGACAGGTGAAGGTGGGGCTTGAGTTACAGAGACAGCACAGAACTCACTCTGGAGTTTCAACCTGGATTGTGACCCAATGTTCAGGACAAAGCAGATATCATTTGTGTGGTTCATTCTCAACACTGCAGTGACAGTGACATTGTGGTGATATGTCAGTGTGTATTGTGCTCTTATGAGTGGATCAGACAGCTGTGCTGCTGGAGATTTTAAAATCTGTGTCCACTCATTGTTCACACTGTTAGACACACCTACCCTGTTGGTCCACCTTCTGTGGACACTGGAGCTGAAAACATGGACAGTGAATGTAGAAATAAGGAGTTGGTCATAATGTTAGGGTTGATCTGCATGTATGCGTTTGTTCTCTGACCTTCTATCTCAGGCGGTGGGGGTGAGTGGGGAGAGGTGACAGTCAGTGTGTGAGGAGGAGAGGGAGGGGTTGAGGGGAATTCTGCATAATAGAGAGAAGTCTGAATGCATAGATGAGATATTTGTTCGCAAACTTGTCCCTGGATAATAACCCAATATGGACATATGTGGTATTAAGAGAATCTTAAGAACCTGAACTTTAATAATTATCAAACAATATGTGGAACTTTCATTATTGTGTGATTGCAGCCTCTACTTAAAAACAGTTGTGCAGCTTGCCTTCTAAACATTGAACGAAAACAGCTGTAACTCAAAAATGTTTTAGCCATAAATTATAAAAATGCACAAGCTCCTTTTCCATGGGCTTCAGAATATATTTATTACATCTTGCTGGTACTGCATCCCTAGATGGCGGTGTAATCAATAAAAAACCTAGGCAACAAGTTACTGTCCAATTGTAGCACCCCTTTTCTGTGCATTTTGATCACATTTGGCAAACTACTTCTATGTATTAATGACACACACGTGTACCAAGTTTTGTTTGATTTGGACTAAGTTTGTTTGAGTTATAGTTCAGAGTACACAGAGCTCCGCCCATGCATATTTGCTCAATAATTACCACAACGACATATCAAAAGTTCCAACTTTTTTTGATAATTATTTACTTACAGTCTACACAGGTTGCAAAAATACCAGTTGTGTATTCACACAACAAATTTCCAGGGAGGAGTTCGAACACACACATACCTGACTATTGTGGATAATTATTTTTTGACAATAATTGTAATTGCAAAGTTGTGAGACAGTATGCAGAGTATTCTGTAAAACAAATTGCTTGTCAATGTGCTTAATTTTAGCTGAGATATTCCATACTTCCATGTGAAAATTTTCAGTTGCGCTCCCTAGTGGCTGATGGTGGCCATATTTTTTCGAATATGACATCATCATCATAGAATCTGATTCAACACATCACCCACTACATGCATACTAATCATGTCAATCGGACAATCCTGTGAAGCGTAACAATTTTTTTTGTTCTAATAGCACACCCTAGGCTTGCAGCTGCACAACCAAGTAATCATATCTTCCAACCCTTATAGGGATCAAGCATGTGAAGTATCGTAACATTCGGGCAAAGCATTTGTGAGTTATAGCTATATTTTTCTGATGTTTTGAAGGCATATTTGGGTGGAGTCTGGAAGCCACACAGTGATGAAATTCCAACCTTTTTTTTGATAATTATATTAGAATTCAGCTGATACCATATATGTCCATACTGGGTACATTTCCAGGGACTAGCTCACACTCAAAAATGTGTGTGATTTGGCTTATTATGCAAATTAGCTCAACATCTAAGCGGGATGGAGCTTAGGGGTTCTTGAGGCTTTTTCGTATGGTCTGACGAACCATAGTTTACACATCACACGGGAAAGGAGATACGAAAATCACATTTCATCTGAGAAAAAGAAGAAGTGGAAACAAAGCAAAAACAATAGGGCAACAGCACTTTCAGTGCTTGAACCCCTGATAAATTGGGTCTCTATGATCTTTAAGCAAGTGGCAAAGCAGACAATAGCTAGACAATTTTGCCTGGCTAACAAAAATGTTTGGGTAGTCAAGGGAGTGAATATACGTAGTGATATTTTCAGAGTGGATTATTCCTACTGTTGAGGTTGGTCTGTGACTGGGTTTACACCGCTTTACAGGAGGTATCTGAAATATACAGAAATTTGAATCAGGGTGGCAACAGAGCAAAAATCAAAAGACAAATTTACAGGATGAGAAACTTTTTTTTTCTTTTTGCATTTAAATATGGGAATAATTAAGGACATAGGGGTCCTATATACAACAAAGAACATAAATGGCCTCTTGCTCCACAGTACAGACATAAAACCACTTTTATTCACATTGGTTGTTTTCTTTGCCTGTCCTGCATCCATATGCTCTTTCCAGAATTGGCAGTGAAGACACAACTGAGCTTAGTTTTTGTGGATTATAACACCAATGGGAGTTGATTAAATTAGCCTTTCTGATGGACAACCGATTGGGCTAACTACAGAAAAGGAAGATGCCCTTGTTTGCTAATTCAGACCTTAAAGTTTCTTTGAGTCCTTCTCTGTACAGATTTACTAACATGTTTATCCCTCACAGCAGGTTGTTCACAGCATGGTCACTCTCTTGTTTAAGTTAAACCAGCTGATCCCAGGTACACCAAACCAGATTTTCCAGCTTTGTCAGTGGAAGAGTGGTCAAAAACCTCTCTGACTTTGCTTGTAAACTCTGTTTATGGAGTGTTTGGCTCCAATATGACCAGAGGACAAAGAATAGAGGTTTTCTCTGAGGGGACATGAAATGTGACCAGTGGGGCCATAGAAAGGAACCTGAATAGCTAACAGTGGGGTCAGTTACTTTAACATATATGGCAGACACTATTATCCACACTGACTTCAAAAAATGTCTTCTTGTTCAGAGAATACATCCTCACCAGATTTTTAGTCAAAATGATACTTAATTAAGACACAGCTTGATATAGGAATACTGAACCCTAAAGAGAGAAACACAAACTAAACACATGTGCAGTGTCGTATCACAATAATTGCTGATGTCTGGAGAGGAGAAATTCACTTTTCAGTTGATTAAACAAATACAAAATAAGCCAGTGCCTTGGAAAGTGCGGAACTCTGCTGTTTTCAAAACCAGTTCTGAAAACCAGAGCCAGGACAAGGAAAGAGTCTTAAGGCTTGTGTCCCATGCAGCTTAAAGGATGATTGGTCAAGATGAGCCATTCTTATTTTGTAAAGCCTAAGCATTTTAAAGTGCATAGGTTTTTTTTTGTCACATTACTATGTAAATGTGGACAAAGAAGATGTTTTCACAGAGTTTATATAGGAAGTTTATACATCATAAGCATAAGATAATCACTAAGTTTCTGCAAGCTTAGTTTCCTTAGAGATATCCCAGTTTGATTTAAAAGATGAGGGACAGAATGTTTTGTTCTGATAAAGCACTGACCTCGAAACTGACCTGATATACACTGAGTTTGTGAGTTCTGTTGACAGTCAGAAATGAATATACAGACAAAACATGCAGACAGGATCTTTCAACAGAGACATATAAAAATTTCCATTACAATCCCTTCCCTTGTCTCTAAGGACACTAAGAACATACAGAAACTTTAGAATCTGCATACTAAAATGGAAACTTATATTACTACACATAGGTTAAAAAAGGAAAAAATAATATATAAAACGTTTACAAAATATGTAAAAAAAAAATTTTTTTTTACAAGAATTGAACATCCACTATTACATGTTAGACTTTCTGTAACAGTTTCATAAATTCTCATTTTAAAAAATAGTAGTAAAATATTGTAATAGTCGTCACATTTCAACTGAGTTATTTGTTTGTTCAGTTTCGATGTAGGAGGTGGTTTTAAAAAATTCTGTCTCATATAGGAATCTTTTTGTAGGGTTAACAAGATGATGTAGGCTGTAACAACATGATAATGGAGAATGGGGATTTAAATGTTCCTACATGAGTTTGCTAGTAAGATAACTAGTTGTGTCTAAACCCATCCAAGTTCATATGTATTTTCAGAAATTGAAGATGAAGAATTAAATGTTCTTTTTGGACCGTTCCCAAAGTAATTAAAATTTAGAAGATCTCCAAAAGATCCAAAATACACCCTCTCTCCTGAGGGAGGCGTGCTCGTTCCGGAAGCGTTACAAATACCAGTCGAGTGAAGTTCAAAGCAAACCAAAGTATTTATTTCAATACTGGTACCAGGAGAACTAATACATAAGAAACGCAACCTAGTGCCCTTCCACGCAAAGTTCTGACCTTCCCATCTGACTCCACAGTTTTTATACCCCAAATGACGAATACCCTGCTGGCAAGGCGTTTCTGGCTGATTAACATATATTAATATGCATAATTAGACATGTTAGTACTCAGGTTTCTGCGTGCATGTTTCCCATGCACCTATGACCCCAAAACACTCATCCTGCCCTTCTGACTCTGTAGGTTTTATTACCCACATTCCTTTTCTGTCACCAAGATTATGAGGGGTCAGTAATGGACTTTAAGGTCACTGAGGTGCCCTAAAGTTCAACTCCCCCTTTTGGCTAACAGTTGTAATTTATGCTAAAAGCCTGAGTGCAGATCTGTTAAAGATCTAAGAAATTAGAAAGGTGTAAACACTGAGTCAGCATGTCAGTTAGTGTGCAGATTCTAAACTGTTTAAATGCATGGTTAAAATACTGGTTAATCATTCATATGAATACAAGGTTTCATACAATGAATATGTAATTATACTTTCTAATTTTAACTAATCATCATTCAATGATATTTGTCCACTAATACAAAGTAATAAAATTATTTTTCACAACAATTCCCCCTTTTGACCTGTCCAACTGACAGGTCAATACATTTAAATAAATGATAAGCAATTAATGTTAAATTGGTCTGCCTAGGTCACCCCCGGTTTGGCGAGTTACTTAGGTAGAGCGTGATGGCAGATTGTGGTGGTAGCGGGCAATTACACCACTCCTGTTAAGAGTGGACACCTCTGTCCTACCACTCACTCTCTGGACTAAGAGATTACAATGAGCCCTATATGTGTATGTGTTAAAGTGTATTCTTCATCCTTTCCTTGTCTTCCTTGTCGTGCCCCTGCCTCAGGGGATTATTCTGCCCCTATGTTGGTTGAGGCTGCTTGATCAGCCTCTTCTGAGGTGTTGTTTTCCTTCAGTGAATGTTTGATGTTAGGTGTCGGTGCGGCTCTGCACTGTGTGAGGTGGTACCACTATAAGCCTTTACCCTTCAGCCGGACTGCACAACTGGTTCTCTCTGTCACCTGGTAGGGTCCTGTCCAGCGAGGTTCGTACCACTTCCGCTTGATAACCTTCAGGAGGACCCAGGGTGAGACTGTCACTTCTGGATCCTTCTCCTCCGTTTCTTCTCTTTCTCTCCTTTCCTGCACCTGTATAGAGAAATCTTTACAAACAGCTTTTAGTTCTTCATATAGCTGTCGGTACTCTGCTTGAGGTAGTTTCTGGGGGGACGCAAGCGCACTGGAGGGGCCTTAAAAAGGGATGCCCCTCCCTAATTCAAAAGGATTTAACCCTGTATTTCTGTTCACTGAACTATGGACACTAATTAAAGCAATTGGAAGGGCATCAAGCCAATTCATGCCCGTGGCCAGTTTGATTTTTGCTAATTTAGATTTCAAATTTTAATTCATCCTCTCCACCTGACCTTGTGAGGCAGGATGATACACACAACCATAGCTATGGCGCAGCCCCAACGACTGCTCCACCCACTGCAGTGTTTTACTTGTGAAATGACTCCCGCTATCTGAAAAAATATAAAAAATAAAAAAAAAAAAAAAAATTTCCTAGGAAACCCATGGTCCGTAATCCAACAATTAATCAGAAACTTACAGACTGATTTTACATCTTCCCTCAGAGTGGGGAGTGCCTCTACCCACCCCGAGAATCTATCTACTACGACCAGGAGATATCTATATCTCCTAATGGGGTCAATCATATCTGTGTAATCCATTTGAATCTCATGTCCATGAGAATCTGGCAATGGAAACCTTCCTGGAGCTAGTTTAAATGCTTTTGTTACGTTCTGAGTGTTACAAATCTGACATTTAGTGATGTAATCAACCACTAATGCTGACATGTATGGGTGCCACCATTGTTTTTAATTTTCCAGTGTTTTGTTGTTTTCCTATATGTGCCACTTCTAATGCTGAAATTACTGCTAGCAGTTCTGCCTTCTGCGCCGATGGGTTTTGTTTCACTTCGTCTGCTATAACTGTCTGAAACTCATGTGTTTCCCCCTTCGCTTCCTGAACTACTGCGTATCCTGCTCTGACTTCACCTGTATCTGCCCTGTAACCACACCCATCCGTCCATAAATTCCATGACCCTGGAATGGGTGTGGCTTGTAAGTCTGGTCTTACTTTTCCTTGCCTTTCTACCTGTTCCTCGCACTCATGTGGTGGACCTTCCATCATCCCATCCACCATATTAACTCCTTCGTGTGTAGGTGATGTTGGGTGCAGTCAATGCTTTGTGAATGCGTCTCTGTCTCAATGTAGTGAGTGTGAACATCTGTGAGTTTATGTACGCTACTACTCCGTGTGTGGTTAGAATGCGCAATGGATATCCTGCTACCAAATGTGCTGTTTTCTGAACTAATTTAGTCAGTCCTGCTACATGTCTTGTGCACTGTGGTTGTCTCCTCTCTATAAGGTCCAATGGGACACTTAAATACATTAACACTGCTCTACCTTCCCCCTTTTTCTGAAACAGTACACCATTAATCACAGTGTCTGTTTCAGAAACATCTGTGTAAAAAGGTAATTAATAGTCAAGTCTGGCTAAGTAAACTGCAACTGATAAGGCTTGTTTAACGTCTATAAACGCCTGTACCGACTCCACCGTCCAATTCAGCTTACCAGACAAATTTCTCATCCCTAGCGATTTCACCATGTCCCTAAAAGGTTATGTTCGTCCGACACAGTAATGTATTGTCTGCTGTAGCCAGTCAGTCCTAAAAATGCTAACATGTCTTTCACAGTTTCAGGTTTTTTTTTTTTTTTTTTTTTTTATATTGGGCAATCCAAATTGGTTGTGTAATATTCATACAAAAATAGACAAATGTCTGATTAGTCTATCATACATCATCTGGTCCTGTGGACCACAATGTGTCAGGTAGTGATGCTAATAATACCTCCATCTGTAGATAATCACAGTCCTCACAACCATGGTGTCTAGGCAGCAATTAATGGTGCAATGTGACTAAGATTGGTGAGTTATCAGTGATGTGATATGTCTGTGTGAACTGCGAAAACATGAGACCAAGCAGCTGTGTCCTGACCCAATCCGTGGCCTCATTTGCTCTTTTTACCATAGGGCCCAACTGCTTGGCCTTGTGTCTCTTGATCAAGAGCTAGTGAAATGTGTGGTGATCAACAATGTTGTTGTGGTGCTAGTGAAACAGGAGATGCCACCCCTTCAGGACCCACATAAATCCCTGTGGTGTCAACCGACCACTGTGTACCCTCTAATTCTGTTTGAAAATATTCATAATAAGTTAAATCTCCCCCTACATCATAAAACAGGGTGACATGGAATGGGTCGGGCGGAGGAACGTAGGGTGCCATGGCTGTAATCCAAGTCGACCAGTGGTGGAACAAGGCAATGAGTCGTGGTGACCGGTCCTTCTGTCCAGTCACTAAAGCCCAGGAAATGTCTATCGACTCATCCTGTTGAGGTCTCATCAGGTACATACCGTCAGTGTACCCCACCACTGCCACAGTTTTGTGTCCGTCCAACCACATAAGTGTGATCCCATCTGGTTGGCATAAAATAGCGCTCATCAGATGTGCAGGTAATACTTTATTGATGGCTGACCATGTGACTCCTCTTGTCTACCAGAAAAAAGATTTCGGAGGCCCCCACAGTTAATGACAGCATGGGTTCTGCCCTGGCCCTGCTGTCCTGGTGCTCCTCATGGCCCCGTCAATGTCCACCCCACGGCTCCATGCTGTATTGGCCAGCAGGAAGATGTGATGGCTCCGGTTTTGGTGCCGCCTGTGGTTGTGGTGCCTGTTGTGGATAGCTGGTGTCAGTAGACAGTGGTGCCCTACATTGTGCTGCCCAGTGGTCCAAAGCTCCACATCTTAGACATGCCGCTGTCCGACGGCGGGCCCTGCCCCTCCTCCCACCATTACCACGCCCCCTGCCCCATGAGTAGGGCCGATATGAGAAATATGGACTTGGTCCATAATTATACGGTGGGTTTTGTGGTGGCCCTGATTGAGTAGGCATATATGTGTTTTTGTTCATAAATGTTAGTGGTGATTGCATATGTGGCAGTGCAGTCATAGGCATCATGGTGTCAGACTTTATTTGCTTTTTATTATTATTTATAGATTTCCTGGCTTCTGCTAGTTGAACAATCAGTAGGTCTCTTTGTAACTTAAGTATCTCCTTGTCTTTATTATCTAATTTTTCCTTATGATTGTTCATATAGAAAAGATCATAGTCAAGTTCAGTAAATGTCTCAGCCTTTTTCTCTATTTCAGCTGCTTCCATGGAAGTAGTTGATCTTTTAATACTATTTCTAAAATCCCCAAGTGCTACAGTCACGCCACCTGTCAGACTGTCCAGCTTTCTAATCCAAGCAGCCGCTCCACTACATAAAGGCAGAAGCTGATCGACCAAAGTCTGTGCATCAGTTAATGATAATGGTACATATTTATATGTTCCTGTGCTAGTGGCTACTAATGGAAACATAGTGTCAACGTTAGTGTCAGTCTTATATCTGTCAGGCGGGTGTCGAGGTCCGGTGCTACGTCTCAAAATGTCCGTTTTGTCTGAGGTGTGCATGTCGCATTCTAAAGACTGTTGTTTTAAGTCCAATTGTCTCTGTTCTGCTAGTATGAGTTTTTCCATGGCACGCAATGTTTTGTTCAAATCAGTAATCCGTCTACCACCACGACGTTCATTCGCACTGTCCTCATCATCTGCTATATGTCCGTCATCCTGATCATAGTCAGCCGTTGTGACATGGTCCTCTAAATCTGCTTTAATCCTGATGTTTTGTTTATTTTTACGTGGCATCGAGTTCTTAAATGATGTTGTTAGTGTTTGTTTATTGACAAGACGCAGATTATCCTGTTCTACATGCTTTCCCGTGTCATCAATAATGTCATAACGGTCGGTATTAATATCTGTATGTGTATTTAAAATTGACTCATGTGGCTTTCGCAATTGGAATGGGTCGTCTGTGTGTGCTTTTGTTTGTTTGTCACTTTGAACTGGCTGCTCACAAGCAAAATCCCGACCTCTTGTGTCTGTCTGTACGCTCACTTTGCCGGAATCAACACTGAAAACAGGGAGGATATTATCAACTGGTGGGACATTATCAACTGGTGTGACGTGACCTATGTTATATGGGGGAGGCGGAGCTGTAGGAGCTGTAGGCTCCTCCCCCTTGTGGTTCGTATAGGCGATATTCACTTCCGGCATCTCGGCATTGAGCGTCCGAAGGTGACGGACCTGGTGTTTTCAATACCACGAGCTGCGGAATGAGACTGAGGAACGCCATTTTAAAACAAAGCTCCGCAATGTCCGTTTTAGCTATTTTTAAACTTTTGTTTGCCTTAGGTCTTTGGAAAAGGCTAGCCTTACTAACCTCCACTTCAGCCTGACATAATCTTTCCTCCAGCTCTCTTTTCAACTGATTAATACCGGTATTTAAACAAGTTTTCTCCCCTGTATGTAATTTAGCCCACGTTTCAAATCTCTGTAACACACTTTTGTGCACATTAACCCGCTTTTTCAAATGTATTTGTCCCAGTTTTAATCCCTCAGTTATTATGTCAATTTGTTGTACAAACGGTTTCCATTCCCAATTCCCCACGCCGTAAATGGCGTGTAATTGATTATGTAAGTCTCTAGTAGTAGCCATAATGTCAGTAAGAAGCTGATTAAAAAATTGGACCTTACCTGAAATGGTCTTCGTTCTAGTTCACCCTATAATTGCAAATCAATTATCACCGTTAGGTTTCATCACAATTCAGAGTGAACTAAAACAGTTTCCCAACACCCACGCAAATCGCCCACGCAGCCGCCGCTGCTCTCAGCACAGTCCGCCTCAGTTTATATAAAAGAAAAAGTCCACAGTTTTACAGTCAAGTTTACAAACTCAGCCAATAAAAGCAGAACCTCCTCAACCCTGTGAAGAATTTCACAGATGGATAGAAAACATAAGTTCGTCTTCAAACACAGTATAATATTTAAAAGCAAGTCAAGCCTAATTTACATGAAGTATGAAACCGACCCACGGAGAGAGAGAAAAAAGCTTATTAGTCAGAAGGAAATAACACGCCAATATATGAAACAAAATTTGTAGGAAACGAAAAAGCAAGAAAAGCAGGACTAAGATCTCACAACACAGAATTAAACCAACGACTATATTTTAGGAACAAAACAAATGTCCATAGACACTCAACAGTCCTCAAGCCACAGTGAAATCACAAGATATATTATAGCAAGTGAAAGCAAAATTTAATGAACTAGAGAAATAGCAAGCAGGTTACAAAATATGTTATGATTAACGAAAAATTCAAACCGTGGCAGAAAATAAAATTATTATTATATATATTTTTTTAGACTAATTACCATAGTTAAAAATACTAACTAAACCAGAAAAATAAGATTCTTAGGACAATAAGCAGTAAACAAAATATATTTTATCCACCACCAGCCTAAATTAACAATATCAAAGAAACCAGATTCAAAATTAGAGCAAGTGTTCAATTAACAATTTTCCCTTTAATTCCCATGTTTAAACCTTACAATTACCTCAATATATCCTATTAATAACTCAGCTTTACACCTTGCTCTCCTTTAACCTATTCTCAACCTCTAAAAACGTCTTTCTGGAGCTCATTGTCTATATTTTCTTAATGTGTAGTCTCCAAGAAAGCTCATTTAATTCACTTTATATATTTTACTTTAAAACGTCTTCCGTTCAGGCTCATTGTCATAAATAAACAAACCCCTCATTTTATTGAGGTTCATATTCTTTAAATAACTGTCCTTGAACGAAGCTCATAAATTTATACCATTACAAATTTCTGTCCCTATTAATTTCTAAATCTCTCTTTCTGACACTTTCCGTTCTTTTTAAACACACTCTCTCACTGACACTCTAAAAACAGAGATGTCCTTTCCCCCCTTTTCTCTAAACACACTCACATAAAATTTATGGCTCTTTACAGCACATGGAGGGTTTTCCACACACACACAGTCAAAAACAACCGCAGAAGAAAAGGGGGTTGATCAGTCCCCCACTTTCTCCATTCTCTCCCAAAAAAAAATTCTTTCAGCTGACACACACACACACATACACATACACAGCAAGACACACCTCTATCGCCCTCTAGCGAGCAGAGACATACACAACAGTCATGCAAATAGCCCCAAAAAATAACACAGCCTCTTAGAACATAGAACACACTAATACACAATCAGGTTGCATTAAAATACACTTCAAACCGTGGCGGGAACAACTTCCGCTCTTATTAATACACTTCAAAGGGAACCACCCCTTTCGGACGGCCTTCCCGACCGGGCAATTAACTGGACACCTCGTCAGGTTCCAGTGGAGGACGCCACTACTCAGTTTGAAGATGGGAACCAATCATCCATCTATTCCATATTAAATTCCATTATAAATTACATGATGGGCACAACATCCATCTAAACCATTATAAATTCCATTTTTAATTCCATAACCAAGCAACCCCAAATGTATAAACCAATAACAAATTATAAAAACATAATTAAAATAAATAGATTTGCTCATTACCTCACTCCAGACCGCCTTCAGACCTCCGCACCACTCTGATTTAGAATTTCCAATATGCAGAATTTGAATAAAACAGGGTCTGCTCACCCACCTCAATAAATTGCGGCCGCGAGTGGAAAGGAGTCCGAAGTCGGTCTTGTTCTCACACTTCCGCACGTCCGGGGTCACCAATTGAAGAACCAGGAGAACTAATACATAAGAAACGCAACCTAGCTTATTATCAAATAAATAAATGAACAATTCATAAGAAAAAAAAAATCAATCAGTAATAAATAAATAAAATGAAAATAATAAAAATGATAATAATAATACAGCAGATATAGAACACTGAAGAAACCACATATAGTTGCTGACTAGAGAAATGTAATTATTATTATTCAGATTCAAACATCTGTATTAACAGTTCTTTAACCTTTAACTTTCTGAACATGAATGGAACATTGAACATAAACAGTTATGAACATGGCTTCTTCTGCCTACTTCTTACTGCTAGAGATCTGGCAGCACTTCCTCTTGCAGAGCCTATTTTGAGGAACTCGGAACACTGAGAAGGTGCTTCTCTATTCCGGCGGATCGGAGGGAGAGAGAAGCCCTGGGTTGGGAAGGAGCCACCTCCTGTCTCTCTCTCTCTCCTCACTTCACGTTGTTTACATCAATAGAGGGAAAATTGAATTCGGGCCAAAAGTTTTATTTGAGAGAGAGAGCGCTTTGGATCTCCGTTGACCCGGCTATACAAGCGCTGATGCACAGATCATAGGAGGATAAAAATAATTCAGCAGAAGGTGGGACGTGTAAACCAGAGGGTGGGAAAGTCCCCACCATCCCCACCGGCAAATCGCACCCTGAATATATCCCACCGTGATTGGTAGGTTCGTTCAGCTCCGCACACAACACTGAAAAGTGCCAATCATATCAAACTCGCGCGCTAACATTAAACTTTCATATTAAGGTGGGACCACAAACTATCGTCCTGAGGGCCGCAGTTGGCCCGTGGGCCGCGAGCTTGAGACCCCTGATCTACATACTGTAGAAGTGTACCTGGGAAAGAGAGCTTAGCTAAGTTATCCCTCAGGGCTTTATTGAAAAAAGATGGGGACTCAGCGTATCCTTGTGGGACACGTGTGAATGTGTATGATTTCCCTTAAAAAGCAAACCAAAATTGAGAGTCTTTGTGCACTTTCAGACTGAAAAAAGCATTTGCCAAATCTATCACTGAGAACATGCTCGAGCATGAATAGCCTTGTTTACTGCTTGCAAGTCTTGAACAAAGCACCAAAGCGTTTTCCTGGAGCTGTGGATTTTTTTAAAGGCCAAACTGGAGATCTACATGGTGAGTCCGGGCATTATATAATAATCCCTCTTCCTGGAGCTCCTTTCATAAGACCAACATCATATTTGCCTTTGGACCACAGCCAAGGCTCTATTGCATCTAGAAAATCTGCTTCGTTTGTGATGCTGATTTACTGGGACAAAAGTGACATTTTAGCTTGGGCCGAGAATGACAAATTTACTGTTGTTCTATATGTTTTGGATGTCTCTGGATATTCCTCATTTTCAATTTCACTAAGTTGCCAATCAGTGATTGTTAAACAAGTTAAAATGACATTTGACATGTCTTTCCATTGTTTATTTTTTCCCTTTGCTAAGGAAATGTGAAACCATTGACTCTGATCTGGGGTTAAATTTACTGCACAGCCGGGCCATTGCTCTCCAGCAAATTGGGTGGTTGCAGAGACTAACACATTGTCTCTACCTTGGAACACACATATTTGTTCCATATCAATAAATGGTTTGGGGTGTAAGGCCCCTGTATTTAGAACAGGAATTGTAGCCCCAGCGTCAACTAAAAAAGTAAAAATCTGTAAATCATTTGTCGGCAAGGCAGAGGGTTTTGTTAGAAGCATGTGATAATTTAAAACAATCTTGCCAGTATCCAGATGTGTGTGTGTTCATGCCTCCTCTTCCTCCAACTGTGTGTCTCTTGCCTACTGTTTCTCAGGACAATTAACAGCAATGTGTCCCGTTTCATTACAGTTGTAACACTTGTATTGAGAGAAGTCTCTGAAGCCAGTGCCACCTCTTCCACATCCTCTACCTCTCCCTCGCCGTCTTCCTCTTCTTTTGTCTCCTCTGAAACCAGCTTTTGCCACCTCCAGCACAGCACACTGCAGTTGGTGCTGCTAGTTTTCTCTCTTTTGTTGTCCTGTCTTCATGTTCTCATTCAGTCTTTTATCGACATGCACTGCAAAGGCAAGGACGGTCTGTAGTCTTCCTGTGTCCACTTCCACACAATTATCTCTCACCTTTGTCTGAATGTCGGATTTCAAACCACTTAGGACGCGTTCTTTTAAGTGGCTTTCCCACAGGCTCATGTCGTTTCCGGGATGGTCAGCGGGTTTCTGAAGTCCGGAGTGAGCTCTGTGGATTTGTTCCAGTTCATGTAGATAATCAACGACAGTATGTCCTTCTTTCTGCTTGCACTGAGACAGTTTCAGTCTAACTGGAAATTCTGCTTCGATTCTTGTATGAGGGCAGCCACTGCGACTTGAAAGGGTGATCCAGAGTGCCCCCCATACTGTATGTCTTCAGGAAAAGGAAGATTCTCTTGTACTTTAGTCTATTCCAGTTTCATCTTGTGTGCACATGCCTTTGTCAGTTCATTCACAGAGGGTTTTCACCCATTCACAAAAAGCTTCAGCTTGACTACAAACTTTGGTCCTCCCTCTGAAATCGGTGGGAGATCTTCACATACAGTGTTTGTGTTCTATTGTCCATGGTCTAAAAACATAATCTGCCCCATTAGGTCCCATCACCTGGATACTCTGCATTTGAAGAGAGGTGCTGGGTCCCTCTGGGCTTTCCTAAGGTGGTGCAGTGGGAGGAGGTCTTGCTTCTTTCTTTTTGCTGCCTCTTTCTTCCAGCTCTCTGATTTGCTCCTCCAGGACTTCAGCACATTGCTGTAAATGTTCAAATTCTTCATCCTTTTGCAGTCGGAGGAAGATTCCTCTCGTCTTCATCCCTTTTACCACTTTGGTGTGGGGCTTAGCTTTTGGGGGCCGGGGAGTAGCTGAGGTTAGAGGAGGGTTGATAACGACTTCATTGCCAGCATTCTCTTCTCCCTCTTCTGCTGTTTCATCTGCATCATTATTTGGCTCAGGAGAAGGAGGAGGCCAATCATCCAGGGATTCTTTCTGCAAATTCAAAAACTGACCAGAGATTACTGTTTATTTTTTAGGTGAGGTGTCTGATGTGTGCTTACGTGCCTGGGCCTTTTCCTTATCTGCCTCTTTTTGCGCTGCCTGTCTCCACTTCCCATAAGCATGCCAATTTGGTTTCCATGGGAAATTCTCTGGTCTATTTTTTATTTTGTTACTATTACAATGTTCTTCAGCTTTATCATACCTGCCTTCTTGAGCTTGTAATTGTTGTTTAAAGTTGACCAGTTCATTTATATTTAATGTCCCCTCGGGGGAAAGTGGCAGTATTTTACCCATTCATCTAATTGAACGCAGCTATCTGGTTCCCTTTGTTTCATGCCCTCTATTAATTCACCAAAAGGAGGTTCATTGCAATGCACTATTGGGGCTGGGAAAGGTTTCCCTTTCCCTCCCTTTGAATTACCTTGACCCATTTCTGAGATTCTTGGAGCGACCAAGAATTGAATACCTTCACACAGACAGTATTCTACTGTTGTCACACGTATAAGCTACTTCTGAAATGCAAGATACTCACCAAGGAACTTTGAAAAAAAGTTTTCAACCACCAGGTTCTTTCCCGAATTTCAGCATGTCATGGGAGGTCAGTCTGTGTCCCGTTCCTCAAACAGGTGAGATGGGGTTCAAGGGGTGATCAGTCCCTTTCCACTAGAAACACCTCCACTCCAAAACAGGGTCAAATCCTGCCAACAACACCAAATTGTGGTGGAGAAAATAAATACAAGTATTAAGAATTGAAATCTAACAGAGCATTAGCAATCAGAATGTAGTTTATTAACCTTAAGGTGGTCAACACACAATAGCACAGAGTACTATATGAATGTGGACAAAGAAGATGTTTTCACATAGAGATTATATATGACGTTTATATGTTATAAGCATAAGATAATCACTCTAAGTTTTTGCAAGCTTAGTTTCCTTAGAGACATCTCAGTTTGATATACAAGATGAGGGACAGAATGTTTTGTTCTGATAAAGCACTGACCTCGAAACTGACCTGAAATATACTTAGTTTGTGAGTTCTGTTGAAGATTAGAAATGAATATACAGACAAAACAAGCAGACAGGGTCTTTCAACAGAGACATATAAAATTTCCATTACAGACCAGGTTAGGTTTAAATGAGTCAAGATCCAGAGTTACACCAAGGTGAAATTTCAGATGCAATGAACAGTGAATTCTCAAACAGTCTGTGAGCTCATGTTCACCAGTAGACATCAGGCTGTAGAGCAAGTCAGTCATACTGAGGTTCAAGTGGTGATCCATTATCAATTATACAATGATAAAATGCAGGGATGTGACTGGAAACCTAAGATTCAAACGTGGGAAGATTAGTACATTTTAGCCTGGGGTTGCAGAAACCAATCACATTCCCAAGAAAGCGAGTGAGAAGAGAAGAGGACCCAGCACTGAGCCCTGAGTAGCACTAGTGGAGATGTGGATCCTCTTCATGTTAGCTGATAGAACCGCTCTTCCACATATGATAAGAACCATTTCTTTACAATGCTATTGCTTCCTTCTTTGGAAAGAATGGAAAGGATTGTATTTTGGTTAATTATAGCAAAGGCAGCAGAAAAATCCAGAAGAATGACAATGCAGATGCTCTGGCAGGATGAAGTTTCACTCAGTACTGTAAAAGCAACTTCTATGGGACAGCAATTCTATGGAGCGACACTTGATAGTTAAGGTTGGAAGCATTTAATAACCGTAGGTGCTGTTCAAGATTCCTAGAAGCTTTCATGAGCAGCTAAATCCTAATGTAGATCTTGATACTCAGCTGGATCCAGAGACAGTAAAATTGTTGACATCCCTAAAAGATCTAATGAATTAAATCTAATTTAAGTTTTTATTATTTTAGGTGGTAAAGTTCACTTGGAAGTTTAAGAGTTAAATGGGTCAAGTATCAATTTCTGTTTCTCAGGTGTATAATGTGAGGTGACATACAGGCCAAATTCGCTTAGTCATCAATCAGTATGAAACAGACCACAGAATATAGCAATGAAGTGTAACATAAAAAAATATTTAAGACTGGTCACTTCTTAAATTTAACTGAACATAATTCTCTACGTTTTTAATAAGGGGTGACAAAATACAGTGCTTCAAATATTTTCCACCAAAAACGGATATATATTTATGAATATTATGAAAAGTATAAATGCATAAACAGATTTATTATAGCAAGTTTTATATAGTAGGAGAACTGATCATCTTGCCAATTAATCATAGCTGTTCCTCTGAAAATGTAAATTTTAATCAGTCAAAGATTTAATGAATAATGATTGCAATGTATAAACTCTGATTTATAGATTCTTGTACTTTCAGGGTAAACTCTCTGGTTTGTGTGGAAACTTTGATTTAAAAACTGTGAATGAAATGAAGACACCAGACAACATGGATTCAGCAACACCATTGGAGTTTGGGAACAGCTGGACAGCAGCCAGTGTAAGTTAAACAAACACTCAGTTGCAAATATAATGTTACCTTTCCATGCAAATGTTGTAATAAACACTGTTTTGTCACAAGAAAGTAGATAAAAGTAGATAAAGCCTGCCTGCTAATTGCTAAATATAATTGGTGATGTAAAGACAATATGTTATTTGTTCTATTTGATATGATTTCATAAATGATATGTAGGGGCCTCTGGATTCATCCATTAAATGGTAATTAGAAATCCTAAGAATTACTTCTTATGCCATCCTTCAAGACTGTTAGGTAATACTCTCAGCAGCACCCAAACTCTTTCTGAAGGAGAAGATCTCAGTGTTAATAGATCTGGAACATTAGGGATTACCTCAACCACCACTAATTGCAGCATCCACTTGGATGGTATGATGGCACCCAATCAATCCCAGTACCCTTACCACACAATTATTAGTTAGAGAGGAGTCTAGAGGGAATTACTGTTGCACTGTCCATTAAACTATCATTCAGGCTACCAGATAGAATTTATAGTAATTGTAAACCACACTGTCACGCCCTTGTCCTGTTGTGTCTGTTTTCCCCACCATGTGCTAAGTGAGTGTTTGTTTTTGTTCATGTCTCTGCCCTAGTCCCGCCTTTCTTCCTCCTCCTCGTCAGTGTTATTTGTAATCCTGCCCCTTCGTTATCTTTTCCAGGTGTCCTTTGTCTGTGTTATGTATATAAGTTCCCATGTGTCACTTGCTGTTTGTCAGTCATTTGTTTCCTATGTGATGTTGCCCAGTCTAGTCTGTCTGTTTTTGCTATTACTCGTTTCGTTTCCTATCATCATGCTGCCCAGTCTAGTATGTCCCTGCTGTTCCTTGTTTCGTTTTCTCTGTTGTTATTTCCCCTGTTGTTGTTTTTACTCTGTCCAGTCTCTGTTGTTTTGTCTTGTTTGGTCCTTGTTTTAGTTTGCTCTCCACCTTCGTTTTGTGTTACCCTAGTCTGTCTTTGTTTTGTTATTTATTGTTTTATAAAGTCTGTGTTTTAACAAGTGCGTCCGCCTCCGTCAGTCTGCCCCATGATCCTGACACACACCTTTTATGCTTTTAATTAAAAAATAAACTGGCTATATTTAAAGGTCAATGTATATATAATATATCAAAAAAGGATTCTGAAAAACATGTAATTTAAAACTTAAAAAAAAAATTTTTTTTAATGTAATGTAAAAACATGTAAACATTAAATAAACCAGTATTCAGAAATAATGTGCTTGGTTTTTACATCTAGGAAGTGGTCTCAGTGATGGAAGCCAACTTTTCCCTTGCAGATGAGCTCATTCTAAATTGAGCTTACTTTGTGTTAAGAATACCTGTATTCATTTCTAAATCCTGTTTGCAAAACCAGCGTGAATTTTAATTGTGTTATCTTTTTATGAGGCTTCAGACAGGCCCAACAACTTATGCAATGTCCCTATTATTGAGAGGTTTGTCCTTGCTTATGCTACATTCATCTATGGCCAGATGTCTGGGAAACCATAATAGGCCTTGCTTCAGTTTTCTAGGTGGTTTGCCATCCAAGTAGCAGATGTACAAGAATTAATATTCTTGAGCTTTCATTTTGATTCTTGGAGGAAAAAAATGCTAGCCTTCACCTTTCTACAATGGTATCACCAACCTAGCTAGCAAGTGGAATTGGCAAGGGCTAAGTAACTTAACATATAGTTTCATTTTAAATGTATTTAAAATATATTTTAATAAAGGTATTTTGAAACCGTCTGTGTGTGCGCACTCACTTGCACATTCATGTCTTTAGTGTGTTAACAGTCCTGACATAAGACACCCATGCAGTTTGAATCCTCTGCATGAACCCATTGCTAAGAGGCAATGTTTAATTCTGCTCAGCGAAATGTTTCAAGTCTGTCACCCAGTGGTGAGTGTATGAATTGTAGTCATGTAGTTATGAGATTTAACTGTACTTTAAATTTACTGAAGTTCTTGAAATACGCCTAATATGTGTTATGTTCTGTAGGTGGATGTCACATGGTTCTATATGAACTGCCTGGCAGACACATGTGTCTGTAGCCGTGGTGGAGATTGTGAGTGCTTCTGTACAAGTTTGGCAGCATATGCTCAACACTGCTGCCATCAGGGAATAATTATTGATTGGCGCTCCCCCTCACTCTGCCGTGAGTAACTGTAAAAGGGATCTGATTTTGTGGTCTAACTCATATACAATTACTAGAAATACTAATGGTTTTCCTAAAATTAGTTTTCCAAAATAAAACAGACTATAATTATTAAAGGGCAGATATAAGATGTAAATATAAGCGTATCTCAATATTAATAAAGTAGCACAAAAGGCAGAACTTTCCAGAATGCCTAACAGTTGTGTTTCTATTAATTACCTCAATGTTTTATTAAAAAAAGAAATAGGTTTCTTGCCCTATAAACTGTCACAAATTATCTTTATCAATGGGAGTTTTGCATATATTTGTTCTGTATACCATCAGAAATTTATTACATATCTTTGCATATGTTTTGGTTGTCTGCCTCATTGTTCTCTTTGGAACTGCTACAATAATGACATTTACTGGTTAGAGAGTGATGAAGGAAAATACTTGTTTATAGAAGGAGTTAATTACAGATCTAAGAATAAAAATAGCCGCAAGCGGCGATTATAGGGGGCCAAGCAAGACATGGCATTACTTGGCACCATGGGTTTCACTGCAACTCTTTTTGCTTTAACTGATTTTTTTTCTGATTTGGATACACCTGTGAAATTTTCAACATGTGACATTTTGCATTGAAAATGCTTCAGTTCAGCACATCACCCAGCTGCTGGATTTGAACCCAAGACCATTCAGTTACAAAGCCACCTGCTATCAGGTAGCATTACTTGCATGCTTGGCGTTTCACTTCATTCATTATACTATTAAAATTTTGAATCAATATGTAGTCATGCATGAATATATTTATCATTTCAGAGTAGCAATTTTTGAAGTAATTCCATCAAAATGTACTTCATTCATGTTCAATTTGTGACACTTTTTCATTGCACTCTTTTAATGTTGGGATGAATAAGGATTCATGCATGAAACGCACCAAACTAAACAGCCAGAGGATTCAAACCACTGACTAGAGGCATTCAAAGTAAATCACTAAAAGCTTGCACCACAGCCTTTCTCAATCATTCATTACACTGTTTGGCACTGAATATCAGTAAGGAATCAAGCACAAATTCAGTTATTGTTTAAGATTTTGCAATTCCTATAAGCATTGGAAGTATTTTGATTCTAACACCTTCCTGTAACGTACTCTACATATAACACTCTCACGGAAACCTAATTTTTCAATCACTGTGGCCCAGCTCAGGATTCAAACCCTGAACCCATGGGTCAGGAGGAAGTTGCTCTGAGGTTAAGCCACAAGTGACTTCTGCAGAGCCCCATTTTGAGCATCTTGAAAGGGTGGAGTAATATGGAAACAAGCTAAATTTTATTGTTTGGTCTGGGCAAACTTTTTTTATGCAGGGGAAAAAAAGGAATTTACTCAACATTTCAGTTTTGTGGTATTAATAGCAAGAATAAAACACCCTATCAGAACATTGCAGCATGCAATACACTGAAGTTCTCATGGACTACTAACTATCATCACCAGTAGATTGACCAGAGGAGGATGGGTCACCCCTTGTGAGCCTTGGTTCCTCCCAAGGTTTCTTCCTCAGCTGGGGGAGTTTTTCCTTGCCACTGTCGCCCCTGGCTTGCTCACTTGAGGGTTTTACATTTGTCTTTACATTTCATGTCAAATCTTGTCTTACTGGAATTCTGTGAAGCTGCTTTGTGACAACATCAGTTGTGAAAAGCGCTATATAAATAAATTTGATTTGATGCAAGGTCCTCACAGCATTCATAAAAGCGTTTTTCTGTAACAGCAGTCCAGCTTGTGATTCGAACCCCAAACAAATGGGTCACGAAAGCAGTTGCTTGCATGTTATGCCACAAGGGAACTGTGAATATCTAGTCTCATCTTGAGCCTCTTTAAATGGTGGAGTAATATGGAACCAAGCACCATTGCTGCAAGCATTTCAAATATTTTGAAATATTAGCATTATAAATAATTATACAAAATGGGCCAAACTGTTTCTCTAAAGTGCAAACATCAGGCTGATTGAGGTAATTTAATTTAGTAGTGGGAGAAGAGTACTACTAGTTGACCATGTTTCATGTCTCTACATCTTATGGATTGCTCTGTGCTAACTGTTTTATGCAAGGAAAAAATAGGAATTTATTCATCATTTCAGGATTGTGGTGTTATTAGCAAGAATAAAACACCTTGCCAGAACATTGCAGCACACAGATCTAACTGCATTCATGAAAGCATTTTTCTGTCACTGCGGCCCAGCTTGGGACTCAAACCCCAATCCTATGGGTCAAGGAGGCAGTTGCTTATATGTCACGCCACAAAGGACCTGTGAACACCTACCACATTTTGAGCCTGTTTAAATGGTGGAGTAATATGGAATAAAGCATCATTTTTGCAAGCATTTCAAATATTTCAAATTGTTATCATTATAACAAAATGCTTATGAAAATTTATTTAACATTCTGTTTCAGGCTGATATTGGGGAAATGGGTTTTAAATTTCATCACAATTTGAACATCAAAAGTAAAGTCATAGAAGCAGTTAAAAACACCCAACACCACACTGATTAATTGTTGTACTCCAGTCAAAAGATGCAAAAATCTCAACAATTTTTTGATAATTATTTACTTTGAGACTCCACAGATTATTTTAATACAAGGTTTGAACATATATGGTGAAAGCCCAGTGACTAGTTCGAAATGGGCATTTTTCAAACTCTCATGAGCTGAACAAAAACTAGACTTTTATAATGGACATGTATATACAAAATTGTCAAGCTTGGTGCACTGTATAAAATAACATAAAACATTTGTGCACAAGGTAAAGACAGAAGTTGTTATGCTTGGTTTTTCTGAATAGCGCCACCTTGAGGTTGATAGACATGAAATTTAACAGGCTATTAAAACATGAGGAAATATATATATACCTATCGAATTTCATGACGATTGGGCTATGTTAAGTCTCCCAAATAGCTTTTATAAACTAATTGGCTAATGGTGGCCATATTTTTCAATTGAACGTGTTGCCCTTAATGGACTGGTCAACAGGTAACTCATGGATGCACCATGGAAGGTTACATTTCAGTAGGACCATCTGAGAAACAGATTTTTGGATTTTACAGCGCCCCCTATGGGTTAACTGACACGGCATTTGGATGGGTTCCACAGAATCATGTGCCTAACAAGAATTCTAAATTTTATTAGCATATGAGCCAGCGATCCTGATCTATAGCCATTTATGTGAAATAAGCTCCGCCCCAGAGGGACTAATTGGCATGTGGCCGCCATATTGTTGACAAATTTCTAATTTAATTTGATCATTTTTAATCAAGAGACTCCCCTGAACATTTTGATATCTATATTGTTGGGGTATTTAAAAAAATTTAGGACTAGTAGAAAAATTATGGTTTTGTGGATTTTGCCAAATATGGCAGTGGTGGATGTGGGAGGAGCTAAACACACCCAATGAGGCAAAAATGCAAAAAACTTGAATGAACAAAATGGAGTAAGAATTTTCAGTCTAGTAGGTACTGTTTAAGAGATATGGGCCAAAACGTAAAACATTGCTCTATAGCGCCACCATCAGGCTGATTGGAGTCATTTCATTTGCCTGAGTAGTGGGTGACCAACTGCACCTACCTTCCAAATATGGGGTCTGGATGACTTATGGTTTGGGCTCCACAAACTGTTTTAGTGGAGAAGAAAAAAAAAATAATAATAATAAAATATAGCCGCAAGCGGCAATTAACGTGGTTCTCGCAGAATAGGCCTGTTTGGAAGCACTAGGCCTACATCGTTGACATGGTACCTTTTAAAATCATGTCCTTAAGTAGAATCTGAAATTTGAAACCATTTGAATAAAGTATGGAAGAGTTACAGACGTTCAAGTAAAACATGCAATAAGCCGAAGAGGTTCATTTGCATATGGAGGCCATCTTGAATCGAAATGTCAACATTCATTCTATAATTACCCAGGGACAGACTCATGTGAACATTTTGGCACCAAGCTCAAGAGAATTGGACAAAAATTTACAGTCTTTAAGTAAATTTTAAGTTTAGCTAATTATGCAAATTAGCTCGAAATCTACGTGGGCGGAGCTAAATAGTCCAAATGGCAGATTAGTTTGACTTAATCAAAGGAATCAGGGAAAAAATGATTTTGTCTCTAGGCCTTAGGGTGTAGGAGGTGTAGACCTAAACACGTATCCCTTTGCTATAGCGCCACCATCTGGCCAAAGAGTGTCATTTTCCTTGGCTGAGTCATGTCACACCTGTTGTACCTTGCTGGCAAGTGAGGTGTTTCTGGGCCTTATGGTCTTTGCTCCACATTGCATTTTGCCTCAGATCCACTGTAGTTCAACATCACAATGTAAAGTGTTAGACTGCCATCTGCTGGTGAGAAATAACTACTTTCCTTTACTTTTAGATCAGCCATGAGAGCACATACAGAATTTTTGAGCGTGTACTTCTATGTGGATATAGGCCTAAAATGGACATATGTGGTATCAGCTGAATCCTAAGAATCTGAACTTTAATAATTATCAAAAAAAATTTGCACTTTTATTACTATGTAGCTTATAGGACCCTCCCAAAATGAGAGATCCAGCATGTATTCCACAAGTCAAATATATGCTATATATGTACAGATATATACACCTATAACTCAAAAACGCTTTCCCAAAAAGATTTCAAAACTTCACATGCTTGATCAGTCTAAGGAGCAGGTGTCATAATTAAATTGTGGTGCCACTGAAATCCTAGGTGGCGCTATAACAGAAAAAAAGTCTTTTAATCAGTTATTGTCTAATTGTAGCGCCCCCTTTGAGTGGATTTAGGTCATAATTCACATGTTCATTCAGAGTATGGTCCTACATAAGTCCTAGAAGTTTGGTCTGGATTGGGCTTCTTTTCTTGGAGTTATAGATGAAAGAACCTATAAAGCTGCTCACGCTTCAATTTATTGACATGTTGTAACAACACATTGTTAAAAAGTCATACTGTTTTTTTAAAGATTATTTACCTACAGACTCTACAGATTCCAACAACACCAATTGTTTGGCAGTAGAATCAGATTCCACGGACTTGTTCGAAAACCTCAGTTTTCAAACAACTGGCCATTGAGAAAAAACAATACATTTTTTGACAACACTTGCTATTACAAATTTGTGAGGAGCTATGCAGAGTACAGAGTCAAGCAACCTGCATGTCAATATGCTTAATTTTCGCTGATATATTACATATTTTCTTGTTATAGCGCCCCCTAGTGGCTATCGTCACGAAACGTCTTCTGCTCTTAGGAAGTGCCTCCATGGACATGCCAGTCAAGTATCATAATGATTGACCTTTGTCAAGCTTGTCAGGGAGCTGCTGAGTTCTGATTGGCCGATGACGTTACAATTTGGCGAGAATCAACTTGTCCTTTATTTTCCCCTTAGAGCCTTGCCTAAAGCAGCTGTATGCCAAGCGGCGGACCGATCGGACTTGCGGATGCTGAGATATGAATTTCTATTATTTAGAGCACCCCCTATGTGAATGTTCGCACCACCGACGACATGCTACCTCAAAATCAAGTCCCTAAACAGAATCTGAAATTGCAACCCATTTGAGTAAAGTATGCAGAAGTAACAGCTGTTCATGTAAAAAGTGCGATAAGCCGATAAGGTTCATTTGCATATGGCAGCTACATTGAATTGAAATGTCAACGTTTTTTTTGATGATTATTAAGCTTCAGACTCCTGCGAACGTTTTGACACCAAGCTCAAGAAAATTGGACAAAAATCCACCGACTAGTACGCAAAAGTAGGTTTTGCAAATTATGCAAAATAGCAAAAAATCTAAGTGGGCGGAGCTTAGTGGTTGTATCGACCTTTTTGATTCGGCAGGACCCAAGGAATCAGCGGGAAAAAAAATTTCGTCTCTACGCCTCACGTGGTAGAAGCCCCGCAAGAAAAGGCGTTGTCCTTCGCTGTAGCGCCCCCATGAGGCCAATCCGTCTGATTTTTTGCGCCTGAGTAGCGGGAGGGTTTACTACCTACTGGCCAAGCCTCAAGTCTGTAGGCCTTACGGTTTGGGCTGTGCGATCGTTTGTAGTGCAGAAAAAGAACCGGAAGAATAATAATAATAAATATAGCCGCAAGCGACAATTAACGGGGTTCTCGCAGAATAGGCCTGTTTGGAAACAATAGGCCTACATCGCTGATATGGTACCCTTAAAATCATGTCCTTAAGTAGAATCTGAAATTTGAACCCATTTGAATAAAGTATGGAGGAGTTACAGACGTTCAAGTAAAACTTGTGATAAGCCAAAGAGGTTCATCTGCATATGGAGGCCATCTTGAATCAAAATGTCAACATTGTTTCTATAATTACCTAATGTCAGACTCATGTGAATGTTTTGGCACCATGCTCAAGAGAATTGGACAAAAATGCACAGACTTATTGACAAAAGTATGCTTTGCATTTCGTGCTCGAACCCCTAAATATAGCTGCAAGCGGCAATGGCATGGTCCTAACACGAAGGGGCCTAATTGGGACCTTTGGCCAGTCTGAGAGGTCAATGAGGCCTTAGGACACATGAACCATTTAGGCCAAACAAGGTAAAAATGAATCTATGATTTTGTTATATCTTCAACTAGCAGCTAACATTTGGAAATGTCTCATGTACTTACGAAGTGCCCCATAGACACCCTGTAAATATTTCTTTATGATTGGGCCTTGTTGGGCCTTTCAAAGAGCTGCTGAAACCTCAGTGGCCAATGGCAGCCATTGTGTATAGTAAATATCAACAACAACATGGAATCGGATTAAGTACATCACTCACTAACTGCATGTCACGTGTCCATGAGGTGTCCATTAAAGCAAGGATCTACACAATGAGGCCTTAGTGTTGGTGTAAGGAGCATCAGTACAGAGAGACCATAAGCAGTTTTGGACAGTGAGGTTTCACAAGTGCTAATGAACCATTTGTTTTAGTTTAGCAAAGGACATGATATGACTGGTGAGCACCGTTTTTAATTATGATAAATATTTTTGTTCATATGTTATGACTTTTGACCTGTACAGAGAAATAAGTTCTTGAATGTAGATGAACAAAGCAATATATGGTCTTAGAGTGCCACCTGCTGGTGAAACAATTTACTACTGTCCCATAGAGGAGCTGAGCTGTTACAAATGCACATACAGATTTTTCAATCAGGTACTGCTCTTTGAATATTTCACTCACTTGGACATATATGGTATCAGAGGAATCCTAAGGACCTGAACTTTAATTATTGATAATAAAATGTGGAACTTTCATCACTATGTGGCTTACAGGCCCCTCCCAATTACAGAAATCCAGCATGAACACAGAAACTGCACATAACATGTAATTGTGCAATTGTAGCTCTCCCTTTTGATGGATTTCTGTCATATTGTACATGCTCCTTCAAGGTAAGACTCTACATATGTATGTAAATTGTGGTCTTAATTGGGCTTCATTTGTTTGAGTTACAGCTGAAAGAATGTAAAAACTCAGCACACTTCGACTAATTGATTTATTGTTCCAACAGTGTGTCCAAATGTTGTACTTTTTGGATAATTATTTACCTACAGACTCTGCAGATTCCAACAAAGTCAATTGTTTTGGAATAGAGCCAAATTCCACGGACTAGTTCGAAAAAGTTCAATTTTGAACAACTGGTTATTGAGAAAAAACGATGCATTTTTTCACAACACTTGCAATTACAAAGTTGTTAGGCCATCTGCAGAGTATACAAAGCTGCAAACTGCGTGTCAATACACTTAATTTTTGCTTAGATATATCCCATTTTCTTGATATAGCGCCACCTAGTGGCTATCGTTACGTAATTTTTTATGCACTTAGGAAGTGCCCCCAGGAACATACCAGTCAAGTCTCATGATGATTAGACCTTGTTAAGGTAGTCAAACAGCTGCTGAAACCTAATTGGCCGATGACGATCACAATTTTGCCCGAATCGCGTTGTCCTTAATTTTCCACTTATAGCTTTGCAAATAGAAGCAGCATGCCAAAGGATGGTTCAAACTGCCTTGCGGATGCTGAGATATACACTTGTAGCATTTACAGCGCCCCCTATATGAATATTGGCTCCTCCTTTGACTTGGTACCTCAGAATCATGCGAGTAAGTTGAATATGCAATTTGAACACATTTGAGTAAAGTATACAATTGTTATAAATTTTTAAGTAAAACAGACGAAGAGCCGGAGAGGTTCATTTGCATATGGCGGCCATCTTGAATCCGAATTCTAACATTTTTTGGATAATTATTAACCTCCAGACTCTTACAAACAATTTGGCACCATGCTCAACAGAATTGGACAAAAATCCACAGACTAGTTCGCAAAAGTAGGTTTTGCAAATTATGCAAAATAGCAAAAAATCTAAGTGGGCCGAGCTTAGTGGTTGTATCGACCTTTTTGATTCGGCAGGACCCAAGGAATCAGGGGGAAAAAAAATTTCGTCTCTACGCCACACGTGGTAGGAGCCCCGTAAGAAAAGGCGTTGTCCTTCGCTGTAGCGCCCCCATGAGGCCAATCATTCTGATTTTTTGCGCCTGAGTAGCGGGAGGGTTTACTACCTACTGACCAAGCCTCAAGTCTGTAGGCCTTACGGTTTGGGCTGTGCGATCGTTTGTAGTGCAGAAAAAGAACCGGAATAATAATAATAATAATAATAATAAAAATAAAAATCCTAACAATTATAATAGGGTTTCAAGCACTTCGTGCTCGAACCCCTAAATATAGCCGCAAGCGACAATTAACGGGGTTCTTGCAGAATAGGCCTGTTTGGAAAAAATAGGCCTACATCGCTGATATGGTACCCTTAAAATCATGTCCTTAAGTAGAATCTGAAATTTGAACCCATTTGAATAAAATATGGAGGAGTTACAGACGTTCAAGTAAAACATACGATAAGCCGAAGAGGTTCATTTGCACATGGCAGCCTTCTTGAATCGAAATGTCAACATTCATTCTATAATTAGACATGGTCAGACTCTTGTGAACGTTTTGGCACAAAGCTCAAGAGAATTGGACAAAAATTCACAGACTAGTGGAAAAAAGTAAGTTTAGCTAATTATGCATATTAGCTCAAAATCTAAGTGGGCGGAGGTAAATGGTCCAAATGGCAGATTAGTTTGAATTAAGCCAAGGAATCAGGGAAAAAAAAGATTTCGTCTCTAGGCCTTACGGTGTAGGAGATATAGACCTAAACGCGTATCCCTTTTCTATATCGCCACCATCTGGCCAAAGAGTGTCATTTTCCTTGGCTGAGTCATGTCATACCTGCTGTACCTTGCTGGCAAGTGAAGTGTTTCTGGACCTTATGGTCTTTGCTCAACATTGCATTTTGCCTCAGATCCACTGTAGTTCAACATCACAATGTATAGTCTTATATGAGAAAGCTGCTATTTCTCACCAGCAGATGGCAGTCTGTTTGGATCAGAAATATTTCACTAACAGAAATATTTGAGCGTGTACTCCTATGTGGATAATTACCTTACATGGACATATGTGGTATCAGCTGAATCCTAAGGATCTGAACTTTAATAATTATCAAAAAAAACTTGCACTTCTATTACTATGTAGCTTACAGGCCCCTCCCAAAAAGAGAGATCCAGCATGTATTCCACAAGTCAAATATATGCTATATATGTACACATATATACACCTATAACTCAAAAACGCTTTCACCAAAAATTTCAAAATTTCACAAGCTTGATAAGCCTGAGGAGCAGATGTCATAATTAAATTGTGGTGCCACTGCAATCCTAGATGGCGCTATAACACAAAAAAAACTTTTTAATAAGTTTTTGTCCAATTGTAGCGCCCCCTTTGGGTGGATTTAGGCCATAATAGACATGCTCCTTCAGGGTATAGTCTTACATAATCCTATAAAGTTTGGTCTGAATTGGGCTTCTTTTCTTGGAGTTATAGATGAAAGAATCTATAAAGCAGCTCACACTTCAGTTTATTGACATGTTGTAACAACATAATGTTAAAAAGTCATACTTTTTTTAAAGATTATTTACCTACTGACTCTACAGATTCCAACAAGACCAATTGTTTGGGAATAGCATCAGATTCCACGGACTAGTTCGAAAACCTCAATTTTCAAACAACTGGCCATTGAGAGAAAACAATAAATTTCTTGACAATACTTGCTATTACAAAGTTGTTAGGCAATATACAGAGTACAGAGTCCAGCAAACTGCATGTCAATATGTTTAATTTTCGCTGAGATAATACATATTTCCTTCTTATAGCGCCCCCTAGTGGCTATCGTTACGAAACGTCTTCTGCTCTTAGGAAGTGCCTCCATGGACATGCCAGTCAAGTATCATAATGATTGACCTTTGTCAAGCTTGTCAGGGAGCTGCTGAGATCTGATTGGCTGATGACGTTACAATTTGGCGAGTATCGACTTGTCCTTTATTTTCCACTTAGAGCCTTGCCTAAAGCAGCTGTATGCCAAGCGGCGGACCGATCGGACTTGCGGATGCTGAGATATGAATTTCTAGTATTTAGAGCGCCCCCTATGTGAATTTTCGCACCACCGACGACATGCTACCTCAAAATCATGTCCCTAAGCAGAATCTGAAGTTGCAATCCATTTGAGTAAAGTATGCAGAAGTAACAGCTGTTCATGTAAAACGGGCGATAAGCCGATAAGGTTCATTTGCATATGCCAGCTACATTGAATTGAAATGTCAACGTTTTTTTGATGATTATTAAGCTTCAGACTCCTGCAAACGTTTTGACACCAAGCTCAAGAAAATTGGACAAAAATCCACGGACTAGTACGCAAAAGTAGGTTTTGCAAATTATGCAAAATAGCAAAAAATCTAAGTGGGCGGAGCTTAGTGGTTGTATCGACCTTTTTGATTCGACAGGACCCAAGGAATCAGGGAAAAAAAAGATTTCGTCTCTACGCCACACGGGGTGGAAAATTGTTTAATGAAAGCGTTTTCCTTCGCTGTAGCGCCCCCTTGAGGCCAATTGGGCTGATATTTTGCGCCTGAGTAGCGAGACCGACTACTACCTATTGACCAAGTCTCAAGTGTCTAGGCCTTACGGTTTGGGCTGTGCGATTCGTTTTATGGCAGAAAAAGAAAAAGAATAAGAATAATAATAAATATAGCCGCAAGCGACAATTAACGGGGTTCTCGCAGAATAGGCCTGTTTGGGAAAAAATAGGCCTACATCGCTGATATGGTACCCTTAAAATCATGTCCTTAAGTAGAATCTGAAATTTGAACCCATTTGAATAAAATATGGAGGAGTTACAGACGCTCAAGTAAAACATACGATAAGCCGAAGAGTTTCATTTGCACATGGCAGCCTTCTTGAATCGAAATGTCAACATTCATTCTATAATTAGACATGGTCAGACTCTTGTGAACGTTTTGGCACAAAGCTCAAGAGAATTGGACAAAAATTCACAGACTAGTGGAAAAAAGTAAGTTTAGCTAATTATGCATATTAGCTCAAAATCTAAGTGGGCGGAGGTAAATGGTCCAAATGGCAGATTAGTTTGAATTAAGCCAAGGAATCGGGGAAAAAAAAGATTTCGTCTCTAGGCCTTACGGTGTAGGAGATATAGACCTAAACGCGTATCCCTTTTCTATATTGCCACCATCTGGCCAAAGAGTGTCATTTTCCTTGGCTGAGTCATGTCATACCTGCTGTACCTTGCTGGCAAGTGAAGTGTTTCTGGACCTTATGGTCTTTGCTCAACATTGCATTTTGCCTCAGATCCACTGTAGTTCAACATCACAATGTATAGTCTTATATGAGAAAGCTGCTATTTCTCACCAGCAGATGGCAGTCTGTTTGGATCAGATATATTTCACTAACAGAAATATTTGAGCGTGTACTCCTATGTGGATAATTACCTTACATGGACATATGTGGTATCAGCTGAATCCTAAGGATCTGAACTTTAATAATTATCAAAAAAAACTTGCACTTCTATTACTATGTAGCTTACAGGCCCCTCCCAAAAAGAGAGATCCAGCATGTATTCCACAAGTCAAATATATGCTATATATGTACACATATATACACCTATAACTCAAAAACGCTTTCACCAAAAATTTCAAAATTTCACAAGCTTGATAAGCCTGAGGAGCAGATGTCATAATTAAATTGTGGTGCCACTGCAATCCTAGATGGCGCTATAACACAAAAAAAACTTTTTAATAAGTTTTTGTCCAATTGTAGCGCCCCCTTTGGGTGGATTTAGGCCATAATAGACATGCTCCTTCAGGGTATAGTCTTACATAATCCTATAAAGTTTGGTCTGAATTGGGCTTCTTTTCTTGGAGTTATAGATGAAAGAATCTATAAAGCAGCTCACACTTCAGTTTATTGACATGTTGTAACAACATAATGTTAAAAAGTCATACTTTTTTTAAAGATTATTTACCTACTGACTCTACAGATTCCAACAAGACCAATTGTTTGGGAATAGCATCAGATTCCATGGACTAGTTCGAAAACCTCAATTTTCAAACAACTGGCCATTGAGAGAAAACAATAAATTTCTTGACAATACTTGCTATTACAAAGTTGTTAGGCAATATACAGAGTACAGAGTCCAGCAAACTGCATGTCAATATGTTTAATTTTCGCTGAGATAATACATATTTCCTTCTTATAGCGCCCCCTAGTGGCTATCGTTACGAAACGTCTTCTGCTCTTAGGAAGTGCCTCCATGGACATGCCAGTCAAGTATCATAATGATTGACCTTTGTCAAGCTTGTCAGGGAGCTGCTGAGATCTGATTGGCTGATGACGTTACAATTTGGCGAGTATCGACTTGTCCTTTATTTTCCACTTAGAGCCTTGCCTAAAGCAGCTGTATGCCAAGCGGCGGACCGATCGGACTTGCGGATGCTGAGATATGAATTTCTAGTATTTAGAGCGCCCCCTATGTGAATTTTGGCACCACCGACGACATGCTACCTCAAAATCATGTCCCTAAGCAGAATCTGAAATTGCAATCCATTTGAGTAAAGTATGCAGAAGTAACAGCTGTTCATGTAAAACGGGCGATAAGCCGATAAGGTTCATTTGCATATGCCAGCTACATTGAATTGAAATGTCAACGTTTTTTTGATGATTATTAAGCTTCAGACTCCTGCAAACGTTTTGACACCAAGCTCAAGAAAATTGGACAAAAATCCACGGACTAGTACGCAAAAGTAGGTTTTGCAAATTATGCAAAATAGCAAAAAATCTAAGTGGGCGGAGCTTAGTGGTTGTATCAACCTTTTTGATTCGACAGGACCCAAGGAATCAGGGGGAAAAAAAATTTCGTCTCTACGCCTCACGTGGTAGGAGCCCCGTAAGAAAAGGCGTTGTCCTTCGCTGTAGCGCCCCCATGAGGCCAATCAGTCTGATTTTTTGCGCCTGAGTAGCGGGAGGGTTTACTACCTACTGACCAAGCCTCAAGTCTGTAGGCCTTACGGTTTGGGCTGTGCGATCGTTTGTAGTGCAGAAAAAGAACCGGAAGAATAATAATAATAAATATAGCCGCAAGCGAAAATTAACGGGGTTCTCGCAGAATAGGCCTGTTTGGAAACAATAGGCCTACATCGCTGATATGGTATCCTTAAAATCATGTCCTTAAGTAGAATCTGAAATTTGAACCCATTTGAATAAAGTATGGAGGAGTTACAGACGTTCAAGTAAAACATACGATAAGCCGAAGAGGTTCATTTGCACATGGCAGTCTTCTTGAATCGAAATGTCAACATTCATTTCATAATTATACATGGTAAGACTCTTGTGAACGTTTTGGCACAAAGCTCAAGAGAATTGGACAAAAATTCACAGACTTGTGGAAAAAAGTAAGTTTAGCTAATTATGCATATTAGCTCAAAATCTAAGTGGGCGGAGGTAAATGATCCAAATGGCAGATTAGTTTGAATTAAGCCAAGGAATCAGGGGAAAAAAAGATTTCGTCTCTAGGCCTTACGGTGTAGGAGATATAGACCTAAACGCGTATCCCTTTTCTATATTGCCACCATCTGGCCAAAGAGTGTCATTTTCCTTGGCTGAGTCATGTCATACCTGCTGTACCTTGCTGGCAAGTGAAGTGTTTCTGGACCTTATGGTCTTTGCTCAACATTGCATTTTGCCTCAGATCCACTGTAGTTCAACATCACAATGTATAGTCTTATATGAGAAAGCTGTTATTTCTCACCAGCAGATGGCAGTCTGTTTGGATCAGAAATATTTCACAAACAGAAATATTTGAGCGTGTACTCCTATGTGGATAATTACCTTACATGGACATATGTGGTATCAGCTGAATCCTAAGGATCTGAACTTTAATAATTATCAAAAAAAACTTGCACTTCTATTACTATGTAGCTTACAGGCCCCTCCCAAAAAGAGAGATCCAGCATGTATTCCACAAGTCAAATGTATGCTATATATGTACACATATATACACCTATAACTCAAAAACGCTTTCACCAAAAATTTCAAAATTTCACAAGCTTGATAAGCCTGAGGAGCAGATGTCATAATTAAATTGTGGTGCCACTGCAATCCTAGATGGCGCTATAACACAAAAAATACTTTTTAATAAGTTATTGTCCAATTGTAACGCCCCCTTTGGGTGGATTTAGGCCATAATAGAAATGCTCCTTCAGGGTATGGTCTTACATAATCCTATAAAGTTTGGTCTAGATTGGGCTTCTTTTCTTGGAGTTATATATGAAAGAACCTATAAAGCAGCTCACACTTCAGTTTATTGACATGTTGTAACAACACAATGTTAAAAAGTCATACTTTTTTTTAAAGATTGTTTACCTACAGACTCTACAGATTGCAACAAAACCAATTGTTTGGGAATAGCTTCAGATTCCACGGACTAGTTCGAAAACCTCAATTTTCAAACAACTGGCCATTGAGAAAAAACAATACATTTCTCGACAATACTTGCTATTACAAAGTTGTTAGGCAATATACAGAGTACAGAGTCCAGCAAACTGCATGTCAATATGCTTAATTTTCGCTGAGATATTACATATTTTCTTGTTATAGCGCCCCCTAGTGGCTATCGTTACGAAACGTCTTCTGCTCTTAGGAAGTGCCACCATGGACATGCCAGTCAAATATCATAATGATTGACCTTTGTCAAGCTTGTCAGGGAGCTGCTGAGTTCTGATTGGCCGATGACATTACAATTTGGCGAGTATCGACTTGTCCTTTATTTTCCACTTAGAGCCTTGCCTAATGCAGCTGTATGCCAAGCGGCGGACCGATCGGACTTGCGGATGCTGAGATATGAATTTCTAGTATTTAGAGCGCCCCCTATGTGAATTTTCGCACCACCGACGACATGCTACCTCAAAATCATGTCCCTAAGCAGAATCTGAAATTGCAACCTATTTGAGTAAAGTATGCAGGAGTAACAGCTGTTCATGTAAAAAGGGCGATAAGCCGATAAGGTTCATTTGCATATGCCAGCTACATTGAATTGAAATGTCAACGTTTTTTTGATGATTATTAAGCTTCAGACTCCTGCGAGCGTTTTGACACCAAGCTCAAGAAAATTGGACAAAAATCCACGGACTAGTACGCAAAAGTAGGTTTTGCAAATTATGCAAAATAGCAAAAAATCTAAGTGGGCGGAGCTTAGTGGTTGTATCGACCTTTATGATTCGGCAGGACTCAAGGAATCAGGGGAAAAAAAAATTTCGTCTCTACGCCTCACGTGGTAGAAGCCCCGTAAGAAAAGGTGTTGTCCTTCGCTGTAGCGCCCCCATGAGGCCAATCAGTCTGATTTTTTGCGCCTGAGTAGCGGGAGGGTTTACTACCTACTGGCCAAGCCTCAAGTCTGTACGCCTTACGGTTTGGGCTGTGCGATCACTTTTAGTGCAGAAAAAGAACCGGAAGAATAATAATAATAAATATAGCCGCAAGCGACAATTAACGGGGTTCTCGCAGAATAGGCCTGTTTGGGAAAAAATAGGCCTACATCGCTGATATGGTACCCTTAAAATCATGTCCTTAAGTAGAATCTGAAATTTGAACCCATTTGAATAAAATATGGAGGAGTTACAGACGCTCAAGTAAAACATACGATAAGCCGAAGAGTTTCATTTGCACATGGCAGCCTTCTTGAATCGAAATGTCAACATTCATTCTATAATTAGACATGGTCAGACTCTTGTGAACGTTTTGGCACAAAGCTCAAGAGAATTGGACAAAAATTCACAGACTAGTGGAAAAAAGTAAGTTTAGCTAATTATGCATATTAGCTCAAAATCTAAGTGGGCGGAGGTAAATGGTCCAAATGGCAGATTAGTTTGAATTAAGCCAAGGAATCAGGGAAAAAAAAGATTTCGTCTCTAGGCCTTACGGTGTAGGAGATATAGACCTAAACGCGTATCCCTTTTCTATATCGCCACCATCTGGCCAAAGAGTGTCATTTTCCTTGGCTGAGTCATGTCATACCTGCTGTACCTTGCTGGCAAGTGAAGTGTTTCTGGACCTTATGGTCTTTGCTCAACATTGCATTTTGCCTCAGATCCACTGTAGTTCAACATCACAATGTATAGTCTTATATGAGAAAGCTGCTATTTCTCACCAGCAGATGGCAGTCTGTTTGGATCAGAAATATTTCACTAACAGAAATATTTGAGCGTGTACTCCTATGTGGATAATTACCTTACATGGACATATGTGGTATCAGCTGAATCCTAAGGATCTGAACTTTAATAATTATCAAAAAAAACTTGCACTTCTATTACTATGTAGCTTACAGGCCCCTCCCAAAAAGAGAGATCCAGCATGTATTCCACAAGTCAAATATATGCTATATATGTACACATATATACACCTATAACTCAAAAACGCTTTCACCAAAAATTTCAAAATTTCACAAGCTTGATAAGCCTGAGGAGCAGATGTCATAATTAAATTGTGGTGCCACTGCAATCCTAGATGGCGCTATAACACAAAAAAAACTTTTTAATAAGTTTTTGTCCAATTGTAGCGCCCCCTTTGGGTGGATTTAGGCCATAATAGACATGCTCCTTCAGGGTATAGTCTTACATAATCCTATAAAGTTTGGTCTGAATTGGGCTTCTTTTCTTGGAGTTATAGATGAAAGAATCTATAAAGCAGCTCACACTTCAGTTTACTGACATGTTGTAACAACATAATGTTAAAAAGTCATACTTTTTTTAAAGATTATTTACCTACTGACTCTACAGATTCCAACAAGACCAATTGTTTGGGAATAGCATCAGATTCCACGGACTAGTTCGAAAACCTCAATTTTCAAACAACTGGCCATTGAGAAAAAATAATACATTTCTTGACAATACTTGCTATTACAAAGTTGTTAGGCAATATACAGAGTACAGAGTCCAGCAAACTGCATGTCAATATGTTTAATTTTCGCTGAGATAATACATATTTCCTTCTTATAGCGCCCCCTAGTGGCTATCGTTACGAAACGTCTTCTGCTCTTAGGAAGTGCCTCCATGGACATGCCAGTCAAGTATCATAATGATTGACCCTTGTCAAGCTTGTCAGGGAGCTGCTGAGATCTGATTGGCTGATGACGTTACAATTTGGCGAGTATCGACTTGTCCTTTATTTTCCACTTAGAGCCTTGCCTAAAGCAGCTGTATTCCAAGAGGCGGACCGATCGGACTTGCGGATGTTGAGATATGAATTTCTAGTATTTAGAGCGCCCCCTATGTGAATTTTCGCACCACCGACGACATGCTACCTCAAAATCATGTCCCTAAGCAGAATCTGAAATTGCAACCCATTTGAGTAAAGTATGCAGAAGTAACAGCTGTTCATGTAAAAAGGGCGATAAGCCGATAAGGTTCATTTGCATATGGCAGCTACATTGAATTGAAATGTCAACGTTTTTTTGATGATTATTAAGCTTCAGACTCCTGCGAACGTTTTGACACCAAGCTCAAGAAAATTGGACAAAAATCCACGGACTAGTACGCAAAAGTAGGTTTTGCAAATTATGCAAAATAGCAAAAAATCTAAGTGGGCGGAGCTTAGTGGTTGTATCGACCTTTTTGATTCGGCAGGACTCAAGGAATCAGGGGGAAAAAAAATTTCGTCTCTACGCCTCACGTGGTAGAAGCCCCGTAAGAAAAGGTGTTGTCCTTCGCTGTAGCGCCCCCATGAGGCCAATCAGTCTGATTTTTTGCGCCTGAGTAGCGGGAGGGTTTACTACCTACTGGCCAAGCCTCAAGTCTGTAGGCCTTACGGTTTGGGCTGTGCGATCACTTTTAGTGCAGAAAAAGAACCGGAAGAATAATAATAATAAATATAGCCGCAAGCGACAATTAACGGGGTTCTCGCAGAATAGGCCTGTTTGGAAAAAATAGGCCTACATCGCTGATATGGTATCCTTAAAATCATGTCCTTAAGTAGAATCTGAAATTTGAACCCATTTGAATAAAGTATGGAGGAGTTACAGACGTTCAAGTAAAACATACGATAAGCCGAAGAGGTTCATTTGCACATGGCAGCCTTCTTGAATCGAAATGTCAACATTCATTCTATAATTATACATGGTCAGACTCTTGTGAACGTTTTGGCACAAAGCTCAAGAGAATTGGACAAAAATTCACAGACTTGTGGAAAAAAGTAAGTTTAGCTAATTATGCATATTTGCTCAAAATCTAAGTGGGCGGAGGTAAATGGTCCAAATGGCAGATTAGTTTGAATTAAGCCAAGGAATCAGGGAAAAAAAAGATTTCGTCTCTAGACCTTACGGTGTAGGAGATATAGACCTAAACGCGTATCCCTTTTCTATATCGCCACCATCTGGCCAAAGAGTGTCATTTTCCTTGGCTGAGTCATGTCATACCTGCTGTACCTTGCTGGCAAGTGAAGTGTTTCTGGACCTTATGGTCTTTGCTCAACATTGCATTTTGCCTCAGATCCACTGTAGTTCAACATCACAATGTATAGTCTTATATGAGAAAGCTGTTATTTCTCACCAGCAGATGGCAGTCTGTTTGGATCAGAAATATTTCACAAACAGAAATATTTGAGCGTGTACTCCTATGTGGATAATTACCTTACATGGGCATATGTGGTATCAGCTGAATCCTAAGGATCTGAACTTTAATAATTATCAAAAAAAACTTGCACTTCTATTACTATGTAGCTTACAGGCCCCTCCCAAAAAGAGAGATCCAGCATGTATTCCACAAGTCAAATGTATGCTATATATGTACACATATATACACCTATAACTCAAAAACGCTTTCACCAAAAATTTCAAAATTTCACAAGCTTGATAAGCCTGAGGAGCAGATGTCATAATTAAATTGTGGTGCCACTGCAATCCTAGATGGCGCTATAACACAAAAAATACTTTTTAATAAGTTATTGTCCAATTGTAGCGCCCCCTTTGGGTGGATTTAGGCCATAATAGACATGCTCCTTCAAGGTATGGTCTTACATAATCCTATAAAGTTTGGTCTGGATTGGGCTTCTTTTCTTGGAGTTATAGATGAAAGAACCTATAAAGCAGCTCACACTTCAGTTTGTTGACATGTTGTAACAACACAATGTTAAAAAGTCATACTTTTTTTAAAGATTATTTACCTACAGACTCTACAGATTCCAACAAGACCAAATGTTTGGGAATAGCATCAGATTCCACGGACTAGTTCGAAAACCTCAATTTTCAAACAACTGGCCATTGAGAAAAATTAATACATTTCTTGACAATACTTGCTATTACAAAGTTGTTAGGCAATATAAAGAGTACAGAGTCCAGCAAACTGCATGTCAATATGCTTAATTTTCGCTGAGATATTACATATTTTCTTGTTATAGCGCCCCCTAGTGGCTATCGTTACGAAACGTCTTCTGCTCTTAGGAAGTGCCTCCATGGACATGCCAGTCAAGTATCATAATGATTGACCTTTGTCAAGCTTGTCAGGAAGCTGCTGAGTTCTGATTGGCCGATGACGTTACAATTTGGCGAGTATCGACTTGTCCTTTATTTTCCACTTAGAGCCTTGCCTAAAGCAGCTGTATGCCAAGCGGCGGACCGATGGGACTTGCGGATGCTGAGATATGAATTTCTAGTATTTAGAGCGCCCCCTATGTGAATTTTGGCACCACCGACGACATGCTACCTCAAAATCATGTCCCTAAGCAGAGTCTGAAATTGCAACCCATTTGAGTAAAGTATGCAGGAGTAACAGCTGTTCATGTAAAACGGGCGATAAGCCGATAAGGTTCATTTGCATATGGCAGCTACATTGAATCGAAATGTCAACGTTTTTTTGATAATTATTAAGCTTCAGACTCTTACGAACGTTTTGACACCAAGCTCAAGAAAATTGGACAAAAATCCACGGACTAGTACGCAAAAGTAGGTTTTGCAAATTATGCAAAATAGCAAAAAATCTAAGTGGGCGGAGCTTAGTGGTTGTATCGACCTTTTTGATTCGGCAGGACCCAAGGAATCAGGGGGAAAAAAGATTTCGTCTCTACGCCACACGTGGTAGGAGCCCCGTAAGAAAAGGCGTTGTCCTTCGCTGTAGCGCCCCCATGAGGCCAATCATTCTGATTTTTTGCGCCTGAGTAGCGGGAGGGTTTACTACCTACTGACCAAGCCTCAAGTCTGTAGGCCTTACGGTTTGGGCTGTGCGATCGTTTGTAGGGCAGAAAAAGAACCGGAAGAATAATAATAATAATAATAAAAATAAAAATCCTAACAATTATAATAGGGTTTCAAGCACTTCGTGCTCGAACCCCTAATAAATATAGCCGCAAGCGGCAATTAACGGGGTTCTCGCTTAACAGGCCTGTTTGGAAGCAATAGGCCTACATCGCTGCCATGCTACCTTTAAAAGCATTTCTATAAGTAGAATCTGAAATTTGAACCCATTTGAGCAAAGTATGGAGTTAGAGATGTTCAAGTAAAACCTGTGATAAGCTGAAGAGGTTCATTTGCCATCATGAATCAAAATGTCAATTAATTCTATAATTACCTAGGGTCAGACTCATGTGAACGTTTTGGCACCAAGCTCAAGGGACTTGGTGAAAAATTCATAGACTTATTGACAAAAGTATGTTTTGCAAATTATGCAAATTAGCTCAAAATCTAAGTGGGCTGAGCTTTATGATCCAACAGCAAATTAGTTTGTCTTAAGCCAAGGAATAAGGGACAAAAAGATTTCATCTCTAGGCCTTACGGTGTAGGAGATATAGACCTCAATGCTTTTCCCTTTGCTATAGCGCCACCATCTGGCCAAAGAATGTCATTTTCCTTGGCTGAGTCATTTTACACCTGCTGGACCTTGCTGCCAAGGGAGGTGTTTCTGGGCCTTATGGTCTTTGCTCCACATTGCATTTTGCATAATGTCTCAGAGCCACTGTAGTTCAACAGCACAATGTATAGTCTTAGACTGCCATCTGCTGGTGAGAAATGACTACTTTCCCATATTTTTAGATCAGCCATGAAAGCACATACAGAAAGATTTAAGCATGTACTCCTATGTGGATATTTACCTAACATGGGCATGTACGGTATCAGCTGAATCCTAAGGATCTGAACTTTAACAAAAAAATGTTGCACTTTTATTACTATGTAGCTTACAGGTCACTCCCAATAACACAGATCTAGCATGTATTCCTCAAGTCAAATATAAGCTATATGTGTACACTAATATACACCTATAACTCAAAAATGCTTTCCCCAAAAATTTTAAAACGTCACATACTTGATCAGACTGAGGACCAGATGTCATAATTAAGTTGGGGTGCCACTGCAATCCTAGATGGCGCTATAACATAAAAAAGCCCATTTAATCAGTTTTTGTCCAATTGTAGCGCCCCCTTTTGGTAAATTTTGATCATATTGTACATACGTCTTCAGGACAAGACCATACATACTTCTGTCACGTTTGGTCTTGATTGGACTTAATTTGTTTGAGTTATAGCTAAAAGAATGTTTAAAGCTCCCCACACTTCAATTAATTGTTTTATTACAACAAAAGTTTGTCCAAATGTTGAACTTTTTTTGATAATTATTTACCTACAGACTCTGCAGATTCCAACAAGGTCAACTGTTTGTGAATATCGCAAAATTCCACGGACTAGTTCGAAAAGCTTCAATTTTGAACATTTGGAAACTGAGAAAAAGCAAAGCATTTTTTGACAACACTTGCAATTACAAAGTTGTTAGGCCCTCTGCAGAGTATAAAAAGAAGCAAACTGCGTGTCAATATGCTTAATTTTCACAGAGATATATAATATTTTCTTGATATAGCGCCCCCTAGTGGCTATCGTTATGACAATTTTTCTGCTCTTAGGGAGGCCTCCCAGGGACATACCAGTCAAATCCCATGATGATTGGACCTTGTTAAGGTTGTCAAACAGCTGATGACAGCTGATTGGTCGATGACAATCACAATTTTGCTCGAATCGAGTTGTCCTTAATTTTCCCTCTACAGCCTTGCCCATAGAAGCAGCATGCCAAGCGGCGGTCCGATCCGCCTTACGGATGCTGAGATATAAACTTGAAGCATTTACAGCGCCCCCTATATGAATATTGGCTTCTCCTTTGACAAGCTACCTCAGAATCATGTCTGAAAGTAGAATATGAAATGTAAACACATTTGAGTAAACCATGAGTTTGTTATAGATTTTTAAGTAAAACATAAAATAAGCCGAAGAGGTTCATTTGCATATGGCGGCCATCTTGAATCGAAATTTCAACGTCTTTTTGATAATTATTAAACTACAGGCTCCTGCGAACATTTTGACACCAAGCTCAAGAAAATTGGACAAAAATCCACGGAGGAGTACACAAAAGTAGGTTTTGCAAATTATGCAAAATAGCAAAAAATCTAAGTAGGCGGAGCTTAGTGGTTGTATGTACCTTTTTGATTCGGCAGGACCCAAGGAATCAGGGAAAAAAAAGATTTCGTCTCTACGCCACACGGGGTGGAAAATCTTTTAATGAAAGCGTTTTCCTTCGCTGTAGCGCCCCCTTGAGGCCAATTGGGCTGATATTTTGCGCCTGAGTAGCGAGACCGACTACTACCTATTGACCAAGTCTCAAGTGTCTAGGCCTTACGGTTTGGGCTGTGCGATTCGTTTTATGGCAGAAAAAGAAAAAGAATAATAATAATAACAAATTAAAATCAGAACAAACACAATAGGGTTTCAAGCACTTCGTGCTCGAACCCCTAAATATAGCCGCAAGCGGCAATTTACGGCTTCCTCGCTTTGTAGGCAATAAATTTGCTTACGTTTGCCACTTTGAGATCATACACAACATTGCATACTCTTTGCTGACTTAAGACATCCAAAATTTCTGATTTTGATCTGTCTGTGAGGCTCAAGCACTATTGCTAAGCATTATGAGATGGGTGGTGGATTATTCACAGTGCAACACTGCCATCTGGTGGTGGTGTGTTGTACTGGACCTTGTGGATCAAACCAAGCAGTGCTGTTGGAGCTTTACCCACATACATTTGAACATGAACTACAATCTGAATTATGACCTGATATGCACATATCAGCAGATTCACAAGAACCTGAACCTTAAGGATTATTAAAATAATGTGGAATTCCATTACTGCATGGCATCCAGATGCTACTAAAAGAGGTCTGTGACTTGCCTTAAAAATATCACACATGAACAGCTGTAACTAAAAAATGCTTTTGTCAATTGTTATGAAACGTCACAAGCTTCTTTCATATGTGCTCCAAAACAAATCATTACATTTTGTTAATAATAAGATAAGATAAGATAATCCTTGGATGATGGGCTCCCAGCCCTCTTCACTGCACAGTGTGTATCAGTCTGTCACTGCCTGAGAGACAGTGGGTAGCACCGACCTCAGTATAACCCATGCATCACTACTTACAACATATACACAATAAGTATGTATGTATATGCTATACAGGTACACATATACAGCTTGTGTATATATATATATATATATATATTCATATGTTACATCAATTTGTAAATGTTGGAAAAATATATATTTTAATTATTATTTTTATTATTAACTACTGTTGTCTCTTAGTAAAGCTATTAGAATCTGTGAGAGCGAATGAGAGAGAGAGAGAGAGAGAGAGAGAGAGAGAGAGAGAGAGAGAGATAAGAGGCAGAGAGCATGTCAGAAGGAATAGGAGGGAAGGGGGGAAGGGGGACTCTTCAATAATGCCTTTGAATACATTGCTGAGAATAACTCACATATGTTTGACCGCGAACTAGTCTGTGCTTAATGACTTAATATGGACATATGTGGTATCAGCAGAATCACAAGAACCTGAACTTTAATAATTATCAAAAAAAAGTTGAAATTTCATTACTGCGTGGCATCCAGGCTCTGCTTAGCACTGGTGTGTAACTTGCATTCTAAACATGACACATAAACAGCTGTAAGTCAAAAATGCTTTTGCCAAATGTTATGAAAAAACACAAGCTTCTTTCATATGTGCTTCAGAACAGATCAATACATTTTGTTGGTACTGCATCCATAGGTGGCGCTATAACAAATTAAAAAACATAATTTTAAGTAGTTTTTCCAATTCTAGCGCCCCCTGTATGTGCATTTTGATCATAATTGATACACTTCTTCAGAGTCATACCATGCACATGTGTACCAATTTTGGTTTGATTTGAGTGAAGTTTGAATGAGTTATAGCTAAAAGAGTGCATTGGGCTCCGCCCACTTGTGTTCGTTGACGTATTGCAGCAACAGCGTGTCCAAATCTAAACATTTTTTTGATAATTATTTACCTACAGGCAATACACTTTGCAATGAGACCAATTGTGTGTTGATAGGATCAAAACTCACGGACTAGTACGATAAATTCCATAATCACATACCTGACAACTGAAGAAAATCTATAATTTTTTTTTAAATACTTGCAATTGCAATATTGTTAGACACTACGTACAGTATATTATGAAACTATTAACATGTCGATAGGGTAAATTTTCACTGAGATATTCCATATTTCATGTTTAAAAAATAAATTGCGCCCCCTTGTGGCTATCAACACGAAAATTTTTCTGCAAATACTAAGTGTGTCCATGAACATACTATGTCAATGTCATGATGATTGGGCATTGTTAAGCCTGTCAAAAAAATGATGAAATAAAACTGAAATTTGATTGGCTGTTGACATCATTAAACGTGCCCGTATTGAGTCGTCCTTAATTTCCCATATGTAGGCATGCTCACTGAACCAGCATGCCAAATGTCAACTTAATTGGCCTTGTAGATGCTGAGATATTAGCCAAAAGACATTGCTAGCTATAACAGCGCCCCCTATAATATTTCAGGCAACAGCAAATGCATGCTACCTCAGAATCATGTCTAGAAGCAACGTGTGAAAGGTCATCAGATTTGAGTTAAGCATGAAGGAGTTACAGATTTTTAAGTAAAATTTGCAATTCACGGTACACATTCATTTGCATATGTCGGCCATCTTGTTTCGAAATGTCAGGATGTTTTTGATAATTATTGACCAGCTCACTCCTGTGAACGTTTTGACACCAAGGTCATGGGGATCAGAAAAAAATCCAGGGACTAGTTCGCGAAAATAGATTTTGCAAATTATGCTAATTAGCAAAAAATCTAAGTAGGCGGAGCTTAGTGGTTGTATGTACCTTTTTGATTCATCAGGACCCAAGGATCATGTAGAAAAAAAAATTTCATCTCTACGCCACACGGCGTGGAAAATCCTTTAATGAAAGCGTTTTTCTTTGCTGTAGCGCCCCCTTGAGGCCAAATACGCTGTTATTTTCCACGATCGTAGAGTGTGACCTTATTTATCTGGTGACCCAGTACCAAGCCTGTAGGCCTTACGGTTTGGGCTGTGCGATCCGTTTCAGGCGAAATTTGGGGGAAGAATAATAATAATAATAAATATAGCCGCAAGCGGCAATTAACGGGGTTCTCGCTTAACAGGCCTGTTTGGAAGCAATAGGCCTACATCGCTGCCATGCTACCTTTAAAAGCATTTCTATAAGTAGAATCTGAAATTTGAACCCATTTGAGCAAAGTATGGAGTTAGAGATGTTCAAGTAAAACCTGTGATAAGCTGAAGAGGTTCATTTGCCATCATGAATCAAAATGTCAATTAATTCTATAATTACCTAGGGTCAGACTCATGTGAACGTTTTGGCACCAAGCTCAAGGGACTTGGTGAAAAATTCATAGACTTATTGACAAAAGTATGTTTTGCAAATTATGCAAATTAGCTCAAAATCTAAGTGGGCTGAGCTTTATGATCCAACAGCAAATTAGTTTGTCTTAAGCCAAGGAATAAGGGACAAAAAGATTTAATCTCTAGGCCTTACGGTGTAGGAGATATAGACCTCAATGCTTTTCCCTTTGCTATAGCGCCACCATCTGGCCAAAGAATGTCATTTTCCTTGGCTGAGTCATTTTACACCTGCTGGACCTTGCTGCCAAGGGAGGTGTTTCTGGGCCTTATGGTCTTTGCTCCACATTGCATTTTGCATAATGTCTCAGAGCCACTGTAGTTCAACAGCACAATGTATAGTCTTAGACTGCCATCTGCTGGTGAGAAATGACTACTTTCCCATATTTTTAGATCAGCCATGAAAGCACATACAGAAAGATTTAAGCATGTACTCCTATGTGGATATTTACCTAACATGGGCATGTACGGTATCAGCTGAATCCTAAGGATCTGAACTTTAACAAAAAAATGTTGCACTTTTATTACTATGTAGCTTACAGGCCACTCCCAATAACACAGATCTAGCATGTATTCCTCAAGTCAAATATAAGCTATATGTGTACACTAATATACACCTATAACTCAAAAATGCTTTCCCCAAAAATTTTAAAACGTCACATACTTGATCAGACTGAGGACCAGATGTCATAATTAAGTTGGGGTGCCACTGCAATCCTAGATGGCGCTATAACATAAAAAAGCCCATTTAATCAGTTTTTGTCCAATTGTAGCGCCCCCTTTTGGTAAATTTTGATCATATTGTACATACGTCTTCAGGACAAGACCATACATACTTCTGTCACGTTTGGTCTTGATTGGACTTAATTTGTTTGAGTTATAGCTAAAAGAATGTTTAAAGCTCCCCACACTTCAATTAATTGTTTTATTACAACAAAAGTTTGTCCAAATGTTGAACTTTTTTTGATAATTATTTACCTACAGACTCTGCAGATTCCAACAAGGTCAACTGTTTGTGAATATCGCAAAATTCCACGGACTAGTTTGAAAAGCTTCAATTTTGAACATTTGGAAACTGAGAAAAAGCAAAGCATTTTTTGACAACACTTGCAATTACAAAGTTGTTAGGCCCTCTGCAGAGTATAAAAAGAAGCAAACTGCGTGTCAATATGCTTAATTTTCACAGAGATATATAATATTTTCTTGATATAGCGCCCCCTAGTGGCTATCGTTATGACAATTTTTCTGCTCTTAGGGAGGCCTCCCAGGGACATACCAGTCAAATCCCATGATGATTGGACCTTGTTAAGGTTGTCAAACAGCTGATGACAGCTGATTGGTCGATGACAATCACAATTTTGCTCGAATCGAGTTGTCCTTAATTTTCCCTCTACAGCCTTGCCCATAGAAGCAGCATGCCAAGCGGCGGTCCGATCCGCCTTACGGATGCTGAGATATAAACTTGAAGCATTTACAGCGCCCCCTATATGAATATTGGCTTCTCCTTTGACAAGCTACCTCAGAATCATGTCTGAAAGTAGAATATGAAATGTAAACACATTTGAGTAAACCATGAGTTTGTTATAGATTTTTAAGTAAAACATAAAATAAGCCGAAGAGGTTCATTTGCATATGGCGGCCATCTTGAATCGAAATTTCAACGTTTTTTTGATAATTATTAAACTACAGGCTCCTGCGAACATTTTGACACCAAGCTCAAGAAAATTGGACAAAAATCCACGGAGGAGTACACAAAAGTAGGTTTTGCAAATTATGCAAAATAGCAAAAAATCTAAGTAGGCGGAGCTTAGTGGTTGTATGTACCTTTTTGATTCGGCAGGACCCAAGGAATCAGGGAAAAAAAAGATTTCGTCTCTACGCCACACGGGGTGGAAAATCTTTTAATGAAAGCGTTTTCCTTCGCTGTAGCGCCCCCTTGAGGCCAATTGGGCTGATATTTTGCGCCTGAGTAGCGAGACCGACTACTACCTATTGACCAAGTCTCAAGTGTCTAGGCCTTACGGTTTGGGCTGTGCGATTCGTTTTATGGCAGAAAAAGAAAAAGAATAATAATAATAACAAATTAAAATCAGAACAAACACAATAGGGTTTCAAGCACTTCGTGCTCGAACCCCTAATAAAAATCAGAACAAAAACAATAGGCTTCCTTTGCACTTCGTGCTCGGAAGCCTAATAATAACAAATTAAAATCAGAACAAACACAATAGGGTTTCAAGCACTTCGTGCTCGAACCCCTAATTAAAATCAGAACAAACACAATAGGGTTTCAAGCACTTCGTGCTCGAACCCCTAATAAAAATCCTAACAATTATAATAGGGTTTCAAGCACTTCGTGCTCGAACCCCTAATAAAAATCCTAACAATTATAATAGGGTTTCAAGCACTTCGTGCTCGAACCCCTAATAATAATATAGCCGCAAGCGACAATTCCCGGGGTCCAAGCTGGTATTCGCTGGTAGGAGAACAATGTGCTAGCATATGAGCTGTCCTGAGATAGTAGGGGCTTTTGGGGAAGTTTGTGTAGTGTTTGTAAGGTGTTCTATGCATATGAGCTGTCCTGAGATAGTAGGGGCTTTTGGGGAAGTTTGTGTAGTGTTTGTAAGGTGTTCTACGCATATGAGCTGTCCTGAGATAGTAGGGGCTTTTGGGGAAGTTTGTGTAGTGTTTGCAAGGTGTTCTATGCATATGAGCTGTCCTGAGATAGTAGGGGCTTTTGGGGAAGTTTGTGTAGTGTTTGTAAAGTGTTCTATGCATATGAGCTGTCCTGAGATAGTAGGGGCTTTTGGAGAGGTTTGTGTAGTGTTTGTAAGGTGTTCTATGCATATGAGCTGTCCTGAGATAATAGGGGCTTTTGGGGAAGTTTGTGTAGTGTTTGTAAGGTGTTCTATGCATATGAGCTGTCCTGAGATAGTAGGGGCTTTTGTGGAAGTTTGTGTAGTGTTTGTAAGGTGTTCTATGCATATGAGCTGTCCTGAGATAGTAGGGGCTTTTGGGGAGGTTTGTGTAGTGTTTGTAAGGTGTTCTATGCATATGAGCTGTCCTGAGACAATAGGGGCTTTTGGGGAAGTTTGTGTAGTGTTTGTAAGGTGTTCTATGCATATTAGCTGTCCTGGGATAATAGGGGCTTTTGGGGAAGTTTGTGTAGTGTTTATAAAGTGTTCCATGCTGTTCTGGCATCTCTTTGGAGGTGTAGCATGAGATGGAGGAGTAGTGGATGACAGAGACAGCATAGAGCACAGAAGTCACTCTGGAGTTGCACTCTGGTTTCTCACCCTAATGTTCAGGACCCCCAAACAGCAGATATGATGTGGAGTAGCTTGTACTCGAGTCAGTCATCAGTTGACAGAAGACACTCTCTGCTGGCAGTGTTTGGTTGTGGACTATTCTCTGTCCAGCAGTGTTGCTGAGGGATTTAAAATGCCAACACCTGAGTCATGCCTGCTGTATGGAGGTATGGGTGTCCAGACCATTGAAGAGCAGGTTGAAAGCGAGCAGTCTTTGCAGAGCAGGAGCGTAGCATATGACAGTTCCTGATACAGGAGCCACACTTGAATATAGATTTTGTAGTGCTTTAAAATGTGATCCTTGGTGCTCTGGATTGTAAGAAGAAGGGGTAGTAGATGAGTGGGTGAATTTCTGTTCTGCAGGCAGGTGAACATGGGGCTTGGGTTACAGAGACAGCACAGAGCACAGAACTGACTCTGGAATTTCACCCTGGATTCTGACCCAATGTTCAGGACATCCACAAAGTATATTTAATATGGGTGGTGGATAATTCTCAGCACTGCAGTGACACTGACATTGTGGTGATAGGTCAGTGTGTGTAGTGCTCTTATGAGTGGATAAGACACAGGAGTGCTGATAGAGATTTTAACACCTGTGTCAACTCACTGTCCACACTGAGATACATATATTTTATTGGTCAAACTTATAAATTCAGACAAAGTTGCTCATACATTCTCAGCATTGTATTTTGACATTGTGATGCTATGTCAGTGTTCATTGTGCTCTCATGAGTGGATCAGACAGAACAGTGCTGCTGGATAATTTTAAAACCTGTTTCCACTCACTGCCTACACAGTTACACACACATACTCTGTTGGTCCACATTATAGATAAAAAAGGCAGAGACAGTAGGTCAGCATATCTGCTTTGTAGGTGTCCTGACCATTGAAGAACATGTGAAAGGGAGCAATGAAAGTATGCAGAGCAAGAGGTGCACCTCTTTCTGTAAAGTGCTCCTTCGGACAGTGGAGCTGAAAACTTGGACACTGAAACAAAAATAAGGAACCAGTCATGATGTTATTGTTGATTTGTTTAGATCTGCTTTCAATTGTCTCTGTCGTCTGGCCCTCTCTGACTGGCAGGGGGGAGGGGAGGGGGAGAGGTGACAGTCTGTGTGTGAGAAGGAGAGGGAGGGGCTGAGGGTATAGTGAGTCTGCAGGTGTGGGTATAAATGAGATATAACGGACATATATTTGATCAAGAACTAGTCCTTGGATCAAAACCCAATATAGACATATGTGGTATCATGAGAATCGTAAGAACCTGAATTTTAGTAATTATCAAAAAAATGTGGAACTTTCATTACTGTGTGATTGCAGCCTCTGCTTAAATAGAGATGTGCAGCTTGCCGTTGAAACATCACATAAAAAACAGCTGTAACTCAAAAATGCTTTAGGCACATGTTATGAAAATGCACAAGGTCCTTTTCCATGATGTTCAGAATATATCTATCGCATTGTGCTGGTACTGCATCTCTAGGTGGCGGTGTAATCAATTAATAACCTGTGCAACAAGTTGCTGTCCAATTGTAGCGCCCCCTTTCTGTGCAATGTGGTCACATTTGGCACACTACTTCAGAGTAATGATGTACATATGTGTACCAAGTTGTGTTTGATTTGGGTGAAGTTTGTTGTAGTTATAGCTCAAAGAGTGCATCGAGGCCCGCCCATGCATATTTGTTAAATAACTGACACAACAGCATGTCAAAAGTTCTAGATTTTTTTTATAATTATTTACCTACAGTCTATACAGACTTCAAAAATACCAGTTGTTTATTGATAAGACAAATTTCCAGGGAGGAGTGCGAAAAGCTCCATTTTCACATACCTGACTATTGTGGATAAACTATGCATTTTTTGACAATAGTTGTAATTGCAAAGTTGTAAGGCAATTTGCAGAGTATGAAATAAACCAAACTGCTTGTCAATATGTTTATATTTCGTTGAGATATTCCATATTTGCATGTTGAAAAATTTAATTGCGCCCCCTAGTGGCTATTGTTATGAAACTTTTTATGTGCTCAGGAAGTGGGGCCATGGACATACCATGCAAGTGTCATGATGATAGGACCTTGTTAAGGTCATGAAACAGCTGCTGAAATTTGATTGGCCAATGGTGGACACGTTTTTTCGAATATGACATCATTGTCATATAATCTGAGTCAGCTCATCACACACTACATGCATACCAAGCGGCATGTCAATGGGACAATCCTGTGAAGCGTAACATATTTTTTGTTGTTATAGCGCCCCCTAGGCTTGCAGTTGCACAACCAAGTACTCATGTCTTCCGGCCCTTATAGGGATCAAGCATGTGAAGTATCGTAGCATTTGGAGAAAGCGTTTGCGAGTTATAGCTGTTTTTGTCTGATTTTTGGAACGCGAGCTCTACCCCTGTATTTGGGCGGAGTCTGGAAGCCAAGCAGTGATGAAATTCCAACTTTTTTTGAATAATTATTAAAGTTCAGGTTCTTAGGATTCTGCTGATACCACATATGTCCATATTGGGTACATTTCCAGAGACTAGTTCGCGCTCAAAAATTTGTGCGATTTTGCATATTATGCAAATTAGCTCAAAATCTAAGTAGGCGGAGCTTATGGGTTCTTGAGGCTTTTTTGTAGGGTCTGACCTGAGGAATCTGGGAAAAAAAGAATTTCGTTTCTGCGCCACACGGGGTAGGAGATATAGGGAGCGACGCGTTCCGCGTCGCTATAGCGCCACCATCAGGCTGATCGGGCTGATTTGTTGCGCCTGAGTAGCGGGAGGGTTTACTACCAGTTGACCAAACGACAAGTCTGTAGGACCTACGGTTTGGGCTGCCCATCGCGTTTCATCGGAGAAAAAGAAGAAAAAAAAAAAACAAAAAAAGCAGAAAAAACAGAACAAAAACAATAGGGCTCCAGCACTTGCAGTGCTTGGACCCCTAAATATAGCCGCAAGCGACAATTCCCGGGGTCCAAGCTGGTATTCGCTGGTAGGAGAACAATGTGCTAGCAAATGAGCTGTCCTGAGATAGTAGGGGCTTTTGGGGAAGTTTGTGTAGTGTTTGTAAGGTGTTCTATGCATATGAGCTGTCCTGAGTTAGTAGGGGCTTTTGGGGAAGTTTGTGTAGTGTTTGTAAGGTGTTCTATGCATATGAGCTGTCCTGAGTTAGTAGGGGCTTTTGGGGAAGTTTGTGTAGTGTTTGTAAGGTGTTCTATGCATATGAGCTGTCCTGAGAAAGTAGGGGCTTTTGGGGAAGTTTGTGTAGTGTTTGTAACGTGTTCTATGCATATGAGCTGTCCTGAGATAATAGGGGCTTTTGGGGAAGTTTGTGTAGTGTTTGTAACGTGTTCTATGCATATGAGCTGTCCTGAGATAGTAGGGGCTTTTGGGGAAGTTTGTGTAGTGTTTGTAACTTGTTCTATGCATATGAGCTGTCCTGAGATAGTAGGGGCTTTTGGGGAAGTTTGTGTAGTGTTTGTAAGGTGTTCTATGCATATGAGCTGTCCTGAGATAGTAGGGGCTTTTGGGGAAGTTTGTGTAGTGTTTGTAAGGTATTCTATGCATATGAGCTGTCCTGAGATAATAGGGGCTTTTGGGGAAGTTTGTGTAGTGTTTGTAAGGTGTTCTATGCATATGAGCTGTTCTGAGATAGTAGGGGCTTTTGGGGAAGTTTGTGTAGTGTTTGTAAGGTGTTCTATGCATAAGAGCTGTCCTGAGATAATAGGGGCTTTTGGGGAAGTTTGTGTAGTGTTTATAAGGTGTTCCATGCTGTTCTGGCATTTCTTTGGAGGTGTAGCATGAGATGGAGGAGTAGCGGATGACAGAGAAAGCATAGAGCACAGAAGTCACTCTGGAGTTGCACTCTGGTTTCTCACCCTAATGTTCAGGTCCCCCAAACAGCAGATATGATGTGGAGTAGCTTGTACTCGAGTCAGTCATCAGTTGACAGAAGACACTCTCTGCTGGCAGTGTTTGGTTGTGGACTATTCTCTGTCCAGCAGTGTTGCTGAGGGATTTAAAATGCCAACACCTGAGTCATACGTGCTGTATTGAGGTATGGGTGTCCAGACCATTGAAGAGCAGGGTGAAAGCGAGCAGTCTTTGCAGAGCAGGAGCGTAGCATATGACAGTTCCTGATACAGGAGCCACACTTGAATATAGATTTTGTAGTGCTTTAAAATGTGATCCTTGGTGCTCTGGATTGTAAGAAGAAGGGGTAGTAGATGAGTGGGTGAATTTCTGGTCTGCAGGCAGGTGAACATGGGGCTTGGGTTACAGAGACAGCACAGAGCACAGAACTGACTCTGGAATTTCACCTTGGATTCTGACCCAATGTTCAGGACATCCACAAAGTATATTTAATGTGGGTGGTGGACAATTCTCAGCACTGCAGTGACACTGACATTGTGGTGATAGGTCAGTGTGTGTAGTGCTCTTATGAGTGGATAAGACACAGCAGTGCTGCTAGAGATTTTAACACCTGTGTCAACTCACTGTCCACACTGAGATACATATATTTTATTGGTCAAACTTATAAATTCAGACACAGTTGCTCATAAATTCTCAGCATTGTATTTTGACATTGTGATGCTATGTCAGTGTTTATTGTGATAAAAAAGGCAGAGACAGTAGGTCATACATTTGCAGCATATCTGCTTTGTAGGTGTCCTGACCATTGAAGAACATGTGAAAGGGAGAAATGAAAGTATGCAGAGCAAGAGGTGCACCCCTGCTTTACTTTCTGTAAAGTGCTCCTTCGGCCAGTGGAGCTGAAAACTTGGACACTAAAACAAAAATAAGGAACCAGTCATGATGTTATTGTTGATTTGTCCTCTGGCCCTCTCTGACTGGCAGGGGGGAGGGGAGGGGGAGAGGTGACAGTTTGTGTGTGAGAAGGAGAGGGAGGGGCTGAGGGTATAGTGAGTCTGCAGGTGTGGGTATAAATGAGATATAACGGACATATATTTGATCAAGAACTAGTCCTTGGATCAAAACCCAGTATAGACGTATGTGGTATCATGAGAATCGTAAGAACCTGAACTTTAGTAATTATCAAAAAAATGTGGAACTTTCATTACTGTGTGATTGCAGCCTCTGCTTAAATAGAGATGTGCAGCTTGCCGTTGAAACATCACATAAAAACAGCTGTAACTCAAAAATGCTTTAGGCATATGTTATGAAAATGCACAAGGTCCTTTTCCATGATGTTCAGAATATATCTATCGCATTGTGCTGGTACTGCATCTCTAGGTGGCGGTGTAATCAATTAATAACCTGTGCAACAAGTTGCTGTCCAATTGTAGCGCCCCCTTTCTGTGCAGTGTGGTCACATTTGGCACACTACTTCAGAGTAATGACGTACATATGTGTACCAAGTTGTGTTTGATTTGGGTGAAGTTTGTTGTAGTTATAGCTCAAAGAGTGCATCGAGGCCCGCCCATGCATATTTGTTAAATAACTGCCACAACAGCGTGTCAAAAGTTCTAGATTTTTTTGATAATTATTTACCTACAGTCTATACAGACTTCAAAAGACAAATTTCCAGGGAGGAGTGCGAAAAGCTCCATTTTCACATACCTGACTATTGTGGATAAACTATGCATCTATGCAAAAAGAAGAAAAAAAAAAACAAAAAACAAAAAAAAAAGCAGAAAAAACAGAACAAAAACAATAGGGCTCCAGCACTTGCAGTGCTTGGACCCCTAATTAAAATCAGAACAAACACAATAGGGTTTCAAGCACTTCATGCTCGAACCCCTAATAATAATAATAATAATAAAAATCAGAACAAAAACAATAGGCTTCCTTTGCACTTTGTGCTCGGAAGCCTAATAACAAATTAAAATCAGAACAAACACAATAGGGTTTCAAGCACTTCGTGCTCGAACCCCTAAAAATTCGAGCAATAGCAAGAAAATAGTAACTTTATTTATCTTTCTGATTACAGCATATGATTGTGAATACTACAGTAAAGGTAAGCCAATATTAATCTACTATCTTTTGTTTTCAAAAACAAATGCATAATATGAAATATAATGATATATTATGCATAATATAAAATGTATGATAATTATAGAGGTATGTATTTCTGTTGTTATCAGTTGTAGGTAAAGGTCCTTTCAAGCTAATAACGTTTAAGCAGAGGAAATTCATGTTGGCGGCAAATCAGACAAGTGGACTGGTGTTCATGAATAGAGGATTGGCCAGCGCTGATGACATTGTGTCTACGTTCATGATGACTCCAGGACTTAGCAGAGCCCGACCGCACGGTGAAACATACATGATATACAGACTATCTTTATCAGTGGTGATTATTCTTGGAATCACAAAGCTTCTGAGTATAGTAGTGCCAATCTAGGATAATTTATTATACTCTAGTTGTATTGAAATGAACAGATCATAGATCAGCACTTCTAATTAGAGATGCTCCTGGGATACAGACTGTGATCCATCAATGTGGTGATATACCAGCCACAACATACTACCTTAATCTAGTAAACTCACTGATTCCCCTTTAGTTCAGAACATGGGAGGAATGCATCTGATTTTAGTCTGTAACTGATGTAATAGTTGTAGTAAAACAAGCTCCCAGTAACTGAGATCTGAGATATTGTTTATCATTTATTTTTATGTTTATGAGTATAGGGTTTTTTGTATTTATTTATTTGCTTTTTTTATACTTTTCTTCAGATTCATCACTAGTATCACTGGAAGCATCAGACAGGCCAAATTATTTTCTCCATACAGAACGCAGTGGCCGACTGAAACTGCGCAAGTGGGAGGAAAGCAAGGAATTCTGGGATGCAGCAACATTTAAATTGCATAGGGACACTTGGATCTCTGGATTTGATTCACTAGAGTCACTCATGTGGCCTGGATATTTTCTGCACTACATGTCAAGTCTACGGATTTTGAAGTACAGCCACTCTGATCTTTACCGTAGAGCCACTCTCTTCAAATTTGCTAGTAAGTCAGTACATGGACACAGGATATCATGTACACTCAGATATCCATTATAAAGATGGTCCTAATACTATTCCTATATATTACAATTCAGTGATATGGTTAAATTACAAATATTTAGCACAGTAGCCGAGAGCACCAATATATCTTTGAAATATTGATCAAAATAAAATATTTTTTATGATTCAGACAGCATTTAAAATTTATTACACTAAATTTTAACCAGGCATTAAAACCTCTTTTATTTACTTATAGCTTTGTTATTTGATATTTATTTTTATGCTATATTTATATTTTTTATATAAATTTTGAACTGTTCAAAACACTTCTAGCACTTCTTTATCAATACCACTAAAATGAAATATAAATATTGTGATACTCAACATTGTTTTACTGGATATGCTGTTCTTTAGTAACTTTGAAAGATTTTCTCTGTCAGGTATCACCCGAGACTATCCCATGGGTCTTCGCTGCCAGTGGCGATATGAGTCCTGTATGGATCCATGTTTTAGGACATGCAGTGATCCAATGGCTTTGAGCTGTGCTAACATTCTAAAGTAAGAATACAGATCATACTTGTAATACAAAAAGTATGATAATATATTTGTCACGAAAATAATACATATTATGCATATTTTCCTATTAAGTCTAAAAACAAGTTTTAAAAACTCTTTTTTAACATATAATAGTAAGTAAAAATAAAAAAAAATTCTCACATTTTCATTATGTTTCATTATATGGTAATCATTTAATTCAGCAATAAATAACCTAGGGATAAATGAATGGCAGGAAATGGATGACAACCACAGATAATACCGGGCTGTGCCTAAAGAGGTGTGTGTGTGTGTCTTTTGCATTGAGGGATTAATATCTGCATCCACATTGGTGAAGAGTCATGTAGAGTTATGCACATCAAACCAAACCTACATGTATGAACAAAAAAAGTATGTCTAAAAATAGTGTTAGGACAATATCTTAACCCCTGGAGGGAGATTAGTAAAATACTTTCATGACATGATCAGCCCATCGAGAAACTTGTAGCAAGGACCAATTTGAAATAGTACTGAATTAAACCTAATATTGTTATTCAAACTTAACTCTAACTGCAGATTGACTGGCAAGTGGCTGTTTTCAAATGAGGGAAAAAAATCACACAGCATATCCTGAGAAATAGAAAAGGAGGGAAGAGATGATCAAATCCACAAGCTGATATTTGCCTACTAGCTGATCAACAACGACTTCACCAATTAAAGGAACCACAATAATATGATTCAAAATAATCTAAATAGTAGAACTAATCCTTATACTAGAAAGATTCAGACAGTCTAACATTTGATGAGTTTCTGTTCTTTGGCATGCTGTTGGCAGTTTGGAGCTGGGGCAGAATGAAATGTTTCCAGGACTTGGAAATAAGAATTCCATGAAAACATCTCTTAAATCTGGTAGAGTTATGGTCCGAGGAGTGTTACTTTCCAAGTGCATGCATTATAATTTCTTTCAAAAGAAACATTCTGGTCGATTATAGAGGCATGAAAATGACTTCTCATGGATGTTCAGTGAAAAGCTGAATTTATTACTTCAGTTAAATGAAGGAAAATAAACAAGGAACACAAGGAATTAAATGAAGATTTTCATCTTGTTATACAGGGCCCAAGTACAGAGCAATGACCTCAATTATCCACTGATAAAACCAGCACAATCATAAACTGTGAGGCTTTACAAACTGGGAGATATACCAGAGAGAGTGAACAAAGATAATATAGTGTCTTATAGGTGTTTCAATTGTGCATTCATCTCTCATACTATAGCTGTATCTGCACAGTCCCGGAATGATGCACAGACCTTTTAATGGGCTGTACTGACAGAACATTAACTGCTGCAGAAGGCTGCAAAATAGATCATATGATACTGTCACTGGCCGGATTGAAGCTTGTGTGGTTTTCTCTGCAGGGTTGAAGGATGTGTTCCTCAGTGCCCAGATTACATGGTTCTAGATGAGGTCACTCAAAAATGTGTCTATCTGGAAGACTGTAAGTAAATGTATCTCAGTATCCTGTAGTAAGTAAATATTCTCAAGTATATAGCAAAACTGTCTTTGATATTTCTGCTTTAGAATTACTCTAAACACTTAAAAACGGTTGTTCTTCAATGTTTCTTTAGTAAAACAAAATGGTGCTATATAGATCCTTGAAGAATGAACAAACATTTTTATAACATCAAAAAGGGTTCTTCTATTATTACAAGCTTGATATTGTAAAAATTGAAGAACCTTTGTGGTGCCATATAGAACCCTTTTCTAAACAGTGCTATATAGAACCATGTCTAACACATTGGCCATCAATCTGAAGAATTCCTTTGTGATGCAAATAGCACCATTTTCTTTACTATAGAATCATCATTTTTAAGTGTGTAATTTACTCAGATTATTCAGTGATTTAAAATATCTGTGGAATTTTACTTATGTTGTTTTGTTTCCACTCTCCAATTCCATGCCATGTATATTTGTCTAATAGATGTTGTGTCTGTATTTAGGTATTAAGCCTCCAGTAATGCAAGTCTCCATTAGTAGCCAAGTAACAGAAGCACTCAACACAACAACCACTCCATCTTCTCCAGAGCAAAGCAGTAAGGCAACTACAACTATCAACCAAACTTTAACACCCCTACCAAGCACTGCTCTTGTAGCAGAAGAAACTGTGACAACTGTGAAAATGACTGCATCATCCTCAAAGGCACAAGCTTCCACTCAGAGAATCACTAAAATACCCAGTATGACATCATTTACTCCCCTCTTCACAGTTAGGACAAGAACACCACCAGTTTCAATCTTGCCTCTATTAACCTCTACAACTTTAAAACCAACAGTGTCTTCTTTATTATCTACTAGATTCAGCTATACTCTGATGTCTAGTGCCTTCACCCCTGGCTCTACAGATCCTTCCACTAGAATAAATACAATATCTGCTCCACTTTCTACCACCAGAAGCACTGCAGAGCCCATGTTTCATGTGTTACCTATTGATACCACCAGGACTGAACGCACCACACTCACACAAATTTCCACCATTACTCCGAGGATTTCAAAGCTCACTATATCCTCTCCAGTAACTAAAGCTTTGGCAAGTATGTCTGCTACCACAGCACCTGCAGCTGAATCTGCCCAATTACAAACACTCACTCTCATGACCCCTACGAGCAGTCCAACACATACCACAGTATTTAACACAGCAGCCAGCTCCTTAAGCACACTGAAATCAACACCAGTGGATAGCCCTGAAACAATAGATACATTGGTTGCTCAAACTACTGAGAAAATTATTCCCACATTCCATATTGTGGCAAAAAGTTCCGCAACATCCCACCCAATGAAAACCACTCCGACATTACTCCCAACACAATCAGTGCCTGCAGGTTCTGATTCTGAGCAAAGTGCAACCTCTGAAAAATCATCCTTATATAAAGAAACACACCAGTCTACTGCCAAAATTACAAGAGTGTCTTATGCATCTATGTTAAGGCCAATAGAAACGACAGCGACCTCAACATTTAAGCCATCACCTTTGATTTATACTTCTCTCTCACCTTGGTCTCCTAGTTTCCCAACTTTTGAGATTTTGCACACAGCCACATTTGGGACCACACCAACCAAATCCACTGATCCCATTTCAGTAGAACCTTCTCAAACAAGCACCAACATTTCAGCAGACACTTCCTCCACAAGCCCCACAAAGCCTCCTCTAACCCCACACACCTCTTTTTATCCTTCACCTACAGCTAATATAACGTCAGCACAAGCACTATCACATGTTTCACCAATTTATAAAACTACGAGAACTCCACAGGTGACTACTAGTGTATCTACAGTCACCACAATGAGCTACACAGAGCCATACATGAGTCCTTTCCCAGAGTCATCTTCACCAACTCCTTACCTGACAGATAAAGTCAGCACATCCTCTGCAGTTACAGATGAGACCAAGCCAATGGCAGCATCTCATGCTTATAAACCAGTGTCACTTAAAGTTGAAATCTCTACCTCAGCAATCTCAGCAGCAACAGAGTTTCCTAAAACCATTTCAAATATCATGGTCACCACAGCTGAGACCATCAATAAAACAGAGGAACCTCACACAACTTCAACAATCAGTGAGAAGTATTTCATTTATGGCACATCTACTCTAAGCTCAGACACATTCCAGCCAGAACCAGAGACAACTCATGCATTTCTGCATTCTGATAGAACCTCACTCTCTACTACAGAAGCCACACAACCATCATGGAGGTCACATCCATCTTACAGCTCCTTGACATCACTTTATAGAATGATTGTGTCAACAGAGACCACAAGAGTTACACAAGAAACAGCCAGGGTCACTGCGTCCAAACATGAATCTCTTTTAACAGGCAGTGAAAAGATCACAAAGATATCCAAAGATATAGTACCATCTACTTTTGGTCTTTTGGACAAAATAACTGTTTCTCCATCTGACCCTTCAAGCCCATCCTCAAACATTCCTAGCACAAAGACATCACAACAAAAGACTGAGTACACAGTGGTAATGGGCCCTACCAAAGCACCAGTCACTACCACATTAACTACCATTCCCACAGTGGCATATGATACTACAACTGTCCCTGAAAAAAATATTTCCTCAACAACTTCATCAGAACATCCACGAGATTGGATAATGTCAGGATTACAAAAGACCACAAAACAGCCATCTACTCTACACTTGTATCAAATAGCCACCACTGCAGTATTTATGCCATCTTCCTCTGGCCATGCTACAGAGACAACTCACTGGAGGACTACCTCAGATAACTCTAGTTTGATTACAGTTTCATCCACCACTGCAGATGGTGCTACCCCCAGCAATGCCTGCACTGTAAGTCCAAATAACATTTGTATATGTAGTCTTTGGTGTTAATGCACATTAATAGCACATTTTAAAACCTCACATCAATTTTGTACCTCTCTTTAAAGATTATTCTTGCTCAGTTAATACCGTCAATTAAAATCCAAAAACAAAACTGCGGATATGATCTGTTTTCGCATAATTATTTAAAATGAAAATATATGCTAGTCTGTGCTTTTCATATGTATTTTGGGCTATTGTGTAATTTTGTTTATTGTACAATTTATCTTCCTATTTTACTCAGGAAAACCCATGTTACAAAATAAATAAGCACAATTATAAGAGTTATATAGCAAATCTAAAAAAGACTATTCTTCTGCTCTGGCTGTAGTATGGTTATTCCCAATCATCATTATATATTATTTAACTGCAGCAGTGTAAGTCATTAAACCTTTAAAAATATAATCACACTTTGTATCATATGTATAATCAATTCAGTAATGTATTTAAGACAGTAATAATATTGTGTGTTCTTTGTGATGCCATGATGTGTGTCTTTGTAGCCACCATACTATGAAGTGGTAGATGAGTGTGTCAAGCACATTTGTATCAATGGCAAGATGCTTTTGTTTAATAAGTCCCAGAGCTGCCCATATGACTCTAGCCCTCCAAACTGCGGCCTGCTTGGTTTTGCTGTACTGGTTAATGGAGACAAGTGCTGTCCAAAGTGGAAATGCCCATGTGAGTCATACAAAAATATACACACATACACACACAATAAATCTTGAGGTCATGTGTTATAGTGCATTTCTCACTGTTAATTTTTGAAGTCAATTTGTGTAGGTTTATGTTCTAAAACCTGAAAATGTCATTCACTTTTATGTGTACAAAAGGAGGTTTAGGTTACTGTGCTTGTAAGACTGATGTAAAAATCACCCATTCTGTCCCTCATAAAAAAATAATAATAAAAAAAGATTTTGTGATGTCCTAAAACTGGTTGCAGCTTAATTCCCATATATGTACTGTATAATTTAGGAAATAGTATAGTTACAAAATCTCAGTTAGGCTTGAAATATACTTCTTGAATGGGAGCAAATGCCAATGCTCTGAAAATGCATGTTCCTGCTGTACAAACTCATCATGCACTCTTATTTTACTGTTACAGTTAAAACACGTAGTATTCAGGGGACCGATAGAGAACAAATCTTAGCCTCTGTAAACAGTATAGGGTTAAACATGTCAATAGTACAGGAGTGCCTGCTGCTTTACCTGTTGCATAGGTGAAAAAAAGAAAGACTCATTAGATGCTGTGGTATGGGGCTTCTGAATCTCTCTCGGTGGAATATACATTTATATGAGTGAACCAATTGTATATATAAACTGGACCCAATAATCCAGCTTTCAATGGGGAAACCTGTGGTGTTGTTTCCTGATTGGCTTCTCATGCAATGAACATGGGGAATGGGAGAGACCGCGCAAGCGCGTACATGAATCTTGAAAAGGTTGGTGCTGCAGAACCAGAAATCCATAGGGAGGAGTTGGATATGACCCAGCTCCTCCCTCACTGTGTTTTCAATGGATTAGACTGACTCCTCACAGTACATCCTAACACTTACCCTAGCCCTAACCTTAACCTCCCATGAAGCAGGAGTTGGATGTGTGCTGAGCTGGATGTGATCCAACAGCACCCAGTGGATTTCTGGTTCTGCAGTGAGGAGTACTTGGTGAATCTCTAGTGTGCTATTCAAACATCCTGTAGAAGCTGTGCTGTAAAAAAAAAAAAAAAAAAGTCTTGTCCAGAACTGAGATGTTTATGTACTGATGCACACGATTAAGCATAGACTAAAGTAAGCCTTCTGCACTACATTTGGCATTTGACATAACCGTTACTGGAGAATATTTCTGTTCTAGTCATAAACTGTCTGTATGAATTTTGAAATATATGTGAAAATATAAGTTTAGTTTAAATCATAAATTATAATTCTCGTAATACTTGCTTATCACTGCAATGGCATTTTCTTTATTCTCTCTGTATTTAGCAAGATTCTTATATAATTTTCTTGAACCAGACACTGACTGCCCCATATTAACATGTATATATGTATACACAATCACAAACATGCACACACATATAATTACAAGTCAGTCAAAGATTATGGGAGACATCATACAAGAATTCTTAAAATGAACAGCCGCAAATGTTGGCAATATAATCAATGGCATTGCTTCATGAACAGCTGTTTTAAGGTGTGTAATATAAATATACACTTTTCACCACGATTAAGAGACTACATTTCATTGCCAGTGAAATAAGTTTGAGCAGCACTGGGCAAATCTCTGTGCTTCTGGATTATGCTAAAAAGTTTGAAGAGTTTCTTCTACAAACATTACAGGATGGTGTATTTAGTCATAGCTTTATCATGTCATCTTTAGCATTGTTGTGGAAAAATGTACATTTTTAAATTATGATGAGATTGTTAGGCTTATGGGTCAAATGACATAAGTTTCATTCTCTGTAGAAGAGAACCTGGGTCGTGTCGTAATTGGAAACGACTCAGAGATACCTTTATTATTAGTTCAAACACACCCTGAAATGAATGGGAGTAAATGGAGAATTACTCTCAAATTGTCCTTTTGTAGCTCCATCATTCGTTTCCTCTGGCATGCTTTGGAAGGCAAGTCTTGCTGGCCTGCCATGACAGTTGACTTATAGACAGCTTGAGTTTCACTGTCGTTCCCCTTGCGTCAACGCTCAGTATGCAGCTTGTGACACATTTTGAAAGCAATTACACGTGAAACATAATCTGCATAGCTCAAAGCATCTGAAGCTGAAGCATGTATGTTTCCATCCTTAGGAATTGCTTCACAAGTGGTGCTGTTTTTCAAATACTCAAGTTTGGAGAATGATTCTTATGGGGGTGTTCTACTCTGCTTCATATAAGCGAGAATTTGTGTTCTGTTTAATGTCTATTCTGTAGGTCGGTGTTCAGTCTTTCCTGATCTGAATGTGGTCACATTTGATGGAAACAATGTGGCCATGTATAAAGCTGCCTCATATATTATTACAAAAATTCCTAATGAGACGGTCAGTATCCTGGTCCAGGACTGCCCAAGCTCAGACAACACAGTAAGACAATTTTTCCTTTTTTTTTTTTACATTATTGCTTTTCTCCTTTTAACCTACTCCCATTCTCTTCCCTCACTCTAGTTTAAAGCAACTGTATATACATTTTTTTACATAAAATTACAGCTTTGAAATCATTGTAATTCTCCACATGCCTTTAATAGGGAGAAAGGCTTCTCTCGTGGCTATTCTTAACTTAGAATGGTATAAAATGCACTTTATGTAACTTTAGTAGCCCGGTTGTAAATATCTCGCTAGAACTTTACAGCATAAGTCACCGGTGCTAATTTTGAACAAGCTACTCGATCCTGTGGCCTGTAACATTGCTGCTAGTAGCTACTAACATAAACCAAGTGCCTCTGTGCCTAGCTAGTGGCCCGTAACACTGATTCAAGCAACTACTAACATTGACAGGGGGCCTGTATATCCGGCCCATGACACTGCCACTAGTAGCTGCTAACATTGAATGAGGAGCTCCATGTCCAGCCACTAGCAGTTCAGTACTAGGTGCACTAGGATATCAGTAGTGCACCTGAATTACATAGTCATATTTAAAAGTCAAGATAGCCCAGGTCACATGTGTTCTTGATTATATAACTTAAAAACAACACACCTTCTACATGGGATTAATTATTTCAAGTTTCTTGAATTTTTATTTCAGTCATTATTTTTTTATTTCAGTTCCTTTATTACAGTTTTTTATATTGGGGGAAAAAATATAAACTTTATGTATACACTGATTGATCACTTTATTAGGAACACCTAACTTGTATCTACACTCATTCTAACTGGTCAGAACTGCATTTTTCAGGTACTATTTTTCAGAATATATGTAACTTATTCTGGATATCTACACAGCTTATGTGGACCTTCACACACCTTTGCTTGGCAGCGCTGAACATTACCTATGAATCCCAGCAAGTGCTCATCAATCGCCTACAGAGACGTGTGAGTATCTGTATCTGTAGGAAGAAATCATGTGATTGTAAGTAAAAGTCATATCCACAAACCAATCATCCATATTGTACATGTGCAAATGTGTTTCTAATCTATAAGCTTTGTGTGACTGTATGCTGAATATAAATGGTGCTGATATCCAACTTTCACAGGTTTATGTAAACACTAGGTATGCAAAGCCATGGTTTAAGAAGTATGGATTTGAGGTTTTAGATACAGGGAACATGTATCTGATACGGAGTCCTTCTGGCCTGAGGATCCAGTGGTTCCACAGCACAGGCATGATGGTGATTGAGACAGAGCCTTACAACAACAAACTCCCCACCATGGGGCTATGCGGTATGCAGCAAATTATCACAAGAATACAATACAATGGAACACCATATTCTCCTCACTTTTCTAAATATAATGTAGTATAAAAGCAAATTTACTTTTACCATGTACTGTTCACTTCTGAGTCTCTAAGCTAAACGGTCATTGCCAAAAATACAGCTAATTTAAAATGCTCCAGTTGCTGAATAGTGCAAAAACGCTTTATAATCTCCAAAGCAAAGTATTGCCTGTAGAATGAAACATTCTGGGGCAGCAGACATGGACCTGGTTTTACCAGAAAGTTATAATCCTCATTGGAAATATTCTACAGCATTAGGTTGTTAGCATTAGCTCTGAGATGAGCTGAATTGGCATTTATAATCCAGAAGTAACCATCCAATATCACCAAATAATGCTTTAATGCTCTAATAGCTGAAGTAATTTTGTGTTGTTTTATGAATAATTGTAATTTTACCAAGTCTACTTGATAATATAGCCAAAAGTGGCAGTCATAGAGGTCCAAGCATTACCAGTCTTTATTAGTCCTATCAATTATTTTATCAGTCTTAACACAATATATTAAATTCTTGATCTTTTTTGAGCTTCAGTGTCTTATACTTCTCTCATCATACAAACTTCATTATTCTACAGATTGTTCTTCACTTTTATAAAGACAGCTTAGGGGGTCGAACACAGACTGGCCAGTAAAAAAGTAAAAAAAAGTGCAAAAAGTGCAGCACATGGCTTTGCATGCATTCATGCACACTACTTAAAAGTTGGGATTATTAAGGAATCAATCACTAATTTATTTTTTGTTTTAGTTTTTTTTTGCATTATCATTATTAGAAACAGATAAAATAATCTAATAAAATAATAACAGTATGGCTATTTGAAGATAAACATAACCTCACAATGTTGTATGTGTACAAGTTTTCTAAGGACTACCTTAATTATTAGCTCTATCAAACATTATTAGTCCTATCAGTCTTCAGTAACATAATGAAAAAAATTACTATAATTAAAGTTCAGAGCTTTATATAACTCTGAAGATACAAACTTCCCTATGCTTCAGGTTGTTCTTCACTTTTATAAAGACACCTCAGGTTGGATCCAAACACAGATTGGTAATTCCCTTCAAAAACTGTTGTCTGCTGCGTATTTCCGGGAGGATAGAATACCCTAAAGCTTTGCACACTTAGGTGGGCGTGCGCATTTGAGGGGCATTAGGGCATAAGTAATTATTGGGAAGGGATAATCAAACTAATAGTATAAAATGTCTCTTACATTTTGACTTTGCCTCCAGCAGAGCAAAGTATTCTATTTATTTATCTATTTTATTATTTTTTTTTGTATGAAATTATTTCCTGACAAGGGCCTGACAGGAGCTGTTAAAAGAACATTAAAGATGGTTCACATAGCACTAGAGCTGCACAATATGTTCAAAAATGTTGTCACCATATAAATCTCAATATTTGTCATGATATAAAAATTTGTCACACTGTTATAATTTTTAGAGAACACCCTTTCAAAAACATACATTACACCATACAGTGGGGAAAATAAGTCTTTGATACACTGCCGAATTTGCAAGTTTTCCCACCTACAAGGAATGGAGAGGTCTGTAATTTTTATTGTAGGTACACTTCAACTCTGAGAGACAGATTAAAAAAAAAAATCACATTGTACATAATTGCATATAATATGTATTTGATACAATAGAAAAACAACTTAATGTTTGGTACAGAAAATTTTGTTTCTTAACCAATTTTGTACACACTGCAGCAGGGATTTTGGCCCACTCCTCCATACAGATATTCTCAAGATCTTTCAGGTTTCAGGTTTGCCACTGGGCAACATCGAGTTTCAGCTCCCTCCAAAGATTTTCTATCGGGTTCATGTCTGGAGACTGGCTAGGCCACGCCATGATCTTGAAATGCTTCTTATCGAGCCACTCCTTAGTTGCCCTGGGTGTGTGTTTTTAAAGTCATTGTCAGGCTGGAAGGCCCAGCCATGCCCATCTTTTCAATGCTCTTACTGAGTGAAGGAGCTTGTTGGCCAAAATCTTGCAATATATGATCCCATCCAGCCTCCTTTCAATACGGTGCAGTCGTCCTGTCCCCTTTGCAAAAAGCACCCCAAAATATGATGTTTCCACCCCCATGCTTCACGGTTGGGACAGTATTCTTGGGGTTGTACTCACCCTTCTCCTTCCTCCAAACACTGCAAGTGGAGTTGATACCAAAAAGCTCTATATTGGTCTCATCTGACCACATGACCTTCTCCCATGCCTCTTCTGGATCATCCAGATGGTCACTGGTGAAATTCAAACAGGCCTGGACATTTGCTTGTGTAAGCAGGGGGACCTTGCCTGTCTTGCAGGATTTTAATCCATGATGGCCGTAGTGTGTTACTAACGGTCATTTTTGAGACTGTGTTCCCAGCTCTCTTAAGGTCATTGACCAGGTCCTCACATGTAGTTCTGGGCTGATTCCTGACCTTTCTCAGAATCATCCTTACCCCACATGGTGAGATCTTGCATGGAGCCCTAGACAAATAAAGACTGATTCATCTTGTGTTTCTTCAATTTTCTAATAATTGTGCCGACACTTGTTGCCTTCTCACCAAGCTGCTTGCCTATTGTCCTGTAGCCCATGGAGTTGCAGGTGTACAATGTTGTCCCTGGAGTCCTTAGACAGCTCTTTGGTCTTGGGCATGGTGGAGAGTTTGGAGTGTGATTGTTTGAATGTGTGGACAGTTGTCTTTAATACAGGTAACGTGTTGAAACAGGTGAAATTAATACAGGTAATTAATGCAGAATAGGTCTGTGAGAGCCAGAATTCATGCTGGTTGGTAGGTGAACAAATACATAGTTCATGCAATAAAATGCAAATTATTCTATTTATTATTTAAAAATCTTACAATTTGATTTTCTGTGTATCAACTGTGTATTATAATGAACTGTATGTTCATTATAATACTACATTTAAATTTTTATTATCAGACAATAATATAAATGCATATAGCATGCAAATTGCTAAAATACACAAAAACTGGAATGATGTAAATCATTTTTATTATCCTTTTTATAGGATAATATATATATATATAATTTTATATTATTATCCTATTTTATATATTAAATAATTCTAAGATATTTAACAGTTAAGGAGCATTTTGGAACACTTAACCTTGGATTATGGAACTGGATTAAGGAATTTAAGGGAACATCTAGGGGTTTATGATGATTTCCTTATGAAAAAAAAAATAGGTTTCACTTAAAGCATTCTGCAACACACTTAACTTTTAAGGGAGGTTTAAGGGCAACCTTAAGGGAACTTTTCCACTTTAATGTATCTGGTCACAGAACTTTAAACATATTGCACTTATACCATTAGAAAGCTTTTAATAGTGGGAAAACTAGAATGCTTTTTGCAATAAATTTCTAGCATGGGGTGGCACAGTGACACAGCTTCAGGGTCCTGTGGTTGTGGGTTTGAGCCCTGCTCTGGGTCTGTGAAGAGTTTGTTGTGTTCTCCCTTTGTCTGCGTAGGTTTCCTCTAGGTGCTTCGGTTTCCTCCCACGTTGGTAGGTGGATAGGCAACTCAAATGTGTCCATAGACACATAGTGAATGTGTTAGTCTGTGTCGCCCTGTGAAGGACTGGCGCCCGCTCCAAGGTGTGTTCCTGCCTTGCACCCAGTGATTCCGGGTAGGCTCCGGACCCACCGTGACCCTGAACAGGATAAGTGGTTACAGACAATGAATGAATGAATGAATATCTAGCATGTTTTTTACCAAGAGAAGCAGCCTCATCTATAGTATCAGATCTAATCGTGAGCAGGGAAAATAAAACAGCGCACACCTTGCATGAGGACAGTGCACTGCACCTGAGTTCTGACAGGGGCTAGCCATACCTGATCATGTAGCACACAAACCGCATATGTGCTTACATGCAGGCCTAATTTCCTCCAGATATGATGCTTGGCATTCAGGCCAAAGAATTCAATCTTTGTTTCATCAGACCAGATGATTTTGTTTCTCATGGTCTCAGAGTCTTTATGGTGCCTTTTGTCAAACTCCAAAAAATCCTGACGTGACATTTACAGAGGAGAGAAATGGTATCCATCTGGAAGGTCCTCCTCTTTCCTTCTTAGTCAAGAAGGTGACCTTAGAGTTCTTGGTCACCTCCCTGACTAAGGCTCTTCTACCTAGATCACTCAGATTGGCCGGTTGGCCAGCTCTAGGAAGAGTCCCAGTGGTTTCAAACATCTTCAATTTACAGATGATGGGAGGCCACTGTGCTCAATCTGTGAGTGCCAATGACAGAACAACATAGCACTACACTCCTTTTTTCACACATACTGATGCTATCCAGTATACTGTTTAATTCAGTATACCATCTAAAATTTGTCCTACGATCTGCATTTTTTACATACCATAATACAGTATGCAACAAAAAAGCACAGAGCACAAACAGTTAGCACTCCTTTTGCTAGTGGCAATAGGCTAGTGCATGTACAGAAAAACCAGGGTGGTTTTAGCTTCTTCATGATTTAAAATAAACCCACCCACACTGCGACTGACTTGAGGTTATGAAAGAGGGGTTGTTTACCAGCAACTTTGAGAAACAGAAAATAACTCTCTCACACAGACACAAAGAAAAATATACATACCTTGAAACTGCCAGAAATCTTTATAATACAAAAACACATTTTTGGGCATACTGCCAAGCCCTTAACATACACATCCAACCAGCCTCATTGGATCCAAAAACCTTACTATTGGGAATATTCAGCATAAAATAAAATTAAGAAAAATATTCTACAATTTCTTTTCATTCTGAAATCCAAACTTAATTGCTGTTTCATCTATTCCTGCAGGTTGTTGTGACGGTAACCCATTAAATGATCTGACTTTGTCCAACGGTACTGTTATGGATGATATTGAAGATCCAGCAGCGTTCATTGATAGCTGGCAGGTTCCTAACACCACCAGTTATATTAGTCAAAATAGGAGGAGGGATTTCAACTGCTCTACCAGTGACTGCTCCAACTGCATTAACATGCTCAACAACCTCACCTTCATTGCCTGTCATCCATATGTACATAACATCTTAAACCTATTTTCCCATATATATATATATATATATATTCTTATGAAGCTTTTTAATCTTTTTTGTAACTTTGTTTAGCTTCATAACTATGACTATTTTAAGTGTGCTTTTGTGAAACAAAAATCTTGACATCTTTGACCTGAAGTTTAAACCCATAATATGCTCACCCATTTCAGATGCACAACATCACTCAAACATACAAATCTCACATATGCTAAAGCTGTGCTTTGTGTGTGTGCATTGTATCAGGTTCCACCAGGCATATTCTGTGAAGTTTGGGTACGTGATGCAGAGTATGTAAATAATCCCTGTGTGGCTCTAGCTGCATATGTTGCTTCCTGCCACAAGTTCAACATCTGCATTGAGTGGAGAAGCCCAGAATTCTGTCGTAAGTTTCAACAGGAAATACATTTTCACAAATTACTGTCAAAAATCATATTTCTGAAGAAGCAATATTAATTAACTTATATGTTGAAAACAATCTGAAACCAAAATTGCCAGCTCAATTTTGTTTTTGTTTGTTGTCTTAAGGACAAAATTCTTGTTGTACAATAAACACTGAATCAAGTGTTTTAGCTTCCTCAATATTAGGCTTCCATGTGCCAGCGGGTTGGGAAAATCTCATGAAATGTGATTACTGGTAATACATGCTGCACAAGGGTATTTGTAGGTTCTAGTTAGGTATCTGCTATGGCATTTGTGGCTTGTGGCTGCTAGGATGTTGCTTAGTGATTGCTAGGTTGTTGTTAGGTGTTTCCTATTATATCCCACTTGGTTGATGTTGTGGTGCTGTGGCTGCAGCCCCATCTCAGTCTGTGTGGCTTGGGTCATGGTTTCAAACTCTGCTTTTTAAAATTTTAATATCTTGAAGACTGTAAGAGGAATATAGACTTCAAAATATAGGTGGAATGATAATAGCTAGATGATTGCCGCAGCTACTCATTTTTTCACTCTGTCTGGTTGTTACTCAGATACCCATTACAAATTAATAACTTACAGAATCATAAACTCACTATGCAGATATACATCATGGATTAATATTCACTGTCACTACTACAGATTTTATCAAAGTCAGCCATTACCCATGCGGTTGATGGTGAGTGAACACCCACTGGCTGAATGGGTAATTACAGTTTTGAAATGCAGGAGAAATCCCTGACAGCTATTCACCTGAAATACCATAGCAGAAACCATAGTAACCACCTGAAACATCTTATACCCAGAATAACATGAGTGCCCTTACAACACATGGAAACCACTTGAAATGTGCTACCATTTTGCATTTTCTCTAGCAAAGCACTCTTTTAGGCTAGCCGAAAATGTTTGTAGGTGTGAGTATGTGAGCAAATGTATTTGTGTTGCCCTGTGAGGGACTGGGGCCCTCTCCAGGGTGTGTTACCACCCTGTGCCCAGTTATTCTGGGTAGGTCTGGACCCACTGCGACCCTGAACTGCATAAGTTACAAACAGTGAATGATGAAAAATGCCCTCTTTTAGTTTATATTGCTCCTGCCATGCATCATTTAATTATTTGATATCAAACCCATTGATTCCCATGTAGAGTCTTGTATCTGTTCAAGGTTTCTTTCTTCCATTGGAGGGATGTTATTCTTGACAGAATCACCTCAGCTTAATCGTTAATCGTTTATTCATTTCTGTAATTTAGGGTTGTTTTGGGTCCAGAGCCTACCTGGAATCACTAGGCTCAGTTTGTGTTTAGAAATAAAAAATAAGCATTTTTAATAAGCAATAAAAATAAATTTGAACTGAACTAAAATGTAGTACTATATTATAAAAATAAAAGGAAGTTTAATCAATTGTTATCATGAAAAGATTTTCATAAATTATCTCATAGTGCAGATAGGTTATTTTGGTATGATTTTGTGTTTAAGGATGTGTGTTGGTGTTTGTTCTCTGTAGCGTTTGTGTGCCCTGAGACATTGCGTTACCAAGCATGTCTGCCTGCTTGCACAGCTCCGTCTTGTCCAAACCAGGATTTTGAATTTGATGCTGAGCATTTCTCAGGCATGGCTGAGGGCTGTGTTTGTCCTGAGGGAACTCTCCTTCATCGCCTACACTCCACACTCTGCATTCCACCTATTAAGTGTGGTATGCCCCACTTCCCTTTACTTTTTCTTGTTGTCTGTCAGTTTATTTTATGCCTTTCTCTTGTGCGTTCTGTTTCTCTTTCTGCATATTTCTTTCATTCAATGTTCTTCCTTTATCTCTCTCTCTCTTTCTCTCTCTCTCTCTATCTATTTATCTATCTATCTCTCTATCCATGTCATGTTTTCTCACTCCCCCTCATTTCCTCTTTAAAGTCTCATTATTCTCTTGTCTTATCTCTCTCTCCATTTTTCTGAATATAGACAGTTCTATGAAAAAGTTTGTATATTTGTCACACTCAGATATTTTAGATCATCAAACTAATTGTGATATAATATTAAAACAATGATATTAAACAAAAATAACTTTGTAATGGTCATTGCATTTATTAATGATACATTTTTATTTTAAACCTATATAACCCATAATGAAACAAGAGCAAAGAGAAACTAGGCAAACCTAGTTTTGCAGGACCACCATTATCCATATAGCATGGTCACAGAGGTGTTTCTGACATTTCAAAAACAGGAAATGGAAGGGCTGGAGCAGCTTTTGTGCTTCATATCAGTGTCTTTGTTTACTTGTGGTTTTTATTTTGTGATTGTGTTGTACAGAAAATATGGAGGGCAGGACTAATAATTGAAGTTATGTGATAACATAATTTTGGGAGTACGACCAAGCCCGAAGTCCGCCTCTCAGCCCTAAATATACACCCCGCAAATTCACGTCATTTTCGCATCGGACAAACTTGCTGTCACGCCTTCGTCCTGTCTAGTCTGTTGTCCCCGGTCATGTGTTCCTTTTAGCACATGGCTATGTTTTGTTTATTTCCTTGTCTCCGCCCTCGTCCCGCCTTTGTTCCGCCTCCTCGTCCGTGTCATGTGTTAACCCGTCCTCCTCGTTATCTGTCCAGGTGTGTCTCGTTTTTGTCAGTATTTAAGCCCTCTTGTTTCATGTCCTGTTTGTCGTACATTTCTCCTTTGTCCTTAGTCGTATCAGTCGTGTTATTTAGTTTGTCTGTCTGTCTCTGCAGTTTGACTTTAGTTGTTTCAAATCCAGTTGTTTCGTTTCCTTTCACCGTTTCGTTCCCCAGTCTAGTCTGTCTATGTGTTAGTTTCGTTTCATTTCGTGTTTTGTTGTATCAACTGTCGCCTGTTGTTGTTTTGTTATTTCTTTCGTTATAATTAAACGTTTTCTGTGTTTTAGCAAGTGCGTCCGTCTCCGTCAGTCCGCCCGTGATCCATGAATCGAGTGATTGCGCCAGCGCGAGTAGAAGGAATCGCCGAAAGAAACGTGGTGGAGTCACCCCCTCGATGGTCGATTACCCCCTCAGGTCCGGAGAAATTTTTTTGGGGGGGTTAAGGGTAGGGGGACGACGGAGGTGGGGCTAACAGGGGCGCACCACTGAGGGATCTAATGGGTGCGCCTGTGAAACCCGCTAAACCCTCTACAGCTCCAGCGCGAGCCCGGCGAGCAGTTCAAACCCCTGTCCTCGTAAAAGCGGCGTCTCCAGCCGCGCCTGTCTTCGTGAGCGCGGTGCCAACGGCCGCTCCGGTTTCCTTGAAAGCGGCGCCTACGGCCGCTCCGGTCTCCTTGAAAGCGGCGTCTCCAGCCACTTCTGTATTCATGAACGCGGCGTCTCCTGCCGCGCCTGTCTTCGTGAGCGCGACGCCCGCCTCTCGTGTCTCCGTGGACGACGTCGCAGATTCCTCTGCCTCCGTGGACGTCGTCACAGTTTCTCCTGTCTCCGTGAACGACGTCGCAGATTCCTCTGCCTCCGTGGACGTCGTCACAGTTTCTCCTGTCTCCGTGGACGACGTCGCAGATTCCTCTGCCTCCGTGGACGTCGTCGCAGTTTCTCCTGTTTCCATGGACGTCGTCGCTAGGCCCCCAGTTCCCAAGCACCTCTCTGTACTCCCTCCTGACCTCCAGGAGAAGCTTACAAGCCTCATGGCACGCCTGGAGGTCTCCTTGAAGGCGGCGTCCGCCGCTCACGTCTCCGTGAGTGCGGTACCCGCCGTTCCTGTCTCTGTGGACGACGTCGCAGATTCCTCTGCCTCCGTAGACGTCGTTGCAGTCTCTCATGTCTCCGTGGACGACGTCGCAGATTCCTCTGCCTCCGTGGACGTCGTCGCAGTTTTTCCTGTCTCCGTGGACGACGTCGCAGATTCCTCTGCCTCCGTGGACGTCGTCGCAGTTTTTCCTGTCTCCGTGGATGACGTCGCAGATTCCTCTGCCTCCGTGGACATCGTCGCAGTTTCACCTGTCTCCGTGGACGACGTCGCAGATTCCTCTGCCTCCGTGGACGTCGTCGCTGTTTCTCCTGTCTCCGTGGACGTTGTCGCAGGTTCCCCTGTCTCCGTGGACGTCGTCGCAGGTTCCTCTGTCTCCGTGGACGTCGTCGCAGGTTCCCCTGCCTCCGTGGACGTCGTCGCAGGTTCCCCTGCCTCCGTGGACGTCGTCGCAGGTTCCCCTGCCTCCGTGGACGACGTCACTGCAGGCTCCCCTGTCTCCGTGGACGACGTCACTGCAGGCTCCCCTGTCTCCGTGGACGACGTCACTGCAGGCTCCCCTGTCTCCGTGGAAGACGTCACTGCAGGCTCCCCTGTCTCCGTGGACGACGTCACTGCAGGCTCCCCTGTCTCCGTGGACGACGTCACTGCAGGCTCCCCTGTCTCCGTGGACGTCACTGCAGGCTCCTCTGTCTCCGTGGACGTCACTGCAGGCTCCCCTGTCTCCATGGACGTCAGTGCAGGGCCCCCTGTCTCCGTGGACGTCACTGCAGGGCCCCCTGTCTCCGTGGACGTCACTGCAGGGTCTCCTGTCCCCGTGACTGTGGCTACGGCCGCTCCTGTCCCCGTGACTGTGGCTACGGCCGCTCCTGTCCCCGTGACTGTGGCCGTCATGTCCGTAGGTCGGCCCGAAGGACTTCGGGGCCGATCCCTAGAGTTGTGCCCAGGCTGGCTTCTCAGACTGCCCCACAAACATTTGCCAGTCCTGGGCACCCCCCTGTTATATTGGTTCCCTTGTCTGTCCCTGTCCTGGTTCCTGTCTCTGTCCTTGTCCCTGTGCCCTTGTCTGCCTTTGTCTCTGTCCCTGTCCCGGTCACTGTATTCGTGTCTGTCCCCCTGAATGTCTTGGTCCCTGTTCCCCTGCCTAGTCCAGTCCAGTCCCCTGTCTTGCCCCCAGTCCAGTCCTTGTTTCAACCCTCTGTCCCGTCTCCTGTCCAGGTCCCATTTCAACCCTCTGTCTCGTCTCAGGTCCAGTCCCCTGTTAATCATGTCCAGTCATCTGTCCCCAAACATGTTCAGTCCCTGTATCCATCCAGTGTTCAATCACCTGTCTTGTCTCATGTCCAGTTCCCTGTTAGTCCTGTCCAGCCCGTTTCAACCCTCTGTCCCGTCTCCAGTCCAGTCCCCGTTGCAGTCTAGTGTCATGTCACCTGTCCTGTCTTCTGTCCAGTCACAGACCCCTTTACAGTCTAAAGTTTCTGTCCGGTCCAGTGTCTTGTCACCAGTCTCTGCTCCTGTCCATTCCCAGCACCCAGTCCTGTCATCTGTCCAGTTCCCGTATCAGTCCAATGTTCAGTCACATGTCTTGTCCCCACTCCAGTCCCATTTCCTGTCACCTGTCCATGTCCAGTTGTCTGTCCCCAAACATGTCCAGTCCCCTGTTAATCATGTCCAGTCCTCTGTCCCCAAACATGTCAAGTCCCCGTGTTCGTCCAGTGTTCAGTCACCTGTCTTGTTTCCAGTCCAGTCTCCCTTTCAACCCTCTGTCTTGTCTCAAGTCCTGTCACCTGTCCCGTCTTCTGTCCAGTCCCTGTTCCCATCCAGTGTCATGTCCAATGTCAAAAACCCTGTTCAGTCTCCCGTCAAGTCTCATGTGTCCACTCCCGTCCTGTCCAGTCCGTTCTCGTCTCTTTTTCAGTCTCTTGTTTTCCCCCTTTGTCAGTCTCCCGTCATGTCCCATGTCCCATCTCATTTATCCGGTCCTGTCGTGTCCCCAGTTCCTGTGTCTGTTCCTGTCTAGTCTTGAGTGTTGTCTTCCGTCGTTTTGTTTTCCGTGCCCTCTCCTGTGCCAACTCCTGGGAGGTTTAGGAGTACGCACCCCGGGAGTTGCGCGTTCATGGGGGGGGCATCTGTCACACCTTCGTCCTGTCTAGTCTGTTGTCCCCGGTCATGTGCTCCTTTTAGCACATGGCTATGTTTTGTTTATTTCCTTGTCTCCGCCCTCGTCCCACCTTTGATCCGCCTCCTCGTCCATGTCATGTGTTAACCCGTCCTCCTCGTTATCTGTCCAGGTGTGTCTCGTTTGTGTCAGTATTTAAGCCCTCTTGTTTCATGTCCTGTTTGTCGTACATTTCTCCTTTGTCCTTAGTCGTATCAGTCGTGTTATTTAGTTTGTCTGTCTGTCTCTGCAGTTTGACTTTAGTTGTTTCAAATCCAGTTGTTTCATTTCCTTTCACCGTTTCGTTCCCCAGTCTAGTCTGTCTATGTGTTAGTTTCGTTTCATTTCGTGTTTTGTTGTATCAACTGTCGCCTGTCGTTGTTTTGTTATTTCTTTCGTTATAATTAAACGTTTTCTGTGTTTTAGCAAGTGCGTCCGTCTCCGTCAGTCCGCCTGTGATCCGTGATACTTGCTACGTTTAGTTCAGGAGACAGACTTGACTGCTTCACTACGTCAGCTCACTCCTCCGCGCTGGGCCATTTCTGCTGATCCTCATATTTGGAGCCGTGTTTGGCCATTATCAAGCCCACCTATCCTCCTGTTTTTCCCTTTCTCTGGCCAAACAGCTATGGGACTGCCTGGTATTTGAAGTTACAAACGGCCGTTGTCGCGCTTCGTCTGTTCTATGCTCTGCGGTCTTTCCCACTCCGGATCGGTGCTCCAGTGTCTTGCTTCTCCTCCCACTGCAACCGGCTTCCTGAGTGACCCTCCGCATCTGCCTCCGACGCTGGATTTTGTGCCTCCTCTTACCTTCATCTCCAGCTACGCTGCTACAGGACTGCCTCATGTTTGGGGAATACGAATCTATCATCGTCATGGCTGCTGCTGCACTGTTAAGAGTTCTGCTGTGTCTTGAGCCTCCCATTTCCTCCTCTCCGGCCAAACATTCAAGTAACGTGCTCTGAAACAATGACGTCCCCTTCGCTCACTCAGCTAATGAGAGAAACCCATCTGTCAGCGTATGGAGCCCCTGTGCAGCAATGCGATGACGTCACAACCTCCTATCTCAGACTCAACGCCCCCTGCTGGAGCATTCTTCGTCTACCCTGTCTAAGCTGGAGGCATTAGCCTCAATGTCTTATAGTCTTTGCTGTCTCAAAAGTCGGTGCCTTAGAGGGCTGTTTTGATAATAATATAACTACCTGAGCTGCATTAGATAATGGCTTGGAAGCTGCAATATTTACGCACATTACCAGAGCACCAGTTCACCTACACTGCTTGCCAAGATGGTCCTATTTGAAAATGTTGGAAAAGAAAGCAGGCAGCATGTTTAAGCCTTCATTCTAAATCGGCTCCTCCTAATCGGTGCTGCTGCAGACCCTCATCCCGACTCCTCTGCTTCTGTGCTTCTCCCACCCTCCGGCTTCCAGCTTATGCTCTCTTTTTAGATGCTGCTGTTCACTATTGTACTCCTCCCCTGTGCTGCTCTACAGCTTCTAGCCCCTGCTCTATTTTCAGGTGCTTCGGTGGACCTTCATCCCCCCCCCCCCCTTTTTTTGCTGCAGCACTCTCTCTGACTTTCCAGTTCATCGTCTTCTCAGGTGCTGTTACAAACCATGTCCTAATCCTCTCCCTTTTGCGGCTGTCCCACACCCCGCCCCTTCCTTTGCAGCACACCATCTACCTAATATGGACTTTCATCTTAATCCCCTTGTGGTTTCGCTGCATCCTGCATTTTCCTTTATAGCCCTCCTCTTTCATGCCGCAGACCTTCGTTCCAACCCCTAGCTTTGTGGCCGCACCGCCCGCCTCCAAATTTGCAGCTTGCGCTCTCTCCTCAGAAGCTGCTGTGGACACTCATCCCTCACAAACAAACAGCACCCTGCGTCCACTGTACGGCTTGCACTCTCACCTAGCTTTGCAGCTCGTGCTTTCTCCTATCACAGACCTTTGGCCCAGCCTCGCTTCTTTCCAATTACACTACTCCTATCTTATAATTTCAGCCCTCACTCCTTATCAGGTTCTGCCATGAACCTTCGCCCCATTCTCTCCTCTTGGCAACCAAGTTGCTCTCAGCATCTAACTTTCCAGCTAGTGCCTCCGAGGACCTTAATCCTTCATCTCTCTGCTAGTGACTGCAACTCACCCTGCCTCTTATGGTACTGTTCATACTGATTCCTCCAGCTGCTGTGGGCCTTCAACCTAGCCTCTCCTCTTCGCAACCACGCTGCTCTGAGCCCCTAAGTTTCAGCTTATGTTCTCTTCTCAGGCGTTGCCTTGGACCAGCCCCCCTACCCACCACTTGACGCTACCTCAAATTCAGTTCACCCTTTCACATGCAGCCACTTTGCTCTTGGCTTCTAACCTCCTCTGGCACCTGTTTTTTTTTCATCACCATCTAGGCATCTTTGCTATCTTTGAGTCAACTTTCTACCTTGCCACCTTGCTTGAGCTCGTCAGCACCTTTTGGATTTTGTCTCTTTCAGGGCTTGCTCCTCTGTGACAAACTGCCTTCTCTCTGTCTCACCGTTCCTGCAGTGCTGACCCTTTTTGGGCTTCTTATTTGGCTTCATCTGTCATCCCTCTAGATCACCCTTACATTCTCAATTCCCTTTATGCCATTCGAAAGGCACCATCATGTCAATACCTGCCAACGAAGGATATCTCGCTGTATTAATTGCTTTATTAATGCTCTGTAGTACTCTACTACAAGGCTGCTACTAATCCATTTTTCATCTATTGTTGCCAGCCTCACACCCCTCACCATTACACAACCACCATCAATTACATTGAGGACTTAGTAACACTCTGTCCAATGCATTCAGTCTGATGCACTATCATGGTGGCCCCAGATTAATGTCACTATTATTCTTACACTGTAGCTTAATCACATTTAGCTGGTGATACTTTAAAATCAGTAGTTGGTCAGTTTGATTTCCGTTGGTGCGATAATCTTGGCCATCTTAAGACCAACTCTGATTCTATCGCATTGTGCAAATATTACCCCTTTACCGCTGCGACATTTAAATACTCAAATTACCAGTCATCATAATCAATAAAAGACATTCAATTTATTCAGCCTAATGCTATTCCTCTACCACCTCACAAGGTGCTTATTAGTTCATTCATAGACTCACTAACCCCTTTCATTCAGAACACCAATGAAACCCTCGGCCAGAGTACCTGAACCTGTCCATTCTGTAACACTTAATGACCAGCATTCCTGTAAATTTTTGGGGGTCTGGCTTCATAGGCATTCATAAGCCACCCTAAACTCCTGCCCAACAACTTGAGTTCACCTCCCGGTTTCAGCCTCTACGGGTGTGGTCTGTACTAGAAAAATGCAGAAAATAAAAATTTTGTTCATAGTATGTAAGACTGGCATCAGTGTTTTTCTTGTTCATTTTATTTAAAAATAAATACTAGATGATCTACCACCAAAGAAAAAAGATGACCAAGAACATTCTGTTGATTTTAAGAATTACAATTACTTATTTATTTAGTGTAATGTTCTTTTTACTCAGCAGTGATTTGCTCTTTCCAAATCTCCCATACATGTCATTTTTGCTCATTGTCTTTCTCATTGTGCAATTTCCTACCCTGACCCTAAGTGAGGCCTTAACTTTTTTTTTCATATTTGGAGAAATTTTCGGGTGACTTCTGGGAATGTTTGTCATTTATTTTCCATTTGTCGATAATAGGCACAGAAATAGGCACTGTGATTGCCTGGAGTCCCAGTAATGAAACTTGGTAACTCTGATTTGAAACCCTGGCCAAACTAATAGATTTTATGGATTCTAGCAGCAGTTATGTCTTGGTGTGTCTAGTTGAACTGAATTTGGTTAACTAATGTAGCTTAAGGATAATAATTTTTCACATCAGATGAGGCTGGGCTGAGCACCAGTTTCCCCTGTATTAATGAAGTCATCATTTAAAAACAGCATGTTGTGTTATGTGTTAGTGTCACGCCCTCGTCCTGTCAGTTCTGTTGTCCCCGCCATGTGCTTTATCCGCACATGGCTTTGTCTGTTATTGTCCTTGTCTCCGCCCTTGTCCCGCCTTTGTTCCGCCTCCTCGTCTGTGTCATTTGTTAACCTGCCCCCTCATTATCTGTCCAGGTGCATCTTGTCTGTGTCTAGTATTTAAGCCCCCTTGTCTCACGTCCTGTTTGTCGAACATTTCTCCATTGTTATATGTCAAGTCGGTCATGTTATCTGTCTGTCTCCGAAGTTTCTCCCGTCATTGTTTCGCTTTGTTGTCTGTCTGTCCCGTTTGCCCTGTTTATTTCCTAGTGTCCAGTTTAGCCTGTTTTCCTTCTGTTACAAGTCTCTTTGTTTTGTTATTTTCCTTTATTAAACTTTACTGTGTTTTAGCGAGTGCGTCCCCCCTCAGTCAGTCCGCTTCGTGACCAGAACTGTGCCCAGGCTGGTTCCTCAGACTGTCCCACAGACATTTGCCAGTCCTGGGCACCCTCCAGTTATTTTGGTTCCCCTGTCTGTCCCTGTCCTGGTCACTGTCTCTGTCCTCATCCCAGTACCTATGTCTGCCTTTGTCTCTGTCCCAGTCCCTGTCACTGTGTTTGTGTCTGTTCCCGTCAATGTTCTGGTCCCCGTTTCCCTGCCAAGTCCTGTCCAGTCCCCTGTTAGTCCTGTCCAGGCCCCATTTCAACCCTCTGTCCTGTATCATGTTCAGTCCCCTATTTGTCATGTCCAGTCTCCGTATCTGTCCAGTGTTCAGTCACCTGTCTTGTCTCCATTCCAGTCCCCTGTCCTGTCACCTGCCCATGTCCAGTCTTCTGTCCCCAAACATGTCCAGTCTCCATATCCGTCCAGCGTTCAGTCACCTGTCTTGTCTCCAGTCCAGTCTCCCTTTCAACCCTCTGTCTTTTCTCAAGTCCCATTTCCAGTCCAGTCCCCGTTTCAACCCTCTGTCCTGTCTCAAGTCCTGTCACCTGTCCCGTCTTCTGTCATGTCCAATGTCAAAAACCCTGTCCAGTCTCCTGTCAAGTCTCATGTGTCCACTCCTGTCAAGTCGAGTCCTTTCCAATCCCAAGTCCTGTCTCCTTTTCCCTTTTTTCAGTCTCTTGTTCAGTCTCCTATCATGTCCCCAGCTCCAGTGTCTGTTCCCGTATTGTCCTGAGTCCTGTCACCCGTTGGTTTGTTGTCTTGTCTTGTTTTTCATGCCCTCTCCTGTGCCAGCTCCTGGGGTATTTAGGTGTACGCGCCCCGGGAGTTGCGTGTTCGGGGGGGGGGCATCTGTCACACCCTTGTCCTGTCAGTTCTGTGGTCCCCGCCATGTGCTTTATCTGCACATGGCTTTGTCTGTTATTGTCCTTGTCTCTGCCTTTGTTCCGCCTCCTCGTCTGTGTCATTTGTTAACCTGCCCCCTCGTTATCTGTCCAGGTGCATCTTGTCTGTGTCTAGTATTTAAGCCCCCTTGTCTCACGTCCTGTTTGTCGAACATTTCTCCATTGTTATATGTCAAGTCGGTCATGTTATCTGTCTGTCTCCGAAGTTTCCCCCGTCGTCATTTCATTACCTTAGTCGTTGTTTCGCTTTGTTATCTGTCTGTCCCGTTTGCCCTGTTTATTTCCTAGTGTCCAGTTTAGCCTGTTTTCCTTCTGTTACAAGTCTCTTTGTTTTGTTATTTTCCTTTATTAAAGTTTATTACTGTGTTTTAGCGAGTGCTTCCGCCCTCAGTCAGTCCGCTTCGTGATCATGACAGTTAGCCTGGTCTATTATTTAAAAAATGTATTGATCTGAAATGAGTGGGACAAATTGCAAAATAGAATAATCTGAGAAGGGGCAAATACAAACCCCACTTTTAGAAAATTGGGACACTGCAAAATGTAGATTAAAAATTAAATGATGTGCAAATCATATATTTTATGGGTTTATATGAAAATAGTATAAAGAGGGCATTTTTAAATGTTGAAGCTGAGGAAGAACTCATTTGCCTATATTGCCTGAATTTGATATTAGCAACAGGGTCATGTTTACCACTTTGTTGCAGCACCTCCTTTTTTATTAACAAATATTTGTAAGTATTTGGGAACTGAAGAGACCAGTTGCTGTAGTTCTGAAAGTGGAATGTTTCCCCATTCTTCCTTGTTACAGAACTTCAGCTGCTCAACAGCTTGGGGTCTCTATCACAGTGTTTTTCACTTCATAATGCTCCAGTTGTTTTTCAGTGGGTGAGATGTCTGGAATAGTTTAGTAGCAAGGATTTGTAATCCAACTGAAAAGAAAAAGGAAAAAGATGTCTGTATGGCAGCATGTTGCTTCAAATCCTGTATATACTGTGCACTATTATTGTTGCATTCACTGACTTTCAAGTCATGCATGCCATGTGTGCAAATTCAGGATCCTCTTTATGTATGGGGACTATTTTGTAGTATGCAAAATTTCAGTAATTTCTGTATGCAGGGATGAACTGTGTAAACAAACATTGGTTTGCAGTGATTTCCACTACAAAAGCCTTTATGATTATAGCCAACAATTATCAGTTTTGGGCCTGGTCCAATGCATTTAAAGAATTATCCAGATTTTCTAAATCTTTTAATGATATTATGTACTGTAGAAATCCATAAGAATCGTCAAGTTCTTTAGTATTTTATAACATTACAAAAGTGTTATTCTTGAATTGTTGAACTATTTGCCTATACATTGGTGAATCCCTCCTCATAAATATTTCTGAAAGACCCATGTTGGCTGACCTTCTGCCAATCAATACTTTTTTTTTCTTTGGCTCTTCCCAACAACATGTTGCTATCATCAAATTTAGAATGTATTCAAAACATTAAAAAAAAAAAAAAAAAAAAAAAAAAAAACCTCTGTTTCAATATTTGAAAGATTTTACTTTATTTTCAATTAAATATACAGTGTAAATGATTTGTATGCCATTTCATTATTTTTATTTTTACATTTTTCATATAATCCTTATATTTTTTTTAAATGCAGTTTGTGTTTTTTCATAGTGTTTTATGTTCTTTTTCATTTTCTTTCACTTCCTTTACTTGATGATGTATTTTGCAGCCTGTACAGACAGTTTTGGAGCACCACATGCTCTGGGTGAAGTTTGGAAGGCATCAGAGAATGGCTGCTGTATGTACAGGTGTGATAGTGATGGCATTGTACCTGTAGAATTGAACTGCAGTGACATTTCCCAGCCAGCCTGCACACGAACAGGAGAATTCAGCATTAGCCTTGCAGATGACAACAGCTGCTGTCCAAAAAGAGTCTGTGGTCAGTTACTCACATTTTCAAAATCCACATGTATCAGGACATCCACTGTACCACCACTGAGCATGTATTATTTGGAAAACGGATTCAAACTTAGTACAGCAATAACACTGAGAAGGTCCTAAAAGGGGTAAAGGGGAGCTAACACACTTTACAGAGAAACAATTTAACAGTTTGCCTCATGACAGATAAAAATGGATGGAATTTGGAGGAAAATGGACATTCCTGAAAACATTTAACTAGATTCATGAATGCTGCATATTCTTCTGATTTATTAGAGGAACATGTGAATGAATAAAAGTTAACAAATATCTGTGAATACAGTTGGGCGCTTGTAGAATAATTTACAGACTGCATAAAATTACATGGGGCGGCACGGTGGCGCAGCAGGTAGTGTCACACAGCTCCAGGGGCCTGGAGGTTGTGGGTTCGATTCCAGCTCCGGGTGACTGTCTGTGAGGAGTTGGTGTGTTCTCCCCGTGTCCGCGTGGGTTTCCTCCGGGTGCTCCGGTTTCCTCCCACAGTCCAAAAACACACGTTGCAGGTGGATTGGCGACTCGAAAGTGTCCGTAGGTGTGAATGTGTGTGTGTGTGTGTCTGTGTTGCCCTGTGAAGGACTGGCGTCCCCTCCAGGGTGTATTCCCACCTTGCGCCCAATGATTCCTGGACCCCCCGCGACCCTAAATTGGATAAGCGGTTACAGATAATGGATGGATAATGGATGGATAAAATTACATTAAACTATGCCCAGGAATTTCAAAAGACCACCATATAAGGAAGCACTCGTGAATCTTATGTATCACAGCAGAAAGCTTCCAACATAGTTACATAATAAAAATTATATTGAATGAAATACATTTTAATTTGCACAAACAGTAAGTATGCTTCATCAAAATATTCATTTGTATTGTTTTTTTTTATTATTATTTTTATTATTAATAGTAGAAGTATTAGTATTTCTCAGGGAAGCAGATGCCTAAATCATCCTCTCCCACCCAATTATCGTTCTCCAGTCTGCATCTGTTCACCCTCCAAACATTCAATCATTCATTGTCTGTAACCACTTATCCAATTCAGGGTCACAGTGGGTCCAGAGCCTACCTGGAATCATTGGGCGCAAGGCAGGGAATACACCCTGGAGGGCACGCCAGTCCTTCACAGGGCAACACAGACACACACACAGACACAGGGAGAACACACCAACTCCTCACACTCAGTCACCCGGAGTGGGAATCGAACCCACAGCCTCCAGGTTCCTGGAGCTGTGTGACTGCGACACTACCTGCTGCGCCACTGTGACGCACCCTCCAAACGACCAGTGCTTAATGCTTTACCCCTTTTAGGACCAAAGCAAAATGATTCAAACTGGAATAGCAATAAATAAACTCCAGGGCATATTGTGCCCAGTGATTCCAGGTAGGACACACCACGACCCTGAACTGTATAAGCGGTTACAGATTATGAATGAATTAACCTTAATGAAGCATTGTTATGCATAAAAGGTGTGTTTAAATACCTCAGAGAAACATGCAATGCCATCAACATGCCAACAGTGAAATAAACAGGTTTAATCAATTGTTTAGGTTTTTGATTATATTCAGCCAACTATGGGATGAAGGTTTGGATGTTTGCTGGAAGCAGTTGAATTTGAATAAAATAGCCCTAGTCTACGAAGTTGAAAGCAACTTACAAAAGAGTACAGTACTCTAAATATTTTCTCAACAGAGCTCTGTCTGCTAAATTCAGCTCCAGGACAAAATCAGCAATTATAGACACTAAATTTCTTTTCCTAGACCATGTATTCATTCTGTATTATTTATTGAATAAGGCCCAATGAATCTGGGATACAAAAGTGTAGCTAATCAAAGACCCCATCCAGGACTTTATTACATTTAAGACCATCGCAAAGAGCAAGTTTACCAATGCACAAAGGCATGTTCTTATGTACAAACCGGATTCCAAAAAAGTTGGGACACTAAACAAATTGTGAATAAAAACTGAATCCAATGATGTGGAGGTGCCAACATCTAATATTATATTCAGAATAGAACACAAATCACAGATCAAAAGTTTAAACTGAGAGAATATATAATTTTAAGGGAAAAATATGTTGTTTCAAAATTTCATGGTGTCAACAAATCCCAAAAAAGTAGGGAAAAGGCAATTTTTTACCACTGTGTGGCATCCCCCCTTCTTCTTACAACACTCAGACGTCTGGGGACAGAGGAGACCAGTTTCTCAAGTTCATGTGTAATACAGGCCTCTAACTGTTCAATCATCTTGGGCCTTCTTTGTTGCACCTTCCTCTTTATGATGCGCCAAATGTTCTCTGTAGGTGAAAGATCTGGACTGCAGGCTGGCCATTTCAGTACCCGGATCCTTATCCTACGTAGCCATGATGTTGTGATTGCTGCAGAATGTGGTCTGGCATTATCTTGTTGAAAAATGCAGGGTCTTCCCTGAAAGAGATGACATCTAGATGGGAGCATATGTTGTTCTAGAACCTGAACATAGTTCTCTGCATTAATGGTGCCTTTCCAGACATGCAAACTGCCCATGCCACAAGCACTCATGCAACCCCTTACCATCAGTGATGCAGGCTTCTGAACGGAGCATTGATAACAACTTGGGTTATCCTTGTTCTCTCTGGTCCGGATGACATGGCGTCCAAGTGTTCCATAAATAACTTCAAATCGTGACTCATCTGACCACAGAACAGTCTTCCATTTTGCCACACTCCATTTTAAAAGACCCCTGGTCCAGTGAAAACATCTGAGCTTGTGGAGCTTGCTTAGAAATGGCTTCCTCTTTGCACTGTAGAGTTTCAGCTGGCAGTGGCGGATGGCACGGTGGATTGTGTTCACTGACAATGCTTTCTGGAAGTATTCCTGAGCCCATTCTGTTATTTCCTTGACAGTGGCATTCCTGTTTGAGGTGCAGTGACGTTTAAGGGCCCGGAGATCACGAGCATCCAGTAGAGTTTTACGGCCTTGACCCTTATGCACAGCAATTGTTCCAGATTCTCTGAATCTTTTGATGATGTTATACACGACTGATGATGATAACTTAAAAGTCTTTGCTATTTTACACTGGGTAACACCATTCTGGTATTGCTGCATCTTTCTGTGCAACAGTGGTGGAATTGGTGATCCTCTTACCATCTTGGCTTCAGAGAGACACTCTCTGAGAAGCTCTTTTTATACCCAATCATGTTGTCAATTGACCTAATTAGTGTTAATTGGTGTTAATTGGTCTTCCAGCTGTTCGTTATATGCTCAATTTCCTTTTTCCAGTCACTTATTGCTACTTGTCCCAACTTTTTTGGGATTTGTTGACTGTGAAATTTTGAATCAACATATTTTTCCTTTAAAATGTTACATTAAACTTTTGATCTGTCATCTATGTCCTATTATGAATAAAACATTGACATTTGCCACCTCCACATCATTGCATTCAGTTTTTATTCACAATTTGTTTAGTGTCCCAACTTTTTTGGAATCTGGTTTGTATATACATGCTATATTTTCTGAACATTGTGTTGTGTTCCAGTCTGCAACCACAGTGTGTGTGAGGCAGCTCCTCTGCAGTGTAAATTTGGAGAGAAGTTGGTGTCATACTTCAGACATGACTCCTGCTGTCCAGAGTATGCATGCGGTAAGCTCAAAAATGGTCTTTGGTTGTGCATGCAAGTTAGTAGTACTTAAAAAAAAAAACTAAATCCCAATACTTGTTAACCATAAGATGTAAGATGCAAAAATGTATTGATTATGTTCAGATGAAAACAGTACAAGATATTTAGTGTTTTGAACAGTTACATTTTTAGGTTTGTTATATTTTTGCTTATATAAAATTTATGCTTGCAATGTTGCAAAAGTGCTGGGATAGCTTTACCACTGTGTTCCATGGACTAACCTTCATTTTACATTTAGTAATCAACTGAGAACAGAAAAAAGATTATTTATTAATTATTATTATTAGTTTATGTATACATTGATATTTTTCACCTGGTTTGGCACATGCAGTCTTTGATTACAAAGCCACTCTGGTGTAACAGAGAATATGGCTTGGTATCGTTTTACTGAAACAAGGAATATGGCAGCATATGTTGATTTTTGTACCTGATTGGTTTTTGAGTTTTAACACAGTTTAAATCACCTCAAATCTCCATTGGTCATGATTTTGGACATACTGGTGCTCTGTGTAGTGTTGCTGAACCTTTAAGGGCATGCATGGGGGAGTTGGGAGAGTGAAGGTTAACTTGTATGTTTTGTATGTGTAAGTATGTTTTGTGAAAACTGTGAGATAAGAAAATTCAAGCTCAAATTAATGGCCAAATTACTGCTCTGACTCACTATGTTTATTGTTATAAAACAGAACATGGTGTCAGAAGTTCTGTAGCTTAGCTAAAGCAGAGACTGAGTACTATGGTTCCTGAAGTGCAAGCAACAGAGGAGCAGAATGGAACAGAATAAAATGGCAAAAAGCCAAAGTGCAGCTGTTACACAGAGCACAGTAGGGCACAGCGCAACATTCAGCATACAGCCAAAGCCTCAAGATTGTGGGAAATGAACTAGATGGTTTGAGCTGTTCAGACTGGCAAGTAATCTGCATGAACATTGTGAGGAAAACCAGGTGAACACGTTTATTTACTGTATGAGTGACGAGACGGGTGACATTCTGCATGGCTTGCCCCTAACTGAAGCCCAACAGAAAAAGTACTGTGATGTACATGATGGATTTCAAGCTCCTTTTATTGGTAAGAAAATTTATGAGCAAGCGAGGTTCATCATGTGCAAACACAAGGAGTGAAAACCAGTGGCCTGTGTGTCAAGGTCTCTTAGCCTGACAGAACAATGATATGCACAGGTGGAGAAAAAGGCTTTGAGTCTAACCTGGGTGTGTAAAAGATTTAGTTATTTCCTTATTGGCAAGCATTTTCAACTGGAAACAGACCATAAACCATTGCTGAAACCTTTTGAATTGCAAGCATTAGATACCCTTCCTCCTCTTATTCAGTGGTTCAGAATGTGGCTGATGTAATATTCTTACATGTACAGGGGAAACGTTTGTGGACAGTGGATACACTGTCACATGCTCCAATGGGGGGAAATGTGAGGCAGGAATAAAGGGAGTTTCTATAAGACGCAAGCATATATATCAATTCCGTCATCTCCCAATGACGGAACCTAACCCTAACCCTTGGACCACCTAAGAGAGGAGCTCAAGGGTGACTGTGTGTGCTCTAATGTTATGAAGTTGTGCGCTAATGAATGGTCAGAGTATAATCTTGAAAAACCTGCTTTGGAACAATATTTGTCAGAACTTGCATTTCTCACAGTACAAGATGGTCTTCAGTTGAAAGGAACAAGGCTTGTTATCACTTCCCCAATGAGAAGAAGAGAAGAATGAGATCCTGGCAAAACTGCAATAAAGGTCACCAGGGCTTGACATGCAGAGAGTGGGCACATCAGTCAGTGTGGTGGCTTGGCCTGAACTAGCAGCTAAACAAAATGCTACTCAACTGTAGAACATGCATCAAGGGGCCCCAGAACCCTAAAGAGCCTCTCATGCTGCCTCACTTACTTAACTGACCATGGCAGATCTTAGAAGCAGATTTGTTTATGCTGGGAAGCAAAACTTACCTGCTGGTAGTGGACTATTACTCCAGTTATGTGGAGATTGCCCACTTAACTCGTTAAAGGTGTAAAGATGTGATTGTGTATTTAAAATCTATATTTGCATGTGATGGAGTTCTGGAGACGCAGATGACTGACAACAGATCATATTTCTCTGGGTAAGGCTTTGTATTCTTCGTTGAATTCTATGGGTTCCACCACCTTACCAGCAGCCCCAAGTTTCCCCAAAGTAGCGGTGAGGCTACGTGTGCTGTATAAACTGTAAAGTCTCTTCTCAAGAAAGCTGTAAATCCTTATTTTGCTCCGCTTGCTAATAGAGCCACACCACTGTACAATAGTTTCAGTCACAATGACACAGTGAGACGCAACCAATGCTATCTAATTTCTATGCACACAGATGTAGAGGGTAGCAGCAGCCCTGCACATGTGCAGTTTTCAACCCCTGTTCAGGAGCAGGATCCAACAGTTCAACCGCTGCCAACGTATGACATTCCAGAACTGCCGTCTACTTCTAGAACTAGGTTTGGGAGAGTTATTAAGAAGGAGATGATGCTGGGACAGTGTGAACAGAGAACTTCCCAGACACTTAGAACTTTCTGGAGCCTTTTTGTATTGCAGCCATCCGCTATTCCTCTTTTGTCCCAGAGCTATTTGCCAGAGACACAACCGTAATGGGGCGACCAATACGAATGAGCCTGTGGCCTTCTCCATTGCTGGATCTCCCTATAATTGGTGAATCACAGGCACGCCTGCCCTGCACTCTAAAGGTTCAACTAAAGGTGCCTTGAATAGTGATCGACCGATATATAGGCCGGCCGATTAATTGGCTGATTTTTGGCATTTTTTATGTAATCGGCATCCGCTGATATATTAGCGCAAGACGATATATACAGAATGCACACAGGCAATGCTGTGGGCAGCTCCGTCATTCTGACTGTTAGAGCGCCCCTTGTGTCCATTTTGTCATCTTACAGGCAGACACCATTGAGCACAAGTACAGGAGTACAAGCCTCGAACCTGTAGCTGCATGCCATCTCATTAGAGGAAACGGTATGAATTATTTTCTCTTCTTCAGCTCTCACTATTGTCTAGTCTATTCTCACTGCTGTCATAAACAACTGAGTTGATAGTTGTAACACGAGAAACCCAGCATCACAGAAGAATTTGCATTTTTCTCAGTCTTGTTATTTAAAAAGCATGTTTAGAAGTATGTCAGCTAATTATTTTGTTTTCCGCTCAAGACATTGCTTATCTTGAAGAACATACTTCATACTTACATACTCAAATAATTGATTTTTGTGACCAAAAAATTACTAAATGTTCAAGCACTGAATCATTGGAATATGGAATTGGAATCAGAGACCTTCATGATCAAAAATATACTGCTCAAGTTCATCAATGGTTCTGACCATATCCGTTCTGACCAGGCACGGTGGCGCAGTAGGTAGTGTTGCACTAACACAGCTCCAGGTGCCTGGAGGTTGTGGGTTCGATTCCCGCTCCGGGTGACTGTCTGTGAGGAGTTGGTGTGTTCTCCCCGTGTCCGCGTAGGTTTCCTCCAGGTGCTCCGGTTTCCTCCCACAGTCCAAAAACACACGTTGGTAGGTGGATTGGCGACACAAAAGTGTCCATAGGTGTGAATGTGTATGTGTGTCTGTGTTGCTCTGTGAAGGACTGGCGCCCCCTCCAGGGTGTATTTCCGCCTTGCGCCCAATGATTCCAGGTAGGCTCTGTGTGAAAAAAGGCTTATTGGTTTATTTGTGCATCCATCAATGTTGTGTTTTGTTTGAAACTGACCAATAGAATATGAAGAAATCACTAAGGACTTACCCATCCCTTCAGTAACCTCCAACCTTCAGTCTCTCCAAAAATTCAGTCGACGTCTGAGAAATGGCTTGAAAATGTTTATTTCCACTGTTGGTGCAGCACTTTTTAAAAGCATCAAGGAGCTTCAGAGACCAAGGGGTTGTAGTCATATGATGAAGAGGAATACGAAAGCAAATTTTATCCATTTGAAGATGGGTAAGTGTATTATACAAAACTTTTTCCCTTAACATCTTAGCACAACACATGAAACTAATGTGATTCAGTAGCCATGAAGTTTGACAAAATTCTTTCCCTTAGTAATGTTTAGTTCTTATTGCAAAAATTCATAGTCTGTGCCTTAGTAATATTTACTTCACACTGTATAAATTAATTCTGTCCTTTAGTTATGTTTACTTCTCATTGTAAAAAATCATCTGTCCCTTAGTAATGATTATTTCTCATTGCAAAAATTAATTCTCTGTCCCTTAGTAATGTTTACTTTACACTGTAAAAGTTCAGTTTGTCCTTTTAGTAAAGTTTACTTCACATAGTAAAAAGTCATAGTCTGTCCCTTTAGTAATGTTTACTTCTTGTGAAAATGCAGTCTGTCCATTAGCAATGTATACTTCACTCAGTAAAAGTTCATAGTCTGTCCCTGAGTAATGTTTAATTCTTGTCGCAAAAATTCAGTTTGTCCCTTACTAATGTGTACTTTGTTCTGTAAAAGTTTGTAATATGTCTATTAGTAATGATTCATAGTCTACCTAAGAAATGTTTACTGTGTACAACTTACTTCCTTGTGTAACATAAGCTTCCCTTGAAAATGTTTTGACTATAGACTTTTTCATCTTACCTGTACAGAAGACTTTACGTGCATAAAGACTACTGTATTTGCAATTGTACAAAAAACAATTGCAATTGTTTTCTTCTTTTTCTTCTTATTAGGGTCCTAGAATATAGTGCAAGGACCCTACTGTTACTATTTTTTTGGTTGTTATTTTTATTATCAGGGGTCCGATCACTGCAGTGCAAGGAACCCAATAGTAATTGTTCAGATTTTTAGGGATCCTAGCACTACGGTGCAAGGAAATCTATTGTAATTGTTCAGATTATTATTACTATTATTACTATTATTATTATTATTAGGAGTTCACACACTGAAAGCACTTCTTCTTCTTCTTCTTTTTCTCCGATAAAATGAGACGGGCAGCCCAAATCAACTGGTAGTAAACCCTACTCTACACTACTCAGGCACAAAGAATCAGCTCAAATGGCCTGATGTTGGCACCATAGCAAAGCAGAACGCGTTGAACTCCATATATCCTACCTCATCTGATGTAGAAACAAAATTCTTTTTTTCCTTCATTCCTCAGTTCAGACCCTACAATAAAAAGGCTCAAGCCCCATAAGCTCCACCCACTTAGATTTTGAGCTAATTTGCTTAATATGCAAAATCACACAAATTTGAGATTGAACTAGTCCTTAGAAATTTGCCCAATGTGGACATATGTGGTATCTTCAGAATCCTAAGAACCTGAACGTTAATAATTATGCAGGAATTTCAAGCTGAACTATCAAGCTGAAAAATGCAAGAATTTCATCACTGCTTAGCTTCCAGGCTCCACCCAAACAGGTGGAGCTTGCGTCCAAAAAATTCTGACAAAAACAGTTATAACTCAGAAACGCTTTCCCTGAAAGTTACGACACTTCACGCGGTTGATCCCTATAAGGGTTGGTAGATATTATTGCATCATGGTGCAACTGCAAGCCTAGAGAGGGCTATAACAACAGAAAACTGACACGCATCACAGGATTGTCCGATTGTCATGCCAGTTGGTATGCAGGTGATGTCCTGAATCAGATTCTATGATGATGCTGTCATATTCAAAACAAACATGGCTGTCATCTGCCAATCAGTTTTCAGCAGCTGTTTGACAACCTTAACAAGGTCCAATCATCATAATACTTGAATAGTACGTCTATGGCAGCACTTCCTAGGCAAAAAAAATCCATAATGATAGCCACTAAGGGGCTCAATTCACATTTTCAAAAAGTAGTAACTAGTAACTTCAAAACAGTAACTGGTGGCAGAGATTTTATATTGATTATAACCCCACCTAGGGATGCAGTTACAGCATGATGAGATCCATATGACGTACAGCCATGTGAAAAAGTTAGGACACTCCTTTGTCTTTTTGAACCTTTTTAAACATATGGACATATGAGTTTCATTTGAGCAGTATTGAGAGATGGAGCTTATATAATAAACAAATAACACTGAAGGAATTACTTAGAAACACAAGTTGTAAAATTTAATGAACAAAATTGTACGTTTCTTTTGAGGAAAAATTTCGGACACTCCTATATTCATTACTGTTTAAAATGTCTATATTTAGAATCAGACGCACCACATCAGCTGCAAAAGAATAGACCCTCATTAAAGAGGACACTGGAGGAGGCTCTTATTCAAACCTCAGACATTAGTTTGATTTGCCTTTGGTTGCTGAGGTGAGTGATATCACCATGCCCAGATCTAAAGAGATCTCTGGGTCTGGGAATGGATGTAAAAAGATCTCAAAACAATTGAAAATTATTTTCCGGACAGTAGAATGGCGGATTTCTAAGTGGAGAACATTTAAACCACCTACCAACATGGCCAGGTTAGGCCATCCTAACAAGTACAGTCCAAGAGCAGACCGTAAGATGCATAAAGAAGTCTCCAACAATCCTAAAATGTTGGAGCTGATGTCAAGGTACATGCATGTACCATCAGTGATTGCACAAGGAGGAAACCCTTGCTGTCAAAAAAGTCATCAGTCCAAGACTAAAATTTGCCAGAAATCACACAGACAAAAACCAGGAGTTTTGGAACAGTGTTCTTTGGACAGATGAATCCAAAGCTGAATTATTTGTGAACAGAAGACGACCAGCACAACCATGAGCCAAAACACTCCAGTAAATTCACAAGGATTGTCTTAAAAGTAAGAAATGGAGAGTTCGGGAATGGCCAAATCAGAGCCAGGATCTTAATCCTACCGAGATGCTGTGGGGTGACATGTGCATACTAGTTCATGGCCAAAAATACATGCGTTTAATCTCACCAATGCATTCAAACAACGCTCGGTTATGCAGAATGGTCAGGAATGCTACCCAACCCTTATAGAGCAGGTATGATTTGGGTGGTGGAATTTTTTATCCCCTCAGTGTCACTGCTGAACTGAGAACAGTTCACAACCAAAAACATCCAGCCAACAATGTGGACAGAGTGCTGTGCCTGATCCACTCATACCAGCGCAACACACTAACACAACACCACCATATCAGTGTCACTACAGCATTGAGAATGAAATCATCAAATCAAATTATCTGCTGTTTGGGGGCTCTGACCATTGAAAAACAGTGTGAATATGCAAAAAATAAAGTACACAGAGCAACAAATGTATTGTAGCCTGTAATTTTAAAATTTCAAAGTGCTCCTGTGTTGTCAGTGGAACTCAGAAATGGAAGGTGATGGTAGAAAACAGGAGGTGGTCATGAAGTTATGGTTGATGGGTGACACAAACACACACACACTACCCAACAACATTGCAATTACATATAAGGCCTCAAACTTGAAAATGTAAGCAATATATATTCCCCTGTACATTTAAACCACACAGTCTGTTATGAAAGAATCCCTTCTGCCCACTGCTGCTTCTCCACACCGAATGACAAGGGCAAAGAGAGCCCACGATCACTATAGACCCTCTCCCATCTTCTCTCTCTGTACCTCCATACTCACAGACTTAGAGTGCCAATGATCACAAAATCAGAAGCGCTATACAGAAACACCCAGCAATGATGTAATTGCATATAAGGCCTCATACCTGAAAATTAGAGCAGGATTTACTTCTACAAAGACAGAAAGGTGTCCACCTCTTGCTCTGCATGCTTTCATAGCTCCCTTTCACCCCGTTCTTCAATGGTCAGGATACTCACACTGCAGGTATAATTTATGTGTTGGAGTTTTAAACCCCTCAGCATCACTGCTGGACTGAGAATAGTCCTCCAGCTGACAGTGTCCCGCGTCCACTAATGAAGGACTAGAGGACAATCAACACAAATTGTGATGCAACAGTTGAGCTATAGTCTCTGTCTTCTATAAGGTGGACTAACAAGGTAGGTGTATCTAACAGTGCGAACAGTGAGTGGACACAGGTTTTAAAATGTCCAGCAGGAATGCTCTGTCTGATCCACTCATAAAAGCACAATACACACTGACATATCACCACAATGTCAGAGTCACTACTGTGCTAAGAAGGATCCACAACCCAAATTATATCTACTCTGTGGGGGCCCTGAATAGTGTGTGAGAATCCATGGTGAAACTCCAGAGTGAGTTCTGTGGTTTATGTTGTCCCTGTAACCCAACCATCTTCACCTGTCTGCAGATGCCAAATTCAACCAATCATCCACTACCCCTCCATCTCCACAGGCAAAACAGAACACCAAGGACCACCTTAAAAACACTACAAAAACTACTACCCTAAATGTGGCTTCTGTCTCAGGAAACGTCATATGCTGACACGTTTTGGCGCTACAGCAAAGGAAAACACTTTCATTAAAATATTTTCCACCCCAAGAGGCATAGAGATTATTTTCTTTCCCTATATAATCCTTGGGTCCTGATGAACTTTGGCATGCAGGTTCTGTGAGCATGCTTCGTAAGTGTGTACAAAGTTTCATGTTGATCGCCACTAGGGGGCACAATTTAAGAAAATATGGAATATCTCAGTCAAAATCAAACTTATCAACAGATAAGTCGCTTTGTAATATACTCTGCATAATACCTCACAATTTTATAATTGCAAACGTTGACAAAAAATGTAGTATTTCCGTATTGGCCACGTGTGAAAATTGAGCTTTACAAACTAGTCCCAGGATTTCCGCTCTGTCAACAAACAATTGATTTCATTGCAATCTATATTGCCGGTAGGTGAATAATTATTCAGATTCTGATTCAGAAATATTTTATTGATCCCAAAGGGAAATTGCTGCTGTTAGAGTTGCAACCATTTATGTAAAGAATAAAAACTAATGATAATTTAAAAAGAAAAACAATTAAAACAAAAGAGAAATTTGCAATATGTACCCATTTACATTCTTAAAAATACAGTTAAGTGGCATTGGCTGTGATAATAAATATATTGTATAGATTATTGCACCTCTGAATTATTGCACACATTAAGAAAAATCAATCACGTTGTTATTGTACTTATGAACAGTGTAATGTGGTATTGAGTATTGCACGGATGAACCATGGTGTCACACATTGAGGGAGGAGTTGTCGAAGAGTGGGTGGAAGCCATTGTCCATAATGCCCTGTAGCTTAGATAGCATCCTCCTCTCCGACACTGCCACCAGCAAGTCCAGCTCCACACCCATATCACAGGTCTTACGGATCAGTTTTTTAAGTCTGTTGGCGTCTACTACCCGCAGCCTGCTGCCCCACCATGCAACAGCATATTGTTACGACCCAGTCTAGGGTTGAGCCGTAACAGAATGAGGAATGGGTTGAAATTAATATATGTGAAGAGAATAACTGTAACAGATGTAAATGGTGAAACAAAAAGGACACAAACGGAAACACAGAATGGATAATGAATAGAATATATATTATAAATGTGATATGTACAACGAAACCAAACACCAGTGAACTTCAGGATGGCCTTTAGCCGACAAAAACAACAAACAAACACCCCTCCTAACTGACCCACAAACAGCTCTAACTTACCTAAGTGTAAACAAAAGGAAACAAAAGACAACACCTTACCTTCCTCCCTGTCTATACACAAAAACACACACAAAACCCACTCCCAAAACAAACGGCAGCCAACCCTACTCTGGTGAAATATATACACAAAATTTACAAAAGATAGATCTAGCATCAGTGTTCAAAAGGGCTAAAACAAACTCGTAGTCGAAATTGGAATGGATCAAAGTCAAAACCAGGCAAACAGAATTCAATATACACAATACAAATCACAGCACAAAACAAAGCTTCCTAACATCGTACACAGACACGTATTTATGACTCCCGCCGAGATGACGTAGACGAAGTGATGACAGACAACACATGGACTGGATGGTGGACCGGACGTAGACGAAGTAATGACAGACAACACATGGACTGGATGGTGGACTTGATGGTGGACCGGACTCTGGACGGTGAACAAATACACGAACTGGAACATGGAATGGAACAGATTGCAGAACCTATACATTTACAGAGATAGTGAGAGAGAGAAAACACACACATACACAGCGCAGCGTAACACCCCCTCCCACAAATACAAACCCATAGTAGGAACAAAACATTAACACCTATACAGAGCATCTGCAACAACATTACCCAAGGACACGGCTGATACGTTTACGAATGCCGAGATGTCCAGAACAGGGATGGTCATGAGCTAGGGACAAAACTTGAGATCTAAAGGGCTGGGGAACAACTATTTGATACACATCAGCACAACCATCCAACGAAGAAGGGGGAGACCATTTTCTCATTAAGACATCATTGTCAACATAATAGGGACTAAAGCGTTTATCAGGACCAACATCAAGTGCAGAATCAAAACAGCGTTTAATTGTGGGATCTGACTTCTGAGCAGCAGCAAGCTCCGTACGAGTAATTCGCGTATCGGTGTAATTAATGTTACAAATATCTGTCCCTTTATCACCACTAGTCGTAACAGAAGCATCAGACAATGGGTCATCTTTACTGAAAAAGGAGTCTGATAACCCCACTACATCCTCAAACTTTCTCTTTTGAGCCCGAGTGAGAACACAGGATGGAAAAATAGATGAGTTCTCTACAGCAGAGAGGGGTTCAGAAACCACCTCAGGTAGTGTAAACAATTTATCACCAGCCAGGTCATTACCTAAAATAAACGATACTCCATTTACTGGAAGTTGTGAACGAACTGCAACTTTAACGACACCTGAAAACTCAGGCGTTACCAAATAAACTCTATGGAGCGGCACACGGACAACTCCTAACTCAATCCCTTGGATTAAAACGTCACTACCACAATAACTAGAGTCAGAAAAAGGTAAAACGCTGTCTAAAATAAGAGACTGTGCAGCACCAGTGTCTCTTAAAATCTGAATAGACTTTTTATCTCCAGTATCACCAAAAGAAACAAACCCAGAAAATGTAAACGGTTTAAACAGTGATTCTACCGAGGGCTGATCAAACGAGGCGTCAATATCAGGGGTCTTATGTAACGAACTAACAGCGTTAACTTTCTTTGGGGCTAAATTGCGGGCTTCTTTACGTTTTAAAACGGGACAAGCAGCAATTAAATGACCAACAGCATGGCAATAGAAACATTCTCTATTTTCAGAAACATTAGACTGAGAGGAACTAACAGCAGGTTGTGAAGTGGGGGTGCGGCGAGACATGTCACGCTGAGAACTCGGGACAAAGTTTGTTTTATGTGTGAGAACGAATTCATCAGACAAAGTAGCTGCAACAGACAGATTAGTGACGTTTTGTTCATTGATGTATACCACTATTTTATCCGGAAGATTGTTTTTAAAATCTTCCAGGAGCACCAACTCCTTAAGCTGCTCGAATGTCGTAACGTTACTAGCCGCACACCATCGATCAAACAACAGAGACTTTTCTCTGGCAAATTCCACATACGTCTGGCTGGGGGTTTTTGTAAGACGTCTAAAATTCTGCCTGTAGGCTTCTGGAACTAACTCATACGCCCGAAGAATTGTGCTTTTCACGACGTCATAATCCAAGCTCTGCTCCAGCGACAGAGACGAACAAACCTCCTGAGCCTTGCCCACTAACTTACACTGGAGCAGCAGAGACCACAAGCCTTTAGGCCAACTAAGAGTGGTAGCGATCCGCTCAAAAATCGGAAAATAAGCATCCACCTCATTTTCCCTGAAAGCAGGAACCAGACCGATCTGCCGACTCACATCAAAATCCCGCGCTGTACGTACGGCCGATGAGCGAGCTGGAGAGCGGGGCTTGGGAACCGGTGGCGTGGCCGGTGCCTGAACACTATCAGGAGCAGGAGAGTGCGCCGTGGGAGAGGCCGCACTGCGAGGGAGAGGGACAGGCTTATAATCCCCCAGACTCATTCTTTTTAACGCAAGCTCCTTCTCAGCTTCAACTTGCACTGCCTTAAACCGGAGTAACTCTGCCTCACGCTCCTGAATCTTTATTTCCAGCTCTAGCTCTTTAAGTCGAATGGCCAAGCGCGGATCTAACACAGGAGAGAGGGAAACACCGGGATCTATGCGCGGCAGAAACTCAGAGTCGTCCACGGCCTCCGCCGCGTCCGTACTCCGAGCTGGACTTAAAGCAACACCCGGAGAACCCCCCCTCTCAGGCAAAATTCCCCTGCTAACTAACTGGGCCTCCAAGGCCTCCTTAATCTCCCGTTTTGGAGCAGAGCGAGGGACACTTACGGAAAACAAATCCGCTATCAAAAGCAGATCGACAACACGACATGTATCAAACACCTCCAAAGTGGGGCAAAGAGCAAACGCGGACAAATCAAAACTAGTCATCCTCACCCCCCCACAAAAAAGAAAACCACCAGCCAGAAAAACCAACAAAAAACAACCAGAAAATGAAAATAGGACGAGCCCCCAAATTCTGTTACGACCCAGTCTAGGGTTGAGCCGTAACAGAATGAGGAATGGGTTGAAATTAATATATGTGAAGAGAATAACTGTAACAGATGTAAATGGTGAAACAAAAAGGACACAAACGGAAACACAGAATGGATAATGAATAGAATATATATTATAAATGTGATATGTACAACGAAACCAAACACCAGTGAACTTCAGGATGGCCTTTAGCCGACAAAAACAACAAACAAACACCCCTCCTAACTGACCCACAAACAGCTCTAACTTACCTAAGTGTAAACAAAAGGAAACAAAAGACAACACCTTACCTTCCTCCCTGTCTATACACAAAAACACACACAAAACCCACTCCCAAAACAAACGGCAGCCAACCCTACTCTGGTGAAATATATACACAAAATTTACAAAAGATAGATCTAGCATCAGTGTTCAAAAGGGCAAAAACAAACTCGTAGTCGAAACAGGAATGGATCAAAGTCAAAACCAGGCAAACAGAATTCAATATACACAATACAAATCACAGCACAAAACAAAGCTTCCTAACATCGTACACAGACGCGTATTTATGACTCCCGCCGAGATGACGTAGACGAAGTGATGACAGACAACACATGGACTGGATGGTGGACTGGATGGTGGACCGGACTCTGGACGGTGAACAAATACACGAACTGGAACATGGAATGGAACAGATTGCAGAACCTATACATTTACAGAGATAGTGAGAGAGAGAAAACACACACATACACAGCGCAGCGTAACAATATAGAATAGCACTTGCCACCACAGATTCTTAGAAGATCATGAGCCAGGCCTGGATGTCATGCAGTAATGGAATGCCAACATTTTTTTTTTTTTTTGATAATTATTAAAGTTCAGATTCTTATGATTTTGCTGATACTACATATGTCCATATTTGGTTAAAATTTGGAGATTAGTTCTCATTCAAACATGTGTGGGTTTAATCTCAGCAATATATTCAAACCAAAGTCTTTTATGGAAGAATCCCCTTTCCCCACTCCCTCCTACTCCTTCTCACATACTGACTGAGTGATAAAAGATAATGAGAGCAGAGACCCACCAATAATGCATATACAATGATCAGCCATAAAATTATGAACACTTCCTTTGTTTCTACACTCACTGTCCAATAATTCAGCTCCACTGACTGAACTTTGTAGTTCTACAGGTACACACTGGAGTCTGCCTCTTGCTCTACATATCTTGATTGTACCCTTTCACTCTATTTATCAATGGTCAGGAACTCCACAGAGCATGTATGGTTTGGGTGGTGGAGTTTTTAAATCTCGGTGTGAGTGCTGGACAGAGAATACACCAAAAACAATATCTAGATGACATCCCTCGTGTCCACTAATGAAGGACTACAGGTTGAACAACACACTGTGCAGCATCAGACGAGCTAATGTCTCTGACTTTACATCTACAACTTGGACCAACAAGGTGTGTGTTTAACAAAGTGGACAGTGAGTGGACTCAGTAATGAAAAACACCAGCAGCACTGCTTTGTCTGATCTACTTTTTCCACATAACACACACTAATACATCACCACCAGATGGCAGTAAATGATCCACGACCCAAATAATTCCTGCTAAATGGGGGCCCAGTGCAGGACCCAACCACTGAAGAACAGGGTGAAAGAAGGGAAATAAAGTATACAGAGCAACAAATGCTCTGTATTATTTAATTATAAAACTACAAAGGACTCCTTTATGGTCTGTAGAAATCAGACAAAAGAAAGTGATTGTAGAAACAAGGAGGTTGTCATAAAGCTTTGGCACACACACACCTATAACTTTTCAGCAGATTACGCAGTAATTATTAAATCTCTGGTGGTCAAATTAAATATTACAGGTAATGTGACAGTAGTAAAGACATCAGATTGTGTTACATAATTTATTATTATTTTGTATACAAGATTATGGATGACCCCTTCTTGTCCATTGGGCATTATTTTGGCATGCTTATGAAAAAGATACATATTGAAAAATAAAATATTACCATTTATTTTTCCAAAGTTTTCTGCCATAATATAAATGACACAGACCAAAAAAATTAAGGTCTAAAGAAATGGAACTTAGTCAACTCTTTCTACTTGGTTGGTACTTTCTACTGTCACTAAGCCCAATGGGCCTCAAGTGATGCTACAGTGATAGATAGTGCTACGGTATAGGCGTGTGCGTGAGTTTGTGTGTTGTGTGTGTGTGTGTGGGGGGGGGGGTTGGGGTGCGTAGTCTTTCAGCACGCACACTCTGTGGAATGCAGGTCCCATCTTATCCTTTTATATAAAAGAGAATGGTGAGTCAGGGTCTTAACTTTTCATTTCTTGATCTGGATCCATCCTCCACCACAATGTCAAACAGTCTACATAGGTGGATCTGTATAAATCAATTACGCTAAAACTCAAGCAATATAAGGGGCATCAATATAATATATATTTTACTACTCTGAAGGAGCATGTGTGATTTTAAGAGCACGTCTTTATACATTACACACAGACCCTCTGAATGTACACACATCACACAGTAACTGACACACCTCACAGACTGTCAGACACTAACACAATCACCTAAACCTCACACAGGCTGTCAGATAAATCACACATTATACACTTCACACTGCACAGCCCCACTTGGCCCAGTGTCTAACAGTTTTGCCATAGCAACTACTATCAATACATATTTTCCCAATCAACGTATACTATAAGAGTTGTCAGTTTTGACTTTGTTGCTAGTCTTTGCTTGAACACTCAGATAGCTTATAGCGGCTATATTTTATAAATGTATTTATTTGGCTGTCTGCAACTATGACTTAATACTGAAAATGTCTGTTCAAAATGTCCCGTATTTTTTTTACAGAGAGGATTCCCAGCTCTCAGGGCCCAGTGGACCACTTGTTGGATGTCTACACCAGCCATCATCACCTTAGCAGTCACACAGTCATCACCAGCCTGGCCAGCAAAGAGGCCCCTAATCCACTCAGACACAAGTAACATCATGCTACAGTGCCCCCACCTATATTGCAGCCAGCTATGCTGTCCTGAAAGGCAGAAAAAGACCTAGACACCAGTCCCTTTATCTCCAGGCTTCAACCAGTTCGGACACCAGGGCCACAGCTCAGTTCCATTTCTACCCCCTTTACACCACATGACGTGGTCAAACTTTACTTCCCTGTACAAACTGAACAAAAACTCTCTCTCAAAAAAAATAAAATAAATAAATAAACAAACAGGCTGCTAAAATGATCTCACAGGCAAGAAATACAAATGAACAAACTTGGAGGTAGGGTTTTTTTTTTTTATAATGACCTTTCACACAGTAAAGTTAACATATAGCTACTATTGGACAGGCCATGAATATTTACACATTAAACATTTAATAATGGACAGACAATGAACTCTTAAATGTTAAATTTTACTAAGAAACAGACAATTCACATTTACACAGTAAAGTAAGTGTTATTACTGGTTCATTTTTTCAAAGTTAAATGAACATTTTGTCCTGTAGAGGGAGAGATGGCACTTTTACTAAATGAATTTTAGTAAATAAATTAAATAAATAAATAAAACATTTACAAAATTTAATTTTAGACACATTACATATTTATGCACAGTATTTAATTAATACAATCATCTATTTTCTGTGACCTTAGGAGTCTGGTAAACCCATTTCAATCATCAAAACAATTCATCCAAATGAGTAAAGGGATGTTGTTAATAAATACACTGGTCCTAGCCCATTAAGACATTTATAGACCAGTAATAACACTTTGAAGTCTATTCTGTAACAGACTGGTATCCAGTGTAAGGATTTGAGGATGGGGGTGATGTGATCTCTTCTTTTGCTCCTAGTGAGAACTCTGGCAGCTGCATTTTGAAGCAGTTTAATGGTCTTTTTTGGAAGTCCAGTTAAGAGACCATTATAGTAATCAATCTTGCAAGAAATAAAAGCATGGATAAGTTTCTCCAGGTCTGGTTTAGCCAGAAAATCTCTAATCTTACTGATTTTCTTAAGATGGTAAAATGCTGATCTAGTAACCTCTTTAATATGAAATCTGAGTCCATTAATACACCAAGGTTTGCGAGCCAGTTCTTTAGATCTGAGAGCTCTCTTGTCCAGTTCCACAGCCAATCTTTGTCTCTCAGTGCAGTTCCCAAATTGTATAATCTCACTTTATCTTTATTCAGCTGCAGAAAATTGTATCCCATCCAGTTAGTGATGTGTTCAAGGTTCTTGCTTAATGAGTCAACTGGACCAGAGTCGTTTGGGGACAGGGCCATGTAAATCTGCATATCATCTGCATAGCTGTGATAGGACAGCCCATAGCCCTGTAGAATCTGCACAAGAGGAAGCATGTATAAATTAAATAAACGTGGACCAAGAATAGAACCCTGGGGGACACCACAGCTCACTGGCATGTTCTCTGAATTATTATTTTCTATATTTACACAGTAGTTCCTGCCTTCCTGGTAAGAAACAAACCACTTCAGGACTTTTCCTGAGAGTACAACCCAGTTTGCGAGTCTATCTATAAGAATCTTATGGTCAGTGGTATCAAAGGCAGCACTAAGATCAAGAAGTAATAGAAGTGATACCCTTCCAGCCTCCATTCTTAAGTGAATATCATTAATTACCTTGATTAGATCAGTCTTGGTGCTGTGATTGGACTGGAACACAGACTAGAATTTGTCTAGGCTACTGTTTATGGACAAGAAACTAGTTATTTGCCTAAAAACAATTTTCTCAATTATTTTGCCAATGAACGGTAAATTAGAAATTGGTCTGTAGTCACTTATCAGAGATGATTCTAAATTTTTCTTTTTTAGTAGAGACTAAGGAGTCTTGAGGTCTATGAGGTGATGTAGAGGGTAAAGACTTATTGTTGGATATAGATGTACTAATCCCTTGTCTGATATTCTTGATTTTAGTGTTAAAAAATAATGCAAACTCATTAAATCTTTCATTTGTTATTGAAAGGGGCCATTGGTGTGGGTGAGTTAGTAAGTCTGTCGACCACGGTGAAGAGGATTTTGCTGTTGTTATTGTTGATGATGCTAGGGAAGTAGGATTGTCATGTTTTGCATATTATAGCATTGTATTCACATAGCCTATCTTTGTAGATTTCTTCTAAGAAGACTCGTTTTACGTCATCTGCATTCTGCCTTGTGACATTCCCTCTTTTGGATTTGAACAACAGAAGCATTTCTCAATGGTGCTTTCTGTTTGCAAGACAAAGCCTTCAATTTAACTGGCGCAATCTCATCCGTAACACTGAAGATTTTTGAGTTAAAACTATTCAGCAGATCATCAACAGAGTTGGATTGTTCCAACTTTGTGTGTAGTGCACATTTTACTCATGAAAAGTGTAGCTGTGCAGTCCTTTATAATTCTTTTCTTGACACAAACTCTTCTGTCCCTGATGACTGGTAAGGTCCACGTATCAAAGAACACACAGTAGTGATCTGACAACGCGACATCCTTCACAGTGGCCAATATGCTGAGACTAGATAACGACATCCAGCCATGACCATGACAATGTGTACTGCCTGTACATGCTGTGAAAGACCAAAAGAGTTCAATATGGCGTATAGTTCCTTGGCAAAACAGTCCTTGGGATTGTCGATATGTTAAAGTCACTAGCAACTAGTAAACGTCAGTAGAAAAAAAGACAGCATCTCTGTAAATTCATCATTAAAATTAGCACTGTATGTTGGAGACCTGTAGAGATTTAATAGTAATATCTGTGGTGTCCCATTCAGAACTGCACAGAGGTACTCGAATGTTGAGAAGTCACCAAATGATAACTGCTCGCACTGAAAAGAACCATGGAACAGAGCAGCTAGACCTCCACCTTTTCTACTGGCACGAGATACATTTAAAAAATGAAAATCTGGAGCAGCCGACTCCAATAAAACAGTTGCAGCCTTACATTCATTTAGCCAAGTTAAGAGTATAAAATCAAGCCCATGTGCTGTAATTAAATCATTAATTAAGTGTGATTTGTTTGTGAGATATCTGATATTTAGAAGAGCTAACTTAATAACTTGTACATTTTGCCACAGAATCTCTGTCTCACATTTTATATGCTGTAGATTGGCTTCATTCATAGAATCTGACCTGAATTCCCTGTTCTTTCTCTCTGATAAGTACTGGAATGGGAAAGATTACAGGCACCCAGGGTCCAAGCTTATTTTGAAAACATGTTACTGCTGACATCATCACTGCAGCAGCCAGGACCCAAAAAACATCACTTTTCTTCAACACCATCTGCTGACGAAGCTTTGTGGAGCTCTTGGCGGTGAGGGTTCTGGGGTCAAGGAGCTTGTCTCTTCCTTTGAGGTGCTCTAAGTGGTGATGGAGCATGATTTTCTTAGGGGACAATCTGGGGGGCTGCAGTTGGGAAGTGGCAGTAGATGAGGGTGGAGAAGAAGCTGGGGTGGTTCTTCTTTGCACCTCATGGCTGGCTGACAGGGAAAGTAACAGCATTGTCCCAGCTGATACCAGCTTCTCCATGGCTGCTGGCAGGTTGGGGTGATGTGGGGGGCTGATAGCAGACATGGAGGTTTCCTCTTAGGCTTTTGGTATCTATGGAAGCTGATAGAATTGGTCATTGCCACTCATGTCCAGTGTCTGCTGCTCCCTCAGGGCGTCCTCAGTGGGGGAAGGATGTTCTGGCTCTGACATTGTGTCATCAGCTTGTACAGGAGAGTTCCTGGATGTTGGTGCTGATGTGCCACCACCAAGAGAAGTGGATAACACTGAGAAAATGAGGTTGTCTTGTCAGACATTTAACACCCCTCTTATTTGTGTGCAGTCCATCTCTCCTAAAAAGTTCTCTCTTCCCAAAACAAGTTAAAGTTGTCAATGAAGTTCAGTCCATTTGACCTGCAGCTGTTCTGTAGCCAGGTGTTTAATCCCAGTAACCTGCCTCCTGCAGGTAGAGGTCCACTGATGAAAAATTGTATGTTGAACTTGCTGAGTGTGTTAAGGAGGTCATTAAATTCTCTTTTTAAAACTTCAGACTCCTGCTTGACAGTTTCATTCTTTCCAACGTGTACAATAATCTGCTTCACATTCGTGTACTCAGCCAGTACAGCTGGAAGCTTTGCAGTAAGTTCAGGGACTGTGATGTTTGGCTCACAACGCACTATGAGTTTTGGGTTTGTTACCCCATTAACTGTCATCTCCAAAGATCAGGATGTCTGCTGTAGGTTTGTTAAGGTGTTGTGACCGGCTGACACTTCTGGCACTTTCTGTGTTGTGTTCACTCTGTTTGTGATTCTCAGAAAGGGCATATAGTGGTTCAAATCTGTTTTTCAATTGAAGTGAGTAAGACCGATATTCTGGTCTGGTTCTGTGCTGTGATCTCTCAGTAGCAGTGTGAGGTTTAGCAGCTGAATTTCCTGGACCAGCTGTTGTACCAGGAGTAGAAGACTACAGAGCACAGTGTTTGGGTCTAGCTTCAATCTGCACCCATTGCCCATACTGTACTCACTGTACTCACGGCAGTGTTGCCATCCACACAATCCTCTGTTTGGATCTGTGTCCCTCCACTGTCCGCTGTTCTGTTAAGTGTTCAGCCACTGTCTGCTGCCCGTACTCCCACTCACTGTTACTCTTCGCACAGCTCCGAAATGCCAGGTCTTATACTCTGATAGCAGGTTCCAAAAATACCTTTCCAAAGCTGACATTCTCTGTAGAAGTCTGACAGCACGTGTTGAACAAAATGATGAGGCAATTCACAAGTTTCTTCTACTGTAGCCTGTTGAAATTGTCCTGGTTGTTGGAACAGTCCTGTTTCCTAGAGCAATCACACTACTTTAAAAAGTATCAAAAGCAGAAAATATCCAGTTTTGGCTTCGTAGTGCTGCTGACTTGTGTATATTTACAAGCTCAGACACTCTATCACAGAAAAACAAGTTGGTTTCAAAAAAATAAAATGGAAAGAAATAAAAGATAGCAGAGCTGAGCAGCAAAGCGTCTGAATGGCAAGGAAGCAGGAAGCAGATTCAGAGGTTATTGGCAGTTATCTTAATGTGGCAGAGTTTTGGATTTCCAATGTCCACTGTCCATGGGTCAGTATTTGCTTAAAAACCAACTAGCGACACATGAGCAGTCAATACCTGTACCATAGCAACACCTTAGGAACCAACACATTTATCATAGATGGCCTCACAAGAAGAAGGAATGATGATGGTTGCTCCACAACCATCTCATGTTTTCTCCCTGGAAATGGAGACATCTAGTTAATGCTAAAATTCCATTTACCTGCTGCTGTGTATTGGAAACTGCTTATTCTGTTGGCGGGGTAGGCACCTGTCAGTTCAAAATCAGTTGACCAATGGAGATTCAAGATGAATGCCTTCTTCCAAAACCCACCCACAAAGAGAACAAAAAGAATCAGAAGCAAATGGAAGATCCAGAAGCAAACGTCCTCATCAGAAAGAAATGTTTTTTGTTTTGCATTCACAACATATATAGGTGCATCTTAATAAATTAGAATATTACCATAAAGTTAATTTATTTCACTAATACAATTCAAAACATGAAACACATTATATATAGGCATTAAAGAGTGATCTATTTCAAGTGTTTATTTCTTTTAATGTTGATTACATCCAATAAAAACCCAAAAGACATTATCTCAGAAAATTATAATAATCAACACAAAACAGCTGCAAATGTTTCCTAAGCCTTTTAAATGGTCCCTTAGTTTGGTTAAGGAGGCTACACAATCATAGGGAAGACTGCTGACTTTAAACTCTCCTGACACGGTGCTGACACTGTCCTGCTGTATCAACGCATAATAATGGAAAGTTGAATGGAAGGAAAAGTGTGGTAGAAAAAGGTGCACAAGCAATAGGGAAAACTACAGCCATGAATGTATTGTCAAGAAAAGGCCTTTCAAAAATTTGGGGGATATTCACAAGGTGTGGATGATTCTAGAGTCAGTGCTTCAAGAGCCACCTCACAGATGCATCTAGGACATTTGTCCACAACTGTCGCATTCCTTGTGTCAAGCCACTCATGACCCAGAGGCAACACCAGAAGAGTCTTATCTGGGCCAAGGAGGAAAAGAACTGGACTGTTGCTCAGTGTCCAAATTCTTGGTTACAGAATGTACATTTTGCATTTCATTTGGAAATCAAAGACCCAGAGTCTGGAGGAAGAGTGGAGAGGCACACAATCCAAGCTGCTTGAGTCTAGTGTGAAGTTTACACAATCAGTGATGGTTTGGGGAGCCATGTCATCTGCTGGTGCTGGTCCACTGTGTTATATCAAATCCAAAGTCAGCGCAGCTGTCTGCTAGAAAATTTTAGAGCACTTCATGCTTCCCTCTGCTGACAAGCTTTATGGAGATGAGGATTTCTTATTCCAGCAGGACTCAGCACCTGTCCACAAATACCTGGTTTAATAATCACAGTATCATTGTGCTTGATTGGCCAGCAAATTCGCCTCACTCAAACCCCATAGAGAATCTAAGGAGTATTGTTAAGAGGAAGATGAGAGACAACATACCCAACAATGCAGACGAGCTGAAGGCTACTATCAAAGCAACCTGGGTTTCAATAACACCTCAGCAGCGCTGCATTGATGGAGTAATTCAAAAGAAGTAATGCAAAAGAAGCCCCGACTAAGTATTGAGTGCATATACTGTACATACTTTATAGTAAGCCAATATTTCTGTATTAAAAAAACTTTTTTTTAAATTGGTCTTATATAATATTCTAATTTTCTGAGATAATGTGTTTTGGGTTTTCATTGGTTAATCCATTTGGATAATCATAAAAATTAAAAGAAATAAATGCTTGAAATAGATCACTCTGATTGTAATTAATCTATATAATATGAGTTTCACATTTTTAATTGAATTACTCAAATTAATTAGTTTTGATGACATTCTAATTTATTCAGATGCAACAGTACTTACTCCTCTTGATTCTAAGAATTTTCTTGTTAGATTTTATTATTTTGTGTAAAGCAGTATAGCAGTATTGCAGCACATTAATAAATTTGAAACTGGGCCAAAAATTTAGAACATGATGCCAGCATCAATTTTACAATGAGCATATATCTCCCAAAAAGACAATAAAGTGTAATTATTGTTGTACTGATTTCATTTATACATTTATATTCAGGTTATTTGGATTTTTTATATATAATAATTTATTATTATTAATTAATGTATTTATTTAAAAATGTATATATTCTGCTCTATTACCATTTAACTTGGCAAGTCTTTACTTTTGTCCTGCTACAAACTTTCCTTTCTGCCAAGCATGCTGCCAGGTTTACCATCAAATTACTCATGTGTCCTACTAATAATAGCTATTACCCAAGAAATCATAATATACTTCACTAATTCCTAACATTAACCTAAACACACCTCAGCTGCCTTGACGTTTTCATCCTCATGTGTTCCCATGTGAGGTGCTAAGACACATACAAACTCCATATCCAGAAAAGTTGGCAATTTTTGTAAAATTCTATAAAAACAAGAATGTTTTGTAGTGTTTTCACCCATGAACATTGTACTTATATATAATACATATTATACTTATATATTAATTAGCCTTCAGCACACGCAAAAATTTAGGACAGATGCATGTCCTGAGTTATGTCAACTTTTATTTATTTCCATTACACGTATTTATTTTAAATTTTGGAGCTGTGGATATAAACTGTTGAATGTCTGTAATTGCAAGCACGCTAATTAAGCACATGCTAGTCTCACATTGCCAAATTCTTTAGGGAGAGTCTGGTGTCTTTCACCATTTAACATGGGCAAGAACTGCCTACTACTGCAGGAAAAAGATTTAACTGACAAGCAAAAGAACCATTCACACATGTGCTATTTCAACATGACGGAGGCAGTCTTTATGATTCACGTTGGACCAATAAGACCCAGTACAAAATGATACACAAAAGTGCATATAGGCGGAGGTAGAGGGAGCCAGTCAAAATGCAACTGGCAAAATCCGGACAGTGAGATCAGGTGAGTGCACTGAAAGTATAAGACTCCATCAACCTGTGGACAGAGCATCTGTGGCTGAGACTAAGCACATGCTAACACATGCACCCCCAACTTTTCTGGAAAATAGGTTTGTATAAAAACCCTGCCATAGCTGACAATCAGATTTCGATTACATAAAACATACTTAATGATAAGTATACTTAATCTGGTAAAAAGCAGCATAACCACAGTTATTTTACAAATATTTTAACTTACCCCATTCAAAGCAAAATTAATATTTTCTTAACAAAATTATTTTTATCACTTTACACTTTAAAGACATTTGCTCCTGCCATGTTTTAGTAGACAATAAAATAAAATCTTTAGATTTTGAGATGCACATTCCCTTTAAAGTGTAATTAATGTGTTTTTTGAAATCAAAGAATTGAAAGAATGTTATCTTACGTTAACATGGTACTGTAACTAGATACCCTCTCAACAGTGTGTGATCCTGACCAGTGTGTGCTGGATGTTCCTGCTTGCCATGAGGATCAGACATTAATAGCTACTCATACTGAAGGAAACTGCTGTCTGGCACATATTTGCAGTGAGTCATTACCAAGTCAAGAACCAAATACAAAATTTGAGTCTTCTGTTATTATCACATATTCTGGATGCCACTTTTGTATTGATTTCTCTCCATCTTTTACAACCAGGCAAACAAATTCAGTGTTATTTGGTAGCTTTCTATAAAAATGGCTGTAGTCCAAGCAAGTCTATAAAGAAGGATTATTTACCAACAGAATAACACTATTTCAGCTCTAAGTCTTGTGAACATTTGAGATTTGCAGGATATATTAAATTTGTGCTGAGTGACTCACGTAAAACATGAAAAAAAAATCCTTATATAACAGTAAAACACAACAGTGTGGCTGATGGTCAGATGAAAGACTTACAATTATACTTACAGGATCAAAATAGTAAGTATAACAACACATTCAGATTTGTGCAACAAGTTTGAAAATGTATTTGTTACAGAAAAGTTGTTTTCATTCGTTCTGCAACTGTTAAGTACAGTGACAGAAATCATATCAAATTGAATGCTAATGTGACCTATATTTGTTATTACTGTAAGCAAATATTTACTCATTAAAAAACATTTAATATAAACATTTCCAAATATTTCAGTGAAACTTACAGAAAATCAAGCTTGTGTTGGTTTGGTTTGTGTCTTCTGCAGTGTGTGATATATGTTCTGAAACATTTCCTGATTGTAAAGATGGAGAGCTGCTCACCGTGGTCACAAACATTTCAGAACTTTGCTGCCCAATTTACCAATGCCGTGAGTGAAATTCCATCAATTTTCTCACATTATATCACACTCATATAAAAGTATGAGTAATAAATAAATAAAATAGATTTTATCACATTTTTGTTGGTATGTGTGCGCAGTATGTGAGCCTTCTCGATGTTCACCTATCACTTGTCCAATTGGAATGGCTGTTGTATCAACTGTGACTCCAGGACAGTGCTGTCCTTCACAAATATGCGGTAGGACTCCTTATAATATGTGTTTATGGATGAAAGGCAAATATAGCCCTGGTAGATAAATTTGATCTGTGGGATACTGTTAATTATTATTATTTCTTTAAGCAAATTTCTTTAAGTTTACTATTCTAATATTTGTCTATAATTTTTTTTAAATCTGAAATATTTTTTTAGTTTTTACTAAAAAGGTGAACAGCAATAATTCTAGAGTAAATTTCATTCTGCCATTGATGAAACCAATACTCTGTTTGTCAGTCTTTGCTTTTTGTTCCTAAGTTTTGTTCCTAAGCATATTATGTCTGTCACAATTTTTTGAAGTGAATATAGCCATTTAAATTGACTACAGTATTTTTCACAGTTGGCTTTCACAATCATGTATTTAATGTCATAACAAACAGAATGCATATTTAGTATATACTCATCTGCTGGCTTGAGGCCAGTAAACGTGCATATATTTGTCATTGTTGCAACATACAATGAAAGATGTTTTCTGCAGTTAACCCACCCATGCAAGTGGAGCAGTTGGGGATTAGGTCCTTGCAAGGGCATTTCCTCCATTTATTGAGAGAGGAGACATCAATGTTCCTTTGTCTTTTTCTAGTTTTCTGTTCCACCTTAAACAGTGCTGCTGTAATATTTGGATGCAGTGAGGCACTATGAACATAATTAATGTACTGTTTAAGGTGGAAAGGAAAATTACAAATATAAATAGCCTCATTTTTATCAAGCCAATTGTTAAATGAGTTGATTAAACATATTCTTATGGTGTATATAATTAAGCATAACATCTTTTTTTAGTTAAAACCATGCTCACTGAGGATGTCTTTGGTCCTTCCCTGATGGGATGACTGATTAGTGGAGAAGTCTATGGAAATGAAGATTCAATATTTGCATTTTTACAAAATAAGGTCACGTGATGCCACATGATCACATGAAAACATTTAAATTCTTTGTCACTGAAACAATCAATAGAAGTCTATGAAACTGAAAATATAAATTAAATTAAAAAAGAAAATAGAATTTTGACCTCAAACTTGCATTTATGAGTGGAAAATCTAAATTTAAACTTAGGATTATATAGCCATTTTATCCATATTAAGAACACCAATCAGTCGTCACAATGAATGTAGAAGCATTGACAGCATGCATCCATTCCCTTCCATTCCATAGAAAGTCAAAATTTTCAACATTGCCCCCCCCCTTCTCAGAACTCACATTATAAACTCTGTGCCATTTAAGTTAGAATGAAAAGTTCTGCAGATGAGAAAAACAAGAGCAAAGACAAACGAAGCAAGCCTATGACTATAAAGCCATTGTCACATTGATGTTTCTGACATACTCTTGTTATTGGAAGGTCTGGAGACGCTTTGGTGCTTCATATCAATGTCTTTGTTCACATGTGGCTTTTATTACGTGATTGTGTTGTACAGAAAAAAATGGAGGGCAGGTAATAAATGCAGAAATTAAAAAAAGAGCAAAAAGTTTTGTTCATAATATATAACACTGGCATCAGTGCTTTTCTTATTAATTTTATGAATAATTCATTTTATTTATTTTTAAGATAAATACTAGATGATCTACCACCAAAGAACCAAGAAGACCGAGAATGTTCTGTTGATTTAAAAAAATTACTTTTACTTATTTATTCAATGTAACTGGTTTAGAGTAAAACACATGAAATTTAATGTGGCTGTGCGCAGCTAAATGGAGTTTTATAAACACACTATCTCCAAAAAATGTCTCCCCACCACAAAGACAAGCATTTCACATCATTTGACCATAAACTGGAAACAACCAAGTGCTCCCTGCAAGATTTCAAACAGGGGTAAAAAAAATTATCAGAATTGTGATTTGTCCACTTGTGGAGAGCTACAGAAAGACCTGGAATAAGCAGGTACAATAGTTTAAAAGAAAGCAATAAATAATGCACCCAACTGCCATGGCCTGTATGCATATTCACCACCCAATACCCAATATTGCTGAAGAAAAAGCATGCTGAAGTGAATTTAACGTTTGCACAACAACATAATCTGGACAGGTAACTGCATCTTTGGCAAATTCACATTTAGACAAGTTCAAAGTGAGGGACGCTGTCTGCAAGAAAAGACCTCAGAGAGCATCTGTACATGTTCTGCCCCAGTGTCTGAATAAATAACTATTTCATCTAGATATACTGCACAATTATTCACTCCAGCAAGTACCAGTTTCATTAGTCTTTGGAAAGTGGCAGGGGCATTCGGTAAACCAAGTGGCAGAACTGTATACTTTAAAAACAAATTCAGGTGACACAAATGCTGAAATATCTGAAGCACAAGATGTCAGTGTAGCTTGCCAATAGCCCTGGAGTAAATCAAGCTTAGCAACAAATCTTGCAGAAACAACACAATCCTAGGAAGCGGAAATGAATCAGGTTTTGTGACCAAATTAATTCTCCTATAATCCTTAAAAAATCATTTTAAATGACTTAACACTGTATGCATTATGCTTTATTGGGGCATGATTATTTACTTAAATGTCATGTGTCACAACAGATGTTTGAGTAGGGATTTCTGAATATATTGGTAAATAAGCTTGAATAAGTGCAATCACATATCATCAGTCAAGTCACTCAAATAAGAAGAAGGTTGGGAAAGATATTAGATTTTGGCAAATAAGCAGTTACAATAGGGGCACTACCGAGAGTTAACCCATCCACATCAGGATTTTACACAGAGGGAATCACAATAGCAGGTGCAGCAGAAGTCAAATTGCTTTTTGTAGGAGTTGGTTTCCACTGGGTGACAAAGCAGATATGCCTTCAATATGCTATTCAGACCCCTTTAAATTTTTCACTCTTTGTTTCATTGCAGCCATTTGCTAAAATAAAAAAGTTCATTTTATTTCTCATTAAATGTACACTCACTACCCTATTTTGACAGAAACAAAACAGAATTGTAGAAATTTTTGCAAATTTATTAAATAAGAAAAACTGAATTTTGACATGATCATAAGTATTCAGACCCTTTGCTCATTATTGAGTAGAAGCACTCAATTTGGGGATCCTCTGTCATTCTTCCTTGCAGATTCTCTCCAGTTTTGTCAGGTTGGATGGTGAACGTTTGTGGACAGCCATTTTCAGGTTGCTCAACTGGGACTCTGGCTGGGCCAGTCAAGAACTGTCACAGAGTTGTTCCAAAGCCACTCCTTTGTTATTTTAGCTGTGTGCTTATGGTCATTGTCTTGTTGGAAGGTGAACCCTTGGCCCAGTCTGAGGTCCAGAGGACTCTGGAAAAGGTTTTCGTCCAAGATATCTCTGTACTTGGCCGCATTCTTCGTTCCTTCAGTTGCAACCAGTCGTCCTGTCCCTGCAGCTGAGAAACACCCCCATATCATGCTGCTGCCACCACCATGTTTCACTGTTGGGATTTTATTGCAGGTGATTAGCATTGCCTGGTTTCTTCACACATAAGGCTTAGAATTAACACCAAGAAGTTCAATCTTCATCTCATCAGACCAGAGAATCTTATTTCTCGTAGTCTGGGAGTCCTTCATGTGTTTTTTTTTTGGCAAACTCTATATGGGCTTTCATATGTATTGTCACTCTGCCATAAAGCCCCGACTGGTGGAGGGCTGCAGTGATAGTTGACTTTGTGGAACTTTCTCCCAACTCCCTACTGCATCTCTGGAGCTCAGCCACAGTAATATTTGGGTTCTTCTTTACCTCTTTCACTAAGACTCTTCTCCCACAATTGCTCTGTTTGGTTGGAAGGCCAGGTCTAGATAGAGTTCTTGTTGTCCCAAACTTCCTTCATTTAAGAGTTATGGCAGTCACTGTACCCTTAAGAACCCTGAGTGCCGCAGAAATTCATATGTAACCCTGGCCAGATCTGTGCCTTGCCACAATTCTGTCTCTGAGCTCCTTGGACAGTTCCTTCGACCTCATGATCCTCATTTGCTGTGACATGCATTGTGAGCTGTGAGGTCTTGTATAGATAGGTGTGTGCCTTTCCTAATCAAGTCCAATCAGTTTAATTAAACACAGCTGGACTCCAATGAAGGAGTAGAACCATCTCAAGGAGGATCAGAAGAAATAGACAGCATGTGGGTTGAATATGAGTGTCACAGCAAAGGGTCTGAATACTTATGATCATGTGAAATTTCAGTTTTTCTTTTTTAATAAATTTGCAAAAGAATTCTACATTTGTTTTTTTTCTCTGTAAAGATAGAATAGTGAGTTAATGAGAAATAAAATGAACTTTTTTGATTTTAGCAAATGGCTGCAATGAAACAAAAAGTGAAAAGTTTAAAGGGGTCTGAGTACTTTCCGTACCCACTGTACTTCATGTTTGACAGCCATCTTATGAAGTACCTGAGAAAAAACCTAAAATTAGTGCCCTGGTCTGTTTGAATGACTTTGGGCAGGCCAAAGACAGAACAAAATTTCACTATTGCTTTAGAATTAATGGTGCACAATGGTATTGCCACGCTTGGTATTGGGTAAACGCTTAGCAGCACACATGATGGTTAAAAGATATTCATACCATGAATGTTTTTGGCAATGGATCAACACAATAAAGAATAATTTTCTCAAAAGGTACCACTATAATTAGAATTGGTTTAAGAGGGGCAGAAGGAATCTTTTGATTATGCTTACCTGCAATCTGACAGACATGACTGACAGTATTTTGAAACTGCTGATTTAAGTCCTGGCCAAAAAAAATTTAAATAAAAACATTCTTCAGAATATGGGCATTGTCATGTACTAAGCTCAAAACAGATTACCTGTAACCCTCAGGAATAATAATTTGATAACAGTATTCCACTCCAAGTCTGGTGCATTTGAAAGCATCCACCTTTGCATTAGCACTCCCTCATTCAAATAAAAAGCAACAGACTGACTAGCAATTTCACTCTTAGGAATAATGTTTGAAAAGCACAAAGCTAAAGATATGTCACCAAGCTTAGCCTCAATAAGCTGTACCTCACTGATTTTTAAGTCAATAAGTCAATCGCAAAACCTACAGAAACCTTTGTTCACTGATCTCATGTGCTGACTTCTTTAAAACAGTTTCTACATGCGGTGACACCATAAATGTATCTGACAAATCTATTTCAAGCCGGGGGCTCTTGTTACTGCACAAGCTGAAAACATGGAAAGAAACTCCTTGTCCCCATACCCAGTTTCATGAGTTTTATTCACCTCTGGCAAAGGAAACACTTTTCCTCCTGTTAAGACTTTCCCAAGTATTAAAGAGATCCCTACAACAGGCAATTCAGACGGCACAGAAACCTGCATAAACCCTGACACAAAATCCAGGATGAAAGCCTGCGTTGCTCCAGTGTCATGCAAGATGATAACAAGCTGATGTCCCTGATCAGAGAAAGAAACCCACCCACCTAGGAAAAAGGCTTATAACCGTAATCATACACTATGCTAGACTCTAGTAACTGAGAAACCACAACAGGTTGAACAGAACCAACACTATTAACATTGTTTGTTTTTCTTCTGTTGCCTCTACACTCCACCACTAGGTGCCCTGTTTTACAGCAGTAAAAACAAACATCAGATTCACCCAACCAATTTGCCTTTTGATTCACCCTAGATAATACTAGGGATGTCCGGATCATGTTTTTTTTGTCCCCGATTCCGATTCGAGTCATTAATTTAGAAAACACTGCCTGCATCCAAGCAATTGCTTATTGTTATTTTTTTTTAAACATAAAATTAAACCAATTTTTTGTACAAATTCCACTTATTGCAGCATTGCAATAGCATGACTAGAACACCTAAAATAAGCAAGATAATCACAGTTCCACTTTGAACTTAACATCCACAGTCACAACACAAAAAACAACTCAATTCTGCTGTTTAATGCAGGGATAGAGTTAAAAAAAAATAGTGTACTAAAAATAAACACAAACAATCCACTCAAAACTGGTGTAGCAGAAGCTTAACATCAACATAAAAAAAACATTTAAACATTTAAAAAATAAGTTACTTGGCAGCATTAAAGTAAAACCTGAATACCAAAACCTGAATTTCTAAAATATCTGAAAAGAGATAAATAGCATACTTAAATAAGAGGCCATAGCCATTAACAGAACTAAATCTTTAAAAAAAAAATGTAAATGATACTGGTGAATGACCTTTGATTCATTGTACAGCATGACTTTATCATAGCATATGAAAAGTGCATTTAATAGACTTGTATCTGGGATCCTCTGAAATGCTGAAATGTCTATCCACTGCCTCCAGGAGAGTGCTCATTGTCTTGATACCATGGTCAGTGCTCTGCTCTTGAGAAAGAACACACTTAAGGACTGTTTTGGCAGTGATCACATCAACTGCAGTTGCCGTCTCAGTGCTCACTACCCTCGTCAGTTTTTAAAGTCTTCTGCATCAGTGTCCACTGGTTTATCGACAGTGTAGCTGGAAGGTTGTGGTCAGCTGCATAGACACTGAGAGGACGCGTTTGCTCAAAAAGACTCTGCATCATGTAGTGAGTGCTGTTCCATCTAAACTGCACATTCTGTTGTAGGTGCTTTGCTGGCATTTTCATATCAATGTGTATATCCTCCAGATGGTGGGTTATTCTCATGAAATCAGTCTTATGAGTTGGCATGAAGAATTTTGATAAACAAATTTAATTTGAACAAAATAATAAATATAAAATCATCAACATCTTTCTGTGGTCTGTCTTGCACATGTTTTGAAATGGACATTATACATATATGTTTTGTTATTTTTTCAAATTTTAGGGTAAAATTCTCATTTCCGCAATGTGTCCATCTCAGAATTTAAGTATGTTGTGTAGAAATTGTAATATTTAAAATAAATAAATAAAAACTTCAATGCATGTCATATTTTAAACACTGGTAGTAAATAAAACATGCAAATGTGATATTTTTTAGTTAAATAAATAAAATTAATAAGGGAAAGGAATTTGTCCAACACCAATTTTCTCATCCTCCGCAACAATTTTCAATCACTGTTTAAATCCAAAAGGAACTTAAATTTTCAAGGCATTTTCGCAGTAAGGGAAGACATTGGCTGTGACACTCAAGATGGCAACCAGGTAAGCAGCTCCTCTCATATCTCTCTAGATAAAAGTTAAATGTTTGCATAGTTTCGGTAATGAGAACTTAACTATGAAGCACTATACAGATGTTTAGTTCCTAATTGTCAAAACATACATTCTGTGTACAGAATTAGATGTCAGACCACATGGATAAAAATGTAATTTTAGTTCATATGAAATGTTTATTATAACATGCAATGCCTATTTCCTTACAGACAGGTAGCAGTTGAGAAAAAAAGAGAGCAGCAAAAGCTAGGTTGTCTAAGTTTAGGGAGAAAGTTTACAGCAATCCTGAGCTGCTTGAGGAGTACAGAAGAAAAGAGAGAAAGAGGTTAGGGGACAAAGTGATTATGGGAAATTATTATAACTGTCATTCAGAAAAACACTTGACTAAAAACACAGACACGCAATTGTTCCAGCTGAAAAGTTACTTTCACATCATATTATTTGTGTACAATCCACACTTAGTAATGCATTTCACATTTTGTTCATTCCTATAATTTTCCATTTCCAGATATCAGGAACGTAAGCAAAATGGGAAAATAAAGACCACTCAAGATCTAACCAAAAAGCAGCATGACAAAAAGAAAAAGCAATGGAGGCCAAATATTACAGAAAAAACAAACTACTTCAAACACTTCTGGACATTACCCCACCCTCCTCACTAAGTGAGACAGAAAATTCCTTTCCGCATGAGGAAATTAACAGTCAAGAACTCAAAAAGTCCAACAGTGAAAATGCTGAAGAACATATGTCCTCAACAGAACACATCCCAGTCACATCACAGTTCACCATCAGTTCAACAACAACAACAGGAGAAAAATACTTATACCTGACTGGACCAGTGGGATCATCCACAAGAAAAAAAGTAAGGAGAGCAAAGCTTGTAAGCAAATTAAGATCAAAGTTATGATATGCTGAAGAGAAACTTGAGGAAAACAAGTAAGAAAAACAGCAAGAGAAGGCAAATGACAAAACTTGTAAGCGATTTTCTGCACCAAGACAATGTCTCCACTGCTCTCAATAGTAAAGCTGGAGAGATTAGGTGAAAAGGACAAATCTACAGAAAAAGGACCCTGTCTGACACCCTGGGTAATCTTCATAAAAGATTTTGTGCAGAGAACCCAGAGCAATGTGTGTCCAAATCTCAGTTCTTCAAATTGAGGCCATTTTGGATAGTTAGGCTCAAAGTCACATACAGGGACACGTGCATGCAAAAATTAAAAAGTTGCAGCAGCTTGGGGTCATCAAACAGCAAACACAAGAGACATTGTAGAGTCCAGTGTGTGTGACACAAACAGCATATCCTGCATGTATAGCCGATGTCCACACTGCAAAGAAAAGATATTTCCCACATCAGTGGATCCTTTGACCCAAGGAAAATTGTCACATGGCAGGAGTGGGTGACAAGGCCTATCAGCATTGTAAAGACAGGCAAAGATGGATCTGCTGAAGAGAAGGAGGTGAAAAACACTTTCCTTGAAAACAAGCACACTTCAATTGAAACGTTGGTGGCCCTGACCATTGAGAATCTCTCAAATTTTTGAGTCCATCTATTTAACATAAAGCACCAATTTGTGGCACGCAAAACTTTGAGAGAGGCCCTCCCAGAAACTGATGTGGCAGTACATGTAGATTATAGTGAAAACTAATTGTCTCGTATGGAACAAGCATTCCAGACAAGTGTTCCCTAAATTCCACCAGTATGTGAACTTTGCTACGAGAGGAGCGAACACGCTGGATCTTGTTTACACAAACGTTCCAGATGCGTACAGGGCAGAGCCCCGCCCCCACCTCGGACACTCAGATCACATGTCTGTTATGCTAATTCCTGCATACAGACCCATCATCAGGCGATCGAAACCTGTCCTGAAAGAGGTGAAAATCTGGCCATCAGAAGCAATCTCTACTCTTCAGGACTGTTTCGAGTGCACTGACTGGGACATGTTTAGAGAGTCTGCAACTTACAGCAACACAATCAACCTGGAGGAGTACGCATCATCAGTGACCAGCTACATAGAGAAGTGCATCGATGATGTGACCATCTCCAAGACCATCACCATCCGCTCCAAACAGAAGCCGAGGATGAATGCAGAGGTGCGTGCGCTGCTGAAGGCTAGAGACGTTGCTTTCAAATCAGGTGATAAGGCGGCCCTGAGAACAGCGAAGGCCAAACTCTCCAGAGCTATCAGAGAGGCAAAGCGTGCACATGGCCAGATCATTCACAGCCACTTCCAGAGCAGTAGAGACACTCGGCGCATGTGGCTGGGCATCCAGAGCATCACCAGCTACAAGACTACACCACCTGCTTGTGATGGATATGCTTCCCTACCAGACGTGCTGAACCATTTCTACGCACGGTTTGAGGCACAGAACAATGTAACGGCGAGAAAGTCCACCCCTTCTCCCAGCGACCAGGTGCTGTCTTTTACTGCAGCCTACGTGAGGAAAACTCTATGCAGAGTCGACCCGCGGAAAGCTGCTGGACCAGACAACATTCCTGGCAGAGTGCTCAGAGAATGTGCAGACCAATGTAAGGGACCACCATCAAAGTGCACATCCTTAGTGTTGAATTTCAAAATATATCGTCACTGTAGGACCATCAATTTAAAATAAATTGCTTTAAAGCCTGCCTCATTATCACACGTAAATGCAGCCTACAGTAAGCCATATGGGAGTAGATATTAGCGTTTAATTTCAATTACCAGTTCCAATGTTAACAAATCTTTAATGTAGGACACAAAATTGTAAAAGCAAAGAGCAGTATAGTACGCCGTAACTGGTTTTAAAGTTTGCGTACTACAGTAACTATTGAGATTTTGAAGTTCAGCACAGGACTTAAGGATGTGCACTTTGATGATGGTCCCTTACATTGGCGCCTGAAGACCCGCTGAGTTCTCAGTTCAGTTCGTAAAACTGTGTTCAGACTTTCTTGAAACGAACAATAAAAATAAAACGAAAGTGTAGCCTTGAACTTGTGTCCTCTGGAGAAGGAATAAAAGTGGAAATCTTGTAATGAGCTCACTTTTAACAACACTAACATCGGAAATACTAATGTGTGTCCAATATTGAATATAAAAATGAGAGGCTGTGTTGTCAGTGGCATGGACAGCGGTTGTTGTTGGATATTCTGACGCCCTTTTTTCTGATAGTATTTTGCCTGAGGGAATTTGGGTTGAAGCATATTGGTCTGATGTCTATTTGTCTGAGGGAGTTTGGTCGGAAGCCTTTTTTTCCGAGGGAATATGGTCTGAAGATTTTTTTTCTGAGGGTGTTTGGGCTAAGGGCGTTTTGTCAGTCGAGTTTGGTCTGAAGACTTTTCTTTTTTTTCTGAAAGACTTTGGTCTGAAGCTTTTTTTTCGATGGAGTTTGGTCTGAGGGCGTTTGGTCTGACGGTTTTTTCCGAGGGCATTTGGTCTGAGGGCGTTTGGTCTGAAACTTTTTTTTTCTGAGGGTGTTTGGGCTGAGGCCGTTTGGTCTGAAGTCTTAGACATGACGATGGTTTTCCCGAGACTTGACGTCGTGTGAGGAATGATGCCGTTCTGTTCAATGCCTGGTCCTAAAATGTATACCGTACACCTGCACCCACACGGCCCTCCGTGGATTTGGTTTGACACCCGTGCTATAGGTGTCAGAGGAAGACATTAATGATCGTTCATCGTTGTTTATTTTCAAATTAATTAATTATCAGATTATTCATAAAACTTTTTATTTAATCTCTGTTTATTAAAAAAAAAATAATGTTTTCAATTGAATATTCTAAAGAAACAAGTTAAATCATGCAGTATGTTGGGAAATTAAGAATATTTTAAGAATAATAAATATAAAAAAATTAACACTGCATTAATTTATGTAGCTCAGTAGATGTGTTGTTAATCTACTTTCAAAATTGCAAATAAAAAAATCTTTAATCATATATTTGATGTAATGTCACATTGCGGAAATTTTCTGTGGAGTTCTTTAAAACTTTAATCTTGAAAAACGCGAATAAATATGCAAAAAGAATCCCAAGAAATGTTCTGAAATTAATACTCATATAAAGTTTAGACCTTAATCTTAAATCATCAAAAGGAACTTTACCTTTAAATGCCTTTTGAAAATTTCCATGTTCGATGCCCTTTGAAACAGAATTTCATGAGAATGACCTGTGCGTAGGCCTGTGGTGAGTACTTGAAAGGTCCTATGATCTTTCTAGCGTTAACCAGTGTGTCTGTGATGCTGCGCTGAGAGAGCAGCCCCTTGTGTACAACAAGCAAGTGTATGGGCGATGCAGCCCATGTTTGGTACCCCCATATTATCTTATGCTTTTTCATATTTCTTGCATTGTCACGCAAAATAACGTAGGCCCATTGCTTGTCTATTTCCCAAGTGTTCAGCCTCTTCACTATTGCTTGTTTTACGTGCTCTGCTGTATGAGACCCGCGAAACGGATGAGCATGCAATAATGCACGCTTTAAATCAAAAGCGGAGTCAATCGAGTGTGCAGTGAGGCTAAGTAATGACATTGGAGAAACATCACAGCTCCAAATGGTGGTGGTAAATTCAATAGCAGTCACGTCTGACAAAATACCTCGCAGGTAGTTGCCAACTTTTTGGTAAAGCCCCAGCAGAGCAGTTTCTGAAATGTAGTGCCTCAAGGGTTCCTCCAATTCCGTTCCTCCAAAAGACGACGAAAACCTGTATTTTCTACCATGGTAGTAGGCTGGTCATTCAGAGCGATGAATTCAACGACCTTCACTGTAATCTTTTTGGCCATGTTGCTGTCTCTAGAAAACTGTGTTTTAGATGTCGTATAAAATTAGTAGCATTGAATGCAGCTCTGCTACTACCGCCTTGTGAAACGCTCACATTGCACACGTTACATTTGGCTGTTGGACTTGTTTCGTTTTCCAGTTTAAAATAGCTCCACGCTGCAGGCATGATAGTCACTTCCTACCACATATTGCGTTCTCCGTTTATGACACCTACATGGCTGCCTACGTAAAACAAAGGATCGGGCTTAGGTTTGAGTTCAGTAAAGCATATTAAGATATGCCTTGATCGGCCTAATTCCAATCTGTTAGACCAGATCGGGACATCCCTAGATAATACCTAATTTTCCATCGGAGCAGTAGAAATTGCTCTTGCAAATTTAATTTTTTTTAATCCAATCCAGCAGATGCTCTTATTGAACAGGTTATGAAAAATCTATTTACTAAGTCCAACACAGCCGCACCTGCAAGAGAAGAAACCTTTATCTCATTGAACCCCCTGGAGTCTGAGGTGATCTCACATGCCTTGATATTTTAACAAATTTCACCTACATAAGTAAATTTGTTCTGAAAATGTACACATGCTAATATTCAGCACAAACCCAGCAACAATAATGTGAGAGAAGTAGGGGTAGGCAATATGGCTGTAATATAATATCACAATATTTGAAGATTTTTTCAAAGTATTAAATGGTTTTATTTATTAAAATGTTTTATTTTACTTCTATTTTATTTTACTTTAAATTACTACAAATGTAATTTAAATCATTGAGAGCCGCTTTCCACCGTACTTCACTGTGCCTAAACAACTCATGTAAAGAATATATGCCATATTATGGATAATTACTTGAAGTCGTTAGGTAAACATGTTAGGATATCACGATATTGACATTTTAAAATTGTTTTTAAAAGGATGATGATATTATTGTGAAAGATACGATATGGCACAGCCCTAGCGAGAAGTCTGTATGTAATTCATCTAATAATAGACTTCCCAAAAACCTATTTTCAAAGGTGCTGATATATAATGAAAAACACATTGTGAACATTTATTAAGTTTTCTTTAGCACTCTGAACTCTGACAATATGGGTGTTGGCTACACATGGGTGTTTACAGCTTTCTGATTTTTTAGTTTTTCTACTATTTTGCTCTGAATCTGATCTGACACTATTTTTCTATACCTGTGGCTCACAAATTGACTATTCATGAGATAGGTGTGAAACACAAGTGAGAAATAATCTCCCTCCATGAATCATTTGTAAACAGTGGTATTTATTTATTTAGCCGAAACACAGACTATTTTGGAAGCCATACATATCAGATTCAGACGACTGCTTGAAAACAGCAGAGGGCACTCAACCTGTTTTTCCCCCTCTATCAGCTGAGCTCTGTGCCTCTGCATGTCTATGAAACATAAGAGCATGCCCAAATTTCTCCACACAGTATTGGCATGGTCTGGCTGGTTGGAAAACTGAAGGAAGGTGGAGAAGCCCAGAGGCAGCTGATCTTGAGGCTTATAAGCCATACCCCTGCATCAGACCAACAAATCACAGAACTCTATATTTCCGTCAACACTCTCTGCCACATAAATATGGCAGCCACACACCATCTCCAATAACCAATAGCAATAGCATCTGAAAACCTGTCTACGCTGTAACCATCTCTTGAAGACAACACAGCGTTTACATCAGATGTTAAACTACTACCTCTTAGGGTGATGTCAATAACGCACCATCACCAGCCAATACCCTGGAGAATTACACTATTTCTGACAACACATTATTATAGGTAACAGTATTTGAATTATTTCTGCTTAATTGTGATTATTATATTATATTATATTATAATTTTAGATAATAATTTATCAGAAATTTGGATACTATTCACACTAGGATGCGAGTTTTCAGGATCTTCAGACTTTATGAACAAACTCTCTACACAGTATTATTTCAAATCAAAGAACACTTCCTTATGACTCTAATAAGTGGCTAGGCTATCTGGCTTGTGTGGATAATATAGTTTGCTCTAAATAAAATATAATTAATGATTAACATGTAAATTTATCAAGAGATATCAGCTCTGAAAATTATATTTTTGGAGCTTACTCTTAGAGCAGGTCGGCCAACCAATGGGCACAGTGGTTCCCTTGTGGTGGCAGAAGAGGGTCCAAGCCCTGGCTCGTCCTGTTCTCCCAGAGGGAGCTGCTGAGGCTGGGTTTGCTAACAAAGCATCATCTCCAAGGTGAGCTGGCCGCTCTCGGTGTCCTTTGAACGGTGACGTCAGTTGTGATTCCCTTCTCTGGACAAGTACATATCTCTGCAGGCCGGAAACCAGCAAGTGGGCAGAAACCAGCAAGTGGGCGATTTATGTTTTGTTGATAGGCGAATATAGGAAAAGACTCCTTTGTGATTTGAAAAAAGGGCATAATTTCTATCCAACAGAACTTGGTACCCTCTACTAGTTATAGTTTAAAATATTAGGTTTCAGTGAAAATTAAATACATAGCACTTCTGATATTTTAATTATATATTTTTGTTAATTTGATTATGGGGTGAACTGCAAACTTATGAAATCCATTAGGTCTCTCATGTCTACAATCATTATTTTAATTTGATTACAGAACTATAGGACTGTATTATTTGTTTTGTACTCTGCACAGTATTGGATTATAATCAGTTTAAATTTGTAAACCCTTAAGTAGAAATGGTGCTAATAATTTGCAAATAATCATAATATTCAGCAAACCTACCATGAGCACTCAGTTGTTGTGGGTGTATATGACAATAGAGTCAGTGCATGTAGCTACAAGTTAGGTGAACTTAATAAGATGGAAATTCACTGTAATGTAGTTATGGTTTAATGAATTCCAAGATAGTGGTGCAACCTTTCAGGAAATTTGGCTCAACTTAAAACTAAGAATATAAATAGACATTCAGAGAAGTTTGCTGTACTTCATCTAGTTCCTTTGCAATGTTTTAAATGATTAAATTATTTATTACTCTTTGCGTTCAGATGATCACACATGCTTTGATTTGGCATCAGAACCAGGTCCTGGAACACCCTACTCACAAAATTAATTGAATCATGTTTGTTTGAACAGGTAGAATAGGATCAGAGTTGGATAACACTGGCTTAGACTGTCAGAAAGCCTCGCTTTCTTCTTACCAGGATTGTTCATGTGAAATTGTAGAAGGACTATCATTCATTCATTGTCTGAAACTGCTTATCCTATTCAGGGTCACGGTGTGTCCAGTCCGGAGCCTAACCGGAATCACTAGGTGCAAGGCAGGAACACACCAGTCCCTCACAGGGTAACACACACACACACACACACATTCACTCACGCCGAGTCACCAATCCACCTACCAACTCCTCACAGACTCACGTGGCGTGTGGCTCAAACCCACAACCTCCAGGTCCGTGGAGCTGTGTGACTGTAACACTTCCTGCCGCAGCACTGTGCCGCCCAGAGGGCTATCAATTTATTTTAATATAGTTAATTTATTCAGTTTAATTTATTTCAGAAACACACCATATGTACAAATATTTGTAATGAATGTATTCTACATTAAGTTGCACCCATTACTAACACAGATGTGCAGACATGCACACACTGCCTCTCTAATCCCTGTAGAGAAATACTGACAATAGAATTGGATTCTCTGGAGTAGAGAAACATGAACCTAATGCCAGCGAAGAATATATAGCACCCCAGCACTGAGTTGTGCTGATGAACCCATATTTACTGTCATGTCTCTTGTTAGGAAGTGAGTAGTAGCCTATATGTAAGCAAACATTATCATTCTCAGTACATGTGGCCTCAGTTCAATGTTATTCTCAATTATTCTCTTTATTTATTGCAAGAATTTCACATATTAAGTGAACCACAAACAAGTCTGTAAATCACATAATGTACTCAATGTTTACAATGTACAATATTAATACTAAAAACAGAACACAATGTCCCAAAGAACTTGAGAATTAGGGGCCAACTACAGTCCAGTTTCCATGCCTTAAAAATTCTGGGGTCAGGGGCATGGTGTAACAACAAACATTGCATTGACCCTGAGACCCTGCTCATCAACACAACCTTTCAGAAAGATCTGACTAATCCATATCATCCCTGTTTTCAAAAAAAAATTAAAAAGGGTTCTTTAGCTTCTGGGTCATCTTCATACATGACCTCATCCAGAGCCTTCATGCGGTCCTTCTCATTCATATTCAAAAATCTTGGCCCTGATATCTGCCCCTGAAAAAGTGCAGAGTTTTGATCTATCCATTGTATAGCAATGGGTAGATGCCTGACAATTGCTGGTTCCTGTATAGCAATGGGTAGATCCCTCATAGCAATGGGTAGATCTCGCACGACTGGTTCCTGCATGAGGGGCAGAAGAATATTTGAGTGATAATCAAATTTAGTCTCAGCCTCACCGAGTCTGAATGAAAATAAACAGAATATTAGAGTTGCATGCAGTTATTGGAGGCATGATGATATATCACAAACAATGTTTAACTTCTTAGACTTTCCACAGAAATGGTGAAGTAATATTCTTTTTAGAAACCTCAATATTGCACCTAACTCATTTAAACAGCTAAAACCATATTAATTATCTACCCTTGTTTTAGTATATGGGGTGGAAATGTAAGTAAAAGTGGTGGTATGTTTGGCCTTGATCTTAAATACAACTTTAATATATAATATTACAAGAAATATAAAATATCATCTGTATTGGCCCTCTTCTTCTGTTGCCCAGTATTTGATTGTCTTTGAGAAAACATAAATGATATAACTTATTTTCATTGTATGTTTTCAAAATGCTAAATAAAATAATGTATAAAATATAATAAATCAAGATAATAAATGCAAATAACATACTGCAGTTTAATTCTTGAATTATCTTAAAACCTGTATATCTGAATGTATCTGGCATCGCTGAAGCCAGAAATGCAAAGTGAGTCAAGCAAGTACAGTATTCTTTGCTTGGGCTTCAAAATCTGCAACTTTTTTATTAAAACAACTGTTACTATACATGTAGACATTATTGCTAGCCTCTAAACAAACAAACACGCCAACAATGATATATCAATTCTACATTACAGGGTATGTACAGCTAACTAAAAACGTTGGATCAATTGGACTTTACCCAGTAAACAAGGAATGTCCCTGGACGTTCAAAATAGGTCTAAAAGTAGTCTGTCCATCAAGGACTTATTTTAAACGTCAATGGACGTGATGGTGGTGACCAATCAATAACGTCAGTGGACGTCCAAAATGGATAGTTATTGCTGTCCTGGTTGGGAGTCCCCAAAAGGGGGTGTCGAAAGAGGCTCCCTTTGTCTCGAATTTTCAGAGGATGTCTTGAAGTCCGTGTTTAAAGTTCATATAATAAAAATTCACCATTCTCAGAGATGGTATCTTATTCTGGCCAAAAATAAGTTTCACCTGCTTTGATCAGCTGTAAAAACGAGGCTTTGACTGGGCAACAACAACGAAAAACAACAAAGTAATTTGAGGCTAGCTGACGAGTTATTTCTACCGATTTAACTAGCTGACTCAGTCTCTAAATTACGCAATGCAAAAGTGACTAAAGCGTCCCTTGTTCAGTTTTATGAGACTGGTCCGTTCTCAGAGTTTTTCAGAATGTATCGAGCCAGAGATCACTCTGCCTTTAGTTGATCCGATATATGTCGACTCCGTTAAGCAGCTCAACTCTCTAAATGACTCTTTTCCTAAGCGACACTTTGACTCACGCCCTTTCGGCCGCCTTACTGTTTTCTATGTGGTGTGTTGTATAATCATATATAACACGACCATTTCTCACCAGTTCTGCTATGTTACCTTCAGATAAACCAAAGTTATGAGCTGTTGGATCCAGTGTTGGATATCCATCCAGCATGCCACATGTCTGTTCTGTGTTTACGTGTTGGGTGTTATTTTGTATGTCGCTTTCTAGGGCTGTATATATATATCAGTGGCGGATGCTGGTCTTTCAAGGAGGGGAAGCTCAATTTCGGCCTACATCATAAAATGTGTTGGTTTATTTATACGTAAATTCTACCCTCCGTTCCTTTTCAAGAAAATGATCTGTGACCCTGTCGTACCAACAAGGCATCTTTCCAGGGACTTGACTAGTGTCCTCTCAACGGCCAGCAGAGCTAGGCTGCTTAAACGGCCTTGGCCCATGTGAAGTGTGTCCGCCTGTGAGTGCTTTGTGACGGTGGAGGGGCTCAGCAGCACCCGCTGGACAGAAACTGCGATTGAAGTCAGAAAGTGTGATAGAAGTCAGTCTCCAAACACAAGCAGCTACAAAAAAAAACCCACCAGAAATAGAAGCTTGATTTGTCGCTAGTCTTTTTTAACAAAGAAAATGCCGCTAAGAGGACTTAGAAAGTCTCCGGTTCAACTCAGAACAGAATGAAAATGTAATGCTCGCACGGATCTTTACACCAAAGGATCGCTGATTTGCTCATTTCGCTGTCAATCAAAAAAGGATTCAGCCTCAGACAGATCGTCCAATCATCATGCAGAAACTGAGCGTCCGGGCCAGCCGAGGCCAGCCCACTGCCCCATAGACCCCCAGAGACGCTGAGCCCAGCATTTATCCAATGACTCGTCTCGTTTCACTGCACTTCGCTGTTTCGCTATTGAACTCTGTGGATGCTCAGCGTCCTCACTGTTTAAATCACTGTGAAATGCGGGAATGATTGAGAGGAAAGCCGCGTCTTTACCATTAGAAGCTGATTCTGAACAAAAGTTGAGCGCGTTGTAGGGCATATTTATTCAATGACATGTACACACAACAGTGTGTATTTGATCACTTATTTTTTGACATTTTAGGGGAGGCTGAGCCTCCCTTGCAGTCTTAGAGCAATTGCCTCTGATATATATATATATATATATAGAGGAGACATCCCCCCCCCCCCAACCTTTGAACAGAACTTTTAATCTATTTTCATGAACACATGGTTCATGGTTACATGGAGCACCCTCTTCACACCTTGAGATAATCCCATCAGCTGAGTGAGCCAAAGTGTATGCAGACTACCATTTCAACATTCAAAATCTCTTTTACCATGTTCAATATGGAATGGGTATTACAACCAAACACTGAGACTTCACGTAAAAGTAAAAAAAAAAAAAAGTGTCTTTAATAAGAATGCTTATCCCAAAAATAAACTTCGGGCATCATGGGAAAATAGAATAACACACGACTTCAAAGAGTTCTTCATTGATGCGCCTGCTAAAATATACATTACATTATTTGTATAATGATTAATCCTTTTTAATCAAGGTTGTATCATCTTAAAAACTTTCTTGCATTCATGATTCCCTGATGTAATCTAACCTAGATTTGAAGGATGAAAGTGTTGTTTTTGTTTTTGTGTTTACTGGCAATGCTCAGTCATAAAATTCCCCACAGAAAAAATTAAACAAACTATTAAAATGTATTTAACTTACAGTCGTTAAATCCATATATAAGATGAATAAATCCCAATTGTCACGCCCTTGTCCTGTCGTGTCTGTTTTCCCTGCCGTGTGCTCTCTTAGCACATGGCTCTGTTTGTTATTGTCCATGTCTCCGCCTTTGTTTCTCCTCCTCGTCAGTGTTATTTGTATGCTGCCCCTTCATTATCTGTTCCAGGTGTCCGTTGTCTATGTTAGGTATTTAAGTCCCCATGTCTTACTTCCTGGTTGTTGGTCATTCGTTTCTCAGTCATCGTGTTGCTTGGTCAAGTATGTCTGTCTCTACTATCATTCGTTACGTTTCCAGTTGTTGTTTCCTTCTGTTTGTTTCCCAGGTCATGTTTCTCAGTCTAGTCTGTCCATCTCTGCTGTTCTTCGTTTAGTCCACTTGTTTTGTAATGTTAGTCTGTCTTAGTTTTGTTATATTTTGTAAATAAAAGTCCTTTGTGTTTTAGCATTTGCGTCCACCTGTTCCCATGTTTCACATATAGTGTCATTACACACAAAAGCTGTAGACTGACCACAACGATCACCATATCTACAGCGCTTCGCAGGTTGTGTTTGTCAACCGTTTATCCAATGTAGTTTGTAAAAAGCCATGTGCCTTAATTACTGTTAGCATTAGTATTATACATTTTTTATACATCTTTTTTACTCATTTTTTCACTTAAAGACAACATTCCCCTTGATTCATATATAGGGTCATTACACACAAAGCTGTCAGACACAAAGCTGTAGACTGGCTGCCAATATCATTATTGCTACAAAATTTTCCAGTTGTGTTTGTGATATTTGACTTGGTGTTTGTTAAAAACTATTACTGTTAGCCTTGCTAATAGCCATGTCATACACGTCCATAAAACAATATTTTTTTTAGAGACAAAACAAAATTAGAAAAAATAAAATAAAATTTAGAGACAACTGTTCCCAAGCTTCATATATAGGGTCATTACACACAAAAGCTGTAGATGCCATGACTATTTAGAACTATTTGATTTTCGTTACACAAAATAGCAGTTTTAAATATTGGTAGATGGATTGGCGACTCAAAAGTGTCCGTAGGTTTGAGTGAATGTGTGAGTGTGTGTTGCCCTGTGAAGACTGGTGCCCCCTCCAGGGTGTATTCCTGCCTTGCACCCAATGATTCCAGATAGGCTCTGGACCCACCGTGACCCTGAACTGGATAAGGGTTGCAGATAATGAATGAATGAATTAAAGAATTATCATTCATATTATTCATTTTTGTTATGTTATATATATTGTAGAACTTGATACATTATATTAAATATTAAAGTACTAACTCTCCTAATTATTTTAATTGCTTTTATCTTGTCCTGTTATCATGAAAGTGCTTATTCTATTAAATTATTTTCTATTTTGTTGCTGAATTACATAACACTGATTATACCAAAAATCTTATATGACGAAATAAAAATAAAAAGTAAGGTATTTGTTAACACCCTTTTACATTTTTATTCTTATTTTTTTTTAACCAAGACAACTTTAATGCTCCATATATAATGGTGAGTTGGAATCTTTAATTTGAATTCATATAGTGATGTTCCCTGTGACTGGGTTGCATGCAGTGAAACGGTCACTGATTATAAACACCACAATTCTAAATGCTCTGTGGTCAAATGAGTAGGTAAAAAACAGGTGGTGACAGCAGTCAAATGACTGGTTCTCTATACTTTTAGTGTTAAACGCTTTGACGAGAGGCCAATCTTTTTAACAAACCCACCATGTTTGTCCACCATTTGAAGACAGAGCTCAACTGCTTCTGCATTGTGTGAAATATGAAACATGTTAGTCCTTCTTAACTGATCACCTGGACACTTGGTATGATATGTTTGGTTGGTAACACTTCTCAGTCTCTGCCTGAATCACCCATAACAACAACAAACACTAAATCACCATCAATACATCAGGGTTACTCTAGTACTCAATAAGTCACCACCCAAATATCTGCTCTATTTTCCTCCTGTGGGAGTCCTGACCCTTGCGGAACAGGGTAAAATTAGACCTACATAATATGCACTATAACATATGTCTAATTTTGTAACAACAAAGTGCATCTCTGTGGTATGTGTAGCTAATTAATTGGAATATGGGTGCAGAAAAAATGAGATTTTTAATCTTATGGCTAATTTGTGTATATGGCAATTATTTGTCACTTAAACATTTATTATGACATGGCTATTTGGTGTGTTCTCCCCATGGTGCCCCCTCCAGGGTGTGTTCCTGCCTTGCGCCCAATGATTCCTGGTAGGCTTCAGACTCACCACGACCCTCAACTGAATAAGCAGTTACAGACTGAATACAATGAATGAATGAATGAATGAATGAACATTTGTTGTTCAGGTTCAGATTAATTCTGTTTTATTTATAGAACCAATTTTACAACAAGGATGGCACTGTGGCACAATAGTGTTGCTGTCACACAGCTCCAGGGTCCTGTCTGTGAGGGGTTTAGTGGACCCACTTTGACCCTGAACTAAATAAGCAGTTACAGACCATGAGTGAATGAATGAATTTTACTACAGGTTTTGTCTCAAAGAGGCCTTACATAATTCCTGTCCCCAAGTGAGCAAGCTGATACTGCAGTGGCAAATAATTGTTCCTTTAACCTCATATTTAGCTCACTGGTCACCAGCGCCAAAAAAATGACTCATTGTTATATCCGTCAGTATATCTCAAGTACTACAAGTCCAAAGTCGACAACCAAAGTACCAAATTAAAGCTTAAAGTCACTGCTTTTCGTTGATTTAATCATTTTATATATACTCTCACTTGATAAATAAGTATTTTTGGTCGAAATATACCTTGCCAGGAAATTGTTATGAATAAATATTAGTGACAGTACAGATTTTCAGATTTTTCACAGCATCATATTTGAGTCAATGTGTACATATCATACACCAATCGAACAGGATCGACTCTCAGGATCACGAGGATATAAGCCATTATACGCTAAAATGTAGGACCAAGGAATTAAAGCCGAAAGAACAAGATATTTCAAACTTCAGGTTTCTTCCTTCACTAATGACAAAACCACTGCGTCTTGAAGCCTGAAGGGCCCACAAGCGTCTCACACACCAAGTTAGCAAAGCAGCGCGTACCTTAAGATAGTCCCCTTCAAAACAAGACTAAATCCTAGTGTCTCTGTCAAACCGTTCGTGAGTAATCCTCATGTTTGTGTCAAGAGTACTGGCCGGAAAAAAAATTTCCGAAAAAATAGTACACATTTTCAAAAAATAATTAAAATATGATCCCCGTGGAACACTGCCATGCTACCTACTGCCACGTAGCTTAGGCTCTGAACCTTCCAATGACATATCAATCAATTCTGTAGACCAATCAGGGGCAGAGTTATGGTGTTGCGCACCCAAGGAGGAGGGACAAACACGTAGCAGAGCGCATATGTTTTCATCGCCTAACAGACCCAGACACCGTGAGAGAGACTCAAACGGTTCTGTTTGACAGCCACAAGCTCCACAAACAATAATCAACAAACAAATTCAATAAACATGTTTTAAAGCTTAGATGTCTTTTACTAGTTACATTTCCCCCACTGAGGGCATTTAAATGCAGCAGGGCTGTGGGGGAGGTTGCCTTGTTCTACAGCCAATCAGAGTGCAGCTCTCACCTTTTAACCCATCAGACATTTAAAGGGGCACTAGGTCTAGACTATATATATATATATATATATATATATATATATATATATATATATATATATATATATACACTGTATTTTTGCAGTAAAAGTAATAATTTTACTTATGGGGCTTGGGGCCTAAAGAGACACTTGGAGAGGCCATCTGTCCACTGTCTGCTCCAGCATGAATAACTTCAAATCAACTCCAAATTTTACCTGATGAAAGTAGACCCCAGGAGACACAATTTTTAAAAGAAAAAAAGAAAAAGTTCTAAAATAATACAAGTGGCTACATTTTTTTTGTGGTTTTCATAAGCTTTTGACCACTTCATATATATATTTCAGGATCTCTAAATGGTTTCTTATACAAATTTGAAGGGTTTTCTGTAAAAATAAATCATGATAATGCCTCTAGTTTATTAACTGCTTGAGCAGATTTGGGTATGTAATTTCAGATGGAAAATGGAAAAAAGGCCTGGATTGTTAAGAGAAACCTTGATACAAACCCAAAGTGGGTAACCATACTCCACTTCTTGATACTGGAGCAAAACTATGAACAAACATCTGCCATTTTATAATCAGGGACCAGCTTATTAGAAGAATAATAGAATCACAATGTGTGTACAATGCCTGTTCTGAGCTTCATAAGTACTGTGTCAAGGAGGAGCAGCCTGAAGCAGGTGAAGATTGAGCAATTCAAGTTAAAGCTCAGTGTCAGCAGTTAGCTGGTAACATGAAAGTGATACACTCTGGCATATGCTGAAGACTCCACAAGAGATGAGCCAGAATCCACAAATATGCATGTACTTGGAGATGTGTAGGTGCTGTCTTGTGATAAAAATGAGCTGGATAGCAGGCAGGTAGGGAATTCCAATTCAGACCATCTTTATCCATCGTCAAGGCAGATTGACTGGCAATTTTTCTGTTCATCAAAGAAACATAGATAGTTAGTTCTGATATGTAATTCTGGGTAACTGAACACTAAAAGAATAATTAGAATGTGAGCTGGCACTCCAGTAGGACTAATTGTTGTGCATTGAAGATACAACTGATGTGATATATCATTGCTGTCCTATGAATAACATTTATCTACAAAATAACAACTTTTGAGGAGCAGGAAAAAACATAAACTTCAGTTTTTGAGCATTTCTCCAAGATCCATCCTTCATGAAATTTTCACACAGTGTGAAGGACATTCAATTGATGTAGTAAATGGAATATGTGGAAATACATGTTTTTTCATTGGACAGCAAATATATTGTAATGTGCAAACTGGACAGATAAATCATTTGCAAATTGCTTTACAGATCCATATTTTTCATAACTTTAATTTTCTTATTCTCTTTCAGAATGTGCATGTGAGAGAATCACTCAACCTAAATGTAACTTGGTGAGGCTGCAGTTTGTTTTCTTTTTCTCTCTTTCTCTGTTTTCCATTGTTTGACTAAATTTTTAATTCTATAAATATGGTGTCACATCAATATCAAAATTAAAGAGTGCAAAAACACCTGGTGAAAAATATAAACCTGTAACTTTTAATATTGTGCATGTGTAAATGTCCCTCTCATAAGCCCAAATGTGAAACTCACAAGCACAGAGAGAGGATTTGATCTGAATCATATCCTGATCATATCCTGAATTAATCACTTTTTTTTAACCCTCTCAAATTTTAGACAGTTTTGGGGTGGGGACAGTCTATAAAACAGTTATGTATTACCCAGATAACTAAGCTAAAGACTGAACACAGAGTCTCACTCACTCACACACATCAAATTCCCTGTATTCTTTGAAAGACAAACAAATGCAATGCATACAAATATATTCTAATGATAAAGCTTATACAAAGAGAATCATTTATTTATTTGGTTGTAGTTTTGACAACATTAATTTTTGACTGCAGAGACCTGCATATCTTCCACAGTTCTAGTTCAAGAAAGAGCAAGTATAGTAATAATTCTGTTTTGCCAATTTCTATCAAATATGAATGGTCATAATAATCTGTGAATTGAGTATAAACACAACATGAAACATCAATGTCACAATTAGAGGGCACCAGTTTAAAAAGAATATACCCATGTCACTGTTGAGTGACAGCATGCAGAGCTGCAGCTGGATTTACACTGGCAGTGCTGTTTTTTTTGACGGACAGCCTTCAATGATTCCCTTTGTCCTTGGTCACTCAACCAGCAGTTTTTTTACATTAATAGCATTCTCTGACAGATATGGCCTTTACCCACCCCAAACTTAAATAAAACCAATAACTACTTGAGTATCAAAATTAAAACACAAAGCAGCCAAAGTACTTGACTTCTGAGGACATCTAACAAATGGAGAAAGGCAAAATAATGAGAATGAAAAAGATTGTTTGAATACAATATTATGATGAATGCAAACACAATGCCTGCAGGCAGTTCTGTTATTTTGAGTAGGAAATTGATACATGCACAAGAGTAAAATTGTGTGTTTTGGAGATTTGGATATGTTGTGTCATACAAATTATGCTAGGTGTCAGTAAGGTGTTTAAAAATTGAATTTCGCGTTATAATTTTATAGCAAATTTGTGATTAAATGTTAATATATTTTTTACATATTGAGTTACATCAATTTAAATTTTGTATATACTTAGCACTGTATCAGTAAGTTTGAGTCTGCAAAAATATAAAGGATGAGATTTTTTTCTTTACACAAACTAATATGCACAACCACTTTTTATCAAACACATGAAATTAAGGATATCCTTTTCTACTTCAGTTTTCAGTCTAGATAAATGCCATTGATTATTTCAAGTATATGCTAGAAAGACATATTTAATCAAATTACACAATGTTTTTATGACTAATGAGGCCTGATAATCCATAAATTGTTTCAGTCTAACATTTTCTCTGTGTTCTGTTTAAGGGTGATACTTTGGAGTTAGACAGAGAGTTTCTGACAGACTCTTTGAACCACTGTGGCTGTAAAAGATATACGTGTGGTGAGAGAAAATATTTGAAGTTTGAGTATTTAATTCCTTTTTTATCATTCAAATTTGCTGCACTGATAAACTGACTTTTGCAGTTTACTGATTAAGTCACACCCTATTATTTAGTTTTGCCACGTTGTATCTTGGCTACCTGGATGAGAAAGGCATGCTGGAAGACCAAATCACGTATTATTATTTGTATATTTATATATGTGCAAATACAGTACGAAGTGGAGTGTGTGTCCATGGAGAGAGTGGTGTCATGCGGCCTGGACAAATTCTGATGGAGCGTAGTGCCCAGGATATATGTTACACAATGAAGTGCACACACACTTTTGACTCTGCCACTGGCTTCTTCTACATACAAGCAACCAGCACTAACTGCACAAAACAATGTCAGCCTGTAAGTACACATAACAAATAAATGCACACGAAAGTCATAAAGTTCCTCATAATAAATTTCATATTGTCTCTATCCAATAATGAACAATAATCTCTCGCAGAATTTATTTTTACTGCATCATTTAAACACAGCTGTCATTCAAAATGTGTTAAAAATGTATATGATGAATAGACCAAATTCTTAAAAATTGCTTGGAATAAAATCTATTTTACATTGAAGGTTAAGATGGTTTTCTCCTTCTTCTATAAAGTTACTATTTTGAAGATATATGTTTTTCTTTGGCAGTGATGACATTTTTACACCAAGCTTTATTGAAATGAAAATTGCTAGATACCCCATTATAAAATATTATTGAGGTGTGAACCATGATGCAATGTGTGTGGATATTTTAAGATTTATTTTTATGTTATGCAAACAGTAAAGGGGAGTAACAGAATGGCATTATGTATTTAGAATACAAAACATAAGTATCTTCATTCCAATACAGTTGCAGTGTACTGGGTTACATAAAGGTCATGTTCAGTTTGGTCATGCACTGTCAAATAAATTACAGCGATCATGTATTTTCTAGAACCTCTTAATATGCAACGTGTTTCCAGTTACATTAGTAGCATGCTTACTCAAGATCATTGAGCTGGCATGACACAGCCAAGAGAGAAATGTGTTAACTGTCTTGGAAATTCAAACAGTATTTCCAAATTAACATACAATATTTCCTATTTTGACATTAAAAACAGTGATTTAAAATATTTTGAAAAGCAGAATAGTTGAATACAAGAAGAAACATAACAAAGATTTCAGAAACAATGTAACCACAGCTCATTAGCATGTTACAAACATGTTAACAAACATGTTAACTCATTAACCCATAATAATTTTTATGTTGAAATTTAGGGGCCTGCAGATTTGAAATATTATTACATCGCTGCATTAGATCCAGAACATATAAACTTAAATGGTCAGATTATTTGTCTGGTGCAAAGTCATAAAGAACTTCAGTGAAAAAAGTGAATAAAAGTAAAAGAAAATCCTTCCTATGTGACTATGTTTACTAGTGCCTTTTTTCACTCTTTCCTGACATTCTTTCTAGTTTTAGTCAACATGCTGACAGTGGAACCCACCAGTTTGAAACATATGCCAATGGAAGTATTAATGTCTACTCAATTTAAAATCAATTTAGAGAAGATGAGAGAGGGGGGAGGTAGATTACTTGTGGTTAAAAATTAGGAAAATATGCAAACAAGTTGTTCCCTAAAATTTTTTTCTTACTCACTTTACCTTCACAGTGCTCTATTTTTTTCTGATATGTCTTAGAGCTTAAAAAAGCATACCTTATGAATGGTCATTTTGATTTAATATCAGATTTAAATGGAGAATTTTGTTTGCAGTAATCTATAACATATTTTCAGCCAAAGAAATTTACTGGACTCGATGAAGGAAGCTTTATAATTCAGGGTATTACACTGTCAAACCACTTTTATATATGCATACTCCTTTATATGTAAAGAAAAAACAAATATATTCGCAGCACCATTTGTGGACAAAATAAACATTACATTTTGGTATCTTAGGCTGTATTTAATGTTTAATATTTAAATGATTAAATATTGATTATGGGGACTTCAAAGAAGTAATATAATTTTAAAGCACAAAATATTTATTTTCACCAAGCCTTGATATTGTGTGTGTGTTTGTGCAAGTAAATATTTTCAAACTGATTTGGATATGTTTCACAGAACCAGATTTATGTGCCCCCTAAAGACCAGAGTGTGTGTTGTGGAGTGTGTAAGAATGTGTCTTGTGTGCACCACAGTGACAACGGGTCTCTAATCTTGTACAAGGTAAGACAATTTCAGTAAACCCTGCTGTACAGTTTAGCAGTAAAGAGCAGATGAAAACTTGTCCAATTTTTTTGACACTGTAATCTCATACATACCTAATAAGAGTGTATAATAAATATTTTCTGAAGGGAAAAAATTCTACAAACCACATTTCCAGAAAGGGTGCAACACTCTGCCAAATATAATTAAAACCAAAATGAAATTATATTAAAATAATTTAAAGTATGCTTAATTGAACTGATACAAATATTTTTGAATTTTGAAAGTGGAATTTGTTTGGTTTATTTAATTGATTTTAAAATGTATCCATTGAATATTATACCAGTAAAAAAATTGCAAAATTTTTGGGATGAGGCTACAAAACACTGGTAAATTTTTGTAATGCAATCAAAATATAAATTAGATTATTTGGCAACGTCAGTGAAATGTATCACAATTCACGGGGCGGCGGACTGATGGAGATGGACGCACACGCTAAAACCCTGTAATTTTAATTAAACAAAAGATATAACAAAACAAAGATAGGCAACTACTGAAACGACAAGATAAAGGAAATGAAACGAGGAAACGACAGAGACAAACAGACCGGACAAAGCAACATGACAGGGAAACATTGGAAGTGAAATAACAAGACTTACAGGAAAGAAACGACATGACTTGAATTGAAAGGAAACAAAACGACATGACTAGGAATGGAAACATCAGGAAACAGGACTCAGGACAAGACAGGAACAGACACAGGAACTGGGGACACGACAGGACCGGATATAGGAGACTAAACAAGAGACTGGACAGGTAACTTACAAAATGAAACAGGAGACGGGACTAGGGACTGGAACAGACTAGACAGGACGGGAGTGGAAACACAAGACTTGACATGAGATTGAGGTGGCACACTGGACAAGAATTGAGACAATACTGGGGACTGAACAGGTTTAGAGACAGAAGACTGGACAGGGGCAGGGGACTGGAATGGAGACAGGACTGAGGCTTGAGACAGGACGGGTGATTGAACTTGAGACAAGACAGGTGACTGGACTGAGGCTGGGTGCTGGGACTGGACAGGAGACGGAACAGGTGACGGAATGGAGAACTGGGAATGGACAGGGGACTGGACTTGATTACAAACTGGGGATTTGAATGGAGACAGGACAGGTGATGGGACTGGGGACTGGGACTGGACATAGGACTGGACAGGACTTGGCAGGGGAACAGGGACCAGGATATTCACGGGGACAGACACGAACATAGTAACAGGGACAAAGACAGACACAGGTACAGGGACTTGGATAGAGACAGGAACCAGGACAGGAACAGACAGGGGAACCAAAACAACCAGGGGGTGTCCAGGACTGGCACAAGTCTGTGGCGCTGTCCGAGAAGCCAGCCTGGGCACAATTTTAGGAAACGGCCCCAAAGTCCTAGGGGCCGACCTACGGAAATGACCTGATGCAGCCGGAGCCACAATCACGGGTGCAGAAGCGGCCAGGGCCACAGTCACGGATGCAGAAGTGGCCGGGGACGGCGCCTTCGCAGGAACACAAGCGGCGAGGAACAGGACAGGAGCGGCTGGGTTCGCCGCCTTCTTGGGGACAGGAGCGGCCGTGGAAGCCGCCTTCACAGGGACAGGAGTGGCCGTGGAAGCCGCCATCTCAGGAACAGGAGTGGAGACGTCCACAGAGTCAGGGGTTTGTGCTGCTCACTGGGCACGTGCTGGAGTTTTTTTGGGTTTAGGGGGACTGATTGGCGCACTCTTGAGAGACTTCTTCAACCGTGGTTCCCCCGGAGATGCACCCCTGTTAGCATCACCTCCCGTATCCAGTGGTTTGAGGCTAACAGCCCCTACCCTAACCCCCCCCCCCCCCCCCCAAAAAAAAAAAATTCCCCGGACCTGCGGGGGTAATCCTCGGGAGCAGAACGGGAAAATCTCTCGGTTAAGAGTTCAAAAAATGTCTCTACGTTAATATCATGGGTTCTTTCCTTAATTAAGGTTTCAGCCCACCATAACGCCTCTCCTCCAAGGAGAAATTTCATAAACATGACTTATATAAAGTCAGGAGGAGGAGGACAGGTTAAATATTCAAAATAATTTATAATTTTTGCATTGGAATATAAATCCTTTGCAATTGGTACCTCCTTCAAATTCCGCCGGTACTCCCAGATATGATTGCAAAATATCAGGTTGATCACCCACCCTTATGGCCCGTATATCCTCTGCTATTTTCATGGTTTTATCCGGTGATATGTCCGTGTTAGCTGCGTCCTTTTTGGGATCGGTCATTCTGTCACGAACAAAATGTTAAACAAAATATATAACAAAACATAGACAGGCAACAACAGAAACGACAAGATAAAGGAAATAAAACGAGGAAACGACAGAGACAAACAGACCGGACTAAGCAACATGACAGGGAAACATTGGAGGCGAAATAACAAGACTTACAGGAAAGAAAAGACATGACTTGGAATTGAAAGGAAACAAAACGACATGACTAGGAATGAGAATGAAACAAAATGACAGGACTAGGAAACAAAACGACTTGACTTGGAGTGGGAAAGAAACAACACGAATGACCGATACACGGAAGTGACACAAGGGAGCTTAAATACATGAATAGACGAGACACACCTGAAACAGATAACAAGACTTAAGGACAAGGAGGTGGAACAAAGGGGGGACAAGTGCGGGGACATGGACAATAACAGACAGAGCCATGTGCAGAGAGAGCACATGGCGGGGAAAACAGGCATGACAGGACGAGTGCGTGACAACATGATTTGGTTTAAAAAGACTTTTGAGAGGCTAAATCTTTCAGAAGTATATATGGGGAGTGCTCCACCATTCTGTGAAAAAACACATGAGCAAATTCTGTAACAATTGAAGAATTAAATTTCTCAACTTAAAATAATAAAGAACTTTATAATTTATAGTGGATGGTATCATTAATATATTCAGGAATCTGGATAAATCTCTATATGCAATGGACAAATCCCAAAACCTATGTTGTCTGGCTGTGATTTTCGGCTCCTTAGTTGGCTTGAAAAATAAACTTTATGCATGGGCTTAGATACTTCCCAAAATTCTCTGAAAATACAGTTTGCATTCCAAAATGCAAGTTTAAGTACTATCATGTTAAAATAGACAGGATCCAAAAATTATGCTGCCTTCTCTGGGTCTAGGCTCTGAGAAGGGAAAATGTGTCCTGTGGTCACTTATCAAAATTTGAAATTCTTTTTGGAAGCTACGAATGATGCATCCTGCAGGCTAAAGTGGTGAGGTGACAGTATGTAGGTGGCACAGTTAATTCTAAACAATAGATTTGGAGATAAATTCAGGAGATTTGGAGTAAAATCCAGACCTCTTTTTTCTGAGAAGGCTTATTGCTTATTACAGTAAGACAAGGCCAATCCAATACCAATGGATTAAAACAGTATGGCTCCTCAGTAAAACACTCTGGGTGCTAAACTATCGAAAATAATTGGTGCATTATCAAACAAAATCACTATAATGGGGACCCCAAGGTGTTGACCTGCTGAGATCCTATATCAAGGAAGAATGGATAAACATTTCATGTTCAAAACTACAGTAATTGGTCTGCACAATTCCAAAATATTTACAGGGTGTTGCTCAGGTACAAATCTCTTTCTAGCAATATTTAATACTTAAGCAATACCTAATAAATTAATATGTTGTTTTAAATGAATACAGCAGAATACTGCAAAATATCAACAAAAGTGTTAAAGGGTTAAGGCTTAACGAGTTATTTTGTTGCATCAATGCATTAAAGAACATTACCAAACCACATGCGGGTGGTTTTAAAAGTATACAATGGTCCGACGTTTCAAATGCAGCTCTAAGAAACCAGTATACACAGGATTTTATGTTTGACCTAAGATCATTTAGGACCTTTGTGTGGTTTCTGTGTTGTATGTAATAACCTCTGAAGCCAGACTGAAAAGTCACATTTAATTCATTGCTGTTTAAGTAAATTTATATGGAATATTGGCTATTGGTCTATAACTGTTCTGATTTGATGGGTCTAGTTTACTTTTCTACATAAAAGTAGAAAACTACATTCTACATAACTGTTGTTTTGAGATTCCTTGGAAGGTTATTAGATTTACAGTGCCACTGAGTAGTGCATTAAAATCTATTCAAGGTTTAATACAAAAAGCTTGTTCTGGAGACAGTTATCTGTGTTTAAAAGTGAAATCAGATTTGTAAGTGTTTCAAAAGTAAGAAAGCAGTGCTTCAGTGCTTCCATAACTGGCCTAATATGTCTGGGTATGACTGAAGATTCTGTGTAATGCATTTCACAGTGCAAGAGATTTTAGAGCCACAAAACTCAAATTTAGCACAGTCATACAAAGAAAAACAACTAATTTCCAGGAGAATTAGGTCATGTTGTAATGAATAAAATTATGGTATTTTAGATGGAGAATACATCACCTGGCTGTGCTATGTAATGGCATTCTGTTTGTAATAACTGAATAATGAATTAGTGTAATGTGTTCATCCTGCAGCCAGGGAAGAGCTGGTTGTCTGACTGCATGCACTATGACTGTTTAGACACACAGTCTGGACCAGTGCTGGTATCCTACTCCTACAGCTGCCCCCCCTTCAATGAAACAGAATGCTTTAAGGTAAATTAATATAAATTCTGTCTGCTAAGCTAAAATCAAATGGCTGAATTTTTTTTGATGAGCTTTCATTTGCATTCTGCATCTCACATACATATATGCAGATCTATAATGTGTTTGTAAATGGTTTAATTTTCTAGCAGTTGCTGGTTGTCCTCTGTTCTTAACAAATTCACTTTTCATAGATTGGAGGGACGGTACTGACCTATATGGATGGATGCTGCAAAACTTGTGAGTTATGAACTTGCACTGTAGTGCTTTTCAGTTAATAATTCTATTATTTATTATAATACATGTTATAATTTATTATATGATTATATTTATATCATATTTATAATATGATGTTATAGATTATAATTATCATTATTTCACTTAATATTTTGGCAAAATTCTCTTAAATATATTATAGTTTTTAATATAACCTTTACAGATGATTTTATTGTACACTATAAAATATTTGTATATAAAAATCACAGTGAATTATTCACTATTTAACTAGTACACCTACTACTGCACAACTACTGCAGTACTGACTGCAAAAATAATAAATATGTAATGGTTTTGCTCAAGGGCTCCTGTAATCATTTTTAAAATACCACCATTATGTACACTGTTATATCTTGAATAAAAAGAGGCTAAAGGTCAAGTGTTTTAGGATCTCGGATGCTCAACATTTCAAGGTTTATGGTATAGTGTTTATCATTTTATAATAGTTTTTTCAGTGCATGACAGGTCTGGACTAGCTCCTGGACTTCTTTACTAAGGACACTTGCTGTTGTAAACATGGATGCTGACTTTGCGCACAGTTCAAAAGCCAGCATCCTTGATGGTATTAGGGTTGGTTAGTGCACCTGGCATGTGTGACTTGCACATCTGTGAAGGCACTATTAATGCTGAATGTTTTTGTTTGTTTGTTTGTTTTCTCCTGGAAAGACATTGCTGATTTAATTACAAAAAGGCCAGTCCACATTGTACATTAATTACATCAGCATGGCTTCCAGGTGCTTAAATATTCCAACCTATCACCCACTGAAGTAAAACTGGTTCATTATAAAACAAAAACCTAACTGAGACCCTGAGCTTTTCAACAGTTGAAATCATATAACAAGAATGGATTTCAAAATTATAGCAATTTGTCTCCTCAGTTCTCACACATTATGTATTTAGCTTTTAAATGTTCCAATGTTTTTCGAATGGAAGTTTTAAGTACTTTCATATTCTCTACAGTATTTACACATTTTAAAACAAAATTTCCAGGATTTAGTCTACTAGGGGAAGAAATGTTAAATGTGCCCTGTGCAAAAGTATTAATTAGCAAAAGTGCTATTTTTTTATATAGTTGTAGAATGTTTACATGAAAAAAAATTAAATGCTCTTTGCTCTATTATAAATGCTTATAATTTGATCTGTTGAGTCCAAAAGTTTGCATGCAAATGAATGTTTGTCCTTTCAATTTGATGAACTTTATCATTGTGTTCCTCAATCAAACAATTGTGAAATACAGGTGAGTTAGTTTCCTGTATTATTCAGAATATAAAACACTGTGCCTATCTCCTCAGGCACTGGATACACACCCTTCCCCTTCTCTGTTAGCACACTGAAACCCACAATAAGCACAAACTGTGAACAAGGTACACAGCAAGACAATAAGGCTTCCCATCAACATTGTTGTTTCCCAGCAATGTACTTCCCCATTAAAATACAAGACTCTAAATAGCTTTGAAAAGAGCTCATAACTGAAATGTCTTTTTTAATCAATTTTTTAAATATTGCTCAAATGTTTTGTAATCTTTCCCCATTTTGCGCAATTGGGCAGTGCATTGTTGATTGCCAACAATGTACTGTTGGTAGTGGCCAAATAGTGAATGTTGATACAATTATTGCATGAGTTAGACCCACTGTATTTTTTATATGTGTGCATGTATTCTCTGTGTTTATGGGGCCCAGTAATCTTTTGGGTGATAAGGCACAATGATATTTATGCTACATTACCCAAGCTATTACTCTGCTTACTAGCTCTAGATTGTAGCTCTACTTGCACTTCTAGATCTACTTCCTTTTGAATCTGATTCATAGTTTATATATCTGTAGCATTATTAAAAAAAATCAATAGCTTTATTTGTTTTGCTTGGGGTGATGGGATATATTTGTATGTCCATTATAGAACACTTTTTTTTTTTATCACAAATATAGGTTGATGATAAATGTTTGCTATGACGGAGTTTTAGGGCCGCAGCGTTGAGGAAAAAAAAAAGTATTCAGAGAAAATTCAGAAAGTCAGAAATAATTCTGAGAAAAAATCTCAGAATATTTGAGTAAAAAAGATCTGTATAATTCCAAGAATATAATCAGAATATGTAGAGAAACACTGTTTGGGTTATTATTTATTTTAATATGTAGACAGTCAGACTAACAGGTCTGTGTGCCATGAATAAGTTGTGAAAGAAGCAGTCAGTGAAGAATAATTGAACAGAATTATTTATTAAACACATTCACACGACATGATGACCCCATCAGTGCAGCCCCTGACTGCGATGCATAAGGCATAAGTTTATTGTACGAGTCAGAGCCGTAACGCGATGGAGCCTCGTGGGCACTCGGAGTTCCACTCGCGCTGGATCAATCATTTTTGTGATCATTAATTGTATCATGTGAAACTACATGCCATGGGTTCGTGCACTGATTCAGGGTTTAAATACTAATCACGATCTGGTTCTAATATGGAATAGAACTGAGAGTTTATTCCTGAAATCTGTACCATGACTTAAGCAAAACACTGCATTCCACAATTACACTGTGTGTCTGCCCAATTATACGCAGCCAATTATTCTGAGAATTTTCTCAGAATTATTCCAAGATTTTTTCTCAGAATTATTCAGAGAATATTCACAGAATTCAGACTTTATTCTCTGAATCTTGTTTTTTTCTTTTTCAACACCGTGGCCCTAAAACTCGTCGTAGTTTGCAGCCAAGTGGGGAAAGCATTATGATCATATTAACTATGTATAGTTCTGACATCAGAATGCTTATCTACACCTCATGATTCCTCAGTAATTATTGTGGGTACAATATATTATTCCAAATATTTATTTATGTTTAAATACAGCCAACTTTTCATTATTTCTTTTTTTTTTAGAATTTGTAAACTTTGTATGTTTAAAATATTTGAAATGCCTATGATGTGGCACAGTAAGGCTAATAGAATTTCACCACTTTTGCTGACTAATAGGCAAAGAGGATGGAAAATCATGTCAGAAGGTGACAGTGAGAATGACAATACGGAAAAACGATTGCCGTAGCAACAGACCGGTGAGTTGACTGCAGGCATTTATCTTTCATGTGTGTGTCTTTTCAGCTTACATAAGGCAAGTCAATTTGCAAAGGTGTGGAAATGGCTATATTTTACTAAGGGAATTCTAGTTGGGGATTTTTTTAAACTAAGACTGCTTCCTAATATGCTCATTAACATTGAATTTTATTTTTAAAAATGCATAGGTCTAGCCAGTTTTTGCAACTGTAATTTATATATACTATTCATCCTCATTGCCTGACTAAGTAATTTCTAGAGTTTTACTATATATATATATATATATATATATATATCATATATATATATATATATATATATATATATATATATATATATATATATATCAGTGGCGATTGCTCTAAGACTGCAAGGGAAGCTCAGCTTCCCCTAAAATGTAAAAAAGTAAGTGATCAAATACATACTGTTGTGTGTACATTTCATTGAATAAATATGCACTACAGCGCGCTCAACATTTGTTCAGAATCTGCTTCTTATCACTGGTAAAGACGCAGCTTTCCTCTCAATCATTCCCGCAGTTTCACAGTGCTTTAAACAGTGGACGCTGAGCGTCCACAGAGTTCAATAGCGAAGCAGCGAAGGGCAGCGAAACGAGACGAGCCCAAAGCTGGGCTTTGTCCCGCCTATCAGACGCTCAGCGTCTCTGGGGGTCTAAGGGGCAGTGGGCTGGCTACGACTGGCCCGGACGCTTAGCTTCTGCATGATGATTGGATGATCTGTCTGAGGCTGAATATCTTTTTGATTGACAGCGAAATGAGCGAATCAGCGATCCTTTGGTGTAAAGATCCGTGGGAGCACAGGCGGGCACACTTCACATGGGCCAAGGCCGTTTAAGCAGCCTAGCTCTGCTGGCCACTGATTCAGAATCAGAAATACTTTATTGATCCCAGGGGGAAATTGCAATTATTACAGTAGCAACCGTTGTAAAAGAATAAACACTCTAATAAAAATTTAACACAAAAGGAAATTTACATTATGTACACATCTATAATAATAAATACAGATATACTGTATACAGCAGTAAGAGTATTGCACATTTGAGTTGTTACACTCATAATTAAAAAAATTGTTCTATTGTTATTACTGTACATGTGAAAGATGTCGTGCTTTAAGTGTGGAGTTATAAAATCTGGTAGCCACTGGTAGGAATGACCTCCTGTGGCGCTCTGTAGTGCATTTTGGCTGAATGAGTCTTGCACTGAACTTGCTCCTGTGTCTCATTACCATGTGATAAAGAGGGTGGGAGCCATTATCCATAATAGCCTGCAGTTTAGACAGCATCCTCCTCTCAGACACTGCCGTCAGCGAGTCCAGCTCTACACCCACAACCTCACTGGCTCTACGGATCAATTTATTAAGTCTGTTGGCATCTGCCACCTTCAACCCGCTGCCCCAACATGCAACAGCATATAGGATGGCACTGGCCACAACTGACTCATAAAAAATCCTCAGCATAGTTCTGCAGATGTTGAAGGACCTCAGACGCCTCAGAAAATAGAGACGACTTTGGCCCTTCTTGTAAAGGGCGTCAGTGTTTTTAGCCCAGTCCAGTTTATTGTCAATGTGTACGCCCAGATATTTATAGTCCTCCACAATGTCCACACTGACCCCCCTGATGGACACAGGGGTCACCGGCGTTTTGTCCCTCCTCAGGTCCACCACCAGCTCCTTTGTCTTTGTCACGTTGAGCTGCAGATGGTTCAGCTCACACCATGCAACAAAGTCGTTCACCGTCTTCTGTACTCATCCTCATCACCCCTGCTGATACATCCAACAAGTGCAGAGTCAGAAAACTTCTGGAGGTGGCAAGTCTCTGTGCAGTAGTTGAAATCAGTGGTGTAGAGGGTGAAGAGGAAGGGAGAGAGGTTCCCTGTGGGGCTCCAGTATTGCTGACCACTCTGTCTAACACACAGTGCTGCAGACGTACATACTGTGGTCTGCCAGTCAAGGTAGTCAACAATCCAGGACACGAGGGGGGCGTCAACCTGCATCACGTTCATCTTGTCTCCCAGAAGAGCAGGCTGAATGGTGTTAAACACACTGGAGAAGTCAAAAAACATGACCCTCACAGTGCCGCCTGGCTTATCCAGGAGAGCATACGCTCGGTTCAGCAGGTAGATGATGGCATCCTCAACCCCCAGACGAGGCTGGTAGGCGAACTGGAGGGGGTCTAGAAGTGGCTGGACCATGGGACAAGTCTCTCCATGGTCTTCATGATGTGGGACGTCAGTGCCACCGGCCTGTAGTCCTTGATGTCACTGGGCCGCGGAGTCTTTGGCACAGGAACAATGCAGGACGTCTTCCACATCACCGGGACCCTCTGGAGACTCAGGCTCATGTTGAAGACATGCTGCAGGACTCCACAAAGTTGGGTGGCACAGGCTTTAAGCACCCTGGGGGGAACACCATCAGGGCCTGCAGCCTTGTTTGTGTGGAGTCTCTGTAGCTGTCTTCTCACCTGGTCAGCTGTGAGATTCACTGTAGAGGTCCCTGGTGGGGGAGGAGAGGAGGTGTGACGTGGACTATCACAGGAGGGGGTGAGGCTATCAGGAAGGGGAGGGAGTGGAGTGGGCTGTTGAGGCCCGACAGCAGAGGAGTCAGGGAGGGGGAGATCAGGGCTCACAGTGTCAAATCTGTTAAAAAACAAATTTAACTCGTTGGCCCTGTCCACACTGCCCTCTACTCCCCTGTTGTTGCTGGACCTTAAGCCAGAGATGGTCCTCATACCACTCCAGACCTCCCTCATTTTGTTCTGCTGGAGTTTCCACTCCAGCTTCCTCCTGTATCTTTCCTTAGCCTCCCTGATGGTTCTCTTCAGTTCCCTCTGAATCGTTCTCACCTCCTCCCGGTCTCCAGCTCTGAAAGCCCTCTTCTTCTTGTTGAGGAGTGCTTTAATGTCTTTTGTTACCCACGGCTTGTTGTTTGGGTAACATTTAACAGTCCTAGTTGGGACAGTGGATTCTACACAGAAGTTGATGTAATCTGTGATGCACTCTGTGAGCCTGTCAATGTCCTCTCCATGAGGCTTATAGAGTGCTGTCCAGTCTGTGGTCTCAAAGCAGTCCTGCAGCACTTCAGAAGTCTCCACTGACCATCTCCTCACTGTCCTCATGGTCACAGGCTGACTCTTCACCTGAGGCACATACTTTGAACTAAGGTTGACCAAGTTATGGTCAGATCCACCCAGAGGGGGGAGGGGGGAGCAGCTGTATGCCTCCTTAAGGCACTAGAGAGGACACTAGTCAAGTCCCTGGAAAAGACGCCTTGTTGGTACGACAGATAAATAAACCGACACATTTTATGATGTAGGCCGAAATTGAGCTTCCCCTCCTTGAAAGACCAGCATCCGCCACTGATATATATATATATGGTGCATCCTGACAGTAGTGTGTTACAGTAGTCAAGCCTTGAAGTAATAAAGGCATGTACTAATGTTTCTACGTCCTACAGGGATAAGGCATTTCTAATCCTAGCAATATTGCGAAGATGTAAAAAAGCTGCCCTAGTGATACTGCCTATGTGTTGATCAAATGATAAATCAGGGTCAATTATGACACCAAGATTTTTTGCTGCTGAACCAGGTTTAACTGGAAAGTCAGCGAGATTTAAAATTAAATCTGATAATATATTTCTTGCCACCTTCGGACCCAAAAGCAGGACCTCTGTTTTGTTGCTGTTTGGAAGGAGGAAGTTACGCAACATTCAGCCTTTCACGTCTTTTACACAGTCCTCTATTTTCTTTAATCTGTGTTTGTCATCGGGCTTCGCTTAAATATACAATTGCGTGTCGTCTGCGTAACAGTGAAAGTTAATGTCATGGTTTCTTATAACTGTGCCTAGTGGTAACATGTATAATGTAAATAATAGTGGTCCGAAAATAGAGCCTTGCGGAATTCCAAATCTTACTTTAGAATGATTTGAATTTAGATTGTTTACTTTTACGAATGGATAACATTCCCTTAAGTAAGATTTGAACCATAATAGGGCTGTCCCTGTAATTCCAACCATTGTTGGAATTAACCTTTCCTAACCTTTCTAGGAGAATATTCTGGTCTATTGTATCGAAGGCTGCGCTGAGGTCAAGAAGCACCAATAGGGATACTGTTGCTGGAATTAGTTGGATCCTGCTTGATTTTTTGTAGTTCTGGAAAACACACTAAACAGTACTCTCAGATTATTTTTATTATTGGAGATCAGCGAGGCCAGATATGCTGAGCGAGCTTTAGTGAGAGCATTTCTATACTCTATAAGGCTGTCCTTCCAGGCAGAATGGAACACTTCCAGCTTGGTTGATCGCCATTTCCGCTCTAGTTTCCGTGATGTTCGTTTTAAAGTACGGCTTTTATCATTATATCATGGTGCGAGCTTTTTCTGTCTTATACTTTTATGTTTAAGTGGTGCTACCTTTTCTAAAGTAGATTGACAGGTATTTTCTATATAGTCAGTTAGTACATCTAGCTCCATTGGGTCTGATGGAGTGGGAACTGGTGTTGATATTTCTGGGAGGTTTTCTATAAATTGTAGGGCGGTAGATTGTTTTATTATACGCTTTGCAGAATAGCGAGGGGTCTTACATATATTATGGCTAAGACGTAGCTCATATGAAATTAGGTAATGGTTGGAGATTGCTAAGGATTGCAGTAAGATATTAATTTTGTCGAGGTTAAGACCTAGTGCCAGAACTAAGTCTAAAGTGTGACTGCAGTAGTGTGTAGGCTCTGTTACATTTTGAGTAATACCAATAGAGTCTAAGATTGAGGTAAATGCCTTTTTTAGTGGGTCACTTTCCTTCTCAAAATGGATATTGAAATCTCCTACAATTATAACTTTATGATTGCTAGGTTTGCAGCAAAATCGCTGAATTCTTTCATAAATTCTAAGTAAGGTCCTAGTGGTCTGTAAATGTTGACATAATAACATGACATAATAACGTCCTTTTTTGTGACCGGATTTGTAATAATGGTGGAGAGAACCTCAAAATAAGGGAAGGTGTCACATTGTTTAGGACTAATTTCTAGGGTATTTTGGTAAACTACACATACTCCACCTCCTTTGCCTTATAATCTTGGGCTATGTACATAATTATAGCCTAGGGGGGTGGCTTCATTTAGTGCTGAATATTCATTTGGTCTAACCCACGTTTCCGTGAGACAGAAAACGTTGAATTTATGATCACTTATGATATTATTTAGGATGATTGCTTTTGAGTTTAGATCTTATGTTGAGTAACCCAAATTTTAGTTCTGAGGTGTTGCTGCAACCATATGTGTATGATTTAATATTGATTAGGTTGCTGAAAGAGGCTGATTTAGTTTTTCTACTTTTACATTTAGTTCGGGGGAAAGACAGTCTCAATACAGTTGAACCTAGGTGACGCCTCAAGGCAGTTCGCAGACGGTCGGTTTAGCCTGTCTGTCTGCGGCCTGGTCCCGGCTCTGGATTGTCAGCAGCTGTCTACACTACTCTGCTGACTAACTAAAAGACTATGTGCTATGCTGCAAGAAAGTAAGGCAGCACCCTCCTGCGTGGGGTGGATACCATCCCTACCTATAAGACCAGGCTTGCCCTTGAAATGTAACCAATTGTCTATAAAGCCCACTTGATTTTCGGAACACCACTTGGACATCAAGCAGTTTTACGCCGAAAGTCTGCTGTAGGTTTCAGCGCTGCGCCGTATTAGGATGCGACCAGAGCAGATTACGGCATCGGATATCATCTGGGCCAGTTTAATCACCTCTCTAATATTACCCTTAGTTACCTCAGACTGCCGCAGACGAATATCATTGGCCCCTACATGAATGACTATCCTCGAATATCTCCTATTAGCTAACAGTCTAAGGTTGTCATTAATATCCGGCGCTCTGGCTCCCAATAAACAGCTAACTGTTACTGCTGGCGCCCCTAAAGGAGTAGCTAATTTCACGTGTCGAACAATAGAGTCACCTATAACCAGAGCACTCTTAACAGGCTCCTCAGCGGGTGCTTCGCTGAGCGGGGCAAACCTGTTTGACACGTGAATCGGAGGAGCGTGGTGTCCCGGTGGGCTAGCTTTGGCCTCAGCGTTAGCATCAGCCTTAGCTTTCCGGCTATGTCACCGAGATGTCACCCATTCACCCCGCTGTGAGGACTCTAAAACCGGAGTCGAGGGGGTGCCAACTCTCCCTAAGGCACCCAGAGTTGCTAGAATTGAATCTCGCTGTTTATCCTTTGATAATAATAAGCTTCGGATGCGCACTTCTAGCTGGTCCACTTTATCCACCAGAGAGCTAACTAGCTGACACTTAGCACAAACACAACCACTATCATTATCGCTAGAGGGGGAAAAGGGGGTTAAACTGAACATGCCACACTGAGCAGGCAAACAGCCAGTAGTAGCCATGGAATTGCAGGTACTTACCGCTTTTTGTTGATTTTAGTATCTTACACCAGAAATGTTACTCCAGGGTCCAGTGGCAGTTTTAGTGCCTCTGTAATAAATATACCTGCAGAGACAATCTATAAGATAGATTTATGGATGGTTAGTAAGTTGTAAAAACAGAAATAAGTACAGAAATATCAGTCGATCAGTTTGTTGCACTGCTCAGGTGTTATGAGAACCCAGGTTACTCTGATAGTGGCATTCAGCTCTTCTGCATTGTTGGGTCTGGTGTATTGCATCTTCCTCTTCACAATACCCCATAGATTTCCTATGGGGTTAAGGTCAGGCGAGTTTGCTGGCCAATTAAGAACAGGGATACCATGGTCCTTAAACCAGTTACTGGTACATTTGGCACTGTGTGTAGGTGTCAAGTCTGGTTGGAAAATGAAATCTGCATCTCCATAAAGTTGGTCAGCAGCAGGAAGCATGAAGTGCTGTAAAACTTCCTGGTAGACGGCTGCGTTGACCTTGGATCTCAGAAAACACAAAAAAATGTTCAGGACTCAAATCTAGGCTAAAAACCCATTTGTTTAGTTTAGCTTTTGGTAGTTAATGCTCTCCCTGTGTGCATGTCCAGGGTGTCCATACACACAGGGACTTACAGCAAACTGAGATGCTGGTGCTGTTGTCCTACGGCTTCACGTGATCAGTCAGGTTATTGATGGTGGAGCAGAGGAATGCCAGTGTTTCAGGATGCTGCCGCATCTGTGTTTCCTTCTGGTTCTCTCCTTTTAGATAAAGCTGTCATAGTCTGATCTGCCAGAGTCATTAGCCACACTCTGGAAATGTTCACATTTTCTGCTTTACCATACAGATTAAAACTAATTCCATCCCTTTACCTTTTTCCGAGTAAACGACTGTCCGGCTGGACACCCACGCTCCAGTCACAATCAAGTGCCTTGGAGCTGCCCACCTTACACTGAAGTTTTCACTGACTCCTAACTATTATTACCAGTAGACTGACCAGAGGAGGATAGGTCACCCCTTGTGAGCCTTGGTTCCTCCCAAAATTTCTTCCTCAGCTGAGGAAGTTTTTCCTTACCACTGTCGCCCTTGGTTTGCTCACTTGGGGGATTTTTACATTCTTTACAATTTTACATTTCATGTCAAAACTTTGTCTTACCGTAATTCTGTGAAGTTGCTTTGTGACAACATCAGTTGTAAAAAGCGCCATACAAATAAATTTAATTTGATTTGATTTGGACCAGGGCGGCACAGTGGCGCAGCAGGTCACTACCTCACAGTCACACAGCTCCAGGGGCCTGGAGGTTGTGGGTTCGATTTCCGCTCCGGGTGACTGTCTGTGAGGAGTTGGTGTGTTCTCCCCGTGTCCGCATGGGTTTCCTCCGGGTGCTCCGGTTTCCTCCCACAGTCCAAAAACACACGTTGGTAGGTGGATTGGCGACTCAGTGTCTGTATGTGTGAGTGTGTGAGTGAATGTGTGTGTGTGTGTGTGTCTGTGTTGCCCTGTGAAGGATTGCTGCCCCCTCCAGAGTGTATTCCTGCCTTGCGCCCAATGATTCCAGGTAGGCTCTGGACCCACTGCGACCCTGAATTGGATAAGCGGTTACATACAATGAATGAATGAATGAATGAATGATTTGGACAAACACCAGCATATGACATGTGTTGTAAACTTGTCTTCTGGTGGTTTCAAAGTGAAGAGAGGATACTAGTCTGGATATAATGCTGCTTATTGAGCACTTTGGTTGATCCTCAGATTGATCTCAGAATGATCTGGTCACAGGCTGAATCTCAGACTGATCTAAGTGGCAATGATCTAAGTGGTTTGTAAGTGGCACACATCTTTAAAAGGGGTTTACAACTTCACACAAGGATTGATCTTTACCTAAACAGGATCTGGAAGCACCAGGAACTTAAAAGGGAACCTAAAAGGAGTAATTATGTCAGTTACATTATGAGCTGGAGCATATAACTGATCACATGTGGGTAAACCTGGTGTACAACACTGTGTGGTTCGTGGTTGTGTAATGTTATGACAGGAACTTATGTTAACTAAAGGGATGTTTGTGTGAAGCAAAGCACATGTATCGCATTCAGAAATTGCATGTGGCAGTGTATCTGCAGGCTATAGCAGCAGATACACTGACTGGATGAGGGATGCAGACATTTTGTCCTGGGAATAATGTCTGTCTTGTTAATTTGAATAAGTTCTGAAATACATTTTCCTCATCTGAGATGGGAACTGCAGCACATGTATTCCATACAGTTAGTAGAAGAAGCAACAGTTCCATTTTCATTCCTGTCATCTTCCTTGATGAGCTATGCTGGATTATCAGGAATGGTGAGATGAACACGTCCATGCAGAAATCTTCAAGTTTTATTTTATTTAGAGTTTTATTTTTTTATTAAGGTACACAGTTAAACAGAAAGGGAAGTAATATTGCAAAATCTGGATCAATAAGTTTAAAATAGCATGAGAAAAGCGTAAGGAATTGTGTGGTGCACACTGTTAGTGCTGGACCAAAAGACTTGGGTTTGAATCCAGTGGCTGATTCATTTGGTGTGTTTCATGTTTGATTGCATATTGATCCTAAACCAAATGGTGTAAAGAAAAAACAAAAAAAGCCTCCAGCCACAAGTGGAGCAACCTATCTATTAGTCATCTTAACGGCCTAGATTCAAATTCACACGCTGATTAAATTGGTGAAATTACCTATTAGAATGTCCTCAGTTAAATTCTTTATTATTATTACAAATTTGCTATAGAAAAAAGAAGTAAATTTTGACTGGATTACTTAAAAACTTTTTCCTGTAGTAAAATGTATAATTTTCCTCATGGAGCAATTTAAAGCCTAGTTGGCCCATAACCACTTGTATTCATTACATTCCCCTCTGGTAAAGCAGGTGGCAGTATTTAGAACATTAGTTGTAACAAACAGCAGCTTCCAAAAGGTTTGTTTTACCTAACCATGCAACATGTGCAGTGTTAGTGAGTGTTTACCCCGGTGAAGCAGATGTGTCACAATTACATACACCATTACAATCTTACACTTTCTAGGTGGCTGAAGGTTTCAGAACCAGGTTCTACAGTTGCTTTCCACAAGCTGTGTGACCATAGTGCATGGTGACAGAACTTATTCCTCTAGCTAGAAGCTCTGCTAGATTTTCTTTTCATTGTGACACTTACAGACACTGTACGACCAGTAGTGATGTCATATCATGCTTTCTAATCATGTGACAGGTTAAATTTCAATTTCAATTAAGAAATATTTAAGAAAGATCTGCAAGAGCTCACATATGGTCCTATCTTGATGGCTCTTTTCGTATTAGGCTATGTTAAAATAAATGCTGAATATAACTAGATTTCCCATTCACTCTTTTACCAACACTCTCTCTGTTCTCCCTCCCAAAATCCATTCAGACATTGCAAATAGTGTATACATGATTAGATATCTCAACAAACAAGAAAAGCAATATGCATAAACCACGTTTGGCCAAATATTTTCTTTTTTTAAATGGTCTTTGTGTATCAGATAGATTGTTACAGCACAAGCAGACAATGTGCGTATTTGCTTTAGCTCTGCTGCACTGATTGTGTGCATGTACTTCTGAGGTCACCCACACAGCTTGCTGGGAGTTGTAGTTCTTAGCTCGGATTCTTGAATCTGGGAGTCAGTCAATTTTCCATTTAAAAAAAAAGAAGAAAGAAATGCATGATGCAGTGCTTTGTTCAGTAAAGCTATACTTCAAGCATATTCAACTCGAAATAAACAATGAATCAATACATGAGAATATTTCAACCTAAATCCTTTGATTTGATTATTTGACATAGAGACGAATATGAAGGTCTCTGCCCAGATTATCATTGTGGCTAGCAACAAGCTAACGACCAAACATTTTTTCAATAATGCATATATTTTATATACCTATCATGTTCTGGCTTTTTTCTGTTTCACTTGCTCATGAGGATTTTTAAATGTCTTTTAATATGAACATTTCCACATATCTATTATTTCTTTAGCAATATCTAAACACACCAGAGTTTTTCTTCAGAAGAATAACCACACACAATGCTTGTTACAAGATTTTGGTATTGTTTGTTTCCTATCCCAGTCGTGCCGTCATTCCTAGTCATTAGGGTTCAAGCACTCAGTGCGTAGAACCCTATTGTTTTTTTGTACCGGTTTTTTAGGGGTCCAAGCACTGCAAGTGTTGGAGCCCTATTGTTTTTGTTCCGGTTTTTCCGCTTTTTTAGGGGTCCAAGCACTGCAAGTGCTGGAGCCCTATTGTTTTTGTTCCGTTTTTTCCGCTTTTTTTTTTTTTTTTTTTAGGGGTTCGAGCACGAAGTGCTTGAAACCCTATTGTGTTTGTTCTGATTTTAATTTGTTATTATTATTATTATTAGGCTTCCGAGCACAACGTGCAAAGGAAGCCTATTGTTTTTGTTCTGATTTTTAGGGGTTCGAGCACGAAGTGCTTGAAACCCTATTGTGTTTGTTCTGATTTTTTTAGGGGTTCGAGCACGAAGTGCTTGAAACCCTATTGTGTTTGTTCTGATTTTAATTTGTTATTATTATTATTATTATTATTCTTTTTCTTTTTCTGCCATAAAACGAATCGCACAGCCCAAACCGTAAGGCCTAGAGACTTGAGACTTGGTCAATAGGTAGTAGTCGGTCTCGCTACTCAGGCGCAAAATATCAGCCCAATTGGCCTCAAGGGGGCGCTACAGCGAAGGAAAACGCTTTCATTAAAAGATTTTCCACCCCGTGTGGCGTAGAGACGAAATCTTTTTTTTCCCTGATTCCTTGGGTCCTGCCGAATCAAAAAGGTACATACAACCACTAAGCTCCGCCTACTTAGATTTTTTGCTATTTTGCATAATTTGCAAAACCTACTTTTGTGTACTCCTCCGTGGATATTTGTCCAATTTTCTTGAGCTTGGTGTCAAAATGTTCGCAGGGGCCTGTAGTTTAATAATTATCAAAAAAACGTTGAAATTTCGATTCAAGATGGCCGCCATATGCAAATGAACCTCTTCGGCTTATTTTATGTTTTACTTAAAAATCTATAACAAACTCATGGTTTACTCAAATGTGTTTACATTTCATATTCTACTTTCAGACATGATTCTGAGGTAGCTTGTCAAAGGAGAAGCCAATATTCATATAGGGGGCGCTGTAAATGCTTCAAGTTTATATCTCAGCATCCGTAAGGCGGATCGGACCGCCGCTTGGCATGCTGCTTCTATGGGCAAGGCTGTAGAGGGAAAATTAAGGACAACTCGATTCGAGCAAAATTGTGATTGTCATCGACCAATCAGCTGTCATCAGCTGTTTGACAACCTTAACAAGGTCCAATCATCATGGGATTTGACTGGTATGTCCCTGGTAGGCCTCCCTAAGAGTTGAAAAATTGTCATAACGATAGCCACTAGGGGGCGCTATGTCAAGAAAATATTATATATCTCTGTGAAAATTAAGCATATTGACACACAGTTTGCTTCTTTTTATACTCTGCAGAGGGCCTAACAACTTTGTATTTGCAAGTGTTGTCAAAAAATGCTTTGCTTTTTCTCAGCTTCCAAATGTTCAAAATTGAACCTTTTCGAACTAGTCCGTGGAATTTTGCGATATTCCCAAACAGTTGACCTTGTTGGAATCTGCAGAGTCTGTAGGTAAATAATTATCAAAAAAAGTTCAACATTTGGACAAACTTTTGTTGTAATAAAACAATTAATTGAAGCGTGTGGAGCTTTAAACATTCTTTTAGCTATAACTCAAACAAATTAAGTCTAATCAAGACCAACCATGACAGACGTATGTATGGTCCTACCCTGAAGGAATATGTACAATATGATCAAAATTTACCAAAAGGGGGCGCTACAATTGGACAAAAACTGATTTAATTGGCTTTTTTATGTTATAGCGCCATCTAGGAATGCAGTGGCACGCCAACTTAATTATGACATCTGCTCCTCAGTCTGATCAAGCATGTGAAGTTTTAAAATTTTTGGGGAAAGTGTTTTTGAGTTATAGGTGTATATTAGTGTACACATATTGCAAATATTTGACTTGTGGAATACATGCTAGATCTGTGTTATTGTGAGGGGCCTGTAAGCTACATAGTAATAAAAGTGCAACAATTTTTTCATTCATTCATTATCTGTAACCGCTTATCCAGTTCAGGGTCGCGGTGGGTCCAGAGCCTACCTGGAATCATTGGGCGCAAGGCAACAATTTTTTGATCAGTATTAAAGTTCAGATCCTTAGGATTCAGCTAATACCACATATGTCCATGTTAGGTAAATATCCACATAGGAGTACACGCTCAAATGTTTCTATATGTGCATTCATCCATCCATCCATCCATTATCTGTAACTGCTTATCCAACTTAGGGTCGCGGGGGGTCCAGAGCCTACCTGGAATCATCGGGCGCAAGGCGGGAATACACCCTGGAGGGGACGCCAGACCTTCACAGGGCAAATATGTGCATTCATGGCAGAGCTAAATATATGTGAAAGTAGTTATTTCTCACCAGCAGATGGCAGTCTAAAACTATACATTGTGCTGTTGAACTACAGTGGCTCTGAGACATTATGCAAAATGCAATGTGGAGCAAAGACCATAAGGCCCAGAAACACCTCCCTTGGCAGCAACATCCAGCAGGTGTGAAATGACTCAGCCAAGGAAAATGACACTCTTTGGCCAGATGGTGGCGCTATAGCAAAGGGAAAAGCATTGCGGTCTATATCTCCTACACTGTAAGGCCTAGAGATGAAATCTTTTTGTCCCTTATTCCTTGGCTTAAGACAAACTAATTTGCTGTTGGATCATAAAGCTCAGCCCACTTAGATTTTGAGCTAATTTGCATAATTTGCAAAACATACTTTTGTCAATAAGTCTATGAATTTTTCACCAAGTCCCTTGAGCTTGGTGCCAAAACGTTCACATGAGTCTGACCCTAGGTAATTATAGAATTAATTGACATTTTGATTCATGATGGCAAATGAACCTCTTCAGCTTATCACAGGTTTTACTTGAACATCTCTAACTCCATACTTTGCTCAAATGGGTTCAAATTTAAGATTCTACTTATAGAAATGCTTTTAAAGGTAGCATGGCAGCGATGTAGGCCTATTGCTTCCAAACAGGCCTGTTAAGCGAGAACCCCGTTAATTGTCGCTTGCGGCTATATTTTTTCTTCTTTTTCTCCGATGAAACGCGATGGGCAGCCCAAACCGTAGGTCCTACAGACTTGTCATTTGGTCAACTGGTAGTAAACCCTCCCGCTACTCAGGCGCAAAGAATCAACCCAATCAGCCTGATGGTGGCGCTATAGCGACGCGGAACGCGTCGCTCCCTATATCTCCTACCCCGTGTGGCGTAGAGACGAAATTCTTTTTTTCCCAGATTCCTCAGGTCAGACCCTACAAAAAAGCCTCAAGAACCCATAAGCTCCGCCTACTTAGATTTTGAGCTAATTTGCATAATATGTAAAATCGCACAAATTTTTGAGCGCGAACTAGTCTCTGGAAATGTACCCAATATGGACATCTGTGGTATCAGCAGAATCCTAAGAACCTGAACTTTAATAATTATCCAAAAAAAGTTGGAATTTCATCACTGCTTTGCTTCCAGACTCCGCCCAAATACAGGGGTAGAGCTCGTGTTCCAAAAATCACACAAATACAGCTATAACTCACAAACGCTTTCTCCGAATGTTATGATACTTCACATGCTTGATCCCTATAAGGGCTGGAAGCCATAAGTACTTGGCTGTGCAACTGCAAGCCTAGGGGGTGCTATAACAGCAAAAAAAATTGTTACGCTTCACAGGATTGTCCGATTGACATGCCGATTGGTATGCATGTAGTGTGTGATGAGCTGACTTAGATTCTATGACGATGATGTCATATTCGAAAAAACATTGCCGCCATCGACCAATCAAATTTCAGCAGCTGTTTCATGATCTTAACAAGGTCCTATCATCATGACACTTGCATAGTATAACCATGGCAGAACTTCCTAAACACATAACAATTTTCATTACGATAGCCACTAGGGGGCGCAATTCATATTTTCTATAGGAAAATATGGAATATCTCAGCGAAATATAAACATATTGACAAGCAGTTTGCTTTATTGCATACTTTGCATAGTGTCATACAACTTTGCAATTGCAACTATTGTCAATAAATGCATAGTTTATCCACAATAGTCACGTATGTGAAAATGGAGCATTTCGAACTCCTCCCTGGAAATTTGTCTTATCAATAAACAACTGGTATTTTTGAAGTCCGTATAGACTGTAGGTAAATAATTATCAAAAAAATGTAGAACTTTTGACACGCTGTTGTGGCAGTAATTTAACAAATATGCATGGGCGGGGCTCGATGCACTCTTTGAGCTATAACTACAACAAACTTCACCTAAATCAAACACAACTTGGTGCACATATGTATGTCATTACTCTGAAGTACTCTGCTAAATATGCCCGCATTGCACAGGAAGGGGGCGCTACAAATAGACAGCAACTGGTTGCATAGGTTATTAATTGTTTACACTGCCACCTAGAGATGCAGTACCAGCAAGATGAGACGGATATATTCCAAAGACCATGGGAAAGGAGCTTTTGCATTTTCATAACATATGACTAATGCATTTTTGAGTTATATCTGTTTCTTATGCAGTGTTTCAAAGGCAAGCTGCACAGCTCTATTTAAGCAGAGGCTGCAATCACTCAGTAATGAAAGTTCCACACTTTGTTGATAATTATTCAAATTCAGGTTCTTATGAATCTCATGATACCACATATGTCCATATTGGCTTTTGATCCAAGCACTAGTTCATGATCAAATATATGTCTGTTATATCTCATCCTGCAGATCCTCTCTATGCAGAATCCCCCCTCAGCCCCTCCTTCTCCTCCTCACACACAGACTGTTACCTCTCCCCCTCCCCTCCCCCTGCCAGTCAGAGAGGGCCAGAGGACACAGACATTTGAAAGCAGATCTAAACAAATCAACAATACCATCATGACCACCTCATTTTACTTTCAGTGTCCATGTTTTCAGCTCCACTGTACACAAGAGCACTTTGTAGATCTAAAACTACAGAGAGGGGTGCACCTCTTGCTCTGCATACTTTCATTGCTCCTTTTCACATGTTCTTCAATGGTCAGGACACCTATAAAGCAGATATGCTGAAAATGTATGATCTACTGTCTCTGCTTTTTTTATCTATAATCTGGACCAACAGGGTATGTGTGTGTAACTGTGTAGACAGTGAGTGGACACAGGTTTTAAAATTATCCAGTAGCACTGCTCTTTCTGATCCACTCATAAGAGCACTACACACACTGCCATATCACCACAACGTCACTATCACTGCAGTGCTGAGAATTATCCACCACCCAAATCATATCTGCTTTGTGGGGTCCTGAACATTGGGTCAGAATCCAGGGTCAAATTCCAGATTCAGTTCTGTGCTCTGGGCTGTCTCTGTAACCCAAGCCCCATGTTCACCTGTCTGCAGACCAGAAATTCACCCACTTATCTACTACCCCTTCTTCTTACAATCCAGAGCACCAAGGATCACATTTTAAAGCACTACAAAATCTATCTTAAAGTGTGACTCCTGTATCAGGAAATGTCATATGCTATGCTCTTGCTCTGCAAAGACTGCTCACTTTCAGCCTGCTCTTCAATGGTCAGGACACCCATACCGCAGGTATGACTCAGGTGTTGGAGTTGTAAATCCCTCAGCATCACTGCTGGACAGAGAATAGTCCACAACCAAACCCTGCCAGCATAGATTGTCTTCTGTCCACTGATAACGGACTCGAGTACAAGCCACTCCACATCATATCTGCTGTTTGGGGGTCCTGAACATTAGGGTGAGAAACCAGAGTGCAACTCCAGAGTGACTTCTGTGCTCTATACTGTGTCTGTCATCCGCTACTCATCCATCTCATGCTACACTTCCAAAGAGATGCCAGAACAGCATGGAACACCTTACAAACACTACACAAACTTCCCCAAAAGCCCCTACTATCTCAGGAAAGCTCATATGAATAAAACACCTTACAAACACTACACAAACTTCTCCAAAAGCCCCTACTATCTCAGGACAGCTCATATGAATAAAACATCTTACAAACACTACACAAACTTCCCCAAAAGCCCCTACTATCTCAGGACAGCTCATATGCTAGCACATTGTTCTCCTACCAGCGAATACCAGCTTGGACCCCGGGAATTGTCGCTTGCGGCTATATTTAGGGGTTCGAGCACGAAGTGCTTGAAACCCTATTGTGTTTGTTCTGATTTTAATTAGGGGTTCGAGCACGAAGTGCTTGAAACCCTATTGTGTTTGTTCTGATTTTAATTTGTTATTATTAGGGGTTCGAGCACGAAGTGCTTGAAACCCTATTGTGTTTGTTCTGATTTTAATTAGGGGTTCGAGCACAAAGTGCTTGAAACCCTATTATAATTGTTAGGATTTTTATTTTTATTATTATTCTTCCGGTTCTTTTTCTGCACTACAAACGATCGCACAGCCCAAACCGTAAGGCCTACAGACTTGAGGCTTGGTCAGTAGGTAGTAAACCCTCCCGCTACTCAGGCGCAAAAAATCAGACTGATTGGCCTCATGGGGGCGCTACAGCGAAGGACAACGCATTTTCTTACGGGGCTCCTACCACGTGAGGCGTAGAGACGAAATTTTTTTTCCCCCTGATTCCTTGAGTCCTGCCGAATCAAAAAGGTCAATACAACCACTAAGCTCCGCCCACTTAGATTTTTTGCTATTTTGCATAATTTGCAAAACCTACTTTTGCGAACTAGTCTGTGGATTTTTGTCCAATTCTGTTGAGCATGGTGCCAAATTGTTTGTAAGAGTCTGGAGGTTAATAATTATCCAAAAAATGTTAGAATTCGGATTCAAGATGGCCGCCATATGCAAATGAACCTCTTCGGCTCTTCGTCTGTTTTACTTAAAAATTCATAACAATTGTATACTTTACTCAAATGTGTTCAATTTGCATATTGAACTTACTCTCATGATTCTGAGGTACCAAGTCAAAGGAGGAGCCAATATTCATATAGGGGGCGCTGTAAATGCTACAAGTGTATATCTCAGCATCCGCAAGGCAGTTTGAACCATCCTTTGGCATGCTGCTTCTATGGGCAAAGCTATAAGTGGAAAATTAAGGACAACGCGATTCGGGCAAAATTGTGATCGTCATCGGCCAATTAGTTTTCAGCAGCTGTTTGACTACCTTAACAAGGTCCAATCATCATGAGACTTGACTGGTATGTTCCTGGGGTCACTTCCTAAGTGCATAAAAAATTACGTAACGATAGCCACTAGGTGGCGCTATATCAAGAAAATGTGATATATCTAAGCAAAAATTAAGTGTATCAACACGCAGTTTGCAGCTTTGTATACTCTGCAGATGGCCTAACAACTTTGTAATTGCAAGTGTTGTGAAAAAATGCATCGTTTTTTCTCAATAACCAGTTGTTCAAAATTGAACTTTTTCGAACTAGTCCGTGGAATTTGGCTCTATTCCAAAACAATTGACTTTGTTGGAATCTGCAGAGTCTGTAGGTAAATAATTATCCAAAAAAGTACAACATTTGGACACACTGTTGAAACAATAAATCAATTAGTCCAAGTGTGCTGAGTTTTTACATTCTTTCAGCTGTATCTCAAACAAATGAAGCCCAATTAAGACCACAATTTACATACATATGTAGAGTCTTACCCTGAAGGAGCCTGTACAATATGACAGAAATCCATTAAAAGGGAGAGCTACAATTGCACAATTACATGTTATGTGCAGTTTCTGTGTTCATGCTGGATTTCTGTAATTGGGAGGGGCCTGTAAGCCACATAGTGATGAAAGTTCCACATTTTATTATCAATAATTAAAGTTCAGGTCCTTAGGATTACTCTGATACCATATATGTCCATGTGAGTGAAATATTCAAAGAGCAGTACCTGATTGAAAAATCTGTATGTGCATTTGTAACAGCTCAGCTCCTCTATGGGACAGTAGTAAATTGTTTCACCAGCAGGTGGCACTCTAAGACCATATATTGCTTTGTTCATCTACATTCAAGAACTTATTTCTCTGTACAGGTCAAAAGTCATAACATATGAACAAAAATATTTATCATAATTAAAAACGGTGCTCACCAGTCATATCATGTCCTTTGCTAAACTAAAACAAATGGTTCATTAGCACTTGTGAAACCTCACTGTCCAAAACTGCTTATGGTCTCTCTGTACTGATGCTCCTTACACCAACACTAAGGCCTCATTGTGCAGATCCTTGCTTTAATGGACACCTCATGGACACGTGACATGCAGTTAGTGAGTGATGTACTTAATCCGATTCCATGTTGTTGTTGATATTTACTATACACAATGGCTGCCATTGGCCACTGAGGTTTCAGCAGCTCTTTGAAAGGCCCAACAAGGCCCAATCATAAAGAAATATTTACAGGGTGTCTATGGGGCACTTCGTAAGTACATGAGACATTTCCAAATGTTAGCTGCTAATTGAAGATATAACAAAATCATAGATTCATTTTTACCTTGTTTGGCCTAAATGGTTCATGTGTCCTAAGGCCTCATTGACCTCTCAGACTGGCCAAAGGTCCCAATTAGGCCCATTCGTGTTAGGACCATGCCATTGCCGCTTGCAGCTATATTTAGGGGTTCGAGCACGAAATGCAAAGCATACTTTTGTCAATAAGTCTGTGCATTTTTGTCCAATTCTCTTGAGCATGGTGCCAAAACATTCACATGAGTCTGACATTAGGTAATTATAGAAACAATGTTGACATTTTGATTCAAGATGGCCTCCATATGCAGATGAACCTCTTCGGCTTATCACAAGTTTTACTTGAACGTCTGTAACTCCTCCATACTTTATTCAAATGGGTTCAAATTTCAGATTCTACTTAAGGACATGATTTTAAGGGTACCATATCAGCGATGTAGGCCTATTGTTTCCAAACAGGCCTATTCTGCGAGAACCCCGTTAATTGTCGCTTGCGGCTATATTTTGTTATTATTATTATTCTTTTTCTTTTTCTGCCATAAAACGAATCGCACAGCCCAAACCGTAAGGCCTAGACACTTGAGACTTGGTCAATAGGTAGTAGTCGGTCTCGCTACTCAGGCGCAAAATATCAGCCCAATTGGCCTCAAGGGGGCGCTACAGCGAAGGAAAACGCTTTCATTAAAAGATTTTCCACCCCGTGTGGCGTAGAGACGAAATCTTTTTTTCCCTGATTCCTTGGGTCCTGCCGAATCAAAAAGGTACATACAACCACTAAGCTCCGCCTACTTAGATTTTTTGCTATTTTGCATAATTTGCAAAACCTACTTTTGTGTACTCCTCCGTGGATTTTTGTCCAATTTTCTTGAGCTTGGTGTCAAAATGTTCGCAGGAGCCTGTAGTTTAATAATTATCAAAAAGACGTTGAAATTTCGATTCAAGATGGCCGCCATATGCAAATGAACCTCTTCGGCTTATTTTATGTTTTACTTAAAAATCTATAACAAACTCATGGTTTACTCAAATGTGTTTACATTTCATATTCTACTTTCAGACATGATTCTGAGGTAGCTTGTCAAAGGAGAAGCCAATATTCATATAGGGGGCGCTGTAAATGCTTCAAGTTTATATCTCAGCATCCGTAAGGCGGATCGGACCGCCGCTTGGCATGCTGCTTCTATGGGCAAGGCTGTAGAGGGAAAATTAAGGACAACTCGATTCGAGCAAAATTGTGATTGTCATCGACCAATCAGCTGTCATCAGCTGTTTGACAACCTTAACAAGGTCCAATCATCATGGGATTTGACTGGTATGTCCCTGGGAGGCCTCCCTAAGAGCAGAAAAATTGTCATAACGATAGCCACTAGGGGACGCTATATCAAGAAAATATTATATATCTCTGTGAAAATTAAGCATATTGACACACAGTTTGCTTCTTTTTATACTCTGCAGAGGGCCTAACAACTTTGTAATTGCAAGTGTTGTCAAAAAATGCTTTGCTTTTTCTCAGTTTCCAAATGTTCAAAATTGAAGCTTTTCGAACTAGTCCGTGGAATTTTGCGATATTCACAAACAGTTGACCTTGTTGGAATCTGCAGAGTCTGTAGGTAAATAATTATCAAAAAAAGTTCAACATTTGGACAAACTTTTGTTGTAATAAAACAATTAATTGAAGTGTGGGGAGCTTTAAACATTCTTTTAGCTATAACTCAAACAAATTAAGTCCAATCAAGACCAAACGTGACAGAAGTATGTATGGTCTTGTCCTGAAGACGTATGTACAATATGATCAAAATTTACCAAAAGGGGGCGCTACAATTGGACAAAAACTGATTAAATGGGCTTTTTTATGTTATAGCGCCATCTAGGATTGCAGTGGCACCCCAACTTAATTATGACATCTGGTCCTCAGTCTGATCAAGTATGTGACGTTTTAAAATTTTTGGGGAAAGCATTTTTGAGTTATAGGTGTATATTAGTGTACACATATAGCTTATATTTGACTTGAGGAATACATGCTAGATCTGTGTTATTGGGAGTGGCCTGTAAGCTACATAGTAATAAAAGTGCAACATTTTTTTGTTAAAGTTCAGATCCTTAGGATTCAGCTGATACCGTACATGCCCATGTTAGGTAAATATCCACATAGGAGTACATGCTTAAATCTTTCTGTATGTGCTTTCATGGCTGATCTAAAAATATGGGAAAGTAGTCATTTCTCACCAGCAGATGGCAGTCTAAGACTATACATTGTGCTGTTGAACTACAGTGGCTCTGAGACATTATGCAAAATGCAATGTGGAGCAAAGACCATAAGGCCCAGAAACACCTCCCTTGGCAGCAAGGTCCAGCAGGTGTAAAATGACTCAGCCAAGGAAAATGACATTCTTTGGCCAGATGGTGGCGCTATAGCAAAGGGAAAAGCATTGAGGTCTATATCTCCTACACCGTAAGGCCTAGAGATTAAATCTTTTTGTCCCTTATTCCTTGGCTTAAGACAAACTAATTTGCTGTTGGATCATAAAGCTCAGCCCACTTAGATTTTGAGCTAATTTGCATAATTTGCAAAACATACTTTTGTCAATAAGTCTATGAATTTTTCCCTTTCAAGTCCCTTGAGCTTGGTGCCAAAACGTTCACATGAGTCTGACCCTAGGTAATTATAGAATTAATTGACATTTTGATTCATGATGGCAAATGAACCTCTTCAGCTTATCACAGGTTTTACTTGAACATCTCTAACTCCATACTTTGCTCAAATGGGTTCAAATTTCAGATTCTACTTATAGAAATGCTTTTAAAGGTAGCATGGCAGCGATGTAGGCCTATTGCTTCCAAACAGGCCTGTTAAGCGAGAACCCCGTTAATTGCCGCTTGCGGCTATATTTTGTTTTTTTTTTTTCTTCTTTTTCTCCGATGAAACGCGATGGGCAGCCCAAACCGTAGGTCCTACAGACTTGTCGTTTGGTCAACTGGTAGTAAACCCTCCCGCTACTCAGGCGCAAAGAATCAGCCCGATCAGCCTGATGGTGGCGCTATAGCGACGCGGAACGCGTCGCTCCCTATATCTCCTTCCCCGTGTGGCGTAGAAACGAAATTCTTTTTTTCCCAGATTCCTCTGGTCAGACCCTACAAAAAAGCCTCAAGAACCCATAAGCTCCGCCTACTTAGATTTTGAGCTAATTTGCATAATATGCAAAATCGCACAAATTTTTGAGCGCGAACTAGTCTCTGGAAATGTACCCAATATGGACATATGTGGTATCAGCAGAATCCTAAGAACCTGAACTTTAATAATTATCCAAAAAAAGTTGGAATTTCATCACTGCTTGGCTTCCAGACTCCGCCCAAATACAGGGGTACAGCTCGTGTTCCAAAAATCAGACAAATACAGCTATAACTCGCAAACGCTTTCTCCAAATGCTACGATACTTCACATGCTTGATCCCTATAAGGGCCGGAAGACATGAGTACTTGGTTGTGCAACTGCAAGCCTACGGGGCACTATAACAGCAAAGAATTTGTTACGCTTCACAGGATTGTCCCATTGACATGCCGCTTGGTATGCATGTGGTGTGTGATGAGCTGACACAGATTATATGACGATGATGTCATATTCAAAAAAACATGTCCGCCATCGGCCAATCAAATTTCAGCAGCTGTTTCATGACCTTAACAAGGTCCTATCATCATGACACTTGCATGGTATGTCCATGGCCCCACTTCCTGAGCACATAAAATGTTTCATAACGATAGCCACTAGGGGGCGCAATTAAATTTATCAACATGCAAATATGGAATATCTCAGCGAAATATAAACATATTAACAAGCAGTTTGCTTTATTTCATACTCTGCAAATTGCCTTACAACTTTGTATTTACAACTATTGTCAAAAAATGCATAGTTTATCCACAATAGTCAGGTATGTGAAAATGGAGCTTTTCGCACTCCTCCCTGGAAATTTGTCTTATCAATAAACAACTGGTATTTTTGAAGTCTGTATAGCCTGTAGGTAAATAATTATCAAAAAAATCTAGAACTTTTGACACGCTGTTGTGGCAGTTATTTAACAAATATGCATGGGCGGGCCTCGATGCACTCTTTGAGCTATAACTACAACAAACTTCACCCAAATCAAACACAACTTGGTACACATATGTACATCATTACTCTGAAGTAGTATGCCAAATGTGACCACATTGCACAGAAAGGGGGCGCTACAATTAGACAGCAACTGGTTGCACAGGTTATTAATTGATTACACCGCCACCTAGAGATGCAGTACCAGCAAGATGAGATAGATATATTCTGAACATCATGGAAAAGGACCTCGTGCATTTTCATAACATATGCCTAAAGCATTTTTGAGTTACAGCTGTTTTTTATGTGATGTTCCAACGGCAAGCTGCACATCTCTATTTAAGCAGAGGCTGCAATCACACAGTAATGAAAGTTCCACATTTTTTTGATAATTACTAAAGTTCAGGTTCTTACGATTCTCATGATACCACATATGTCTATATTGGGTTTTGATCCAAGGACTAGTTCTTGATCAAATATATGTCCGTTATATCTCATTTATACCCACCCCTGCAGACTAGCTATGCAGATTCCCCCCTCAGCCCCTCCCTCTCCTTCTCACACACAGACTGTCACCTCTCCCCCTCCCCTCCCCCCTGCCAGTCAGAGAGGGCCAGAGGACAGAGACAATTGAAAACATATCTAAACAAATCAACAATAACATCATGATTGGTTCCTTATTTTTGTTTCAGTGTCCAGGTTTTCAGCTCCACTGTCCGAAGGAGCACTTTACAGAAAGGGGTGCACCTCTTGCTCTGCATACTTTCATTGCTCCCTTTCACATGTTCTTCAATGGTCAGGACACACACACAGCAGATATGCTGCAAATGTATGACCTACTGTCTCTGCCTTTTTTATCTATAATGTGGACCAACAGAGTATGTGTGTGTAACTGTGTAGGCAGTGAGTGGAAACAGGTTTTAAAATTATCCAGCAGCACTGTTCTGTCTGATCCACTCATGAGAGCACAATAAACACTGACATAGCATCACAATGTCAGTGTCACTACAATGCTGAGAATGTATGAGCAACTGTGTCTGAATTTATGTCTATAAGTTTGACCAATAACATATATGTATCTCAGTGTGGACAGTGAGTTGACACAGGTGTTAAAATGTCTAGCAGCACTGCTGTGTCTTATCCACTCATAAGAGCACTACACACACTGACCTATCACCACAATGTCAGTGTCACTGCAGTGCTGAGAATTATCCACCACCCATATTAAATATACTTTGTGGATGTCCTGAACATTGGGTCAGAATCCAGGGTGAAATTCCAGAGTCAGTTCTGTGCTCTGTGCTGTCTCTGTAACCCAAGCCCCATGTTCACCTGCCTGCAGAACAGAAATTTACCCACTCATCTACTACCCCTTCTTCTTACAATCCAGAGCACCAAGGATCACATTTTAAAGCACTACAAAATCTATATTAAAGTGTGGCTCCTGTATCAGGAACTGTCATATGCTACGCTCCTGCTCTGCAAAGACTGCTCGCTTTCACCCTGCTCTTCAATGGTCTGGACACCCATACCTCCATACAGCAGGTATGACTCAGGTGTTGGCATTTTAAATCCCTCAGCATCACTGCTGGACAGAGAATAGTCCACAACCAAACACTGCCAGCAGAGAGTGTCTTCTGTCCACTGATAACAGACTCGAGTACAAGCCACTCCACATCATATCTGCTGTTTGGGGCTCCTGAACATTAGGGTGAGAAACCAGAGTGCAACTCCAGAGTGACTTCTGTGCTCTATACTGTGTCTGTCATCCGCTACTAATCCATCTCACGCTACACTTCCAAAGAGATGCCAGAACAGCATGGAACACCTTACAAACACTACACAAACTTCCCCAAAAGCCCCTACTATCTCAGGACAGCTCATATGAATAAAACACCTTACAAACACTACACAAACTTCCCCAAAAGCCCCTACGATCTCAGGACAGCTCATATGAATAAAACATCTTACAAACACTACACAAACTTCCCCAAAAGCTCCTACTATCTCAGGACAGCTCATATGAATAAAACATCTTACAAACACTACACAAACTTCCCCAAAAGCCCCTACTATCTCAGGACAGCTCATATGAATAAAACATCTTACAAACACTACACAAACTTCCCCAAAAGCCCCTACTATCTCAGGACAGCTCATATGAATAAAACACCTTACAAACACTACACAAACTTCCCCAAAAGCCCCTACTATCTCAGGACAGCTCATATGAATAAAACATCTTACAAACACTAAAGAAACTTCCCCAAAAGCCCCTACTATCTCAGGACAGCTCATATAAATAAAACACCTTACAAACACTACACAAACTTCCCCAAAAGCCCCTACTATCTCAGGACAGCTCATATGAATAAAACATCTTACAAACACTAAACAAACTTCCCCAAAAGCCCCTATTATCTCAGGACAGCTCATATGAATAAAACACCTTACAAATACTACACAAACTTCCCCAAAAGCCCCTACTATCTCAGGACAGCTCATATGCTAGCACATTGTTCTTCTACCAGCGAATACCAGCTTGGACCCCGGGAATTGTCGCTTGCGGCTATATTTAGGGGTCCAAGCACTGCAAGTGCTGGAGCCCTATTGTTTTTGCTCTGTTTCCTCTTCTTCTTCTTCTTCTTCTTCTTTTTCTCCGATGAAACGCGATGGGCAGCCCAAACCGTAGGTCCTACAGACTTGTCGTTTGGTCAACTGGTAGTAAACCCTCCCGCTACTCAGGCGCAAAGAATCAGCCCGATCAGCCTGATGGTGGCGCTATAGCGACACAGAACGCGTCGCTGCCTATATCTCCTGCCCCGTGTAGCGTAGAGACGAAATTCTTTTTTTCCCTGATTCCTCAGGTCAGACCCTACAAAAAAGCCTCAAGAACCCATAAGCTCCGCCTACTTAGATTTTGAGCTAATTTGCATAATATGCAAAATTGCACACATTTTTGAGCGCGAACTAGTCTCTGGAAATGTACCCAATATGGACATATGTGGTATCAGCAGAATCCTAAGAACCTGAACTTTAATAATTATTCAAAAAAAGTTGGAATTTCATCACTGGTCGGCTTCCAGACTCCGCCCAAATACAGGGGTGGAGCTCGAGTTCCAAAAATCACACAAATACAGCTGTAACTCACAAACGCTTTCTCCGAATGTTACGATACTTCACATGCTTGATCCCTATAAGGGATGGAAGCCATAAGTACTTGGCTGTGCAACTGCAAGCCTAGGGGGCGCTATAAAAGCAAAAAAAAATTGTTACGCTTCACAGGATTGTCCGATTGACATGCCGATTGGTATGCGTGTAGTGGGTGATGAGCTGACTATGATTCTATGAAGATGATGTCATATTCGAAAAAACATGGCTGCCATCGACCAATCAAATTTCAGCAGCTGTTTCATGACCTTAACAAGGTCCTATCATCATGACACTTGCATGGTATGTCCATGGCAGCACTTCCTAAGCACATAACAATTTTCATTACGATAGCCACTAGGGGGCGCATTCCAAATTTTCTACATGAAAATATGGAATATCTCAGCGAAATATAAACATATTGACAAGCAGTTTGCTTTATTGCATACTCTGCATAGTGTCTTACAACTTTGCAATTCCAACTATTGTCAAAAAATGCATAGTTTATCCACAATAGTCAGGTATGTGAAAATGGAGCTTTTCGTACTCCTCCCTGGAAATTTGTCTTATCAATAAACAACTGGTATTTTTGCAGTCTGTATAGACTGTAGGTCAATAATTATTCACAAAAGTTTGAACTTTTGACATTCTGTTGCGGCAGTAATTTAACAAATGTGCATGGGCGGGGCTCCATGCACTCTTTGAGCTATAACTACAACAAACTTCACCCAAATCAAACACAACTTGGTGCACATATGTACGTCATTACTCTGAAGCAGTCTGCTAAATATGCCCGCATTGCACAGAAAGGGGGCGCTACAATTAGACAACAACTGGTTGCATAGGTTCATAATTGATTACACTGCCACCTAGAGATGCAGTACCAGCAAGATGAGACAGTTATATTCTGATGACCATGGGAAAGGAGCTTGTGCGTCTTCATATCATTTGGCTAAAGCATTTTTCAGTTTCAGCTGTTAGTTATGTGAAGTGTGTTGATAATTATTAAAGTTCAGGTTCTTATGAATCTCATGATAACACATATGTCCATATTGGCTTTTGATCCAAGCACTAGTTCATGCTCAAATACATGTCTGTTCCCACTCACCTGCCTGAAGTCTTCTCTTTTTTGCTGAATCCCCCCTCAGCCCCTCCTTCTCCTTCTCACACACAGACTGTCACCTCTCCCCCTCCCCTCCCCCCTGCCAGTCAGAGAGGGCCAGAGGACACAGACAATTGAAAGCAGTTTTAAACAAATCAACAGTAACATAATGACCACCTCCTTATTTTAGTTTCAGTATCCATGTTTTCAGCTCCACTGTCCAAAGTAGCACTTTGTAGATCTAACATTACAGGGAGGGGTGCACCTCTTGCTCTGCATACTTTCATTGCTCCCTTTCACATGTTCTTCAATGGTCAGGACACATACAGAGCAGATATGCTGAAAATGTATGACCTACTGTCTCTGCCTTTTTTATCTATAATGTGGACCAACAGAGTATGTGTGTGTAACAGTGTAGACAGTGAGTGGACACAGGTTTTAAAATTATCCAGCAGCACTGTTCTGTCTGATCCGCTCATAAGAGCACAATTCACACTGACATAGCACCACAATGTCAGTGTCACTGCAGTGCTGAGAATTATCCACCACCCATATTAAATATACTGGTCAGAATCCAGGGTGAAATTCCAGAGTCAGTTCTGTGCTCTGTGCTGTCTCTGTAACCCAAGCCCCATGTTCACCTGCCTGCAGAACAGAAATTCACCCACTCATCTACTACCCCTTCTTCTTACAATCCAGAGCACCAAGGATCACATTTTAAAGCACTACAAATTCTATCTTAGTGTGGCTCCTGTATCAGGAACTGTCATATGCTACGCTCCTGCTCTGCAAAGACTGCTCGCTTTCAACCTGCTCTTCAATGGTCTGGACACCCATACCTCCATACAGCAGGCATGACTCAGGTGTTGGCATTTTAAATCCCTCAGCATCACTGCTGGACAGAGAATAGTCCACAACCAAACACTGCCAGCAGAGAATGTCTTCTGTCAACTGATGACTGACTCGAGTACAAGCTACTCCACATCATATCTGCTGTTTGGGGGTCCTGAACATTAGGGTGAGAAACCAGAGTGCAACTCCAGAGTGACTTCTGTGCTCTATGCTGTCTCTGTCATCCACTACTCCTCCATCTCATGCTACACCTCCAAAGAGATGCCAGAACAGCATGGAACACTTTATAAACACTACACAAACTTCCCCAAAAGCCCCTATTATCCCAGGACAGCTAATATGCATAGAACACCTTACAAACACTACACAAACTTCCCCAAAAGCCCCTATTGTCTCAGGACAGCTCATATGCATAGAACACCTTACAAACACTACACAAACCTCCCCAAAAGCCCCTACTATCTCAGGACAGCTCATATGCATAGAACACCTTACAAACACTACACAAACTTCCACAAAAGCCCCTACTATCTCAGGACAGCTCATATGCATAGAACACCTTACAAACACTACACAAACTTCCCCAAAAGCCCCTATTATCTCAGGACAGCTCATATGCATAGAACACCTTACAAACACTACACAAACCTCCCCAAAAGCCCCTACTATCTCAGGACAGCTCATATGCATAGAACACTTTACAAACACTACACAAACTTCCCCAAAAGCCCCTACTATCTCAGGACAGCTCATATGCATAGAACACCTTGCAAACACTACACAAACTTCCCCAAAAGCCCCTACTATCTCAGGACAGCTCATATGCGTAGAACACCTTACAAACACTACACAAACTTCCCCAAAAGCCCCTACTATCTCAGGACAGCTCATATGCATAGAACACCTTACAAACACTACACAAACTTCCCCAAAAGCCCCTACTATCTCAGGACAGCTCATATGCTAGCACATTGTTCTCCTACCAGCGAATACCAGCTTGGACCCCGGGAATTGTCGCTTGCGGCTATATTCTTATTATTCTTTTTCTCCTGTAAAAGTCATTGTGCGGAAGAGACCGTAGGTCGTACAGACTTCCCACTTGGAGGGTAGATGTAGTTTGTGTGCATCTCGGAGGACAACAAAAATTACACTGATTGGCCTAATGGTGGCGCTATAGCGAAGTGAAACGCGTTTAGGTTCATATCTCCTACACCGTGAGGCATAGAGACAAAATCTTTTTTTCTACTGATACTTTGGGTCCAGACAAATCAAAAACGGGTTAGTCAAAATTTCATTTTTCCAACGTTATTATCACGCTAATTTGCATAATTTGCAAAACCTACTTTTGCAAACTAGTCCGGGGATTTTTGTCCAATTCTCTTGAGCTTGGTGCCAAAATGTTCGCAGGAGTCTGAAGGTTAATAATTATCAAAAAAAAGTTGAAATTCCGATTCAATATGGCCGCCATATGCAAATGAACCTCTTCGGCTTATCGTATGTTTTACTTACAAATTTATAACAATTTCATACTTTACTCCAGTGTGTTCAAATTTCATATTCTACTTCCAGATATGATTCTGAGGTAGCATGTCAAATGAGGAGCCAATATTCATATAGGGGGCGCTGTAAATGCTACAAGTGTATATCTCAGCATCCGCAAGGCGGATCGGACCGCTGTTTGGCATGCTGCTTCTGTGGGCAAGGCTATAAGTGGAAAATTAAGGACAATTAGATTCGGGCAAAATTGTGATCGTCATCGGCCAATCAGATGTTAGCACCTGTTTGACTACCTTAACAAGGTCCAATCATCATGGCATTTGACTGGTATGTTCCTGGGAGCACTCCCTAAGTGCATAAAAATGTTCGTAACGATAGCCATTAGGGGGCGCTATATCAAGAAAATATGATATTTCTCAGCGAAAATTAAGCGTATCGACACGCAGTTTACTTCTCTGTATACTCTGCAGAGGGCATCACAACTTTAAAGTTGCAAGTGTTGTCAAAAAATGCATTGTATTTTCTCAATTGCCAGTTGTTTAAAATTGAACTTTTTCGAACTAGTCCATGGAATTTTGCTCTATTCCCAAATAATTGACCTTGTTAGAATCTGCAGAGCCTGTAGGTCAATAATTATCAAAAAAAGTTCAACATTTGGACAAACTTTTGTTGTAATTAATCAATAAATTGAAGTGTGTGGAGCTTTAAATATTCTTTCAGCTGTAACTCAAACAAATTAAGCCCAATCAAGACTAAATTTGACATACGTATGTAGGGCCTTACTATGAAGAAGCATATACAATATGACTCCAATCCACCAAAAGGGGGCGCTAAAATTGGACAATAACTGATAAAATTAGCTTTTTTGTGTTATAGCGCCATCTAGGATTGCAGTGGTACCACAATTTAATCATGTCATCTGATCCTCTTACTGATCAAGCATGTGCAGTTTTGAAATTTTTGGGGAAAGCTTTTTTGAGTTACAGGTGCATTTGTGATTTCTAGAATTCATGCTGGAGCTCTATTATTTGGAGGGGCCTGTAAGCCACATAGTGATGAAAGTTCAACATTTTATTGATAATTATTATATGCCAGGTCTTTAGGATTCCACTGATACCACATATGTCCATGTTAGGAAAATATCCATAGAGTAGTACTCCCTTAAACAGTTCTAACATGAAAGACTGTAACTGCTTAGCAACACTATGTTACAGTAGTAAATTCTTTCACCACCAGATAGAACTACAAAACTAAATATTGTTTTGTTGATCTATATGGAGGTTAAGATCCTATTCACCTGCAAAGGTTAATGGTCATACCATAATTAAAAATTATAAAGTCTTCTATACCTTTTCAAGTGGCCATTTACCCTCACCAGTCAGGAAATACCCTTTGTTATTGTGTGTTTTATTCTGATGTACTGAGTTTCTGATGTTTACACTTGTTTCTCACAGAGTACAGTGTCCCATTTAATGCCTGACATGTTAAAAGGCAAGAGCTGCACTCTGTCTGGCTGTAGTGCGAGACAACCTCCTCCCCCACACCGCCTCCTGCATTTAAATGCCCACCTGCATTTAAATATTTTACATTTATATATAACTATTCTATAGTAGCCTGTCCAGAGCACAGGTTGCTCTGATAGTGGCCTTCAGCTCTTCTGCATTGTTGGGTCTGGCGTATTGCATCTTACTCTTCACAATACCCTGTAGATTTTCAATGGGGTTAAGGTCAGGCGTGTTTGTTGGCCAATTAAGAACAGTGAGACCATGGTCCTTAAACCAGGTACTGGTAGCTTTGGCACTGTGTGCAAGTCCCAAGTCCTGTTGGAAAATGAAACCTGCATCTCCATAAAGTTGGTCAGAGCAGGAAGCATGAAATGCCCTAAAACATCCTGGTAGACGGCTGCATTGATCTTGGCCCTCAGAAAACACAGTGGACCAACTCGAGCAGATGACATGGCAACCCAAACCATCACCAACTGTGGAAACTTTACACTGGCCCAAGCCACACGCTTCTGATGCTGTCTCTTGTTCAAGAGTGGGTTCACACAAGGAATGTGACGCTGAAACCCATGTCTTGCATACATCTGTGCATGGTGGTTCTTGAAGCGCTGACTCCAGCTGCAGTCCAGTCTTTGAGAATCTCCCTGACATTTTTGAATGGGTTTTATTTAACAATCCTCTACCACATCTTTTCTTCCCTTCTCCTCTCTATTAATGTGCTTGGACACAGAGTTCTGTGAACAGCCAGCATTTTTAGTAATGACCATTTGTGTCTTGCTCTGCTGGTGTAAGGTGTCAATGGTCATCTTTTGGACAACTGTCAAGTCAGCAGTCTTCCCCATGATTGTGGAGCCTACATAATTAGACTGAGAGACCATTTAAAGGCCTTTGCAGGTGTTTTGAGTTAATTCACTGATTAGAGTGTCGCACCAGTTGTCTTCAATATTGAACCTTTTCACAAAATTCAAATTATAAATTGTCATTTATAATCATCAAATTAAAAGAAATAAACACTTGACATATATCAGTCTGTGACTAATGAATGAGTATAATATACAAGTTTAACTCTTTGAATAGAATTACGGAAATAAATCAACTTTTTCATGATATTCTAATTTTATGACCAACACCTGTAATATTCAACTTTAAAGTAAGCACTGCTCACACATTATATACCTCACACAAAGACCCTCTTACATCACACACATCACTCAGAAACAAACACACCTCAGAGACTGTAGAACACAAGTCACAAACACAAGCACCTATTACAAAAATAATCTGACACTGCACATACCTACTTGGCTCAATTTCTAACAATTTTGCCATAGCCACAAATGTCAATACATCCTCTCCCGATCAATTCATACTACAGGAGTTGTCAGATTTGACTTGACTGCCATATTAAGCCAGTTAGTGCTTGAACCCGCAGATAGCCGCTAGCGGCTCTAGTTTGTATTGTTATTATTAGCGTTCGTTTCTCGTTTCTCGTTCTCGTTCGTGCTCTTTGCCTATGTTTCTAATTCGTGTTTCTCATCAAAGTTCGTTTGTCTATTTGCTATAATCTCTGTGTTGTAGCGAGTGTGTCCGCCTCCATAAGTCCTCTCATCACGCCTCCGTGACACTCCTGTTCTCAGTTACTCTGCTGAGCTGAAAAAAAAACATTCTGTCGATTTAATACTTCTCAAAGAGCCAATCAGAAATAAGCAAAGAAAAAAAAACCTTTTTGTTTGGTTCAGCTGGTTTGGGAGGGTCATAGAGGAAATTTAGGTGGCCAATGCAGATATTCTCTGAATTCTCTGAGATTTAAAGCTATTATGTAACATAGATGATGAAATATTTGCTATTTTATGTTGAGAAACATTCAGCATTCTTGAATTTTGCTACATATCCTTTTAGTCTTGCACAAATTAGTCTAATGTGACATTTTTATCCAATGATTTATTTAAATGTATTTAAGGTTCTATATATTTGCAAACTTACAAAACCAATGCACACATTTTAAGGAAAATATTATTTTAAATCTATCATGAATAATTAATTTTTACCCTTGTCAAAAAAGGAAGTATGTTATCTATATATTATTATATCTTGGAACCACTAAGTTGTACTAAATCACTACAAATATGTAATTATGTAACAATTTAATTTAATATATATTTAATATATAATGATACTAGGGTGGCACGGTGGCGCAGCAGGTAGTGTCGCAGTCACACAGCTCCAGGGGCCTGGAGGTTGTGGGTTCGATTCCAGCTCCGGGTGACTGTCTGTGAGGAGTTGGTGTGTTCTCCCCGTGTCCGCGTGGGTTTCCTCCGGGTGCTCCGGTTTCCTCCCACAGTCCAAAAACACACGTTGCAGGTGGATTGGCGACTCGAAAGTGTCCGTGTGTGTGTCTGTGTTGCCCTGTGAAGGACTGGCGTCCCCTCCAGGGTGTATTCCAGCCTTGCGCCCGATGATTCCAGGTAGGCTCTGGACCCCCCGCGACCCTAAATTGGATAAGCGGTTACAAATAATGGATGGATGGATAATGATACTAGTTACATGTTATTTTTTTCACTCTTCTGATACAATAAAATATAAAATAAATGTCACTAATTTAAACAATCAGACCGTTTCAATATTATCACTGATAAAATCTATGCAGTAGCACAAAACATACAGTATTGCACTTTACAAAATCTGTAAATGAGAAGAATTTGACATACAACACTAAGCATTAAAAAATATTTTAAAAAATAACATGAATAGTACACTCAGTACAAATTAAGTGTAAATTTATGTAATTTAAATGACATATTAATAATGATTTAGTACCAATTAATGGTTCCAAAATAGTACACTTTAATACACACATTTGTTTCACAAGGGTAGGACTGCTGCAGACTTAACTCCCATTGACTGTATGCTGTATTCAGTTGGACACTGAAAAAAAATTAATACAACTACTATTTATCAGTAAAAATATATTAGTCAGTTTAGTTGGAACCCAGTTTAGACTCCCAGAGATGGTTTCCATCTTGTTCCCATTTCAGGGTGGCAGAATTTGGTTCAAATGTATTTTTCCCTTTTATTTGAAAAATTAAACCATGAAATATTGGCATATTTTGGTTAAGCTTTATTTTAAAATTTGGCTTATGACAAACATTCATAAGTATAAAAACTTATAAAAAAAGTATAAATGAGTATAAAAACTTAACTGTCTTGCATGTATTTTTTTCTAGGTAAACATAGTGTCATGTGATGGAAAATGTCCTTCAGCAAGTATTTACAACTACAATATCAACACATATGCACGGTTCTGTAAGTGTTGCAGGGAGATGGGCCTTCAGCGTCGCTCAGTTCAGCTGTACTGCAGTGGAAACTCCACATGGGTCAGCTACTCCATACAGGAACCCACAGACTGTTACTGCCAGTGGTCCTAAAACTGACACAGACTCAGGCTTGCCTCATCTAAAATGGTCAGCCTCACGACTGTATGTTCATATTATTTTGAATACCAACTGTCATTCTTCACTTTTGTTACTTAAATTAAAAGTATTATTCTTTAAGAACTGAACTTGAAAATTTACTTAAATTTTACAGGGACAAGAAAGGAAGTAAAATGTTGCATCTGTTCTTGAGTTCGTTTGACATCTGTCATGGCAGACATGAATAAATGCACCAGTAGTTTTTTAAGGGCAGTTTTGTCTCTTTGTTTGTACATAGCTAAATTGACACTTTTTTAAGAATATGGGAACAAATTCAATAAAGAAATGTTTTAATGAAGAAATAAATTGATGTGTTAGTATAAGAATTCTGACATTATATGTGTGAATAGTCATTTCCTTCTTTAAATAATATCAAGCTATTGTATTGGCAGTTTCTTTTTACAAACAATTTAAAAATCCATGAAGGATACTGCATATATATTGAAGTTTTTTTTCTTTGCTAAAGCACTAAAAATATAATGATTTTTGGACCCTGCCAAAACATGGATATTACCCAGACTGATTCTGAATTTAAACTGTTGATATGTCCGGATTCAGTAGAGATATGATGAAATATACTGAATGTGTGGAGTTATTATTAAAGCAATATTCTGCAATATTAATACAGATTCCTGCAGTCTTTGTTTCATAAGCATTTTATTTCCTGTCATTGTTTCATAAGGAAAAGATGAATAACTTGAATGTATGAATGTCATACAGGGCATACAGTCAATTCAGGCATACGGGCAATTTCAACAATGTGAAGGTAGTATAGAAAATACATATCCTGCTTATTAGAGATCTTTTTTTATTTTATGTGATATTGTAGTACAGGGAAACATAAGACGGACCTAATAAATGTTACAAGTTTTGTGTAATGGTTTTCATTCATTCATTCATTAGACAATGAATGAAAGCACTTATCCAGTTCAGGGTCGCTGTGGGTCCAGAGCCCACCTGGAATCATTGGGCGCAAAGCAGGAACACACCCCGGAGGGGGCGCCAGTCCTTCTGAGGCTACACTCACTCACGCCTATGGACAATTTTGAGTCACCAATCCACCTAACAACCTGGGTCTTTGGACCGTGGGAGGAAACCACATGGGAGCACTCCACCATGCCGCCCTGTAATAGTTTTAATGTTTGTAAAATTACTTAAGGTGATTCATTGTTAGGGCAGCATGGTGACGCAGCAGGTAGTGTCACAGTCACACAGATCCAGGGACCTGTGGGTTTGATTCCCGCTCCAGGTGACTGTCTGTGAGGAGTTGGTGTGTTCTCCCTGTGTCTGTGTGGGTTTCCTCTGGGTGCTCCGGTTTCCTCCCACAGTGGGCAGCATGGTGGGTGGCGCAGCAGGTAGTGTCGCAGTCGCACAGCTCCAGGGACCTGTGAGTTCGATTCCCACTCCAGGTGAGGAGTTGGTGTGTTCTCCCCGTGTCCGCATGGGTTTCCTCCGGGTGACTGTCTGTGTGTCTATTGGTATTACTCAAAATGTAACAGGGCCTACACACTACTGCAGCCACACTTTAGACTTAGTTCTGACACTAGGTCTTAACATTGACAAAATTAATATCTTACCGCAATCCTCAGCAATCTCCGATCATTACTTAATTTCATATGAGCTACGTTTTAGCCATAATATATGTAGGAACCCTCGCTATTCTACAAGGCGTATAGTAAAACCATCTACCGCCCTACAATTTATAGAAAACCTACCAGAACTATCGACCCCAGTTCCAACTCCATCAGACCCAATGGACCTAGATGTACTAACTGATTACCTAAAAGATACCTGTCGATCTACTTTAGAAAAGGTAGCACCACTTAAACATAAAAGTATAAGATAGAAAAAGCTCGCACCATGGTATAATGATAAGACCCGTACTTTAAAACAAACATTACGAAAACTAGAACGGAAATGGCGATCAACCAAGCTGGAAGTGTTCCATTCTGCCTGGAAGGACAGCCTTATAGAGTATAGAAATGCCCTCACTAAAGCTCGCTCAGCATATCTGGCCTCGCTGATCTCCAATAATAAAAATAATCCGAGAGCACTGTTTAGTGTGTTTTCTAGAATTACAAAAAATCAAGCAGGTTCTGAACAACTAATTCCAGCAACTCTCACCAGTAAAGATTTTATGGACTTTTTTAATAATAAAATTGAGAATATTAGACAACAAACTCAAGCCACAGGATCAAATCCATCCTGGCTGCCACCCGATGTGAATGATATAAAACATAATATAACTGTAAAAGAAAGACTTGAAACCTTTTACCCACTCCCACAATTAGAACTAGAGAAGATTATCACCTCCGCAAACTGTACAACTTGCACACTTGATGCAAGTCCCACAAAGTTGCTCAAAGAAGTACTACCAGCTATTATTGATCCTCTTTTAACTATAGTAAACTCATCCCTTAGTCTGGGCCATGTACCCAAAGCTTTTAAACTAGCAGTTATTAAACCGATGATCAAGAAACCAAATCTTGATGCTAGTACACTGTTTAATTACAGGCCTATTTCTAATTTGCCATTTCTCTCCAAGATCTTAGAAAGAGCTGTTGCCCAACAACTTAGTTCATATCTACATAAGAATCATATATATGAAAAATTCCAATCTGGATTCAGGCAACATCATAGTACAGAAGCAGCTCTAGTCAAGATAACAAATGATCTTCTTCTTGCCTCTGATCAAGGCCACGTATCCCTGTTGGTGCTTCTTGACCTAAGCGCAGCCTTCGATACAATAGACCACAATATTCTCATAGAAAGGTTAGAAAACATGGTTGGAATCACAGGGACAGCTCTATTATGGTTCAAATCTTACTTAACGGAATGTTATCAATTCGTAAAAGTAAACAATCTAAATTCAAATTATTCTAAAGTAAGATTTGGAATTCCACAAGGCTCTATTTTAGGACCATTATTATTTACATTATACAAGTTACCGCTAGGCACAGTTATAAGAAACCATGACACTAACTTTCACTGTTACGCAGACGACACACAATTGTATATTTCAGCGAAGCCCGATGACAAACACAGATTAAAGAAAATAGAGGACTGTGTAAAAGACGTGAAAGGCTGGATGTTGCGTAACTTCCTCCTTCCAAACAGCAACAAAACAGAGGTCCTGCTTTTGGGTCCAAAAGTGGCAAGAAATAAATTATCAGATTAAATTTTAAATCTCGCTGAAAATTAAACCTGGTTCAGCAGCAAAAAATCTTGGTGTCATAATTGACCCTGATTTATCATTTGATCAACACATAGGTAGTATCACTAGGACAGCTTTTTTACATCTTCACAATATTGCTAAGATTAGAAATGCCTTATCCCTTCAGGACGCAGAAACATTAGTACATGCCTTTATTACTTCAAGGCTTGACTACTGTAACGCACTACTGTCAGGATGCACCAGCAGCAATTTAAGAAAACTTCAACTAGTTCAAAATGCTGCAGCTAGGGTCCTCACTAAAACTAGAAAATTTGAACATATCAGCCCAGTTTTATCATCACTTCATTGGCTGCCTGTTAAATTCCGCATTGACTACAAAATTTTGTTATTAACATATAAAGCTCTACATGGGCTTGCTCCTGAATATCTTCAAGATACAATTTCCTATTATGAGCCTCCACGTTCACTCAGATCACAGAATACTGGATTTTTAATTGTTCCCAGAATTCAGAAGGCCTCAGCTGGGGGAAGAGCCTTTTCTTATAAAGCCCCCAGACTCTGGAATGATCTTCCAGAAAGTGTTCGGGACTCAGACACATTCGCAATCTTCAAATCTAGGCTAAAAACACATTTGTTTAGTTTATCTTTTGGTAGCTAATACTCCCCCATAGATAAAGGCGGCAGATCCGGGGGGTCCATGGACACAGGGAATTATAGTAAACTGAGACGCTGGTGCTGTCGTCCCGCCGCTTCTCGCGATCACTCAGGTTTGTTGACGGTGGAGCGGAGGGATGCCAGTGTTTCAGGATGCTCCCGTGTCTGTGTGTCCTCCTGGTTCTCTCCTTTTAGTTAAAGCTGTCATAGTCAGATCTGCCGGAGTCATTAGCCACACTCTGGAAATTTTCATATTTTCTACTTTACAAACACAAAACAGTTCAAAACTAATTCCATCCCTTTACATTTTTCCGAGTAAACAACTGCCCACCTGTCTGTCTGGACACTGATGGATGACTGTCGAGACCCTCCTCCATGCTTCAGACCAGCTGCCCACGCTCCAGCAACCACCAAGTGCCTTGAAGCTGTCCCTACACTGAAGTTCTCATGGACTACTAACTATCATCACCAGTAGATTGACCAGAGGAGGATGGGTCACCCCTTGTGAGCCTTGGTTCCTCCCAAGGTTTCTTACTCAGCTGGGGGAGTTTTTCCTTGCCACTGTCGCCCCTGGCTTGCTCACTTGAGGGTTTTACATTTGTTTTTACATTTCATGTCAAATCTTTGTCTTACTGGAATTCTGTGAAGCTGCTTTGTGACAACATCAGTTGTGAAAAGCTCTATATAAATAAATTTGATTTGATTTGATTTGATTTGAGGAGTTTGGTGTGTTCTCCCTGTGTCTGTGTGGGTTTCCTCTGGGTGCTCCGGTTTCCTCCCACAGTCAAAAAACACACGCTGGTAGGTGGATTGGCGAGTCAAAAGTGTTCATAGTGAATGTGTGCTTGTTGCCCTGTGAAGGACTGGCGCCCTCCAGGGTGTAATCCTGCCTTGCACCCAATGATTCCAGATCTGGACCCACAGCGACCCTGAACTGGATAAGCGGTTACAGATAATGAATGAATGAATTCATTGTTAAGAATGCAGCAGAATTCGTAAGACATGCATTATTTGTAGTATAAGTTATTTCATTGTTCATTTCATGTAAAAATTTATTCTAGATATTTCTAAGACCAAGATGTTGTTTCAAATGATCACAATTAATTCACTGTAACAACTTCCAAAAAAAAAAAAAAACAAGACAAACATACAACTGCACATTATTATTATTATTATTTGCACTTACAACCCTTTTTAAGCAATAAGTTTAAGTAATATTTTAAGCAAAGACACAATGGGTTTTGGACAGGCTGAGCTTTAGCTTGAATTTACTCTTGGCCAATTAAGGCAGAATGATACCATTTTGGCTTCATCCTATTTTTAAATACTGAGGCCATCTGATTAATGTAACAGAGCTTGACTCTATATCTATCACTGGCTCTATTCAGATTTCTAAAGAATCCACATGAAATATGTAACTTAGCTATGAGCTATGTTATTAAGGTAGCACAAAGCTAATGGAGCTGCGTTTTAGCGGATCTTGAATATGGTCGCAAGCATAGGATTTTGCACCAAGTCAACTAAGTTTGACATACATACTGCACATCTTTCCAATAATTCCTTAAGTTCCATAATTTCCAGTTATAATATATCAAGCTAATATGCAAACAACAATTTTGGCTAACCTGAGCTTTATTAGCAGAGAGATATATGAGGCACTTTATGTAACTTCGTTTTGACAGGTCATTTGGGCCAATCAGAGCGTGCCACGTCAAGCCCCGCCCCCTTTTGGAAGGGCAGTCCCGTCCCCTTGTCCAATCAGAAGCGTGTATTTGATCGGAAGTCCCGCCCTGTCATCGACCAATCATAAGCGTGTATTTTCCCGCCCTTGATCAAAAGTCCTGCCCTCGCTTCGTCCAATCACAAGCGTGTATTTTACCCACGGATTTCCCGCCCTCCCCTCAACCAATCATAAACGTGTATTTTAACCGTAATTCCCGCCCTTCGCTCTGTTTTATTATAGATATCTACGATCTACGACCCCCCACGATGAACCCCTTTATCGCGCGCGCACATACGCGAGCCCCCCACCCCTTTATCACACACACACGCGTGCACAGGCTCTGTTTAGATAAATCATCAGTGAAAAAACAATCCAAAATTAGTACAAAGGAGGCAGATTTGAGATGTTTTGGATTTATAATTCAAATACCATGTTTGTGTAAATTTCACATTATTTTAACCTTTCACTAATCAAATCTCAAACATATGGTCCTGTAGATGAGGAGACTTCACCACCTCCAGGAAAGAGAGGTCGCATGGAGACACACGAGTGGCTGACAGAGACGGCAAAAGATGGCTCAGTGTGGCATGAAGAACATAGTTTATATTTCTGTATAGTTTACATTTCTATTTATGAATACTTTTGTTATCATATAGTTGCATGCTTATTTTATCTTTTATTACTTCCTTTATTACTATTTCATTGTACAGGGAAACCAAGCAAAATGTTCCTTTCCTGTTCATATACCAATAAAACTACCTTGAATCTAAATGTCTGGTAATGTTGACTTTTTTGGGGGTGGGGGTTCACCAACTTGCTGCAGAAAAGAGTGTGGAGTGCAGTAGAGTGTCTCGTTTCAAATGTAAAGGCCTCATTTAAATAACACTGGAGGTGAGAAGAGCTGTTCACACCTGCCAAATGGCAGTTCTTTGGGATTTAAAGGTATAATTGCCAAATGGCAGCGGTTTGGTAGTTCTAGTGTTTAAGATTGTTTTAAAATCGTTCATTTTCTCCCCCGGTCTATGACCCACACCCCAAAAACATACTGTTTTCATACGATAAAAATGACATTTGAAGATGTCTTAACGCTGCCCCTCCTAAACCCTCCTCCTCGCTGTACGTCAGAAAAGTTTACGATAAGTGACTCAGTATATCAAGGAGCTCTAAAATCTACGCATTACACGCTGACATTCAACTTTGGATGATATGTACAGCTTATTTCCAGCAAACTGCATCTTTGCTTATACAGATGAGTAGAAGACAGAAAAAACACTTTCTGGCTTGTTTGCAATGAGCACCAGAAAGACAGTTTTATTAACTGAACTGCACTCAGTATTCAAGACTGTCAAAGAACAACTTGTTTTCAGCAAACTGCAACTTTGCTTTTACAATCCAGTATGAAGCATAAAAACACTTTTTGGCTTGCTTGCAATGAAAAGCAGAAAGAGTTTTATTAGCTGAACTGCACTCCATAAGAAAGACCATAAAAGAACAGCTTGCTTTCAGCAGACTGCATATTTGTTTATACTAACAAGGAGAACACAGAAAAACACTTTCTGGCTTGTTTGCAATGAGCACCAGAAAGACAGTTTTACTAACTAAACTGCACTCAGTATTCAAGACTGTCAAAGAACAGCTTGTTTTCAGCAAACTGCAACTTTGCTTTTACAATCCAGTATGAAGCATAAAAACACTGTCGGGCTTGCTTGCAATGAAAGCCAGAAAGAGTTTTATTAACTGAACTGCACTCCATAAGAAAGACTGTTAGAGTACAGCTTATTTCCAGCAAACTGCATCTTTGCTTATACAGATGAGTAGAATAGAGTACATATTTTCTGAACTGCATCTTTGCTTATACAGATGAGTAGAACACAGAAAAACACTGTCTGGCTTGTTTGCAATGAGCACCAGAAAGACAGTTTTATTAACTGAACTGCACTCCATAAGAAAGACTGTTAGAGTACAGCTTATTTCCAGCAAACTGCATCTTTGCTTATACAGATGAGTAGAACACAGAAAAAACACTTTCTGGCTTGTTTGCAATGAGCACCAGAAAGACAGTTTTATTAACTGAAGTGCACTCAGTATTGAAGACTGTCAAAGAACAGCTTGTTTTCAGCAAACTGCTACTTTGCTTTTACAATCCAGTATGAAGCATAAAAACACTGTCGGGCTTGCTTGCAATGAAAACCAGAAAGAGTTTTATTAGCTGAACTGCACTCCATAAGAAAGACCATAAAAGAACAACTTGCTTTCAGCAGACTGCATATTTGTTTATACTAGCAAGTAGAACACAGAAAAACACTTTCTGGCTTGTTTGCAATGAATAACAGAAATACATTTTTATTGGCTGAACTGCAGTCAGAATTCAAGACTGTCAAAGAACAGCTTATTTCCAGCAAACTGCATCTTTGCATATACAGATAAGTAGAACACAGAAAAAACACTTTCTGGCTTGTTTGCAATGAGCACCAGAAAGACAGTTTTATTAACTGAACTGCACTCAGTATTCAAGACTGTCAAAGAACAGCTTGTTTTCAGCAAACTGCTACTTTGCTTTTACAATCCAGTATGAAGCATAAAAACACTGTCGGGCTTGCTTGCAATGAAAGCCAGAAAGAGTTTTATTAACTGAACTACACTCCATAAGAAAGACCATAAAAGAACAGCTTGCTTTCAGTAGACTGCATATTTGTTTATACTAACAAGTAGAACACAGAAAAACACTTTCTGGCTTGTTTGCAATGAGCACCAGAAAGACAGTTTTATTAACTGAACTGCACTCAGTATTCAAGACTGTCAAAGAACAACTTGTTTTCAGCAAATTGCAACTTTGCTTTTACAATCCAGAATGAAGCATAAAAACACTTTTTGGCTTTCTTGCAATGAAAGCTAGAAAGAGTTTTATTAACTGAACTGCACTCCATAAGAAAGACTGTTAGAGTACAGCTTATTTCCAGCAAACTGCATCTTTGCTTATACAGACAAGAAGAGCAAAGAAAAACACTTTCTGGCTTGTTTCCAATGAATGACAGAAATGCATTTTTATTGGCTGAACTGCAGTCAGAATTCAAGATTGTCAAAGAACAGCTTGTTTCTAGCAAACTGCATCTTTGCTTATACAGATGAGTAGAACACAGAAAAAAACACTTTCTGGCTTGTTTGCAATGAGCACCAGAAAGACAGTTTTATTAACTGAACTGCACTCAGTATTCAAGACTGTCAAAGAACAACTTGTTTTCAGCAAACTGCTACTTTGCTTTTACAATCCAGTATGAAGCATAAAAACACTTTCGGGCTTGCTTGCAATGAAAAGCAGAAAGAGGTTTATTAGCTGAACTGCACTCCATACGAAAGACCATAAAAGAACAGCTTGCTTTCAGCAGACTGCATATTTATTTATACTAACAAGTAGAACACAGAAAAACACTTTCTGGCTTGTTTGCAATGAGCACCAGAAAGACAGTTTTATTAACTGAACTGCACTCAGTTTTCAAGACTGTCAAAGAACAACTTGTTTTCAGCAAACTGCTACTTTGCTTTTACAATCCAGTATGAAGCATAAAAACACTTTCTGGCTTGCTTGCAATGAAAGGCAGAAAGAGTTTTATTAGCTGAACTGCACTTTATAAGAAAGACTGTCAGAGTACAGCTTATTTCCAGCAAACTGCATCTTTGCTTATACAGACAAGAAGAGCAAACAAAAACACTTTCTGGCTTGTTTGCAATGAGCACCAGAAAGACAGTCTTATTAACTGAACTGCACTCAGTATTCAAGACTGTCAAAGAACAACTTGTTTTCAGCAAACTGCAACTTTGCTTTTACAATCCAGTATGAAGCATAAAAACACTTTCGGGCTTGCTTGCAATGAAAGCCAGAAAGAGATTTATTAACTGAACTGCACTCCATAAGAAAGACCATAAAAGAACAGCTTGCTTTCAGCAAACTGCATATTTGTTTATACTAACAAGTAGAACACAGAAAAACACTTTCTGGCTTGTTTGCAATGAATGACAGAAATATATTTTTATTGGCTGAACTGCAGTCAGAATTCAAGACTGTCAAAGAACAGCTTGTTTCCAGCAAACTGCATCTTTGCTTATACAGATGAGTAGAACACAGAAAAACACTTTCTGGCTTGTTTGCAATGAGCACCAGAAAGACAGTTTTATTAACTGAACTGCACTCAGTATTCAAGACTGTCAAAGAACAACTTGTTTTCAGCAAACTGCAACTTTGCTTTTACAATCCAGTATGAAGCATAAAAACACTTTCGGGCTTGCTTGCAATGAAAAGCAGAAAGAGTTTTATTAACTGAACTGCACTCCATAAGAAAGACTGTTAGAGTACAGCTTATTTCCAGCAAACTGCATCTTTGCTCATACAGACAAGAAGAGCAAAGAAAAACACTTTCTGGCTTGTTTCCAATGAATGACAGAAATGCATTTTTATTGGCTGAACTGCAGTCAGAATTCAAGATTGTCAAAGAACAGCTTGTTTCCAGCAAACTGCATCTTTGCTTATACAGATGAGTAGAACACAGAAAAACACTTTCTGGCTTGTTTGCAATGAGCACCAGAACGACAGTTTTATTAACTAAACTGCACTCAGTATTCAAGACTGTCAAAGAACAACTTGTTTTCAGCAAACTGCAACGTTGCTTTTACAATCCAGTATGAAGCATAAAAACACTTTCGGGCTTGCTTGCAATGAAAGCCAGAAAGAATTTTATTAACTGAACTGCACTCCATAAGAAAGACTGTTAGAGTACAGCTTATTTCCAGCAAACTGCATCTTTGCTTATACAGATGAGTAGAACACAGAAAAAACACTTTCTGGCTTGTTTGCAATGAGCACCAGAAAGACAGACAGTTTTATTAACTGAACTGCACTCAGTATTCAAGACTGGCAAAGAACAACTTGTCTTTAGCAAACTGCAACTTTCCTTTTACAATCCAGTATGAAGCATAAAAACACTTTCGGGCTTGCTTGCAATGAAAAGCAGAAAGAGGTTTATTAGCTGAACTGCACTCCATAAGAAAGACCATAAAAGAACAGCTTGTTTTCAGCAGACTGCATATTTGTTTATACTAACAAGTAGAACACAGAAAAACACTTTCTGGCTTGTTTGCAATGAGCACCAGAAAGACAGTTTTATTAACTGAACTGCACTCAGTATTCAAGACTGTCAAAGAACAACTTGTTTTCAGTAAACTGCAACTTTGCTTTTACAATCCAGTATGAAGCATAAAAACACTTTCGGGCTTGCTTGCAATGAAAGCCAGAAAGAGTTTTATTAACTGAACTGCACTCCATAAGAAAGACTGTTAGAGTACAGCTTATTTCCAGCAAACTGCATCTTTGCTTATACAGATGAGTAGAACACAGAAAAAACACTTTCTGGCTTGTTTGCAATGAGCACCAGAAAGACAGTTTTATTAACTGAACTGCACTCAGTATTCAAGACTGTCAAAGAACAACTTGTCTTCAGCAAACTGCAACTTTGCTTTTACAATCCAGTATGAAGCATAAAAACACTTTCGGGCTTGCTTGCAATGAAAAGCAGAAAGAGTTTTATTAACTGAACTGCACTCCATAAGAAAGACTGTTAGAGTACAGCTTATTTCCAGCAAACTGCATCTTTGCTTATACAGATGAGCAGAACTCAGAAAAAACACTTTCTGGCTTGTTTCCAATGAGCACCAGAAAAACAGTTTTATTAACTGAACTGCACTCAGTATTCAAGACTGTCAAACAACAACTTGTTTTCAGCAAACTGCAACTTTGCTTTTACAATCCAGTATGAAGCCTTAAAACACTTTCGGGCTTGCTTGCAATGAAAAGCAGAAAGAGTTTTATTAACTGAACTGCACTCCATAAGAAAGACTGTTAGAGTACAGCTTATTTCCAGCAAACTGCATCTTTGCTTATACAGACAAGAAGAGCACAGAAAAACACTTTCTGGCTTGTTTCCAATGAATGACATAAATGCATTTTTATGGCCTGAACTGCAGTCAGAATTCAAGATTGTCAAAGAACAGCTTGTTTCCAGCAAACTGCATCTTTGCTTACACAGATGAGTAGAACACAGAAAAACACTTTCTGGCTTGTTTGCAATGAGCACCAGAACGACAGTTTTATTAACTAAACTGCAGTCAGAATTCAAGACTGTCAAAGAACAACTTGTTTTCAGCAAACTGCAACGTTGCTTTTACAATCCAGTATGAAGCATAAAAACACTTTCGGGCTTGCTTGCAATGAAAGCCAGAAAGAATTTTATTAACTGAACTGCACTCCTTCCCGCCTTGCGCCCGATGATTCCAGGTAGGCTCTGGACCCCCCGCGACCCTAAATTGGATAAGCGGTTACAGATAATGGATGGATGGATGGATGAACTGCACTCCATAAGAAAGACTGTTAGAGTACAGCTTATTTCCAGCAAACTGCATCTTTGCTTATACAGATGAGTAGAACACAGAAAAAACACTTTCTGGCTTGTTTGCAATGAGCACCAGAAAGACAGTTTTATTAACTGAACTGCACTCAGTATTCAAGACTGTCAAAGAACAACTTGTTTTCAGCAAATTGCAACTTTGCTTTTACAATCCAGTATGAAGCATAAAAACACTTTCGGGCTTGCTTGCAATGAAAGCCAGAAAGAGTTTTATTAACTGAACTGCACTCCATAAGAAAGACTGTTAGAGTACAGCTTATTTCCAGCAAACTGCATCTTTGCTTATACAGATGAGTAGAACACAGAAAAAACACTTTCTGGCTTGTTTGCAATGAGCACCAGAAAGACAGTTTTATTAACTGAACTGCACTCAGTATTCAAGACTGTCAAAGAACAACTTGTCTTCAGCAAACTGCAACTTTGCTTTTACAATCCAGTATGAAGCATAAAAACACTTTCGGGCTTGCTTGCAATGAAAAGCAGAAAGAGTTTTATTAACTGAACTGCACTCCATAAGAAAGACTGTTAGAATACAGCTTATTTCCAGCAAACTGCATCTTTGCTTATACAGACAAGAAGAGCAAAGAAAAACGCTTTCTGGCTTGTTTCCAATGAGCACCAGAAAGACAGTTTTATTAACTGAACTGCACTCAGTATTCAAGACTGTCAAAGAACAACTTGTTTTCAGCAAACTGCAACTTTGCTTTTACAATCCAGTATGAAGCATAAAAACACTTTCGGGCTTGCTTGCAATGAAAGCCAGAAAGAGTTTTATTAACTGAACTGCACTCCATAAGAAAGACTGTTAGAGTACAGCTTATTTCCAGCAAACTGCATCTTTGCTTATACAGATGAGCAGAACTCAGAAAAAACACTTTCTGGCTTGTTTCCAATGAGCATCAGAAAAACAGTTTTATTAACTGAACTGCACTCAGTATTCAAGACTGTCAAACAACAACTTGTTTTCAGCAAACTGCAACTTTGCTTTTACAATCCAGTATGAAGCCTTAAAACACTTTCGGGCTTGCTTGCAATGAAAAGCAGAAAGAGTTTTATTAACTGAACTGCACTCCATAAGAAAGACTGTTAGAGTACAGCTTATTTCCAGCAAACTGCATCTTTGCTTATACAGACAAGAAGAGCACAGAAAAACACTTTCTGGCTTGTTTCCAATGAATGACATAAATGCATTTTTATGGCCTGAACTGCAGTCAGAATTCAAGATTGTCAAAGATCAGCTTGTTTCCAGCAAACTGCATCTTTGCTTACACAGATGAGTAGAACACAGAAAAACACTTTCTGGCTTGTTTGCAATGAGCACCAGAACGACAGTTTTATTAACTAAACTGCACTCAGTATTCAAGACTGTCAAAGAACAACTTGTTTTCAGCAAACTGCAACGTTGCTTTTACAATCCAGTATGAAGCATAAAAACACTTTCGGGCTTGCTTGCAATGAAAGCCAGAAAGAATTTTATTAACTGAACTGCACTCCTTCCCGCCTTGCGCCCGATGATTCCAGGTAGGCTCTGGACCCCCCGCGACCCTAAATTGGATAAGCGGTTACAGATAATGGATGGATGGATGGATGAACTGCACTCCATAAGAAAGACTGTTAGAGTACAGCTTATTTCCAGCAAACTGCATCTTTGCTTATACAGATGAGTAGAACACAGAAAAAACACTTTCTGGCTTGTTTGCAATGAGCACCAGAAGGACAGTTTTATTAACTGAACTGCACTCAGTATTCAAGACTGTCAAAGAACTACTTGTCTTCAGCAAACTGCTACTTTGCTTTTACAATCCAGTATGAAGCATAAAAACACTTTTTGGCTTGCTTGCAATGAAAAGCAGAAAGAGGTTTATTAGCTGAACTGCACTCCATAAGAAAGACCATAAAAGAACAGCTTGTTTTCAGCAGACTGCATATTTGTTTATACTAACAAGTAGAACACAGAAAAACACTTTCTGGCTTGTTTGCAATGAGCACCAGAAAGACAGTTTTATTAACTGAACTGCACTCAGTATTCAAGACTGTCAAAGAACAACTTGTCTTCAGCAAACTGCTACTTTGCTTTTACAATCCAGTATGAAACATAAAAACACTTTTTGGCTTGCTTGCAATGGAAAGCAGAAAGAGGTTTATTAGCTGAACTGCACTCCATAAGAAAGACCATAAAAGAACAGCTTGCTTTCAGCAGACTGCATATTTGTTTATACTAACAAGTAGAACACAGAAAAACACTTTCTGGCTTGTTTGCAATGAGCACCAGAAAGACAGTTTTATTAACTGAACTGCACTCAGTATTCAAGACTGTCAAAGAACAACTTGTCTTCAGCAAACTGCAACTTTGCTTTTACAATCCAGTATGAAGCATAAAAACACTTTCGGGCTTGCATGCAATGAAAGCGTTTTATTAACTGAACTGCACTCCATAAGAAAGACTGTTAGAGTACAGCTTATTTCCAGCAAACTGCATCTTTGCTTATACAGATGAGTAGAACACAGAAAAAACACTTTCTGGCTTGTTTGCAATGAGCACCAGAAAGACAGTTTTATTAACTGAACTGCACTCAGTATTCAAGACTGTCAAAGAACAACTTGTCTTCAGCAAACTGCTACTTTGCTTTTACAATCCAGTATGAAGCATAAAAACACTTTTTGGCTTGCTTGCAATGAAAAGCAGAAAGAGGTTTATTAGCTGAACTGCACTCCATAAGAAAGACCATAAAAGAACAGCTTGCTTTCAGCAGACTGCATATTTGTTTATACTAACAAGTAGAACACAGAAAAACACTTTCTGGCTTGTTTGCAATGAGCACCAGAAAGACAGGTTTATTAACTGAACTGCACTCAGTATTCAAGACTGTCAAAGAACAACTTGTCTTCAGCAAACTTCTACTTTGCTTTTACAATCCAGTATGAAGCATAAAAACACTTTTTGGCTTGCTTGCAATGAAAAGCAGAAAGAGTTTTATTAGCTGAACTGCACTCCATAAGAAAGACCATAAAAGAACAGCTTGCTTTCAGCACACTGCATATTTGTTTATACTAACAAGTAGAACACAGAAAAACACTTTCTGGCTTGTTTGCAATGAGCACCAGAAAGACAGTTTTATTAACTGAACTGCACTCAGTATTCAAGACTGTCAAAGAACAACTTGTTTTCAGCAAACTGCAACTTTGCTTTTACAATCCAGTATGAAGCATAAAAACACTTTCGGGCTTGCTTGCAATGAAAGCCAGAAAGAGTTTTATTAACTGAACTGCACTCCATAAGAAAGACTGTTAGAGTACAGCTTTTTTCCAGCAAACTGCATCTTTGCTTATACAGATGAGTAGAACACAGAAAAAACACTTTCTGGCTTGTTTGCAATGAGCACCAGAAAGACAGTTTTATTAACTGAACTGCACTCAGTATTCAAGACTGTCAAAGAACAACTTGTCTTCAGCAAACTGCTACTTTGCTTTTACAATCCAGTATGAAGCATAAAAACACTTTCGGGCTTGCTTGCAATGAAAAGCAGAAAGAGGTTTATTAGCTGAACTGCACTCCATAAAAAGACTGTTAGAGTACAGCTTATTTCCAGCAAACTGCATCTTTGCTTATACAGACAAGAAGAGCAAAGAAAAACACTTTCTGGCTTGTTTCCATTGAATGACAGAAATGCATTTTTATTGCCTGAACTGCAGTCAGAATTCAAGATTGTCAAAGAACAGCTTGTTTCCAGCAAACTGCATCTTTGCTTATACAGATGAGTAGAACACAGAAAAACACTTTCTGGCTTGTTTGCGATGAAAAGCAGAAAGAGGTTTATTAGCTGAACTGCACTCCATAAGAAAGACCATAAAAGAACAGCTTGCTTTCAGCAGACTGCATCTTTGCTTATACAGATGAGTAGAACACAGAAAAACACTTTCTGGCTTGTTTGCAATGAGCACCAGAAACACAGTTTTATTAACTGAACTGCACTCAGTATTCAAGACTGTCAAAGAACAACTTGTTTTCAGCAAACTGCAACTTTGCTTTTACAATCCAGTATGAAGCATAAAAACACTTTCGGGCTTGCTTGCAATGAAAGCCAGAAAGAGGTTTATTAGCTGAACTGCACTCCATAAGAAAGACCATAAAAGAACAGCTTGCTTTCAGCAGACTGCATCTTTGTTTATACTAAGAAGTAGAACACAGAAAAACACTTTCTGGCTTGTTTGCAATGAGCACCAGAAAGACAGGTTTATTAACTGAACTGCACTCAGTATTCAAGACTGTCAAAGAACAACTTGTCTTCAGCAAACTTCTACTTTGCTTTTACAATCCAGTATGAAGCATAAAAACACTTTTTGGCTTGCTTGCAATGAAAAGCAGAAAGAGTTTTATTAGCTGAACTGCACTCCATAAGAAAGACCATAAAAGAACAGCTTGCTTTCAGCACACTGCATATTTGTTTATACTAACAAGTAGAACACAGAAAAACACTTTCTGGCTTGTTTGCAATGAGCACCAGAAAGACAGGTTTATTAACTGAACTGCACTCAGTATTCAAGACTGTCAAAGAACAACTTGTTTTCAGCAAACTGCAACTTTGCTTTTACAATCCAGTATGAAGCATAAAAACACTTTCGGGCTTGCTTGCAATGAAAGCCAGAAAGAGTTATATTAACTGAACTGCACTCCATAAGAAAGACCATAAAAGAACAGCTTGCTTTCAGCAGACTGCATCTTTGCTTGTACAGATGAGTAGAACACAGAAAAACACTTTCTGGCTTGTTTGCAATGAGCACCAGAAAGACAGTTTTATTAACTGAACTGCACTCAGTATTCAAGACTGTCAAAGAACAACTTGTCTTCAGCAAACTGCAACTTTCCTTTTACAATCCAGTATGAAGCATAAAAACACTTTCGGGCTTGCTTGCAATGAAAAGCAGAAAGAGTTTTATTAACTGAACTGCACTCCATAAGAAAGACTGTTAGAGTACAGCTTATTTCCAGCAAACTGCATCTTTGCTTATACAGACAAGAAGAGCAAAGAAAAACACTTTCTGGCTTGTTTCCATTGAATGACAGAAATGCATTTTTATTGCCTGAACTGCAGTCAGAATTCAAGATTGTCAAAGAACAGCTTGTTTCCAGCAAACTGCATCTTTGCTTATACAGATGAGTAGAACACAGAAAAACACTTTCTGGCTTGTTTGCGATGAAAAGCAGAAAGAGGTTTATTAGCTGAACTGCACTCCATAAGAAAGACCATAAAAGAACAGCTTGCTTTCAGCAGACTGCATCTTTGCTTATACAGATGAGTAGAACACAGAAAAACACTTTCTGGCTTGTTTGCAATGAGCACCAGAAACACAGTTTTATTAACTGAACTGCACTCAGTATTCAAGACTGTCAAAGAACAACTTGTTTTCAGCAAACTGCAACTTTGCTTTTACAATCCAGTATGAAGCATAAAAACACTTTCGGGCTTGCTTGCAATGAAAGCCAGAAAGAGGTTTATTAGCTGAACTGCACTCCATAAGAAAGACCATAAAAGAACAGCTTGCTTTCAGCAGACTGCATCTTTGTTTATACTAACAAGTAGAACACAGAAAAACACTTTCTGGCTTGTTTGCAATGAGCACCAGAAAGACAGTTTTATTAACTGAACTGCACTCAGTATTCAAGACTGTCAAAGAACAACTTGTTTTCAGCAAACTGCAACTTTGCTTTTACAATCCAGTATGAAGCATAAAAACACTTTCGGGCTTGCTTGCAATGAAAGCCAGAAAGAGTTTTATTAACTGAACTGCACTCCATAAGAAAGACTGTTAGAGTACAGCTTATTTCCAGCAAACTGCATCTTTGCTTATACAGATGAGTAGAACACAGAAAAAACACTTTCTGGCTTGTTTGCAATGAGCACCAGAAAGACAGTTTTATTAACTGAACTGCACTCAGTATTCAAGACTGTCAAAGAACAACTTGTATTCAGCAAACTGCAACTTTCCTATTACAATCCAGTATGAAGCTTAAAAACACTATCGGGCTTGCTTGCAATGAAAAGCAGAAAGAGGTTTATTAGCTGAACTGCACTCCATAAGAAAGACCATAAAAGAACAGCTTGTTTTCAGCAGACTGCATATTTGTTTATACTAACAAGTAGAACACAGAAAAACACTTTCTGGCTTGTTTTCAATGAGCACCAGAAAGACAGTTTTATTAACTGAACTGCACTCAGTATTCAAGACTGTCAAAGAACAACTTGTTTTCAGCAAACTGCAACTTTGCCTTTACAATCCAGTATGAAGCATAAAAACACTTTCGGGCTTGCTTGCAATGAAAGCCAGAAAGAGTTTTATTAACTGAACTGCACTCCATAAGAAAGACTGGTAGAGTACAGCTTATTTCCAGCAAACTGCATCTTTGCTTATACAGATGAGTAGAACACAGAAAAAACACTTTCTGGCTTGTTTTCAATGAGCACCAGAAAGACAGTTTTATTAACTGAACTGCACTCAGTATTCAAGACTGTCAAAGAACAACTTGTTTTCAGCAAACTGCAACTTTGCCTTTACAATCCAGTATGAAGCATAAAAACACTTTCGGGCTTGCTTGCAATGAAAGCCAGAAAGAGTTTTATTAACTGAACTGCACTCCATAAGAAAGACTGGTAGAGTACAGCTTATTTCCAGCAAACTGCATCTTTGCTTATACAGATGAGTAGAACACAGAAAAAACACTTTCTGGCTTGTTTGCAATGAGCACCAGAAGGACAGTTTTATTAACTGAACTGCACTCAGTATTCAAGACTGTCAAAGAACTACTTGTCTTCAGCAAACTGCTACTTTGCTTTTACAATCCAGTATGAAGCATAAAAACACTTTTTGGCTTGCTTGCAATGAAAAGCAGAAAGAGGTTTATTAGCTGAACTGCACTCCATAAGAAAGACCATAAAAGAACAGCTTGCTTTCAGCAGACTGCATCTTTGCTTATACAGATGAGTAGAACACAGAAAAACACTTTCTGGCTTGTTTGCAATGAGCACCAGAAAGACAGTTTTATTAACTGAACTGCACTCAGTATTCAAGACTGTCAAAGAACAACTTGTCTTCAGCAAACTGCAACTTTCCTTTTACAATCCAGTATGAAGCTTAAAAACACTATCGGGCTTGCTTGCAATGAAAAGCAGAAAGAGGTTTATTAGCTGAACTGCACTCCATAAGAAAGACCATAAAAGAACAGCTTGCTTTCAGCAGACTGCATCTTTGCTTATACAGATGAGTAGAACACAGAAAAACACTTTCTGGCTTGTTTGCAATGAGCACCAGAAAGACAGTTTTATTAACTGAACTGCACTCAGTATTCAAGACTGTCAAAGAACAACTTGTCTTCAGCAAACTGCAACTTTCCTTTTACAATCCAGTATGAAGCATAAAAACACTTTCGGGCTTGCTTGCAATGAAAAGCAGAAAGAGTTTTATTAACTGAACTGCACTCCATAAGAAAGACTGTTAGAGTACAGCTTATTTCCAGCAAACTGCATCTTTGCTTATACAGATGAGTAGAACACAGAAAAACACTTTCTGGCTTGTTTGCAATGAGCACCAGAAAGACAGTTTTATTAACTGAACTGCACTCAGTATTCAAGACTGTCAAAGAACAACTTGTTTTCAGCAAACTGCAACTTTGCTTTTACAATCCAGTATGAAGCATAAAAACACTTTTTGGCTTGCTTGCAATGAAAAGCAGAAAGAGGTTTATTAGCTGAACTGCACTCCATAAGAAAGACCATAAAAGAACAGCTTGCTTTCAGCAGACTGCATATTTGTTTATACTAACAAGTAGAACACAGAAAAACACTTTCTGGCTTGTTTGCAATGAGCACCAGAACGACAGTTTTATTAACTGAACTGCACTCAGTATTCAAGACTGTCAAAGAACAACTTGTCTTCAGCAAACTGCTACTTTGCTTTTACAATCCAGTATGAAGCATAACAACACTTTTTGGCTTGCTTGCAATGAAAAGCAGAAAGAGGTTTATTAGCTGAACTGCACGCCATAAGAAAGACCATAAAAGAACAGCTTGCTTTCAGCAGACTGCATATTTGTTTATACTAACAAGTAGAACACAGAAAAACACTTTCTGGCTTGTTTGCAATGAAAGCCAGAAAGAGTTTTATTAACTGAACTGCACTCCATAAGAAAGACTGTTAGAGTACAGCTTATTTCCAGCAAACTGCATCTTTGCTTATACAGATGAGTAGAACACAGAAAAAACACTTTCTGGCTTGTTTTCAATGAGCACCAGAAAGACAGTTTTATTAACTGAACTGCACTCAGTATTCAAGACTGTCAAAGAACAACTTGTTTTCAGCAAACTGCAACTTTGCCTTTGCAATCCAGTATGAAGCATAAAAACACTTTCGGGCTTGCTTGCAATGAAAGCCAGAAAGAGTTTTATTAACTGAACTGCACTCCATAAGAAAGACTGGTAGAGTACAGCTTATTTCCAGCAAACTGCATCTTTGCTTATACAGATGAGTAGAACACAGAAAAAACACTTTCTGGCTTGTTTGCAATGAGCACCAGAAGGACAGTTTTATTAACTGAACTGCACTCAGTATTCAAGACTGTCAAAGAACTACTTGTCTTCAGCAAACTGCTACTTTGCTTTTACAATCCAGTATGAAGCATAAAAACACTTTTTGGCTTGCTTGCAATGAAAAGCAGAAAGAGGTTTATTAGCTGAACTGCACTCCATAAGAAAGACCATAAAAGAACAGCTTGCTTTCAGCAGACTGCATATTTGTTTATACTAACAAGTAGAACACAGAAAAACACTTTCTGGCTTGTTTGCAATGAGCACCAGAAAGACAGTTTTATTAACTGAACTGCACTCAGTATTCAAGACTGTCAAAGAACAACTTGTTTTCAGCAAACTGCAACTTTGCTTTTACAATCCAGTATGAAGCATAAAAACACTTTCGGGCTTGCTTGCAATGAAAAGCAGAAAGAGGTTTATTAGCTGAACTGCACTCCATAAGAAAGACCATAAAAGAACAGCTTGTTTTCAGCAGACTGCATGTTTGTTTATACTAACAAGTAGAACACAGAAAAACACTTTTTGGCTTGTTTGCAATGTGCACCAGAAAGACAGTTTTATTAACTGAACTTCACTCAGTATTCAAGACTGTCAAAGAACAACTTGTTTTCAGCAAACTGCAACTTTGCTTTTATAATCCAGTATGAAGCATAAAAACACTTTCGGGCTTGCTTGCAATGAAAGCCAGAAAGAGTTTTATTAACTGAACTGCACTCCATAAGAAAGACTGTTAGAGTACAGCTTATTTTCAGCAAACTGCATATTTGCTTATACAGATGAGTAGAACACAGAAAAAACACTTTCTGGCTTGTTTGCAATGAGCACCAGAAAGACAGTTTTATTAACTGAACTGCACTCAGTATTCAAGACTGTCAAAGAACAACTTGTCTTCAGCAAACTGCTACTTTGCTTTTACAATCCAGTATGAAGCATAACAACACTTTTTGGCTTGCTTGCAATGAAAAGCAGAAAGAGGTTTATTAGCTGAACTGCACGCCATAAGAAAGACCATAAAAGAACAGCTTGCTTTCAGCAGACTGCATATTTGTTTATACTAACAAGTAGAACACAGAAAAACACTTTCTGGCTTGTTTGCAATGAAAGCCAGAAAGAGTTTTATTAACTGAACTGCACTCCATAAGAAAGACTGTTAGAGTACAGCTTATTTCCAGCAAACTGCATCTTTGCTTATACAGATGAGTAGAACACAGAAAAAACACTTTCTGGCTTGTTTTCAATGAGCACCAGAAAGACAGTTTTATTAACTGAACTGCACTCAGTATTCAAGACTGTCAAAGAACAACTTGTTTTCAGCAAACTGCAACTTTGCCTTTGCAATCCAGTATGAAGCATAAAAACACTTTCGGGCTTGCTTGCAATGAAAGCCAGAAAGAGTTTTATTAACTGAACTGCACTCCATAAGAAAGACTGGTAGAGTACAGCTTATTTCCAGCAAACTGCATCTTTGCTTATACAGATGAGTAGAACACAGAAAAAACACTTTCTGGCTTGTTTTCAATGAGCACCAGAAAGACAGTTTTATTAACTGAACTGCACTCAGTATTCAAGACTGTCAAAGAACAACTTGTTTTCAGCAAACTGCAACTTTGCTTTTACAATCCAGTATGAAGCATAAAAACACTTTCGGGCTTGCTTGCAATGAAAAGCAGAAAGAGGTTTATTAGCTGAACTGCACTCCATAAGAAAGACCATAAAAGAACAGCTTGCTTTCAGCAGACTGCATATTTGTTTATACTAACAAGTAGAACACAGAAAAACACTTTCTGGCTTGTTTGCAATGAGCACCAGAAAGACAGTTTTATTAACTGAACTGCACTCAGTATTCAAGACTGTCAAAGAACAACTTGTCTTCAGCAAACTGCAACTTTCATTTTACAATCCAGTATGAAGCTTAAAAACACTATCGGGCTTGCTTGCAATGAAAAGCAGAAAGAGGTTTATTAGCTGAACTGCACTCCATAAGAAAGACCATAAAAGAACAGCTTGCTTTCAGCAGACTGCATCTTTGCTTATACAGATGAGTAGAACACAGAAAAACACTTTCTGGCTTGTTTGCAATGAGCACCAGAAAGACAGTTTTATTAACTGAACTGCACTCAGTATTCAAGACTGTCAAAGAACAACTTGTCTTCAGCAAACTGCAACTTTCCTTTTACAATCCAGTATGAAGCATAAAAACACTTTCGGGCTTGCTTGCAATGAAAAGCAGAAAGAGTTTTATTAACTGAACTGCACTCCATAAGAAAGACTGTTAGAGTACAGCTTATTTCCAGCAAACTGCATCTTTGCTTATACAGATGAGTAGAACACAGAAAAACACTTTCTGGCTTGTTTGCAATGAGCACCAGAAAGACAGTTTTATTAACTGAACTGCACTCAGTATTCAAGACTGTCAAAGAACAACTTGTTTTCAGCAAACTGCAACTTTGCTTTTACAATCCAGTATGAAGCATAAAAACACTTTCGGGCTTGCTTGCAATGAAAGCCAAAAACAGGTTTATTAGCTGAACTGCACTCCATAAGAAAGACCATAAAAGAACAGCTTGTTTTCAGCAGACTGCATATTTGTTTATACTAACAAGTAGAACACAGAAAAACACTTTCTGGCTTGTTTGCAATGAGCACCAGAAAGACAGTTTTATTAACTGAACTGCACTCAGTATTCAAGACTGTCAAAGAACAACTTGTCTTCAGCAAACTGCTACTTTGCTTTTACAATCCAGTATGAAGCATAACAACACTTTTTGGCTTGCTTGCAATGAAAAGCAGAAAGAGGTTTATTAGCTGAACTGCACGCCATAAGAAAGACCATAAAAGAACAGCTTGCTTTCAGCAGACTGCATATTTGTTTATACTAACAAGTAGAACACAGAAAAACACTTTCTGGCTTGTTTGCAATGAGCACCAGAAAGACAGTTTTATTAACTGAACTGCACTCAGTATTCAAGACTGTCAAAGAACAACTTGTTTTCAGCAAACTGCAACTTTGCTTTTACAATCCAGTATGAAGCATAAAAACACTTTCGGGCTTGCTTGCAATGAAAAGCAGAAAGAGTTTTATTAACTGAACTGCACTCCATAAGAAAGACTGTTAGAGTACAGCTTATTTTCAGCAAACTGCATCTTTGCTTATACAGACGAGTAGAACACAGAAAAAACACTTTCTGGCTTGTTTGCAATGAGCACCAGAAAGACAGTTTTATTAACTGAACTGCACTCAGTATTCAAGACTGTCATAGAACAACTTGTTTTAAGCAAACTGCAACTTTGCTTTTACAATCCAGTATGAAGCATAAAAACACTTTTTGGCTTGCTTGCAATGAAAAGCAGAAAGAGTTTTATTAGCTGAACTGCACTCCATAAGAAAGACCATAAAAGAACAGCTTGCTTTCAGCAGACTGCATATTTGTTTATACTAACAAGTAGAACACAGAAAAACACTTTCTGGCTTGTTTGCAATGAGCACCAGAAAGACAGTTTTATTAACTAAACTGCACTCAGTATTCAAGACTGTCAAAGAACAACTTGTTTTCAGCAAACTGCAACTTTGTTTTTACAATCCAGTATGAAGCATAAAAACACTTTCGGGCTTGCTTGCAATGAAAAGCAGAAAGAGTTTTATTAACTGAACTGCACTCCATAAGAAAGACTGTTAGAGTACAGCTTATTTCCAGCAAACTGCATCTTTGCTTATACAGACAAGAAGAGCAAAGAAAAACACTTTCTGGCTTGTTTCCAATGAATGACAGAAATGCATTTTTATTGCATGAACTGCAGTCAGAGTTCAAGATTGTCAAACAACAGCTTGTTTCCAGCAAACTGCATCTTTGCTTATACAGATGAGTAGAACACAGAAAAACACTTTCTGGCTTGTTTGCGATGAGCACCAGAAAGACAGTTTTATTAAGTAAACTGCACTCAGTATTCAAGACTGTCAAAGAACAACTTGTTTTCAGCAAACTGCAACTTTACTTTTACAATCCAGTATGAAGCATAAAAACACTTTCGGGCTTGCTTGCAATGAAAAGCAGAAAGAGTTTTATTAGCTGAACTGCACTCCATAAGAAAGACCATAAAAGAACAGCTTGTTTTCAGCAGACTGCATATTTGTTTATACTAACAAGTAGAACACAGAAAAACACTTTCTGGCTTGTTTGCAATGAGCACCAGAACGACAGTTTTATTAACTGAACTGCACTCAGTATTCAAGACTGTCAAAAAACAACTTGTCTCCAGCAAACTGCAACTTTGCTTTTACAATCCAGTATGAAGCATAAAAACACTTTCGGGCTTGCTTGCAATGAAAGCCAGAAAGAGGTTTATTAGCTGAACTGCACTCCATAAGAAAGACCATAAAAGAACAGCTTGTTTTCAGCAGACTGCATATTTGTTTATACTAACAAGTAGAACACAGAAAAACACTTTCTGGCTTGTTTGCAATGTGCACCAGAAAGACAGTTTTATCAACTGAACTTCACTCAGTATTCAAGACTGTCAAAGAACAACTTGTTTTCAGCAAACTGCAACTTTGCTTTTACAATCCAGTATGAAGCATAAAAACACTTTCGGGCTTGCTTGCAATGAAAGCCAGAAAGAGTTTTATTAACTGAACTGCACTCCATAAGAAAGACTGTTAAAGTACAGCTTATTTTCAGCAAACTGCATATTTGCTTATACAGATGAGTAGAACACAGAAAAAACACTTTCTGGCTTGTTTGCAATGAGCACCAGAAGGACAGTTTTATTAACTGAACTGCACTCAGTATTCAAGACTGTCAAAGAACTACTTGTCTTCAGCAAACTGCTACTTTGCTTTTACAATCCAGTATGAAGCATAAAAACACTTTTTGGCTTGCTTGCAATGAAAAGCAGAAAGAGGTTTATTAGCTGAACTGCACTCCATAAGAAAGACCATAAAAGAACAGCTTGTTTTCAGCAGACTGCATGTTTGTTTATACTAACAAGTAGAACACAGAAAAACACTTTTTGGCTTGTTTGCAATGTGCACCAGAAAGACAGTTTTATTAACTGAACTTCACTCAGTATTCAAGACTGTCAAAGAACAACTTGTTTTCAGCAAACTGCAACTTTGCTTTTATAATCCAGTATGAAGCATAAAAACACTTTCGGGCTTGCTTGCAATGAAAGCCAGAAAGAGTTTTATTAACTGAACTGCACTCCATAAGAAAGACTGTTAGAGTACAGCTTATTTTCAGCAAACTGCATATTTGCTTATACAGATGAGTAGAACACAGAAAAAACACTTTCTGGCTTGTTTGCAATGAGCACCAGAAAGACAGTTTTATTAACTGAACTGCACTCAGTATTCAAGACTGTCAAAGAACAACTTGTCTTCAGCAAACTGCTACTTTGCTTTTACAATCCAGTATGAAGCATAACAACACTTTTTGGCTTGCTTGCAATGAAAAGCAGAAAGAGGTTTATTAGCTGAACTGCACGCCATAAGAAAGACCATAAAAGAACAGCTTGCTTTCAGCAGACTGCATATTTGTTTATACTAACAAGTAGAACACAGAAAAACACTTTCTGGCTTGTTTGCAATGAGCACCAGAAAGACAGTTTTATTAACTGAACTGCACTCAGTATTCAAGACTGTCAAAGAACAACTTGTTTTCAGCAAACTGCAACTTTGCTTTTACAATCCAGTATGAAGCATAAAAACACTTTCGGGCTTGCTTGCAATGAAAAGCAGAAAGAGTTTTATTAACTGAACTGCACTCCATAAGAAAGACTGTTAGAGTACAGCTTATTTTCAGCAAACTGCATCTTTGCTTATACAGACGAGTAGAACACAGAAAAAACACTTTCTGGCTTGTTTGCAATGAGCACCAGAAAGACAGTTTTATTAACTGAACTGCACTCAGTATTCAAGACTGTCATAGAACAACTTGTTTTAAGCAAACTGCAACTTTGCTTTTACAATCCAGTATGAAGCATAAAAACACTTTTTGGCTTGCTTGCAATGAAAAGCAGAAAGAGTTTTATTAGCTGAACTGCACTCCATAAGAAAGACCATAAAAGAACAGCTTGCTTTCAGCAGACTGCATATTTGTTTATACTAACAAGTAGAACACAGAAAAACACTTTCTGGCTTGTTTGCAATGAGCACCAGAAAGACAGTTTTATTAACTAAACTGCACTCAGTATTCAAGACTGTCAAAGAACAACTTGTTTTCAGCAAACTGCAACTTTGTTTTTACAATCCAGTATGAAGCATAAAAACACTTTCGGGCTTGCTTGCAATGAAAAGCAGAAAGAGTTTTATTAACTGAACTGCACTCCATAAGAAAGACTGTTAGAGTACAGCTTATTTCCAGCAAACTGCATCTTTGCTTATACAGACAAGAAGAGCAAAGAAAAACACTTTCTGGCTTGTTTCCAATGAATGACAGAAATGCATTTTTATTGCATGAACTGCAGTCAGAGTTCAAGATTGTCAAACAACAGCTTGTTTCCAGCAAACTGCATCTTTGCTTATACAGATGAGTAGAACACAGAAAAACACTTTCTGGCTTGTTTGCGATGAGCACCAGAAAGACAGTTTTATTAAGTAAACTGCACTCAGTATTCAAGACTGTCAAAGAACAACTTGTTTTCAGCAAACTGCAACTTTACTTTTACAATCCAGTATGAAGCATAAAAACACTTTCGGGCTTGCTTGCAATGAAAAGCAGAAAGAGTTTTATTAGCTGAACTGCACTCCATAAGAAAGACCATAAAAGAACAGCTTGTTTTCAGCAGACTGCATATTTGTTTATACTAACAAGTAGAACACAGAAAAACACTTTCTGGCTTGTTTGCAATGAGCACCAGAACGACAGTTTTATTAACTGAACTGCACTCAGTATTCAAGACTGTCAAAAAACAACTTGTCTCCAGCAAACTGCAACTTTGCTTTTACAATCCAGTATGAAGCATAAAAACACTTTCGGGCTTGCTTGCAATGAAAGCCAGAAAGAGGTTTATTAGCTGAACTGCACTCCATAAGAAAGACCATAAAAGAACAGCTTGTTTTCAGCAGACTGCATATTTGTTTATACTAACAAGTAGAACACAGAAAAACACTTTCTGGCTTGTTTGCAATGTGCACCAGAAAGACAGTTTTATCAACTGAACTTCACTCAGTATTCAAGACTGTCAAAGAACAACTTGTTTTCAGCAAACTGCAACTTTGCTTTTACAATCCAGTATGAAGCATAAAAACACTTTCGGGCTTGCTTGCAATGAAAGCCAGAAAGAGTTTTATTAACTGAACTGCACTCCATAAGAAAGACTGTTAAAGTACAGCTTATTTTCAGCAAACTGCATATTTGCTTATACAGATGAGTAGAACACAGAAAAAACACTTTCTGGCTTGTTTGCAATGAGCACCAGAAGGACAGTTTTATTAACTGAACTGCACTCAGTATTCAAGACTGTCAAAGAACTACTTGTCTTCAGCAAACTGCTACTTTGCTTTTACAATCCAGTATGAAGCATAAAAACACTTTTTGGCTTGCTTGCAATGAAAAGCAGAAAGAGGTTTATTAGCTGAACTGCACTCCATAAGAAAGACCATAAAAGAACAGCTTGTTTTCAGCAGACTGCATATTTGTTTATACTAACAAGTAGAACACAGAAAAACACTTTCTGGCTTGTTTGCAATGTGCACCAGAAAGACAGTTTTATCAACTGAACTTCACTCAGTATTCAAGACTGTCAAAGAACAACTTGTTTTCAGCAAACTGCAACTTTGCTTTTACAATCCAGTATGAAGCATAAAAACACTTTCGGGCTTGCTTGCAATGAAAGCCAGAAAGAGTTTTATTAACTGAACTGCACTCCATAAGAAAGACTGTTAAAGTACAGCTTATTTTCAGCAAACTGCATATTTGCTTATACAGATGAGTAGAACACAGAAAAAACACTTTCTGGCTTGTTTGCAATGAGCACCAGAAGGACAGTTTTATTAACTGAACTGCACTCAGTATTCAAGACTGTCAAAGAACTACTTGTCTTCAGCAAACTGCTACTTTGCTTTTACAATCCAGTATGAAGCATAAAAACACTTTTTGGCTTGCTTGCAATGAAAAGCAGAAAGAGGTTTATTAGCTGAACTGCACTCCATAAGAAAGACCATAAAAGAACAGCTTGCTTTCAGCAGACTGCATATTTGTTTATACTAACAAGTAAAACACAGAAAAACACTTTCTGGCTTGTTTGCAATGAGCACCAGAAAGACAGTTTTATTAACTGAACTGCACTCAGTATTCAAGACTGTCAAAGAACAACTTGTTTTCAGCAAACTGCATCTTTGCTTATACAGACAAGAAGTGCAAAGAAAAACACTTTCTGGCTTGTTTCCATTGAATGACAGAAATGCATTTTTATTGCCTGAACTGCAGTCAGAATTCAAGATTGTCAAAGAACAGCTTGTTTCCAGCAAACTGCATCTTTGCTTATACAGATGAGTAGAACACAGAAAAACACTTTCTGGCTTGTTTGCGATGAAAAGCCAGAAAGAGGTTTATTAGCTGAACTGCACTCCATAAGAAAGACCATAAAAGAACAGCTTGCTTTCAGCAGACTGCATCTTTGCTTATACAGATGAGTAGAACACAGAAAAACACTTTCTGGCTTGTTTGCAATGAGCACCAGAAAGACAGTTTTATTAACTGAACTGCACTCAGTATTCAAGACTGTCAAAGAACAACTTGTTTTCAGCAAACTGCAACTTTGCTTTTACAATCCAGTATGAAGCATAAAAACACTTTCGGGCTTGCTTGCAATGAAAGCCAGAAAGAGGTTTATTAACTGAACTGCACTCAGTATTCAAGACTGTCAAACAACAACTTGTCTTCAGCAAACTGCTACTTTCCTTTTACAATCCAGTATGAAGCATAAAAACACTTTTTGGCTTGCTTGCAATGAAAAGCAGAAAGAGTTTTATTAGCTGAACTGCACTCCATAAGAAAGACCATAAAAGAACAGCTAGTTTTCATCAGACTGCATATTTGTTTATACTAACAAGTAGAACACAGAAAAACACTTTCTGGCTTGTTTGCAATGAGCACCAGAAAGACGGTTTTATTAACTGAACTGCACTCAGTATTCAAGACTGTCAAAGATCAACTTGTTTTCAGCAAACTGCAACTTTGCTTTTACAATCCAGTATGAAGCATAAAAACACTTTCGGGCTTGCTTGCAATGAAAGCCAGAAAGAGTTTTATTAACTGAACTGCACTCCATAAGAAAGACTGTTAGAGTACAGCTTATTTCCAGCAAACTGCATCTTTGCTTATACAGACAAGAAGTGCAAAGAAAAACACTTTCTGGCTTGTTTCCATTGAATGACAGAAATGCATTTTTATTGCCTGAACTGCAGTCAGAATTCAAGATTGTCAAAGAACAGCTTGTTTCCAGCAAACTGCATCTTTGCTTATACAGATGAGTAGAACACAGAAAAACACTTTCTGGCTTGTTTGCGATGAAAAGCCAGAAAGAGGTTTATTAGCTGAACTGCACTCCATAAGAAAGACCATAAAAGAACAGCTTGTTTTCAGCAGACTGCATATTTGTTTATACTAACAAGTAGAACACAGAAAAACACTTTCTGGCTTGTTTGCAATGAAAGCCAGAAAGAGTTTTATTAACTGAACTGCACTCCATAAGAAAGACTGTTAGAGTACAGCTTATTTCCAGCAAACTGCATCTTTGCTTATACAGATGAGTAGAACACAGAAAAAACACTTTCTGGCTTGTTTGCAATGAGCACCAGAAAGACAGTTTTATTAACTGAACTGCACTCAGTATTCAAGACTGTCAAAGATCAACTTGTTTTCAGCAAACTGCAACTTTGCTTTTACAATCCAGTATGAAGCATAAAAACACTTTCGGGCTTGCTTGCAATGAAAGCCAGAAAGAGTTTTATTAACTGAACTGCACTCCATAAGAAAGACTGTTAGAGTACAGCTTATTTCCAGCAAACTGCATCTTTGCTTATACAGATGAGTAGAACACAGAAAAAACACTTTCTGGCTTGTTTGCAATGAGCACCAGAAAGACAGTTTTATTAACTGAACTGCACTCAGTATTCAAGACTGTCAAAGATCAACTTGTTTTCAGCAAACTGCTACTTTGCTTTTACAATCCAGTATGAAGCATAAAAACACTTTTTGGCTTGCTTGCAATGAAAAGCAGAAAGAGGTTTATTAGCTGAACTGCACTCCATAAGAAAGACCATAAAAGAACAGCTTGCTTTCAGCAGACTGCATATTTGTTTATACTAACAAGTATAACACAGAAAAACACTTTCTGGCTTGTTTGCAATGAGCACCAGAAATACAGTTTTATTAACTGAACTGCACTCAGTATTCAGGACTGTCAAAGAACAACTTGTCTTCAGCAAACTGCTACTTTGCTTTTACAATCCAGTATGAAGCATAAAAACACTTTTTGGCTTGCTTGCAATGAAACTGCATCTTTGCTTATACAGATGAGTAGAACACAGAAAAAACACTTTCTGGCTTGTTTGCAATGAGCACCAGAAAGACAGTTTTATTAACTGAACTGCACTCAGTATTCAAGACTGTCAAAGAACAACTTGTTTTCAGCAAACTGCAACTTTGCTTTTACAATCCAGTATGAAGCATAAAAACACTTTCGGGCTTGCTTGCAATGAAAGCCAGAAAGAGGTTTATTAGCTGAACTGCACTCCATAAGAAAGACCATAAAAGAACAGCTTGTTTTCAGCAGACTGCATATTTGCTTATACTAACAAGTAGAACACAGAAAAACACTTTCTGGCTTGTTTGCAATGAGCACCAGAAAGACAGTTTTATTAACTGAACTGCACTCAGTATTCAAGACTGTCAAAGAACAACTTGTTTTCAGCAAACTGCAACTTTGCTTTTACAATCCAGTATGAAGCATAAAAACACTTTCGGGCTTTCTTGCAATGAAAGCCAGAAAGAGTTTTATTAACTGAACTGCACTCCATAAGAAAGACTGTTAGAGTACAGCTTATTTCCAGCAAACTGCATCTTTGCTTATACAGATGAGTAGAACACAGAAAAACACTTTCTGGCTTGTTTGCACTGAGCACCAGAAAGACAGTTTAATTAACAGAACTGTACTCAGTATTCAAGACTGTCAAAGAACAACTTGTTTTCAGCAAACTGCAACTTTGCTTTTACAATCCAGTATGAAGTATAAAAACACTTTCGGGCTTGCTTGCAATGAAAGCCAGAAAGAGGTTTATTAGCTGAACTGCACTCCATAAGAAAGACCATAAAAGAACAGCTTGTTTTCAGCAGACTGCATATTTGTTTATACTAACAAGTAGAACACAGAAAAACACTTTCTGGCTTGTTTGCAATGAGCACCAGAAAGACAGTTTTATTAACTGAACTGCACTCAGTATTCAAGACTGTCAAAGAACAACTTGTTTTCAGCAAACTGCAACTTTGCTTTTACAATCCAGTATGAAGCATAAAAACACTTTCGGGCTTGCTTGCAATGAAAGCCAGAAAGAGTTTTATTAACTGAACTGCACTCCATAAGAAAGACTGTTAGAGTACAGCTTATTTCCCGCAAACTGCATCTTTGCTTATACAGATGAGTAGAACACAGAAAAAACACTTTCTGGCTTGTTTGCAATGAGCACCAGAAAGACAGTTTTATTAACTGAACTGCACTCAGTATTCAAGACTGTCAAAGAACAACTTGTCTTCAGCAAACTGCTACTTTGCTTTTACAATCCAGTATGAAGCATAAAAACACTTTTTGGCTTGCTTGCAATGAAAAGCAGAAAGAGGTTTATTAGCTGAACTGCACTCCATAAGAAAGACCATAAAAGATCAGCTTGCTTTCAGCAGACTGCATATTTGTTTATACTAACAAGTAGAACACAGAAAAACACTTTCTGGCTTGTTTGCAATGAGCACCAGAAAGACAGTTTTATTAACTGAACTGCACTCAGTATTCAAGACTGTCAAAGAACAACTTGTTTTCAGCAAACTGCAACTTTGCTTTTACAATCCAGTACGAAGCATAAAAAGACTTTCGGGCTTGCTTGCAATGAAAAGCAGAAAGAGTTTTATTAACTGAACTGCACTCCATAAGAAAGACTGTTAGAGTACAGCTTATTTCCAGCAAACTGCATCTTTGCTTATACAGACAAGAAGTGCAAAGAAAAACACTTTCTGGCTTGTTTCCATTGAATGACAGAAATGCATTTTTATTGCCTGAACTGCAGTCAGAATTCAAGATTGTCAAAGAACAGCTTGTTTCCAGCAAACTGCATCTTTGCTTATACAGATGAGTAGAACACAGAAAAACACTTTCTGGCTTGTTTGCGATGAAAAGCCAGAAAGAGGTTTATTAGCTGAACTGCACTCCATAAGAAAGACCATAAAAGAACAGCTTGTTTTCAGCAGACTGCATATTTGTTTATACTAACAAGTAGAACACAGAAAAACACTTTCTGGCTTGTTTGCAATGAAAGCCAGAAAGACAGTTTTATTAACTGAATTGCACTCAGTATTCAAGACTGTCAAAGATCAACTTGTTTTCAGCAAACTGCAACTTTGCTTTTACAATCCAGTATGAAGCATAAAAACACTTTCGGGCTTGCTTGCAATGAAAGCCAGAAAGAGTTTTATTAACTGAACTGCACTCCATAAGAAAGACTGTTAGAGTACAGCTTATTTCCAGCAAACTGCATCTTTGCTTATACAGATGAGTAGAACACAGAAAAAACACTTTCTGGCTTGTTTGCAATGAGCACCAGAAAGACAGTTTTATTAACTGAACTGCACTCAGTATTCAAGACTGTCAAAGATCAACTTGTTTTCAGCAAACTGCAACTTTGCTTTTACAATCCAGTATGAAGCATAAAAACACTTTCGGGCTTGCTTGCAATGAAAGCCAGAAAGAGTTTTATTAACTGAACTGCACTCCATAAGAAAGACTGTTAGAGTACAGCTTATTTCCAGCAAACTGCATCTTTGCTTATACAGATGAGTAGAACACAGAAAAAACACTTTCTGGCTTGTTTGCAATGAGCACCAGAAAGACAGTTTTATTAACTGAACTGCACTCAGTATTCAAGACTGTCAAAGATCAACTTGTTTTCAGCAAACTGCTACTTTGCTTTTACAATCCAGTATGAAGCATAAAAACACTTTTTGGCTTGCTTGCAATGAAAAGCAGAAAGAGGTTTATTAGCTGAACTGCACTCCATAAGAAAGACCATAAAAGAACAGCTTGCTTTCAGCAGACTGCATATTTGTTTATACTAACAAGTATAACACAGAAAAACACTTTCTGGCTTGTTTGCAATGAGCACCAGAAATACAGTTTTATTAACTGAACTGCACTCAGTATTCAGGACTGTCAAAGAACAACTTGTCTTCAGCAAACTGCTACTTTGCTTTTACAATCCAGTATGAAGCATAAAAACACTTTTTGGCTTGCTTGCAATGAAACTGCATCTTTGCTTATACAGATGAGTAGAACACAGAAAAAACACTTTCTGGCTTGTTTGCAATGAGCACCAGAAAGACAGTTTTATTAACTGAACTGCACTCAGTATTCAAGACTGTCAAAGAACAACTTGTTTTCAGCAAACTGCAACTTTGCTTTTACAATCCAGTATGAAGCATAAAAACACTTTCGGGCTTGCTTGCAATGAAAGCCAGAAAGAGGTTTATTAGCTGAACTGCACTCCATAAGAAAGACCATAAAAGAACAGCTTGTTTTCAGCAGACTGCATATTTGCTTATACTAACAAGTAGAACACAGAAAAACACTTTCTGGCTTGTTTGCAATGAGCACCAGAAAGACAGTTTTATTAACTGAACTGCACTCAGTATTCAAGACTGTCAAAGAACAACTTGTTTTCAGCAAACTGCAACTTTGCTTTTACAATCCAGTATGAAGCATAAAAACACTTTCGGGCTTGCTTGCAATGAAAGCCAGAAAGAGTTTTATTAACTGAACTGCACTCCATAAGAAAGACTGTTAGAGTACAGCTTATTTCCAGCAAACTGCATCTTTGCTTATACAGATGAGTAGAACACAGAAAAACACTTTCTGGCTTGTTTGCACTGAGCACCAGAAAGACAGTTTTATTAACAGAACTGTACTCAGTATTCAAGACTGTCAAAGAACAACTTGTTTTCAGCAAACTGCAACTTTGCTTTTACAATCCAGTATGAAGCATAAAAACACTTTCGGGCTTGCTTGCAATGAAAGCCAGAAAGAGGTTTATTAGCTGAACTGCACTCCATAAGAAAGACCATAAAAGAACAGCTTGTTTTCAGCAGACTGCATATTTGTTTATACTAACAAGTAGAACACAGAAAAACACTTTCTGGCTTGTTTGCAATGAGCACCAGAAAGACAGTTTTATTAACTGAACTGCACTCAGTATTCAAGACTGTCAAAGAACAACTTGTTTTCAGCAAACTGCAACTTTGCTTTTACAATCCAGTATGAAGCATAAAAACACTTTCGGGCTTGCTTGCAATGAAAGCCAGAAAGAGTTTTATTAACTGAACTGCACTCCATAAGAAAGACTGTTAGAGTACAGCTTATTTCCCGCAAACTGCATCTTTGCTTATACAGATGAGTAGAACACAGAAAAAACACTTTCTGGCTTGTTTGCAATGAGCACCAGAAAGACAGTTTTATTAACTGAACTGCACTCAGTATTCAAGACTGTCATAGAACAACTTGTTTTAAGCAAACTGCAACTTTGCTTTTACAATCCAGTATGAAGCATAAAAACACTTTTTGGCTTGCTTGCAATGAAAAGCAGAAAGAGTTTTATTAGCTGAACTGCACTCCATAAGAAAGACCATAAAAGAACAGCTTGCTTTCAGCAGACTGCATATTTGTTTATACTAACAAGTAGAACACAGAAAAACACTTTCTGGCTTGTTTGCAATGAGCACCAGAAAGACAGTTTTATTAACTAAACTGCACTCAGTATTCAAGACTGTCAAAGAACAACTTGTTTTCAGCAAACTGCAACTTTGTTTTTACAATCCAGTATGAAGCATAAAAACACTTTCGGGCTTGCTTGCAATGAAAAGCAGAAAGAGTTTTATTAACTGAACTGCACTCCATAAGAAAGACTGTTAGAGTACAGCTTATTTCCAGCAAACTGCATCTTTGCTTATACAGACAAGAAGAGCAAAGAAAAACACTTTCTGGCTTGTTTCCAATGAATGACAGAAATGCATTTTTATTGCATGAACTGCAGTCAGAGTTCAAGATTGTCAAACAACAGCTTGTTTCCAGCAAACTGCATCTTTGCTTATACAGATGAGTAGAACACAGAAAAACACTTTCTGGCTTGTTTGCGATGAGCACCAGAAAGACAGTTTTATTAAGTAAACTGCACTCAGTATTCAAGACTGTCAAAGAACAACTTGTTTTCAGCAAACTGCAACTTTACTTTTACAATCCAGTATGAAGCATAAAAACACTTTCGGGCTTGCTTGCAATGAAAAGCAGAAAGAGTTTTATTAGCTGAACTGCACTCCATAAGAAAGACCATAAAAGAACAGCTTGTTTTCAGCAGACTGCATATTTGTTTATACTAACAAGTAGAACACAGAAAAACACTTTCTGGCTTGTTTGCAATGAGCACCAGAACGACAGTTTTATTAACTGAACTGCACTCAGTATTCAAGACTGTCAAAAAACAACTTGTCTCCAGCAAACTGCAACTTTGCTTTTACAATCCAGTATGAAGCATAAAAACACTTTCGGGCTTGCTTGCAATGAAAGCCAGAAAGAGGTTTATTAGCTGAACTGCACTCCATAAGAAAGACCATAAAAGAACAGCTTGTTTTCAGCAGACTGCATATTTGTTTATACTAACAAGTAGAACACAGAAAAACACTTTCTGGCTTGTTTGCAATGTGCACCAGAAAGACAGTTTTATCAACTGAACTTCACTCAGTATTCAAGACTGTCAAAGAACAACTTGTTTTCAGCAAACTGCAACTTTGCTTTTACAATCCAGTATGAAGCATAAAAACACTTTCGGGCTTGCTTGCAATGAAAGCCAGAAAGAGTTTTATTAACTGAACTGCACTCCATAAGAAAGACTGTTAAAGTACAGCTTATTTTCAGCAAACTGCATATTTGCTTATACAGATGAGTAGAACACAGAAAAAACACTTTCTGGCTTGTTTGCAATGAGTACCAGAAGGACAGTTTTATTAACTGAACTGCACTCAGTATTCAAGACTGTCAAAGAACTACTTGTCTTCAGCAAACTGCTACTTTGCTTTTACAATCCAGTATGAAGCATAAAAACACTTTTTGGCTTGCTTGCAATGAAAAGCAGAAAGAGGTTTATTAGCTGAACTGCACTCCATAAGAAAGACCATAAAAGAACAGCTTGCTTTCAGCAGACTGCATATTTGTTTATACTAACAAGTAGAACACAGAAAAACACTTTCTGGCTTGTTTGCAATGAGCACCAGAAAGACAGTTTTATTAACTGAACTGCACTCAGTATTCAAGACTGTCAAAGAACAACTTGTTTTCAGCAAACTGCAACTTTGCTTTTACAATCCAGTATGAAGCATAAAAACACTTTCGGGCTTGCTTGCAATGAAAGCCAGAAAGAGTTTTATTAACTGAACTGCACTCCATAAGAAAGACTGTTAAAGTACAGCTTATTTTCAGCAAACTGCATCTTTGCTTATACAGACAAGAAGTGCAAAGAAAAACACTTTCTGGCTTGTTTCCATTGAATGACAGAAATGCATTTTTATTGCCTGAACTGCAGTCAGAATTCAAGATTGTCAAAGAACAGCTTGTTTCCAGCAAACTGCATCTTTGCTTATACAGATGAGTAGAACACAGAAAAACACTTTCTGGCTTGTTTGCGATGAAAAGCCAGAAAGAGGTTTATTAGCTGAACTGCACTCCATAAGAAAGACCATAAAAGAACAGCTTGCTTTCAGCAGACTGCATCTTTGCTTATACAGATGAGTAGAACACAGAAAAACACTTTCTGGCTTGTTTGCAATGAGCACCAGAAAGACAGTTTTATTAACTGAACTGCACTCAGTATTCAAGACTGTCAAAGAACAACTTGTTTTCAGCAAACTGCAACTTTGCTTTTACAATCCAGTATGAAGCATAAAAACACTTTCGGGCTTGCTTGCAATGAAAGCCAGAAAGAGGTTTATTAACTGAACTGCACTCAGTATTCAAGACTGTCAAACAACAACTTGTCTTCAGCAAACTGCTACTTTCCTTTTACAATCCAGTATGAAGCATAAAAACACTTTTTGGCTTGCTTGCAATGAAAAGCAGAAAGAGTTTTATTAGCTGAACTGCACTCCATAAGAAAGACCATAAAAGAACAGCTAGTTTTCATCAGACTGCATATTTGTTTATACTAACAAGTAGAACACAGAAAAACACTTTCTGGCTTGTTTGCAATGAGCACCAGAAAGACGGTTTTATTAACTGAACTGCACTCAGTATTCAAGACTGTCAAAGATCAACTTGTTTTCAGCAAACTGCAACTTTGCTTTTACAATCCAGTATGAAGCATAAAAACACTTTCGGGCTTGCTTGCAATGAAAGCCAGAAAGAGTTTTATTAACTGAACTGCACTCCATAAGAAAGACTGTTAGAGTACAGCTTATTTCCAGCAAACTGCATCTTTGCTTATACAGATGAGTAGAACACAGAAAAAACACTTTCTGGCTTGTTTGCAATGAGCACCAGAAAGACAGTTTTATTAACTGAACTGCACTCAGTATTCAAGACTGTCAAAGAACAACTTGTCTTCAGCAAACTGCTACTTTGCTTTTACAATCCAGTATGAAGCATAAAAACACTTTTTGGCTTGCTTGCAATGAAAAGCAGAAAGAGGTTTATTAGCTGAACTGCACTCCATAAGAAAGACCATAAAAGAACAGCTTGCTTTCAGCAGACTGCATATTTGTTTATACTAACAAGTAGAACACAGAAAAACACTTTCTGGCTTGTTTGCAATGAGCACCAGAAAGACGGTTTTATTAACTGAACTGCACTCAGTATTCAAGACTGTCAAAGAACAACTTGTTTTCAGCAAACTGCAACTTTGCTTTTACAATCCAGTATGAAGCATAAAAACACTTTTTGGCTTGCTTGCAATGAAAAGCAGAAACAGGTTTATTAGCTGAACTGCACTCCATAAGAAAGACCATAAAAGAACAGCTTGCTTTCAGCAGACTGCATATTTGTTTATACTAACAAGTAGAACACAGAAAAACACTTTCTGGCTTGTTTGCAATGAGCACCAGAAAGACGGTTTTATTAACTGAACTGCACTCAGTATTCAAGACTGTCAAAGAACAACTTGTTTTCAGCAAACTGCAACTTTCCTTTTACAATCCAGTATGAAGCTTAAAAACACTATCGGGCTTGCTTGCAATGAAAAGCAGAAAGAGGTTTATTAGCTGAACTGCACTCCATAAGAAAGACCATAAAAGAACAGCTTGCTTTCAGCAGACTGCATCTTTGCTTATACAGATGAGTAGAACACAGAAAAACACTTTCGGGCTTGCTTGCAATGAAAAGCAGAAAGAGTTTTATTAACTGAACTGCACTCCATAAGAAAGACTGTTAGAGTACAGCTTATTTTCAGCAAACTGCATCTTTGCTTATACAGACGAGTAGAACACAGAAAAAACACTTTCTGGCTTGTTTGCAATGAGCACCAGAAAGACAGTTTTATTAACTGAACTGCACTCAGTATTCAAGACTGTCAAAGAACAACTTGTTTTAAGCAAACTGCAACTTTGCTTTTACAATCCAGTATGAAGCATAAAAACACTTTTTGGCTTGCTTGCAATGAAAAGCAGAAAGAGTTTTATTAGCTGAACTGCACTCCATAAGAAAGACCATAAAAGAACAGCTTGCTTTCAGCAGACTGCATATTTGTTTATACTAACAAGTAGAACACAGAAAAACACTTTCTGGCTTGTTTGCAATGAGCACCAGAAAGACAGTTTTATTAACTAAACTGCACTCAGTATTCAAGACTGTCAAAGAACAACTTGTTTTCAGCAAACTGCAACTTTGTTTTTACAATCCAGTATGAAGCATAAAAACACTTTCGGGCTTGCTTGCAATGAAAAGCAGAAAGAGTTTTATTAACTGAACTGCACTCCATAAGAAAGACTGTTAGAGTACAGCTTATTTCCAGCAAACTGCATCTTTGCTTATACAGACAAGAAGAGCAAAGAAAAACACTTTCTGGCTTGTTTCCAATGAATGACAGAAATGCATTTTTATTGCATGAACTGCAGTCAGAGTTCAAGATTGTCAAACAACAGCTTGTTTCCAGCAAACTGCATCTTTGCTTATACAGATGAGTAGAACACAGAAAAACACTTTCTGGCTTGTTTGCGATGAGCACCAGAAAGACAGTTTTATTAAGTAAACTGCACTCAGTATTCAAGACTGTCAAAGAACAACTTGTTTTCAGCAAACTGCAACTTTACTTTTACAATCCAGTATGAAGCATAAAAACACTTTCGGGCTTGCTTGCAATGAAAAGCAGAAAGAATTTTATTAGCTGAACTGCACTCCATAAGAAAGACCATAAAAGAACAGCTTGTTTTCAGCAGACTGCATATTTGTTTATACTAACAAGTAGAACACAGAAAAACACTTTCTGGCTTGTTTGCAATGTGCACCAGAAAGACAGTTTTATCAACTGAACTGCACTCAGTATTCAAGACTGTCAAAGAACTACTTGTTTTCAGCAAACTGCAACTTTGCTTTTACAATCCAGTATGAAGCATAAAAACACTTTTTGGCTTGCTTGCAATGAAAGCCAGAAAGAGTTTTATTAACTGAACTGCACTCCATAAGAAAGACTGTTAAAGTACAGCTTATTTTCAGCAAACTGCATATTTGCTTATACAGATGAGTAGAACACAGAAAAAACACTTTCTGGCTTGTTTGCAATGAGCACCAGAAGGACAGTTTTATTAACTGAACTGCACTCAGTATTCAAGACTGTCAAAGAACTACTTGTCTTCAGCAAACTGCTACTTTGCTTTTACAATCCAGTATGAAGCATAAAAACACTTTTTGGCTTGCTTGCAATGAAAAGCAGAAAGAGGTTTATTAGCTGAACTGCACTCCATAAGAAAGACCATAAAAAAACAGCTTGCTTTCAGCAGACTGCATATTTGTTTATACTAACAAGTAAAACACAGAAAAACACTTTCTGGCTTGTTTGCAATGAGCACCAGAAAGACAGTTTTATTAACTGAACTGCACTCAGTATTCAAGACTGTCAAAGAACAACTTGTTTTCAGCAAACTGCATCTTTGCTTATACAGACAAGAAGTGCAAAGAAAAACACTTTCTGGCTTGTTTCCATTGAATGACAGAAATGCATTTTTATTGCCTGAACTGCAGTCAGAATTCAAGATTGTCAAAGAACAGCTTGTTTCCAGCAAACTGCATCTTTGCTTATACAGATGAGTAGAACACAGAAAAACACTTTCTGGCTTGTTTGCGATGAAAAGCCAGAAAGAGGTTTATTAGCTGAACTGCACTCCATAAGAAAGACCATAAAAGAACAGCTTGCTTTCAGCAGACTGCATATTTGTTTATACTAACAAGTAGAACACAGAAAAACACTTTCTGGCTTGTTTGCAATGAGCACCAGAAAGACAGTTTTATTAACTGAACTGCACTCAGTATTCAAGACTGTCAAAGAACAACTTGTCTTCAGCAAACTGCTACTTTGCTTTTACAATCCAGTATGAAGCATAAAAACACTTTTTGGCTTGCTTGCAATGAAAAGCAGAAAGAGGTTTATTAGCTGAACTGCACTCCATAAGAAAGACCATAAAAGAACAGCTTGCTTTCAGCAGACTGCATATTTGTTTATACTAACAAGTAGAACACAGAAAAACACTTTCTGGCTTGTTTGCAATGAGCACCAGAAAGACGGTTTTATTAACTGAACTGCACTCAGTATTCAAGACTGTCAAAGAACAACTTGTTTTCAGCAAACTGCAACTTTGCTTTTACAATCCAGTATGAAGCATAAAAACACTTTTTGGCTTGCTTGCAATGAAAAGCAGAAACAGGTTTATTAGCTGAACTGCACTCCATAAGAAAGACCATAAAAGAACAGCTTGCTTTCAGCAGACTGCATATTTGTTTATACTAACAAGTAGAACACAGAAAAACACTTTTTGGCTTGTTTGCAATGAGCACCAGAAAGACAGTTTTATTAACTGAACTGCACTCAGTATTCAAGACTGTCAAAGAACAACTTGTTTTCAGCAAACTGCAACTTTGCTTTTACAATCCAGTATGAAGCATAAAAACACTTTCGGGCTTGCTTGCAATGAAAGCCAGAAAGAGGTTTATTAGCTGAACTGCACTCCATAAGAAAGACCATAAAAGAACAGCTAGTTTTCAGCAGACTGCATATTTGTTTATACTAACAAGTAGAACACAGAAAAACACTTTCTGGCTTGTTTGCAATGAGCACCAGAAAGACAGTTTTATTAACTGAACTGCACTCAGTATTCAAGACTGTCAAAGATCAACTTGTTTTCAGCAAACTGCAACTTTGCTTTTACAATCCAGTATGAAGCATAAAAACACTTTTTGGCTTGCTTGCAATGAAAGCCAGAAAGAGTTTTATTAACTGAACTGCACTCCATAAGAAAGACTGTTAGAGTACAGCTTATTTCCAGCAAACTGCATCTTTGCTTATACAGATGAGTAGAACACAGAAAAAACACTTTCTGGCTTGTTTGCAATGAGCACCAGAAAGACAGTTTTATTAACTGAACTGCACTCAGTATTCAAGACTGTCAAAGAACAACTTGTCTTCAGCAAACTGCTACTTTGCTTTTACAATCCAGTATGAAGCATAAAAACACTTTTTGGCTTGCTTGCAATGAAAAGCAGAAAGAGGTTTATTAGCTGAACTGCACTCCATAAGAAAGACCATAAAAGAACAGCTTGCTTTCAGCAGACTGCATATTTGTTTATACTAACAAGTAGAACACAGAAAAACACTTTCTGGCTTGTTTGCAATGAGCACCAGAAAGACAGGTTTATTAACTGAACTGCACTCAGTATTCAAGACTGTCAAACAACAACTAGTTTTCAGCAAACTGCAACTTTGCTTTTACAATCCAGTATGAAGCATAAAAACACTTTCGGGCTTGCTTGCAATGAAAGCCAGAAAGAGTTATTAACTGAACTGCACTCCATAAGAAAGACTGTTAGAGTACAGCTTATTTCCAGCAAACTGCATCTTTGCTTATACGGATGAGTAGAACACAGAAAAAACACTTTCTGGCTTGTTTGCAATGAGCACCAGAAAGACAGGTTTATTAACTGAACTGCACTCAGTATTCAAGACTGTCAAACAACAACTAGTTTTCAGCAAACTGCAACTTTGCTTTTACAATCCAGTATGAAGCATAAAAACACTTTCGGGCTTGCTTGCAATGAAAGCCAGAAAGAGTTATTAACTGAACTGCACTCCATAAGAAAGACTGTTAGAGTACAGCTTATTTCCAGGAAACTGCATCTTTGCTTATACAGATGAGTAGAACACAGAAAAACACTTTCTGGCTTGTTTGCAATGAGCACCAGAAAGACAGGTTTATTAACTGAACTGCACTCAGTATTCAAGACTGTCAAAAAACAACTTGTTTTCAGCAAACTGCAACTTTGCTTTTACAATCCAGTACGAAGCATAAAAAGACTTTCGGGCTTGCTTGCAATGAAAAGCAGAAAGAGTTTTATTAACTGAACTGCACTCCATAAGAAAGACTGTTAGAGTACAGCTTATTTCCAGCAAACTGCATCTTTGCTTATACAGACAAGAAGTGCAAAGAAAAACACTTTCTGGCTTGTTTCCATTGAATGACAGAAATGCATTTTTATTGCCTGAACTGCAGTCAGAATTCAAGATTGTCAAAGAACAGCTTGTTTCCAGCAAACTGCATCTTTGCTTATACAGATGAGTAGAACACAGAAAAACACTTTCTGGCTTGTTTGCGATGAAAAGCCAGAAAGAGGTTTATTAGCTGAACTGCACTCCATAAGAAAGACCATAAAAGAACAGCTTGTTTTCAGCAGACTGCATATTTGTTTATACTAACAAGTAGAACACAGAAAAACACTTTCTGGCTTGTTTGCAATGAAAGCCAGAAAGAGTTTTATTAACTGAACTGCACTCCATAAGAAAGACTGTTAGAGTACAGCTTATTTCCAGCAAACTGCATCTTTGCTTATACAGATGAGTAGAACACAGAAAAAACACTTTCTGGCTTGTTTGCAATGAGCACCAGAAAGACAGTTTTATTAACTGAACTGCACTCAGTATTCAAGACTGTCAAAGATCAACTTGTTTTCAGCAAACTGCAACTTTGCTTTTACAATCCAGTATGAAGCATAAAAACACTTTCGGGCTTGCTTGCAATGAAAGCCAGAAAGAGTTTTATTAACTGAACTGCACTCCATAAGAAAGACTGTTAGAGTACAGCTTATTTCCAGCAAACTGCATCTTTGCTTATACAGATGAGTAGAACACAGAAAAAACACTTTCTGGCTTGTTTGCAATGAGCACCAGAAAGACAGTTTTATTAACTGAACTGCACTCAGTATTCAAGACTGTCAAAGATCAACTTGTTTTCAGCAAACTGCTACTTTGCTTTTACAATCCAGTATGAAGCATAAAAACACTTTTTGGCTTGCTTGCAATGAAAAGCAGAAAGAGGTTTATTAGCTGAACTGCACTCCATAAGAAAGACCATAAAAGAACAGCTTGCTTTCAGCAGACTGCATATTTGTTTATACTAACAAGTATAACACAGAAAAACACTTTCTGGCTTGTTTGCAATGAGCACCAGAAATACAGTTTTATTAACTGAACTGCACTCAGTATTCAGGACTGTCAAAGAACAACTTGTCTTCAGCAAACTGCTACTTTGCTTTTACAATCCAGTATGAAGCATAAAAACACTTTTTGGCTTGCTTGCAATGAAACTGCATCTTTGCTTATACAGATGAGTAGAACACAGAAAAAACACTTTCTGGCTTGTTTGCAATGAGCACCAGAAAGACAGTTTTATTAACTGAACTGCACTCAGTATTCAAGACTGTCAAAGAACAACTTGTTTTCAGCAAACTGCAACTTTGCTTTTACAATCCAGTATGAAGCATAAAAACACTTTCGGGCTTGCTTGCAATGAAAGCCAGAAAGAGGTTTATTAGCTGAACTGCACTCCATAAGAAAGACCATAAAAGAACAGCTTGTTTTCAGCAGACTGCATATTTGCTTATACTAACAAGTAGAACACAGAAAAACACTTTCTGGCTTGTTTGCAATGAGCACCAGAAAGACAGTTTTATTAACTGAACTGCACTCAGTATTCAAGACTGTCAAAGAACAACTTGTTTTCAGCAAACTGCAACTTTGCTTTTACAATCCAGTATGAAGCATAAAAACACTTTCGGGCTTGCTTGCAATGAAAGCCAGAAAGAGTTTTATTAACTGAACTGCACTCCATAAGAAAGACTGTTAGAGTACAGCTTATTTCCAGCAAACTGCATCTTTGCTTATACAGATGAGTAGAACACAGAAAAACACTTTCTGGCTTGTTTGCACTGAGCACCAGAAAGACAGTTTTATTAACAGAACTGTACTCAGTATTCAAGACTGTCAAAGAACAACTTGTTTTCAGCAAACTGCAACTTTGCTTTTACAATCCAGTATGAAGCATAAAAACACTTTCGGGCTTGCTTGCAATGAAAGCCAGAAAGAGGTTTATTAGCTGAACTGCACTCCATAAGAAAGACCATAAAAGAACAGCTTGTTTTCAGCAGACTGCATATTTGTTTATACTAACAAGTAGAACACAGAAAAACACTTTCTGGCTTGTTTGCAATGAGCACCAGAAAGACAGTTTTATTAACTGAACTGCACTCAGTATTCAAGACTGTCAAAGAACAACTTGTTTTCAGCAAACTGCAACTTTGCTTTTACAATCCAGTATGAAGCATAAAAACACTTTCGGGCTTGCTTGCAATGAAAGCCAGAAAGAGTTTTATTAACTGAACTGCACTCCATAAGAAAGACTGTTAGAGTACAGCTTATTTCCCGCAAACTGCATCTTTGCTTATACAGATGAGTAGAACACAGAAAAAACACTTTCTGGCTTGTTTGCAATGAGCACCAGAAAGACAGTTTTATTAACTGAACTGCACTCAGTATTCAAGACTGTCAAAGAACAACTTGTCTTCAGCAAACTGCTACTTTGCTTTTACAATCCAGTATGAAGCATAAAAACACTTTTTGGCTTGCTTGCAATGAAAAGCAGAAAGAGGTTTATTAGCTGAACTGCACTCCATAAGAAAGACCATAAAAGATCAGCTTGCTTTCAGCAGACTGCATATTTGTTTATACTAACAAGTAGAACACAGAAAAACACTTTCTGGCTTGTTTGCAATGAGCACCAGAAAGACAGTTTTATTAACTGAACTGCACTCAGTATTCAAGACTGTCAAAGAACAACTTGTTTTCAGCAAACTGCAACTTTGCTTTTACAATCCAGTACGAAGCATAAAAAGACTTTCGGGCTTGCTTGCAATGAAAAGCAGAAAGAGTTTTATTAACTGAACTGCACTCCATAAGAAAGACTGTTAGAGTACAGCTTATTTCCAGCAAACTGCATCTTTGCTTATACAGACAAGAAGTGCAAAGAAAAACACTTTCTGGCTTGTTTCCATTGAATGACAGAAATGCATTTTTATTGCCTGAACTGCAGTCAGAATTCAAGATTGTCAAAGAACAGCTTGTTTCCAGCAAACTGCATCTTTGCTTATACAGATGAGTAGAACACAGAAAAACACTTTCTGGCTTGTTTGCGATGAAAAGCCAGAAAGAGGTTTATTAGCTGAACTGCACTCCATAAGAAAGACCATAAAAGAACAGCTTGTTTTCAGCAGACTGCATATTTGTTTATACTAACAAGTAGAACACAGAAAAACACTTTCTGGCTTGTTTGCAATGAAAGCCAGAAAGACAGTTTTATTAACTGAATTGCACTCAGTATTCAAGACTGTCAAAGATCAACTTGTTTTCAGCAAACTGCAACTTTGCTTTTACAATCCAGTATGAAGCATAAAAACACTTTCGGGCTTGCTTGCAATGAAAGCCAGAAAGAGTTTTATTAACTGAACTGCACTCCATAAGAAAGACTGTTAGAGTACAGCTTATTTCCAGCAAACTGCATCTTTGCTTATACAGATGAGTAGAACACAGAAAAAACACTTTCTGGCTTGTTTGCAATGAGCACCAGAAAGACAGTTTTATTAACTGAACTGCACTCAGTATTCAAGACTGTCAAAGATCAACTTGTTTTCAGCAAACTGCAACTTTGCTTTTACAATCCAGTATGAAGCATAAAAACACTTTCGGGCTTGCTTGCAATGAAAGCCAGAAAGAGTTTTATTAACTGAACTGCACTCCATAAGAAAGACTGTTAGAGTACAGCTTATTTCCAGCAAACTGCATCTTTGCTTATACAGATGAGTAGAACACAGAAAAAACACTTTCTGGCTTGTTTGCAATGAGCACCAGAAAGACAGTTTTATTAACTGAACTGCACTCAGTATTCAAGACTGTCAAAGATCAACTTGTTTTCAGCAAACTGCTACTTTGCTTTTACAATCCAGTATGAAGCATAAAAACACTTTTTGGCTTGCTTGCAATGAAAAGCAGAAAGAGGTTTATTAGCTGAACTGCACTCCATAAGAAAGACCATAAAAGAACAGCTTGCTTTCAGCAGACTGCATATTTGTTTATACTAACAAGTATAACACAGAAAAACACTTTCTGGCTTGTTTGCAATGAGCACCAGAAATACAGTTTTATTAACTGAACTGCACTCAGTATTCAGGACTGTCAAAGAACAACTTGTCTTCAGCAAACTGCTACTTTGCTTTTACAATCCAGTATGAAGCATAAAAACACTTTTTGGCTTGCTTGCAATGAAACTGCATCTTTGCTTATACAGATGAGTAGAACACAGAAAAAACACTTTCTGGCTTGTTTGCAATGAGCACCAGAAAGACAGTTTTATTAACTGAACTGCACTCAGTATTCAAGACTGTCAAAGAACAACTTGTTTTCAGCAAACTGCAACTTTGCTTTTACAATCCAGTATGAAGCATAAAAACACTTTCGGGCTTGCTTGCAATGAAAGCCAGAAAGAGGTTTATTAGCTGAACTGCACTCCATAAGAAAGACCATAAAAGAACAGCTTGTTTTCAGCAGACTGCATATTTGCTTATACTAACAAGTAGAACACAGAAAAACACTTTCTGGCTTGTTTGCAATGAGCACCAGAAAGACAGTTTTATTAACTGAACTGCACTCAGTATTCAAGACTGTCAAAGAACAACTTGTTTTCAGCAAACTGCAACTTTGCTTTTACAATCCAGTATGAAGCATAAAAACACTTTCGGGCTTGCTTGCAATGAAAGCCAGAAAGAGTTTTATTAACTGAACTGCACTCCATAAGAAAGACTGTTAGAGTACAGCTTATTTCCCGCAAACTGCATCTTTGCTTATACAGATGAGTAGAACACAGAAAAAACACTTTCTGGCTTGTTTGCAATGAGCACCAGAAAGACAGTTTTATTAACTGAACTGCACTCAGTATTCAAGACTGTCAAAGAACAACTTGTCTTCAGCAAACTGCTACTTTGCTTTTACAATCCAGTATGAAGCATAAAAACACTTTTTGGCTTGCTTGCAATGAAAAGCAGAAAGAGGTTTATTAGCTGAACTGCACTCCATAAGAAAGACCATAAAAGATCAGCTTGCTTTCAGCAGACTGCATATTTGTTTATACTAACAAGTAGAACACAGAAAAACACTTTCTGGCTTGTTTGCAATGAGCACCAGAAAGACAGTTTTATTAACTGAACTGCACTCAGTATTCAAGACTGTCAAAGAACAACTTGTTTTCAGCAAATTGCAACTTTGCTTTTACAATCCAGTATGAAGCATAAAAACACTTTCGGGCTTGCTTGCAATGAAAGCCAGAAAGAGTTTTATTAACTGAACTGCACTCCATAAGAAAGACTGTTAGAGTACAGCTTATTTCCAGCAAACTGCATCTTTGCTTATACAGATGAGTAGCACACAGAAAAACACTTTCTGGCTTGTTTGCAATGAGCACCAGAAAGATAGTTTTATTAACTGAACTGTACTCAGTATTCAAGACTGTCAAAGAACAACTTGTTTTCAGCAAACTGCAACTTTGCTTTTACAATCCAGTATGAAGCATAAAAACACTTTTTGGCTTGCTTGCAATAAAAAGCAGAAAGAGGTTTATTAGCTGAACTGCACTCCATAAGAAAGACCATAAAAGAACAGCTTGCTTTCAGCAGACTGCATATTTGTTTATATTAACAAGTATAACACAGAAAAACACTTTCTGGCTTGTTTGCAATGAGCACCAGAAATACAGTTTTATTAACTGAACTGCACTCAGTATTCAGGACTGTCAAAGAACAACTTGTCTTCAGCAAACTGCTACTTTGCTTTTACAATCCAGTATGAAGCATAAAAACACTTTTTGGCTTGCTTGCAATGAAACTGCATCTTTGCTTATACAGATGAGTAGAACACAGAAAAAACACTTTCTGGCTTGTTTGCAATGAGCACCAGAAAGACAGTTTTATTAAGTGAACTGCACTCAGTATTCAAGACTGTCAAAGAACAACTTGTCTTCAGCAAACTGCTACTTTGCTTTTACAATCCAGTATGAAGCATAAAAACACTTTTTGGCTTGCTTGCAATGAAAAGCAGAAAGAGGTTTATTAGCTGAACTGCACTCCATAAGAAAGACCATAAAAGAACAGCTTGCTTTCAGCAGACTGCATATTTGTTTATACTAACAAGTAGAACACAGAAAAACACTTTCTGGCTTGTTTGCAATGAGCACCAGAAAGACAGTTTTATTAACTGAACTGCACTCAGTATTCAAGACTGTCAAAGAACAACTTGTTTTCAGCAAACTGCAACTTTGCTTTTACAATCCAGTATGAAGCATAAAAACACTTTCGGGCTTGCTTGCAATGAAAGCCAGAAAGAGTTTTATTAACTGAACTGCACTCCATAAGAAAGACCATAAAAGAACAGCTTGTTTTCAGCAGACTGCATATTTGCTTATACTAACAAGTAGAACACAGAAAAACACTTTCTGGCTTGTTTGCAATGAGCACCAGAAAGACAGTTTTATTAACTGAACTGCACTCAGTATTCAAGACTGTCAAAGAACAACTTGTTTTCAGCAAACTGCAACTTTGCTTTTACAATCCAGTATGAAGCATAAAAACACTTTTTGGCTTGCTTGCAATGAAAGCCAGAAAGAGGTTTATTAACTGAACTGCACTCCATAAGAAAGACTGTTAGAGTACAGCTTTTTTTCCAGCAAACTGCATCTTTGCTTATACAGATGAGTAGAACACAGAAAAAAACACTTTCTGGCTTGTTTGCAATGGGCACCAGAAAGACAGTTTTATTAACTGAACTGCACTCAGTATTCAAGACTGTCAAAAAACAACTTGTCTTCAGCAAACTGCTACTTTGCTTTTACAATCCAGTATGAAGCATAAAAACACTTTCGGGCTTGCTTGCAATGAAAGCCAGAAAGAGTTTTATTAACTGAACTGCACTCCATAAGAAAGACTGTTAGAGTACAGCTTATTTCCAGCAAACTGCATCTTTGCTTATACAGATGAGTAGAACACAGAAAAAACACTTTCTGGCTTGTTTGCAATGAGCACCAGAAAGACAGTTTTATTAACTGAACTGCACTCAGTATTCAAGACTGTCAAAGAACAACTTGTCTTCAGCAAACTGCTACTTTGCTTTTACAATCCAGTATGAAGCATAAAAACACTTTTTGGCTTGCTTGCAATGAAAAGCAGAAAGAGGTTTATTAGCTGAACTGCACTCCATAAGAAAGACCATAAAAGAACAGCTTGCTTTCAGCAGACTGCATATTTGTTTATATTAACAAGTATAACACAGAAAAACACTTTCTGGCTTGTTTGCAATGAGCACCAGAAATACAGTTTTATTAACTGAACTGCACTCAGTATTCAGGACTGTCAAAGAACAACTTGTCTTCAGCAAACTGCTACTTTGCTTTTACAATCCAGTATGAAGCATAAAAACACTTTTTGGCTTGCTTGCATTGAAACTGCATCTTTGCTTATACAGATGAGTAGAACACAGAAAAAACACTTTCTGGCTTGTTTGCAATGAGCACCAGAAAGACAGTTTTATTAACTGAACTGCACTCAGTATTCAAGACTGTCAAATAACAACTTGTCTTCAGCAAACTGCTACTTTGCTTTTACAATCCAGTATGAAGCATAAAAACACTTTTTGGCTTGCTTGCAATGAAAAGCAGAAAGAGGTTTATTAGCTGAACTGCACTCCATAAGAAAGACCATAAAAGAACAGCTTGCTTTCAGCAGACTGCATATTTGTTTATACTAACAAGTAGAACACAGAAAAACACTTTCTGGCTTGTTTGCAATGAGCACCAGAAAGACAGTTTTATTAACTGAACTGCACTCAGTATTCAAGACTGTCAAAGAACAACTTGTTTTCAGCAAACTGCAACTTTGCTTTTACAATCCAGTATGAAGCATAAAAACACTTTCGGGCTTGCTTGCAATGAAAGCCAGAAAGAGGTTTATTAACTGAACTGCACTCCATAAGAAAGACTGTTAGAGTACAGCTTTTTTTCCAGCAAACTGCATCTTTGCTTATACATGTAAACGAGTGAAACTATACTCGTATAATATAGGTATACAAATACAAAACTCTTCAGATGGCAGGACACCCAGGGGTCTGAGTCCTGCCCCCTATGTGATTCGTGTGTAGCCTATGCTGTTCTATGTTAGTGTGAGGTAGTAAAGCTTCAGGACCTTATAAGAGTCACCTGAAATATTGAGCTGGTAGCATGCAGCCTATGTGACTTTAGTTCAAGTTTAACACCTACCTAAATCAAGCTCATTATATCCCCCTCTCCACAAGCAGCCAGAACCAGCACACATCCGTACTCTGAAGAGTCTTTGACAACACTAACTTTGTTTAAAGTTAAATCTCAAGAGGTTTTATTTGTACACAATTAATCTTTTTCCAAAATTAGTTTTTTTTTTAATAGGCAGCAATATTCAGCGACCAGTAAGTAGAGTTGTATTAAAGGCAGCGTTCTAAACACTCAAACATTTCACTACTCTTAACATTTCCCGTTGTTAGCTTCTTTTGGTGGTTTTACAATTTACACAGCTGGTCGATATTCCATACAAAAGAATCAATAACAATCTATTGTTTTACTTTCTTAGACCCCGTGTTCAACTTATTTAACATTACAAACACAATTATGAACAAAGAAAACTCGTTTATCCCCTTTTCCACAATATAGTCTCTAGCGACCCTTTGAGTAGAACTACAGAACTCTTCTTTTCAGGTTAAAGTCACTTTTCTTTGGCCCAGTGCTAGAGCAAAGAGAGGCTCTTGTCAGGGTGTACTCACGAAGGGAACGAGGGATCTCCTGACAGTGTCTCTTTAATGGCGGGTACCAAAGGAGTTACGGAGTTTGAGGGCGTTGCTGCACCGTTTATGTTTAACTGTCCGTTTCCACGATTCCGAGGGTGTCTGAGGATATCCGAAACGTCCATTCACTCTGACTCATGAAGCCGAAAAATCGAGTCTGCGCTATTTGGACTCATATTCAACTACAATGTAGCACCCGTTGGCTGTACTTCAGAAACCACTCCACCAACCTCCTTCTTTTTCTCTCCTTCGTCCCGCTCCTTTCTTTTCCCGCCCCTGTCGCTCCTGATTGGATACCAGATATACTCTCCAATTTCTCATTGGCTCCTACACCTTACAAGTCCTTACGCTCCTCTCTCTTTTAGTCCATTGCTTAAAGGAGCATCCTTTTTTTAAAAAAAATAGAAAATAAAAAAAACAATGAATGTTTTCTTTAGTACGATACAGTCACATCAATATGGGCTGTCACATTCCCCTCTTTCAAACCCTGCCATAACAGAGACTCTTCTCTTGCACTGGGCTTTGTAATGTGTCCCATAGATCAACATGAATTATATTTTCCTCTAATACACATAACCAACCATGAGAAACAACAACAGGAAAATCAAATATTTAACGAATTATTTTAGAACAAAATTTTTAAATCTACTTGGAAGCTGTCCCCTAGTACTTCGCTGAGGTCGACTAATGATTTGTGGATCTTCATCCGTGTTAGACTCATCTGTATCTGCTGATCCCAGTTCCCCATCTGACTGCCCTTCCCGCCAGACTGAACTATCACTATGTTCTTTTGATGTATCCTGCCCTACTCTTACAGCAACGTTAGTCACGCCACTCTGTGGATTATCATCAGTATGTGTGTTTCGACTTGAGGGAGTGCAAGAATGACCAAGAGGTACATACACCATGTCAACCGCATCGGACTCTGACTGCCATTGATCTTTTTTATGACAGCGGGGAACATAGGCTCGGCTATCAACGTCAAAAACACAAGGTTTCATTTGATCTCGATGCACAACTTTGGTAGGGCCACCAACTTCGGGTCTAACTGTGAACACTGGCAAATTAGGATGGTTCTGACTGACTACTAGATAAGGATTTGACTCCCACTTATCCTGGATCTTATTCCTGCCCCTTGGTTGGTGGTTCCTCAGGAGTACTCGTTCTCCAGGTCTAATGAGAGCTCCATGACATCTCCGATCATACATCCTTTTTCGTCTTTGAGCCGTCTGTTGAGCTGTTGCTCGGGCTGTATCCGCAGCTACCTTCAGACGCTCATGATGGCTGCGAACCCAGTCATCAAGATTACTGGCATCACTGATTTCAAGGTCCTTGCCCCCAAGAATGTCTCTAGGTAGGCGAGCATCTCTCCCAAAAAGCAAGTAGAATGGAGCATAGCCAGTGGAAGAATGAACATGGCTGTTATATGCCATGACCAGCTCAGGTAGGTATTCCTTCCACTTTCTCTTTTTCTCAACTGGCAAAGACCGAAGCATCTCGTGCATCGTACGATTAAACCGCTCGCACTGTGCGTTACCTTGTGGATGATATGGGCTCGTCCTACTCTTGGCAATGCCATAGCTCTTGCATAACTGTTTAATTACACTTGATTCAAAATTCCTTCCCTGATCAGCATGAAGGCGAGCTGGACAACCATAGTACACAAACCAGTGTTTGACAAGTGCTGCAGCTGTCGTCTGTGCCGTTTGGTCTTTGGTGGGTACCGCAATAGTGAACCTAGTGAACATATCGGTGAGCACTAGGACGTTCTCATACCCCCCGGCCGATGGTTCCAACAAGGTATAGTCCATTGCCAGAACCTCAAGTGGAGCAGTGATGTTAGTGCAGGTCATAGGAGCTTGCGTCCTAGGGAATACATCCTTTGCCAAAGCACATCGCTTACATTGTTGCACCCAGCATTGCACTTCTTTTGCCATAGTAGGCCAATAATAACTCCTCCTCAATAAGTTCAGTGTGCTATTTTCACCAAAATGTCCACCATGGTCGTGTTGTGTCTCAAAGACCTGCCTTTGCAAGGAGTTTGGCACGATTAGCTGACACACCTCTTCACCATCTCGAGGATCCCTTACGCATCTGAACAAGACCCCATGTTTTAACTTCAGACGCTCCCACTGTCCAATCATTTTCCGCTGAGCCACGCTCATTTCACATAACTGCTGCCTGCATGGTTTACGGCCCACTCTCACCGCAGCTGCCACAGGCCCAATATCCGAGTCCTGTATCTGAAGCTTTTGAAGCTCTTCCCAACTGTGCCCACAGATGGCGCTTTTTACAATCGACTGTGCAGCCACTCGCACTTCAGGTTTTCTTTCCACAGCTTTATGGGCAGGCCAAAGACAAGCTCTCACTTCCTCCTCTTTCATTACCAAAAAGTCCTTCTCACAATCTTCCACTTCTGGCTCCGGAGTAAATGGGATGCGAGACAATACATCAGCATTCTGGTTGGATCTTCCTGGCTTATAATGCACCTCGAAATTGAACTCTGCCAGTTGTGCTACCCACCTTTGCTCTACTGCCCCAAGGTTTGCAGTTTCCAAATAACGCAGGGGATTGTGATCGGTGACAACGGTGAACTTTGAATAGAGTAGCAGGTCTCTAAATTTCTCCGTGACCGCCCACTTAAGGGCTAGCAGCTCCAGCTTGAATGCACTATAATTCTTATCATTCTTCTCCGATCCCCGCAAACCTCGACTGGCAAAAGCTATTACACGCTCAACCCCTCCTTGCCATTGACTTAACACTGCTCCAAGTCCTTGATGACTGCCATCTGTGGTCACAACAAAAGGGAGCTTAAAATCCGGATAAGCAAGCACCGGAGGTGCCATTAAGCATTCCCTCAACTTATCAAAAGCTGCCTGGCATTCCACACTCCACCTGAAAAGCTGGGATTGAGTTCTAGTGTCACCCTTCTTGATCCCGCCCACGAGTGCATGGAGGGGTTTTGCTAACTGTGCAAAATGAGGCACAAACCTTCGGTAATAAGACATGAATCCCACAATTTGCCTAACTTCCTTTATGTTACGTGGTATTGGCCAATTTTTCAGCACTTTCACCTTCTCAGCATCTACTTGTACACCCTTAGCAGACACAATATGCCCTAGGAACTTGACCTCCGTCTTAAGCAGAAAACATTTCTTGGGTTTCAGCTTAAGGCCATGCTCTCGGAGACGCCTAAACACCAGATCCAACTTTTCACAATGACTTTCAAAGTCTTTGGAGAATACAAGGATATCATCCAGATAGACCAGCAAAGTATCAAACGTCAGATCACCAAGGACTACCTCCATTAATCGCTGAAAGGTGGCGGGCGCATTGCATAGCCCAAAAGGCATACGGGTCCATTGGTATAGACCAAAAGGTGTAGTGACAGCTGTTTTCTCTTGATCTCGTTCCTCCACTGCCACTTGAAAGTATCCTGCAGTGAGGTCCAGAGAGGAAAACAAACATGCCTGGCCTAAAGCATCTAACGACTCCTCTACCCTGGGGAGGGGATACGCGTCTTTATGTGTTACGCTATTTAACTTTCTATAGTCACAGCAGAATCGCACTGATCCATCCTTTTTTATAACAATTACGGCAGGTGATGCCCAAGGACTGCAACTCTCCTTTAACACCCCTTGTGCAACCAGGTCTTGTACATGCTGTTTAAATTCTTGAAAAACATGTGGAGGAACCCTCCGATGACGTTGTTTGATGGGATGTGCATCATTAGTGGAGATTCGATGCGCCACTGTGGTGGTGTAGCCATAATCACTGTCGTTTTGTGAAAAAACAGCACGATGTTTTTCCAGTAACTGATTTAATCTTTGGATCTGTATGGGTGTGAGACCCTGAAGATTAGCTTGTATCGGGATAGACAATGAGCTAGTGTGCTTTATTTCAGTCACAATTTCTTCGTTCAGAGTTTTCACGTGTAGTTCTCCAGTAGCCTCTTCAAAAGCCACCAGCTCTTTCGGCAGCACCTTCATTGGCTTACTCAGCTCTGCAATCCTTGCACGGGGGGATAGAACAACCGGCTCTTTGCCCGAGTTAAGTATCCTCACAGGTACTTTCCCCTTCACCGTACGTGTCAGAACACTGGCAACTAACAGCCCATTGGGCAAACTGGCTACTGGTGATGCTTCTACTAGCACTTGGCATATTTTTTTTGGAGGAATCCTGCATCGGCCCTCAATGACAGCTTCAGTGCGTGGGGGGACAATAATAGCCCGTCGGCCAGCCACTTTCACATAGCCAAGCTTCCCGGCTGGGCCCTCACACCGCTCTTCCTTCTCCATTTCAGCAAAAATGCGGTGCAGATTGGTGCTTCCATGGTGCATGTTATGCCTGGTCATTACCTGTATTCCTGACATGCCGGCAAAAAGGCTGCGAAGTTCACCAAGCACATTCATCCCCAAGATCCCTGGGACTTCCTGCTTTCCTTTTCCTTCTGTGTGATCGTCCCGTAATACAAACACACATTTTCCTTGAAGTTTTTTTCCAAAACATTCAATGTCAGCATATAGGCAGCCAAGGACTGGAATATCCAGTCCGTTTGCAGCAGTCAACTTAACCCACTTCGCGGGTGAAAGCCCTCTCCCCTCAAACTGCCTCTTGAAATGAGCCTCTGACATGGTTGTCACCTCAGAACCTGTGTCCAGTAGACAGCATGTCTTCACTCCATCTATCAACACCTCTAGGGTAAGACAATTTCCAAATGCACCATCTGCCTGTGACCGACCACTCTCAACTCCTTGCAAAACCGGAGCACCTGATCCGAAAGATGCCAAACTGGCAGCCACATGTGTTTGGCCCTTTTCATGCTCCTGATCCTGCGCCTCAGATTCAACAACTTCAAGTCTATGGTGATCCCCCTGACGTTGTCGGCACATGCGGCTGGTATGTCCGGCCTTCCCACAAGAGTAACAGATCAGCCTCCCTTCATCATCCCTCAAAGGTTGTTTCCGCGACCTATTGGGGAAGGAACGTCGCTCGTTCATTTGCACTGCTCTGAAGAGTTCTTCTTGTCTAGCTGCCAGCTCCTGAATGGATTCATGCAATGATTGCAAGGATAGTTCAGGTGATTGCTCTCTGTTGTTCATCACCTTCACAACCTCTTGTGCATGAACCTTTGCAGGAAGGGTCTGAGGAAGGAGTTCTTCTTCAGCCCACTCAATCGCTGCCTGAATGAGGGAATTGAATGTTGGTGTTGGTTGCCCCTTCGCCTGCCTCTTCATCTCGCGCCGAAGGGCATCATCCCTCAGACCTAACACAAATTGTTCTCTCAGAACAGCATCCGAATTGGGGATTCGAGCAGAATCACGGCTTGTTACTCTGCAAAGTTTCTTCTGAAGATCATAAGCAAATGTTCTAATTTTTTCACCCATTGTTTGTTTTCGTTCATAAAAGTCCCTCAGCATAACTCCAATGGGGGCTTTGTCTCCATAGGCCTCCTCCAGGATCTCGAATACCTTGGCTGCATCTAAATCATTGTTTTCTGACATGAATTGAACTGTTAACTTGGCCTCTCCCTTTAAATGTTGCTTAAGTAACTCAACTTGATCTTCGTCTGGAACTCGACATACTTTGAAATAAGACTGCATTGAGGCAATCCACTCTGTTACAGACATCTCCCCTTGACTCGGCCCTCCACAGAAATCAGGACACTTTCTATCCCTCTGTATATACACAACGGCAGGGGCTTGCTGAGCGCCGGCCTGTTTCTCAATAACTAATTTTGCCATAGACAGTGCCTCTCTCTGATCTCTTCTTGCCTGCTCCAGCAAGGCAGCCTGTTCTCTCATCTGCCCCGACTGCTCAGTAAACTTGGTCTGCAAGTCTTCAAGCTGACGGCGTAATTCTTCCATTTTTTTTTTTTATATATGTCTCAAGACTGAGACCCTACTAGAGCTCCACCTTAATAAAACAGCTCTGTGGGGACGGAGTAGGATTTGATCCTGTTCGTGACGCCAAATGTAAACGAGTAAAACTATACTCGTATAATATAGGTATACAAATACAAAACTCTTCAGATGGCAGGACACCCAGGGGTCTGAGTCCTGCCCCCTATGTGATTCGTGTGTAGCCTATGCTGTTCTATGTTAGTGTGAGGTAGTAAAGCTTCAGGACCTTATAAGAGTCACCTGAAATATTGAGCTGGTAGCATGCAGCCTATGTGACTTTAGTTCAAGTTTAACACCTACCTAAATCAAGCTCATTATATCCCCCTCTCCACAAGCAGCCAGAACCAGCACACATCCGTACTCTGAAGAGTCTTTGACAACCCTAACTTTGTTTAAAGTTAAATCTCAAGAGGTTTTATTTGTACACAATTAATCTTTTTCCAAAATTAGTTTTTTTTTTAATAGGCAGCAATATTCAGCGACCAGTAAGTAGAGTTGTATTAAAGGCAGCGTTCTAAACACTCAAACATTTCACTACTCTTAACATTTCCCGTTGTTAGCTTCTTTTGGTGGTTTTACAATTTACACAGCTGGTCGATATTCCATACAAAAGAATCAATAACAATCTATTGTTTTACTTTCTTAGACCCCGTGTTCAACTTATTTAACATTACAAACACAATTATGAACAAAGAAAACTCGTTTATCCCCTTTTCCACAATATAGTCTCTAGCGACCCTTTGAGTAGAACTACAGAACTCTTCTTTTCAGGTTAAAGTCACTTTTCTTTGGCCCAGTGCTAGAGCAAAGAGAGGCTCTTGTCAGGGTGTACTCACGAAGGGAACGAGGGATCTCCTGACAGTGTCTCTTTAATGGCGGGTACCAAAGGAGTTACGGAGTTTGAGGGCGTTGCTGCACCGTTTATGTTTAACTGTCCGTTTCCACGATTCCGAGGGTGTCTGAGGATATCCGAAACGTCCATTCACTCTGACTCATGAAGCCGAAAAATCGAGTCTGCGCTATTTGGACTCATATTCAACTACAATGTAACACCCGTTGGCTGTACTTCAGAAACCACTCCACCAACCTCCTTCTTTTTCTCTCCTTCGTCCCGCTCCTTTCTTTTCCCGCCCCTGTCGCTCCTGATTGGATACCAGATATACTCTCCAATTTCTCATTGGCTCCTACACCTTACAAGTCCTTACGCTCCTCTCTCTTTTAGTCCATTGCTTAAAGGAGCATCCTTTTTTTAAAAAAAATAGAAAATAAAAAAAACAATGAATGTTTTCTTTAGTACGATACAGTCACATCAATATGGGCTGTCACATACAGATGAGTAGAACACAGAAAAAAACACTTTCTGGCTTGTTTGCAATGAGCACCAGAAAGACAGTTTTATTAACTGAACTGCACTCAGTATTCAAGACTGTCAAAGAACAACTTGTCTTCAGCAAACTGCTACTTTGCTTTTACAATCCAGTATGAAGCATAAAAACACTTTCGGGCTTGCTTGCAATGAAAGCCAGAAAGAGTTTTATTAACTGAACTGCACTCCATAAGAAAGACTGTTAGAGTACAGCTTATTTCCAGCAAACTGCATCTTTGCTTATACAGATGAGTAGAACACAGAAAAACACTTTCTGGCTTGTTTGCACTGAGCACCAGAAAGACAGTTTTATTAACAGAACTGTACTCAGTATTCAAGACTGTCAAAGAACAACTTGTTTTCAGCAAACTGCAACTTTGCTTTTACAATCCAGTATGAAGCATAAAAACACTTTCGGGCTTGCTTGCAATGAAAGCCAGAAAGAGGTTTATTAGCTGAACTGCACTCCATAAGAAAGACCATAAAAGAACAGCTTGTTTTCAGCAGACTGCATATTTGTTTATACTAACAAGTAGAACACAGAAAAACACTTTCTGGCTTGTTTGCAATGAGCACCAGAAAGACAGTTTTATTAACTGAACTGCACTCAGTATTCAAGACTGTCAAAGAACAACTTGTTTTCAGCAAACTGCAACTTTGCTTTTACAATCCAGTATGAAGCATAAAAACACTTTCGGGCTTGCTTGCAATGAAAGCCAGAAAGAGTTTTATTACCTGAACTGCACTCCATAAGAAAGACTGTTAGAGTACAGCTTATTTCCCGCAAACTGCATCTTTGCTTATACAGATGAGTAGAACACAGAAAAAACACTTTCTGGCTTGTTTGCAATGAGCACCAGAAAGACAGTTTTATTAACTGAACTGCACTCAGTATTCAAGACTGTCAAAGAACAACTTGTCTTCAGCAAACTGCAACTTTGCTTTTACAATCCAGTATGAAGCATAAAAACACTTTCGGGCTTGCTTGCAATGAAAGCCAGAAAGAGGTTTATTAGCTGAACTGCACTCCATAAGAAAGACCATAAAAGAACAGCTTGTTTTCAGCAGACTGCATATTTGTTTATACTAACAAGTAGAACACAGAAAAACACTTTCTGGCTTGTTTGCAATGAGCACCAGAAAGACAGTTTTATTAACTGAACTGCACTCAGTATTCAAGACTGTCAAAGAACAACTTGTTTTCAGCAAACTGCAACTTTGCTTTTACAATCCAGTATGAAGCATAAAAACACTTTCGGGCTTGCTTGCAATGAAAGCCAGAAAGAGTTTTATTAACTGAACTGCACTCCATATGAAAGACTGTTAGAGTACAGCTTATTTCCAGCAAACTGCATCTTTGCTTATACAGATGAGTAGAACACAGAAAAAACACTTTCTGGCTTGTTTGCAATGAGCACCAGAAAGACAGTTTTATTAACTGAACTGCACTCAGTATTCAAGACTGTCAAAGAACAACTTGTCTTCAGCAAACTGCTACTTTGCTTTTACAATCCAGTATGAAGCATAAAAACACTTTTTGGCTTGCTTGCAATGAAAAGCAGAAAGAGGTTTATTAGCTGAACTGCACTCCATAAGAAAGACCATAAAAGAACAGCTTGCTTTCAGCAGACTGCATATTTGTTTATATTAACAAGTATAACACAGAAAAACACTTTTTGGCTTGTTTGCAATGAGCACCAGAAATACAGTTTTATTAACTGAACTGCACTCAGTATTCAGGACTGTCAAAGAACAACTTGTCTTCAGCAAACTGCTACTTTGCTTTTACAATCCAGTATGAAGCATAAAAACACTTTTTGGCTTGCTTGCAATGAAACTGCATCTTTGCTTATACAGATGAGTAGAACACAGAAAAAACACTTTCTGGCTTGTTTGCAATGAGCACCAGAAAGACAGTTTTATTAACTGAACTGCACTCAGTATTCAAGACTGTCAAAGAACAACTTGTCTTCAGCAAACTGCTACTTTGCTTTTACAATCCAGTATGAAGCATAAAAACACTTTTTGGCTTGCTTGCAATGAAAAGCAGAAAGAGGTTTATTAGCTGAACTGCACTCCATAAGAAAGACCATAAAAGAACAGCTTGCTTTCAGCAGACTGCATATTTGTTTATACTAACAAGTAGAACACAGAAAAACACTTTCTGGCTTGTTTGCAATGAGCACCAGAAAGACAGTTTTATTAACTGAACTGCACTCAGTATTCAAGACTGTCAAAGAACAACTTGTTTTCAGCAAACTGCAACTTTGCTTTTACAATCCAGTATGAAGCATAAAAACACTTTCGGGCTTGCTTGCAATGAAAGCCAGAAAGAGTTTTATTAACTGAACTGCACTCCATAAGAAAGACCATAAAAGAACAGCTTGTTTTCAGCAGACTGCATATTTGCTTATACTAACAAGTAGAACACAGAAAAACACTTTCTGGCTTGTTTGCAATGAGCACCAGAAAGACAGTTTTATTAACTGAACTGCACTCAGTATTCAAGACTGTCAAAGAACAACTTGTTTTCAGCAAACTGCAACTTTGCTTTTACAATCCAGTATGAAGCATAAAAACACTTTTTGGCTTGCTTGCAATGAAAGCCAGAAAGAGGTTTATTAACTGAACTGCACTCCATAAGAAAGACTGTTAGAGTACAGCTTTTTTTCCAGCAAACTGCATCTTTGCTTATACAGATGAGTAGAACACAGAAAAAAACACTTTCTGGCTTGTTTGCAATGAGCACCAGAAAGACAGTTTTATTAACTGAACTGCACTCAGTATTCAAGACTGTCAAAGAACAACTTGTCTTCAGCAAACTGCTACTTTGCTTTTACAATCCAGTATGAAGCATAAAAACACTTTCGGGCTTGCTTGCAATGAAAGCCAGAAAGAGTTTTATTAACTGAACTGCACTCCATAAGAAAGACTGTTAGAGTACAGCTTATTTCCAGCAAACTGCATCTTTGCTTATACAGATGAGTAGAACACAGAAAAACACTTTCTGGCTTGTTTGCACTGAGCACCAGAAAGACAGTTTTATTAACAGAACTGTACTCAGTATTCAAGACTGTCAAAGAACAACTTGTTTTCAGCAAACTGCAACTTTGCTTTTACAATCCAGTATGAAGCATAAAAACACTTTCGGGCTTGCTTGCAATGAAAGCCAGAAAGAGGTTTATTAGCTGAACTGCACTCCATAAGAAAGACCATAAAAGAACAGCTTGTTTTCAGCAGACTGCATATTTGTTTATACTAACAAGTAGAACACAGAAAAACACTTTCTGGCTTGTTTGCAATGAGCACCAGAAAGACAGTTTTATTAACTGAACTGCACTCAGTATTCAAGACTGTCAAAGAACAACTTGTTTTCAGCAAACTGCAACTTTGCTTTTACAATCCAGTATGAAGCATAAAAACACTTTCGGGCTTGCTTGCAATGAAAGCCAGAAAGAGTTTTATTAACTGAACTGCACTCCATATGAAAGACTGTTAGAGTACAGCTTATTTCCAGCAAACTGCATCTTTGCTTATACAGATGAGTAGAACACAGAAAAAACACTTTCTGGCTTGTTTGCAATGAGCACCAGAAAGACAGTTTTATTAACTGAACTGCACTCAGTATTCAAGACTGTCAAAGAACAACTTGTCTTCAGCAAACTGCTACTTTGCTTTTACAATCCAGTATGAAGCATAAAAACACTTTTTGGCTTGCTTGCAATGAAAAGCAGAAAGAGGTTTATTAGCTGAACTGCACTCCATAAGAAAGACCATAAAAGAACAGCTTGCTTTCAGCAGACTGCATATTTGTTTATATTAACAAGTATAACACAGAAAAACACTTTCTGGCTTGTTTGCAATGAGCACCAGAAATACAGTTTTATTAACTGAACTGCACTCAGTATTCAGGACTGTCAAAGAACAACTTGTCTTCAGCAAACTGCTACTTTGCTTTTACAATCCAGTATGAAGCATAAAAACACTTTTTGGCTTGCTTGCAATGAAACTGCATCTTTGCTTATACAGATGAGTAGAACACAGAAAAAACACTTTCTGGCTTGTTTGCAATGAGCACCAGAAAGACAGTTTTATTAACTGAACTGCACTCAGTATTCAAGACTGTCAAATAACAACTTGTCTTCAGCAAACTGCTACTTTGCTTTTACAATCCAGTATGAAGCATAAAAACACTTTTTGGCTTGCTTGCAATGAAAAGCAGAAAGAGGTTTATTAGCTGAACTGCACTCCATAATAAAGACCATAAAAGAACAGCTTGCTTTCAGCAGACTGCATATTTGTTTATACTAACAAGTAGAACACAGAAAAACACTTTCTGGCTTGTTTGCAATGAGCACCAGAAAGACAGTTTTATTAACTGAACTGCACTCAGTATTCAAGACTGTCAAAGAACAACTTGTTTTCAGCAAACTGCAACTTTGCTTTTACAATCCAGTATGAAGCATAAAAACACTTTCGGGCTTGCTTGCAATGAAAGCCAGAAAGAGTTTTATTAACTGAACTGCACTCCATAAGAAAGACCATAAAAGAACAGCTTGTTTTCAGCAGACTGCATATTTGCTTATACTAACAAGTAGAACACAGAAAAACACTTTCTGGCTTGTTTGCAATGAGCACCAGAAAGACAGTTTTATTAACTGAACTGCACTCAGTATTCAAGACTGTCAAAGAACAACTTGTCTTCAGCAAACTGCTACTTTGCTTTTACAATCCAGTATGAAGCATAAAAACACTTTTTGGCTTGCTTGCAATGAAAAGCAGAAAGAGGTTTATTAGCTGAACTGCACTCCATAAGAAAGACCATAAAAGAACAGCTTGCTTTCAGCAGACTGCATATTTGTTTATATTAACAAGTATAACACAGAAAAACACTTTCTGGCTTGTTTGCAATGAGCACCAGAAATACAGTTTTATTAACTGAACTGCACTCAGTATTCAGGACTGTCAAAGAACAACTTGTCTTCAGCAAACTGCTACTTTGCTTTTACAATCCAGTATGAAGCATAAAAACACTTTTTGGCTTGCTTGCAATGAAACTGCATCTTTGCTTATACAGATGAGTAGAACACAGAAAAAACACTTTCTGGCTTGTTTGCAATGAGCACCAGAAAGACAGTTTTATTAACTGAACTGCACTCAGTATTCAAGACTGTCAAATAACAACTTGTCTTCAGCAAACTGCTACTTTGCTTTTACAATCCAGTATGAAGCATAAAAACACTTTTTGGCTTGCTTGCAATGAAAAGCAGAAAGAGGTTTATTAGCTGAACTGCACTCCATAATAAAGACCATAAAAGAACAGCTTGCTTTCAGCAGACTGCATATTTGTTTATACTAACAAGTAGAACACAGAAAAACACTTTCTGGCTTGTTTGCAATGAGCACCAGAAAGACAGTTTTATTAACTGAACTGCACTCAGTATTCAAGACTGTCAAAGAACAACTTGTTTTCAGCAAACTGCAACTTTGCTTTTACAATCCAGTATGAAGCATAAAAACACTTTCGGGCTTGCTTGCAATGAAAGCCAGAAAGAGTTTTATTAACTGAACTGCACTCCATAAGAAAGACCATAAAAGAACAGCTTGTTTTCAGCAGACTGCATATTTGCTTATACTAACAAGTAGAACACAGAAAAACACTTTCTGGCTTGTTTGCAATGAGCACCAGAAAGACAGTTTTATTAACTGAACTGCACTCAGTATTCAAGACTGTCAAAGAACAACTTGTTTTCAGCAAACTGCAACTTTGCTTTTACAATCCAGTATGAAGCATAAAAACACTTTTTGGCTTGCTTGCAATGAAAGCCAGAAAGAGGTTTATTAACTGAACTGCACTCCATAAGAAAGACTGTTAGAGTACAGCTTTTTTTCCAGCAAACTGCATCTTTGCTTATACAGATGAGTAGAACACAGAAAAAAACACTTTCTGACTTGTTTGCAATGAGCACCAGAAAGACAGTTTTATTAACTGAACTGCACTCAGTATTCAAGACTGTCAAAAAACAACTTGTCTTCAGCAAACTGCTACTTTGCTTTTACAATCCAGTATGAAGCATAAAAACACTTTCGGGCTTGCTTGCAATGAAAGCCAGAAAGAGTTTTATTAACTGAACTGCACTCCATAAGAAAGACTGTTAGAGTACAGCTTATTTCCAGCAAACTGCATCTTTGCTTATACAGATGAGTAGAACACAGAAAAACACTTTCTGGCTTGTTTGCACTGAGCACCAGAAAGACAGTTTTATTAACATAACTGTACTCAGTATTCAAGACTGTCAAAGAACAACTTGTTTTCAGCAAACTGCAACTTTGCTTTTACAATCCAGTATGAAGCATAAAAACACTTTCGGGCTTGCTTGCAATGAAAGCCAGAAAGAGGTTTATTAGCTGAACTGCACTCCATAAGAAAGACCATAAAAGAACAGCTTGTTTTCAGCAGACTGCATATTTGTTTATACTAACAAGTAGAACACAGAAAAACACTTTCTGGCTTGTTTGCAATGAGCACCAGAAAGACAGTTTTATTAACTGAACTGCACTCAGTATTCAAGACTGTCAAAGAACAACTTGTCTTCAGCAAACTGCTACTTTGCTTTTACAATCCAGTATGAAGCATAAAAACACTTTTTGGCTTGCTTGCAATGAAAAGCAGAAAGAGGTTTATTAGCTGAACTGCACTCCATAAGAAAGACCATAAAAGAACAGCTTGCTTTCAGCAGACTGCATATTTGTTTATACTAACAAGTAGAACACAGAAAAACACTTTCTGGCTTGTTTGCAATGAGCACCAGAAAGACAGTTTTATTAACTGAACTGCACTCAGTATTCAAGACTGTCAAAGAACAACTTGTTTTCAGCAAACTGCAACTTTGCTTTTACAATCCAGTATGAAGCATAAAAACACTTTCGGGCTTGCTTGCAATGAAAGCCAGAAAGAGTTTTATTAACTGAACTGCACTCCATAAGAAAGACCATAAAAGAACAGCTTGTTTTCAGCAGACTGCATATTTGCTTATACTAACAAGTAGAACACAGAAAAACACTTTCTGGCTTGTTTGCAATGAGCACCAGAAAGACAGTTTTATTAACTGAACTGCACTCAGTATTCAAGACTGTCAAAGAACAACTTGTTTTCAGCAAACTGCAACTTTGCTTTTACAATCCAGTATGAAGCATAAAAACACTTTTTGGCTTGCTTGCAATGAAAGCCAGAAAGAGGTTTATTAACTGAACTGCACTCCATAAGAAAGACTGTTAGAGTACAGCTTTTTTTCCAGCAAACTGCATCTTTGCTTATACAGATGAGTAGAACACAGAAAAAAACACTTTCTGGCTTGTTTGCAATGAGCACCAGAAAGACAGTTTTATTAACTGAACTGCACTCAGTATTCAAGACTGTCAAAGAACAACTTGTCTTCAGCAAACTGCTACTTTGCTTTTACAATCCAGTATGAAGCATAAAAACACTTTCGGGCTTGCTTGCAATGAAAGCCAGAAAGAGTTTTATTAACTGAACTGCACTCCATAAGAAAGACTGTTAGAGTACAGCTTATTTCCAGCAAACTGCATCTTTGCTTATACAGATGAGTAGAACACAGAAAAACACTTTCTGGCTTGTTTGCACTGAGCACCAGAAAGACAGTTTTATTAACAGAACTGTACTCAGTATTCAAGACTGTCAAAGAACAACTTGTTTTCAGCAAACTGCAACTTTGCTTTTACAATCCAGTATGAAGCATAAAAACACTTTCGGGCTTGCTTGCAATGAAAGCCAGAAAGAGGTTTATTAGCTGAACTGCACTCCATAAGAAAGACCATAAAAGAACAGCTTGTTTTCAGCAGACTGCATATTTGTTTATACTAACAAGTAGAACACAGAAAAACACTTTCTGGCTTGTTTGCAATGAGCACCAGAAAGACAGTTTTATTAACTGAACTGCACTCAGTATTCAAGACTGTCAAAGAACAACTTGTTTTCAGCAAACTGCAACTTTGCTTTTACAATCCAGTATGAAGCATAAAAACACTTTCGGGCTTGCTTGCAATGAAAGCCAGAAAGAGTTTTATTAACTGAACTGCACTCCATATGAAAGACTGTTAGAGTACAGCTTATTTCCAGCAAACTGCATCTTTGCTTATACAGATGAGTAGAACACAGAAAAAACACTTTCTGGCTTGTTTGCAATGAGCACCAGAAAGACAGTTTTATTAACTGAACTGCACTCAGTATTCAAGACTGTCAAAGAACAACTTGTCTTCAGCAAACTGCTACTTTGCTTTTACAATCCAGTATGAAGCATAAAAACACTTTTTGGCTTGCTTGCAATGAAAAGCAGAAAGAGGTTTATTAGCTGAACTGCACTCCATAAGAAAGACCATAAAAGAACAGCTTGCTTTCAGCAGACTGCATATTTGTTTATATTAACAAGTATAACACAGAAAAACACTTTCTGGCTTGTTTGCAATGAGCACCAGAAATACAGTTTTATTAACTGAACTGCACTCAGTATTCAGGACTGTCAAAGAACAACTTGTCTTCAGCAAACTGCTACTTTGCTTTTACAATCCAGTATGAAGCATAAAAACACTTTTTGGCTTGCTTGCAATGAAACTGCATCTTTGCTTATACAGATGAGTAGAACACAGAAAAAACACTTTCTGGCTTGTTTGCAATGAGCACCAGAAAGACAGTTTTATTAACTGAACTGCACTCAGTATTCAAGACTGTCAAATAACAACTTGTCTTCAGCAAACTGCTACTTTGCTTTTACAATCCAGTATGAAGCATAAAAACACTTTTTGGCTTGCTTGCAATGAAAAGCAGAAAGAGGTTTATTAGCTGAACTGCACTCCATAATAAAGACCATAAAAGAACAGCTTGCTTTCAGCAGACTGCATATTTGTTTATACTAACAAGTAGAACACAGAAAAACACTTTCTGGCTTGTTTGCAATGAGCACCAGAAAGACAGTTTTATTAACTGAACTGCACTCAGTATTCAAGACTGTCAAAGAACAACTTGTTTTCAGCAAACTGCAACTTTGCTTTTACAATCCAGTATGAAGCATAAAAACACTTTCGGGCTTGCTTGCAATGAAAGCCAGAAAGAGTTTTATTAACTGAACTGCACTCCATAAGAAAGACCATAAAAGAACAGCTTGTTTTCAGCAGACTGCATATTTGCTTATACTAACAAGTAGAACACAGAAAAACACTTTCTGGCTTGTTTGCAATGAGCACCAGAAAGACAGTTTTATTAACTGAACTGCACTCAGTATTCAAGACTGTCAAAGAACAACTTGTCTTCAGCAAACTGCTACTTTGCTTTTACAATCCAGTATGAAGCATAAAAACACTTTTTGGCTTGCTTGCAATGAAAAGCAGAAAGAGGTTTATTAGCTGAACTGCACTCCATAAGAAAGACCATAAAAGAACAGCTTGCTTTCAGCAGACTGCATATTTGTTTATATTAACAAGTATAACACAGAAAAACACTTTCTGGCTTGTTTGCAATGAGCACCAGAAATACAGTTTTATTAACTGAACTGCACTCAGTATTCAGGACTGTCAAAGAACAACTTGTCTTCAGCAAACTGCTACTTTGCTTTTACAATCCAGTATGAAGCATAAAAACACTTTTTGGCTTGCTTGCAATGAAACTGCATCTTTGCTTATACAGATGAGTAGAACACAGAAAAAACACTTTCTGGCTTGTTTGCAATGAGCACCAGAAAGACAGTTTTATTAACTGAACTGCACTCAGTATTCAAGACTGTCAAATAACAACTTGTCTTCAGCAAACTGCTACTTTGCTTTTACAATCCAGTATGAAGCATAAAAACACTTTTTGGCTTGCTTGCAATGAAAAGCAGAAAGAGGTTTATTAGCTGAACTGCACTCCATAATAAAGACCATAAAAGAACAGCTTGCTTTCAGCAGACTGCATATTTGTTTATACTAACAAGTAGAACACAGAAAAACACTTTCTGGCTTGTTTGCAATGAGCACCAGAAAGACAGTTTTATTAACTGAACTGCACTCAGTATTCAAGACTGTCAAAGAACAACTTGTTTTCAGCAAACTGCAACTTTGCTTTTACAATCCAGTATGAAGCATAAAAACACTTTCGGGCTTGCTTGCAATGAAAGCCAGAAAGAGTTTTATTAACTGAACTGCACTCCATAAGAAAGACCATAAAAGAACAGCTTGTTTTCAGCAGACTGCATATTTGCTTATACTAACAAGTAGAACACAGAAAAACACTTTCTGGCTTGTTTGCAATGAGCACCAGAAAGACAGTTTTATTAACTGAACTGCACTCAGTATTCAAGACTGTCAAAGAACAACTTGTTTTCAGCAAACTGCAACTTTGCTTTTACAATCCAGTATGAAGCATAAAAACACTTTTTGGCTTGCTTGCAATGAAAGCCAGAAAGAGGTTTATTAACTGAACTGCACTCCATAAGAAAGACTGTTAGAGTACAGCTTTTTTTCCAGCAAACTGCATCTTTGCTTATACAGATGAGTAGAACACAGAAAAAAACACTTTCTGACTTGTTTGCAATGAGCACCAGAAAGACAGTTTTATTAACTGAACTGCACTCAGTATTCAAGACTGTCAAAAAACAACTTGTCTTCAGCAAACTGCTACTTTGCTTTTACAATCCAGTATGAAGCATAAAAACACTTTCGGGCTTGCTTGCAATGAAAGCCAGAAAGAGTTTTATTAACTGAACTGCACTCCATAAGAAAGACTGTTAGAGTACAGCTTATTTCCAGCAAACTGCATCTTTGCTTATACAGATGAGTAGAACACAGAAAAACACTTTCTGGCTTGTTTGCACTGAGCACCAGAAAGACAGTTTTATTAACATAACTGTACTCAGTATTCAAGACTGTCAAAGAACAACTTGTTTTCAGCAAACTGCAACTTTGCTTTTACAATCCAGTATGAAGCATAAAAACACTTTCGGGCTTGCTTGCAATGAAAGCCAGAAAGAGGTTTATTAGCTGAACTGCACTCCATAAGAAAGACCATAAAAGAACAGCTTGTTTTCAGCAGACTGCATATTTGTTTATACTAACAAGTAGAACACAGAAAAACACTTTCTGGCTTGTTTGCAATGAGCACCAGAAAGACAGTTTTATTAACTGAACTGCACTCAGTATTCAAGACTGTCAAAGAACAACTTGTTTTCAGCAAACTGCAACTTTGCTTTTACAATCCAGTATGAAGCATAAAAACACTTTCGGGCTTGCTTGCAATGAAAGCCAGAAAGAGTTTTATTAACTGAACTGCACTCCATAAGAAAGACTGTTAGAGTACAGCTTATTTCCCGCAAACTGCATCTTTGCTTATACAGATGAGTAGAACACAGAAAAAACACTTTCTGGCTTGTTTGCAATGAGCACCAGAAAGACAGTTTTATTAACTGAACTGCACTCAGTATTCAAGACTGTCAAAGAACAACTTGTTTTCAGCAAACTGCAACTTTGCTTTTACAATCCAGTATGAAGCATAAAAACACTTTCGGGCTTGCTTGCAATGAAAGCCAGAAAGAGTTTTATTAACTGAACTGCACTCCATATGAAAGACTGTTAGAGTACAGCTTATTTCCAGCAAACTGCATCTTTGCTTATACAGATGAGTAGAACACAGAAAAAACACTTTCTGGCTTGTTTGCAATGAGCACCAGAAAGACAGTTTTATTAACTGAACTGCACTCAGTATTCAAGACTGTCAAAGAACAACTTGTCTTCAGCAAACTGCTACTTTGCTTTTACAATCCAGTATGAAGCATAAAAACACTTTTTGGCTTGCTTGCAATGAAAAGCAGAAAGAGGTTTATTAGCTGAACTGCACTCCATAAGAAAGACCATAAAAGAACAGCTTGCTTTCAGCAGACTGCATATTTGTTTATATTAACAAGTATAACACAGAAAAACACTTTCTGGCTTGTTTGCAATGAGCACCAGAAATACAGTTTTATTAACTGAACTGCACTCAGTATTCAGGACTGTCAAAGAACAACTTGTCTTCAGCAAACTGCTACTTTGCTTTTACAATCCAGTATGAAGCATAAAAACACTTTTTGGCTTGCTTGCAATGAAACTGCATCTTTGCTTATACAGATGAGTAGAACACAGAAAAAACACTTTCTGGCTTGTTTGCAATGAGCACCAGAAAGACAGTTTTATTAACTGAACTGCACTCAGTATTCAAGACTGTCAAATAACAACTTGTCTTCAGCAAACTGCTACTTTGCTTTTACAATCCAGTATGAAGCATAAAAACACTTTTTGGCTTGCTTGCAATGAAAAGCAGAAAGAGGTTTATTAGCTGAACTGCACTCCATAAGAAAGACCATAAAAGAACAGCTTGCTTTCAGCAGACTGCATATTTGTTTATACTAACAAGTAGAACACAGAAAAACACTTTCTGGCTTGTTTGCAATGAGCACCAGAAAGACAGTTTTATTAACTGAACTGCACTCAGTATTCAAGACTGTCAAAGAACAACTTGTTTTCAGCAAACTGCAACTTTGCTTTTACAATCCAGTATGAAGCATAAAAACACTTTCGGGCTTGCTTGCAATGAAAGCCAGAAAGAGTTTTATTAACTGAACTGCACTCCATAAGAAAGACCATAAAAGAACAGCTTGTTTTCAGCAGACTGCATATTTGCTTATACTAACAAGTAGAACACAGAAAAACACTTTCTGGCTTGTTTGCAATGAGCACCAGAAAGACAGTTTTATTAACTGAACTGCACTCAGTATTCAAGACTGTCAAAGAACAACTTGTTTTCAGCAAACTGCAACTTTGCTTTTACAATCCAGTATGAAGCATAAAAACACTTTTTGGCTTGCTTGCAATGAAAGCCAGAAAGAGGTTTATTAACTGAACTGCACTCCATAAGAAAGACTGTTAGAGTACAGCTTTTTTTCCAGCAAACTGCATCTTTGCTTATACAGATGAGTAGAACACAGAAAAAAACACTTTCTGGCTTGTTTGCAATGAGCACCAGAAAGACAGTTTTATTAACTGAACTGCACTCAGTATTCAAGACTGTCAAAGAACAACTTGTCTTCAGCAAACTGCTACTTTGCTTTTACAATCCAGTATGAAGCATAAAAACACTTTCGGGCTTGCTTGCAATGAAAGCCAGAAAGAGTTTTATTAACTGAACTGCACTCCATAAGAAAGACTGTTAGAGTACAGCTTATTTCCAGCAAACTGCATCTTTGCTTATACAGATGAGTAGAACACAGAAAAACACTTTCTGGCTTGTTTGCACTGAGCACCAGAAAGACAGTTTTATTAACAGAACTGTACTCAGTATTCAAGACTGTCAAAGAACAACTTGTTTTCAGCAAACTGCAACTTTGCTTTTACAATCCAGTATGAAGCATAAAAACACTTTCGGGCTTGCTTGCAATGAAAGCCAGAAAGAGGTTTATTAGCTGAACTGCACTCCATAAGAAAGACCATAAAAGAACAGCTTGTTTTCAGCAGACTGCATATTTGTTTATACTAACAAGTAGAACACAGAAAAACACTTTCTGGCTTGTTTGCAATGAGCACCAGAAAGACAGTTTTATTAACTGAACTGCACTCAGTATTCAAGACTGTCAAAGAACAACTTGTTTTCAGCAAACTGCAACTTTGCTTTTACAATCCAGTATGAAGCATAAAAACACTTTCGGGCTTGCTTGCAATGAAAGCCAGAAAGAGTTTTATTAACTGAACTGCACTCCATAAGAAAGACTGTTAGAGTACAGCTTATTTCCCGCAAACTGCATCTTTGCTTATACAGATGAGTAGAACACAGAAAAAACACTTTCTGGCTTGTTTGCAATGAGCACCAGAAAGACAGTTTTATTAACTGAACTGCACTCAGTATTCACGACTGTCAAAGAACAACTTGTCTTCAGCAAACTGCTACTTTGCTTTTACAATCCAGTATGAAGCATAAAAACACTTTTTGGCTTGCTTGCAATGAAAAGCAGAAAGAGGTTTATTAGCTGAACTGCACTCCATAAGAAAGACCATAAAAGAACAGCTTGCTTTCAGCAGACTGCATATTTGTTTATACTAACAAGTAGAACACAGAAAAACACTTTCTGGCTTGTTTGCAATGAGCACCAGAAAGACAGTTTTATTAACTGAACTGCACTCAGTATTCAAGACTGTCAAAGAACAACTTGTTTTCAGCAAATTGCAACTTTGCTTTTACAATCCAGTATGAAGCATAAAAACACTTTCGGGCTTGCTTGCAATGAAAGCCAGAAAGAGTTTTATTAACTGAACTGCACTCCATAAGAAAGACTGTTAGAGTACAGCTTATTTCCAGCAAACTGCATCTTTGCTTATACAGATGAGTAGAACACAGAAAAACACTTTCTGGCTTGTTTGCAATGAGCACCAGAAAGATAGTTTTATTAACTGAACTGTACTCAGTATTCAAGACTGTCAAAGAACAACTTGTCTTCAGCAAACTGCAACTTTGCTTTTACAATCCAGTATGAAGCATAAAAACACTTTCGGGCTTGCTTGCAATGAAAGCCAGAAAGAGGTTTATTAGCTGAACTGCACTCCATAAGAAAGACCATAAAAGAACAGCTTGTTTTCAGCAGACTGCATATTTGTTTATACTAACAAGTAGAACACAGAAAAACACTTTCTGGCTTGTTTGCAATGAGCACCAGAAAGACAGTTTTATTAACTGAACTGCACTCAGTATTCAAGACTGTCAAAGAACAACTTGTTTTCAGCAAACTGCAACTTTGCTTTTACAATCCAGTATGAAGCATAAAAACACTTTCGGGCTTGCTTGCAATGAAAGCCAGAAAGAGTTTTATTAACTGAACTGCACTCCATATGAAAGACTGTTAGAGTACAGCTTATTTCCAGCAAACTGCATCTTTGCTTATACAGATGAGTAGAACACAGAAAAAACACTTTCTGGCTTGTTTGCAATGAGCACCAGAAAGACAGTTTTATTAACTGAACTGCACTCAGTATTCAAGACTGTCAAAGAACAACTTGTCTTCAGCAAACTGCTACTTTGCTTTTACAATCCAGTATGAAGCATAAAAACACTTTTTGGCTTGCTTGCAATGAAAAGCAGAAAGAGGTTTATTAGCTGAACTGCACTCCATAAGAAAGACCATAAAAGAACAGCTTGCTTTCAGCAGACTGCATATTTGTTTATATTAACAAGTATAACACAGAAAAACACTTTTTGGCTTGTTTGCAATGAGCACCAGAAATACAGTTTTATTAACTGAACTGCACTCAGTATTCAGGACTGTCAAAGAACAACTTGTCTTCAGCAAACTGCTACTTTGCTTTTACAATCCAGTATGAAGCATAAAAACACTTTTTGGCTTGCTTGCAATGAAACTGCATCTTTGCTTATACAGATGAGTAGAACACAGAAAAAACACTTTCTGGCTTGTTTGCAATGAGCACCAGAAAGACAGTTTTATTAACTGAACTGCACTCAGTATTCAAGACTGTCAAAGAACAACTTGTCTTCAGCAAACTGCTACTTTGCTTTTACAATCCAGTATGAAGCATAAAAACACTTTTTGGCTTCCTTGCAATGAAAAGCAGAAAGAGGTTTATTAGCTGAACTGCACTCCATAAGAAAGACCATAAAAGAACAGCTTGCTTTCAGCAGACTGTATATTTGTTTATACTAACAAGTAGAACACAGAAAAACACTTTCTGGCTTGTTTGCAATGAGCACCAGAAAGACAGTTTTATTAACTGAACTGCACTCAGTATTCAAGACTGTCAAAGAACAACTTGTTTTCAGCAAACTGCAACTTTGCTTTTACAATCCAGTATGAAGCATAAAAACACTTTCGGGCTTGCTTGCAATGAAAGCCAGAAAGAGTTTTATTAACTGAACTGCACTCCATAAGAAAGACTGTTAGAGTACAGCTTATTTCCCGCAAACTGCATCTTTGCTTATACAGATGAGTAGAACACAGAAAAAACACTTTCTGGCTTGTTTGCAATGAGCACCAGAAAGACAGTTTTATTAACTGAACTGCACTCAGTATTCAAGACTGTCAAAGAACAACTTGTCTTCAGCAAACTGCTACTTTGCTTTTACAATCCAGTATGAAGCATAAAAACACTTTTTGGCTTGCTTGCAATGAAAAGCAGAAAGAGGTTTATTAGCTGAACTGCACTCCATAAGAAAGACCATAAAAGAACAGCTTGCTTTCAGCAGACTGCATATTTGTTTATATTAACAAGTATAACACAGAAAAACACTTTCTGGCTTGTTTGCAATGAGCACCAGAAAGACAGTTTTATTAACTGAACTGCACTCAGTATTCAAGACTGTCAAAGAACAACTTGTCTTCAGCAAACTGCTACTTTGCTTTTACAATCCAGTATGAAGCATAAAAACACTTTTTGGCTTGCTTGCAATGAAAAGCAGAAAGAGTTTTATTAGCTGAACTGCACTCCATAAGAGAGACCATAAAAGAACAGCTTGCTTTCAGCAGACTGCATATTTGTTTATACTAACAAGTAGAACACAGAAAAACACTTTCTGGCTTGTTTGCAATGAGCACCAGAAAGACAGTTTTATTAACTGAACTGCACTCAGTATTCAAGACTGTCAAAGAACAACTTGTTTTCAGCAAACTGCAACTTTGCTTTTACAATCCAGTATGAAGCATAAAAACACTTTCGGGCTTGCTTGCAATGAAAGCCAGAAAGAGTTTTATTAACTGAACTGCACTCCATAAGAAAGACCATAAAAGAACAGCTTGTTTTCAGCAGACTGCATATTTGCTTATACTAACAAGTAGAACACAGAAAAACACTTTCTGGCTTGTTTGCAATGAGCACCAGAAAGACAGTTTTATTAACTGAACTGCACTCAGTATTCAAGACTGTCAAAGAACAACTTGTTTTCAGCAAACTGCAACTTTGCTTTTACAATCCAGTATGAAGCATAAAAACACTTTCGGGCTTGCTTGCAATGAAAGCCAGAAAGAGTTTTATTAACTGAGCTGCACTCCATAAGAAAGACTGTTAGAGTACAGCTTATTTCCAGCAAACTGCATCTTTGCTTATACAGATGAGTAGAACACAGAAAAACACTTTCTGGCTTGTTTGCAATGAGCACCAGAAAGATAGTTTTATTAACTGAACTGTACTCAGTATTCAAGACTGTCAAAGAACAACTTGTTTTCAGGAAACTGCAACTTTGCTTTTACAATCCAGTATGAAGCATAAAAACACTTTCGGGCTTGCTTGCAATGAAAGCCAGAAAAAGGTTTATTAGCTGAACTGCACTCCATAAGAAAGACCATAAAAGAACAGCTTGTTTTCAGCAGACTGCATATTTGCTTATACTAACAAGTAGAACACAGAAAAACACTTTCTGGCTTGTTTGCAATGAGCACCAGAAAGACAGTTTTATTAACTGAACTGCACTCAGTATTCAAGACTGTCAAAGAACAACTTGTTTTCAGCAAATTGCAACTTTGCTTTTACAATCCAGTATGAAGCATAAAAACACTTTCGGGCTTGCTTGCAATGAAAGCCAGAAAGAGTTTTATTAACTGAACTGCACTCCATAAGAAAGACTGTTAGAGTACAGCTTATTTCCAGCAAACTGCATCTTTGCTTATACAGATGAGTAGAACACAGAAAAACACTTTCTGGCTTGTTTGCAATGAGCACCAGAAAGACAGTTTTATTAACTGAACTGTACTCAGTATTCAAGACTGTCAAAGAACAACTTGTTTTCAGCAAACTGCAACTTTGCTTTTACAATCCAGTATGAAGCATAAAAACACTTTCGGGCTTGCTTGCAATGAAAGCCAGAAAGAGGTTTATTAGCTGAACTGCACTCCATAAGAAAGACCATAAAAGAACAGCTTGTTTTCAGCAGACTGCATATTTGTTTATACTAACAAGTAGAACACAGAAAAACACTTTCTGGCTTGTTTGCAATGAGCACCAGAAAGACAGTTTTATTAACTGAACTGCACTCAGTATTCAAGACTGTCAAAGAACAACTTGTTTTCAGCAAACTGCAACTTTGCTTTTACAATCCAGTATGAAGCATAAAAACACTTTCGGGCTTGCTTGCAATGAAAGCCAGAAAGAGTTTTATTAACTGAACTGCACTCCATATGAAAGACTGTTAGAGTACAGCTTATTTCCAGCAAACTGCATCTTTGCTTATACAGATGAGTAGAACACAGAAAAAACACTTTCTGGCTTGTTTGCAATGAGCACCAGAAAGACAGTTTTATTAACTGAACTGCACTCAGTATTCAAGACTGTCAAAGAACAACTTGTCTTCAGCAAACTGCTACTTTGCTTTTACAATCCAGTATGAAGCATAAAAACACTTTTTGGCTTGCTTGCAATGAAAAGCAGAAAGAGGTTTATTAGCTGAACTGCACTCTATAAGAAAGACCATAAAAGAACAGCTTGCTTTCAGCAGACTGCATATTTGTTTATACTAACAAGTAGAACACAGAAAAACACTTTCTGGCTTGTTTGCAATGAGCACCAGAAAGACAGTTTTATTAACTGAACTGCACTCAGTATTCAAGACTGTCAAAGATCAACTTGTTTTCAGCAAACTGCAACTTTGCTTTTACAATCCAGTATGAAGCATAAAAACACTTTCGGGCTTGCTTGCAATGAAAGCCAGAAAGAGTTTTATTAACTGAACTGCACTCCATAAGAAAGACTGTTAGAGTACAGCTTATTTCCAGCAAACTGCATCTTTGCTTATACAGATGAGTAGAACACAGAAAAAACACTTTCTGGCTTGTTTGCAATGAGCACCAGAAAGACAGTTTTATTAACTGAACTGCACTCAGTATTCAAGACTGTCAAAGATCAACTTGTTTTCAGCAAACTGCAACTTTGCTTTTACAATCCAGTATGAAGCATAAAAACACTTTCGGGCTTGCTTGCAATGAAAGCCAGAAAGAGTTTTATTAACTGAACTGCACTCCATAAGAAAGACTGTTAGAGTACAGCTTATTTCCAGCAAACTGCATCTTTGCTTATACAGATGAGTAGAACACAGAAAAAACACTTTCTGGCTTGTTTGCAATGAGCACCAGAAAGACAGTTTTATTAACTGAACTGCACTCAGTATTCAAGACTGTCAAAGAACAACTTGTCTTCAGCAAACTGCTACTTTGCTTTTACAATCCAGTATGAAGCATAAAAACACTTTTTGGCTTGCTTGCAATGAAAAGCAGAAAGAGGTTTATTAGCTGAACTGCACTCCATAAGAAAGACCATAAAAGAACAGCTTGCTTTCAGCAGACTGCATATTTGTTTATACTAACAAGTAGAACACAGAAAAAATACTTTCTGGCTTGTTTGCAATGAGCACCAGAAAGACAGTTTTATTAACTGAACTGCACTCAGTATTCAAGACTGTCAAAGAACAACTTGTTTTGAGCAAACTGCAACTTTGCTTTTACAATCCAGTATGAAGCATAAAAACACTTTTTGGCTTGCTTGCAATGAAAGCCAGAAGGCGTTTTATTAACTGAACTGCACTCCATAAGAAAGACTGTTAGAGTACAGCTTTTTTCCAGCAAACTGCATCTTTGCTTATACAGATGAGTAGAACACAGAAAAAACACTTTCTGGCTTGTTTGCAATGAGCACCAGAAAGACAGTTTTATTAACTGAACTGCACTCAGTATTCAAGACTGTCAAAGAACAACTTGTCTTCAGCAAACTGCTACTTTGCTTTTACAATCCAGTATGAAGCATAAAAACACTTTTTGGCTTGCTTGCAATGAAAAGCAGAAAGAGGTTTATTAGCTGAACTGCACTCCATAAGAAAGACCATAAAAGAACAGCTTGCTTTCAGCAGACTGCATATTTGTTTATACTAACAAGTAGAACACAGAAAAACACTTTCTGGCTTGTTTGCAATGAGCACCAGAAAGACAGTTTTATTAACTGAACTGCACTCAGTATTCAAGACTGTCAAAGATCAACTTGTTTTCAGCAAACTGCAACTTTGCTTTTACAATCCAGTATGAAGCATAAAAACACTTTCGGGCTTGCTTGCAATGAAAGCCAGAAAGAGGTTTATTAGCTGAACTGCACTCCATAAGAAAGACCATAAAAGAACAGCTTGCTTTCAGCAGACTGCATATTTGTTTATACTAACAAGTAGAACACAGAAAAACACTTTCTGGCTTGTTTGCAATGAGCACCAGAAAGACAGTTTTATTAACTGAACTGCACTCGGTATTCAAGACTGTCAAAGATCAACTTGTTTTCAGCAAACTGCAACTTTGCTTTTACAATCCAGTATGAAGCATAAAAACACTTTCGGGCTTGCTTGCAACGAAAGCCAGAAAGAGTTTTATTAACTGAACTGCACTCCATAAGAAAGACTGTTAGAGTACAGCTTTTTTCCAGCAAACTGCATCTTTGCTTATACAGATGAGTAGAACACAGAAAAAACACTTTCTGGCTTGTTTGCAATGAGCACCAGAAAGACAGTTTTATTAACTGAACTGCACTCAGTATTCAAGACTTTCAAAGAACAACTTGTTTTCAGCAAACTGCAACTTTGCTTTTACAATCCAGTATGAAGCATAAAAACACTTTCGGGCTTGCTTGCAATGAAAGCCAGAAAGAGTTTTATTAACTGAACTGCAATCCATAAGAAAGACCATAAAAGAACAGCTTGTTTTCAGCAGACTGCATATTTGTTTATACTAACAAGTAGAACACAGAAAAACACTTTCTGGCTTGTTTGCAATGAGCACCAGAAAGACAGTTTTATTAACTGAACTGCACTCAGTATTCAAGACTGTCAAAGAACAACTTGTTTTCAGCAAACTGCAACTTTGCTTTTACAATCCAGTATGAAGCATAAAAACACTTTTTGGCTTGCTTGCAATGAAAGCCAGAAAGAGATTTATTAACTGAACTGCACTCCATAAGAAAGACTGTTAGAGTACAGCTTTTTTCCAGCAAACTGCATCTTTGCTTTTACAGATGAGTAGAACACAGAAAAAACACTTTCTGGCTTGTTTGCAATGAGCACCAGAAAGACAGTTTTATTAACTGAACTGCACTCAGTATTCAAGACTGTCAAAGAACAACTTGTTTTCAGCAAACTGCTACTTTGCTTTTACAATCCAGTATGAAGCATAAAAACACTTTTTGGCTTGCTTGCAATGAAAAGCAGAAAGAGGTTTATTAGCTGAACTGCACTCCATAAGAAAGACCATAAAAGAACTGCTTGCTTTCAGCAGACTGCATATTTGTTTATACTAACAAGTAGAACACAGAAAAACACTTTCTGGCTTGTTTGCAATGAGCACCAGAAAGACAGTTTTATTAACTGAACTGCACTCAGTATTCAAGACTGTCAAAGATCAACTTGTTTTCAGCAAACTGCAACTTTGCTTTTACAATCCAGTATGAAGCATAAAAACACTTTTTGGCTTGCTTGCAATGAAAAGCAGAAAGAGGTTTATTAGCTGAACTGCACTCCATAAGAAAGACCATAAAAGAACAGCTTGCTTTCAGCAGACTGCATATTTGTTTATACTAACAAGTAGAACACAGAAAAACACTTTCTGGCTTGTTTGCAATGAGCACCAGAAAGACAGTTTTATTAACTGAACTGCACTCAGTATTCAAGACTGTCAAAGAACAACTTGTTTTCAGCAAACTGCAACTTTGCTTTTACAATCCAGTATGAAGCATAAAAACACTTTCGGGCTTGCTTGCAATGAAAGCCAGAAAGAGTTTTATTAACTGAACTGCACTCCATAAGAAAGACTGTTAGAGTACAGCTTATTTCCAGCAAACTGCATCTTTGCTTATACAGATGAGTAGAACACAGAAAAAACACTTTCTGGCTTGTTTGCAATGATCACCAGAAAGACAGTTTTATTAACTGAACTGCACTCAGCATTCAAAACTGTCAAAGATCAACTTGTTTTCAGGAAACTGCAACCTTGCTTTTACAATCCAGTATGAAGCATAAAAACACTTTCGGGCTTGCTTGCAATGAAAGCCAGAAAGAGTTTTATTAACTGAACTGCACTCCATAAGAAAGACTGTTAGAGTACAGCTTATTTCCAGCAAACTGCATCTTTGCTTATACAGATGAGTAGAACACAGAAAAAACACTTTCTGGCTTGTTTGCAATGAGCACCAGAAAGACAGTTTTATTAACTGAACTGCACTCAGTATTCAAGACTGTCAAAGAACAACTTGTTTTCAGCGAACTGCAACTTTGCTTTTACAATCCAGTATGAAGCATAAAAACACTTTCGGGCTTGCTTGCAATGAAAGCCAGAAAGAGTTTTATTAACTGAACTGCAATCCATAAGAAAGACCATAAAAGAACAGCTTGCTTTCAGCAGACTGCATATTTGTTTATACTAACAAGTAGAACACAGAAAAACACTTTCTGGCTTGTTTGCAATGAGCACCAGAAAGACAGTTTTATTAACTGAACTGCACTCAGTATTCAAGACTGTCAAAGAACAACTTGTTTTCAGCAAACTGCAACTTTGCTTTTACAATCCAGTATGAAGCATAAAAACACTTTTTGGCTTGCTTGCAATGAAAGCCAGAAAGAGTTTTATTAACTGAACTGCACTCCATAAGAAAGACTGTTAGAGTACAGCTTTTTTCCAGCAAACTGCATCTTTGCTTATACAGATGAGTAGAACACAGAAAAAACACTTTCTGGCTTGTTTGCAATGAGCACCAGAAAGACAGTTTTATTAACTGAACTGCACTCAGTATTCAAGACTGTCAAAGAACAACTTGTCTTCAGCAAACTGCTACTTTGCTTTTACAATCCAGTATGAAGCATAAAAACACTTTTTGGCTTGCTTGCAATGAAAAGCAGAAAGAGGTTTATTAGCTGAACTGCACTCCATAAGAAAGACCATAAAAGAACAGCTTGCTTTCAGCAGACTGCATATTTGTTTATACTAACAAGTAGAACACAGAAAAACACTTTCTGGCTTGTTTGCAATGAGCACCAGAAAGACAGTTTTATTAACTGAACTGCACTCAGTATTCAAGACTGTCAAAGATCAACTTGTTTTCAGCAAACTGCAACTTTGCTTTTACAATCCAGTATGAAGCATAAAAACACTTTCGGGCTTGCTTGCAATGAAAGCCAGAAAGAGTTTTATTAACTGAACTGCACTCCATAAGAAAGACTGTTAGAGTACAGCTTATTTCCAGCAAACTGCATCTTTGCTTATACAGATGAGTAGAACACAGAAAAAACACTTTCTGGCTTGTTTGCAATGAGCACCAGAAAGACAGTTTTATTAACTGAACTGCACTCAGTATTCAAGACTGTCAAAGAACAACTTGTTTTCAGCGAACTGCAACTTTGCTTTTACAATCCAGTATGAAGCATAAAAACACTTTCGGGCTTGCTTGCAATGAAAGCCAGAAAGAGTTTTATTAACTGAACTGCAATCCATAAGAAAGACCATAAAAGAACAGCTTGCTTTCAGCAGACTGCATATTTGTTTATACTAACAAGTAGAACACAGAAAAACACTTTCTGGCTTGTTTGCAATGAGCACCAGAAAGACAGTTTTATTAACTGAACTGCACTCAGTATTCAAGACTGTCAAAGAACAACTTGTTTTCAGCAAACTGCAACTTTGCTTTTACAATCCAGTATGAAGCATAAAAACACTTTTTGGCTTGCTTGCAATGAAAGCCAGAAAGAGTTTTATTAACTGAACTGCACTCCATAAGAAAGACTGTTAGAGTACAGCTTATTTCCAGCAAACTGCATCTTTGCTTATACAGATGAGTAGAACACAGAAAAAACACTTTCTGGCTTGTTTGCAATGAGCACCAGAAAGACAGTTTTATTAACTGAACTGCACTCAGTATTCAAGACTGTCAAAGAACAACTTGTTTTCAGCAAACTGCAACTTTGCTTTTACAATCCAGTATGAAGCATAAAAACACTTTCGGGCTTGCTTGCAATGAAAGCCAGAAAGAGTTTTATTAACTGAACTGCACTCCATAAGAAAGACTGTTAGAGTACAGCTTATTTCCAGCAAACTGTATCTTTGCTTATACAGATGAGTAGAACACAGAAAAACACTTTCTGGCTTGTTTGCAATGAGCACCAGAAAGACAGGTTTATTAACTGAACTGCACTCAGTATTCAAGACTGTCAAACAACAACTTGTTTTCAGCAAACTGCAACTTTGCTTTTACAATCCCGTATGAAGCATAAAAACACTTTCGGGCTTGCTTGCAATAAAAAGCAGAAAGAGTTTTATTAACTGAACTGCACTCCATAAGAAAGACTGTTAGAGTACAGCTTATTTCCAGCAAACTGCATCTTTGCTTATACAGACAAGAAGAGCAAAGAAAAACACTTTCTGGCTTGTTTCCATTGAATGACAGAAATGCATTTTTATTGCCTGAACTGCAGTCAGAATTCAAGATTGTCAAAGAACAGCTTGTTTCCAGCAAACTGCATCTTTGCTTATACAGATGAGTAGAACACAGAAAAACACTTTCTGGCTTGTTTGCGATTAAAAGCAGAAAGAGGTTTATTAGCTGAACTGCACTCCATAAGAAAGACCCTAAAAGAACAGCTTGTTTTCAGCAGACTGCATATTTGTTTATACTAACAAGTAGAACACAGAAAAACACTTTCTGGCTTGTTTGCAATGAGCACCAGAAAGACAGTTTTATTAACTGAACTGCACTCAGTATTCAAGACTGTCAAAGAACAACTTGTTTTCAGCAAACTGCAACTTTGCTTTTACAATCCAGTATGAAGCATAAAAACACTTTCGGGCTTGCTTGCAATGAAAGCCAGAAAGAGTTTTATTAACTGAACTGCACTCCATAAGAAAGACCATAAAAGAACAGCTTGTTTTCAGCAGACTGCATATTTGCTTATACTAACAAGTAGAACACAGAAAAACACTTTCTGGCTTGTTTGCAATGAGCACCAGAAAGACAGTTTTATTAACTGAACTGCACTCAGTATTCAAGACTGTCAAAGAACAACTTGTTTTCAGCAAACTGCAACTTTGCTTTTACAATCCAGTATGAAGCATAAAAACACTTTTTGGCTTGCTTGCAATGAAAGCCAGAAAGAGGTTTATTAACTGAACTGCACTCCATAAGAAAGACTGTTAGAGTACAGCTTTTTTTCCAGCAAACTGCATCTTTGCTTATACAGATGAGTAGAACACAGAAAAAAACACTTTCTGGCTTGTTTGCAATGAGCACCAGAAAGACAGTTTTATTAACTGAACTGCACTCAGTATTCAAGACTGTCAAAGAACAACTTGTCTTCAGCAAACTGCTACTTTGCTTTTACAATCCAGTATGAAGCATAAAAACACTTTTTGGCTTGCTTGCAATGAAAAGCAGAAAGAGGTTTATTAGCTGAACTGCACTCTATAAGAAAGACCATAAAATAACAGCTTGCTTTCAGCAGACTGCATATTTGTTTATACTAACAAGTAGAACACAGAAAAACACTTTCTGGCTTGTTTGCAATGAGCACCAGAAAGACAGTTTTATTAACTGAACTGCACTCAGTATTCAAGACTGTCAAAGATCAACTTGTTTTCAGCAAACTGCAACTTTGCTTTTACAATCCAGTATGAAGCATAAAAACACTTTCGGGCTTGCTTGCAATGAAAGCCAGAAAGAGTTTTATTAACTGAACTGCACTCCATAAGAAAGACTGTTAGAGTACAGCTTATTTCCAGCAAACTGCATCTTTGCTTATACAGATGAGTAGAACACAGAAAAAACACTTTCTGGCTTGTTTGCAATGAGCACCAGAAAGACAGTTTTATTAACTGAACTGCACTCAGTATTCAAGACTGTCAAAGAACAACTTGTCTTCAGCAAACTGCTACTTTGCTTTTACAATCCAGTATGAAGCATAAAAACACTTTTTGGCTTGCTTGCAATGAAAAGCAGAAAGAGGTTTATTAGCTGAACTGCACTCCATAAGAAAGACCATAAAAGAACAGCTTGCTTTCAGCAGACTGCATATTTGTTTATACTAACAAGTAGAACACAGAAAAAACACTTTCTGGCTTGTTTGCAATAAGCACCAGAAAGACAGTTTTATTAACTGAACTGCACTCAGTATTCAAGACTGTCAAAGAACAACTTGTTTTGAGCAAACTGCAACTTTGCTTTTACAATCCAGTATGAAGCATAAAAACACTTTTTGGCTTGCTTGCAATGAAAGCCAGAAGGCGTTTTATTAACTGAACTGCACTCCATAAGAAAGACTGTTAGAGGACAGCTTTTTTCCAGCAAACTGCATCTTTGCTTATACAGATGAGTAGAACACAGAAAAAACACTTTCTGGCTTGTTTGCAATGAGCACCAGAAAGACAGTTTTATTAACTGAACTGCACTCAGTATTCAAGACTGTCAAAGAACAACTTGTCTTCAGCAAACTGCTACTTTGCTTTTACAATCCAGTATGAAGCATAAAAACACTTTTTGGCTTGCTTGCAATGAAAAGCAGAAAGAGGTTTATTAGCTGAACTGCACTCCATAAGAAAGACCATAAAAGAACTGCTTGCTTTCAGCAGACTGCATATTTGTTTATACTAACAAGTAGAACACAGAAAAACACTTTCTGGCTTGTTTGCAATGAGCACCAGAAAGACAGTTTTATTAACTGAACTGCACTCAGTATTCAAGACTGTCAAAGATCAACTTGTTTTCAGCAAACTGCAACTTTGCTTTTACAATCCAGTATGAAGCATAAAAACACTTTTTGGCTTGCTTGCAATGAAAAGCAGAAAGAGGTTTATTAGCTGAACTGCACTCCATAAGAAAGACCATAAAAGAACAGCTTGCTTTCAGCAGACTGCATATTTGTTTATACTAACAAGTAGAACACAGAAAAACACTTTCTGGCTTGTTTGCAATGAGCACCAGAAAGACAGTTTTATTAACTGAACTGCACTCAGTATTCAAGACTGTCAAAGATCAACTTGTTTTCAGCAAACTGCAACTTTGCTTTTACAATCCAGTATGAAGCATAAAAACACTTTTTGGCTTGCTTGCAATGAAAGCCAGAAAGAGTTTTATTAACTGAACTGCACTCCATAAGAAAGACTGTTAGAGTACAGCTTATTTCCAGCAAACTGCATCTTTGCTTATACAGATGAGTAGAACACAGAAAAAACACTTTCTGGCTTGTTTGCAATGATCACCAGAAAGACAGTTTTATTAACTGAACTGCACTCAGCATTCAAAACTGTCAAAGATCAACTTGTTTTCAAGAAACTGCAACCTTGCTTTTACAATCCAGTATGAAGCATAAAAACACTTTCGGGCTTGCTTGCAATGAAAGCCAGAAAGAGTTTTATTAACTGAACTGCACTCCATAAGAAAGACTGTTAGAGTACAGCTTATTTCCAGCAAACTGCATCTTTGCTTATACAGATGAGTAGAACACAGAAAAAACACTTTCTGGCTTGTTTGCAATGAGCACCAGAAAGACAGTTTTATTAACTGAACTGCACTCAGTATTCAAGACTGTCAAAGAACAACTTGTTTTCAGCGAACTGCAACTTTGCTTTTACAATCCAGTATGAAGCATAAAAACACTTTCGGGCTTGCTTGCAATGAAAGCCAGAAAGAGTTTTATTAACTGAACTGCACTCCATAAGAAAGACCATAAAAGAACAGCTTGTTTTCAGCAGACTGCATATTTGCTTATACTAACAAGTAGAACACAGAAAAACACTTTCTGGCTTGTTTGCAATGAGCACCAGAAAGACAGTTTTATTAACTGAACTGCACTCAGTATTTAAGACTGTCAAAGAACAACTTGTTTTCAGCAAACTGCAACTTTGCTTTTACAATCCAGTATGAAGCATAAAAACACTTTTTGGCTTGCTTGCAATGAAAGCCAGAAAGAGGTTTATTAACTGAACTGCACTCCATAAGAAAGACTGTTAGAGTACAGCTTTTTTTCCAGCAAACTGCATCTTTGCTTATACAGATGAGTAGAACACAGAAAAAAACACTTTCTGGCTTGTTTGCAATGAGCACCAGAAAGACAGTTTTATTAACTGAACTGCACTCAGTATTCAAGACTGTCAAAGAACAACTTGTCTTCAGCAAACTGCTACTTTGCTTTTACAATCCAGTATGAAGCATAAAAACACTTTTTGGCTTGCTTGCAATGAAAAGCAGAAAGAGGTTTATTAGCTGAACTGCACTCTATAAGAAAGACCATAAAAGAACAGCTTGCTTTCAGCAGACTGCATATTTGTTTATACTAACAAGTAGAACACAGAAAAACACTTTCTGGCTTGTTTGCAATGAGCACCAGAAAGACAGTTTTATTAACTGAACTGCACTCAGTATTCAAGACTGTCAAAGATCAACTTGTTTTCAGCAAACTGCAACTTTGCTTTTACAATCCAGTATGAAGCATAAAAACACTTTCGGGCTTGCTTGCAATGAAAGCCAGAAAGAGTTTTATTAACTGAACTGCACTCCATAAGAAAGACTGTTAGAGTACAGCTTATTTCCAGCAAACTGCATCTTTGCTTATACAGATGAGTAGAACACAGAAAAAACACTTTCTGGCTTGTTTGCAATGAGCACCAGAAAGACAGTTTTATTAACTGAACTGCACTCAGTATTCAAGACTGTCAAAGAACAACTTGTCTTCAGCAAACTGCTACTTTGCTTTTACAATCCAGTATGAAGCATAAAAACACTTTTTGGCTTGCTTGCAATGAAAAGCAGAAAGAGGTTTATTAGCTGAACTGCACTCCATAAGAAGGACCATAAAAGAACAGCTTGCTTTCAGCAGACTGCATATTTGTTTATACTAACAAGTAGAACACAGAAAAAACACTTTCTGGCTTGTTTGCAATGAGCACCAGAAAGACAGTTTTATTAACTGAACTGCACTCAGTATTCAAGACTGTCAAAGAACAACTTGTTTTCAGCAAACTGCAACTTTGCTTTTACAATCCAGTATGAAGCATAAAAACACTTTTTGGCTTGCTTGCAATGAAAGCCAGAAGGCGTTTTATTAACTGAACTGCACTCCATAAGAAAGACTGTTAGAGTACAGCTTTTTTCCAGCAAACTGCATCTTTGCTTATACAGATGAGTAGAACACAGAAAAAACACTTTCTGGCTTGTTTGCAATGAGCACCAGAAAGACAGTTTTATTAACTGAACTGCACTCAGTATTCAAGACTGTCAAAGAACAACTTGTCTTCAGCAAACTGCTACTTTGCTTTTACAATCCAGTATGAAGCATAAAAACACTTTTTGGCTTGCTTGCAATGAAAAGCAGAAAGAGGTTTATTAGCTGAACTGCACTCCATAAGAAAGACCATAAAAGAACAGCTTGCTTTCAGCAGACTGCATATTTGTTTATACTAACAAGCAGAACACAGAAAAAACACTTTCTGGCTTGTTTGCAATGAGCACCAGAAAGACAGTTTTATTAACTGAACTGCACTCAGTATTCAAGACTGTCAAAGATCAACTTGTTTTCAGCAAACTGCAACTTTGCTTTTACAATCCAGTATGAAGCATAAAAACACTTTCGGGCTTGCTTGCAATGAAAGCCAGAAAGAGGTTTATTAGCTGAACTGCACTCCATAAGAAAGACCATAAAAGAACAGCTTGCTTTCAGCAGACTGCATATTTGTTTATACTAACAAGTAGAACACAGAAAAACACTTTCTGGCTTGTTTGCAATGAGCACCAGAAAGACAGTTTTATTAACTGAACTGCACTCGGTATTCAAGACTGTCAAAGATCAACTTGTTTTGAGCAAACTGCAACTTTGCTTTTACAATCCAGTATGAAGCATAAAAACACTTTTTGGCTTGCTTGCAATGAAAGCCAGAAGGCGTTTTATTAACTGAACTGCACTCCATAAGAAAGACTGTTAGAGTACAGCTTTTTTCCAGCAAACTGCATCTTTGCTTATACAGATGAGTAGAACACAGAAAAAACACTTTCTGGCTTGTTTGCAATGAGCACCAGAAAGACAGTTTTATTAACTGAACTGCACTCAGTATTCAAGACTATCAAAGAACAACTTGTCTTCAGCAAACTGCTACTTTGCTTTTACAATCCAGTATGAAGCATAAAAACACTTTTTGGCTTGCTTGCAATGAAAAGCAGAAAGAGGTTTATTAGCTGAACTGCACTCCATAAGAAAGACCATAAAAGAACAGCTTGCTTTCAGCAGACTGCATATTTGTTTATACTAACAAGTAGAACACAGAAAAACACTTTCTGGCTTGTTTGCAATGAGCACCAGAAAGACAGTTTTATTAACTGAACTGCACTCAGTATTCAAGACTGTCAAAGATCAACTTGTTTTCAGCAAACTGCAACTTTGCTTTTACAATCCAGTATGAAGCATAAAAACACTTTCGGGCTTGCTTGCAATGAAAGCCAGAAAGAGTTTTATTAACTGAACTGCACTCCATAAGAAAGACTGTTAGAGTACAGCTTATTTCCAGCAAACTGCATCTTTGCTTATACAGATGAGTAGAACACAGAAAAAACACTTTCTGGCTTGTTTGCAATGAGCACCAGAAAGACAGTTTTATTAACTGAACTGCACTCAGTATTCAAGACTGTCAAAGAACAACTTGTTTTCAGCGAACTGCAACTTTGCTTTTACAATCCAGTATGAAGCATAAAAACACTTTCGGGCTTGCTTGCAATGAAAGCCAGAAAGAGTTTTATTAACTGAACTGCAATCCATAAGAAAGACCATAAAAGAACAGCTTGCTTTCAGCAGACTGCATATTTGTTTATACTAACAAGTAGAACACAGAAAAACACTTTCTGGCTTGTTTGCAATGAGCACCAGAAAGACAGTTTTATTAACTGAACTGCACTCAGTATTCAAGACTGTCAAAGAACAACTTGTTTTCAGCAAACTGCAACTTTGCTTTTACAATCCAGTATGAAGCATAAAAACACTTTTTGGCTTGCTTGCAATGAAAGCCAGAAAGAGTTTTATTAACTGAACTGCACTCCATAAGAAAGACTGTTAGAGTACAGCTTATTTCCAGCAAACTGCATCTTTGCTTATACAGATGAGTAGAACACAGAAAAAACACTTTCTGGCTTGTTTGCAATGAGCACCAGAAAGACAGTTTTATTAACTGAACTGCACTCAGTATTCAAGACTGTCAAAGAACAACTTGTTTTCAGCAAACTGCAACTTTGCTTTTACAATCCAGTATGAAGCATAAAAACACTTTCGGGCTTGCTTGCAATGAAAGCCAGAAAGAGTTTTATTAACTGAACTGCACTCCATAAGAAAGACTGTTAGAGTACAGCTTATTTCCAGCAAACTGTATCTTTGCTTATACAGATGAGTAGAACACAGAAAAACACTTTCTGGCTTGTTTGCAATGAGCACCAGAAAGACAGTTTTATTAACTGAACTGCACTCAGTATTCAAGACTGTCAAAGAACAACTTGTTTTCAGCAAACTGCAACTTTGCTTTTACAATCCCGTATGAAGCATAAAAACACTTTCGGGCTTGCTTGCAATAAAAAGCAGAAAGAGTTTTATTAACTGAACTGCACTCCATAAGAAAGACTGTTAGAGTACAGCTTATTTCCAGCAAACTGCATCTTTGCTTATACAGACAAGAAGAGCAAAGAAAAACACTTTCTGGCTTGTTTCCATTGAATGACAGAAATGCATTTTTATTGCCTGAACTGCAGTCAGAATTCAAGATTGTCAAAGAACAGCTTGTTTCCAGCAAACTGCATCTTTGCTTATACAGATGAGTAGAACACAGAAAAACACTTTCTGGCTTGTTTGCGATTAAAAGCAGAAAGAGGTTTATTAGCTGAACTGCACTCCATAAGAAAGACCATAAAAGAACAGCTTGTTTTCAGCAGACTGCATATTTGTTTATACTAACAAGTAGAACACAGAAAAACACTTTCTGGCTTGTTTGCAATGAGCACCAGAAAGACAGTTTTATTAACTGAACTGCACTCAGTATTCAAGACTGTCAAAGAACAACTTGTTTTCAGCAAACTGCAACTTTGCTTTTACAATCCAGTATGAAGCATAAAAACACTTTCGGGCTTGCTTGCAATGAAAGCCAGAAAGAGTTTTATTAACTGAACTGCACTCCATAAGAAAGACCATAAAAGAACAGCTTGTTTTCAGCAGACTGCATATTTGCTTATACTAACAAGTAGAACACAGAAAAACACTTTCTGGCTTGTTTGCAATGAGCACCAGAAAGACAGTTTTATTAACTGAACTGCACTCAGTATTCAAGACTGTCAAAGAACAACTTGTTTTCAGCAAACTGCAACTTTGCTTTTACAATCCAGTATGAAGCATAAAAACACTTTTTGGCTTGCTTGCAATGAAAGCCAGAAAGAGGTTTATTAACTGAACTGCACTCCATAAGAAAGACTGTTAGAGTACAGCTTTTTTTCCAGCAAACTGCATCTTTGCTTATACAGATGAGTAGAACACAGAAAAAAACACTTTCTGGCTTGTTTGCAATGAGCACCAGAAAGACAGTTTTATTAACTGAACTGCACTCAGTATTCAAGACTGTCAAAGAACAACTTGTCTTCAGCAAACTGCTACTTTGCTTTTACAATCCAGTATGAAGCATAAAAACACTTTTTGGCTTGCTTGCAATGAAAAGCAGAAAGAGGTTTATTAGCTGAACTGCACTCTATAAGAAAGACCATAAAATAACAGCTTGCTTTCAGCAGACTGCATATTTGTTTATACTAACAAGTAGAACACAGAAAAACACTTTCTGGCTTGTTTGCAATGAGCACCAGAAAGACAGTTTTATTAACTGAACTGCACTCAGTATTCAAGACTGTCAAAGATCAACTTGTTTTCAGCAAACTGCAACTTTGCTTTTACAATCCAGTATGAAGCATAAAAACACTTTCGGGCTTGCTTGCAATGAAAGCCAGAAAGAGTTTTATTAACTGAACTGCACTCCATAAGAAAGACTGTTAGAGTACAGCTTTTTTCCAGCAAACTGCATCTTTGCTTATACAGATGAGTAGAACACAGAAAAAACACTTTCTGGCTTGTTTGCAATGAGCACCAGAAAGACAGTTTTATTAACTGAACTGCACTCAGTATTCAAGACTGTCAAAGAACAACTTGTCTTCAGCAAACTGCTACTTTGCTTTTACAATCCAGTATGAAGCATAAAAAAACTTTTTGGCTTGCTTGCAATGAAAAGCAGAAAGAGGTTTATTAGCTGAACTGCACTCCATAAGAAAGACCATAAAAGAACAGCTTGCTTTCAGCAGACTGCATATTTGTTTATACTAACAAGTAGAACACAGAAAAACACTTTCTGGCTTGTTTGCAATGAGCACCAGAAAGACAGTTTTATTAACTGAACTGCACTCAGTATTCAAGACTGTCAAAGATCAACTTGTTTTCAGCAAACTGCAACTTTGCTTTTACAATCCAGTATGAAGCATAAAAACACTTTTTGGCTTGCTTGCAATGAAAGCCAGAAAGAGTTTTATTAACTGAACTGCACTCCATAAGAAAGACTGTTAGAGTACAGCTTATTTCCAGCAAACTGCATCTTTGCTTATACAGATGAGTAGAACACAGAAAAAACACTTTCTGGCTTGTTTGCAATGATCACCAGAAAGACAGTTTTATTAACTGAACTGCACTCAGCATTCAAAACTGTCAAAGATCAACTTGTTTTCAAGAAACTGCAACCTTGCTTTTACAATCCAGTATGAAGCATAAAAACACTTTCGGGCTTGCTTGCAATGAAAGCCAGAAAGAGTTTTATTAACTGAACTGCACTCCATAAGAAAGACTGTTAGAGTACAGCTTATTTCCAGCAAACTGTATCTTTGCTTATACAGATGAGTAGAACACAGAAAAACACTTTCTGGCTTGTTTGCAATGAGCACCAGAAAGACAGTTTTATTAACTGAACTGCACTCAGTATTCAAGACTGTCAAAGAACAACTTGTTTTCAGCAAACTGCAACTTTGCTTTTACAATCCCGTATGAAGCATAAAAACACTTTCGGGCTTGCTTGCAATAAAAAGCAGAAAGAGTTTTATTAACTGAACTGCACTCCATAAGAAAGACTGTTAGAGTACAGCTTATTTCCAGCAAACTGCATCTTTGCTTATACAGACAAGAAGAGCAAAGAAAAACACTTTCTGGCTTGTTTCCATTGAATGACAGAAATGCATTTTTATTGCCTGAACTGCAGTCAGAATTCAAGATTGTCAAAGAACAGCTTGTTTCCAGCAAACTGCATCTTTGCTTATACAGATGAGTAGAACACAGAAAAACACTTTCTGGCTTGTTTGCGATTAAAAGCAGAAAGAGGTTTATTAGCTGAACTGCACTCCATAAGAAAGACCATAAAAGAACAGCTTGTTTTCAGCAGACTGCATATTTGTTTATACTAACAAGTAGAACACAGAAAAACACTTTCTGGCTTGTTTGCAATGAGCACCAGAAAGACAGTTTTATTAACTGAACTGCACTCAGTATTCAAGACTGTCAAAGAACAACTTGTTTTCAGCAAACTGCAACTTTGCTTTTACAATCCAGTATGAAGCATAAAAACACTTTCGGGCTTGCTTGCAATGAAAGCCAGAAAGAGTTTTATTAACTGAACTGCACTCCATAAGAAAGACCATAAAAGAACAGCTTGTTTTCAGCAGACTGCATATTTGCTTATACTAACAAGTAGAACACAGAAAAACACTTTCTGGCTTGTTTGCAATGAGCACCAGAAAGACAGTTTTATTAACTGAACTGCACTCAGTATTCAAGACTGTCAAAGAACAACTTGTTTTCAGCAAACTGCAACTTTGCTTTTACAATCCAGTATGAAGCATAAAAACACTTTTTGGCTTGCTTGCAATGAAAGCCAGAAAGAGGTTTATTAACTGAACTGCACTCCATAAGAAAGACTGTTAGAGTACAGCTTTTTTTCCAGCAAACTGCATCTTTGCTTATACAGATGAGTAGAACACAGAAAAAAACACTTTCTGGCTTGTTTGCAATGAGCACCAGAAAGACAGTTTTATTAACTGAACTGCACTCAGTATTCAAGACTGTCAAAGAACAACTTGTCTTCAGCAAACTGCTACTTTGCTTTTACAATCCAGTATGAAGCATAAAAACACTTTTTGGCTTGCTTGCAATGAAAAGCAGAAAGAGGTTTATTAGCTGAACTGCACTCTATAAGAAAGACCATAAAATAACAGCTTGCTTTCAGCAGACTGCATATTTGTTTATACTAACAAGTAGAACACAGAAAAACACTTTCTGGCTTGTTTGCAATGAGCACCAGAAAGACAGTTTTATTAACTGAACTGCACTCAGTATTCAAGACTGTCAAAGATCAACTTGTTTTCAGCAAACTGCAACTTTGCTTTTACAATCCAGTATGAAGCATAAAAACACTTTCGGGCTTGCTTGCAATGAAAGCCAGAAAGAGTTTTATTAACTGAACTGCACTCCATAAGAAAGACTGTTAGAGTACAGCTTTTTTCCAGCAAACTGCATCTTTGCTTATACAGATGAGTAGAACACAGAAAAAACACTTTCTGGCTTGTTTGCAATGAGCACCAGAAAGACAGTTTTATTAACTGAACTGCACTCAGTATTCAAGACTGTCAAAGAACAACTTGTCTTCAGCAAACTGCTACTTTGCTTTTACAATCCAGTATGAAGCATAAAAAAACTTTTTGGCTTGCTTGCAATGAAAAGCAGAAAGAGGTTTATTAGCTGAACTGCACTCCATAAGAAAGACCATAAAAGAACAGCTTGCTTTCAGCAGACTGCATATTTGTTTATACTAACAAGTAGAACACAGAAAAACACTTTCTGGCTTGTTTGCAATGAGCACCAGAAAGACAGTTTTATTAACTGAACTGCACTCAGTATTCAAGACTGTCAAAGATCAACTTGTTTTCAGCAAACTGCAACTTTGCTTTTACAATCCAGTATGAAGCATAAAAACACTTTTTGGCTTGCTTGCAATGAAAGCCAGAAAGAGTTTTATTAACTGAACTGCACTCCATAAGAAAGACTGTTAGAGTACAGCTTATTTCCAGCAAACTGCATCTTTGCTTATACAGATGAGTAGAACACAGAAAAAACACTTTCTGGCTTGTTTGCAATGATCACCAGAAAGACAGTTTTATTAACTGAACTGCACTCAGCATTCAAAACTGTCAAAGATCAACTTGTTTTCAAGAAACTGCAACCTTGCTTTTACAATCCAGTATGAAGCATAAAAACACTTTCGGGCTTGCTTGCAATGAAAGCCAGAAAGAGTTTTATTAACTGAACTGCACTCCATAAGAAAGACTGTTAGAGTACAGCTTATTTCCAGCAAACTGCATCTTTGCTTATACAGATGAGTAGAACACAGAAAAAACACTTTCTGGCTTGTTTGCAATGAGCACCAGAAAGACAGTTTTATTAACTGAACTGCACTCAGTATTCAAGACTGTCAAAGAACAACTTGTTTTCAGCGAACTGCAACTTTGCTTTTACAATCCAGTATGAAGCATAAAAACACTTTCGGGCTTGCTTGCAATGAAAGCCAGAAAGAGTTTTATTAACTGAACTGCACTCCATAAGAAAGACCATAAAAGAACAGCTTGTTTTCAGCAGACTGCATATTTGCTTATACTAACAAGTAGAACACAGAAAAACACTTTCTGGCTTGTTTGCAATGAGCACCAGAAAGACAGTTTTATTAACTGAACTGCACTCAGTATTCAAGACTGTCAAAGAACAACTTGTTTTCAGCAAACTGCAACTTTGCTTTTACATTCCAGTATGAAGCATAAAAACACTTTTTGGCTTGCTTGCAATGAAAGCCAGAAAGAGGTTTATTAACTGAACTGCACTCCATAAGAAAGACTGTTAGAGTACAGCTTTTTTTCCAGCAAACTGCATCTTTGCTTATACAGATGAGTAGAACACAGAAAAAAACACTTTCTGGCTTGTTTGCAATGAGCACCAGAAAGACAGTTTTATTAACTGAACTGCACTCAGTATTCAAGACTGTCAAAGAACAACTTGTCTTCAGCAAACTGCTACTTTGCTTTTACAATCCAGTATGAAGCATAAAAACACTTTTTGGCTTGCTTGCAATGAAAAGCAGAAAGAGGTTTATTAGCTGAACTGCACTCTATAAGAAAGACCATAAAAGAACAGCTTGCTTTCAGCAGACTGCATATTTGTTTATACTAACAAGTAGAACACAGAAAAACACTTTCTGGCTTGTTTGCAATGAGCACCAGAAAGACAGTTTTATTAACTGAACTGCACTCAGTATTCAAGACTGTCAAAGATCAACTTGTTTTCAGCAAACTGTCACTTTGCTTTTACAATCCAGTATGAAGCATAAAAACACTTTCGGGCTTGCTTGCAATGAAAGCCAGAAAGAGTTTTATTAACTGAACTGCACTCCATAAGAAAGACTGTTAGAGTACAGCTTATTTCCAGCAAACTGCATCTTTGCTTATACAGATGAGTAGAACACAGAAAAAACACTTTCTGGCTTGTTTGCAATGAGCACCAGAAAGACAGTTTTATTAACTGAACTGCACTCAGTATTCAAGACTGTCAAAGAACAACTTGTCTTCAGCAAACTGCTACTTTGCTTTTACAATCCAGTATGAAGCATAAAAACACTTTTTGGCTTGCTTGCAATGAAAAGCAGAAAGAGGTTTATTAGCTGAACTGCACTCCATAAGAAAGACCATAAAAGAACAGCTTGCTTTCAGCAGACTGCATATTTGTTTATACTAACAAGTAGAACACAGAAAAAACACTTTCTGGCTTGTTTGCAATGAGCACCAGAAAGACAGTTTTATTAACTGAACTGCACTCAGTATTCAAGACTGTCAAAGAACAACTTGTTTTCAGCAAACTGCAACTTTGCTTTTACAATCCAGTATGAAGCATAAAAACACTTTTTGGCTTGCTTGCAATGAAAGCCAGAAGGCGTTTTATTAACTGAACTGCACTCCATAAGAAAGACTGTTAGAGTACAGCTTTTTTCCAGCAAACTGCATCTTTGCTTATACAGATGAGTAGAACACAGAAAAAACAATTTCTGGCTTGTTTGCAATGAGCACCAGAAAGACAGTTTTATTAACTGAACTGCACTCAGTATTCAAGACTGTCAAAGAACAACTTGTCTTCAGCAAACTGCTACTTTGCTTTTACAATCCAGTATGAAGCATAAAAACACTTTTTGGCTTGCTTGCAATGAAAAGCAGAAAGAGGTTTATTAGCTGAACTGCACTCCATAAGAAAGACCATAAAAGAACAGCTTGCTTTCAGCAGACTGCATATTTGTTTATACTAACAAGCAGAACACAGAAAAACACTTTCTGGCTTGTTTGCAATGAGCACCAGAAAGACAGTTTTATTAACTGAACTGCACTCAGTATTCAAGACTGTCAAAGATCAACTTGTTTTCAGCAAACTGCAACTTTGCTTTTACAATCCAGTATGAAGCATAAAAACACTTTCGGGCTTGCTTGCAATGAAAGCCAGAAAGAGGTTTATTAGCTGAACTGCACTCCATAAGAAAGACCATAAAAGAACAGCTTGCTTTCAGCAGACTGCATATTTGTTTATACTAACAAGTAGAACACAGAAAAACACTTTCTGGCTTGTTTGCAATGAGCACCAGAAAGACAGTTTTATTAACTGAACTGCACTCGGTATTCAAGACTGTCAAAGATCAACTTGTTTTGAGCAAACTGCAACTTTGCTTTTACAATCCAGTATGAAGCATAAAAACACTTTTTGGCTTGCTTGCAATGAAAGCCAGAAGGCGTTTTATTAACTGAACTGCACTCCATAAGAAAGACTGTTAGAGTACAGCTTTTTTCCAGCAAACTGCATCTTTGCTTATACAGATGAGTAGAACACAGAAAAAACACTTTCTGGCTTGTTTGCAATGAGCACCAGAAAGACAGTTTTATTAACTGAACTGCACTCAGTATTCAAGACTGTCAAAGAACAACTTGTCTTCAGCAAACTGCTACTTTGCTTTTACAATCCAGTATGAAGCATAAAAACACTTTTTGGCTTGCTTGCAATGAAAAGCAGAAAGAGGTTTATTAGCTGAACTGCACTCTATAAGAAAGACCATAAAAGAACAGCTTGCTTTCAGCAGACTGCATATTTGTTTATACTAACAAGTAGAACACAGAAAAACACTTTCTGGCTTGTTTGCAATGAGCACCAGAAAGACAGTTTTATTAACTGAACTGCACTCAGTATTCAAGACTGTCAAAGATCAACTTGTTTTCAGCAAACTGCAACTTTGCTTTTACAATCCAGTATGAAGCATAAAAACACTTTCGGGCTTGCTTGCAATGAAAGCCAGAAAGAGTTTTATTAACTGAACTGCACTCCATAAGAAAGACTGTTAGAGTACAGCTTATTTCCAGCAAACTGCATCTTTGCTTATACAGATGAGTAGAACACAGAAAAAACACTTTCTGGCTTGTTTGCAATGATCACCAGAAAGACAGTTTTATTAACTGAACTGCACTCAGCATTCAAAACTGTCAAAGATCAACTTGTTTTCAAGAAACTGCAACCTTGCTTTTACAATCCAGTATGAAGCATAAAAACACTTTCGGGCTTGCTTGCAATGAAAGCCAGAAAGAGTTTTATTAACTGAACTGCACTCCATAAGAAAGACTGTTAGAGTACAGCTTATTTCCAGCAAACTGCATCTTTGCTTATACAGATGAGTAGAACACAGAAAAAACACTTTCTGGCTTGTTTGCAATGAGCACCAGAAAGACAGTTTTATTAACTGAACTGCACTCAGTATTCAAGACTGTCAAAGAACAACTTGTTTTCAGCGAACTGCAACTTTGCTTTTACAATCCAGTATGAAGCATAAAAACACTTTCGGGCTTGCTTGCAATGAAAGCCAGAAAGAGTTTTATTAACTGAACTGCACTCCATAAGAAAGACTGTTAGAGTACAGCTTATTTCCAGCAAACTGTATCTTTGCTTATACAGATGAGTAGAACACAGAAAAACACTTTCTGGCTTGTTTGCAATGAGCACCAGAAAGACAGTTTTATTAACTGAACTGCACTCAGTATTCAAGACTGTCAAAGAACAACTTGTTTTCAGCAAACTGCAACTTTGCTTTTACAATCCCGTATGAAGCATAAAAACACTTTCGGGCTTGCTTGCAATAAAAAGCAGAAAGAGTTTTATTAACTGAACTGCACTCCATAAGAAAGACTGTTAGAGTACAGCTTATTTCCAGCAAACTGCATCTTTGCTTATACAGACAAGAAGAGCAAAGAAAAACACTTTCTGGCTTGTTTCCATTGAATGACAGAAATGCATTTTTATTGCCTGAACTGCAGTCAGAATTCAAGATTGTCAAAGAACAGCTTGTTTCCAGCAAACTGCATCTTTGCTTATACAGATGAGTAGAACACAGAAAAACACTTTCTGGCTTGTTTGCGATTAAAAGCAGAAAGAGGTTTATTAGCTGAACTGCACTCCATAAGAAAGACCATAAAAGAACAGCTTGTTTTCAGCAGACTGCATATTTGTTTATACTAACAAGTAGAACACAGAAAAACACTTTCTGGCTTGTTTGCAATGAGCACCAGAAAGACAGTTTTATTAACTGAACTGCACTCAGTATTCAAGACTGTCAAAGAACAACTTGTTTTCAGCAAACTGCAACTTTGCTTTTACAATCCAGTATGAAGCATAAAAACACTTTCGGGCTTGCTTGCAATGAAAGCCAGAAAGAGTTTTATTAACTGAACTGCACTCCATAAGAAAGACCATAAAAGAACAGCTTGTTTTCAGCAGACTGCATATTTGCTTATACTAACAAGTAGAACACAGAAAAACACTTTCTGGCTTGTTTGCAATGAGCACCAGAAAGACAGTTTTATTAACTGAACTGCACTCAGTATTCAAGACTGTCAAAGAACAACTTGTTTTCAGCAAACTGCAACTTTGCTTTTACAATCCAGTATGAAGCATAAAAACACTTTTTGGCTTGCTTGCAATGAAAGCCAGAAAGAGGTTTATTAACTGAACTGCACTCCATAAGAAAGACTGTTAGAGTACAGCTTTTTTTCCAGCAAACTGCATCTTTGCTTATACAGATGAGTAGAACACAGAAAAAAACACTTTCTGGCTTGTTTGCAATGAGCACCAGAAAGACAGTTTTATTAACTGAACTGCACTCAGTATTCAAGACTGTCAAAGAACAACTTGTCTTCAGCAAACTGCTACTTTGCTTTTACAATCCAGTATGAAGCATAAAAACACTTTTTGGCTTGCTTGCAATGAAAAGCAGAAAGAGGTTTATTAGCTGAACTGCACTCTATAAGAAAGACCATAAAATAACAGCTTGCTTTCAGCAGACTGCATATTTGTTTATACTAACAAGTAGAACACAGAAAAACACTTTCTGGCTTGTTTGCAATGAGCACCAGAAAGACAGTTTTATTAACTGAACTGCACTCAGTATTCAAGACTGTCAAAGATCAACTTGTTTTCAGCAAACTGCAACTTTGCTTTTACAATCCAGTATGAAGCATAAAAACACTTTCGGGCTTGCTTGCAATGAAAGCCAGAAAGAGTTTTATTAACTGAACTGCACTCCATAAGAAAGACTGTTAGAGTACAGCTTTTTTCCAGCAAACTGCATCTTTGCTTATACAGATGAGTAGAACACAGAAAAAACACTTTCTGGCTTGTTTGCAATGAGCACCAGAAAGACAGTTTTATTAACTGAACTGCACTCAGTATTCAAGACTGTCAAAGAACAACTTGTCTTCAGCAAACTGCTACTTTGCTTTTACAATCCAGTATGAAGCATAAAAAAACTTTTTGGCTTGCTTGCAATGAAAAGCAGAAAGAGGTTTATTAGCTGAACTGCACTCCATAAGAAAGACCATAAAAGAACAGCTTGCTTTCAGCAGACTGCATATTTGTTTATACTAACAAGTAGAACACAGAAAAACACTTTCTGGCTTGTTTGCAATGAGCACCAGAAAGACAGTTTTATTAACTGAACTGCACTCAGTATTCAAGACTGTCAAAGATCAACTTGTTTTCAGCAAACTGCAACTTTGCTTTTACAATCCAGTATGAAGCATAAAAACACTTTTTGGCTTGCTTGCAATGAAAGCCAGAAAGAGTTTTATTAACTGAACTGCACTCCATAAGAAAGACTGTTAGAGTACAGCTTATTTCCAGCAAACTGCATCTTTGCTTATACAGATGAGTAGAACACAGAAAAAACACTTTCTGGCTTGTTTGCAATGATCACCAGAAAGACAGTTTTATTAACTGAACTGCACTCAGCATTCAAAACTGTCAAAGATCAACTTGTTTTCAAGAAACTGCAACCTTGCTTTTACAATCCAGTATGAAGCATAAAAACACTTTCGGGCTTGCTTGCAATGAAAGCCAGAAAGAGTTTTATTAACTGAACTGCACTCCATAAGAAAGACTGTTAGAGTACAGCTTATTTCCAGCAAACTGCATCTTTGCTTATACAGATGAGTAGAACACAGAAAAAACACTTTCTGGCTTGTTTGCAATGAGCACCAGAAAGACAGTTTTATTAACTGAACTGCACTCAGTATTCAAGACTGTCAAAGAACAACTTGTTTTCAGCGAACTGCAACTTTGCTTTTACAATCCAGTATGAAGCATAAAAACACTTTCGGGCTTGCTTGCAATGAAAGCCAGAAAGAGTTTTATTAACTGAACTGCACTCCATAAGAAAGACCATAAAAGAACAGCTTGTTTTCAGCAGACTGCATATTTGCTTATACTAACAAGTAGAACACAGAAAAACACTTTCTGGCTTGTTTGCAATGAGCACCAGAAAGACAGTTTTATTAACTGAACTGCACTCAGTATTCAAGACTGTCAAAGAACAACTTGTTTTCAGCAAACTGCAACTTTGCTTTTACATTCCAGTATGAAGCATAAAAACACTTTTTGGCTTGCTTGCAATGAAAGCCAGAAAGAGGTTTATTAACTGAACTGCACTCCATAAGAAAGACTGTTAGAGTACAGCTTTTTTTCCAGCAAACTGCATCTTTGCTTATACAGATGAGTAGAACACAGAAAAAAACACTTTCTGGCTTGTTTGCAATGAGCACCAGAAAGACAGTTTTATTAACTGAACTGCACTCAGTATTCAAGACTGTCAAAGAACAACTTGTCTTCAGCAAACTGCTACTTTGCTTTTACAATCCAGTATGAAGCATAAAAACACTTTTTGGCTTGCTTGCAATGAAAAGCAGAAAGAGGTTTATTAGCTGAACTGCACTCTATAAGAAAGACCATAAAAGAACAGCTTGCTTTCAGCAGACTGCATATTTGTTTATACTAACAAGTAGAACACAGAAAAACACTTTCTGGCTTGTTTGCAATGAGCACCAGAAAGACAGTTTTATTAACTGAACTGCACTCAGTATTCAAGACTGTCAAAGATCAACTTGTTTTCAGCAAACTGTCACTTTGCTTTTACAATCCAGTATGAAGCATAAAAACACTTTCGGGCTTGCTTGCAATGAAAGCCAGAAAGAGTTTTATTAACTGAACTGCACTCCATAAGAAAGACTGTTAGAGTACAGCTTATTTCCAGCAAACTGCATCTTTGCTTATACAGATGAGTAGAACACAGAAAAAACACTTTCTGGCTTGTTTGCAATGAGCACCAGAAAGACAGTTTTATTAACTGAACTGCACTCAGTATTCAAGACTGTCAAAGAACAACTTGTCTTCAGCAAACTGCTACTTTGCTTTTACAATCCAGTATGAAGCATAAAAACACTTTTTGGCTTGCTTGCAATGAAAAGCAGAAAGAGGTTTATTAGCTGAACTGCACTCCATAAGAAAGACCATAAAAGAACAGCTTGCTTTCAGCAGACTGCATATTTGTTTATACTAACAAGTAGAACACAGAAAAAACACTTTCTGGCTTGTTTGCAATGAGCACCAGAAAGACAGTTTTATTAACTGAACTGCACTCAGTATTCAAGACTGTCAAAGAACAACTTGTTTTCAGCAAACTGCAACTTTGCTTTTACAATCCAGTATGAAGCATAAAAACACTTTTTGGCTTGCTTGCAATGAAAGCCAGAAGGCGTTTTATTAACTGAACTGCACTCCATAAGAAAGACTGTTAGAGTACAGCTTTTTTCCAGCAAACTGCATCTTTGCTTATACAGATGAGTAGAACACAGAAAAAACAATTTCTGGCTTGTTTGCAATGAGCACCAGAAAGACAGTTTTATTAACTGAACTGCACTCAGTATTCAAGACTGTCAAAGAACAACTTGTCTTCAGCAAACTGCTACTTTGCTTTTACAATCCAGTATGAAGCATAAAAACACTTTTTGGCTTGCTTGCAATGAAAAGCAGAAAGAGGTTTATTAGCTGAACTGCACTCCATAAGAAAGACCATAAAAGAACAGCTTGCTTTCAGCAGACTGCATATTTGTTTATACTAACAAGCAGAACACAGAAAAACACTTTCTGGCTTGTTTGCAATGAGCACCAGAAAGACAGTTTTATTAACTGAACTGCACTCAGTATTCAAGACTGTCAAAGATCAACTTGTTTTCAGCAAACTGCAACTTTGCTTTTACAATCCAGTATGAAGCATAAAAACACTTTCGGGCTTGCTTGCAATGAAAGCCAGAAAGAGGTTTATTAGCTGAACTGCACTCCATAAGAAAGACCATAAAAGAACAGCTTGCTTTCAGCAGACTGCATATTTGTTTATACTAACAAGTAGAACACAGAAAAACACTTTCTGGCTTGTTTGCAATGAGCACCAGAAAGACAGTTTTATTAACTGAACTGCACTCGGTATTCAAGACTGTCAAAGATCAACTTGTTTTGAGCAAACTGCAACTTTGCTTTTACAATCCAGTATGAAGCATAAAAACACTTTTTGGCTTGCTTGCAATGAAAGCCAGAAGGCGTTTTATTAACTGAACTGCACTCCATAAGAAAGACTGTTAGAGTACAGCTTTTTTCCAGCAAACTGCATCTTTGCTTATACAGATGAGTAGAACACAGAAAAAACACTTTCTGGCTTGTTTGCAATGAGCACCAGAAAGACAGTTTTATTAACTGAACTGCACTCAGTATTCAAGACTGTCAAAGAACAACTTGTCTTCAGCAAACTGCTACTTTGCTTTTACAATCCAGTATGAAGCATAAAAACACTTTTTGGCTTGCTTGCAATGAAAAGCAGAAAGAGGTTTATTAGCTGAACTGCACTCTATAAGAAAGACCATAAAAGAACAGCTTGCTTTCAGCAGACTGCATATTTGTTTATACTAACAAGTAGAACACAGAAAAACACTTTCTGGCTTGTTTGCAATGAGCACCAGAAAGACAGTTTTATTAACTGAACTGCACTCAGTATTCAAGACTGTCAAAGATCAACTTGTTTTCAGCAAACTGCAACTTTGCTTTTACAATCCAGTATGAAGCATAAAAACACTTTCGGGCTTGCTTGCAATGAAAGCCAGAAAGAGTTTTATTAACTGAACTGCACTCCATAAGAAAGACTGTTAGAGTACAGCTTATTTCCAGCAAACTGCATCTTTGCTTATACAGATGAGTAGAACACAGAAAAAACACTTTCTGGCTTGTTTGCAATGATCACCAGAAAGACAGTTTTATTAACTGAACTGCACTCAGCATTCAAAACTGTCAAAGATCAACTTGTTTTCAAGAAACTGCAACCTTGCTTTTACAATCCAGTATGAAGCATAAAAACACTTTCGGGCTTGCTTGCAATGAAAGCCAGAAAGAGTTTTATTAACTGAACTGCACTCCATAAGAAAGACTGTTAGAGTACAGCTTATTTCCAGCAAACTGCATCTTTGCTTATACAGATGAGTAGAACACAGAAAAAACACTTTCTGGCTTGTTTGCAATGAGCACCAGAAAGACAGTTTTATTAACTGAACTGCACTCAGTATTCAAGACTGTCAAAGAACAACTTGTTTTCAGCGAACTGCAACTTTGCTTTTACAATCCAGTATGAAGCATAAAAACACTTTCGGGCTTGCTTGCAATGAAAGCCAGAAAGAGTTTTATTAACTGAACTGCACTCCATAAGAAAGACCATAAAAGAACAGCTTGTTTTCAGCAGACTGCATATTTGCTTATACTAACAAGTAGAACACAGAAAAACACTTTCTGGCTTGTTTGCAATGAGCACCAGAAAGACAGTTTTATTAACTGAACTGCACTCAGTATTCAAGACTGTCAAAGAACAACTTGTTTTCAGCAAACTGCAACTTTGCTTTTACAATCCAGTATGAAGCATAAAAACACTTTTTGGCTTGCTTGCAATGAAAGCCAGAAAGAGGTTTATTAACTGAACTGCACTCCATAAGAAAGACTGTTAGAGTACAGCTTTTTTTCCAGCAAACTGCATCTTTGCTTATACAGATGAGTAGAACACAGAAAAAAACACTTTCTGGCTTGTTTGCAATGAGCACCAGAAAGACAGTTTTATTAACTGAACTGCACTCAGTATTCAAGACTGTCAAAGAACAACTTGTCTTCAGCAAACTGCTACTTTGCTTTTACAATCCAGTATGAAGCATAAAAACACTTTTTGGCTTGCTTGCAATGAAAAGCAGAAAGAGGTTTATTAGCTGAACTGCACTCTATAAGAAAGACCATAAAAGAACAGCTTGCTTTCAGCAGACTGCATATTTGTTTATACTAACAAGTAGAACACAGAAAAACACTTTCTGGCTTGTTTGCAATGAGCACCAGAAAGACAGTTTTATTAACTGAACTGCACTCAGTATTCAAGACTGTCAAAGATCAACTTGTTTTCAGCAAACTGCAACTTTGCTTTTACAATCCAGTATGAAGCATAAAAACACTTTCGGGCTTGCTTGCAATGAAAGCCAGAAAGAGTTTTATTAACTGAACTGCACTCCATAAGAAAGACTGTTAGAGTACAGCTTATTTCCAGCAAACTGCATCTTTGCTTATACAGATGAGTAGAACACAGAAAAAACACTTTCTGGCTTGTTTGCAATGAGCACCAGAAAGACAGTTTTATTAACTGAACTGCACTCAGTATTCAAGACTGTCAAAGAACAACTTGTCTTCAGCAAACTGCTACTTTGCTTTTACAATCCAGTATGAAGCATAAAAACACTTTTTGGCTTGCTTGCAATGAAAAGCAGAAAGAGGTTTATTAGCTGAACTGCACTCCATAAGAAAGACCATAAAAGAACAGCTTGCTTTCAGCAGACTGCATATTTGTTTATACTAACAAGTAGAACACAGAAAAAACACTTTCTGGCTTGTTTGCAATGAGCACCAGAAAGACAGTTTTATTAAATGAACTGCACTCAGTATTCAAGACTGTCAAAGAACAACTTGTTTTCAGCAAACTGCAACTTTGCTTTTACAATCCAGTATGAAGCATAAAAACACTTTTTGGCTTGCTTGCAATGAAAGCCAGAAGGCGTTTTATTAACTGAACTGCACTCCATAAGAAAGACTGTTAGAGTACAGCTTTTTTCCAGCAAACTGCATCTTTGCTTATACAGATGAGTAGAACACAGAAAAAACACTTTCTGGCTTGTTTGCAATGAGCACCAGAAAGACAGTTTTATTAACTGAACTGCACTCAGTATTCAAGACTGTCAAAGAACAACTTGTCTTCAGCAAACTGCTACTTTGCTTTTACAATCCAGTATGAAGCATAAAAACACTTTTTGGCTTGCTTGCAATGAAAAGCAGAAAGAGGTTTATTAGCTGAACTGCACTCCATAAGAAAGACCATAAAAGAACAGCTTGCTTTCAGCAGACTGCATATTTGTTTATACTAACAAGCAGAACACAGAAAAACACTTTCTGGCTTGTTTGCAATGAGCACCAGAAAGACAGTTTTATTAACTGAACTGCACTCAGTATTCAAGACTGTCAAAGATCAACTTGTTTTCAGCAAACTGCAACTTTGCTTTTACAATCCAGTATGAAGCATAAAAACACTTTCGGGCTTGCTTGCAATGAAAGCCAGAAAGAGGTTTATTAGCTGAACTGCACTCCATAAGAAAGACCATAAAAGAACAGCTTGCTTTCAGCAGACTGCATATTTGTTTATACTAACAAGTAGAACACAGAAAAACACTTTCTGGCTTGTTTGCAATGAGCACCAGAAAGACAGTTTTATTAACTGAACTGCACTCGGTATTCAAGACTGTCAAAGATCAACTTGTTTTCAGCAAACTGCAACTTTGCTTTTACAATCCAGTATGAAGCATAAAAACACTTTTTGGCTTGCTTGCAATGAAAGCCAGAAAGAGATTTATTAACTGAACTGCACTCCATAAGAAAGACTGTTAGAGTACAGCTTTTTTCCAGCAAACTGCATCTTTGCTTATACAGATGAGTAGAACACAGAAAAAACACTTTCTGGCTTGTTTGCAATGAGCACCAGAAAGACAGTTTTATTAACTGAACTGCACTCAGTATTCAAGACTGTCAAAGAACAACTTGTCTTCAGCAAACTGCTACTTTGCTTTTACAATCCAGTATGAAGCATAAAAACACTTTTTGGCTTGCTTGCAATGAAAAGCAGAAAGAGGTTTATTAGCTGAACTGCACTCCATAAGAAAGACCATAAAAGAACTGCTTGCTTTCAGCAGACTGCATATTTGTTTATACTAACAAGTAGAACACAGAAAAACACTTTCTGGCTTGTTTGCAATGAGCACCAGAAAGACAGTTTTATTAACTGAACTGCACTCAGTATTCAAGACTGTCAAAGATCAACTTGTTTTCAGCAAACTGCAACTTTGCTTTTACAATCCAGTATGAAGCATAAAAACACTTTCGGGCTTGCTTGCAATGAAAGCCAGAAAGAGTTTTATTAACTGAACTGCACTCCATAAGAAAGACTGTTAGAGTACAGCTTATTTCCAGCAAACTGCATCTTTGCTTATACAGATGAGTAGAACACAGAAAAAACACTTTCTGGCTTGTTTGCAATGATCACCAGAAAGACAGTTTTATTAACTGAACTGCACTCAGCATTCAAAACTGTCAAAGATCAACTTGTTTTCAAGAAACTGCAACCTTGCTTTTACAATCCAGTATGAAGCATAAAAACACTTTCGGGCTTGCTTGCAATGAAAGCCAGAAAGAGTTTTATTAACTGAACTGCACTCCATAAGAAAGACTGTTAGAGTACAGCTTATTTCCAGCAAACTGCATCTTTGCTTATACAGATGAGTAGAACACAGAAAAAACACTTTCTGGCTTGTTTGCAATGAGCACCAGAAAGACAGTTTTATTAACTGAACTGCACTCAGTATTCAAGACTGTCAAAGAACAACTTGTTTTCAGCGAACTGCAACTTTGCTTTTACAATCCAGTATGAAGCATAAAAACACTTTCGAGCTTGCTTGAAATGAAAGCCAGAAAGAGTTTTATTAACTGAACTGCAATCCATAAGAAAGACCATAAAAGAACAGCTTGTTTTCAGCAGACTGCATATTTGTTTATACTAACAAGTAGAACACAGAAAAACACTTTCTGGCTTGTTTGCAATGAGCACCAGAAAGACAGTTTTATTAACTGAACTGCACTCAGTATTCAAGACTGTCAAAGAACAACTTGTTTTCAGCAAACTGCAACTTTGCTTTTACAATCCAGTATGAAGCATAAAAACACTTTTTGGCTTGCTTGCAATGAAAGCCAGAAAGAGTTTTATTAACTGAACTGCACTCCATAAGAAAGACTGTTAGAGTACAGCTTTTTTCCAGCAAACTGCATCTTTGCTTATACAGATGAGTAGAACACAGAAAAAACACTTTCTGGCTTGTTTGCAATGAGCACCAGAAAGACAGTTTTATTAACTGAACTGCACTCAGTATTCAAGACTGTCAAAGAACAACTTGTCTTCAGCAAACTGCTACTTTGCTTTTACAATCCAGTATGAAGCATAAAAAAACTTTTTGGCTTGCTTGCAATGAAAAGCAGAAAGAGGTTTATTAGCTGAACTGCACTCCATAAGAAAGACCATAAAAGAACAGCTTGCTTTCAGCAGACTGCATATTTGTTTATACTAACAAGTAGAACACAGAAAAACACTTTCTGGCTTGTTTGCAATGAGCACCAGAAAGACAGTTTTATTAACTGAACTGCACTCAGTATTCAAGACTGTCAAAGATCAACTTGTTTTCAGCAAACTGCAACTTTGCTTTTACAATCCAGTATGAAGCATAAAAACACTTTTTGGCTTGCTTGCAATGAAAGCCAGAAAGAGTTTTATTAACTGAACTGCACTCCATAAGAAAGACTGTTAGAGTACAGCTTATTTCCAGCAAACTGCATCTTTGCTTATACAGATGAGTAGAACACAGAAAAAACACTTTCTGGCTTGTTTGCAATGAGCACCAGAAAGACAGTTTTATTAACTGAACTGCACTCAGTATTCAAGACTGTCAAAGAACAACTTGTTTTCAGCAAACTGCAACTTTGCTTTTACAATCCAGTATGAAGCATAAAAACACTTTCGGGCTTGCTTGCAATGAAAGCCAGAAAGAGTTTTATTAACTGAACTGCACTCCATAAGAAAGACTGTTAGAGTACAGCTTATTTCCAGCAAACTGCATCTTTGCTTATACAGATGAGTAGAACACAGAAAAACACTTTCTGGCTTGTTTGCAATGAGCACCAGAAAGACAAGTTTATTAACTGAACTGCACTCAGTATTCAAGACTGTCAAACAACAACTTGTTTTCAGCAAACTGCAACTTTGCTTTTACAATCCAGTATGAAGCATAAAAACACTTTCGGGCTTGCTTGCAATAAAAAGCAGAAAGAGTTTTATTAACTGAACTGCACTCCATAAGAAAGACTGTTAGAGTACAGCTTATTTCCAGCAAACTGCATCTTTGCTTATACAGACAAGAAGAGCAAAGAAAAACACTTTCTGGCTTGTTTCCATTGAATGACAGAAATGCAATTTTATTGCCTGAACTGCAGTCAGAATTCAAGATTGTCAAAGAACAGCTTGTTTCCAGCAAACTGCATCTTTGCTTATACAGATGAGTAGAACACAGAAAAACACTTTCTGGCTTGTTTGCGATTAAAAGCAGAAAGAGGTTTATTAGCTGAACTGCACTCCATAAGAAAGACCATAAAAGAACAGCTTGTTTTCAGCAGACTGCATATTTGTTTATACTAACAAGTAGAACACAGAAAAACACTTTCTGGCTTGTTTGCAATGAGCACCAGAAAGACAGTTTTATTAACTGAACTGCACTCAGTATTCAAGACTGTCAAAGAACAACTTGTTTTCAGCAAACTGCAACTTTGCTTTTACAATCCAGTATGAAGCATAAAAACACTTTCGGGCTTGCTTGCAATGAAAGCCAGAAAGAGTTTTATTAACTGAACTGCACTCCATAAGAAAGACTGTTAGAGTACAGCTTATTTCGCAAACTGCATCTTTGCTTATACAGATGAGTAGAACACAGAAAAACACTTTCTGGCTTGTTTGCAATGAGCACCAGAAAGACAGGTTTATTAACTGAACTGCACTCAGTATTCAAGACTGTCAAACAACAACTTGTTTTCAGCAAACTGCAACTTTGCTTTTACAATCCAGTATGAAGCATAAAAACACTTTCGGGCTTGCTTGCAATGAAAAGCAGAAAGAGTTTTATTAACTGAACTGCACTCCATAAGAAATACTGTTAGAGTACAGCTTATTTCCAGCAAACTGCATCTTTGCTTATACAGACAAGAAGAGCAAAGAAAAACACTTTCTGGCTTGTTTCCATTGAATGACAGAAATGCATTTTTATTGCCTGAACTGCAGTCAGAATTCAAGATTGTCAAAGAACAGCTTGTTTCCAGCAAACTGCATCTTTGCTTATACAGATGAGTAGAACACAGAAAAACACTTTCTGGCTTGTTTGCGATGAAAAGCAGAAAGAGGTTTATTAGCTGAACTGCACTCCATAAGAAAGACCATAAAAGAACAGCTTGCTTTCAGCAGACTGCATCTTTGCTTATACAGATGAGTAGAACACAGAAAAACACTTTCTGGCTTGTTTGCAATGAGCACCAGAAAGACAGTTTTATTAACTGAACTTCACTCAGTATTCAAGACTGTCAAAGAACAACTTGTTTTCAGCAAACTGCAACTTTGCTTTTACAATCCAGTATGAAGCATAAAAACACTTTCGGGCTTGCTTGCAATGAAAGCCAGAAAGAGGTTTATTAGCTGAACTGCACTCCATAAGAAAGACCATAAAAGAACAGCTTGCTTTCAGCAGACTGCATATTTGTTTATACTAACAAGTAGAACACAGAAAAACACTTTCTGGCTTGTTTGCAATGAGCACCAGAAAGACAGTTTTATTAACTAAACTGCACTCAGTATTCAAGACTGTCAAAGAACAACTTGTTTTCAGCAAACTGCAACTTTGTTTTTACAATCCAGTATGAAGCATAAAAACACTTTCGGGCTTGCTTGCAATGAAAAGCAGAAAGAGTTTTATTAACTGAACTGCACTCCATAAGAAAGACTGTTAGAGTACAGCTTATTTCCAGCAAACTGCATCTTTGCTTATACAGACAAGAAGAGCAAAGAAAAACACTTTCTGGCTTGTTTCCAATGAATGACAGAAATGCATTTTTATTGCATGAACTGCAGTCAGAGTTCAAGATTGTCAAACAACAGCTTGTTTCCAGCAAACTGCATCTTTGCTTATACAGATGAGTAGAACACAGAAAAACACTTTCTGGCTTGTTTGCGATGAGCACCAGAAAGACAGGTTTATTAACTGAACTGCACTCAGTATTCAAGACTGTCAAACAACAACTTGTTTTCAGCAAACTGCAACTTTGCTTTTACAATCCCGTATGAAGCATAAAAACACTTTCGGGCTTGCTTGCAATAAAAAGCAGAAAGAGTTTTATTAACTGAACTGCACTCCATAAGAAAGACTGTTAGAGTACAGCTTATTTCCAGCAAACTGCATCTTTGCTTATACAGACAAGAAGAGCAAAGAAAAACACTTTCTGGCTTGTTTCCATTGAATGACAGAAATGCATTTTTATTGCCTGAACTGCAGTCAGAATTCAAGATTGTCAAAGAACAGCTTGTTTCCAGCAAACTGCATCTTTGCTTATACAGATGAGTAGAACACAGAAAAACACTTTCTGGCTTGTTTGCGATTAAAAGCAGAAAGAGGTTTATTAGCTGAACTGCACTCCATAAGAAAGACCATAAAAGAACAGCTTGTTTTCAGCAGACTGCATATTTGTTTATACTAACAAGTAGAACACAGAAAAACACTTTCTGGCTTGTTTGCAATGAGCACCAGAAAGACAGTTTTATTAACTGAACTGCACTCAGTATTCAAGACTGTCAAAGAACAACTTGTTTTCAGCAAACTGCAACTTTGCTTTTACAATCCAGTATGAAGCATAAAAACACTTTCGGGCTTGCTTGCAATGAAAGCCAGAAAGAGTTTTATTAACTGAACTGCACTCCATAAGAAAGACCATAAAAGAACAGCTTGTTTTCAGCAGACTGCATATTTGCTTATACTAACAAGTAGAACACAGAAAAACACTTTCTGGCTTGTTTGCAATGAGCACCAGAAAGACAGTTTTATTAACTGAACTGCACTCAGTATTCAAGACTGTCAAAGAACAACTTGTTTTCAGCAAACTGCAACTTTGCTTTTACAATCCAGTATGAAGCATAAAAACACTTTTTGGCTTGCTTGCAATGAAAGCCAGAAAGAGGTTTATTAACTGAACTGCACTCCATAAGAAAGACTGTTAGAGTACAGCTTTTTTTCCAGCAAACTGCATCTTTGCTTATACAGGTGAGTAGAACACAGAAAAAAACACTTTCTGGCTTGTTTGCAATGAGCACCAGAAAGACAGTTTTATTAACTGAACTGCACTCAGTATTCAAGACTGTCAAAGAACAACTTGTCTTCAGCAAACTGCTACTTTGCTTTTACAATCCAGTATGAAGCATAAAAACACTTTTTGGCTTGCTTGCAATGAAAAGCAGAAAGAGGTTTATTAGCTGAACTGCACTCTATAAGAAAGACCATAAAAGAACAGCTTGCTTTCAGCAGACTGCATATTTGTTTATACTAACAAGTAGAACACAGAAAAACACTTTCTGGCTTGTTTGCAATGAGCACCAGAAAGACAGTTTTATTAACTGAACTGCACTCAGTATTCAAGACTGTCAAAGATCAACTTGTTTTCAGCAAACTGCAACTTTGCTTTTACAATCCAGTATGAAGCATAAAAACACTTTCGGGCTTGCTTGCAATGAAAGCCAGAAAGAGTTTTATTAACTGAACTGCACTCCATAAGAAAGACTGTTAGAGTACAGCTTATTTCCAGCAAACTGCATCTTTGCTTATACAGATGAGTAGAACACAGAAAAAACACTTTCTGGCTTGTTTGCAATGAGCACCAGAAAGACAGTTTTATTAACTGAACTGCACTCAGTATTCAAGACTGTCAAAGAACAACTTGTCTTCAGCAAACTGCTACTTTGCTTTTACAATCCAGTATGAAGCATAAAAACACTTTTTGGCTTGCTTGCAATGAAAAGCAGAAAGAGGTTTATTAGCTGAACTGCACTCCATAAGAAAGACCATAAAAGAACAGCTTGCTTTCAGCAGACTGCATATTTGTTTATACTAACAAGTAGAACACAGAAAAAACACTTTCTGGCTTGTTTGCAATAAGCACCAGAAAGACAGTTTTATTAACTGAACTGCACTCAGTATTCAAGACTGTCAAAGAACAACTTGTTTTGAGCAAACTGCAACTTTGCTTTTACAATCCAGTATGAAGCATAAAAACACTTTTTGGCTTGCTTGCAATGAAAGCCAGAAGGCGTTTTATTAACTGAACTGCACTCCATAAGAAAGACTGTTAGAGTACAGCTTTTTTCCAGCAAACTGCATCTTTGCTTATACAGATGAGTAGAACACAGAAAAAACACTTTCTGGCTTGTTTGCAATGAGCACCAGAAAGACAGTTTTATTAACTGAACTGCACTCAGTATTCAAGACTGTCAAAGAACAACTTGTCTTCAGCAAACTGCTACTTTGCTTTTACAATCCAGTATGAAGCATAAAAACACTTTTTGGCTTGCTTGCAATGAAAAGCAGAAAGAGGTTTATTAGCTGAACTGCACTCCATAAGAAAGACCATAAAAGAACTGCTTGCTTTCAGCAGACTGCATATTTGTTTATACTAACAAGTAGAACACAGAAAAACACTTTCTGGCTTGTTTGCAATGAGCACCAGAAAAACAGTTTTATTAACTGAACTGCACTCAGTATTCAAGACTGTCAAAGATCAACTTGTTTTCAGCAAACTGCAACTTTGCTTTTACAATCCAGTATGAAGCATAAAAACACTTTTTGGCTTGCTTGCAATGAAAAGCAGAAAGAGGTTTATTAGCTGAACTGCACTCCATAAGAAAGACCATAAAAGAACAGCTTGCTTTCAGCAGACTGCATATTTGTTTATACTAACAAGTAGAACACAGAAAAACACTTTCTGGCTTGTTTGCAATGAGCACCAGAAAGACAGTTTTATTAACTGAACTGCACTCAGTATTCAAGACTGTCAAAGATCAACTTGTTTTCAGCAAACTGCAACTTTGCTTTTACAATCCAGTATGAAGCATAAAAACACTTTTTGGCTTGCTTGCAATGAAAGCCAGAAAGAGTTTTATTAACTGAACTGCACTCCATAAGAAAGACTGTTAGAGTACAGCTTATTTCCAGCAAACTGCATCTTTGCTTATACAGATGAGTAGAACACAGAAAAAACACTTTCTGGCTTGTTTGCAATGATCACCAGAAAGACAGTTTTATTAACTGAACTGCACTCAGCATTCAAAACTGTCAAAGATCAACTTGTTTTCAAGAAACTGCAACCTTGCTTTTACAATCCAGTATGAAGCATAAAAACACTTTCGGGCTTGCTTGCAATGAAAGCCAGAAAGAGTTTTATTAACTGAACTGCACTCCATAAGAAAGACTGTTAGAGTACAGCTTATTTCCAGCAAACTGCATCTTTGCTTATACAGATGAGTAGAACACAGAAAAAACACTTTCTGGCTTGTTTGCAATGAGCACCAGAAAGACAGTTTTATTAACTGAACTGCACTCAGTATTCAAGACTGTCAAAGAACAACTTGTCTTCAGCAAACTGCTACTTTGCTTTTACAATCCAGTATGAAGCATAAAAACACTTTTTGGCTTGCTTGCAATGAAAAGCAGAAAGAGGTTTATTAGCTGAACTGCACTCCATAAGAAAGACCATAAAAGAACAGCTTGCTTTCAGCAGACTGCATATTTGTTTATACTAACAAGCAGAACACAGAAAAACACTTTCTGGCTTGTTTGCAATGAGCACCAGAAAGACAGTTTTGTTAACTGAACTGCACTCAGTATTCAAGACTGTCAAAGATCAACTTGTTTTCAGCAAACTGCAACTTTGCTTTTACAATCCAGTATGAAGCATAAAAACACTTTCGGGCTTGCTTGCAATGAAAGCCAGAAAGAGGTTTATTAGCTGAACTGCACTCCATAAGAAAGACCATAAAAGAACAGCTTGCTTTCAGCAGACTGCATATTTGTTTATACTAACAAGTAGAACACAGAAAAACACTTTCTGGCTTGTTTGCAATGAGCACCAGAAAGACAGTTTTATTAACTGAACTGCACTCGGTATTCAAGACTGTCAAAGAACAACTTGTTTTCAGCAAACTGCAACTTTGCTTTTACAATCCAGTATGAAGCATAAAAACACTTTTTGGCTTGCTTGCAATGAAAGCCAGAAAGAGATTTATTAACTGAACTGCACTCCATAAGAAAGACTGTTAGAGTACAGCTTTTTTCCAGCAAACTGCATCTTTGCTTATACAGATGAGTAGAACACAGAAAAAACACTTTCTGGCTTGTTTGCAATGAGCACCAGAAAGACAGTTTTATTAACTGAACTGCACTCAGTATTCAAGACTGTCAAAGAACAACTTGTCTTCAGCAAACTGCTACTTTGCTTTTACAATCCAGTATGAAGCATAAAAACACTTTTTGGCTTGCTTGCAATGAAAAGCAGAAAGAGGTTTATTAGCTGAACTGCACTCTATAAGAAAGACCATAAAAGAACTGCTTGCTTTCAGCAGACTGCATATTTGTTTATACTAACAAGTAGAACACAGAAAAACACTTTCTGGCTTGTTTGCAATGAGCACCAGAAAGACAGTTTTATTAACTGAACTGCACTCAGTATTCAAGACTGTCAAAGATCAACTTGTTTTCAGCAAACTGCAACTTTGCTTTTACAATCCAGTATGAAGCATAAAAACACTTTCGGGCTTGCTTGCAATGAAAGCCAGAAAGAGTTTTATTAACTGAACTGCACTCCATAAGAAAGACTGTTAGAGTACAGCTTATTTCCAGCAAACTGCATCTTTGCTTATACAGATGAGTAGAACACAGAAAAAACACTTTCTGGCTTGTTTGCAATGATCACCAGAAAGACAGTTTTATTAACTGAACTGCACTCAGCATTCAAAACTGTCAAAGATCAACTTGTTTTCAAGAAACTGCAACCTTGCTTTTACAATCCAGTATGAAGCATAAAAACACTTTCGGGCTTGCTTGCAATGAAAGCCAGAAAGAGTTTTATTAACTGAACTGCACTCCATAAGAAAGACTGTTAGAGTACAGCTTATTTCCAGCAAACTGCATCTTTGCTTATACAGATGAGTAGAACACAGAAAAAACACTTTCTGGCTTGTTTGCAATGAGCACCAGAAAGACAGTTTTATTAACTGAACTGCACTCAGTATTCAAGACTGTCAAAGAACAACTTGTTTTCAGCGAACTGCAACTTTGCTTTTACAATCCAGTATGAAGCATAAAAACACTTTCGAGCTTGCTTGAAATGAAAGCCAGAAAGAGTTTTATTAACTGAACTGCAATCCATAAGAAAGACCATAAAAGAACAGCTTGTTTTCAGCAGACTGCATATTTGTTTATACTAACAAGTAGAACACAGAAAAACACTTTCTGGCTTGTTTGCAATGAGCACCAGAAAGACAGTTTTATTAACTGAACTGCACTCAGTATTCAAGACTGTCAAAGAACAACTTGTTTTCAGCAAACTGCAACTTTGCTTTTACAATCCAGTATGAAGCATAAAAACACTTTTTGGCTTGCTTGCAATGAAAGCCAGAAAGAGTTTTATTAACTGAACTGCACTCCATAAGAAAGACTGTTAGAGTACAGCTTTTTTCCAGCAAACTGCATCTTTGCTTATACAGATGAGTAGAACACAGAAAAAACACTTTCTGGCTTGTTTGCAATGAGCACCAGAAAGACAGTTTTATTAACTGAACTGCACTCAGTATTCAAGACTGTCAAAGAACAACTTGTCTTCAGCAAACTGCTACTTTGCTTTTACAATCCAGTATGAAGCATAAAAAAACTTTTTGGCTTGCTTGCAATGAAAAGCAGAAAGAGGTTTATTAGCTGAACTGCACTCCATAAGAAAGACCATAAAAGAACAGCTTGCTTTCAGCAGACTGCATATTTGTTTATACTAACAAGTAGAACACAGAAAAACACTTTCTGGCTTGTTTGCAATGAGCACCAGAAAGACAGTTTTATTAACTGAACTGCACTCAGTATTCAAGACTGTCAAAGATCAACTTGTTTTCAGCAAACTGCAACTTTGCTTTTACAATCCAGTATGAAGCATAAAAACACTTTTTGGCTTGCTTGCAATGAAAGCCAGAAAGAGTTTTATTAACTGAACTGCACTCCATAAGAAAGACTGTTAGAGTACAGCTTATTTCCAGCAAACTGCATCTTTGCTTATACAGATGAGTAGAACACAGAAAAAACACTTTCTGGCTTGTTTGCAATGAGCACCAGAAAGACAGTTTTATTAACTGAACTGCACTCAGTATTCAAGACTGTCAAAGAACAACTTGTTTTCAGCAAACTGCAACTTTGCTTTTACAATTCAGTATGAAGCATAAAAACACTTTCGGGCTTGCTTGCAATGAAAGCCAGAAAGAGTTTTATTAACTGAACTGCACTCCATAAGAAAGACTGTTAGAGTACAGCTTATTTCCAGCAAACTGCATCTTTGCTTATACAGATGAGTAGAACACAGAAAAACACTTTCTGGCTTGTTTGCAATGAGCACCAGAAAGACAAGTTTATTAACTGAACTGCACTCAGTATTCAAGACTGTCAAACAACAACTTGTTTTCAGCAAACTGCAACTTTGCTTTTACAATCCAGTATGAAGCATAAAAACACTTTCGGGCTTGCTTGCAATAAAAAGCAGAAAGAGTTTTATTAACTGAACTGCACTCCATAAGAAAGACTGTTAGAGTACAGCTTATTTCCAGCAAACTGCATCTTTGCTTATACAGACAAGAAGAGCAAAGAAAAACACTTTCTGGCTTGTTTCCATTGAATGACAGAAATGCAATTTTATTGCCTGAACTGCAGTCAGAATTCAAGATTGTCAAAGAACAGCTTGTTTCCAGCAAACTGCATCTTTGCTTATACAGATGAGTAGAACACAGAAAAACACTTTCTGGCTTGTTTGCGATTAAAAGCAGAAAGAGGTTTATTAGCTGAACTGCACTCCATAAGAAAGACCATAAAAGAACAGCTTGTTTTCAGCAGACTGCATATTTGTTTATACTAACAAGTAGAACACAGAAAAACACTTTCTGGCTTGTTTGCAATGAGCACCAGAAAGACAGTTTTATTAACTGAACTGCACTCAGTATTCAAGACTGTCAAAGAACAACTTGTTTTCAGCAAACTGCAACTTTGCTTTTACAATCCAGTATGAAGCATAAAAACACTTTCGGGCTTGCTTGCAATGAAAGCCAGAAAGAGTTTTATCAACTGAACTGCACTCCATAAGAAAGACTGTTAGAGTACAGCTTATTTCCAGCAAACTGCATCTTTGCTTATACAGATGAGTAGAACACAGAAAAACACTTTCTGGCTTGTTTGCAATGAGCACCAGAAAGACAGGTTTATTAACTGAACTGCACTCAGTATTCAAGACTGTCAAACAACAACTTGTTTTCAGCAAACTGCAACTTTGCTTTTACAATCCAGTATGAAGCATAAAAACACTTTCGGGCTTGCTTGCAATGAAAAGCAGAAAGAGTTTTATTAACTGAACTGCACTCCATAAGAAATACTGTTAGAGTACAGCTTATTTCCAGCAAACTGCATCTTTGCTTATACAGACAAGAAGAGCAAAGAAAAACACTTTCTGGCTTGTTTCCATTGAATGACAGAAATGCATTTTTATTGCCTGAACTGCAGTCAGAATTCAAGATTGTCAAAGAACAGCTTGTTTCCAGCAAACTGCATCTTTGCTTATACAGATGAGTAGAACACAGAAAAACACTTTCTGGCTTGTTTGCGATGAAAAGCAGAAAGAGGTTTATTAGCTGAACTGCACTCCATAAGAAAGACCATAAAAGAACAGCTTGCTTTCAGCAGACTGCATCTTTGCTTATACAGATGAGTAGAACACAGAAAAACACTTTCTGGCTTGTTTGCAATGAGCACCAGAAAGACAGTTTTATTAACTGAACTTCACTCAGTATTCAAGACTGTCAAAGAACAACTTGTTTTCAGCAAACTGCAACTTTGCTTTTACAATCCAGTATGAAGCATAAAAACACTTTCGGGCTTGCTTGCAATGAAAGCCAGAAAGAGGTTTATTAGCTGAACTGCACTCTATAAGAAAGACCATAAAAGAACAGCTTGCTTTCAGCAGACTGCATATTTGTTTATACTAACAAGTAGAACACAGAAAAACACTTTCTGGCTTGTTTGCAATGAGCACCAGAAAGACAGTTTTATTAACTAAACTGCACTCAGTATTCAAGACTGTCAAAGAACAACTTGTTTTCAGCAAACTGCAACTTTGTTTTTACAATCCAGTATGAAGCATAAAAACACTTTCGGGCTTGCTTGCAATGAAAAGCAGAAAGAGTTTTATTAACTGAACTGCACTCCATAAGAAAGACTGTTAGAGTACAGCTTATTTCCAGCAAACTGCATCTTTGCTTATACAGACAAGAAGAGCAAAGAAAAACACTTTCTGGCTTGTTTCCAATGAATGACAGAAATGCATTTTTATTGCATGAACTGCAGTCAGAGTTCAAGATTGTCAAACAACAGCTTGTTTCCAGCAAACTGCATCTTTGCTTATACAGATGAGTAGAATACAGAAAAACACTTTCTGGCTTGTTTGCGATGAGCACCAGAAAGACAGTTTTATTAAGTAAACTGCACTCAGAATTCAAGACTGTCAAAGAACAACTTGTTTTCAGCAAACTGCAACTTTACTTTTACAATCCAGTATGAAGCATAAAAACACTTTTTGGCTTGCTTGCAATGAAAAGCAGAAAGAGGTTTATTAGCTGAACTGCACTCCATAAGAAAGACCATAAAAGAACAGCTTGCTTTCAGCAGACTGCATATTTGTTTATACTAACAAGTAGAACACAGAAAAACACTTTCTGGCTTGTTTGCAATGAGCACCAGAACGACAGTTTTATTAACTGAACTGCACTCAGTATTCAAGACTGTCAAAAAACAACTTGTCTCCAGCAAACTGCAACTTTGCTTTTACAATCCAGTATGAAGCATAAAAACACTTTCGGGCTTGCTTGCAATGAAAGCCAGAAAGAGGTTTATTAGCTGAACTGCACTCCATAAGAAAGACCATAAAAGAACAGCTTGTTTTCAGCAGACTGCATGTTTGTTTATACTAACAAGTAGAACACAGAAAAACACTTTTTGGCTTGTTTGCAATGTGCACCAGAAAGACAGTTTTATTAACTGAACTTCACTCAGTATTCAAGACTGTCAAAGAACAACTTGTTTTCAGCAAACTGCAACTTTGCTTTTACAATCCAGTATGAAGCATAAAAACACTTTCGGGCTTGCTTGCAATGAAAGCCAGAAAGAGGTTTATTAGCTGAACTGCACTCCATAAGAAAGACTGTCAGAGAACAGCTTGCTTTCAGCAGACTGCGTATTTCTTTATACTAGCAATTGGAACACAGAAAAACACTTTCTGGCTTGCTTGCAATGAGCACCAGAAAGACAGTTTTATTAACTGAACCGCACTCAGTATTCAAGACTGTCAAAGAACAACTTGTTTTCAGCAAACTGCATCTTTGCTTTTACAGTCCATTATGAAGCATAAAAACACTTTCGGGCTCGCTTGCAATGAAAGGCAGAAAGAGTTTTATTAGCTGAACTGCACTCCATAAGAAAGACTGTCAGAGCACAGCTTGCTTTCAGCAGACTGCATATTTGTTTATACTAACAAGTAGAACACAGAAAAACACTTTCTGGTTTGTTTGCAATGAGCACCAGAAAGACAGTTTTATTAACTGAACCGCACTCAGTATTCAAGTCTGTCAAAGAACAACTTGTTTTCAGCAAACTGCATCTTTGCTTTTACAGTCCATTATGAAGCATAAAAACACTTTCGGGCTCGCTTGCAATGAAAGGCAGAAAGAGTTTTATTAGCTGAACTGCACTCCATAAGAAAGACTGTCAGAGAACAGCTTGCTTTCAGCAGACTGCGTATTTGTTTATACTAACAATTGGAACACAGAAAAACACTTTCTGGCGTGTTTGCAATGAGCACCAGAAAGACAGTTTTATTAACTGAACCGCACTCAGTATTCAAGACTGTCACAGAACAACTTGTTTTCAGCAAACTGCATCTTTGCTTTTACAGTCCATTATGAAGCATAAAAACACTTTCGGGCTCGCTTGCAATGAAAGGCAGAAAGAGTTTTATTAGCTGAACTGCACTCCATAAGAAAGACTGTCAGAGCACAGCTTGCTTTCAGCAGACTGCATATTTGTTTATACTAACAAGTAGAACACAGAAAAACACTTTCTGGTTTGTTTGCAATGAGCACCAGAAAGACAGTTTTATTAACTGAACCGCACTCAGTATTCAAGACTGTCAAAGAACAACTTGTTTTCAGCAAACTGCATCTTTGCTTTTACAGTCCATTATGAAGCATAAAAACACTTTCGGGCTCGCTTGCAATGAAAGGCAGAAAGAGTTTTATTAGCTGAACTGCACTCCATAAGAAAGACTGTCAGAGAACAGCTTGCTTTCAGCAGACTGCGTATTTCTTTATACTAGCAATTGGAACACAGAAAAACACTTTCTGGCTTGCTTGCAATGAGCACCAGAAAGACAGTTTTATTAACTGAACCGCACTCAGTATTCAAGACTGTCAAAGAACAACTTGTTTTCAGCAAACTGCATCTTTGCTTTTACAACCCATTATGAAGCATAAAAACACTTTCGGGCTCGCTTGCAATGAAAGGCAGAAAGAGTTTTATTACCTGAACTGCACTCCATAAGAAAGACTGTCAGAGCACAGCTTGCTTTCAGCAGACTGCTTATTTGTTTATACTAACAAGTAGAACACAGAAAAACACTTTCTGGTTTGTTTGCAATGAGCACCAGAAAGACAGTTTTATTAACTGAACCGCACTCAGTATTCAAGACTGTCAAAGAACAACTTGTTTTCAGCAAACTGCATCTTTGCTTTTACAGTCCATTATGAAGCATAAAAACACTTTCGGGCTCGCTTGCAATGAAAGGCAGAAAGAGTTTTATTAGCTGAACTGCACTCCATAAGAAAGACTGTCAGAGAACAGCTTGCTTTCAGCAGACTGCGTATTTCTTTATACTAGCAATTGGAACACAGAAAAACACTTTCTGGCTTGCTTGCAATGAGCACCAGAAAGACAGTTTTATTAACTGAACCGCACTCAGTATTCAAGACTGTCAAAGAACAACTTGTTTTCAGCAAACTGCATCTTTGCTTTTACAGTCCATTATGAAGCATAAAAACACTTTCGGGCTCGCTTGCAATGAAAGGCAGAAAGAGTTTTATTAGCGGAACTGCGCTCCATAAGAAAGACTGTCAGAGCACAGCTTGCTTTCAGCAGACTGCGTATTTGTTTATACTAACAATGGAACACAGAAAAACACTTTCTGGCGTGTTTGCAATGAGCACCAGAAAGACAGTTTTATTAACTGAACCGCACTTAGTATTCAAGACTGTCAAAGAACAACTTGTTTTCAGCAAACTGCATCTTTGCTTTTACAGTCCATTATGAAGCATAAAAACACTTTCGGGCTCGCTTGCAATGAAAGGCAGAAAGAGTTTTATTAGCGGAACTGCGCTCCATAAGAAAGACTGTCAGAGCACAGCTTGCTTTCAGCAGACTGCGTATTTGTTTATACTAACAATTGGAACACAGAAAAACACTTTCTGGCTTGCTTGCAATGAGGACCAGAAAGACAGTTTTATTAACTGAACCGCACTCAGTATTCAAGACTGTCAAAGAACAACTTGTTTTCAGCAAACTGCATCTTTGCTTTTACAGTCCATTATGAAGCATAAAAACACTTTCGGGCTCGCTTGCAATGAAAGGCAGAAAGAGTTTTATTAGCTGAACTGCACTCCATAAGAAAGACTGTCAGAGAACAGCTTGCTTTCAGCAGACTGTGTATTTCTTTATACTAGCAATTGGAACACAGAAAAACACTTTCTGGCTTGCTTGCAATGAGCACCAGAAAGACAGTTTTATTAACTGAACCGCACTCAGTATTCAAGACTGTCAAAGAACAACTTGTTTTCAGCAAACTGCATCTTTGCTTTTACAACCCATTATGAAGCATAAAAACACTTTCGGGCTCGCTTGCAATGAAAGGCAGAAAGAGTTTTATTAGCTGAACTGCACTCCATAAGAAAGACTGTCAGAGCACAGCTTGCTTTCAGCAGACTGCGTATTTGTTTATACTAACAAGTAGAACACAGAAAAACACTTTCTGGTTTGTTTGCAATGAGCACCAGAAAGACAGTTTTATTAACTGAACCACACTCAGTATTCAAGACTGTCAAAGAACAACTTGTTTTCAGCAAACTGCATCTTTGCTTTTACAGTCCATTATGAAGCATAAAAACACTTTCGGGCTCGCTTGCAATGAAAGGCAGAAAGAGTTTTATTAGCTGAACTGCACTTCATAAGAAAGACTGTCAGAGAACAGCTTGCTTTCAGCAGACTGCGTATTTCTTTATACTAGCAATTGGAACACAGAAAAACACTTTCTGGCTTGCTTGCAATGAGCACCAGAAAGACAGTTTTATTAACTGAACCGCACTCAGTATTCAAGACTGTCAAAGAACAACTTGTTTTCAGCAAACTGCATCTTTGCTTTTACAGTCCATTATGAAGCATAAAAACACTTTCGGGCTCGCTTGCAATGAAAGGCAGAAAGAGTTTTATTAGCGGAACTGCGCTCCATAAGAAAGACTGTCAGAGCACAGCTTGCTTTCAGCAGACTGGGTATTTGTTTATACTAACAAGTAGAACACAGAAAAACACTTTCTGGTTTGTTTGCAATGAGCACCAGAAAGACAGTTTTATTAACTGAACCGCACTCAGTATTCAAGACTGTCAAAGAACAACTTGTTTTCAGCAAACTGCATCTTTGCTTTTACAGTCCATTATGAAGCATAAAAACACTTTCGGGCTCGCTTGCAATGAAAGGCAGAAAGAGTTTTATTAGCTGAACTGCACTCCATAAGAAAGACTGTCAGAGAACAGCTTGCTTTCAGCAGACTGCGTATTTCTTTATACTAGCAATTGGAACACAGAAAAACACTTTCTGGCTTGCTTGCAATGAGCACCAGAAAGACAGTTTTATTAACTGAACCGCACTCAGTATTCAAGACTGTCAAAGAACAACTTGTTTTCAGCAAACTGCATCTTTGCTTTTACAGTCCATTATGAAGCATAAAAACACTTTCGGGCTCGCTTGCAATGAAAGGCAGAAAGAGTTTTATTAGCGGAACTGCGCTCCATAAGAAAGACTGTCAGAGCACAGCTTGCTTTCAGCAGACTGCGTATTTGTTTATACTAACAATGGAACACAGAAAAACACTTTCTGGCGTGTTTGCAATGAGCACCAGAAAGACAGTTTTATTAACTGAACCGCACTTAGTATTCAAGACTGTCAAAGAACAACTTGTTTTCAGCAAACTGCATCTTTGCTTTTACAGTCCATTATGAAGCATAAAAACACTTTCGGGCTCGCTTGCAATGAAAGGCAGAAAGAGTTTTATTAGCGGAACTGCGCTCCATAAGAAAGACTGTCAGAGCACAGCTTGCTTTCAGCAGACTGCGTATTTGTTTATACTAACAATTGGAACACAGAAAAATACTTTCTGGCTTGCTTGCAATGAGCACCAGAAAGACAGTTTTATTAACTGAACCGCACTCAGTATTCAAGACTGTCAAAGAACAACTTGTTTTCAGCAAACTGCATCTTTGCTTTTACAGTCCATTATGAAGCATAAAAACACTTTCGGGCTCGCTTGCAATGAAAGGCAGAAAGAGTTTTATTAGCTGAACTGCACTCCATAAGAAAGACTGTCAGAGAACAGCTTGCTTTCAGCAGACTGCGTATTTGTTTATACTAACAATTGGAACACAGAAAAATACTTTCTGGCTTGCTTGCAATGAGCACCAGAAAGACAGTTTTATTAACTGAACCGCACTCAGTATTCAAGACTGTCAAAGAACAACTTGTTTTCAGCAAACTGCATCTTTGCTTTTACAGTCCATTATGAAGCATAAAAACACTTTCGGGCTCGCTTGCAATGAAAGGCAGAAAGAGTTTTATTAGCGGAACTGCGCTCCATAAGAAAGACTGTCAGAGCACAGCTTGCTTTCAGCAGACTGCGTATTTGTTTATACTAACAATTGGAACACAGAAAAACACTTTCTGGCTTGCTTGCAATGAGGACCAGAAAGACAGTTTTATTAACTGAACCGCACTCAGTATTCAAGACTGTCAAAGAACAACTTGTTTTCAGCAAACTGCATCTTTGCTTTTACAGTCCATTATGAAGCATAAAAACACTTTCGGGCTCGCTTGCAATGAAAGGCAGAAAGAGTTTTATTAGCTGAACTGCACTCCATAAGAAAGACTGTCAGAGAACAGCTTGCTTTCAGCAGACTGTGTATTTCTTTATACTAGCAATTGGAACACAGAAAAACACTTTCTGGCTTGCTTGCAATGAGCACCAGAAAGACAGTTTTATTAACTGAACCGCACTCAGTATTCAAGACTGTCAAAGAACAACTTGTTTTCAGCAAACTGCATCTTTGCTTTTACAACCCATTATGAAGCATAAAAACACTTTCGGGCTCGCTTGCAATGAAAGGCAGAAAGAGTTTTATTAGCTGAACTGCACTCCATAAGAAAGACTGTCAGAGCACAGCTTGCTTTCAGCAGACTGCGTATTTGTTTATACTAACAAGTAGAACACAGAAAAACACTTTCTGGTTTGTTTGCAATGAGCACCAGAAAGACAGTTTTATTAACTGAACCACACTCAGTATTCAAGACTGTCAAAGAACAACTTGTTTTCAGCAAACTGCATCTTTGCTTTTACAGTCCATTATGAAGCATAAAAACACTTTCGGGCTCGCTTGCAATGAAAGGCAGAAAGAGTTTTATTAGCTGAACTGCACTTCATAAGAAAGACTGTCAGAGAACAGCTTGCTTTCAGCAGACTGCGTATTTCTTTATACTAGCAATTGGAACACAGAAAAACACTTTCTGGCTTGCTTGCAATGAGCACCAGAAAGACAGTTTTATTAACTGAACCGCACTCAGTATTCAAGACTGTCAAAGAACAACTTGTTTTCAGCAAACTGCATCTTTGCTTTTACAGTCCATTATGAAGCATAAAAACACTTTCGGGCTCGCTTGCAATGAAAGGCAGAAAGAGTTTTATTAGCGGAACTGCGCTCCATAAGAAAGACTGTCAGAGCACAGCTTGCTTTCAGCAGACTGGGTATTTGTTTATACTAACAAGTAGAACACAGAAAAACACTTTCTGGTTTGTTTGCAATGAGCACCAGAAAGACAGTTTTATTAACTGAACCGCACTCAGTATTCAAGACTGTCAAAGAACAACTTGTTTTCAGCAAACTGCATCTTTGCTTTTACAGTCCATTATGAAGCATAAAAACACTTTCGGGCTCGCTTGCAATGAAAGGCAGAAAGAGTTTTATTAGCTGAACTGCACTCCATAAGAAAGACTGTCAGAGAACAGCTTGCTTTCAGCAGACTGCGTATTTCTTTATACTAGCAATTGGAACACAGAAAAACACTTTCTGGCTTGCTTGCAATGAGCACCAGAAAGACAGTTTTATTAACTGAACCGCACTCAGTATTCAAGACTGTCAAAGAACAACTTGTTTTCAGCAAACTGCATCTTTGCTTTTACAGTCCATTATGAAGCATAAAAACACTTTCGGGCTCGCTTGCAATGAAAGGCAGAAAGAGTTTTATTAGCGGAACTGCGCTCCATAAGAAAGACTGTCAGAGCACAGCTTGCTTTCAGCAGACTGCGTATTTGTTTATACTAACAATGGAACACAGAAAAACACTTTCTGGCGTGTTTGCAATGAGCACCAGAAAGACAGTTTTATTAACTGAACCGCACTTAGTATTCAAGACTGTCAAAGAACAACTTGTTTTCAGCAAACTGCATCTTTGCTTTTACAGTCCATTATGAAGCATAAAAACACTTTCGGGCTCGCTTGCAATGAAAGGCAGAAAGAGTTTTATTAGCGGAACTGCGCTCCATAAGAAAGACTGTCAGAGCACAGCTTGCTTTCAGCAGACTGCGTATTTGTTTATACTAACAATTGGAACACAGAAAAATACTTTCTGGCTTGCTTGCAATGAGCACCAGAAAGACAGTTTTATTAACTGAACCGCACTCAGTATTCAAGACTGTCAAAGAACAACTTGTTTTCAGCAAACTGCATCTTTGCTTTTACAGTCCATTATGAAGCATAAAAACACTTTCGGGCTCGCTTGCAATGAAAGGCAGAAAGAGTTTTATTAGCTGAACTGCACTCCATAAGAAAGACTGTCAGAGAACAGCTTGCTTTCAGCAGACTGCGTATTTGTTTATACTAACAATTGGAACACAGAAAAATACTTTCTGGCTTGCTTGCAATGAGCACCAGAAAGACAGTTTTATTAACTGAACCGCACTCAGTATTCAAGACTGTCAAAGAACAACTTGTTTTCAGCAAACTGCATCTTTGCTTTTACAACCCATTATGAAGCATAAAAACACTTTCGGGCTCGCTTGCAATGAAAGGCAGAAAGAGTTTTATTAGCGGAACTGCGCTCCATAAGAAAGACTGTCAGAGCACAGCTTGCTTTCAGCAGACTGCATATTTGTTTATACTAACAAGTAGAACACAGAAAAACACTTTCTGGTTTGTTTGCAATGAGCACCAGAAAGACAGTTTTATTAACTGAACCGCACTCAGTATTCAAGACTGTCAAAGAACAACTTGTTTTCAGCAAACTGCATCTTTGCTTTTACAGTCCATTATGAAGCATAAAAACACTTTCGGGCTCGCTTGCAATGAAAGGCAGAAAGAGTTTTATTAGCTGAACTGCACTCCATAAGAAAGACTGTCAGAGAACAGCTTGCTTTCAGCAGACTGCGTATTTCTTTATACTAGCAATTGGAACACAGAAAAACACTTTCTGGCTTGCTTGCAATGAGCACCAGAAAGACAGTTTTATTAACTGAACCGCACTCAGTATTCAAGACTGTCAAAGAACAACTTGTTTTCAGCAAACTGCATCTTTGCTTTTACAACCCATTATGAAGCATAAAAACACTTTCGGGCTCGCTTGCAATGAAAGGCAGAAAGAGTTTTATTAGCTGAACTGCACTCCGTAAGAAAGACTGTCAGAGCACAGCTTGCTTTCAGCAGACTGCATATTTGTTTATACTAACAAGTAGAACACAGAAAAACACTTTCTGGTTTGTTTGCAATGAGCACCAGAAAGACAGTTTTATTAACTGAACCGCACTCAGTATTCAAGACTGTCAAAGAACAACTTGTTTTCAGCAAACTGCATCTTTGCTTTTACAGTCCATTATGAAGCATAAAAACACTTTCGGGCTCGCTTGCAATGAAAGGCAGAAAGAGTTTTATTAGCGGAACTGCGCTCCATAAGAAAGACTGTCAGAGAACAGCTTGCTTTCAGCAGACTGCGTATTTCTTTATACTAGCAATTGGAACACAGAAAAACACTTTCTGGCTTGCTTGCAATGAGCACCAGAAAGACAGTTTTATTAACTGAACCGCACTCAGTATTCAAGACTGTCAAAGAACAACTTGTTTTCAGCAAACTGCATCTTTGCTTTTACAACCCATTATGAAGCATAAAAACACTTTCGGGCTCGCTTGCAATGAAAGGCAGAAAGAGTTTTATTAGCTGAACTGCACTCCATAAGAAAGACTGTCAGAGGACAGCTTGCTTTCAGCAGACTGCATATTTGTTTATACTAACAAGTAGAACACAGAAAAACACTTTCTGGTTTGTTTGCAATTAGCACCAGAAAGACAGTTTTATTAACTGAACCGCACTCAGTATTCAAGACTGTCAAAGAACAACTTGTTTTCAGCAAACTGCATCTTTGCTTTTACAGTCCATTATGAAGCATAAAAACACTTTCGGGCTCGCTTGCAATGAAAGGCAGAAAGAGTTTTATTAGCTGAACTGCACTCCATAAGAAAGACTGTCAGAGAACAGCTTGCTTTCAGCAGACTGCGTATTTCTTTATACTAGCAATTGGAACACAGAAAAACACTTTCTGGCTTGCTTGCAATGAGCACCAGAAAGACAGTTTTATTAACTGAACCGCACTCAGTATTCAAGACTGTCAAAGAACAACTTGTTTTCAGCAAACTGCATCTTTGCTTTTACAGTCCATTATGAAGCATAAAAACACTTTCGGGCTCGCTTGCAATGAAAGGCAGAAAGAGTTTTATTAGCGGAACTGCGCTCCATAAGAAAGACTGTCAGAGCACAGCTTGCTTTCAGCAGACTGCGTATTTGTTTATACTAACAATGGAACACAGAAAAACACTTTCTGGCGTGTTTGCAATGAGCACCAGAAAGACAGTTTTATTAACTGAACCGCACTTAGTATTCAAGACTGTCAAAGAACAACTTGTTTTCAGCAAACTGCATCTTTGCTTTTACAGTCCATTATGAAGCATAAAAACACTTTCGGGCTCGCTTGCAATGAAAGGCAGAAAGAGTTTTATTAGCGGAACTGCGCTCCATAAGAAAGACTGTCAGAGCACAGCTTGCTTTCAGCAGACTGCGTATTTGTTTATACTAACAATTGGAACACAGAAAAACACTTTCTGGCTTGCTTGCAATGAGCACCAGAAAGACAGTTTTATTAACTGAACCGCACTCAGTATTCAAGACTGTCAAAGAACAACTTGTTTTCAGCAAACTGCATCTTTGCTTTTACAGTCCATTATGAAGCATAAAAACACTTTCGGGCTCGCTTGCAATGAAAGGCAGAAAGAGTTTTATTAGCTGAACTGCACTCCATAAGAAAGACTGTCAGAGAACAGCTTGCTTTCAGCAGACTGCGTATTTGTTTATACTAACAATTGGAACACAGAAAAACACTTTCTGGCTTGCTTGCAATGAGCACCAGAAAGACAGTTTTATTAACTGAACCGCACTCAGTATTCAAGACTGTCAAAGAACAACTTGTTTTCAGCAAACTGCATCTTTGCTTTTACAACCCATTATGAAGCATAAAAACACTTTCGGGCTCGCTTGCAATGAAAGGCAGAAAGAGTTTTATTAGCGGAACTGCGCTCCATAAGAAAGACTGTCAGAGCACAGCTTGCTTTCAGCAGACTGCATATTTGTTTATACTAACAAGTAGAACACAGAAAAACACTTTCTGGTTTGTTTGCAATGAGCACCAGAAAGACAGTTTTATTAACTGAACCGCACTCAGTATTCAAGACTGTCAAAGAACAACTTGTTTTCAGCAAACTGCATCTTTGCTTTTACAGTCCATTATGAAGCATAAAAACACTTTCGGGCTCGCTTGCAATGAAAGGCAGAAAGAGTTTTATTAGCGGAACTGCGCTCCATAAGAAAGACTGTCAGAGCACAGCTTGCTTTCAGCAGACTGCGTATTTGTTTATACTAACAATTGGAACACAGAAAAACACTTTCTGGCGTGTTTGCAATGAGCACCAGAAAGACAGTTTTATTAACTGAACCGCACTCAGTATTCAAGACTGTCACAGAACAACTTGTTTTCAGCAAACTGCATCTTTGCTTTTACAGTCCATTATGAAGCATAAAAACACTTTCGGGCTCGCTTGCAATGAAAGGCAGAAAGAGTTTTATTAGCTGAACTGCACTCCATAAGAAAGACTGTCAGAGAGCAGCTTGCTTTCAGCAGACTGCGTATTTCTTTATACTAGCAATTGGAACACAGAAAAACACTTTCTGGTTTGTTTGCAATGAGCACCAGAAAGACAGTTTTATTAACTGAACCGCACTCAGTATTCAAGACTGTCAAAGAACAACTTGTTTTCAGCAAACTGCATCTTTGCTTTTACAACCCATTATGAAGCATAAAAACACTTTCGGGCTCGCTTGCAATGAAAGGCAGAAAGAGTTTTATTAGCTGAACTGCACTCCGTAAGAAAGACTGTCAGAGCACAGCTTGCTTTCAGCAGACTGCATATTTGTTTATACTAACAAGTAGAACACAGAAAAACACTTTCTGGTTTGTTTGCAATGAGCACCAGAAAGACAGTTTTATTAACTGAACCGCACTCAGTATTCAAGACTGTCAAAGAACAACTTGTTTTCAGCAAACTGCATCTTTGCTTTTACAGTCCATTATGAAGCATAAAAACACTTTCGGGCTCGCTTGCAATGAAAGGCAGAAAGAGTTTTATTAGCGGAACTGCGCTCCATAAGAAAGACTGTCAGAGCACAGCTTGCTTTCAGCAGACTGCATATTTGTTTATACTAACAAGTAGAACACAGAAAAATACTTTCTGGTTTGTTTGCAATGAGCACCAGAAAGACAGTTTTATTAACTGAACCGCACTCAGTATTCAAGACTGTCAAAGAACAACTTGTTTTCAGCAAACTGCATCTTTGCTTTTACAGTCCATTATGAAGCATAAAAACACTTTCGGGCTCGCTTGCAATGAAAGGCAGAAAGAGTTTTATTAGCTGAACTGCACTCCATAAGAAAGACTGTCAGAGAACAGCTTGCTTTCAGCAGACTGCGTATTTCTTTATACTAGCAATTGGAACACAGAAAAACACTTTCTGGCTTGCTTGCAATGAGCACCAGAAAGACAGTTTTATTAACTGAACCGCACTCAGTATTCAAGACTGTCAAAGAACAACTTGTTTTCAGCAAACTGCATCTTTGCTTTTACAGTCCATTATGAAGCATAAAAACACTTTCGGGCTCGCTTGCAATGAAAGGCAGAAAGAGTTTTATTAGCGGAACTGCGCTCCATAAGAAAGACTGTCAGAGCACAGCTTGCTTTCAGCAGACTGCGTATTTGTTTATACTAACAATTGGAACACAGAAAAACACTTTCTGGCGTGTTTGCAATGAGCACCAGAAAGACAGTTTTATTAACTGAACCGCACTCAGTATTCAAGACTGTCACAGAACAACTTGTTTTCAGCAAACTGCATCTTTGCTTTTACAGTCCATTATGAAGCATAAAAACACTTTCGGGCTCGCTTGCAATGAAAGGCAGAAAGAGTTTTATTAGCTGAACTGCACTCCATAAGAAAGACTGTCAGAGAACAGCTTGCTTTCAGCAGACTGCGTATTTCTTTATACTAGCAATTGGAACACAGAAAAACACTTTCTGGCTTGCTTGCAATGAGCACCAGAAAGACAGTTTTATTAACTGAACCGCACTCAGTATTCAAGACTGTCAAAGAACAAATTGTTTTCAGCAAACTGCATCTTTGCTTTTACAACCCATTATGAAGCATAAAAACACTTTCGGGCTCGCTTGCAATGAAAGGCAGAAAGAGTTTTATTAGCTGAACTGCACTCCGTAAGAAAGACTGTCAGAGCACAGCTTGCTTTCAGCAGACTGCATATTTGTTTATACTAACAAGTAGAACACAGAAAAAACACTTTCTGGTTTGTTTGCAATGAGCACCAGAAAGACAGTTTTATTAACTGAACCGCACTCAGTATTCAAGACTGTCACAGAACAACTTGTTTTCAGCAAACTGCATCTTTGCTTTTACAGTCCATTATGAAGCATAAAAACACTTTCGGGCTCGCTTGCAATGAAAGGCAGAAAGAGTTTTATTAGCTGAACTGCACTCCATAAGAAAGACTGTCAGAGAACAGCTTGCTTTCAGCAGACTGCGTATTTCTTTATACTAGCAATTGGAACACAGAAAAACACTTTCTGGCTTGCTTGCAATGAGCACCAGAAAGACAGTTTTATTAACTGAACCGCACTCAGTATTCAAGACTGTCAAAGAACAACTTGTTTTCAGCAAACTGCATCTTTGCTTTTACAGTCCATTATGAAGCATAAAAACACTTTCGGGCTCGCTTGCAATGAAAGGCAGAAAGAGTTTTATTAGCGGAACTGCGCTCCATAAGAAAGACTGTCAGAGCACAGCTTGCTTTCAGCAGACTGCGTATTTGTTTATACTAACAATTGGAACACAGAAAAACACTTTCTGGCGTGTTTGCAATGAGCACCAGAAAGACAGTTTTATTAACTGAACCGCACTCAGTATTCAAGACTGTCACAGAACAACTTGTTTTCAGCAAACTGCATCTTTGCTTTTACAACCCATTATGAAGCATAAAAACACTTTCGGGCTCGCTTGCAATGAAAGGCAGAAAGAGTTTTATTAGCTGAACTGCACTCCGTAAGAAAGACTGTCAGAGCACAGCTTGCTTTCAGCAGACTGCATATTTGTTTATACTAACAAGTAGAACACAGAAAAACACTTTCTGGTTTGTTTGCAATGAGCACCAGAAAGACAGTTTTATTAACTGAACCGCACTCAGTATTCAAGACTGTCAAAGAACAACTTGTTTTCAGCAAACTGCATCTTTGCTTTTACAGTCCATTATGAAGCATAAAAACACTTTCGGGCTCGCTTGCAATGAAAGGCAGAAAGAGTTTTATTAGCTGAACTGCACTCCATAAGAAAGACTGTCAGAGAACAGCTTGCTTTCAGCAGACTGCGTATTTCTTTATACTAGCAATTGGAACACAGAAAAACACTTTCTGGCTTGCTTGCAATGAGCACCAGAAAGACAGTTTTATTAACTGAACCGCACTCAGTATTCAAGACTGTCAAAGAACAACTTGTTTTCAGCAAACTGCATCTTTGCTTTTACAACCCATTATGAAGCATAAAAACACTTTCGGGCTCGCTTGCAATGAAAGGCAGAAAGAGTTTTATTAGCTGAACTGCACTCCATAAGAAAGACTGTCAGAGCACAGCTTGCTTTCAGCAGACTGCGTATTTGTTTATACTAACAAGTAGAACACAGAAAAACACTTTCTGGTTTGTTTGCAATGAGCACCAGAAAGACAGTTTTATTAACTGAACCGCACTCAGTATTCAAGACTGTCACAGAACAACTTGTTTTCAGCAAACTGCATCTTTGCTTTTACAGTCCATTATGAAGCATAAAAACACTTTCGGGCTCGCTTGCAATGAAAGGCAGAAAGAGTTTTATTAGCTGAACTGCACTCCATAAGAAAGACTGTCAGAGAACAGCTTGCTTTCAGCAGACTGCGTATTTGTTTATACTAGCAATTGGAACACAGAAAAACACTTTCTGGCTTGCTTGCAATGAGCACCAGAAAGACAGTTTTATTAACTGAACCGCACTCAGTATTCAAGACTGTCAAAGAACAACTTGTTTTCAGCAAACTGCATCTTTGCTTTTACAGTCCATTATGAAGCATAAAAACACTTTCGGGCTCGCTTGCAATGAAAGGCAGAAAGAGTTTTATTAGCGGAACTGCGCTCCATAAGAAAGACTGTCAGAGCACAGCTTGCTTTCAGCAGACTGCGTATTTGTTTATACTAACAATTGGAACACAGAAAAACACTTTCTGGCTTGCTTGCAATGAGCACCAGAAAGACAGTTTTATTAACTGAACCGCACTCAGTATTCAAGACTGTCAAAGAACAACTTGTTTTCAGCAAACTGCATCTTTGCTTTTACAACCCATTATGAAGCATAAAAACACTTTCGGGCTCGCTTGCAATGAAAGGCAGAAAGAGTTTTATTAGCGGAACTGCGCTCCATAAGAAAGACTGTCAGAGCACAGCTTGCTTTCAGCAGACTGCGTATTTGTTTATACTAACAATTGGAACACAGAAAAACACTTTCTGGCGTGTTTGCAATGAGCACCAGAAAGACAGTTTTATTAACTGAACCGCACTCAGTATTCAAGACTGTCAAAGAACAACTTGTTTTCAGCAAACTGCATCTTTGCTTTTACAACCCATTATGAAGCATAAAAACACTTTCGGGCTCGCTTGCAATGAAAGGCAGAAAGAGTTTTATTAGCTGAACTGCACTCCATAAGAAAGACTGTCAGAGCACAGCTTGCTTTCAGCAGACTGCATATTTGTTTATACTAACAAGTAGAACACAGAAAAACACTTTCTGGTTTGTTTGCAATGAGCACCAGAAAGACAGTTTTATTAACTGAACCGCACTCAGTATTCAAGACTGTCAAAGAACAACTTGTTTTCAGCAAACTGCATCTTTGCTTTTACAGTCCATTATGAAGCATAAAAACACTTTCGGGCTCGCTTGCAATGAAAGGCAGAAAGAGTTTTATTAGCTGAACTGCACTCCATAAGAAAGACTGTCAGAGAACAGCTTGCTTTCAGCAGACTGCGTATTTCTTTATACTAGCAATTGGAACACAGAAAAACACTTTCTGGCTTGCTTGCAATGAGCACCAGAAAGACAGTTTTATTAACTGAACCGCACTCAGTATTCAAGACTGTCAAAGAACAACTTGTTTTCAGCAAACTGCATCTTTGCTTTTACAATCCATTATGAAGCATAAAAACACTTTCGGGCTCGCTTGCAATGAAAGGCAGAAAGAGTTTTATTAGCTGAACTGCACTCCATAAGAAAGACTGTCAGAGAACAGCTTGCTTTCAGCAGACTGCGTATTTCTTTATACTAGCAATTGGAACACAGAAAAACACTTTCTGGCTTGCTTGCAATGAGCACCAGAAAGACAGTTTTATTAACTGAACCGCACTCAGTATCCAAGACTGTCAAAGAACAACTTGTTTTCAGCAAACTGCATCTTTGCTTTTACAGTCCATTATGAAGCATAAAAACACTTTCGGGCTCGCTTGCAATGAAAGGCAGAAAGAGTTTTATTAGCTGAACTGCACTCCATAAGAAAGACTGTCAGAGAACAGCTTGCTTTCAGCAGACTGCGTATTTCTTTATACTAGCAATTGGAACACAGAAAAACACTTTCTGGCTTGCTTGCAATGAGCACCAGAAAGACAGTTTTATTAACTGAACCGCACTCAGTATTCAAGACTGTCAAAGAACAACTTGTTTTCAGCAAACTGCATCTTTGCTTTTACAACCCATTATGAAGCATAAAAACACTTTCGGGCTCGCTTGCAATGAAAGGCAGAAAGAGTTTTATTAGCTGAACTGCACTCCATAAGAAAGACTGTCAGAGCACAGCTTGCTTTCAGCAGACTGCATATTTGTTTATACTAACAAGTAGAACACAGAAAAACACTTTCTGGTTTGTTTGCAATGAGCACCAGAAAGACAGTTTTATTAACTGAACCGCACTCAGTATTCAAGACTGTCAAAGAACAACTTGTTTTCAGCAAACTGCATCTTTGCTTTTACAGTCCATTATGAAGCATAAAAACACTTTCGGGCTCGCTTGCAATGAAAGGCAGAAAGAGTTTTATTAGCTGAACTGCACTCCATAAGAAAGACTGTCAGAGAACAGCTTGCTTTCAGCAGACTGCGTATTTCTTTATACTAGCAATTGGAACACAGAAAAACACTTTCTGGCTTGCTTGCAATGAGCACCAGAAAGACAGTTTTATTAACTGAACCGCACTCAGTATTCAAGACTGTCAAAGAACAACTTGTTTTCAGCAAACTGCATCTTTGCTTTTACAATCCATTATGAAGCATAAAAACACTTTCGGGCTCGCTTGCAATGAAAGGCAGAAAGAGTTTTATTAGCGGAACTGCGCTCCATAAGAAAGACTGTCAGAGCACAGCTTGCTTTCAGCAGACTGCGTATTTGTTTATACTAGCAATTGGAACACAGAAAAACACTTTCTGGCTTGCTTGCAATGAGCACCAGAAAGACAGTTTTATTAACTGAACCGCACTCAGTATTCAAGACTGTCAAAGAACAACTTGTTTTCAGCAAACTGCATCTTTGCTTTTACAACCCATTATGAAGCATAAAAACACTTTCGGGCTCGCTTGCAATGAAAGGCAGAAAGAGTTTTATTAGCGGAACTGCGCTCCATAAGAAAGACTGTCAGAGCACAGCTTGCTTTCAGCAGACTGCATATTTGTTTATACTAACAAGTAGAACACAGAAAAACACTTTCTGGTTTGTTTGCAATGAGCACCAGAAAGACAGTTTTATTAACTGAACCGCACTCAGTATTCAAGACTGTCAAAGAACAACTTGTTTTCAGCAAACTGCATCTTTGCTTTTACAGTCCATTATGAAGCATAAAAACACTTTCGGGCTCGCTTGCAATGAAAGGCAGAAAGAGTTTTATTAGCGGAACTGCGCTCCATAAGAAAGACTGTCAGAGCACAGCTTGCTTTCAGCAGACTGCGTATTTGTTTATACTAACAATTGGAACACAGAAAAACACTTTCTGGCGTGTTTGCAATGAGCACCAGAAAGACAGTTTTATTAACTGAACCGCACTCAGTATTCAAGACTGTCACAGAACAACTTGTTTTCAGCAAACTGCATCTTTGCTTTTACAGTCCATTATGAAGCATAAAAACACTTTCGGGCTCGCTTGCAATGAAAGGCAGAAAGAGTTTTATTAGCTGAACTGCACTCCATAAGAAAGACTGTCAGAGAACAGCTTGCTTTCAGCAGACTGCGTATTTCTTTATACTAGCAATTGGAACACAGAAAAACACTTTCTGGCTTGCTTGCAATGAGCACCAGAAAGACAGTTTTATTAACTGAACCGCACTCAGTATTCAAGACTGTCAAAGAACAACTTGTTTTCAGCAAACTGCATCTTTGCTTTTACAGTCCATTATGAAGCATAAAAACACTTTCGGGCTCGCTTGCAATGAAAGGCAGAAAGAGTTTTATTAGCTGAACTGCACTCCATAAGAAAGACTGTCAGAGAACAGCTTGCTTTCAGCAGACTGCGTATTTGTTTATACTAGCAATTGGAACACAGAAAAACACTTTCTGGCTTGCTTGCAATGAGCACCAGAAAGACAGTTTTATTAACTGAACCGCACTCAGTATTCAAGACTGTCAAAGAACAACTTGTTTTCAGCAAACTGCATCTTTGCTTTTACAACCCATTATGAAGCATAAAAACACTTTCGGGCTCGCTTGCAATGAAAGGCAGAAAGAGTTTTATTAGCGGAACTGCGCTCCATAAGAAAGACTGTCAGAGCACAGCTTGCTTTCAGCAGACTGCATATTTGTTTATACTAACAAGTAGAACACAGAAAAACACTTTCTGGTTTGTTTGCAATGAGCACCAGAAAGACAGTTTTATTAACTGAACCGCACTCAGTATTCAAGACTGTCAAAGAACAACTTGTTTTCAGCAAACTGCATCTTTGCTTTTACAGTCCATTATGAAGCATAAAAACACTTTCGGGCTCGCTTGCAATGAAAGGCAGAAAGAGTTTTATTAGCTGAACTGCACTCCATAAGAAAGACTGTCAGAGAACAGCTTGCTTTCAGCAGACTGCGTATTTCTTTATACTAGCAATTGGAACACAGAAAAACACTTTCTGGCTTGCTTGCAATGAGCACCAGAAAGACAGTTTTATTAACTGAACCGCACTCAGTATCCAAGACTGTCAAAGAACAACTTGTTTTCAGCAAACTGCATCTTTGCTTTTACAGTCCATTATGAAGCATAAAAACACTTTCGGGCTCGCTTGCAATGAAAGGCAGAAAGAGTTTTATTAGCGGAACTGCGCTCCATAAGAAAGACTGTCAGAGCACAGCTTGCTTTCAGCAGACTGCGTATTTGTTTATACTAACAATTGGAACACAGAAAAACACTTTCTGGCGTGTTTGCAATGAGCACCAGAAAGACAGTTTTATTAACTGAACCGCACTCAGTATTCAAGACTGTCACAGAACAACTTGTTTTCAGCAAACTGCATCTTTGCTTTTACAACCCATTATGAAGCATAAAAACACTTTCGGGCTCGCTTGCAATGAAAGGCAGAAAGAGTTTTATTAGCGGAACTGCGCTCCATAAGAAAGACTGTCAGAGCACAGCTTGCTTTCAGCAGACTGCGTATTTGTTTATACTAACAATTGGAACACAGAAAAACACTTTCTGGCGTGTTTGCAATGAGCACCAGAAAGACAGTTTTATTAACTGAACCGCACTCAGTATTCAAGACTGTCACAGAACAACTTGTTTTCAGCAAACTGCATCTTTGCTTTTACAGTCCATTATGAAGCATAAAAACACTTTCGGGCTCGCTTGCAATGAAAGGCAGAAAGAGTTTTATTAGCTGAACTGCACTCCATAAGAAAGACTGTCAGAGAACAGCTTGCTTTCAGCAGACTGCGTATTTCTTTATACTAGCAATTGGAACACAGAAAAACACTTTCTGGCTTGCTTGCAATGAGCACCAGAAAGACAGTTTTATTAACTGAACCGCACTCAGTATTCAAGACTGTCAAAGAACAACTTGTTTTCAGCAAACTGCATCTTTGCTTTTACAACCCATTATGAAGCATAAAAACACTTTCGGGCTCGCTTGCAATGAAAGGCAGAAAGAGTTTTATTAGCTGAACTGCACTCCATAAGAAAGACTGTCAGAGCACAGCTTGCTTTCAGCAGACTGCATATTTGTTTATACTAACAAGTAGAACACAGAAAAACACTTTCTGGTTTGTTTGCAATGAGCACCAGAAAGACAGTTTTATTAACTGAACCGCACTCAGTATTCAAGACTGTCAAAGAACAACTTGTTTTCAGCAAACTGCATCTTTGCTTTTACAGTCCATTATGAAGCATAAAAACACTTTCGGGCTCGCTTGCAATGAAAGGCAGAAAGAGTTTTATTAGCTGAACTGCACTCCATAAGAAAGACTGTCAGAGAACAGCTTGCTTTCAGCAGACTGCGTATTTCTTTATACTAGCAATTGGAACACAGAAAAACACTTTCTGGCTTGCTTGCAATGAGCACCAGAAAGACAGTTTTATTAACTGAACCGCACTCAGTATTCAAGACTGTCAAAGAACAACTTGTTTTCAGCAAACTGCATCTTTGCTTTTACAGTCCATTATGAAGCATAAAAACACTTTCGGGCTCGCTTGCAATGAAAGGCAGAAAGAGTTTTATTAGCTGAACTGCACTCCATAAGAAAGACTGTCAGAGAACAGCTTGCTTTCAGCAGACTGCGTATTTCTTTATACTAGCAATTGGAACACAGAAAAACACTTTCTGGCTTGCTTGCAATGAGCACCAGAAAGACAGTTTTATTAACTGAACCGCACTCAGTATTCAAGACTGTCAAAGAACAACTTGTTTTCAGCAAACTGCATCTTTGCTTTTACAGTCCATTATGAAGCATAAAAACACTTTCGGGCTCGCTTGCAATGAAAGGCAGAAAGAGTTTTATTAGCTGAACTGCACTCCATAAGAAAGACTGTCAGAGCACAGCTTGCTTTCAGCAGACTGCATATTTGTTTATACTAACAAGTAGAACACAGAAAAACACTTTCTGGTTTGTTTGCAATGAGCACCAGAAAGACAGTTTTATTAACTGAACCGCACTCAGTATTCAAGACTGTCAAAGAACAACTTGTTTTCAGCAAACTGCATCTTTGCTTTTACAGTCCATTATGAAGCATAAAAACACTTTCGGGCTCGCTTGCATTGAAAGGCAGAAAGAGTTTTATTAGCGGAACTGCGCTCCATAAGAAAGACTGTCAGAGCACAGCTTGCTTTCAGCAGACTGCGTATTTGTTTATACTAACAAGTAGAACACAGAAAAACACTTTCTGGTTTGTTTGCAATGAGCACCAGAAAGACAGTTTTATTAACTGAACCGCACTCAGTATTCAAGACTGTCAAAGAACAACTTGTTTTCAGCAAACTGCATCTTTGCTTTTACAACCCATTATGAAGCATAAAAACACTTTCGGGCTCGCTTGCAATGAAAGGCAGAAAGAGTTTTATTAGCGGAACTGCGCTCCATAAGAAAGACTGTCAGAGCACAGCTTGCTTTCAGCAGATTGCATATTTGTTTATACTAACAAGTAGAACACAGAAAAACACTTTCTGGTTTGTTTGCAATGAGCACCAGAAAGACAGTTTTATTAACTGAACCGCACTCAGTATTCAAGACTGTCAAAGAACAACTTGTTTTCAGCAAACTGCATCTTTGCTTTTACAGTCCATTATGAAGCATAAAAACACTTTCGGGCTCGCTTGCAATGAAAGGCAGAAAGAGTTTTATTAGCTGAACTGCACTCCATAAGAAAGACTGTCAGAGAACAGCTTGCTTTCAGCAGACTGCGTATTTCTTTATACTAGCAATTGGAACACAGAAAAACACTTTCTGGCTTGCTTGCAATGAGCACCAGAAAGACAGTTTTATTAACTGAACCGCACTCAGTATTCAAGACTGTCAAAGAACAACTTGTTTTCAGCAAACTGCATCTTTGCTTTTACAACCCATTATGAAGCATAAAAACACTTTCGGGCTCGCTTGCAATGAAAGGCAGAAAGAGTTTTATTAGCGGAACTGCGCTCCATAAGAAAGACTGTCAGAGCACAGCTTGCTTTCAACAGACTGCGTATTTGTTTATACTAACAATTGGAACACAGAAAAACACTTTCTGGCGTGTTTGCAATGAGCACCAGAAAGACAGTTTTATTAACTGAACCGCACTCAGTATTCAAGACTGTCAAAGAACAACTTGTTTTCAGCAAACTGCATCTTTGCTTTTACAACCCATTATGAAGCATAAAAACACTTTCGGGCTCGCTTGCAATGAAAGGCAGAAAGAGTTTTATTAGCTGAACTGCACTCCATAAGAAAGACTGTCAGAGCACAGCTTGCTTTCAGCAGACTGCATATTTGTTTATACTAACAAGTAGAACACAGAAAAACACTTTCTGGTTTGTTTGCAATGAGCACCAGAAAGACAGTTTTATTAACTGAACCGCACTCAGTATTCAAGACTGTCAAAGAACAACTTGTTTTCAGCAAACTGCATCTTTGCTTTTACAGTCCATTATGAAGCATAAAAACACTTTCGGGCTCGCTTGCAATGAAAGGCAGAAAGAGTTTTATTAGCTGAACTGCACTCCATAAGAAAGACTGTCAGAGAACAGCTTGCTTTCAGCAGACTGCGTATTTCTTTATACTAGCAATTGGAACACAGAAAAACACTTTCTGGCTTGCTTGCAATGAGCACCAGAAAGACAGTTTTATTAACTGAACCGCACTCAGTATTCAAGACTGTCAAAGAACAACTTGTTTTCAGCAAACTGCATCTTTGCTTTTACAGTCCATTATGAAGCATAAAAACATTTTCGGGCTCGCTTGAAATGAAAGGCAGAAAGAGTTTTATTAGCTGAACTGCACTCCATAAGAAAGACTGTCAGAGAACAGCTTGCTTTCAGCAGACTGCGTATTTCTTTATACTAGCAATTGGAACACAGAAAAACACTTTCTGGCTTGCTTGCAATGAGCACCAGAAAGACAGTTTTATTAACTGAACCGCACTCAGTATTCAAGACTGTCAAAGAACAACTTGTTTTCAGCAAACTGCATCTTTGCTTTTACAATCCATTATGAAGCATAAAAACACTTTCGGGCTCGCTTGCAATGAAAGGCAGAAAGAGTTTTATTAGCGGAACTGCGCTCCATAAGAAAGACTGTCAGAGCACAGCTTGCTTTCAGCAGACTGCGTATTTGTTTATACTAACAAGTAGAACACAGAAAAACACTTTCTGGTTTGTTTGCAATGAGCACCAGAAAGACAGTTTTATTAACTGAACCGCACTCAGTATTCAAGACTGTCAAAGAACAACTTGTTTTCAGCAAACTGCATCTTTGCTTTTACAGTCCATTATGAAGCATAAAAACACTTTCGGGCTCGCTTGCAATGAAAGGCAGAAAGAGTTTTATTAGCGGAACTGCGCTCCATAAGAAAGACTGTCAGAGCACAGCTTGCTTTCAGCAGACTGCGTATTTGTTTATACTAACAATTGGAACACAGAAAAACACTTTCTGGCTTGCTTGCAATGAGCACCAGAAAGACAGTTTTATTAACTGAACCGCACTCAGTATTCAAGACTGTCAAAGAACAACTTGTTTTCAGCAAACTGCATCTTTGCTTTTACAGTCCATTATGAAGCATAAAAACACTTTCGGGCTCGCTTGCAATGAAAGGCAGAAAGAGTTTTATTAGCTGAACTGCACTCCATAAGAAAGACTGTCAGAGAACAGCTTGCTTTCAGCAGACTGCGTATTTCTTTATACTAGCAATTGGAACACAGAAAAACACTTTCTGGCTTGCTTGCAATGAGCACCAGAAAGACAGTTTTATTAACTGAACCGCACTCAGTATTCAAGACTGTCAAAGAACAACTTGTTTTCAGCAAACTGCATCTTTGCTTTTACAATCCATTATGAAGCATAAAAACACTTTCGGGCTCGCTTGCAATGAAAGGCAGAAAGAGTTTTATTAGCGGAACTGCGCTCCATAAGAAAGACTGTCAGAGCACAGCTTGCTTTCAGCAGACTGCATATTTGTTTATACTAACAAGTAGAACACAGAAAAACACTTTCTGGTTTGTTTGCAATGAGCACCAGAAAGACAGTTTTATTAACTGAACCGCACTCAGTATTCAAGACTGTCAAAGAACAACTTGTTTTCAGCAAACTGCATCTTTGCTTTTACAGTCCATTATGAAGCATAAAAACACTTTCGGGCTCGCTTGCAATGAAAGGCAGAAAGAGTTTTATTAGCTGAACTGCACTCCATAAGAAAGACTGTCAGAGAACAGCTTGCTTTCAGCAGACTGCGTATTTCTTTATACTAGCAATTGGAACACAGAAAAACACTTTCTGGCTTGCTTGCAATGAGCACCAGAAAGACAGTTTTATTAACTGAACCGCACTCAGTATCCAAGACTGTCAAAGAACAACTTGTTTTCAGCAAACTGCATCTTTGCTTTTACAGTCCATTATGAAGCATAAAAACACTTTCGGGCTCGCTTGCAATGAAAGGCAGAAAGAGTTTTATTAGCGGAACTGCGCTCCATAAGAAAGACTGTCAGAGCACAGCTTGCTTTCAGCAGACTGCGTATTTGTTTATACTAACAATTGGAACACAGAAAAACACTTTCTGGCGTGTTTGCAATGAGCACCAGAAAGACAGTTTTATTAACTGAACCGCACTCAGTATTCAAGACTGTCACAGAACAACTTGTTTTCAGCAAACTGCATCTTTGCTTTTACAGTCCATTATGAAGCATAAAAACACTTTCGGGCTCGCTTGCAATGAAAGGCAGAAAGAGTTTTATTAGCTGAACTGCACTCCATAAGAAAGACTGTCAGAGAACAGCTTGCTTTCAGCAGACTGCGTATTTCTTTATACTAGCAATTGGAACACAGAAAAACACTTTCTGGCTTGCTTGCAATGAGCACCAGAAAGACAGTTTTATTAACTGAACCGCACTCAGTATTCAAGACTGTCAAAGAACAACTTGTTTTCAGCAAACTGCATCTTTGCTTTTACAACCCATTATGAAGCATAAAAACACTTTCGGGCTCGCTTGCAATGAAAGGCAGAAAGAGTTTTATTAGCTGAACTGCACTCCATAAGAAAGACTGTCAGAGCACAGCTTGCTTTCAGCAGACTGCATATTTGTTTATACTAACAAGTAGAACACAGAAAAACACTTTCTGGTTTGTTTGCAATGAGCACCAGAAAGACAGTTTTATTAACTGAACCGCACTCAGTATTCAAGACTGTCAAAGAACAACTTGTTTTCAGCAAACTGCATCTTTGCTTTTACAGTCCATTATGAAGCATAAAAACACTTTCGGGCTCGCTTGCAATGAAAGGCAGAAAGAGTTTTATTAGCTGAACTGCACTCCATAAGAAAGACTGTCAGAGAACAGCTTGCTTTCAGCAGACTGCGTATTTCTTTATACTAGCAATTGGAACACAGAAAAACACTTTCTGGCTTGCTTGCAATGAGCACCAGAAAGACAGTTTTATTAACTGAACCGCACTCAGTATTCAAGACTGTCAAAGAACAACTTGTTTTCAGCAAACTGCATCTTTGCTTTTACAATCCATTATGAAGCATAAAAACACTTTCGGGCTCGCTTGCAATGAAAGGCAGAAAGAGTTTTATTAGCGCAACTGCGCTCCATAAGAAAGACTGTCAGAGCACAGCTTGCTTTCAGCAGACTGCATATTTGTTTATACTAACAAGTAGAACACAGAAAAACACTTTCTGGTTTGTTTGCAATGAGCACCAGAAAGACAGTTTTATTAACTGAACCGCACTCAGTATTCAAGACTGTCAAAGAACAACTTGTTTTCAGCAAACTGCATCTTTGCTTTTACAGTCCATTATGAAGCATAAAAACACTTTCGGGCTCGCTTGCAATGAAAGGCAGAAAGAGTTTTATTAGCTGAACTGCACTCCATAAGAAAGACTGTCAGAGAACAGCTTGCTTTCAGCAGACTGCGTATTTCTTTATACTAGCAATTGGAACACAGAAAAACACTTTCTGGCTTGCTTGCAATGAGCACCAGAAAGACAGTTTTATCAACTGAACCGCACTCAGTATCCAAGACTGTCAAAGAACAACTTGTTTTCAGCAAACTGCATCTTTGCTTTTACAGTCCATTATGAAGCATAAAAACACTTTCGGGCTCGCTTGCAATGAAAGGCAGAAAGAGTTTTATTAGCGGAACTGCGCTCCATAAGAAAGACTGTCAGAGCACAGCTTGCTTTCAGCAGACTGCGTATTTGTTTATACTAACAATTGGAACACAGAAAAACACTTTCTGGCGTGTTTGCAATGAGCACCAGAAAGACAGTTTTATTAACTGAACCGCACTCAGTATTCAAGACTGTCACAGAACAACTTGTTTTCAGCAAACTGCATCTTTGCTTTTACAGTCCATTATGAAGCATAAAAACACTTTCGGGCTCGCTTGCAATGAAAGGCAGAAAGAGTTTTATTAGCTGAACTGCACTCCATAAGAAAGACTGTCAGAGAACAGCTTGCTTTCAGCAGACTGCGTATTTCTTTATACTAGCAATTGGAACACAGAAAAACACTTTCTGGCTTGCTTGCAATGAGCACCAGAAAGACAGTTTTATTAACTGAACCGCACTCAGTATTCAAGACTGTCAAAGAACAACTTGTTTTCAGCAAACTGCATCTTTGCTTTTACAATCCATTATGAAGCATAAAAACACTTTCGGGCTCGCTTGCAATGAAAGGCAGAAAGAGTTTTATTAGCGCAACTGCGCTCCATAAGAAAGACTGTCAGAGCACAGCTTGCTTTCAGCAGACTGCATATTTGTTTATACTAACAAGTAGAACACAGAAAAACACTTTCTGGTTTGTTTGCAATGAGCACCAGAAAGACAGTTTTATTAACTGAACCGCACTCAGTATTCAAGACTGTCAAAGAACAACTTGTTTTCAGCAAACTGCATCTTTGCTTTTACAGTCCATTATGAAGCATAAAAACACTTTCGGGCTCGCTTGCAATGAAAGGCAGAAAGAGTTTTATTAGCTGAACTGCACTCCATAAGAAAGACTGTCAGAGAACAGCTTGCTTTCAGCAGACTGCGTATTTCTTTATACTAGCAATTGGAACACAGAAAAACACTTTCTGGCTTGCTTGCAATGAGCACCAGAAAGACAGTTTTATCAACTGAACCGCACTCAGTATCCAAGACTGTCAAAGAACAACTTGTTTTCAGCAAACTGCATCTTTGCTTTTACAGTCCATTATGAAGCATAAAAACACTTTCGGGCTCGCTTGCAATGAAAGGCAGAAAGAGTTTTATTAGCTGAACTGCACTCCATAAGAAAGACTGTCAGAGAACAGCTTGCTTTCAGCAGACTGCGTATTTCTTTATACTAGCAATTGGAACACAGAAAAACACTTTCTGGCTTGCTTGCAATGAGCACCAGAAAGACAGTTTTATTAACTGAACCGCACTCAGTATTCAAGACTGTCAAAGAACAACTTGTTTTCAGCAAACTGCATCTTTGCTTTTACAACCCATTATGAAGCATAAAAACACTTTCGGGCTCGCTTGCAATGAAAGGCAGAAAGAGTTTTATTAGCTGAACTGCACTCCATAAGAAAGACTGTCAGAGAACAGCTTGCTTTCAGCAGACTGCGTATTTGTTTATACTAGCAATTGGAACACAGAAAAACACTTTCTGGCTTGCTTGCAATGAGCACCAGAAAGACAGTTTTATTAACTGAACCGCACTCAGTATTCAAGACTGTCAAAGAACAACTTGTTTTCAGCAAACTGCATCTTTGCTTTTACAGTCCATTATGAAGCATAAAAACACTTTCGGGCTCGCTTGCAATGAAAGGCAGAAAGAGTTTTATTAGCTGAACTGCACTCCATAAGAAAGACTGTCAGAGCACAGCTTGCTTTCAGCAGACTGCATATTTGTTTATACTAACAAGTAGAACACAGAAAAACACTTTCTGGTTTGTTTGCAATGAGCACCAGAAAGACAGTTTTATTAACTGAACCGCACTCAGTATTCAAGACTGTCAAAGAACAACTTGTTTTCAGCAAACTGCATCTTTGCTTTTACAGTCCATTATGAAGCATAAAAACACTTTCGGGCTCGCTTGCAATGAAAGGCAGAAAGAGTTTTATTAGCTGAACTGCACTCCATAAGAAAGACTGTCAGAGAACAGCTTGCTTTCAGCAGACTGCGTATTTCTTTATACTAGCAATTGGAACACAGAAAAACACTTTCTGGCTTGCTTGCAATGAGCACCAGAAAGACAGTTTTATTAACTGAACCGCACTCAGTATTCAAGACTGTCAAAGAACAACTTGTTTTCAGCAAACTGCATCTTTGCTTTTACAGTCCATTATGAAGCATAAAAACACTTTCGGGCTCGCTTGCAATGAAAGGCAGAAAGAGTTTTATTAGCTGAACTGCACTCCATAAGAAAGACTGTCAGAGAACAGCTTGCTTTCAGCAGACTGCGTATTTCTTTATACTAGCAATTGGAACACAGAAAAACACTTTCTGGCTTGCTTGCAATGAGCACCAGAAAGACAGTTTTATTAACTGAACCGCACTCAGTATTCAAGACTGTCAAAGAACAACTTGTTTTCAGCAAACTGCATCTTTGCTTTTACAACCCATTATGAAGCATAAAAACACTTTCGGGCTCGCTTGCAATGAAAGGCAGAAAGAGTTTTATTAGCTGAACTGCACTCCATAAGAAAGACTGTCAGAGAACAGCTTGCTTTCAGCAGACTGCGTATTTGTTTATACTAGCAATTGGAACACAGAAAAACACTTTCTGGCTTGCTTGCAATGAGCACCAGAAAGACAGTTTTATTAACTGAACCGCACTCAGTATTCAAGACTGTCAAAGAACAACTTGTTTTCAGCAAACTGCATCTTTGCTTTTACAGTCCATTATGAAGCATAAAAACACTTTCGGGCTCGCTTGCAATGAAAGGCAGAAAGAGTTTTATTAGCTGAACTGCACTCCATAAGAAAGACTGTCAGAGCACAGCTTGCTTTCAGCAGACTGCATATTTGTTTATACTAACAAGTAGAACACAGAAAAACACTTTCTGGTTTGTTTGCAATGAGCACCAGAAAGACAGTTTTATTAACAGAACTGTACTCAGTATTCAAGACTGTCAAAGAACAACTTGTTTTCAGCAAACTGCATCTTTGCTTTTACAGTCCATTATGAAGCATAAAAACACTTTCGGGCTCGCTTGCAATGAAAGGCAGAAAGAGTTTTATTAGCTGAACTGCACTCCATAAGAAAGACTGTCAGAGAACAGCTTGCTTTCAGCAGACTGCGTATTTCTTTATACTAGCAATTGGAACACAGAAAAACACTTTCTGGCTTGCTTGCAATGAGCACCAGAAAGACAGTTTTATTAACTGAACCGCACTCAGTATTCAAGACTGTCAAAGAACAACTTGTTTTCAGCAAACTGCATCTTTGCTTTTACAGTCCATTATGAAGCATAAAAACACTTTCGGGCTCGCTTGCAATGAAAGGCAGAAAGAGTTTTATTAGCTGAACTGCACTCCATAAGAAAGACTGTCAGAGCACAGCTTGCTTTCAGCAGACTGCATATTTGTTTATACTAACAAGTAGAACACAGAAAAACACTTTCTGGTTTGTTTGCAATGAGCACCAGAAAGACAGTTTTATTAACTGAACCGCACTCAGTATTCAAGACTGTCAAAGAACAACTTGTTTTCAGCAAACTGCATCTTTGCTTTTACAGTCCATTATGAAGCATAAAAACACTTTCGGGCTCGCTTGCAATGAAAGGCAGAAAGAGTTTTATTAGCGGAACTGCGCTCCATAAGAAAGACTGTCAGAGCACAGCTTGCTTTCAGCAGATTGCATATTTGTTTATACTAACAAGTAGAACACAGAAAAACACTTTCTGGTTTGTTTGCAATGAGCACCAGAAAGACAGTTTTATTAACTGAACCGCACTCAGTATTCAAGACTGTCAAAGAACAACTTGTTTTCAGCAAACTGCATCTTTGCTTTTACAGTCCATTATGAAGCATAAAAACACTTTCGGGCTCGCTTGCAATGAAAGGCAGAAAGAGTTTTATTAGCTGAACTGCGCTCCATAAGAAAGACTGTCAGAGAACAGCTTGCTTTCAGCAGACTGCGTATTTCTTTATACTAGCAATTGGAACACAGAAAAACACTTTCTGGCTTGCTTGCAATGAGCACCAGAAAGACAGTTTTATTAACTGAACCGCACTCAGTATTCAAGACTGTCAAAGAACAACTTGTTTTCAGCAAACTGCATCTTTGCTTTTACAACCCATTATGAAGCATAAAAACACTTTCGGGCTCGCTTGCAATGAAAGGCAGAAAGAGTTTTATTAGCGGAACTGCGCTCCATAAGAAAGACTGTCAGAGCACAGCTTGCTTTCAGCAGACTGCATATTTGTTTATACTAACAAGTAGAACACAGAAAAACACTTTCTGGTTTGTTTGCAATGAGCACCAGAAAGACAGTTTTATTAACTGAACCGCACTCAGTATTCAAGACTGTCAAAGAACAACTTGTTTTCAGCAAACTGCATCTTTGCTTTTACAGTCCATTATGAAGCATAAAAACACTTTCGGGCTCGCTTGCAATGAAAGGCAGAAAGAGTTTTATTAGCTGAACTGCACTCCATAAGAAAGACTGTCAGAGAACAGCTTGCTTTCAGCAGACTGCGTATTTCTTTATACTAGCAATTGGAACACAGAAAAACACTTTCTGGCTTGCTTGCAATGAGCACCAGAAAGACAGTTTTATTAACTGAACCGCACTCAGTATTCAAGACTGTCAAAGAACAACTTGTTTTCAGCAAACTGCATCTTTGCTTTTACAGTCCATTATGAAGCATAAAAACATTTTCGGGCTCGCTTGAAATGAAAGGCAGAAAGAGTTTTATTAGCTGAACTGCACTCCATAAGAAAGACTGTCAGAGAACAGCTTGCTTTCAGCAGACTGCGTATTTCTTTATACTAGCAATTGGAACACAGAAAAACACTTTCTGGCTTGCTTGCAATGAGCACCAGAAAGACAGTTTTATTAACTGAACCGCACTCAGTATTCAAGACTGTCAAAGAACAACTTGTTTTCAGCAAACTGCATCTTTGCTTTTACAATCCATTATGAAGCATAAAAACACTTTCGGGCTCGCTTGCAATGAAAGGCAGAAAGAGTTTTATTAGCGGAACTGCGCTCCATAAGAAAGACTGTCAGAGCACAGCTTGCTTTCAGCAGACTGCATATTTGTTTATACTAACAAGTAGAACACAGAAAAACACTTTCTGGTTTGTTTGCAATGAGCACCAGAAAGACAGTTTTATTAACTGAACCGCACTCAGTATTCAAGACTGTCAAAGAACAACTTGTTTTCAGCAAACTGCATCTTTGCTTTTACAGTCCATTATGAAGCATAAAAACACTTTCGGGCTCGCTTGCAATGAAAGGCAGAAAGAGTTTTATTAGCGGAACTGCGCTCCATAAGAAAGACTGTCAGAGCACAGCTTGCTTTCAGCAGACTGCGTATTTGTTTATACTAACAATTGGAACACAGAAAAACACTTTCTGGCTTGCTTGCAATGAGCACCAGAAAGACAGTTTTATTAACTGAACCGCACTCAGTATTCAAGACTGTCAAAGAACAACTTGTTTTCAGCAAACTGCATCTTTGCTTTTACAGTCCATTATGAAGCATAAAAACACTTTCGGGCTCGCTTGCAATGAAAGGCAGAAAGAGTTTTATTAGCTGAACTGCACTCCATAAGAAAGACTGTCAGAGAACAGCTTGCTTTCAGCAGACTGCGTATTTCTTTATACTAGCAATTGGAACACAGAAAAACACTTTCTGGCTTGCTTGCAATGAGCACCAGAAAGACAGTTTTATTAACTGAACCGCACTCAGTATTCAAGACTGTCAAAGAACAACTTGTTTTCAGCAAACTGCATCTTTGCCTTTACAATCCATTATGAAGCATAAAAACACTTTCGGGCTCGCTTGCAATGAAAGGCAGAAAGAGTTTTATTAGCGGAACTGCGCTCCATAAGAAAGACTGTCAGAGCACAGCTTGCTTTCAGCAGACTGCATATTTGTTTATACTAACAAGTAGAACACAGAAAAACACTTTCTGGTTTGTTTGCAATGAGCACCAGAAAGACAGTTTTATTAACTGAACCGCACTCAGTATTCAAGACTGTCAAAGAACAACTTGTTTTCAGCAAACTGCATCTTTGCTTTTACAGTCCATTATGAAGCATAAAAACACTTTCGGGCTCGCTTGCAATGAAAGGCAGAAAGAGTTTTATTAGCTGAACTGCACTCCATAAGAAAGACTGTCAGAGAACAGCTTGCTTTCAGCAGACTGCGTATTTCTTTATACTAGCAATTGGAACACAGAAAAACACTTTCTGGCTTGCTTGCAATGAGCACCAGAAAGACAGTTTTATTAACTGAACCGCACTCAGTATTCAAGACTGTCAAAGAACAACTTGTTTTCAGCAAACTGCATCTTTGCTTTTACAGTCCATTATGAAGCATAAAAACACTTTCGGGCTCGCTTGCAATGAAAGGCAGAAAGAGTTTTATTAGCGGAACTGCGCTCCATAAGAAAGACTGTCAGAGCACAGCTTGCTTTCAGCAGACTGCGTATTTGTTTATACTAACAATTGGAACACAGAAAAACACTTTCTGGCGTGTTTGCAATGAGCACCAGAAAGACAGTTTTATTAACTGAACCGCACTCAGTATTCAAGACTGTCACAGAACAACTTGTTTTCAGCAAACTGCATCTTTGCTTTTACAGTCCATTATGAAGCATAAAAACACTTTCGGGCTCGCTTGCAATGAAAGGCAGAAAGAGTTTTATTAGCTGAACTGCACTCCATAAGAAAGACTGTCAGAGAACAGCTTGCTTTCAGCAGACTGCGTATTTCTTTATACTAGCAATTGGAACACAGAAAAACACTTTCTGGCTTGCTTGCAATGAGCACCAGAAAGACAGTTTTATTAACTGAACCGCACTCAGTATTCAAGACTGTCAAAGAACAACTTGTTTTCAGCAAACTGCATCTTTGCTTTTACAACCCATTATGAAGCATAAAAACACTTTCGGGCTCGCTTGCAATGAAAGGCAGAAAGAGTTTTATTAGCTGAACTGCACTCCATAAGAAAGACTGTCAGAGCACAGCTTGCTTTCAGCAGACTGCATATTTGTTTATACTAACAAGTAGAACACAGAAAAACACTTTCTGGTTTGTTTGCAATGAGCACCAGAAAGACAGTTTTATTAACTGAACCGCACTCAGTATTCAAGACTGTCAAAGAACAACTTGTTTTCAGCAAACTGCATCTTTGCTTTTACAGTCCATTATGAAGCATAAAAACACTTTCGGGCTCGCTTGCAATGAAAGGCAGAAAGAGTTTTATTAGCTGAACTGCACTCCATAAGAAAGACTGTCAGAGAACAGCTTGCTTTCAGCAGACTGCGTATTTCTTTATACTAGCAATTGGAACACAGAAAAACACTTTCTGGCTTGCTTGCAATGAGCACCAGAAAGACAGTTTTATTAACTGAACCGCACTCAGTATTCAAGACTGTCAAAGAACAACTTGTTTTCAGCAAACTGCATCTTTGCTTTTACAATCCATTATGAAGCATAAAAACACTTTCGGGCTCGCTTGCAATGAAAGGCAGAAAGAGTTTTATTAGCGCAACTGCGCTCCATAAGAAAGACTGTCAGAGCACAGCTTGCTTTCAGCAGACTGCATATTTGTTTATACTAACAAGTAGAACACAGAAAAACACTTTCTGGCTTGCTTGCAATGAGCACCAGAAAGACAGTTTTATTAACTGAACCGCACTCAGTATTCAAGACTGTCAAAGAACAACTTGTTTTCAGCAAACTGCATCTTTGCTTTTACAGTCCATTATGAAGCATAAAAACACTTTCGGGCTCGCTTGCAATGAAAGGCAGAAAGAGTTTTATTAGCTGAACTGCACTCCATAAGAAAGACTGTCAGAGAACAGCTTGCTTTCAGCAGACTGCGTATTTCTTTATACTAGCAATTGGAACACAGAAAAACACTTTCTGGCTTGCTTGCAATGAGCACCAGAAAGACAGTTTTATTAACTGAACCGCACTCAGTATTCAAGACTGTCAAAGAACAACTTGTTTTCAGCAAACTGCATCTTTGCTTTTACAACCCATTATGAAGCATAAAAACACTTTCGGGCTCGCTTGCAATGAAAGGCAGAAAGAGTTTTATTAGCTGAACTGCACTCCATAAGAAAGACTGTCAGAGCACAGCTTGCTTTCAGCAGACTGCATATTTGTTTATACTAACAAGTAGAACACAGAAAAACACTTTCTGGTTTGTTTGCAATGAGCACCAGAAAGACAGTTTTATTAACTGAACCGCACTCAGTATTCAAGACTGTCAAAGAACAACTTGTTTTCAGCAAACTGCATCTTTGCTTTTACAGTCCATTATGAAGCATAAAAACACTTTCGGGCTCGCTTGCAATGAAAGGCAGAAAGAGTTTTATTAGCTGAACTGCACTCCATAAGAAAGACTGTCAGAGAACAGCTTGCTTTCAGCAGACTGCGTATTTCTTTATACTAGCAATTGGAACACAGAAAAACACTTTCTGGCTTGCTTGCAATGAGCACCAGAAAGACAGTTTTATCAACTGAACCGCACTCAGTATCCAAGACTGTCAAAGAACAACTTGTTTTCAGCAAACTGCATCTTTGCTTTTACAGTCCATTATGAAGCATAAAAACACTTTCGGGCTCGCTTGCAATGAAAGGCAGAAAGAGTTTTATTAGCGGAACTGCGCTCCATAAGAAAGACTGTCAGAGCACAGCTTGCTTTCAGCAGACTGCGTATTTGTTTATACTAACAATTGGAACACAGAAAAACACTTTCTGGCGTGTTTGCAATGAGCACCAGAAAGACAGTTTTATTAACTGAACCGCACTCAGTATTCAAGACTGTCACAGAACAACTTGTTTTCAGCAAACTGCATCTTTGCTTTTACAGTCCATTATGAAGCATAAAAACACTTTCGGGCTCGCTTGCAATGAAAGGCAGAAAGAGTTTTATTAGCTGAACTGCACTCCATAAGAAAGACTGTCAGAGAACAGCTTGCTTTCAGCAGACTGCGTATTTCTTTATACTAGCAATTGGAACACAGAAAAACACTTTCTGGCTTGCTTGCAATGAGCACCAGAAAGACAGTTTTATTAACTGAACCGCACTCAGTATTCAAGACTGTCAAAGAACAACTTGTTTTCAGCAAACTGCATCTTTGCTTTTACAACCCATTATGAAGCATAAAAACACTTTCGGGCTCGCTTGCAATGAAAGGCAGAAAGAGTTTTATTAGCTGAACTGCACTCCATAAGAAAGACTGTCAGAGAACAGCTTGCTTTCAGCAGACTGCGTATTTGTTTATACTAGCAATTGGAACACAGAAAAACACTTTCTGGCTTGCTTGCAATGAGCACCAGAAAGACAGTTTTATTAACTGAACCGCACTCAGTATTCAAGACTGTCAAAGAACAACTTGTTTTCAGCAAACTGCATCTTTGCTTTTACAGTCCATTATGAAGCATAAAAACACTTTCGGGCTCGCTTGCAATGAAAGGCAGAAAGAGTTTTATTAGCTGAACTGCACTCCATAAGAAAGACTGTCAGAGCACAGCTTGCTTTCAGCAGACTGCATATTTGTTTATACTAACAAGTAGAACACAGAAAAACACTTTCTGGTTTGTTTGCAATGAGCACCAGAAAGACAGTTTTATTAACTGAACCGCACTCAGTATTCAAGACTGTCAAAGAACAACTTGTTTTCAGCAAACTGCATCTTTGCTTTTACAGTCCATTATGAAGCATAAAAACACTTTCGGGCTCGCTTGCAATGAAAGGCAGAAAGAGTTTTATTAGCTGAACTGCACTCCATAAGAAAGACTGTCAGAGAACAGCTTGCTTTCAGCAGACTGCGTATTTCTTTATACTAGCAATTGGAACACAGAAAAACACTTTCTGGCTTGCTTGCAATGAGCACCAGAAAGACAGTTTTATTAACTGAACCGCACTCAGTATTCAAGACTGTCAAAGAACAACTTGTTTTCAGCAAACTGCATCTTTGCTTTTACAGTCCATTATGAAGCATAAAAACACTTTCGGGCTCGCTTGCAATGAAAGGCAGAAAGAGTTTTATTAGCTGAACTGCACTCCATAAGAAAGACTGTCAGAGCACAGCTTGCTTTCAGCAGACTGCATATTTGTTTATACTAACAAGTAGAACACAGAAAAACACTTTCTGGTTTGTTTGCAATGAGCACCAGAAAGACAGTTTTATTAACTGAACCGCACTCAGTATTCAAGACTGTCAAAGAACAACTTGTTTTCAGCAAACTGCATCTTTGCTTTTACAGTCCATTATGAAGCATAAAAACACTTTCGGGCTCGCTTGCAATGAAAGGCAGAAAGAGTTTTATTAGCGGAACTGCGCTCCATAAGAAAGACTGTCAGAGCACAGCTTGCTTTCAGCAGACTGCGTATTTGTTTATACTAACAAGTAGAACACAGAAAAACACTTTCTGGTTTGTTTGCAATGAGCACCAGAAAGACAGTTTTATTAACTGAACCGCACTCAGTATTCAAGACTGTCAAAGAACAACTTGTTTTCAGCAAACTGCATCTTTGCTTTTACAACCCATTATGAAGCATAAAAACACTTTCGGGCTCGCTTGCAATGAAAGGCAGAAAGAGTTTTATTAGCGGAACTGCGCTCCATAAGAAAGACTGTCAGAGCACAGCTTGCTTTCAGCAGATTGCATATTTGTTTATACTAACAAGTAGAACACAGAAAAACACTTTCTGGTTTGTTTGCAATGAGCACCAGAAAGACAGTTTTATTAACTGAACCGCACTCAGTATTCAAGACTGTCAAAGAACAACTTGTTTTCAGCAAACTGCATCTTTGCTTTTACAGTCCATTATGAAGCATAAAAACACTTTCGGGCTCGCTTGCAATGAAAGGCAGAAAGAGTTTTATTAGCTGAACTGCACTCCATAAGAAAGACTGTCAGAGAACAGCTTGCTTTCAGCAGACTGCGTATTTCTTTATACTAGCAATTGGAACACAGAAAAACACTTTCTGGCTTGCTTGCAATGAGCACCAGAAAGACAGTTTTATTAACTGAACCGCACTCAGTATTCAAGACTGTCAAAGAACAACTTGTTTTCAGCAAACTGCATCTTTGCTTTTACAACCCATTATGAAGCATAAAAACACTTTCGGGCTCGCTTGCAATGAAAGGCAGAAAGAGTTTTATTAGCGGAACTGCGCTCCATAAGAAAGACTGTCAGAGCACAGCTTGCTTTCAACAGACTGCGTATTTGTTTATACTAACAATTGGAACACAGAAAAACACTTTCTGGCGTGTTTGCAATGAGCACCAGAAAGACAGTTTTATTAACTGAACCACACTCAGTATTCAAGACTGTCAAAGAACAACTTGTTTTCAGCAAACTGCATCTTTGCTTTTACAACCCATTATGAAGCATAAAAACACTTTCGGGCTCGCTTGCAATGAAAGGCAGAAAGAGTTTTATTAGCTGAACTGCACTCCATAAGAAAGACTGTCAGAGCACAGCTTGCTTTCAGCAGACTGCATATTTGTTTATACTAACAAGTAGAACACAGAAAAACACTTTCTGGTTTGTTTGCAATGAGCACCAGAAAGACAGTTTTATTAACTGAACCGCACTCAGTATTCAAGACTGTCAAAGAACAACTTGTTTTCAGCAAACTGCATCTTTGCTTTTACAGTCCATTATGAAGCATAAAAACATTTTCGGGCTCGCTTGAAATGAAAGGCAGAAAGAGTTTTATTAGCTGAACTGCACTCCATAAGAAAGACTGTCAGAGAACAGCTTGCTTTCAGCAGACTGCGTATTTCTTTATACTAGCAATTGGAACACAGAAAAACACTTTCTGGCTTGCTTGCAATGAGCACCAGAAAGACAGTTTTATTAACTGAACCGCACTCAGTATTCAAGACTGTCAAAGAACAACTTGTTTTCAGCAAACTGCATCTTTGCTTTTACAATCCATTATGAAGCATAAAAACACTTTCGGGCTCGCTTGCAATGAAAGGCAGAAAGAGTTTTATTAGCGGAACTGCGCTCCATAAGAAAGACTGTCAGAGCACAGCTTGCTTTCAGCAGACTGCGTATTTGTTTATACTAACAAGTAGAACACAGAAAAACACTTTCTGGTTTGTTTGCAATGAGCACCAGAAAGACAGTTTTATTAACTGAACCGCACTCAGTATTCAAGACTGTCAAAGAACAACTTGTTTTCAGCAAACTGCATCTTTGCTTTTACAACCCATTATGAAGCATAAAAACACTTTCGGGCTCGCTTGCAATGAAAGGCAGAAAGAGTTTTATTAGCGGAACTGCGCTCCATAAGAAAGACTGTCAGAGCACAGCTTGCTTTCAGCAGACTGCATATTTGTTTATACTAACAAGTAGAACACAGAAAAACACTTTCTGGTTTGTTTGCAATGAGCACCAGAAAGACAGTTTTATTAACTGAACCGCACTCAGTATTCAAGACTGTCAAAGAACAACTTGTTTTCAGCAAACTGCATCTTTGCTTTTACAGTCCATTATGAAGCATAAAAACACTTTCGGGCTCGCTTGCAATGAAAGGCAGAAAGAGTTTTATTAGCGGAACTGCGCTCCATAAGAAAGACTGTCAGAGCACAGCTTGCTTTCAGCAGACTGCGTATTTGTTTATACTAACAATTGGAACACAGAAAAACACTTTCTGGCTTGCTTGCAATGAGCACCAGAAAGACAGTTTTATTAACTGAACCGCACTCAGTATTCAAGACTGTCAAAGAACAACTTGTTTTCAGCAAACTGCATCTTTGCTTTTACAGTCCATTATGAAGCATAAAAACACTTTCGGGCTCGCTTGCAATGAAAGGCAGAAAGAGTTTTATTAGCTGAACTGCACTCCATAAGAAAGACTGTCAGAGAACAGCTTGCTTTCAGCAGACTGCGTATTTCTTTATACTAGCAATTGGAACACAGAAAAACACTTTCTGGCTTGCTTGCAATGAGCACCAGAAAGACAGTTTTATTAACTGAACCGCACTCAGTATTCAAGACTGTCAAAGAACAACTTGTTTTCAGCAAACTGCATCTTTGCTTTTACAATCCATTATGAAGCATAAAAACACTTTCGGGCTCGCTTGCAATGAAAGGCAGAAAGAGTTTTATTAGCGGAACTGCGCTCCATAAGAAAGACTGTCAGAGCACAGCTTGCTTTCAGCAGACTGCATATTTGTTTATACTAACAAGTAGAACACAGAAAAACACTTTCTGGTTTGTTTGCAATGAGCACCAGAAAGACAGTTTTATTAACTGAACCGCACTCAGTATTCAAGACTGTCAAAGAACAACTTGTTTTCAGCAAACTGCATCTTTGCTTTTACAGTCCATTATGAAGCATAAAAACACTTTCGGGCTCGCTTGCAATGAAAGGCAGAAAGAGTTTTATTAGCTGAACTGCACTCCATAAGAAAGACTGTCAGAGAACAGCTTGCTTTCAGCAGACTGCGTATTTCTTTATACTAGCAATTGGAACACAGAAAAACACTTTCTGGCTTGCTTGCAATGAGCACCAGAAAGACAGTTTTATTAACTGAACCGCACTCAGTATCCAAGACTGTCAAAGAACAACTTGTTTTCAGCAAACTGCATCTTTGCTTTTACAGTCCATTATGAAGCATAAAAACACTTTCGGGCTCGCTTGCAATGAAAGGCAGAAAGAGTTTTATTAGCGGAACTGCGCTCCATAAGAAAGACTGTCAGAGCACAGCTTGCTTTCAGCAGACTGCGTATTTGTTTATACTAACAATTGGAACACAGAAAAACACTTTCTGGCGTGTTTGCAATGAGCACCAGAAAGACAGTTTTATTAACTGAACCGCACTCAGTATTCAAGACTGTCACAGAACAACTTGTTTTCAGCAAACTGCATCTTTGCTTTTACAGTCCATTATGAAGCATAAAAACACTTTCGGGCTCGCTTGCAATGAAAGGCAGAAAGAGTTTTATTAGCTGAACTGCACTCCATAAGAAAGACTGTCAGAGAACAGCTTGCTTTCAGCAGACTGCGTATTTCTTTATACTAGCAATTGGAACACAGAAAAACACTTTCTGGCTTGCTTGCAATGAGCACCAGAAAGACAGTTTTATTAACTGAACCGCACTCAGTATTCAAGACTGTCAAAGAACAACTTGTTTTCAGCAAACTGCATCTTTGCTTTTACAACCCATTATGAAGCATAAAAACACTTTCGGGCTCGCTTGCAATGAAAGGCAGAAAGAGTTTTATTAGCTGAACTGCACTCCATAAGAAAGACTGTCAGAGAACAGCTTGCTTTCAGCAGACTGCGTATTTGTTTATACTAGCAATTGGAACACAGAAAAACACTTTCTGGCTTGCTTGCAATGAGCACCAGAAAGACAGTTTTATTAACTGAACCGCACTCAGTATTCAAGACTGTCAAAGAACAACTTGTTTTCAGCAAACTGCATCTTTGCTTTTACAGTCCATTATGAAGCATAAAAACACTTTCGGGCTCGCTTGCAATGAAAGGCAGAAAGAGTTTTATTAGCTGAACTGCACTCCATAAGAAAGACTGTCAGAGCACAGCTTGCTTTCAGCAGACTGCATATTTGTTTATACTAACAAGTAGAACACAGAAAAACACTTTCTGGTTTGTTTGCAATGAGCACCAGAAAGACAGTTTTATTAACTGAACCGCACTCAGTATTCAAGACTGTCAAAGAACAACTTGTTTTCAGCAAACTGCATCTTTGCTTTTACAGTCCATTATGAAGCATAAAAACACTTTCGGGCTCGCTTGCAATGAAAGGCAGAAAGAGTTTTATTAGCTGAACTGCACTCCATAAGAAAGACTGTCAGAGAACAGCTTGCTTTCAGCAGACTGCGTATTTCTTTATACTAGCAATTGGAACACAGAAAAACACTTTCTGGCTTGCTTGCAATGAGCACCAGAAAGACAGTTTTATTAACTGAACCGCACTCAGTATTCAAGACTGTCAAAGAACAACTTGTTTTCAGCAAACTGCATCTTTGCTTTTACAGTCCATTATGAAGCATAAAAACACTTTCGGGCTCGCTTGCAATGAAAGGCAGAAAGAGTTTTATTAGCTGAACTGCACTCCATAAGAAAGACTGTCAGAGCACAGCTTGCTTTCAGCAGACTGCATATTTGTTTATACTAACAAGTAGAACACAGAAAAACACTTTCTGGTTTGTTTGCAATGAGCACCAGAAAGACAGTTTTATTAACTGAACCGCACTCAGTATTCAAGACTGTCAAAGAACAACTTGTTTTCAGCAAACTGCATCTTTGCTTTTACAGTCCATTATGAAGCATAAAAACACTTTCGGGCTCGCTTGCAATGAAAGGCAGAAAGAGTTTTATTAGCGGAACTGCGCTCCATAAGAAAGACTGTCAGAGCACAGCTTGCTTTCAGCAGACTGCGTATTTGTTTATACTAACAAGTAGAACACAGAAAAACACTTTCTGGTTTGTTTGCAATGAGCACCAGAAAGACAGTTTTATTAACTGAACCGCACTCAGTATTCAAGACTGTCAAAGAACAACTTGTTTTCAGCAAACTGCATCTTTGCTTTTACAACCCATTATGAAGCATAAAAACACTTTCGGGCTCGCTTGCAATGAAAGGCAGAAAGAGTTTTATTAGCGGAACTGCGCTCCATAAGAAAGACTGTCAGAGCACAGCTTGCTTTCAGCAGATTGCATATTTGTTTATACTAACAAGTAGAACACAGAAAAACACTTTCTGGTTTGTTTGCAATGAGCACCAGAAAGACAGTTTTATTAACTGAACCGCACTCAGTATTCAAGACTGTCAAAGAACAACTTGTTTTCAGCAAACTGCATCTTTGCTTTTACAGTCCATTATGAAGCATAAAAACACTTTCGGGCTCGCTTGCAATGAAAGGCAGAAAGAGTTTTATTAGCTGAACTGCACTCCATAAGAAAGACTGTCAGAGAACAGCTTGCTTTCAGCAGACTGCGTATTTCTTTATACTAGCAATTGGAACACAGAAAAACACTTTCTGGCTTGCTTGCAATGAGCACCAGAAAGACAGTTTTATTAACTGAACCGCACTCAGTATTCAAGACTGTCAAAGAACAACTTGTTTTCAGCAAACTGCATCTTTGCTTTTACAACCCATTATGAAGCATAAAAACACTTTCGGGCTCGCTTGCAATGAAAGGCAGAAAGAGTTTTATTAGCGGAACTGCGCTCCATAAGAAAGACTGTCAGAGCACAGCTTGCTTTCAACAGACTGCGTATTTGTTTATACTAACAATTGGAACACAGAAAAACACTTTCTGGCGTGTTTGCAATGAGCACCAGAAAGACAGTTTTATTAACTGAACCACACTCAGTATTCAAGACTGTCAAAGAACAACTTGTTTTCAGCAAACTGCATCTTTGCTTTTACAACCCATTATGAAGCATAAAAACACTTTCGGGCTCGCTTGCAATGAAAGGCAGAAAGAGTTTTATTAGCTGAACTGCACTCCATAAGAAAGACTGTCAGAGCACAGCTTGCTTTCAGCAGACTGCATATTTGTTTATACTAACAAGTAGAACACAGAAAAACACTTTCTGGTTTGTTTGCAATGAGCACCAGAAAGACAGTTTTATTAACTGAACCGCACTCAGTATTCAAGACTGTCAAAGAACAACTTGTTTTCAGCAAACTGCATCTTTGCTTTTACAGTCCATTATGAAGCATAAAAACATTTTCGGGCTCGCTTGAAATGAAAGGCAGAAAGAGTTTTATTAGCTGAACTGCACTCCATAAGAAAGACTGTCAGAGAACAGCTTGCTTTCAGCAGACTGCGTATTTCTTTATACTAGCAATTGGAACACAGAAAAACACTTTCTGGCTTGCTTGCAATGAGCACCAGAAAGACAGTTTTATTAACTGAACCGCACTCAGTATTCAAGACTGTCAAAGAACAACTTGTTTTCAGCAAACTGCATCTTTGCTTTTACAATCCATTATGAAGCATAAAAACACTTTCGGGCTCGCTTGCAATGAAAGGCAGAAAGAGTTTTATTAGCGGAACTGCGCTCCATAAGAAAGACTGTCAGAGCACAGCTTGCTTTCAGCAGACTGCGTATTTGTTTATACTAACAAGTAGAACACAGAAAAACACTTTCTGGTTTGTTTGCAATGAGCACCAGAAAGACAGTTTTATTAACTGAACCGCACTCAGTATTCAAGACTGTCAAAGAACAACTTGTTTTCAGCAAACTGCATCTTTGCTTTTACAACCCATTATGAAGCATAAAAACACTTTCGGGCTCGCTTGCAATGAAAGGCAGAAAGAGTTTTATTAGCGGAACTGCGCTCCATAAGAAAGACTGTCAGAGCACAGCTTGCTTTCAGCAGACTGCATATTTGTTTATACTAACAAGTAGAACACAGAAAAACACTTTCTGGTTTGTTTGCAATGAGCACCAGAAAGACAGTTTTATTAACTGAACCGCACTCAGTATTCAAGACTGTCAAAGAACAACTTGTTTTCAGCAAACTGCATCTTTGCTTTTACAGTCCATTATGAAGCATAAAAACACTTTCGGGCTCGCTTGCAATGAAAGGCAGAAAGAGTTTTATTAGCGGAACTGCGCTCCATAAGAAAGACTGTCAGAGCACAGCTTGCTTTCAGCAGACTGCGTATTTGTTTATACTAACAATTGGAACACAGAAAAACACTTTCTGGCTTGCTTGCAATGAGCACCAGAAAGACAGTTTTATTAACTGAACCGCACTCAGTATTCAAGACTGTCAAAGAACAACTTGTTTTCAGCAAACTGCATCTTTGCTTTTACAGTCCATTATGAAGCATAAAAACACTTTCGGGCTCGCTTGCAATGAAAGGCAGAAAGAGTTTTATTAGCTGAACTGCACTCCATAAGAAAGACTGTCAGAGAACAGCTTGCTTTCAGCAGACTGCGTATTTCTTTATACTAGCAATTGGAACACAGAAAAACACTTTCTGGCTTGCTTGCAATGAGCACCAGAAAGACAGTTTTATTAACTGAACCGCACTCAGTATTCAAGACTGTCAAAGAACAACTTGTTTTCAGCAAACTGCATCTTTGCTTTTACAATCCATTATGAAGCATAAAAACACTTTCGGGCTCGCTTGCAATGAAAGGCAGAAAGAGTTTTATTAGCGGAACTGCGCTCCATAAGAAAGACTGTCAGAGCACAGCTTGCTTTCAGCAGACTGCATATTTGTTTATACTAACAAGTAGAACACAGAAAAACACTTTCTGGTTTGTTTGCAATGAGCACCAGAAAGACAGTTTTATTAACTGAACCGCACTCAGTATTCAAGACTGTCAAAGAACAACTTGTTTTCAGCAAACTGCATCTTTGCTTTTACAGTCCATTATGAAGCATAAAAACACTTTCGGGCTCGCTTGCAATGAAAGGCAGAAAGAGTTTTATTAGCTGAACTGCACTCCATAAGAAAGACTGTCAGAGAACAGCTTGCTTTCAGCAGACTGCGTATTTCTTTATACTAGCAATTGGAACACAGAAAAACACTTTCTGGCTTGCTTGCAATGAGCACCAGAAAGACAGTTTTATTAACTGAACCGCACTCAGTATCCAAGACTGTCAAAGAACAACTTGTTTTCAGCAAACTGCATCTTTGCTTTTACAGTCCATTATGAAGCATAAAAACACTTTCGGGCTCGCTTGCAATGAAAGGCAGAAAGAGTTTTATTAGCGGAACTGCGCTCCATAAGAAAGACTGTCAGAGCACAGCTTGCTTTCAGCAGACTGCGTATTTGTTTATACTAACAATTGGAACACAGAAAAACACTTTCTGGCGTGTTTGCAATGAGCACCAGAAAGACAGTTTTATTAACTGAACCGCACTCAGTATTCAAGACTGTCACAGAACAACTTGTTTTCAGCAAACTGCATCTTTGCTTTTACAGTCCATTATGAAGCATAAAAACACTTTCGGGCTCGCTTGCAATGAAAGGCAGAAAGAGTTTTATTAGCTGAACTGCACTCCATAAGAAAGACTGTCAGAGAACAGCTTGCTTTCAGCAGACTGCGTATTTCTTTATACTAGCAATTGGAACACAGAAAAACACTTTCTGGCTTGCTTGCAATGAGCACCAGAAAGACAGTTTTATTAACTGAACCGCACTCAGTATTCAAGACTGTCAAAGAACAACTTGTTTTCAGCAAACTGCATCTTTGCTTTTACAACCCATTATGAAGCATAAAAACACTTTCGGGCTCGCTTGCAATGAAAGGCAGAAAGAGTTTTATTAGCGGAACTGCGCTCCATAAGAAAGACTGTCAGAGCACAGCTTGCTTTCAGCAGACTGCATATTTGTTTATACTAACAAGTAGAACACAGAAAAACACTTTCTGGTTTGTTTGCAATGAGCACCAGAAAGACAGTTTTATTAACTGAACCGCACTCAGTATTCAAGACTGTCAAAGAACAACTTGTTTTCAGCAAACTGCATCTTTGCTTTTACAGTCCATTATGAAGCATAAAAACACTTTCGGGCTCGCTTGCAATGAAAGGCAGAAAGAGTTTTATTAGCTGAACTGCACTCCATAAGAAAGACTGTCAGAGAACAGCTTGCTTTCAGCAGACTGCGTATTTCTTTATACTAGCAATTGGAACACAGAAAAACACTTTCTGGCTTGCTTGCAATGAGCACCAGAAAGACAGTTTTATTAACTGAACCGCACTCAGTATCCAAGACTGTCAAAGAACAACTTGTTTTCAGCAAACTGCATCTTTGCTTTTACAGTCCATTATGAAGCATAAAAACACTTTCGGGCTCGCTTGCAATGAAAGGCAGAAAGAGTTTTATTAGCGGAACTGCGCTCCATAAGAAAGACTGTCAGAGCACAGCTTGCTTTCAGCAGACTGCGTATTTGTTTATACTAACAATTGGAACACAGAAAAACACTTTCTGGCATGTTTGCAATGAGCACCAGAAAGACAGTTTTATTAACTGAACCGCACTCAGTATTCAAGACTGTCACAGAACAACTTGTTTTCAGCAAACTGCATCTTTGCTTTTACAACCCATTATGAAGCATAAAAACACTTTCGGGTTCGCTTGCAATGAAAGGCAGAAAGAGTTTTATTAGCGGAACTGCGCTCCATAAGAAAGACTGTCAGAGCACAGCTTGCTTTCAGCAGACTGCGTATTTGTTTATACTAACAATTGGAACACAGAAAAACACTTTCTGGCGTGTTTGCAATGAGCACCAGAAAGACAGTTTTATTAACTGAACCGCACTCAGTATTCAAGACTGTCACAGAACAACTTGTTTTCAGCAAACTGCATCTTTGCTTTTACAGTCCATTATGAAGCATAAAAACACTTTCGGGCTCGCTTGCAATGAAAGGCAGAAAGAGTTTTATTAGCTGAACTGCACTCCATAAGAAAGACTGTCAGAGAACAGCTTGCTTTCAGCAGACTGCGTATTTCTTTATACTAGCAATTGGAACACAGAAAAACACTTTCTGGCTTGCTTGCAATGAGCACCAGAAAGACAGTTTTATTAACTGAACCGCACTCAGTATTCAAGACTGTCAAAGAACAACTTGTTTTCAGCAAACTGCATCTTTGCTTTTACAACCCATTATGAAGCATAAAAACACTTTCGGGCTCGCTTGCAATGAAAGGCAGAAAGAGTTTTATTAGCTGAACTGCACTCCATAAGAAAGACTGTCAGAGCACAGCTTGCTTTCAGCAGACTGCATATTTGTTTATACTAACAAGTAGAACACAGAAAAACACTTTCTGGTTTGTTTGCAATGAGCACCAGAAAGACAGTTTTATTAACTGAACCGCACTCAGTATTCAAGACTGTCAAAGAACAACTTGTTTTCAGCAAACTGCATCTTTGCTTTTACAGTCCATTATGAAGCATAAAAACACTTTCGGGCTCGCTTGCAATGAAAGGCAGAAAGAGTTTTATTAGCTGAACTGCACTCCATAAGAAAGACTGTCAGAGAACAGCTTGCTTTCAGCAGACTGCGTATTTGTTTATACTAGCAATTGGAACACAGAAAAACACTTTCTGGCTTGCTTGCAATGAGCACCAGAAAGACAGTTTTATTAACTGAACCGCACTCAGTATTCAAGACTGTCAAAGAACAACTTGTTTTCAGCAAACTGCATCTTTGCTTTTACAGTCCATTATGAAGCATAAAAACACTTTCGGGCTCGCTTGCAATGAAAGGCAGAAAGAGTTTTATTAGCTGAACTGCACTCCATAAGAAAGACTGTCAGAGCACAGCTTGCTTTCAGCAGACTGCATATTTGTTTATACTAACAAGTAGAACACAGAAAAACACTTTCTGGTTTGTTTGCAATGAGCACCAGAAAGACAGTTTTATTAACTGAACCGCACTCAGTATTCAAGACTGTCAAAGAACAACTTGTTTTCAGCAAACTGCATCTTTGCTTTTACAGTCCATTATGAAGCATAAAAACACTTTCGGGCTCGCTTGCAATGAAAGGCAGAAAGAGTTTTATTAGCTGAACTGCACTCCATAAGAAAGACTGTCAGAGAACAGCTTGCTTTCAGCAGACTGCGTATTTGTTTATACTAGCAATTGGAACACAGAAAAACACTTTCTGGCTTGCTTGCAATGAGCACCAGAAAGACAGTTTTATTAACTGAACCGCACTCAGTATTCAAGACTGTCAAAGAACAACTTGTTTTCAGCAAACTGCATCTTTGCTTTTACAGTCCATTATGAAGCATAAAAACACTTTCGGGCTCGCTTGCAATGAAAGGCAGAAAGAGTTTTATTAGCTGAACTGCACTCCATAAGAAAGACTGTCAAAGCACAGCTTGTTTTCAGCAGACTGCATATTTGTTTATACTAACAAGTAGAACACAGAAAAACACTTTCTGGTTTGTTTGCAATGAGCACCAGAAAGACAGTTTTATTAACTGAACCGCACTCAGTATTCAAGACTGTCAAAGAACAACTTGTTTTCAGCAAACTGCATCTTTGCTTTTACAACCCATTATGAAGCATAAAAACACTTTCGGGCTCGCTTGCAATGAAAGGCAGAAAGAGTTTTATTAGCGGAACTGCGCTCCATAAGAAAGACTGTCAGAGCACAGCTTGCTTTCAGCAGATTGCATATTTGTTTATACTAACAAGTAGAACACAGAAAAACACTTTCTGGTTTGTTTGCAATGAGCACCAGAAAGACAGTTTTATTAACTGAACCGCACTCAGTATTCAAGACTGTCAAAGAACAACTTGTTTTCAGCAAACTGCATCTTTGCTTTTACAGTCCATTATGAAGCATAAAAACACTTTCGGGCTCGCTTGCAATGAAAGGCAGAAAGAGTTTTATTAGCTGAACTGCACTCCATAAGAAAGACTGTCAGAGAACAGCTTGCTTTCAGCAGACTGCGTATTTCTTTATACTAGCAATTGGAACACAGAAAAACACTTTCTGGCTTGCTTGCAATGAGCACCAGAAAGACAGTTTTATTAACTGAACCGCACTCAGTATCCAAGACTGTCAAAGAACAACTTGTTTTCAGCAAACTGCATCTTTGCTTTTACAGTCCATTATGAAGCATAAAAACACTTTCGGGCTCGCTTGCAATGAAAGGCAGAAAGAGTTTTATTAGTGGAACTGCGCTCCATAAGAAAGACTGTCAGAGCACAGCTTGCTTTCAGCAGACTGCGTATTTGTTTATACTAACAATTGGAACACAGAAAAACACTTTCTGGCTTGCTTGCAATGAGCACCAGAAAGACAGTTTTATTAACTGAACCGCACTCAGTATTCAAGACTGTCAAAGAACAACTTGTTTTCAGCAAACTGCATCTTTGCTTTTACAGTCCATTATGAAGCATAAAAACACTTTCGGGCTCGCTTGCAATGAAAGGCAGAAAGAGTTTTATTAGCTGAACTGCACTCCATAAGAAAGACTGTCAGAGAACAGCTTGCTTTCAGCAGACTGCGTATTTCTTTATACTAGCAATTGGAACACAGAAAAACACTTTCTGGCTTGCTTGCAATGAGCACCAGAAAGACAGTTTTATTAACTGAACCGCACTCAGTATTCAAGACTGTCAAAGAACAACTTGTTTTCAGCAAACTGCATCTTTGCTTTTACAATCCATTATGAAGCATAAAAACACTTTCGGGCTCGCTTGCAATGAAAGGCAGAAAGAGTTTTATTAGCGGAACTGCGCTCCATAAGAAAGACTGTCAGAGCACAGCTTGCTTTCAGCAGACTGCGTATTTGTATATACTAACAAGTAGAACACAGAAAAACACTTTCTGGTTTGTTTGCAATGAGCACCAGAAAGACAGTTTTATTAACTGAACCGCACTCAGTATTCAAGACTGTCAAAGAACAACTTGTTTTCAGCAAACTGCATCTTTGCTTTTACAACCCATTATGAAGCATAAAAACACTTTCGGGCTCGCTTGCAATGAAAGGCAGAAAGAGTTTTATTAGCGGAACTGCGCTCCATAAGAAAGACTGTCAGAGCACAGCTTGCTTTCAGCAGACTGCATATTTGTTTATACTAACAAGTAGAACACAGAAAAACACTTTCTGGTTTGTTTGCAATGAGCACCAGAAAGACAGTTTTATTAACTGAACCGCACTCAGTATTCAAGACTGTCAAAGAACAACTTGTTTTCAGCAAACTGCATCTTTGCTTTTACAGTCCATTATGAAGCATAAAAACACTTTCGGGCTCGCTTGCAATGAAAGGCAGAAAGAGTTTTATTAGCTGAACTGCACTCCATAAGAAAGACTGTCAGAGAACAGCTTGCTTTCAGCAGACTGCGTATTTCTTTATACTAGCAATTGGAACACAGAAAAACACTTTCTGGCTTGCTTGCAATGAGCACCAGAAAGACAGTTTTATTAACTGAACCGCACTCAGTATCCAAGACTGTCAAAGAACAACTTGTTTTCAGCAAACTGCATCTTTGCTTTTACAGTCCATTATGAAGCATAAAAACACTTTCGGGCTCGCTTGCAATGAAAGGCAGAAAGAGTTTTATTAGCGGAACTGCGCTCCATAAGAAAGACTGTCAGAGCACAGCTTGCTTTCAGCAGACTGCGTATTTGTTTATACTAACAATTGGAACACAGAAAAACACTTTCTGGCGTGTTTGCAATGAGCACCAGAAAGACAGTTTTATTAACTGAACCGCACTCAGTATTCAAGACTGTCACAGAACAACTTGTTTTCAGCAAACTGCATCTTTGCTTTTACAGTCCATTATGAAGCATAAAAACACTTTCGGGCTCGCTTGCAATGAAAGGCAGAAAGAGTTTTATTAGCTGAACTGCACTCCATAAGAAAGACTGTCAGAGAACAGCTTGCTTTCAGCAGACTGCGTATTTCTTTATACTAGCAATTGGAACACAGAAAAACACTTTCTGGCTTGCTTGCAATGAGCACCAGAAAGACAGTTTTATTAACTGAACCGCACTCAGTATTCAAGACTGTCAAAGAACAACTTGTTTTCAGCAAACTGCATCTTTGCTTTTACAACCCATTATGAAGCATAAAAACACTTTCGGGCTCGCTTGCAATGAAAGGCAGAAAGAGTTTTATTATGTTGCGCCTGCTGCTTTAAGCAGCGGCGCAATATATTGTTATTCGTAAGTCATATTATTATGTTGCGCCTGCTGCTTTAAGCAGCGGCGCAATATATTGTTATCCGTAAGTCATATTATTATTATTATTCTTATTATTCCGCGTTTCCTTGTCCGTCTAACTAGTCCCGCAGCTTTCGAGCTATCGACTCCGTTCCACCTGGAAATCGTGCGTCCTATAGCGACGATGTGGGCTTGTATACAGCTTTCCGATACCCGCACTCGTTCGTCCGCTACACTCGTTTATCGCTCCGTTTTTCCCCAGTCATTTCTATGGAATTAATTTTCAAAGTGCTCTAACTCGGTCATTTTTCAAGCTACGGACACGGGATTTCAGACGGTCGGACCCGGGCGTACCGGCTCCCATCACTTCCGTTTTTTGGAATTTTTGCACTCATCCTTCCCTTTCTTTTCCTCCTTCAAAATCCCTCCATTCATTTCAATGGGAGGCTCTTAGAGTGGGGTTGATGTCATCCACTGTAGTTTCAGTGGCCAAAAGCCGTTTTTTCACTTTTCAGCCGAACAAATCGCCATAACTTCCTTATAGTTTCACCTAGAAACTTCATTTAAATTTTAAAAGGTAGAGAAACTTGTCCTTTCTAAGACCTCTAAATTTGAACATTATTGAAAATACGGTTTTTGAGTTATGAATTTTTGTTCGGCACTAGGGAGGGTTTCGGCTCCCATAGGGTTCAATGTATTTTTGGAGCAGCTCAGAGTGCGGTTTCTAAAATTTTCTCCTGTTTTTAACTCGTCATAACATGCTCAATTCTCACTTAATCTGCAAATTTTTTATACCATATCAATCCCCAGACTCTCCTTGTCGCAACGGTATATACGGTTAAGTGATGTGGGGAAAACTTTCCGAGCTATAAGCATTTGTTCGGAGGGTGGGTACGCTCCCATAGGAACCCATTGAAATTATTTTTTGTCTTTTTCAATTTTCTGCCGAACATTTCACCATAACTTCCTTATACTTTCACCTACAGACTTCATTTAAACTTTAAATGGTAGAGAAATTTCCCCTTTCTCACACTTGTAAGTTTCAGACCGTTTGAGAATACCGTTCTTGAGTTATGAATTTTTGTTTGACACTTGGGAGGGTTTTCCTCCCATAGAGCTCAATGTATTTTAAGAGCGGGTCGGCACGCAGATTTTCAAAACTTTGCCTGTTTTTAACTCGTAATTACACCATCAAATCTCGCTCAAAGTGCAAAAATTTTTACACCATCTCGAGCACCAGACTCTCCTTGTCGCTACGGTATGCTTCGTTCATTTTTGGACCTGGAAAAGTTTTTGAGATATTTGAGGTTTTTTGGAAGGTGCGCCACCGGTCGAAATTCATTGAATCATGAGTCTGTCAGTTGTATTCTGTGAGCGTGCGTGTGAGAGAAACAGAGGGGGGAGGGGGAGGGGCAGAGTCAGAGACCGAGGGGGAGAGGTATGAAGGACATAGGCAGTGTCTAACACTTTAAAGGTCATTTTTAAGGGGGACGTCTTAATTATCCAGGGTTTCTTAAGGTGGAATTTTTAAAGAATACCTCATTCACAATATACTGGCTGTCTTTTCGACATTTTAAGCTTTATTTAAAGTGGTCATTTTTAAAGGTGGACGTGTCAATACAACTGTGGGTTTCTTAAGGTGGAATTTTTATTAAGGTGGTATTTAAAATGTATTGGCCATCTTTTTTTGCTTTTAAGACTCTTTTGGCCTGTGATGTGGACATTTCAATACAATTCTGGGTTTCTTAAGGTGGAATTGTTTTTAAAGGTGGAATTCAAAATGTATCGTTTTCCATTCACGGCCTACAGAGCTCCATAGAGTCCAATGTAAACTGCTGTGGGAGAATGCTCTCTTAACATCCCACTACCAACAGCTTAGCAGTAAACTCCTTCACCATAAGCGTCGCCTAGTGACCCACGCGGGTTTACCGTATCGAGGACCTCGCTTTAAGCGGGAAAGACGCGGATCGGGGGGCGGGGGTTTCGGCGGCGCAACATCTCGCGTTTCCTCCTGGAAATGCAGACCTCTAGTTATTATTATTCTTATTATTCCGCGTTTCCTTGTCCGTCTAACTAGTCCCGCAGCTTTCGAGCTATCGACTCCGTTCCACCTGGAAATCGTGCGTCCTATAGCGACGATGTGGGCTTGTATACAGCTTTCCGATACCCGCACTCGTTCGTCCGCTACACTCGTTTATCTCTCCGTTTTTCCCCAGACATTTCTATGGAATTAATTTTCAAAGTGCTCTAACTCGGTCATTTTTCAAGCTACGGACACGGGATTTCAGACGGTCGGACCCGGGCGTACCGGCTCCCATCACTTCCGTTTTCAGATTTTTTGCACTCATCCTTCCCTTTCTATTCCTCCTTCAAAATCCCTCCATTCATTTCAATGGGAGGCTCTTAGAGTGGGTGACATCATACACTGTAGATTCCTTCTCAGAAAACGGGTTTTTCACTTTTCAGCCAAACAAATCACCATAACTTCCTCATACTTTCACCTAGAAACTTCATTTAAATTTTAAATGGTAGAGAAACTTGTCCTTTCTAAGACCTCTAAATTTGAACATTATTGAAAATACGGTTTTTGAGTTATGAATTTTTGTTCGGCACTAGGGAGGGTTTCGGCTCCCATAGGGTTCAATGTATTTTTGGAGCAGCTCAGAGTGCGGTTTCTAAAAATTTCTCCTGTTTTTAACTCGTCATAACATGCTCAATTCTCACTTAATCTGCAATTTTTTTATACCACATCGATCCCCAGACTCTCCTTGTCGCAACGGTATATACGGTTAAGTGATGTGGGGAAAACTTTCCGAGCTATAAGCATTTGTTCGGAGGGTGGGTACGGTCCCATAGGAACCCATTGAAATTTTTTTTTTTCTTTTTCAATTTTCTGCCGAACATTTCACCATAACTTCCTTATACTTTCACCTACAGACTTCATTTAAACTTTAAATGGTAGAGAAATTTCCCCTTTCTCACACTTGTAAGTTTCAGACCGTTTGAGAATACCGTTCTTGAGTTATGAATTTTTGTTTGACACTTGGGAGGGTTTTCCTCCCATAGAGCTCAATGTATTTTAAGAGCGGGTCTGCACGCAGATTTTCAAAACTTTGCCTGTTTTTAACTCGTAATTACACCATCAAATCTCGCTCAAAGTGCAAAAATTTTTACACCATCTCGAGCACAAGACTCTCCTTGTCGCTACGGTATGCTTCGTTCAATTTTGGTTGGGAAAAGTTTTCGAGCTACGGGTGATTTTTTGGAGGGTGCTCCCCGGTCGAAATTCATTGAATCGTGAGTCTGTCAGTTGTATTCTGTGAGCGTGCGTGTGAGAGAAACAGAGAGGGGAGGGGGAGGGGCAGAGTCAGAGACCGAGGGGGAGAGGTATGAAGGACATAGGCAGTGTCTAACACTTTAAAGGTCATTTTTAAGGGGGACGTCTTAATTATCCAGGGTTTCTTAAGGTGGAATTTTTAAAGAATACCTCATTCACAATATACTGGCTGTCTTTTCGACATTTTAAGCTTTATTTAAAGTGGTCATTTTTAAAGGTGGACGTGTCAATACAACTGTGGGTTTCTTAAGGTGGAATTTTTATTAAGGTGGTATTTAAAATGTATTGGCCATCTTTTTTTGCTTTTAAGACTCTTTTGGCCTGTGATGTGGACATTTCAATACAATTCTGGGTTTCTTAAGGTGGAATTGTTTTTAAAGGTGGAATTCAAAATGTATCGTTTTCCATTCACGGCCTACAGAGCTCCATAGAGTCCAATGTAAACTGCTGTGGGAGAATGCTCTCTTAACATCCCACTACCAACAGCTTAGCAGTAAACTCCTTCACCATAAGCGTCGCCTAGTGACCCACGCGGGTTTACCGTATCGAGGACCTCGCTTTAAGCGGGAAAGACGCGGATCGGGGGGCAGGGGTTTAGGCGGCGCAACATCTCGCGTTTCCTCCTGGTGTTACGTTTGCTGCCCTTCATTCTGAGGATCGTTCATTCTTGTCCGGTTAACTCCGCCCACAGTTTTCGAGATATCGACTCCGTTCAAAGTTTGTTTCGTACAGCTTCCCTGTGGGATGCGGGCTTGTATACAGCTTTTGGAAAAGTTACATAGTTTTTGCACAGTAAGCATTTGAAGTTTCATCTTTACTCCCATAGGAATGAATGGAAAAATGTCCATAAACTTTTGTCAAACTTAAAAACTGCTGTCACACGCTCAGTTTTCGAGCTAGAGACACCAGAATTCAAACGGGCAGACCCGAGAGTCCACGGTCCCACCACGTGAAATTATGGGCCGATAGCCCACCCGCTTCATGACCTTTGACCCCGTTTTCCATTCACGGCCTACACAGCTCCATAGAGTCCAATGTAAACTGCTGTGGGACAGTGCTCTCTTAACATCCCACTACCAACAGCTTAGCAGTAAACTCCTTCAGCATAAGCGTCGCCTAGTGACCCACGCGGGTTTACCGTATCGAGGACCTCGCTTTAAGCGGTAAAGACGCGGATCGGGGGGCGGGGGTTTAGACGGCGCAACATCTCGCGTTTCCTCCTGGAAATGCAGACCTCTAGTGTTACGTTTGCTGCCCTTCATTCTGAGGATCGTTCATTCTTGTCTGGTTAACTCCGCCCACAGTTTTCGAGATATAGACTCCGTTCAAAGTTTGTCTCGTAGAGCTTCCCTGTGGGATGCGGGCTTGTATACAGCTTTTGGAAAAGTTACATAGTTTTCGCACAGTAAGCATTTGAAGTTTCATCTTAACTCCCATAGGAATGAATGGAAAAATGTCCATAAACTTTTGTCAAACTTTAAAACTGCTGTCACACGGTCAGTTTTCGAGCTAGAGACACCAGAACTCAAACGGGCAGACCCGAGGGTCCACGGTCCCACCACGTAAAATTATGGGCCGATAGCCCACCCGCTTCATGACCTTTGACCCCGTTTTCCATTCACGGCCTACAGAGCTCCATAGAGTCCAATGTAAACTGCTGTGGGAGAGTGCTCTCTTAACATCCCACTACCGACGGCTTAGCAGTAAACTCCTTCACCATAAGCGTCGCCTAGTGACCCACGCGGGCTTACCGTACCGAGGACCTCGCTTTAAGCGGGAAAGACGCGGATCGGGGGGCAGGGGTTTCGGCGGCGCAACATCTCGCGTTTCCTCCTGGAAATGCAGACCTCTAGTGTTACGTTTGCTGCCCTTCATTCTGAGGATTGTTCATTCTTGTCCGGTTAACTCCGCCCACAGTTTTCGAGATATCGACTCCGTTCAAAGTTTCATTCGTAGAGCTTCCCTGTGGGATGCGGGCTTGTATACAGCTTTTGGAAAAGTTGCATAGTTTTCGCACAGTAAGCATTTGAAATTTCATCTTTTCTCTCATAGGAATGAATGGAAAAATGTCCATAAACTTTTGTCAAACTTTCAAATTGCTGTCACACGGTCATTTTTCGAGCTACAGACACCAGAATTCAAACGGTCAGACCCGAGGGTCCACGGTCCCACCACCTGAAATTATAGGCCGATAGCCCACCCGCTTCATGACCTTTGACCCCGTTTTCCATTCACGGCCTACTGAGCTCCATAGAGTCCAATGTAAACTGCTGTGGGAGAGTGCTCTCTTAACATCCCACTACCGACAGCTTAGCAGTAAACTCCTTCACCATAAGCGTCGCCTAGTGACCCACGCGGGTTTACCGTATCGAGGACCTCGCTTTAAGCGGGAAAGACGCGGATCGGGGGGCGGGGGTTTAGGCGGCGCAACATCTCGCGTTTCCTCCTGGAAATGCAGACCTCTAGTTATGTTGCGCCTGCTGCTTTAAGCAGCAGCGCGCAATATATTGTTCTTCTTAAGTCATATTATTATGTTGCGCCAGCTGCTTTAGCAGCGCGCAATATATTGTTCTTCTTAAGTCATATTATTATTATTTTTATTCTTATTATTCCGCGTTTCCTTGTCCGCCTAACTAGTCCCGCAACTTTCGAGCTATCGACTCCGTTCCACCTGGAAATCGTGCGTCCTATAGCGACGATGTGGGCTTGTATACAGCTTTCCGATACCCGCACTCGTTCGTCCGCTACACTCGTTTATCGCTCCGTTTTTCCCCAGTCATTTCTATGGAATTAATTTTCAAAGTGCTCTAACTCGGTCATTTTTCAAGCTACGGACACGGGATTTTAGACGGTCGGACCCGGGCGTACCGGCTCCCATCACTTCCGTTTTCGGAATTTTTGCACTCATCCTTCCCTTTCTATACCTCCTTCAAAATCCCTCCATTCATTTCAATGGGAGGCCCTTAGAGTGGGGGTGATGTCATCCACTGTAGTTTCAGTGGCCAAAGCCGTTTTTTCACTTTTCAGCCTAACAAATCGCCATAACTTCCTCATACTTTCACCTAGAAACTTCATTTAAATTTTAAATGGTAGAGAAACTTGTCCTTTCTAAGACCTCTAAATTTGAACATTATTGAAAATACGGTTTTTGAGTTATGAATTTTTGTTCGGCACTAGGGAGGGTTTCGGCTCCCATAGGGTTCAATGTATTTTTGGAGCAGCTCAGAGTGCGGTTTCTAAAAATTTCTCCTGTTTTTAACTCGTCATAACATGCTCAATTCTCACTTAATCTGCAATTTTTTTATACCACATCGATCCCCAGACTCTCCTTGTCGCAACGGTATATACGGTTAAGTGATGTGGGGAAAACTTTCCGAGCTATAAGCATTTGTTCGGAGGGTGGGTACGCTCCCATAGGAACCCATTGAAATTATTTTTTTTCTTTTTCAATTTTCTGCCGAACATTTCACCATAACTTCCTTATACTTTCACCTACAGACTTCATTTAAACTTTAAATGGTAGAGAAATTTCCCCTTTCTCACACTTGTAAGTTTCAGACCGTTTGAGAATACCGTTCTTGAGTTATGAATTTTTGTTTGACACTTGGGAGGGTTTTCCTCCCATAGAGCTCAATGTATTTTAAGAGCGGGTCTGCACGCAGATTTTCAAAACTTTGCCTGTTTTTAACTCGTAATTACACCATCAAATCTCGCTCAAAGTGCAAAAATTTTTACACCATCTCGAGCACAAGACTCTCCTTGTCGCTACGGTATGCTTCGTTCAATTTTGGTTGGGAAAAGTTTTCGAGCTACGGGTGATTTTTTGGAGGGTGCTCCCCGGTCGAAATTCATTGAATCGTGAGTCTGTCAGTTGTATTCTGTGAGCGTGCGTGTGAGAGAGACAGAGGGGGGAGGGGGAGGGGCAGAGGCAGACACTGACGGGGAAGAGGTGTGAGGGCCACAGAAATACACAGGCAGTCTGTAACACTTTAAAGGTCATTTTTAAGGGGGACGTCTTAATTATCCAGGGTTTCTTAAGGTGGAATTTTTTAAGAATACCTCATTCACAATATACTGGCTGTCTTTTCAACATTTTAAGACGCGGATCGGGGGGCGGGGGTTTAGGCGGCGCAACATCTCGTGTTTCCTCCTGGAAATGCAGACCTCTAGTGTTACGTTTGCTGCCCTTCATTCTGAGGATCGTTCATTCTTGTCCGGTTAACTCCGCCCACAGTTTTCGAGATATAGACTCCGTTCAAAGTTTGTCTCGTAGAGCTGCCCTGTGGGATGCGGGCTTGTATACAGCTTTTGGAAAAGTTACATAGTTTTCGCACAGTAAGCATTTGAAGTTTCATCTTTTCTCCCATAGGAATGAATGGAAAAATGTCCATAAACTTTTGTCAAACTTTAAAACTGCTGTCACACGGTCAGTTTTCGAGCTAGAGACACCAGAATTCAAACGGGCAGACCCGAGAGTCCACGGTCCCACCACGTGAATTTATGGGCCGATAGCCCACCCGCTTCATGACCTTTGACCCCGTTTTCCTTTCACGGCCTACAGAGCTCCATAGAGTCCAATGTAAACTGCTGTGGGAGAGTGCTCCCTTAACATCCCACTACCAACAGCTTAGCAGTAAACTCCTTCACCATAAGCATCGCCTAGTGACCCACGCGGGTTTACCGTGTCGAGGACCTCGCTTTAAGCGGGAAAGACGCGGATCGGGGGGCAGGGGTTTAGGCGGCGCAACATCTCGCGTTTCCTCCTGGTGTTACGTTTGCTGCCCTTCATTCTGAGGATCGTTCATTCTTGTCCGGTTAACTCCGCCCACAGTTTTCGAGATATCGACTCCGTTCAAAGTTTCATTCGTAGACCTTCCCTGTGGGATGCGGGCTTGTATACAGCTTTTGGAAAAGTTGCATAGTTTTAGCACAGTAAGCATTTGAAGTTTCATCTTTTCTCCCATAGGAATGAATGGAAAAATGTCCATAAACTTTTGTCAAACTTTCAAACTGCTGTCACACGCTCAGTTTTCGAGCTAGAGACACCAGAACTCAAACGGGCAGACCCGAGAGTCCAAGGTCCCACCACGTGAAATTATGGGCCGATAGCCCACCCGCTTCATGACCTTTGACCCCGTTTTCCATTCACGGCCTACACAGCTCCACATAGTCCAATGTAAACTGCTGTGGGACAGTGCTCTCTTAACATCCCACTACCAACAGCTTAGCAGTAAACTCCTTCACCATAAGCATCGCCTAGTGACCCACGCGGGTTTACCGTGTCGAGGACCTCGCTTTAAGCGGGAAAGACGCGGATCGGGGGGCAGGGGTTTAGGCGGCGCAACATCTCGCGTTTCCTCCTGGTGTTACGTTTGCTGCCCTTCATTCTGAGGATCGTTCATTCTTGTCCGGTTAACTCCGCCCACAGTTTTCGAGATATCGACTCCGTTCAAAGTTTCATTCGTAGACCTTCCCTGTGGGATGCGGGCTTGTATACAGCTTTTGGAAAAGTTGCATAGTTTTAGCACAGTAAGCATTTGAAGTTTCATCTTTTCTCCCATAGGAATGAATGGAAAAATGTCCATAAACTTTTGTCAAACTTTCAAACTGCTGTCACACGCTCAGTTTTCGAGCTAGAGACACCAGAACTCAAACGGGCAGACCCGAGGGTCCAAGGTCCCACCACGTAAAATTATAGGCCGATAGCCCACCCGCTTCATGACCTTTGACCCCGTTTTCCATTCACGGCCTACACAGCTCCATAGAGTCCAATGTAAACTGCTGTGGGAGAGTGCTCTCTTAACATCCCACTACCGACAGCTTAGCAGTAAACTCCTTCACCATAAGCGTCGCCTAGTGACCCACGCGGGTTTACCGTATCGAGGACCTCGCTTTAAGCGGGAAAGACGCGGATCGGGGGACGGGGGTTTAGGCGGCGCAACATCTCGCGTTTCCTCCTGGAAATGCAGACCTCTAGTGTTACGTTTGCTGCCCTTCATTCTGAGGATCGTTCATTCTTGTCCGGTTAACTCCGCCCACAGTTTTCGAGATATCGACTCCGTTCAAAGTTTCATTCGTAGAGCTTCCCTGTGGGATGCGGGCTTGTATACAGCTTTTGGAAAAGTTACATAGTTTTAGCACAGTAAGCATTTGAAGTTTCAACTTTTCTCCCATAGGAATGAATGGAAAAGTGTCCATAAACTTTTGTCAAACTTTTAAACTGCTGTCACACGGTCAGTTTTCGAGCTAGAGACACCAGAACTCAAACGGGCAGACCCGAGGGTCCACGGTCCCACCACGTGAAACTATAGGCCGATAGCCCACCCGCTTCATGACCTTTGACCCCGTTTTCCATTCACGGCCTACACAGCTCCATAGAGTCCAATGTAAACTGCTGTGGGAGAGTGCTCTCTTAACATCCCACTACCGACAGCTTAGCAGTAAACTCCTTCACCATAGGCGTCGCCTAGTGACCCACGCGGGTTTACCGTATCGAGGACCTCGCTTTAAGCGTGAAAGACGCGGATCGGGGGGCAGGGGTTTAGGCGGCGCAACATCTCGCGTTTCCTCCTGGAAATGCAGACCTCTAGTGTTACGTTTGCTGCCCTTCATTCTGAGGATCGTTCATTCTTGTCCGGTTAACTCCGCCCACAGTTTTCGAGATATCGACTCCGTTCAAAGTTTGTTTCGTAGAGCTGCCCTGTGGGATGCGGGCTTGTATACAGCTTTTGGAAAAGTTGCATAGTTTTTGCACAGGAAGCCTTTGAACTTTCATCTTTACTCCCATAGGAATGAATGGAAAAATGTCCATAAACTTTTGTCAAACTTTTAAACTGCTGTCACACGCTCAGTTTTCGAGCTACAGACACCAGAACTCAAACGGGCAGACCCGAGGGTCCACGGTCCCAGCACGTGAAACTATGGGCCGATAGCCCACCCGCTTCATGACCTTTGACCCCGTTTTCCATTCACGGCCTACACAGCTCCATAGAGTCCAATGTAAACTGCTGTGGGACAGTGCTCTCTTAACATCCCACTACCAACAGCTTAGCAGTAAACTCCTTCACCATAAGCGTCGCCTAGTGACCCACGCGGGTTTACCGTATCGAGGACCTCGCTTTAAGCGGTAAAGACGCGGATCGGGGGGCGGGGGTTTAGGCGGCGCAACATCTCGCGTTTCCTCCTGGAAATGCAGACCTCTAGTGTTACGTTTGCTGCCCTTCATTCTGAGGATCGTTCGTTCTTGTCCGGTTAACTCCGCCCACAGTTTTCGAGATATCGACTCCGTTCAAAGTTTGTTTCGTAGAGCTGCCCTGTGGGATGCGGGCTTGTATACAGCTTTTGGAAAAGTTACATAGTTTTCGCACAGTAAGCATTTTAACTTTCATCTTTACTCCCATAGGAATGAATGGAAAAATGTCCATAAACTTTTGTCAAATATTAAAACTGCTGTCACACGGTCAGTTTTCGAGCTACAGACACCAGAATTCAAATGGGCACACCCGAGAGTCCACGGTCCCACCACGTGAATTTATGGGCCGATAGCCCACCCGCTTCATGACCTTTGACCCCGTTTTCCTTTCACGGCCTACAGAGCTCCATAGAGTCCAATGTAAACTGCTGTGGGACAGTGCTCTCTTAACATCCCACTACCGACAGCTTAGCAGTAAACTCCTTCACCATAAGCGTCGCCTAGTGACCCACGCGGGTTTACCGTATCGAGGAACTCGCTTTAAGCGGGAAAGACGCGGATCGGGGGACGGGGGTTTAGGCGGCGCAACATCTCGCGTTTCCTCCTGGAAATGCAGACCTCTAGTTATGTTGCGCCAGCTGCTTTAGCAGCGCGCAATATATTGTTATCCGAAAGTCATATTATTATTATTTTTTTTATTATTCTTATTATTCCGGATTTCCTTGTCCGCCTAACTAGTCCCGCAGCTTTCGAGCTATCGACTCCGTTCCACCTGGAAATCGTGCGTCCTATAGCGACGATGTGGGCTTGTATACAGCTTTCCGATACCCGCACTCGTTCGTCCGCTACACTCGTTTATCGCTCCGTTTTTCCCCAGTCATTTCTATGGAATTAATTTTCAAAGTGCTCTAACTCGGTCATTTTTCAAGCTACGGACACGGGATTTTAGACGGTCGGACCCGGGCGTACCGGCTCCCATCACTTCCGTTTTCGGAATTTTTGCACTCATCCTTCCCTTTCTATACCTCCTTCAAAATCCCTCCATTCATTTCAATGGGAGGCCCTTAGAGTGGGGGTGATGTCATCCACTGTAGTTTCAGTGGCCAAAGCCGTTTTTTCACTTTTCAGCCTAACAAATCGCCATAACTTCCTCATACTTTCACCTAGAAACTTCATTTAAATTTTAAATGGTAGATAAACTTGTCCTTTCTAAGACCTCTAAATTTGAACATTATTGAAAATACGGTTTTTGAGTTATGAATTTTTGTTCGGCACTAGGGAGGGTTTCGGCTCCCATAGGGTTCAATGTATTTTTGGAGCAGCTCAGAGTGCGGTTTCTAAAAATTTCTCCTGTTTTTAACTCGTCATAACATGCTCAATTCTCACTTAATCTGCAATTTTTTTATACCACATCGATCCCCAGACTCTCCTTGTCGCAACGGTATATACGGTTAAGTGATGTGGGGAAAACTTTCCGAGCTATAAGCATTTGTTCGGAGGGTGGGTACGGTCCCATAGGAACCCATTGAAATTTTTTTTTTTCTTTTTCAATTTTCTGCCGAACATTTCACCATAACTTCCTTATACTTTCACCTACAGACTTCATTTAAACTTTAAATGGTAGAGAAATTTCCCCTTTCTCACACTTGTAAGTTTCAGACCGTTTGAGAATACCGTTCTTGAGTTATGAATTTTTGTTTGACACTTGGGAGGGTTTTCCTCCCATAGAGCTCAATGTATTTTAAGAGCGGGTCTGCACGCAGATTTTCAAAACTTTGCCTGTTTTTAACTCGTAATTACACCATCAAATCTCGCTCAAAGTGCAAAAATTTTTACACCATCTCGAGCACAAGACTCTCCTTGTCGCTACGGTATGCTTCGTTCAATTTTGGTTGGGAAAAGTTTTCGAGCTACGGGTGATTTTTTGGAGGGTGCTCCCCGGTCGAAATTCATTGAATCGTGAGTCTGTCAGTTGTATTCTGTGAGCGTGCGTGTGAGAGAAACAGAGAGGGGAGGGGGAGGGGCAGAGTCAGAGACCGAGGGGGAGAGGTATGAAGGACATAGGCAGTGTCTAACACTTTAAAGGTCATTTTTAAGGGGGACGTCTTAATTATCCAGGGTTTCTTAAGGTGGAATTTTTAAAGAATACCTCATTCACAATATACTGGCTGTCTTTTCGACATTTTAAGCTTTATTTAAAGTGGTCATTTTTAAAGGTGGACGTGTCAATACAACTGTGGGTTTCTTAAGGTGGAATTTTTATTAAGGTGGTATTTAAAATGTATTGGCCATCTTTTTTTGCTTTTAAGACTCTTTTGGCCTGTGATGTGGACATTTCAATACAATTCTGGGTTTCTTAAGGTGGAATTGTTTTTAAAGGTGGAATTCAAAATGTATCGTTTTCCATTCACGGCCTACAGAGCTCCATAGAGTCCAATGTAAACTGCTGTGGGAGAATGCTCTCTTAACATCCCACTACCAACAGCTTAGCAGTAAACTCCTTCACCATAAGCGTCGCCTAGTGACCCACGCGGGTTTACCGTATCGAGGACCTCGCTTTAAGCGGGAAAGACGCGGATCGGGGGGCAGGGGTTTAGGCGGCGCAACATCTCGCGTTTCCTCCTGGTGTTACGTTTGCTGCCCTTCATTCTGAGGATCGTTCATTCTTGTCCGGTTAACTCCGCCCACAGTTTTCGAGATATCGACTCCGTTCAAAGTTTGTTTCGTACAGCTTCCCTGTGGGATGCGGGCTTGTATACAGCTTTTGGAAAAGTTGCATAGTTTTCGCACAGTAACCATTTGAAGTTTCATCTTTACTCCCATAGGAATGAATGGAAAAATGTCCATAAACTTTTGTCAAACTTTCAAACTGCTGTCACACGCTCAGTTTTCGAGCTAGAGACACCAGAATTCAAACGGGCAGACCCGAGAGTCCAAGGTCCCACCACGTGAAATTATAGGCCAATAGCCCACCCGCTTCATGACCTTTGACCCCGTTTTCCATTCACGGCCTACAGAGCTCCATAGAGTCCAATGTAAACTGCTGTGGGAGAGTGCTCTCTTAACATCCCACTACCGACAGCTTAGCAGTAAACTCCTTCACCATAAGCGTCGCCTAGTGACCCGCGCGGGTTTACCGTGTCGAGGACCTCGCTTTAAGCGGGAAAGACGCGGATCGGGGGGCAGGGGTTTAGGCGGCGCAACATCTCGCGTTTCCTCCTGGAAATGCAGACCTCTAGTGTTACGTTTGCTGCCCTTCATTCTGAGGATCGTTCATTCTTGTCCGGTTAACTCCGCCCACAGTTTTCGAGATATCGACTCCGTTCAAAGTTTGTTTCGTAGAGCTGCCCTGTGTGACGCGGGCTTGTATACAGCTTTTGGAAAAGTTACATAGTTTTCGCACAGTAAGCATTTGAAGTTTCATCTTAACTCCCATAGGAATGAATGGAAAAATGTCCATAAACTTTTGTCAAACTTTCAAACTGCTGTCACACGGTCAGTTTTCGAGCTAGAGACACCAGAACTCAAACGGTCAGACCCGAGAGTCCACGGTCCCACCACGTAAAATTATGGGCCGATAGGCCACCCGCTTCATGACCTTTGACCCCGTTTTCCATTCACGGCCTACACAGCTCCATAGAGTCCAATGTAAACTGCTGTGGGACAGTGCTCTATTAACATCCCACTACCGACAGCTTAGCAGTAAACTCTTTCACCATAAGCGTCGCCTAGTGACCCACGCGGGTTTACCGTATCGAGGACCTCGCTTTAAGCGGGAAAGACGCGGATCGGGGGACGGGGGTTTCGGCGGCGCAACATCTCGCGTTTCCTCCTGGAAATACAGACCTCTAGTGTTACGTTTGCTGCCCTTCATTCTGAGGATCGTTCATTCTTGTCCGGTTAACTCCGCCCACAGTTTTCGAGATATCGACTCCGTTCAAAGTTTGTTTCGTAGAGCTTCCCTGTGGGATGCGGGCTTGTATACAGCTTTTGGAAAAGTTACATAGTTTTCGCACAGGAAGCATTTGAAGTTTCATCTTTACTCCCATAGGAATGAATGGAAAAATGTCCATAAACTTTTGTCAAACTTTAAAACTGCTGTCACACGGTCAGTTTTCGAGCTAGAGACACCAGAACTCAAACGGGCAGACCCGAGGGTCCACGGTCCCAGCACGTGAAACTATGGGCCGATAGCCCACCCGCTTCATGACCTTTGACCCCGTTTTCCTTTCACGGCCTACAGAGCTCCATAGAGTCCAATGTAAACTGCTGTGGGAGAGTGCTCTCTTAACATCCCACTACCGACAGCTTAGCAGTAAACTCCTTCACCATAAGCGTCGCCTAGTGACCCACGCGGGTTTACCGTATCGAGGACCTCGCTTTAAGCGGGAAAGACGCGGATCGGGGGGCAGGGATTTAGGCGGCGCAACATCTCGCGTTTCCTCCTGGAAATGCAGACCTCTAGTGTTACGTTTGCTGCCCTTCATTCTGAGGATCGTTCATTCTTGTCCGGTTAACTCCGCCCACAGTTTTTGAGATATCGACTCCGTTCAAAGTTTCATTCGTACAGCTTCCCTGTGGGATGCGGGCTTGTATACAGCTTTTGGAAAAGTTACATAGTTTTTGCACAGTAAGCATTTGAAGTTTCGTGTTTTCTCCCATAGGAATGAATGGAAAAATGTCCATAAACTTTTGTCAAACTTTCAAAGTGCTGTCACACGGTCAGTTTTCGAGCTACAGACACCAGAACTCAAATGGGCAGACCCGAGAGTCCACGGTCCCACCACCTGAAATTATAGGCCGATAGCCCACCCGCTTCATGACCTTTGACCCCGTTTTCCATTCACGGCCTACACAGCTCCATAGAGTCCAATGTAAACTGCTGTGGGAGAGTGCTCTCTTAACATCCCACTACCGACAGCTTAGCAGTAAACTCCTTCACCATAAGCGTCGCCTAGTGACCCACGCGGGTTTACCGTATCGAGGACCTCGCTTTAAGCGGGAAAGACGCGGATCGGGGGACGGGGGTTTAGGCGGCGCAACATCTCGCGTTTCCTCCTGGAAATGCAGACCTCTAGTGTTACGTTTGCTGCCCTTCATTCTGAGGATCGTTCGTTCTTGTCCGGTTAACTCCGCCCACAGTTTTCGAGATATCGACTCCGTTCAAAGTTTGTTTCGTAGAGCTGCCCTGTGGGATGCGGGCTTGTATACAGCTTTTGGAAAAGTTACATAGTTTTTGCACAGTAAGCATTTGAAATTTCGTGTTTTCTCCCATAGGAATGAATAGAGAAATGTCCATAAACTTTTGTCAAACATTCAAACTGCTGTCAAACGCTCAGTTTTCGAGCTAGAGACACCAGAACTCAAACGGGCAGACCCGAGGGTCCACGGTCCCAGCACGTGAAACTATGGGCCGATAGCCCACCCGCTTCATGACCTTTGACCCCGTTTTCCATTCACGGCCTACAGAGCTCCACAGAGTCCAATGTAAACTGCTGTGGGAGAGTGCTCTCTTAACATCCCACTACCGACAGCTTAGCAGTAAACTCCTTCACCATAAGCGTCGCCTAGTGACCCACGCGGGTTTACCGTATCGAGGACCTCGCTTTAAGCGGGAAAGACGCGGATCGGGGGGCGGGGGTTTAGGCGGCGCAACATCTCGCGTTTCCTCCTGGAAACGCAGACCTCTAGTGTTACGTTTGCTGCCCTTCATTCTGAGGATCGTTCATTCTTGTCCGGTTAACTCCGCCCACAGTTTTCGAGATATAGACTCCGTTCAAAGTTTGTCTCGTAGAGCTTACCTGTGGGATGCGGGCTTGTATACAGCTTTTGGAAAAGTTACATAGTTTTCGCACAGTAAGCATTTGAAGTTTCATCTTAACTCCCATAGGAATGAATGGAAAAATGTCCATAAACTTTTGTCAAACTTTAAAACTGCTGTCACACAGTCAGTTTTCGAGCTAGAGACACCAGAATTCAAACGGGCAGACCCGAGAGTCCACGGTCCTGCCACGTGAAATTATAGGCCGATAGCCCACCCGCTTCATGACCTTTGACCCCGTTTTCCTTTCACGGCCTACAGAGCTCCATAGAGTCCAATGTAAACTGCTGTGGGAGAGTGCTCTCTTAACATCCCACTACCGACAGCTTAGCAGTAAACTCCTTCACCATAAGCGTCGCCTAGTGACCCACGCGGGTTTACCGTATCGAGGACCTCGCTTTAAGCGGGAAAGACGCGGATCGGGGGGCAGGGGTTTAGGCGGCGCAACATCTCGCGTTTCCTCCTGGAAATGCAGACCTCTAGTGTTACGTTTGCTGCCCTTCATTCTGAGGATCGTTCATTCTTGTCCGGTTAACTCCGCCCACAGTTTTCGAGATATCGACTCCGTTCAAAGTTTCATTCGTAGAGCTTCCCTGTGGGATGCGGGCTTGTATACAGCTTTTGGAAAAGTTGCATAGTTTTCGCACAGTAAGCATTTGAAGTTTCATCTTTTCTCCCATAGGAATGAATGGAAATATGTCCATAAACTTTTGTCAAACTTTCAAACTGCTGTCACACGCTCAGTTTTCGAGCTAGAGACACCAGAATTCAAACGGGCAGACCCGAGAGTCCAAGGTCCCACCACGTGAAATTATGGGCCGATAGCCCACCCGCTTCATGACCTTTGACCCCGTTTTCCATTCACGGCCTACAGAGCTCCATAGAGTCCAATGTAAACTGCTGTGGGAGACTGCTCTCTTAACATCCCACTACCGACAGCTTAGCAGTAAACTCCTTCACCATAAGCGTCGCCTAGTGACCCACGCGGGTTTACCGTATCGAGGGCCTCGCTTTAAGCGGGAAAGACGCGGATCGGGGGGCAGGGGTTTAGGCGGCGCAACATCTCGCGTTTCCTCCTGGAAATGCAGACCTCTAGTGTTACGTTTGCTGCCCTTCATTCTGAGGATCGTTCATTCTTGTCCGGTTAACTCCGCCCACAGTTTTCGAGATATCGACTCCGTTCAAAGTTTCATTCGTAGAGCTTCCCTGTGGGATGCGGGCTTGTATACAGCTTTTGGAAAAGTTACATAGTTTTTGCACAGGAAACATTTGAAGTTTCATCTTTACTCCCATAGGAATGAATGGAAAAATGTCCATAAACTTTTGTCAAACTTTCAAAGTGCTGTCACACGGTCAGTTTTCGAGCTAGAGACACCAGAACTCAAACGGGCAGACCCGAGGGTCCACGGTCCCACCACCTGAAATTATGGGCCGATACCCCGCCCGCTTCATGACCTTTGACCCCGTTTTCCATTCACGGCCTACAGAGCTCCATAGAGTCCAATGTAAACTGCTGTGGGAGAGTGCTCTCTTAACATCCCACTACCAACAGCTTAGCAGTAAACTCCTTCACCATAAGCGTCGCCTAGTGACCCACGCGGGTTTACCGTATCGAGGACCTCGCTTTAAGCGGGAAAGACGCGGATCGGGGGGCGGGGGTTTCGGCGGCGCAACATCTCGCGTTTCCTCCTGGAAATGCAGACCTCTAGTTATGTTGCGCCTGCTGCTTTAAGCAGCGGCGCAATATATTGTTATCCGTAAGTCATATTATTATTATTATTCTTATTATTCCGCGTTTCCTTGTCCGTCTAACTAGTCCCGCAGCTTTCGAGCTATCGACTCCGTTCCACCTGGAAATCGTGCGTCCTATAGCGACGATGTGGGCTTGTATACAGCTTTCCGATACCCGCACTCGTTCGTCCGCTACACTCGTTTATCGCTCCGTTTTTCCCCAGTCATTTCTATGGAATTAATTTTCAAAGTGCTCTAACTCGGTCATTTTTCAAGCTACGGACACGGGATTTCAGACGGTCGGACCCGGGCGTACCGGCTCCCATCACTTCCGTTTTCGGAATTTTTGCACTCATCCTTCCCTTTCTTTTCCTCCTTCAAAATTCCTCCATTCATTTCAATGGGAGACCCTTAGAGTGGGGGTGATGTCATACACTCTAGGTTCACTGGCCAAAAGCCGTTTTTTCGCTTTTCAGCCGAACAAATCACCATAACTTCCTCATACTTTCACCTAGAAACTTCATTTAAATTTTAAATGGTAGAGAAACTTATCCTTTCTAGCACCTGTAAATGTGAACATTATTGAAAATACGGTTTTTGAGTTATGAATTTTTGTTCGGCACTAGGGACGGTTTCGGCTCCCATAGGGTTCAATGTATTTTTAGAGCAGCTCAGAGTGCGGTTTCAAAATTTTTCTCCTGTTTTTAACTCATCATAACATGCTCAATTCTCACTTAATCTGAAATTTTTTTATACCATATCGATCCCCAGACTCTCCTTGTCGCAACGGTATATACGGTTAAGTGATGTGGGGAAAACTTTCCGAGCTGTAAGCATTTGTTCGGAGGGTGGGTACGCTCCCATAGGAACCCATTGAAATTAATTTTTTTCTTTTTCAATTTTCTGCCGAACATTTCACCATAACTTCCTTATACTTTCACCTACAGACTTCATTTAAACTTTAAATGGTAGAGAAATTTCCCCTTTCTCACACTTGTAAGTTTCAGACCGTTTGAAAATACCGTTCTTGAGTTATGAATTTTTGTTTGACACATGGGAGGGTTTTCCTCCCATAGAGCTCAATGTATTTTAAGAGCGGGTCGGCACACAGATTTTCAAAACTTTGCCTGTTTTTAACTCGTAATTACACCATCAAATCTCGCTCAAAGTGCAAAAATTTTTACACCATCTCGAGCACCAGACTCTCCTTGTCGCTACGGTATGCTTCGTTCAATTTTGGTTGGGAAAAGTTTTCGAGCTACGGGTGATTTTTTGGAGGGTGCTCCCCGGTCGAAATTCATTGAATCGTGAGTTTGTCAGTTGTATTCTGTGAGCGTGCGTGTGAGAGAGACAGAGGGGGGAGGGGGAGGGGCAGAGGAAGACACTGACGGGGAGAGCTGTGAGGGCCACAGAAATACACAGGCAGTCTGTAACACTTTAAAGGTCATTTTTAAGGGGGACGTCTTAATTATCCAGGGTTTCTTAAGGTGGAATTTTTAAAAAAGACCTCATTCACAATATACTGGCTGTCTTTTCAACATTTTAAGACGCGGATCGGGGGTTTCCTCCTGGTGTTACGTTTGCTGCCCTTCATTCTGAGGATCGTTCGTTCTTGTCCGGTTAACTCCGCCCACAGTTTTCGAGATATCGACTCCGTTCAAAGTTTCATTCGTAGAGCTTCCCTGTGGGATGCGGGCTTGTATACAGCTTTTGGAATAGTTACATAGTTTTTGCACAGTAAGCATTTGAAGTTTCGTGTTTTCTCCCATAGGAATGAATGGAGAAATGTCCATAAACTTTTGTCAAACTTTCAAACTGCTGTCACACGGTCAGTTTTCGAGCTAGAGACACCAGAACTCAAACGGGCAGACCCGAGGGTCCACGGTCCCATCACGTGAAACTATGGGCCGATAGCCCACCCGCTTCATGACCTTTGACCCCGTTTTCCATTCACGGCCTACAGAGCTCCATAGAGTCCAATGTAAACTGCTGTGGGAGAGTGCTCTCTTAACATCCCACTACCGACGGCTTAGCAGTAAACTCCTTCACCATAAGCGTCGCCTAGTGACCCACGCGGGTTTACCGTACCGAGGACCTCGCTTTAAGCGGGAAAGACGCGGATCGGGGGGCAGGGGTTTCGGCGGCGCAACATCTCGCGTTTCCTCCTGGAAATGCAGACCTCTAGTGTTACGTTTGCTGCCCTTCATTCTGAGGATCGTTCGTTCTTGTCCGGTTAACTCCGCCCACAGTTTTCGAGATATCGACTCCGTTCAAAGTTTCATTCGTAGAGCTTCCCTGTGGGATGCGGGCTTGTATACAGCTTTTGGAAAAGTTGCATAGTTTTAGCACAGTAAGCATTTGAAGTTTCATCTTTTGTCCCATAGGAATGAATGGAAATATGTCCATAAACTTTTGTCAAACTTTCAAACTGCTGTCACACGCTCAGTTTTCGAGCTAGAGACACCAGAATTCAAACGGGCAGACCCGAGAGTCCAAGGTCCCACCACGTGAAATTATAGGCCGATACCCCGCCCGCTTCATGACCTTTGACCCCGTTTTCCATTCACGGCCTACAGAGCTCCATAGAGTCCAATGTAAACTGCTGTGGGAGAGTGCTCTCTTAACATCCCACTACCGACAGCTTAGCAGTAAACTCCTTCACCATAAGCGTCGCCTAGTGACCCACGCGGGTTTACCGTATCGAGGACCTCGCTTTAAGCGGGAAAGACGCGGATCGGGGGGCAGGGGTTTAGGCGGCGCAACATCTCGCGTTTCCTCCTGGAAATGCAGACCTCTAGTGTTACGTTTGCTGCCCTTCATTCTGAGGATCGTTTGTTCTTGTCCGGTTAACTCCGCCCACAGTTTTCGAGATATCGACTCCGTTCAAAGTTTGTTTCGTAGACCTTCCCTGTGGGATGCGGGCTTGTATACAGCTTTTGGAAAAGTTGCATAGTTTTCGCACAGTAAGCATTTGAAGTTTCATCCTTACTCCCATAGGAATGAATGGAAAAATGTCCATAAACTTTTGTCAAACTTTAAAACTGCTGTCACACGGTCAGTTTTCGAGCTAGAGACACCAGAACTCAAACGGGCAGACCCGAGGGTCCACGGTCCCAGCACGTGAAACTATGGGCCGATAGCCCACCCGCTTCATGACCTTTGACCCCGTTTTCCTTTCACGGCCTACAGAGCTCCATAGAGTCCAATGTAAACTGCTGTGGGAGAGTGCTCTCTTAACATCCCACTACCGACAGCTTAGCAGTAAACTCCTTCACCATAAGCGTCGCCTAGTGACCCACGCGGGTTTACCGTATCGAGGGCCTCGCTTTAAGCGGGAAAGACGCGGATCGGGGGGCAGGGGTTTAGGCGGCGCAACATCTCGCGTTTCCTCCTGGAAATGCAGACCTCTAGTGTTACGTTTGCTGCCCTTCATTCTGAGTATCGTTCATTCCTTGTCCGGTTAACTCCGCTCACAGTTTTCGAGATATCGACTTTGTTCAAAGTTTCATTCGTAGAGCTTCCCTGTGGGATGCGGGCTTGTATACAGCTTTTGGAAAAGTTACATAGTTTTTGCACAGTAAGCATTTGAAGTTTCATCTTTTCTCCCATAGGAATGAATGGAAAAATGTCCATAAACTTTTGTCAAACATTCAAACTGCTGTCAAACGCTCAGTTTTCGAGCTAGAGACACCAGAACTCAAACGGGCAGACCCGAGGGTCCACGGTCCCAGCACGTGAAACTATGGGCCGATAGCCCAGCCGCTTCATGACCTTTGACCCCGTTTTCCATTCACGGCCTACACAGCTCCATAGAGTCCAATGTAAACTGCTGTGGGAGAGTGCTCTCTTAACATCCCACTACCAACAGCTTAGCAGTAAACTCCTTCACCATAAGCGTCGCCTAGTGACCCACGCGGGTTTACCGTATCGAGGACCTCGCTTTAAGCGGGAAAGACGCGGATCGGGGGACGGGGGTTTAGGCGGCGCAACATCTCGCGTTTCCTCCTGGAAATGCAGACCTCTAGTGTTACGTTTGCTGCCCTTCATTCTGAGTATCGTTCGTTCTTGTCCGGTTAACTCCGCCCACAGTTTTCGAGATATCGACTCCGTTCAAAGTTTCATTCGTACAGCTTCCCTGTGGGATGCGGGCTTGTATACAGCTTTTGGAAAAGTTACATAGTTTTCGCACAGTAAGCATTTGAAGTTTCATCTTTACTCCCATAGGAATGAATGGAAAAATGTCCATAAACTTTTGTCAAACTTTCAAACTGCTGTCACACGGTCAGTTTTCGAGCTAGAGACACCAGAATTCAAACGGGCAGACCCGAGAGTCCACGGTCCCGCCACGTGAAATTATGGGCCGATAGCCCACCCGCTTCATGACCTTTGACCCCGTTTTCTATTCACGGCCTACACAGCTCCATAGAGTCCAATGTAAACTGCTGTGGGAGAGTGCTCTCTTAACATCCCACTACCGACAGCTTAGCAGTAAACTCCTTCACCATAAGCGTCGCCTAGTGACCCATGTGGGTTTACAGTATCGAGGACCTCGCTTTAAGCGGGAAAGACGCGGATCGGGGGGCAGGGGTTTAGGCGGCGCAACATCTCGCGTTTCCTCCTGGAAATGCAGACCTCTAGTGTTACGTTTGCTGCCCTTCATTCTGAGGATCGTTCGTTCTTGTCCGGTTAACTCCGCCCACAGTTTTCGAGATATCGACTCCGTTCAAAGTTTCATTCGTAGAGCATCCCTGTGGGATGTGGGCTTGTATACAGCTTTTGGAAAAGTTACATAGTTTTCGCACAGTAAGCATTTGAAGTTTCGTGTTTTCTCCCATAGGAATGAATGGAAAAGTGTCCATAAACTTTTGTCAAACATTCAAACTGCTGTCACACGGTCAGTTTTCGAGCTAGAGACACCAGAACTCAAACGGGCAGACCCGAGGGTCCACGGTCCCACCACATGAAATTATAGGCCGATACCCCGCCCGCTTCATGACCTTTGACCCCGTTTTCCATTCACGGCCTACAGAGCTCCATAGAGTCCAATGTAAACTGCTGTGGGAGAGTGCTCTCTTAACATCCCACTACCAACGGCTTAGCAGTAAACTCCTTCACCATAAGCGTCGCCTAGTGACCCACGCGGGTTTACCGTACCGAGGACCTCGCTTTAAGCGGGAAAGACGCGGATCGGGGGGCGGGGGTTTAGGCGGCGCAACATCTCGCGTTTCCTCCTGGAAATGCAGACCTCTAGTGTTACGTTTGCTGCCCTTCATTCTGAGGATCGTTCATTCTTGTCCGGTTATCTCCGCCCACAGTTTTCGAGATATCGACTCCGTTCAAAGTTTGTTTCGTAGAGCTTCCCTGTGGGATGCGGGCTTGTATACAGCTTTTGGAAAAGTTACATAGTTTTTGCACAGTAAGCATTTGAAGTTTCATCTTTACTCCCATAGGAATGAATGGAAAAATGTCCATAAACTTTTGTCAAACTTAAAAACTGCTGTCACACGCTCAGTTTTCGAGCTAGAGACACCAGAATTCAAACGGGCAGACCCGAGAGTCCACGGTCCCACCACGTGAAATTATGGGCCGATAGCCCACCCGCTTCATGACCTTTGACCCCGTTTTCCATTCACGGCCTACAGAGCTCCATAGAGTCCAATGTAAACTGCTGTGGGAGAGTGCTCTCTTAACATCCCACTACCAACAGCTTAGCAGTAAACTCCTTCACCATAAGCGTCGCCTAGTGACCCACGCGGGTTTACCGTATCGAGGACCTTGCTTTAAGCGGGAAAGACGCGGATCGGGGGGCGGGGATTTAGGCGGCGCAACATCTCGCGTTTCCTCCTGGAAATGCAGACCTCTAGTGTTACGTTTGCTGCCCTTCATTCTGAGGATCTTCATTCCTTGTCCGGTTAACTCCGCCCACAGTTTTCGAGATATCGACCCCGTTCAAAGTTTGTTTCGTAGAGCTTCCTTGTGGGATGCGGGCTTGTATACAGCTTTTGGAAAAGTTACATAGATTTCGCACAGTAAGCATTTGAAGTTTCATCTTTACTCCCATAGGAATGAATGGAAAAATGTCCATAAACTTTTGTCAAACTTTAAAACTGCTGTCACACGCTCAGTTTTCGAGCTAGAGACACCAGAACTCAAACGGGCAGACCCGAGGGTCCACAGTCCCACCACGTGAAACTATAGGCCGATAGCCCACCCGCTTCATGACCTTTGACCCCGTTTTCCATTCACGGCCTACAGAGCTCCATAGAGTCCAATGTAAACTGCTGTGGGAGAGTGCTCTCTTAACATCCCACTACCGACAGCTTAGCAGTAAACTCCTTCACCATAAGCGTCGCCTAGTGACCCACGCGGGTTTACCGTACCGAGGACCTCGCTTTAAGCGGGAAAGACGCGGATCGGGGGACGGGGGTTTAGGCGGCGCAACATCTCGCGTTTCCTCCTGGAAATGCAGACCTCTAGTGTTACGTTTGCTGCCCTTCATTCTGAGGATCGTTCATTCTTGTCCGGTTAACTCCGCCCACAGTTTTCGAGATATCGACTCCGTTCAAAGTTTGTTTCGTAGAGCTTCCCTGTGGGATGCGGGCTTGTATACAGCTTTAGGAAAAGTTACATAGTTTTCGCACAGTAAGCATTTGAAGTTTCATCTTAACTCCCATAGGAATGAATGGAAAAATGTCCATAAACTTTTGTCAAACTTTAAAACTGCTGTCACACGGTCAGTTTTCGAGCTAGAGACACCAGAACTCAAACGGGCAGACCCGAGAGTCCACGGTCCCACCACGTGAAATTATAGGCCGATACCCCGCCCGCTTCATGACCTTTGACCCCGTTCTCCATTCACGGCCTACAGAGCTCCATAGAGTCCAATGTAAACTGCTGTGGGAGAGTGCTCTCTTAACATCCCACTACCGACAGCTTAGCAGTAAACTCCTTCACCATAAGCGTCGCCTAGTGACCCACGCGGGTTTACCGTATCGAGGACCTCGCTTTAAGCGGGAAAGACGCGGATCGGGGGACGGGGGTTTCGGCGGCGCAACATCTCGCGTTTCCTCCTGGAAATGCAGACCTCTAGTTATGTTGCGCCTGCTGCTGTAAGCAGCGGCGCGATATATTGTTATCCGTAAGTCATATTATTATTATTATTTTTATTATTATTTTTATTATTCCGCATTTCCTTGTCCGCTTAACTAGTCCCGCAGCTTTTGAGCTATCGACTCCGTTCCACCTGGAAATCGTGCGTCCTATAGCGACGATGTGGGCTTGTATACAGCTTTCCGATATCCGCACTCGTTCGTCCGCTACACTCGTTTTTCGCTCTGTTTTTCCCCAGTCATTTCTATGGAATTAATTTTCAAAGTGCTCTAACTCGGTCATTTTTCAAGCTACGGACACGGGATTTCAGACGGTCGGACCCGGGCGTACCGGCTCCCATCACTTCCGTTTTCGGAATTTTTGCACTCATCCTTCCCTTTCTTTTCCTCCTTCAAAATCCCTCCATTCATTTCAATGGGAGGCTCTTAGAGTGGGGGTGATGTCATCCACTGTAGTTTCAGTGGCAAAAAGCCGTTTTTTCACTTTTCAGCCGAACAAATCGCCATAACTTCCTTATAGTTTCACCTAGAAACTTCATTTAAATTTTAAATGGTAGAGAAACTTGTCCTTTCTAAGACCTCTAAATTTGAACATTATTGAAAATACGGTTTTTGAGTTATGAATTTTTGTTCGGCACTAGGGACGGTTTCGGCTCCCATAGGGTTCAATGTATTTTTGGAGCAGCTCAGAGTGCGGTTTCTAAAATTTTCTCCTGTTTTTAACTCGTCATAACATGCTCAATTCTCACTTAATCTGCAAATTTTTATACCATATCGATCCCCAGACTCTCCTTGTCGCAACGGTATATACGGTTAAGTGATGTGAGGAAAACTTTCCGAGCTATAAGCATTTGTTCGGAGGGTGGGTACGCTCCCATAGGAACCCATTGAAATTATTTTTTTTCTTTTTCAATTTTCTGCCGAACATTTCACCATAACTTCCTTATACTTTCACCTACAGACTTCATTTAAACTTTAAATGGTAGAGAAATTTCCCCTTTCTCAAACTTGTAAGTTTCAGACCGTTTGAGAATACCGTTCTTGAGTTATGAATTTTTGTTTGACACTTGGGAGGGTTTTCCTCCCATAGAGCTCAATGTATTTTAAGAGCGGGTCTGCACGCAGATTTTCAAAACTTTGCCTGTTTTTAACTCGTAATTACACCATCAATTCTCGCTCAAAGTGCAAAAATTTTTACACCATCTCCAGCACAAGACTCTCCTTGTCGCTACGGTATGCTTCGTTCAATTTTGGTTGGGAAAAGTTTTCGAGCTACGGGTGATTTTTTGGAGGGTGCTCCCCGGTCGAAATTCATTGAATCATGAGTCTGTCAGTTGTGTTCTGTGAGCGTGCGTGTGAGAGAGACAGAGGGGGGAGGGGGAGGGGCAGAGGCAGAGACTGACGGGGAAGAGGTGTGAGGGCCACAGAAATACACAGGCAGTCTGTAACACTTTAAAGGTCATTTTTAAGGGGGACATCTTAATTATCCAGGGTTTCTTAAGGTGGATTTTTTTAAGAATACCTCATTCACAATATACTGGCTGTCTTTTTGACATTTTAAGCTTTATTTCAAGTGGTCATTTTTAAAGGTGGATGTCTCAATACAACTGTGGGTTTCTTAAGGTGGAATTTTTATTAAGGTGGTATTTAAAATGTATTGGCCATCTTTTTTTGCTTTTAAGACTCTTTTGGCCTGTGATGTGGACATTTCAATACAATTCTGGGTTTCTTAAGGTGGAATTGTTTTTAAAGGTGGAATTCAAAATGTATCCTTTTCCATTCACGGCCTACAGAGCTCCATAGAGTCCAATGTAAACTGCTGTGGGACAGTGCTCTCTTAACATCCCACTACCAACAGCTTAGCAGTAAACTCCTTCACCATAAGCGTCGCCTAGTGACCCACGTGGGTTTACCGTATCGAGGACCTCGTTTTAAGCGGGAAAGACGCGGATCGGGGGGCAGGGGTTTAGGCGGCGCAACATCTCGCGTTTCCTCCTGGAAATGCAGACCTCTAGTGTTACGTTTGCTGCCCTTCATTCTGAGGATCGTTCATTCTTGTCCGGTTAACTCCGCCCACAGTTTTCGAGATATCGACTCCGTTCAAAGTTTCATTCGTAGAGCTGCCCTGTGGGATGCGGGCTTGTATACAGCTTTTGGAAAAGTTGCATAGTTTTCGCACAGGAAGCATTTGAATTTCATCTTTACTCCCATAGGAAAGAATGGAAAAATGTCCATAAACTTTTGCCAAACTTTAAAACTGCTGTCACACGCTCAGTTTTCGAGCTAGAGACACCAGAACTCAAACGGGCAGACCCGAGGGTCCACGGTCCCACCACGTGAAATTATGGGCCGATAGCCCACCCGCTTCATGACCTTTGACCCCGTTTTCCTTTCACGGCCTACAGAGCTCCATAGAGTCCAATGTAAACTGCTGTGGGACAGTGCTCTCTTAACATCCCACTACCAACAGCTTAGCAGTAAACTCCTTCACCATAAGCGTCGCCTAGTGACCCACGTGGGTTTACCGTATCGAGGACCTCGTTTTAAGCGGGAAAGACGCGGATCGGGGGGCAGGGGTTTAGGCGGCGCAACATCTCGCGTTTCCTCCTGGAAATGCAGACCTCTAGTGTTACGTTTGCTGCCCTTCATTCTGAGGATCGTTCATTCTTGTCCGGTTAACTCCGCCCACAGTTTTCGAGATATCGACTTCGTTCAAAGTTTGTTTCGTAGAGTTTCCCTGTGGGATGCGGGCTTGTATACAGCTTTTGGAAAAGTTACATAGTTTTTGCACAGGAAGCATTTGAAATTTCATCTTTACTCTCATAGGAATGAATGGAAAAATGTCCATAAACTTTTGTCAAACTTTCAAACTGCTGTCACACGGTCAGTTTTCGAGCTAGAGACACCAGAATTCAAACGGGCAGACCCGAGAGTCCACGGTCCCGCCACGTGAAATTATGGGCCGATAGCCCACCCGCTTCATAACCTTTGACCCCGTTTTCCTTTCACGGCCTACAGAGCTCCATAGAGTCCAATGTAAACTGCTGTGGGAGACTGCTCTCTTAACATCCCACTACCAACAGCTTAGCAGTAAACTCCTTCACCATAAGCGTCGCCTAGTGACCCACGAGGGTTTACCTACCGACGGCCTCGCTTTAAGCGGGAAAGACGCGGATCGGGGGGGCGGGGGTTTAGGCGGCGCAACATCTCGCGTTTCCTCCTGGAAATGCAGACCTCTAGTGTTACGTTTGCTGCCCTTCATTCTGAGGATCGTTCATTCTTGTCCGGTTAACTCCGCCCACAGTTTTCGAGATATCGACTCCGTTCAAAGTTTCATTCGTAGAGCTTCCCTGTGGGATGTGGGCTTGTATACAGCTTTTGGAAAAGTTACATAGTTTTCGCACAGTAAGCATTTGAAGTTTCGTGTTTTCTCCCTTAGGAATGAATGGAAAAGTGTCCATAAACTTTTGTCAAACATTCAAACTGCTGTCACACGGTCAGTTTTCGAGCTAGAGACACCAGAACTCAAACGGGCAGACCCGAGGGTCCACGGTCCCACCACGTGAAATTATAGGCCGATACCCCGCCCGCTTCATGACCTTTGACCCCGTTTTCCTTTCACGGCCTACAGAGCTCCATAGAGTCCAATGTAAACTGCTGTGGGAGAGTGCTCTCTTAACATCCCACTACCGACAGCTTAGCAGTAAACTCCTTCACCATAAGCGTCGCCTAGTGACCCACGCGGGTTTACCGTACCGAGGACCTCGCTTTAAGCGGGAAAGACGCGGATCGGGGGGCGGGGGTTTAGGCGGCGCAACATCTCGCGTTTCCTCCTGGAAATGCAGACCTCTAGTTATGTTGCGCCTGCTGCTTTAAGCAGCAGCGCGCAATATATTGTTCTTCTTAAGTCATATTATTATTATTATTTTTATTATTCCGCGTTTCCTTGTCCGCCTAACTAGTCCCGCAGCTTTCGAGCTATCGACTCCGTTCCACCTGGAAATCGTGCGTCCTATAGCGACGATGTGGGCTTGTATACAGCTTTCCGATACCCGCACTCGTTCGTCTGCTACACTCGTTTATCGCTCCGTTTTTCCCCAGTCATTTCTATGGAATTAATTTTCAAAGTGCTCTAACTCGGTCATTTTTCAAGCTACGGACACGGGATTTCAGACGGTCGGACCCGGGCGTACCGGCTCCCATCACTTCCGTTTTCGGAATTTTTGCACTCATCCTTCCCTTTCTTTTCATCCTTCAAAATCCCTCCATTCATTTCAATGGGAGGCTCTTAGAGTGGGGGTGATGTCATCCACTGTAGTTTCAGTGGCAAAAAGCCGTTTTTTCACTTTTCAGCCGAACAATTCACCATAACTTCCTCATACTTTCACCTAGAAACTTCACTTAAATTTTAAATGGTAGAGAAACTTGTCCTTTCTAAGACCTCTAAATTTGAACATTATTGAAAATACGGTTTTTGAGTTATGAATTTTTGTTCGGCACTAGGGACGGTTTCGGCTCCCATAGGGTTCAATGTATTTTTGGAGCAGCTCAGAGTGCGGTTTCTAAAATTTTCTCCTGTTTTTAACTCGTCATAACATGCTCAATTCTCACTTAATCTGCAAATTTTTTATACCATATCAATCCCCAGACTCTCCTTGTCGCAACGGTATATACGGTTAAGTGATGTGGGGAAAACTTTCCGAGCTATAAGCATTTGTTCGGAGGGTGGGTACGCTCCCATAGGAACCCATTGAAATTATTTTTTTTCTTTTTCAATTTTCTGCCGAACATTTCACCATAACTTCCTTATACTTTCACCTACAGACTTCATTTAAATTTTAAATGGTAGAGAAATGTCCCCTTTCTCAAACTTGTAAGTTTCAGACCGTTTGATAATACCGTTCTTGAGTTATGAATTTTTGTTTGACACTTGGGAGGGTTTTCCTCCCATAGAGCTCAATGTATTTTAAGAGCGGCTCGGCACGCAGATTTTCAAAACTTTGCCTGTTTTTAACTCGTAATTACACCATCAAATCTCGCTCAAAGTGCAAAAATTTTTACACCATCTCGAGCACCAGACTCTCCTTGTCGCTACGGTATGCTTCGTTCAATTTTGGTTGGGAAAAGTTTTCGAGCTACGGGTGATTTTTTGGAGGGTGCTCCACCGGTCGAAATTCATTGAATCATGAGTCTGTCAGTTGTATTCTGTGAGCGTGCGTGTGAGAGAGAGAGAGGGGGGAGGGGCAGTGGCAGAGGCAGAGACCGAGGGGGAGAGGTATGAAGGACATAGGCAGTGTCTAACACTTTAAAGGTCATTTTTAAGGGGGACGTCTTAATTATCCAGGGTTTCTTAAGGTGGAATTTTTTTTAGAATACCTCGTTCACAATATACTGGCTGATCATTTCAACATTTTAACCTTTATTTCAAGTGGTCATTTTTAAAGGTGGACGTCTCAATACAATTGTGGGTTTCTTAAGGTGGAATTTTATTAAGGTGGTATTTAAAATGTATTGGCCATCTTTTTGGCTTTGAAGACTCTTTTGGCCTGCAATGTGGACATCTCAATACAATTCTGGGTTTCTTAAGGTGGAATTGTTTTTAAAGGTGGAATTCAAAATGTATCGTTTTCCATTCACGCCCTACAGAGCTCCATAGACTCCAATGTAAGCTGCTGTGGGACAGTGCTCCCTTAACATCCCACTACCGACAGCTTAGCACACAACTCTTTCACCATAGCGTGGCCTAGTGACCCACGCGGGTTTCCCTACTGACGACCTCGCTTTAAGCGGGAAAGACGCGGATCGGGGGGCAGGGGTTTAGGCGGCGCAACATCTCGCGTTTCCTCCTGGAAATGCAGACCTCTAGTTATGTTGCGCCTGCTGCTTTAAGCAGCAGCGCGCAATATATTGTTCTTCTTAAGTCATATTATTATGTTGCGCCTGCTGCTTTAAGCAGCGGCGCAATATATTGTTCTTCTTAAGTCATATTATTATTATTTTTATTCTTATTATTCCGCGTTTCCTTGTCCGCCTAACTAGTCCCGCAGCTTTCGAGCTATCGACTCCGTTCCACCTGGAAATCGTGCGTCCTATAGCGACGATGTGGGCTTGTATACAGCTTTCCGATACCCGCACTCGTTCGTCCGCTACACTCGTTTATCGCTCCGTTTTTCCCCAGTCATTTCTATGGAATTAATTTTCAAAGTGCTCTAACTCGGTCATTTTTAAAGCTACGGACACGGGATTTCAGACGGTCGGACCCGGGCGTACCGGCTCCCATCACTTCCGTTTTCGGAATTTTTGCACTCATCCTTCCCTTTCTATCACTCCTTCAAAATCCCTCCATTCATTTCAATGGGAGGCTCTTAGAGTGGGTGACATCATACACTGTAGATTCCTTCTCAGAAAACGGGTTTTTCACTTTTCAGCCGAACAAATTGCCATAACTTCCTCATACTTTCACCTAGAAACTTCATTTAAATTTTAAATGGTAGAGAAACTTGTCCTTTCTAAGACCTCTAAATTTGAACATTATTGAAAATACGGTTTTTGAGTTATGAATTTTTGTTCGGCACTAGGGAGGGTTTCGGCTCCCATAGGGTTCAATGTATTTTTGGAGCAGCTCAGAGTGCGGTTTCTAAAATTTTCTCCTGTTTTTAACTCGTCATAACATGCTCAATTCTCACTTAATCTGCAAATTTTTTATACCATATCGATCCCCAGACTCTCCTTGTCGCAACGGTATATACGGTTAAGTGATGTGGGGAAAACTTTCCGAGCTATAAGCATTTGTTCGGAGGGTGGGTACGCTCCCATAGGAACCCATTGAAATTATTTTTTTTCTTTTTCAATTTTCTGCCGAACATTTCACCATAACTTCCTTATACTTTCACCTACAGACTTCATTTAAACTTTAAATGGTAGAGAAATTTCCCCTTTCTCACACTTGTAAGTTTCAGACCGTTTGAGAATACCGTTCTTGAGTTATGAATTTTTGTTTGACACTTGGGAGGGTTTTCCTCCCATAGAGCTCAATGTATTTTAAGAGCGGGTCGGCACGCAGATTTTCAAAACTTTGCCTGTTTTTAACTCGTAATTACACCATCAAATCTCGCTCAAAGTGCAAAAATTTTTACACCATCTCGAGCACAAGACTCTCCTTGTCGCTACGGTATGCTTCGTTCAATTTTGGTTGGGAAAAGTTTTCGAGCTACGGGTGATTTTTTGGAGGGTGCTCCCCGGTCGAAATTCATTGAATCATGAGTCTGTCAGTTGTGTTCTGTGAGCGTGCGTGTGAGAGAGACAGAGGGGGGAGGGGGAGGGGGAGAGGCAGAGACTGACGGGGAGAGCTGTGAGGGCCACAGAAATACACAGGCAGTCTGTAACACTTTAAAGGTCATTTTTAAGGGGGACGTCTTAATTATCCAGGGTTTCTTAAGGTGGAATTTTTAAAGAATACCTCATTCACAATATACTGGCTGTCTTTTCGACATTTTAAGCTTTATTTAAAGTGGTCATTTTTAAAGGTGGACGTGTCAATACAACTGTGGGTTTCTTAAGGTGGAATTTTTATTAAGGTGGTATTTAAAATGTATTGGCCATCTTTTTTTGCTTTTAAGACTCTTTTGGCCTGTGATGTGGACATTTCAATACAATTCTGGGTTTCTTAAGGTGGAATTGTTTTTAAAGGTGGAATTCAAAATGTATCGTTTTCCATTCACGGCCTACAGAGCTCCATAGAGTCCAATGTAAACTGCTGTGGCAGAGTGCTCTCTTAACATCCCACTACCGACAGCTTAGCAGTAAACTCCTTCACCATAAGCGTCGCCTAGTGACCCACGCGGGTTTACCGTATCGAGGACCTCGCTTTAAGCGGGAAAGACGCGGATCGGGGGGCAGGGGTTTAGGCGGCGCAACATCTCGCGTTTCCTCCTGGAAATGCAGACCTCTAGTTATGTTGCGCCTGCTGCTTTAAGCAGCGGCGCAATATATTGTTATCCGTAAGTCATATTATTATTATTATTATTATTATTCCGCGTTTCCTTGTCCGTCTAACTAGTCCCGCAGCTTTCGAGCTATCGACTCCGTTCCACCTGGAAATCGTGCGTCCTATAGCGACGATGTGGGCTTGTATACAGCTTTCCGATACCCGCACTCGTTCGTCCGCTACACTCGTTTATCGCTCCGTTTTTCCCCAGACATTTCTATGGAATTAATTTTCAAAGTGCTCTAACTCAGTCATTTTTCAAGCTACGGACACGGGATTTCAGACGGTCGGACCCGGGCGTACCGGCTCCCATCACTTCCGTTTTCGGAATTTTTGCACTCATCCTTCCCTTTCTTTTCCTCCTTCAAAATCCCTCCATTCATTTCAATGGGAGGCTCTTAGAGTGGGGTTGATGTCATCCACTGTAGTTTCAGTGGCCAAAAGCCGTTTTTTCACTTTTCAGCCGAACAAATCGCCATAACTTCCTTATAGTTTCACCTAGAAACTTCATTTAAATTTTAAAAGGTAGAGAAACTTGTCCTTTCTAAGACCTCTAAATTTGAACATTATTGAAAATACGGTTTTTGAGTTATGAATTTTTGTTCGGCACTAGGGAGGGTTTCGGCTCCCATAGGGTTCAATGTATTTTTGGAGCAGCTCAGAGTGCGGTTTCTAAAATTTTCTCCTGTTTTTAACTCGTCATAACATGCTCAATTCTCACTTAATCTGCAAATTTTTTATACCATATCGATCCCCAGACTCTCCTTGTCGCAACGGTATATACGGTTAAGTGATGTGGGGAAAACTTTCCGAGCTATAAGCATTTGTTCGGAGGGTGGGTACGCTCCCATAGGAACCCATTGAAATTATTTTTTGTCTTTTTCAATTTTCTGCCGAACATTTCACCATAACTTCCTTATACTTTCACCTACAGACTTCATTTAAACTTTAAATGGTAGAGAAATTTCCCCTTTCTCACACTTGTAAGTTTCAGACCGTTTGAGAATACCGTTCTTGAGTTATGAATTTTTGTTTGACACTTGGGAGGGTTTTCCTCCCATAGAGCTCAATGTATTTTAAGAGCGGGTCGGCACGCAGATTTTCAAAACTTTGCCTGTTTTTAACTCGTAATTACACCATCAAATCTCGCTCAAAGTGCAAAAATTTTTACACCATCTCGAGCACCAGACTCTCCTTGTCGCTACGGTATGCTTCGTTCATTTTTGGACCTGGAAAAGTTTTTGAGATATTTGAGGTTTTTTGGAAGGTGCGCCACCGGTCGAAATTCATTGAATCATGAGTCTGTCAGTTGTATTCTGTGAGCGTGCGTGTGAGAGAGAGAGAGGGGGGAGGGGGAGGGGCAGAGGCAGACACTGACGGGGAGAGGTATGAAGGACATAGGCAGTGTCTAACACTTTAAAGGTCATTTTTAAGGGGGACGTCTTAATTATCCAGGGTTTCTTAAGGTGGAATTTTTAAAGAATACCTCATTCACAATATACTGGCTGTCTTTTCGACATTTTAAGCTTTATTTAAAGTGGTCATTTTTAAAGGTGGACGTGTCAATACAACTGTGGGTTTCTTAAGGTGGAATTTTTATTAAGGTGGTATTTAAAATGTATTGGCCATCTTTTTTTGCTTTTAAGACTCTTTTGGCCTGTGATGTGGACATTTCAATACAATTCTGGGTTTCTTAAGGTGGAATTGTTTTTAAAGGTGGAATTCAAAATGTATCGTTTTCCATTCACGGCCTACAGAGCTCCATAGAGTCCAATGTAAACTGCTGTGGGAGAATGCTCTCTTAACATCCCACTACCAACAGCTTAGCAGTAAACTCCTTCACCATAAGCGTCGCCTAGTGACCCACGCGGGTTTACCGTATCGAGGACCTCGCTTTAAGCGGGAAAGACGCGGATCGGGGGGCAGGGGTTTAGGCGGCGCAACATCTCGCGTTTCCTCCTGGAAATGCAGACCTCTAGTGTTACGTTTGCTGCCCTTCATTCTGAGGATCGTTCATTCTTGTCCGGTTAACTCCGCCCACAGTTTTCGAGATATCGACTCCGTTCAAAGTTTGTTTCGTAGAGCTTCCCTGTGGGATGCGGGCTTGTATACAGCTTTTGGAAAAGTTACATAGTTTTCGCACAGTAAGCATTTGAAGTTTCATCTTAACTCCCATAGGAATGAATGGAAAAATGTCCATAAACTTTTGTCAAACTTTCAAACTGCTGTCACACGGTCAGTTTTCGAGCTAGACACACCAGAACTCAAACGGGCAGACCCGAGAGTCCACGGTCCCACCACGTGAAATTATAGGCCGATACCCCGCCCGCTTCATGACCTTTGACCCCGTTTTCCATTCACGGCCTACAGAGCTCCATAGAGTCCAATGTAAACTGCTGTGGGAGAGTGCTCTCTTAACATCCCACTACCGACAGCTTAGCAGTAAACTCCTTCACCATAAGCGTCGCCTAGTGACCCACGCGGGTTTACCGTATCGAGGACCTCGCTTTAAGCGGGAAAGACGCGGATCGGGGGACGGGGGTTTCGGCGGCGCAACATCTCGCGTTTCCTCCTGGAAATGCAGACCTCTAGTTATTTTTATTATTATTTTTATTATTCCGCGTTTCCTTGTCCGCTTAACTAGTCCCGCAGCTTTCGAGCTATCGACTCCGTTCCACCTGGAAATCGTGCGTCCTATAGCGACGATGTGTGCTTGTATACAGCTTTCCGATACCCGCACTCGTTCGTCCGCTACACTCGTTTTTCGCTCTGTTTTTCCCCAGTCATTTCTATGGAATTAATTTTCGAACTGCTCTAACTCGGTCAATTTTCAAGCTACGGACACGAGATTTCAGACGGTCGGACCCGGGCGCACCGGGACCCGTCACTTCCGTTTTCGGACCTCTCGCACTCATCCTTCTCTTTCTATCTCTCCTTGAATATCCCTCCATTCACTTGTATGGAAGACATTTAGAGTGGGTGACGTCATAGACACTCTGGGTTCACTGGCCAAAACCGTTTTTTCACTTTTCAGCCGAACAAATCGCCATAACGTCCTCATACTTTCACCTAGAAACTTCATTTAAATTTTAAATGGTAGATAAACTTGTCCTTTCTAGCATCTGTAAATTTGAACATAATCGAAAATACGGTTTTTGAGTTATGAATTTTTGTTCGGCACTAGGGAGGGTTTTGGCTCCCATAGAGTTCAATGTATTTTTGGAGCGGCTCAGAGTGCGGTTGAGTGCAGCTCCATAGAGTCCAATGTAAACTGCTGTGGGAGAGTGCTCTCTTAACATCCCACTACCGACAGCTTAGCAGTAAACTCCTTCACCATAAGCGTCGCCTAGTGACCCACGCGGGTTTACCGTATCGAGGACCCTGCTTTAAGCGGGAAAGACGCGGATCGGGGGACGGGGGTTCGGCGGCGCAACATCTCGCGTTTCCTCCTGGAAATGCAGACCTCTAGTGTTACGTTTGCTGCCCTTCATTCTGAGGATCGTTCATTCTTGTCCGGTTAACTCCGCCCACAGTTTTCGAGATATCGACTCCGTTCAAAGTTTCATTCGTAGAGCTGCCCTGTGGGATGCGGGCTTGTATACAGCTTTTGGAAAAGTTGCATAGTTTTAGCACAGTAAGCATTTGAAGTTTCAACTTTTCTCCCATAGGAATGAATGGAAAAATGTCCATAAACTTTTGTCAAACATTCAAAGTGCTGTCACACGGTCAGTTTTCGAGCTAGAGACACCAAAATTCAAACGGGCAGACCCGAGGGTCCACGGTCCCACCACGTAAAATTATGGGCCGATAGGCCACCCGCTTCATGACCTTTGACCCCGTTTTCCATTCACGGCCTACAGAGCTCCATAGAGTCCAATGTAAACTGCTGTGGGACAGTGCTCTCTTAACATCCCACTACCGACAGCTTAGCAGTAAACTCCTTCACCATAAGCGTCGCCTAGTGACCCACGCGGGTTTACCGTATCGAGGACCTCGCTTTAAGCGGGAAAGACGCGGATCGGGGGACGGGGGTTTCGGCGGCGCAACATCTCGCGTTTCCTCCTGGAAATGCAGACCTCTAGTGTTACGTTTGCTGCCCTTCATTCTGAGGATCGTTCGTTCTTGTCCGGTTAACTCCGCCCACAGTTTTCGAGATATCGACTCCGTTCAAAGTTTGTTTCGTAGAGCTTCCCTGTGGGATGTGGGCTTGTATACAGCTTTTGGAAAAGTTACATAGTTTTCGCACAGTAAGCATTTGAAGTTTCATCTTAACTCCCATAGGAATGAATGGAAAAATGTCCATAAACTTTTGTCAAACTTTCAAACTGCTGTCACACGGTCAGTTTTCGAGCTAGACACACCAGAACTCAAACGGGCAGACCCGAGAGTCCACGGTCCCACCACGTGAAATTATAGGCCGATAGGCCACCCGCTTCATGACCTTTGACCCCGTTTTCCATTCACGGCCTACAGAGCTCCATAGAGTCCAATGTAAACTGCTGTGGGACAGTGCTCTCTTAACATCCCACTACCGACAGCTTAGCAGTAAACTCCTTCACCATAAGCGTCGCCTAGTGACCCACGCGGGTTTACCGTATCGAGGACCTCGCTTTAAGCGGGAAAGACGCGGATCGGGGGACGGGGGTTTCGGCGGCGCAACATCTCGCGTTTCCTCCTGGAAATGCAGACCTCTAGTGTTACGTTTGCTGCCCTTCATTCTGAGGATCGTTCGTTCTTGTCCGGTTAACTCCGCCCACAGTTTTCGAGATATCGACTCCGTTCAAAGTTTGTTTCGTAGAGCTTCCCTGTGGGATGTGGGCTTGTATACAGCTTTTGGAAAAGTTACATAGTTTTCGCACAGTAAGCATTTGAAGTTTCATCTTAACTCCCATAGGAATGAATGGAAAAATGTCCATAAACTTTTGTCAAACTTTCAAACTGCTGTCACACGGTCAGTTTTCGAGCTAGACACACCAGAACTCAAACGGGCAGACCCGAGAGTCCACGGTCCCACCACGTGAAATTATAGGCCGATACCCCGCCCGCTTCATGACCTTTGACCCCGTTTTCCATTCACGGCCTACAGAGCTCCATAGAGTCCAATGTAAACTGCTGTGGGAGAGTGCTCTCTTAACATCCCACTACCGACAGCTTAGCAGTAAACTCCTTCACCATAAGCGTCGCCTAGTGACCCACGCGGGTTTACCGTATCGAGGACCTCGCTTTAAGCGGGAAAGACGCGGATCGGGGGACGGGGGTTTCGGCGGCGCAACATCTCGCGTTTCCTCCTGGAAATGCAGACCTCTAGTTATTTTTATTATTATTTTTATTATTCCGCGTTTCCTTGTCCGCTTAACTAGTCCCGCAGCTTTCGAGCTATCGACTCCGTTCCACCTGGAAATCGTGCGTCCTATAGCGACGATGTGTGCTTGTATACAGCTTTCCGATACCCGCACTCGTTCGTCCGCTACACTCGTTTTTCGCTCTGTTTTTCCCCAGTCATTTCTATGGAATTAATTTTCGAACTGCTCTAACTCGGTCAATTTTCAAGCTACGGACACGAGATTTCAGTCGGTCGGACCCGGGCGCACCGGGACCCGTCACTTCCGTTTTCGGACCTCTCGCACTCATCCTTCTCTTTCTATCTCTCCTTGAATATCCCTCCATTCACTTGTATGGAAGACATTTAGAGTGGGTGACGTCATAGACACTCTGGGTTCACTGGCCAAAACCGTTTTTTCACTTTTCAGCCGAACAAATCGCCATAACGTCCTCATACTTTCACCTAGAAACTTCATTTAAATTTTAAATGGTAGATAAACTTGTCCTTTCTAGCATCTGTAAATTTGAACATAATCGAAAATACGGTTTTTGAGTTATGAATTTTTGTTCGGCACTAGGGAGGGTTTTGGCTCCCATTGAGTTCAATGTATTTTTGGAGCGGCTCAGAGTGCGGTTTCTAAATTTTTCTCCTGTTTTTAACTCGTCATAACACGGTCAATTCTCGCTCAAACTGCTAATTTTTTATACCAGCTTCTTCCTTGGACTCTCCTTGTCGCAACGGTATATGCAGTTTAGCCATTCGGGATATCTTTTCTGAGCTATAAGCATTTGTTCGGAGGGTGGGTACGCTCCCATAGGAATACAATGAAGTGAATATGCCTGTCCTTTTTCGATATTCAACTTTTAGCCGAACATTTTGCCATAACTTCCTTATACTTTCACCTACAGACTTCATTTTACTTTCAAATGGTAGAGAAACTTCTCCTTTCTAAAATATGTAGATTTGAAATCATTTGAAGATACGGTTCTGGAGTTATGAAGATTTGTTTGGCAGTAGGACGTTTCGGCTCCCATAGAGTTCAATGTATTTTCAGAAAGCCAAATTTTCTCAAATTTGCCCTTTTTTAACTCATTTTTACACCATCAATTCTCGCTCAAACTGAAAAAATTTTTACACCATCTCGAGCGCCAGACTCTCCTTGTCGCTACGGTATGCTTCGTTCAATTTTGGTTGGGAAAAGTTTTCGAGCTACGGGTCATTTTTTGAAGGGTCCCCCCGGTCGAAATTCATTGAATCCTGAGTCTGTCAGTTGTGTTCTGTGAGCGTGCGTGTGAGAGAGACAGAGGGGGGAGGGGGAGGGGCAGAGGCAGAGACTGACCGGGAGAGGTGTGAGGGCCACAGAAATACACAGGCAGTCTGTAACACTTTAAAGGTCATTTTTAAGGGGGACGTCTTAATTATCCAGGGTTTCTTAAGGTGGAATTTTTAAAGAATGCCTCATTCACAATACACTGGCTGTCTTTTCAATATTTTAAGCTTTATTTCAAGTGGTCATTTTTAAAGGTGGACGTGTCAATACAACTGTGGGTTTCTTAAGGTGGAATTTTTATTAAGGTGGTATTTAAAATGTATTGGCCATCTTTTTTTGCTTTTAAGACTCTTTTGGCCTGTGATGTGGACATTTCAATACAATTCTGGGTTTCTTAAGGTGGAATTGTTTTTAAAGGTGGAATTCAAAATTTATCGTTTTCTATTCACGCCCTACTGAGCTCCATAGAGTCCAATGTAAACTGCTGTGGGAGAGTGCTCTCTTAACATCCCACTACCAACAGCTTAGCAGTAAACTCCTTCACCATAAGCGTCGCCTAGTGACCCACGCGGGTTTACCGTATCGAGGACCTCGCTTTAAGCGGGAAAGACGCGGATCGGGGGACGGGGGTTTAGGCGGCGCAACATCTCGCGTTTCCTCCTGGTGTTACGTTTGCTGCCCTTCATTCTGAGGATCGTTCATTCTTGTCCGGTTAACTCCGCCCACAGTTTTCGAGATATTGACTTCGTTCAAAGTTTGTTTCGTAGAGCTTCCCTGTGGGATGCGGGCTTGTATACAGCTTTTGGAAAAGTTACATAGTTTTCGCACAGGAAGCATTTGAAGTTTCATCTTTACTCCCATAGGAATGAATGGAAAAATGTCCATAAACTTTTGTCAAACTTTAAAACTGCTGTCACACGGTCAGTTTTCGAGCTAGAGACACCAGAACTCAAACGGGCAGACCCGAGGGTCCACGGTCCCAGCACGTGAAACTATGGGCCGATAGCCCACCCGCTTCATGACCTTTGACCCCGTTTTCCTTTCACGGCCTACTGAGCTCCATAGAGTCCAATGTAAACTGCTGTGGGAGAGTGCTCTCTTAACATCCCACTACCGACAGCTTAGCAGTAAACTCCTTCACCATAAGCGTCGCCTAGTGACCCACGCGGGTTTACCGTATCGAGGACCCTGCTTTAAGCGGGAAAGACGCGGATCGGGGGACGGGGGTTTCGGCGGCGCAACATCTCGCGTTTCCTCCTGGAAATGCAGACCTCTAGTGTTACGTTTGCTGCCCTTCATTCTGAGGATCGTTCATTCTTGTCCGGTTAACTCCGCCCACAGTTTTCGAGATATCGACTCCGTTCAAAGTTTGTTTCGTAGAGCTTCCCTGTGGGATGTGGGCTTGTATACAGCTTTTGGAAAAGTTACATAGTTTTCGCACAGTAAGCATTTGAAGTTTCATCTTAACTCCCATAGGAATTAATGGAAAAATGTCCATAAACTTTTGTCAAACTTTCAAACTGCTGTCACACGGTCAGTTTTTGAGCTAGAGACACCAGAACTCAAACGGGCAGACCCGAGAGTCCACGGTCCCACCACGTGAAATTATAGGCCGATACCCCGCCCGCTTCATGACCTTTGACCCCGTTTTCCATTCACGGCCTACAGAGCTCCATAGAGTCCAATGTAAACTGCTGTGGGAGAGTGCTCTCTTAACATCCCACTACTGACAGCTTAGCAGTAAACTCCTTCACCATAAGCGTCGCCTAGTGACCCACGCGGGTTTACCGTATCGAGGACCTCGCTTTAAGCGGGAAAGACGCGGATCGGGGGACGGGGGTTTCGGCGGCGCAACATCTCGCGTTTCCTCCTGGAAATGCAGACCTCTAGTTATGTTGCGCCTGCTGCTTTAAGCAGCAGCGCGCAATATATTGTTCTTCTTAAGTCATATTATTATTATTTTTATTATTATTATTATTATTTTTATTATTCCGCGTTTCCTTGTCCGCCTAACTAGTCCCGCAGCTTTCGAGCTATCGACTCCGTTCCACCTGGAAATCGTGCGTCCTATAGCGACGATGTGGGCTTGTATACAGCTTTCCGATACCCGCACTCGTTCGTCCGCTACACTCGTTTATCGCTCCGTTTTTCCCCAGTCATTTCTATGGAATTAATTTTCAAAGTGCTCTAACTCGGTCATTTTTCAAGCTACGGACACGGGATTTCAGACGGTCGGACCCGGGCGTACCGGCTCCCATCACTTCCGTTTTCGGAATTTTTGCACTCATCCTTCCCTTTCTTTTCCTCCTTCAAAATCCCTCCATTCATTTCAATGGGAGGCTCTTAGAGTGGGGGTGATGTCATCCACTGTAGTTTCAGTGGCAAAAAGTCGTTTTTTCACTTTTCAGCCGAACAAATCGCCATAACTTCCTTATAGTTTCACCTAGAAACTTCATTTAAATTTTAAATAGTAGAGAAACATGTCCTTTCTAAGACCTCTAAATTTGAACATTATTGAAAATACGGTTTTTGAGTTATGAATTTTTGTTCGGCACTAGGGACGGTTTCCGCTCCCATAGGGTTCAATGTATTTTTGGAGCAGCTCAGAGTGCGGTTTCTAAAATTTTCTCCTGTTTTTAACTCGTCATAACATGCTCAATTCTCACTTAATCTGAAAATTTTTTATACCATATCGATCCCCAGACTCTCCTTGTCGCAACGGTATATACGGTTAAGTGATGTGGGGAAAACTTTCCAAGCTATAAGCATTTGTTCGGAGGGTGGGTACGCTCCCATAGGAACCCATTGAAATTATTTTTTTTCTTTTTCAATTTTCTGCCGAACATTTCACCATAACTTCCTTATACTTTCACCTACAGACTTCATTTAAATTTTAAATGGTAGAGAAATGTCCCCTTTCTCACACTTGTAAGTTTCAGACCGTTTGAGAATACCGTTCTTGAGTTATGAATTTTTGTTCCACACTTGGGAGGGTTTTCCTCCCATAGAGCTCAATGTATTTTAAGAGCGGGTCGGCACGCAGATTTTCAAAACTTTGCCTGTTTTTAACTCGTAATTACACCATCAAATCTCGCTCAAAGTGCAAAAATTTTTACACCATCTCGAGCACAAGACTCTCCTTGTCGCTACGGTATGCTTCGTTCAATTTTGGTTGGGAAAAGTTTTCGAGCTACGGGTGATTTTTTGGAGGGTGCTCCCCGGTCGAAATTCATTGAATCATGAGTCTGTCAGTTGTGTTCTGTGAGCGTGCGTGTGAGAGAGACAGAGGGGGGAGGGGGAGGGGGAGAGGCAGAGACTGACGGGGAGAGCTGTGAGGGCCACAGAAATACACAGGCAGTCTGTAACACTTTAAAGGTCATTTTTAAGGGGGACGTCTTAATTATCCAGGGTTTCTTAAGGTGGAATTTTTAAAAAAGACCTCATTCACAATATACTGGCTGTCTTTTCAACATTTTAAGACGCGGATCGGGGGACGGGGGTTTAGGCGGCGCAACATCTCGCGTTTCCTCCTGGAAATGCAGACCTCTAGTTATTATTATTATTATTATTATTATTATTATTATTCCTCGTTTCCTTGTCCGCCTAACTAGTCCCGCAGCTTTCGAGCTATCGACTCCGTTCCACCTGGAAATCGTGCGTCCTATAGCGACGATGTGGGCTTGTATACAGCTTTCCAATACCCGCACTCGTTCGTCCGCTACACTCGTTTATCGCTCCGTTTTTCCCCAGTCATTTCTATGGAATTAATTTTCAAAGTGCTCTAACTCGGTCATTTTTCAAGCTACGGACACGGGATTTCAGACGGTCGGACCCGGGCGTACCGGCTCCCATCACTTCCGTTTTCTGAATTTTTGCACTCATCCTTCCCTTTCTTTTCCTCCTTCAAAATCCCTCCATTCATTTCAATGGGAGGCTCTTAGAGTGGGGGTGATGTCATCCACTGTAGTTTCAGTGGCAAAAAGCCGTTTTTTCACTTTTCAGCCGAACAAATCGCCATAACTTCCTTATAGTTTCACCTAGAAACTTCATTTAAATTTTAAATGGTAGAGAAACTTGTCCTTTCTAAGACCTCTAAATTTGAACATTATTGAAAATACGGTTTTTGAGTTATGAATTTTTGTTCGGCACTAGGGACGGTTTCGGCTCCCATAGGGTTCAATGTATTTTTGGAGCAGCTCAGAGTGCGGTTTCTAAAATTTTCTCCTGTTTTTAACTCGTCATAACATGCTCAATTCTCACTTAATCTGCAAATTTTTTATACCATATCGATACCCAGACTCTCCTTGTCGCAACGGTATATACGGTTAAGTGATGTGAGGAAAACTTTCCGAGCTATAAGCATTTGTTCGGAGGGTGGGTACGCTCCCATAGGAACCCATTGAAATTATTTTTTTTCTTTTTCAATTTTCTGCCGAACATTTCACCATAACTTCCTTATACTTTCACCTACAGACTTCATTTAAATTTTAAATGGTAGAGAAATGTCCCCTTTCTCAAACTTGTAAGTTTCAGACCGTTTGATAATACCGTTCTTGAGTTATGAAATTTTGTTTGACACTTGGGAGGGTTTTCCTCCCATAGAGCTCAATGTATTTTAAGAGCCGGTCGGCACGCAGATTTTCAAAACTTTGCCTGTTTTTAACTCGTAATTACACCATCAAATCTCGCTCAAAGTGCAAAATTTTTTACACCATCTCGAGCACCAGACTCTCCTTGTCGCTACGGTATGCTTCGTTCATTTTTGGACCTGGAAAAGTTTTGGAGATATTTGAGGTTTTTTGGAGGGTGCTCCCCGGTCGAAATTCATTGAATCATGAGTCTGTCAGTTGTGTTCTGTGAGCGTGCGTGTGAGAGAGACAGAGAGGGGGGAGGGGGAGGGGCAGAGGCAGACACTGACGGGGAGAGCTGTGAGGGCCACAGAAATACACAGGCAGTCTGTAACACTTTAAAGGTCATTTTTAAGGGGGACGTCTTAATTATCCAGGGTTTCTTAAGGTGGAATTTTTAAAAAAGACCTCATTCACAATATACTGGCTGTCTTTTCAACATTTTAAGACGCGGATCGGGGGGCAGGGGTTTAGGCGGCGCAACATCTCGCATTTCCTCCTGGAAATGCAGACCTCTAGTGTTACGTTTGCTGCCCTTCATTCTGAGGATCGTTCATTCTTGTCCGGTTAACTCCGCCCACAGTTTTCGAGATATCGACTCCGTTCAAAGTTTGTTTCGTAGAGCTTCCCTGTGGGATGCGGGCTTGTATACAGCTTTTGGAAAAGTTACATAGTTTTCGCACAGTAAGCATTTGAAGTTTCATCTTTACTCCCATAGGAATGAATGGAAAAATGTCCATAAACTTTTGTCAAACTTTAAAACTGCTGTCACACGCTCAGTTTTCGAGCTAGAGACACCAGAACTCAAACGGGCAGACCCGAGGGTCCACAGTCCCACCACGTGAAACTATAGGCCGATAGCCCACCCGCTTCATGACCTTTGACCCCGTTTTCCATTCACGGCCTACAGAGCTCCATAGAGTCCAATGTAAACTGCTGTGGGAGAGTGCTCTCTTAACATCCCACTACCGACAGCTTAGCAGTAAACTCCTTCACCATAAGCGTCGCCTAGTGACCCACGCGGGTTTACCGTATCGAGGACCTCGCTTTAAGCGGGAAAGACGCGGATCGGGGGACGGGGGTTTAGGCGGCGCAACATCTCGCGTTTCCTCCTGGAAATGCAGACCTCTAGTGTTACGTTTGCTGCCCTTCATTCTGAGGATCGTTCGTTCTTGTCCGGTTAACTCCGCCCACAGTTTTCGAGATATCGACTCCGTTCAAAGTTTCATTCGTAGAGCTTCCCTGTGGGATGCGGGCTTGTATACAGCTTTTGGAAAAGTTGCATAGTTTTAGCACAGTAAGCATTTGAAGTTTCATCTTTTGTCCCATAGGAATGAATGGAAATATGTCCATAAACTTTTGTCAAACATTCAAACTGCTGTCACACGCTCAGTTTTCGAGCTAGAGACACCAGAATTCAAACGGGCAGACCCGAGAGTCCAAGGTCCCACCACGTGAAATTATAGGCCGATACCCCGCCCGCTTCATGACCTTTGACCCCGTTTTCCATTCACGGCCTACAGAGCTCCATAGAGTCCAATGTAAACTGCTGTGGGAGAGTGCTCTCTTAACATCCCACTACCGACAGCTTAGCAGTAAACTCCTTCACCATAAGCGTCGCCTAGTGACCCACGCGGGTTTACCGTATCGAGGACCTCGCTTTAAGCGGGAAAGACGCGGATCGGGGGGCAGGGGTTTAGGCGGCGCAACATCTCGCGTTTCCTCCTGGAAATGCAGACCTCTAGTTATGTTGCGCCTGCTGCTGTAAGCAGCGGCGCGATATATTGTTATCCGTAAGTCATATTATTATTATTATTATTATTCTTATTATTCCGCGTTTCCTTGTCCGCCTAACTAGTCCCGCAGCTTTCGAGCTATCGACTCCGTTCCACCTGGAAATCGTGCGTCCTATAGCGACGATGTGGGCTTGTATACAGCTTTCCGATACCCGCACTCGTTCGTCCGCTACACTCGTTTATCGCTCCGTTTTTCCCCAGTCATTTCTATGGAATTAATTTTCGAACTGCTCTAACTCGGTCAATTTTCAAGTTACGGACACGAGATTTCAGACGGTCGGACACGGGCGCACCGGGACCCGTCACTTCCGTTTTCGGACCTCTCGCACTCATCCTTTTCTTTCTATCCCTCCTTGAATATCCCTCCATTCACTTGTATGGAAGACATTTACAGTGGGTGACGTCATAGACACTCTGGGTTCACTGGCCAAAAACGTTTTTTCACTTTTCAGCCAAACAATTCGCCATAACGTCCTCATACTTTCACCTAGAAACTTCATTTAAATTTTAAATGGTAGAGAAACTTGTCCTTTCTAAGACCTCTAAATTTGAACATTATTGAAAATACGGTTTTTGAGTTATGAATTTTTGTTCGGCACTAGGGAGGGTTTTGGCTCCCATAGAGTTCAATGTATTTTTGGAGCGGCTCAGAGTGCGGTTTCTAAATTTTTCTCCTGTTTTTAACTCGTCATAACACGGTCAATTCTCGCTCAAACTGCTAATTTTTTATACCAGCTTCTTCCTTAGACTCTCCTTGTCGCAACGGTATATGCAGTTTAGCCATTTGGGATATCTTTTCTGAGCTATAAGCATTTGTTCGGAGGGTGGGTACGCTCCCATAGGAATACATTGAAATGAATATGCCTGTCCTTTTTCGATATTCAACTTTTAGCCGAACATTTTGCCATAACTTCCTTATACTTTCACCTACAGACTTCATTTTACTTTCAAATGGTAGAGAAACTTCCCCTTTCTAAAATATGTAGATTTGAAATCATTTGAAGATACGGTTCTGGAGTTATGAAGATTTGTTTGGCAGTAGGACGTTTCGGCTCCCATAGAGTTCAATGTATTTTCAGAAAGCCAAATTTTCTCAAATTTGCCCTTTTTTAACTCATCTTTACACCATCAATTCTCGCTCAAACTGAAAAAATTTTTACACCATCTCGAGCACAAGACTCTCCTTGTCGCTACGGTATGCTTCGTTCAATTTTGGTTGGGAAAAGTTTTCGAGCTACGGGTGATTTTTTGGAGGGTGCTCCCCGGTCGAAATTCATTGAATCATGAGTCTGTCAGTTGTATTCTGTGAGCGTGCGTGTGAGAGAGACAGAGGGGGGAGGGGGAGGGGCAGAAGCAGAGACTGAGGGGAGGAGCTGTGAGGGCCACAGAAATACACAGGCAGTCTGTAACACTTTAAAGGTCATTTTTAAGGGGGACGTCTTAATTATCCAGGGTTTCTTAAGGTGGAATTTTTTAAGAATACCTCATTCACAATATACTGCCTGTCTTTTCGACATTTTAAGCTTTATTTCAAGTGGTCATTTTTAAAGGTGGACGTGTCAATACAACTGTGGGTTTCTTAAGGTGGAATTTTTATTAAGGTGGTATTTAAAATGTATTGGCCATCTTTTTTTGCTTTTAAGACTCTTTTGGCCTGTGATGTGGACATTTCAATACAATTCTGGGTTTCTTAAGGTGGAATTGTTTTTAAAGGTGGAATTCAGAATGTATCGTTTTCTATTCACACCCTACTGAGCTCCATAGAGTCCAATGTAAACTGCTGTGGGAGAGTGCTCTCTTAACATCCACCTACCAACAGCTTAGCAGTAAACTCCTTCACCATAAGCGTCGCCTAGTGACCCACGCGGGTTTACCGTACCGAGGACCTCGCTTTAAGCGGTAAAGACGCGGATCGGGGGACGGGGGTTTAGGCGGCGCAACATCTCGCGTTTCCTCCTGGAAATGCAGACCTCTAGTGTTACGTTTGCTGCCCTTCATTCTGAGGATCGTTCGTTCTTGTCCGGTTAACTCCGCCCACAGTTTTCGAGATATCGACTCCGTTCAAAGTTTGTTTCGTAGAGCTTCCCTGTGGGATGCGGGCTTGTATACAGCTTTTGGAAAAGTTACATAGTTTTCGCACAGTAAGCATTTGAAGTTTCATCTTAACTCCCATAGGAATGAATGGAAAAATGTCCATAAACTTTTGTCAAACTTTCAAACTGCTGTCACACGGTCAGTTTTCGAGCTAGAGACACCAGAACTCAAACGGGCAGACCCGAGAGTCCACGGTCCCACCACGTGAAATTATAGGCCGATACCCCGCCCGCTTCATGACCTTTGACCCCGTTTTCCATTCACGGCCTACAGAGCTCCATAGAGTCCAATGTAAACTGCTGTGGGAGAGTGCTCTCTTAACATCCCACTACCGACAGCTTAGCAGTAAACTCCTTCACCATAAGCGTCGCCTAGTGACCCACGCGGGTTTACCGTATCGAGGACCTCGCTTTAAGCGGGAAAGACGCGGATCGGGGGACGGGGGTTTCGGCGGCGCAACATCTCGCGTTTCCTCCTGGAAATGCAGACCTCTAGTTATGTTGCGCCTGCTGCTTTAAGCAGCGGCGCAATATATTGTTCTTCTTAAGTCATATTATTATTTTTATTATTTTTATTATTCCGCGTTTCCTTGTCCGCCTAACTAGTCCCGCAGCTTTCGAGCTATCGACTCCGTTCCACCTGGAAATCGTGCGTCCTATAGCGACGATGTGGGCTTGTATACAGCTTTCCGATACCCGCACTCGTTCGTCCGCTACACTCGTTTATCGCTCCGTTTTTCCCCAGTCATTTCTATGGAATTAATTTTCAAAGTGCTCTAACTCGGTCATTTTTCAAGCTACGGACACGGGATTTCAGACGGTCGGACCCGGGCGTACTGGCTCCCGTCACTTCTGTTTTCGGAATTTTTGCACTCATCCTTCCCTTTCTATCACTCCTTCAAAATCCCTCCATTCATTTCAATGGGAGGCTCTTAGAGTGGGTGACATCATACACTGTAGATTCCTTCTCAGAAAACGGGTTTTTCACTTTTCAGCCGAACAAATCGCCATAACTTCCTCATACTTTCACCTAGAAACTTCATTTAAATTTTAAATGGTAGAGAAACTTGTCCTTTCTAATACCTCTAAATTTGAATATTATTGAAAATACGGTTTTTGAGTAATGCATTTTTGTTCGGCACTAGGGACGGTTTCGGCTCCCATAGGGTTCAATGTATTTTTGGAGCGGCTCAGAGTGCGCTTTCTAAAATTTTCTCCTGTTTTTAACTTGTCATAACATGCTCAATTCTCACTTAATCTGCAATTTTTTTATACCATATCGATCCCCAGACTCTCCTTGTCGCAACGGTATATACGGTTAAGTGATGTGGGGAAAACTTTCCGAGCTATAAGCATTTGTTCGGAGGGTGGGTACGCTCCCATAGGAACCCATTGAAATTATTTTTTTTCTTTTTCAATTTTCTGCCGAACATTTCACCATAACTTCCTTATACTTTCACCTACAGACTTCATTTAAACTTTAAATGGTAGAGAAATTTCCCCTTTCTCACACTTGTAAGTTTCAGACCGTTTGAGAATACCGTTCTTGAGTTATGAATTTTTGTTCCACACTTGGGAGGGTTTTCCTCCCATAGAGCTCAATGTATTTTAAGAGCGGGTCTGCACGCAGATTTTCAAAACTTTGCCTGTTTTTAACTCGTAATTACACCATCAATTCTCGCTCAAAGTGCAAAAATTTTTACACCATCTCGAGCACCAGACTCTCCTTGTCGCTACGGTATGCTTCGTTCAATTTTGGTTGGGAAAAGTTTTCGAGCTACGGGTGATTTTTTGGAGGGTGCTCCACCGGTCGAAATTCATTGAATCATGAGTCTGTCAGTTGTATTCTGTGAGCGTGCGTGTGAGAGAGAGAGAGGGGGGAGGGGCAGTGGCAGAGGCAGAGACCGAGGGGGAGAGGTATGAAGGACAGACATACATAGGCAGTGTCTAACACTTTAAAGGTCATTTTAAGGGGGACGTCTTAATTATCCAGGGTTTCTTAAGGTGGAATTTTTTTTTAGAATACCTCGTTCACAATATACTGGCTGATCATTTCAACATTTTAACCTTTATTTCAAGTGGTCATTTTTAAAGGTGGACGTCTCAATACAACTGTGTGTTTCTTAAGGTGGAATTTTTATTAAGGTGGTATTTAAAATGTATTGGCCATCTTTTTTTGCTTTTAAGACTCTTTTGGCCTGTGATGTGGACATTTCAATACAATTCTGGGTTTCTTAAGGTGGAATTGTTTTTAAAGGTGGAATTCAAAATGTATCGTTTTCCATTCACGGCCTACAGAGCTCCATAGAGTCCAATGTAAACTGCTGTGGGAGAATGCTCTCTTAACATCCCACTACCAACAGCTTAGCAGTAAACTCCTTCACCATAAGCGTCGCCTAGTGACCCACGCGGGTTTACCGTATCGAGGACCTCGCTTTAAGCGGGAAAGACGCGGATCGGGGGGCAGGGGTTTAGGCGGCGCAACATCTCGCGTTTCCTCCTGGAAATGCAGACCTCTAGTGTTACGTTTGCTGCCCTTCATTCTGAGGATCGTTCGTTCTTGTCCGGTTAACTCCGCCCACAGTTTTCGAGATATCGACTCCGTTCAAAGTTTGTTTCGTAGAGCTGCCCTGTGGGATGCGGGCTTGTATACAGCTTTTGGAAAAGTTGCATAGTTTTTGCACAGTAAGCATTTGAAGTTTCATCTTTTCTCCCATAGGAATGAATGGAAAAATGTCCATAAACTTTTGTCAAACTTTCAAACTGCTGTCACACGCTCAGTTTTCGAGCTAGAGACACCAGAATTCAAACGGGCAGACCCGAGAGTCCACGGTCCCGCCACGTGAAATTATGGGCCGATAGCCCACCCGCTTCATGACCTTTGACCCCGTTTTCCATTCACGGCCTACAGAGCTCCATAGAGTCCAATGTAAACTGCTGTGGGAGAGTGCTCTCTTAACATCCTACTACCGACAGCTTAGCAGTAAACTCCTTCACCATAAGCGTCGCCTAGTGACCCACGCGGGTTTACCGTATCGAGGACCTCGCTTTAAGCGAGAAAGACGCGGATCGGGGGGCAGGGGTTTAGGCGGCGCAACATCTCGCGTTTCCTCCTGGAAATGCAGACCTCTAGTGTTACGTTTGCTGCCCTTCATTCTGAGGATCGTTCGTTCTTGTCCGGTTAACTCCGCCCACAGTTTTCGAGATATCGACTCCGTTCAAAGTTTCATTCGTATAGCTGCCCTGTGGGATGCGGGCTTGTATACAGCTTTTGGAAAAGTTACATAGTTTTCGCACAGTAAGCATTTGAAGTTTCATCTTTTGTCCCATAGGAATGAATGGAAATATGTCCATAAACTTTTGTCAAACTTTCAAACTGCTGTCACACGCTCAGTTTTCGAGCTAGAGACACCAGAATTCAAACGGGCAGACCCGAGAGTCCAAGGTCCCACCACGTGAAATTATAGGCCGATACCCCGCCCGCTTCATGACCTTTGACCCCGTTTTCCATTCACGGCCTACAGAGCTCCATAGAGTCCAATGTAAACTGCTGTGGGAGAGTGCTCTCTTAACATCCCACTACCGACAGCTTAGCAGTAAACTCCTTCACCATAAGCGTCGCCTAGTGACCCACGCGGGTTTACCGTATCGAGGACCTCGCTTTAAGCGGGAAAGACGCGGATCGGGGGGCAGGGGTTTAGGCGGCGCAACATCTCGCGTTTCCTCCTGGAAATGCAGACCTCTAGTGTTACGTTTGCTGCCCTTCATTCTGAGGATCGTTCATTCTTGTCCGGTTAACTCCGCCCACAGTTTTCGAGATATCGACTCCGTTCAAAGTTTGTTTCGTAGAGCTGCCCTGTGGGATGCGGGCTTGTATACAGCTTTTGGAAAACTTGCATAGTTTTTGCACAGGAAGCCTTTGAACTTTCATCTTTACTCCCATAGGAATGAATGAAAAAATGTCCATAAACTTTTGTCAAACTTTCAAACTGCTGTCACACGCTCAGTTTTCGAGCTAGAGACACCAGAACTCAAACGGGCAGACCCGAGGGTCCAAGGTCCCACCACGTGAAATTATAGGCCGATAGCCCACCCGCTTCATGACCTTTGACCCCGTTTTCCATTCACGGCCTACACAGCTCCATAGAGTCCAATGTAAACTGCTGTGGGAGAGTACTCTCTTAACATCCCACTACCAACAGCTTAGCAGTAAACTCCTTCACCATAAGCGTCGCCTAGTGACCCACGCAGGTTTACCGTACCGAGGACCTCGCTTTAAGCGGGAAAGACGCGGATCGGGGGGCAGGGGTTTAGGCGGCGCAACATCTCGCGTTTCCTGCTGGAAATGCAGACCTCTAGTTATGTTGCGCCTGCTGCTTTAAGCAGCGGCGCAATATATTGTTATCCGTAAGTCATATTATTATTATTATTTTTATTATTATTTTTATTAATCCGCGTTTCCTTGTCCGCTTAACTAGTCCCGCAGCTTTCGAGCTATCGACTCCGTTCCACCTGGAAATCGTGCGTCCTATAGCGACGATGTGGGCTTGTATACAGCTTTCCGATACCCGCACTCGTTCGTCCGCTACACTCGTTTATCGCTCCGTTTTTCCCCAGTCATTTCTATGGAATTAATTTTCAAAGTGCTCTAACTCGGTCATTTTTCAAGCTACGGACACGGGATTTCAGACGGTCGGACCCGGGCGTACCGGCTCCCATCACTTCCGTTTTCAGATTTTTTGCACTCATCCTTCCCTTTCTATTCCTCCTTCAAAATCCCTCCATTCATTTCAATGGGAGGCTCTTACAGTGGGTGACGTCATACACTGTAGATTCCTTCTCAGAAAACGGGTTTTTCACTTTTCAGCCAAACAAATCACCATAACTTCCTCATACTTTCACCTAGAAACTTCATTTAAATTTTAAATGGTAGAGAAACTTGTCCTTTCTAAGACCTCTAAATTTGAACATTATTGAAAATACGGTTTTTGAGTTATGAATTTTTGTTCGGCACTAGGGAGGGTTTCGGCTCCCATAGGGTTCAATGTATTTTTGGAGCAGCTCAGAGTGCGGTTTCTAAAATTTTCTCCTGTTTTTAACTCGTCATAACATGCTCAATTCTCACTTAATCTGCAAATTTTTTATACCATATCGATCCCCAGACTCTCCTTGTCGCAACGGTATATACGGTTAAGTGATGTGGGGAAAACTTTCCGAGCTATAAGCATTTGTTCGGAGGGTGGGTACGCTCCCATAGGAACCCATTGAAATTTTTTTTTTTCTTTTTCAATTTTCTGCCGAACATTTCACCATAACTTCCTTATACTTTCACCTACAGACTTCATTTAAACTTTAAATGCTAGAGAAATTTCCCCTTTCTCACACTTGTAAGTTTCAGACCGTTTGAGAATACCGTTCTTGAGTTATGAATTTTTGTTTGACACATGGGAGGGTTTTCCTCCCATAGAGCTCAATGTATTTTAAGAGCGGGTCTGCACGCAAATTTTCAAAACTTTGCCTGTTTTTAACTCGTAATTACACCATCAAATCTCGCTCAAAGTGCAAAAATTTTTACACCATCTCGAGCAGCAGACTCTCCTTGTCGCTACGGTATGCTTCGTTCAATTTTGGTTGGGAAAAGTTTTCGAGCTACGGGTGATTTTTTGGAGGGTGCTCCCCGGTCGAAATTCATTGAATCGTGAGTTTGTCAGTTGTATTCTGTGAGCGTGCGTGTGAGAGAGACAGAGGGGGGAGGGGGAGGGGCAGAAGCAGAGACTGAGGGGAAGAGCTGTGAGGGCCACAGAAATACACAGGCAGTCTGTAACACTTTAAAGGTCATTTTTAAGGGGGACGTCTTAATTATCCAGGGTTTCTTAAGGTGGAATTTTTAAAAAAGACCTCATTCACAATATACTGGCTGTCTTTTCAACATTTTAAGAAGCGGATCGGGGGACGGGGGTTTAGGCGGCGCAACATCTCGCGTTTCCTCCTGGTGTTACGTTTGCTGCCCTTCATTCTGAGGATCGTTCATTCTTGTCCGGTTAACTCCGCCCACAGTTTTCGAGATATCGACTCCGTTCAAAGTTTCATTTGTAGAGCTTCCCTGTGGGATGCGGGCTTGTATACAGCTTTTGGAAAAGTTACATAGTTTTCGCACAGGAAGCATTTGAAGTTTCATCTTTACTCCCATAGGAATGAATGGAAAAATGTCCATAAACTTTTGTCAAATTTTTAAACTGCTGTCACACGGTCAGTTTTCGAGCTAGACACACCAGAATTCAAACGGGCAGACCCGAGGGTCCACGGTCCCACCACGTGAAACTATAGGCCGATAGCCCACCCGCTTCATGACCTTTGATCCCGTTTTCCATTCACGGTCTACAGAGCTCCATAGAGTCCAATGTAAACTGCTGTGGGAGAGTGCTCTCTTAACATCCCACTACCAACAGCTTAGCAGTAAACTCCTTCACCATAAGCGTCGCCTAGTGACCCACGCGGGTTTACCGTATCGAGGACCTCGCTTTAAGCGGGAAAGACGCGGATCGGGGGACGGGGGTTTAGGCGGCGCAACATCTCGCGTTTCCTCCTGGAAATGCAGACCTCTAGTGTTACGTTTGCTGCCCTTAATTCTGAGGATCGTTCGTTCTTGTCCGGTTAACTCCGCCCACAGTTTTCGAGATATCGACTCCGTTCAAAGTTTGTTTCGTAGAGCTTCCCTGTGGGATGCGGGCTTGTATACAGCTTTTGGAAAAGTTGCATAGTTTTCGCACAGTAAGCATTTGAAATTTCATCCTTACTCCCATAGGAATGAATGGAAAAATGTCCATAAACTTTTGTCAAACTTTTAAACTGCCGTCACACGGTCAGTTTTCGAGCTAGAGACACCAGAACTCAAACGGGCAGACCCGAGGGTCCACGGTCCCACCACGTGAAATTATAGGCCGATACCCCGCCCGCTTCATTACCTTTGACCCCGTTTTCCATTCACGGCCTACAGAGCTCCATAGAGTCCAATGTAAACTGCTGTGGGAGAGTGCTCTCTTAACATCCCACTACCAACGGCTTAGCAGTAAACTCCTTCACCATAAGCGTCGCCTAGTGACCCACGCGGGTTTACCGTACCGAGGACCTCGCTTTAAGCGGGAAAGACGCGGATCGGGGGACGGGGGTTTAGGCGGCGCAACATCTCGCGTTTCCTCCTGGAAATGCAGACCTCTAGTGTTACGTTTGCTGCCCTTCATTCTGAGGATCGTTCGTTCTTGTCCGGTTAACTCCGCCCACAGTTTTCGAGATATCGACTCCGTTCAAAGTTTGTTCCGTAGAGCTGCCCTGTGGGATGCGGGCTTGTATACAGCTTTTGGAAAACTTGCATAGTTTTTGCACAGGAAGCCTTTGAACTTTCATCTTTACTCCCATAGGAATGAATGGAAAAATGTCCATAAACTTTTGTCAAACTTTCAAACTGCTGTCACACGCTCAGTTTTCGAGCTAGAGACACCAGAACTCAAACGGGCAGACCCGAGGGTCCAAGGTCCCACCACGTGAAATTATAGGCCGATAGCCCACCCGCTTCATGACCTTTGACCCCGTTTTCCATTCACGGCCTACACAGCTCCATAGAGTCCAATGTAAACTGCTGTGGGAGAGTGCTCTCTTAACATCCCACTACCAACAGCTTAGCAGTAAACTCCTTCACCATAAGCGTCGCCTAGTGACCCACGCAGGTTTACCGTACCGAGGACCTCGCTTTAAGCGGGAAAGACGCGGATCGGGGGGCAGGGGTTTAGGCGGCGCAACATCTCGCGTTTCCTCCTGGAAATGCAGACCTCTAGTGTTACGTTTGCTGCCCTTAATTCTGAGGATCGTTCATTCTTGTCCGGTTAACTCCGCCCACAGTTTTCGAGATATCGACTCCGTTCAAAGTTTGTTTCGTAGAGCTGCCCTGTGGGATGCGGGCTTGTATACAGCTTTTGGAAAAGTTGCATAGTTTTCGCACAGGAAGCATTTGAATTTCATCTTTACTCCCATAGGAAAGAATGGAAAAATGTCCATAAACTTTTGCCAAACTTTAAAACTGCTGTCACACGGTCAGTTTTCGAGCTAGAGACACCAGAACTCAAACGGGCAGACCCGAGGGTCCACGGTCCCACCACGTGAAACTATAGGCCGATAGCCCACCCGCTTCATGACCTTTGACCCCGTTTTCCATTCACGGCCTACTGAGCTCCATAGAGTCCAATGTAAACTGCTGTGGGAGAGTGCTCTCTTAACATCCCACTACCGACAGCTTAGCAGTAAACTCCTTCACCATAAGCGTCGCCTAGTGACCCACGCGGGTTTACCGTATCGAGGACCTCGCTTTAAGCGGGAAAGACGCGGATCGGGGGACGGGGGTTTCGGCGGCGCAACATCTCGCGTTTCCTCCTGGAAATGCAGACCTCTAGTTATGTTGCGCCTGCTGCTTTAAGCAGCAGCGCGCAATATATTGTTCTTCTTAAGTCATATTATTATTATTTTTATTTTTATTATTCCACGTTTCCTTGTCCGCTTAACTAGTCCCGCAGCTTTCGAGCTATCGACTCCGTTCCACCTGGAAATCGTGCGTCCTATAGCGACGATGTGGGCTTGTATACAGCTTTCCAATACCCGCACTCGTTCGTCCGCTACACTCGTTTATCGCTCCGTTTTTCCCCAGTCATTTCTATGGAATTAATTTTCAAAGTGCTCTAACTCGGTCATTTTTCAAGCTACGGACACGGGATTTCAGACGGTCGGACCCGGGCGTACCGGCTCCCATCACTTCCGTTTTCGGAATTTTTGCACTCATCCTTCCCTTTCTATCACTCCTTCAAAATCCCTCCATTCATTTCAATGGGAGGCTCTTAGAGTGGGTGACATCATACACTGTAGATTCCTTCTCAGAAAACGGGTTTTTCACTTTTCAGCCGAACAAATCGCCATAACTTCCTCATACTTTCACCTAGAAACTTCATTTAAATTTTAAATGGTAGAGAAACTTGTCCTTTCTAAGACCTCTAAATTTGAACATTATTGAAAATACGGTTTTTGAGTTATGAATTTTTGTTCGGCACTAGGGAGGGTTTCGGCTCCCATAGGGTTCAATGTATTTTTGGAGCAGCTCAGAGTGCGGTTTCTAAAATTTTCTCCTGTTTTTAACTCGTCATAACATGCTCAATTCTCACTTAATCTGCAATTTTTTTATACCACATCGATCCCCAGACTCTCCTTGTCGCAACGGTATATACGGTTAAGTGATGTGGGGAAAACTTTCCGAGCTATAAGCATTTGTTCGGAGGGTGGGTACGCTCCCATAGGAACCCATTGAAATTATTTTTTTTCTTTTTCAATTTTCTGCCGAACATTTCACCATAACTTCCTTATACTTTCACCTACAGACTTCATTTAAACTTTAAATGGTAGAGAAATTTCCCCTTTCTCACACTTGTAAGTTTCAGACCGTTTGAGAATACCGTTCTTGAGTTATGAATTTTTGTTTGACACTTGGGAGGGTTTTCCTCCCATAGAGCTCAATGTATTTTAAGAGCGGCTCGGCACGCAGATTTTCAAAACTTTGCCTGTTTTTAACTCGTAATTACACCATCAAATCTCGCTCAAAGTGCAAAAATTTTTACACCATCTCGAGCACCAGACTCTCCTTGTCGCTACGGTATGCTTCGTTCAATTTTGGACCTGGAAAAGTTTTTGAGATATTTGAGGTTTTTTGGAAGGTGCGCCACCGGTCGAAATTCATTGAATCATGAGTCTGTCAGTTGTGTTCTGTGAGCGTGCGTGTGAGAGACAGAGAGGGGGGAGGGGGAGAGGCAGAGGCAGACACTGACCGGGAGAGGTGTGAGGGCTACAGAAATACACAGGCAGTCTGTAACACTTTAAAGGTCATTTTTAAGGGGGACATCTTAATTATCCAGGGTTTCTTAAGGTGGAATTTTTTAAGAATACCTCATTCACAATATACTGGCTGTCTTTTCGACATTTTAAGCTTTATTTAAAGTGGTCATTTTTAAAGGTGGACGTGTCAATACAACTGTGGGTTTCTTAAGGTGGAATTTTTATTAAGGTGGTATTTAAAATGTATTGGCCATCTTTTTTTGCTTTTAAGACTCTTTTGGCCTGTGATGTGGACATTTCAATACAATTCTGGGTTTCTTAAGGTGGAATTGTTTTTAAAGGTGGAATTCAAAATGTATCGTTTTCCATTCACGGCCTACAGAGCTCCATAGAGTCCAATGTAAACTGCTGTGGGAGAGTGCTCTCTTAACATCCACCTACCAACAGCTTAGCAGTAAACTCCTTCACCATCAGCGTCGCCTAGTGACCCACGCGGGTTTACCGTGTCGAGGACCTCGCTTTAAGCGGGAAAGACGCGGATCGGGGGGCAGGGGTTTAGGCGGCGCAACATCTCGCGTTTCCTCCTGGAAATGCAGACCTCTAGTGTTACGTTTGCTGCCCTTCATTCTGAGGATCGTTCATTCTTGTCCGGTTAACTCCGCCCACAGTTTTCGAGATATCGACTCCGTTCAAAGTTTCATTCGTAGAGCTGCCCTGTGGGATGCGGGCTTGTATACAGCTTTTGGAAAAGTTACATAGTTTTCGCACAGTAAGCATTTGAAGTTTCATCTTTACTCCCATAGGAATGAATGGAAAAATGTCCATAAACTTTTGTCAAACTTTCAAACTGCTGTCACACGGTCAGTTTTCGAGCTAGAGACACCAGAACTCAAACGGGCAGACCCGAGAGTCCACGGTCCCACCACGTGAAACTATAGGCCGATAGCCCACCCGCTTCATGACCTTTGACCCCGTTTTCCATTCACGGCCTACACAGCTCCATAGAGTCCAATGTAAACTGCTGTGGGACAGTGCTCTCTTAACATCCCACTACCAACAGCTTAGCAGTAAACTCCTTCACCATAAGCGTCGCCTAGTGACCCACGCGGGTTTACCGTATCGAGGACCTCGCTTTAAGCGGGAAAGACGCGGATCGGGGGACGGGGGTTTAGGCGGCGCAACATCTCGCGTTTCCTCCTGGAAATGCAGACCTCTAGTTATGTTGCGCAAGCTGCTTCAGCAGCGCGCAATATATTGTTATCCGAAAGTCATATTATTATTATTATTATTTTTATTATTATTTTTATTATTCCGCGTTTCCTTGTCCGCTTAACTAGTCCCGCAGCTTTCGAGCTATCGACTCCGTTCCACCTGGAAATCGTGCGTCCTATAGCGACGATGTGTGCTTGTATACAGCTTTCCGATACCCGCACTCGTTCGTCCGCTACACTCGTTTTTCGCTCTGTTTTTCCCCAGTCATTTCTATGGAATTAATTTTCGAACTGCTCTAACTCGGTCAATTTTCAAGCTACGGACACGAGATTTCAGACGGTCGGACCCGGGCGCACCGGGACCCGTCACTTCCGTTTTCGGACCTCTCGCACTCATCCTTCTCTTTCTATCTCTCCTTGAATATCCCTCCATTCACTTGTATGGAAGACATTTAGAGTGGGTGACGTCATAGACACTCTGGGTTCACTGGCCAAAACCGTTTTTTCACTTTTCAGCCGAACAAATCGCCATAACGTCCTCATACTTTCACCTAGAAACTTCATTTAAATTTTAAATGGTAGATAAACTTGTCCTTTCTAGCATCTGTAAATTTGAACATAATCGAAAATACGGTTTTTGAGTTATGAATTTTTGTTCGGCACTAGGGAGGGTTTTGGCTCCCATAGAGTTCAATGTATTTTTGGAGCGGCTCAGAGTGCGGTTTCTAAATTTTTCTCCTGTTTTTAACTAGTCATAACACGGTCAATTCTCGCTCAAACTGCTAATTTTTTATACCAGCTTCTTCCTTGGACTCTCCTTGTCGCAACGGTATATGCAGTTTAGCCATTCGGGATATCTTTTCTGAGCTATAAGCATTTGTTCGGAGGGTGGGTACGCTCCCATAGGAATACATTGAAATGAATATGCCTGTCCTTTTTCGATATTCAACTTTTAGCCGAACATTTTGCCATAACTTCCTTATACTTTCACCTACAGACTTCATTTTACTTTCAAATGGTAGAGAAACTTCTCCTTTCTAAAATATGTAGATTTGAAATCATTTGAAGATACGGTTCTGGAGTTATGAAGATTTGTTTGGCAGTAGGACGTTTCGGCTCCCATAGAGTTCAATGTATTTTCAGAAAGCCAAATTTTCTCAAATTTGCCCTTTTTTAACTCATTTTTACACCATCAATTCTCGCTCAAACTGAAAAAATTTTTACACCATCTCGAGCGCCAGACTCTCCTTGTCGCTACGGTATGCTTCGTTCAATTTTGGTTGGGAAAAGTTTTCGAGCTACGGGTCATTTTTTGAAGGGTCCCCCCGGTCGAAATTCATTGAATCCTGAGTCTGTCAGTTGTGTTCTGTGAGCGTGCGTGTGAGAGAGACAGAGGGGGGAGGGGGAGGGGCAGAGGCAGAGACTGACCGGGAGAGGTGTGAGGGCCACAGAAATACACAGGCAGTCTGTAACACTTTAAAGGTCATTTTTAAGGGGGACGTCTTAATTATCCAGGGTTTCTTAAGGTGGAATTTTTAAAGAATGCCTCATTCACAATACACTGGCTGTCTTTTCAATATTTTAAGCTTTATTTCAAGTGGTCATTTTTAAAGGTGGACGTGTCAATACAACTGTGGGTTTCTTAAGGTGGAATTTTTATTAAGGTGGTATTTAAAATGTATTGGCCATCTTTTTTTGCTTTTAAGACTCTTTTGGCCTGTGATGTGGACATTTCAATACAATTCTGGGTTTCTTAAGGTGGAATTGTTTTTAAAGGTGGAATTCAAAATTTATCGTTTTCTATTCACGCCCTACTGAGCTCCATAGAGTCCAATGTAAACTGCTGTGGGAGAGTGCTCTCTTAACATCCCACTACCAACAGCTTAGCAGTAAACTCCTTCACCATAAGCGTCGCCTAGTGACCCACGCGGGTTTACCGTATCGAGGACCTCGCTTTAAGCGGGAAAGACGCGGATCGGGGGACGGGGGTTTAGGCGGCGCAACATCTCGCGTTTCCTCCTGGTGTTACGTTTGCTGCCCTTCATTCTGAGGATCGTTCATTCTTGTCCGGTTAACTCCGCCCACAGTTTTCGAGATATCGACTTCGTTCAAAGTTTGTTTCGTAGAGCTTCCCTGTGGGATGCGGGCTTGTATACAGCTTTTGGAAAAGTTACATAGTTTTCGCACAGGAAGCATTTGAAGTTTCATCTTTACTCCCATAGGAATGAATGGAAAAATGTCCATAAACTTTTGTCAAACTTTAAAACTGCTGTCACACGGTCAGTTTTCGAGCTAGAGACACCAGAACTCAAACGGGCAGACCCGAGGGTCCACGGTCCCAGCACGTGAAACTATGGGCCGATAGCCCACCCGCTTCATGACCTTTGACCCCGTTTTCCTTTCACGGCCTACTGAGCTCCATAGAGTCCAATGTAAACTGCTGTGGGAGAGTGCTCTCTTAACATCCCACTACCGACAGCTTAGCAGTAAACTCCTTCACCATAAGCGTCGCCTAGTGACCCACGCGGGTTTACCGTATCGAGGACCCTGCTTTAAGCGGGAAAGACGCGGATCGGGGGACGGGGGTTTCGGCGGCGCAACATCTCGCGTTTCCTCCTGGAAATGCAGACCTCTAGTGTTACGTTTGCTGCCCTTCATTCTGAGGATCGTTCATTCTTGTCCGGTTAACTCCGCCCACAGTTTTCGAGATATCGACTCCGTTCAAAGTTTCATTCGTAGAGCTGCCCTGTGGGATGCGGGCTTGTATACAGCTTTTGGAAAAGTTGCATAGTTTTAGCACAGTAAGCATTTGAAGTTTCAACTTTTCTCCCATAGGAATGAATGGAAAAATGTCCATAAACTTTTGTCAAACATTCAAAGTGCTGTCACACGGTCAGTTTTCGAGCTAGAGACACCAGAACTCAAATGGGCAGACCCGAGGGTCCACGGTCCCACCACGTAAAATTATGGGCCGATAGGCCACCCGCTTCATGACCTTTGACCCCGTTTTCCATTCACGGCCTACAGAGCTCCATAGAGTCCAATGTAAACTGCTGTGGGACAGTGCTCTCTTAACATCCCACTACCGACAGCTTAGCAGTAAACTCCTTCACCATAAGCGTCGCCTAGTGACCCACGCGGGTTTACCGTATCGAGGACCTCGCTTTAAGCGGGAAAGACGCGGATCGGGGGACGGGGGTTTCGGCGGCGCAACATCTCGCGTTTCCTCCTGGAAATGCAGACCTCTAGTGTTACGTTTGCTGCCCTTCATTCTGAGGATCGTTCATTCTTGTCCGGTTAACTCCGCCCACAGTTTTCGAGATATCGACTCCGTTCAAAGTTTCATTCGTAGAGCTTCCCTGTGGGATGCGGGCTTGTATACAGCTTTTGGAAAAGTTGCATAGTTTTCGCACAGTAAGCATTTGAAGTTTCGTGTTTTCTCCCATAGGAATGAATGGAAAAATGTCCATAAACTTTTGTCAAACTTTCAAACTGCTGTCACACGCTCAGTTTTCGAGCTAGAGACACCAGAATTCAAACGGGCAGACCCGAGCGTCCACGGTCCCGCCACGGGAAATTATGGGCCGATAGCCCACCCGCTTCATGACCTTTGACCCCGTTTTCCATTCACGGCCTACAGAGCTCCATAGAGTCCAATGTAAACTGCTGTGGGAGACTGCTCTCTTAACATCCCACTACCGACAGCTTAGCAGTAAACTCCTTCACCATAAGCGTGGCCTAGTGACCCACGCGGGTTTACCGTATCGAGGACCTCGCTTTAAGCGGGAAAGACGCGGATCGGGGGACGGGGGTTTCGGCGGCGCAACATCTCGCGTTTCCTCCTGGTGTTACGTTTGCTGCCCTTCATTCTGAGGATCGTTCATTCTTGTCCGGTTAACTCCGCCCACAGTTTTCGAGATATCGACTCCGTTCAAAGTTTCATTCGTAGAGCTGCCCTGTGGGATGCGGGCTTGTATACAGCTTTTGGAAAAGTTACATAGTTTTCGCACAGTAAGCATTTGAACTTTCATCTTTACTCCCATAGGAATGAATGGAAAAATGTCCATAAACTTTTGTCAAACATTCAAAGTGCTGTCACACGGTCAGTTTTCGAGCTAGAGACACCAGAACTCAAACGGGCAGACCCGAGAGTCCACGGTCCCCCCACGTGAAATTATGGGCCGATAGCCCACCCGCTTCATGACCTTTGACCCCGTTTTCCATTCACGGCCTACAGAGCTCCATAGAGTCCAATGTAAACTGCTGTGGGAGACTGCTCTCTTAACATCCCACTACCGACAGCTTAGCAGTAAACTCCTTCACCATAAGCGTGGCCTAGTGACCCACGCGGGTTTACCGTATCGAGGACCTCGCTTTAAGCGGGAAAGACGCGGATCGGGGGGCAGGGGTTTAGGCGGCGCAACATCTCGCGTTTCCTCCTGGAAATGCAGACCTCTAGTGTTACGTTTGCTGCCCTTCATTCTGAGGATCGTTCGTTCTTGTCCGGTTAACTCCGCCCACAGTTTTCGAGATATCGACTCCGTTCAAAGTTTCATTCGTAGAGCTTCCCTGTGGGATGCGGGCTTGTATACAGCTTTTGGAAAAGTTGCATAGTTTTAGCACAGTAAGCATTTGAAGTTTCATCTTTTGTCCCTTAGGAATGAATGGAAATATGTCCATAAACTTTTGTCAAACTTTCAAACTGCTGTCACACGCTCAGTTTTCGAGCTAGAGACACCAGAATTCAAACGGGCAGACCCGAGAGTCCAAGGTCCCACCACGTGAAATTATAGGCCGATACCCCGCCCGCTTCATGACCTTTGACCCCGTTTTCCATTCACGGCCTACAGAGCTCCATAGAGTCCAATGTAAACTGCTGTGGGAGAGTGCTCTCTTAACATCCCACTACCGACAGCTTAGCAGTAAACTCCTTCACCATAAGCGTCGCCTAGGGACCCACGCGGGTTTACCGTATCGAGGACCTCGCTTTAAGCGGGAAAGACGCGGATCGGGGGGCAGGGGTTTAGGCGGCGCAACATCTCGCGTTTCCTCCTGGAAATGCAGACCTCTAGTGTTACGTTTGCTGCCCTTCATTCTGAGGATCGTTCATTCTTGTCCGGTTAACTCCGCCCACAGTTTTCGAGATATCGACTCCGTTCAAAGTTTGTTTCGTAGAGCTTCCCTGTGGGATGCGGGCTTGTATACAGCTTTTGGAAAAGTTACATAGTTTTCGCACAGTAAGCATTTGAAGTTTCATCTTAACTCCCATAGGAATGAATGGAAAAATGTCCATAAACTTTTGTCAAACTTTCAAACTGCTGTCACACGGTCAGTTTTCGAGCTAGAGGTAGTACCGGTACATGGTTCGCGGACAAAACCCCATTCAAATAAATTGCCGGCGGTCGCATAATTGGTGCGTGGGATCGTATTACGATATGGGATCCCACCGGCCACTTAGGTAAATGGCCGCCGGGACGTTGGGTACTAACCACATCTGACTTACTTACTGCGGGCAATAGCTTGTTCGTGGGACTCACTAGGGGCATAGTCGCTCCATCCGTGAACTCGCGGTGTCGAGGCACCCTCGTCCGCAGCACTCAATTTGTCCCAAGTGCTCTTGAAAACGGATGGAGGCGTCACCATCCCACTGTACATTTAGTCAACAGTCTCATATACATTGCTCGTGGGATGAGCCCGTCTAGTGACCCTCTGAGTGCCCTCTGGTTTGTCCAGGTGGCCAAAAGAACATGTTTGTGTAGTGACATTTGTTTAGATGAGGTCATGGAATGACCACAAAGCTGGCCAATGGCCAAAACTGCATTTAACATCCCACTTCCAATCTATTTGAATTGAAGAATATACATTGGAGATGGACAAGGGTCACCAAATTGCTGACCATTTTTTGTATCCCACTTCCAATCTATTTGAATTGAAGGCAATAGATTGGAAGTGGGACGTAGGCCACTGAACTGACCTATCCCACTTCCAATCTATTTCAATTGAGGTCGATACATTGGAAGTGGGACGTCGGCCACGGAACTGACCTATCCCACTTCCAATTTATTTCAATTGAGGTCGATACATTGGAAGTGGGACGTCGACCACGGAACTGACCTATCCCACTTCCAATTTATTTCAATTGAGGTCGATACATTGGAAGTGGGACGTCGACCACGGAACTGACCTATCCCACTTCCAATTTATTTCAATTGAGGTCGATACATTGGAAGTGGGATGTCGGCCACGGAACTGACCGATCCCACTTCCAATCTATTTCAATTGAGGTCGATACATTGGAAGTGGGACGTCGGCCACGGAACTGACCTATCCCACTTCCAATTTATTTCAATTGAGGTCGATACATTGGAAGTGGGACGTCGGCCACGCAATTTCACACGCTGTCTTGTGGGGTGTACATGATAAACATATTTTAATTAGGGGTCGTTCAGACCTTTCTAAGGGGTGTCCAAAACCCATGTATGAAATTTCAATGGGAATAAGTTGGAAGTGGGACGTCCAGAATCTGGGCTTGGGGGGGGCCACAGACTTCGGCGCTTCAACTAGTTAATCATCTGGGACCCTCAAACAACATATCGAAGGGCCGGGTCACTGCGACGTTTCCAAGTATAGGAAAAAAAATAAAATAGATCCAGAAAATTGCCTTTGAACTGGTCAGTTAGGCCTCAGTTTCCATTCAAGTGAATGCACAGAAAAACGGAACATTTTTATGGATTTTTCATAGAAAACAACACCCTAGGCTTACGAAATTTTACACACTGTCTCGTGCAGTATACATGATAAACATATTTAAATTAGGGGTCATTCGGACCTTTCTAAGGGGTGTCCAAAACCCATGTATGACCTTTGAATGGGAATAAATTGGGAGCGGGACGTCCAGAATCTGGGCTTGGGGGGGGCTGCCGAACTAGCCGCGTCGAATACTTAATCATCTGGGACCCTCAAACAACATATCGAAGGGCCGGGTCACTGCGACTTTGTTTAGTATGTAAAAAAATATCATCAAATTTATTAAAAAAAAATTCCCTCCAACTGTCAGTTAGGCCTCTGTTTTTTTTCGAATATTTTCAAAGATTTTTCATAGAAAAAAACACCCTAGGCTTACGAAATTTTACACACTGTCTCGTGGAGTATACATGATAAACATATTTAAATTAGAGGTCATTCGGACCTTTCTGAGGGGTGTCCAAAACACATGTATGACCTTTGAATGGGAATAAATTGGGAGCGGGATGTCCAGAATCTGGGCTTGGGGGGGGCCGCGGACTTCGGCGTTTCGACTAGTTAATCATCTGGGACCCTCAAACAACATATCGAAGGGCCGGGTCACTGCGACGTTTCCAAGTATAGGAAAAAAAATAAAATAGATCCAGAAAATTGCCTTTGAACTGGTCAGTTAGGCCTCAGTTTCCATTCAAGTGAATGCACAGAAAAACGGAACATTTTTATGGATTTTTCATAGAAAACAACACCCTAGGCTTACGAAATTTTACACACTGTCTCGTGCAGTATACATGATAAACATATTTAAATTAGGGGTCATTCGGACCTTTCTAAGGGGTGTCCAAAACCCATGTATAACGTTTGAATGGGAATAAATTGGGAGCGGGATGTCCAGAATCTGGGCTTGGGGGGGGCCGCGGACTTCGGCGCTTCGACTAGTTAATCATCTGGGACCCTCAAACAACATATCGAAGGGCCGGGTCACTGCGACCTTTCCATGTATACGAAAAAAAATAAAATAGATCCAGAAAATTGCCTTTGAACTGGTCAGTTAGGCCTGTGTTTCCATTCAAGTGAATGCACAGAAAAACGGAACGTTTTTATGTATTTTTCATAGAAAACAACACCCTAGACTTACAAAATTTTACACACTGTCTCGTGGAGTATACATGATAAACATATTTAAATTAGGGGTCATTTGGACCTTTCTGAGGGGTGTCCAAAACCCATGTATAACGTTTGAATGGGAATAAATTGGGAGTGGGACGTCCAGAATCTAGGCTTGGGGGGGGCCGCAGACTTCAACGCTTCGATTTCTTAATCATCTGGGACCCTCAAACAACATATCGAAGGGCCGGGTCACTGCGACCTTTCCAAGTGTAGAAAAAAAGATTAATTAGTTCCAGAAAGGTGCCCTTCAACTCGTCAGTTAGGCCTCTGTCTCCATTCAAATGTATGCACAGAAAAAAAGGAACGTTTTTATGCATTTTTCATAGAAAACAATACCCTAGGCTTACGGAATTTTACACACTGTCTCGTGCAGTATACATGATAAACATATTTAAATTTGGGGTCATTCGGACCTTTCTAAGAGGTGTCCAAAACCCATGTATGACCTTTGAATGGGAATAAACTGGGAGTGGGACGTCCAGAATCTGGGCTTGGGGGGGGCTGCCGAACTAGCCGCATCGAATACTTAATCATTTGGGACCCTCAAACAACATATCTAAAGGCCGGGTCACTGCGACCTTGTTTAGTATGTAAAAAAAAATCATCAAATTTATTCGAAAAAAATTCCCTCCAACTGTCAGTTAGGCCTCTGTTTTTTTTTTAATCTTTTCAAATATTTTTCATAGAAAACAACACCCTAGGCTTACGAAATTTTACACACTGTCTCGTGGAGTATACATGATAAACATATTTAAATTAGAGGTCATTCGGACCTTTCTGAGGGGTGTCCAAAACACATGTATGACCTTTGAATGGGAATAAATTGGGAGCGGGATGTCCAGAATCTGGGCTTGGGGGGGGCCGCGGACTTCGGCGCTTCGACTAGTTAATCATCTGGGACCCTCAAACAACATATCGAAGGGCCGGGTCACTGCGACGTTTCCAAGTATAGGAAAAAAAAAAAAATAGATCCAGAAAATTGCCTTTGAACTGGTCAGTTAGGCCTCAGTTTCCATTCAAGTGAATGCACAGAAAAACGGAACATTTTTATGGATTTTTCATAGAAAACAACACCCTAGGCTTACGAAATTTTACACACTGTCTCGTGCAGTATACATGATAAACATATTTAAATTAGGGGTCATTCGGACCTTTCTAAGGGGTGTCCAAAACCCATGTATAACGTTTGAATGGGAATAAATTGGGAGCGGGATGTCCAGAATCTGGGCTTGGGGGGGGGCCGCGGACTTCGGCGCTTCGACTAGTTAATCATCTGGGACCCTCAAACAACATATCGAAGGGCCGGGTCACTGCGACCTTTCCATGTATACGAAAAAAAATAAAATAGATCCAGAAAATTGCCTTTGAACTGGTCAGTTAGGCCTGTGTTTCCATTCAAGTGAATGCACAGAAAAACGGAACGTTTTTATGTATTTTTCATAGAAAACAACACCCTAGGCTTACAAAATTTTACACACTGTCTCGTGGAGTATACATGATAAACATATTTAAATTTGGGGTCATTCGGACCTTTCTAAGAGGTGTCCAAAACCCATGTATGACCTTTGAATGGGAATAAACTGGGAGTGGGACGTCCAGAATCTGGGCTTGGGGGGGGCTGCCGAACTAGCCGCATCGAATACTTAATCATTTGGGACCCTCAAACAACATATCTAAAGGCCGGGTCACTGCGACCTTGTTTAGTATGTAAAAAAAAATCAGCAAATTTATTCGAAAAAAATTCCCTCCAACTGTCAGTTAGGCCTCTGTTTTTTTTTGAATCTTTTCAAATATTTTTCATAGAAAACAACACCCTAGGCTTACGAAATTTTACACACTGTCTCGTGGAGTATACATGATAAACATATTTAAATTAGAGGTCATTCGGACCTTTCTGAGGGGTGTCCAAAACACATGTATGACCTTTGAATGGGAATAAATTGGGAGCGGGATGTCCAGAATCTGGGCTTGGGGGGGGCCGCGGACTTCGGCGCTTCGACTAGTTAATCATCTGGGACCCTCAAACAACATATCGAAGGGCCGGGTCACTGCGACGTTTCCAAGTATAGGAAAAAAAATAAAATAGATCCAGAAAATTGCCTTTGAACTGGTCAGTTAGGCCTCAGTTTCCATTCAAGTGAATGCACAGAAAAACAGAACATTTTTATGGATTTTTCATAGAAAACAACACCCTAGGCTTACGAAATTTTACACACTGTCTCGTGCAGTATACATGATAAACATATTTAAATTAGGGGTCATTCGGACCTTTCTAAGGGGTGTCCAAAACCCATGTATAACGTTTGAATGGGAATAAATTGGGAGCGGGATGTCCAGAATCTGGGCTTGGGGGGGGCCGCGGACTTCGGCGCTTCGACTAGTTAATCATCTGGGACCCTCAAACAACATATCGAAGGGCCGGGTCACTGCGACCTTTCCATGTATACGAAAAAAAATAAAATAGATCCAGAAAATTGCCTTTGAACTGGTCAGTTAGGCCTGTGTTTCCATTCAAGTGAATGCACAGAAAAACGGAACGTTTTTATGTATTTTTCATAGAAAACAACACCCTAGACTTACAAAATTTTACACACTGTCTCGTGGAGTATACATGATAAACATATTTAAATTAGGGGTCATTTGGACCTTTCTGAGGGGTGTCCAAAACCCATGTATAACGTTTGAATGGGAATAAATTGGGAGTGGGACGTCCAGAATCTAGGCTTGGGGGGGGCCGCAGACTTCAACGCTTCGATTTCTTAATCATCTGGGACCCTCAAACAACATATCGAAGGGCCGGGTCACTGCGACCTTTCCAAGTGTAGAAAAAAAGATTAATTAGTTCCAGAAAGGTGCCCTTCAACTCGTCAGTTAGGCCTCTGTCTCCATTCAAATGTATGCACAGAAAAAAAGGAACGTTTTTATGCATTTTTCATAGAAAACAATACCCTAGGCTTACGGAATTTTACACACTGTCTCGTGCAGTATACATGATAAACATATTTAAATTTGGGGTCATTCGGACCTTTCTAAGAGGTGTCCAAAACCCATGTATGACCTTTGAATGGGAATAAACTGGGAGTGGGACGTCCAGAATCTGGGCTTGGGGGGGGCTGCCGAACTAGCCGCATCGAATACTTAATCATTTGGGACCCTCAAACAACATATCTAAAGGCCGGGTCACTGCGACCTTGTTTAGTATGTAAAAAAAAATCAGCAAATTTATTCGAAAAAAATTCCCTCCAACTGTCAGTTAGGCCTCTGTTTTTTTTTTAATCTTTTCAAATATTTTTCATAGAAAACAACACCCTAGGCTTACGAAATTTTACACACTGTCTCGTGGAGTATACATGATAAACATATTTAAATTAGAGGTCATTCGGACCTTTCTGAGGGGTGTCCAAAACACATGTATGACCTTTGAATGGGAATAAATTGGGAGCGGGATGTCCAGAATCTGGGCTTGGGGGGGGCCGCGGACTTCGGCGCTTCGACTAGTTAATCATCTGGGACCCTCAAACAACATATCGAAGGGCCGGGTCACTGCGACGTTTCCAAGTATAGGAAAAAAAATAAAATAGATCCAGAAAATTGCCTTTGAACTGGTCAGTTAGGCCTCAGTTTCCATTCAAGTGAATGCACAGAAAAACGGAACATTTTTATGGATTTTTCATAGAAAACAACACCCTAGGCTTACGAAATTTTACACACTGTCTCGTGCAGTATACATGATAAACATATTTAAATTAGGGGTCATTCGGACCTTTCTAAGGGGTGTCCAAAACCCATGTATAACGTTTGAATGGGAATAAATTGGGAGCGGGATGTCCAGAATCTGGGCTTGGGGGGGGCCGCGGACTTCGGCGCTTCGACTAGTTAATCATCTGGGACCCTCAAACAACATATCGAAGGGCCGGGTCACTGCGACCTTTCCATGTATACGAAAAAAAATAAAATAGATCCAGAAAATTGCCTTTGAACTGGTCAGTTAGGCCTGTGTTTCCATTCAAGTGAATGCACAGAAAAACGGAACGTTTTTATGTATTTTTCATAGAAAACAACACCCTAGGCTTACAAAATTTTACACACTGTCTCGTGGAGTATACATGATAAACATATTTAAATTTGGGGTCATTCGGACCTTTCTAAGAGGTGTCCAAAACCCATGTATGACCTTTGAATGGGAATAAACTGGGAGTGGGACGTCCAGAATCTGGGCTTGGGGGGGGCTGCCGAACTAGCCGCATCGAATACTTAATCATTTGGGACCCTCAAACAACATATCTAAAGGCCGGGTCACTGCGACCTTGTTTAGTATGTAAAAAAAAATCAGCAAATTTATTCGAAAAAAATTCCCTCCAACTGTCAGTTAGGCCTCTGTTTTTTTTTTAATCTTATCAAATATTTTTCATAGAAAACAACACCCTAGGCTTACGAAATTTTACACACTGTCTCGTGGAGTATACATGATAAACATATTTAAATTAGAGGTCATTCGGACCTTTCTGAGGGGTGTCCAAAACACATGTATGACCTTTGAATGGGAATAAATTGGGAGCGGGATGTCCAGAATCTGGGCTTGGGGGGGGCCGCGGACTTCGGCGCTTCGACTAGTTAATCATCTGGGACCCTCAAACAACATATCGAAGGGCCGGGTCACTGCGACGTTTCCAAGTATAGGAAAAAAAATAAAATAGATCCAGAAAATTGCCTTTGAACTGGTCAGTTAGGCCTCAGTTTCCATTCAAGTGAATGCACAGAAAAACGGAACATTTTTATGGATATTTCATAGAAAACAACACCCTAGGCTTACGAAATTTTACACACTGTCTCGTGCAGTATACATGATAAACATATTTAAATTAGGGGTCATTCGGACCTTTCTAAGGGGTGTCCAAAACCCATGTATAACGTTTGAATGGGAATAAATTGGGAGCGGGATGTCCAGAATCTGGGCTTGGGGGGGGCCGCGGACTTCGGCGCTTCGACTAGTTAATCATCTGGGACCCTCAAACAACATATCGAAAGGCCGGGTCACTGCGACCTTTCCATGTATACGAAAAAAAATAAAATAGATCCAGAAAATTGCCTTTGAACTGGTCAGTTAGGCCTGTGTTTCCATTCAAGTGAATGCACAGAAAAACGGAACGTTTTTATGTATTTTTCATAGAAAACAACACCCTAGGCTTACAAAATTTTACACACTGTCTCGTGGAGTATACATGATAAACATATTTAAATTTGGGGTCATTCGGACCTTTCTAAGAGGTGTCCAAAACCCATGTATGACCTTTGAATGGGAATAAACTGGGAGTGGGACGTCCAGAATCTGGGCTTGGGGGGGGCTGCCGAACTAGCCGCATCGAATACTTAATCATTTGGGACCCTCAAACAACATATCTAAAGGCCGGGTCACTGCGACCTTGTTTAGTATGTAAAAAAAAATCAGCAAATTTATTCGAAAAAAATTCCCTCCAACTGTCAGTTAGGCCTCTGTTTTTTTTTGAATCTTTTCAAATATTTTTCATAGAAAACAACACCCTAGGCTTACGAAATTTTACACACTGTCTCGTGGAGTATACATGATAAACATATTTAAATTAGAGGTCATTCGGACCTTTCTGAGGGGTGTCCAAAACACATGTATGACCTTTGAATGGGAATAAATTGGGAGTGGGATGTCCAGAATCTGGGCTTGGGGGGGGCCGCGGACTTCGGCGCTTCGACTAGTTAATCATCTGGGACCCTCAAACAACATATCGAAGGGCCGGGTCACTGCGACGTTTCCAAGTATAGGAAAAAAAATAAAATAGATCCAGAAAATTGCCTTTGAACTGGTCAGTTAGGCCTCAGTTTCCATTCAAGTGAATGCACAGAAAAACGGAACATTTTTATGGATTTTTCATAGAAAACAACACCCTAGGCTTACGAAATTTTACACACTGTCTCGTGCAGTATACATGATAAACATATTTAAATTAGGGGTCATTCGGACCTTTCTAAGGGGTGTCCAAAACCCATGTATGACCTTTGAATGGGAATAAATTGGGAGCGGGACGTCCAGAATCTGGGCTTGGGGGGGGCTGCCGAACTAGCCGCATCGAATACTTAATCATCTGGGACCCTCAAACAACATATCGAAGGGCCGGGTCACTGCGACCTTTCCATGTATACGAAAAAAAATAAAATAGATCCAGAAAATTGCCTTTGAACTGGTCAATTAGGCCTGTGTTTCCATTCAAGTGAATGCACAGAAAAACGGAACGTTTTTATGTATTTTTCATAGAAAACAACACCCTAGGCTTACAAAATTTTACACACTGTCTCGTGGAGTATACATGATAAACATATTTAAATTAGGGGTCATTTGGACCTTTCTGAGGGGTGTCCAAAACCCATGTATAACGTTTGAATGGGAATAAATTGGGAGTAGGACGTCCAGAATCTAGGCTTGGGGGGGGCCGCAGACTTCAACGCTTCGATTTCTTAATCATCTGGGACCCTCAAACAACATATCGAAGGGCCGGGTCACTGCGACCTTTCCAAGTGTAGAAAAAAAGATTAATTAGTTCCAGAAAGGTGCCCTTCAACTCGTCAGTTAGGCCTCTGTCTCCATTCAAATGTATGCACAGAAAAAAAGGAACGTTTTTATGCATTTTTCATAGAAAACAATACCCTAGGCTTACGGAATTTTACACACTGTCTCGTGCAGTATACATGATAAACATATTTAAATTTGGGGTCATTCGGACCTTTCTAAGAGGTGTCCAAAACCCATGTATGACCTTTGAATGGGAATAAACTGGGAGTGGGACGTCCAGAATCTGGGCTTGGGGGGGGCTGCCGAACTAGCCGCATCGAATACTTAATCATTTGGGACCCTCAAACAACATATCTAAAGGCCGGGTCACTGCGACCTTGTTTAGTATGTAAAAAAAAATCAGCAAATTTATTCGAAAAAAATTCCCTCCAACTGTCAGTTAGGCCTCTGTTTTTTTTTGAATCTTTTCAAATATTTTTCATAGAAAACAACACCCTAGGCTTACGAAATTTTACACACTGTCTCGTGGAGTATACATGATAAACATATTTAAATTAGAGGTCATTCGGACCTTTCTGAGGGGTGTCCAAAACACATGTATGACCTTTGAATGGGAATAAATTGGGAGCGGGATGTCCAGAATCTGGGCTTGGGGGGGGCCGCGGACTTCGGCGCTTCGATTAGTTAATCATCTGGGACCCTCAAACAACATATCGAAGGGCCGGGTCACTGCGACGTTTCCAAGTATAGGAAAAAAAATAAAATAGATCCAGAAAATTGCCTTTGAACTGGTCAGTTAGGCCTCAGTTTCCATTCAAGTGAATGCACAGAAAAACGGAACATTTTTATGGATTTTTCATAGAAAACAACACCCTAGGCTTACGAAATTTTACACACTGTCTCGTGCAGTATACATGATAAACATATTTAAATTAGGGGTCATTCGGACCTTTCTAAGGGGTGTCCAAAACCCATGTATAACGTTTGAATGGGAATAAATTGGGAGCGGGATGTCCAGAATCTGGGCTTGGGGGGGGGGCGCGGACTTCGGCGCTTCGACTAGTTAATCATCTGGGACCCTCAAACAACATATCGAAGGGCCGGGTCACTGCGACCTTGTTTAGTATGTAAAAAAAAATAAAATAGATCCAGAAAATTGCCTTTGAACTGGTCAGTTAGGCCTCAGTTTCCATTCAAGTGAATGCACAGAAAAACGAAACGTTTTTATGGATTTTTCATAGAAAACAACACCCTAGGCTTACGAAATTGTACACACTGTCTCGTGGAGTATACATGATAAACATATTTAAATTAGGGGTCATTCGGATCTTTCTGAGGGGTGTCCAAAACCCATGTATGACCTTTGAATGGGAATAAATTGGGAGCGGGATGTCCAGAATCTGGGCTTGGGGGGGGGCCGCGGACTTCGGCGCTTCGACTAGTTAATCATCTGGGACCCTCAAACAACATATCGAAGGGCCGGGTCACTGCGACCTTGTTTAGTATGTAAAAAAAAATAAAATAGATCCAGAAAATTGCCTTTGAACTGGTCAGTTAGGCCTCAGTTTCCATTCAAGTGAATGCACAGAAAAACTAAACGTTTTTATGGATTTTTCATAGAAAACAACACCCTAGGCTTACGAAATTGTACACACTGTCTCGTGGAGTATACATGATAAACATATTTAAATTAGGGGTCATTCGGACCTTTCTAAGGGGTGTCCAAAACCCATGTATGACCTTTGAATGGGAATAAATTGGGAGCGGGATGTCCAGAATCTGGGCTTGGGGGAGGGGCGCAGACTTCGACGCTTTGAGTACTTAATCATCCTCTGTCAGCCTCTGTCTCCATTCAAATGTATGCACAGAAAAACGGAACGTTTTTATGGATTTTTCATAGAAAACAACACCCTAGGCTTACGAAATTTTACACACTGTCTCGTGGAGTATACATGATAAACATATTTAAATTAGAGGTCATTCGGACCTTTCTGAGGGGTGTCCAAAACCCATGTATGACCTTTGAATGGAAATAAATTGGGAGCGGGATGTCCAGAATCTGGGCTTGGGGGAGGGGCGCAGACTTCGATGCTTCGAGTACTTAATCATCTGGGACCCTCAAACAACATATCGAAGGGCCGGGTCACTGCGACCTTGTTTAGTATGTAAAAAAAAATCATCAAATTTATTCGAAAAAAATTCCCTCCAACTGTCAGTTAGGCCTCTGTTTTTTTTCGAATCTTTTCAAAGATTTTTCATAGAAAACAACACCCTAGGCTTACGAAATTTTACACACTGTCTCGTGGAGTATACATGATAAACATATTTAAATTAGGGGTCATTCGGACCTTTCTAAGGGGTGTCCAAAACCCATGTATAACCTTTGAATGGGAATAAATTGGGAGTGGGACGTCCAGAATCTGGGCTTGGGGGGGGGCTGCCGAACTAGCCGCGTCGAATACTCAATCATCTGGGACCCTCAAAGAACATATCGAAGGGCCGGGTCACTGTGACCTTGTTTAGTATGTAAAAAAAAATCAGCAAATTTATTCGAAAGAAATTCCCTCCAACTGTCAGTTAGGCCTCTGTTTTTATTCAAATATTTTCAAGGATTTTACTAGTTTTTTAATGGGATCCCACTTCTAATGTATTTCAGCTATGTCATATAAATGGCTTGTGGGATCCCACGAAACATGTATTTGACTTGGCTGAAATAGATTGGAAGTGGGATCCCACTAGCAGTTTATTTAAGCTATGTCATTTAAATTGCTTGTGGGATCCCACTTCCAATCTATTTCAGCCAAGTCAAATAAATTGGAAGTGGGATCCCACCAGCAGTTTATTTAAGCTATGTCATATAAATTGCTTGTGGGATCCCACTTCCAATCTATTTCAGCCAAGTCAAATACATGTTTCGTGGGATCCCACATCCAATCTATTTCAGCCAAGTCAAATAAATTGGAAGTGGGATCCCACATCCAATCTATTTCAGCCAAGTCAAATAAATTGGAAGTGGGATCCCACATCCAATCTATTTCAGCCAAGTCAAATAAATTGGATGTGGGATCCCACTTCCAATCTATTTCAGCCAAGTCAAATACATGTTTCGTGGGATCCCACTTCCAATCTATTTCAGTCATGTCATATAAATTGGGAGTGGGATCCCACTTCCAATCTATTTCAGCCAAGTCAAATACATCTTTCGTGGGATCCCACTTCCAATCTATTTCAGTTAAGTCAAATAAATTGGAAGTGGGATCCCAATTCCAATCTATTTAAGCCAAGTCAAATACATCTTTCGTGGGATCCCCCTACCAGTTTATTTAAGCTATGTCATATACATTGCTGGTGGGATGTCCTCAAAAAAGCCTAAGTTATTTTGGGGAAAAGCATTATTTTATGCCACAGTATATATTTTTCTACACAAATCAACTCATTCTGAGTGCATGCCTGTATTAACAGTTGTAAAATTCCTCTGTCCAAATCCCATGTATAAACTTGACTTGAATAAATTGGAAGTGGGACAGTCAGATCTCAGCTTTGATAAGAAATATGGAAAAACAAATAACACCATTATCTACGTATCAGCCTCCTTAATTCAGGGTGTGAGTTTGAAGAAGATTGCATGAAGTCAAAAATTTGCCCTAAAAATCTCAAAGGGGTACCCCTTTGACTTTTTTTGGGTCAAATTTTTTGACATATTCCAATCTTCTCCAAAATCACACCATGATGTCAGCAGACCCAGACTTAAAGAGGAGTGGCATTAATATCATAATATGATGTCCGAGAGCTGAGATCTCACTGTCCCACTTCCAATCTATATCAGCCAAGTCAAATAGATTGGAAGTGGGATCCCACTACCAGCTTATTTAAGCTATGTCATATAAATTGGGAGTGGGATCCCACTTCCAATCTATTTCAGCCAAATCAAATAAATTGGGAGTGGGATCCCACTTCCAATCTATTTCAGTCAAGTCAAATAAATTGGAAGTGGGATCCCACGAAACATGTATTTGACTTGGCTGAAATAGATTGGAAGTGGGATCCCACTTCCAATTTATTTGAATTGACTGAAATAGATTGGAAGTGGGATCCCACTAGCAGTTTATTTAAGCTATGTCATATAAATTGGGAGTGGGATCCCACTTCCAATCTATTTCAGCCAAGTCAAATACATCTTTCGTGGGATCCCACTTCCAATCTATTTCTGTTAAGTCAAATAAATTGGAAGTGGGATCCCAATTCCAATCTATATCAGCGAAGTCAAATAGATTGGAAGTGCGATCCCACTTACATGTATTTGACATGACTGGAATAGACTGGAATTTGACCAGCATCCCACTTAAAATCTATTTGACAGGACTGGAATAAATTGGAATTGGACAAGCATCCAACTTACAATCTATTTGACATTACTGGAATAGACTGGAATTTCCCACTTACTATCTATTTGCCATGACTAGATTTGGACCAGCATCCCATTTACAATCTATTTGACAGGACTGGAATGAATTGGAATTGGACCAGCATCCAACTTACAATCTATTTGACATTACTGGAATAGACTGGAATTTCCCACTTACAATCTATTTCAAATGTTACTGGAATACATTGGAATTGGACCAGCATCCCACCTCCAATCTATTTCAAATGTGACTGGAATACATTGGAATTGGACCAGAATCCCACCTCCAATCTATTTCAAATGTGACTGGAATACATTGGAATTGGACCAGCATCCCACCTCCAATCTATTTCAAATATGACTGGAATACATTGGAATTGGACCAGCATCCCACCTCCAATCTATTTCAAATGTGACTGGAATACATTGGAATTGGACCAGCATCCCACCTCCAATCTATTTCAAATATGACTGGAATACATTGGAATTGGACCAGCATCCCACCTCCAATCTATTTCAAATATGACTGGAATACATTGGAATTGGACCAGCATCCCACCTCCAATCTATTTCAAATGTGACTGGAATACATTGGAATCGGACCAGCATCCCACCTCCAATCTATTTCAAAATATGACTGGAATACATTGGAATTGGACCAGCATCCCACCTCCAATCTATTTCAAATGTGACTGGAATACATTGGAATCGGACCAGCATCCCACTTCCAATCTATTTAGGTAGGCATCCCACTTCCAATTTATTTGAACGGCATCAAAATAAATTGGATCTGGGACCTCCGTTCGCCACCTGGTGCGATAGGGCCGAACTGCGGCAAAACGGCCAGAACTTTGACGATTTTTAGCTCGGAAACGGTCCGCGGCAGAGCTCCGCCGATCGTCACGGCGGCTCGTGGGGACCCCCCGAGGGCGCCTGACCCGCCCCCTGGTTCGAGAAAAATTCGTGCGCCTCGGCGCGCGCCGTCCGCCAAACGCCATCTAATAAGCTGCTCGTGGGACGTTCGGGTACTAACTAGAGACACCAGAACTCAAACGGGCAGACCCGAGAGTCCACGGTCCCACCACGTGAAATTATAGGCCGATACCCCGCCCGCTTCATGACCTTTGACCCCGTTTTCCATTCACGGCCTACAGAGCTCCATAGAGTCCAATGTAAACTGCTGTGGGAGAGTGCTCTCTTAACATCCCACTACCGACAGCTTAGCAGTAAACTCCTTCACCATAAGCGTCGCCTAGTGACCCACGCGGGTTTACCGTATCGAGGACCTCGCTTTAAGCGGGAAAGACGCGGATCGGGGGGCAGGGGTTTAGGCGGCGCAACATCTCGCGTTTCCTCCTGGAAATGCAGACCTCTAGTTATGTTGCGCCTGCTGCTTTAAGCAGCGGCGCAATATATTGTTCTTCTTAAGTCATATTATTATTTTTATTATTTTTATTATTCCGCGTTTCCTTGTCCGCCTAACTAGTCCCGCAGCTTTCGAGCTATCGACTCCGTTCCACCTGGAAATCGTGCGTCCTATAGCGACGATGTGGGCTTGTATACAGCTTTCCGATACCCGCACTCGTTCGTCCGCTACACTCGTTTATCGCTCCGTTTTTCCCCAGTCATTTCTATGGAATTAATTTTCAAAGTGCTCTAACTCGGTCATTTTTCAAGCTACGGACACGGGATTTCAGACGGTCGGACCCGGGCGTACCGGCTCCCATCACTTCCGTTTTCGGAATTTTTGCACTCATCCTTCCCTTTCTTTTCCTCCTTCAAAATCCCTCCATTCATTTCAATGGGAGGCTCTTAGAGTGGGGGTGATGTCATCCACTGTAGTTTCAGTGGCAAAAAGCCGTTTTTTCACTTTTCAGCCGAACAAATCGCCATAACTTCCTTATAGTTTCACCTAGAAACTTCATTTAAATTTTAAATGGTAGAGAAACTTGTCCTTTCTAAGACCTCTAAATTTGAACATTATTGAAAATACGGTTTTTGAGTTATGAATTTTTGTTCGGCACTAGGGAGGGTTTCGGCTCCCATAGGGTTCAATGTATTTTTGGAGCAGCTCAGAGTGCGGTTTCTAAAATTTTCTCCTGTTTTTAACTCGTCATAACATGCTCAATTCTCACTTAATCTGCTAATTTTTTATACCATATCGATCCCCAGACTCTCCTTGTCGCAACGGTATATACGGTTAAGTGATGTGGGGAAAACTTTCCGAGCTATAAGCATTTGTTCGGAGGGTGGGTACGCTCCCATAGGAACCCATTGAAATTATTTTTTTTCTTTTTCAATTTTCTGCCGAACATTTCACCATAACTTCCTTATACTTTCACCTACAGACTTCATTTAAATTTTAAATGGTAGAGAAATGTCCCCTTTCTCAAACTTGTAAGTTTCAGACCGTTTGATAATACCGTTCTTGAGTTATGAATTTTTGTTTGACACTTGGGAGGGTTTTCCTCCCATAGAGCTCAATGTATTTTAAGAGCGGCTCGGCACGCAGATTTTCAAAACTTTGCCTGTTTTTAACTCGTAATTACACCATCAAATCTCGCTCAAAGTGCAAAAATTTTTACACCATCTCGAGCACAAGACTCTCCTTGTCGCTACGGTATGCTTCGTTCAATTTTGGTTGGGAAAAGTTTTCGAGCTACGGGTGATTTTTTGGAGGGTGCTCCCCGGTCGAAATTCATTGAATCATGAGTCTGTCAGTTGTATTCTGTGAGCATGCGTGTGAGAGAGACAGACGGGGGAGGGGGAGGGGCAGAGGCAGAGACTGAGGGGAAGAGCTGTGAGGGCCACAGAAATACACAGGCAGTCTGTAACACTTTAAAGGTCATTTTTAAGGGGGACGTCTTAATTATCCAGGGTTTCTTAAGGTGGAATTTTTAAAGAATACCTCATTCACAATATACTGGCTGTCTTTTCAACATTTTAAGACGCGGATCGGGGGACGGGGGTTTAGGCGGCGCAACATCTCGCGTTTCCTCCTGGAAATGCAGACCTCTAGTGTTACGTTTGCTGCCCTTCATTCTGAGGATCGTTCATTCTTGTCCGGTTAACTCCGCCCACAGTTTTCGAGATATCGACTCCGTTCAAAGTTTCATTCGTAGGGCTTCCCTGTGGGATGCGGGCTTGTATACAGGTTTTGGAAAAGTTACATAGTTTTTGCACAGTAAGCATTTGAAGTTTCGTGTTTTCTCCCATAGGAATGAATGGAAAAATGTCCATAAACTTTTGTCAAACATTCAAACTGCTGTCAAACGCTCAGTTTTCGAGCTAGAGACACCAGAATTCAAACGGGCAGACCCGAGAGTCCACGGTCCCACCACGTGAAATTATGGGCCGATAGCCCACCCGCTTCATGACCTTTGACCCCATTTTCCATTCACGGCCTACAGAGCTCCATAGAGTCCAATGTAAACTGCTGTGGGAGAGTGCTCTCTTAACATCCCACTACCAACAGCTTAGCAGTAAACTCCTTCACCATAAGCATCGCCTAGTGACCCACGTGGGTTTACCGTATCGAGGACCTCGTTTTAAGCGGGAAAGACGCGGATCGGGGGGCAGGGGTTTAGGCGGCGCAACATCTCGCGTTTCCTCCTGGAAATGCAGACCTCTAGTGTTACGTTTGCTGCCCTTCATTCTGAGGATCGTTCATTCTTGTCCGGTTAACTCCGCCCACAGTTTTCGAGATATCGACTCCGTTCAAAGTTTGTTTCGTAGAGCTTCCCTGTGGGATGCGGGCTTGTATACAGCTTTTGGAAAAGTTGCATAGTTTTCGCACAGTAACCATTTGAAGTTTCATCTTTACTCCCATAGGAATGAATGGAAAAATGTCCATAAACTTTTGTCAAACTTTCAAACTGCTGTCACACGCTCAGTTTTCGAGCTAGAGACACCAGAATTCAAACGGGCAGACCCGAGAGTCCAAGGTCCCACCACGTGAAATTATAGGCCGATAGCCCACCCGCTTCATGACCTTTGACCCCATTTTCCATTCACGGCCTACAGAGCTCCATAGAGTCCAATGTAAACTGCTGTGGGAGAGTGCTCTATTAACATCCCACTACCGACAGCTTAGCAGTAAACTCCTTCACCATAAGCATCGCCTAGTGACCCACGTGGGTTTACCGTATCGAGGACCTCGTTTTAAGCGGGAAAGACGCGGATCGGGGGGCAGGGGTTTAGGCGGCGCAACATCTCGCGTTTCCTCCTGGAAATGCAGACCTCTAGTGTTACGTTTGCTGCCCTTCATTCTGAGGATCGTTCATTCTTGTCCGGTTAACTCCGCCCACAGTTTTCGAGATATCGACTCCGTTCAAAGTTTGTTTCGTAGAGCTTCCCTGTGGGATGCGGGCTTGTATACAGCTTTTGGAAAAGTTGCATAGTTTTCGCACAGTAACCATTTGAAGTTTCATCTTTACTCCCATAGGAATGAATGGAAAAATGTCCATAAACTTTTGTCAAACTTTCAAACTGCTGTCACACGCTCAGTTTTCGAGCTAGAGACACCAGAATTCAAACGGGCAGACCCGAGAGTCCAAGGTCCCACCACGTGAAATTATAGGCCGATAGCCCACCCGCTTCATGACCTTTGACCCCGTTTTCCATTCACGGCCTACACAGCTCCATAGAGTCCAATGTAAACTGCTGTGGGAGAGTGCTCTCTTAACATCCCACTACCAACAGCTTAGCAGTAAACTCCTTCACCATAAGCGTCGCCTAGTGACCCATGCGGGTTTACCGTACCGACGGCCTCTCTTTAAGCGGGAAAGACGCGGATCGGGGGACGGGGGTTTAGGCGGCGCAACATCTCGCGTTTCCTCCTGGAAATGCAGACCTCTAGTGTTACGTTTGCTGCCCTTAATTCTGAGGATCGTTCATTATTGTCCGGTTAACTCCGCCCACAGTTTTCGAGATATCGACTCCGTTCAAAGTTTGTTTCGTAGAGCTTCCCTGTGGGATGCGGGCTTGTATACAGCTTTTGGAAAAGTTACATAGTTTTCGCACAGTAAGCATTTGAAGTTTCATGTTTACTCCCATAGGAATGAATGGAAAAATGTCCATAAACTTTTGTCAAACTTTAAAACTGCTGTCACACGCTCAGTTTTCGAGCTACAGACACCAGAACTCAAACGGTCAGACCCGAGAGTCCACGGTCCCACCACGTGAAACTATAGGCCGATAGCCCACCCGCTTCATGACCTTTGACCCCGTTTTCCATTCACGGCCTACAGAGCTCCATAGAGTCCAATGTAAACTGCTGTGGGAGAGTGCTCTCTTAACATCCACCTACCAACAGCTTAGCAGTAAACTCCTTCACCATAAGCGTCGCCTAGTGACCCACGCGGGTTTACCGTATCGAGGACCTCGCTTTAAGCGGGAAAGACGCGGATCGGGGGGCGGGGGTTTAGGCGGCGCAACATCTCGCGTTTCCTCCTGGAAATGCAGACCTCTAGTGTTACGTTTGCTGCCCTTCATTCTGAGGATCGTTCATTCTTGTCCGGTTAACTCCGCCCACAGTTTTCGAGATATCGATTCCGTTCAAAGTTTGTTTCGTAGAGCTGCCCTGTGTGATGCGGGCTTGTATACAGCTTTTGGAAAAGTTACATAGTTTTCGCACAGTAAGCATTTGAAGTTTCATCTTAACTCCCATAGGAATGAATGGAAAAATGTCCATAAACTTTTGTCAAACTTTCAAACTGCTGTCACACGGTCAGTTTTCGAGCTAGAGACACCAGAACTCAAACGGGCAGACCCGAGGGTCCACGGTCCCACCACGTAAAATTATGGGCCGATAACCCACCCGCTTCATGACCTTTGACCCCGTTTTCCTTTCACGGCCTACAGAGCTCCATAGAGTCCAATGTAAACTGCTGTGGGAGAGTGCTCTCTTAACATCCCACTACCGACAGCTTAGCAGTAAACTCCTTCACCATAAGCGTCGCCTAGTGACCCACGCGGGTTTACCGTGTCGAGGACCTCGCTTTAAGCGGGAAAGACGCGGATCGGGGGAAGGGGGTTTAGGCGGCGCAACATCTCGCGTTTCCTCCTGGAAATGCAGACCTCTAGTTATGTTGCGCCTGCTGCTTTAAGCAGCGGCGCAATATATTGTTATCCGTAAGTCATATTATTATTATTATTCTTATTATTCCGCGTTTCCTTGTCCGTCTAACTAGTCCCGCAGCTTTCGAGCTATCGACTCCGTTCCACCTGGAAATCGTGCGTCCTATAGCGACGATGTGGGCTTGTATACAGCTTTCCGATACCCGCACTCGTTCGTCCGCTACACTCGTTTATCGCTCCGTTTTTCCCCAGTCATTTCTATGGAATTAATTTTCAAAGTGCTCTAACTCGGTCATTTTTCAAGCTACGGACACGGGATTTCAGACGGTCGGACCCGGGCGTACCGGCTCCCATCACTTCCGTTTTCGGAATTTTTGCACTCATCCTTCCCTTTCTTTTCCTCCTTCAAAATCCCTCCATTCATTTCAATGGGAGGCTCTTAGAGTGGGGGTGATGTCATCCACTGTAGTTTCAGTGGCCAAAAGCCGTTTTTTCACTTTTCAGCCGAACAAATCGCCATAACTTCCTTATAGTTTCACCTAGAAACTTCATTTAAATTTTAAAAGGTAGAGAAACTTGTCCTTTCTAAGACCTCTAAATTTGAACATTATTGAAAATACGGTTTTTGAGTTATGAATTTTTGTTCGGCACTAGGGAGGGTTTCGGCTCCCATAGGGTTCAATGTATTTTTGGAGCAGCTCAGAGTGCGGTTTCTAAAATTTTCTCCTGTTTTTAACTCGTCATAACATGCTCAATTCTCACTTAATCTGCAAATTTTTTATACCATATCGATCCCCAGACTCTCCTTGTCGCAACGGTATATACGGTTAAGTGATGTGGGGAAAACTTTCCGAGCTATAAGCATTTGTTCGGAGGGTGGGTACGCTCCCATAGGAACCCATTGAAATTATTTTTTGTCTTTTTCAATTTTCTGCCGAACATTTCACCATAACTTCCTTATACTTTCACCTACAGACTTCATTTAAACTTTAAATGGTAGAGAAATTTCCCCTTTCTCACACTTGTAAGTTTCAGACCGTTTGAGAATACCGTTCTTGAGTTATGAATTTTTGTTTGACACTTGGGAGGGTTTTCCTCCCATAGAGCTCAATGTATTTTAAGAGCGGGTCGGCACGCAGATTTTCAAAACTTTGCCTGTTTTTAACTCGTAATTACACCATCAAATCTCGCTCAAAGTGCAAAAATTTTTACACCATCTCGAGCACCAGACTCTCCTTGTCGCTACGGTATGCTTCGTTCAATTTTGGTTGGGAAAAGTTTTCGAGCTACGGGTGATTTTTTGGAGGGTGCTCCCCGGTCGAAATTCATTGAATCGTGAGTTTGTCAGTTGTATTCTGTGAGCGTGCGTGTGAGAGAGACAGAGGGGGGAGGGGGAGGGGCAGAAGCAGAGACTGAGGGGAAGAGCTGTGAGGGCCACAGAAATACACAGGCAGTCTGTAACACTTTAAAGGTCATTTTTAAGGGGGACGTCTTAATTATCCAGGGTTTCTTAAGGTGGAATTTTTAAAAAAGACCTCATTCACAATATACTGGCTGTCTTTTCAACATTTTAAGAAGCGGATCGGGGGACGGGGGTTTAGGCGGCGCAACATCTCGCGTTTCCTCCTGGTGTTACGTTTGCTGCCCTTCATTCTGAGGATCGTTCATTCTTGTCCGGTTAACTCCGCCCACAGTTTTCGAGATATCGACTCCGTTCAAAGTTTCATTTGTAGAGCTTCCCTGTGGGATGCGGGCTTGTATACAGCTTTTGGAAAAGTTGCATAGTTTTAGCACAGTAAGCATTTGAAGTTTCATCTTTTGTCCCATAGGAATGAATGGAAATATGTCCATAAACTTTTGTCAAACTTTCAAACTGCTGTCACACGCTCAGTTTTCGAGCTAGAGACACCAGAATTCAAACGGGCAGACCCGAGAGTCCAAGGTCCCACCACGTGAAATTATAGGCCGATACCCCGCCCGCTTCATGACCTTTGACCCCGTTTTCCATTCACGGCCTACAGAGCTCCATAGAGTCCAATGTAAACTGCTGTGGGAGAGTGCTCTCTTAACATCCCACTACCGACAGCTTAGCAGTAAACTCCTTCACCATAAGCGTCGCCTAGTGACCCACGCGGGTTTACCGTACCGAGGACCTCGCTTTAAGCGGTAAAGACGCGGATCGGGGGACGGGGGTTTAGGCGGCGCAACATCTCGCGTTTCCTCCTGGAAATGCAGACCTCTAGTGTTACGTTTGCTGCCCTTCATTCTGAGGATCGTTCGTTCTTGTCCGGTTAACTCCGCCCACAGTTTTCGAGATATCGACTCCGTTCAAAGTTTGTTTCGTAGAGCTTCCCTGTGGGATGCGGGCTTGTATACAGCTTTTGGAAAAGTTACATAGTTTTCGCACAGTAAGCATTTGAAGTTTCATCTTAACTCCCATAGGAATGAATGGAAAAATGTCCATAAACTTTTGTCAAACTTTCAAACTGCTGTCACACGGTCAGTTTTCGAGCTAGAGACACCAGAACTCAAACGGGCAGACCCGAGAGTCCACGGTCCCACCACGTGAAATTATAGGCCGATACCCCGCCCGCTTCATGACCTTTGACCCCGTTTTCCATTCACGGCCTACAGAGCTCCATAGAGTCCAATGTAAACTGCTGTGGGAGAGTGCTCTCTTAACATCCCACTACCGACAGCTTAGCAGTAAACTCCTTCACCATAAGCGTCGCCTAGTGACCCACGCGGGTTTACCGTATCGAGGACCTCGCTTTAAGCGGGAAAGACGCGGATCGGGGGACGGGGGTTTCGGCGGCGCAACATCTCGCGTTTCCTCCTGGAAATGCAGACCTCTAGTTATGTTGCGCCTGCTGCTTTAAGCAGCGGCGCAATATATTGTTCTTCTTAAGTCATATTATTATTTTTATTATTTTTATTATTCCGCGTTTCCTTGTCCGCCTAACTAGTCCCGCAGCTTTCGAGCTATCGACTCCGTTCCACCTGGAAATCGTGCGTCCTATAGCGACGATGTGGGCTTGTATACAGCTTTCCGATACCCGCACTCGTTCGTCCGCTACACTCGTTTATCGCTCCGTTTTTCCCCAGTCATTTCTATGGAATTAATTTTCAAAGTGCTCTAACTCGGTCATTTTTCAAGCTACGGACACGGGATTTCAGACGGTCGGACCCGGGCGTACCGGCTCCCATCACTTCCGTTTTCGGAATTTTTGCACTCATCCTTCCCTTTCTTTTCCTCCTTCAAAATCCCTCCATTCATTTCAATGGGAGGCTCTTAGAGTGGGGGTGATGTCATCCACTGTAGTTTCAGTGGCAAAAAGCCGTTTTTTCACTTTTCAGCCGAACAAATCGCCATAACTTCCTTATAGTTTCACCTAGAAACTTCATTTAAATTTTAAATGGTAGAGAAACTTGTCCTTTCTAAGACCTCTAAATTTGAACATTATTGAAAATACGGTTTTTGAGTTATGAATTTTTGTTCGGCACTAGGGACGGTTTCGGCTCCCATAGGGTTCAATGTATTTTTGGAGCAGCTCAGAGTGCGGTTTCTAAAATTTTCTCCTGTTTTTAACTCGTCATAACATGCTCAATTCTCACTTAATCTGCAAATTTTTTATACCATATCGATACCCAGACTCTCCTTGTCGCAACGGTATATACGGTTAAGTGATGTGAGGAAAACTTTCCGAGCTATAAGCATTTGTTCGGAGGGTGGGTACGCTCCCATAGGAACCCATTGAAATTATTTTTTTTCTTTTTCAATTTTCTGCCGAACATTTCACCATAACTTCCTTATACTTTCACCTACAGACTTCATTTAAATTTTAAATGGTAGAGAAATGTCCCCTTTCTCAAACTTGTAAGTTTCAGACCGTTTGATAATACCGTTCTTGAGTTATGAAATTTTGTTTGACACTTGGGAGGGTTTTCCTCCCATAGAGCTCAATGTATTTTAAGAGCCGGTCGGCACGCAGATTTTCAAAACTTTGCCTGTTTTTAACTCGTAATTACACCATCAAATCTCGCTCAAAGTGCAAAATTTTTTACACCATCTCGAGCACCAGACTCTCCTTGTCGCTACGGTATGCTTCGTTCATTTTTGGACCTGGAAAAGTTTTGGAGATATTTGAGGTTTTTTGGAGGGTGCTCCCCGGTCGAAATTCATTGAATCATGAGTCTGTCAGTTGTATTCTGTGAGCGTGCGTGTGAGAGAGACAGAGGGGGGAGGGGGAGGGGCAGAGGCAGACACTGACGGGGAGAGCTGTGAGGGCCACAGAAATACACAGGCAGTCTGTAACACTTTAAAGGTCATTTTTAAGGGGGGCGTCTTAATTATCCAGGGTTTCTTAAGGTGGAATTTTTAAAAAAGACCTCATTCACAATATACTGGCTGTCTTTTCAACATTTTAAGACGCGGATCGGGGGGCAGGGGTTTAGGCGGCGCAACATCTCGCGTTTCCTCCTGGAAATGCAGACCTCTAGTGTTACGTTTGCTGCCCTTCATTCTGAGGATCGTTCATTCTTGTCCGGTTAACTCCGCCCACAGTTTTCGAGATATCGACTCCGTTCAAAGTTTGTTTCGTAGAGCTTCCCTGTGGGATGCGGGCTTGTATACAGCTTTTGGAAAAGTTACATAGTTTTTGCACAGTAAGCATTTGAAGTTTCATCTTTACTCCCATAGGAATGAATGGAAAAATGTCCATAAACTTTTGTCAAACTTTAAAACTGCTGTCACACGCTCAGTTTTCGAGCTAGAGACACCAGAACTCAAACGGGCAGACCCGAGGGTCCACAGTCCCACCACGTGAAACTATAGGCCGATAGCCCACCCGCTTCATGACCTTTGACCCCGTTTTCCATTCACGGCCTACAGAGCTCCATAGAGTCCAATGTAAACTGCTGTGGGAGAGTGCTCTCTTAACATCCCACTACCGACAGCTTAGCAGTAAACTCCTTCACCATAAGCGTCGCCTAGTGACCCACGCGGGTTTACCGTATCGAGGACCTCGCTTTAAGCGGGAAAGACGCGGATCGGGGGGCAGGGGTTTAGGCGGCGCAACATCTCGCGTTTCCTCCTGGAAATGCAGACCTCTAGTGTTACGTTTGCTGCCCTTCATTCTGAGGATCGTTCATTCTTGTCCGGTTAACTCCGCCCACAGTTTTCGAGATATCGACTCCGTTCAAAGTTTCATTCGTAGAGCTTCCCTGTGGGATGCGGGCTTGTATACAGCTTTTGGAAAATTTGCATAGTTTTCGCACAGTAAGCATTTGAAGTTTCATCTTTTCTCCCATAGGAATGAATGGAAAAATGTCCATAAACTTTTGTCAAACTTTCAAACTGCTGTCACACGCTCAGTTTTCGAGCTAGAGACACCAGAACTCAAACGGGCAGACCCGAGAGTCCAAGGTCCCACCACGTGAAATTATGGGCCGATAGCCCACCCGCTTCATGACCTTTGACCCAGTTTTCCATTCACGGCCTACACAGCTCCACATAGTCCAATGTAAACTGCTGTGGGACAGTGCTCTCTTAACATCCCACTACCAACAGCTTAGCAGTAAACTCCTTCACCATAAGCGTCGCCTAGTGACCCACGCGGGTTTACCGTGTCGAGGACCTCGCTTTAAGCGGGAAAGACGCGGATCGGGGGGCAGGGGTTTAGGCGGCGCAACATCTCGCGTTTCCTCCTGGAAATGCAGACCTCTAGTTATGTTGCGCAAGCTGCTTCAGCAGCGCGCAATATATTGTTATCCGAAAGTCATATTTATTATTATTATTATTTTTATTATTATTTTTATTATTCCGCGTTTCCTTGTCCGCTTAACTAGTCCCGCAGCTTTCGAGCTATCGACTCCGTTCCACCTGGAAATCGTGCGTCCTATAGCGACGATGTGTGCTTGTATACAGCTTTCCGATACCCGCACTCGTTCGTCCGCTACACTCGTTTTTCGCTCTGTTTTTCCCCAGTCATTTCTATGGAATTAATTTTCGAACTGCTCTAACTCGGTCAATTTTCAAGCTACGGACACGAGATTTCAGACGGTCGGACCCGGGCGCACCGGGACCCGTCACTTCCGTTTTCGGACCTCTCGCACTCATCCCTCTCTTTCTATTCCTCCTTGAATATCCCTCCATTCACTTGTATGGAAGACATTTAGAGTGGGTGACATCATAGACACTCTGGGTTCACTGGCCAAAACCGTTTTTTCACTTTTCACCCGAACAATTCACCATAACGTTCTCATACTTTCACCTAAAAACTTCATTTAAATTTTAAATGATAGAGAAACTTGTCCTTTCTAGCATCTGTAAATTTGAACGTAATCGATAATACGGTTTTTGAGTTATGAATTTTTGTTCGGCACTAGGGAGGGTTTTGGCTCCCATAGAGTTCAATGTATTTTTGGAGCGGCTCAGAGTGCGGTTTCTAAATTTTTCTCCTGTTTTTAACTCGTCATAACACGGTCAATTCTCGCTCAAACTGCTAATTTTTTATACCAGCTTCTTCCTTGGACTCTCCTTGTCGCAACGGTATATGCAGTTTAGCCATTTGGGATATCTTTTCTGAGCTATAAGCATTTGTTCGGAGGGTGGGTACGCTCCCATAGGAATACATTGAAATGAATATGCCTGTCCTTTTTCGATATTCAACTTTTAGCCGAACATTTTGCCATAACTTCCTTATACTTTCACCTACAGACTTCATTTTACTTTCAAATGGTAGAGAAACTTCCCCTTTCTAAAATATGTAGATTTGAAATCATTTGAAGATACGGTTCTGGAGTTATGAAGATTTGTTTGGCAGTAGGACGTTTCGGCTCCCATAGAGTTCAATGTATTTTCAGAAAGCCAAATTTTCTCAAATTTGCCCTTTTTTAACTCATCTTTACACCATCAATTCTCGCTCAAACTGAAAAAATTTTTACACCATCTCGAGCACAAGACTCTCCTTGTCGCTACGGTATGCTTCGTTCAATTTTGGTTGGGAAAAGTTTTCGAGCTACGGGTGATTTTTTGGAGGGTGCTCCCCGGTCGAAATTCATTGAATCATGAGTCTGTCAGTTGTGTTCTGTGAGCGTGCGTGTGAGAGAGACAGAGGGGGGAGGGGGAGGGGCAGAAGCAGAGACTGAGGGGAGGAGCTGTGAGGGCCACAGAAATACACAGGCAGTCTGTAACACTTTAAAGGTCATTTTTAAGGGGGACGTCTTAATTATCCAGGGTTTCTTAAGGTGGATTTTTTTAAGAATACCTCATTCACAATATACTGCCTGTCTTTTCGACATTTTAAGCTTTATTTCAAGTGGTCATTTTTAAAGGTGGACGTGTCAATACAACTGTGGGTTTCTTAAGGTGGAATTTTTATTAAGGTGGTATTTAAAATGTATTGGCCATCTTTTTTTGCTTTTAAGACTCTTTTGGCCTGTGATGTGGACATTTCAATACAATTCTGGGTTTCTTAAGGTGGAATTGTTTTTAAAGGTGGAATTCAGAATGTATCGTTTTCTATTCACACCCTACTGAGCTCCATAGAGTCCAATGTAAACTGCTGTGGGAGAGTGCTCTCTTAACATCCACCTACCAACAGCTTAGCAGTAAACTCCTTCACCATAAGCGTCGCCTAGTGACCCACGCGGGTTTACCGTACCGAGGACCTCGCTTTAAGCGGTAAAGACGCGGATCGGGGGACGGGGGTTTAGGCGGCGCAACATCTCGCGTTTCCTCCTGGAAATGCAGACCTCTAGTGTTACGTTTGCTGCCCTTCATTCTGAGGATCGTTCGTTCTTGTCCGGTTAACTCCGCCCACAGTTTTCGAGATATCGACTCCGTTCAAAGTTTGTTTCGTAGAGCTTCCCTGTGGGATGCGGGCTTGTATACAGCTTTTGGAAAAGTTACATAGTTTTCGCACAGTAAGCATTTGAAGTTTCATCTTAACTCCCATAGGAATGAATGGAAAAATGTCCATAAACTTTTGTCAAACTTTCAAACTGCTGTCACACGGTCAGTTTTCGAGCTAGAGACACCAGAACTCAAACGGGCAGACCCGAGAGTCCACGGTCCCACCACGTGAAATTATAGGCCGATACCCCGCCCGCTTCATGACCTTTGACCCCGTTTTCCATTCACGGCCTACAGATCTCCATAGAGTCCAATGTAAACTGCTGTGGGAGAGTGCTCTCTTAACATCCCACTACCGACAGCTTAGCAGTAAACTCCTTCACCATAAGCGTCGCCTAGTGACCCACGCGGGTTTACCGTATCGAGGACCTCGCTTTAAGCGGGAAAGACGCGGATCGGGGGACGGGGGTTTCGGCGGCGCAACATCTCGCGTTTCCTCCTGGAAATGCAGACCTCTAGTTATGTTGCGCCTGCTGCTTTAAGCAGCGGCGCAATATATTGTTCTTCTTAAGTCATATTATTATTTTTATTATTTTTATTATTCCGCGTTTCCTTGTCCGCCTAACTAGTCCCGCAGCTTTCGAGCTATCGACTCCGTTCCACCTGGAAATCGTGCGTCCTATAGCGACGATGTGGGCTTGTATACAGCTTTCCGATACCCGCACTCGTTCGTCCGCTACACTCGTTTATCGCTCCGTTTTTCCCCAGTCATTTCTATGGAATTAATTTTCAAAGTGCTCTAACTCGGTCATTTTTCAAGCTACGGACACGGGATTTCAGACGGTCGGACCCGGGCGTACCGGCTCCCATCACTTCCGTTTTCGGAATTTTTGCACTCATCCTTCCCTTTCTTTTCCTCCTTCAAAATCCCTCCATTCATTTCAATGGGAGGCTCTTAGAGTGGGGGTGATGTCATCCACTGTAGTTTCAGTGGCAAAAAGTCGTTTTTTCACTTTTCAGCCGAACAAATCGCCATAACTTCCTTATAGTTTCACCTAGAAACTTCATTTAAATTTTAAATAGTAGAGAAACATGTCCTTTCTAAGACCTCTAAATTTGAATATTATTGAAAATACGGTTTTTGAGTTATGAATTTTTGTTCGGCACTAGGGACGGTTTCGGCTCCCATAGGGTTCAATGTATTTTTGGAGCAGCTCAGAGTGCGGTTTCTAAAATTTTCTCCTGTTTTTAACTCGTCATAACATGCTCAATTCTCACTTAATCTGAAAATTTTTTATACCATATCGATCCCCAGACTCTCCTTGTCGCAACGGTATATACGGTTAAGTGATGTGGGGAAAACTTTCCGAGCTATAAGCATTTGTTCGGAGGGTGGGTACGCTCCCATAGGAACCCATTGAAATTATTTTTTTTCTTTTTCAATTTTCTGCCGAACATTTCACCATAACTTCCTTATACTTTCACCTACAGACTTCATTTAAATTTTAAATGGTAGAGAAATGTCCCCTTTCTCACACTTGTAAGTTTCAGACCGTTTGAGAATACCGTTCTTGAGTTATGAATTTTTGTTCCACACTTGGGAGGGTTTTCCTCCCATAGAGCTCAATGTATTTTAAGAGCGGGTCGGCACGCAGATTTTCAAAACTTTGCCTGTTTTTAACTCGTAATTACACCATCAAATCTCGCTCAAAGTGCAAAAATTTTTACACCATCTCGAGCACAAGACTCTCCTTGTCGCTACGGTATGCTTCGTTCAATTTTGGTTGGGAAAAGTTTTCGAGCTACGGGTGATTTTTTGGAGGGTGCTCCCCGGTCGAAATTCATTGAATCATGAGTCTGTCAGTTGTGTTCTGTGAGCGTGCGTGTGAGAGAGACAGAGGGGGGAGGGGGAGGGGGAGAGGCAGAGACTGACGGGGAGAGCTGTGAGGGCCACAGAAATACACAGGCAGTCTGTAACACTTTAAAGGTCATTTTTAAGGGGGACGTCTTAATTATCCAGGGTTTCTTAAGGTGGAATTTTTAAAAAAGACCTCATTCACAATATACTGGCTGTCTTTTCAACATTTTAAGACGCGGATCGGGGGACGGGGGTTTAGGCGGCGCAACATCTCGCGTTTCCTCCTGGAAATGCAGACCTCTAGTTATTATTATTATTATTATTATTATTATTATTCCTCGTTTCCTTGTCCGCCTAACTAGTCCCGCAGCTTTCGAGCTATCGACTCCGTTCCACCTGGAAATCGTGCGTCCTATAGCGACGATGTGGGCTTGTATACAGCTTTCCAATACCCGCACTCGTTCGTTCGCTACACTCGTTTATCGCTCCGTTTTTCCCCAGTCATTTCTATGGAATTAATTTTCAAAGTGCTCTAACTCGGTCATTTTTCAAGCTACGGACACGGGATTTCAGACGGTCGGACCCGGGCGTACCGGCTCCCATCACTTCCGTTTTCGGAATTTTTGCACTCATCCTTCCCTTTCTTTTCCTCCTTCAAAATCCCTCCATTCATTTCAATGGGAGGCTCTTAGAGTGGGGGTGATGTCATCCACTGTAGTTTCAGTGGCAAAAAGCCGTTTTTTCACTTTTCAGCCGAACAAATCGCCATAACTTCCTTATAGTTTCACCTAGAAACTTCATTTAAATTTTAAATGGTAGAGAAACTTGTCCTTTCTAAGACCTCTAAATTTGAACATTATTGAAAATACGGTTTTTGAGTTATGAATTTTTGTTCGGCACTAGGGACGGTTTCGGCTCCCATAGGGTTCAATGTATTTTTGGAGCAGCTCAGAGTGCGGTTTCTAAAATTTTCTCCTGTTTTTAACTCGTCATAACATGCTCAATTCTCACTTAATCTGAAAATTTTTTATACCATATCGATCCCCAGACTCTCCTTGTCGCAACGGTATATACGGTTAAGTGATGTGGGGAAAACTTTCCGAGCTATAAGCATTTGTTCGGAGGGTGGGTACGCTCCCATAGGAACCCATTGAAATTATTTTTTTTCTTTTTCAATTTTCTGCCGAACATTTCACCATAACTTCCTTATACTTTCACCTACAGACTTCATTTAAATTTTAAATGGTAGAGAAATGTCCCCTTTCTCACACTTGTAAGTTTCAGACCGTTTGAGAATACCGTTCTTGAGTTATGAATTTTTGTTCCACACTTGGGAGGGTTTTCCTCCCATAGAGCTCAATGTATTTTAAGAGCGGGTCGGCACGCAGATTTTCAAAACTTTGCCTGTTTTTAACTCGTAATTACACCATCAAATCTCGCTCAAAGTGCAAAAATTTTTACACCATCTCGAGCACAAGACTCTCCTTGTCGCTACGGTATGCTTCGTTCAATTTTGGTTGGGAAAAGTTTTCGAGCTACGGGTGATTTTTTGGAGGGTGCTCCCCGGTCGAAATTCATTGAATCATGAGTCTGTCAGTTGTGTTCTGTGAGCGTGCGTGTGAGAGAGACAGAGGGGGGAGGGGGAGGGGGAGAGGCAGAGACTGACGGGGAGAGCTGTGAGGGCCACAGAAATACACAGGCAGTCTGTAACACTTTAAAGGTCATTTTTAAGGGGGACGTCTTAATTATCCAGGGTTTCTTAAGGTGGAATTTTTAAAAAAGACCTCATTCACAATATACTGGCTGTCTTTTCAACATTTTAAGACGCGGATCGGGGGACGGGGGTTTAGGCGGCGCAACATCTCGCGTTTCCTCCTGGAAATGCAGACCTCTAGTTATTATTATTATTATTATTATTATTATTATTCCTCGTTTCCTTGTCCGCCTAACTAGTCCCGCAGCTTTCGAGCTATCGACTCCGTTCCACCTGGAAATCGTGCGTCCTATAGCGACGATGTGGGCTTGTATACAGCTTTCCAATACCCGCACTCGTTCGTTCGCTACAGTCGTTTATCGCTCCGTTTTTCCCCAGTCATTTCTATGGAATTAATTTTCAAAGTGCTCTAACTCGGTCATTTTTCAAGCTACGGACACGGGATTTCAGACGGTCGGACCCGGGCGTACCGGCTCCCATCACTTCCGTTTTCGGAATTTTTGCACTCATCCTTCCCTTTCTTTTCCTCCTTCAAAATCCCTCCATTCATTTCAATGGGAGGCTCTTAGAGTGGGGGTGATGTCATCCACTGTAGTTTCAGTGGCAAAAAGCCGTTTTTTCACTTTTCAGCCGAACAAATCGCCATAACTTCCTTATAGTTTCACCTAGAAACTTCATTTAAATTTTAAATGGTAGAGAAACTTGTCCTTTCTAAGACCTCTAAATTTGAACATTATTGAAAATACGGTTTTTGAGTTATGAATTTTTGTTCGGCACTAGGGACGGTTTCGGCTCCCATAGGGTTCAATGTATTTTTGGAGCAGCTCAGAGTGCGGTTTCTAAAATTTTCTCCTGTTTTTAACTCGTCATAACATGCTCAATTCTCACTTAATCTGCAAATTTTTTATACCATATCGATACCCAGACTCTCCTTGTCGCAACGGTATATACGGTTAAGTGATGTGAGGAAAACTTTCCGAGCTATAAGCATTTGTTCGGAGGGTGGGTACGCTCCCATAGGAACCCATTGAAATTATTTTTTTTCTTTTTCAATTTTCTGCCGAACATTTCACCATAACTTCCTTATACTTTCACCTACAGACTTCATTTAAATTTTAAATGGTAGAGAAATGTCCCCTTTCTCAAACTTGTAAGTTTCAGACCGTTTGATAATACCGTTCTTGAGTTATGAAATTTTGTTTGACACTTGGGAGGGTTTTCCTCCCATAGAGCTCAATGTATTTTAAGAGCCGGTCGGCACGCAGATTTTCAAAACTTTGCCTGTTTTTAACTCGTAATTACACCATCAAATCTCGCTCAAAGTGCAAAATTTTTTACACCATCTCGAGCACCAGACTCTCCTTGTCGCTACGGTATGCTTCGTTCATTTTTGGACCTGGAAAAGTTTTGGAGATATTTGAGGTTTTTTGGAGGGTGCTCCCCGGTCGAAATTCATTGAATCATGAGTCTGTCAGTTGTATTCTGTGAGCGTGCGTGTGAGAGAGACAGAGGGGGGAGGGGGAGGGGCAGAGGCAGACACTGACGGGGAGAGCTGTGAGGGCCACAGAAATACACAGGCAGTCTGTAACACTTTAAAGGTCATATTTAAGGGGGACGTCTTAATTATCCAGGGTTTCTTAAGGTGGAATTTTTAAAAAAGACCTCATTCACAATATACTGGCTGTCTTTTCAACATTTTAAGACGCGGATCGGGGGGCAGGGGTTTAGGCGGCGCAACATCTCGCGTTTCCTCCTGGAAATGCAGACCTCTAGTGTTACGTTTGCTGCCCTTCATTCTGAGGATCGTTCATTCTTGTCCGGTTAACTCCGCCCACAGTTTTCGAGATATCGACTCCGTTCAAAGTTTGTTTCGTAGAGCTTCCCTGTGGGATGCGGGCTTGTATACAGCTTTTGGAAACGTTACATAGTTTTCGCACAGTAAGCATTTGAAGTTTCATCTTTACTCCCATAGGAATGAATGGAAAAATGTCCATAAACTTTTGTCAAACTTTAAAACTGCTGTCACACGCTCAGTTTTCGAGCTAGAGACACCAGAACTCAAACGGGCAGACCCGAGGGTCCACAGTCCCACCACGTGAAACTATAGGCCGATAGCCCACCCGCTTCATGACCTTTGACCCCGTTTTCCATTCACGGCCTACAGAGCTCCATAGAGTCCAATGTAAACTGCTGTGGGAGAGTGCTCTCTTAACATCCCACTACCGACAGCTTAGCAGTAAACTCCTTCACCATAAGCGTCGCCTAGTGACCCACGCGGGTTTACCGTATCGAGGACCTCGCTTTAAGCGGGAAAGACGCGGATCGGGGGGCAGGGGTTTAGGCGGCGCAACATCTCGCGTTTCCTCCTAGAAATGCAGACCTCTAGTGTTACGTTTGCTGCCCTTCATTCTGAGGATCGTTCATTCTTGTCCGGTTAACTCCGCCCACAGTTTTCGAGATATCGACTCCGTTCAAAGTTTCATTCGTAGAGCTTCCCTGTGGGATGCGGGCTTGTATACAGCTTTTGGAAAATTTGCATAGTTTTCGCACAGTAAGCATTTGAAGTTTCATCTTTTCTCCCATAGGAATGAATGGAAAAATGTCCATAAACTTTTGTCAAACTTTCAAACTGCTGTCACACGCTCAGTTTTTGAGCTAGAGACACCAGAACTCAAACGGGCAGACCCGAGAGTCCAAGGTCCCACCACGTGAAATTATGGGCCGATAGCCCACCCGCTTCATGACCTTTGACCCAGTTTTCCATTCACGGCCTACACAGCTCCACATAGTCCAATGTAAACTGCTGTGGGACAGTGCTCTCTTAACATCCCACTACCAACAGCTTAGCAGTAAACTCCTTCACCATAAGCGTCGCCTAGTGACCCACGCGGGTTTACCGTGTCGAGGACCTCGCTTTAAGCGGGAAAGACGCGGATCGGGGGGCAGGGGTTTAGGCGGCGCAACATCTCGCGTTTCCTCCTGGAAATGCAGACCTCTAGTGTTACGTTTGCTGCCCTTCATTCTGAGGATCGTTCATTCTTGTCCGGTTAACTCCGCCCACAGTTTTCGAGATATCGACTCCGTTCAAAGTTTCATTCGTAGAGCTTCCCTGTGGGATGCGGGCTTGTATACAGCTTTTGGAAAATTTGCATAGTTTTCGCACAGTAAGCATTTGAAGTTTCATCTTTTCTCCCATAGGAATGAATGGAAAAATGTCCATAAACTTTTGTCAAACTTTCAAACTGCTGTCACACGCTCAGTTTTTGAGCTAGAGACACCAGAACTCAAACGGGCAGACCCGAGAGTCCAAGGTCCCACCACGTGAAATTATGGGCCGATAGCCCACCCGCTTCATGACCTTTGACCCAGTTTTCCATTCACGGCCTACACAGCTCCACATAGTCCAATGTAAACTGCTGTGGGACAGTGCTCTCTTAACATCCCACTACCAACAGCTTAGCAGTAAACTCCTTCACCATAAGCGTCGCCTAGTGACCCACGCGGGTTTACCGTGTCGAGGACCTCGCTTTAAGCGGGAAAGACGCGGATCGGGGGGCAGGGGTTTAGGCGGCGCAACATCTCACGTTTCCTCCTGGAAATGCAGACCTCTAGTTATGTTGCGCAAGCTGCTTCAGCAGCGCGCAATATATTGTTATCCGAAAGTCATATTTATTATTATTATTATTTTTATTATTATTTTTATTATTCCGCGTTTCCTTGTTAACTAGTCCCGCAGCTTTCGAGCTATCGACTCCGTTCCACCTGGAAATCGTGCGTCCTATAGCGACGATGTGTGCTTGTATACAGCTTTCCGATACCCGCACTCGTTCGTCCGCTACACTCGTTTTTCGCTCTGTTTTTCCCCAGTCATTTCTATGGAATTAATTTTCGAACTGCTCTAACTCGGTCAATTTTCAAGCTACGGACACGAGATTTCAGACGGTCGGACCCGGGCGCACCGGGACCCGTCACTTCCGTTTTCGGACCTCTCGCACTCATCCCTCTCTTTCTATTCCTCCTTGAATATCCCTCCATTCACTTGTATGGAAGACATTTAGAGTGGGTGACATCATAGACACTCTGGGTTCACTGGCCAAAACCGTTTTTTTCACTTTTCACCCGAACAATTCACCATAACGTTCTCATACTTTCACCTAAAAACTTCATTTAAATTTTAAATGATAGAGAAACTTGTCCTTTCTAGCATCTGTAAATTTGAACGTAATCGATAATACGGTTTTTGAGTTATGAATTTTTGTTCGGCACTAGGGAGGGTTTTGGCTCCCATAGAGTTCAATGTATTTTTGGAGCGGCTCAGAGTGCGGTTTCTAAATTTTTCTCCTGTTTTTAACTCGTCATAACATGGTCAATTCTCGCTCAAACTGCTAATTTTTTATACCAGCTTCTTCCTTGGACTCTCCTTGTCGCAACGGTATATGCAGTTTAGCCATTTGGGATATCTTTTCTGAGCTATAAGCATTTGTTCGGAGGGTGGGTACGCTCCCATAGGAATACATTGAAATGAATATGCCTGTCCTTTTTCGATATTCAACTTTTAGCCGAACATTTTGCCATAACTTCCTTATACTTTCACCTACAGACTTCATTTTACTTTCAAATGGTAGAGAAACTTCCCCTTTCTAAAATATGTAGATTTGAAATCATTTGAAGATACGGTTCTGGAGTTATGAAGATTTGTTTGGCAGTAGGACGTTTCGGCTCCCATAGAGTTCAATGTATTTTCAGAAAGCCAAATTTTCTCAAATTTGCCCTTTTTTAACTCATCTTTACACCATCAATTCTCGCTCAAACTGAAAAAATTTTTACACCATCTCGAGCACAAGACTCTCCTTGTCGCTACGGTATGCTTCGTTCAATTTTGGTTGGGAAAAGTTTTCGAGCTACGGGTGATTTTTTGGAGGGTGCTCCCCGGTCGAAATTCATTGAATCATGAGTCTGTCAGTTGTATTCTGTGAGCGTGCGTGTGAGAGAGACAGAGGGGGGAGGGGGAGGGGCAGAAGCAGAGACTGAGGGGAGGAGCTGTGAGGGCCACAGAAATACACAGGCAGTCTGTAACACTTTAAAGGTCATTTTTAAGGGGGACGTCTTAATTATCCAGGGTTTCTTAAGGTGGATTTTTTTAAGAATACCTCATTCACAATATACTGCCTGTCTTTTCGACATTTTAAGCTTTATTTCAAGTGGTCATTTTTAAAGGTGGACGTGTCAATACAACTGTGGGTTTCTTAAGGTGGAATTTTTATTAAGGTGGTATTTAAAATGTATTGGCCATCTTTTTTTGCTTTTAAGACTCTTTTGGCCTGTGATGTGGACATTTCAATACAATTCTGGGTTTCTTAAGGTGGAATTGTTTTTAAAGGTGGAATTCAGAATGTATCGTTTTCTATTCACACCCTACTGAGCTCCATAGAGTCCAATGTAAACTGCTGTGGGAGAGTGCTCTCTTAACATCCACCTACCAACAGCTTAGCAGTAAACTCCTTCACCATAAGCGTCGCCTAGTGACCCACGCGGGTTTACCGTACCGAGGACCTCGCTTTAAGCGGTAAAGACGCGGATCGGGGGACGGGGGTTTAGGCGGCGCAACATCTCGCGTTTCCTCCTGGAAATGCAGACCTCTAGTGTTACGTTTGCTGCCCTTCATTCTGAGGATCGTTCGTTCTTGTCCGGTTAACTCCGCCCACAGTTTTCGAGATATCGACTCCGTTCAAAGTTTGTTTCGTAGAGCTTCCCTGTGGGATGCGGGCTTGTATACAGCTTTTGGAAAAGTTACATAGTTTTCGCACAGTAAGCATTTGAAGTTTCATCTTAACTCCCATAGGAATGAATGGAAAAATGTCCATAAACTTTTGTCAAACTTTCAAACTGCTGTCACACGGTCAGTTTTCGAGCTAGAGACACCAGAACTCAAACGGGCAGACCCGAGAGTCCACGGTCCCACCACGTGAAATTATAGGCCGATACCCCGCCCGCTTCATGACCTTTGACCCCGTTTTCCATTCACGGCCTACAGAGCTCCATAGAGTCCAATGTAAACTGCTGTGGGAGAGTGCTCTCTTAACATCCCACTACCGACAGCTTAGCAGTAAACTCCTTCACCATAAGCGTCGCCTAGTGACCCACGCGGGTTTACCGTATCGAGGACCTCGCTTTAAGCGGGAAAGACGCGGATCGGGGGACGGGGGTTTCGGCGGCGCAACATCTCGCGTTTCCTCCTGGAAATGCAGACCTCTAGTTATGTTGCGCCTGCTGCTTTAAGCAGCGGCGCAATATATTGTTCTTCTTAAGTCATATTATTATTTTTATTATTTTTATTATTCCGCGTTTCCTTGTCCGCCTAACTAGTCCCGCAGCTTTCGAGCTATCGACTCCGTTCCACCTGGAAATCGTGCGTCCTATAGCGACGATGTGGGCTTGTATACAGCTTTCCGATACCCGCACTCGTTCGTCCGCTACACTCGTTTATCGCTCCGTTTTTCCCCAGTCATTTCTATGGAATTAATTTTCAAAGTGCTCTAACTCGGTCATTTTTCAAGCTACGGACACGGGATTTCAGACGGTCGGACCCGGGCGTACTGGCTCCCGTCACTTCCGTTTTCGGAATTTTTGCACTCATCCTTCCCTTTCTATCACTCCTTCAAAATCCCTCCATTCATTTCAATGGGAGGCTCTTAGAGTGGGTGACATCATACACTGTAGATTCCTTCTCAGAAAACGGGTTTTTCACTTTTCAGCCGAACAAATCGCCATAACTTCCTCATACTTTCACCTAGAAACTTCATTTAAATTTTAAATGGTAGAGAAACTTGTCCTTTCTAATACCTCTAAATTTGAATATTATTGAAAATACGGTTTTTGAGTAATGCATTTTTGTTCGGCACTAGGGACGGTTTCGGCTCCCATAGGGTTCAATGTATTTTTGGAGCGGCTCAGAGTGCGCTTTCTAAAATTTTCTCCTGTTTTTAACTTGTCATAACATGCTCAATTCTCACTTAATCTGCAATTTTTTTATACCATATCGATCCCCAGACTCTCCTTGTCGCAACGGTATATACGGTTAAGTGATGTGGGGAAAACTTTCCGAGCTATAAGCATTTGTTCGGAGGGTGGGTACGCTCCCATAGGAACCCATTGAAATTATTTTTTTTCTTTTTCAATTTTCTGCCGAACATTTCACCATAACTTCCTTATACTTTCACCTACAGACTTCATTTAAACTTTAAATGGTAGAGAAATTTCCCCTTTCTCACACTTGTAAGTTTCAGACCGTTTGAGAATACCGTTCTTGAGTTATGAATTTTTGTTCCACACTTGGGAGGGTTTTCCTCCCATAGAGCTCAATGTATTTTAAGAGCGGGTCTGCACGCAGATTTTCAAAACTTTGCCTGTTTTTAACTCGTAATTACACCATCAATTCTCGCTCAAAGTGCTAAAATTTTTACACCATCTCGAGCACCAGACTCTCCTTGTCGCTACGGTATGCTTCGTTCAATTTTGGTTGGGAAAAGTTTTCGAGCTACGGGTGATTTTTTGGAGGGTGCTCCACCGGTCGAAATTCATTGAATCATGAGTCTGTCAGTTGTATTCTGTGAGCGTGCGTGTGAGAGAGAGAGAGGGGGGAGGGGCAGTGGCAGAGGCAGAGACCGAGGGGGAGAGGTATGAAGGACAGACATACATAGGCAGTGTCTAACACTTTAAAGGTCATTTTAAGGGGGACGTCTTAATTATCCAGGGTTTCTTAAGGTGGAATTTTTTTTTAGAATACCTCGTTCACAATATACTGGCTGATCATTTCAACATTTTAACCTTTATTTCAAGTGGTCATTTTTAAAGGTGGACGTCTCAATACAATTGTGGGTTTCTTAAGGTGGAATTTTATTAAGGTGGTATTTAAAATGTATTGGCCATCTTTTTGGCTTTGAAGACTCTTTTGGCCTGCAATGTGGACATCTCAATACAATTCTGGGTTTCTTAAGGTGGAATTGTTTTTAAAGGTGGAATTCAAAATGTATCGTTTTCCATTCACGCCCTACAGAGCTCCATAGTGTCCAATGTAAACTGCTGTGGGAGAGTGCTCTCTTAACATCCCACTACCAACAGCTTAGCAGTAAACTCCTTCACCATAAGCGTCGCCTAGTGACCCACGCGGGTTTACCGTATCGAGGACCTCGCTTTAAGCGGGAAAGACGCGGATCGGGGGGCAGGGGTTTAGGCGGCGCAACATCTCGCGTTTCCTCCTGGAAATGCAGACCTCTAGTGTTACGTTTGCTGCCCTTCATTCTGAGGATCGTTCGTTCTTGTCCGGTTAACTCCGCCCACAGTTTTCGAGATATCGACTCCGTTCAAAGTTTGTTTCGTAGAGCTGCCCTGTGGGATGCGGGCTTGTATACAGCTTTTGGAAAAGTTGCATAGTTTTTGCACAGGAAGCATTTGAAGTTTCATCTTTTCTCCCATAGGAATGAATGGAAAAATGTCCATAAACTTTTGTCAAACTTTCAAACTGCTGTCACACGCTCAGTTTTCGAGCTAGAGACACCAGAATTCAAACGGGCAGACCCGAGAGTCCACGGTCCCGCCACGTGAAATTATGGGCCGATAGCCCACCCGCTTCATGACCTTTGACCCCGTTTTCCATTCACGGCCTACAGAGCTCCATAGAGTCCAATGTAAACTGCTGTGGGAGAGTGCTCTCTTAACATCCTACTACCGACAGCTTAGCAGTAAACTCCTTCACCATAAGCGTCGCCTAGTGACCCACGCGGGTTTACCGTATCGAGGACCTCGCTTTAAGCGAGAAAGACGCGGATCGGGGGGCAGGGGTTTAGGCGGCGCAACATCTCGCGTTTCCTCCTGGAAATGCAGACCTCTAGTGTTACGTTTGCTGCCCTTCATTCTGAGGATCGTTCGTTCTTGTCCGGTTAACTCCGCCCACAGTTTTCGAGATATCGACTCCGTTCAAAGTTTCATTCGTATAGCTTTCCTGTGGGATGCAGGCTTGTATACAGCTTTTGGAAAAGTTGCATAGTTTTCGCACAGTAACCATTTGAAGTTTCATCTTTACTCCCATAGGAATGAATGGAAAAATGTCCATAAACTTTTGTCAAACTTTAAAACTGCTGTCACACGCTCAGTTTTCGAGCTAGAGACACCAGAACTCAAACGGGCAGACCCGAGGGTCCACGGTCCCACCACGTAAAATTATGGGCCGATAGCCCACCCGCTTCATGACCTTTGACCCCGTTTTCCATTCACGGCCTACAGAGCTCCATAGAGTTCAATGTAAACTGCTGTGGGAGAGTGCTCTCTTAACATCCCACTACCGACAGCTTAGCAGTAAACTCCTTCACCATAAGCGTCGCCTAGTGACCCACGCGGGTTTACCGTATCGAGGACCTCGCTTTAAGCGGGAAAGACGCGGATCGGGGGGCGGGGGTTTAGGCGGCGCAACATCTCGCGTTTCCTCCTGGAAATGCAGACCTCTAGTGTTACGTTTGCTGCCCTTCATTCTGAGGATCGTTCATTCTTGTCCGGTTAACTCCGCCCACAGTTTTCGAGATATCGACTCCGTTCAAAGTTTGTTTCGTAGAGCTGCCCTGTGTGATGCGGGCTTGTATACAGCTTTTGGAAAAGTTACATAGTTTTCGCACAGTAAGCATTTGAAGTTTCATCTTAACTCCCATAGGAATGAATGGAAAAATGTCCATAAACTTTTGTCAAACTTTCAAACTGCTGTCACACGGTCAGTTTTCGAGCTAGAGACACCAGAACTCAAACGGGCAGACCCGAGGGTCCACGGTCCCACCACGTAAAATTATGGGCCGATAACCCACCCGCTTCATGACCTTTGACCCCGTTTTCCTTTCACGGCCTACAGAGCTCCATAGAGTCCAATGTAAACTGCTGTGGGAGAGTGCTCTCTTAACATCCCACTACCGACAGCTTAGCAGTAAACTCCTTCACCATAAGCGTCGCCTAGTGACCCACGCGGGTTTACCGTACCGAGGACCTCGCTTTAAGCGGGAAAGACGCGGATCGGGGGACGGGGGTTTAGGCGGCGCAACATCTCGCGTTTCCTCCTGGAAATGCAGACCTCTAGTGTTACGTTTGCTGCCCTTCATTCTGAGGATCGTTCGTTCTTGTCCGGTTAACTCCGCCCACAGTTTTCGAGATATCGACTCCGTTCAAAGTTTCATTCGTAGAGCTTCCCTGTGGGATTCGGGCTTGTATACAGCTTTTGGAAAAGTTGCATAGTTTTAGCACAGTAAGCATTTGAAGTTTCATCTTTTGTCCCATAGGAATGAATGGAAATATGTCCATAAACTTTTGTCAAACTTTCAAACTGCTGTCACACGCTCAGTTTTCGAGCTAGAGACACCAGAATTCAAACGGGCAGACCCGAGGGTCCAAGGTCCCACCACGTGAAATTATAGGCCGATACCCCGCCCGCTTCATGACCTTTGACCCCGTTTTCCATTCACGGCCTACAGAGCTCCATAGAGTCCAATGTAAACTGCTGTGGGAGAGTGCTCTCTTAACATCCCACTACCGACAGCTTAGCAGTAAACTCCTTCACCATAAGCGTCGCCTAGTGACCCACGCGGATTTACCGTATCGAGGACCTCGCTTTAAGCGGGAAAGACGCGGATCGGGGGGCAGGGGTTTAGGCGGCGCAACATCTCGCGTTTCCTCCTGGAAATGCAGACCTCTAGTGTTACGTTTGCTGCCCTTCATTCTGAGGATCGTTCATTCTTGTCCGGTTAACTCCGCCCACAGTTTTCGAGATATCGACTCCGTTCAAAGTTTGTTTCGTAGAGCTGCCCTGTGGGATGCGGGCTTGTATACAGCTTTTGGAAAAGTTGCATAGTTTTCGCACAGGAAGCATTTGAATTTCATCTTTACTCCCATAGGAAAGAATGGAAAAATGTCCATAAACTTTTGCCAAACTTTAAAACTGCTGTCACACGGTCAGTTTTCGAGCTAGAGACACCAGAACTCAAACGGGCAGACCCGAGGGTCCACGGTCCCACCACGTGAAATTATGGGCCGATAGCCCACCCGCTTCATGACCTTTGACCCCGTTTTCCTTTCACGGCCTACAGAGCTCCATAGAGTCCAATGTAAACTGCTGTGGGAGAGTGCTCTCTTAACATCCCACTACCGACAGCTTAGCAGTAAACTCCTTCACCATAAGCGTCGCCTAGTGACCCACGTGGGTTTACCGTATCGAGGACCTCGTTTTAAGCGGGAAAGACGCGGATCGGGGGGCAGGGGTTTAGGCGGCGCAACATCTCGCGTTTCCTCCTGGAAATGCAGACCTCTAGTTATGTTGCGCCTGCTGCTTTAAGCAGCGGCGCAATATATTGTTATCCGTAAGTCATATTATTATGTTGCGCCTGCTGCTTTAAGCAGCGGCGCAATATATTGTTATCCGTAAGTCATATTATTATTATTATTATTCTTATTATTCCGCGTTTCCTTGTCCGCCTAACTAGTCCCGCAGCTTTCGAGCTATCGACTCCATTCCACCTGGAAATCGTGCGTCCTATAGCGACGATGTGGGCTTGTATACAGCTTTCCGATACCCGCACTCGTTCGTCCGCTACACTCGTTTATCGCTCCGTTTTTCCCCAGTCATTTCTATGGAATTAATTTTCAAAGTGCTCTAACTCGGTCATTTTTAAAGCTACGGACACGGGATTTCAGACGGTCGGACCCGGGCGTACCGGCTCCCATCACTTCCGTTTTCGGAATTTTTGCACTCATCCTTCCCTTTCTATCACTCCTTCAAAATCCCTCCATTCATTTCAATGGGAGGCTCTTAGAGTGGGTGACATCATACACTGTAGATTCCTTCTCAGAAAACGGGTTTTTCACTTTTCAGCCAAACAAATCACCATAACTTCCTCATACTTTCACCTAGAAACTTCATTTAAATTTTAAATGGTAGAGAAACTTGTCCTTTCTAAGACCTCTAAATTTGAACATTATTGAAAATACGGTTTTTGAGTTATGAATTTTTGTTCGGCACTAGGGAGGGTTTCGGCTCCCATAGGGTTCAATGTATTTTTGGAGCAGCTCAGAGTGCGGTTTCTAAAATTTTCTCCTGTTTTTAACTCGTCATAACATGCTCAATTCTCACTTAATCTGCAAATTTTTTATACCATATCGATCCCCAGACTCTCCTTGTCGCAACGGTATATACGGTTAAGTGATGTGGGGAAAACTTTCCGAGCTATAAGCATTTGTTCGGAGGGTGGGTACGCTCCCATAGGAACCCATTGAAATTTTTTTTTTTCTTTTTCAATTTTCTGCCGAACATTTCACCATAACTTCCTTATACTTTCACCTACAGACTTCATTTAAACTTTAAATGCTAGAGAAATTTCCCCTTTCTCACACTTGTAAGTTTCAGACCGTTTGAGAATACCGTTCTTGAGTTATGAATTTTTGTTTGACACATGGGAGGGTTTTCCTCCCATAGAGCTCAATGTATTTTAAGAGCGGGTCTGCACGCAAATTTTCAAAACTTTGCCTGTTTTTAACTCGTAATTACACCATCAAATCTCGCTCAAAGTGCAAAAATTTTTACACCATCTCGAGCAGCAGACTCTCCTTGTCGCTACGGTATGCTTCGTTCAATTTTGGTTGGGAAAAGTTTTCGAGCTACGGGTGATTTTTTGGAGGGTGCTCCCCGGTCGAAATTCATTGAATCGTGAGTTTGTCAGTTGTATTCTGTGAGCGTGCGTGTGAGAGAGACAGAGGGGGGAGGGGGAGGGGCAGAAGCAGAGACTGAGGGGAAGAGCTGTGAGGGCCACAGAAATACACAGGCAGTCTGTAACACTTTAAAGGTCATTTTTAAGGGGGACGTCTTAATTATCCAGGGTTTCTTAAGGTGGAATTTTTAAAAAAGACCTCATTCACAATATACTGGCTGTCTTTTCAACATTTTAAGAAGCGGATCGGGGGACGGGGGTTTAGGCGGCGCAACATCTCGCGTTTCCTCCTGGTGTTACGTTTGCTGCCCTTCATTCTGAGGATCGTTCATTCTTGTCCGGTTAACTCCGCCCACAGTTTTCGAGATATCGACTCCGTTCAAAGTTTCATTTGTAGAGCTTCCCTGTGGGATGCGGGCTTGTATACAGCTTTTGGAAAAGTTACATAGTTTTCGCACAGGAAGCATTTGAAGTTTCATCTTTACTCCCATAGGAATGAATGGAAAAATGTCCATAAACTTTTGTCAAATTTTTAACTGCTGTCACACGGTCAGTTTTCGAGCTAGACACACCAGAATTCAAACGGGCAGACCCGAGGGTCCACGGTCCCACCACGTGAAACTATAGGCCGATAGCCCACCCGCTTCATGACCTTTGATCCCGTTTTCCATTCACGGTCTACAGAGCTCCATAGAGTCCAATGTAAACTGCTGTGGGAGAGTGCTCTCTTAACATCCCACTACCAACAGCTTAGCAGTAAACTCCTTCACCATAAGCGTCGCCTAGTGACCCACGCGGGTTTACCGTATCGAGGACCTCGCTTTAAGCGGGAAAGACGCGGATCGGGGGACGGGGGTTTAGGCGGCGCAACATCTCGCGTTTCCTCCTGGAAATGCAGACCTCTAGTGTTACGTTTGCTGCCCTTAATTCTGAGGATCGTTCGTTCTTGTCCGGTTAACTCCGCCCACAGTTTTCGAGATATCGACTCCGTTCAAAGTTTGTTTCGTAGAGCTTCCCTGTGGGATGCGGGCTTGTATACAGCTTTTGGAAAAGTTGCATAGTTTTCGCACAGTAAGCATTTGAAATTTCATCCTTACTCCCATAGGAATGAATGGAAAAATGTCCATAAACTTTTGTCAAACTTTTAAACTGCCGTCACACGGTCAGTTTTCGAGCTAGAGACACCAGAACTCAAACGGGCAGACCCGAGGGTCCACGGTCCCACCACGTGAAATTATAGGCCGATACCCCGCCCGCTTCATTACCTTTGACCCCGTTTTCCATTCACGGCCTACAGAGCTCCATAGAGTCCAATGTAAACTGCTGTGGGAGAGTGCTCTCTTAACATCCCACTACCAACGGCTTAGCAGTAAACTCCTTCACCATAAGCGTCGCCTAGTGACCCACGCGGGTTTACCGTACCGAGGACCTCGCTTTAAGCGGGAAAGACGCGGATCGGGGGACGGGGGTTTAGGCGGCGCAACATCTCGCGTTTCCTCCTGGAAATGCAGACCTCTAGTGTTACGTTTGCTGCCCTTCATTCTGAGGATCGTTCGTTCTTGTCCGGTTAACTCCGCCCACAGTTTTCGAGATATCGACTCCGTTCAAAGTTTCATTCGTAGAGCTTCCCTGTGGGATTCGGGCTTGTATACAGCTTTTGGAAAAGTTGCATAGTTTTAGCACAGTAAGCATTTGAAGTTTCATCTTTTGTCCCATAGGAATGAATGGAAATATGTCCATAAACTTTTGTCAAACTTTCAAACTGCTGTCACACGCTCAGTTTTCGAGCTAGAGACACCAGAATTCAAACGGGCAGACCCGAGAGTCCAAGGTCCCACCACGTGAAATTATAGGCCGATACCCCGCCCGCTTCATGACCTTTGACCCCGTTTTCCATTCACGGCCTACAGAGCTCCATAGAGTCCAATGTAAACTGCTGTGGGAGAGTGCTCTCTTAACATCCCACTACCGACAGCTTAGCAGTAAACTCCTTCACCATAAGCGTCGCCTAGTGACCCACGCGGGTTTACCGTATCGAGGACCTCGCTTTAAGCGGGAAAGACGCGGATCGGGGGGCAGGGGTTTAGGCGGCGCAACATCTCGCGTTTCCTCCTGGAAATGCAACCTCTAGTGTTACGTTTGCTGCCCTTCATTCTGAGGATCGTTCATTCTTGTCCGGTTAACTCCGCCCACAGTTTTCGAGATATAGACTCCGTTCAAAGTTTGTCTCGTAGAGCTGCCCTGTGGGATGCGGGCTTGTATACAGCTTTTGGAAAAGTTACATAGTTTTCGCACAGTAAGCATTTGAAGTTTCATCTTTTGTCCCATAGGAATGAATGGAAATATGTCCATAAACTTTTGTCAAACTTTCAAACTGCTGTCACACGCTCAGTTTTCGAGCTAGAGACACCAGAATTCAAACGGGCAGACCCGAGAGTCCAAGGTCCCACCACGTGAAATTATAGGCCGATACCCCGCCCGCTTCATGACCTTTGACCCCGTTTTCCATTCACGGCCTACAGAGCTCCATAGAGTCCAATGTAAACTGCTGTGGGAGAGTGCTCTCTTAACATCCCACTACCGACAGCTTAGCAGTAAACTCCTTCACCATAAGCGTCGCCTAGTGACCCACGCGGGTTTACCGTATCGAGGACCTCGCTTTAAGCGGGAAAGACGCGGATCGGGGGGCAGGGGTTTAGGCGGCGCAACATCTCGCGTTTCCTCCTGGAAATGCAGACCTCTAGTGTTACGTTTGCTGCCCTTCATTCTGAGGATCGTTCATTCTTGTCCGGTTAACTCCGCCCACAGTTTTCGAGATATCGACTCCGTTCAAAGTTTGTTTCGTAGAGCTGCCCTGTGGGATGCGGGCTTGTATACAGCTTTTGGAAAACTTGCATAGTTTTTGCACAGGAAGCCTTTGAACTTTCATCTTTACTCCCATAGGAATGAATGGAAAAATGTCCATAAACTTTTGTCAAACTTTCAAACTGCTGTCACACGCTCAGTTTTCGAGCTAGAGACACCAGAACTCAAACGGGCAGACCCGAGGGTCCAAGGTCCCACCACGTGAAATTATAGGCCGATAGCCCACCCGCTTCATGACCTTTGACCCCGTTTTCCATTCACGGCCTACACAGCTCCATAGAGTCCAATGTAAACTGCTGTGGGAGAGTACTCTCTTAACATCCCACTACCAACAGCTTAGCAGTAAACTCCTTCACCATAAGCGTCGCCTAGTGACCCACGCAGGTTTACCGTACCGAGGACCTCGCTTTAAGCGGGAAAGACGCGGATCGGGGGGCAGGGGTTTAGGCGGCGCAACATCTCGCGTTTCCTGCTGGAAATGCAGACCTCTAGTTATGTTGCGCCTGCTGCTTTAAGCAGCGGCGCAATATATTGTTATCCGTAAGTCATATTATTATTATTATTTTTATTATTATTTTTATTATTCCGCGTTTCCTTGTCCGCTTAACTAGTCCCGCAGCTTTCGAGCTATCGACTCCGTTCCACCTGGAAATCGTGCGTCCTATAGCGACGATGTGGGCTTGTATACAGCTTTCCGATACCCGCACTCGTTCGTCCGCTACACTCGTTTATCGCTCCGTTTTTCCCCAGTCATTTCTATGGAATTAATTTTCAAAGTGCTCTAACTCGGTCATTTTTCAAGCTACGGACACGGGATTTCAGACGGTCGGACCCGGGCGTACCGGCTCCCATCACTTCCGTTTTCAGATTTTTTGCACTCATCCTTCCCTTTCTATTCCTCCTTCAAAATCCCTCCATTCATTTCAATGGGAGGCTCTTACAGTGGGTGACGTCATACACTGTAGATTCCTTCTCAGAAAACGGGTTTTTCACTTTTCAGCCAAACAAATCACCATAACTTCCTCATACTTTCACCTAGAAACTTCATTTAAATTTTAAATGGTAGAGAAACTTGTCCTTTCTAAGACCTCTAAATTTGAACATTATTGAAAATACGGTTTTTGAGTTATGAATTTTTGTTCGGCACTAGGGAGGGTTTCGGCTCCCATAGGGTTCAATGTATTTTTGGAGCAGCTCAGAGTGCGGTTTCTAAAATTTTCTCCTGTTTTTAACTCGTCATAACATGCTCAATTCTCACTTAATCTGCAAATTTTTTATACCATATCGATCCCCAGACTCTCCTTGTCGCAACGGTATATACGGTTAAGTGATGTGGGGAAAACTTTCCGAGCTATAAGCATTTGTTCGGAGGGTGGGTACGCTCCCATAGGAACCCATTGAAATTTTTTTTTTTCTTTTTCAATTTTCTGCCGAACATTTCACCATAACTTCCTTATACTTTCACCTACAGACTTCATTTAAACTTTAAATGCTAGAGAAATTTCCCCTTTCTCACACTTGTAAGTTTCAGACCGTTTGAGAATACCGTTCTTGAGTTATGAATTTTTGTTTGACACATGGGAGGGTTTTCCTCCCATAGAGCTCAATGTATTTTAAGAGCGGGTCTGCACGCAAATTTTCAAAACTTTGCCTGTTTTTAACTCGTAATTACACCATCAAATCTCGCTCAAAGTGCAAAATTTTTTACACCATCTCGAGCAGCAGACTCTCCTTGTCGCTACGGTATGCTTCGTTCAATTTTGGTTGGGAAAAGTTTTCGAGCTACGGGTGATTTTTTGGAGGGTGCTCCCCGGTCGAAATTCATTGAATCGTGAGTTTGTCAGTTGTATTCTGTGAGCGTGCGTGTGAGAGAGACAGAGGGGGGAGGGGGAGGGGCAGAAGCAGAGACTGAGGGGAAGAGCTGTGAGGGCCACAGAAATACACAGGCAGTCTGTAACACTTTAAAGGTCATTTTTAAGGGGGACGTCTTAATTATCCAGGGTTTCTTAAGGTGGAATTTTTAAAAAAGACCTCATTCACAATATACTGGCTGTCTTTTCAACATTTTAAGAAGCGGATCGGGGGACGGGGGTTTAGGCGGCGCAACATCTCGCGTTTCCTCCTGGTGTTACGTTTGCTGCCCTTCATTCTGAGGATCGTTCATTCTTGTCCGGTTAACTCCGCCCACAGTTTTCGAGATATCGACTCCGTTCAAAGTTTCATTTGTAGAGCTTCCCTGTGGGATGTGGGCTTGTATACAGCTTTTGGAAAAGTTACATAGTTTTCGCACAGGAAGCATTTGAAGTTTCATCTTTACTCCCATAGGAATGAATGGAAAAATGTCCATAAACTTTTGTCAAATTTTTAAACTGCTGTCACACGGTCAGTTTTCGAGCTAGACACACCAGAATTCAAACGGGCAGACCCGAGGGTCCACGGTCCCACCACGTGAAACTATAGGCCGATAGCCCACCCGCTTCATGACCTTTGATCCCGTTTTCCATTCACGGTCTACAGAGCTCCATAGAGTCCAATGTAAACTGCTGTGGGAGAGTGCTCTCTTAACATCCCACTACCAACAGCTTAGCAGTAAACTCCTTCACCATAAGCGTCGCCTAGTGACCCACGCGGGTTTACCGTATCGAGGACCTCGCTTTAAGCGGGAAAGACGCGGATCGGGGGACGGGGGTTTAGGCGGCGCAACATCTCGCGTTTCCTCCTGGAAATGCAGACCTCTAGTGTTACGTTTGCTGCCCTTAATTCTGAGGATCGTTCGTTCTTGTCCGGTTAACTCCGCCCACAGTTTTCGAGATATCGACTCCGTTCAAAGTTTGTTTCGTAGAGCTTCCCTGTGGGATGCGGGCTTGTATACAGCTTTTGGAAAAGTTGCATAGTTTTCGCACAGTAAGCATTTGAAATTTCATCCTTACTCCCATAGGAATGAATGGAAAAATGTCCATAAACTTTTGTCAAACTTTTAAACTGCCGTCACACGGTCAGTTTTCGAGCTAGAGACACCAGAACTCAAACGGGCAGACCCGAGGGTCCACGGTCCCACCACGTGAAATTATAGGCCGATACCCCGCCCGCTTCATTACCTTTGACCCCGTTTTCCATTCACGGCCTACAGAGCTCCATAGAGTCCAATGTAAACTGCTGTGGGAGAGTGCTCTCTTAACATCCCACTACCAACGGCTTAGCAGTAAACTCCTTCACCATAAGCGTCGCCTAGTGACCCACGCGGGTTTACCGTACCGAGGACCTCGCTTTAAGCGGGAAAGACGCGGATCGGGGGACGGGGGTTTAGGCGGCGCAACATCTCGCGTTTCCTCCTGGAAATGCAGACCTCTAGTGTTACGTTTGCTGCCCTTCATTCTGAGGATCGTTCGTTCTTGTCCGGTTAACTCCGCCCACAGTTTTCGAGATATCGACTCCGTTCAAAGTTTCATTCGTAGAGCTTCCCTGTGGGATTCGGGCTTGTATACAGCTTTTGGAAAAGTTGCATAGTTTTAGCACAGTAAGCATTTGAAGTTTCATCTTTTGTCCCATAGGAATGAATGGAAATATGTCCATAAACTTTTGTCAAACTTTCAAACTGCTGTCACACGCTCAGTTTTCGAGCTAGAGACACCAGAATTCAAACGGGCAGACCCGAGAGTCCAAGGTCCCACCACGTGAAATTATAGGCCGATACCCCGCCCGCTTCATGACCTTTGACCCCGTTTTCCATTCACGGCCTACAGAGCTCCATAGAGTCCAATGTAAACTGCTGTGGGAGAGTGCTCTCTTAACATCCCACTACCGACAGCTTAGCAGTAAACTCCTTCACCATAAGCGTCGCCTAGTGACCCACGCGGGTTTACCGTATCGAGGACCTCGCTTTAAGCGGGAAAGACGCGGATCGGGGGGCAGGGGTTTAGGCGGCGCAACATCTCGCGTTTCCTCCTGGAAATGCAACCTCTAGTGTTACGTTTGCTGCCCTTCATTCTGAGGATCGTTCATTCTTGTCCGGTTAACTCCGCCCACAGTTTTCGAGATATAGACTCCGTTCAAAGTTTGTCTCGTAGAGCTGCCCTGTGGGATGCGGGCTTGTATACAGCTTTTGGAAAAGTTACATAGTTTTCGCACAGTAAGCATTTGAAGTTTCATCTTTTGTCCCATAGGAATGAATGGAAATATGTCCATAAACTTTTGTCAAACTTTCAAACTGCTGTCACACGCTCAGTTTTCGAGCTAGAGACACCAGAATTCAAACGGGCAGACCCGAGAGTCCAAGGTCCCACCACGTGAAATTATAGGCCGATACCCCGCCCGCTTCATGACCTTTGACCCCGTTTTCCATTCACGGCCTACAGAGCTCCATAGAGTCCAATGTAAACTGCTGTGGGAGAGTGCTCTCTTAACATCCCACTACCGACAGCTTAGCAGTAAACTCCTTCACCATAAGCGTCGCCTAGTGACCCACGCGGGTTTACCGTATCGAGGACCTCGCTTTAAGCGGGAAAGACGCGGATCGGGGGGCAGGGGTTTAGGCGGCGCAACATCTCGCGTTTCCTCCTGGAAATGCAGACCTCTAGTGTTACGTTTGCTGCCCTTCATTCTGAGGATCGTTCATTCTTGTCCGGTTAACTCCGCCCACAGTTTTCGAGATATCGACTCCGTTCAAAGTTTGTTTCGTAGAGCTGCCCTGTGGGATGCGGGCTTGTATACAGCTTTTGGAAAACTTGCATAGTTTTTGCACAGGAAGCCTTTGAACTTTCATCTTTACTCCCATAGGAATGAATGAAAAAATGTCCATAAACTTTTGTCAAACTTTCAAACTGCTGTCACACGCTCAGTTTTCGAGCTAGAGACACCAGAACTCAAACGGGCAGACCCGAGGGTCCAAGGTCCCACCACGTGAAATTATAGGCCGATAGCCCACCCGCTTCATGACCTTTGACCCCGTTTTCCATTCACGGCCTACACAGCTCCATAGAGTCCAATGTAAACTGCTGTGGGAGAGTACTCTCTTAACATCCCACTACCAACAGCTTAGCAGTAAACTCCTTCACCATAAGCGTCGCCTAGTGACCCACGCAGGTTTACCGTACCGAGGACCTCGCTTTAAGCGGGAAAGACGCGGATCGGGGGGCAGGGGTTTAGGCGGCGCAACATCTCGCGTTTCCTGCTGGAAATGCAGACCTCTAGTTATGTTGCGCCTGCTGCTTTAAGCAGCGGCGCAATATATTGTTATCCGTAAGTCATATTATTATTATTATTTTTATTATTATTTTTATTATTCCGCGTTTCCTTGTCCGCTTAACTAGTCCCGCAGCTTTCGAGCTATCGACTCCGTTCCACCTGGAAATCGTGCGTCCTATAGCGACGATGTGGGCTTGTATACAGCTTTCCGATACCCGCACTCGTTCGTCCGCTACACTCGTTTATCGCTCCGTTTTTCCCCAGTCATTTCTATGGAATTAATTTTCAAAGTGCTCTAACTCGGTCATTTTTCAAGCTACGGACACGGGATTTCAGACGGTCGGACCCGGGCGTACCGGCTCCCATCACTTCCGTTTTCAGATTTTTTGCACTCATCCTTCCCTTTCTATTCCTCCTTCAAAATCCCTCCATTCATTTCAATGGGAGGCTCTTACAGTGGGTGACGTCATACACTGTAGATTCCTTCTCAGAAAACGGGTTTTTCACTTTTCAGCCAAACAAATCACCATAACTTCCTCATACTTTCACCTAGAAACTTCATTTAAATTTTAAATGGTAGAGAAACTTGTCCTTTCTAAGACCTCTAAATTTGAACATTATTGAAAATACGGTTTTTGAGTTATGAATTTTTGTTCGGCACTAGGGAGGGTTTCGGCTCCCATAGGGTTCAATGTATTTTTGGAGCAGCTCAGAGTGCGGTTTCTAAAATTTTCTCCTGTTTTTAACTCGTCATAACATGCTCAATTCTCACTTAATCCGCAAATTTTTTATACCATATCGATCCCCAGACTCTCCTTGTCGCAACGGTATATACGGTTAAGTGATGTGGGGAAAACTTTCCGAGCTATAAGCATTTGTTCGGAGGGTGGGTACGCTCCCATAGGAACCCATTGAAATTTTTTTTTTTCTTTTTCAATTTTCTGCCGAACATTTCACCATAACTTCCTTATACTTTCACCTACAGACTTCATTTAAACTTTAAATGCTAGAGAAATTTCCCCTTTCTCACACTTGTAAGTTTCAGACCGTTTGAGAATACCGTTCTTGAGTTATGAATTTTTGTTTGACACATGGGAGGGTTTTCCTCCCATAGAGCTCAATGTATTTTAAGAGCGGGTCTGCACGCAAATTTTCAAAACTTTGCCTGTTTTTAACTCGTAATTACACCATCAAATCTCGCTCAAAGTGCAAAAATTTTTACACCATCTCGAGCAGCAGACTCTCCTTGTCGCTACGGTATGCTTCGTTCAATTTTGGTTGGGAAAAGTTTTCGAGCTACGGGTGATTTTTTGGAGGGTGCTCCCCGGTCGAAATTCATTGAATCGTGAGTTTGTCAGTTGTATTCTGTGAGCGTGCGTGTGAGAGAGACAGAGGGGGGAGGGGGAGGGGCAGAAGCAGAGACTGAGGGGAAGAGCTGTGAGGGCCACAGAAATACACAGGCAGTCTGTAACACTTTAAAGGTCATTTTTAAGGGGGACGTCTTAATTATCCAGGGTTTCTTAAGTTGGAATTTTTAAAAAAGACCTCATTCACAATATACTGGCTGTCTTTTCAACATTTTAAGAAGCGGATCGGGGGACGGGGGTTTAGGCGGCGCAACATCTCGCGTTTCCTCCTGGTGTTACGTTTGCTGCCCTTCATTCTGAGGATCGTTCATTCTTGTCCGGTTAACTCCGCCCACAGTTTTCGAGATATCGACTCCGTTCAAAGTTTCATTTGTAGAGCTTCCCTGTGGGATGCGGGCTTGTATACAGCTTTTGGAAAAGTTACATAGTTTTCGCACAGGAAGCATTTGAAGTTTCATCTTTACTCCCATAGGAATGAATGGAAAAATGTCCATAAACTTTTGTCAAATTTTTAAACTGCTGTCACACGGTCAGTTTTCGAGCTAGACACACCAGAATTCAAACGGGCAGACCCGAGGGTCCACGGTCCCACCACGTGAAACTATAGGCCGATAGCCCACCCGCTTCATGACCTTTGATCCCGTTTTCCATTCACGGTCTACAGAGCTCCATAGAGTCCAATGTAAACTGCTGTGGGAGAGTGCTCTCTTAACATCCCACTACCAACAGCTTAGCAGTAAACTCCTTCACCATAAGCGTCGCCTAGTGACCCACGCGGGTTTACCGTATCGAGGACCTCGCTTTAAGCGGGAAAGACGCGGATCGGGGGACGGGGGTTTAGGCGGCGCAACATCTCGCGTTTCCTCCTGGAAATGCAGACCTCTAGTGTTACGTTTGCTGCCCTTAATTCTGAGGATCGTTCGTTCTTGTCCGGTTAACTCCGCCCACAGTTTTCGAGATATCGACTCCGTTCAAAGTTTCATTCGTAGAGCTTCCCTGTGGGATTCGGGCTTGTATACAGCTTTTGGAAAAGTTGCATAGTTTTAGCACAGTAAGCATTTGAAGTTTCATCTTTTGTCCCATAGGAATGAATGGAAATATGTCCATAAACTTTTGTCAAACTTTCAAACTGCTGTCACACGCTCAGTTTTCGAGCTAGAGACACCAGAATTCAAACGGGCAGACCCGAGAGTCCAAGGTCCCACCACGTGAAATTATAGGCCGATACCCCGCCCGCTTCATGACCTTTGACCCCGTTTTCCATTCACGGCCTACAGAGCTCCATAGAGTCCAATGTAAACTGCTGTGGGAGAGTGCTCTCTTAACATCCCACTACCGACAGCTTAGCAGTAAACTCCTTCACCATAAGCGTCGCCTAGTGACCCACGCGGGTTTACCGTATCGAGGACCTCGCTTTAAGCGGGAAAGACGCGGATCGGGGGGCAGGGGTTTAGGCGGCGCAACATCTCGCGTTTCCTCCTGGAAATGCAACCTCTAGTGTTACGTTTGCTGCCCTTCATTCTGAGGATCGTTCATTCTTGTCCGGTTAACTCCGCCCACAGTTTTCGAGATATAGACTCCGTTCAAAGTTTGTCTCGTAGAGCTGCCCTGTGGGAAGCGGGCTTGTATACAGCTTTTGGAAAAGTTACATAGTTTTCGCACAGTAAGCATTTGAAGTTTCATCTTTTGTCCCATAGGAATGAATGGAAATATGTCCATAAACTTTTGTCAAACTTTCAAACTGCTGTCACACGCTCAGTTTTCGAGCTAGAGACACCAGAATTCAAACGGGCAGACCCGAGAGTCCAAGGTCCCACCACGTGAAATTATAGGCCGATACCCCGCCCGCTTCATGACCTTTGACCCCGTTTTCCATTCACGGCCTACAGAGCTCCATAGAGTCCAATGTAAACTGCTGTGGGAGAGTGCTCTCTTAACATCCCACTACCGACAGCTTAGCAGTAAACTCCTTCACCATAAGCGTCGCCTAGTGACCCACGCGGGTTTACCGTATCGAGGACCTCGCTTTAAGCGGGAAAGACGCGGATCGGGGGGCAGGGGTTTAGGCGGCGCAACATCTCGCGTTTCCTCCTGGAAATGCAGACCTCTAGTGTTACGTTTGCTGCCCTTCATTCTGAGGATCGTTCATTCTTGTCCGGTTAACTCCGCCCACAGTTTTCGAGATATCGACTCCGTTCAAAGTTTGTTCCGTAGAGCTGCCCTGTGGGATGCGGGCTTGTATACAGCTTTTGGAAAACTTGCATAGTTTTTGCACAGGAAGCCTTTGAACTTTCATCTTTACTCCCATAGGAATGAATGGAAAAATGTCCATAAACTTTTGTCAAACTTTCAAACTGCTGTCACACGCTCAGTTTTCGAGCTAGAGACACCAGAACTCAAACGGGCAGACCCGAGGGTCCAAGGTCCCACCACGTGAAATTATAGGCCGATAGCCCACCCGCTTCATGACCTTTGACCCCGTTTTCCATTCACGGCCTACACAGCTCCATAGAGTCCAATGTAAACTGCTGTGGGAGAGTGCTCTCTTAACATCCCACTACCAACAGCTTAGCAGTAAACTCCTTCACCATAAGCGTCGCCTAGTGACCCACGCAGGTTTACCGTACCGAGGACCTCGCTTTAAGCGGGAAAGACGCGGATCGGGGGGCAGGGGTTTAGGCGGCGCAACATCTCGCGTTTCCTCCTGGAAATGCAGACCTCTAGTGTTACGTTTGCTGCCCTTAATTCTGAGGATCGTTCATTCTTGTCCGGTTAACTCCGCCCACAGTTTTCGAGATATCGACTCCGTTCAAAGTTTGTTTCGTAGAGCTGCCCTGTGGGATGCGGGCTTGTATACAGCTTTTGGAAAAGTTGCATAGTTTTCGCACAGGAAGCATTTGAATTTCATCTTTACTCCCATAGGAAAGAATGGAAAAATGTCCATAAACTTTTGCCAAACTTTAAAACTGCTGTCACACGGTCAGTTTTCGAGCTAGAGACACCAGAACTCAAACGGGCAGACCCGAGGGTCCACGGTCCCACCACGTGAAACTATAGGCCGATAGCCCACCCGCTTCATGACCTTTGACCCCGTTTTCCATTCACGGCCTACTGAGCTCCATAGAGTCCAATGTAAACTGCTGTGGGAGAGTGCTCTCTTAACATCCCACTACCGACAGCTTAGCAGTAAACTCCTTCACCATAAGCGTCGCCTAGTGACCCACGCGGGTTTACCGTATCGAGGACCTCGCTTTAAGCGGGAAAGACGCGGATCGGGGGACGGGGGTTTCGGCGGCGCAACATCTCGCGTTTCCTCCTGGAAATGCAGACCTCTAGTTATGTTGCGCCTGCTGCTTTAAGCAGCAGCGCGCAATATATTGTTCTTCTTAAGTCATATTATTATTATTTTTATTTTTATTATTCCACGTTTCCTTGTCCGCTTAACTAGTCCCGCAGCTTTCGAGCTATCGACTCCGTTCCACCTGGAAATCGTGCGTCCTATAGCGACGATGTGGGCTTGTATACAGCTTTCCAATACCCGCACTCGTTCGTCCGCTACACTCGTTTATCGCTCCGTTTTTCCCCAGTCATTTCTATGGAATTAATTTTCAAAGTGCTCTAACTCGGTCATTTTTCAAGCTACGGACACGGGATTTCAGACGGTCGGACCCGGGCGTACCGGCTCCCATCACTTCCGTTTTCGGAATTTTTGCACTCATCCTTCCCTTTCTATCACTCCTTCAAAATCCCTCCATTCATTTCAATGGGAGGCTCTTAGAGTGGGTGACATCATACACTGTAGATTCCTTCTCAGAAAACGGGTTTTTCACTTTTCAGCCGAACAAATCGCCATAACTTCCTCATACTTTCACCTAGAAACTTCATTTAAATTTTAAATGGTAGAGAAACTTGTCCTTTCTAAGACCTCTAAATTTGAACATTATTGAAAATACGGTTTTTGAGTTATGAATTTTTGTTCGGCACTAGGGAGGGTTTCGGCTCCCATAGGGTTCAATGTATTTTTGGAGCAGCTCAGAGTGCGGTTTCTAAAATTTTCTCCTGTTTTTAACTCGTCATAACATGCTCAATTCTCACTTAATCTGCTAATTTTTTATACCATATCGATCCCCAGACTCTCCTTGTCGCAACGGTATATACGGTTAAGTGATGTGGGGAAAACTTTCCGAGCTATAAGCATTTGTTCGGAGGGTGGGTACGCTCCCATAGGAACCCATTGAAATTATTTTTTTTCTTTTTCAATTTTCTGCCGAACATTTCACCATAACTTCCTTATACTTTCACCTACAGACTTCATTTAAACTTTAAATGGTAGAGAAATTTCCCCTTTCTCACACTTGTAAGTTTCAGACCGTTTGAGAATACCGTTCTTGAGTTATGAATTTTTGTTTGACACTTGGGAGGGTTTTCCTCCCATAGAGCTCAATGTATTTTAAGAGCGGCTCGGCACGCAGATTTTCAAAACTTTGCCTGTTTTTAACTCGTAATTACACCATCAAATCTCGCTCAAAGTGCAAAAATTTTTACACCATCTCGAGCACCAGACTCTCCTTGTCGCTACGGTATGCTTCGTTCATTTTTGGACCTGGAAAAGTTTTTGAGATATTTGAGGTTTTTTGGAAGGTGCGCCACCGGTCGAAATTCATTGAATCATGAGTCTGTCAGTTGTGTTCTGTGAGCGTGCGTGTGAGAGACAGAGAGGGGGGAGGGGGAGAGGCAGAGGCAGACACTGACCGGGAGAGGTGTGAGGGCTACAGAAATACACAGGCAGTCTGTAACACTTTAAAGGTCATTTTTAAGGGGGACATCTTAATTATCCAGGGTTTCTTAAGGTGGAATTTTTTAAGAATACCTCATTCACAATATACTGGCTGTCTTTTCGACATTTTAAGCTTTATTTAAAGTGGTCATTTTTAAAGGTGGACGTGTCAATACAACTGTGGGTTTCTTAAGGTGGAATTTTTATTAAGGTGGTATTTAAAATGTATTGGCCATCTTTTTTTGCTTTTAAGACTCTTTTGGCCTGTGATGTGGACATTTCAATACAATTCTGGGTTTCTTAAGGTGGAATTGTTTTTAAAGGTGGAATTCAAAATGTATCGTTTTCCATTCACGGCCTACAGAGCTCCATAGAGTCCAATGTAAACTGCTGTGGGAGAGTGCTCTCTTAACATCCACCTACCAACAGCTTAGCAGTAAACTCCTTCACCATCAGCGTCGCCTAGTGACCCACGCGGGTTTACCGTGTCGAGGACCTCGCTTTAAGCGGGAAAGACGCGGATCGGGGGGCAGGGGTTTAGGCGGCGCAACATCTCGCGTTTCCTCCTGGAAATGCAGACCTCTAGTGTTACGTTTGCTGCCCTTCATTCTGAGGATCGTTCATTCTTGTCCGGTTAACTCCGCCCACAGTTTTCGAGATATCGACTCCGTTCAAAGTTTGTTTCGTAGAGCTTCCCTGTGGGATGCGGGCTTGTATACAGCTTTTGGAAAAGTTACATAGTTTTCGCACAGTAAGCATTTGAAGTTTCATCTTAACTCCCATAGGAATGAATGGAAAAATGTCCATAAACTTTTGTCAAACTTTCAAACTGCTGTCACACGGTCAGTTTTCGAGTTAGAGACACCAGAACTCAAACGGGCAGACCCGAGAGTCCACGGTCCCACCACGTGAAATTATAGGCCGATACCCCGCCCGCTTCATGACCTTTGACCCCGTTTTCCATTCACGGCCTACAGAGCTCCATAGAGTCCAATGTAAACTGCTGTGGGAGAGTGCTCTCTTAACATCCCACTACCGACAGCTTAGCAGTAAACTCCTTCACCATAAGCGTCGCCTAGTGACCCACGCGGGTTTACCGTATCGAGGACCTCGCTTTAAGCGGGAAAGACGCGGATCGGGGGACGGGGGTTTCGGCGGCGCAACATCTCGCGTTTCCTCCTGGTGTTACGTTTGCTGCCCTTCATTCTGAGGATCGTTCATTCTTGTCCGGTTAACTCCGCCCACAGTTTTCGAGATATCGACTCCGTTCAAAGTTTCATTCGTAGAGCTGCCCTGTGGGATGCGGGCTTGTATACAGCTTTTGGAAAAGTTACATAGTTTTCGCACAGTAAGCATTTGAAGTTTCATCTTTACTCCCATAGGAATGAATGGAAAAATGTCCATAAGCTTTTGTCAAACTTTCAAACTGCTGTCACACGGTCAGTTTTCGAGCTAGAGACACCAGAACTCAAACGGGCAGACCCGAGAGTCCACGGTCCCACCACGTGAAACTATAGGCCGATAGCCCACCCGCTTCATGACCTTTGACCCCGTTTTCCATTCACGGCCTACACAGCTCCATAGAGTCCAATGTAAACTGCTGTGGGACAGTGCTCTCTTAACATCCCACTACCAACAGCTTAGCAGTAAACTCCTTCACCATAAGCGTCGCCTAGTGACCCACGCGGGTTTACCGTATCGAGGACCTCGCTTTAAGCGGGAAAGACGCGGATCGGGGGACGGGGGTTTAGGCGGCGCAACATCTCGCGTTTCCTCCTGGAAATGCAGACCTCTAGTTATGTTGCGCAAGCTGCTTCAGCAGCGCGCAATATATTGTTATCCGAAAGTCATATTATTATTATTATTATTTTTATTATTATTTTTATTATTCCGCGTTTCCTTGTCCGCTTAACTAGTCCCGCAGCTTTCGAGCTATCGACTCCGTTCCACCTGGAAATCGTGCGTCCTATAGCGACGATGTGTGCTTGTATACAGCTTTCCGATACCCGCACTCGTTCGTCCGCTACACTCGTTTTTCGCTCTGTTTTTCCCCAGTCATTTCTATGGAATTAATTTTCGAACTGCTCTAACTCGGTCAATTTTCAAGCTACGGACACGAGATTTCAGACGGTCGGACCCGGGCGCACCGGGACCCGTCACTTCCGTTTTCGGACCTCTCGCACTCATCCTTCTCTTTCTATCTCTCCTTGAATATCCCTCCATTCACTTGTATGGAAGACATTTAGAGTGGGTGACGTCATAGACACTCTGGGTTCACTGGCCAAAACCGTTTTTTCACTTTTCAGCCGAACAAATCGCCATAACGTCCTCATACTTTCACCTAGAAACTTCATTTAAATTTTAAATGGTAGATAAACTTGTCCTTTCTAGCATCTGTAAATTTGAACATAATCGAAAATACGGTTTTTGAGTTATGAATTTTTGTTCGGCACTAGGGAGGGTTTTGGCTCCCATAGAGTTCAATGTATTTTTGGAGCGGCTCAGAGTGCGGTTTCTAAATTTTTCTCCTGTTTTTAACTAGTCATAACACGGTCAATTCTCGCTCAAACTGCTAATTTTTTATACCAGCTTCTTCCTTGGACTCTCCTTGTCGCAACGGTATATGCAGTTTAGCCATTCGGGATATCTTTTCTGAGCTATAAGCATTTGTTCGGAGGGTGGGTACGCTCCCATAGGAATACATTGAAATGAATATGCCTGTCCTTTTTCGATATTCAACTTTTAGCCGAACATTTTGCCATAACTTCCTTATACTTTCACCTACAGACTTCATTTTACTTTCAAATGGTAGAGAAACTTCTCCTTTCTAAAATATGTAGATTTGAAATCATTTGAAGATACGGTTCTGGAGTTATGAAGATTTGTTTGGCAGTAGGACGTTTCGGCTCCCATAGAGTTCAATGTATTTTCAGAAAGCCAAATTTTCTCAAATTTGCCCTTTTTTAACTCATTTTTACACCATCAATTCTCGCTCAAACTGAAAAAATTTTTACACCATCTCGAGCGCCAGACTCTCCTTGTCGCTACGGTATGCTTCGTTCAATTTTGGTTGGGAAAAGTTTTCGAGCTACGGGTCATTTTTTGAAGGGTCCCCCCGGTCGAAATTCATTGAATCCTGAGTCTGTCAGTTGTGTTCTGTGAGCGTGCGTGTGAGAGAGACAGAGGGGGGAGGGGGAGGGGCAGAGGCAGAGACTGACCGGGAGAGGTGTGAGGGCCACAGAAATACACAGGCAGTCTGTAACACTTTAAAGGTCATTTTTAAGGGGGACGTCTTAATTATCCAGGGTTTCTTAAGGTGGAATTTTTAAAGAATGCCTCATTCACAATACACTGGCTGTCTTTTCAATATTTTAAGCTTTATTTCAAGTGGTCATTTTTAAAGGTGGACGTGTCAATACAACTGTGGGTTTCTTAAGGTGGAATTTTTATTAAGGTGGTATTTAAAATGTATTGGCCATCTTTTTTTGCTTTTAAGACTCTTTTGGCCTGTGATGTGGACATTTCAATACAATTCTGGGTTTCTTAAGGTGGAATTGTTTTTAAAGGTGGAATTCAAAATTTATCGTTTTCTATTCACGCCCTACTGAGCTCCATAGAGTCCAATGTAAACTGCTGTGGGAGAGTGCTCTCTTAACATCCCACTACCAACAGCTTAGCAGTAAACTCCTTCACCATAAGCGTCGCCTAGTGACCCACGCGGGTTTACCGTATCGAGGACCTCGCTTTAAGCGGGAAAGACGCGGATCGGGGGACGGGGGTTTAGGCGGCGCAACATCTCGCGTTTCCTCCTGGTGTTACGTTTGCTGCCCTTCATTCTGAGGATCGTTCATTCTTGTCCGGTTAACTCCGCCCACAGTTTTCGAGATATCGACTTCGTTCAAAGTTTGTTTCGTAGAGCTTCCCTGTGGGATGCGGGCTTGTATACAGCTTTTGGAAAAGTTACATAGTTTTCGCACAGGAAGCATTTGAAGTTTCATCTTTACTCCCATAGGAATGAATGGAAAAATGTCCATAAACTTTTGTCAAACTTTAAAACTGCTGTCACACGGTCAGTTTTCGAGCTAGAGACACCAGAACTCAAACGGGCAGACCCGAGGGTCCACGGTCCCAGCACGTGAAACTATGGGCCGATAGCCCACCCGCTTCATAACCTTTGACCCCGTTTTCCTTTCACGGCCTACTGAGCTCCATAGAGTCCAATGTAAACTGCTGTGGGAGAGTGCTCTCTTAACATCCCACTACCGACAGCTTAGCAGTAAACTCCTTCACCATAAGCGTCGCCTAGTGACCCACGCGGGTTTACCGTATCGAGGATCCTGCTTTAAGCGGGAAAGACGCGGATCGGGGGACGGGGGTTTCGGCGGCGCAACATCTCGCGTTTCCTCCTGGAAATGCAGACCTCTAGTGTTACGTTTGCTGCCCTTCATTCTGAGGATCGTTCATTCTTGTCCGGTTAACTCCGCCCACAGTTTTCGAGATATCGACTCCGTTCAAAGTTTCATTCGTAGAGCTGCCCTGTGGGATGCGGGCTTGTATACAGCTTTTGGAAAAGTTGCATAGTTTTAGCACAGTAAGCATTTGAAGTTTCAACTTTTCTCCCATAGGAATGAATGGAAAAATGTCCATAAACTTTTGTCAAACATTCAAAGTGCTGTCACACGGTCAGTTTTCGAGCTAGAGACACCAGAACTCAAATGGGCAGACCCGAGGGTCCACGGTCCCACCACGTAAAATTATGGGCCGATAGGCCACCCGCTTCATGACCTTTGACCCCGTTTTCCATTCACGGCCTACAGAGCTCCATAGAGTCCAATGTAAACTGCTGTGGGACAGTGCTCTCTTAACATCCCACTACCGACAGCTTAGCAGTAAACTCCTTCACCATAAGCGTCGCCTAGTGACCCACGCGGGTTTACCGTATCGAGGACCTCGCTTTAAGCGGGAAAGACGCGGATCGGGGGACGGGGGTTTCGGCGGCGCAACATCTCGCGTTTCCTCCTGGAAATGCAGACCTCTAGTGTTACGTTTGCTGCCCTTCATTCTGAGGATCGTTCATTCTTGTCCGGTTAACTCCGCCCACAGTTTTCGAGATATCGACTCCGTTCAAAGTTTCATTCGTAGAGCTTCCCTGTGGGATGCGGGCTTGTATACAGCTTTTGGAAAAGTTGCATAGTTTTAGCACAGTAAGCATTTGAAGTTTCATCTTTTGTCCCATAGGAATGAATGGAAATATGTCCATAAACTTTTGTCAAACTTTCAAACTGCTGTCACACGCTCAGTTTTCGAGCTAGAGACACCAGAATTCAAACGGGCAGACCCGAGAGTCCAAGGTCCCACCACGTGAAATTATAGGCCGATACCCCGCCCGCTTCATGACCTTTGACCCCGTTTTCCATTCACGGCCTACAGAGCTCCATAGAGTCCAATGTAAACTGCTGTGGGAGAGTGCTCTCTTAACATCCCACTACCGACAGCTTAGCAGTAAACTCCTTCACCATAAGCGTCGCCTAGGGACCCACGCGGGTTTACCGTATCGAGGACCTCGCTTTAAGCTTCCCTGTGGGATGCGGGCTTGTATACAGCTTTTGGAAAAGTTACATAGTTTTCGCACAGTAAGCATTTGAAGTTTCATCTTAACTCCCATAGGAATGAATGGAAAAATGTCCATAAACTTTTGTCAAACTTTCAAACTGCTGTCACACGGTCAGTTTTCGAGCTAGAGGTAGTACCGGTACATGGTTCGCGGACAAAACCCCATTCAAATAAATTGCCGGCGGTCGCATAATTGGTGCGTGGGATCGTATTACGATATGGGATCCCACCGGCCACTTAGGTAAATGGCCGCCGGGACGTTGGGTACTAACCACATCTGACTTACTTACTGCGGGCAATAGCTTGTTCGTGGGACTCACTAGGGGCATAGTCGCTCCATCCGTGAACTCGCGGTGTCGAGGCACCCTCGTCCGCAGCACTCAATTTGTCCCAAGTGCTCTTGAAAACGGATGGAGGCGTCACCATCCCACTGTACATTTAGTCAACAGTCTCATATACATTGCTCGTGGGATGAGCCCGTCTAGTGACCCTCTGAGTGCCCTCTGGTTTGTCCAGGTGGCCAAAAGAACATGTTTGTGTAGTGACATTTGTTTAGATGAGGTCATGGAATGACCACAAAGCTGGCCAATGGCCAAAACTGCATTTAACATCCCACTTCCAATCTATTTGAATTGAAGAATATACATTGGAGATGGACAAGGGTCACCAAATTGCTGACCATTTTTTGTATCCCACTTCCAATCTATTTGAATTGAAGGCAATAGATTGGAAGTGGGACGTAGGCCACTGAACTGACCTATCCCACTTCCAATCTATTTCAATTGAGGTCGATACATTGGAAGTGGGACGTCGGCCACGGAACTGACCTATCCCACTTCCAATTTATTTCAATTGAGGTCGATACATTGGAAGTGGGACGTCGACCACGGAACTGACCTATCCCACTTCCAATTTATTTCAATTGAGGTCGATACATTGGAAGTGGGACGTCGACCACGGAACTGACCTATCCCACTTCCAATTTATTTCAATTGAGGTCGATACATTGGAAGTGGGATGTCGGCCACGGAACTGACCGATCCCACTTCCAATCTATTTCAATTGAGGTCGATACATTGGAAGTGGGACGTCGGCCACGGAACTGACCTATCCCACTTCCAATTTATTTCAATTGAGGTCGATACATTGGAAGTGGGACGTCGGCCACGCAATTTCACACGCTGTCTTGTGGGGTGTACATGATAAACATATTTTAATTAGGGGTCGTTCAGACCTTTCTAAGGGGTGTCCAAAACCCATGTATGAAATTTCAATGGGAATAAGTTGGAAGTGGGACGTCCAGAATCTGGGCTTGGGGGGGGCCACAGACTTCGGCGCTTCAACTAGTTAATCATCTGGGACCCTCAAACAACATATCGAAGGGCCGGGTCACTGCGACGTTTCCAAGTATAGGAAAAAAAATAAAATAGATCCAGAAAATTGCCTTTGAACTGGTCAGTTAGGCCTCAGTTTCCATTCAAGTGAATGCACAGAAAAACGGAACATTTTTATGGATTTTTCATAGAAAACAACACCCTAGGCTTACGAAATTTTACACACTGTCTCGTGCAGTATACATGATAAACATATTTAAATTAGGGGTCATTCGGACCTTTCTAAGGGGTGTCCAAAACCCATGTATGACCTTTGAATGGGAATAAATTGGGAGCGGGACGTCCAGAATCTGGGCTTGGGGGGGGCTGCCGAACTAGCCGCGTCGAATACTTAATCATCTGGGACCCTCAAACAACATATCGAAGGGCCGGGTCACTGCGACTTTGTTTAGTATGTAAAAAAATATCATCAAATTTATTAAAAAAAAATTCCCTCCAACTGTCAGTTAGGCCTCTGTTTTTTTTCGAATATTTTCAAAGATTTTTCATAGAAAAAAACACCCTAGGCTTACGAAATTTTACACACTGTCTCGTGGAGTATACATGATAAACATATTTAAATTAGAGGTCATTCGGACCTTTCTGAGGGGTGTCCAAAACACATGTATGACCTTTGAATGGGAATAAATTGGGAGCGGGATGTCCAGAATCTGGGCTTGGGGGGGGCCGCGGACTTCGGCGTTTCGACTAGTTAATCATCTGGGACCCTCAAACAACATATCGAAGGGCCGGGTCACTGCGACGTTTCCAAGTATAGGAAAAAAAATAAAATAGATCCAGAAAATTGCCTTTGAACTGGTCAGTTAGGCCTCAGTTTCCATTCAAGTGAATGCACAGAAAAACGGAACATTTTTATGGATTTTTCATAGAAAACAACACCCTAGGCTTACGAAATTTTACACACTGTCTCGTGCAGTATACATGATAAACATATTTAAATTAGGGGTCATTCGGACCTTTCTAAGGGGTGTCCAAAACCCATGTATAACGTTTGAATGGGAATAAATTGGGAGCGGGATGTCCAGAATCTGGGCTTGGGGGGGGCCGCGGACTTCGGCGCTTCGACTAGTTAATCATCTGGGACCCTCAAACAACATATCGAAGGGCCGGGTCACTGCGACCTTTCCATGTATACGAAAAAAAATAAAATAGATCCAGAAAATTGCCTTTGAACTGGTCAGTTAGGCCTGTGTTTCCATTCAAGTGAATGCACAGAAAAACGGAACGTTTTTATGTATTTTTCATAGAAAACAACACCCTAGACTTACAAAATTTTACACACTGTCTCGTGGAGTATACATGATAAACATATTTAAATTAGGGGTCATTTGGACCTTTCTGAGGGGTGTCCAAAACCCATGTATAACGTTTGAATGGGAATAAATTGGGAGTGGGACGTCCAGAATCTAGGCTTGGGGGGGGCCGCAGACTTCAACGCTTTGATTTCTTAATCATCTGGGACCCTCAAACAACATATCGAAGGGCCGGGTCACTGCGACCTTTCCAAGTGTAGAAAAAAAGATTAATTAGTTCCAGAAAGGTGCCCTTCAACTCGTCAGTTAGGCCTCTGTCTCCATTCAAATGTATGCACAGAAAAAAAGGAACGTTTTTATGCATTTTTCATAGAAAACAATACCCTAGGCTTACGGAATTTTACACACTGTCTCGTGCAGTATACATGATAAACATATTTAAATTAGAGGTCATTCGGACCTTTCTGAGGGGTGTCCAAAACACATGTATGACCTTTGAATGGGAATAAATTGGGAGCGGGATGTCCAGAATCTGGGCTTGGGGGGGGCCGCGGACTTCGGCGCTTCGACTAGTTAATCATCTGGGACCCTCAAACAACATATCGAAGGGCCGGGTCACTGCGACGTTTCCAAGTATAGGAAAAAAAAAAAAATAGATCCAGAAAATTGCCTTTGAACTGGTCAGTTAGGCCTCAGTTTCCATTCAAGTGAATGCACAGAAAAACGGAACATTTTTATGGATTTTTCATAGAAAACAACACCCTAGGCTTACGAAATTTTACACACTGTCTCGTGCAGTATACATGATAAACATATTTAAATTAGGGGTCATTCGGACCTTTCTAAGGGGTGTCCAAAACCCATGTATAACGTTTGAATGGGAATAAATTGGGAGCGGGATGTCCAGAATCTGGGCTTGGGGGGGGGCCGCGGACTTCGGCGCTTCGACTAGTTAATCATCTGGGACCCTCAAACAACATATCGAAGGGCCGGGTCACTGCGACCTTTCCATGTATACGAAAAAAAATAAAATAGATCCAGAAAATTGCCTTTGAACTGGTCAGTTAGGCCTGTGTTTCCATTCAAGTGAATGCACAGAAAAACGGAACGTTTTTATGTATTTTTCATAGAAAACAACACCCTAGGCTTACAAAATTTTACACACTGTCTCGTGGAGTATACATGATAAACATATTTAAATTTGGGGTCATTCGGACCTTTCTAAGAGGTGTCCAAAACCCATGTATGACCTTTGAATGGGAATAAACTGGGAGTGGGACGTCCAGAATCTGGGCTTGGGGGGGGCTGCCGAACTAGCCGCATGGAATACTTAATCATTTGGGACCCTCAAACAACATATCTAAAGGCCGGGTCACTGCGACCTTGTTTAGTATGTAAAAAAAAATCAGCAAATTTATTCGAAAAAAATTCCCTCCAACTGTCAGTTAGGCCTCTGTTTTTTTTTGAATCTTTTCAAATATTTTTCATAGAAAACAACACCCTAGGCTTACGAAATTTTACACACTGTCTCGTGGAGTATACATGATAAACATATTTAAATTAGAGGTCATTCGGACCTTTCTGAGGGGTGTCCAAAACACATGTATGACCTTTGAATGGGAATAAATTGGGAGCGGGATGTCCAGAATCTGGGCTTGGGGGGGGCCGCGGACTTCGGCGCTTCGACTAGTTAATCACCTGGGACCCTCAAACAACATATCGAAGGGCCGGGTCACTGCGACGTTTCCAAGTATAGGAAAAAAAATAAAATAGATCCAGAAAATTGCCTTTGAACTGGTCAGTTAGGCCTCAGTTTCCATTCAAGTGAATGCACAGAAAAACAGAACATTTTTATGGATTTTTCATAGAAAACAACACCCTAGGCTTACGAAATTTTACACACTGTCTCGTGCAGTATACATGATAAACATATTTAAATTAGGGGTCATTCGGACCTTTCTAAGGGGTGTCCAAAACCCATGTATAACGTTTGAATGGGAATAAATTGGGAGCGGGATGTCCAGAATCTGGGCTTGGGGGGGGCCGCGGACTTCGGCGCTTCGACTAGTTAATCATCTGGGACCCTCAAACAACATATCGAAGGGCCGGGTCACTGCGACCTTTCCATGTATACGAAAAAAAATAAAATAGATCCAGAAAATTGCCTTTGAACTGGTCAGTTAGGCCTGTGTTTCCATTCAAGTGAATGCACAGAAAAACGGAACGTTTTTATGTATTTTTCATAGAAAACAACACCCTAGACTTACAAAATTTTACACACTGTCTCGTGGAGTATACATGATAAACATATTTAAATTAGGGGTCATTTGGACCTTTCTGAGGGGTGTCCAAAACCCATGTATAACGTTTGAATGGGAATAAATTGGGAGTGGGACGTCCAGAATCTAGGCTTGGGGGGGGCCGCAGACTTCAACGCTTCGATTTCTTAATCATCTGGGACCCTCAAACAACATATCGAAGGGCCGGGTCACTGCGACCTTTCCAAGTGTAGAAAAAAAGATTAATTAGTTCCAGAAAGGTGCCCTTCAACTCGTCAGTTAGGCCTCTGTCTCCATTCAAATGTATGCACAGAAAAAAAGGAACGTTTTTATGCATTTTTCATAGAAAACAATACCCTAGGCTTACGGAATTTTACACACTGTCTCGTGCAGTATACATGATAAACATATTTAAATTTGGGGTCATTCGGACCTTTCTAAGAGGTGTCCAAAACCCATGTATGACCTTTGAATGGGAATAAACTGGGAGTGGGACGTCCAGAATCTGGGCTTGGGGGGGGCTGCCGAACTAGCCGCATCGAATACTTAATCATTTGGGACCCTCAAACAACATATCTAAAGGCCGGGTCACTGCGACCTTGTTTAGTATGTAAAAAAAAATCAGCAAATTTATTCGAAAAAAATTCCCTCCAACTGTCAGTTAGGCCTCTGTTTTTTTTTGAATCTTTTCAAATATTTTTCATAGAAAACAACACCCTAGGCTTACGAAATTTTACACACTGTCTCGTGGAGTATACATGATAAACATATTTAAATTAGAGGTCATTCGGACCTTTCTGAGGGGTGTCCAAAACACATGTATGACCTTTGAATGGGAATAAATTGGGAGCGGGATGTCCAGAATCTGGGCTTGGGGGGGGCCGCGGACTTCGGCGCTTCGACTAGTTAATCATCTGGGACCCTCAAACAACATATCGAAGGGCCGGGTCACTGCGACGTTTCCAAGTATAGGAAAAAAAATAAAATAGATCCAGAAAATTGCCTTTGAACTGGTCAGTTAGGCCTCAGTTTCCATTCAAGTGAATGCACAGAAAAACGGAACATTTTTATGGATTTTTCATAGAAAACAACACCCTAGGCTTACGAAATTTTACACACTGTCTCGTGCAGTATACATGATAAACATATTTAAATTAGGGGTCATTCGGACCTTTCTAAGGGGTGTCCAAAACCCATGTATAACGTTTGAATGGGAATAAATTGGGAGCGGGATGTCCAGAATCTGGGCTTGGGGGGGGCCGCGGACTTCGGCGCTTCGACTAGTTAATCATCTGGGACCCTCAAACAACATATCGAAGGGCCGGGTCACTGCGACCTTTCCATGTATACGAAAAAAAATAAAATAGATCCAGAAAATTGCCTTTGAACTGGTCAGTTAGGCCTGTGTTTCCATTCAAGTGAATGCACAGAAAAACGGAACGTTTTTATGTATTTTTCATAGAAAACAACACCCTAGGCTTACAAAATTTTACACACTGTCTCGTGGAGTATACATGATAAACATATTTAAATTTGGGGTCATTCGGACCTTTCTAAGAGGTGTCCAAAACCCATGTATGACCTTTGAATGGGAATAAACTGGGAGTGGGACGTCCAGAATCTGGGCTTGGGGGGGGCTGCCGAACTAGCCGCATCGAATACTTAATCATTTGGGACCCTCAAACAACATATCTAAAGGCCGGGTCACTGCGACCTTGTTTAGTATGTAAAAAAAAATCAGCAAATTTATTCGAAAAAAATTCCCTCCAACTGTCAGTTAGGCCTCTGTTTTTTTTTGAATCTTATCAAATATTTTTCATAGAAAACAACACCCTAGGCTTACGAAATTTTACACACTGTCTCGTGGAGTATACATGATAAACATATTTAAATTAGAGGTCATTCGGACCTTTCTGAGGGGTGTCCAAAACACATGTATGACCTTTGAATGGGAATAAATTGGGAGCGGGATGTCCAGAATCTGGGCTTGGGGGGGGCCGCGGACTTCGGCGCTTCGACTAGTTAATCATCTGGGACCCTCAAACAACATATCGAAGGGCCGGGTCACTGCGACGTTTCCAAGTATAGGAAAAAAAATAAAATAGATCCAGAAAATTGCCTTTGAACTGGTCAGTTAGGCCTCAGTTTCCATTCAAGTGAATGCACAGAAAAACTGAACATTTTTATGGATATTTCATAGAAAACAACACCCTAGGCTTACGAAATTTTACACACTGTCTCGTGCAGTATACATGATAAACATATTTAAATTAGGGGTCATTCGGACCTTTCTAAGGGGTGTCCAAAACCCATGTATAACGTTTGAATGGGAATAAATTGGGAGCGGGATGTCCAGAATCTGGGCTTGGGGGGGGCCGCGGACTTCGGCGCTTCGACTAGTTAATCATCTGGGACCCTCAAACAACATATCGAAGGGCCGGGTCACTGCGACCTTTCCATGTATACGAAAAAAAATAAAATAGATCCAGAAAATTGCCTTTGAACTGGTCAGTTAGGCCTGTGTTTCCATTCAAGTGAATGCACAGAAAAACGGAACGTTTTTATGTATTTTTCATAGAAAACAACACCCTAGGCTTACAAAATTTTACACACTGTCTCGTGGAGTATACATGATAAACATATTTAAATTTGGGGTCATTCGGACCTTTCTAAGAGGTGTCCAAAACCCATGTATGACCTTTGAATGGGAATAAACTGGGAGTGGGACGTCCAGAATCTGGGCTTGGGGGGTGCTGCCGAACTAGCCGCATCGAATACTTAATCATTTGGGACCCTCAAACAACATATCTAAAGGCCGGGTCACTGCGACCTTGTTTAGTATGTAAAAAAAAATCAGCAAATTTATTCGAAAAAAATTCCCTCCAACTGTCAGTTAGGCCTCTGTTTTTTTTTGAATCTTTTCAAATATTTTTCATAGAAAACAACACCCTAGGCTTACGAAATTTTACACACTGTCTCGTGGAGTATACATGATAAACATATTTAAATTAGAGGTCATTCGGACCTTTCTGAGGGGTGTCCAAAACACATGTATGACCTTTGAATGGGAATAAATTGGGAGCGGGATGTCCAGAATCTGGGCTTGGGGGGGGCCGCGGACTTCGGCGCTTCGACTAGTTAATCATCTGGGACCCTCAAACAACATATCGAAGGGCCGGGTCACTGCGACGTTTCCAAGTATAGGAAAAAAAATAAAATAGATCCAGAAAATTGCCTTTGAACTGGTCAGTTAGGCCTCAGTTTCCATTCAAGTGAATGCACAGAAAAACGGAACATTTTTATGGATTTTTCATAGAAAACAACACCCTAGGCTTACGAAATTTTACACACTGTCTCGTGCAGTATACATGATAAACATATTTAAATTAGGGGTCATTCGGACCTTTCTAAGGGGTGTCCAAAACCCATGTATGACCTTTGAATGGGAATAAATTGGGAGCGGGACGTCCAGAATCTGGGCTTGGGGGGGGCTGCCGAACTAGCCGCATCGAATACTTAATCATCTGGGACCCTCAAACAACATATCGAAGGGCCGGGTCACTGCGACCTTTCCATGTATACGAAAAAAAATAAAATAGATCCAGAAAATTGCCTTTGAACTGGTCAATTAGGCCTGTGTTTCCATTCAAGTGAATGCACAGAAAAACGGAACGTTTTTATGTATTTTTCATAGAAAACAACACCCTAGGCTTACAAAATTTTACACACTGTCTCGTGGAGTATACATGATAAACATATTTAAATTAGGGGTCATTTGGACCTTTCTGAGGGGTGTCCAAAACCCATGTATAACGTTTGAATGGGAATAAATTGGGAGTAGGACGTCCAGAATCTAGGCTTGGGGGGGGCCGCAGACTTCAACGCTTCGATTTCTTAATCATCTGGGACCCTCAAACAACATATCGAAGGGCCGGGTCACTGCGACCTTTCCAAGTGTAGAAAAAAAGATTAATTAGTTCCAGAAAGGTGCCCTTCAACTCGTCAGTTAGGCCTCTGTCTCCATTCAAATGTATGCACAGAAAAAAAGGAACGTTTTTATGCATTTTTCATAGAAAACAATACCCTAGGCTTACGGAATTTTACACACTGTCTCGTGCAGTATACATGATAAACATATTTAAATTTGGGGTCATTCGGACCTTTCTAAGAGGTGTCCAAAACCCATGTATGACCTTTGAATGGGAATAAACTGGGAGTGGGACGTCCAGAATCTGGGCTTGGGGGGGGCTGCCGAACTAGCCGCATCGAATACTTAATCATTTGGGACCCTCAAACAACATATCTAAAGGCCGGGTCACTGCGACCTTGTTTAGTATGTAAAAAAAAATCAGCAAATTTATTCGAAAAAAATTCCCTCCAACTGTCAGTTAGGCCTCTGTTTTTTTTTGAATCTTTTCAAATATTTTTCATAGAAAACAACACCCTAGGCTTACGAAATTTTACACACTGTCTCGTGGAGTATACATGATAAACATATTTAAATTAGAGGTCATTCGGACCTTTCTGAGGGGTGTCCAAAACACATGTATGACCTTTGAATGGGAATAAATTGGGAGCGGGATGTCCAGAATCTGGGCTTGGGGGGGGCCGCGGACTTCGGCGCTTCGATTAGTTAATCATCTGGGACCCTCAAACAACATATCGAAGGGCCGGGTCACTGCGACGTTTCCAAGTATAGGAAAAAAAATAAAATAGATCCAGAAAATTGCCTTTGAACTGGTCAGTTAGGCCTCAGTTTCCATTCAAGTGAATGCACAGAAAAACGGAACATTTTTATGGATTTTTCATAGAAAACAACACCCTAGGCTTACGAAATTTTACACACTGTCTCGTGCAGTATACATGATAAACATATTTAAATTAGGGGTCATTCGGACCTTTCTAAGGGGTGTCCAAAACCCATGTATAACGTTTGAATGGGAATAAATTGGGAGCGGGATGTCCAGAATCTGGGCTTGGGGGGGGGGCGCGGACTTCGGCGCTTCGACTAGTTAATCATCTGGGACCCTCAAACAACATATCGAAGGGCCGGGTCACTGCGACCTTGTTTAGTATGTAAAAAAAAATAAAATAGATCCAGAAAATTGCCTTTGAACTGGTCAGTTAGGCCTCAGTTTCCATTCAAGTGAATGCACAGAAAAACGAAACGTTTTTATGGATTTTTCATAGAAAACAACACCCTAGGCTTACGAAATTGTACACACTGTCTCGTGGAGTATACATGATAAACATATTTAAATTAGGGGTCATTCGGATCTTTCTGAGGGGTGTCCAAAACCCATGTATGACCTTTGAATGGGAATAAATTGGGAGCGGGATGTCCAGAATCTGGGCTTGGGGGGGGGCCGCGGACTTCGGCGCTTCGACTAGTTAATCATCTGGGACCCTCAAACAACATATCGAAGGGCCGGGTCACTGCGACCTTGTTTAGTATGTAAAAAAAAATAAAATAGATCCAGAAAATTGCCTTTGAACTGGTCAGTTAGGCCTCAGTTTCCATTCAAGTGAATGCACAGAAAAACTAAACGTTTTTATGGATTTTTCATAGAAAACAACACCCTAGGCTTACGAAATTGTACACACTGTCTCGTGGAGTATACATGATAAACATATTTAAATTAGGGGTCATTCGGACCTTTCTAAGGGGTGTCCAAAACCCATGTATGACCTTTGAATGGGAATAAATTGGGAGCGGGATGTCCAGAATCTGGGCTTGGGGGAGGGGCGCAGACTTCGACGCTTTGAGTACTTAATCATCCTCTGTCAGCCTCTGTCTCCATTCAAATGTATGCACAGAAAAACGGAACGTTTTTATGGATTTTTCATAGAAAACAACACCCTAGGCTTACGAAATTTTACACACTGTCTCGTGGAGTATACATGATAAACATATTTAAATTAGAGGTCATTCGGACCTTTCTGAGGGGTGTCCAAAACCCATGTATGACCTTTGAATGGAAATAAATTGGGAGCGGGATGTCCAGAATCTGGGCTTGGGGGAGGGGCGCAGACTTCGATGCTTCGAGTACTTAATCATCTGGGACCCTCAAACAACATATCGAAGGGCCGGGTCACTGCGACCTTGTTTAGTATGTAAAAAAAAATCATCAAATTTATTCGAAAAAAATTCCCTCCAACTGTCAGTTAGGCCTCTGTTTTTTTTCGAATCTTTTCAAAGATTTTTCATAGAAAACAACACCCTAGGCTTACGAAATTTTACACACTGTCTCGTGGAGTATACATGATAAACATATTTAAATTAGGGGTCATTCGGACCTTTCTAAGGGGTGTCCAAAACCCATGTATAACCTTTGAATGGGAATAAATTGGGAGTGGGACGTCCAGAATCTGGGCTTGGGGGGGGGCTGCCGAACTAGCCGCGTCGAATACTCAATCATCTGGGACCCTCAAAGAACATATCGAAGGGCCGGGTCACTGTGACCTTGTTTAGTATGTAAAAAAAAATCAGCAAATTTATTCGAAAGAAATTCCCTCCAACTGTCAGTTAGGCCTCTGTTTTTATTCAAATATTTTCAAGGATTTTACTAGTTTTTTAATGGGATCCCACTTCTAATGTATTTCAGCTATGTCATATAAATGGCTTGTGGGATCCCACGAAACATGTATTTGACTTGGCTGAAATAGATTGGAAGTGGGATCCCACTAGCAGTTTATTTAAGCTATGTCATTTAAATTGCTTGTGGGATCCCACTTCCAATCTATTTCAGCCAAGTCAAATAAATTGGAAGTGGGATCCCACCAGCAGTTTATTTAAGCTATGTCATATAAATTGCTTGTGGGATCCCACTTCCAATCTATTTCAGCCAAGTCAAATACATGTTTCGTGGGATCCCACATCCAATCTATTTCAGCCAAGTCAAATAAATTGGAAGTGGGATCCCACATCCAATCTATTTCAGCCAAGTCAAATAAATTGGAAGTGGGATCCCACATCCAATCTATTTCAGCCAAGTCAAATAAATTGGATGTGGGATCCCACTTCCAATCTATTTCAGCCAAGTCAAATACATGTTTCGTGGGATCCCACTTCCAATCTATTTCAGTCATGTCATATAAATTGGGAGTGGGATCCCACTTCCAATCTATTTCAGCCAAGTCAAATACATCTTTCGTGGGATCCCACTTCCAATCTATTTCAGTTAAGTCAAATAAATTGGAAGTGGGATCCCAATTCCAATCTATTTAAGCCAAGTCAAATACATCTTTCGTGGGATCCCCCTACCAGTTTATTTAAGCTATGTCATATACATTGCTGGTGGGATGTCCTCAAAAAAGCCTAAGTTATTTTGGGGAAAAGCATTATTTTATGCCACAGTATATATTTTTCTACACAAATCAACTCATTCTGAGTGCATGCCTGTATTAACAGTTGTAAAATTCCTCTGTCCAAATCCCATGTATAAACTTGACTTGAATAAATTGGAAGTGGGACAGTCAGATCTCAGCTTTGATAAGAAATATGGAAAAACAAATAACACCATTATCTACGTATCAGCCTCCTTAATTCAGGGTGTGAGTTTGAAGAAGATTGCATGAAGTCAAAAATTTGCCCTAAAAATCTCAAAGGGGTACCCCTTTGACTTTTTTTGGGTCAAATTTTTTGACATATTCCAATCTTCTCCAAAATCACACCATGATGTCAGCAGACCCAGACTTAAAGAGGAGTGGCATTAATATCATAATATGATGTCCGAGAGCTGAGATCTCACTGTCCCACTTCCAATCTATATCAGCCAAGTCAAATAGATTGGAAGTGGGATCCCACTACCAGCTTATTTAAGCTATGTCATATAAATTGGGAGTGGGATCCCACTTCCAATCTATTTCAGCCAAATCAAATAAATTGGGAGTGGGATCCCACTTCCAATCTATTTCAGTCAAGTCAAATAAATTGGAAGTGGGATCCCACGAAACATGTATTTGACTTGGCTGAAATAGATTGGAAGTGGGATCCCACTTCCAATTTATTTGAATTGACTGAAATAGATTGGAAGTGGGATCCCACTAGCAGTTTATTTAAGCTATGTCATATAAATTGGGAGTGGGATCCCACTTCCAATCTATTTCAGCCAAGTCAAATACATCTTTCGTGGGATCCCACTTCCAATCTATTTCTGTTAAGTCAAATAAATTGGAAGTGGGATCCCAATTCCAATCTATATCAGCGAAGTCAAATAGATTGGAAGTGCGATCCCACTTACATGTATTTGACATGACTGGAATAGACTGGAATTTGACCAGCATCCCACTTAAAATCTATTTGACAGGACTGGAATAAATTGGAATTGGACAAGCATCCAACTTACAATCTATTTGACATTACTGGAATAGACTGGAATTTCCCACTTACTATCTATTTGCCATGACTAGATTTGGACCAGCATCCCATTTACAATCTATTTGACAGGACTGGAATGAATTGGAATTGGACCAGCATCCAACTTACAATCTATTTGACATTACTGGAATAGACTGGAATTTCCCACTTACAATCTATTTCAAATGTTACTGGAATACATTGGAATTGGACCAGCATCCCACCTCCAATCTATTTCAAATGTGACTGGAATACATTGGAATTGGACCAGAATCCCACCTCCAATCTATTTCAAATGTGACTGGAATACATTGGAATTGGACCAGCATCCCACCTCCAATCTATTTCAAATATGACTGGAATACATTGGAATTGGACCAGCATCCCACCTCCAATCTATTTCAAATGTGACTGGAATACATTGGAATTGGACCAGCATCCCACCTCCAATCTATTTCAAATATGACTGGAATACATTGGAATTGGACCAGCATCCCACCTCCAATCTATTTCAAATATGACTGGAATACATTGGAATTGGACCAGCATCCCACCTCCAATCTATTTCAAATGTGACTGGAATACATTGGAATCGGACCAGCATCCCACCTCCAATCTATTTCAAAATATGACTGGAATACATTGGAATTGGACCAGCATCCCACCTCCAATCTATTTCAAATGTGACTGGAATACATTGGAATCGGACCAGCATCCCACTTCCAATCTATTTAGGTAGGCATCCCACTTCCAATTTATTTGAACGGCATCAAAATAAATTGGATCTGGGACCTCCGTTCGCCACCTGGTGCGATAGGGCCGAACTGCGGCAAAACGGCCAGAACTTTGACCATTTTTAGCTCGGAAACGGTCCGCGGCAGAGCTCCGCCGATCGTCACGGCGGCTCGTGGGGACCCCCCGAGGGCGCCTGACCCGCCCCCTGGTTCGAGAAAAATTCGTGCGCCTCGGCGCGCGCCGTCCGCCAAACGCCATCTAATAAGCTGCTCGTGGGACGTTCGGGTACTAACTAGAGACACCAGAACTCAAACGGGCAGACCCGAGAGTCCACGGTCCCACCACGTGAAATTATAGGCCGATACCCCGCCCGCTTCATGACCTTTGACCCCGTTTTCCATTCACGGCCTACAGAGCTCCATAGAGTCCAATGTAAACTGCTGTGGGAGAGTGCTCTCTTAACATCCCACTACCGACAGCTTAGCAGTAAACTCCTTCACCATAAGCGTCGCCTAGTGACCCACGCGGGTTTACCGTATCGAGGACCTCGCTTTAAGCGGGAAAGACGCGGATCGGGGGGCAGGGGTTTAGGCGGCGCAACATCTCGCGTTTCCTCCTGGAAATGCAGACCTCTAGTTATGTTGCGCCTGCTGCTTTAAGCAGCGGCGCAATATATTGTTCTTCTTAAGTCATATTATTATTTTTATTATTTTTATTATTCCGCGTTTCCTTGTCCGCCTAACTAGTCCCGCAGCTTTCGAGCTATCGACTCCGTTCCACCTGGAAATCGTGCGTCCTATAGCGACGATGTGGGCTTGTATACAGCTTTCCGATACCCGCACTCGTTCGTCCGCTACACTCGTTTATCGCTCCGTTTTTCCCCAGTCATTTCTATGGAATTAATTTTCAAAGTGCTCTAACTCGGTCATTTTTCAAGCTACGGACACGGGATTTCAGACGGTCGGACCCGGGCGTACCGGCTCCCATCACTTCCGTTTTCGGAATTTTTGCACTCATCCTTCCCTTTCTTTTCCTCCTTCAAAATCCCTCCATTCATTTCAATGGGAGGCTCTTAGAGTGGGGGTGATGTCATCCACTGTAGTTTCAGTGGCAAAAAGCCGTTTTTTCACTTTTCAGCCGAACAAATCGCCATAACTTCCTTATAGTTTCACCTAGAAACTTCATTTAAATTTTAAATGGTAGAGAAACTTGTCCTTTCTAAGACCTCTAAATTTGAACATTATTGAAAATACGGTTTTTGAGTTATGAATTTTTGTTCGGCACTAGGGAGGGTTTCGGCTCCCATAGGGTTCAATGTATTTTTGGAGCAGCTCAGAGTGCGGTTTCTAAAATTTTCTCCTGTTTTTAACTCGTCATAACATGCTCAATTCTCACTTAATCTGCTAATTTTTTATACCATATCGATCCCCAGACTCTCCTTGTCGCAACGGTATATACGGTTAAGTGATGTGGGGAAAACTTTCCGAGCTATAAGCATTTGTTCGGAGGGTGGGTACGCTCCCATAGGAACCCATTGAAATTATTTTTTTTCTTTTTCAATTTTCTGCCGAACATTTCACCATAACTTCCTTATACTTTCACCTACAGACTTCATTTAAATTTTAAATGGTAGAGAAATGTCCCCTTTCTCAAACTTGTAAGTTTCAGACCGTTTGATAATACCGTTCTTGAGTTATGAATTTTTGTTTGACACTTGGGAGGGTTTTCCTCCCATAGAGCTCAATGTATTTTAAGAGCGGCTCGGCACGCAGATTTTCAAAACTTTGCCTGTTTTTAACTCGTAATTACACCATCAAATCTCGCTCAAAGTGCAAAAATTTTTACACCATCTCGAGCACAAGACTCTCCTTGTCGCTACGGTATGCTTCGTTCAATTTTGGTTGGGAAAAGTTTTCGAGCTACGGGTGATTTTTTGGAGGGTGCTCCCCGGTCGAAATTCATTGAATCATGAGTCTGTCAGTTGTATTCTGTGAGCATGCGTGTGAGAGAGACAGACGGGGGAGGGGGAGGGGCAGAGGCAGAGACTGAGGGGAAGAGCTGTGAGGGCCACAGAAATACACAGGCAGTCTGTAACACTTTAAAGGTCATTTTTAAGGGGGACGTCTTAATTATCCAGGGTTTCTTAAGGTGGAATTTTTAAAGAATACCTCATTCACAATATACTGGCTGTCTTTTCAACATTTTAAGACGCGGATCGGGGGACGGGGGTTTAGGCGGCGCAACATCTCGCGTTTCCTCCTGGAAATGCAGACCTCTAGTGTTACGTTTGCTGCCCTTCATTCTGAGGATCGTTCATTCTTGTCCGGTTAACTCCGCCCACAGTTTTCGAGATATCGACTCCGTTCAAAGTTTCATTCGTAGGGCTTCCCTGTGGGATGCGGGCTTGTATACAGGTTTTGGAAAAGTTACATAGTTTTTGCACAGTAAGCATTTGAAGTTTCGTGTTTTCTCCCATAGGAATGAATGGAAAAATGTCCATAAACTTTTGTCAAACATTCAAACTGCTGTCAAACGCTCAGTTTTCGAGCTAGAGACACCAGAACTCAAACGGGCAGACCCGAGGGTCCACGGTCCCAGCACGTGAAACTATGGGCCGATAGCCCACCCGCTTCATGACCTTTGACCCCGTTTTCCATTCACGGCCTACACAGCTCCATAGAGTCCAATGTAAACTGCTGTGGGAGAGTGCTCTCTTAACATCCCACTACCGACAGCTTAGCAGTAAACTCCTTCACCATAAGCGTCGCCTAGTGACCCACGCGGGTTTACCGTACCGAGGACCTCGCTTTAAGCGGGAAAGACGCGGATCGGGGGGCAGGGGTTTAGGCGGCGCAACATCTCGCGTTTCCTCCTGGAAATGCAGACCTCTAGTGTTACGTTTGCTGCCCTTCATTCTGAGGATCGTTCATTCTTGTCCGGTTAACTCCGCCCACAGTTTTCGAGATATCGACTCCGTTCAAAGTTTGTTTCGTAGAGCTTCCCTGTGGGATGCGGGCTTGTATACAGCTTTTGGAAAAGTTACATAGTTTTCGCACAGTAACCATTTGAAGTTTCATCTTTTGTCCTGCCGAACATTTCACCATAACTTCCTTATACTTTCACCTACAGACTTCATTTAAATTTTAAATGGTAGAGAAATTTCCCCTTTCTCAAACTTGTAAGTTTCAGACCGTTTGAGAATACCGTTCTTGAGTTATGAATTTTTGTTTGACACTTGGGAGGGTTTTCCTCCCATAGAGCTCAATGTATTTTAAGAGCGGGTCGGCACGCAGATTTTCAAAACTTTGCCTGTTTTTAACTCGTAATTACACCATCAAATCTCGCTCAAAGTGCAAAAATTTTTACACCATCTCGAGCACAAGACTCTCCTTGTCGCTACGGTATGCTTCGTTCAATTTTGGTTGGGAAAAGTTTTCGAGCTACGGGTGATTTTTTGGAGGGTGCTCCCCGGTCGAAATTCATTGAATCATGAGTCTGTCAGTTGTATTCTGTGAGCATGCGTGTGAGAGAGACAGACGGGGGAGGGGGAGGGGCAGAGGCAGAGACTGAGGGGAAGAGCTGTGAGGGCCACAGAAATACACAGGCAGTCTGTAACACTTTAAAGGTCATTTTTAAGGGGGACGTCTTAATTATCCAGGGTTTCTTAAGGTGGAATTTTTAAAGAATACCTCATTCACAATATACTGGCTGTCTTTTCAACATTTTAAGACGCGGATCGGGGGACGGGGGTTTAGGCGGCGCAACATCTCGCGTTTCCTCCTGGAAATGCAGACCTCTAGTGTTACGTTTGCTGCCCTTCATTCTGAGGATCGTTCATTCTTGTCCGGTTAACTCCGCCCACAGTTTTTGAGATATCGACTCCGTTCAAAGTTTCATTCGTAGAGCTTCCCTGTGGGATGCGGGCTTGTATACAGCTTTTGGAAAATTTGCATAGTTTTCGCACAGTAAGCATTTGAAGTTTCATCTTTTCTCCCATAGGAATGAATGGAAAAATGTCCATAAACTTTTGTCAAACTTTCAAACTGCTGTCACACGCTCAGTTTTCGAGCTAGAGACACCAGAATTCAAACGGGCAGACCCGAGAGTCCACGGTCCCACCACGTGAAATTATGGGCCGATAGCCCACCCGCTTCATGACCTTTGACCCCATTTTCCATTCACGGCCTACAGAGCTCCATAGAGTCCAATGTAAACTGCTGTGGGAGAGTGCTCTCTTAACATCCCACTACCAACAGCTTAGCAGTAAACTCCTTCACCATAAGCATCGCCTAGTGACCCACGTGGGTTTACCGTATCGAGGACCTCGTTTTAAGCGGGAAAGACGCGGATCGGGGGGCAGGGGTTTAGGCGGCGCAACATCTCGCGTTTCCTCCTGGAAATGCAGACCTCTAGTGTTACGTTTGCTGCCCTTCATTCTGAGGATCGTTCATTCTTGTCCGGTTAACTCCGCCCACAGTTTTCGAGATATCGACTCCGTTCAAAGTTTGTTTCGTAGAGCTTCCCTGTGGGATGCGGGCTTGTATACAGCTTTTGGAAAAGTTGCATAGTTTTCGCACAGTAACCATTTGAAGTTTCATCTTTACTCCCATAGGAATGAATGGAAAAATGTCCATAAACTTTTGTCAAACTTTCAAACTGCTGTCACACGCTCAGTTTTCGAGCTAGAGACACCAGAATTCAAACGGGCAGACCCGAGAGTCCAAGGTCCCACCACGTGAAATTATAGGCCGATAGCCCACCCGCTTCATGACCTTTGACCCCATTTTCCATTCACGGCCTACAGAGCTCCATAGAGTCCAATGTAAACTGCTGTGGGAGAGTGCTCTATTAACATCCCACTACCGACAGCTTAGCAGTAAACTCCTTCACCATAAGCATCGCCTAGTGACCCACGTGGGTTTACCGTATCGAGGACCTCGTTTTAAGCGGGAAAGACGCGGATCGGGGGGCAGGGGTTTAGGCGGCGCAACATCTCGCGTTTCCTCCTGGAAATGCAGACCTCTAGTGTTACGTTTGCTGCCCTTCATTCTGAGGATCGTTCATTCTTGTCCGGTTAACTCCGCCCACAGTTTTCGAGATATCGACTCCGTTCAAAGTTTGTTTCGTAGAGCTTCCCTGTGGGATGCGGGCTTGTATACAGCTTTTGGAAAAGTTGCATAGTTTTCGCACAGTAACCATTTGAAGTTTCATCTTTACTCCCATAGGAATGAATGGAAAAATGTCCATAAACTTTTGTCAAACTTTCAAACTGCTGTCACACGCTCAGTTTTCGAGCTAGAGACACCAGAATTCAAACGGGCAGACCCGAGAGTCCAAGGTCCCACCACGTGAAATTATAGGCCGATAGCCCACCCGCTTCATGACCTTTGACCCCGTTTTCCATTCACGGCCTACACAGCTCCATAGAGTCCAATGTAAACTGCTGTGGGAGAGTGCTCTCTTAACATCCCACTACCAACAGCTTAGCAGTAAACTCCTTCACCATAAGCGTCGCCTAGTGACCCATGCGGGTTTACCGTACCGACGGCCTCTCTTTAAGCGGGAAAGACGCGGATCGGGGGACGGGGGTTTAGGCGGCGCAACATCTCGCGTTTCCTCCTGGAAATGCAGACCTCTAGTGTTACGTTTGCTGCCCTTAATTCTGAGGATCGTTCATTATTGTCCGGTTAACTCCGCCCACAGTTTTCGAGATATCGACTCCGTTCAAAGTTTGTTTCGTAGAGCTTCCCTGTGGGATGCGGGCTTGTATACAGCTTTTGGAAAAGTTACATAGTTTTCGCACAGTAAGCATTTGAAGTTTCATGTTTACTCCCATAGGAATGAATGGAAAAATGTCCATAAACTTTTGTCAAACTTTAAAACTGCTGTCACACGCTCAGTTTTCGAGCTACAGACACCAGAACTCAAACGGTCAGACCCGAGAGTCCACGGTCCCACCACGTGAAACTATAGGCCGATAGCCCACCCGCTTCATGACCTTTGACCCCGTTTTCCATTCACGGCCTACAGAGCTCCATAGAGTCCAATGTAAACTGCTGTGGGAGAGTGCTCTCTTAACATCCACCTACCAACAGCTTAGCAGTAAACTCCTTCACCATAAGCGTCGCCTAGTGACCCACGCGGGTTTACCGTATCGAGGACCTCGCTTTAAGCGGGAAAGACGCGGATCGGGGGGCGGGGGTTTAGGCGGCGCAACATCTCGCGTTTCCTCCTGGAAATGCAGACCTCTAGTGTTACGTTTGCTGCCCTTCATTCTGAGGATCGTTCATTCTTGTCCGGTTAACTCCGCCCACAGTTTTCGAGATATCGATTCCGTTCAAAGTTTGTTTCGTAGAGCTGCCCTGTGTGATGCGGGCTTGTATACAGCTTTTGGAAAAGTTACATAGTTTTCGCACAGTAAGCATTTGAAGTTTCATCTTAACTCCCATAGGAATGAATGGAAAAATGTCCATAAACTTTTGTCAAACTTTCAAACTGCTGTCACACGGTCAGTTTTCGAGCTAGAGACACCAGAACTCAAACGGGCAGACCCGAGGGTCCACGGTCCCACCACGTAAAATTATGGGCCGATAACCCACCCGCTTCATGACCTTTGACCCCGTTTTCCTTTCACGGCCTACAGAGCTCCATAGAGTCCAATGTAAACTGCTGTGGGAGAGTGCTCTCTTAACATCCCACTACCGACAGCTTAGCAGTAAACTCCTTCACCATAAGCGTCGCCTAGTGACCCACGCGGGTTTACCGTGTCGAGGACCTCGCTTTAAGCGGGAAAGACGCGGATCGGGGGAAGGGGGTTTAGGCGGCGCAACATCTCGCGTTTCCTCCTGGAAATGCAGACCTCTAGTTATGTTGCGCCTGCTGCTTTAAGCAGCGGCGCAATATATTGTTATCCGTAAGTCATATTATTATTATTATTCTTATTATTCCGCGTTTCCTTGTCCGTCTAACTAGTCCCGCAGCTTTCGAGCTATCGACTCCGTTCCACCTGGAAATCGTGCGTCCTATAGCGACGATGTGGGCTTGTATACAGCTTTCCGATACCCGCACTCGTTCGTCCGCTACACTCGTTTATCGCTCCGTTTTTCCCCAGTCATTTCTATGGAATTAATTTTCAAAGTGCTCTAACTCGGTCATTTTTCAAGCTACGGACACGGGATTTCAGACGGTCGGACCCGGGCGTACCGGCTCCCATCACTTCCGTTTTCGGAATTTTTGCACTCATCCTTCCCTTTCTTTTCCTCCTTCAAAATCCCTCCATTCATTTCAATGGGAGGCTCTTAGAGTGGGGGTGATGTCATCCACTGTAGTTTCAGTGGCCAAAAGCCGTTTTTTCACTTTTCAGCCGAACAAATCGCCATAACTTCCTTATAGTTTCACCTAGAAACTTCATTTAAATTTTAAAAGGTAGAGAAACTTGTCCTTTCTAAGACCTCTAAATTTGAACATTATTGAAAATACGGTTTTTGAGTTATGAATTTTTGTTCGGCACTAGGGAGGGTTTCGGCTCCCATAGGGTTCAATGTATTTTTGGAGCAGCTCAGAGTGCGGTTTCTAAAATTTTCTCCTGTTTTTAACTCGTCATAACATGCTCAATTCTCACTTAATCTGCAAATTTTTTATACCATATCGATCCCCAGACTCTCCTTGTCGCAACGGTATATACGGTTAAGTGATGTGGGGAAAACTTTCCGAGCTATAAGCATTTGTTCGGAGGGTGGGTACGCTCCCATAGGAACCCATTGAAATTATTTTTTGTCTTTTTCAATTTTCTGCCGAACATTTCACCATAACTTCCTTATACTTTCACCTACAGACTTCATTTAAACTTTAAATGGTAGAGAAATTTCCCCTTTCTCACACTTGTAAGTTTCAGACCGTTTGAGAATACCGTTCTTGAGTTATGAATTTTTGTTTGACACTTGGGAGGGTTTTCCTCCCATAGAGCTCAATGTATTTTAAGAGCGGGTCGGCACGCAGATTTTCAAAACTTTGCCTGTTTTTAACTCGTAATTACACCATCAAATCTCGCTCAAAGTGCAAAAATTTTTACACCATCTCGAGCACCAGACTCTCCTTGTCGCTACGGTATGCTTCGTTCAATTTTGGTTGGGAAAAGTTTTCGAGCTACGGGTGATTTTTTGGAGGGTGCTCCCCGGTCGAAATTCATTGAATCGTGAGTTTGTCAGTTGTATTCTGTGAGCATGCGTGTGAGAGAGACAGAGGGGGGAGGGGGAGGGGCAGAAGCAGAGACTGAGGGGAAGAGCTGTGAGGGCCACAGAAATACACAGGCAGTCTGTAACACTTTAAAGGTCATTTTTAAGGGGGACGTCTTAATTATCCAGGGTTTCTTAAGGTGGAATTTTTAAAAAAGACCTCATTCACAATATACTGGCTGTCTTTTCAACATTTTAAGAAGCGGATCGGGGGACGGGGGTTTAGGCGGCGCAACATCTCGCGTTTCCTCCTGGTGTTACGTTTGCTGCCCTTCATTCTGAGGATCGTTCATTCTTGTCCGGTTAACTCCGCCCACAGTTTTCGAGATATCGACTCCGTTCAAAGTTTCATTTGTAGAGCTTCCCTGTGGGATGCGGGCTTGTATACAGCTTTTGGAAAAGTTGCATAGTTTTAGCACAGTAAGCATTTGAAGTTTCATCTTTTGTCCCATAGGAATGAATGGAAATATGTCCATAAACTTTTGTCAAACTTTCAAACTGCTGTCACACGCTCAGTTTTCGAGCTAGAGACACCAGAATTCAAACGGGCAGACCCGAGAGTCCAAGGTCCCACCACGTGAAATTATAGGCCGATACCCCGCCCGCTTCATGACCTTTGACCCCGTTTTCCATTCACGGCCTACAGAGCTCCATAGAGTCCAATGTAAACTGCTGTGGGAGAGTGCTCTCTTAACATCCCACTACCGACAGCTTAGCAGTAAACTCCTTCACCATAAGCGTCGCCTAGTGACCCACGCGGGTTTACCGTATCGAGGACCTCGCTTTAAGCGGGAAAGACGCGGATCGGGGGGCAGGGGTTTAGGCGGCGCAACATCTCGCGTTTCCTCCTGGAAATGCAGACCTCTAGTGTTACGTTTGCTGCCCTTCATTCTGAGGATCGTTCATTCTTGTCCGGTTAACTCCGCCCACAGTTTTCGAGATATAGACTCCGTTCAAAGTTTGTCTCGTAGAGCTGCCCTGTGGGATGCGGGCTTGTATACAGCTTTTGGAAAAGTTACATAGTTTTCGCACAGTAAGCATTTGAAGTTTCATCTTTTGTCCCATAGGAATGAATGGAAATATGTCCATAAACTTTTGTCAAACTTTCAAATTGCTGTCACACGCTCAGTTTTCGAGCTAGAGACACCAGAATTCAAACGGGCAGACCCGAGAGTCCAAGGTCCCACCACGTGAAATTATAGGCCGATACCCCGCCCGCTTCATGACCTTTGACCCCGTTTTCCATTCACGGCCTACAGAGCTCCATAGAGTCCAATGTAAACTGCTGTGGGAGAGTGCTCTCTTAACATCCCACTACCGACAGCTTAGCAGTAAACTCCTTCACCATAAGCGTCGCCTAGTGACCCACGCGGGTTTACCGTATCGAGGACCTCGCTTTAAGCGGGAAAGACGCGGATCGGGGGGCAGGGGTTTAGGCGGCGCAACATCTCGCGTTTCCTCCTGGAAATGCAGACCTCTAGTGTTACGTTTGCTGCCCTTCATTCTGAGGATCGTTCATTCTTGTCCGGTTAACTCCGCCCACAGTTTTCGAGATATCGACTCCGTTCAAAGTTTGTTTCGTAGAGCTGCCCTGTGGGATGCGGGCTTGTATACAGCTTTTGGAAAACTTGCATAGTTTTTGCACAGGAAGCCTTTGAACTTTCATCTTTACTCCCATAGGAATGAATGGAAAAATGTCCATAAACTTTTGTCAAACTTTCAAACTGCTGTCACACGCTCAGTTTTCAAACTAGAGACACCAGAATTCAAACGGGCAGACCCGAGAGTCCAAGGTCCCACCACGTGAAATTATAGGCCGATACCCCGCCCGCTTCATGACCTTTGACCCCGTTTTCCATTCACGGCCTACAGAGCTCCATAGAGTCCAATGTAAACTGCTGTGGGAGAGTGCTCTCTTAACATCCCACTACCGACAGCTTAGCAGTAAACTCCTTCACCATAAGCGTCGCCTAGTGACCCACGCGGGTTTACCGTATCGAGGACCTCGCTTTAAGCGGGAAAGACGCGGATCGGGGGGCAGGGGTTTAGGCGGCGCAACATCTCGCGTTTCCTCCTGGAAATGCAGACCTCTAGTGTTACGTTTGCTGCCCTTCATTCTGAGGATCGTTCATTCTTGTCCAGTTAACTCCGCCCACAGTTTTCGAGATATCGACTCCGTTCAAAGTTTGTTTCGTAGAGCTGCCCTGTGGGATGCGGGCTTGTATACAGCTTTTGGAAAAGTTACATAGTTTTCGCACAGTAACCATTTGAAGTTTCATCTTTACTCCCATAGGAATGAATGGAAAAATGTCCATAAACTTTTGTCAAACTTTCAAACTGCTGTCACACGGTCAGTTTTCGAGCTAGAGACACCAGAATTCAAACGGGCAGACCCGAGGGTCCACGGTCCCACCACGTAAAATTAAGAGCCGATAGCCCACCCGCTTCATGACCTTTGACCCCGTTTTCCATTCACGGCCTACAGAGCTCCACAGAGTCCAATGTAAACTGCTGTGGGAGAGTGCTCTCTTAACATCCCACTACCGACAGCTTAGCAGTAAACTCCTTCACCATAAGCGTCGCCTAGTGACCCACGTGGGTTTGCCGTATCGAGGACCTCGCTTTAAGCGGGAAAGACGCGGATCGGGGGGCAGGGGTTTAGGCGGCGCAACATCTCGCGTTTCCTCCTGGAAATGCAGACCTCTAGTTATGTTGCGCCTGCTGCTGTAAGCAGCGGCGCGATATATTGTTATCCGTAAGTCATATTATTATTATTTTTATTATTATTTTTATTATTCCGCGTTTCCTTGTCCGCTTAACTAGTCCCGCAGCTTTTGAGCTATCGACTCCGTTCCACCTGGAAATCGTGCGTCCTATAGCGACGATGTGGGCTTGTATACAGCTTTCCGATACCCGCACTCGTTCGTCCGCTACACTCGTTTTTCGCTCTGTTTTTCCCCAGTCATTTCTATGGAATTAATTTTCGAACTGCTCTAACTCGGTCAATTTTCAAGCTACGGACACGAGATTTCAGACGGTCGGACCCGGGCGCACCGTGACCCGTCACTTCCGTTTTCGGACCTCTCGCACTCATCCCTCTCTTTCTATTCCTCCTTGAATATCCCTCCATTCACTTGTATGGAAGACATTTAGAGTGGGTGACATCATAGACACTCTGGGTTCACTGGCCAAAACCGTTTTTTCACTTTTCACCCGAACAATTCACCATAACGTTCTCATACTTTCACCTAAAAACTTCATTTAAATTTTAAATGATAGAGAAACTTGTCCTTTCTAGCATTTGTAAATTTGAACGTAATCGATAATACGGTTTTTGAGTTATGAATTTTTGTTCGGCACTAGGGAGGGTTTTGGCTCCCATAGAGTTCAATGTATTTTTGGAGCGGCTCAGAGTGCGGTTTCTAAATTTTTCTCCTGTTTTTAACTCGTCATAACATGGTCAATTCTCGCTCAAACTGCTAATTTTTTATACCAGCTTCTTCCTTGGACTCTCCTTGTCGCAACGGTATATGCAGTTTAGCCATTTGGGATATCTTTTCTGAGCTATAAGCATTTGTTCGGAGGGTGGGTACGCTCCCATAGGAATACATTGAAATGAATATGCCTGTCCTTTTTCGATATTCAACTTTTAGCCGAACATTTTGCCATAACTTCCTTATACTTTCACCTACAGACTTCATTTTACTTTCAAATGGTAGAGAAACTTCCCCTTTCTAAAATATGTAGATTTTAAATCATTTGAAGATACGGTTCTGGAGTTATGAAGATTTGTTTGGCAGTAGGACGTTTCGGCTCCCATAGAGTTCAATGTATTTTCAGAAAGCCAAATTTTCTCAAATTTGCCCTTTTTTAACTCATCTTTACACCATCAATTCTCGCTCAAACTGAAAAAATTTTTACACCATCTCGAGCACAAGACTCTCCTTGTCGCTACGGTATGCTTCGTTCAATTTTGGTTGGGAAAAGTTTTCGAGCTACGGGTGATTTTTTGGAGGGTGCTCCCCGGTCGAAATTCATTGAATCATGAGTCTGTCAGTTGTATTCTGTGAGCGTGCGTGTGAGAGAGACAGAGGGGGGAGGGGGAGGGGCAGAAGCAGAGACTGAGGGGAAGAGCTGTGAGGGCCACAGAAATACACAGGCAGTCTGTAACACTTTAAAGGTCATTTTTAAGGGGGACGTCTTAATTATCCAGGGTTTCTTAAGGTGGAATTTTTTAAGAATACCTCATTCACAATATACTGCCTGTCTTTTCGACATTTTAAGCTTTATTTCAAGTGGTCATTTTTAAAGGTGGACGTGTCAATACAACTGTGGGTTTCTTAAGGTGGAATTTTTATTAAGGTGGTATTTAAAATGTATTGGCCATCTTTTTTTGCTTTTAAGACTCTTTTGGCCTGTGATGTGGACATTTCAATACAATTCTGGGTTTCTTAAGGTGGAATTGTTTTTAAAGGTGGAATTCAGAATGTATCGTTTTCTATTCACACCCTACTGAGCTCCATAGAGTCCAATGTAAACTGCTGTGGGAGAGTGCTCTCTTAACATCCACCTACCAACAGCTTAGCAGTAAACTCCTTCACCATAAGCGTCGCCTAGTGACCCACGCGGGTTTACCGTACCGAGGACCTCGCTTTAAGCGGTAAAGACGCGGATCGGGGGACGGGGGTTTAGGCGGCGCAACATCTCGCGTTTCCTCCTGGAAATGCAGACCTCTAGTGTTACGTTTGCTGCCCTTCATTCTGAGGATCGTTCATTCTTGTCCGGTTAACTCCGCCCACAGTTTTCGAGATATCGACTCCGTTCACACACAGTGAGCATTTGAAGTTTCATCTTAACTCCCATAGGAATGAATGGAAAAATGTCCATAAACTTTTGTCAAACTTTCAAACTGCTATCACACGGTCAGTTTTCGAGCTAGAGACACCAGAACTCAAACGGGCAGACCCGAGAGTCCACGGTCCCACCACGTGAAATTATAGGCCGATACCCCGCCCGCTTCATGACCTTTGACCCCGTTTTCCATTCACTGCCTACAGAGCTCCATAGAGTCCAATGTAAACTGCTGTGGGACAGTGTTACGTTTGCTGCCCTTCATTCTGAGGATCGTTCATTCTTGTCCGGTTAACTCCGCCCACAGTTTTCGAGATATCGACTCCGTTCAAAGTTTCATTCGTAGAGCTTCCCTGTGGGATGCGGGCTTGTATACAGCTTTTGGATAAGTTGCATACTTTTCGCACAGTAACCATTTTAAGTTTCATCTTTTGTCCCTTAGGAATGAATGGGAAAATGTCCATAAACTTTTGTCAAACTTTCAAACTGCTGTCACACGCTCAGTTTTCGAGCTAGAGACACCAGAATTCAAACGGGCAGACCCGAGAGTCCAAGGTCCCACCACGTGAAACTATAGGCCGATAGCCCACCCGCTTCATGACCTTTGACCCCGTTTTCCATTCACGGCCTACACAGCTCCATAGAGTCCAATGTAAACTGCTGTGGGAGAGTGCTCTCTTAACATTCCACTACCGACAGCTTAGCAGTAAACTCCTTCACCATAAGCGTTGCCTAGTGACCCACGCGGGTTTACCGTATCGAGGACCTCGCTTTAAGCGGGAAAGACGCGGATCGGGGGGCGGGGGTTTAGGCGGCGCAACATCTCGCGTTTCCTCCTGGAAATGCAGACCTCTAGTGTTACGTTTGCTGCCCTTCATTCTGAGGATCGTTCATTCTTGTCCGGTTAACTCCGCCCACAGTTTTCGAGATATCGACTCCGTTCAAAGTTTGTTTCGTAGAGCTGCCCTGTGGGATGCGGGCTTGTATACAGCTTTTGGAAAAGTTGCATAGTTTTTGCACAGGAAGCATTTGAATTTTCATCTTTTCTCCCATAGGAATGAATGGAAAAATGTCCATAAACTTTTGTCAAACTTTCAAACTGCTGTCACACGCTCAGTTTTCGAGCTAGAGACACCAGAACTCAAACGGGCAGACCCGAGAGTCCAAGGTCCCACCACGTGAAATTATGGGCCGATAGCCCACCCGCTTCATGACCTTTGACCCCGTTTTCCATTCACGGCCTACACAGCTCCACATAGTCCAATGTAAACTGCTGTGGGACAGTGCTCTCTTAACATCCCACTACCAACAGCTTAGCAGTAAACTCCTTCACCATAAGCGTCGCCTAGTGACCCACGCGGGTTTACCGTGTCGAGGACCTCGCTTTAAGCGGGAAAGACGCGGATCGGGGGGCAGGGGTTTAGGCGGCGCAACATCTCGCGTTTCCTCCTGGTGTTACGTTTGCTGCCCTTCATTCTGAGGATCGTTCATTCTTGTCCGGTTAACTCCGCCCACAGTTTTCGAGATATCGACTCCGTTCAAAGTTTGTTTCGTAGAGCTGCCCTGTGGGATGCGGGCTTGTATACAGCTTTTGGAAAAGTTGCATAGTTTTTGCACAGGAAGCCTTTGAACTTTCATCTTTACTCCCATAGGAATGAATGGAAAAATGTCCATAAACTTTTGTCAAACTTTCAAACTGCTGTCACACGCTCAGTTTTCGAGCTAGAGACACCAGGACTCAAACGGGCAGACCCGAGGGTCCAAGGTCCCACCACGTAAAATTATAGGCCGATAGCCCACCCGCTTCATGACCTTTGACCCCGTTTTCCATTCACGGCCTACACAGCTCCATAGAGTCCAATGTGAACTGCTGTGGGACAGTGCTCTCTTAACATCCCACTACCAACAGCTTAGCAGTAAACTCCTTCACCATAAGCGTCGCCTAGTGACCCACGCGGGTTTACCGTATCGAGGACCTCGCTTTAAGCGGTAAAGACGCGGATCGGGGGGCGGGGGTTTAGGCGGCGCAACATCTCGCGTTTCCTCCTGGAAATGCAGACCTCTAGTTATGTTGCGCAAGCTGCTTCAGCAGCGCGCAATATATTGTTATCCGAAAGTCATATTATTATTATTATTATTTTTATTATTATTTTTATTATTCCGCGTTTCCTTGTCCGCTTAACTAGTCCCGCAGCTTTCGAGCTATCGACTCCGTTCCACCTGGAAATCGTGCGTCCTATAGCGACGATGTGTGCTTGTATACAGCTTTCCGATACCCGCACTCGTTCGTCCGCTACACTCGTTTTTCGCTCTGTTTTTCCCCAGTCATTTCTATGGAATTAATTTTCGAACTGCTCTAACTCGGTCAATTTTCAAGCTACGGACACGAGATTTCAGACGGTCGGACCCGGGCGCACCGGGACCCGTCACTTCCGTTTTCGGACCTCTCGCACTCATCCTTCTCTTTCTATCTCTCCTTGAATATCCCTCCATTCACTTGTATGGAAGACATTTAGAGTGGGTGACGTCATAGACACTCTGGGTTCACTGGCCAAAACCGTTTTTTCACTTTTCAGCCGAATAATTCACCATAACGTCCTCATACTTTCACCTAGAAACTTCATTTAAATTTTAAATGGTAGAGAAACTTGTCCTTTCTAAGACCTCTAAATTTGAACATTATTGAAAATACGGTTTTTGAGTTATGAATTTTTGTTCGGCACTAGGGAGGGTTTTGGCTCCCATAGAGTTCAATGTATTTTTGGAGCGGCTCAGAGTGCGGTTTCTAAATTTTTCTCCTGTTTTTAACTCGTCATAACACGGTCAATTCTCGCTCAAACTGCTAATTTTTTTATACCAGCTTCTTCCTTAGACTCTCCTTGTCGCAACGGTATATGCAGTTTAGCCATTTGGGATATCTTTTCTGAGCTATAAGCATTTGTTCGGAGGGTGGGTACGCTCCCATAGGAATACATTGAAATGAATATGCCTGTCCTTTTTCGATATTCAACTTTTAGCCGAACATTTTGCCATAACTTCCTTATACTTTCACCTACAGACTTCATTTTACTTTCAAATGGTAGAGAAACTTCCCCTTTCTAAAATATGTAGATTTGAAATCATTTGAAGATACGGTTCTGGAGTTATGAAGATTTGTTTGGCAGTAGGACGTTTCGGCTCCCATAGAGTTCAATGTATTTTCAGAAAGCCAAATTTTCTCAAATTTGCCCTTTTTTAACTCATCTTTACACCATCAATTCTCGCTCAAACTGAAAAAATTTTTACACCATCTCGAGCACAAGACTCTCCTTGTCGCTACGGTATGCTTCGTTCAATTTTGGTTGGGAAAAGTTTTCGAGCTACGGGTGATTTTTTGGAGGGTGCTCCCCGGTCGAAATTCATTGAATCATGAGTCTGTCAGTTGTATTCTGTGAGCGTGCGTGTGAGAGAGACAGAGGGGGGAGGGGGAGGGGCAGAAGCAGAGACTGAGGGGAGGAGCTGTGAGGGCCACAGAAATACACAGGCAGTCTGTAACACTTTAAAGGTCATTTTTAAGGGGGACGTCTTAATTATCCAGGGTTTCTTAAGGTGGAATTTTTTAAGAATACCTCATTCACAATATACTGCCTGTCTTTTCGACATTTTAAGCTTTATTTCAAGTGGTCATTTTTAAAGGTGGACGTGTCAATACAACTGTGGGTTTCTTAAGGTGGAATTTTTATTAAGGTGGTATTTAAAATGTATTGGCCATCTTTTTTTGCTTTTAAGACTCTTTTGGCCTGTGATGTGGACATTTCAATACAATTCTGGGTTTCTTAAGGTGGAATTGTTTTTAAAGGTGGAATTCAGAATGTATCGTTTTCTATTCACACCCTACTGAGCTCCATAGAGTCCAATGTAAACTGCTGTGGGAGAGTGCTCTCTTAACATCCACCTACCAACAGCTTAGCAGTAAACTCCTTCACCATAAGCGTCGCCTAGTGACCCACGCGGGTTTACCGTACCGAGGACCTCGCTTTAAGCGGTAAAGACGCGGATCGGGGGACGGGGGTTTAGGCGGCGCAACATCTCGCGTTTCCTCCTGGAAATGCAGACCTCTAGTTATGTTGCGCCTGCTGCTTTAAGCAGCGGCGCAATATATTGTTCTTCTTAAGTCATATTATTATTATTATTTTTATTATTCCGCGTTTCCTTGTCCGCCTAACTAGTCCCGCAGCTTTCGAGCTATCGACTCCGTTCCACCTGGAAATCGTGCGTCCTATAGCGACGATGTGGGCTTGTATACAGCTTTCCGATACCCGCACTCGTTCGTCCGCTACACTCGTTTTTCGCTCCGTTTTTCCCCAGTCATTTCTATGGAATTAATTTTCAAAGTGCTCTAACTCGGTCATTTTTCAAGCTACGGACACGGGATTTCAGACGGTCGGACCCGGGCGTACCGGCTCCCATCACCTACGTTTTCGGAATTTTTGCACTCATCCTTCCCTTTCTTTTCCTCCTTCTAAATCCCTCCATTCATTTCAATGGGAGGCTCTTAGAGTGGGGGTGATGTCATCCACTGTAGTTTCAGTGGCAAAAAGCCGTTTTTTCACTTTTCAGCCGAACAAATCGCCATAACTTCCTTATAGTTTCACCTAGAAACTTCATTTAAATTTTAAATGGTAGAGAAACTTGTCCTTTCTAAGACCTCTAAATTTGAACATTATTGAAAATACGGTTTTTGAGTTATGAATTTTTGTTCGGCACTAGGGACGGTTTCGGCTCCCATAGGGTTCAATATATTTTTGGAGCAGCTCAGAGTGCGGTTTCTAAAATTTTCTCCTGTTTTTAACTCGTCATAACATGCTCAATTCTCACTTAATCTGCATATTTTTTATACCATATCGATCCCCAGACTCTCCTTGTCGCAACGGTATATACGGTTAAGTGATGTGGGGAAAACTTTCCGAGCTATAAGCATTTGTTCGGAGGGTGGGTACGCTCCCATAGGAACCCATTGAAATTATTTTTTGTCTTTTTCAATTTTCTGCCGAACATTTCACCATAACTTCCTTATACTTTCACCTACAGACTTCATTTAAATTTTAAATGGTAGAGAAATTTCCCCTTTCTCGTACATGTAAATATCAGACCGTTTGAGAATACCGTTCCTGAGTTATGAATTTTTGTTTGACACTTGGGAGGGTTTTCCTCCCATAGAGCTCAATGTATTTTAAGAGCGGGTCTGCACGCAGATTTTCAAAACTTTGCCTGTTTTTAACTCGTAATTACACCATCAAATCTCGCTCAAAGTGCAAAAATTTTTACACCATCTCGAGCACCAGACTCTCCTTGTCGCTACGGTATGCTTCGTTCATTTTTGGACCTGGAAAAGTTTTGGAGATATTTGAGGTTTTTTGGAGGGTGCCCCACCGGTCGAAATTCATTGAATCATGAGTCTGTCAGTTGTATTCTGTGAGCGTGCGTGTGAGAGAGAGAGAGGGGGGAGGGGGAGGGGCAGAGGCAGACACTGACGGGGAGGGCTGTGAGGGCCACAGAAATACACAGGCAGTCTGTAACACTTTAAAGGTCATTTTTAAGGGGGACGTCTTAATTATCCAGGGTTTCTTAAGGTGGAATTTTTAAATAATACCTCATTCACAATATACTGGCTGTCTTCAACATTTTAAGACGCGGATCGGGGGGCAGGGGTTTAGGCGGCGCAACATCTCGCGTTTCCTCCTGGAAATGCAGACCTCTAGTGTTACGTTTGCTGCCCTTCATTCTGAGGATCGTTCATTCTTGTCCGGTTAACTCCGCCCACAGTTTTCGAGATATCGACTCCGTTCAAAGTTTGTCTCGTAGAGCTGCCCTATGGGATGCGGGCTTGTATACAGCTTTTGGAAAAGTTGCATAGTTTTCGCACAGTAAGCATTTAAAGTTTCATCTTTACTCCCTTAGGAATGAATGGAAAAATGTCCATAAACTTTTGTCAAACTTTCAAACTGCTGTCACACGCTCAGTTTTGGAGCTAGAGACACCAGAACTCAAACGGGCAGACCCGAGAGTCCACGGTCCCACCACGTAAACTTATGGGCCGATAGCCCACCTGCTTCATGACCTTTGACCCCGTTTTCCTTTCACGGCCTACTGAGCTCCATAGAGTCCAATGTAAACTGCTGTGGGAGAGTGCTCTCTTAACATCAACCTACCAACAGCTTAGCAGTAAACTCCTTCACCATAAGCGTCGCCTAGTGACCCACGCGGGTTTACCGTATCGAGGGCCTCGCTTTAAGCGGTAAAGACGCGGATCGGGGGGCAGGGGTTTAGGCGGCGCAACATCTCGCGTTTCCTCCTGGAAATGCAGACCTCTAGTGTTACGTTTGCTGCCCTTCATTCTGAGGATCTTCATTCCTTGTCCGGTTAACTCCGCCCACAGTTTTCGAGATATCGACTCCGTTCAAAGTTTGTTTCGTAGAGCTTACCTGTGGGATGCGGGCTTGTATACAGCTTTTGGAAAAGTTGCATAGTTTTCGCACAGTAAGCATTTGAAGTTTCGTGTTTTCTCCCATAGGAATGAATGGAAAAATGTCCATAAACTTTTGTCAAACTTTCAAACTGCTGTCACACGGTCAGTTTTCGAGCTAGAGACACCAGAATTCAAACGGGCAGACCCGAGAGTCCACGGTCCCGCCACGTGAAATTATGGGCCGATAGCCCACCCGCTTCATGACCTTTGACCCCGTTTTCCATTCACGGCCTACAGAGCTCCATAGAGTCCAATGTAAACTGCTGTGGGAGAGTGCTCTCTTAACATCCCACTACCAACAGCTTAGCAGTAAACTCCTTCACCATAAGCGTCGCCTAGTGACCCACGCGGGTTTACCGTATCGAGGACCTCGCTTTAAGCGGGAAAGACGCGGATCGGGGGGCGGGGGTTTAGGCGGCGCAACATCTCGCGTTTCCTCCTGGAAATGCAGACCTCTAGTGTTACGTTTGCTGCCCTTCATTCTGAGGATCGTTCATTCTTGTCCGGTTAACTCCGCCCACAGTTTTCGAGATATCGACTCCGTTCAAAGTTTGTTTCGTAGAGCTTCCCTGTGGGATGCGGGCTTGTATACAGCTTTTGGAAAAGTTGCATAGTTTTCGCACAGTAACCATTTGAAGTTTCATCTTTACTCCCATAGGAATGAATGGAAAAATGTCCATAAACTTTTGTCAAACTTTCAAACTGCTGTCACACGCTCAGTTTTCGAGCTAGAGACACCAGAATTCAAACGGACAGACCCGAGAGTCCAAGGTCCCACCACGTGAAATTATAGGCCGATAGCACACCCGCTTCATGACCTTTGACCCCGTTTTCCATTCACGGCCTACACAGCTCCATAGAGTCCAATGTAAACTGCTGTGGGAGAGTGCTCTCTTAACATCCCACTACCAACAGCTTAGCAGTAAACTCCTTCACCATAAGCGTCGCCTAGTGACCCATGCGGGTTTACCGTACCGACGGCCTCTCTTTAAGCGGGAAAGACGCGGATCGGGGGACGGGGGTTTAGGCGGCGCAACATCTCGTGTGTTACGTTTGCTGCCCTTCATTCTGAGGATCGTTCGTTCTTGTCCGGTTAACTCCGCCCACAGTTTTCGAGATATCGACTCCGTTCAAAGTTTGTTTCGTACAGCTTCCCTGTGGGATGCGGGCTTGTATACAGCTTTTGGAAAAGTTACATAGTTTTCGCACAGTAAGCATTTGAAGTTTCGTGTTTTCTCCCATAGGAATGAATGGAGAAATGTCCATAAACTTTTGTCAAACTTTCAAACTGCTGTCACACGCTCAGTTTTCGAGCTAGAGACACCAGAACTGAAACCGTCAGACCCGAGAGTCCACGGTCCCACCACGTGAAATTATAGGCCGATACCCCGCCCGCTTCATGACCTTTGACCCCATTTTCCATTCACGGCCTACACAGCTCCATAGAGTCCAATGTAAACTGCTGTGGGAGAGTGCTCTCTTAACATCCCACTACCGACAGCTTAGCAGTAAACTCCTTCACCATAAGCGTCGCCTAGTGACCCACGCGGGTTTACCATATCGAGGACCTCGCTTTAAGCGGGAAAGACGCGGATCGGGGGGCAGGGGTTTAGGCGGCGCAACATCTCGCGTTTCCTCCTGGAAATGCAGACCTCTAGTGTTACGTTTGCTGCCCTTCATTCTGAGGATCGTTCATTCTTGTCCGGTTAACTCCGCCCACAGTTTTCGAGATATCGACTCCGTTCAAAGTTTCATTCGTAGAGCTTCCCTGTGGGATGCGGGCTTGTATACAGCTTTTGGAAAAGTTACATAGTTTTCGCACAGTAAGCATTTGAAGTTTCATCTTTACTCCCATAGGAATGAATGGAAAAATGTCCATAAACTTTTGTCAAACTTTAAAACTGCTGTCACACGGTCAGTTTTCGAGCTAGACACACCAGAACTCAAACGGTCAGACCCGAGAGTCCACGGTCCCACCACCTGAAATTATAGGCCGATAGCCCACCCGCTTCATGACCTTTGACCCCATTTTCCATTCACGGCCTACACAGCTCCATAGAGTCCAATGTAAACTGCTGTGGGAGAGTGCTCTCTTAACATCCCACTACCGACAGCTTAGCAGTAAACTCCTTCACCATAAGCGTCGCCTAGTGACCCACGCGGGTTTACCGTATCGAGGACCTCGCTTTAAGCGGGAAAGACGCGGATCGGGGGGCAGGGGTTTAGGCGGCGCAACATCTCGCGTTTCCTCCTGGTGTTACGTTTGCTGCCCTTCATTCTGAGGATCGTTCATTCTTGTCCGGTTAACTCCGCCCACAGTTTTCGAGATATCGACTCCGTTCAAAGTTTGTTTCGTAGAGCTGCCCTGTGTGATGCGGGCTTGTATACAGCTTTTGGAAAAGTTACTTAGTTTTTGCACAGTAAGCATTTGAAGTTTCATCTTAACTCCCATAGGAATGAATGGAAAAATGTCCATAAACTTTTGTCAAACTTTCAAACTGCTGTCACACGGTCAGTTTTCGAGCTAGAGACACCAGATCTCAAACGGTCAGACCCGAGAGTCCACGGTCCCACCACGTAAAATTATGGGTCGATAGGCCACCCGCTTCATGACCTTTGACCCCGTTTTCCATTCACGGCCTACACAGCTCCATAGAGTCCAATGTAAACTGCTGTGGGACAGTGCTCTATTAACATCCCACTACCAACAGCTTAGCAGTAAACTCCTTCACCATAAGCGTCGCCTAGTGACCCACGCGGGTTTACCGTATCGAGGACCTCGCTTTAAGCGGGAAAGACGCGGATCGGGGGGCGGGGGTTTAGGCGGCGCAACATCTCGCGTTTCCTCCTGGAAATGCAGACCTCTAGTTATTTTTATTATTCCACGTTTCCTTGTCCGCTTAACTAGTCCCGCAGCTTTTGAGCTATCGACTCCGTTCCACCTGGAAATCGTGCGTCCTATAGCGACGATGTGGGCTTGTATACAGCTTTCCGATACCCGCACTCGTTCGTCCGCTACACTCGTTTTTCGCTCTGTTTTTCCCCAGTCATTTCTATGGAATTAATTTTCAAAGTGCTCTAACTCGGTCATTTTTCAAGCTACGGACACGGGATTTCAGACGGTCGGACCCGGGCGTACCGGCTCCCATCACTTCCGTTTTCGGAATTTTTGCACTCATCCTTCCCTTTCTATCACTCCTTCAAAATCCCTCCATTCATTTCAATGGGAGGCTCTTAGAGTGGGTGACATCATACACTGTAGATTCCTTCTCAGAAAACGGGTTTTTCACTTTTCAGCCGAACAAATTGCCATAACTTCCTCATACTTTCACCTAGAAAGTTCATTTAAATTTTAAATGGTAGAGAAACTTGTCCTTTCTAAGACCTCTAAATTTGAACATTATTGAAAATACGGTTTTTGAGTTATGAATTGTTGTTCGGCACTAGGGAGGGTTTCGGCTCCCATAGGGTTCAATGTATTTTTGGAGCAGCTCAGAGTGCGGTTTCTGAAAATTTTCTCCTGTTTTTAACTCGTCATAACATGCTCAATTCTCACTTAATCTGCAAATTTTTTATACCATATCGATCCCCAGACTCTCCTTGTCGCAACGGTATATACGGTTAAGTGATGTGAGGAAAACTTTCCGAGCTATAAGCATTTGTTCGGAGGGTGGGTACGCTCCCATAGGAACCCATTGAAATTATTTTTTTTCTTTTTCAATTTTCTGCCGAACATTTCACCATAACTTCCTTATACTTTCACCTACAGACTTCATTTAAACTTTAAATGGTAGAGAAATTTCCCCTTTCTCACACTTGTAAGTTTCAGACCGTTTGAGAATACCGTTCTTGAGTTATGAATTTTTGTTCCACACTTGGGAGGGTTTTCCTCCCATAGAGCTCAATGTATTTTAAGAGCGGCTCGGCACGCAGATTTTCAAAACTTTGCCTGTTTTTAACTCGTAATTGCACCATCAAATCTCGCTCAAAGTGCAAAAATTTTTACACCATCTCGAGCACCAGACTCTCCTTGTCGCTACGGTATGCTTCGTTCATTTTTGGACCTGGAAAAGTTTTTGAGATATTTGAGGTTTTTTGGAAGGTGCGCCACCGGTCGAAATTCATTGAATCATGAGTCTGTCAGTTGTATTCTGTGAGCGTGCGTGTGAGAGAGCGAGAGGGGGGAGGGGGAGGGGCAGAGGCAGAGACTGAGGGGAAGAGGTGTGAGGGCCACAGAAATACACAGGCAGCCTGTAACACTTTAAAGGTCATTTTTAAGGGGGACATCTTAATTATCCAGGGTTTCTTAAGGTGGAATTTTTTAAGAATACCTCATTCACAATATACTGCCTGTCTTTTCGACATTTTAAGCTTTATTTAAAGTGGTCATTTTTAAAGGTGGACGTGTCAATACAACTGTGGGTTTCTTAAGGTGGAATTTTTATTAAGGTGGTATTTAAAATGTATTGGCCATCTTTTTTTGCTTTTAAGACTCTTTTGGCCTGTGATGTGGACATTTCAATACAATTCTGGGTTTCTTAAGGTGGAATTGTTTTTAAAGGTGGAATTCAAAATGTATCGTTTTCCATTCACGGCCTACACAGCTCCATAGAGTCCAATGTAAACTGCTGTGGGAGAGTGCTCTCTTAACATCCCACTACCGACAGCTTAGCAGTAAACTCCTTCACCATAAGCGTCGCCTAGTGACCCACGCGGGTTTACCGTATCGAGGACCTCGCTTTAAGCGGGAAAGACGCGGATCGGGGGACGGGGGTTTAGGCGGCGCAACATCTCGCGTTTCCTCCTGGAAATGCAGACCTCTAGTGTTACGTTTGCTGCCCTTCATTCTGAGGATCGTTCATTCTTGTCCGGTTAACTCCGCCCACAGTTTTCGAGATATAGACTCCGTTCAAAGTTTGTCTCGTAGAGCTGCCCTGTGGGATGCGAGCTTGTATACAGCTTTTGGAAAAGTTACATAGTTTTCGCACAGTAAGCATTTGAAGTTTCATCTTTTCTCCCATAGGAATGAATGGAAAAATGTCCATAAACTTTTGTCAAACTTTCAAACTGCTGTCACACGGTCAGTTTTCGAGCTAGAGACACCAGAATTCAAACGGGCAGACCCGAGAGTCCACGGTCCCGCCACGTGAAATTATGGGCCGATAGCCCACCCGCTTCATGACCTTTGACCCCGTTTTCCTTTCACGGCCTACAGAGCTCCACAGAGTCCAATGTAAACTGCTGTGGGAGAGTGCTCTCTTAACATCCCACTACCGACAGCTTAGCAGTAAACTCCTTCACCATAAGCGTCGCCTAGTGACCCACGCAGGTTTACCGTATCGAGGACCTCGCTTTAAGCGGGAAAGACGCGGATCGGGGGGCAGGGATTTAGGCGGCGCAACATCTCGCGTTTCCTCCTGGAAATGCAGACCTCTAGTGTTACGTTTGCTGCCCTTCATTCTGAGGATCGTTCATTCTTGTCCGGTTAACTCCGCCCACAGTTTTCGAGATATCGACTCCGTTCTAAGTTTCATTCGTAGAGCTTCCCTGTGGGATGCGGGCTTGTATACAGCTTTTGGAAAAGTTGCATAGTTTTCGCACAGTAAGCATTTGAAGTTTCGTGTTTTCTCCCATAGGAATGAATGGAAAAATGTCCATAAACTTTTGTCAAACTTTCAAACTGCTGTCACACGGTCAGTTTTCGAGCTAGACACACCAGAATTCAAACGGGCAGACCCGAGAGTCCACGGTCCCGCCACGTGAAATTATGGGCCGATAGCCCACCCGCTTCATGACCTTTGACCCCGTTTTCCACTCACGGCCTACAGAGCTCCATAGAGTCCAATGTAAACTGCTGTGGGAGAGTGCTCTCTTAACATCCCACTACCAACAGCTTAGCAGGTAACTCCTTCACCATAAGCGTCGCCTAGTGACCCACGCGGGTTTACCGTATCGAGGACCTCCCTTTAAGCGGGAAAGACGCGGATCGGGGGACGGGGGTTTAGGCGGCGCAACATCTCGCGTTTCCTCCTGGAAATGCAGACCTCTAGTGTTACGTTTGCTGCCCTTCATTCTGAGGATCGTTCATTCTTGTCCGGTTAACTCCGCCCACAGTTTTCGAGATATCGACTTCGTTCAAAGTTTGTCTCGTAGAGCTTCCCTGTGGGATGCGGGCTTGTATACAGCTTTTGGAAAAGTTGCATAGTTTTCGCACAGTAAGCATTTAAAGTTTCATCTTTACTCCCATAGGAATGAATGGAAAAATGTCCATAAACTTTTGTCAAACTTTCAAACTGCTGTCACACGCTCAGTTTTCGAGCTAGAGACACCAGAACTCAAACGGGCAGACCCGAGAGTCCAAGGTCCCACCACGTGAAATTATGGGCCGATAGCCCACCCGCTTCATGACCTTTGACCCCGTTTTCCATTCACGGCCTACACAGCTCCACATAGTCCAATGTAAACTGCTGTGGGACAGTGCTCTCTTAACATCCCACTACCAACAGCTTAGCAGTAAACTCCTTCACCATAAGCGTCGCCTAGTGACCCACGCGGGTTTACCGTGTCGAGGACCTCGCTTTAAGCGGGAAAGACGCGGATCGGGGGGCAGGGGTTTAGGCGGCGCAACATCTCGCGTTTCCTCCTGGAAATGCAGACCTCTAGTGTTACGTTTGCTGCCCTTCATTCTGAGGATCGTTCATTCTTGTCCGGTTAACTCCGCCCACAGTTTTCGAGATATCGACTCCGTTCAAAGTTTCATTCGTAGAGCTGCCCTGTGGGATGCGGGCTTGTATACAGCTTTTGGAAAAGTTGCATAGTTTTTGCACAGTAAGCATTTGAAGTTTCATCTTTACTCCCATAGGAATGAATGGAAAAATGTCCATAAACTTTTGTCAAACTTTCAAACTGCTGTCACACGCTCAGTTTTCGAGCTAGAGACACCCGAATTCAAACGGGCAGACCCGAGGGTCCACGGTCCCACCACGTGAAACTATAGGCCGATAGCCCACCCGCTTCATGACCTTTGACCCCGTTTTCCATTCACGGCCTACACAGCTCCATAGAGTCCAATGTAAACTGCTGTGGGACAGTGCTCTCTTAACATCCCACTACCAACAGCTTAGCAGTAAACTCCTTCACCATAAGCGTCGCCTAGTGACCCACGCGGGTTTACCGTATCGAGGACCTCGCTTTAAGCGGTAAAGACGCGGATCGGGGGGCGGGGGTTTAGGCGGCGCAACATCTCGCGTTTCCTCCTGGAAATGCAGACCTCTAGTGTTACGTTTGCTGCCCTTCATTCTGAGGATCTTCATTCCTTGTCCGGTTAACTCCGCCCACAGTTTTCGAGATATCGACTCCGTTCAAAGTTTGTTTCGTAGAGCTTACCTGTGGGATGCGGGCTTGTATACAGCTTTTGGAAAAGTTGCATAGTTTTCGCACAGTAAGCATTTGAAGTTTCATCTTTTCTCCCTTAGGAATGAATGGAAAAATGTCCATAAACTTTTGTCAAACTTTCAAACTGCTGTCACACGCTCAGTTTTCGAGCTAGAGACACCAGAACTCAAACGGGCAGACCCGAGAGTCCACGGTCCCCCCACATGAAATTATGGGCCGATAGCCCACCCGCTTCATGACCTTTGACCCCGTTTTCCATTCACGGCCTACAGAGCTCCATAGAGTCCAATGTAAACTGCTGTGGGAGACTGCTCTCTTAACATCCCACTACCGACAGCTTAGCAGTAAACTCCTTCACCATAAGCGTGGCCTAGTGACCCACGCGGGTTTACCGTATCGAGGACCTCGCTTTAAGCGGGAAAGACGCGGATCGGGGGGCAGGGGTTTAGGCGGCGCAACATCTCGCGTTTCCTCCTGGAAATGCAGACCTCTAGTTATGTTGCGCAAGCTGCTTCAGCAGCGCGCAATATACTGTTCTTCTTAAGTCATATTATTATTATTATTATTATTCTTATTATTCCGCGTTTCCTTGTCCGCCTAACTAGTCCCGCAGCTTTCGAGCTATCGACTCCGTTCCACCTGGAAATCGTGCGTCCTATAGCGACGATGTGGGCTTGTATACAGCCTTCCGATACCCGCACTCGTTCGTCCGCTACACTCGTTTATCGCTCCGTTTTTCCCCAGTCATTTCTATGGAATTAATTTTCGAACTGCTCTAACTCGGTCAATTTTCAAGCTACGGACACGAGATTTCAGACGGTCGGACCCGGGCGCACCGTGACCCGTCACTTCCGTTTTTGGACCTCTCGCACTCATCCTTCTCTTTCTATCTCTCCTTGAATATCCCTCCATTCACTTGTATGGAAGACATTTAGAGTGGGTGACGTCATAGACACTCTGGGTTCACTGGCCAAAACCGTTTTTTCACATTTCAGCCGAATAATTCACCATAACGTCCTCATACTTTCATCTAGAAACTTCATTTAAATTTTAAATGGTAGAGAAACTTGTCCTTTCTAAGACCTCTAAATTTGAACATTATTGAAAATACGGTTTTTGAGTTATGAATTTTTGTTCGGCACTAGGGAGGGTTTCGGCTCCCATTGGGTTCAATGTATTTTTGGAGCAGCTCAGAGTGCGGTTTCTAAAATTTTCTCCTGTTTTTAACTCGTCATAACATGCTCAGTTCTCACTTAATCTGCAAATTTTTATACCATATCGATCCCCAGACTCTCCTTGTCGCAACGGTATATACGGTTAAGTGATGTGAGGAAAACTTTCCGAGCTATAAGCATTTGTTCGGAGGGTGGGTACGCTCCCATAGGAACCCATTGAAATTATTTTTTTTCTTTTTCAATTTTCTGCCGAACATTTCACCATAACTTCCTTATACTTTCACCTACAGACTTCATTTAAACTTTAAATGGTAGAGAAATGTCCCCTTTCTCAAACTTGTAAGTTTCAGACCGTTTGAGAATACCATTCTTGAGTTATGAATTTTTGTTTGACACTTGGGAGGGTTTTCCTCCCATAGAGCTCAATGTATTTTAAGAGCGGCTCGGCACGCAGATTTTCAAAACTTTGCCTGTTTTTAACTCGTAATTACACCATCAAATCTCGCTCAAAGTGCAAAAATTTTTACACCATCTCGAGCACCAGACTCTCCTTGTCGCTACGGTATGCTTCGTTCATTTTTGGACCTGGAAAAGTTTTTGAGATATTTGAGGTTTTTTGGAAGGTGCGCCACCGGTCGAAATTCATTGAATCATGAGTCTGTCAGTTGTATTCTGTGAGCGTGCGTGTGAGAGAGAGACAGAGGGGGGAGGGGGAGGGGCAGAGTCAGAGACTGAGGGGAAGAGCTGTGAGGGCCACAGAAATACACAGGCAGTCTGTAACACTTTAAAGGTCATTTTTAAGGGGGACGTCTTAATTATCCAGGGTTTCTTAAGGTGGAATTTTTAAAGAATACCTCATTCACAATATACTGGCTGTCTTTTCGACATTTTAAGCTTTTTTTAAAGTGGTCATTTTTAAAGGTGGACGTGTCAATACAACTGTGGGTTTCTTAAGGTGGAATTTTTATTAAGGTGGTATTTAAAATATATTGGCCATCTTTTTTTGCTTTTAAGACTCTTTTGGCCTGTGATGTGGACATTTCAATACAATTCTGGGTTTCTTAAGGTGGAATTGTTTTTAAAGGTGGAATACAAAATGTATCGTTTTCCATTCACGGCCTACAGAGCTCCATAGAGTCCAATGTAAACTGCTGTGGGAGAGTGCTCTCTTAACATCCCACTACCGACAGCTTAGCAGTAAACTCCTTCACCATAAGCGTCGCCTAGTGACCCATGTGGGTTTACCGTATCGAGGACCTCGCTTTAAGCGGGAAAGACGCAGATCGGGGGGCAGGGGTTTAGGCGGCGCAACATCTCGCGTTTCCTCCTGGAAATGCAGACCTCTAGTTATGTTGCGCCTGCTGCTTTAAGCAGCGGCGCAATATATTGTTATCCGTAAGTCATATTATTATTATTTTTATTATTATTTTTATTATTCCGCGTTTCCTTGTCCGCTTAACTAGTCCCGCAGCTTTCGAGCTATCGACTCCGTTCCACCTGGAAATCGTGCGTCCTATAGCGACGATGTGGGCTTGTATACAGCTTTCCGATACCCGCACTCGTTCGTCCGCTACACTCATTTTTCGCTCTGTTTTTCCCCAGTCATTTCTATGGAATTAATTTTCAAAGTGCTCTAACTCGGTCATTTTTCAAGCTACGGACACGGGATTTCAGACGGTCGGACCCGGGCGTACCGGCTCCCATCACTTCCGTTTTCGGAATTTTTGCACTCATCCTTCCCTTTCTTTTCCTCCTTCAAAATCCCTCCATTCATTTCAATGGGAGGCTCTTAGAGTGGGGGTGATGTCATCCACTGTAGTTTCAGTGGCAAAAAGCCGTTTTTTCACTTTTCAGCCGAACAAATCGCCATAACTTCCTCATAGTTTCACCTAGAAACTTCATTTAAATTTTAAATGGTAGAGAAACTTGTCCTTTCTGAGACCTCTAAATTTGAACATTATTGAAAATACGGTTTTTGAGTTATGAATTTTTGTTCGGCACTAGGGACGGTTTCGGCTCCCATACAGTTCAATGTATTTTTGGAGCAGCTCAGAGTGCGGTTTCTAAAATTTTCTCCTGTTTTTAACTCGTCATAACATGCTCAATTCTCACTTAATCTGCAAATTTTTTATACCATATCGATCCCCAGACTCTCCCTTCATTCTGAGGATCGTTCATTCTTGTCCGGTTAACTCCGCCCACAGTTTTCGAGATATCGACTCCGTTCAAAGTTTGTTTCGTACAGCTTCCCTGTGGGATGCGGGCTTGTATACAGGTTTTGGAAAAGTTACATAGTTTTTGCACAGTAAGCATTTGAAGTTTCGTGTTTTCTCCCATAGGAATGAATGGAAAAATGTCCATAAACTTTTGTCAAACTTTCAAAGTGCTGTCACACGGTCAGTTTTCGAGCTAGAGACACCAGAACTCAAACGGGCAGACCCGAGGGTCCACGGTCCCACCACGTGAAATTATGGGCCGATACCCCGCCCGCTTCATGACCTTTGACCCCGTTTTCCATTCACGGCCTACAGAGCTCCATAGAGTCCAATGTAAACTGCTGTGGGAGAGTGCTCTCTTAACATCCCACTACCAACAGCTTAGCAGTAAACTCCTTCACCATAAGCGTCGCCTAGTGACCCATGCGGGTTTACCGTACCGACGGCCTCTCTTTAAGCGGGAAAGACGCGGATCGGGGGACGGGGGTTTAGGCGGCGCAACATCTCGCGTTTCCTCCTGGAAATGCAGACCTCTAGTGTTACGTTTGCTGCCCTTCATTCTGAGGATGGTTCATTCTTGTCCGGTTAACTCCGCCCACAGTTTTCGAGATATCGACTCCGTTCAAAGTTTGTTTCGTACAGCTTCCCTGTGGGATGCGGGCTTGTATACAGCTTTTGGAAAAGTTACATAGTTTTCGCACAGTAAGCATTTGAAGTTTCATCTTAACTCCCATAGGAATGAATGGAAAAATGTCCATAAACTTTTGTCAAACTTTCAAACTGCTGTCACACGGTCAGTTTTCGAGCTAGAGACACCAGAACTCAAACGGGCAGACCCGAGAGTCCACGGTCCCACCACGTGAAATTATAGGCCGATACCCCGCCCGCTTCATGACCTTTGACCCCGTTTTCCATTCACGGCCTACAGAGCTCCATAGAGTCCAATGTAAACTGCTGTGGGAGAGTGCTCTCTTAACATCCCACTACCGACAGCTTAGCAGTAAACTCCTTCACCATAAGCGTCGCCTAGTGACCCACGCGGGTTTACCGTATCGAGGACCTCGCTTTAAGCGGGAAAGACGCGGATCGGGGGGCAGGGGTTTAGGCGGCGCAACATCTCGCGTTTCCTCCTGGAAATGCAGACCTCTAGTGTTACGTTTGCTGCCCTTCATTCTGAGGATCGTTCATTCTTGTCCGGTTAACTCCGCCCACAGTTTTCGAGATATCGACTCCGTTCAAAGTTTGTTTCGTACAGCTTCCCTGTGGGATGCGGGCTTGTATACAGGTTTTGGAAAAGTTACATAGTTTTTGCACAGTAAGCATTTGAAGTTTCGTGTTTTCTCCCATAGGAATGAATGGAAAAATGTCCATAAACTTTTGTCAAACTTTCAAAGTGCTGTCACACGGTCAGTTTTCGAGCTAGAGACACCAGAACTCAAACGGGCAGACCCGAGGGTCCACGGTCCCACCACGTGAAATTATGGGCCGATACCCCGCCCGCTTCATGACCTTTGACCCCGTTTTCCATTCACGGCCTACAGAGCTCCATAGAGTCCAATGTAAACTGCTGTGGGAGAGTGCTCTCTTAACATCCCACTACCAACAGCTTAGCAGTAAACTCCTTCACCATAAGCGTCGCCTAGTGACCCACGCGGGTTTACCGTATCGAGGACCTCGCTTTAAGCGGGAAAGACGCGGATCGGGGGGCGGGGCTTTAGGCGGCGCAACATCTCGCGTTTCCTCCTGGAAATGCAGACCTCTAGTGTTACGTTTGCTGCCCTTCATTCTGAGGATCGTTCATTCTTGTCCGGTTAACTCCGCCCACAGTTTTCGAGATATCGACTCCGTTCAAAGTTTCATTTGTACAGCTTCCCTGTGGGATGCGGGCTTGTATACAGCTTTTGGAAAAGTTACATAGTTTTCGCACAGTAAGCATTTGAAGTTTCATCTTAACTCCCATAGGAATGAATGGAAAAATGTCCATAAACTTTTGTCAAACTTTCAAACTGCTGTCACACGGTCAGTTTTCGAGCTAGAGACACCAGAACTCAAACGGTCAGACCCGAGAGTCCACGGTCCCACCACCTGAAATTATGGGCCGATAGCCCACCCGCTTCATGACCTTTGACCCCGTTTTCCATTCACGGCCTACACAGCTCCATAGAGTCCAATGTAAACTGCTGTGGGAGAGAGCTCTCTTAACATCCCACTACCGACAGCTTAGCAGTAAACTCCTTCACCATAAGCGTCGCCTAGTGACCCACGCGGGTTTACCGTATCGAGGACCTCGCTTTAAGCGGGAAAGACGCGGATCGGGGGGCGGGGGTTTAGGCGGCGCAACATCTCGCGTTTCCTCCTGGAAATGCAGACCTCTAGTGTTACGTTTGCTGCCCTTCATTCTGAGGATCGTTCGTTCTTGTCCGGTTAACTCCGCCCACAGTTTTCGAGATATCGTCTCCGTTCAAAGTTTGTTTCGTAGAGCTGCCCTGTGGGATGCGGGCTTTTATACAGCTTTTGGAAAAGTTGCATAGTTTTCGCACAGTAAGCATTTGAAGTTTCATCTTTACTCCCATAGGAATGAATGGAAAAATGTCCATAAACTTTTGTCAAACATTCAAACTGCTGTCACACGGTCAGTTTTCGAGCTAGAGACACCAGAATTCAAACGGGCAGACCCGAGAGTCCACGGTCCCGCCACGTGAAATTATAGGCCGATAGCCCACCCGCTTCATGACCTTTCACCCCGTTTTCCTTTCACGGCCTACAGAGCTCCATAGAGTCCAATGTAAACTGCTGTGGGAGAGTGCTCTCTTAACATCCCACTACCAACAGCTTAGCAGTAAACTCCTTCACCATAAGCGTCGCCTAGTGACCCACGAGGGTTTACCTACCGACGGCCTCGCTTTAAGCGGGAAAGACGCGGATCGGGGGGCGGGGGTTTAGGCGGCGCAACATCTCGCGTTTCCTCCTGGAAATGCAGACCTCTAGTGTTACGTTTGCTGCCCTTCATTCTGAGGATCGTTCATTCTTGTCCGGTTAACTCCGCCCACAGTTTTCGAGATATCGACTCCGTTCAAAGTTTCATTCGTAGAGCTTCCCTGTGGGATGCGGGCTTGTATACAGCTTTTGGAAAATTTGCATAGTTTTCGCACAGTAAGCATTTGAAGTTTCATCTTTTCTCCCATAGGAATGAATGGAAAAATGTCCATAAACTTTTGTCAAACTTTCAAACTACTGTCACACGCTCAGTTTTCGAGCTAGAGACACCAGAACTCAAACGGGCAGACCCGAGAGTCCAAGGTCCCACCACGTGAAATTATGGGCCGATAGCCCACCCGCTTCATGACCTTTGACCCCGTTTTCCATTCACGGCCTACACAGCTCCACATAGTCCAATGTAAACTGCTGTGGGAGAGTGCTCTCTTAACATCCCACTACCAACAGCTTAGCAGTAAACTCCTTCACCATAAGCGTCGCCTAGTGACCCACGCGGGTTTACCGTGTCGAGGACCTCGCTTTAAGCGGGAAAGACGCGGATCGGGGGGCAGGGGTTTAGGCGGCGCAACATCTCGCGTTTCCTCCTGGAAATGCAGACCTCTAGTGTTACGTTTGCTGCCCTTCATTCTGAGGATCGTTCATTCTTGTCCGGTTAACTCCGCCCACAGTTTTCGAGATATCGACTCCGTTCAAAGTTTGTTTCGTAGAGCTGCCCTGTGGGATGCGGGCTTGTATACAGCTTTTGGAAAAGTTGCATAGTTTTTGCACAGTAAGCCTTTGAAGTTTCATATTTTCTCCCATAGGAATGAATGGAAAAATGTCCATAAACTTTTGTCAAACTTTCAAACTGCTTTCACACGCTCAGTTTTCGAGCTACAGACACCAGAATTCAAACGGGCAGACCCGAGAGTCCACGGTCCCGCCACGTGAAATTATGGGCCGATAGCCCACCCGCTTCATGACCTTTGACCCCGTTTTCCATTCACGGCCTACAGAGCGCCATAGAGTCCAATGTAAACTGCTGTGGGAGAGTGCTCTCTTAACATCCCACTACCGACAGCTTAGCAGTAAACTCCTTCACCATAGGCGTCGCCTAGTGACCCACGCGGGTTTACCGTATCGAGGACCTCGCTTTAAGCGAGAAAGACGCGGATCGGGGGGCGGGGGTTTAGGCGGCGCAACATCTCGCGTTTCCTCCTGGAAATGCAGACCTCTAGTTATTATTATTATTTTTATTATTATTTTTATTATTCCGCGTTTCCTTGTCCGCTTAACTAGTCCCGCAGCTTTCGAGCTATCGACTCCGTTCCACCTGGAAATCGTGCGTCCTATAGCGACGATGTGTGCTTGTATACAGCTTTCCGATACCCGCACTCGTTCGTCCGCTACACTCGTTTTTCGCTCTGTTTTTCCCCAGTCATTTCTATGGAATTAATTTTCGAACTGCTCTAACTCGGTCAATTTTCAAGCTACGGACACGAGATTTCAGACGGTCGGACCCGGGCGCACCGGGACCCGTCACTTCCGTTTTCGGACCTCTCGCACTCATCCTTCTCTTTCTATCTCTCCTTGAATATCCCTCCATTCACTTGTATGGAAGACATTTAGAGTGGGTGACGTCATAGACACTCTGGGTTCACTGGCCAAAACCGTTTTTTCACTTTTCAGCCGAATAATTCACCATAACGTCCTCATACTTTCACCTAGAAACTTCATTTAAATTTGAAATGGTAGAGAAACTTGTCCTTTCTAGCATCTGTAAATTTGAACATAATCGATAATACGGTTTTTGAGTTATGAATTTTTGTTCGGCACTAGGGAGGGTTTTGGCTCCCATAGAGTTCAATGTATTTTTGGAGCGGCTCAGAGTGCGGTTTCTAAATTTTTCTCCTGTTTTTAACTCGTCATAACACTGTCAATTCTTGCTCAAACTGCTAATTTTATACCAGCTTCTTCCTTAGACTCTCCTTGTCGCAACGGTATATGCACTTAAGCCATTCGGGATATCTTTTCTGAGCTATAAGCATTTGTTCGGAGGGTGGGTACGCTCCCATAGGAATACATTGAAATGAATATGCCTGTCCTTTTTCGATATTACATTTTTAGCCGAACATTTTGCCATAACTTCCTTATACTTTCACCTACAGACTTCATTTTAATTTCAAATGGTAGAGAAATTTCCCCTTTCTAAAACATGTAGATTTGAAATCATTTGAAGATACGGTTCTGGAGTTATGAAGATTTGTTTGGCAGTAGGACGTTTCGGCTCCCATAGAGTTCAATGTATTTTCAGAAAGTAAAATTTTCTCAAATTTGGCCTTTTTTAACTCATCTTTACACCATCAATTCTCGCTCAAACTGAAAAAATTTTTACACCATCTCGAGCGCCAGACTCTCCTTGTCGCTACGGTATGTTTCGTTCAATTTTGGTTGGGAAAACTTTTCGAGCTACGGGTCATTTTTTGGAGGGTGCTCCCCGGTCGAAATTCATTGAATCATGAGTCTGTCAGTTGTATTCTGTGAGCGTGCGTGTGAGAGAGACAGAGGGGGGAGGGGGAGGGGCAGAAGCAGAGACTGAGGGGAAGAGCTGTGAGGGCCACAGAAATACACAGGCAGTCTGTAACACTTTAAAGGTCATTTTTAAGGGGGACGTCTTAATTATCCAGGGTTTCTTAAGGTGGAATTTTTAAAGAATACCTCATTCACAATATACTGGCTGTCTTTTCGACATTTTAAGCTTTATTTCAAGTGGTCATTTTTAAAGGTGGACGTGTCAATACAACTGTGGGTTTCTTAAGGTGGAATTTTTATTAAGGTGGTATTTAAAATGTATTGGCCATCTTTTTTTGCTTTTAAGACTCTTTTGGCCTGTGATGTGGACATTTCAATACAATTCTGGGTTTCTTAAGGTGGAATTGTTTTTAAAGGTGGAATTCAAAATGTATCGTTTTCCATTCACGGCCTACAGAGCTCCACAGAGTCCAATGTAAACTGCTGTGGGAGAGTGCTCTATTAACATCCCACTACCGACAGCTTAGCAGTAAACTCCTTCACCATAAGCGTCGCCTAGTGACCCACGCGGGTTTACCGTATCGAGGACCTCGCTTTAAGCGGGAAAGACGCGGATCGGGGGGCGGGGGTTTAGGCGGCGCAACATCTCGCGTTTCCTCCTGGAAATGCAGACCTCTAGTTATGTTGCGCAAGCTGCTTCAGCAGCGCGCAATATATTGTTATCCGAAAGTCATATTATTATTATTATTATTTTTATTATTATTTTTATTATTCCGCGTTTCCTTGTCCGCTTAACTAGTCCCGCAGCTTTCGAGCTATCGACTCCGTTCCACCTGGAAATCGTGCGTCCTATAGCGACGATGTGTGCTTGTATACAGCTTTCCGATACCCGCACTCGTTCGTCCGCTACACTCGTTTTTCGCTCTGTTTTTCCCCAGTCATTTCTATGGAATTAATTTTCGAACTGCTCTAACTCGGTCAATTTTCAAGCTACGGACACGAGATTTCAGACGGTCGGACCCGGGCGCACCGGGACCCGTCACTTCCGTTTTCGGACCTCTCGCACTCATCCCTCTCTTTCTATTCCTCCTTGAATATCCCTCCATTCACTTGTATGGAAGACATTTAGAGTGGGTGACATCATAGACACTCTGGGTTCACTGGCCAAAACCGTTTTTTCACTTTTCACCCGAACAATTCACCATAACGTTCTCATACTTTCACCTAAAAACTTCATTTAAATTTTAAATGATAGAGAAACTTGTCCTTTCTAGCATCTGTAAATTTGAACGTAATCGATAATACGGTTTTTGAGTTATGAATTTTTGTTCGGCACTAGGGAGGGTTTTGGCTCCCATAGAGTTCAATGTATTTTTGGAGCGGCTCAGAGTGCGGTTTCTAAATTTTTCTCCTGTTTTTAACTCGTCATAACATGGTCAATTCTCGCTCAAACTGCTAATTTTTTATACCAGCTTCTTCCTTGGACTCTCCTTGTCGCAACGGTATATGCAGTTTAGCCATTTGGGATATCTTTTCTGAGCTATAAGCATTTGTTCGGAGGGTGGGTACGCTCCCATAGGAATACATTGAAATGAATATGCCTGTCCTTTTTCGATATTCAACTTTTAGCCGAACATTTTGCCATAACTTCCTCATACTTTCACCTACAGACTTCATTTTACTTTCAAATGGTAGAGAAACTTCCCCTTTCTAAAATATGTAGATTTGAAATCATTTGAAGATACGGTTCTGGAGTTATGAAGATTTGTTTGGCAGTAGGACGTTTCGGCTCCCATAGAGTTCAATGTATTTTCAGAAAGCCAAATTTTCTCAAATTTGCCCTTTTTTAACTCATCTTTACACCATCAATTCTCGCTCAAACTGAAAAAATTTTTACACCATCTCGAGCACAAGACTCTCCTTGTCGCTACGGTATGCTTCGTTCAATTTTGGTTGGGAAAAGTTTTCGAGCTACGGGTGATTTTTTGGAGGGTGCTCCCCGGTCGAAATTCATTGAATCATGAGTCTGTCAGTTGTATTCTGTGAGCGTGCGTGTGAGAGAGACAGAGGGGGGAGGGGGAGGGGCAGAAGCAGAGACTGAGGGGAGGAGCTGTGAGGGCCACAGAAATACACAGGCAGTCTGTAACACTTTAAAGGTCATTTTTAAGGGGGACGTCTTAATTATCCAGGGTTTCTTAAGGTGGAATTTTTTAAGAATACCTCATTCACAATATACTGCCTGTCTTTTCGACATTTTAAGCTTTATTTCAAGTGGTCATTTTTAAAGGTGGACGTGTCAATACAACTGTGGGTTTCTTAAGGTGGAATTTTTATTAAGGTGGTATTTAAAATGTATTGGCCATCTTTTTTTGCTTTTAAGACTCTTTTGGCCTGTGATGTGGACATTTCAATACAATTCTGGGTTTCTTAAGGTGGAATTGTTTTTAAAGGTGGAATTCAGAATGTATCGTTTTCTATTCACACCCTACTGAGCTCCATAGAGTCCAATGTAAACTGCTGTGGGAGAGTGCTCTCTTAACATCCACCTACCAACAGCTTAGCAGTAAACTCCTTCACCATAAGCGTCGCCTAGTGACCCACGCGGGTTTACCGTACCGAGGACCTCGCTTTAAGCGGTAAAGACGCGGATCGGGGGACGGGGGTTTAGGCGGCGCAACATCTCGCGTTTCCTCCTGGAAATGCAGACCTCTAGTGTTACGTTTGCTGCCTTTCATTCTGAGGATCGTTCGTTCTTGTCCGGTTAACTCCGCCCACAGTTTTCGAGATATCGACTCCGTTCAAAGTTTGTTTCGTAGAGCTTCCCTGTGGGATGCGGGCTTGTATACAGCTTTTGGAAAAGTTACATAGTTTTCGCACAGTAAGCATTTGAAGTTTCATCTTAACTCCCATAGGAATGAATGGAAAAATGTCCATAAACTTTTGTCAAACTTTCAAACTGCTGTCACACGGTCAGTTTTCGAGCTAGAGACACCAGAACTCAAACGGGCAGACCCGAGAGTCCACGGTCCCACCACGTGAAATTATAGGCCGATACCCCGCCCGCTTCATGACCTTTGACCCTGTTTTCCATTCACGGCCTACAGAGCTCCATAGAGTCCAATGTAAACTGCTGTGGGAGAGTGCTCTCTTAACATCCCACTACCGACAGCTTAGCAGTAAACTCCTTCACCATAAGCGTCGCCTAGTGACCCACGCGGGTTTACCGTATCGAGGACCTCGCTTTAAGCGGGAAAGACGCGGATCGGGGGACGGGGGTTTAGGCGGCGCAACATCTCGCGTTTCCTCCTGGAAATGCAGACCTCTAGTGTTACGTTTGCTGCCCTTCATTCTGAGGATCGTTCATTCTTGTCCGGTTAACTCCGCCCACAGTTTTCGAGATATCGACTCCGTTCAAAGTTTCATTCGTAGAGCTTCCCTGTGGGATGCGGGCTTGTATACAGCTTTTGGAAAAGTTGCATAGTTTTCGCACAGTAAGCATTTGAAGTTTCATCTTTTCTCCCATAGGAATGAATGGAAAAATGTCCATAAACTTTTGTCAAACTTTCAAACTGCTGTCACACGCTCAGTTTTCGAGCTAGAGACACCAGAACTCAAACGGGCAGACCCGAGAGTCCAAGGTCCCACCACGTGAAATTATGGGCCGATAGCCCACCCGCTTCATGACCTTTGACCCAGTTTTCCATTCACGGCCTACACAGCTCCACATAGTCCAATGTAAACTGCTGTGGGACAGTGCTCTCTTAACATCCCACTACCAACAGCTTAGCAGTAAACTCCTTCACCATAAGCGTCGCCTAGTGACCCACGCGGGTTTACCGTGTCGAGGACCTCGCTTTAAGCGGGAAAGACGCGGATCGGGGGACGGGGGTTTAGGCGGCGCAACATCTCGCGTTTCCTCCTGGAAATGCAGACCTCTAGTGTTACGTTTGCTGCCCTTCATTCTGAGGATCGTTCATTCTTGTCCGGTTAACTCCGCCCACAGTTTTCGAGATATCGACTCCGTTCAAAGTTTCATTCGTACAGCTTCCCTGTGGGATGCGGGCTTGTATACAGCTTTTGGAAAAGTTACATAGTTTTCGCACAGTAAGCATTTGAAGTTTCATCTTTTCTCCCATAGGAATGAATGGAAAAATGTCCATAAACTTTTGTCAAACTTTAAAACTGCTGTCACACGGTCAGTTTTCGAGCTAGAGACACCTGCATTCAAACGGGCAGACCCGAGAGTCCAAGGTCCCACCACGTGAAATTATAGGCCGATACCCCGCCCGCTTCATGACCTTTGACCCCGTTTTCCATTCACGGCCTACAGAGCTCCATAGAGTCCAATGTAAACTGCTGTGGGAGAGTGCTCTCTTAACATCCCACTACCGACAGCTTAGCAGTAAACTCCTTCACCATAAGCGTCGCCTAGTGACCCACGCGGGTTTACCGTATCGAGGACCTCGCTTTAAGCGGGAAAGACGCGGATCGGGGGGCAGGGGTTTAGGCAGCGCAACATCTCGCGTTTCCTCCTGGAAATGCAGACCTCTAGTGTTACGTTTGCTGCCCTTCATTCTGAGGATCTTCATTCCTTGTCCGGTTAACTCCGCCCACAGTTTTCGAGATATCGACTCCGTTCAAAGTTTGTTTCGTAGATCTTCCCTGTGGGATGCGGGCTTGTATACAGCTTTTGGAAAAGTTGCATAGTTTTCGCACAGTAAGCATTTGAAATTTCATCTTTTCTCCCATAGGAATGAATGGAAAAATGTCCATAAACTTTTGTCAAACTTTCAAACTGCTGTCACACGCTCAGTTTTCGAGCTAGAGACACCAGAACTCAAACGGGCAGACCCGAGAGTCCAAGGTCCCACCACGTGAAATTATGGGCTGATAGCCCACCCGCTTCATGACCTTTGACCCCGTTTTCCATTCACGGCCTACACAGCTCCACATAGTCCAATGTAAACTGCTGTGGGACAGTGCTCTCTTAACATCCCACTACCAACAGCTTAGCAGTAAACTCCTTCACCATAAGCGTCGCCTAGTGACCCACGCGGGTTTACCGTGTCGAGGACCTCGCTTTAAGCGGGAAAGACGCGGATCGGGGGGCAGGGGTTTAGGCGGCGCAACATCTCGCGTTTCCTCCTGGAAATGCAGACCTCTAGTGTTACGTTTGCTGCCCTTCATTCTGAGGATCGTTCATTCTTGTCCGGTTAACTCCGCCCACAGTTTTCCAGATATCGACTCCGTTCAAAGTTTCATTCGTAGAGCTGCCCTGTGGGATGTGGGCTTGTATACAGCTTTTGGAAAAGTTACATAGTTTTCGCACAGTAAGCCTTTGAAGTTTCATCTTTTCTCCCATAGGAATGAATGGGAAAATGTCCATAAACTTTTGTCAAACTTTAAAACTGCTGTCACACAGTCAGTTTTCGAGCTAGAGACACCAGAATTCAAACGGGCACACCCGAGAGTCCACGGTCCCACCACGTGAATTTATGGGCTGATAGCCCACCCGCTTCATGACCTTTGACCCCGTTTTCCTTTCACGGCCTACAGAGCTCCATAGAGTCCAATGTAAACTGCTGTGGGAGAGTGCTCTCTTAACATCCCACTACCGACAGCTTAGCAGTAAACTCCTTAACCATAAGCGTCGCCTATTGACCCACGCTGGTTTACCGTATCGAGGGCCTCGCTTTAAGCGGGAAAGACGCGGATCGGGGGACGGGGGTTTAGGCGGCGCAACATCTCGCGTTTCCTCCTGGAAATGCAGACCTCTAGTTATGTTGCGCCTGCTGCTTTAAGCAGCGGCGCAATATATTGTTATCCGTAAGTCATATTATTATTATTTTTATTATTATTTTTATTATTCCGCGTTTCCTTGTCCGCTTAACTAGTCCCGCAGCTTTCGAGCTATCGACTCCGTTCCACCTGGAAATCGTGCGTCCTATAGCGACGATGTGGGCTTGTATACAGCTTTCCGATACCCGCACTCGTTCGTCCGCTACACTCGTTTTTCGCTCTGTTTTTCCCCAGTCATTTCTATGGAATTAATTTTCAAAGTGCTCTAACTCGGTCATTTTTCAAGCTACGGACACGGGATTTCAGACGGTCGGACCCGGGCGTACCGGCTCCCATCACTTCCGTTTTCGGAATTTTTGCACTCATCCTTCCCTTTCTTTTCCTCCTTCAAAATCCCTCCATTCATTTCAATGGGAGGCTCTTAGAGTGGGGGTGATGTCATCCACTGTAGTTTCAGTGGCAAAAAGCCGTTTTTTCACTTTTCAGCCGAACAAATCGCCATAACTTCCTCATAGTTTCACCTAGAAACTTCATTTAAATTTTAAATGGTAGAGAAACTTGTCCTTTCTGAGACCTCTAAATTTGAACATTATTGAAAATACGGTTTTTGAGTTATGAATTTTTGTTCGGCACTAGGGAGGGTTTCGGCTCCCATAGGGTTCAATGTATTTTTGGAGCAGCTCAGAGTGCGGTTTCTAAAATTTTCTCCTGTTTTTAACTCGTCATAACATGCTCAATTCTCACTTAATCTGCAAATTTTTTATACCATATCGATCCCCAGACTCTCCTTGTCGCAACGGTATATACGGTTAAGTGATGTGAGGAAAACTTTCCGAGCTATAAGCATTTGTTCGGAGGGTGGGTACGCTCCCATAGGAACCCATTGAAATTATTTTTTTTCTTTTTCAATTTTCTGCCGAACATTTCACCATAACTTCCTTATACTTTCACCTACAGACTTCATTTAAATTTTAAATGGTAGAGAAATTTCCCCTTTCTCAAACTTGTAAGTTTCAGACCGTTTGAGAATACCGTTCTTGAGTTATGAATTTTTGTTTGACACTTGGGAGGGTTTTCCTCCCATAGAGCTCAATGTATTTTAAGAGCGGGTCGGCACGCAGATTTTCAAAACTTTGCCTGTTTTTAACTCGTAATTACACCATCAAATCTCGCTCAAAGTGCAAAATTTTTTACACCATCTCGAGCACAAGACTCTCCTTGTCGCTACGGTATGCTTCGTTCAATTTTGGTTGGGAAAAGTTTTCGAGCTACGGGTGATTTTTTGGAGGGTGCTCCCCGGTCGAAATTCATTGAATCATGAGTCTGTCAGTTGTATTCTGTGAGCATGCGTGTGAGAGAGACAGAGGGGGGAGGGGGAGGGGCAGAGGCAGAGACTGAGGGGAAGAGCTGTGAGGGCCACAGAAATACACAGGCAGTCTGTAACACTTTAAAGGTCATTTTTAAGGGGGACGTCTTAATTATCCAGGGTTTCTTAAGGTGGAATTTTTAAAGAATATCTCATTCACAATATACTGGCTGTCTTTTCGACATTTTAAGCTTTATTTAAAGTGGTCATTTTTAAAGGTGGACGTGTCAATACAACTGTGGGTTTCTTAAGGTGGAATTTTTATTAAGGTGGTATTTAAAATGTATTGGCCATCTTTTTTTGCTTTTGGCCTGTGATGTGGACATTTCAATACAATTCTAGGTTTCTTAAGGTGGAATTGTTTTTAAAGGTGGAATTCAAAATTTATCGTTTTCTATTCACGTCCTACCGAGCTCCATAGAGTCCAATGTAAACTGCTGTGGGAGAGTGCTCTCTTAACATCCCACTACCAACAGCTTAGCAGTAAACTCCTTCACCATAAGCGTCGCCTAGTGACCCACGCGGGTTTACCGTATCGAGGACCTCGCTTTAAGCGGGAAAGACGCGGATCGGGGGACGGGGGTTTAGGCGGCGCAACATCTCACGTTTCCTCCTGGAAATGCAGACCTCTAGTGTTACGTTTGCTGCCCTTCATTCTGAGGATCGTTCATTCTTGTCCGGTTAACTCAGCCCACAGTTTTCGAGATATCGACTCCGTTCAAAGTTTGTTTCGTAGAGCTTCCCTGTGGGATGCGGGCTTGTATACAGCTTTTGGAAAAGTTGCATAGTTTTAGCACAGTAAGCCTTTGAAGTTTCATCTTTTCTCCCGTAGGAATGAATGGGAAAATGTCCATAAACTTTTGTCAAACTTTAAAACTGCTGTCACACGGTCAGTTTTCGAGCTAGAGACACCAGAATTCAAACGGGCACACCCGAGAGTCCACGGTCCCACCACGTGAATTTATGGGCCGATAGCCCACCCGCTTCATGACCTTTGACCCCGTTTTCCTTTCACGGCCTACAGAGCTCCATAGAGTCCAATGTAAACTGCTGTGGGAGAGTGCTCTCTTAACATCCCACTACCAACAGCTTAGCAGTAAACTCCTTCACCATAAGCGTCGCCTAGTGACCCACGCGGGTTTACCGTATCGAGGACCTCGCTTTAAGCGGGAAAGACGCGGATCGGGGGACGGGGGTTTAGGCGGCGCAACATCTCACGTTTCCTCCTGGAAATGCAGACCTCTAGTGTTACGTTTGCTGCCCTTCATTCTGAGGATCGTTCATTCTTGTCCGGTTAACTCAGCCCACAGTTTTCGAGATATCGACTCCGTTCAAAGTTTGTTTCGTAGAGCTTCCCTGTGGGATGCGGGCTTGTATACAGCTTTTGGAAAAGTTGCATAGTTTTAGCACAGTAAGCCTTTGAAGTTTCATCTTTTCTCCCGTAGGAATGAATGGGAAAATGTCCATAAACTTTTGTCAAACTTTAAAACTGCTGTCACACGGTCAGTTTTCGAGCTAGAGACACCAGAATTCAAACGGGCACACCCGAGAGTCCACGGTCCCACCACGTGAATTTATGGGCCGATAGCCCACCCGCTTCATGACCTTTGACCCCGTTTTCCTTTCACGGCCTACAGAGCTCCATAGAGTCCAATGTAAACTGCTGTGGGAGAGTGCTCTCTTAACATCCCACTACCGACAGCTTAGCAGTAAACTCCTTCACCATAAGCGTCGCCTAGTGACCCACGCGGGTTTACCGTATCGAGGACCTCGCTTTAAGCGGGAAAGACGCGGATCGGGGGGCGGGGGTTTAGGCGGCGCAACATCTCGCGTTTCCTCCTGGAAATGCAGACCTCTAGTGTTACGTTTGCTGCCCTTCATTCTGAGGATCGTTCATTCTTGTCCGGTTAACTCCGCCCACAGTTTTCGAGATATCGACTCCGTTCAAAGTTTCATTCGTAGAGCTTCCCTGTGGGATGCGGGCTTGTATACAGGTTTTGGAAAAGTTACATAGTTTTTGCACAGTAAGCATTTGAAGTTTCGTGTTTTCTCCCATAGGAATGAATGGAAAAATGTCCATAAACTTTTGTCAAACTTTCAAAGTGCTGTCACACGGTCAGTTTTCGAGCTAGAGACACCAGAATTCAAACGGGCAGACCCGAGAGTCCACGGTCCCACCACGTGAATTTATGGGCCGATAGCCCACCCGCTTCATGACCTTTGACCCCGTTTTCCTTTCACGGCCTACAGAGCTCCATAGAGTCCAATGTAAACTGCTGTGGGAGAGTGCTCCCTTAACATCCCACTACCGACAGCTTAGCAGTAAACTCCTTCACCATAAGCGTCGCCTAGTGACCCACGCGGGTTTACCGTATCGAGGACCTCGCATTAAGCGGGAAAGACGCGGATCGGGGGGCGGGGGTTTAGGCGGCGCAACATCTCGCGTTTCCTCCTGGAAATGCAGACCTCTAGTTATGTTGCGCCTGCTGCTTTAAGCAGCGGCGCAATATATTGTTATCCGTAAGTCATATTATTATTATTTTTATTATTATTTTTATTATTCCGCGTTTCCTTGTCCGCTTAACTAGTCCCACAGCTTTCGAGCTATCGACTCCGTTCCACCTGGAAATCGTGTGTCCTATAGCGACGATGTGGGCTTGTATACAGCTTTCCGATACCCGCACTCGTTCGTCCGCTACACTCGTTTTTCGCTCTGTTTTTCCCCAGTCATTTCTATGGAATTAATTTTCAAAGTGCTCTAACTCGGTCATTTTTCAAGCTACGGACACGGGATTTCAGACGGTCGGACCCGGGCGTACCGGCTCCCATCACTTCCGTTTTCGGAATTTTTGCACTCATCCTTCCCTTTCTTTTCCTCCTTCAAAATCCCTCCATTCATTTCAATGGGAGGCTCTTAGAGTGGGGGTGATGTCATCCACTGTAGTTTCAGTGGCAAAAAGCCGTTTTTTCACTTTTCAGCCGAACAAATCGCCATAACTTCCTCATACTTTCACCTAGAAACTTCATTTAAATTTTAAATGGTAGAGAAACTTGTCCTTTCTAAGACCTCTAAATTTGAACATTATTGAAAATACGGTTTTTGAGTTATGAATTTTTGTTCGGCACTAGGGACGGTTTCGGCTCCCATAGGGTTCAATGTATTTTTGGAGCAGCTCAGAGTGCGGTTTCTAAAATTTTCTCCTGTTTTTAACTCGTCATAACATGCTCAATTCTCACTTAATCTGAATTTTTTTTATACCATATCGATCCCCAGACTCTCCTTGTCGCAACGGTATATACGGTTAAGTGATGTGGGGAAAACTTTCCGAGCTATAAGCATTTGTTCGGAGGGTGGGTACGCTCCCATAGGAACCCATTGAAATTATTTTTTTTCTTTTTCAATTTTCTGCCGAACATTTCACCATAACTTCCTTATACTTTCACCTACAGACTTCATTTAAATTTTAAATGGTAGAGAAATGTCCCCTTTCTCAAACTTGTAAGTTTCAGACCGTTTGAGAATACCGTTCTTGAGTTATGAATTTTTGTTCCACACTTGGGAGGGTTTTCCTCCCATAGAGCTCAATGTATTTTAAGAGCGGGTCGGCACGCAGATTTTCAAAACTTTGCCTGTTTTTAACTCGTAATTACACCATCAAATCTCGCTCAAAGTGCAAAAATTTTTACACCATCTCGAGCACAAGACTCTCCTTGTCGCTACGGTATGCTTCGTTCAATTTTGGTTGGGAAAAGTTTTCGAGCTACGGGTGATTTTTTGGAGGGTGCTCCCCGGTCGAAATTCATTGAATCATGAGTCTGTCAGTTGTGTTCTGTGAGCGTGCGTGTGAGAGAGACAGAGAGGGGGGAGGGGGAGGGGCAGAGGCAGACACTGACGGGGAGAGCTGTGAGGGCCACAGAAATACACAGGCAGTCTGTAACACTTTAAAGGTCATTTTTAAGGGGGACGTCTTAATTATCCAGGGTTTCTTAAGGTGGAATTTTTAAAAAAGACCTCATTCACAATATACTGGCTGTCTTTTCAACATTTTAAGACGCGGATCGGGGGACGGGGGTTTAGGCGGCGCAACATCTCGCGTTTCCTCCTGGAAATGCAGACCTCTAGTGTTACGTTTGCTGCCCTTAATTCTGAGGATCGTTCGTTCTTGTCCGGTTAACTCCGCCCACAGTTTTCGAGATATCGACTCCGTTCAAAGTTTGTTTCGTAGAGCTTCCCTGTGGGATGCGGGCTTGTATACAGCTTTTGGAATAGTTACATAGTTTTTGCACAGTAAGCATTTGAAGTTTCGTGTTTTCTCCCATAGGAATGAATGGAGAAATGTCCATAAACTTTTGTCAAACTTTCAAACTGCTGTCACACGCTCAGTTTTCGAGCTAGAGACACCAGAACTCAAACGGGCAGACCCGAGGGTCCACGGTCCCAGCACGTGAAACTATGGGCCGATAGCCCACCCGCTTCATGACCTTTGACCCCGTTTTCCATTCACGGCCTACAGAGCTCCAGAGTCCAATGTAAACTGCTGTGGGAGACTGCTCTCTTAACATCCCACTACCAACAGCTTAGCAGTAAACTCCTTCACCATAAGCGTCGCCTAGTGACCCACGCGGGTTTACCGTATCGAGGACCTCGCTTTAAGCGGGAAAGACGCGGATCGGGGGGCGGGGGTTTAGGCGGCGCAACATCTCGCGTTTCCTCCTGGAAATGCAGACCTCTAGTGTTACGTTTGCTGCCCTTCATTCTGAGGATCGTTCATTCTTGTCCGGTTAACTCCGCCCACAGTTTTCGAGATATCGACTCCGTTCAAAGTTTGTTTCGTAGAGCTTCCCTGTGGGATGCGGGCTTGTATACAGCTTTTGGAAAAGTTACATAGTTTTCGCACAGTAAGCATTTGAAATTTCATCTTAACTCCCATAGGAATGAATGGAAAAATGTCCATAAACTTTTGTCAAACTTTCAAACTGCTGTCACACGGTCAGTTTTCGAGCTAGAGACACCAGAACTCAAACGGGCAGACCCGAGAGTCCACGGTCCCACCACGTGAAATTATAGGCCGATACCCCGCCCGCTTCATGACCTTTGACCCCGTTTTCCATTCACGGCCTACAGAGCTCCATAGAGTCCAATGTAAACTGCTGTGGGAGAGTGCTCTCTTAACATCCCACTACCGACAGCTTAGCAGTAAACTCCTTCACCATAAGCGTCGCCTAGTGACCCACGCGGGTTTACCGTATCGAGGACCTCGCTTTAAGCGGGAAAGACGCGGATCGGGGGGCGGGGGTTTCGGCGGCGCAACATCTCGCGTTTCCTCCTGGAAATGCAGACCTCTAGTGTTACGTTTGCTGCCCTTCATTCTGAGGATCGTTCATTCTTGTCCGGTTAACTCCGCCCACAGTTTTCGAGATATCGACTCCGTTCAAAGTTTGTTTCGTAGAGCTTCCCTGTGGGATGCGGGCTTGTATACAGCTTTTAGAAAAGTTACATAGTTTTCGCACAGGAAGCATTTGAAGTTTCATCTTTTCTCACATAGGAATGAATGGAAAAATGTCCATAAACTTTTGTCAAACATTCAAACTGCTGTCACACGGTCAGTTTTCGAGCTAGAGACACCAGAACTCAAACGGGCAGACCCGAGGGTCCACGGTCCCACCACGTAAAATTATGGGCCGATAACCCACCCGCTTCATGACCTTTGACCCCGTTTTCCTTTCACGGCCTACAGAGCTCCATAGAGTCCAATGTAAACTGCTGTGGGAGAGTGCTCTCTTAACATCCCACTACCGACAGCTTAGCAGTAAACTCCTTCACCATAAGCGTCGCCTAGTGACCCACGCGGGTTTACCGTATCGAGGACCTCGCTTTAAGCGGGAAAGACGCGGATCGGGGGACGGGGGTTTAGGCGGCGCAACATCTCGCGTTTCCTCCTGGAAATGCAGACCTCTAGTGTTACGTTTGCTGCCCTTCATTCTGAGGATCGTTCATTCTTGTCCGGTTATCTCCGCCCACAGTTTTCGAGATATCGACTCCGTTCAAAGTTTGTTTCGTAGAGCTTCCCTGTGGGATGCGGGCTTGTATACAGCTTTTGGAAAAGTTACATAATTTTTGCACAGTAAGCATTTGAAGTTTCATCTTTACTCCCATAGGAATGAATGGAAAAATGTCCATAAACTTTTGTCAAACTTTAAAACTGCTGTCACACGCTCAGTTTTCGAGCTAGAGACACCAGAACTCAAACGAGCAGACCCGAGGGTCCACGGTCCCACCACGTAAAATTATGGGCCGATAGCCCACCCGCTTCATGACCTTTGACCCCGTTTTCCTTTCACGGCCTACAGAGCTCCATAGAGTCCAATGTAAACTGCTGTGGGAGAGTGCTCTCTTAACATCCCACTACCGACAGCTTAGCAGTAAACTCCTTCACCATAAGCGTCGCCTAGTGACCCACGCGGGTTTACCGTATCGAGGACCTCGCTTTAAGCGGGAAAGACGCGGATCGGGGGACGGGGGTTTAGGCGGCGCAACATCTCGCGTTTCCTCCTGGAAATGCAGACCTCTAGTGTTACGTTTGCTGCCCTTCATTCTGAGGATCGTTCATTCTTGTCCGGTTAACTCCGCCCACAGTTTTCGAGATATCGACTCCGTTCAAAGTTTGTTTCGTAGAGCTTCCCTGTGGGATGCGGGCTTGTATACAGCTTTTGGAAAAGTTGCATAGTTTTCGCACAGGAAACATTTGAAGTTTCATCTTTACTCCCATAGGAATGAATGGAAAAATGTCCATAAACTTTTGTCAAACTTTCAAACTGCTGTCACACGGTCAGTTTTCGAGCTAGAGACACCAGAACTCAAACCGGCAGACCCGAGGGTCCACGGTCCCACCACGTAAAATTATGGGCCGATAGCCCACCCGCTTCATGACCTTTGACCCCGTTTTCCATTCACGGCCTACACAGCTCCATAGAGTCCAATGTAAACTGCTGTGGGAGAGTGCTCTCTTAACATCCCACTACCGACGGCTTAGCAGTAAACTCCTTCACCATAAGCGTCGCCTAGTGACCCACGCGGGTTTACCGTATCGAGGACCTCGCTTTAAGCGGGAAAGACGCGGATCGGGGGGCAGGGGTTTCGGCGGCGCAACATCTCGCGTTTCCTCCTGGAAATGCAGACCTCTAGTGTTACGTTTGCTGCCCTTCATTCTGAGGATCGTTCATTCTTGTCCGGTTAACTCCGCCAACAGTTTTCGAGATATCGACTCCGTTCAAAGTTTGTTTCGTAGAGCTTCCCTGTGGGATGCGGGCTTGTATACAGCTTTTGGAAAAGTTACATAGTTGTTGCACAGTAAGCATTTGAAGTTTCATCTTTACTCTCATAGGAATGAATGGAAAAATGTCCATAAACTTTTGTCAAACTTTCAAACTGCTGTCACACGCTCAGTTTTCGAGCTACAGACACCAGAATTCAAACGGGCAGACCCGAGAGTCCACGGTCCCGCCACGTGAAATTATAGGCCGATACCCCGCCCGCTTCATGACCTTTGACCCCGTTTTCCATTCACAGCCTACAGAGCTCCATAGAGTCCAATGTTAACTGCTGTGGGAGAGTGCTCTCTTAACATCCCACTACCAACAGCTTAGCAGTAAACTCCTTCACCATAAGCGTCGCCTAGTGACCCACGCGGGTTTACCGTATCGAGGACCTCGCTTTAAGCGGGAAAGACGCGGATCGGGGGACGGGGGTTTCGGCGGCGCAACATCTCGCGTTTCCTCCTGGAAATGCAGACCTCTAGTTATGTTGCGCCTGCTGCTTTAAGCAGCGGCGCAATATATTGTTCTTCTTAAGTCATATTATTATTATTTTTATTCTTATTATTCCGTGTTTCCTTGTCCGCCTAACTAGTCCCGCAGCTTTCGAGCTATCGACTCCGTTCCACCTGGAAATCGTGCGTCCTATAGCGACGATGTGGGCTTGTATACAGCTTTCCGATACCCGCACTCGTTCGTCCGCTACACTCGTTTATCGCTCCGTTTTTCCCCAGTCATTTCTATGGAATTAATTTTCAAAGTGCTCTAACTCGGTCATTTTTCAAGCTACGGACACGGGATTTCAGACGGTCGGACCCGGGCGTACCGGCTCCCATCACTTCCGTTTTCGGAATTTTTGCACTCATCCTTCCCTTTCTATCACTCCTTCAAAATCCCTCCATTCATTTCAATGGGAGGCTCTTAGAGTGGGTGACATCATACACTGTAGATTCCTTCTCAGAAAACGGGTTTTTCACTTTTCAGCCGAACAAATTGCCATAACTTCCTCATACTTTCACCTAGAAACTTCATTTAAATTTTAAATGGTAGAGAAACTTGTCCTTTCTAAGACCTCTAAATTTGAACATTATTGAAAATACGGTTTTTGAGTTATGAATTTTTGTTCGGCACTAGGGAGGGTTTCGGCTCCCATAGGGTTCAATGTATTTTTGGAGCAGCTCAGAGTGCGGTTTCTAAAATTTTCTCCTGTTTTTAACTCGTCATAACATGCTCAATTCTCACTTAATCTGCAAATTTTTTATACCATATCGATCCCCAGACTCTCCTTGTCGCAACGGTATATACGGTTAAGTGATGTGAGGAAAACTTTCCGAGCTATAAGCATTTGTTCGGAGGGTGGGTACGCTCCCATAGGAACCCATTGAAATTATTTTTTTTCTTTTTCAATTTTCTGCCGAACATTTCACCATAACTTCCTTATACTTTCACCTACAGACTTCATTTAAACTTTAAATGGTAGAGAAATTTCCCCTTTCTCACACTTGTAAGTTTCAGACCGTTTGAGAATACCGTTCTTGAGTTATGAATTTTTGTTCCACACTTGGGAGGGTTTTCCTCCCATAGAGCTCAATGTATTTTAAGAGCGGGTCGGCACGCAGATTTTCAAAACTTTGCCTGTTTTTAACTCGTAATTACACCATCAAATCTCGCTCAAAGTGCAAAAATTTTTACACCATCTCGAGCACCAGACTCTCCTTGTCGCTACGGTATGCTTCGTTCATTTTTGGACCTGGAAAAGTTTTTGAGATATTTGAGGTTTTTTGGAAGGTGCGCCACCGGTCGAAATTCATTGAATCATGAGTCTGTCAGTTGTATTCTGTGAGCGTGCGTGTGAGAGACAGAGGGGGGAGGAGGAGGGGCAGAGGCAGAGACTGAGGGGAAGAGCTGTGAGGGCCACAGAAATACACAGGCAGTCTGTAACACTTTAAAGGTCATTTTTAAGGGGGACATCTTAATTATCCAGGGTTTCTTAAGGTGGAATTTTTTAAGAATACCTCATTCACAATATACTGCCTGTCTTTTCGACATTTTAAGCTTTATTTAAAGTGGTCATTTTTAAAGGTGGACGTGTCAATACAACTGTGGGTTTCTTAAGGTGGAATTTTTATTAAGGTGGTATTTAAAATGTATTGGCCATCTTTTTTTGCTTTTAAGACTCTTTTGGCCTGTGATGTGGACATTTCAATACAATTCTGGGTTTCTTAAGGTGGAATTGTTTTAAAAGGTGGAATTCAAAATGTATCGTTTTCCATTCACGGCCTACACAGCTCCATAGAGTCCAATGTAAACTGCTGTGGGAGAGTGCTCTCTTAACATCCCACTACCGACAGCTTAGCAGTAAACTCCTTCACCATAAGCGTCGCCTAGTGACCCACGCGGGTTTACCGTATCGAGGACCTCGCTTTAAGCGGGAAAGACGCGGATCGGGGGGCGGGGGTTTAGGCGGCGCAACATCTCGCGTTTCCTCCTGGAAATGCAGACCTCTAGTGTTACGTTTGCTGCCCTTCATTCTGAGGATCGTTCGTTCTTGTCCGGTTAACTCCGCCCACAGTTTTCGAGATATCGACTCCGTTCAAAGTTTCATTCGTAGAGCTTCCCTGTGGGATGCGGGCTTGTATACAGCTTTTGGAAAAGTTGCATAGTTTTAGCACAGTAAGCATTTGAAGTTTCATCTTTTGTCCCATAGGAATGAATGGAAATATGTCCATAAACTTTTGTCAAACTTTCAAACTGCTGTCACACGCTCAGTTTTCGAGCTAGGGACACCAGAATTCAAACGGGCAGACCCGAGAGTCCAAGGTCCCACCACGTGAAATTATAGGCCGATACCCCGCCCGCTTCATGACCTTTGACCCCGCTTTCCATTCACGGCCTACAGAGCTCCATAGAGTCCAATGTAAACTGCTGTGGGAGAGTGCTCTATTAACATCCCACTACCAACAGCTTAGCAGTAAACTCCTTCACCATAAGCGTCGCCTAGTGACCCACGCGGGTTTACCGTATCGAGGACCTCGCTTTAAGCGGGAAAGACGCGGATCGGGGGGCAGGGGTTTAGGCGGCGCAACATCTCGCGTTTCCTCCTGGAAATGCAGACCTCTAGTGTTACGTTTGCTGCCCTTAATTCTGAGGATCGTTCATTCTTGTCCGGTTAACTCCGCCCACAGTTTTCGAGATATCGACTCCGTTCAAAGTTTCATTCGTAGAGCTTCCCTGTGGGATGCGGGCTTGTATACAGCTTTTGGAAAAGTTACATAGTTTTCGCACAGTAAGCATTTGAAGTTTTGTGTTTTCTCCCATAGGAATGAATGGAAAAATGTCCATAAACTTTTGTCAAACTTTCAAACTGATGTCACACGGTCAGTTTTCGAGCTAGAGACACCAGAATTCAAACGGGCAGACCCGAGAGTCCACGGTCCCACCACGTGAATTTATGGGCCGATAGCCCACCCGCTTCATGACCTTTGACCCCGTTTTCCTTTCACGGCCTACAGAGCTCCATAGAGTCCAATGTAAACTGCTGTGGGAGAGTGCTCTCTTAACATCCCACTACCGACAGCTTAGCAGTAAACTCCTTCACCATAAGCGTCGCCTAGTGACCCACGCGGGTTTACCGTATCGAGGGCCTCTCTTTAAGCGGGAAAGACGCGGATCGGGGGACGGGGGTTTAGGCGGCGCAACATCTCGCGTTTCCTCCTGGAAATGTAGACCTCTAGTGTTACGTTTGCTGCCCTTCATTCTGAGGATCGTTCATTCTTGTCCGGTTAACTCCGCCCACAGTTTTCGAGATATCGACTCCGTTCAAAGTTTCATTCGTAGAGCTTCCCTGTGGGATGCGGGCTTGTATACAGCTTTTGGAAAAGTTGCATAGTTTTCGCACAGTAAGCATTTGAAGTTTCATCTTTTCTCCCATAGGAATGAATGGAAAAATGTCCATAAACTTTTGTCAAACTTTCAAACTGCTGTCACACGCTCAGTTTTCGAGCTAGAGACACCAGAACTCAAACGGGCAGACCCGAGAGTCCAAGGTCCCACCACGTGAAATTATGGGCCGATAGCCCACCCGCTTCATGACCTTTGACCCCGTTTTCCATTCACGGCCTACACAGCTCCACATAGTCCAATGTAAACTGCTGTGGGACAGTGCTCTCTTAACATCCCACTACCAACAGCTTAGCAGTCAACTCCTTCACCATAGCGTGGCCTAGTGACCCACGAGGGTTTCCGTACCGAGGACCTCGCTTTAAGCGGAAAAGACGCGGATCGGGGGACGGGGGTTTAGGCGGCGCAACATCTCGCGTTTCCTCCTGGAAATGCAGACCTCTAGTGTTACGTTTGCTGCCCTTCATTCTGAGGATCGTTCGTTCTTGTCCGGTTAACTCCGCCCACAGTTTTCGAGATATTGACTCCGTTCAAAGTTTGTTTCGTAGAGCTGCCCTGTGGGATGCGGGCTTGTATACAGCTTTTGGAAAAGTTGCATAGTTTTCGCACAGTAACCATTTGAAGTTTCATCTTTACTCCCATAGGAATGAATGGAAAAATGTCCATAAACTTTTGTCAAACTTTCAAAGTGCTGTCACACGGTCAGTTTTCGAGCTACAGACACCAGAATTCAAACGGGTAGACCCGAGGGTCCACGGTCCCACCACGTAAAATTATGGGCCGATAGCCCGCCCGCTTCATGACCTTTGACCCCGTTTTCCTTTCACGGCCTACACAGCTCCATAGAGTCCAATGTAAACTGCTGTGGGAGAGTGCTCTCTTAACATCCCACTACCGACAGCTTAGCAGTAAACTCCTTCACCATAAGCGTCGCCTAGTGACCCACGCGGGTTTACCGTGTCGAGGACCTCGCTTTAAGCGGGAAAGACGCGGATCGGGGGGCAGGGGTTTAGGCGGCGCAACATCTCGCGTTTCCTCCTGGAAATGCAGACCTCTAGTGTTACGTTTGCTGCCCTTCATTCTGAGGATCGTTCGTTCTTGTCCGGTTAACTCCGCCCACAGTTTTCGAGATATTGACTCCGTTCAAAGTTTGTTTCGTAGAGCTGCCCTGTGGGATGCGGGCTTGTATACAGCTTTTGGAAAAGTTGCATAGCTTTCGCACAGGAAACATTTGAAGTTTCATCTTTACTCCCATAGGAATGAATGGAAAAATGTCCATAAACTTTTGTCAAACTTTCAAACTGCTGTCACACGGTCAGTTTTCGAGCTAGAGACACCAGAACTCAAACCGGCAGACCCGAGGGTCCACGGTCCCACCACGTAAAATTATGGGCCGATAGCCCACCCGCTTCATGACCTTTGACCCCGTTTTCCATTCACGGCCTACACAGCTCCATAGAGTCCAATGTAAACTGCTGTGGGAGAGTGCTCTCTTAACATCCCACTACCGACGGCTTAGCAGTAAACTCCTTCACCATAAGCGTCGCCTAGTGACCCACGCGGGTTTACCGTATCGAGGACCTCGCTTTAAGCGGGAAAGACGCGGATCGGGGGGCAGGGGTTTCGGCGGCGCAACATCTCGCGTTTCCTCCTGGAAATGCAGACCTCTAGTGTTACGTTTGCTGCCCTTCATTCTGAGGATCGTTCATTCTTGTCCGGTTAACTCCGCCAACAGTTTTCGAGATATCGACTCCGTTCAAAGTTTGTTTCGTAGAGCTTCCCTGTGGGATGCGGGCTTGTATACAGCTTTTGGAAAAGTTACATAGTTGTTGCACAGTAAGCATTTGAAGTTTCATCTTTACTCTCATAGGAATGAATGGAAAAATGTCCATAAACTTTTGTCAAACTTTCAAACTGCTGTCACACGCTCAGTTTTCGAGCTACAGACACCAGAATTCAAACGGGCAGACCCGAGAGTCCACGGTCCCGCCACGTGAAATTATAGGCCGATACCCCGCCCGCTTCATGACCTTTGACCCCGTTTTCCATTCACAGCCTACAGAGCTCCATAGAGTCCAATGTTAACTGCTGTGGGAGAGTGCTCTCTTAACATCCCACTACCAACAGCTTAGCAGTAAACTCCTTCACCATAAGCGTCGCCTAGTGACCCACGCGGGTTTACCGTATCGAGGACCTCGCTTTAAGCGGGAAAGACGCGGATCGGGGGACGGGGGTTTCGGCGGCGCAACATCTCGCGTTTCCTCCTGGAAATGCAGACCTCTAGTGTTACGTTTGCTGCCCTTCATTCTGAGGATCGTTCATTCTTGTCCGGTTAACTCCGCCCACAGTTTTCGAGATATCGACTCCGTTCAAAGTTTGTTTCGTAGAGCTGCCCTGTGGGATGCGGGCTTGTATACAGCTTTTGGAAAAGTTACATAGTCTTCGCACAGTAAGCATTTGAAGTTTCATCTTTTCTCCCATAGGAATGAATGGAAAAATGTCCATAAACTTTTGTCAAACTTTAAAACTGCTGTCACACGGTCAGTTTTCGAGCTAGAGACACCAGAATTCAAACGGGCAGACCCGAGAGTCCACGGTCCCACCACGTGAATTTATGGGCCGATAGCCCACCCGCTTCATGACCTTTGACCCCGTTTTCCTTTCACGGCCTACAGAGCTCCATAGAGTCCAATGTAAACTGCTGTGGGAGAGTGCTCCCTTAACATCCCACTACCGACAGCTTAGCAGTAAACTCCTTCACCATAAGCGTCGCCTAGTGACCCACGCGGGTTTACCGTATCGAGGACCTCGCTTTAAGCGGGAAAGACGCGGATCGGGGGGCGGGGGTTTAGGCGGCGCAACATCTCGCGTTTCCTCCTGGAAATGCAGACCTCTAGTTATGTTGCGCCTGCTGCTGTAAGCAGCGGCGCGATATATTGTTATCCGTAAGTCATATTATTATTATTATTATTATTCTTATTATTCCGCGTTTCCTTGTCCGCCTAACTAGTCCCGCAGCTTTCGAGCTATCGACTCCGTTCCACCTGGAAATCGTCCGTCCTATAGCGACGATGTGGGCTTGTATACAGCTTTCCGATACCCGCACTCGTTCGTCCGCTACACTCGTTTATCGCTCCGTTTTTCCCCAGTCATTTCTATGGAATTAATTTTCGAACTGCTCTAACTCGGTCAATTTTCAAGCTACGGACACGAGATTTCAGACGGTCGGACCCGGGCGCACCGTGACCCGTCACTTCCGTTTTCGGACCTCTCGCACTCATCCCTCTCTTTCTATTCCTCCTTGAATATCCCTCCATTCACTTGTATGGAAGACATTTAGAGTGGGTGACATCATAGACACTCTGGGTTCACTGGCCAAAACCGTTTTTTCACTTTTCAGCCGAACAATTCACCATAACGTTCTCATACTTTCACCTAAAAACTTCATTTAAATTTTAAATGATAGAGAAACTTGTCCTTTCTAGCATCTGTAAATTTGAACGTAATCGATAATACGGTTTTTGAGTTATGAATTTTTGTTCGGCACTAGGGAGGGTTTCGGCTCCCATAGGGTTCAATGTATTTTTGGAGCAGCTCAGAGTGCGGTTTCTAAAATTTTCTCCTGTTTTTAACTCGTCATAACATGCTCAATTCTCACTTAATCTGCAAATTTTTTATACCATATCGATCCCCAGACTCTCCTTGTCGCAACGGTATATACGGTTAAGTGATGTGGGGAAAACTTTCCGAGCTATAAGCATTTGTTCGGAGGGTGGGTACGCTCCCATAGGAACCCATTGAAATTATTTTTTGTCTTTTTCAATTTTCTGCCGAACATTTCACCATAACTTCCTTATACTTTCACCTACAGACTTCATTTAAACTTTAAATGGTAGAGAAATTTCCCCTTTCTCACACTTGTAAGTTTCAGACCGTTTGAGAATACCGTTCTTGAGTTATGAATTTTTGTTCCACACTTGGGAGGGTTTTCCTCCCATAGAGCTCAATGTATTTTAAGAGCGGCTCGGCACGCAGATTTTCAAAACTTTGCCTGTTTTTAACTCGTAATTACACCATCAAATCTCGCTCAAAGTGCAAAAATTTTTACACCATCTCGAGCACCAGACTCTCCTTGTCGCTACGGTATGCTTCGTTCATTTTTGGACCTGGAAAAGTTTTTGAGATATTTGAGGTTTTTTGGAAGGTGCGCCACCGGTCGAAATTCATTGAATCATGAGTCTGTCAGTTGTATTCTGTGAGCGTGCGTGTGAGAGAAACAGAGAGGGGAGGGGGAGGGGCAGAGTCAGAGACCGAGGGGGAGAGGTATGAAGGACATAGGCAGTGTCTAACACTTTAAAGGTCATTTTTAAGGGGGACGTCTTAATTATCCAGGGTTTCTTAAGGTGGAATTTTTAAAGAATACCTCATTCACAATATACTGGCTGTCTTTTCGACATTTTAAGCTTTATTTAAAGTGGTCATTTTTAAAGGTGGACATGTCAATACAACTGTGGGTTTCTTAAGGTGGAATTTTTATTAAGGTGGTATTTAAAATGTATTGGCCATCTTTTTTTGCTTTTAAGACTCTTTTGGCCTATGATGTGGACATTTCAATACAATTCTGGGTTTCTTAAGGTGGAATTGTTTTTAAAGGTGGAATTCAAAATGTATCGTTTTCCATTCACGGCCTACAGAGCTCCATAGAGTCCAATGTAAACTGCTGTGGGAGAATGCTCTCTTAACATCCCACTACCAACAGCTTAGCAGTAAACTCCTTCACCATAAGCGTCGCCTAGTGACCCACGCGGGTTTACTGTATCGAGGACCTCGCTTTAAGCGGGAAAGACGCGGATCGGGGGGCAGGGGTGTAGGCGGCGCAACATCTCGCGTTTCCTCCTGGTGTTACGTTTGCTGCCCTTCATTCTGAGGATCGTTCATTCTTGTCCGGTTAACTCCGCCCACAGTTTTCGAGATATAGACTCCGTTCAAAGTTTGTTTCGTAGAGCTTCCCTGTGGGATGCGGGCTTGTATACAGCTTTTGGAAAAGTTGCATAGTTTTTGCACAGTAAGCATTTGAAGTTTCATCTTTACTCCCATAGGAATGAATGGAAAAATGTCCATAAACTTTTGTCAAACTTTAAAACTGCTGTCACACGCTCAGTTTTCGAGCTAGAGACACCAGAACTCAAACGGGCAGACCCGAGGGTCCACGGTCCCACCACGTAAAATTATGAGCCAATAGCCCACCCGCTTCATGACCTTTGACCCCGTTTTCCTTTCACGGCCTACAGAGCTCCATAGAGTCCAATGTAAACTGCTGTGGGAGAGTGCTCTCTTAACATCCCACTACCAACAGCTTAGCAGTAAACTCCTTCACCATAAGCGTCGCCTAGTGACCCACGCGGGTTTACCGTATCGAGGACCTCGCTTTAAGCGGGAAAGACGCGGATCGGGGGACGGGGGTTTCGGCGGCGCAACATCTCGCATTTCCTCCTGGAAATGCAGACCTCTAGTGTTACGTTTGCTGCCCTTCATTCTGAGGATCGTTCGTTCTTGTCCGGTTAACTCCGCCCACAGTTTTCGAGATATCGACTCCGTTCAAAGTTTCATTCGTAGAGCTTCCCTGTGGGATGCGGGCTTGTATACAGCTTTTGGAAAATTTGCATAGTTTTCGCACAGTAACCATTTGAAGTTTCATCTTTACTCCCATAGGAATGAATGGAAAAATGTCCATAAACTTTTGTCAAACTTTCAAACTGCTGTCACACGCTCAGTTTTCGAGCTAGAGACACCAGAATTCAAACGGGCAGACCCGAGAGTCCAAGGTCCCACCACGTGAAATTATAGGCCGATAGCCCACCCGCTTCATGACCTTTGACCCCGTTTTCCATTCACGGCCTACACAGCTCCATAGAGTACAATGTAAACTGCTGTGGGAGAGTGCTCTCTTAACATCCCACTACCAACAGCTTAGCAGTAAACTCCTTCACCATAAGCGTCACCTAGTGACCCATGCGGGTTTACCGTACCGACGGCCTCTCTTTAAGCGGGAAAGACGCGGATCGGGGGACGGGGGTTTAGGCGGCGCAACATCTCGCGTTTCCTCCTGGAAATGCAGACCTCTAGTTATGTTGCGCCTGCTGCTTTAAGCAGCAGCGCGCAATATATTGTTCTTCTTAAGTCATATTATTATTATTATTATTTTTATTAATATTTTTATTATTCCGCGTTTCCTTGTCCGCCTAACTAGTCCCGCAGCTTTCGAGCTATCGACTCCGTTCCACCTGGAATTCGTGCGTCCTATAGCGACGATGTGGGCTTGTATACAGCTTTCCGATACCCGCACTCGTTCGTCCGCTACACTCGTTTATCGCTCCGTTTTTCCCCAGTCATTTCTATGGAATTAATTTTCAAAGTGCTCTAACTCGGTCATTTTTCAAGCTACGGACACGGGATTTCAGACGGTCGGACCCGGGCGTACCGGCTCCCATCACTTCCGTTTTCGGAATTTTTGCACTCATCCTTCCCTTTCTTTTCCTCCTTCAAAATCCCTCCATTCATTTCAATGGGAGGCTCTTAGAGTGGGGGTGATGTCATCCACTGTAGTTTCAGTGGCAAAAAGCCGTTTTTTCACTTTTCAGCCGAACAATTCACCATAACTTCCTCATACTTTCACCTAGAAACTTCACTTAAATTTTAAATGGTAGAGAAACTTGTCCTTTCTAAGACCTCTAAATTTGAACATTATTGAAAATACGGTTTTTGAGTTATGAATTTTTGTTCGGCACTAGGGACGGTTTCGGCTCCCATAGGGTTCAATGTACTTTTGGAGCAGCTCAGAGTGCGGTTTCTAAAATTTTCTCCTGTTTTTAACTCGTCATAACATGCTCAATTCTCACTTAATCTGCAAATTTTTTATACCATATCGATCCCCAGACTCTCCTTGTCGCAACGGTATATACGGTTAAGTGATGTGGGGAAAACTTTCCGAGCTATAAGCATTTGTTCGGAGGGTGGGTACGCTCCCATAGGAACCCATTGAAATTATTTTTTTTCTTTTTCAATTTTCTGCCGAACATTTCACCATAACTTCCTTATACTTTCACCTACAGACTTCATTTAAATTTTAAATGGTAGAGAAATGTCCCCTTTCTCAAACTTGTAAGTTTCAGACCGTTTGATAATACCGTTCTTGAGTTATGAATTTTTGTTTGACACTTGGGAGGGTTTTCCTCCCATAGAGCTCAATGTATTTTAAGAGCGGCTCGGCACGCAGATTTTCAAAACTTTGCCTGTTTTTAACTCGTAATTACACCATCAAATCTCGCTCAAAGTGCAAAAATTTTTACACCATCTCGAGCACCAGACTCTCCTTGTCGCTACGGTATGCTTCGTTCATTTTTGGACCTGGAAAAGTTTTGGAGATATTTGAGGTTTTTTGGAGGGTGCCCCACCGGTCGAAATTCATTGAATCATGAGTCTGTCAGTTGTATTCTGTGAGCGTGCGTGTGAGAGAGAGAGAGGGGGGAGGGGGAGGGGCAGAGGCAGACACTGACGGGGAGGGCTGTGAGGGCCACAGAAATACACAGGCAGTCTGTAACACTTTAAAGGTCATTTTTAAGGGGGACGTCTTAATTATCCAGGGTTTCTTAAGGTGGAATTTTTAAATAATACCTCATTCACAATATACTGGCTGTCTTCAACATTTTAAGACGCGGATCGGGGGGCAGGGGTTTAGGCGGCGCAACATCTCGCGTTTCCTCCTGGAAATGCAGACCTCTAGTGTTACGTTTGCTGCCCTTCATTCTGAGGATCGTTCATTCTTGTCCGGTTAACTCCGCCCACAGTTTTCGAGATATCGACTCCGTTCAAAGTTTGTTTCGTACAGCTTCCCTGTGGGATGCGGGCTTGTATACAGCTTTTGGAAAAGTTGCATAGTTTTTGCACAGGAAGCCTTTGAACTTTCATCTTTACTCCCATAGGAATGAATGGAAAAATGTCCATAAACTTTTGTCAAACTTTCAAACTGCTGTCACACGCTCAGTTTTCGAGCTAGAGACACCAGAACTCAAACGGGCAGACCCGAGGGTCCAAGGTCCCACCATGTAAAATTATAGGCCGATAGCCCACCCGCTTCATGACCTTTGACCCCGTTTTCCATTCACGGCCTACACAGCTCCATAGAGTCCAATGTAAACTGCTGTGGGACAGTGCTCTCTTAACATCCCACTACCGACAGCTTAGCAGTAAACTCCTTCACCATAAGCGTCGCCTAGTGACCCACGCGGGTTTACCGTATCGAGGACCTCGCTTTAAGCGGTAAAGATGCGGATCGGGGGGCGGGGGTTTAGGCGGCGCAACATCTCGCGTTTCCTCCTGGAAATGCAGACCTCTAGTTATGTTGCGCCTGCTGCTTTAAGCAGCGGCGCAATATATTGTTATCCGTAAGTCATATTATTATTATTTTTATTATTATTTTTATTATTCCGCGTTTCCTTGTCCGCTTAACTAGTCCCGCAGCTTTCGAGCTATCGACTCCGTTCCACCTGGAAATCGTGCGTCCTATAGCGACGATGTGGGCTTGTATACAGCTTTCCGATACCCGCACTCGTTCGTCCGCTACACTCGTTTTTCGCTCTGTTTTTCCCCAGTCATTTCTATGGAATTAATTTTCAAAGTGCTCTAACTCGGTCATTTTTCAAGCTACGGACACGGGATTTCAGACGGTCGGACCCGGGCGTACCGGCTCCCATCACTTCCGTTTTCGGAATTTTTGCACTCATCCTTCCCTTTCTTTTCCTCCTTCAAAATCCCTCCATTCATTTCAATGGGAGGCTCTTAGAGTGGGGGTGATGTCATCCACTGTAGTTTCAGTGGCAAAAAGCCGTTTTTTCACTTTTCAGCCGAACAAATCGCCATAACTTCCTCATAGTTTCACCTAGAAACTTCATTTAAATTTTAAATGGTAGAGAAACTTGTCCTTTCTGAGACCTCTAAATTTGAACATTATTGAAAATACGGTTTTTGAGTTATGAATTTTTGTTCGGCACTAGGGACGGTTTCGGCTCCCATAGGGTTCAATGTATTTTTGGAGCAGCTCAGAGTGCGGTTTCTAAAATTTTCTCCTGTTTTTAACTCGTCATAACATGCTCAATTCTCACTTAATCTGCAAATGTTTTATACCATATCGATCCCCAGACTCTCCTTGTCGCAACGGTATATACGGTTAAGTGATGTGAGGAAAACTTTCCGAGCTATAAGCATTTGTTCGGAGGGTGGGTACGCTCCCATAGGAACCCATTGAAATTATTTTTTTTCTTTTTCAATTTTCTGCCGAACATTTCACCATAACTTCCTTATACTTTCACCTACAGACTTCATTTAAATTTTAAATGGTAGAGAAATTTCCCCTTTCTCAAACTTGTAAGTTTCAGACCGTTTGATAATACCGTTCTTGAGTTATGAATTTTTGTTTGACACTTGGGAGGGTTTTCCTCCCATAGAGCTCAATGTATTTTAAGAGCGGGTCGGCACGCAGATTTTCAAAACTTTGCCTGTTTTTAACTCGTAATTACACCATCAAATCTCGCTCAAAGTGCAAAAATTTTTACACCATCTCGAGCACAAGACTCTCCTTGTCGCTACGGTATGCTTCGTTCAATTTTGGTTGGGAAAAGTTTTCGAGCTACGGGTGATTTTTTGGAGGGTGCTCCCCGGTCGAAATTCATTGAATCATGAGTCTGTCAGTTGTATTCTGTGAGCATGCGTGTGAGAGAGACAGAGGGGGGAGGGGGAGGGGCAGAGGCAGAGACTGAGGGGAAGAGCTGTGAGAGCCACAGAAATACACAGGCAGTCTGTAACACTTTAAAGGTCATTTTTAAGGGGGACGTCTTAATTATCCAGGGTTTCTTAAGGTGGAATTTTTAAAAAAGACCTCATTCACAATATACTGGCTGTCTTTTCAACATTTTAAGCTTTATTTAAAGTGGTCATTTTTAAAGGTGGACGTGTCAATACAACTGTGGGTTTCTTAAGGTGGAATTTTTATTAAGGTGGTATTTAAAATGTATTGGCCATCTTTTTTTGCTTTTGGCCTGTGATGTGGACATTTCAATACAATTCTGGGTTTCTTAAGGTGGAATTGTTTTTAAAGGTGGAATTCAAAATTTATCGTTTTCTATTCACGCCCTACTGAGCTCCATAGAGTCCAATGTAAACTGCTGTGGGAGAGTGCTCTCTTAACATCCACCTACCAACAGCTTAGCAGTAAACTCCTTCACCATAAGCGTCGCCTAGTGACCCACGCGGGTTTACCGTATCGAGGACCTCGCTTTAAGCGGGAAAGACGCGGATCGGGGGACGGGGGTTTAGGCGGCGCAACATCTCGTGTTACGTTTGCTGCCCTTCATTCTGAGGATCGTTCATTCTTGTCCGGTTAACTCCGCCCACAGTTTTTGAGATATCGACTCCGTTCAAAGTTTCATTCGTAGAGCTTCCCTGTGGGATGCGGGCTTGTATACAGCTTTTGGAAAAGTTGCATAGTTTTCGCACAGTAAGCATTTGAAGTTTCATCTTTTCTCTCATAGGAATGAATGGAAAAATGTCCATAAACTTTTGTCAAACTTTCAAATTGCTGTCACACGGTCATTTTTCGAGCTACAGACACCAGAATTCAAACGGTCAGACCCGAGGGTCCACGGTCCCACCACCTGAAATTACAGGCCGATAGCCCACCCGCTTCATGACCTTTGACCCCGATTTCCATTCACGGCCTACTGAGCTCCATAGAGTCCAATGTAAACTGCTGTGGGAGAGTGCTCTCTTAACATCCCACTACCGACAGCTTAGCAGTAAACTCCTTCACCATAAGCGTCGCCTAGTGACCCACGCGGGTTTACCGTATCGAGGACCTCGCTTTAAGCGGGAAAGACGCGGATCGGGGGGCGGGGGTTTAGGCGGCGCAACATCTCGCGTTTCCTCCTGGAAATGCAGACCTCTAGTGTTACGTTTGCTGCCCTTCATTCTGAGGATCGTTCGTTCTTGTCCGGTTAACTCCGCCCACAGTTTTCGAGATATCGACTCCGTTCAAAGTTTGTTTCGTAGAGCTGCCCTGTGGGATGCGGGCTTGTATACAGCTTTTGGAAAAGTTGCATAGTTTTTGCACAGTAAGCATTTGAAGTTTCATCTTTTCTCCCATAGGAATGAATGGAAAAATGTCCATAAACTTTTGTCAAACTTTCAAACTGCTGTCACACGGTCAGTTTTCCAGCTACAGACACCAGAACTCAAACGGGCAGACCCGAGAGTCCACGGTCCCACCACGTGAAATTATAGGCCGATAGCCCACCCGCTTCATGACCTTTGACCCCGTTTTCCATTCACGGCCTACACAGCTCCATAGAGTCCAATGTAAACTGCTGTGGGAGAGTGCTCTCTTAACATCCCACTACCAACAGCTTAGCAGTAAACTCCTTCACCATAAGCGTCGCCTAGTGACCCACGTGGGTTTACCGTATCGAGGACCTCGCTTTAAGCGGGAAAGATGCGGATCGGGGGGCAGGGGTTTAGGCGGCGCAACATCTCGCGTTTCCTCCTGGAAATGCAGACCTCTAGTGTTACGTTTGCTGCCCTTCATTCTGAGGATCGTTCATTCTTGTCCGGTTAACTCCGCCCACAGTTTTCGAGATATCGACTCCGTTCAAAGTTTGTTTCGTAGAGCTTCCCTGTGGGATGCGGGCTTGTATACAGCTTTTAGAAAAGTTACATAGTTTTCGCACAGGAAGCATTTGAAGTTTCATCTTTTCTCACATAGGAATGAATGGAAAAATGTCCATAAACTTTTGTCAAACATTCAAACTGCTGTCACACGGTCAGTTTTCGAGCTAGAGACACCAGAACTCAAACGGGCAGACCCGAGGGTCCACGGTCCCACCACGTAAAATTATGGGCCGATAACCCACCCGCTTCTTGACCTTTGACCCCGTTTTCCTTTCACGGCCTACAGAGCTCCATAGAGTCCAATGTAAACTGCTGTGGGAGAGTGCTCTCTTAACATCCCACTACCGACAGCTTAGCAGTAAACTCCTTCACCATAAGCGTCGCCTAGTGACCCACGCGGGTTTACCGTATCGAGGACCTCGCTTTAAGCGGGAAAGACGCGGATCGGGGGGCGGGGGTTTAGGCGGCGCAACATCTCGCGTTTCCTCCTGGAAATGCAGATCTCTAGTGTTACGTTTGCTGCCCTTCATTCTGAGGATCGTTCGTTCTTGTCCGGTTAACTCCGCCCACAGTTTTCGAGATATCGACTCCGTTCAAAGTTTGTTTCGTAGAGCTGCCCTGTGGGATGCGGGCTTGTATACAGCTTTTGGAAAAGTTGCATAGTTTTTGCACAGTAAGCCTTTGAAGTTTCATCTTTTCTCCCATAGGAATGAATGGAAAAATGTCCATAAACTTTTGTCAAACTTTCAAACTGCTGTCACACGCTCAGTTTTCGAGCTAGAGACACCAGAATTCAAACGGGCAGACCCGAGAGTCCACGGCCCCGCCACGTGAAATTATGGGCCGATAGCCCACCCGCTTCATGACCTTTGACCCCGTTTTCCATTCACGGCCTACAGAGCTCCATAGAGTCCAATGTAAACTGCTGTGGGAGAGTGCTCTCTTAACATCCCACTACCGACAGCTTAGCAGTAAACTCCTTCAGCATAAGCGTCGCCTAGTGACCCACGCGGGTTTACCGTATCGAGGACCTCGCTTTAAGCGGGAAAGACGCGGATCGGGGGACGGGGGTTTAGGCGGCGCAACATCTCGCGTTTCCTCCTGGAAATGCAGACCTCTAGTGTTACGTTTGCTGCCCTTCATTCTGAGGATCGTTCATTCTTGTCCGGTTAACTCCGCCCACAGTTTTCCAGATATCGACTCCGTTCAAAGTTTCATTCGTAGAGCTGCCCTGTGGGATGTGGGCTTGTATACAGCTTTTGGAAAAGTTACATAGTTTTCGCACAGTAAGCCTTTGAAGTTTCATCTTTTCTCCCATAGGAATGAATGGGAAAATGTCCATAAACTTTTGTCAAACTTTAAAACTGCTGTCACACAGTCAGTTTTCGAGCTAGAGACACCAGAATTCAAACGGGCAGACCCGAGAGTCCACGGTCCCACCACGTGAATTTATGGGCCGATAGCCCACCCGCTTCATGACCTTTGACCCCGTTTTCCTTTCACGGCCTACACAGCTCCATAGAGTCCAATGTAAACTGCTGTGGGAGAGTGCTCTCTTAACATCCCACTACCGACAGCTTAGCAGTAAACTCCTTCACCATAAGCGTCGCCTAGTGACCCACGCTGGTTTACCGTATCGAGGGCCTCGCTTTAAGCGGGAAAGACGCGGATCGGGGGACGGGGGTTTAGGCGGCGCAACATCTCGCGTTTCCTCCTGGAAATGCAGACCTCTAGTGTTACGTTTGCTGCCCTTCATTCTGAGGATCGTTCATTCTTGTCCGGTTAACTCCGCCCACAGTTTTCGAGATATCGACTCCGTTCAAAGTTTCATTCGTAGAGCTTCCCTGTGGGATGCGGGCTTGTATACAGCTTTTGGAAAAGTTGCATAGTTTTCGCACAGTAAGCATTTGAAGTTTCATCTTTTCTCCCATAGGAATGAATGGAAAAATGTCCATAAACTTTTGTCAAACTTTCAAACTGCTGTCACACGCTCAGTTTTCGAGCTAGAGACACCAGAACTCAAACGGGCAGACCCGAGAGTCCAAGGTCCCACCATGTGAAATTATGGGCCGATAGCCCACCCGCTTCATGACCTTTGACCCCGTTTTCCATTCACGGCCTACACAGCTCCACATAGTCCAATGTAAACTGCTGTGGGACAGTGCTCTCTTAACATCCCACTACCAACAGCTTAGCAGTAAACTCCTTCACCATAAGCATCGCCTAGTGACCCACGCGGGTTTACCGTGTCGAGGACCTCGCTTTAAGCGGGAAAGACGCGGATCGGGGGGCAGGGGTTTAGGCGGCGCAACATCTCGCGTTTCCTCCTGGAAATGCAGACCTCTAGTGTTACGTTTGCTGCCCTTCATTCTGAGGATCGTTCGTTCTTGTCCGGTTAACTCCGCCCACAGTTTTCGAGATATCGACTCCGTTCAAAGTTTCATTCGTAGAGCTTCCCTGTGGGATGCGGGCTTGTATACAGCTTTTGGAAAAGTTGCATAGTTTTAGCACAGTAAGCATTTGAAATTTCATCTTTTGTCCCATAGGTATGAATGGAAATATGTCCATAAACTTTTGTCAAACTTTCAAACTGCTGTCACACGCTCAGTTTTCGAGCTAGAGACACCAGAACTCAAACGGGCAGACCCGAGAGTCCAAGGTCCCACCACGTGAAATTATAGGCCGATACCCCGCCCGCTTCATGACCTTTGACCCCGTTTTCCATTCACGGCCTACAGAGCTCCATAGAGTCCAATGTAAACTGCTGTGGGACAGTGCTCTCTTAACATCCCACTACCAACAGCTTAGCAGTAAACTCCTTCACCATAAGCGTCGCCTAGTGACCCACGCGGGTTTACCGTGTCGAGGACCTCGCTTTAAGCGGGAAAGACGCGGATCGGGGGGCAGGGGTTTAGGCGGCGCAACATCTCGCGTTTCCTCCTGGAAATGCAGACCTCTAGTGTTACGTTTGCTGCCCTTCATTCTGAGGATCGTTCATTCTTGTCCGTTTAACTCTGCCCACAGTTTTCGAGATATCGACTCCGTTCAAAGTTTGTTTCGTAGAGCTGCCCTGTGGGATGCGGGCTTGTATACAGCTTTTGGAAAAGTTGCATAGTTTTCGCACAGGAAGCATTTGAATTTCATCTTTACTCCCATAGGAAAGAATGGAAAAATGTCCATAAACTTTTGTCAAACTTTAAAACTGCTGTCACACGCTCAGTTTTCGAGCTAGAGACACCAGAACTCAAACGGGCAGACCCGAGGGTCCACGGTCCCACCACGTGAAATTATGGGCCGATAGCCCACCCACTTCATGACCTTTGACCCCGTTTTCCTTTCACGGCCTACAGAGCTCCATAGAGTCCAATGTAAACTGCTGTGGGAGAGTGCTCTCTTAACATCCCACTACCAACAGCTTAGCAGTAAACTCCTTCACCATAAGCGTCGCCTAGTGACCCACGTGGGTTTACCGTATCGAGGACCTCGTTTTAAGCGGGAAAGACGCGGATCGGGGGGCAGGGGTTTAGGCGGCGCAACATCTCGCGTTTCCTCCTGGAAATGCAGACCTCTAGTGTTACGTTTGCTGCCCTTCATTCTGAAGATCGTTCATTCTTGTCCGGTTAACTCCGCCCACAGTTTTCGAGATATCGACTCCGTTCAAAGTTTCATTCGTAGAGCTGCCCTGTGGGATGCGGGCTTGTATACAGCTTTTGGAAAAGTTGCATAGTTTTCGCACAGTAAGCATTTGAAGTTTCATCCTTACTCCCATAGGAATGAATGGAAAAATGTCCATAAACTTTTGTCAATCTTTTAAACTGCTGTCACACGGTCAGTTTTCGAGCTAGAGACACCAGAACTCAAACGGGCAGACCCGAGGGTCCACGGTCCCACCACGTGAAATTATGGGCCGATAGCCCACCCGCTTCATGACCTTTGACCCAGTTTTCCATTCACGGCCTACACAGCTCCACATAGTCCAATGTAAACTGCTGTGGGACAGTGCTCTCTTAACATCCCACTACCAACAGCTTAGCAGTAAACTCCTTCACCATAAGCGTCGCCTAGTGACCCACGCGGGTTTACCGTGTCGAGGACCTCGCTTTAAGCGGGAAAGACGCGGATCGGGGGGCAGGGGTTTAGGCGGCGCAACATCTCGCGTTTCCTCCTGGAAATGCAGACCTCTAGTGTTACGTTTGCTGCCCTTCATTCTGAGGATCGTTCGTTCTTGTCCGGTTAACTCCGCCCACAGTTTTCGAGATATCGACTCCGTTCAAAGCTTCATTCGTAGGGCTTCCCTGTGGGATGCGGGCTTGTACACAGCTTTTGGAAAAGTTACATAGTTTTCGCACAGTAAGCATTTGAACTTTCATCTTTACTCCCATAGGAATGAATGGAAAAATGTCCATAAACTTTTGTCAAACTTTCAAACTGCTGTCACACGGTCAGTTTTCGAGCTAGAGACACCAGAACTCAAACGGGCAGACCCGAGGGTCCACGGTCCCACCACGTGAAACTATAGGCCGATAGCCCACCCGCTTCATGACCTTTGACCCCGTTTTCCATTCACGGCCTACAGAGCTCCATAGAGTCCAATGTAAACTGCTGTGGGAGAGTGCTCTCTTAACATCCCACTACCGACAGCTTAGCAGTAATCTCCTTCACCATAAGCGTCGCCTAGTGACCCACGCGGGTTTACCGTATCGAGGACCTCGCTTTAAGCGGGAAAGACGCGGATCGGGGGACGGGGGTTTAGGCGGCGCAACATCTCGCGTTTCCTCCTGGAAATGCAGACCTCTAGTGTTACGTTTGCTGCCCTTCATTCTGAGGATCGTTCATTCTTGTCCGGTTAACTCCGCCCACAGTTTTCGAGATATCGACTCCGTTCAAAGTTTCATTCGTAGAGCTGCCCTGTGGGATGCGGGCTTGTATACAGCTTTTGGAAAAGTTGCATAGTTTTAGCACAGTAAGCATTTGAAGTTTCAACTTTTCTCCCATAGGAATGAATGGAAAAATGTCCATAAACTTTTGTCAAACATTCAAAGTGCTGTCACACGGTCAGTTTTCGAGCTAGAGACACCAAAATTCAAACGGGCAGACCCGAGGGTCCACGGTCCCACCACGTAAAATTATGGGCCGATAGGCCACCCGCTTCATGACCTTTGACCCCGTTTTCCATTCACGGCCTACACAGCTCCACATAGTCCAATGTAAACTGCTGTGGGACAGTGCTCTCTTAACATCCCACTACCAACAGCTTAGCAGTAAACTCCTTCACCATAAGCGTCGCCTAGTGACCCACGCGGGTTTACCGTGTCGAGGACCTCGCTTTAAGCGGGAAAGACGCGGATCGGGGGGCAGGGGTTTAGGCGGCGCAACATCTCGCGTTTCCTCCTGGAAATGCAGACCTCTAGTTATGTTGCGCCTGCTGCTTTAAGCAGCAGCGCGCAATATATTGTTCTTCTTAAGTCATATTATTATTATTATTTTTATTATTCCGCGTTTCCTTGTCCGCCTAACTAGTCCCGCAGCTTTCGAGCTATCGACTCCGTTCCACCTGGAAATCGTGCGTCCTATAGCAACGATGTGGGCTTGTATACAGCTTTCCGATACCCGCACTCGTTCGTCCGCTACACTCGTTTATCGCTCCGTTTTTCCCCAGTCATTTCTATGGAATTAATTTTCAAAGTGCTCTAACTCGGTCATTTTTCAAGCTACGGACACGGGATTTCAGACGGTCGGACCCGGGCGTACCGGCTCCCATCACTTCCGTTTTCGGAATTTTTGCACTCATCCTTCCCTTTCTTTTCCTCCTTCAAAATCCCTCCATTCATTTCAATGGGAGGCTCTTAGAGTGGGGGTGATGTCATCCACTGTAGTTTCAGTGGCAAAAAGCCGTTTTTTCACTTTTCAGCCGAACAATTCACCATAACTTCCTCATACTTTCACCTAGAAACTTCACTTAAATTTTAAATGGTAGAGAAACTTGTCCTTTCTAAGACCTCTAAATTTGAACATTATTGAAAATACGGTTTTTGAGTTATGAATTTTTGTTCGGCACTAGGGACGGTTTCGGCTCCCATAGGGTTCAATGTATTTTTGGAGCAGCTCAGAGTGCGGTTTCTAAAATTTTCTCCTGTTTTTAACTCGTCATAACATGCTCAATTCTCACTTAATCTGCAAATTTTTTATACCATATCGATCCCCAGACTCTCCTTGTCGCAACGGTATATACGGTTAAGTGATGTGGGGAAAACTTTCCGAGCTATAAGCATTTGTTCGGAGGGTGGGTACGCTCCCATAGGAACCCATTGAAATTATTTTTTTTCTTTTTCAATTTTCTGCCGAACATTTCACCATAACTTCCTTATACTTTCACCTACAGACTTCATTTAAATTTTAAATGGTAGAGAAATGTCCCCTTTCTCAAACTTGTAAGTTTCAGACCGTTTGATAATACCGTTCTTGAGTTATGAATTTTTGTTTGACACTTGGGAGGGTTTTCCTCCCATAGAGCTCAATGTATTTTAAGAGCGGCTCGGCACGCAGATTTTCAAAACTTTGCCTGTTTTTAACTCGTAATTACACCATCAAATCTCGCTCAAAGTGCAAAAAATTTTACACCATCTCGAGCACCAGACTCTCCTTGTCGCTACGGTATGCTTCGTTCATTTTTGGACCTGGAAAAGTTTTGGAGATATTTGAGGTTTTTTGGAGGGTGCCCCACCGGTCGAAATTCATTGAATCATGAGTCTGTCAGTTGTATTCTGTGAGCGTGCGTGTGAGAGAGAGAGAGGGGGGAGGGGGAGGGGCAGAGGCAGACACTGACGGGGAGGGCTGTGAGGGCCACAGAAATACACAGGCAGTCTGTAACACTTTAAAGGTCATTTTTAAGGGGGACGTCTTAATTATCCAGGGTTTCTTAAGGTGGAATTTTTAAATAATACCTCATTCACAATATACTGGCTGTCTTCAACATTTTAAGACGCGGATCGGGGGGCAGGGGTTTAGACCTCTAGTGTTACGTTTGCTGCCCTTCATTCTGAGGATCGTTCATTCTTGTCCGGTTAACTCCGCCCACAGTTTTCGAGATATCGACTCCGTTCAAAGTTTGTTTCGTAGAGCTTCCCTGTGGGATGCGGGCTTGTATACAGCTTTTGGAAAAGTTACATAGTTTTCGCACAGTAAGCATTTGAAGTTTCATCTTAACTCCCATAGGAATGAATGGAAAAATGTCCATAAACTTTTGTCAAACTTTCAAACTGCTGTCACACGGTCAGTTTTCGAGCTAGAGACACCAGAACTCAAACGGGCAGACCCGAGAGTCCACGGTCCCACCACGTGAAATTATAGGCCGATACCCCGCCCGCTTCATGACCTTTGACCCCGTTTTCCATTCACGGCCTACAGAGCTCCATAGAGTCCAATGTAAACTGCTGTGGGAGAGTGCTCTCTTAACATCCCACTACCGACAGCTTAGCAGTAAACTCCTTCACCATAAGCGTCGCCTAGTGACCCACGCGGGTTTACCGTATCGAGGACCTCGCTTTAAGCGGGAAAGACGCGGATCGGGGGACGGGGGTTTCGGCGGCGCAACATCTCGCGTTTCCTCCTGGAAATGCAGACCTCTAGTGTTACGTTTGCTGCCCTTCATTCTGAGGATCGTTCATTCTTGTCCGGTTAACTCCGCCCACAGTTTTCGAGATATAGACTCCGTTCAAAGTTTGTCTCGTAGAGCTGCCCTGTGGGATGCGGGCTTGTATACAGCTTTTGGAAAAGTTACATAGTTTTCGCACAGTATGCATTTGAAGTTTCATCTTTTCTCCCATAGGAATGAATGGAAAAATGTCCATAAACTTTTGTCAAACTTTAAAACTGCTGTCACACGGTCAGTTTTCGAGCTAGAGACGCCAGAATTCAAACGGGCAGACCCGAGAGTCCACGGTCCCACCACGTGAATTTATGGGCCGATAGCCCACCCGCTTCATGACCTTTGACCCCGTTTTCCTTTCACGGCCTACAGAGCTCCATAGAGTCCAATGTAAACTGCTGTGGGAGAGTGCTCTCTTAACATCCCACATCCCGACAGCTTAGCAGTAAACTCCTTCACCATAAGCGTCGCCTAGTGACCCACGCGGGTTTACCGTATCGAGGACCTCGCTTTAAGCGGGAAAGACGCGGATCGGGGGGCGGGGGTTTAGGCGGCGCAACATCTCGCGTTTCCTCCTGGAAATGCAGACCTCTAGTTATGTTGCGCAAGCTGCTTCAGCAGCGCGCAATATACTGTTCTTCTTAAGTCATATTATTATTATTTTTATTATTATTATTATTATTTTTATTATTCCGCGTTTCCTTGTCCGCCTAACTAGTCCCGCAGCTTTCGAGCTATCGTCTCCGTTCCACCTGGAAATCGTGCGTCCTATAGCGACGATGTGGGCTTGTATACAGCTTTCCGATACCCGCACTCGTTCGTCCGCTACACTCGTTTATCGCTCCGTTTTTCCCCAGTCATTTCTATGGAATTAATTTTCAAAGTGCTCTAACTCGGTCATTTTTCAAGCTACGGACACGGGATTTCAGACGGTCGGACCCGGGCGTACCGGCTCCCATCACTTCCGTTTTCGGAAGTTTTGCACTCATCCTTCCCTTTCTTTTCCTCCTTCAAAATCCCTCCATTCATTTCAATGGGAGGCTCTTAGAGTGGGGGTGATGTCATCCACTGTAGTTTCAGTGGCCAAAGCCGTTTTTTCACTTTTCAGCCGAACAAATCGCCATAACTTCCTTATAGTTTCACCTAGAAACTTCATTTAAATTTTAAATGGTAGAGAAACTTGTCCTTTCTAAGACCTCTAAATTTGAACATTATTGAAAATACGGTTTTTGAGTTATGAATTTTTGTTCAGCACTAGGGACGGTTTCGGCTCCCATAGGGTTCAATGTATTTTTGGAGCAGCTCAGAGTGCGGTTTCTAAAATGTTCTCCTGTTTTTAACTCGTCATAACATGCTCAATTCTCACTTAATCTGCAAATTTTTTATACCATATCGATCCCCAGACTCTCCTTGTCGCAACGGTATATACGGTTAAGTGATGTGGGGAAAACTTTCCGAGCTATAAGCATTTGTTCGGAGGGTGGGTACGCTCCCATAGGAACCCATTGAAATTATTTTTTTTCTTTTTCAATTTTCTGCCGAACATTTCACCATAACTTCCTTATACTTTCACCTACAGACTTCATTTAAACTTTAAATGGTAGAGAAATTTCCCCTTTCTCACACTTGTAAGTTTCAGACCATTTGAGAATACCGTTCTTGAGTTATGAATTTTTGTTTGACACTTGGGAGGGTTTTCCTCCCATAGAGCTCAATGTATTTTAAGAGCGGCTCGGCACGCAGATTTTCAAAACTTTGCCTGTTTTTAACTCGTAATTACACCATCAAATCTCGCTCAAAGTGCAAAAATTTTTACACCATCTCGAGCACCAGACTCTCCTTGTCGCTACGGTATGCTTCGTTCATTTTTGGACCTGGAAAAGTTTTGGAGATATTTGAGGTTTTTTGGAGGGTGCCCCACCGGTCGAAATTCATTGAATCATGAGTCTGTCAGTTGTATTCTGTGAGCGTGCGTGTGAGAGACAGAGAGGGGGGAGGGGGAGGGGCAGAGTCAGAGACTGAGGGGAAGAGCTGTGAGGGCCACAGAAATACACAGGCAGTCTGTAACACTTTAAAGGTCATTTTTAAGGGGGACGTCTTAATTATCCAGGGTTTCTTAAGGTGGAATTTTTAAAGAATACCTCATTCACAATATACTGGCTGTCTTTTCGACATTTTAAGCTTTATTTAAAGTGGTCATTTTTAAAGGTGGACGTGTCAATACAACTGTGGGTTTCTTAAGGTGGAATTTAAAATGTATTGGCCATCTTTTTTTGCTTTTAAGACTCTTTTGGCCTGTGATGTGGACATTTCAATACAATTCTGGGTTTCTTAAGGTGGAATTGTTTTTAAAGGTGGAATTCAAAATGTATCGTTTTCCATTCACGGCCTACAGAGCTCCATAGAGTCCAATGTAAACTGCTGTGGGAGACTGCTCTCTTAACATCCACTACCGACAGCTTAGCAGTAAACTCCTTCACCATAAGCGTCGCCTAGTGACCCACGCGGGTTTACCGTATCGAGGACCTCGCTTTAAGCGGGAAAGACGCGGATCGGGGGGCAGGGGTTTAGGCGGCGCAACATCTCGCGTTTCCTCCTGGAAATGCAGACCTCTAGTGTTACGTTTGCTGCCCTTCATTCTGAGGATCGTTCATTCTTGTCCGGTTAACTCCGCCCACAGTTTTCGAGATATCGACTCCGTTCAAAGTTTGTTTCGTAGAGCTTCCCTGTGGGATGCGGGCTTGTATACAGCTTTTGGAAAAGTTGCATAGTTTTCGCACAGTAAGCATTTGAAGTTTCGTGTTTTCTCCCATAGGAATGAATGGAAAAATGTCCATAAACTTTTGTCAAACTTTCAAACTGCTGTCACACGGTCAGTTTTCCAGCTACAGACACCAGAACTCAAACGGGCAGACCCGAAAGTCCACGGTCCCACCACGTGAAATTATAGGCCGATAGCCCACCCGCTTCATGACCTTTGACCCCGTTTTCCTTTCACGGCCTACAGAGCTCCTTAGAGTCCAATGTAAACTGCTGTGGGAGAGAGCTCTCTTAACATCCCACTACCGACAGCTTAGCAGTAAACTCCTTCACCATAAGCGTCGCCTAGTGACCCACGTGGGTTTACCGTACCGAGGACCTCGCTTTAAGCGGGAAAGACGCGGATCGGGGGACGGGGGTTTAGGCGGCGCAACATCTCGCGTTTCCTCCTGGAAATGCAGACCTCTAGTGTTACGTTTGCTGCCCTTCATTCTGAGGATCGTTCATTCTTGTCCGGTTAACTCCGCCCACAGTTTTCGAGATATCGACTCCGTTCAAAGTTTGTCTCGTAGAGCTGCCCTATGGGATGCGGGCTTGTATACAGCTTTTGGAAAAGTTGCATAGTTTTCGCACAGTAAGCATTTAAAGTTTCATCTTTACTCCCGTAGGAATGAATGGAAAAATGTCCATAAACTTTTGTCAAACTTTAAAACTGCTGTCACACGCTCAGTTTTCGAGCTAGAGACACCAGAAGTCAAACGGGCAGACCCGAGGGTCCACGGTCCCACCACGTAAACTTATGGGCCGATAGCCCACCTGCTTCATGACCTTTGACCCCGTTTTCCTTTCACGGCCTACTGAGCTCCATAGAGTCCAATGTAAACTGCTGTGGGAGACTGCTCTCTTAACATCCCACTACCAACAGCTTAGCAGTCAACTCCTTCACCATAGCGTGGCCTAGTGACCCACGAGGGTTTCCGTACCGAGGACCTCGCTTTAAGCGGAAAAGACGCGGATCGGGGAACGGGGGTTTCGGCGGCGCAACATCTCGCGTTTCCTCCTGGAAATGCAGACCTCTAGTGTTACGTTTGCTGCCCTTAATTCTGAGGATCGTTCATTCTTGTCCGGTTAACTCCGCCCACAGTTTTCGAGATATCGACTCCGTTCAAAGTTTCATTCGTAGAGCTGCGGGATGCGGGCTTGTATACAGCTTTTGGAAAAGTTACATAGTTTTCGCACAGGAAGCATTTGAAGTTTCATCTTTACTCCCATAGGAATGAATGGAAAAATGTCCATAAAGTTTTGTCAAACTTTCAAACTGCTGTCACACGCTCAGTTTTCGAGCTAGAGACACCAGAATTCAAACGGGCAGACCCGAGAGTCCAAGGTCCCACCACGAGAAATTATAGGCCGATAGCCCACCCGCTTCATGACCTTTGACCCCGTTTTCCATTCACGGCCTACAGAGCTCCATAGAGTCCAATGTAAACTGCTGTGGGAGAGTGCTCTCTTAACATCCCACTACCGACAGCTTAGCAGTAAACTCCTTCACCATAAGCGTCGCCTAGTGACCCACGCGGGTTTACCGTATCGAGGACCTCGCTTTAAGCGGGAAAGACGCGGATCGGGGGGCGGGGGTTTAGGCGGCGCAACATCTCGCGTTTCCTCCTGGAAATGCAGACCTCTAGTGTTACGTTTGCTGCCCTTCATTCTGAGGATCGTTCATTCTTGTCCGGTTAACTCCGCCCACAGTTTTCGAGATATCGACTCCGTTCAAAGTTTCATTCATAGAGCTTCCCTGTGGGATGCGGGCTTGTATACAGCTTTTGGAAAAGTTGCATAGTTTTCGCACAGGAAGCATTTGAATTTCATCTTTACTCCCATAGGAAAGAATGGAAAAATGTCCATAAACTTTTGTCAAACTTTAAAACTGCTGTCACACGCTCAGTTTTCGAGCTAGAGGCACCAGAACTCAAACGGTCAGACCCGAGGGTCCACGGTCCCACCACGTGAAATTATGGGCCGATAGCCCACCCGCTTCATGACCTTTGACCCCATTTTCCATTCACGGCCTACAGAGCTCCATAGAGTCCAATGTAAACTGCTGTGGGAGAGTGCTCTCTTAACATCCCACTACCGACAGCTTAGCAGTAAACTCCTTCACCATAAGCGTCGCCTAGTGACCCACGCGGGTTTACCGTATCGAGGACCTCGCTTTAAGCGGGAAAGACGCGGATCGGGGGACGGGGGTTTAGGCGGCGCAACATCTCGCGTTTCCTCCTGGAAATGCAGACCTCTAGTGTTACGTTTGCTGCCCTTCATTCTGAGGATCGTTCATTCTTGTCCGGTTAACTCCGCCCACAGTTTTCGAGATATCGACTCCGTTCAAAGTTTGTTTCGTAGAGCTTCCCTGTGGGATGCGGGCTTGTATACAGCTTTTGGAAAAGTTACATAGTTTTCGCACAGTAAGCATTTGAAGTTTCATCTTAACTCCCATAGGAATGAATGGAAAAATGTCCATAAACTTTTGTCAAACTTTCAAACTGCTGTCACACGGTCAATTTTCGAGCTAGAGACACCAGAACTCAAACGGGCAGACCCGAGAGTCCACGGTCCCACCACGTGAAATTATGGGCCGATACCCCGCCCGCTTCATGACCTTTGACCCCGTTTTCCATTCACGGCCTACAGAGCTCCATAGAGTCCAATGTAAACTGCTGTGGGAGAGTGCTCTCTTAACATCCCACTACCGACAGCTTAGCAGTAAACTCCTTCACCATAAGCGTCGCCTAGTGACCCACGCGGGTTTACCGTATCGAGGACCTCGCTTTAAGCGGGAAAGACGCGGATCGGGGGGCAGGGGTTTAGGCGGCGCAACATCTCGCGTTTCCTCCTGAAAATGCAGACCTCTTGTGTTACGTTTGCTGCCCTTCATTCTGAGGATCGTTCGTTCTTGTCCGGTTAACTCCGCCCACAGTTTTCGAGATATCGACTCCGTTCAAAGTTTGTTTCGTAGAGCTGCCCTGTGGGATGCGGGCTTGTATACAGCTTTTGGAAAAGTTGCATAGTTTTTGCACAGTAAGCATTTGAAGTTTCATCTTTTCTCCCATAGGAATGAATGGAAAAATGTCCATAAACTTTTGTCAAACTTTCAAACTGCTGTCACACGCTCAGTTTTCGAGCTAGAGACACCAGAATTCAAACGGGCAGACCCGAGAGTCCACGGTCCCGCCACGTGAAATTATGTGCCGATAGCCCACCCGCCTTATGACCTTTGACCCCGTTTTCCATTCACGGCCTACAGAGCTCCATAGAGTCCAATGTAAACTGCTGTGGGAGAGTGCTCTCTTAACATCCCACTACCGACAGCTTAGCAGTAAACTCCTTCAGCATAAGCGTCGCCTAGTGACCCACGCGGGTTTACCGTATCGAGGACCTCGCTTTAAGCGGGAAAGACGCGGATCGGGGGACGGGGGTTTAGGCGGCGCAACATCTCGCGTTTCCTCCTGGAAATGCAGACCTCTAGTGTTACGTTTGCTGCCCTTCATTCTGAGGATCGTTCGTTCTTGTCCGGTTAACTCCGCCCACAGTTTTCGAGATATCGACTCCGTTCAAAGTTTCATTCGTAGAGCTTCCCTGTGGGATGCGGGCTTGTATACAGCTTTTGGAAAAGTTGCATAGTTTTAGCACAGTAAGCATTTGAAGTTTCATCTTTTGTCTTATAGGAATGAATGGAAATATGTCCATAAACTTTTGTCAAACTTTCAAACTGCTGTCACACGCTCAGTTTTCGAGCTAGAGACACCAGAATTCAAACGGGCAGACCCGAGAGTCCAAGGTCCCACCACGTGAAATTATGGGCCGATACCCCGCCCGCTTCATGACCTTTGACCCCGTTTTCCATTCACGGCCTACAGAGCTCCATAGAGTCCAATGTAAACTGCTGTGGGAGAGTGCTCTCTTAACATCCCACTACCGACAGCTTAGCAGTAAACTCCGTCACCATAAGCGTCGCCTAGTGACCCACGCGGGTTTACCGTATCGAGCACCTCGCTTTAAGCGGGAAAGACGCGGATCGGGGGGCGGGGGTTTAGGCGGCGCAACATCTCGCGTTTCCTCCTGGAAATGCAGACCTCTAGTGTTACGTTTGCTGCCCTTCATTCTGAGGATCGTTCGTTCTTGTCCGGTTAACTCCGCCCACAGTTTTCGAGATATCGACTCCGTTCAAAGTTTCATTCGTAGAGCTTCCCTGTGGGATGCGGGCTTGTATACAGCTTTTGGAAAAGTTGCATAGTTTTAGCACAGTAAGCATTTGAAGTTTCATCTTTTGTCCCATAGGAATGAATGGAAATATGTCCATAAACTTTTGTCAAACTTTCAAACTGCTGTCACACGCTCAGTTTTCGAGCTAGAGACACCAGAATTCAAACGGGCACACCCGAGAGTCCAAGGTCCCACCACGTGAAATTATGGGCCGATACCCCGCCCGCTTCATGACCTTTGACCCCGTTTTCCATTCACGGCCTACAGAGCTCCATAGAGTCCAATGTAAACTGCTGTGGGAGAGTGCTCTCTTAACATCCCACTACCGACAGCTTAGCAGTAAACTCCTTCACCATAAGCGTCGCCTAGTGACCCACGCGGGTTTACCGTATCGAGGACCTCGCTTTAAGCGGGAAAGACGCGGATCGGGGGGCAGGGGTTTAGGCGGCGCAACATCTCGCGTTTCCTCCTGGTGTTACGTTTGCTGCCCTTCATTCTGAGGATCGTTCATTCTTGTCCGGTTAACTCCGCCCACAGTTTTCGAGATATCGACTCCGTTCAAAGTTTGTTTCGTAGAGCTTTCCTGTGGGATGCGGGCTTGTATACAGCTTTTGGAAAATTTGCATAGTTTTCGCACAGTAAGCATTTGAAGTTTCATCTTTTCTCCCATAGGAATGAATGGAAAAATGTCCATAAACTTTTGTCAAACTTTCAAACTGCTGTCACACGCTCAGTTTTCGAGCTAGAGACACCAGAACTCAAACGGGCAGACCCGAGAGTCCAAGGTCCCACCACGTGAAATTATGGGCCGATAGCCCACCCGCTTCATGACCTTTGACCCCGTTTTCCATTCACGGCCTACACAGCTCCACATAGTCCAATGTAAACTGCTGTGGGACAGTGCTCTCTTAACATCCCACTACCAACAGCTTAGCAGTAAACTCCTTCACCATAAGCGTCGCCTAGTGACCCACGCGGGTTTACCGTGTCGAGGACCTCGCTTTAAGCGGGAAAGACGCGGATCGGGGGGCAGGGGTTTAGGCGGCGCAACATCTCGCGTTTCCTCCTGGAAATGCAGACCTCTAGTGTTACGTTTGCTGCCCTTCATTCTGAGGATCGTTCATTCTTGTCCGGTTAACTCCGCCCACAGTTTTCGAGATATAGACTCCGTTCAAAGTTTGTCTCGTAGAGCTGCCCTGTGGGATGCGGGCTTGTATACAGCTTTTGGAAAAGTTACATAGTTTTCGCACAGGAAGCATTTGAAGTTTCATCTTTTCTCCCATAGGAATGAATGGAAAAATGTCCATAAACTTTTGTCAAACTTTAAAACTGCTGTCACACGGTCAGTTTTCGAGCTAGAGACACCAGAATTCAAACGGGCAGACCCGAGAGTCCAAGGTCCCACCACGTGAAATTATGGGCCGATAGCCCACCCGCTTCATGACCTTTGACCCCGTTTTCCATTCACGGCCTACACAGCTCCACATAGTCCAATGTAAACTGCTGTGGGACAGTGCTCTCTTAACATCCCACTACCAACAGCTTAGCAGTAAACTCCTTCACCATAAGCGTCGCCTAGTGACCCACGCGGGTTTACCGTGTCGAGGACCTCGCTTTAAGCGGGAAAGACGCGGATCGGGGGGCAGGGGTTTAGGCGGCGCAACATCTCGCGTTTCCTCCTGGAAATGCAGACCTCTAGTGTTACGTTTGCTGCCCTTAATTCTGAGGATCGTTCCTTCTTGTCCGGTTAACTCCGCCCACAGTTTTCGAGATATCGACTCCGTTCAAAGTTTGTTTCGTAGAGCTGCCCTGTGGGATGCGGGCTTGTATACAGGTTTTGGAAAAGTTACATAGTTTTTGCACAGTAAGCATTTGAAGTTTCGTGTTTTCTCCCATAGGAATGAATGGAAAAATGTCCATAAACTTTTGTCAAACTTTAAAACTGCTGTCACACGGTCAGTTTTCGAGCTAGACACACCAGAACTCAAACGGTCAGACCCGAGAGTCCACGGTCCCACCACCTGAAATTATAGGCCGATAGCCCACCCGCTTCATGACCTTTGACCCCGTTTTCCATTCACGGCCTACACAGCTCCATAGAGTCCAATGTAAACTGCTGTGGGAGAGTGCTCTCTTAACATCCCACTACCGACAGCTTAGCAGTAAACTCCTTCACCATAAGCGTCGCCTAGTGACCCACGCGGGTTTACCGTACCGAGGACCTCGCTTTAAGCAGGAAAGACGCGGATCGGGGGACGGGGGTTTAGGCGGCGCAACATCTCGCGTTTCCTCCTGGAAATGCAGACCTCTAGTGTTACGTTTGCTGCCCTTCATTCTGAGGATCGTTCATTCTTGTCCGGTTATCTCCGCCCACAGTTTTCGAGATATCGACTCCGTTCAAAGTTTGTTTCGTAGAGCTTCCCTGTGGGATGCGGGCTTGTATACAGCTTTTGGAAAAGTTACATAATTTTTGCACAGTAAGCATTTGAAGTTTCATCTTTACTCCCATAGGAATGAATGGAAAAATGTCCATAAACTTTTGTCAAACTTTAAAACTGCTGTCACACGCTCAGTTTTCGAGCTAGAGACACCAGAACTCAAACGAGCAGACCCGAGGGTCCACGGTCCCACCACGTAAAATTATGGGCCGATAGCCCACCCGCTTCATGACCTTTGACCCCGTTTTCCTTTCACGGCCTACAGAGCTCCATAGAGTCCAATGTAAACTGCTGTGGGAGAGTGCTCTCTTAACATCCCACTACCGACAGCTTAGCAGTAAACTCCTTCACCATAAGCGTCGCCTAGTGACCCACGCGGGTTTACCGTATCGAGGACCTCGCTTTAAGCGGGAAAGACGCGGATCGGGGGACGGGGGTTTAGGCGGCGCAACATCTCGCGTTTCCTCCTGGAAATGCAGACCTCTAGTGTTACGTTTGCTGCCCTTCATTCTGAGGATCGTTCATTCTTGTCCGGTTAACTCCGCCCACAGTTTTCGAGATATCGACTCCGTTCAAAGTTTGTTTCGTAGAGCTTCCCTGTGGGATGCGGGCTTGTATACAGCTTTTGGAAAAGTTGCATAGTTTTCGCACAGGAAACATTTGAAGTTTCATCTTTACTCCCATAGGAATGAATGGAAAAATGTCCATAAACTTTTGTCAAACTTTCAAACTGCTGTCACACGGTCAGTTTTCGAGCTAGAGACACCAGAACTCAAACCGGCAGACCCGAGGGTCCACGGTCCCACCACGTAAAATTATGGGCCGATAGCCCACCCGCTTCATGACCTTTGACCCCGTTTTCCATTCACGGCCTACACAGCTCCATAGAGTCCAATGTAAACTGCTGTGGGAGAGTGCTCTCTTAACATCCCACTACCGACGGCTTAGCAGTAAACTCCTTCACCATAAGCGTCGCCTAGTGACCCACGCGGGTTTACCGTATCGAGGACCTCGCTTTAAGCGGGAAAGACGCGGATCGGGGGGCAGGGGTTTCGGCGGCGCAACATCTCGCGTTTCCTCCTGGAAATGCAGACCTCTAGTGTTACGTTTGCTGCCCTTCATTCTGAGGATCGTTCGTTCTTGTCCGGTTAACTCCGCCCACAGTTTTCGAGATATCGACTCCGTTCAAAGTTTGTTTCGTAGAGCTGCCCTGTGGGATGCGGGCTTGTATACAGCTTTTGGAAAAGTTGCATAGTTTTTGCACAGTAAGCATTTGAAGTTTCATCTTTACTCCCTTAGGAATGAATGGAAAAATGTCCATAAACTTTTGTCAAACTTTCAAACTGCTGTCACACGGTCAGTTTTGGAGCTAGAGACACCAGAACTCAAACGGGCAGACCCGAGGGTCCACGGTCCCACCACGTGAAACTATAGGCCGATAGCCCACCCGCTTCATGACCTTTGACCCCGTTTTCCTACACAGCTCCATAGAGTCCAATGTAAACTGCTGTGGGAGAGTGCTCTCTTAACATCCCACTACCGACAGCTTAGCAGTAAACTCCTTCACCATAAGCGTCGCCTAGTGACCCACGCGGGTTTACCGTACCGAGGACCTCGCTTTAAGCGGGAAACACGCGGATCGGGGGGCGGGGGTTTAGGCGGCGCAACATCTCGCGTTTCCTCCTGGAAATGCAGACCTCTAGTGTTACGTTTGCTGCCCTTCATTCTGAGGATCTTCATTCCTTGTCCGGTTAACTCCGCCCACAGTTTTCGAGATATCGACTCCGTTCAAAGTTTGTTTCGTAGAGCTTACCTGTGGGATGCGGGCTTGTATACAGCTTTTGGAAAAGTTGCATAGTTTTTGCACAGTAAGCATTTGAAGTTTCATCTTTACTCCCATAGGAATGAATGGGAAAATGTCCATAAACTTTTGTCAAACTTTCAAACTGCTGTCACACGCTCAGTTTTCGAGCTAGAGACACCAGAATTCAAACGGGCAGACCCGAGAGTCCACGGTCCCGCCACGTGAAATTATGGGCCGATAGCCCACCCGCTTCATGACCTTTGACCCCGTTTTCTATTCACGGCCTACACAGCTCCATAGAGTCCAATGTAAACTGCTGTGGGAGAGTGCTCTCTTAACATCCCACTACCGACAGCTTAGCAGTAAACTCCTTCACCATAAGCGTCGCCTAGTGACCCATGTGGGTTTACCGTATCGAGGACCTCGCTTTAAGCGGGAAAGACGCGGATCGGGGGGCAGGGGTTTAGGCGGCGCAACATCTCGCGTTTCCTCCTGGAAATGCAGACCTCTAGTTATGTTGCGCCAGCTGCTTTAGCAGCGCGCAATATATTGTTCTTCTTAAGTCATATTATTATTATTTTTATTCTTATTATTCCGCGTTTCCTTGTCCGCCTAACTAGTCCCGCAGCTTTCGAGCTATCGACTCCGTTCCACCTGGAAATCGTGCGTCCTATAGCGACGATGTGGGCTTGTATACAGCTTTCCGATACCCGCACTCGTTCGTCCGCTACACTCGTTTATCGCTCCGTTTTTCCCCAGTCATTTCTATGGAATTAATTTTCAAAGTGCTCTAACTCGGTCATTTTTCAAGCTACGGACACGGGATTTTAGACGGTCGGACCCGGGCGTACCGGCTCCCATCACTTCCGTTTTCGGAATTTTTGCACTCATCCTTCCCTTTCTATACCTCCTTCAAAATCCCTCCATTCATTTCAATGGGAGGCCCTTAGAGTGGGGGTGATGTCATCCACTGTAGTTTCAGTGGCCAAAGCCGTTTTTTCACTTTTCAGCCTAACAAATCGCCATAACTTCCTCATACTTTCACCTAGAAACTTCATTTAAATTTTAAATGGTAGATAAACTTGTCCTTTCTAAGACCTCTAAATTTGAACATTATTGAAAATACGGTTTTTGAGTTATGAATTTTTGTTCGGCACTAGGGAGGGTTTCGGCTCCCATAGGGTTCAATGTATTTTTGGAGCAGCTCAGAGTGCGGTTTCTAAAAATTTCTCCTGTTTTTAACTCGTCATAACATGCTCAATTCTCACTTAATCTGCAAATGTTTTATACCATATCGATCCCCAGACTCTCCTTGTCGCAACGGTATATACGGTTAAGTGATGTGAGGAAAACTTTCCGAGCTATAAGCATTTGTTCGGAGGGTGGGTACGCTCCCATAGGAACCCATTGAAATTATTTTTTTTCTTTTTCAATTTTCTGCCGAACATTTCACCATAACTTCCTTATACTTTCACCTACAGACTTCATTTAAACTTTAAATGGTAGAGAAATTTCCCCTTTCTCACACTTGTAAGTTTCAGACCGTTTGAGAATACCGTTCTTGAGTTATGAATTTTTGTTTGACACTTGGGAGGGTTTTCCTCCCATAGAGCTCAATGTATTTTAAGAGCGGGTCTGCACGCAGATTTTCAAAACTTTGCCTGTTTTTAACTCGTAATTACACCATCAAATCTCGCTCAAAGTGCAAAAATTTTTACACCATCTCGAGCACAAGACTCTCCTTGTCGCTACGGTATGCTTCGTTCAATTTTGGTTGGGAAAAGTTTTCGAGCTACGGGTGATTTTTTGGAGGGTGCTCCCCGGTCGAAATTCATTGAATCGTGAGTCTGTCAGTTGTATTCTGTGAGCGTGGGTGTGAGAGAAACAGAGAGGGGAGGGGGAGGGGCAGAGTCAGAGACCGAGGGGGAGAGGTATGAAGGACATAGGCAGTGTCTAACACTTTAAAGGTCATTTTTAAGGGGGACGTCTTAATTATCCAGGGTTTCTTAAGGTGGAATTTTTAAAGAATACCTCATTCACAATATACTGGCTGTCTTTTCGACATTTTAAGCTTTATTTAAAGTGGTCATTTTTAAAGGTGGACGTGTCAATACAACTGTGGGTTTCTTAAGGTGGAATTTTTATTAAGGTGGTATTTAAAATGTATTGGCCATCTTTTTTTGCTTTTAAGACTCTTTTGGCCTGTGATGTGGACATTTCAATACAATTCTGGGTTTCTTAAGGTGGAATTGTTTTTAAAGGTGGAATTCAAAATGTATCGTTTTCCATTCACGGCCTACAGAGCTCCATAGAGTCCAATGTAAACTGCTGTGGGAGAATGCTCTCTTAACATCCCACTACCAACAGCTTAGCAGTAAACTCCTTCACCATAAGCGTCGCCTAGTGACCCACGCGGGTTTACCGTATCGAGGACCTCGCTTTAAGCGGGAAAGACGCGGATCGGGGGGCAGGGGTTTAGGCGGCGCAACATCTCGCGTTTCCTCCTGGTGTTACGTTTGCTGCCCTTCATTCTGAGGATCGTTCATTCTTGTCCGGTTAACTCCGCCCACAGTTTTCGAGATATCGACTCCGTTCAAAGTTTGTTTCGTACAGCTTCCCTGTGGGATGCGGGCTTGTATACAGCTTTTGGAAAAGTTGCATAGTTTTCGCACAGTAACCATTTGAAGTTTCATCTTTACTCCCATAGGAATGAATGGAAAAATGTCCATAAACTTTTGTCAAACTTTCAAACTGCTGTCACACGCTCAGTTTTCGAGCTAGAGACACCAGAATTCAAACGGGCAGACCCGAGAGTCCAAGGTCCCACCACGTGAAATTATAGGCCAATAGCCCACCCGCTTCATGACCTTTGACCCCGTTTTCCATTCACGGCCTACAGAGCTCCATAGAGTCCAATGTAAACTGCTGTGGGAGAGTGCTCTCTTAACATCCCACTACCGACAGCTTAGCAGTAAACTCCTTCACCATAAGCGTCGCCTAGTGACCCGCGCGGGTTTACCGTGTCGAGGACCTCGCTTTAAGCGGGAAAGACGCGGATCGGGGGGCAGGGGTTTAGGCGGCGCAACATCTCGCGTTTCCTCCTGGAAATGCAGACCTCTAGTGTTACGTTTGCTGCCCTTCATTCTGAGGATCGTTCATTCTTGTCCGGTTAACTCCGCCCACAGTTTTCGAGATATCGACTCCGTTCAAAGTTTGTTTCGTAGAGCTGCCCTGTGTGACGCGGGCTTGTATACAGCTTTTGGAAAAGTTACATAGTTTTCGCACAGTAAGCATTTGAAGTTTCATCTTAACTCCCATAGGAATGAATGGAAAAATGTCCATAAACTTTTGTCAAACTTTCAAACTGCTGTCACACGGTCAGTTTTCGAGCTAGAGACACCAGAACTCAAACGGTCAGACCCGAGAGTCCACGGTCCCACCACGTAAAATTATGGGCCGATAGGCCACCCGCTTCATGACCTTTGACCCCGTTTTCCATTCACGGCCTACACAGCTCCATAGAGTCCAATGTAAACTGCTGTGGGACAGTGCTCTATTAACATCCCACTACCGACAGCTTAGCAGTAAACTCTTTCACCATAAGCGTCGCCTAGTGACCCACGCGGGTTTACCGTATCGAGGACCTCGCTTTAAGCGGGAAAGACGCGGATCGGGGGACGGGGGTTTCGGCGGCGCAACATCTCGCGTTTCCTCCTGGAAATACAGACCTCTAGTGTTACGTTTGCTGCCCTTCATTCTGAGGATCGTTCATTCTTGTCCGGTTAACTCCGCCCACAGTTTTTGAGATATCGACTCCGTTCAAAGTTTGTTTCGTAGAGCTTCCCTGTGGGATGCGGGCTTGTATACAGCTTTTGGAAAAGTTACATAGTTTTCGCACAGGAAGCATTTGAAGTTTCATCTTTACTCCCATAGGAATGAATGGAAAAATGTCCATAAACTTTTGTCAAACTTTAAAACTGCTGTCACACGGTCAGTTTTCGAGCTAGAGACACCAGAACTCAAACGGGCAGACCCGAGGGTCCACGGTCCCAGCACGTGAAACTATGGGCCGATAGCCCACCCGCTTCATGACCTTTGACCCCGTTTTCCTTTCACGGCCTACAGAGCTCCATAGAGTCCAATGTAAACTGCTGTGGGAGAGTGCTCTCTTAACATCCCACTACCGACAGCTTAGCAGTAAACTCCTTCACCATAAGCGTCGCCTAGTGACCCACGCGGGTTTACCGTATCGAGGACCTCGCTTTAAGCGGGAAAGACGCGGATCGGGGGGCAGGGATTTAGGCGGCGCAACATCTCGCGTTTCCTCCTGGAAATGCAGACCTCTAGTGTTACGTTTGCTGCCCTTCATTCTGAGGATCGTTCGTTCTTGTCCGGTTAACTCCGCCCACAGTTTTCGAGATATCGACTCCGTTCAAAGTTTGTTTCGTAGAGCTTCCCTGTGGGATGCGGGCTTGTATACAGCTTTTGGAAAAGTTACATAGTTTTCGCACAGTAAGCATTTGAAGTTTCATCTTAACTCCCATAGGAATGAATGAAAAAATTTGTCCATAAACTTTTGTCAAACTTTCAAACTGCTGTCACACGGTCAGTTTTCGAGCTAGAGACACCAGAACTCAAACGGGCAGACCCGAGAGTCCACGGTCCCACCACGTGAAATTATAGGCCGATACCCCGCCCGCTTCATGACCTTTGACCCCGTTTTCCATTCACGGCCTACAGAGCTCCATAGAGTCCAATGTAAACTGCTGTGGGAGAGTGCTCTCTTAACATCCCACTACCGACAGCTTAGCAGTAAACTCCTTCACCATAAGCGTCGCCTAGTGACCCACGCGGGTTTACCGTATCGATGACCTCGCTTTAAGCGAGAAAGACGCGGATCGGGGGGCAGGGGTTTAGGCGGCGCAACATCTCGCGTTTCCTCCTGGAAATGCAGACCTCTAGTGTTACGTTTGCTGCCCTTCATTCTGAGGATCGTTCGTTCTTGTCCGGTTAACTCCGCCCACAGTTTTCGAGATATCGACTCCGTTCAAAGTTTCATTCGTATAGCTTTCCTGTGGGATGCGGGCTTGTATACAGCTTTTGGAAAAGTTGCATAGTTTTCGCACAGTAACCATTTGAAGTTTCATCTTTACTCCCATAGGAATGAATGGAAAAATGTCCATAAACTTTTGTCAAACTTTAAAACTGCTGTCACACGCTCAGTTTTCGAGCTAGAGACACCAGAACTCAAACGGGCAGACCCGAGGGTCCACGGTCCCACCACGTAAAATTATGGGCCGATAGCCCACCCGCTTCATGACCTTTGACCCCGTTTTCCTTTCACGGCCTACAGAGCTCCATAGAGTTCAATGTAAACTGCTGTGGGAGAGTGCTCTCTTAACATCCCACTACCGACAGCTTAGCAGTAAACTCCTTCACCATAAGCGTCGCCTAGTGACCCACGCGGGTTTACCGTATCGAGGACCTCGCTTTAAGCGGGAAAGACGCGGATCGGAGGGCGGGGGTTTAGGCGGCGCAACATCTCGCGTTTCCTCCTGGAAATGCAGACCTCTAGTTATGTTGCGCCTGCTGCTGTAAGCAGCGGCGCGATATATTGTTATCCGTAAGTCATATTATTATTATTTTTATTATTATTTTTATTATTCCGCGTTTCCTTGTCCGCCTAACTAGTCCCGCAGCTTTCGAGCTATCGACTCCGTTCCACCTGGAAATCGTGCGTCCTATAGCGACGATGTGGGCTTGTATACAGCTTTCCGATACCCGCACTCGTTCGTCCGCTACACTCGTTTTTCGCTCTGTTTTTCCCCAGTCATTTCTATGGAATTAATTTTCAAAGTGCTCTAACTCGGTCATTTTTCAAGCTACGGACACGGGATTTCAGACGGTCGGACCCGGGCGTACCGGCTCCCATCACTTCCGTTTTCGGAATTTTTGCACTCATCCTTCCCTTTCTTTTCCTCCTTCAAAATCCCCCCATTCATTTGAATGGAGGATGGGTACAGTGCGTGACATCATCGCCACTCTAGAATTCATGGCCAAAACCGTTTTTTCACTTTTCAGCCGAACAATTCACCATAACTTCCTCATACTTTCACCTAGAAACTTCATTTAAATTTTAAATGGTAGAGAAACTTGTCCTTTCTAAGACCTCTAAATTTGAACATTATTGAAAATACGGTTTTTGAGTTATGAATTTTTGTTCGGCACTAGGGACGGTTTCGGCTCCCATAGGGTTCAATGTATTTTTGGAGCAGCTCAGAGTGCGGTTTCTAAAATTTTCTCCTGTTTTTAACTCGTCATAACACGGTCAATTCTCACTTAATCTGAAAATTTTTTATAGCATATCGATCCCCAGACTCTCCTTGTCGCAACGGTATATACGGTTAAGTGATGTGGGGAAAACTTTCCGAGCTATAAGCATTTGTTCGGAGGGTGGGTACGCTCCCATAGGAACCCATTGAAATGATTTTTTTTCTTTTTCAATTTTCTGCCGAACATTTCACCATAACTTCCTTATACTTTCACCTACAGACTTCATTTAAATTTTAAATGGTAGAGAAATGTCCCCTTTCTCAAACTTGTAAGTTTCAGACCGTTTGATAATACCGTTCTTGAGTTATGAATTTTTGTTTGACACTTGGGAGGGTTTTCCTCCCATAGAGCTCAATGTATTTTAAGAGCGGCTCGGCACGCAGATTTTCAAAACTTTGCCTGTTTTTAACTCGTAATTACACCATCAAATCTCGCTCAAAGTGCAAAAATTTTTACACCATCTCGAGCACCAGACTCTCCTTGTCGCTACGGTATGCTTCGTTCATTTTTGGACCTGGAAAAGTTTTGGAGATATTTGAGGTTTTTTGGAGGGTGCCCCACCGGTCGAAATTCATTGAATCGTGAGTCTGTCAGTTGTATTCTGTGAGCGTGCGTGTGAGAGAGAGAGGGGGGAGGGGGAGGGGCAGAGGCAGACACTGACGGGAGAGGTGTGAGGGCCACAGAAATACACAGGCAGTCTGTAACACTTTAAAGGTCATTTTTAAGGGGGACGTCTTAATTATCCAGGGTTTCTTAAGGTGGAGTTTTTAAAAAAGACCTCATTCACAATATACTGCCTGTCTTTTCAACATTTTAAGAAGCGGATCGGGGTACGGGGGTTTCGGCGGCGCAACATCTCGCGTTTCCTCCTGGAAATGCAGACCTCTAGTTATGTTGCGCCTGCTGCTTTAAGCAGCAGCGCGCAATATATTGTTCTTCTTAAGTCATATTATTATTATTATTATTATTATTCTTATTATTCCGCGTTTCCTTGTCCGCCTAACTAGTCCCGCAGCTTTCGAGCTATCGACTCCGTTCCACCTGGAAATCGTGCGTCCTATAGCGACGATGTGGGCTTGTATACAGCTTTCCGATACCCACACTCGTTCGTCCGCTACACTCGTTTATCGCTCCGTTTTTCCCCAGTCATTTCTATGGAATTAATTTTCAAAGTGCTCTAACTCGGTCATTTTTCAAGCTACGGACACGGGATTTCAGACGGTCGGACCCGGGCGTACCGGCTCCCATCACTTCCGTTTTCAGAATTTTTGCACTCATCCTTCCCTTTCTATACCTCCTTCAAAATCCCTCCATTCATTTCAATGGGAGGCCCTTAGAGTGGGGGTGATGTCATACACTGTAGTTTCAGTGGCAAAAAGCCGTTTTTTCACTTTTCAGCCTAACAAATCGCCATAACTTCCTTATAGTTTCACCTAGAAACTTCATTTAAATTTTAAATGGTAGAGAAACTTGTCCTTTCTAAGACCTCTAAATTTGAACATTATTGAAAATACGGTTTTTGAGTTATGAATTTTTGTTCGGCACTAGGGACGGTTTCGGCTCCCATAGGGTTCAATGTATTTTTGGAGCAGCTCAGAGTGCGGTTTCTAAAATTTTCTCCTGTTTTTAACTCGTCATAACATGCTCAATTCTCACTTAATCTGCAAATTTTTTATACCATATCGATCCCCAGACTCTCCTTGTCGCAACGGTATATACGCTTAAGTGATGTGGGGAAAACTTTCCGAGCTATAAGCATTTGTTCGGAGGGTGGGTACGCTCCCATAGGAACCCATTGAAATTATTTTTTTTCTTTTTCAATTTTCTGCCGAACATTTCACCATAACTTCCTTATACTTTCACCTACAGACTTCATTTAAATTTTAAATGGTAGAAAAATGTCCCCTTTCTCAAACTTGTAAGTTTCAGACCGTTTGATAATACCGTTCTTGAGTTATGAATTTTTGTTTGACACTTGGGAGGGTTTTCCTCCCATAGAGCTCAATGTATTTTAAGAGCGGGTCGGCACGCAGATTTTCAAAACTTTGCCTGTTTTTAACTCGTAATTACACCATCAATTCTCGCTCAAACTGAAAATTTTTTTACACCATCTCGAGCGCCAGACTCTCCTTGTCGCTACGGTATGCTTCGTTCAATTTTGGTTGGGAAAAGTTTTCGAGCTACGGGTCATTTTTTGAAGGGTCCCCCCGGTCGAAATTCATTGAATCATGAGTCTGTCAGTTGTGTTCTGTGAGCGTGCGTGTGAGAGAGACACAGAGGGGGGAGGGGGAGGGGCAGAGGCAGACACTGACGGGGAGAGATGTGAGGGCCACAGAAATACACAGGCAGTCTGTAACACTTTAAAGGTCATTTTTAAGGGGGACGTCTTAATTATCCAGGGTTTCTTAAGGTGGAATTTTTAAAGAATGCCTCATTCACAATATACTGGCTGTCTTTTCAACATTTTAAGACGCGGATCGGGGGACGGGGGTTTAGGCGGCGCAACATCTCGCGTTTCCTCCTGGAAATGCAGACCTCTAGTGTTACGTTTGCTGCCCTTCATTCTGAGGATCGTTCATTCTTGTCCGGTTAACTCCGCCCACAGTTTTCGAGATATCGACTCCGTTCAAAGTTTGTTTCGTAGAGCTGCCCTGTGGGATGCGGGCTTGTATACAGCTTTTGGAAAAGTTACATAGTTTTCGCACAGTAAGCATTTGAACTTTCATCTTTACTCCCATAGGAATGAATGGAAAAATGTCCATAAACTTTTGTCAAACTTTCAAACTGCTGTCACACGGTCAGTTTTCGAGCTAGACACACCAGAACTCAAACGGGCAGACCCGAGAGTCCACGGTCCCACCACGTGAAATTATAGGCCGATACCCCGCCCGCTTCATGACCTTTGACCCCGTTTTCCATTCACGGCCTACAGAGCTCCATAGAGTCCAATGTAAACTGCTGTGGGAGAATGCTCTCTTAACATCCCACTACCGACAGCTTAGCAGTAAACTCCTTCACCATAAGCGTCGCCTAGTGACCCACGCGGGTTTACCGTGTCGAGGACCTCGCTTTAAGCGGGAAAGACGCGGATCGGGGGACGGGGGTTTAGGCGGCGCAACATCTCGCGTTTCCTCCTGGAAATGCAGACCTCTAGTGTTACGTTTGCTGCCCTTCATTCTGAGGATCGTTCATTCTTGTCCGGTTAACTCCGCCCACAGTTTTCGAGATATCGACTCCGTTCAAAGTTTGTTTCGTAGAGCTGCCCTGTGGGATGCGGGCTTGTATACAGCTTTTGGAAAAGTTGCATAGTTTTTGCACAGTAAGCCTTTGAAGTTTCATCTTTTCTCCTATAGGAATGAATGGAAAAATGTCCATAAACTTTTGTCAAACTTTCAAACTGCTTTCACACGCTCAGTTTTCGAGCTACAGACACCAGAATTCAAACGGGCAGACCCGAGAGTCCACGGTCCCGCCACGTGAAATTGTGGGCCGATAGCCCACCCGCTTCATGACCTTTGACCCCGTTTTCCATTCACGGCCTACAGAGCGCCATAGAGTCCAATGTAAACTGCTGTGGGAGAGTGCTCTCTTAACATCCCACTACCGACAGCTTAGCAGTAAACTCCTTCACCATAAGCGTCGCCTAGTGACCCACGCGGGTTTACCGTACCGAGGACCTCGCTTTAAGCGGGAAAGACGCGGATCGGGGGACGGGGCTTTAGGCGGCGCAACATCTCGCGTTTCCTCCTGGAAATGCAGACCTCTAGTGTTACGTTTGCTGCCCTTCATTCTGAGGATCGTTCATTCTTGTCCGGTTAACTCCGCCCACAGTTTTCGAGATATCGACTCCGTTCAAAGTTTGTTTCGTAGAGCTTCCCTGTGGGATGCGGGCTTGTATACAGCTTTTGAAAAAGTTGCATAGTTTTCGCACAGGAAGCATTTGAAGTTTCATCTTTACTCCCATAGGAATGAATGGAAAAATGTCCATAAACTTTTGTCAAACTTTCAAACTGCTGTCACACGGTCAGTTTTCGAGCTACAGACACCAGAATTCAAACGGGCACACCCGACAGTCCACGGTCCCACCACGTAAAATTATGGGCCGATAGGCCTCCCGCTTCATGACCTTTGACCCCGTTTTCCATTCACGGCCTACAGAGCTCCATAGAGTCCAATGTAAACTGCTGTGGGAGAGTGCTCTCTTAACATCCCACTACCGACAGCTTAGCAGTAAACTCCTTCACCATAAGCGTCGCCTAGTGACCCACGCGGGTTTACCGTATCGAGGACCTCGCTTTAAGCGGGAAAGACGCGGATCGGGGGAAGGGGGTTTAGGCGGCGCAACATCTCGCGTTTCCTCCTGGAAATGCAGACCTCTAGTGTTACGTTTGCTGCCCTTCATTCTGAGGATCGTTCATTCTTGTCCGGTTAACTCCGCCCACAGTTTTCGAGATATCGACTCCGTTCAAAGTTTGTTTCGTAGAGCTTCCCTGTGGGATGCGGGCTTGTATACAGCTTTTGGAAAAGTTGCATAGTTTTCGCACAGGAAGCCTTTGAACTTTCATCTTTACTCCCATAGGAATGAATGGAAAAATGTCCATAAACTTTTGTCAAACTTTCAAACTGCTGTCACACGCTCAGTTTTCGAGCTAGAGACACCAGAACTCAAACGGGCAGACCCGAGGGTCCAAGGTCCCACCACGTGAAATTATAGGCCGATAGCCCACCCGCTTCATGACCTTTGACCCCGTTTTCCATTCACGGCCTACACAGCTCCATAGAGTCCAATGTAAACTGCTGTGGGACAGTGCTCTCTTAACATCCCACTACCAACAGCTTAGCAGTAAACTCCTTCACCATAAGCGTCGCCTAGTGACCCACGCGGGTTTACCGTATCGAGGACCTCGCTTTAAGCGGTAAAGACGCGGATCGGGGGGCGGGGGTTTAGGCGGCGCAACATCTCGCGTTTCCTCCTGGAAATGCAGACCTCTAGTGTTACGTTTGCTGCCCTTCATTCTGAGGATCGTTCGTTCTTGTCCGGTTAACTCCGCCCACAGTTTTCGAGATATCGACTCCGTTCAAAGTTTGTCTCGTAGAGCTTCCCTGTGGGATGCGGGCTTGTATACAGCTTTTGGAAAAGTTGCATAGTTTTCGCACAGTAAGCATTTGAAGTTTCGTGTTTTCTCCCATAGGAATGAATGGAAAAATGTCCATAAACTTTTGTCAAACTTTCAAACTGCTGTCACACGCTCAGTTTTCGAGCTAGAGACACCAGAATTCAAACGGGCAGACCCGAGAGTCCACGGTCCCGCCACATGAAATTATGGGCCAATAGCCCTTCCGCTTCATGACCTTTGACCCCGTTTTCCATTCACGGCCTACAGAGCTCCATAGAGTCCAATGTAAACTGCTGTGGGAGAGTGCTCTCTTAACATCCCACTACCGACAGCTTAGCAGTAAACTCCTTCACCATAAGCGTCGCCTAGTGACCCACGCGGGTTTACCGTATCGAGGACCTCGCTTTAAGCGGTAAAGACGCGGATCGGGGGGCGGGGGTTTAGGCGGCGCAACATCTCGCGTTTCCTCCTGGAAATGCAGACCTCTAGTGTTACGTTTGCTGCCCTTCATTCTGAGGATCGTTCATTCTTGTCCGGTTAACTCCGCCCACAGTTTTCGAGATATCGACTCCGTTCAAAGTTTGTTTCGTAGAGCTGCCCTGTGTGATGCGGGCTTGTATACAGCTTTTGGAAAAGTTACATAGTTTTCGCACAGTAAGCATTTGAAGTTTCATCTTAACTCCCATAGGAATGAATGGAAAAATGTCCATAAACTTTTGTCAAACTTTCAAACTGCTGTCACACGGTCAGTTTTCGAGCTAGAGACACCAGAACTCAAACGGGCAGACCCGAGGGTCCACGGTCCCACCACGTAAAATTATGGGCCGATAACCCACCCGCTTCATGACCTTTGACCCCGTTTTCCTTTCACGGCCTACAGAGCTCCATAGAGTCCAATGTAAACTGCTGTGGGAGAGTGCTCTCTTAACATCCCACTACCGACAGCTTAGCAGTAAACTCCTTCACCATAAGCGTCGCCTAGTGACCCACGCGGGTTTACCGTGTCGAGGACCTCGCTTTAAGCGGGAAAGACGCGGATCGGGGGAAGGGGGTTTAGGCGGCGCAACATCTCGCGTTTCCTCCTGGAAATGCAGACCTCTAGTGTTACGTTTGCTGCCCTTCATTCTGAGGATCGTTCATTCTTGTCCGGTTAACTCCGCCCACAGTTTTCGAGATATCGACTCCGTTCAAAGTTTGTCTCGTAGAGCTGCCCTGTGGGATGCGGGCTTGTATACAGCTTTTGGAAAAGTTGCATAGTTTTCGCACAGGAAACATTTGAAGTTTCATCTTTACTCCCATAGGAATGAATGGAAAAATGTCCATAAACTTTTGTCAAACTTTCAAACTGCTGTCACACGGTCAGTTTTCGAGCTACACACACCAGAATTCAAACGGGCAGACCCGAGGGTCCACGGTCCCACCACGTAAAATTATGAGCCGATACCCCACCCGCTTCATGACCTTTGACCCCGTTTTCCATTCACGGCCTACACAGCTCCAAAGTCCAATGTAAACTGCTGTGGGAGACTGCTCTCTTAACATCCCACTACCAACAGCTTAGCAGTAAACTCCTTCACCATAAGCGTCGCCTAGTGACCCACGCGGGTTTACCGTATCGAGGACCTCGCTTTAAGCGGGAAAGACGCGGATCGGGGGGCAGGGGTTTAGGCGGCGCAACATCTCGCGTTTCCTCCTGGAAATGCAGACCTCTAGTTATGTTGCGCCTGCTGCTTTAAGCAGCGGCGCAATATATTGTTCTTCTTAAGTCATATTATTATTTTTATTATTTTTATTATTCCGCTTTTCCTTGTCCGCCTAACTAGTCCCGCAGCTTTCGAGCTATCGACTCCGTTCCACCTGGAAATCGTGCGTCCTATAGCGACGATGTGGGCTTGTATACAGCTTTCCGATACCCGCACTCGTTCGTCCGCTACACTCGTTTATCGCTCCGTTTTTCCCCAGTCATTTCTATGGAATTAATTTTCAAAGTGCTCTAACTCGGTCATTTTTCAAGCTACGGACACGGGATTTCAGACGGTCGGACCCGGGCGTACCGGCTCCCGTCACTTCCGTTTTCGGAATTTTTGCACTCATCCTTCCCTTTCTATCACTCCTTCAAAATCCCTCCATTCATTTCAATGGGAGGCTCTTAGAGTGGGTGACATCATACACTGTAGATTCCTTCTCAGAAAACGGGTTTTTCACTTTTCAGCTGAACAAATCGCCATAACTTCCTCATACTTTCACCTAGAAACTTCATTTAAATTTTAAATGGTAGAGAAACTTGTCCTTTCTAAGACCTCTAAATTTGAATATTATTGAAAATACGGTTTTTGAGTTATGCATTTTTGTTCGGCACTAGGGACGGTTTCGGCTCCCATAGGGTTCAATGTATTTTTGGAGCGGCTCAGAGTGCGCTTTCTAAAATTTTCTCCTGTTTTTAACTCGTCATAACATGCTCAATTCTCACTTAATCTGCAATTTTTTATACCATATCGATCCCCAGACTCTCCTTGTCGCAACGGTATATACGGTTAAGTGATGTGGGGAAAACTTTCCGAGCTATAAACATTTGTTCGGAGGGTGGGTACGCTCCCATAGGAACCCATTGAAATTATTTTTTTTCTTTTTCAATTTTCTGCCGAACATTTCACCATAACTTCTTTATACTTTCACCTACAGACTTCATTTAAACTTTAAATGGTAGAGAAATTTCCCCTTTCTCACACTTGTAAGTTTCAGACCGTTTGAGAATACCGTTCTTGAGTTATGAATTTTTGTTCCACACTTGGGAGGGTTTTCCTCCCATAGAGCTCAATGTATTTTAAGAGCGGGTCTGCACGCAGATTTTCAAAACTTTGCCTGTTTTTAACTCGTAATTACACCATCAATTCTCGCTCAAAGTGCAAAAATTTTTACACCATCTCGAGCACCAGACTCTCCTTGTCGCTACGGTATGCTTCGTTCAATTTTGGTTGGGAAAAGTTTTCGAGCTACGGGTGATTTTTTGGAGGGTGCTCCACCGGTCGAAATTCATTGAATCATGAGTCTGTCAGTTGTATTCTGTGAGCGTGCGTGTGAGAGAGAGAGAGGGGGGAGGGGCAGTGGCAGAGGCAGAGACCGAGGGGGAGAGGTATGAAGGACAGACATACATAGGCAGTGTCTAACACTTTAAAGGTCATTTTAAGGGGGACGTCTTAATTATCCAGGGTTTCTTAAGGTGGAATTTTTTTTTAGAATACCTCGTTCACAATATACTGGCTGATCATTTCAACATTTTAACCTTTATTTCAAGTGGTCATTTTTAAAGGTGGACGTCTCAATACAACTGTGTGTTTCTTAAGGTGGAATTTTTATTAAGGTGGTATTTAAAATGTATTGGCCATCTTTTTTTGCTTTTAAGACTCTTTTGGCCTGTGATGTGGACATTTCAATACAATTCTGGGTTTCTTAAGGTGGAATTGTTTTTAAAGGTGGAATTCAAAATGTATCGTTTTCCATTCACGGCCTACAGAGCTCCATAGAGTCCAATGTAAACTGCTGTGGGAGAATGCTCTCTTAACATCCCACTACCAACAGCTTAGCAGTAAACTCCTTCACCATAAGCGTCGCCTAGTGACCCACGCGGGTTTACCGTATCGAGGACCTCGCTTTAAGCGGGAAAGACGCGGATCGGGGGGCAGGGGTTTAGGCGGCGCAACATCTCGCGTTTCCTCCTGGAAATGCAGACCTCTAGTTATGTTGCGCCTGCTGCTTTAAGCAGCGGCGCAATATATTGTTATCCGTAAGTCATATTATTATTATTTTTATTATTATTTTTATTATTCCGCGTTTCCTTGTCCGCTTAACTAGTCCCGCAGCTTTCGAGCTATCGACTCCGTTCCACCTGGAAATCGTGCGTCCTATAGCGACGATGTGGGCTTGTATACAGCTTTCCGATACCCGCACTCGTTCGTCCGCTACACTCGTTTTTCGCTCTGTTTTTCCCCAGTCATTTCTATGGAATTAATTTTCAAAGTGCTCTAACTCGGTCATTTTTCAAGCTACGGACACGGGATTTCAGACGGTCGGACCCGGGCGTACCGGCTCCCATCACTTCCGTTTTCGGAATTTTTGCACTCATCCTTCCCTTTCTTTTCCTCCTTCAAAATCCCTCCATTCATTTCAATGGGAGGCTCTTAGAGTGGGGGTGATGTCATCCACTGTAGTTTCAGTGGCAAAAAGCCGTTTTTTCACTTTTCAGCCGAACAAATCGCCATAACTTCCTCATAGTTTCACCTAGAAACTTCATTTAAATTTTAAATGGTAGAGAAACTTGTCCTTTCTGAGACCTCTAAATTTGAACATTATTGAAAATACGGTTTTTGAGTTATGAATTTTTGTTCGGCACTAGGGACGGTTTCGGCTCCCATAGGGTTCAATGTATTTTTGGAGCAGCTCAGAGTGCGGTTTCTAAAATTTTCTCCTGTTTTTAACTCGTCATAACATGCTCAATTCTCACTTAATCTGCAAATTTTTTATACCATATCGATCCCCAGACTCTCCTTGTCGCAACGGTATATACGGTTAAGTGATGTGAGGAAAACTTTCCGAGCTATAAGCATTTGTTCGGAGGGTGGGTACGCTCCCATAGGAACCCATTGAAATTATTTTTTTTCTTTTTCAATTTTCTGCCGAACATTTCACCATAACTTCCTTATACTTTCACCTACAGACTTCATTTAAATTTTAAATAGTAGAGAAATTTCCCCTTTCTCAAACTTGTAAGTTTCAGACCGTTTGAGAATACCGTTCTTGAGTTATGAATTTTTGTTTGACACTTGGGAGGGTTTTCCTCCCATAGAGCTCAATGTATTTTAAGAGCGGGTCGGCACGCAGATTTTCAAAACTTTGCCTGTTTTTAACTCGTAATTACACCATCAAATCTCGCTCAAAGTTCAAAAATTTTTACACCATCTCGAGCACAAGACTCTCCTTGTCGCTACGGTATGCTTTGTTCATTTTTGGTTGGGAAAAGTTTTCGAGCTACGGGTGATTTTTTGGAGGGTGCTCCCCGGTCGAAATTCATTGAATCATGAGTCTGTCAGTTGTATTCTGTGAGTATGCGTGTGAGAGAGACAGAGGGGGGAGGGGGAGGGGCAGAGGCAGAGACTGAGGGGAAGAGCTGTGAGGGCCACAGAAATACACAGGCAGTCTGTAACACTTTAAAGGTCATTTTTAAGGGGGACGTCTTAATTATCCAGGGTTTCTTAAGGTGGAATTTTTAAAGAATACCTCATTCACAATATACTGGCTGTCTTTTCGACATTTTAAGCTTTATTTAAAGTGGTCAATTTTAAAGGTGGACGTGTCAATACAACTGTGGGTTTCTTAAGGTGGAATTTTTATTAAGGTGGTATTTAAAATGTATTGGCCATCTTTTTTTGCTTTTAAGACTCTTTTGGCCTGTGATGTGGACATTTCAATACAATTCTGGGTTTCTTAAGGTGGAATTGTTTTTAAAGGTGGAATTCAAAATGTATCGTTTTCCATTCACGGCCTACAGAGCTCCATAGAGTCCAATGTAAACTGCTGTGGGAGAGTGCTCTCTTAACATCCCACTACCGACAGCTTAGCAGTAAACTCCTTCACCATAAGCGTCGCCTAGTGACCCACGCGGGTTTACCGTATCGAGGACCTCGCTTTAAGCGGGAAAGACGCGGATCGGGGGGCAGGGGTTTAGGCGGCGCAACATCTCGCGTTTCCTCCTGGAAATGCAGACCTCTAGTGTTACGTTTGCTGCCCTTCATTCTGAGGATCGTTCATTCTTGTCCGGTTAACTCCGCCCACAGTTTTCGAGATATCGACTCCGTTCAAAGTTTCATTCGTAGAGCTTCCCTGTGGGATGCGTGCTTGTATACAGCTTTTGGAAAAGTTGCATAGTTTTCGCACAGTAAGCATTTGAAGTTTCGTGTTTTCTCCCATAGGAATGAATGGAAAAATGTCCATAAACTTTTGTCAAACTTTAAAACTGCTGTCACACGGTCAGTTTTCGAGCTAGAGACACCAGAACTCAAACGGTCAGACCCGAGAGTCCACGGTCCCCCCACGTGAAATTATAGGCCGATACCCCACCCGCTTCATGACCTTTGACCCCGTTTTCCATTCACGGCCTACTGAGCTCCATAGAGTCCAATGTAAACTGCTGTGGGAGAGTGCTCTCTTAACATCCCACTACCGACAGCTTAGCAGTAAACTCCTTCACCATAAGCGTCGCCTAGTGACCCACGCGGGTTTACCGTATCGAGGACCTCGCTTTAAGCGGGAAAGACGTGGATCGGGGGGCAGGGGTTTAGGCGGCGCAACATCTCGCGTTTCCTCCTGGAAATGCAGACCTCTAGTGTTACGTTTGCTGCCCTTCATTCTGAGGATCGTTCATTCTTGTCCGGTTAACTCCGCCCACAGTTTTTGAGATATCGACTCCGTTCAAAGTTTCATTCGTAGAGCTTCCCTGTGGGATGCGGGCTTGTATACAGCTTTTGGAAAATTTGCATAGTTTTCGCACAGTAAGCATTTGAAGTTTCATCTTTTCTCCCATAGGAATGAATGGAAAAATGTCCATAAACTTTTGTCAAACATTCAAACTGCTGTCACACGCTCAGTTTTCGAGCTAGAGACACCAGAATTCAAACGGGCAGACCCGAGAGTCCACGGTCCCACCACGTGAAATTATGGGCCGATAGCCCACCCGCTTCATGACCTTTGACCCCATTTTCCATTCACGGCCTACAGAGCTCCATAGAGTCCAATGTAAACTGCTGTGGGAGAGTGCTCTCTTAACATCCCACTACCAACAGCTTAGCAGTAAACTCCTTCACCATAAGCATCGCCTAGTGACCCACGTGGGTTTACCGTATCGAGGACCTCGTTTTAAGCGGGAAAGACGCGGATCGGGGGGCAGGGGTTTAGGCGGCGCAACATCTCGCGTTTCCTCCTGGAAATGCAGACCTCTAGTGTTACGTTTGCTGCCCTTCATTCTGAGGATCGTTCATTCTTGTCCGGTTAACTCCGCCCACAGTTTTCGAGATATCGACTCCGGTCAAAGTTTGTTTCGTAGAGCTTCCCTGTGGGATGCGGGCTTGTATACAGCTTTTGGAAAAGTTACATAGTTTTCGCACAGGAAGCATTTGAAGTTTCATCTTTCCTCCCATAGGAATGAATGGAGAAATGTCCATAAACTTTTGTCAAATTTTTAAACTGCTGTCACACGGTCAGTTTTCGAGCTAGACACACCAGAATTCAAACGGGCAGACCCGAGGGTCCACGGTCCCACCACGTGAAACTATAGGCCGATAGCCCACCCGCTTCATGACCTTTGACCCCGTTTTCCATTCACGGCCTACAGAGCTCCATAGAGTCCAATGTAAACTGCTGTGGGAGAGTGCTCTCTTAACATCCCACTACCGACGGCTTAGCAGTAAACTCCTTCACCATAAGCGTCGCCTAGTGACCCACGTGGGTTTACCGTATCGAGGACCTCGCTTTAAGCGGTAAAGACGCGGATCGGGGGGCAGGGGTTTAGGCGGCGCAACATCTCGCGTTTCCTCCTGGAAATGCAGACCTCTAGTGTTACGTTTGCTGCCCTTCATTCTGAGGATCGTTCGTTCTTGTCCGGTTAACTCCGCCCACAGTTTTCGAGATATTGACTCCGTTCAAAGTTTCATTCGTAGAGCTTCCTTGTGGGATGCGGGCTTGTATACAGCTTTTGGAAAAGTTACATAGTTTTAGCACAGTAAGCATTTGAAGTTTCATCTTTTGTCCCATAGGAATGAATGGAAATATGTCCATAAACTTTTGTCAAATTTTTAAACTGCTGTCACACGGTCAGTTTTCGAGCTAGACACACCAGAATTCAAACGGGCAGACCCGAGGGTCCACGGTCCCACCACGTGAAACTATAGGCCGATAGCCCACCCGCTTCATGACCTTTGACCCCGTTTTCCATTCACGGCCTACAGAGCTCCATAGAGTCCAATGTAAACTGCTGTGGGAGAGTGCTCTCTTAACATCCCACTACCGACGGCTTAGCAGTAAACTCCTTCACCATAAGCGTCGCCTAGTGACCCACGTGGGTTTACCGTATCGAGGACCTCGCTTTAAGCGGTAAAGACGCGGATCGGGGGGCAGGGGTTTAGGCGGCGCAACATCTCGCGTTTCCTCCTGGAAATGCAGACCTCTAGTTATGTTGCGCCTGCTGCTTTAAGCAGCGGCGCAATATATTGTTCTTCTTAAGTCATATTATTATTTTTATTATTTTTATTATTCCGCGTTTCCTTGTCCGCCTAACTAGTCCCGCAGCTTTCGAGCTATCGACTCCGTTCCACCTGGAAATCGTGCGTCCTATAGCGACGATGTGGGCTTGTATACAGCTTTCCGATACCCGCACTCGTTCGTCCGCTACACTCGTTTATCGCTCCGTTTTTCCCCAGTCATTTCTATGGAATTAATTTTCAAAGTGCTCTAACTCGGTCATTTTTCAAGCTACGGACACGGGATTTCAGACGGTCGGACCCGGGCGTACCGGCTCCCGTCACTTCCGTTTTCGGAATTTTTGCACTCATCCTTCCCTTTCTATCACTCCTTCAAAATCCCTCCATTCATTTCAATGGGAGGCTCTTAGAGTGGGTGACATCATACACTGTAGATTCCTTCTCAGAAAACGGGTTTTTCACTTTTCAGCCGAACAAATCGCCATAACTTCCTCATACTTTCACCTAGAAACTTCATTTAAATTTTAAATGGTAGAGAAACTTGTCCTTTCTAATACCTCTAAATTTGAATATTATTGAAAATACGGTTTTTGAGTTATGCATTTTTGTTCGGCACTAGGGACGGTTTCGGCTCCCATAGGGTTCAATGTATTTTTGGAGCGGCTCAGAGTGCGCTTTCTAAAATTTTCTCCTGTTTTTAACTTGTCATAACATGCTCAATTCTCACTTAATCTGCAATTTTTTTATACCATATCGATCCCCAGACTCTCCTTGTCGCAACGGTATATACGGTTAAGTGATGTGGGGAAAACTTTCCGAGCTATAAGCATTTGTTCGGAGGGTGGGTACGCTCCCATAGGAACCCATTGAAATTATTTTTTTTCTTTTTCAATTTTCTGCCGAACATTTCACCATAACTTCCTTATACTTTCACCTACAGACTTCATTTAAACTTTAAATGGTAGAGAAATTTCCCCTTTCTCACACTTGTAAGTTTCAGACCGTTTGAGAATACCGTTCTTGAGTTATGAATTTTTGTTCCACACTTGGGAGGGTTTTCCTCCCATAGAGCTCAATGTATTTTAAGAGCGGGTCTGCATGCAGATTTTCAAAACTTTGCCTGTTTTTAACTCGTAATTACACCATCAATTCTCGCTCAAAGTGCAAAAATTTTTACACCATCTCGAGCACCAGACTCTCCTTGTCGCTACGGTATGCTTCGTTCAATTTTGGTTGGGAAAAGTTTTCGAGCTACGGGTGATTTTTTGGAGGGTGCTCCACCGGTCGAAATTCATTGAATCATGAGTCTGTCAGTTGTATTCTGTGAGCGTGCGTGTGAGAGAGAGAGAGGGGGGAGGGGCAGTGGCAGAGGCAGAGACCGAGGGGGAGAGGTATGAAGGACAGACATACATAGGCAGTGTCTAACACTTTAAAGGTCATTTTAAGGGGGACGTCTTAATTATCCAGGGTTTCTTAAGGTGGAATTTTTTTTTAGAATACCTCGTTCACAATATACTGGCTGATCATTTCAACATTTTAACCTTTATTTCAAGTGGTCATTTTTAAAGGTGGACGTCTCAATACAATTGTGGGTTTCTTAAGGTGGAATTTTATTAAGGTGGTATTTAAAATGTATTGGCCATCTTTTTGGCTTTGAAGACTCTTTTGGCCTGCAATGTGGACATCTCAATACAATTCTGGGTTTCTTAAGGTGGAATTGTTTTTAAAGGTGGAATTCAAAATGTATCGTTTTCCATTCACGCCCTACAGAGCTCCATAGTGTCCAATGTAAACTGCTGTGGGAGAGTGCTCTCTTAAGATCCCACTACCAACAGCTTAGCAGTAAACTCCTTCACCATAAGCGTCGCCTAGTGACCCACGCGGGTTTACCGTATCGAGGACCTCGCTTTAAGCGGGAAAGACGCGGATCGGGGGGCAGGGGTTTAGGCGGCGCAACATCTCGCGTTTCCTCCTGGAAATGCAGACCTCTAGTGTTACGTTTGCTGCCCTTCATTCTGAGGATCGTTCGTTCTTGTCCGGTTAACTCCGCCCACAGTTTTCGAGATATCGACTCCGTTCAAAGTTTCATTCGTAGAGCTTCCTTGTGGGATGCGGGCTTGTATACAGCTTTTGGAAAAGTTACATAGTTTTAGCACAGTAAGCATTTGAAGTTTCATCTTTTGTCCCATAGGAATGAATGGAAATATGTCCATAAACTTTTGTCAAATTTTTAAACTGCTGTCACACGGTCAGTTTTCGAGCTAGACACACCAGAATTCAAACGGGCAGACCCGAGGGTCCACGGTCCCACCACGTGAAACTATAGGCCGATAGCCCACCCGCTTCATGACCTTTGACCCCGTTTTCCATTCACGGCCTACAGAGCTCCATGGAGTCCAATGTAAACTGCTGTGGGAGAGTGCTCTCTTAACATCCCACTACCGACGGCTTAGCAGTAAACTCCTTCACCATAAGCGTCGCCTAGTGACCCACGTGGGTTTACCGTATCGAGGACCTCGCTTTAAGCGGTAAAGACGCGGATCGGGGGGCAGGGGTTTAGGCGGCGCAACATCTCGCGTTTCCTCCTGGAAATGCAGACCTCTAGTTATGTTGCGCCTGCTGCTTTAAGCAGCGGCGCAATATATTGTTCTTCTTAAGTCATATTATTATTTTTATTATTTTTATTATTCCGCGTTTCCTTGTCCGCCTAACTAGTCCCGCAGCTTTCGAGCTATCGACTCCGTTCCACCTGGAAATCGTGCGTCCTATAGCGACGATGTGGGCTTGTATACAGCTTTCCGATACCCGCACTCGTTCGTCCGCTACACTCGTTTATCGCTCCGTTTTTCCCCAGTCATTTCTATGGAATTAATTTTCAAAGTGCTCTAACTCGGTCATTTTTCAAGCTACGGACACGGGATTTCAGACGGTCGGACCCGGGCGTACCGGCTCCCGTCACTTCCGTTTTCGGAATTTTTGCACTCATCCTTCCCTTTCTATCACTCCTTCAAAATCCCTCCATTCATTTCAATGGGAGGCTCTTAGAGTGGGTGACATCATACACTGTAGATTCCTTCTCAGAAAACGGGTTTTTCACTTTTCAGCCGAACAAATCGCCATAACTTCCTCATACTTTCACCTAGAAACTTCATTTAAATTTTAAATGGTAGAGAAACTTGTCCTTTCTAATACCTCTAAATTTGAATATTATTGAAAATACGGTTTTTGAGTTATGCATTTTTGTTCGGCACTAGGGACGGTTTCGGCTCCCATAGGGTTCAATGTATTTTTGGAGCGGCTCAGAGTGCGCTTTCTAAAATTTTCTCCTGTTTTTAACTTGTCATAACATGCTCAATTCTCACTTAATCTGCAATTTTTTTATACCATATCGATCCCCAGACTCTCCTTGTCGCAACGGTATATACGGTTAAGTGATGTGGGGAAAACTTTCCGAGCTATAAGCATTTGTTCGGAGGGTGGGTACGCTCCCATAGGAACCCATTGAAATTATTTTTTTTCTTTTTCAATTTTCTGCCGAACATTTCACCATAACTTCCTTATACTTTCACCTACAGACTTCATTTAAACTTTAAATGGTAGAGAAATTTCCCCTTTCTCACACTTGTAAGTTTCAGACCGTTTGAGAATACCGTTCTTGAGTTATGAATTTTTGTTCCACACTTGGGAGGGTTTTCCTCCCATAGAGCTCAATGTATTTTAAGAGCGGGTCTGCACGCAGATTTTCAAAACTTTGCCTGTTTTTAACTCGTAATTACACCATCAATTCTCGCTCAAAGTGCAAAAATTTTTACACCATCTCGAGCACCAGACTCTCCTTGTCGCTACGGTATGCTTCGTTCAATTTTGGTTGGGAAAAGTTTTCGAGCTACGGGTGATTTTTTGGAGGGTGCTCCACCGGTCGAAATTCATTGAATCATGAGTCTGTCAGTTGTATTCTGTGAGCGTGCGTGTGAGAGAGACAGAGGGGGGAGGGGCAGTGGCAGAGGCAGAGACCGAGGGGGAGAGGTATGAAGGACAGACATACATAGGCAGTGTCTAACACTTTAAAGGTCATTTTAAGGGGGACGTCTTAATTATCCAGGGTTTCTTAAGGTGGAATTTTTTTTTAGAATACCTCGTTCACAATATACTGGCTGATCATTTCAACATTTTAACCTTTATTTCAAGTGGTCATTTTTAAAGGTGGACGTCTCAATACAATTGTGGGTTTCTTAAGGTGGAATTTTATTAAGGTGGTATTTAAAATGTATTGGCCATCTTTTTGGCTTTGAAGACTCTTTTGGCCTGCAATGTGGACATCTCAATACAATTCTGGGTTTCTTAAGGTGGAATTGTTTTTAAAGGTGGAATTCAAAATGTATCGTTTTCCATTCACGCCCTACAGAGCTCCATAGTGTCCAATGTAAACTGCTGTGGGAGAGTGCTCTCTTAACATCCCACTACCAACAGCTTAGCAGTAAACTCCTTCACCATAAGCGTCGCCTAGTGACCCACGCGGGTTTACCGTATCGAGGACCTCGCTTTAAGCGGGAAAGACGCGGATCGGGGGGCAGGGGTTTAGGCGGCGCAACATCTCGCGTTTCCTCCTGGAAATGCAGACCTCTAGTGTTACGTTTGCTGCCCTTCATTCTGAGGATCGTTCGTTCTTGTCCGGTTAACTCCGCCCACAGTTTTCGAGATATCGACTCCGTTCAAAGTTTGTTTCGTAGAGCTGCCCTGTGGGATGCGGGCTTGTATACAGCTTTTGGAAAAGTTGCATAGTTTTTGCACAGGAAGCATTTGAAGTTTCATCTTTTCTCCCATAGGAATGAATGGAAAAATGTCCATAAACTTTTGTCAAACTTTCAAACTGCTGTCACACGCTCAGTTTTCGAGCTAGAGACACCAGAATTCAAACGGGCAGACCCGAGAGTCCACGGTCCCGCCACGTGAAATTATGGGCCGATAGCCCACCCGCTTCATGACCTTTGACCCCGTTTTCCATTCACGGCCTACAGAGCTCCATAGAGTCCAATGTAAACTGCTGTGGGAGAGTGCTCTCTTAACATCCTACTACCGACAGCTTAGCAGTAAACTCCTTCACCATAAGCGTCGCCTAGTGACCCACGCGGGTTTACCGTATCGAGGACCTCGCTTTAAGCGAGAAAGACGCGGATCGGGGGGCAGGGGTTTAGGCGGCGCAACATCTCGCGTTTCCTCCTGGAAATGCAGACCTCTAGTGTTACGTTTGCTGCCCTTCATTCTGAGGATCGTTCGTTCTTGTCCGGTTAACTCCGCCCACAGTTTTCGAGATATCGACTCCGTTCAAAGTTTCATTCGTATAGCTTTCCTGTGGGATGCAGGCTTGTATACAGCTTTTGGAAAAGTTGCATAGTTTTCGCACAGTAACCATTTGAAGTTTCATCTTTACTCCCATAGGAATGAATGGAAAAATGTCCATAAACTTTTGTCAAACTTTAAAACTGCTGTCACACGCTCAGTTTTCGAGCTAGAGACACCAGAACTCAAACGGGCAGACCCGAGGGTCCACGGTCCCACCACGTAAAATTATGGGCCGATAGCCCACCCGCTTCATGACCTTTGACCCCGTTTTCCATTCACGGCCTACAGAGCTCCATAGAGTTCAATGTAAACTGCTGTGGGAGAGTGCTCTCTTAACATCCCACTACCGACAGCTTAGCAGTAAACTCCTTCACCATAAGCGTCGCCTAGTGACCCACGCGGGTTTACCGTATCGAGGACCTCGCTTTAAGCGGGAAAGACGCGGATCGGGGGGCGGGGGTTTAGGCGGCGCAACATCTCGCGTTTCCTCCTGGAAATGCAGACCTCTAGTGTTACGTTTGCTGCCCTTCATTCTGAGGATCGTTCATTCTTGTCCGGTTAACTCCGCCCACAGTTTTCGAGATATCGACTCCGTTCAAAGTTTGTTTCGTAGAGCTGCCCTGTGTGATGCGGGCTTGTATACAGCTTTTGGAAAAGTTACATAGTTTTCGCACAGTAAGCATTTGAAGTTTCATCTTAACTCCCATAGGAATGAATGGAAAAATGTCCATAAACTTTTGTCAAACTTTCAAACTGCTGTCACACGGTCAGTTTTCGAGCTAGAGACACCAGAACTCAAACGGGCAGACCCGAGGGTCCACGGTCCCACCACGTAAAATTATGGGCCGATAACCCACCCGCTTCATGACCTTTGACCCCGTTTTCCTTTCACGGCCTACAGAGCTCCATAGAGTCCAATGTAAACTGCTGTGGGAGAGTGCTCTCTTAACATCCCACTACCGACAGCTTAGCAGTAAACTCCTTCACCATAAGCGTCGCCTAGTGACCCACGCGGGTTTACCGTACCGAGGACCTCGCTTTAAGCGGGAAAGACGCGGATCGGGGGACGGGGGTTTAGGCGGCGCAACATCTCGCGTTTCCTCCTGGAAATGCAGACCTCTAGTTATGTTGCGCCTGCTGCTTTAAGCAGCGGCGCAATATATTGTTATCCGTAAGTCATATTATTATTATTTTTATTATTATTTTTATTATTCCGCGTTTCCTTGTCCGCTTAACTAGTCCCGCAGCTTTCGAGCTATCGACTCCGTTCCACCTGGAAATCGTGCGTCCTATAGCGACGATGTGGGCTTGTATACAGCTTTCCGATACCCGCACTCGTTCGTCCGCTACACTCGTTTTTCGCTCTGTTTTTCCCCAGTCATTTCTATGGAATTAATTTTCAAAGTGCTCTAACTCGGTCATTTTTCAAGCTACGGACACGGGATTTCAGACGGTCGGACCCGGGCGTACCGGCTCCCATCACTTCCGTTTTCGGAATTTTTGCACTCATCCTTCCCTTTCTTTTCCTCCTTCAAAATCCCTCCATTCATTTCAATGGGAGGCTCTTAGAGTGGGGGTGATGTCATCCACTGTAGTTTCAGTGGCAAAAAGCCGTTTTTTCACTTTTCAGCCGAACAAATCGCCATAACTTCCTCATAGTTTCACCTAGAAACTTCATTTAAATTTTAAATGGTAGAGAAACTTGTCCTTTCTGAGACCTCTAAATTTGAACATTATTGAAAATACGGTTTTTGAGTTATGAATTTTTGTTCGGCACTAGGGACGGTTTCGGCTCCCATAGGGTTCAATGTATTTTTGGAGCAGCTCAGAGTGCGGTTTCTAAAATTTTCTCCTGTTTTTAACTCGTCATAACATGCTCAATTCTCACTTAATCTGCAAATGTTTTATACCATATCGATCCCCAGACTCTCCTTGTCGCAACGGTATATACGGTTAAGTGATGTGAGGAAAACTTTCCGAGCTATAAGCATTTGTTCGGAGGGTGGGTACGCTCCCATAGGAACCCATTGAAATTATTTTTTTTCTTTTTCAATTTTCTGCCGAACATTTCACCATAACTTCCTTATACTTTCACCTACAGACTTCATTTAAATTTTAAATGGTAGAGAAATTTCCCCTTTCTCAAACTTGTAAGTTTCAGACCGTTTGAGAATACCGTTCTTGAGTTATGAATTTTTGTTTGACACTTGGGAGGGTTTTCCTCCCATAGAGCTCAATGTATTTTAAGAGCGGGTCGGCACGCAGATTTTCAAAACTTTGCCTGTTTTTAACTCGTAATTACACCATCAAATCTCGCTCAAAGTGCAAAAATTTTTACACCATCTCGAGCACAAGACTCTCCTTGTCGCTACGGTATGCTTCGTTCAATTTTGGTTGGGAAAAGTTTTCGAGCTACGGGTGATTTTTTGGAGGGTGCTCCCCGGTCGAAATTCATTGAATCATGAGTCTGTCAGTTGTATTCTGTGAGCATGCGTGTGAGAGAGACAGAGGGGGGAGGGGGAGGGGCAGAGGCAGAGACTGAGGGGAAGAGCTGTGAGGGCCACAGAAATACACAGGCAGTCTGTAACACTTTAAAGGTCATTTTTAAGGGGGACGTCTTAATTATCCAGGGTTTCTTAAGGTGGAATTTTTAAAAAAGACCTCATTCACAATATACTGGCTGTCTTTTCAACATTTTAAGCTTTATTTAAAGTGGTCATTTTTAAAGGTGGACGTGTCAATACAACTGTGGGTTTCTTAAGGTGGAATTTTTATTAAGGTGGTATTTAAAATGTATTGGCCATCTTTTTTTGCTTTTGGCCTGTGATGTGGACATTTCAATACAATTCTGGGTTTCTTAAGGTGGAATTGTTTTTAAAGGTGGAATTCAAAATTTATCGTTTTCTATTCACGCCCTACTGAGCTCCATAGAGTCCAATGTAAACTGCTGTGGGAGAGTGCTCTCTTAACATCCCACTACCAACAGCTTAGCAGTAAACTCCTTCACCATAAGCGTCGCCTAGTGACCCACGCGGGTTTACCGTATCGAGGACCTCGCTTTAAGCGGGAAAGACGCGGATCGGGGGACGGGGGTTTAGGCGGCGCAACATCTCGTGTTACGTTTGCTGCCCTTCATTCTGAGGATCGTTCATTCTTGTCCGGTTAACTCCGCCCACAGTTTTTGAGATATCGACTCCGTTCAAAGTTTCATTCGTAGAGCTTCCCTGTGGGATGCGGGCTTGTATACAGCTTTTGGAAAAGTTGCATAGTTTTCGCACAGTAAGCATTTGAAGTTTCATCTTTTCTCTCATAGGAATGAATGGAAAAATGTCCATAAACTTTTGTCAAACTTTCAAATTGCTGTCACACGGTCATTTTTCGAGCTACAGACACCAGAATTCAAACGGTCAGACCCGAGGGTCCTCGGTCCCACCACCTGAAATTACAGGCCGATAGCCCACCCGCTTCATGACCTTTGACCCCGATTTCCATTCACGGCCTACTGAGCTCCATAGAGTCCAATGTAAACTGCTGTGGGAGAGTGCTCTCTTAACATCCCACTACCGACAGCTTAGCAGTAAACTCCTTCACCATAAGCGTCGCCTAGTGACCCACGCGGGTTTACCGTATCGAGGACCTCGCTTTAAGCGGGAAAGACGCGGATCGGGGGGCGGGGGTTTAGGCGGCGCAACATCTCGCGTTTCCTCCTGGAAATGCAGACCTCTAGTGTTACGTTTGCTGCCCTTCATTCTGAGGATCGTTCGTTCTTGTCCGGTTAACTCCGCCCACAGTTTTCGAGATATCGACTCCGTTCAAAGTTTGTTTCGTAGAGCTGCCCTGTGGGATGCGGGCTTGTATACAGCTTTTGGAAAAGTTGCATAGTTTTTGCACAGTAAGCATTTGAAGTTTCATCTTTTCTCCCATAGGAATGAATGGAAAAATGTCCATAAACTTTTGTCAAACTTTCAAACTGCTGTCACACGGTCAGTTTTCCAGCTACAGACACCAGAACTCAAACGGGCAGACCCGAGGGTCCACGGTCCCACCACGTGAAATTATAGGCCGATAGCCCACCCGCTTCATGACCTTTGACCCCGTTTTCCATTCACGGCCTACACAGCTCCATAGAGTCCAATGTAAACTGCTGTGGGAGAGTGCTCTCTTAACATCCCACTACCAACAGCTTAGCAGTAAACTCCTTCACCATAAGCGTCGCCTAGTGACCCACGTGGGTTTACCGTATCGAGGACCTCGCTTTAAGCGGGAAAGATGCGGATCGGGGGGCAGGGGTTTAGGCGGCGCAACATCTCGCGTTTCCTCCTGGAAATGCAGACCTCTAGTGTTACGTTTGCTGCCCTTCATTCTGAGGATCGTTCATTCTTGTCCGGTTAACTCCGCCCACAGTTTTCGAGATATCGACTCCGTTCAAAGTTTGTTTCGTAGAGCTTCCCTTTGGGATGCGGGCTTGTATACAGCTTTTAGAAAAGTTACATAGTTTTCGCACAGGAAGCATTTGAAGTTTCATCTTTTCTCACATAGGAATGAATGGAAAAATGTCCATAAACTTTTGTCAAACATTCAAACTGCTGTCACACGGTCAGTTTTCGAGCTAGAGACACCAGAACTCAAACGGGCAGACCCGAGGGTCCACGGTCCCACCACGTAAAATTATGGGCCGATAACCCACCCGCTTCTTGACCTTTGACCCCGTTTTCCTTTCACGGCCTACAGAGCTCCATAGAGTCCAATGTAAACTGCTGTGGGAGAGTGCTCTCTTAACATCCCACTACCGACAGCTTAGCAGTAAACTCCTTCACCATAAGCGTCGCCTAGTGACCCACGCGGGTTTACCGTATCGAGGACCTCGCTTTAAGCGGGAAAGACGCGGATCGGGGGGCGGGGGTTTAGGCGGCGCAACATCTCGCGTTTCCTCCTGGAAATGCAGATCTCTAGTGTTACGTTTGCTGCCCTTCATTCTGAGGATCGTTCGTTCTTTTCCGGTTAACTCCGCCCACAGTTTTCGAGATATCGACTCCGTTCAAAGTTTGTTTCGTAGAGCTGCCCTGTGGGATGCGGGCTTGTATACAGCTTTTGGAAAAGTTACATAGTTTTCGCACAGTAAGCATTTGAAGTTTCATCTTAACTCCCATAGGAATGAATGGAAAAATGTCCATAAACTTTTGTCAAACTTTCAAACTGCTGTCACACGGTCAGTTTTCGAGCTAGAGACACCAGAACTCAAACGGGCAGACCCGAGGGTCCACGGTCCCACCACGTAAAATTATGGGCCGATAACCCACCCGCTTCATGACCTTTGACCCCGTTTTCCTTTCACGGCCTACAGAGCTCCATAGAGTCCAATGTAAACTGCTGTGGGAGAGTGCTCTCTTAACATCCCACTACCGACAGCTTAGCAGTAAACTCCTTCACCATAAGCGTCGCCTAGTGACCCACGCGGGTTTACCGTGTCGAGGACCTCGCTTTAAGCGGGAAAGACGCGGATCGGGGGAAGGGGGTTTAGGCGGCGCAACATCTCGCGTTTCCTCCTGGAAATGCAGACCTCTAGTGTTACGTTTGCTGCCCTTCATTCTGAGGATCGTTCATTCTTGTCCGGTTAACTCCGCCCACAGTTTTCGAGATATCGACTCCGTTCAAAGTTTGTCTCGTAGAGCTGCCCTGTGGGATGCGGGCTTGTATACAGCTTTTGGAAAAGTTGCATAGTTTTCGCACAGGAAACATTTGAAGTTTCATCTTTACTCCCATAGGAATGAATGGAAAAATGTCCATAAACTTTTGTCAAACTTTCAAACTGCTGTCACACGGTCAGTTTTCGAGCTACACACACCAGAATTCAAACGGGCAGACCCGAGGGTCCACGGTCCCACCACGTAAAATTATGAGCCGATACCCCACCCGCTTCATGACCTTTGACCCCGTTTTCCATTCACGGCCTACACAGCTCCAAAGTCCAATGTAAACTGCTGTGGGAGACTGCTCTCTTAACATCCCACTACCAACAGCTTAGCAGTAAACTCCTTCACCATAAGCGTCGCCTAGTGACCCACGCGGGTTTACCGTATCGAGGACCTCGCTTTAAGCGGGAAAGACGCGGATCGGGGGGCAGGGGTTTAGGCGGCGCAACATCTCGCGTTTCCTCCTGGAAATGCAGACCTCTAGTTATGTTGCGCCTGCTGCTTTAAGCAGCGGCGCAATATATTGTTCTTCTTAAGTCATATTATTATTTTTATTATTTTTATTATTCCGCTTTTCCTTGTCCGCCTAACTAGTCCCGCAGCTTTCGAGCTATCGACTCCGTTCCACCTGGAAATCGTGCGTCCTATAGCGACGATGTGGGCTTGTATACAGCTTTCCGATACCCGCACTCGTTCGTCCGCTACACTCGTTTATCGCTCCGTTTTTCCCCAGTCATTTCTATGGAATTAATTTTCAAAGTGCTCTAACTCGGTCATTTTTCAAGCTACGGACACGGGATTTCAGACGGTCGGACCCGGGCGTACCGGCTCCCGTCACTTCCGTTTTCGGAATTTTTGCACTCATCCTTCCCTTTCTATCACTCCTTCAAAATCCCTCCATTCATTTCAATGGGAGGCTCTTAGAGTGGGTGACATCATACACTGTAGATTCCTTCTCAGAAAACGGGTTTTTCACTTTTCAGCTGAACAAATCGCCATAACTTCCTCATACTTTCACCTAGAAACTTCATTTAAATTTTAAATGGTAGAGAAACTTGTCCTTTCTAAGACCTCTAAATTTGAATATTATTGAAAATACGGTTTTTGAGTTATGCATTTTTGTTCGGCACTAGGGACGGTTTCGGCTCCCATAGGGTTCAATGTATTTTTGGAGCGGCTCAGAGTGCGCTTTCTAAAATTTTCTCCTGTTTTTAACTCGTCATAACATGCTCAATTCTCACTTAATCTGCAATTTTTTATACCATATCGATCCCCAGACTCTCCTTGTCGCAACGGTATATACGGTTAAGTGATGTGGGGAAAACTTTCCGAGCTATAAACATTTGTTCGGAGGGTGGGTACGCTCCCATAGGAACCCATTGAAATTATTTTTTTTCTTTTTCAATTTTCTGCCGAACATTTCACCATAACTTCTTTATACTTTCACCTACAGACTTCATTTAAACTTTAAATGGTAGAGAAATTTCCCCTTTCTCACACTTGTAAGTTTCAGACCGTTTGAGAATACCGTTCTTGAGTTATGAATTTTTGTTCCACACTTGGGAGGGTTTTCCTCCCATAGAGCTCAATGTATTTTAAGAGCGGGTCTGCACGCAGATTTTCAAAACTTTGCCTGTTTTTAACTCGTAATTACACCATCAATTCTCGCTCAAAGTGCAAAAATTTTTACACCATCTCGAGCACCAGACTCTCCTTGTCGCTACGGTATGCTTCGTTCAATTTTGGTTGGGAAAAGTTTTCGAGCTACGGGTGATTTTTTGGAGGGTGCTCCACCGGTCGAAATTCATTGAATCATGAGTCTGTCAGTTGTATTCTGTGAGCGTGCGTGTGAGAGAGAGAGAGGGGGGAGGGGCAGTGGCAGAGGCAGAGACCGAGGGGGAGAGGTATGAAGGACAGACATACATAGGCAGTGTCTAACACTTTAAAGGTCATTTTAAGGGGGACGTCTTAATTATCCAGGGTTTCTTAAGGTGGAATTTTTTTTTAGAATACCTCGTTCACAATATACTGGCTGATCATTTCAACATTTTAACCTTTATTTCAAGTGGTCATTTTTAAAGGTGGACGTCTCAATACAACTGTGTGTTTCTTAAGGTGGAATTTTTATTAAGGTGGTATTTAAAATGTATTGGCCATCTTTTTTTGCTTTTAAGACTCTTTTGGCCTGTGATGTGGACATTTCAATACAATTCTGGGTTTCTTAAGGTGGAATTGTTTTTAAAGGTGGAATTCAAAATGTATCGTTTTCCATTCACGGCCTACAGAGCTCCATAGAGTCCAATGTAAACTGCTGTGGGAGAATGCTCTCTTAACATCCCACTACCAACAGCTTAGCAGTAAACTCCTTCACCATAAGCGTCGCCTAGTGACCCACGCGGGTTTACCGTATCGAGGACCTCGCTTTAAGCGGGAAAGACGCGGATCGGGGGGCAGGGGTTTAGGCGGCGCAACATCTCGCGTTTCCTCCTGGAAATGCAGACCTCTAGTTATGTTGCGCCTGCTGCTTTAAGCAGCGGCGCAATATATTGTTATCCGTAAGTCATATTATTATTATTTTTATTATTATTTTTATTATTCCGCGTTTCCTTGTCCGCTTAACTAGTCCCGCAGCTTTCGAGCTATCGACTCCGTTCCACCTGGAAATCGTGCGTCCTATAGCGACGATGTGGGCTTGTATACAGCTTTCCGATACCCGCACTCGTTCGTCCGCTACACTCGTTTTTCGCTCTGTTTTTCCCCAGTCATTTCTATGGAATTAATTTTCAAAGTGCTCTAACTCGGTCATTTTTCAAGCTACGGACACGGGATTTCAGACGGTCGGACCCGGGCGTACCGGCTCCCATCACTTCCGTTTTCGGAATTTTTGCACTCATCCTTCCCTTTCTTTTCCTCCTTCAAAATCCCTCCATTCATTTCAATGGGAGGCTCTTAGAGTGGGGGTGATGTCATCCACTGTAGTTTCAGTGGCAAAAAGCCGTTTTTTCACTTTTCAGCCGAACAAATCGCCATAACTTCCTCATAGTTTCACCTAGAAACTTCATTTAAATTTTAAATGGTAGAGAAACTTGTCCTTTCTGAGACCTCTAAATTTGAACATTATTGAAAATACGGTTTTTGAGTTATGAATTTTTGTTCGGCACTAGGGACGGTTTCGGCTCCCATAGGGTTCAATGTATTTTTGGAGCAGCTCAGAGTGCGGTTTCTAAAATTTTCTCCTGTTTTTAACTCGTCATAACATGCTCAATTCTCACTTAATCTGCAAATTTTTTATACCATATCGATCCCCAGACTCTCCTTGTCGCAACGGTATATACGGTTAAGTGATGTGAGGAAAACTTTCCGAGCTATAAGCATTTGTTCGGAGGGTGGGTACGCTCCCATAGGAACCCATTGAAATTATTTTTTTTCTTTTTCAATTTTCTGCCGAACATTTCACCATAACTTCCTTATACTTTCACCTACAGACTTCATTTAAATTTTAAATAGTAGAGAAATTTCCCCTTTCTCAAACTTGTAAGTTTCAGACCGTTTGAGAATACCGTTCTTGAGTTATGAATTTTTGTTTGACACTTGGGAGGGTTTTCCTCCCATAGAGCTCAATGTATTTTAAGAGCGGGTCGGCACGCAGATTTTCAAAACTTTGCCTGTTTTTAACTCGTAATTACACCATCAAATCTCGCTCAAAGTTCAAAAATTTTTACACCATCTCGAGCACAAGACTCTCCTTGTCGCTACGGTATGCTTTGTTCATTTTTGGTTGGGAAAAGTTTTCGAGCTACGGGTGATTTTTTGGAGGGTGCTCCCCGGTCGAAATTCATTGAATCATGAGTCTGTCAGTTGTATTCTGTGAGTATGCGTGTGAGAGAGACAGAGGGGGGAGGGGGAGGGGCAGAGGCAGAGACTGAGGGGAAGAGCTGTGAGGGCCACAGAAATACACAGGCAGTCTGTAACACTTTAAAGGTCATTTTTAAGGGGGACGTCTTAATTATCCAGGGTTTCTTAAGGTGGAATTTTTAAAGAATACCTCATTCACAATATACTGGCTGTCTTTTCGACATTTTAAGCTTTATTTAAAGTGGTCAATTTTAAAGGTGGACGTGTCAATACAACTGTGGGTTTCTTAAGGTGGAATTTTTATTAAGGTGGTATTTAAAATGTATTGGCCATCTTTTTTTGCTTTTAAGACTCTTTTGGCCTGTGATGTGGACATTTCAATACAATTCTGGGTTTCTTAAGGTGGAATTGTTTTTAAAGGTGGAATTCAAAATGTATCGTTTTCCATTCACGGCCTACAGAGCTCCATAGAGTCCAATGTAAACTGCTGTGGGAGAGTGCTCTCTTAACATCCCACTACCGACAGCTTAGCAGTAAACTCCTTCACCATAAGCGTCGCCTAGTGACCCACGCGGGTTTACCGTATCGAGGACCTCGCTTTAAGCGGGAAAGACGCGGATCGGGGGGCAGGGGTTTAGGCGGCGCAACATCTCGCGTTTCCTCCTGGAAATGCAGACCTCTAGTGTTACGTTTGCTGCCCTTCATTCTGAGGATCGTTCATTCTTGTCCGGTTAACTCCGCCCACAGTTTTCGAGATATCGACTCCGTTCAAAGTTTCATTCGTAGAGCTTCCCTGTGGGATGCGTGCTTGTATACAGCTTTTGGAAAAGTTGCATAGTTTTCGCACAGTAAGCATTTGAAGTTTCGTGTTTTCTCCCATAGGAATGAATGGAAAAATGTCCATAAACTTTTGTCAAACTTTAAAACTGCTGTCACACGGTCAGTTTTCGAGCTAGAGACACCAGAACTCAAACGGTCAGACCCGAGAGTCCACGGTCCCCCCACGTGAAATTATAGGCCGATACCCCACCCGCTTCATGACCTTTGACCCCGTTTTCCATTCACGGCCTACTGAGCTCCATAGAGTCCAATGTAAACTGCTGTGGGAGAGTGCTCTCTTAACATCCCACTACCGACAGCTTAGCAGTAAACTCCTTCACCATAAGCGTCGCCTAGTGACCCACGCGGGTTTACCGTATCGAGGACCTCGCTTTAAGCGGGAAAGACGTGGATCGGGGGGCAGGGGTTTAGGCGGCGCAACATCTCGCGTTTCCTCCTGGAAATGCAGACCTCTAGTGTTACGTTTGCTGCCCTTCATTCTGAGGATCGTTCATTCTTGTCCGGTTAACTCCGCCCACAGTTTTTGAGATATCGACTCCGTTCAAAGTTTCATTCGTAGAGCTTCCCTGTGGGATGCGGGCTTGTATACAGCTTTTGGAAAATTTGCATAGTTTTCGCACAGTAAGCATTTGAAGTTTCATCTTTTCTCCCATAGGAATGAATGGAAAAATGTCCATAAACTTTTGTCAAACATTCAAACTGCTGTCACACGCTCAGTTTTCGAGCTAGAGACACCAGAATTCAAACGGGCAGACCCGAGAGTCCACGGTCCCACCACGTGAAATTATGGGCCGATAGCCCACCCGCTTCATGACCTTTGACCCCATTTTCCATTCACGGCCTACAGAGCTCCATAGAGTCCAATGTAAACTGCTGTGGGAGAGTGCTCTCTTAACATCCCACTACCAACAGCTTAGCAGTAAACTCCTTCACCATAAGCATCGCCTAGTGACCCACGTGGGTTTACCGTATCGAGGACCTCGTTTTAAGCGGGAAAGACGCGGATCGGGGGGCAGGGGTTTAGGCGGCGCAACATCTCGCGTTTCCTCCTGGAAATGCAGACCTCTAGTGTTACGTTTGCTGCCCTTCATTCTGAGGATCGTTCATTCTTGTCCGGTTAACTCCGCCCACAGTTTTCGAGATATCGACTCCGGTCAAAGTTTGTTTCGTAGAGCTTCCCTGTGGGATGCGGGCTTGTATACAGCTTTTGGAAAAGTTACATAGTTTTCGCACAGGAAGCATTTGAAGTTTCATCTTTCCTCCCATAGGAATGAATGGAGAAATGTCCATAAACTTTTGTCAAATTTTTAAACTGCTGTCACACGGTCAGTTTTCGAGCTAGACACACCAGAATTCAAACGGGCAGACCCGAGGGTCCACGGTCCCACCACGTGAAACTATAGGCCGATAGCCCACCCGCTTCATGACCTTTGACCCCGTTTTCCATTCACGGCCTACAGAGCTCCATAGAGTCCAATGTAAACTGCTGTGGGAGAGTGCTCTCTTAACATCCCACTACCGACGGCTTAGCAGTAAACTCCTTCACCATAAGCGTCGCCTAGTGACCCACGTGGGTTTACCGTATCGAGGACCTCGCTTTAAGCGGTAAAGACGCGGATCGGGGGGCAGGGGTTTAGGCGGCGCAACATCTCGCGTTTCCTCCTGGAAATGCAGACCTCTAGTGTTACGTTTGCTGCCCTTCATTCTGAGGATCGTTCGTTCTTGTCCGGTTAACTCCGCCCACAGTTTTCGAGATATCGACTCCGTTCAAAGTTTCATTCGTAGAGCTTCCTTGTGGGATGCGGGCTTGTATACAGCTTTTGGAAAAGTTACATAGTTTTAGCACAGTAAGCATTTGAAGTTTCATCTTTTGTCCCATAGGAATGAATGGAAATATGTCCATAAACTTTTGTCAAATTTTTAAACTGCTGTCACACGGTCAGTTTTCGAGCTAGACACACCAGAATTCAAACGGGCAGACCCGAGGGTCCACGGTCCCACCACGTGAAACTATAGGCCGATAGCCCACCCGCTTCATGACCTTTGACCCCGTTTTCCATTCACGGCCTACAGAGCTCCATAGAGTCCAATGTAAACTGCTGTGGGAGAGTGCTCTCTTAACATCCCACTACCGACGGCTTAGCAGTAAACTCCTTCACCATAAGCGTCGCCTAGTGACCCACGTGGGTTTACCGTATCGAGGACCTCGCTTTAAGCGGTAAAGACGCGGATCGGGGGGCAGGGGTTTAGGCGGCGCAACATCTCGCGTTTCCTCCTGGAAATGCAGACCTCTAGTTATGTTGCGCCTGCTGCTTTAAGCAGCGGCGCAATATATTGTTCTTCTTAAGTCATATTATTATTTTTATTATTTTTATTATTCCGCGTTTCCTTGTCCGCCTAACTAGTCCCGCAGCTTTCGAGCTATCGACTCCGTTCCACCTGGAAATCGTGCGTCCTATAGCGACGATGTGGGCTTGTATACAGCTTTCCGATACCCGCACTCGTTCGTCCGCTACACTCGTTTATCGCTCCGTTTTTCCCCAGTCATTTCTATGGAATTAATTTTCAAAGTGCTCTAACTCGGTCATTTTTCAAGCTACGGACACGGGATTTCAGACGGTCGGACCCGGGCGTACCGGCTCCCGTCACTTCCGTTTTCGGAATTTTTGCACTCATCCTTCCCTTTCTATCACTCCTTCAAAATCCCTCCATTCATTTCAATGGGAGGCTCTTAGAGTGGGTGACATCATACACTGTAGATTCCTTCTCAGAAAACGGGTTTTTCACTTTTCAGCCGAACAAATCGCCATAACTTCCTCATACTTTCACCTAGAAACTTCATTTAAATTTTAAATGGTAGAGAAACTTGTCCTTTCTAATACCTCTAAATTTGAATATTATTGAAAATACGGTTTTTGAGTTATGCATTTTTGTTCGGCACTAGGGACGGTTTCGGCTCCCATAGGGTTCAATGTATTTTTGGAGCGGCTCAGAGTGCGCTTTCTAAAATTTTCTCCTGTTTTTAACTTGTCATAACATGCTCAATTCTCACTTAATCTGCAATTTTTTTATACCATATCGATCCCCAGACTCTCCTTGTCGCAACGGTATATACGGTTAAGTGATGTGGGGAAAACTTTCCGAGCTATAAGCATTTGTTCGGAGGGTGGGTACGCTCCCATAGGAACCCATTGAAATTATTTTTTTTCTTTTTCAATTTTCTGCCGAACATTTCACCATAACTTCCTTATACTTTCACCTACAGACTTCATTTAAACTTTAAATGGTAGAGAAATTTCCCCTTTCTCACACTTGTAAGTTTCAGACCGTTTGAGAATACCGTTCTTGAGTTATGAATTTTTGTTCCACACTTGGGAGGGTTTTCCTCCCATAGAGCTCAATGTATTTTAAGAGCGGGTCTGCATGCAGATTTTCAAAACTTTGCCTGTTTTTAACTCGTAATTACACCATCAATTCTCGCTCAAAGTGCAAAAATTTTTACACCATCTCGAGCACCAGACTCTCCTTGTCGCTACGGTATGCTTCGTTCAATTTTGGTTGGGAAAAGTTTTCGAGCTACGGGTGATTTTTTGGAGGGTGCTCCACCGGTCGAAATTCATTGAATCATGAGTCTGTCAGTTGTATTCTGTGAGCGTGCGTGTGAGAGAGAGAGAGGGGGGAGGGGCAGTGGCAGAGGCAGAGACCGAGGGGGAGAGGTATGAAGGACAGACATACATAGGCAGTGTCTAACACTTTAAAGGTCATTTTAAGGGGGACGTCTTAATTATCCAGGGTTTCTTAAGGTGGAATTTTTTTTTAGAATACCTCGTTCACAATATACTGGCTGATCATTTCAACATTTTAACCTTTATTTCAAGTGGTCATTTTTAAAGGTGGACGTCTCAATACAATTGTGGGTTTCTTAAGGTGGAATTTTATTAAGGTGGTATTTAAAATGTATTGGCCATCTTTTTGGCTTTGAAGACTCTTTTGGCCTGCAATGTGGACATCTCAATACAATTCTGGGTTTCTTAAGGTGGAATTGTTTTTAAAGGTGGAATTCAAAATGTATCGTTTTCCATTCACGCCCTACAGAGCTCCATAGTGTCCAATGTAAACTGCTGTGGGAGAGTGCTCTCTTAAGATCCCACTACCAACAGCTTAGCAGTAAACTCCTTCACCATAAGCGTCGCCTAGTGACCCACGCGGGTTTACCGTATCGAGGACCTCGCTTTAAGCGGGAAAGACGCGGATCGGGGGGCAGGGGTTTAGGCGGCGCAACATCTCGCGTTTCCTCCTGGAAATGCAGACCTCTAGTGTTACGTTTGCTGCCCTTCATTCTGAGGATCGTTCGTTCTTGTCCGGTTAACTCCGCCCACAGTTTTCGAGATATCGACTCCGTTCAAAGTTTCATTCGTAGAGCTTCCTTGTGGGATGCGGGCTTGTATACAGCTTTTGGAAAAGTTACATAGTTTTAGCACAGTAAGCATTTGAAGTTTCATCTTTTGTCCCATAGGAATGAATGGAAATATGTCCATAAACTTTTGTCAAATTTTTAAACTGCTGTCACACGGTCAGTTTTCGAGCTAGACACACCAGAATTCAAACGGGCAGACCCGAGGGTCCACGGTCCCACCACGTGAAACTATAGGCCGATAGCCCACCCGCTTCATGACCTTTGACCCCGTTTTCCATTCACGGCCTACAGAGCTCCATGGAGTCCAATGTAAACTGCTGTGGGAGAGTGCTCTCTTAACATCCCACTACCGACGGCTTAGCAGTAAACTCCTTCACCATAAGCGTCGCCTAGTGACCCACGTGGGTTTACCGTATCGAGGACCTCGCTTTAAGCGGTAAAGACGCGGATCGGGGGGCAGGGGTTTAGGCGGCGCAACATCTCGCGTTTCCTCCTGGAAATGCAGACCTCTAGTTATGTTGCGCCTGCTGCTTTAAGCAGCGGCGCAATATATTGTTCTTCTTAAGTCATATTATTATTTTTATTATTTTTATTATTCCGCGTTTCCTTGTCCGCCTAACTAGTCCCGCAGCTTTCGAGCTATCGACTCCGTTCCACCTGGAAATCGTGCGTCCTATAGCGACGATGTGGGCTTGTATACAGCTTTCCGATACCCGCACTCGTTCGTCCGCTACACTCGTTTATCGCTCCGTTTTTCCCCAGTCATTTCTATGGAATTAATTTTCAAAGTGCTCTAACTCGGTCATTTTTCAAGCTACGGACACGGGATTTCAGACGGTCGGACCCGGGCGTACCGGCTCCCGTCACTTCCGTTTTCGGAATTTTTGCACTCATCCTTCCCTTTCTATCACTCCTTCAAAATCCCTCCATTCATTTCAATGGGAGGCTCTTAGAGTGGGTGACATCATACACTGTAGATTCCTTCTCAGAAAACGGGTTTTTCACTTTTCAGCCGAACAAATCGCCATAACTTCCTCATACTTTCACCTAGAAACTTCATTTAAATTTTAAATGGTAGAGAAACTTGTCCTTTCTAATACCTCTAAATTTGAATATTATTGAAAATACGGTTTTTGAGTTATGCATTTTTGTTCGGCACTAGGGACGGTTTCGGCTCCCATAGGGTTCAATGTATTTTTGGAGCGGCTCAGAGTGCGCTTTCTAAAATTTTCTCCTGTTTTTAACTTGTCATAACATGCTCAATTCTCACTTAATCTGCAATTTTTTTATACCATATCGATCCCCAGACTCTCCTTGTCGCAACGGTATATACGGTTAAGTGATGTGGGGAAAACTTTCCGAGCTATAAGCATTTGTTCGGAGGGTGGGTACGCTCCCATAGGAACCCATTGAAATTATTTTTTTTCTTTTTCAATTTTCTGCCGAACATTTCACCATAACTTCCTTATACTTTCACCTACAGACTTCATTTAAACTTTAAATGGTAGAGAAATTTCCCCTTTCTCACACTTGTAAGTTTCAGACCGTTTGAGAATACCGTTCTTGAGTTATGAATTTTTGTTCCACACTTGGGAGGGTTTTCCTCCCATAGAGCTCAATGTATTTTAAGAGCGGGTCTGCACGCAGATTTTCAAAACTTTGCCTGTTTTTAACTCGTAATTACACCATCAATTCTCGCTCAAAGTGCAAAAATTTTTACACCATCTCGAGCACCAGACTCTCCTTGTCGCTACGGTATGCTTCGTTCAATTTTGGTTGGGAAAAGTTTTCGAGCTACGGGTGATTTTTTGGAGGGTGCTCCACCGGTCGAAATTCATTGAATCATGAGTCTGTCAGTTGTATTCTGTGAGCGTGCGTGTGAGAGAGACAGAGGGGGGAGGGGCAGTGGCAGAGGCAGAGACCGAGGGGGAGAGGTATGAAGGACAGACATACATAGGCAGTGTCTAACACTTTAAAGGTCATTTTAAGGGGGACGTCTTAATTATCCAGGGTTTCTTAAGGTGGAATTTTTTTTTAGAATACCTCGTTCACAATATACTGGCTGATCATTTCAACATTTTAACCTTTATTTCAAGTGGTCATTTTTAAAGGTGGACGTCTCAATACAATTGTGGGTTTCTTAAGGTGGAATTTTATTAAGGTGGTATTTAAAATGTATTGGCCATCTTTTTGGCTTTGAAGACTCTTTTGGCCTGCAATGTGGACATCTCAATACAATTCTGGGTTTCTTAAGGTGGAATTGTTTTTAAAGGTGGAATTCAAAATGTATCGTTTTCCATTCACGCCCTACAGAGCTCCATAGTGTCCAATGTAAACTGCTGTGGGAGAGTGCTCTCTTAACATCCCACTACCAACAGCTTAGCAGTAAACTCCTTCACCATAAGCGTCGCCTAGTGACCCACGCGGGTTTACCGTATCGAGGACCTCGCTTTAAGCGGGAAAGACGCGGATCGGGGGGCAGGGGTTTAGGCGGCGCAACATCTCGCGTTTCCTCCTGGAAATGCAGACCTCTAGTGTTACGTTTGCTGCCCTTCATTCTGAGGATCGTTCGTTCTTGTCCGGTTAACTCCGCCCACAGTTTTCGAGATATCGACTCCGTTCAAAGTTTGTTTCGTAGAGCTGCCCTGTGGGATGCGGGCTTGTATACAGCTTTTGGAAAAGTTGCATAGTTTTTGCACAGTAAGCATTTGAAGTTTCATCTTTTCTCCCATAGGAATGAATGGAAAAATGTCCATAAACTTTTGTGAAAATTTCAAACTGCTGTCACACGCTCAGTTTTCGAGCTAGAGACACCAGAATTCAAACGGGCAGACCCGAGAGTCCACGGTCCCGCCACGTGAAATTATGGGCCGATAGCCCACCCGCTTCATGACCTTTGACCCCGTTTTCCATTCACGGCCTACAGAGCTCCATAGAGTCCAATGTAAACTGCTGTGGGAGAGTGCTCTCTTAACATCCTACTACCGACAGCTTAGCAGTAAACTCCTTCACCATAAGCGTCGCCTAGTGACCCACGCGGGTTTACCGTATCGAGGACCTCGCTTTAAGCGAGAAAGACGCGGATCGGGGGGCAGGGGTTTAGGCGGCGCAACATCTCGCGTTTCCTCCTGGAAATGCAGACCTCTAGTGTTACGTTTGCTGCCCTTCATTCTGAGGATCGTTCGTTCTTGTCCGGTTAACTCCGCCCACAGTTTTCGAGATATCGACTCCGTTCAAAGTTTCATTCGTATAGCTTTCCTGTGGGATGCGGGCTTGTATACAGCTTTTGGAAAAGTTGCATAGTTTTCGCACAGTAACCATTTGAAGTTTCATCTTTTCTCCCATAGGAATGAATGGAAAAATGTCCATAAACTTTTGTCAAACTTTAAAACTGCTGTCACACGCTCAGTTTTCGAGCTAGAGACACCAGAACTCAAACGGGCAGACCCGAGGGTCCACGGTCCCACCACGTAAAATTATGGGCCGATAGCCCACCCGCTTCATGACCTTTGACCCCGTTTTCCTTTCACGGCCTACAGAGCTCCATAGAGTTCAATGTAAACTGCTGTGGGAGAGTGCTCTCTTAACATCCCACTACCGACAGCTTAGCAGTAAACTCCTTCACCATAAGCGTCGCCTAGTGACCCACGCGGGTTTACCGTATCGAGGACCTCGCTTTAAGCGGGAAAGACGCGGATCGGGGGGCGGGGGTTTAGGCGGCGCAACATCTCGCGTTTCCTCCTGGAAATGCAGACCTCTAGTGTTACGTTTGCTGCCCTTCATTCTGAGGATCGTTCATTCTTGTCCGGTTAACTCCGCCCACAGTTTTCGAGATATCGACTCCGTTCAAAGTTTGTTTCGTAGAGCTGCCCTGTGTGATGCGGGCTTGTATACAGCTTTTGGAAAAGTTACATAGTTTTCGCACAGTAAGCATTTGAAGTTTCATCTTAACTCCCATAGGAATGAATGGAAAAATGTCCATAAACTTTTGTCAAACTTTAAAACTGCTGTCACACGCTCAGTTTTCGAGCTAGAGACACCAGAACTCAAACGGGCAGACCCGAGGGTCCACGGTCCCACCACGTAAAATTATGGGCCGATAGCCCACCCGCTTCATGACCTTTGACCCCGTTTTCCTTTCACGGCCTACAGAGCTCCATAGAGTTCAATGTAAACTGCTGTGGGAGAGTGCTCTCTTAACATCCCACTACCGACAGCTTAGCAGTAAACTCCTTCACCATAAGCGTCGCCTAGTGACCCACGCGGGTTTACCGTATCGAGGACCTCGCTTTAAGCGGGAAAGACGCGGATCGGGGGGCGGGGGTTTAGGCGGCGCAACATCTCGCGTTTCCTCCTGGAAATGCAGACCTCTAGTTATGTTGCGCCTGCTGCTTTAAGCAGCGGCGCAATATATTGTTATCCGTAAGTCATATTATTATTATTTTTATTATTATTTTTATTATTCCGCGTTTCCTTGTCCGCTTAACTAGTCCCGCAGCTTTCGAGCTATCGACTCCGTTCCACCTGGAAATCGTGCGTCCTATAGCGACGATGTGGGCTTGTATACAGCTTTCCGATACCCGCACTCGTTCGTCCGCTACACTCGTTTTTCGCTCTGTTTTTCCCCAGTCATTTCTATGGAATTAATTTTCAAAGTGCTCTAACTCGGTCATTTTTCAAGCTACGGACACGGGATTTCAGACGGTCGGACCCGGGCGTACCGGCTCCCATCACTTCCGTTTTCGGAATTTTTGCACTCATCCTTCCCTTTCTTTTCCTCCTTCAAAATCCCTCCATTCATTTCAATGGGAGGCTCTTAGAGTGGGGGTGATGTCATCCACTGTAGTTTCAGTGGCAAAAAGCCGTTTTTTCACTTTTCAGCCGAACAAATCGCCATAACTTCCTCATAGTTTCACCTAGAAACTTCATTTAAATTTTAAATGGTAGAGAAACTTGTCCTTTCTGAGACCTCTAAATTTGAACATTATTGAAAATACGGTTTTTGAGTTATGAATTTTTGTTCGGCACTAGGGACGGTTTCGGCTCCCATAGGGTTCAATGTATTTTTGGAGCAGCTCAGAGTGCGGTTTCTAAAATTTTCTCCTGTTTTTAACTCGTCATAACATGCTCAATTCTCACTTAATCTGCAAATGTTTTATACCATATCGATCCCCAGACTCTCCTTGTCGCAACGGTATATACGGTTAAGTGATGTGAGGAAAACTTTCCGAGCTATAAGCATTTGTTCGGAGGGTGGGTACGCTCCCATAGGAACCCATTGAAATTATTTTTTTTCTTTTTCAATTTTCTGCCGAACATTTCACCATAACTTCCTTATACTTTCACCTACAGACTTCATTTAAATTTTAAATGGTAGAGAAATTTCCCCTTTCTCAAACTTGTAAGTTTCAGACCGTTTGAGAATACCGTTCTTGAGTTATGAATTTTTGTTTGACACTTGGGAGGGTTTTCCTCCCATAGAGCTCAATGTATTTTAAGAGCGGGTCGGCACGCAGATTTTCAAAACTTTGCCTGTTTTTAACTCGTAATTACACCATCAAATCTCGCTCAAAGTGCAAAAATTTTTACACCATCTCGAGCACAAGACTCTCCTTGTCGCTACGGTATGCTTCGTTCAATTTTGGTTGGGAAAAGTTTTCGAGCTACGGGTGATTTTTTGGAGGGTGCTCCCCGGTCGAAATTCATTGAATCATGAGTCTGTCAGTTGTATTCTGTGAGCATGCGTGTGAGAGAGACAGAGGGGGGAGGGGGAGGGGCAGAGGCAGAGACTGAGGGGAAGAGCTGTGAGGGCCACAGAAATACACAGGCAGTCTGTAACACTTTAAAGGTCATTTTTAAGGGGGACGTCTTAATTATCCAGGGTTTCTTAAGGTGGAATTTTTAAAAAAGACCTCATTCACAATATACTGGCTGTCTTTTCAACATTTTAAGCTTTATTTAAAGTGGTCATTTTTAAAGGTGGACGTGTCAATACAACTGTGGGTTTCTTAAGGTGGAATTTTTATTAAGGTGGTATTTAAAATGTATTGGCCATCTTTTTTTGCTTTTGGCCTGTGATGTGGACATTTCAATACAATTCTGGGTTTCTTAAGGTGGAATTGTTTTTAAAGGTGGAATTCAAAATTTATCGTTTTCTATTCACGCCCTACTGAGCTCCATAGAGTCCAATGTAAACTGCTGTGGGAGAGTGCTCTCTTAACATCCCACTACCAACAGCTTAGCAGTAAACTCCTTCACCATAAGCGTCGCCTAGTGACCCACGCGGGTTTACCGTATCGAGGACCTCGCTTTAAGCGGGAAAGACGCGGATCGGGGGACGGGGGTTTAGGCGGCGCAACATCTCGTGTTACGTTTGCTGCCCTTCATTCTGAGGATCGTTCATTCTTGTCCGGTTAACTCCGCCCACAGTTTTTGAGATATCGACTCCGTTCAAAGTTTCATTCGTAGAGCTTCCCTGTGGGATGCGGGCTTGTATACAGCTTTTGGAAAAGTTGCATAGTTTTCGCACAGTAAGCATTTGAAGTTTCATCTTTTCTCTCATAGGAATGAATGGAAAAATGTCCATAAACTTTTGTCAAACTTTCAAATTGCTGTCACACGGTCATTTTTCGAGCTACAGACACCAGAATTCAAACGGTCAGACCCGAGGGTCCTCGGTCCCACCACCTGAAATTACAGGCCGATAGCCCACCCGCTTCATGACCTTTGACCCCGATTTCCATTCACGGCCTACTGAGCTCCATAGAGTCCAATGTAAACTGCTGTGGGAGAGTGCTCTCTTAACATCCCACTACCGACAGCTTAGCAGTAAACTCCTTCACCATAAGCGTCGCCTAGTGACCCACGCGGGTTTACCGTATCGAGGACCTCGCTTTAAGCGGGAAAGACGCGGATCGGGGGGCGGGGGTTTAGGCGGCGCAACATCTCGCGTTTCCTCCTGGAAATGCAGACCTCTAGTGTTACGTTTGCTGCCCTTCATTCTGAGGATCGTTCGTTCTTGTCCGGTTAACTCCGCCCACAGTTTTCGAGATATCGACTCCGTTCAAAGTTTGTTTCGTAGAGCTGCCCTGTGGGATGCGGGCTTGTATACAGCTTTTGGAAAAGTTGCATAGTTTTTGCACAGTAAGCATTTGAAGTTTCATCTTTTCTCCCATAGGAATGAATGGAAAAATGTCCATAAACTTTTGTCAAACTTTCAAACTGCTGTCACACGGTCAGTTTTCCAGCTACAGACACCAGAACTCAAACGGGCAGACCCGAGGGTCCACGGTCCCACCACGTGAAATTATAGGCCGATAGCCCACCCGCTTCATGACCTTTGACCCCGTTTTCCATTCACGGCCTACACAGCTCCATAGAGTCCAATGTAAACTGCTGTGGGAGAGTGCTCTCTTAACATCCCACTACCAACAGCTTAGCAGTAAACTCCTTCACCATAAGCGTCGCCTAGTGACCCACGTGGGTTTACCGTATCGAGGACCTCGCTTTAAGCGGGAAAGATGCGGATCGGGGGGCAGGGGTTTAGGCGGCGCAACATCTCGCGTTTCCTCCTGGAAATGCAGACCTCTAGTGTTACGTTTGCTGCCCTTCATTCTGAGGATCGTTCATTCTTGTCCGGTTAACTCCGCCCACAGTTTTCGAGATATCGACTCCGTTCAAAGTTTGTTTCGTAGAGCTTCCCTTTGGGATGCGGGCTTGTATACAGCTTTTAGAAAAGTTACATAGTTTTCGCACAGGAAGCATTTGAAGTTTCATCTTTTCTCACATAGGAATGAATGGAAAAATGTCCATAAACTTTTGTCAAACATTCAAACTGCTGTCACACGGTCAGTTTTCGAGCTAGAGACACCAGAACTCAAACGGGCAGACCCGAGGGTCCACGGTCCCACCACGTAAAATTATGGGCCGATAACCCACCCGCTTCTTGACCTTTGACCCGGTTTTCCTTTCACGGCCTACAGAGCTCCATAGAGTCCAATGTAAACTGCTGTGGGAGAGTGCTCTCTTAACATCCCACTACCGACAGCTTAGCAGTAAACTCCTTCACCATAAGCGTCGCCTAGTGACCCACGCGGGTTTACCGTATCGAGGACCTCGCTTTAAGCGGGAAAGACGCGGATCGGGGGGCGGGGGTTTAGGCGGCGCAACATCTCGCGTTTCCTCCTGGAAATGCAGATCTCTAGTGTTACGTTTGCTGCCCTTCATTCTGAGGATCGTTCGTTCTTTTCCGGTTAACTCCGCCCACAGTTTTCGAGATATCGACTCCGTTCAAAGTTTGTTTCGTAGAGCTGCCCTGTGGGATGCGGGCTTGTATACAGCTTTTGGAAAAGTTACATAGTTTTCGCACAGTAAGCCTTTGAAGTTTCATCTTTTCTCCCATAGGAATGAATGGGAAAATGTCCATAAACTTTTGTCAAACTTTAAAACTGCTGTCACACAGTCAGTTTTCGAGCTAGAGACACCAGAATTCAAACGGGCACACCCGAGAGTCCACGGTCCCACCACGTGAATTTATGGGCCGATAGCCCACCCGCTTCATGACCTTTGACCCCGTTTTCCTTTCACGGCCTACAGAGCTCCATAGAGTCCAATGTAAACTGCTGTGGGAGAGTGCTCTCTTAACATCCCACTACCGACAGCTTAGCAGTAAACTCCTTCACCATAAGCGTCGCCTAGTGACCCACGCTGGTTTACCGTATCGAGGGCCTCGCTTTAAGCGGGAAAGACGCGGATCGGGGGACGGGGGTTTAGGCGGCGCAACATCTCGCGTTTCCTCCTGGAAATGCAGACCTCTAGTGTTACGTTTGCTGCCCTTCATTCTGAGGATCGTTCATTCTTGTCCGGTTAACTCCGCCCACAGTTTTCGAGATATCGACTCCGTTCAAAGTTTCATTCGTAGAGCTTCCCTGTGGGATGCGGGCTTGTATACAGCTTTTGGAAAAGTTGCATAGTTTTCGCACAGTAAGCATTTGAAGTTTCATCTTTTCTCCCATAGGAATGAATGGAAAAATGTCCATAAACTTTTGTCAAACTTTCAAACTGCTGTCACACGCTCAGTTTTCGAGCTAGAGACACCAGAACTCAAACGGGCAGACCCGAGAGTCCAAGGTCCCACCATGTGAAATTATGGGCCGATAGCCCACCCGCTTCATGACCTTTGACCCCGTTTTCCATTCACGGCCTACACAGCTCCACATAGTCCAATGTAAACTGCTGTGGGAGAGTGCTCTCTTAACATCCCACTACCAACAGCTTAGCAGTAAACTCCTTCACCATAAGCATCGCCTAGTGACCCACGCGGGTTTACCGTGTCGAGGACCTCGCTTTAAGCGGGAAAGACGCGGATCGGGGGGCAGGGGTTTAGGCGGCGCAACATCTCGCGTTTCCTCCTGGAAATGCAGACCTCTAGTGTTACGTTTGCTGCCCTTCATTCTGAGGATCGTTCGTTCTTGTCCGGTTAACTCCGCCCACAGTTTTCGAGATATCGACTCCGTTCAAAGTTTCATTCGTAGAGCTTCCCTGTGGGATGCGGGCTTGTATACAGCTTTTGGAAAAGTTGCATAGTTTTAGCACAGTAAGCATTTGAAATTTCATCTTTTGTCCCATAGGAATGAATGGAAATATGTCCATAAACTTTTGTCAAACTTTCAAACTGCTGTCACACGCTCAGTTTTCGAGCTAGAGACACCAGAATTCAAACGGGCAGACCCGAGAGTCCAAGGTCCCACCACGTGAAATTATAGGCCGATACCCCGCCCGCTTCATGACCTTTGACCCCGTTTTCCATTCACGGCCTACAGAGCTCCATAGAGTCCAATGTAAACTGCTGTGGGACAGTGCTCTCTTAACATCCCACTACCAACAGCTTAGCAGTAAACTCCTTCACCATAAGCGTCGCCTAGTGACCCACGCGGGTTTACCGTGTCGAGGACCTCGCTTTAAGCGGGAAAGACGCGGATCGGGGGGCAGGGGTTTAGGCGGCGCAACATCTCGCGTTTCCTCCTGGAAATGCAGACCTCTAGTGTTACGTTTGCTGCCCTTCATTCTGAGGATCGTTCATTCTTGTCCGTTTAACTCTGCCCACAGTTTTCGAGATATCGACTCCGTTCAAAGTTTGTTTCGTAGAGCTGCCCTGTGGGATGCGGGCTTGTATACAGCTTTTGGAAAAGTTGCATAGTTTTCGCACAGGAAGCATTTGAATTTCATCTTTACTCCCATAGGAAAGAATGGAAAAATGTCCATAAACTTTTGTCAAACTTTAAAACTGCTGTCACACGCTCAGTTTTCGAGCTAGAGACACCAGAACTCAAACGGGCAGACCCGAGGGTCCACGGTCCCACCACGTGAAATTATGGGCCGATAGCCCACCCACTTCATGACCTTTGACCCCGTTTTCCTTTCACGGCCTACAGAGCTCCATAGAGTCCAATGTAAACTGCTGTGGGAGAGTGCTCTCTTAACATCCCACTACCAACAGCTTAGCAGTAAACTCCTTCACCATAAGCGTCGCCTAGTGACCCACGTGGGTTTACCGTATCGAGGACCTCGTTTTAAGCGGGAAAGACGCGGATCGGGGGGCAGGGGTTTAGGCGGCGCAACATCTCGCGTTTCCTCCTGGAAATGCAGACCTCTAGTGTTACGTTTGCTGCCCTTCATTCTGAAGATCGTTCATTCTTGTCCGGTTAACTCCGCCCACAGTTTTCGAGATATCGACTCCGTTCAAAGTTTCATTCGTAGAGCTGCCCTGTGGGATGCGGGCTTGTATACAGCTTTTGGAAAAGTTGCATAGTTTTCGCACAGTAAGCATTTGAAGTTTCATCCTTACTCCCATAGGAATGAATGGAAAAATGTCCATAAACTTTTGTCAATCTTTTAAACTGCTGTCACACGGTCAGTTTTCGAGCTAGAGACACCAGAACTCAAACGGGCAGACCCGAGGGTCCACGGTCCCACCACGTGAAATTATGGGCCGATAGCCCACCCGCTTCATGACCTTTGACCCAGTTTTCCATTCACGGCCTACACAGCTCCACATAGTCCAATGTAAACTGCTGTGGGACAGTGCTCTCTTAACATCCCACTACCGACAGCTTAGCAGTAATCTCCTTCACCATAAGCGTCGCCTAGTGACCCACGCGGGTTTACCGTATCGAGGACCTCGCTTTAAGCGGGAAAGACGCGGATCGGGGGGCAGGGGTTTAGGCGGCGCAACATCTCGCGTTTCCTCCTGGAAATGCAGACCTCTAGTGTTACGTTTGCTGCCCTTCATTCTGAGGATCGTTCGTTCTTGTCCGGTTAACTCCGCCCACAGTTTTCGAGATATCGACTCCGTTCAAAGTTTCATTCGTAGAGCTTCCCTGTGGGATGCGGGCTTGTATACAGCTTTTGGAAAAGTTGCATAGTTTTAGCACAGTAAGCATTTGAAATTTCATCTTTTGTCCCATAGGAATGAATGGAAATATGTCCATAAACTTTTGTCAAACTTTCAAACTGCTGTCACACGCTCAGTTTTCGAGCTAGAGACACCAGAATTCAAACGGGCAGACCCGAGAGTCCAAGGTCCCACCACGTGAAATTATAGGCCGATACCCCGCCCGCTTCATGACCTTTGACCCCGTTTTCCATTCACGGCCTACAGAGCTCCATAGAGTCCAATGTAAACTGCTGTGGGACAGTGCTCTCTTAACATCCCACTACCAACAGCTTAGCAGTAAACTCCTTCACCATAAGCGTCGCCTAGTGACCCACGCGGGTTTACCGTGTCGAGGACCTCGCTTTAAGCGGGAAAGACGCGGATCGGGGGGCAGGGGTTTAGGCGGCGCAACATCTCGCGTTTCCTCCTGGAAATGCAGACCTCTAGTGTTACGTTTGCTGCCCTTCATTCTGAGGATCGTTCATTCTTGTCCGTTTAACTCTGCCCACAGTTTTCGAGATATCGACTCCGTTCAAAGTTTGTTTCGTAGAGCTGCCCTGTGGGATGCGGGCTTGTATACAGCTTTTGGAAAAGTTGCATAGTTTTCGCACAGGAAGCATTTGAATTTCATCTTTACTCCCATAGGAAAGAATGGAAAAATGTCCATAAACTTTTGTCAAACTTTAAAACTGCTGTCACACGCTCAGTTTTCGAGCTAGAGACACCAGAACTCAAACGGGCAGACCCGAGGGTCCACGGTCCCACCACGTGAAATTATGGGCCGATAGCCCACCCACTTCATGACCTTTGACCCCGTTTTCCTTTCACGGCCTACAGAGCTCCATAGAGTCCAATGTAAACTGCTGTGGGAGAGTGCTCTCTTAACATCCCACTACCAACAGCTTAGCAGTAAACTCCTTCACCATAAGCGTCGCCTAGTGACCCACGCGGGTTTACCGTATCGAGGACCTCGCTTTAAGCGGGAAAGACGCGGATCGGGGGACGGGGGTTTAGGCGGCGCAACATCTCGTGTGTTACGTTTGCTGCCCTTCATTCTGAGGATCGTTCGTTCTTGTCCGGTTAACTCCGCCCACAGTTTTCGAGATATCGACTCCGTTCAAAGTTTGTTTCGTACAGCTTCCCTGTGGGATGCGGGCTTGTATACAGCTTTTGGAAAAGTTACATAGTTTTCGCACAGTAAGCATTTGAAGTTTCGTGTTTTCTCCCATAGGAATGAATGGAAAAATGTCCATAAACTTTTGTCAAACTTTCAAACTGCTGTCACACGCTCAGTTTTCGAGCTAGAGACACCAGAACTGAAACCGTCAGACCCGAGAGTCCCACCACGTGAAATTATAGGCCGATACCCCGCCCGCTTCATGACCTTTGACCCCATTTTCCATTCACGGCCTACACAGCTCCATAGAGTCCAATGTAAACTGCTGTGGGAGAGTGCTCTCTTAACATCCCACTACCAACAGCTTAGCAGTAAACTCCTTCACCATAGGCGTCGCCTAGTGACCCACGCGGGTTTACCGTATCGAGGACCTCGCTTTAAGCGGTAAAGACGCGGATCGGGGGGCGGGGGTTTAGGCGGCGCAACATCTCGCGTTTCCTCCTGGAAATGCAGACCTCTAGTTATGTTGCGCCTGCTGCTTTAAGCAGCGGCGCAATATATTGTTATCCGTAAGTCATATTATTATTATTTTTTTTATTATTTTTATTATTCCGCGTTTCCTTGTCCGCTTAACTAGTCCCGCAGCTTTCGAGCTATCGACTCCGTTCCACCTGGAAATCGTGCGTCCTATAGCGACGATGTGGGCTTGTATACAGCTTTCCGATACCCGCACTCGTTCGTCCGCTACACTCGTTTTTCGCTCTGTCTTTCCCCAGTCATTTCTATGGAATTAATTTTCAAAGTGCTCTAACTCGGTCATTTTTCAAGCTACGGACACGGGATTTCAGACGGTCGGACCCGGGCGTACCGGCTCCCATCACTTCCGTTTTCGGAATTTTTGCACTCATCCTTCCCTTTCTTTTCCTCCTTCAAAATCCCTCCATTCATTTCAATGGGAGGCTCTTAGAGTGGGGGTGATGTCATCCACTGTAGTTTCAGTGGCAAAAAGCCGTTTTTTCACTTTTCAGCCGAACAAATCGCCATAACTTCCTCATAGTTTCACCTAGAAACTTCATTTAAATTTTAAATGGTAGAGAAACTTGTCCTTTCTGAGACCTCTAAATTTGAACATTATTGAAAATACGGTTTTTGAGTTATGAATTTTTGTTCGGCACTAGGGACGGTTTCGGCTCCCATAGGGTTCAATGTATTTTTGGAGCAGCTCAGAGTGCGGTTTCTAAAATTTTCTCCTGTTTTTAACTCGTCATAACATGCTCAATTCTCACTTAATCTGCAAATGTTTTATACCATATCGATCCCCAGACTCTCCTTGTCGCAACGGTATATACGGTTAAGTGATGTGAGGAAAACTTTCCGAGCTATAAGCATTTGTTCGGAGGGTGGGTACGCTCCCATAGGAACCCATTGAAATTATTTTTTTTCTTTTTCAATTTTCTGCCGAACATTTCACCATAACTTCCTTATACTTTCACCTACAGACTTCATTTAAATTTTAAATGGTAGAGAAATTTCCCCTTTCTCAAACTTGTAAGTTTCAGACCGTTTGAGAATACCGTTCTTGAGTTATGAATTTTTGTTTGACACTTGGGAGGGTTTTCCTCCCATAGAGCTCAATGTATTTTAAGAGCGGGTCGGCACGCAGATTTTCAAAACTTTGCCTGTTTTTAACTCGTAATTACACCATCAAATCTCGCTCAAAGTGCAAAAATTTTTACACCATCTCGAGCACAAGACTCTCCTTGTCACTACGGTATGCTTTGTTCATTTTTGGTTGGGAAAAGTTTTCGAGCTACGGGTGATTTTTTGGAGGGTGCTCCCCGGTCGAAATTCATTGAATCATGAGTCTGTCAGTTGTATTCTGTGAGCATGCGTGTGAGAGAGACAGAGGGGGGAGGGGGAGGGGCAGAGGCAGAGACTGAGGGGAAGAGCTGTGAGGGCCACAGAAATACACAGGCAGTCTGTAACACTTTAAAGGTAATTTTTAAGGGGGACGTCTTAATTATCCAGGGTTTCTTAAGGTGGAATTTTTAAAGAATACCTCATTCACAATATACTGGCTGTCTTTTCGACATTTTAAGCTTTATTTAAAGTGGTCGTTTTTAAAGGTGGACGTGTCAATACAACTGTGGGTTTCTTAAGGTGGAATTGTTTTTAAAGGTGGAATTCAAAATGTATCGTTTTCCATTCACGGCCTACAGAGCTCCATAGAGTCCAATGTAAACTGCTGTGGGAGAGTGCTCTCTTAACATCCCACTACCGACAGCTTAGCAGTAAACTCCTTCACCATAAGCGTCGCCTAGTGACCCACGCGGGTTTACCGTATCGAGGACCTCGCTTTAAGCGGGAAAGACGCGGATCGGGGGGCAGGGGTTTAGGCGGCGCAACATCTCGCGTTTCCTCCTGGAAATGCAGACCTCTAGTGTTACGTTTGCTGCCCTTCATTCTGAGGATCTTCATTCCTTGTCCGGTTAACTCCGCCCACAGTTTTCGAGATATCGACTCCGTTCAAAGTTTGTTTCGTAGAGCTTACCTGTGGGATGCGGGCTTGTATACAGCTTTTGGAAAAGTTGCATAGTTTTTGCACAGTAAGCATTTGAAGTTTCATCTTTACTCCCATAGGAATGAATGGGAAAATGTCCATAAACTTTTGTCAAACTTTCAAACTGCTGTCACACGCTCAGTTTTCGAGCTAGAGACACCAGAATTCAAACGGGCAGACCCGAGAGTCCAAGGTCCCACCACGTGAAACTATAGGCCGATAGCCCGCCCGCTTCATGACCTTTGACCCCGTTTTCCATTCACGGCCTACACAGCTCCATAGAGTCCAATGTAAACTGCTGTGGGAGAGTGCTCTCTTAACATCCCACTACCGACAGCTTAGCAGTAAACTCCTTCACCATAAGCGTCGCCTAGTGACCCACGCGGGTTTACCGTATCGAGGACCTCGCTTTAAGCGGGAAAGACGCGGATCGGGGGGCGGGGGTTTAGGCGGCGCAACATCTCGTGTTACGTTTGCTGCCCTTCATTCTGAGGATCGTTCATACTTTTCCGGTTAACTCCGCCCACAGTTTTCGAGATATAGACTCCGTTCAAAGTTTGTCTCGTAGAGCTGCCCTGTGGGATGCGGGCTTGTATACAGCTTTTGGAAAAGTTGCATAGTTTTCGCACAGTAAGCATTTGAAGTTTCATCTTTTCTCTCATAGGAATGAATAGAAAAATGTCCATAAACTTTTGTCAAACTTTAAAACTGCTGTCACACGGTCAGTTTTCGAGCTAGAGACACCAGAACTCAAACGGGCAGACCCGAGGGTCCACGGTCCCAGCACGTGAAACTATGGGCCGATAGCCCACCCGCTTCATGACCTTTGACCCCGTTTTCCATTCACGGCCTACACAGCTCCATAGAGTCCAATGTAAACTGCTGTGGGTGACTGCTCTCTTAACATCCCACTACCGACAGCTTAGCAGTAAACTCCTTCACCATAAGCGTCGCCTAGTGACCCACGCAGGTTTACCGTATCGAGGACCTCGCTTTAAGCGGGAAAGACGCGGATCGGGGGGCGGGGGTTTAGGCGGCGCAACATCTCGCGTTTCCTCCTGGAAATGCAGACCTCTAGTGTTACGTTTGCTGCCCTTCATTCTGAGGATCGTTCATTCTTGTCCGGTTAACTCCGCCCACAGTTTTCGAGATATCGACTCCGTTCAAAGTTTGTTTCGTAGAGCTTCCCTGTGGGATGCGGGCTTGTATACAGCTTTTGGAAAAGTTGCATAGTTTTCGCACAGTAAGCCTTTGAAGTTTCATCTTTTCTCCCATAGGAATGAATGGGAAAATGTCCATAAACTTTTGTCAAACTTTAAAACTGCTGTCACACAGTCAGTTTTCGAGCTAGAGACACCAGAATTCAAACGGGCACACCCGAGAGTCCCCGGTCCCACCACGTGAATTTATGGGCCGATAGCCCACCCGCTTCATGACCTTTGACCCCGTTTTCCTTTCACGGCCTACAGAGCTCCATAGAGTCCAATGTAAACTGCTGTGGGAGAGAGCTCTCTTAACATCCCACTACCGACAGCTTAGCAGTAAACTCCTTCACCATAAGCGTCGCCTAGTGACCCACGTGGGTTTACCGTATCGAGGACCTCGCTTTAAGCGGGAAAGACGCGGATCGGAGGACGGGGGTTTAGGCGGCTCAACATCTCGCGTTTCCTCCTGGTGTTACGTTTGCTGCCCTTCATTCTGAGGATCGTTCGTTCTTTTCCGGTTAACTCCGCCCACAGTTTTCGAGATATCGACTCCGTTCAAAGTTTCATTCGTAGAGCTTCCCTGTGGGATGCGGGCTTGTATACAGCTTTTGGAAAAGTTGCATAGTTTTAGCACAGTAAGCATTTGAAGTTTCATCTTTTGTCCCATAGGAATGAATGGAAATATGTCCATAAACTTTTGTCAAACTTTCAAACTGCTGTCACACGCTCAGTTTTCGAGCTAGAGACACCAGAATTCAAACGGGCAGACCCGAGAGTCCAAGGTCCCACCACGTGAAATTATAGGCCGATACCCCGCCCGCTTCATGACCTTTGACCCCGTTTTCCATTCACGGCCTACAGAGCTCCATAGAGTCCAATGTAAACTGCTGTGGGAGAGTGCTCTCTTAACATCCCACTACCGACAGCTTAGCAGTAAACTCCTTCACCATAAGCGTCGCCTAGTGACCCACGCGGGTTTACCGTATCGAGGACCTCGCTTTAAGCGGGAAAGACGCGGATCGGGGGGCAGGGGTTTAGGCGGCGCAACATCTCGCGTTTCCTCCTGGAAATGCAGACCTCTAGTTATGTTGCGCCTGCTGCTTTAAGCAGCGGCGCAATATATTGTTATCCGTAAGTCATATTATTATTATTTTTATTATTATTTTTATTATTCCGCGTTTCCTTGTCCGCTTAACTAGTCCCGCAGCTTTCGAGCTATCGACTCCGTTCCACCTGGAAATCGTGCGTCCTATAGCGACGATGTGGGCTTGTATACAGCTTTCCGATACCCGCACTCGTTCGTCCGCTACACTCGTTTTTCGCTCTGTTTTTCCCCAGTCATTTCTATGGAATTAATTTTCAAAGTGCTCTAACTCGGTCATTTTTCAAGCTACGGACACGGGATTTCAGACGGTCGGACCCGGGCGTACCGGCTCCCATCACTTCCGTTTTCGGAATTTTTGCACTCATCCTTCCCTTTCTTTTCCTCCTTCAAAATCCCTCCATTCATTTCAATGGGAGGCTCTTAGAGTGGGGGTGATGTCATCCACTGTAGTTTCAGTGGCAAAAAGCCGTTTTTTCACTTTTCAGCCGAACAAATCGCCATAACTTCCTCATAGTTTCACCTAGAAACTTCATTTAAATTTTAAATGGTAGAGAAACTTGTCCTTTCTGAGACCTCTAAATTTGAACATTATTGAAAATACGGTTTTTGAGTTATGAATTTTTGTTCGGCACTAGGGACGGTTTCGGCTCCCATAGGGTTCAATGTATTTTTGGAGCAGCTCAGAGTGCGGTTTCTAAAATTTTCTCCTGTTTTTAACTCGTCATAACATGCTCAATTCTCACTTAATCTGCAAATTTTTTATACCATATCGATCCCCAGACTCTCCTTGTCGCAACGGTATATACGGTTAAGTGATGTGAGGAAAACTTTCCGAGCTATAAGCATTTGTTCGGAGGGTGGGTACGCTCCCATAGGAACCCATTGAAATTATTTTTTTTCTTTTTCAATTTTCTGCCGAACATTTCACCATAACTTCCTTATACTTTCACCTACAGACTTCATTTAAATTTTAAATGGTAGAGAAATTTCCCCTTTCTCAAACTTGTAAGTTTCAGACCGTTTGATAATACCGTTCTTGAGTTATGAATTTTTGTTTGACACTTGGGAGGGTTTTCCTCCCATAGAGCTCAATGTATTTTAAGAGCGGGTCGGCACGCAGATTTTCAAAACTTTGCCTGTTTTTAACTCGTAATTACACCATCAAATCTCGCTCAAAGTGCTAAAATTTTTACACCATCTCGAGCACCAGACTCTCCTTGTCGCTACGGTATGCTTCGTTCATTTTTGGACCTGGAAAAGTTTTGGAGATATTTGAGGTTTTTTGGAGGGTGCTCCCCAGTCGAAATTCATTGAATCATGAGTCTGTCAGTTGTATTCTGTGAGCGTGCGTGTGAGAGACAGAGAGGGGGGAGGGGGAGGGGCAGAGGCAGACACTGAGGGGAAGAGCTGTGAAGGCCACAGAAATACACAGGCAGTCTGTAACACTTTAAAGGTCATTTTTAAGGGGGACGTCTTAATTATCCAGGGTTTCTTAAGGTGGAATTTTTAAAAAAAGACCTCATTCACAATATACTGGCTGTCTTTTCAACATTTTAAGACGCGGATCGGGGGACGGGGGTTTAGGCGGCGCAACATCTCGCTTTTCCTCCTGGAAATGCAGACCTCTAGTGTTACGTTTGCTGCCCTTCATTCTGAGGATCGTTCATTCTTGTCCGGTTAACTCCGCCCACAGTTTTCGAGATATCGACTCCGTTCAAAGTTTGTTTCGTAGAGCTTCCCTGTGGGATGCGGGCTTGTATACAGCTTTTGGAAAAGTTGCATAGTTTTCGCACAGTAAGCATTTGAAGTTTCATCTTTTCTCCCATAGGAATGAATGGAAAAATGTCCTTAAACTTTTGTCAAACTTTCAAACTGCTGTCACACGCTCAGTTTTCGAGCTAGAGACACCAGAACTCAAACGGGCAGACCCGAGAGTCCACGGTCCCCCCACGTGAAATTATGGGCCGATAGCCCACCCGCTTCATGACCTTTCACCCCGTTTTCCATTCACGGCCTACACAGCTCCATAGAGTCCAATGTAAACTGCTGTGGGAGAGTGCTCTCTTAACATCCCACTACCGACAGCTTAGCAGTAAACTCCTTCACCATAAGCGTCGCCTAGTGACCCACGCGGGTTTACCGTATCGAGGACCTCGCTTTAAGCGGGAAAGACGCGGATCGGGGGACGGGGGTTTAGGCGGCGCAACATCTCGCGTTTCCTCCTGGAAATGCAGACCTCTAGTGTTACGTTTGCTGCCCTTCATTCTGAGGATCGTTCATTCTTGTCCGGTTAACTCAGCCCACAGTTTTCGAGATATCGACTCCGTTCAAAGTTTGTTTCGTAGAGCTTCCCTGTGGGATGCGGGCTTGTATACAGCTTTTGGAAAAGTTGCATAGTTTTCGCACAGTAAGCCTTTGAAGTTTCATCTTTTCTCCCGTAGGAATGAATGGGAAAATGTCCATAAACTTTTGTCAAACTTTAAAACTGCTGTCACACGGTCAGTTTTCGAGCTAGAGACACCAGAATTCAAACGGGCACACCCGAGAGTCCACGGTCCCACCACGTGAATTTATGGGCCGATAGCCCACCCGCTTCATGACCTTTGACCCCGTTTTCCTTTCACGGCCTACAGAGCTCCATAGAGTCCAATGTAAACTGCTGTGGGAGAGTGCTCTCTTAACATCCCACTACCGACAGCTTAGCAGTAAACTCCTTCACCATAAGCGTCGCCTAGTGACCCACGCGGGTTTACCGTATCGAGGACCTCGCTTTAAGCGGGAAAGACGCGGATCGGGGGGCGGGGGTTTAGGCGGCGCAACATCTCGCGTTTCCTCCTGGAAATGCAGACCTCTAGTGTTACGTTTGCTGCCCTTCATTCTGAGGATCTTCATTCCTTGTCCGGTTAACTCCGCCCACAGTTTTCGAGATATCGACTCCGTTCAAAGTTTCATTCGTAGAGCTTCCCTGTGGGATGCGGGCTTGTATACAGCTTTTGGAAAAGTTGCATAGTTTTCGCACAGTAAGCATTTGAAGTTTCATCTTTTCTCCCATAGGAATGAATGGAAAAATGTCCATAAACTTTTGTCAAACTTTCAAACTGCTGTCACACGGTCAGTTTTCGAGCTAGAGACACCAGAACTCAAACGGGCAGACCCGAGAGTCCACGGTCCCCTCACGTGAAATTATGGGCCGATAGCCCACCCGCTTCATGACCTTTGACCCCGTTTTCCATTCACGGCCTACAGAGCTCCATAGAGTCCAATGTAAACTGCTGTGGGAGACTGCTCTCTTAACATCCCACTACCGACAGCTTAGCAGTAAACTCCTTCACCATAAGCGTGGCCTAGTGACCCACGCGGGTTTACCGTATCGAGGACCTCGCTTTAAGCGGGAAAGACGCGGATCGGGGGGCAGGGGTTTAGGCGGCGCAACATCTCGCGTTTCCTCCTGGAAATGCAGACCTCTAGTGTTACATTTGCTGCCCTTCATTCTGAGGATCGTTCGTTCTTGTCCGGTTAACTCCGCCCACAGTTTTCGAGATATCGACTCCGTTCAAAGTTTGTTTCGTAGAGCTGCCCTGTGGGATGCGGGCTTGTATACAGCTTTTGGAAAAGTTGCATAGTTTTTGCACAGTAAGCATTTGAAGTTTCATCTTTACTCCCATAGGAATGAATGGAAAAATGTCCATAAACTTTTGTCAAACTTTCAAACTGCTGTCACACGGTCAGTTTTGGAGCTAGAGACACCAGAACTCAAACGGGCAGACCCGAGGGTCCACGGTCCCACCACGTGAAACTATAGGCCGATAGCCCACCCGCTTCATGACCTTTGACCCCGTTTTCCTACACAGCTCCATAGAGTCCAATGTAAACTGCTGTGGGAGAGTGCTCTCTTAACATCCCACTACCGACAGCTTAGCAGTAAACTCCTTCACCATAAGCGTCGCCTAGTGACCCACGCGGGTTTACCGTACCGAGGACCTCGCTTTAAGCGGGAAACACGCGGATCGGGGGGCGGGGGTTTAGGCGGCGCAACATCTCGCGTTTCCTCCTGGAAATGCAGACCTCTAGTGTTACGTTTGCTGCCCTTCATTCTGAGGATCTTCATTCCTTGTCCGGTTAACTCCGCCCACAGTTTTCGAGATATCGACTCCGTTCAAAGTTTGTTTCGTAGAGCTTACCTGTGGGATGCGGGCTTGTATACAGCTTTTGGAAAAGTTGCATAGTTTTTGCACAGTAAGCATTTGAAGTTTCATCTTTACTCCCATAGGAATGAATGGGAAAATGTCCATAAACTTTTGTCAAACTTTCAAACTGCTGTCACACGCTCAGTTTTCGAGCTAGAGACACCAGAATTCAAACGGGCAGACCCGAGAGTCCACGGTCCCGCCACGTGAAATTATGGGCCGATAGCCCACCCGCTTCATGACCTTTGACCCCGTTTTCTATTCACGGCCTACACAGCTCCATAGAGTCCAATGTAAACTGCTGTGGGAGAGTGCTCTCTTAACATCCCACTACCGACAGCTTAGCAGTAAACTCCTTCACCATAAGCGTCGCCTAGTGACCCATGTGGGTTTACCGTATCGAGGACCTCGCTTTAAGCGGGAAAGACGCGGATCGGGGGGCAGGGGTTTAGGCGGCGCAACATCTCGCGTTTCCTCCTGGAAATGCAGACCTCTAGTGTTACGTTTGCTGCCCTTCATTCTGAGGATCGTTCATTCTTGTCCGGTTAACTCCGCCCACAGTTTTCGAGATATCGACTCCGTTCAAAGTTTGTTTCGTAGAGCTGCCCTGTGTGATGCGGGCTTGTATACAGCTTTTGGAAAAGTTACATAGTTTTCGCACAGTAAGCATTTGAAGTTTCATCTTAACTCCCATAGGAATGAATGGAAAAATGTCCATAAACTTTTGTCAAACTTTCAAACTGCTGTCACACGGTCAGTTTTCGAGCTAGAGACACCAGAACTCAAACGGTCAGACCCGAGAGTCCACGGTCCCACCACGTAAAATTATGGGCCGATAGGCCACCCGCTTCATGACCTTTGACCCCGTTTTCCATTCACGGCCTACACAGCTCCATAGAGTCCAATGTAAACTGCTGTGGGACAGTGCTCTATTAACATCCCACTACCGACAGCTTAGCAGTAAACTCTTTCACCATAAGCGTCGCCTAGTGACCCACGCGGGTTTACCGTATCGAGGACCTCGCTTTAAGCGGGAAAGACGCGGATCGGGGGACGGGGGTTTCGGCGGCGCAACATCTCGCGTTTCCTCCTGGAAATACAGACCTCTAGTGTTACGTTTGCTGCCCTTCATTCTGAGGATCGTTCATTCTTGTCCGGTTAACTCCGCCCACAGTTTTCGAGATATCGACTCCGTTCAAAGTTTGTTTCGTAGAGCTTCCCTGTGGGATGCGGGCTTGTATACAGCTTTTGGAAAAGTTACATAGTTTTCGCACAGGAAGCATTTGAAGTTTCATCTTTACTCCCATAGGAATGAATGGAAAAATGTCCATAAACTTTTGTCAAACTTTAAAACTGCTGTCACACGGTCAGTTTTCGAGCTAGAGACACCAGAACTCAAACGGGCAGACCCGAGGGTCCACGGTCCCAGCACGTGAAACTATGGGCCGATAGCCCACCCGCTTCATGACCTTTGACCCCGTTTTCCTTTCACGGCCTACAGAGCTCCATAGAGTCCAATGTAAACTGCTGTGGGAGAGTGCTCTCTTAACATCCCACTACCGACAGCTTAGCAGTAAACTCTTTCACCATAAGCGTCGCCTAGTGACCCACGCGGGTTTACCGTATCGAGGACCTCGCTTTAAGCGGGAAAGACGCGGATCGGGGGACGGGGGTTTCGGCGGCGCAACATCTCGCGTTTCCTCCTGGAAATGCAGACCTCTAGTTATGTTGCGCCTGCTGCTTTAAGCAGCGGCGCAATATATTGTTATCCGTAAGTCATATTATTATTATTTTTATTATTATTTTTATTATTCCGCGTTTCCTTGTCCGCTTAACTAGTCCCGCAGCTTTCGAGCTATCGACTCCGTTCCACCTGGAAATCGTGCGTCCTATAGCGACGATGTGGGCTTGTATACAGCTTTCCGATACCCGCACTCGTTCGTCCGCTACACTCGTTTTTCGCTCTGTTTTTCCCCAGTCATTTCTATGGAATTAATTTTCAAAGTGCTCTAACTCGGTCATTTTTCAAGCTACGGACACGGGATTTCAGACGGTCGGACCCGGGCGTACCGGCTCCCATCACTTCCGTTTTCGGAATTTTTGCACTCATCCTTCCCTTTCTTTTCCTCCTTCAAAATCCCTCCATTCATTTCAATGGGAGGCTCTTAGAGTGGGGGTGATGTCATCCACTGTAGTTTCAGTGGCAAAAAGCCGTTTTTTCACTTTTCAGCCGAACAAATCGCCATAACTTCCTCATAGTTTCACCTAGAAACTTCATTTAAATTTTAAATGGTAGAGAAACTTGTCCTTTCTGAGACCTCTAAATTTGAACATTATTGAAAATACGGTTTTTGAGTTATGAATTTTTGTTCGGCACTAGGAAGGGTTTCGGCTCCCATAGGGTTCAATGTATTTTTGGAGCAGCTCAGAGTGCGGTTTCTAAAATTTTCTCCTGTTTTTAACTCGTCATAACATGCTCAATTCTCACTTAATCTGCAAATTTTTTATACCATATCGATCCCCAGACTCTCCTTGTCGCAACGGTATATACGGTTAAGTGATGTGAGGAAAACTTTCCGAGCTATAAGCATTTGTTCGGAGGGTGGGTACGCTCCCATAGGAACCCATTGAAATTATTTTTTTTCTTTTTCAATTTTCTGCCGAACATTTCACCATAACTTCCTTATACTTTCACCTACAGACTTCATTTAAATTTTAAATGGTAGAGAAATTTCCCCTTTCTCAAACTTGTAAGTTTCAGACCGTTTGAGAATACCGTTCTTGAGTTATGAATTTTTGTTTGACACTTGGGAGGGTTTTCCTCCCATAGAGCTCAATGTATTTTAAGAGCGGGTCGGCACGCAGATTTTCAAAACTTTGCCTGTTTTTAACTCGTAATTACACCATCAAATCTCGCTCAAAGTGCAAAATTTTTTACATCATCTCGAGCACAAGACTCTCCTTGTCGCTACGGTATGCTTCGTTCAATTTTGGTTGGGAAAAGTTTTCGAGCTACGGGTGATTTTTTGGAGGGTGCTCCCCGGTCGAAATTCATTGAATCATGAGTCTGTCAGTTGTATTCTGTGAGCATGCGTGTGAGAGAGACAGAGGGGGGAGGGGGAGGGGCAGAGGCAGAGACTGAGGGGAAGAGCTGTGAGGGCCACAGAAATACACAGGCAGTCTGTAACACTTTAAAGGTCATTTTTAAGGGGGACGTCTTAATTATCCAGGGTTTCTTAAGGTGGAATTTTTAAAGAATACCTCATTCACAATATACTGGCTGTCTTTTCGACATTTTAAGCTTTATTTAAAGTGGTCATTTTTAAAGGTGGACGTGTCAATACAACTGTGGGTTTCTTAAGGTGGAATTTTTATTAAGGTGGTATTTAAAATGTATTGGCCATCTTTTTTTGCTTTTGGCCTGTGATGTGGACATTTCAATACAATTCTAGGTTTCTTAAGGTGGAATTGTTTTTAAAGGTGGAATTCAAAATTTATCGTTTTCTATTCACGCCCTACCGAGCTCCATAGAGTCCAATGTAAACTGCTGTGGGAGAGTGCTCTCTTAACATCCCACTACCAACAGCTTAGCAGTAAACTCCTTCACCATAAGCGTCGCCTAGTGACCCACGCGGGTTTACCGTATCGAGGACCTCGCTTTAAGCGGGAAAGACGCGGATCGGGGGACGGGGGTTTAGGCGGCGCAACATCTCACGTTTCCTCCTGGAAATGCAGACCTCTAGTGTTACGTTTGCTGCCCTTCATTCTGAGGATCGTTCATTCTTGTCCGGTTAACTCCGCCCACAGTTTTCGAGATATCGACTCCGTTCAAAGTTTCATTCGTAGAGCTTCCCTGTGGGATGCGGGCTTGTATACAGGTTTTGGAAAAGTTACATAGTTTTTGCACAGTAAGCATTTGAAGTTTCGTGTTTTCTCCCATAGGAATGAATGGAAAAATGTCCATAAACTTTTGTCAAACTTTCAAAGTGCTGTCACACGGTCAGTTTTCGAGCTAGAGACACCAGAACTCAAACGGGCAGACCCGAGGGTCCACGGTCCCACCACGTAAAATTATGGGCCGATAGCCCACCCGCTTCATGACCTTTGACCCCGTTTTCCATTCACGGCCTACACAGCTCCATAGAGTCCAATGTAAACTGCTGTGGGAGAGTGCTCTCTTAACATCCCACTACCAACAGCTTAGCAGTAAACTCCTTCACCATAAGCGTCGCCTAGTGACCCACGCGGGTTTACCGTGTCGAGGACCTCGCTTTAAGCGGGAAAGACGCGGATCGGGAGCAGGGGTTTAGGCGGCGCAACATCTCGCGTTTCCTCCTGGAAATGCAGACCTCTAGTGTTACGTTTGCTGCCCTTCATTCTGAGGATCGTTCGTTCTTGTCCGGTTAACTCCGCCCACAGTTTTCGAGATATCGACTCCGTTCAAAGTTTCATTCGTAGAGCTTCCCTGTGGGATGCGGGCTTGTATACAGCTTTTGGAAAAGTTGCATAGTTTTAGCACAGTAAGCATTTGAAGTTTCATCTTTTGTCCCATAGGAATGAATGGAAATATGTCCATAAACTTTTGTCAAACTTTCAAACTGCTGTCACACGCTCAGTTTTCGAGCTAGAGACACCAGAATTCACACGGGCAGACCCGAGAGTCCAAGGTCCCACCACGTGAAATTATAGGCCGATACCCCGCCCGCTTCATGACCTTTGACCCCGTTTTCCATTCACGGCCTACAGAGCTCCATAGAGTCCAATGTAAACTGCTGTGGGAGAGTGCTCTCTTAACATCCCACTACCGACAGCTTAGCAGTAAACTCCTTCACCATAAGCGTCGCCTAGTGACCCACGCGGGTTTACCGTATCGAGGACCTCGCTTTAAGCGGGAAAGACGCGGATCGGGGGGCAGGGGTTTAGGCGGCGCAACATCTCGCGTTTCCTCCTGGAAATGCAGACCTCTAGTGTTACGTTTGCTGCCCTTCATTCTGAGGATCGTTCATTCTTGTCCGGTTAACTCCGCCCACAGTTTTCGAGATATCGACTCCGTTCAAAGTTTGTTTCGTAGAGCTTTCCTGTGGGATGCGGGCTTGTATACAGCTTTTGGAAAAGTTACATAGTTTTCGCACAGTAACCATTTGAAGTTTCATCTTTAATCCCATAGGAATGAATGGAAAAATGTCCATAAACTTTTCTCAAACTTTCAAACTGCTGTCACACGGTCAGTTTTCGAGCTAGAGACACCAGAATTCAAACGGGCACACCCGAGGGTCCACGGTCCCACCACGTAAAATTATGGGCCGATAGGCCACCCGCTTCATGACCTTTGACCCCGTTTTCCATTCACGGCCTACAGAGCTCCATAGAGTCCAATGTAAACTGCTGTGGGACAGTGCTCTATTAACATCCACCTACCAACAGCTTAGCAGTAAACTCCTTCACCATAAGCGTCGCCTAGTGACCCACGCGGGTTTACCGTATCGAGGACCTCGCTTTAAGCGGGAAAGACGCGGATCGGGGGACGGGGGTTTAGGCGGCGCAACATCTCGCGTTTCCTCCTGGAAATGCAGACCTCTAGTGTTACGTTTGCTGCCCTTCATTCTGAGGATCGTTCATTCTTGTCCGGTTAACTCCGCCCACAGTTTTCGAGATATCGACTCCGTTCAAAGTTTGTTTCGTAGAGCTGTCCTGTGGGATGCGGGCTTGTATACAGCTTTTGGAAAAGTTGCATAGTTTTTGCACAGTAAGCATTTGAAGTTTCATCTTTACTCCCATAGGAATGAATGGAAAAATGTCCATAAACTTTTGTCAAACTTTCAAAGTGCTGTCACACGGTCAGTTTTCGAGCTACAGACACCAGAATTCAAACGGGTAGACCCGAGGGTCCACGGTCCCACCACGTAAAATTATGGGCCGATAGCCCGCCCGCTTCATGACCTTTGACCCCGTTTTCCTTTCACGGCCTACACAGCTCCATAGAGTCCAATGTAAACTGCTGTGGGAGAGTGCTCTCTTAACATCCCACTACCGACAGCTTAGCAGTAAACTCCTTCACCATAAGCGTCGCCTAGTGACCCACGCGGGTTTACCGTGTCGAGGACCTCACTTTAAGCGGGAAAGACGCGGATCGGGGGGCAGGGGTTTAGGCGGCGCAACATCTCGCGTTTCCTCCTGGAAATGCAGACCTCTAGTGTTACGTTTGCTGCCCTTCATTCTGAGGATCGTTCATTCTTGTCCGGTTAACTCCGCCCACAGTTTTCGAGATATCGACTCCGTTCAAAGTTTGTTTCGTAGAGCTTCCCTGTGGGATGCGGGCTTGTATACAGCTTTTAGAAAAGTTACATAGTTTTCGCACAGGAAGCATTTGAAATTTCATCTTTTCTCACATAGGAATGAATGGAAAAATGTCCATAAACTTTTGTCAAACATTCAAACTGCTGTCACACGGTCAGTTTTCGAGCTAGAGACACCAGAACTCAAACGGGCAGACCCGAGGGTCCACGGTCCCACCACGTAAAATTATGGGCCGATAACCCACCCGCTTCATGACCTTTGACCCCGTTTTCCTTTCACGGCCTACAGAGCTCCATAGAGTCCAATGTAAACTGCTGTGGGAGAGTGCTCTCTTAACATCCCACTACCGACAGCTTAGCAGTAAACTCCTTCACCATAAGCGTCGCCTAGTGACCCACGCGGGTTTACCGTATCGAGGACCTCGCTTTAAGCGGGAAAGACGCGGATCGGGGGACGGGGGTTTAGGCGGCGCAACATCTCGTGTGTTACGTTTGCTGCCCTTCATTCTGAGGATCGTTCATTCTTGTCCGGTTAACTCCGCCCACAGTTTTCGAGATATCGACTTCGTTCAAAGTTTGTTTCGTACAGCTTCCCTGTGGGATGCGGGCTTGTATACAGCTTTTGGAAAAGTTACATAGTTTTCGCACAGGAAGCATTTGAAGTTTCATCTTTACTCCCATAGGAATGAATGGAAAAATGTCCATAAACTTTTGTCAAACTTTAAAACTGCTGTCACACGGTCAGTTTTCGAGCTAGAGACACCAGAACTCAAACGGGCAGACCCGAGGGTCCACGGTCCCAGCACGTGAAACTATGGGCCGATAGCCCACCCGCTTCATGACCTTTGACCCCGTTTTCCTTTCACGGCCTACTGAGCTCCATAGAGTCCAATGTAAACTGCTGTGGGAGAGTGCTCTCTTAACATCCCACTACCGACAGCTTAGCAGTAAACTCCTTCACCATAAGCGTCGCCTAGTGACCCACGCGGGTTTACCGTATCGAGGACCCTGCTTTAAGCGGGAAAGACGCGGATCGGGGGACGGGGGTTTCGGCGGCGCAACATCTCGCGTTTCCTCCTGGAAATGCAGACCTCTAGTGTTACGTTTGCTGCCCTTCATTCTGAGGATCGTTCATTCTTGTCCGGTTAACTCCGCCCACAGTTTTCGAGATATAGACTCCGTTCAAAGTTTGTCTCGTAGAGCTTCCCTGTGGGATGCGGGCTTGTATACAGCTTTTGGAAAAGTTACATAGTTTTCGCACAGTAAGCATTTGAAGTTTCATCTTTTCTCCCATAGGAATGAATGGAAAAATGTCCATAAACTTTTGTCAAACTTTAAAACTGCTGTCACACGGTCAGTTTTCGAGCTAGAGACACCAGAATTCAAACGGGCAGACCCGAGAGTCCACGGTCCCACCACGTGAATTTATGGGCCGATAGCCCACCCGCTTCATGACCTTTGACCCCGTTTTCCTTTCACGGCCTACAGAGCTCCATAGAGTCCAATGTAAACTGCTGTGGGAGAGTGCTCCCTTAACATCCCACTACCGACAGCTTAGCAGTAAACTCCTTCACCATAAGCGTCGCCTAGTGACCCACGCGGGTTTACCGTATCGAGGACCTCGCTTTAAGCGGGAAAGACGCGGATCGGGGGGCGGGGGTTTAGGCGGCGCAACATCTCGCGTTTCCTCCTGGAAATGCAGACCTCTAGTGTTACGTTTGCTGCCCTTCATTCTGAGGATCGTTCATTCTTGTCCGGTTAACTCCGCCCACAGTTTTCGAGATATCGACTCCGTTCAAAGTTTCATTCGTAGAGCTGCCCTGTGGGATGCGGGCTTGTATACAGCTTTTGGAAAAGTTGCATAGTTTTTGCACAGTAAGCATTTGAAGTTTCATCTTTACTCCCATAGGAATGAATGGAAAAATGTCCATAAACTTTTGTCAAACTTTCAAACTGCTGTCACACGCTCAGTTTTCGAGCTAGAGACACCAGAATTCAAACGGGCAGACCCGAGGGTCCACGGTCCCACCACGTGAAACTATAGGCCGATAGCCCACCCGCTTCATGACCTTTGACCCCGTTTTCCATTCACGGCCTACACAGCTCCATAGAGTCCAATGTAAACTGCTGTGGGAGAGTGCTCTCTTAACATCCCACTACCGACAGCTTAGCAGTAAACTCCTTCACCATAAGCGTCGCCTAGTGACCCACGCGGGTTTACCGTATCGAGGACCTCGCTTTAAGCGGGAAAGACGCGGATCGGGGGGCAGGGGTTTAGGCGGCGCAACATCTCGCGTTTCCTCCTGGAAATGCAGACCTCTAGTGTTACGTTTGCTGCCCTTCATTCTGAGGATCGTTCGTTCTTGTCCGATTAACTCCGCCCACAGTTTTCGAGATATCGACTCCGTTCAAAGTTTGTTTCGTAGAGCTGCCCTGTGGGATGCGGGCTTGTATACAGCTTTTGGAAAAGTTGCATAGTTTTTGCACAGTAAGCATTTGAAGTTTCATCTTTTCTCCCATAGGAATGAATGGAAAAATGTCCATAAACTTTTGTCAAACTTTCAAACTGCTGTCACACGCTCAGTTTTCGAGCTAGAGACACCAGAATTCAAACGGGCAGACCCGAGAGTCCACGGTCCCGCCACGTGAAATTATGGGCCGATAGCCCACCCGCTTCATGACCTTTGACCCCGTTTTCCATTCACGGCCTACAGAGCTCCATAGAGTCCAATGTAAACTGCTGTGGGAGAGTGCTCTCTTAACATCCCACTACAGACAGCTTAGCAGTAAACTCCTTCACCATAAGCGTCGCCTAGTGACCCACGCGGGTTTACCGTATCGAGGACCTCGCTTTAAGCGGGAAAGACGCGGATCGGGGGGCAGGGGTTTAGGCGGCGCAACATCTCGCGTTTCCTCCTGGAAATGCAGACCTCTAGTGTTACGTTTGCTGCCCTTCATTCTGAGGATCGTTCGTTCTTGTCCGGTTAACTCCGCCCACAGTTTTCGAGATATCGACTCCGTTCAAAGTTTCATTCGTATAGCTTTCCTGTGGGATGCGGGCTTGTATACAGCTTTTGGAAAAGTTGCATAGTTTTCGCACAGTAACCATTTGAAGTTTCATCTTTACTCCCATAGGAATGAATGGAAAAATGTCCATAAACTTTTGTCAAACTTTAAAACTGCTGTCACACGCTCAGTTTTCGAGCTAGAGACACCAGAACTCAAACGGGCAGACCCGAGGGTCCACGGTCCCACCACGTAAAATTATGGGCCGATAGCCCACCCGCTTCATGACCTTTGACCCCGTTTTCCTTTCACGGCCTACAGAGCTCCATAGAGTTCAATGTAAACTGCTGTGGGAGAGTGCTCTCTTAACATCCCACTACCGACAGCTTAGCAGTAAACTCCTTCACCATAAGCGTCGCCTAGTGACCCACGCGGGTTTACCGTATCGAGGACCTCGCTTTAAGCGGGAAAGACGCGGATCGGAGGGCGGGGGTTTAGGCGGCGCAACATCTCGCGTTTCCTCCTGGAAATGCAGACCTCTACTGTTACGTTTGCTGCCCTTCATTCTGAGGATCGTTCATTCTTGTCCGGTTAACTCCGCCCACAGTTTTCGAGATATCGACTCCGTTCAAAGTTTGTTTCGTAGAGCTGCCCTGTGTGATGCGGGCTTGTATACAGCTTTTGGAAAAGTTACATAGTTTTCGCACAGTAAGCATTTGAAGTTTCATCTTAACTCCCATAGGAATGAATGGAAAAATGTCCATAAACTTTTGTCAAACTTTCAAACTGCTGTCACACGGTCAGTTTTCGAGCTAGAGACACCAGAACTCAAACGGGCAGACCCGAGGGTCCACGGTCCCACCACGTAAAATTATGGGCCGATAACCCACCCGCTTCATGACCTTTGACCCCGTTTTCCTTTCACGGCCTACAGAGCTCCATAGAGTCCAATGTAAACTGCTGTGGGAGAGTGCTCTCTTAACATCCCACTACCGACAGCTTAGCAGTAAACTCCTTCACCATAAGCGTCGCCTAGTGACCCACGCGGGTTTACCGTGTCGAGGACCTCGCTTTAAGCGGGAAAGACGCGGATCGGGGGAAGGGGGTTTAGGCGGCGCAACATCTCGCGTTTCCTCCTGGAAATGCAGACCTCTAGTGTTACGTTTGCTGCCCTTCATTCTGAGGATCGTTCATTCTTGTCCGGTTAACTCCGCCCACAGTTTTCGAGATATCGACTCCGTTCAAAGTTTGTCTCGTAGAGCTGCCCTGTGGGATGCGGGCTTGTATACAGCTTTTGGAAAAGTTGCATAGTTTTCGCACAGGAAACATTTGAAGTTTCATCTTTACTCCCATAGGAATGAATGGAAAAATGTCCATAAACTTTTGTCAAACTTTCAAACTGCTGTCACACGGTCAGTTTTCGAGCTACACACACCAGAATTCAAACGGGCAGACCCGAGGGTCCACGGTCCCACCACGTAAAATTATGAGCCGATACCCCACCCGCTTCATGACCTTTGACCCCGTTTTCCATTCACGGCCTACACAGCTCCAAAGTCCAATGTAAACTGCTGTGGGAGACTGCTCTCTTAACATCCCACTACCAACAGCTTAGCAGTAAACTCCTTCACCATAAGCGTCGCCTAGTGACCCACGCGGGTTTACCGTATCGAGGACCTCGCTTTAAGCGGGAAAGACGCGGATCGGGGGGCAGGGGTTTAGGCGGCGCAACATCTCGCGTTTCCTCCTGGAAATGCAGACCTCTAGTGTTACGTTTGCTGCCCTTCATTCTGAGGATCGTTCATTCTTGTCCGGTTAACTCCGCCCACAGTTTTCGAGATATCGACTCCGTTCAAAGTTTCATTCGTAGAGCTTCCCTGTGGGATGTGGGCTTGTATACAGCTTTTGGAAAAGTTACATAGTTTTTGCACAGTAAGCATTTGAAGTTTCATCTTTACTCTCATAGGAATGAATGGAAAAATGTCCATAAACTTTTGTCAAACTTTCAAACTGCTGTCACACGCTCAGTTTTAGAGCTACAGACACCAGAATTCAAACGGGCAGACCCGAGAGTCCACGGTCCCGCCACGTGAAATTATAGGCCGATACCCCGCCCGCTTCATGACCTTTGACCCCGTTTTCCATTCACGGCCTACACAGCTCCATAGAGTCCAATGTAAACTGCTGTGGGACAGTGCTCTCTTAACATCCCACTACCAACAGCTTAGCAGTAAACTCCTTCACCATAAGCGTCGCCTAGTGACCCACGCGGGTTTACCGTATCGAGGACCTCGCTTTAAGCGGTAAAGACGCGGATCGGGGGGCGGGGGTTTAGGCGGCGCAACATCTCGCGTTTCCTCCTGGAAATGCAGACCTCTAGTGTTACGTTTGCTGCCCTTCATTCTGAGGATCGTTCATTCTTGTCCGGTTAACTCCGCCCACAGTTTTCGAGATATCGACTCCGTTCAAAGTTTCATTCGTAGAGCTGCCCTGTGGGATGCGGGCTTGTATACAGCTTTTGGAAAAGTTACATAGTTTTCGCACAGTAAGCATTTGAAGTTTCATCTTTACTCCCATAGGAATGAATGGAAAAATGTCCATAAACTTTTGTCAAACTTTCAAAGTGCTGTCACACGGTCAGTTTTCGAGCTAGAGACACCAGAACTCAAACGGGCAGACCCGAGAGTCCACGGTCCCACCACGTAAAATTATGGGCCGATAACCCACCCGCTTCATGACCTTTGACCCCGTTTTCCATTCACGGCCTACAGAGCTCCATAGAGTCCAATGTAAACTGCTGTGGGAGAGTGCTCTCTTAACATCCCACTACCAACAGCTTAGCAGTAAACTCCTTCACCATAAGCGTCGCCTAGTGACCCACGCGGGTTTACCGTATCGAGGACCTCGCTTTAAGCGGGAAAGACGCGGATCGGGGGACGGGGGTTTAGGCGGCGCAACATCTCGCGTTTCCTCCTGGAAATGCAGACCTCTAGTGTTACGTTTGCTGCCCTTCATTCTGAGGATCGTTCATTCTTGTCCGGTTAACTCCGCCCACAGTTTTCGAGATATCGACTCCGTTCAAAGTTTGTTTCGTAGAGCTGTCCTGTGGGATGCGGGCTTGTATACAGCTTTTGGAAAAGTTGCATAGTTTTTGCACAGTAAGCATTTGAAGTTTCATCTTTACTCCCATAGGAATGAATGGAAAAATGTCCATAAACTTTTGTCAAATTTTCAAAGTGCTGTCACACGGTCAGTTTTCGAGCTACAGACACCAGAATTCAAACGGGTAGACCCGAGGGTCCACGGTCCCACCACGTAAAATTATGGGCCGATAGCCCGCCCGCTTCATGACCTTTGACCCCGTTTTCCTTTCACGGCCTACACAGCTCCATAGAGTCCAATGTAAACTGCTGTGGGAGAGTGCTCTCTTAACATCCCACTACCGACAGCTTAGCAGTAAACTCCTTCACCATAAGCGTCGCCTAGTGACCCACGCGGGTTTACCGTGTCGAGGACCTCACTTTAAGCGGGAAAGACGCGGATCGGGGGGCAGGGGTTTAGGCGGCGCAACATCTCGCGTTTCCTCCTGGAAATGCAGACCTCTAGTGTTACGTTTGCTGCCCTTCATTCTGAGGATCGTTCATTCTTGTCCGGTTAACTCCGCCCACAGTTTTCGAGATATCGACTCCGTTCAAAGTTTGTTTCGTAGAGCTTCCCTGTGGGATGCGGGCTTGTATACAGCTTTTAGAAAAGTTACATAGTTTTCGCACAGGAAGCATTTGAAATTTCATCTTTTCTCACATAGGAATGAATGGAAAAATGTCCATAAACTTTTGTCAAACATTCAAACTGCTGTCACACGGTCAGTTTTCGAGCTAGAGACACCAGAACTCAAACGGGCAGACCCGAGGGTCCACGGTCCCACCACGTAAAATTATGGGCCGATAACCCACCCGCTTCATGACCGTTGACCCCGTTTTCCTTTCACGGCCTACAGAGCTCCATAGAGTCCAATGTAAACTGCTGTGGGAGAGTGCTCTCTTAACATCCCACTACCGACAGCTTAGCAGTAAACTCCTTCACCATAAGCGTCGCCTAGTGACCCACGCGGGTTTACCGTATCGAGGACCTCGCTTTAAGCGGGAAAGACGCGGATCGGGGGACGGGGGTTTAGGCGGCGCAACATCTCGTGTGTTACGTTTGCTGCCCTTCATTCTGAGGATCGTTCATTCTTGTCCGGTTAACTCCGCCCACAGTTTTCGAGATATCGACTTCGTTCAAAGTTTGTTTCGTACAGCTTCCCTGTGGGATGCGGGCTTGTATACAGCTTTTGGAAAAGTTACATAGTTTTCGCACAGGAAGCATTTGAAGTTTCATCTTTACTCCCATAGGAATGAATGGAAAAATGTCCATAAACTTTTGTCAAACTTTAAAACTGCTGTCACACGGTCAGTTTTCGAGCTAGAGACACCAGAACTCAAACGGGCAGACCCGAGGGTCCACGGTCCCAGCACGTGAAACTATGGGCCGATAGCCCACCCGCTTCATGACCTTTGACCCCGTTTTCCTTTCACGGCCTACTGAGCTCCATAGAGTCCAATGTAAACTGCTGTGGGAGAGTGCTCTCTTAACATCCCACTACCGACAGCTTAGCAGTAAACTCCTTCACCATAAGCGTCGCCTAGTGACCCACGCGGGTTTACCGTACCGAGGACCTCGCTTTAAGCGGGAAAGACGCGGATCGGGGGACGGGGGTTTAGGCGGCGCAACATCTCGCGTTTCCTCCTGGAAATGCAGACCTCTAGTGTTACGTTTGCTGCCCTTCATTCTGAGGATCGTTCATTCTTGTCCGGTTAACTCCGCCCACAGTTTTCGAGATATCGACTCCGTTCAAAGTTTGTTTCGTACAGCTTCCCTGTGGGATGCGGGCTTGTATACAGGTTTTGGAAAAGTTACATAGTTTTTGCACAGTAAGCATTTGAAGTTTCATCTTTACTCCCATAGGAATGAATGGAAAAATGTCCATAAACTTTTGTCAAACTTTAAAACTGCTGTCACACGCTCAGTTTTCGAGCTAGAGACACCAGAACTCAAACGGGCAGACCCGAGGGTCCACGGTCCCACCACGTAAAATTATGGGCCGATAGCCCACCCGCTTCATGACCTTTGACCCCGTTTTCCTTTCACGGCCTACAGAGCTCCATAGAGTTCAATGTAAACTGCTGTGGGAGAGTGCTCTCTTAACATCCCACTACCGACAGCTTAGCAGTAAACTCCTTCACCATAAGCGTCGCCTAGTGACCCACGCGGGTTTACCGTATCGAGGACCTCGCTTTAAGCGGGAAAGACGCGGATCGGAGGGCGGGGGTTTAGGCGGCGCAACATCTCGCGTTTCCTCCTGGAAATGCAGACCTCTACTGTTACGTTTGCTGCCCTTCATTCTGAGGATCGTTCATTCTTGTCCGGTTAACTCCGCCCACAGTTTTCGAGATATCGACTCCGTTCAAAGTTTGTTTCGTAGAGCTGCCCTGTGTGATGCGGGCTTGTATACAGCTTTTGGAAAAGTTACATAGTTTTCGCACAGTAAGCATTTGAAGTTTCATCTTAACTCCCATAGGAATGAATGGAAAAATGTCCATAAACTTTTGTCAAACTTTCAAACTGCTGTCACACGGTCAGTTTTCGAGCTAGAGACACCAGAACTCAAACGGGCAGACCCGAGGGTCCACGGTCCCACCACGTAAAATTATGGGCCGATAACCCACCCGCTTCATGACCTTTGACCCCGTTTTCCTTTCACGGCCTACAGAGCTCCATAGAGTCCAATGTAAACTGCTGTGGGAGAGTGCTCTCTTAACATCCCACTACCGACAGCTTAGCAGTAAACTCCTTCACCATAAGCGTCGCCTAGTGACCCACGCGGGTTTACCGTGTCGAGGACCTCGCTTTAAGCGGGAAAGACGCGGATCGGGGGAAGGGGGTTTAGGCGGCGCAACATCTCGCGTTTCCTCCTGGAAATGCAGACCTCTAGTGTTACGTTTGCTGCCCTTCATTCTGAGGATCGTTCATTCTTGTCCGGTTAACTCCGCCCACAGTTTTCGAGATATCGACTCCGTTCAAAGTTTGTCTCGTAGAGCTGCCCTGTGGGATGCGGGCTTGTATACAGCTTTTGGAAAAGTTGCATAGTTTTCGCACAGGAAACATTTGAAGTTTCATCTTTACTCCCATAGGAATGAATGGAAAAATGTCCATAAACTTTTGTCAAACTTTCAAACTGCTGTCACACGGTCAGTTTTCGAGCTACACACACCAGAATTCAAACGGGCAGACCCGAGGGTCCACGGTCCCACCACGTAAAATTATGAGCCGATACCCCACCCGCTTCATGACCTTTGACCCCGTTTTCCATTCACGGCCTACACAGCTCCAAAGTCCAATGTAAACTGCTGTGGGAGACTGCTCTCTTAACATCCCACTACCAACAGCTTAGCAGTAAACTCCTTCACCATAAGCGTCGCCTAGTGACCCACGCGGGTTTACCGTATCGAGGACCTCGCTTTAAGCGGGAAAGACGCGGATCGGGGGGCAGGGGTTTAGGCGGCGCAACATCTCGCGTTTCCTCCTGGAAATGCAGACCTCTAGTGTTACGTTTGCTGCCCTTCATTCTGAGGATCGTTCATTCTTGTCCGGTTAACTCCGCCCACAGTTTTCGAGATATCGACTCCGTTCAAAGTTTCATTCGTAGAGCTTCCCTGTGGGATGTGGGCTTGTATACAGCTTTTGGAAAAGTTACATAGTTTTTGCACAGTAAGCATTTGAAGTTTCATCTTTACTCTCATAGGAATGAATGGAAAAATGTCCATAAACTTTTGTCAAACTTTCAAACTGCTGTCACACGCTCAGTTTTAGAGCTACAGACACCAGAATTCAAACGGGCAGACCCGAGAGTCCACGGTCCCGCCACGTGAAATTATAGGCCGATACCCCGCCCGCTTCATGACCTTTGACCCCGTTTTCCATTCACGGCCTACACAGCTCCATAGAGTCCAATGTAAACTGCTGTGGGACAGTGCTCTCTTAACATCCCACTACCAACAGCTTAGCAGTAAACTCCTTCACCATAAGCGTCGCCTAGTGACCCACGCGGGTTTACCGTATCGAGGACCTCGCTTTAAGCGGTAAAGACGCGGATCGGGGGGCGGGGGTTTAGGCGGCGCAACATCTCGCGTTTCCTCCTGGAAATGCAGACCTCTAGTTATGTTGCGCCTGCTGCTTTAAGCAGCAGCGCGCAATATATTGTTCTTCTTAAGTCATATTATTATTATTATTATTCCGCGTTTCCTTGTCCGCCTAACTAGTCCCGCAGCTTTCGAGCTATCGACTCCGTTCCACCTGGAAATCGTGCGTCCTATAGCGACGATGTGGGCTTGTATACAGCTTTCCGATACCCGCACTCGTTCGTCCGCTACACTCGTTTATCGCTCCGTTTTTCCCCAGTCATTTCTATGGAATTAATTTTCAAAGTGCTCTAACTCGGTCATTTTTCAAGCTACGGACACGGGATTTCAGACGGTCGGACCCGGGCGTACCGGCTCCCATCACTTCCGTTTTCGGAATTTTTGCACTCATCCTTCCCTTTCTTTTCCTCCTTCAAAATCCCTCCATTCATTTCAATGGGAGGCTCTTAGAGTGGGGGTGATGTCATCCACTGTAGTTTCAGTGGCCAAAAGCCGTTTTTTCACTTTTCAGCCGAACAAATCGCCATAACTTCCTTATAGTTTCACCTAGAAACTTCATTTAAATTTTAAAAGGTAGAGAAACTTGTCCTTTCTAAGACCTCTAAATTTGAACATTATTGAAAATACGGTATTTGAGTTATGAATTTTTGTTCGGCACTAGGGACGGTTTCGGCTCCCATAGGGTTCAATGTATTTTTGGAGCAGCTCAGAGTGCGGTTTCTAAAATTTTCTCCTGTTTTTAACTCGTCATAACATGCTCAATTCTCACTTAATCTGCAAATTTTTTATACCATATCGATCCCCAGACTCTCCTTGTCGCAACGGTATATACGGTTAAGTGATGTGGGGAAAACTTTCCGAGCTATAAGCATTTGTTCGGAGGGTGGGTACGCTCCCATAGGAACCCATTGAAATTATTTTTTGTCTTTTTCAATTTTCTGCCGAACATTTCACCATAACTTCCTTATACTTTCACCTACAGACTTCATTTAAACTTTAAATGGTAGAGAAATTTCCCCTTTCTCACACTTGTAAGTTTCAGACCGTTTGAGAATACCGTTCTTGAGTTATGAATTTTTGTTTGACACTTGGGAGGGTTTTCCTCCCATAGAGCTCAATGTATTTTAAGAGCGGGTCGGCACGCAGATTTTCAAAACTTTGCCTGTTTTTAACTCGTAATTACACCATCAAATCTCGCTCAAAGTGCAAAAATTTTTACACCATCTCGAGCACCAGACTCTCCTTGTCGCTACGGTATGCTTCGTTCATTTTTGGACCTGGAAAAGTTTTTGAGATATTTGAGGTTTTTTGGAAGGTGCGCCACCGGTCGAAATTCATTGAATCATGAGTCTGTCAGTTGTATTCTGTGAGCGTGCGTGTGAGAGAAACAGAGGGGGGAGGGGGAGGGGCAGAGTCAGAGACCGAGGGGGAGAGGTATGAAGGACATAGGCAGTGTCTAACACTTTAAAGGTCATTTTTAAGGGGGACGTCTTAATTATCCAGGGTTTCTTAAGGTGGAATTTTTAAAGAATACCTCATTCACAATATACTGGCTGTCTTTTCGACATTTTAAGCTTTATTTAAAGTGGTCATTTTTAAAGGTGGACGTGTCAATACAACTGTGGGTTTCTTAAGGTGGAATTTTTATTAAGGTGGTATTTAAAATGTATTGGCCATCTTTTTTTGCTTTTAAGACTCTTTTGGCCTGTGATGTGGACATTTCAATACAATTCTGGGTTTCTTAAGGTGGAATTGTTTTTAAAGGTGGAATTCAAAATGTATCGTTTTCCATTCACGGCCTACAGAGCTCCATAGAGTCCAATGTAAACTGCTGTGGGAGAATGCTCTCTTAACATCCCACTACCAACAGCTTAACAGTAAACTCCTTCACCATAAGCGTCGCCTAGTGACCCACGCGGGTTTACCGTATCGAGGACCTCGCTTTAAGCGGGAAAGACGCGGATCGGGGGGCAGGGGTTTAGGCGGCGCAACATCTCGCGTTTCCTCCTGGAAATGCAGACCTCTAGTGTTACGTTTGCTGCCCTTCATTCTGAGGATCGTTCATTCTTGTCCGGTTAACTCCGCCCACAGTTTTCGAGATATCGACTCCGTTCAAAGTTTGTTTCGTAGAGCTTCCCTGTGGGATGCGGGCTTGTATACAGCTTTTGGAAAAGTTACATAGTTTTCGCACAGTAAGCATTTGAAGTTTCATCTTTACTCCCATAGGAATGAATGGAAAAATGTCCATAAACTTTTGTCAAACATTCAAACTGCTGTCACACGCTCAGTTTTCGAGCTAGAGACACCAGAACTCAAACGGGCAGACCCGAGGGTCCACAGTCCCACCACGTGAAACTATAGGCCGATAGCCCACCCGCTTCATGACCTTTGACCCCGTTTTCCATTCACGGCCTACAGAGCTCCATAGAGTCCAATGTAAACTGCTGTGGGACAGTGCTCTCTTAACATCCCACTACCGACAGCTTAGCAGTAAACTCCTTCACCATAAGCGTCGCCTAGTGACCCACGTGGGTTTACAGTACCGAGGACCTCGCTTTAAGCGGGAAAGACGCGGATCGGGGGGCAGGGGTTTCGGCGGCGCAACATCTTGCGTTTCCTCCTGGAAATGCAGACCTCTAGTTATGTTGCGCCTGCTGCTTTAAGCAGCGGCGCAATATATTGTTATCCGTAAGTCATATTATTATTATTATTTTTATTATTATTTTTATTATTCCGCGTTTCCTTGTCCGCTTAACTAGTCCCGCAGCTTTCGAGCTATCGACTCCGTTCCACCTGGAAATCGTGCGTCCTATAGCGACGATGTGGGCTTGTATACAGCTTTCCGATACCCGCACTCGTTCGTCCGCTACACTCGTTTATCGCTCCGTTTTTCCCCAGTCATTTCTATGGAATTAATTTTCAAAGTGCTCTAACTCGGTCATTTTTCAAGCTACGGACACGGGATTTCAGACGGTCGGACCCGGGCGTACCGGCTCCCATCACTTCCGTTTTCAGATTTTTTGCACTCATCCTTCCCTTTCTATTCCTCCTTCAAAATCCCTCCATTCATTTCAATGGGAGGCTCTTACAGTGGGTGACGTCATACACTGTAGATTCCTTCTCAGAAAACGGGTTTTTCACTTTTCAGCCAAACAAATCACCATAACTTCCTCATACTTTCACCTAGAAACTTCATTTAAATTTTAAATGGTAGAGAAACTTGTCCTTTCTAAGACCTCTAAATTTGAACATTATTGAAAATACGGTTTTTGAGTTATGAATTTTTGTTCGGCACTAGGGAGGGTTTCGGCTCCCATAGGGTTCAATGTATTTTTGGAGCAGCTCAGAGTGCGGTTTCTAAAATTTTCTCCTGTTTTTAACTCGTCATAACATGCTCAATTCTCACTTAATCTGCAAATTTTTTATACCATATCGATCCCCAGACTCTCCTTGTCGCAACGGTATATACGGTTAAGTGATGTGGGGAAAACTTTCCGAGCTATAAGCATTTGTTCGGAGGGTGGGTACGCTCCCATAGGAACCCATTGAAATTTTTTTTTTTCTTTTTCAATTTTCTGCCGAACATTTCACCATAACTTCCTTATACTTTCACCTACAGACTTCATTTAAACTTTAAATGCTAGAGAAATTTCCCCTTTCTCACACTTGTAAGTTTCAGACCGTTTGAGAATACCGTTCTTGAGTTATGAATTTTTGTTTGACACATGGGAGGGTTTTCCTCCCATAGAGCTCAATGTATTTTAAGAGCGGGTCTGCACGCAAATTTTCAAAACTTTGCCTGTTTTAACTCGTAATTACACCATCAAATCTCGCTCAAAGTGCAAAAATTTTTACACCATCTCGAGCACCAGACTCTCCTTGTCGCTACGGTATGCTTCGTTCAATTTTGGTTGGGAAAAGTTTTCGAGCTACGGGTGATTTTTTGGAGGGTGCTCCCCGGTCGAAATTCATTGAATCGTGAGTTTGTCAGTTGTATTCTGTGAGCGTGCGTGTGAGAGAGACACAGAGGGGGGAGGGGGAGGGGCAGAGGCAGACACTGACGGGGAGAGCTGTGAGGGCCACAGAAATACACAGGCAGTCTGTAACACTTTAAAGGTCATTTTTAAGGGGGACGTCTTAATTATCCAGGGTTTCTTAAGGTGGAATTTTTAAAAAAGACCTCATTCACAATATACTGGCTGTCTTTTCAACATTTTAAGACGCGGATCGGGGGACGGAGGTTTCGGCGGCGCAACATCTCGCGTTTCCTCCTGGAAATGCAGACCTCTAGTGTTACGTTTGCTGCCCTTCATTCTGAGGATCGTTCATTCTTGTCCGGTTAACTCCGCCCACAGTTTTCGAGATATCGACTCCGTTCAAAGTTTCATTCGTAGAGCTTCCCTGTGGGATGCGGGCTTGTATACAGCTTTTGGAAATGTTACATAGTTTTCGCACAGTAACCATTTGAAGTTTCATCTTTTCTCCCATAGGAATGAATGGAAAAATGTCCATAAACTTTTGTCAAACATTCAAACTGCTGTCACACGGTCAGTTTTCGAGCTAGAGACACCAGAATTCAAACGGGCAGACCCGAGAGTCCACGGTCCCACCACGTGAAATTATGGGCCGATAGCCCACCCGCTTCATGACCTTTGACCCCGTTTTCCATTCACGGCCTACAGAGCTCCACAGAGTCCAATGTAAACTGCTGTGGGAGAGAGCTCTCTTAACATCCCACTACCAACAGCTTAGCAGTAAACTCCTTCACCATAAGCGTCGCCTAGTGACCCACGCGGGTTTACCGTATCGAGGACCTCGCTTTAAGCGGAAAAGACGCGGATCGGGGGGCAGGGGTTTAGGCGGCGCAACATCTCGCGTTTCCTCCTGGAAATGCAGACCTCTAGTGTTACGTTTGCTGCCCTTCATTCTGAGGATCGTTCATTCTTGTCCGGTTAACTCCGCCCACAGTTTTCGAGATATCGACTCCGTTCAAAGTTTGTCTCGTAGAGCTGCCCTGTGGGATGTGGGCTTGTATACAGCTTTTGGAAAAGTTGCATAGTTTTCGCACAGGAAACATTTGAAGTTTCATCTTTACTCCCATAGGAATGAATGGAAAAATGTCCATAAACTTTTGTCAAACTTTCAAACTGCTGTCACACGGTCAGTTTTCGAGCTAGAGACACCAGAATTCAAACGGGCAGACCCGAGAGTCCACGGTCCCGCCACGTGAAATTATGGGCCGATAGCCCACCCGCTTCATGACCTTTGACCCCGTTTTCCATTCACGGCCTACACAGCTCCACATAGTCCAATGTAAACTGCTGTGGGACAGTGCTCTCTTAACATCCCACTACCAACAGCTTAGCAGTAAACTCCTTCACCATAAGCGTCGCCTAGTGACCCACGCGGGTTTACCGTGTCGAGGACCTCGCTTTAAGCGGGAAAGACGCGGATCGGGGGGCAGGGGTTTAGGCGGCGCAACATCTCGCGTTTCCTCCTGGAAATGCAGACCTCTAGTGTTACGTTTGCTGCCCTTCATTCTGAGGATCGTTCATTCTTGTCCGGTTAACTCCGCCCACAGTTTTCGAGATATCGACTCCGTTCAAAGTTTCATTCGTAGAGCTGCCCTGTGGGATGCGGGCTTGTATACAGCTTTTGGAAAAGTTGCATAGTTTTTGCACAGTAAGCATTTGAAGTTTCATCTTTACTCCCATAGGAATGAATGGAAAAATGTCCATAAACTTTTGTCAAACTTTCAAACTGCTGTCACACGCTCAGTTTTCGAGCTAGAGACACCAGAATTCAAACGGGCAGACCCGAGGGTCCACGGTCCCACCACGTGAAACTATAGGCCGATAGCCCACCCGCTTCATGACCTTTGACCCCGTTTTCCATTCACGGCCTACACAGCTCCATAGAGTCCAATGTAAACTGCTGTGGGACAGTGCTCTCTTAACATCCCACTACCAACAGCTTAGCAGTAAACTCCTTCACCATAAGCGTCGCCTAGTGACCCACGCGGGTTTACCGTATCGAGGACCTCGCTTTAAGCGGTAAAGACGCGGATCGGGGGGCGGGGGTTTAGGCGGCGCAACATCTCGCGTTTCCTCCTGGAAATGCAGACCTCTAGTGTTACGTTTGCTGCCCTTCATTCTGAGGATCTTCATTCCTTGTCCGGTTAACTCCGCCCACAGTTTTCGAGATATCGACTCCGTTCAAAGTTTGTTTCGTAGAGCTTACCTGTGGGATGCGGGCTTGTATACAGCTTTTGGAAAAGTTGCATAGTTTTCGCACAGTAAGCATTTGAAGTTTCATCTTTTCTCCCATAGGAATGAATGGAAAAATGTCCATAAACTTTTGTCAAACTTTCAAACTGCTGTCACACGCTCAGTTTTCGAGCTAGAGACACCAGAACTCAAACGGGCAGACCCGAGAGTCCACGGTCCCCCCACATGAAATTATGGGCCGATAGCCCACCCGCTTCATGACCTTTGACCCCGTTTTCCATTCACGGCCTACAGAGCTCCATAGAGTCCAATGTAAACTGCTGTGGGAGACTGCTCTCTTAACATCCCACTACCGACAGCTTAGCAGTAAACTCCTTCACCATAAGCGTGGCCTAGTGACCCACGCGGGTTTACCGTATCGAGGACCTCGCTTTAAGCGGGAAAGACGCGGATCGGGGGGCAGGGGTTTAGGCGGCGCAACATCTCGCGTTTCCTCCTGGAAATGCAAACCTCTAGTTATGTTGCGCAAGCTGCTTCAGCAGCGCGCAATATACTGTTCTTCTTAAGTCATATTATTATTATTATTATTATTCTTATTATTCCGCGTTTCCTTGTCCGCCTAATTAGTCCCGCAGCTTTCGAGCTATCGACTCCGTTCCACCTGGAAATCGTGCGTCCTATAGCGACGATGTGGGCTTGTATACAGCTTTCCGATACCCGCACTCGTTCGTCCGCTACACTCGTTTATCGCTCCGTTTTTCCCCAGTCATTTCTATGGAATTAATTTTCGAACTGCCCTAACTCGGTCAATTTTCAAGCTACGGACACGAGATTTCAGACGGTCGGACCCGGGCGCACCGTGACCCGGCACTTCCGTTTTTGGACCTCTCGCACTCATCCTTCTCTTTCTATCTCTCCTTGAATATCCCTCCATTCACTTGTATGGAAGACATTTAGAGTGGGTGACGTCATAGACACTCTGGGTTCACTGGCCAAAACCGTTTTTTCACATTTCAGCCGAATAATTCACCATAACGTCCTCATACTTTCATCTAGAAACTTCATTTAAATTTTAAATGGTAGAGAAACTTGTCCTTTCTAAGACCTCTAAATTTGAACATTATTGAAAATACGGTTTTTGAGTTATGAATTTTTGTTCGGCACTAGGGAGGGTTTCGGCTCCCATAGGGTTCAATGTATTTTTGGAGCAGCTCAGAGTGCGGTTTCTAAAATTTTCTCCTGTTTTTAACTCGTCATAACATGCTCAATTCTCACTTAATCTGCAAATTTTTATAACATATCGATCCCCAGACTCTCCTTGTCGCAACGGTATATACGGTTAAGTGATGTGAGGAAAACTTTCCGAGCTATAAGCATTTGTTCGGAGGGTGGGTACGCTCCCATAGGAACCCATTGAAATTATTTTTTTTCTTTTTCAATTTTCTGCCGAACATTTCACCATAACTTCCTTATACTTTCACCTACAGACTTCATTTAAACTTTAAATGGTAGAGAAATGTCCCCTTTCTCAAACTTGTAAGTTTCAGACCGTTTGAGAATACCATTCTTGAGTTATGAATTTTTGTTTGACACTTGGGAGGGTTTTCCTCCCATAGAGCTCAATGTATTTTAAGAGCGGCTCGGCACGCAGATTTTCAAAACTTTGCCTGTTTTTAACTCGTAATTACACCATCAAATCTCGCTCAAAGTGCAAAAATTTTTACACCATCTCGAGCACCAGACTCTCCTTGTCGCTACGGTATGCTTCGTTCATTTTTGGACCTGGAAAAGTTTTTGAGATATTTGAGGTTTTTTGGAAGGTGCGCCACCGGTCGAAATTCATTGAATCATGAGTCTGTCAGTTGTATTCTGTGAGCGTGCGTGTGAGAGAGACAGAGGGGGGAGGGGGAGGGGCAGAGTCAGAGACTGAGGGGAAGAGCTGTGAGGGCCACAGAAATACACAGGCAGTCTGTAACACTTTAAAGGTCATTTTTAAGGGGGACGTCTTAATTATCCAGGGTTTCTTAAGGTGGAATTTTTAAAGAATACCTCATTCACAATATACTGGCTGTCTTTTCGACATTTTAAGCTTTTTTTAAAGTGGTCATTTTTAAAGGTGGACGTGTCAATACAACTGTGGGTTTCTTAAGGTGGAATTTTTATTAAGGTGGTATTTAAAATATATTGGCCATCTTTTTTTGCTTTTAAGACTCTTTTGGCCTGTGATGTGGACATTTCAATACAATTCTGGGTTTCTTAAGGTGGAATTGTTTTTAAAGGTGGAATTCAAAATGTATCGTTTTCCATTCACGGCCTACAGAGCTCCATAGAGTCCAATGTAAACTGCTGTGGGAGAGTGCTCTCTTAACATCCCACTACCGACAGCTTAGCAGTAAACTCCTTCACCATAAGCGTCGCCTAGTGACCCATGTGGGTTTACCGTATCGAGGACCTCGCTTTAAGCGGGAAAGACGCGGATCGGGGGGCAGGGGTTTAGGCGGCGCAACATCTCGCGTTTCCTCCTGGAAATGCAGACCTCTAGTGTTACGTTTGCTGCCCTTCATTCTGAGGATCGTTCATTCTTGTCCGGTTAACTCCGCCCACAGTTTTCGAGATATCGACTCCGTTCAAAGTTTCATTCGTAGAGCTTCCCTGTGGGATGCGGGCTTGTATACAGCTTTTGGAAAATTTGCATAGTTTTCGCACAGTAAGCATTTGAAGTTTCATCTTTTCTCCCATAGGAATGAATGGAAAAATGTCCATAAACTTTTGTCAAACTTTCAAACTGCTGTCACACGCTCAGTTTTCGAGCTAGAGACACCAGAACTCAAACGGGCAGACCCGAGAGTCCAAGGTCCCACCACGTGAAATTATGGGCCGATAGCCCACCCGCTTCATGACCTTTGACCCCGTTTTCCATTCACGGCCTACACAGCTCTACATAGTCCAATGTAAACTGCTGTGGGACAGTGCTCTCTTAACATCCCACTACCAACAGCTTAGCAGTAAACTCCTTCACCATAAGCGTCGCCTAGTGACCCACGCGGGTTTACCGTGTCGAGGACCTCGCTTTAAGCGGGAAAGACGCGGATCGGGGGGCAGGGGTTTAGGCGGCGCAACATCTCGCGTTTCCTCCTGGAAATGCAGACCTCTAGTGTTACGTTTGCTGCCCTTCATTCTGAGGATCGTTCATTCTTGTCCGGTTAACTCCGCCCACAGTTTTCGAGATATCGACTCCGTTCAAAGTTTCATTCGTAGAGCTGCCCTGTGGGATGCGGGCTTGTATACAGCTTTTGGAAAAGTTGCATAGTTTTTGCACAGTAAGCATTTGAAGTTTCATCTTTACTCCCATAGGAATGAATGGAAAAATGTCCATAAACTTTTGTCAAACTTTCAAACTGCTGTCACACGCTCAGTTTTCGAGCTAGAGACACCAGAATTCAAACGGGCAGACCCGAGGGTCCACGGTCCCACCACGTGAAACTATAGGCCGATAGCCCACCCGCTTCATGACCTTTGACCCCGTTTTCCATTCACGGCCTACACAGCTCCATAGAGTCCAATGTAAACTGCTGTGGGACAGTGCTCTCTTAACATCCCACTACCAACAGCTTAGCAGTAAACTCCTTCACCATAAGCGTCGCCTAGTGACCCACGCGGGTTTACCGTATCGAGGACCTCGCTTTAAGCGGTAAAGACGCGGATCGGGGGGCGGGGGTTTAGGCGGCGCAACATCTCGCGTTTCCTCCTGGAAATGCAGACCTCTAGTGTTACGTTTGCTGCCCTTCATTCTGAGGATCTTCATTCCTTGTCCGGTTAACTCCGCCCACAGTTTTCGAGATATCGACTCCGTTCAAAGTTTGTTTCGTAGAGCTTACCTGTGGGATGCAGGCTTGTATACAGCTTTTGGAAAAGTTGCATAGTTTTCGCACAGTAAGCATTTGAAGTTTCATCTTTTCTCCCATAGGAATGAATGGAAAAATGTCCATAAACTTTTGTCAAACTTTCAAACTGCTGTCACACGCTCAGTTTTCGAGCTAGAGACACCAGAACTCAAACGGGCAGACCCGAGAGTCCAAGGTCCCGCCACGTGAAATTATGGGCCGATAGCCCACCCGCTTCATGACCTTTGACCCCGTTTTCCATTCACGGCCTACACAGCTCCACATAGTCCAATGTAAACTGCTGTGGGACAGTGCTCTCTTAACATCCCACTACCAACAGCTTAGCAGTAAACTCCTTCACCATAAGCGTCGCCTAGTGACCCACGCGGGTTTACCGTGTCGAGGACCTCGCTTTAAGCGGGAAAGACGCGGATCGGGGGGCAGGGGTTTAGGCGGCGCAACATCTCGCGTTTCCTCCTGGAAATGCAGACCTCTAGTGTTACGTTTGCTGCCCTTCATTCTGAGGATCGTTCATTCTTGTCCGGTTAACTCCGCCCACAGTTTTCGAGATATCGACTCCGTTCAAAGTTTCATTCGTAGAGCTGCCCTGTGGGATGCGGGCTTGTATACAGCTTTTGGAAAAGTTGCATAGTTTTTGCACAGTAAGCATTTGAAGTTTCATCTTTACTCCCATAGGAATGAATGGAAAAATGTCCATAAACTTTTGTCAAACTTTCAAACTGCTGTCACACGCTCAGTTTTCGAGCTAGAGACACCAGAATTCAAACGGGCAGACCCGAGGGTCCACGGTCCCACCACGTGAAACTATAGGCCGATAGCCCACCCGCTTCATGACCTTTGACCCCGTTTTCCATTCACGGCCTACACAGCTCCATAGAGTCCAATGTAAACTGCTGTGGGACAGTGCTCTCTTAACATCCCACTACCAACAGCTTAGCAGTAAACTCCTTCACCATAAGCGTCGCCTAGTGACCCACGCGGGTTTACCGTATCGAGGACCTCGCTTTAAGCGGTAAAGACGCGGATCGGGGGGCGGGGGTTTAGGCGGCGCAACATCTCGCGTTTCCTCCTGGAAATGCAGACCTCTAGTGTTACGTTTGCTGCCCTTCATTCTGAGGATCTTCATTCCTTGTCCGGTTAACTCCGCCCACAGTTTTCGAGATATCGACTCCGTTCAAAGTTTGTTTCGTAGAGCTTACCTGTGGGATGCAGGCTTGTATACAGCTTTTGGAAAAGTTGCATAGTTTTCGCACAGTAAGCATTTGAAGTTTCATCTTTTCTCCCATAGGAATGAATGGAAAAATGTCCATAAACTTTTGTCAAACTTTCAAACTGCTGTCACACGCTCAGTTTTCGAGCTAGAGACACCAGATCTCAAACGGGCAGACCCGAGAGTCCACGGTCCCACCACGTGAAATTATAGGCCGATACCCCGCCCGCTTCATGACCTTTGACCCCGTTTTCCATTCACGGCCTACAGAGCTCCATAGAGTCCAATGTAAACTGCTGTGGGAGAGTGCTCTCTTAACATCCCACTACCGACAGCTTAGCAGTAAACTCCTTCACCATAAGCGTCGCCTAGTGACCCACGCGGGTTTACCGTATCGAGGACCTCGCTTTAAGCGGGAAAGACGCGGATCGGGGGACGGGGGTTTCGGCGGCGCAACATCTCGCGTTTCCTCCTGGAAATGCAGACCTCTAGTGTTACGTTTGCTGCCCTTCATTCTGAGGATCGTTCGTTCTTGTCCGGTTAACTCCGCCCACAGTTTTCGAGATATCGACTCCGTTCAAAGTTTCATTCGTAGAGCTTCCCTGTGGGATGCGGGCTTGTATACAGCTTTTGGAAAAGTTGCATAGTTTTAGCACAGTAAGCATTTGAAGTTTCATCTTTTGTCCCATAGGAATGAATGGAAATATGTCCATAAACTTTTGTCAAACATTCAAACTGCTGTCACACGCTCAGTTTTCGAGCTAGAGACACCAGAATTCAAACGGGCAGACCCGAGAGTCCAAGGTCCCACCACGTGAAATTATAGGCCGATACCCCGCCCGCTTCATGACCTTTGACCCCGTTTTCCATTCACGGCCTACAGAGCTCCATAGAGTCCAATGTAAACTGCTGTGAGAGAGTGCTCTCTTAACATCCCACTACCGACAGCTTAGCAGTAAACTCCTTCACCATAAGTGTCGCCTAGTGACCCACGCGGGTTTACCGTATCGAGGACCTCGCTTTAAGCGGGAAAGACGCGGATCGGGGGGCAGGGGTTTAGGCGGCGCAACATCTCGCGTTTCCTCCTGGAAATGCAGACCTCTAGTGTTACGTTTGCTGCCCTTCATTCTGAGGATCGTTCATTCTTGTCCGGTTAACTCCGCCCACAGTTTTCGAGATATCGACTCCGTTCAAAGTTTCATTCGTAGAGCTTCCCTGTGGGATGCGGGCTTGTATACAGCTTTTGGAAAATTTGCATAGTTTTCGCACAGTAAGCATTTGAAGTTTCATCTTTTCTCCCATAGGAATGAATGGAAAAATGTCCATAAACTTTTGTCAAACTTTCAAACTGCTGTCACACGCTCAGTTTTCGAGCTAGAGACACCAGAACTCAAACGGGCAGACCCGAGAGTCCAAGGTCCCACCACGTGAAATTATGGGCCGATAGCCCACCCGCTTCATGACCTTTGACCCCGTTTTCCATTCACGGCCTACAGAGCGCCATAGAGTCCAATGTAAACTGCTGTGGGAGAGTGCTCTCTTAACATCTCACTACCGACAGCTTAGCAGTAAACTCCTTCACCATAGGCGTCGCCTAGTGACCCACGCGGGTTTACCGTATCGAGGACCTCGCTTTAAGCGAGAAAGACGCGGATCGGGGGGCGGGGGTTTAGGCGGCGCAACATCTCGCGTTTCCTCCTGGAAATGCAGACCTCTAGTGTTACGTTTGCTGCCCTTCATTCTGAGGATCGTTCATTCTTGTCCGGTTAACTCCGCCCACAGTTTTCGAGATATCGACTCCGTTCAAAGTTTCATTCGTAGAGCTGCCCTGTGGGATGCGGGCTTGTATACAGCTTTTGGAAAAGTTACATAGTTTTCGCACAGTAAGCATTTGAAGTTTCATCTTTACTCCCATAGGAATGAATGGAAAAATGTCCATAAACTTTTGTCAAACTTTCAAAGTGCTGTCACACGGTCAGTTTTCGAGCTAGAGACACCAGAACTCAAACGGGCAGACCCGAGAGTCCACGGTCCCACCACGTGAAACTATAGGCCGATAGCCCACCCGCTTCATGACCTTTGACCCCGTTTTCCATTCACGGCCTACACAGCTCCATAGAGTCCAATGTAAACTGCTGTGGGACAGTGCTCTCTTAACATCCCACTACCGACAGCTTAGCAGTAAACTCCTTCACCATAAGCGTCGCCTAGTGACCCACGCGGGTTTACCGTATCGAGGACCTCGCTTTAAGCGGGAAAGACGCGGATCGGGGGGCAGGGTTTTAGGCGGCGCAACATCTCGCGTTTCCTCCTGGAAATGCAGACCTCTAGTTATGTTGCGCCTGCTGCTTTAAGCAGCGGCGCAATATATTGTTATCCGTAAGTCATATTATTATTATTTTTATTATTATTTTTATTATTCCGCGTTTCCTTGTCCGCTTAACTAGTCCCGCAGCTTTCGAGCTATCGACTCCGTTCCACCTGGAAATCGTGCGTCCTATAGCGACGATGTGGGCTTGTATACAGCTTTCCGATACCCGCACTCGTTCGTCCGCTACACTCGTTTTTCGCTCTGTTTTTCCCCAGTCATTTCTATTGAATTAATTTTCAAAGTGCTCTAACTCGGTCATTTTTCAAGCTACGGACACGGGATTTCAGACGGTCGGACCCGGGCGTACCGGCTCCCATCACTTCCGTTTTCGGAATTTTTGCACTCATCCTTCCCTTTCTTTTCCTCCTTCAAAATCCCTCCATTCATTTCAATGGGAGGCTCTTAGAGTGGGGGTGATGTCATCCACTGTAGTTTCAGTGGCAAAAAGCCGTTTTTTCACTTTTCAGCCGAACAAATCGCCATAACTTCCTCATAGTTTCACCTAGAAACTTCATTTAAATTTTAAATGGTAGAGAAACTTGTCCTTTCTGAGACCTCTAAATTTGAACATTATTGAAAATACGGTTTTTGAGTTATGAATTTTTGTTCGGCACTAGGGAGGGTTTCGGCTCCCATAGGGTTCAATGTATTTTTGGAGCAGCTCAGAGTGCGGTTTCTAAAATTTTCTCCTGTTTTTAACTCGTCATAACATGCTCAATTCTCACTTAATCTGCAAATTTTTTATACCATATCGATCCCCAGACTCTCCTTGTCGCAACGGTATATACGGTTAAGTGATGTGAGGAAAACTTTCCGAGCTATAAGCATTTGTTCGGAGGGTGGGTACGCTCCCATAGGAACCCATTGAAATTATTTTTTTTCTTTTTCAATTTTCTGCCGAACATTTCACCATAACTTCCTTATACTTTCACCTACAGACTTCATTTAAATTTTAAATGGTAGAGAAATTTCCCCTTTCTCAAACTTGTAAGTTTCAGACCGTTTGAGAATACCGTTCTTGAGTTATGAATTTTTGTTTGACACTTGGGAGGGTTTTCCTCCCATAGAGCTCAATGTATTTTAAGAGCGGGTCGGCACGCAGATTTTCAAAACTTTGCCTGTTTTTAACTCGTAATTACACCATCAAATCTCGCTCAAAGTGCAAAATTTTTTACACCATCTCGAGCACAAGACTCTCCTTGTCGCTACGGTATGCTTCGTTCAATTTTGGTTGGGAAAAGTTTTCGAGCTACGGGTGATTTTTTGGAGGGTGCTCCCCGGTCGAAATTCATTGAATCATGAGTCTGTCAGTTGTATTCTGTGAGCATGCGTGTGAGAGAGACAGAGGGGGGAGGGGGAGGGGCAGAGGCAGAGACTGAGGGGAAGAGCTGTGAGGGCCACAGAAATACACAGGCAGTCTGTAACACTTTAAAGGTCATTTTTAAGGGGGACGTCTTAATTATCCAGGGTTTCTTAAGGTGGAATTTTTAAAGAATACCTCATTCACAATATACTGGCTGTCTTTTCGACATTTTAAGCTTTATTTAAAGTGGTCATTTTTAAAGGTGGACGTGTCAATACAACTGTGGGTTTCTTAAGGTGGAATTTTTATTAAGGTGGTATTTAAAATGTATTGGCCATCTTTTTTTGCTTTTGGCCTGTGATGTGGACATTTCAATACAATTCTAGGTTTCTTAAGGTGGAATTGTTTTTAAAGGTGGAATTCAAAATTTATCGTTTTCTATTCACGCCCTACCGAGCTCCATAGAGTCCAATGTAAACTGCTGTGGGAGAGTGCTCTCTTAACATCCCACTACCAACAGCTTAGCAGTAAACTCCTTCACCATAAGCGTCGCCTAGTGACCCACGCGGGATTACCGTATCGAGGACCTCGCTTTAAGCGGGAAAGACGCGGATCGGGGGACGGGGGTTTAGGCGGCGCAACATCTCACGTTTCCTCCTGGAAATGCAGACCTCTAGTGTTACGTTTGCTGCCCTTCATTCTGAGGATCGTTCATTCTTGTCCGGTTAACTCAGCCCACAGTTTTCGAGATATCGACTCCGTTCAAAGTTTGTTTCGTAGAGCTTCCCTGTGGGATGCGGGCTTGTATACAGCTTTTGGAAAAGTTGCATAGTTTTAGCACAGTAAGCCTTTGAAGTTTCATCTTTTCTCCCGTAGGAATGAATGGGAAAATGTCCATAAACTTTTGTCAAACTTTAAAACTGCTGTCACACGGTCAGTTTTCGAGCTAGAGACACCAGAATTCAAACGGGCACACCCGAGAGTCCACGGTCCCACCACGTGAATTTATGGGCCGATAGCCCACCCGCTTCATGACCTTTGACCCCGTTTTCCTTTCACGGCCTACAGAGCTCCATAGAGTCCAATGTAAACTGCTGTGGGAGAGTGCTCTCTTAACATCCCACTACCGACAGCTTAGCAGTAAACTCCTTCACCATAAGCGTCGCCTAGTGACCCACGCGGGTTTACCGTATCGAGGACCTCGCTTTAAGCGGGAAAGACGCGGATCGGGGGGCGGGGGTTTAGGCGGCGCAACATCTCGCGTTTCCTCCTGGAAATGCAGACCTCTAGTGTTACGTTTGCTGCCCTTCATTCTGAGGATCGTTCATTCTTGTCCGGTTAACTCCGCCCACAGTTTTCGAGATATCGACTCCGTTCAAAGTTTCATTCGTAGAGCTTCCCTGTGGGATGCGGGCTTGTATACAGGTTTTGGAAAAGTTACATAGTTTTTGCACAGTAAGCATTTGAAGTTTCGTGTTTTCTCCCATAGGAATGAATGGAAAAATGTCCATAAACTTTTGTCAAACTTTCAAAGTGCTGTCACACGGTCAGTTTTCGAGCTAGAGACACCAGAACTCAAACGGGCAGACCCGAGGGTCCACGGTCCCACCACGTAAAATTATGGGCCGATAGCCCACCCGCTTCATGACCTTTGACCCCGTTTTCCATTCACGGCCTACACAGCTCCATAGAGTCCAATGTAAACTGCTGTGGGAGAGTGCTCTCTTAACATCCCACTACCAACAGCTTAGCAGTAAACTCCTTCACCATAAGCGTCGCCTAGTGACCCACGCGGGTTTACCGTGTCGAGGACCTCGCTTTAAGCGGGAAAGACGCGGATCGGGAGCAGGGGTTTAGGCGGCGCAACATCTCGCGTTTCCTCCTGGAAATGCAGACCTCTAGTTATGTTGCGCCTGCTGCTTTAAGCAGCGGCGCAATATATTGTTATCCGTAAGTCATATTATTATTATTTTTATTATTATTTTTATTATTCCGCGTTTCCTTGTCCGCTTAACTAGTCCCGCAGCTTTCGAGCTATCGACTCCGTTCCACCTGGAAATCGTGCGTCCTATAGCGACGATGTGGGCTTGTATACAGCTTTCCGATACCCGCACTCGTTCGTCCGCTACACTCGTTTTTCGCTCTGTCTTTCCCCAGTCATTTCTATGGAATTAATTTTCAAAGTGCTCTAACTCGGTCATTTTTCAAGCTACGGACACGGGATTTCAGACGGTCGGACCCGGGCGTACCGGCTCCCATCACTTCCGTTTTCGGAATTTTTGCACTCATCCTTCCCTTTCTTTTCCTCCTTCAAAATCCCTCCATTCATTTCAATGGGAGGCTCTTAGAGTGGGGGTGATGTCATCCACTGTAGTTTCAGTGGCAAAAAGCCGTTTTTTCACTTTTCAGCCGAACAAATCGCCATAACTTCCTCATAGTTTCACCTAGAAACTTCATTTAAATTTTAAATGGTAGAGAAACTTGTCCTTTCTGAGACCTCTAAATTTGAACATTATTGAAAATACGGTTTTTGAGTTATGAATTTTTGTTCGGCACTAGGGACGGTTTCGGCTCCCATAGGGTTCAATGTATTTTTGGAGCAGCTCAGAGTGCGGTTTCTAAAATTTTCTCCTGTTTTTAACTCGTCATAACATGCTCAATTCTCACTTAATCTGCAAATGTTTTATACCATATCGATCCCCAGACTCTCCTTGTCGCAACGGTATATACGGTTAAGTGATGTGAGGAAAACTTTCCGAGCTATAAGCATTTGTTCGGAGGGTGGGTACGCTCCCATAGGAACCCATTGAAATTATTTTTTTTCTTTTTCAATTTTCTGCCGAACATTTCACCATAACTTCCTTATACTTTCACCTACAGACTTCATTTAAATTTTAAATGGTAGAGAAATTTCCCCTTTCTCAAACTTGTAAGTTTCAGACCGTTTGAGAATACCGTTCTTGAGTTATGAATTTTTGTTTGACACTTGGGAGGGTTTTCCTCCCATAGAGCTCAATGTATTTTAAGAGCGGGTCGGCACGCAGATTTTCAAAACTTTGCCTGTTTTTAACTCGTAATTACACCATCAAATCTCGCTCAAAGTGCAAAAATTTTTACACCATCTCGAGCACAAGACTCTCCTTGTCACTACGGTATGCTTTGTTCATTTTTGGTTGGGAAAAGTTTTCGAGCTACGGGTGATTTTTTGGAGGGTGCTCCCCGGTCGAAATTCATTGAATCATGAGTCTGTCAGTTGTATTCTGTGAGCATGCGTGTGAGAGAGACAGAGGGGGAAGGGGGAGGGGCAGAGGCAGAGACTGAGGGGAAGAGCTGTGAGGGCCACAGAAATACACAGGCAGTCTGTAACACTTTAAAGGTAATTTTTAAGGGGGACGTCTTAATTATCCAGGGTTTCTTAAGGTGGAATTTTTAAAGAATACCTCATTCACAATATACTGGCTGTCTTTTCGACATTTTAAGCTTTATTTAAAGTGGTCGTTTTTAAAGGTGGACGTGTCAATACAACTGTGGGTTTCTTAAGGTGGAATTGTTTTTAAAGGTGGAATTCAAAATGTATCGTTTTCCATTCACGGCCTACAGAGCTCCATAGAGTCCAATGTAAACTGCTGTGGGAGAGTGCTCTCTTAACATCCCACTACCGACAGCTTAGCAGTAAACTCCTTCACCATAAGCGTCGCCTAGTGACCCACGCGGGTTTACCGTATCGAGGACCTCGCTTTAAGCGGGAAAGACGCGGATCGGGGGGCAGGGGTTTAGGCGGCGCAACATCTCGCGTTTCCTCCTGGAAATGCAGACCTCTAGTGTTACGTTTGCTGCCCTTCATTCTGAGGATCTTCATTCCTTGTCCGGTTAACTCCGCCCACAGTTTTCGAGATATCGACTCCGTTCAAAGTTTGTTTCGTAGAGCTTACCTGTGGGATGCGGGCTTGTATACAGCTTTTGGAAAAGTTGCATAGTTTTTGCACAGTAAGCATTTGAAGTTTCATCTTTACTCCCATAGGAATGAATGGGAAAATGTCCATAAACTTTTGTCAAACTTTCAAACTGCTGTCACACGCTCAGTTTTCGAGCTAGAGACACCAGAATTCAAACGGGCAGACCCGAGAGTCCAAGGTCCCACCACGTGAAACTATAGGCCGATAGCCCGCCCGCTTCATGACCTTTGACCCCGTTTTCCATTCACGGCCTACACAGCTCCATAGAGTCCAATGTAAACTGCTGTGGGAGAGTGCTCTCTTAACATCCCACTACCGACAGCTTAGCAGTAAACTCCTTCACCATAAGCGTCGCCTAGTGACCCACGCGGGTTTACCGTATCGAGGACCTCGCTTTAAGCGGGAAAGACGCGGATCGGGGGGCGGGGGTTTAGGCGGCGCAACATCTCGTGTTACGTTTGCTGCCCTTCATTCTGAGGATCGTTCATACTTGTCCGGTTAACTCCGCCCACAGTTTTCGAGATATAGACTCCGTTCAAAGTTTGTCTCGTAGAGCTGCCCTGTGGGATGCGGGCTTGTATACAGCTTTTGGAAAAGTTGCATAGTTTTCGCACAGTAAGCATTTGAAGTTTCATCTTTTCTCTCATAGGAATGAATAGAAAAATGTCCATAAACTTTTGTCAAACTTTAAAACTGCTGTCACACGGTCAGTTTTCGAGCTAGAGACACCAGAACTCAAACGGGCAGACCCGAGGGTCCACGGTCCCAGCACGTGAAACTATGGGCCGATAGCCCACCCGCTTCATGACCTTTGACCCCGTTTTCCATTCACGGCCTACACAGCTCCATAGAGTCCAATGTAAACTGCTGTGGGTGACTGCTCTCTTAACATCCCACTACCGACAGCTTAGCAGTAAACTCCTTCACCATAAGCGTCGCCTAGTGACCCACGCAGGTTTACCGTATCGAGGACCTCGCTTTAAGCGGGAAAGACGCGGATCGGGGGGCGGGGGTTTAGGCGGCGCAACATCTCGCGTTTCCTCCTGGAAATGCAGACCTCTAGTGTTACGTTTGCTGCCCTTCATTCTGAGGATCGTTCATTCTTGTCCGGTTAACTCCGCCCACAGTTTTCGAGATATCGACTCCGTTCAAAGTTTGTTTCGTAGAGCTTCCCTGTGGGATGCGGGCTTGTATACAGCTTTTGGAAAAGTTGCATAGTTTTCGCACAGTAAGCCTTTGAAGTTTCATCTTTTCTCCCATAGGAATGAATGGGAAAATGTCCATAAACTTTTGTCAAACTTTAAAACTGCTGTCACACAGTCAGTTTTCGAGCTAGAGACACCAGAATTCAAACGGGCACACCCGAGAGTCCCCGGTCCCACCACGTGAATTTATGGGCCGATAGCCCACCCGCTTCATGACCTTTGACCCCGTTTTCCTTTCACGGCCTACAGAGCTCCATAGAGTCCAATGTAAACTGCTGTGGGAGAGAGCTCTCTTAACATCCCACTACCGACAGCTTAGCAGTAAACTCCTTCACCATAAGCGTCGCCTAGTGACCCACGTGGGTTTACCGTACCGAGGACCTCGCTTTAAGCGGGAAAGACGCGGATCGGAGGACGGGGGTTTAGGCGGCTCAACATCTCGCGTTTCCTCCTGGTGTTACGTTTGCTGCCCTTCATTCTGAGGATCGTTCGTTCTTTTCCGGTTAACTCCGCCCACAGTTTTCGAGATATCGACTCCGTTCAAAGTTTCATTCGTAGAGCTTCCCTGTGGGATGCGGGCTTGTATACAGCTTTTGGAAAAGTTGCATAGTTTTAGCACAGTAAGCATTTGAAGTTTCATCTTTTGTCCCATAGGAATGAATGGAAATATGTCCATAAACTTTTGTCAAACTTTCAAACTGCTGTCACACGCTCAGTTTTCGAGCTAGAGACACCAGAATTCAAACGGGCAGACCCGAGAGTCCAAGGTCCCACCACGTGAAATTATAGGCCGATACCCCGCCCGCTTCATGACCTTTGACCCCGTTTTCCATTCACGGCCTACAGAGCTCCATAGAGTCCAATGTAAACTGCTGTGGGAGAGTGCTCTCTTAACATCCCACTACCGACAGCTTAGCAGTAAACTCCTTCACCATAAGCGTCGCCTAATGACCCACGCGGGTTTACCGTATCGAGGACCTCGCTTTAAGCGGGAAAGACGCGGATCGGGGGGCAGGGGTTTAGGCGGCGCAACATCTCGCGTTTCCTCCTGGAAATGCAGACCTCTAGTGTTACGTTTGCTGCCATTCATTCTGAGGATCGTTCATTCTTGTCCGGTTAACTCCGCCCACAGTTTTCGAGATATCGACTCCGTTCAAAGTTTCATTCGTAGAGCTTCCCTGTGGGATGCGGGCTTGTATACAGCTTTTGGAAAAGTTGCATAGTTTTCGCACAGTAAGCATTTGAAGTTTCATCTTTTCTCCCATAGGAATGAATGGAAAAATGTCCATAAACTTTTGTCAAACTTTCAAACTGCTGTCACACGCTCAGTTTTCGAGCTAGAGACACCAGAACTCAAACGGGCAGACCCGAGGGTCCACGGTCCCACCACGTGAAATTATAGGCCGATACCCCGCCCGCTTCATGACCTTTGACCCCGTTTTCCATTCACGGCCTACAGAGCTCCATAGAGTCCAATGTAAACTGCTGTGGGAGAGTGCTCTCTTAACATCCCACTACCGACAGCTTAGCAGTAAACTCCTTCACCATAAGCGTCGCCTAGTGACCCACGCGGGTTTACCGTATCGAGGACCTCGCTTTAAGCGGGAAAGACGCGGATCGGGGGGCGGGGGTTTAGGCGGCGCAACATCTCGCGTTTCCTCCTGGAAATGCAGACCTCTAGTGTTACGTTTGCTGCCCTTCATTCTGAGGATCGTTCGTTCTTGTCCGGTTAACTCCGCCCACAGTTTTCGAGATATCGACTCCGTTCAAAGTTTCATTCGTAGAGCTTCCCTGTGGGATGCGGGCTTGTATACAGCTTTTGGAAAAGTTGCATAGTTTTAGCACAGTAAGCATTTGAAGTTTCATCTTTTGTCCCATAGGAATGAATGGAAATATGTCCATAAACTTTTGTCAAACTTTCAAACTGCTGTCACACGCTCAGTTTTCGAGCTAGAGACACCAGAATTCACACGGGCAGACCCGAGAGTCCAAGGTCCCACCACGTGAAATTATAGGCCGATACCCCGCCCGCTTCATGACCTTTGACCCCGTTTTCCATTCACGGCCTACAGAGCTCCATAGAGTCCAATGTAAACTGCTGTGGGAGAGTGCTCTCTTAACATCCCACTACCGACAGCTTAGCAGTAAACTCCTTCACCATAAGCGTCGCCTAGTGACCCACGCGGGTTTACCGTATCGAGGACCTCGCTTTAAGCGGGAAAGACGTGGATCGGGGGGCAGGGGTTTAGGCGGCGCAACATCTCGCGTTTCCTCCTGGAAATGCAGACCTCTAGTGTTACGTTTGCTGCCCTTCATTCTGAGGATCGTTCATTCTTGTCCGGTTAACTCCGCCCACAGTTTTCGAGATATCGACTCCGTTCAAAGTTTGTTTCGTAGAGCTTTCCTGTGGGATGCGGGCTTGTATACAGCTTTTGGAAAAGTTACATAGTTTTCGCACAGTAACCATTTGAAGTTTCATCTTTAATCCCATAGGAATGAATGGAAAAATGTCCATAAACTTTTCTCAAACTTTCAAACTGCTGTCACACGGTCAGTTTTCGAGCTAGAGACACCAGAATTCAAACGGGCACACCCGAGGGTCCACGGTCCCACCACGTAAAATTATGGGCCGATAGGCCACCCGCTTCATGACCTTTGACCCCGTTTTCCATTCACGGCCTACAGAGCTCCATAGAGTCCAATGTAAACTGCTGTGGGACAGTGCTCTATTAACATCCACCTACCAACAGCTTAGCAGTAAACTCCTTCACCATAAGCGTCGCCTAGTGACCCACGCGGGTTTACCGTATCGAGGACCTCGCTTTAAGCGGGAAAGACGCGGATCGGGGGACGGGGGTTTAGGCGGCGCAACATCTCGCGTTTCCTCCTGGAAATGCAGACCTCTAGTGTTACGTTTGCTGCCCTTCATTCTGAGGATCGTTCATTCTTGTCCGGTTAACTCCGCCCACAGTTTTCGAGATATCGACTCCGTTCAAAGTTTGTTTCGTAGAGCTGTCCTGTGGGATGCGGGCTTGTATACAGCTTTTGGAAAAGTTGCATAGTTTTTGCACAGTAAGCATTTGAAGTTTCATCTTTACTCCCATAGGAATGAATGGAAAAATGTCCATAAACTTTTGTCAAATTTTCAAAGTGCTGTCACACGGTCAGTTTTCGAGCTACAGACACCAGAATTCAAACGGGTAGACCCGAGGGTCCACGGTCCCACCACGTAAAATTATGGGCCGATAGCCCGCCCGCTTCATGACCTTTGACCCCGTTTTCCTTTCACGGCCTACACAGCTCCATAGAGTCCAATGTAAACTGCTGTGGGAGAGTGCTCTCTTAACATCCCACTACCGACAGCTTAGCAGTAAACTCCTTCACCATAAGCGTCGCCTAGTGACCCACGCGGGTTTACCGTGTCGAGGACCTCACTTTAAGCGGGAAAGACGCGGATCGGGGGGCAGGGGTTTAGGCGGCGCAACATCTCGCGTTTCCTCCTGGAAATGCAGACCTCTAGTGTTACGTTTGCTGCCCTTCATTCTGAGGATCGTTCATTCTTGTCCGGTTAACTCCGCCCACAGTTTTCGAGATATCGACTCCGTTCAAAGTTTGTTTCGTAGAGCTTCCCTGTGGGATGCGGGCTTGTATACAGCTTTTAGAAAAGTTACATAGTTTTCGCACAGGAAGCATTTGAAATTTCATCTTTTCTCACATAGGAATGAATGGAAAAATGTCCATAAACTTTTGTCAAACATTCAAACTGCTGTCACACGGTCAGTTTTCGAGCTAGAGACACCAGAACTCAAACGGGCAGACCCGAGGGTCCACGGTCCCACCACGTAAAATTATGGGCCGATAACCCACCCGCTTCATGACCTTTGACCCCGTTTTCCTTTCACGGCCTACAGAGCTCCATAGAGTCCAATGTAAACTGCTGTGGGAGAGTGCTCTCTTAACATCCCACTACCGACAGCTTAGCAGTAAACTCCTTCACCATAAGCGTCGCCTAGTGACCCACGCGGGTTTACCGTATCGAGGACCTCGCTTTAAGCGGGAAAGACGCGGATCGGGGGACGGGGGTTTAGGCGGCGCAACATCTCGTGTGTTACGTTTGCTGCCCTTCATTCTGAGGATCGTTCATTCTTGTCCGGTTAACTCCGCCCACAGTTTTCGAGATATCGACTTCGTTCAAAGTTTGTTTCGTACAGCTTCCCTGTGGGATGCGGGCTTGTATACAGCTTTTGGAAAAGTTACATAGTTTTCGCACAGGAAGCATTTGAAGTTTCATCTTTACTCCCATAGGAATGAATGGAAAAATGTCCATAAACTTTTGTCAAACTTTAAAACTGCTGTCACACGGTCAGTTTTCGAGCTAGAGACACCAGAACTCAAACGGGCAGACCCGAGGATCCACGGTCCCAGCACGTGAAACTATGGGCCGATAGCCCACCCGCTTCATGACCTTTGACCCCGTTTTCCTTTCACGGCCTACTGAGCTCCATAGAGTCCAATGTAAACTGCTGTGGGAGAGTGCTCTCTTAACATCCCACTACCGACAGCTTAGCAGTAAACTCCTTCACCATAAGCGTCGCCTAGTGACCCACGCGGGTTTACCGTATCGAGGACCCTGCTTTAAGCGGGAAAGACGCGGATCGGGGGACGGGGGTTTCGGCGGCGCAACATCTCGCGTTTCCTCCTGGAAATGCAGACCTCTAGTTATGTTGCGCCTGCTGCTTTAAGCAGCGGCGCAATATATTGTTCTTCTTAAGTCATATTATTATTATTTTTATTCTTATTATTCCGCGTTTCCTTGTCCGCCTAACTAGTCCCGCAGCTTTCGAGCTATCGACTCCGTTCCACCTGGAAATCGTGCGTCCTATAGCGACGATGTGGGCTTGTATACAGCTTTCCGATACCCGCACTCGTTCGTCCGCTACACTCGTTTATCGCTCCGTTTTTCCCCAGTCATTTCTATGGAATTAATTTTCAAAGTGCTCTAACTCGGTCATTTTTCAAGCTACGGACACGGGATTTCAGACGGTCGGACCCGGGCGTACCGGCTCCCATCACTTCCGTTTTCGGAATTTTTGCACTCATCCTTCCCTTTCTATCACTCCTTCAAAATCCCTCCATTCATTTCAATGGGAGGCTCTTAGAGTGGGTGACATCATACACTGTAGATTCCTTCTCAGAAAACGGGTTTTTCACTTTTCAGCCGAACAAATTGCCATAACTTCCTCATACTTTCACCTAGAAACTTCATTTAAATTTTAAATGGTAGAGAAACTTGTCCTTTCTAAGACCTCTAAATTTGAACATTATTGAAAATACGGTTTTTGAGTTATGAATTTTTGTTCGGCACTAGGGAGGGTTTCGGCTCCCATAGGGTTCAATGTATTTTTGGAGCAGCTCAGAGTGCGGTTTCTAAAATTTTCTCCTGTTTTTAACTCGTCATAACATGCTCAATTCTCACTTAATCTGCAAATTTTTTATACCATATCGATCCCCAGACTCTCCTTGTCGCAACGGTATATACGGTTAAGTGATGTGAGGAAAACTTTCCGAGCTATAAGCATTTGTTCGGAGGGTGGGTACGCTCCCATAGGAACCTATTGAAATTATTTTTTTTCTTTTTCAATTTTCTGCCGAACATTTCACCATAACTTCCTTATACTTTCACCTACAGACTTCATTTAAACTTTAAATGGTAGAGAAATTTCCCCTTTCTCACACTTGTAAGTTTCAGACCGTTTGAGAATACCGTTCTTGAGTTATGAATTTTTGTTCCACACTTGGGAGGGTTTTCCTCCCATAGAGCTCAATGTATTTTAAGAGCGGCTCGGCACGCAGATTTTCAAAACTTTGCCTGTTTTTAACTCGTAATTACACCATCAAATCTCGCTCAAAGTGCAAAAATTTTAACACCATCTCGAGCACCAGACTCTCCTTGTCGCTACGGTATGCTTCGTTCATTTTTGGACCTGGAAAAGTTTTTGAGATATTTGAGGTTTTTTGGAAGGTGCGCCACCGGTCGAAATTCATTGAATCATGAGTCTGTCAGTTGTATTCTGTGAGCGTGCGTGTGAGAGAGACAGAGGGGGGAGGGGGAGGGGCAGAGGCAGAGACTGAGGGGAAGAGCTGTGAGGGCCACAGAAATACACAGGCAGTCTGTAACACTTTAAAGGTCATTTTTAAGGGGGACATCTTAATTATCCAGGGTTTCTTAAGGTGGAATTTTTTAAGAATACCTCATTCACAATATACTGCCTGTCTTTTCGACATTTTAAGCTTTATTTAAAGTGGTCATTTTTAAAGGTGGACGTGTCAATACAACTGTGGGTTTCTTAAGGTGGAATTTTTATTAAGGTGGTATTTAAAATGTATTGGCCATCTTTTTTTGCTTTTAAGACTCTTTTGGCCTGTGATGTGGACATTTCAATACAATTCTGGGTTTCTTAAGGTGGAATTGTTTTTAAAGGTGGAATTCAAAATGTATCGTTTTCCATTCACGGCCTACACAGCTCCATAGAGTCCAATGTAAACTGCTGTGGGAGAGTGCTCTCTTAACATCCCACTACCGACAGCTTAGCAGTAAACTCCTTCACCATAAGCGTCGCCTAGTGACCCACGCGGGTTTACCGTATCGAGGACCTCGCTTTAAGCGGGAAAGACGCGGATCGGGGGACGGGGGTTTAGGCGGCGCAACATCTCGCGTTTCCTCCTGGAAATGCAGACCTCTAGTGTTACGTTTGCTGCCCTTCATTCTGAGGATCTTCATTCCTTGTCCGGTTAACTCCGCCCACAGTTTTCGAGATATCGACTCCGTTCAAAGTTTGTTTCGTAGAGCTTACCTGTGGGATGCGGGCTTGTATACAGCTTTTGGAAAAGTTGCATAGTTTTCGCACAGTAAGCATTTGAAGTTTCGTGTTTTCTCCCATAGGAATGAATGGAAAAATGTCCATAAACTTTTGTCAAACTTTCAAACTGCTGTCACACGGTCAGTTTTCGAGCTAGAGACACCAGAATTCAAACGGGCAGACCCGAGAGTCCACGGTCCCGCCACGTGAAATTATGGGCCGATAGCCCACCCGCTTCATGACCTTTGACCCCGTTTTCCATTCACGGCCTACAGAGCTCCATAGAGTCCAATGTAAACTGCTGTGGGAGAGTGCTCTCTTAACATCCCACTACCAACAGCTTAGCAGTAAACTCCTTCACCATAAGCGTCGCCTAGTGACCCACGCGGGTTTACCGTATCGAGGACCTCGCTTTAAGCGGGAAAGACGCGGATCGGGGGGCGGGGGTTTAGGCGGCGCAACATCTCGCGTTTCCTCCTGGAAATGCAGACCTCTAGTGTTACGTTTGCTGCCCTTCATTCTGAGGATCGTTCATTCTTGTCCGGTTAACTCCGCCCACAGTTTTGGAGATATCGACTCCGTTCAAAGTTTGTTTCGTAGAGCTTCCCTGTGGGATGCGGGCTTGTATACAGCTTTTGGAAAAGTTGCATAGTTTTCGCACAGTAACCATTTGAAGTTTCATCTTTACTCCCATAGGAATGAATGGAAAAATGTCCATAAACTTTTGTCAAACTTTCAAACTGCTGTCACACGCTCAGTTTTCGAGCTAGAGACACCAGAACTCAAACGGGCAGACCCGAGGGTCCACGGTCCCACCACGTGAAATTGTAGGCCGATACCCCGCCCGCTTCATGACCTTTGACCCCGTTTTCCATTCACGGCCTACAGAGCTCCATAGAGTCCAATGTAAACTGCTGTGGGAGAGTGCTCTCTTAACATCCCACTACCGACAGCTTAGCAGTAAACTCCTTCACCATAAGCGTCGCCTAGTGACCCACGCGGGTTTACCGTATCGAGGACCTCGCTTTAAGCGGGAAAGACGCGGATCGGGGGGCGGGGGTTTAGGCGGCGCAACATCTCGCGTTTCCTCCTGGAAATGCAGACCTCTAGTGTTACGTTTGCTGCCCTTCATTCTGAGGATCGTTCATTCTTGTCCGGTTAACTCCGCCCACAGTTTTCGAGATATAGACTCCGTTCAAAGTTTGTCTCGTAGAGCTTCCCTGTGGGATGCGGGCTTGTATACAGCTTTTGGAAAAGTTACATAGTTTTCGCACAGTAAGCATTTGAAGTTTCATCTTTTCTCCCATAGGAATGAATGGAAAAATGTCCATAAACTTTTGTCAAACTTTAAAACTGCTGTCACACGGTCAGTTTTCGAGCTAGAGACACCAGAATTCAAACGGGCAGACCCGAGAGTCCACGGTCCCACCACGTGAATTTATGGGCCGATAGCCCACCCGCTTCATGACCTTTGACCCCGTTTTCCTTTCACGGCCTACAGAGCTCCATAGAGTCCAATGTAAACTGCTGTGGGAGAGTGCTCCCTTAACATCCCACTACCGACAGCTTAGCAGTAAACTCCTTCACCATAAGCGTCGCCTAGTGACCCACGCGGGTTTACCGTATCGAGGACCTCGCTTTAAGCGGGAAAGACGCGGATCGGGGGGCGGGGGTTTAGGCGGCGCAACATCTCGCGTTTCCTCCTGGAAATGCAGACCTCTAGTGTTACGTTTGCTGCCCTTCATTCTGAGGATCGTTCATTCTTGTCCGGTTAACTCCGCCCACAGTTTTCGAGATATCGACTCCGTTCAAAGTTTCATTCGTAGAGCTGCCCTGTGGGATGCGGGCTTGTATACAGCTTTTGGAAAAGTTGCATAGTTTTTGCACAGTAAGCATTTGAAGTTTCATCTTTACTCCCATAGGAATGAATGGAAACATGTCCATAAACTTTTGTCAAACTTTCAAACTGCTGTCACACGCTCAGTTTTCGAGCTAGAGACACCAGAATTCAAACGGGCAGACCCGAGGGTCCACGGTCCCACCACGTGAAACTATAGGCCGATAGCCCACCCGCTTCATGACCTTTGACCCCGTTTTCCATTCACGGCCTACACAGCTCCATAGAGTCCAATGTAAACTGCTGTGGGAGAGTGCTCTCTTAACATCCCACTACCGACAGCTTAGCAGTAAACTCCTTCACCATAAGCGTCGCCTAGTGACCCACGCGGGTTTACCGTATCGAGGACCTCGCTTTAAGCGGGAAAGACGCGGATCGGGGGGCAGGGGTTTAGGCGGCGCAACATCTCGCGTTTCCTCCTGGAAATGCAGACCTCTAGTTATGTTGCGCCTGCTGCTTTAAGCAGCGGCGCAATATATTGTTATCCGTAAGTCATATTATTATTATTATTCTTATTATTCCGCGTTTCCTTGTCCGTCTAACTAGTCCCGCAGCTTTCGAGCTATCGACTCCGTTCCACCTGGAAATCGTGCGTCCTATAGCGACGATGTGGGCTTGTATACAGCTTTCCGATACCCGCACTCGTTCGTCCGCTACACTCGTTTATCGCTCCGTTTTTCCCCAGTCATTTCTATGGAATTAATTTTCAAAGTGCTCTAACTCGGTCATTTTTCAAGCTACGGACACGGGATTTCAGACGGTCGGACCCGGGCGTACCGGCTCCCATCACTTCCGTTTTCGGAATTTTTGCACTCATCCTTCCCTTTCTTTTCCTCCTTCAAAATCCCTCCATTCATTTCAATGGGAGGCTCTTAGAGTGGGGGTGATGTCATCCACTGTAGTTTCAGTGGCCAAAAGCCGTTTTTTCACTTTTCAGCCGAACAAATCGCCATAACTTCCTTATAGTTTCACCTAGAAACTTCATTTAAATTTTAAAAGGTAGAGAAACTTGTCCTTTCTAAGACCTCTAAATTTGAACATTATTGAAAATACGGTTTTTGAGTTATGAATTTTTGTTCGGCACTAGGGAGGGTTTCGGCTCCCATAGGGTTCAATGTATTTTTGGAGCAGCTCAGAGTGCGGTTTCTAAAATTTTCTCCTGTTTTTAACTCGTCATAACATGCTCAATTCTCACTTAATCTGCAAATTTTTTATACCATATCGATCCCCAGACTCTCCTTGTCGCAACGGTATATACGGTTAAGTGATGTGGGGAAAACTTTCCGAGCTATAAGCATTTGTTCGGAGGGTGGGTACGCTCCCATAGGAACCCATTGAAATTATTTTTTGTCTTTTTCAATTTTCTGCCGAACATTTCACCATAACTTCCTTATACTTTCACCTACAGACTTCATTTAAACTTTAAATGGTAGTGAAATTTCCCCTTTCTCACACTTGTAAGTTTCAGACCGTTTGAGAATACCGTTCTTGAGTTATGAATTTTTGTTTGACACTTGGGAGGGTTTTCCTCCCATAGAGCTCAATGTATTTTAAGAGCGGCTCGGCACGCAGATTTTCAAAACTTTGCCTGTTTTTAACTCGTAATTACACCATCAAATCTCGCTCAAAGTGCAAAAATTTTTACACCATCTCGAGCACCAGACTCTCCTTGTCGCTACGGTATGCTTCGTTCATTTTTGGACCTGGAAAAGTTTTTGAGATATTTGAGGTTTTTTGGAAGGTGCGCCACCGGTCGAAATTCATTGAATCATGAGTCTGTCAGTTGTATTCTGTGAGCGTGCGTGTGAGAGAAACAGAGGGGGGAGGGGGAGGGGCAGAGTCAGAGACCGAGGGGGAGAGGTATGAAGGACATAGGCAGTGTCTAACACTTTAAAGGTCATTTTTAAGGGGGACGTCTTAATTATCCAGGGTTTCTTAAGGTGGAATTTTTAAAGAATACCTCATTCACAATATACTGGCTGTCTTTTCGACATTTTAAGCTTTATTTAAAGTCGTCATTTTTAAAGGTGGACGTGTCAATACAACTGTGGGTTTCTTAAGGTGGAATTTTTATTAAGGTGGTATTTAAAATGTATTGGCCATCTTTTTTTGCTTTTAAGACTCTTTTGGCCTGTGATGTGGACATTTCAATACAATTCTGGGTTTCTTAAGGTGGAATTGTTTTTAAAGGTGGAATTCAAAATGTATCGTTTTCCATTCACGGCCTACAGAGCTCCATAGAGTCCAATGTAAACTGCTGTGGGAGAATGCTCTCTTAACATCCCACTACCAACAGCTTAGCAGTAAACTCCTTCACCATAAGCGTCGCCTAGTGACCCACGCGGGTTTACCGTATCGAGGACCTCGCTTTAAGCGGGAAAGACGCGGATCGGGGGGCAGGGGTTTAGGCGGCGCAACATCTCGCGTTTCCTCCTGGAAATGCAGACCTCTAGTGTTACGTTTGCTGCCCTTCATTCTGAGGATCGTTCATTCTTGTCCGGTTAACTCCGCCCACAGTTTTCGAGATATCGACTCCGTTCAAAGTTTGTTTCGTACAGCTTCCCTGTGGGATGCGGGCTTGTATACAGCTTTTGGAAAAGTTACATAGTTTTAGCACAGTAAGCATTTGAAGTTTCAACTTTTCTCCCATAGGAATGAATGGAAAAATGTCCATAAACTTTTGTCAAACTTTCAAAGTGCTGTCACACGGTCAGTTTTCGAGCTAGAGACACCAGAACTCAAACGGGCAGACCCGAGGGTCCACGGTCCCTCCACGTAAAATTATGGGCCGATAGCCCACCCGCTTCATGACCTTTGACCCCGTTTTCCATTCACGGCCTACAGAGCTCCATAGAGTCCAATGTAAACTGGTGTGGGAGAGTGCTCTCTTAACATCCCACTACCGACAGCTTAGCAGTAAACTCCTTCACCATAAGCGTCGCCTAGTGACCCACGCGGTTTTTCCGTACCGAGGACCTCGCTTTAAGCGGGAAAGACGCGGATCGGGGGGCAGGGGTTTAGGCGGCGCAACATCTCGCGTTTCCTCCTGGTGTTACGTTTGCTGCCCTTCATTCTGAGGATCGTTCATTCTTGTCCGGTTAACTCCGCCCACAGTTTTCGAGATATCGACTCCGTTCAAAGTTTCATTCGTAGAGCTGCCCTGTGGGATGCGGGCTTGTATACAGCTTTTGGAAAAGTTACATAGTTTTCGCACAGTAAGCATTTGAAGTTTCATCTTTACTCCCATAGGAATGAATGGAAAAATGTCCATAAACTTTTGTCAAACTTTCAAACTGCTGTCACACGGTCAGTTTTCGAGCTAGAGACACCAGAACTCAAACGGGCAGACCCGAGAGTCCACGGTCCCACCACGTGAAACTATAGGCCGATAGCCCACCCGCTTCATGACCTTTGACCCCGTTTTCCATTCACGGCCTACACAGCTCCATAGAGTCCAATGTAAACTGCTGTGGGACAGTGCTCTCTTAACATCCCACTACCGACAGCTTAGCAGTAAACTCCTTCACCATAAGCGTCGCCTAGTGACCCACGCGGGTTTACCGTATCGAGGACCTCGCTTTAAGCGGGAAAGACGCGGATCGGGGGGCAGGGTTTTAGGCGGCGCAACATCTCGCGTTTCCTCCTGGAAATGCAGACCTCTAGTGTTACGTTTGCTGCCCTTCATTCTGAGGATCGTTCATTCTTGTCCGGTTAACTCCGCCCACAGTTTTCGAGATATCGACTCCGTTCAAAGTTTCATTCGTAGAGCTTCCCTGTGGGATGCGGGCTTGTATACAGCTTTTGGAAAAGTTGCATAGTTTTTGCACAGTAAGCATTTGAAGTTTCATCTTTACTCCCATAGGAATGAATGGAAAAATGTCCATAAACTTTTGTCAAACTTTCAAACTGCTGTCACACGGTCAGTTTTCGAGCTAGAGACACCAGAATTCAAACGGGCAGACCCGAGAGTCCACGGTCCCGCCACGTGAAATTATGGGCCGATAGCCCACCCGCTTCATGACCTTTGACCCCGTTTTCCATTCACGGCCTACAGAGCTCCATAGAGTCCAATGTAAACTGCTGTGGGAGAGTGCTCTCTTAACATCCCACTACCAACAGCTTAGCAGTAAACTCCTTCACCATAAGCGTCGCCTAGTGACCCACGCGGGTTTACCGTATCGAGGACCTCGCTTTAAGCGGGAAAGACGCGGATCGGGGGGCGGGGGTTTAGGCGGCGCAACATCTCGCGTTTCCTCCTGGAAATGCAGACCTCTAGTGTTACGTTTGCTGCCCTTCATTCTGAGGATCGTTCATTCTTGTCCGGTTAACTCCGCCCACAGTTTTGGAGATATCGACTCCGTTCAAAGTTTGTTTCGTAGAGCTTCCCTGTGGGATGCGGGCTTGTATACAGCTTTTGGAAAAGTTGCATAGTTTTCGCACAGTAACCATTTGAAGTTTCATCTTTACTCCCATAGGAATGAATGGAAAAATGTCCATAAACTTTTGTCAAACTTTCAAACTGCTGTCACACGCTCAGTTTTCGAGCTAGAGACACCAGAACTCAAACGGGCAGACCCGAGGGTCCACGGTCCCACCACGTGAAATTGTAGGCCGATACCCCGCCCGCTTCATGACCTTTGACCCCGTTTTCCATTCACGGCCTACAGAGCTCCATAGAGTCCAATGTAAACTGCTGTGGGAGAGTGCTCTCTTAACATCCCACTACCGACAGCTTAGCAGTAAACTCCTTCACCATAAGCGTCGCCTAGTGACCCACGCGGGTTTACCGTATCGAGGACCTCGCTTTAAGCGGGAAAGACGCGGATCGGGGGGCGGGGGTTTAGGCGGCGCAACATCTCGCGTTTCCTCCTGGAAATGCAGACCTCTAGTGTTACGTTTGCTGCCCTTCATTCTGAGGATCGTTCATTCTTGTCCGGTTAACTCCGCCCACAGTTTTCGAGATATAGACTCCGTTCAAAGTTTGTCTCGTAGAGCTTCCCTGTGGGATGCGGGCTTGTATACAGCTTTTGGAAAAGTTACATAGTTTTCGCACAGTAAGCATTTGAAGTTTCATCTTTTCTCCCATAGGAATGAATGGAAAAATGTCCATAAACTTTTGTCAAACTTTAAAACTGCTGTCACACGGTCAGTTTTCGAGCTAGAGACACCAGAATTCAAACGGGCAGACCCGAGAGTCCACGGTCCCACCACGTGAATTTATGGGCCGATAGCCCACCCGCTTCATGACCTTTGACCCCGTTTTCCTTTCACGGCCTACAGAGCTCCATAGAGTCCAATGTAAACTGCTGTGGGAGAGTGCTCCCTTAACATCCCACTACCGACAGCTTAGCAGTAAACTCCTTCACCATAAGCGTCGCCTAGTGACCCACGCGGGTTTACCGTATCGAGGACCTCGCTTTAAGCGGGAAAGACGCGGATCGGGGGGCGGGGGTTTAGGCGGCGCAACATCTCGCGTTTCCTCCTGGAAATGCAGACCTCTAGTGTTACGTTTGCTGCCCTTCATTCTGAGGATCGTTCATTCTTGTCCGGTTAACTCCGCCCACAGTTTTCGAGATATCGACTCCGTTCAAAGTTTCATTCGTAGAGCTGCCCTGTGGGATGCGGGCTTGTATACAGCTTTTGGAAAAGTTGCATAGTTTTTGCACAGTAAGCATTTGAAGTTTCATCTTTACTCCCATAGGAATGAATGGAAACATGTCCATAAACTTTTGTCAAACTTTCAAACTGCTGTCACACGCTCAGTTTTCGAGCTAGAGACACCAGAATTCAAACGGGCAGACCCGAGGGTCCACGGTCCCACCACGTGAAACTATAGGCCGATAGCCCACCCGCTTCATGACCTTTGACCCCGTTTTCCATTCACGGCCTACACAGCTCCATAGAGTCCAATGTAAACTGCTGTGGGAGAGTGCTCTCTTAACATCCCACTACCGACAGCTTAGCAGTAAACTCCTTCACCATAAGCGTCGCCTAGTGACCCACGCGGGTTTACCGTATCGAGGACCTCGCTTTAAGCGGGAAAGACGCGGATCGGGGGGCAGGGGTTTAGGCGGCGCAACATCTCGCGTTTCCTCCTGGAAATGCAGACCTCTAGTTATGTTGCGCCTGCTGCTTTAAGCAGCGGCGCAATATATTGTTATCCGTAAGTCATACTATTATTATTATTCTTATTATTCCGCGTTTCCTTGTCCGTCTAACTAGTCCCGCAGCTTTCGAGCTATCGACTCCGTTCCACCTGGAAATCGTGCGTCCTATAGCGACGATGTGGGCTTGTATACAGCTTTCCGATACCCGCACTCGTTCGTCCGCTACACTCGTTTATCGCTCCGTTTTTCCCCAGTCATTTCTATGGAATTAATTTTCAAAGTGCTCTAACTCGGTCATTTTTCAAGCTACGGACACGGGATTTCAGACGGTCGGACCCGGGCGTACCGGCACGGACACGGGATTTCAGACGGTCGGACCCGGGCGTACCGGCTCCCATCACTTCCGTTTTCGGAATTTTTGCACTCATCCTTCCCTTTCTTTTCCTCCTTCAAAATCCCTCCATTCATTTCAATGGGAGGCTCTTAGAGTGGGGGTGATGTCATCCACTGTAGTTTCAGTGGCCAAAAGCCGTTTTTTCACTTTTCAGCCGAACAAATCGCCATAACTTCCTTATAGTTTCACCTAGAAACTTCATTTAAATTTTAAAAGGTAGAGAAACTTGTCCTTTCTAAGACCTCTAAATTTGAACATTATTGAAAATACGGTTTTTGAGTTATGAATTTTTGTTCGGCACTAGGGAGGGTTTCGGCTCCCATAGGGTTCAATGTATTTTTGGAGCAGCTCAGAGTGCGGTTTCTAAAATTTTCTCCTGTTTTTAACTCGTCATAACATGCTCAATTCTCACTTAATCTGCAAATTTTTTATACCATATCGATCCCCAGACTCTCCTTGTCGCAACGGTATATACGGTTAAGTGATGTGGGGAAAACTTTCCGAGCTATAAGCATTTGTTCGGAGGGTGGGTACGCTCCCATAGGAACCCATTGAAATTATTTTTTGTCTTTTTCAATTTTCTGCCGAACATTTCACCATAACTTCCTTATACTTTCACCTACAGACTTCATTTAAACTTTAAATGGTAGTGAAATTTCCCCTTTCTCACACTTGTAAGTTTCAGACCGTTTGAGAATACCGTTCTTGAGTTATGAATTTTTGTTTGACACTTGGGAGGGTTTTCCTCCCATAGAGCTCAATGTATTTTAAGAGCGGCTCGGCACGCAGATTTTCAAAACTTTGCCTGTTTTTAACTCGTAATTACACCATCAAATCTCGCTCAAAGTGCAAAAATTTTTACACCATCTCGAGCACCAGACTCTCCTTGTCGCTACGGTATGCTTCGTTCATTTTTGGACCTGGAAAAGTTTTTGAGATATTTGAGGTTTTTTGGAAGGTGCGCCACCGGTCGAAATTCATTGAATCATGAGTCTGTCAGTTGTATTCTGTGAGCGTGCGTGTGAGAGAAACAGAGGGGGGAGGGGGAGGGGCAGAGTCAGAGACCGAGGGGGAGAGGTATGAAGGACATAGGCAGTGTCTAACACTTTAAAGGTCATTTTTAAGGGGGACGTCTTAATTATCCAGGGTTTCTTAAGGTGGAATTTTTAAAGAATACCTCATTCACAATATACTGGCTGTCTTTTCGACATTTTAAGCTTTATTTAAAGTCGTCATTTTTAAAGGTGGACGTGTCAATACAACTGTGGGTTTCTTAAGGTGGAATTTTTATTAAGGTGGTATTTAAAATGTATTGGCCATCTTTTTTTGCTTTTAAGACTCTTTTGGCCTGTGATGTGGACATTTCAATACAATTCTGGGTTTCTTAAGGTGGAATTGTTTTTAAAGGTGGAATTCAAAATGTATCGTTTTCCATTCACGGCCTACAGAGCTCCATAGAGTCCAATGTAAACTGCTGTGGGAGAATGCTCTCTTAACATCCCACTACCAACAGCTTAGCAGTAAACTCCTTCACCATAAGCGTCGCCTAGTGACCCACGCGGGTTTACCGTATCGAGGACCTCGCTTTAAGCGGGAAAGACGCGGATCGGGGGGCAGGGGTTTAGGCGGCGCAACATCTCGCGTTTCCTCCTGGAAATGCAGACCTCTAGTGTTACGTTTGCTGCCCTTCATTCTGAGGATCGTTCATTCTTGTCCGGTTAACTCCGCCCACAGTTTTCGAGATATCGACTCCGTTCAAAGTTTGTTTCGTACAGCTTCCCTGTGGGATGCGGGCTTGTATACAGCTTTTGGAAAAGTTACATAGTTTTAGCACAGTAAGCATTTGAAGTTTCAACTTTTCTCCCATAGGAATGAATGGAAAAATGTCCATAAACTTTTGTCAAACTTTCAAAGTGCTGTCACACGGTCAGTTTTCGAGCTAGAGACACCAGAACTCAAACGGGCAGACCCGAGGGTCCACGGTCCCTCCACGTAAAATTATGGGCCGATAGCCCACCCGCTTCATGACCTTTGACCCCGTTTTCCATTCACGGCCTACAGAGCTCCATAGAGTCCAATGTAAACTGGTGTGGGAGAGTGCTCTCTTAACATCCCACTACCGACAGCTTAGCAGTAAACTCCTTCACCATAAGCGTCGCCTAGTGACCCACGCGGTTTTTCCGTACCGAGGACCTCGCTTTAAGCGGGAAAGACGCGGATCGGGGGGCAGGGGTTTAGGCGGCGCAACATCTCGCGTTTCCTCCTGGTGTTACGTTTGCTGCCCTTCATTCTGAGGATCGTTCATTCTTGTCCGGTTAACTCCGCCCACAGTTTTCGAGATATCGACTCCGTTCAAAGTTTCATTCGTAGAGCTGCCCTGTGGGATGCGGGCTTGTATACAGCTTTTGGAAAAGTTACATAGTTTTCGCACAGTAAGCATTTGAAGTTTCATCTTTACTCCCATAGGAATGAATGGAAAAATGTCCATAAACTTTTGTCAAACTTTCAAACTGCTGTCACACGGTCAGTTTTCGAGCTAGAGACACCAGAACTCAAACGGGCAGACCCGAGAGTCCACGGTCCCACCACGTGAAACTATAGGCCGATAGCCCACCCGCTTCATGACCTTTGACCCCGTTTTCCATTCACGGCCTACACAGCTCCATAGAGTCCAATGTAAACTGCTGTGGGACAGTGCTCTCTTAACATCCCACTACCGACAGCTTAGCAGTAAACTCCTTCACCATAAGCGTCGCCTAGTGACCCACGCGGGTTTACCGTATCGAGGACCTCGCTTTAAGCGGGAAAGACGCGGATCGGGGGGCAGGGTTTTAGGCGGCGCAACATCTCGCGTTTCCTCCTGGAAATGCAGACCTCTAGTGTTACGTTTGCTGCCCTTCATTCTGAGGATCGTTCATTCTTGTCCGGTTAACTCCGCCCACAGTTTTCGAGATATCGACTCCGTTCAAAGTTTCATTCGTAGAGCTTCCCTGTGGGATGCGGGCTTGTATACAGCTTTTGGAAAAGTTGCATAGTTTTTGCACAGTAAGCATTTGAAGTTTCATCTTTACTCCCATAGGAATGAATGGAAAAATGTCCATAAACTTTTGTCAAACTTTCAAACTGCTGTCACACGCTCAGTTTTCGAGCTAGAGACACCAGAATTCAAACGGGCAGACCCGAGGGTCCACGGTCCCACCACGTGAAACTATAGGCCGATAGCCCACCCGCTTCATGACCTTTGACCCCGTTTTCCATTCACGGCCTACACAGCTCCATAGAGTCCAATGTAAACTGCTGTGGGAGAGTGCTCTCTTAACATCCCACTACCGACAGCTTAGCAGTAAACTCCTTCACCATAAGCGTCGCCTAGTGACCCACGCGGGTTTACCGTATCGAGGACCTCGCTTTAAGCGGGAAAGACGCGGATCGGGGGGCAGGGGTTTAGGCGGCGCAACATCTCGCGTTTCCTCCTGGAAATGCAGACCTCTAGTTATGTTGCGCCTGCTGCTTTAAGCAGCGGCGCAATATATTGTTATCCGTAAGTCATATTATTATTATTATTCTTATTATTCCGCGTTTCCTTGTCCGTCTAACTAGTCCCGCAGCTTTCGAGCTATCGACTCCGTTCCACCTGGAAATCGTGCGTCCTATAGCGACGATGTGGGCTTGTATACAGCTTTCCGATACCCGCACTCGTTCGTCCGCTACACTCGTTTATCGCTCCGTTTTTCCCCAGTCATTTCTATGGAATTAATTTTCAAAGTGCTCTAACTCGGTCATTTTTCAAGCTACGGACACGGGATTTCAGACGGTCGGACCCGGGCGTACCGGCTCCCATCACTTCCGTTTTCGGAATTTTTGCACTCATCCTTCCCTTTCTTTTCCTCCTTCAAAATCCCTCCATTCATTTCAATGGGAGGCTCTTAGAGTGGGGGTGATGTCATCCACTGTAGTTTCAGTGGCCAAAAGCCGTTTTTTCACTTTTCAGCCGAACAAATCGCCATAACTTCCTTATAGTTTCACCTAGAAACTTCATTTAAATTTTAAAAGGTAGAGAAACTTGTCCTTTCTAAGACCTCTAAATTTGAACATTATTGAAAATACGGTTTTTGAGTTATGAATTTTTGTTCGGCACTAGGGAGGGTTTCGGCTCCCATAGGGTTCAATGTATTTTTGGAGCAGCTCAGAGTGCGGTTTCTAAAATTTTCTCCTGTTTTTAACTCGTCATAACATGCTCAATTCTCACTTAATCTGCAAATTTTTTATACCATATCGATCCCCAGACTCTCCTTGTCGCAACGGTATATACGGTTAAGTGATGTGGGGAAAACTTTCCGAGCTATAAGCATTTGTTCGGAGGGTGGGTACGCTCCCATAGGAACCCATTGAAATTATTTTTTGTCTTTTTCAATTTTCTGCCGAACATTTCACCATAACTTCCTTATACTTTCACCTACAGACTTCATTTAAACTTTAAATGGTAGAGAAATTTCCCCTTTCTCACACTTGTAAGTTTCAGACCGTTTGAGAATACCGTTCTTGAGTTATGAATTTTTGTTTGACACTTGGGAGGGTTTTCCTCCCATAGAGCTCAATGTATTTTAAGAGCGGGTCGGCACGCAGATTTTCAAAACTTTGCCTGTTTTTAACTCGTAATTACACCATCAAATCTCGCTCAAAGTGCAAAAATTTTTACACCATCTCGAGCACCAGACTCTCCTTGTCGCTACGGTATGCTTCGTTCATTTTTGGACCTGGAAAAGTTTTTGAGATATTTGAGGTTTTTTGGAAGGTGCGCCACCGGTCGAAATTCATTGAATCATGAGTCTGTCAGTTGTATTCTGTGAGCGTGCGTGTGAGAGAAACAGAGGGGGGAGGGGGAGGGGCAGAGTCAGAGACCGAGGGGGAGAGGTATGAAGGACATAGGCAGTGTCTAACACTTTAAAGGTCATTTTTAAGGGGGACGTCTTAATTATCCAGGGTTTCTTAAGGTGGAATTTTTAAAGAATACCTCATTCACAATATACTGGCTGTCTTTTCGACATTTTAAGCTTTATTTAAAGTGGTCATTTTTAAAGGTGGACGTGTCAATACAACTGTGGGTTTCTTAAGGTGGAATTTTTATTAAGGTGGTATTTAAAATGTATTGGCCATCTTTTTTTGCTTTTAAGACTCTTTTGGCCTGTGATGTGGACATTTCAATACAATTCTGGGTTTCTTAAGGTGGAATTGTTTTTAAAGGTGGAATTCAAAATGTATCGTTTTCCATTCACGGCCTACAGAGCTCCATAGAGTCCAATGTAAACTGCTGTGGGAGAATGCTCTCTTAACATCCCACTACCAACAGCTTAGCAGTAAACTCCTTCACCATAAGCGTCGCCTAGTGACCCACGCGGGTTTACCGTATCGAGGACCTCGCTTTAAGCGGGAAAGACGCGGATCGGGGGGCAGGGGTTTAGGCGGCGCAACATCTCGCGTTTCCTCCTGGAAATGCAGACCTCTAGTGTTACGTTTGCTGCCCTTCATTCTGAGGATCGTTCATTCTTGTCCGGTTAACTCCGCCCACAGTTTTCGAGATATCGACTCCGTTCAAAGTTTGTTTCGTACAGCTTCCCTGTGGGATGCGGGCTTGTATACAGCTTTTGGAAAAGTTACATAGTTTTAGCACAGTAAGCATTTGAAGTTTCAACTTTTCTCCCATAGGAATGAATGGAAAAATGTCCATAAACTTTTGTCAAACTTTCAAAGTGCTGTCACACGGTCAGTTTTCGAGCTAGAGACACCAGAACTCAAACGGGCAGACCCGAGGGTCCACGGTCCCTCCACGTAAAATTATGGGCCGATAGCCCACCCGCTTCATGACCTTTGACCCCGTTTTCCATTCACGGCCTACAGAGCTCCATAGAGTCCAATGTAAACTGGTGTGGGAGAGTGCTCTCTTAACATCCCACTACCTACAGCTTAGCAGTAAACTCCTTCACCATAAGCGTCGCCTAGTGACCCACGCGGGTTTACCGTATCGAGGACCTCGCTTTAAGCGGGAAAGACGCGGATCGGGGGGCGGGGGTTTAGGCGGCGCAACATCTCGCGTTTCCTCCTGGTGTTACGTTTGCTGCCCTTCATTCTGAGGATCGTTCATTCTTGTCCGGTTAACTCCGCCCACAGTTTTCGAGATATCGACTCCGTTCAAAGTTTCATTCGTAGAGCTTCCCTGTGGGATGCGGGCTTGTATACAGCTTTTGGATAAGTTGCATACTTTTCGCACAGTAACCATTTTAAGTTTCATCTTTTGTCCCTTAGGAATGAATGGGAAAATGTCCATAAACTTTTGTCAAACTTTCAAACTGCTGTCACACGCTCAGTTTTCGAGCTAGAGACACCAGAATTCAAACGGGCAGACCCGAGAGTCCAAGGTCCCACCACGTGAAACTATAGGCCGATAGCCCACCCGCTTCATGACCTTTGACCCCGTATTCCATTCACGGCCTACACAGCTCCATAGAGTCCAATGTAAACTGCTGTGGGAGAGTGCTCTCTTAACATCCCACTACCGACAGCTTAGCAGTAAACTCCTTCACCATAAGCGTTGCCTAGTGACCCACGCGGGTTTACCGTATCGAGGACCTCGCTTTAAGCGGGAAAGACGCGGATCGGGGGGCGGGGGTTTAGGCGGCGCAACATCTCGCGTTTCCTCCTGGAAATGCAGACCTGCTTTAAGCAGCAGCGCGCAATATATTGTTATCCGAAAGTCATATTATTATTATTTTTTTTATTATTCTTATTATTCCGGATTTCCTTGTCCGCCTAACTAGTCCCGCAGCTTTCGAGCTATCGACTCCGTTCCACCTGGAAATCGTGCGTCCTATAGCGACGATGTGGGCTTGTATACAGCTTTCCGATACCCGCACTCGTTCGTCCGCTACACTCGTTTATCTCTCCGTTTTTCCCCAGTCATTTCTATGGAATTAATTTTCAAAGTGCTCTAACTCGGTCATTTTTCAAGCTACGGACACGGGATTTCAGACGGTCGGACCCGGGCGTACCGGCTCCCATCACTTCCGTTTTCGGAATTTTTGCACTCATCCTTCCCTTTCTTTTCCTCCTTCAAAATCCCTCCATTCATTTCAATGGGAGGCTCTTAGAGTGGGGGTGATGTCATCCACTGTAGTTTCAGTGGCCAAAAGCCGTTTTTTCACTTTTCAGCCGAACAAATCGCCATAACTTCCTTATAGTTTCACCTAGAAACTTCATTTAAATTTTAAAAGGTAGAGAAACTTGTCCTTTCTAAGACCTCTAAATTTGAACATTATTGAAAATACGGTTTTTGAGTTATGAATTTTTGTTCGGCACTAGGGAGGGTTTCGGCTCCCATAGGGTTCAATGTATTTTTGGAGCAGCTCAGAGTGCGGTTTCTAAAATTTTCTCCTGTTTTTAACTCGTCATAACATGCTCAATTCTCACTTAATCTGCAAATTTTTTATACCATATCGATCCCCAGACTCTCCTTGTCGCAACGGTATATACGGTTAAGTGATGTGGGGAAAACTTTCCGAGCTATAAGCATTTGTTCGGAGGGTGGGTACGCTCCCATAGGAACCCATTGAAATTATTTTTTTTCTTTTTCAATTTTCTGCCGAACATTTCACCATAACTTCCTTATACTTTCACCTACAGACTTCATTTAAATTTTAAATGGTAGAGAAATGTCCCCTTTCTCAAACTTGTAAGTTTCAGACCGTTTGATAATACCGTTCTTGAGTTATGAATTTTTGTTTGACACTTGGGAGGGTTTTCCTCCTATAGAGCTCAATGTATTTTAAGAGCGGGTCGGCACGCAGATTTTCAAAACTTTGCCTGTTTTTAACTCGTAATTACACCATCAAATCTCGCTCAAAGTGCAAAAATTTTTACACCATCTCGAGCACCAGACTCTCCTTGTCGCTACGGTATGCTTCGTTCATTTTTGGACCTGGAAAAGTTTTTGAGATATTTGAGGTTTTTTGGAGGGTGCCCCACCGGTCGAAATTCATTGAATCATGAGTCTGTCAGTTGTATTCTGTGAGCGTGCGTGTGAGAGACAGAGAGGGGGGAGGGGGAGGGGCAGAGGCAGAGACTGAGGGGAAGAGCTGTGAGGGCCACAGAAATACACAGGCAGTCTGTAACACTTTAAAGGTCATTTTTAAGGGGGACATCTTAATTATCCAGGGTTTCTTAAGGTGGAATTTTTTAAGAATACCTCATTCACAATATACTGCCTGTCTTTTCGACATTTTAAGCTTTATTTAAAGTGGTCATTTTTAAAGGTGGACGTGTCAATACAACTGTGGGTTTCTTAAGGTGGAATTTTTATTAAGGTGGTATTTAAAATGTATTGGCCATCTTTTTTTGCTTTTAAGACTCTTTTGGCCTGTGATGTGGACATTTCAATACAATTCTGGGTTTCTTAAGGTGGAATTGTTTTTAAAGGTGGAATTCAAAATGTATCGTTTTCCATTCACGGCCTACAGAGCTCCATAGAGTCCAATGTAAACTGCTGTGGGAGAGTGCTCTCTTAACATCCCACTACCGACAGCTTAGCAGTAAACTCCTTCACCATAAGCGTCGCCTAGTGACCCACGCGGGTTTACCGTATCGAGGACCTCGCTTTAAGCGGGAAAGACGCGGATCGGGGGACGGGGGTTTAGGCGGCGCAATATCTCGCGTTTCCTCCTGGAAATGCAGACCTCTAGTGTTACGTTTGCTGCCCTTCATTCTGAGGATTGTTCATTCTTGTCTGGTTAACTCCGCCCACAGTTTTCGAGATATCGACTCCGTTCAAAGTTTCATTCGTAGAGCTTCCCTGTGGGATGCGGGCTTGTATACAGCTTTTGGAAAAGTTACATAGTTTTCGCACAGTAAGCATTTGAAGTTTCATCTTTTCTCCCATAGGAATGAATGGAAAAATGTCCATAAACTTTTGTCAAACTTTCAAACTGCTGTCACACGCTCAGTTTTCGAGCTAGAGACACCAGAACTCAAACGGGCAGACCCGAGAGTCCACGGTCCCACCACGTGAAACTATAGGCCGATAGCCCACCCGCTTCATGACCTTTGACCCCGTTTTCCATTCACGGCCTACAGAGCTCCATAGAGTCCAATGTAAACTGCTGTGGGAGACTGCTCTCTTAACATCCCACTACCGACAGCTTAGCAGTAAACTCCTTCACCATAAGCGTCGCCTAGTGACCCACGCGGGTTTACCGTACCGAGGACCTCGCTTTAAGCGGGAAAGACGCGGATCGGGGGGCAGGGGTTTAGGCGGCGCAACATCTCGCGTTTCCTCCTGGAAATGCAGACCTCTAGTGTTACGATTGCTGCCCTTCATTCTGAGGATCGTTCATTCTTGTCCGGTTAACTCCGCCCACAGTTTTCGAGATATCGACTCCGTTCAAAGTTTCATTCGTAGAGCTTCCCTGTGGGATGTGGGCTTGTATACAGCTTTTGGAAAAGTTACATAGTTTTTGCACAGTAAGCATTTGAAGTTTCATCTTTACTCTCATAGGAATGAATGGAAAAATGTCCATAAACTTTTGTCAAACTTTCAAACTGCTGTCACACGCTCAGTTTTCGAGCTACAGACACCAGAATTCAAACGGGCAGACCCGAGAGTCCACGGTCCCGCCACGTGAAATTATAGGCCGATACCCCGCCCGCTTCATGACCTTTGACCCCGTTTTCCATTCACGGCCTACACAGCTCCATAGAGTCCAATGTAAACTGCTGTGGGACAGTGCTCTCTTAACATCCCACTACCAACAGCTTAGCAGTAAACTCCTTCACCATAAGCGTCGCCTAGTGACCCACGCGGGTTTACCGTATCGAGGACCTCGCTTTAAGCGGTAAAGACGCGGATCGGGGGGCGGGGGTTTAGGCGGCGCAACATCTCGCGTTTCCTCCTGGAAATGCAGACCTCTAGTGTTACGTTTGCTGCCCTTCATTCTGAGGATCGTTCATTCTTGTCCGGTTAACTCCGCCCACAGTTTTCGAGATATCGACTCCGTTCAAAGTTTCATTCGTAGAGCTTCCCTGTGGGATGCGGGCTTGTATACAGCTTTTGGAAAATTTGCATAGTTTTCGCACAGTAAGCATTTGAAGTTTCATCTTTTCTCCCATAGGAATGAATGGAAAAATGTCCATAAACTTTTGTCAAACTTTCAAACTGCTGTCACACGCTCAGTTTTCGAGCTAGAGACACCAGAACTCAAACGGGCAGACCCGAGAGTCCAAGGTCCCACCACGTGAAATTATGGACCGATAGCCCACCCGCTTCATGACCTTTGACCCCGTTTTCCATTCACGGCCTACACAGCTCCACATAGTCCAATGTAAACTGCTGTGGGACAGTGCTCTCTTAACATCCCACTACCAACAGCTTAGCAGTAAACTCCTTCACCATAAGCGTCGCCTAGTGACCCACGCGGGTTTACCGTGTCGAGGACCTCGCTTTAAGCGGGAAAGACGCGGATCGGGGGGCAGGGGTTTAGGCGGCGCAACATCTCGCGTTTCCTCCTGGAAATGCAGACCTCTAGTTATGTTGCGCCTGCTGCTTTAAGCAGCGGCGCAATATATTGTTATCCGTAAGTCATATTATTATTATTTTTATTATTATTTTTATTATTCCGCGTTTCCTTGTCCGCTTAACTAGTCCCACAGCTTTCGAGCTATCGACTCCGTTCCACCTGGAAATCGTGCGTCCTATAGCGACGATGTGGCCTTGTATACAGCTTTCCGATACCTGCACTCGTTCGTCCGCTACACTCGTTTTTCGCTCTGTTTTTCCCCAGTCATTTCTATGGAATTAATTTTCAAAGTGCTCTAACTCGGTCATTTTTCAAGCTACGGACACGGGATTTCAGACGGTCGGACCCGGGCGTACCGGCTCCCATCACTTCCGTTTTCGGAATTTTTGCACTCATCCTTCCCTTTCTTTTCCTCCTTCAAAATCCCTCCATTCATTTCAATGGGAGGCTCTTAGAGTGGGGGTGATGTCATCCACTGTAGTTTCAGTGGCAAAAAGCCGTTTTTTCACTTTTCAGCCGAACAAATCGCCATAACTTCCTCATACTTTCACCTAGAAACTTCATTTAAATTTTAAATGGTAGAGAAACTTGTCCTTTCTAAGACCTCTAAATTTGAACATTATTGAAAATACGGTTTTTGAGTTATGAATTTTTGTTCGGCACTAGGGACGGTTTCGGCTCCCATAGGGTTCAATGTATTTTTGGAGCAGCTCAGAGTGCGGTTTCTAAAATTTTCTCCTGTTTTTAACTCGTCATAACATGCTCAATTCTCACTTAATCTGAATTTTTTTATACCATATCGATCCCCAGACTCTCCTTGTCGCAACGGTATATACGGTTAAGTGATGTGGGGAAAACTTTCCGAGCTATAAGCATTTGTTCGGAGGGTGGGTACGCTCCCATAGGAACCCATTGAAATTATTTTTTTTCTTTTTCAATTTTCTGCCGAACATTTCACCATAACTTCCTTATACTTTCACCTACAGACTTCATTTAAATTTTAAATGGTAGAGAAATGTCCCCTTTCTCAAACTTGTAAGTTTCAGACCGTTTGAGAATACCGTTCTTGAGTTATGAATTTTTGTTCCACACTTGGGAGGGTTTTCCTCCCATAGAGCTCAATGTATTTTAAGAGCGGGTCGGCACGCAGATTTTCAAAACTTTGCCTGTTTTTAACTCGTAATTACACCATCAAATCTCGCTCAAAGTGCAAAAATTTTTACACCATCTCGAGCACAAGACTCTCCTTGTCGCTACGGTATGCTTCGTTCAATTTTGGTTGGGAAAAGTTTTCGAGCTACGGGTGATTTTTTGGAGGGTGCTCCCCGGTCGAAATTCATTGAATCATGAGTCTGTCAGTTGTGTTCTGTGAGCGTGCGTGTGAGAGAGACAGAGAGGGGGGAGGGGGAGGGGCAGAGGCAGACACTGACGGGGAGAGCTGTGAGGGCCACAGAAATACACAGGCAGTCTGTAACACTTTAAAGGTCATTTTTAAGGGGGACGTCTTAATTATCCAGGGTTTCTTAAGGTGGAATTTTTAAAAAAGACCTCATTCACAATATACTGGCTGTCTTTTCAACATTTTAAGACGCGGATCGGGGGACGGGGGTTTAGGCGGCGCAACATCTCGCGTTTCCTCCTGGAAATGCAGACCTCTAGTGTTACGTTTGCTGCCCTTAATTCTGAGGATCGTTCGTTCTTGTCCGGTTAACTCCGCCCACAGTTTTCGAGATATCGACTCCGTTCAAAGTTTGTTTCGTAGAGCTTCCCTGTGGGATGCGGGCTTGTATACAGCTTTTGGAATAGTTACATAGTTTTTGCACAGTAAGCATTTGAAGTTTCGTGTTTTCTCCCATAGGAATGAATGGAGAAATGTCCATAAACTTTTGTCAAACTTTCAAACTGCTGTCACACGCTCAGTTTTCGAGCTAGAGACACCAGAACTCAAACGGGCAGACCCGAGGGTCCACGGTCCCAGCACGTGAAACTATGGGCCGATAGCCCACCCGCTTCATGACCTTTGACCCCGTTTTCCATTCACGGCCTACAGAGCTCCAGAGTCCAATGTAAACTGCTGTGGGAGACTGCTCTCTTAACATCCCACTACCAACAGCTTAGCAGTAAACTCCTTCACCATAAGCGTCGCCTAGTGACCCACGCGGGTTTACCGTATCGAGGACCTCGCTTTAAGCGGGAAAGACGCGGATCGGGGGGCGGGGGTTTAGGCGGCGCAACATCTCGCGTTTCCTCCTGGAAATGCAGACCTCTAGTGTTACGTTTGCTGCCCTTCATTCTGAGGATCGTTCATTCTTGTCCGGTTAACTCCGCCCACAGTTTTCGAGATATCGACTCCGTTCAAAGTTTGTTTCGTAGAGCTTCCCTGTGGGATGCGGGCTTGTATACAGCTTTTGGAAAAGTTACATAGTTTTCGCACAGTAAGCATTTGAAATTTCATCTTAACTCCCATAGGAATGAATGGAAAAATGTCCATAAACTTTTGTCAAACTTTCAAACTGCTGTCACACGGTCAGTTTTCGAGCTAGAGACACCAGAACTCAAACGGGCAGACCCGAGAGTCCACGGTCCCACCACGTGAAATTATAGGCCGATACCCCGCCCGCTTCATGACCTTTGACCCCGTTTTCCATTCACGGCCTACAGAGCTCCATAGAGTCCAATGTAAACTGCTGTGGGAGAGTGCTCTCTTAACATCCCACTACCGACAGCTTAGCAGTAAACTCCTTCACCATAAGCGTCGCCTAGTGACCCACGCGGGTTTACCGTATCGAGGACCTCGCTTTAAGCGGGAAAGACGCGGATCGGGGGACGGGGGTTTCGGCGGCGCAACATCTCGCGTTTCCTCCTGGAAATGCAGACCTCTAGTGTTACGTTTGCTGCCCTTCATTCTGAGGATCGTTCATTCTTGTCCGGTTAACTCCGCCCACAGTTTTTGAGATATCGACTCCGTTCAAAGTTTGTTTCGTAGAGCTTCCCTGTGGGATGCGGGCTTGTATACAGCTTTTGGAAAAGTTGCATAGTTTTCGCACAGTAAGCCTTTGAAGTTTCATCTTTTCTCCCATAGGAATGAATGGGAAAATGTCCATAAACTTTTGTCAAACTTTAAAACTGCTGTCACACAGTCAGTTTTCGAGCTAGAGACACCAGAATTCAAACGGGCACACCCGAGAGTCCACGTTCCCACCACGTGAATTTATGGGCCGATAGCCCACCCGCTTCATGACCTTTGACCCCGTTTTCCTTTCACGGCCTACAGAGCTCCATAGAGTCCAATGTAAACTGCTGTGGGAGAGTGCTCTCTTAACATCCCACTACCGACAGCTTAGCAGTAAACTCCTTCACCATAAGCGTCGCCTAGTGACCCACGCGGGTTTACCGTATCGAGGACCTCGCTTTAAGCGGAAAAGACGCGGATCGGGGGGCGGGGGTTTAGGCGGCGCAACATCTCGCGTTTCCTCCTGGAAATGCAGACCTCTAGTGTTACGTTTGCTGCCCTTCATTCTGAGGATCGTTCATTCTTGTCCGGTTAACTCCGCCCACAGTTTTCGAGATATCGACTCCGTTCAAAGTTTGTTTCGTACAGCTTCCCTGTGGGATGCGGGCTTGTATACAGCTTTTGGAAAAGTTACATAGTTTTAGCACAGTAAGCATTTGAAGTTTCAACTTTTCTCCCATAGGAATGAATGGAAAAATGTCCATAAACTTTTGTCAAACTTTCAAAGTGCTGTCACACGGTCAGTTTTCGAGCTAGAGACACCAGAACTCAAACGGGCAGACCCAAGGGTCCACGGTCCCTCCACGTAAAATTATGGGCCGATAGCCCACCCGCTTCATGACCTTTGACCCCGTTTTCCATTCACGGCCTACAGAGCTCCATAGAGTCCAATGTAAACTGGTGTGGGAGAGTGCTCTCTTAACATCCCACTACCGACAGCTTAGCAGTAAACTCCTTCACCATAAGCGTCGCCTAGTGACCCACGCGGTTTTTCCGTACCGAGGACCTCGCTTTAAGCGGGAAAGACGCGGATCGGGGGGCGGGGGTTTAGGCGGCGCAACATCTCGCGTTTCCTCCTGGTGTTACGTTTGCTGCCCTTCATTCTGAGGATCGTTCATTCTTGTCCGGTTAACTCCGCCCACAGTTTTCGAGATATCGACTCCGTTCAAAGTTTCATTCGTAGAGCTTCCCTGTGGGATGCGGGCTTGTATACAGCTTTTGGATAAGTTGCATACTTTTCGCACAGTAACCATTTTAAGTTTCATCTTTTGTCCCTTAGGAATGAATGGAAAAATGTCCATAAACTTTTGTCAAACTTTCAAACTGCTGTCACACGGTCAGTTTTCGAGCTAGAGACACCAGAACTCAAACGGGCACACCCGAGGGTCCACGGTCCCACCACGTAAAATTATGGGCCGATAGCCCACCCGCTTCATGACCTTTGACCCCGTTTTCCATTCACGGCCTACACAGCTCCATAGAGTCCAATGTAAACTGCTGTGGGAGAGTGCTCTCTTAACATCCCACTACCTACAGCTTAGCAGTAAACTCCTTCACCATAAGCGTCGCCTAGTGACCCACGCGGGTTTACCGTATCGAGGACCTCGCTTTAAGCGGGAAAGACGCGGATCGGGGGGCGGGGGTTTAGGCGGCGCAACATCTCGCGTTTCCTCCTGGTGTTACGTTTGCTGCCCTTCATTCTGAGGATCGTTCATTCTTGTCCGGTTAACTCCGCCCACAGTTTTCGAGATATCGACTCCGTTCAAAGTTTCATTCGTAGAGCTTCCCTGTGGGATGCGGGCTTGTATACAGCTTTTGGATAAGTTGCATACTTTTCGCACAGTAACCATTTTAAGTTTCATCTTTTGTCCCTTAGGAATGAATGGGAAAATGTCCATAAACTTTTGTCAAACTTTCAAACTGCTGTCACACGCTCAGTTTTCGAGCTAGAGACACCAGAATTCAAACGGGCAGACTCGAGAGTCCAAGGTTCCACCACGTGAAACTATAGGCCGATAGCCCACCCGCTTCATGACCTTTGACCCCGTTTTCCAATCACGGCCTACACAGCTCCATAGAGTCCAATGTAAACTGCTGTGGGAGAGTGCTCTCTTAACATCCCACTACCGACAGCTTAGCAGTAAACTCCTTCACCATAAGCGTTGCCTAGTGACCCACGCGGGTTTACCGTATCGAGGACCTCGCTTTAAGCGGGAAAGACGCGGATCGGGGGGCGGGGGTTTAGGCGGCGCAACATCTCGCGTTTCCTCCTGGAAATGCAGACCTCTAGTGTTACGATTGCTGCCCTTCATTCTGAGGATCGTTCATTCTTGTCCGGTTAACTCCGCCCACAGTTTTTGAGATATCGACTCCGTTCAAAGTTTGTTTCGTAGAGCTTCCCTGTGGGATGCGGGCTTGTATACAGCTTTTGGAAAAGTTGCATAGTTTTCGCACAGTAAGCCTTTGAAGTTTCATCTTTTCTCCCATAGGAATGAATGGGAAAATGCCCATAAACTTTTGTCAAACTTTAAAACTGCTGTCACACAGTCAGTTTTCGAGCTAGAGACACCAAAATTCAAACGGGCACACCCGAGAGTCCACGGTCCCACCACGTGAATTTATGGGCCGATAGCCCACCCGCTTCATGACCTTTGACCCCGTTTTCCTTTCACGGCCTACAGAGCTCCATAGAGTCCAATGTAAACTGCTGTGGGAGAGTGCTCTCTTAACATCCCACTACCGACAGCTTAGCAGTAAACTCCTTCACCATAAGCGTCGCCTAGTGACCCACGCGGGTTTACCGTATCGAGGACCTCGCTTTAAGCGGGAAAGACGCGGATCGGGGGGCGGGGGTTTAGGCGGCGCAACATCTCGCGTTTCCTCCTGGAAATGCAGACCTCTAGTGTTACGTTTGCTGCCCTTAATTCTGAGGATCGTTCATTCTTGTCCGGTTAACTCCGCCCACAGTTTTCGAGATATCGACTCCGTTCAAAGTTTCATTCGTAGAGCTTCCCTGTGGGATGCGGGCTTGTATACAGCTTTTGGAAAAGTTACATACTTTTCGCACAGTAAGCATTTGAACTTTAATCTTTACTCCCATAGGAATGAATGGGAAAATGTCCATAAACTTTTGTCAAACTTTCAAACTGCTGTCACACGGTCAGTTTTCGAGCTAGAGACACCAGAACTCAAACGGGCAGACCCGAGAGTCCACGGTCCCACCACGTAAAATTATGGGCCGATAGCCCACCCGCTTCATGACCTTTGACCCCGTTTTCCATTCACGGCCTACTGAGCTCCATAGAGTCCAATGTAAACTGCTGTGGGAGAGTGCTCTCTTTACATCCCACTACCGACAGCTTAGCAGTAAACTCCTTCACCATAAGCGTCGCCTAGTGACCCACGCGGGTTTACCGTATCGAGGACCTCGCTTTAAGCGGGAAAGACGCGGATCGGGGGGCGGGGGTTTAGGCGGCGCAACATCTCGCGTTTCCTCCTGGAAATGCAGACCTCTAGTGTTACGTTTGCTGCCCTTAATTCTGAGGATCGTTCATTCTTGTCCGGTTAACTCCGCCCACAGTTTTCGAGATATCGACTCCGTTCAAAGTTTCATTCGTAGAGCTTCCCTGTGGGATGCGGGCTTGTATACAGCTTTTGGAAAAGTTACATACTTTTCGCACAGTAAGCATTTGAACTTTAATCTTTACTCCCATAGGAATGAATGGGAAAATGTCCATAAACTTTTGTCAAACTTTCAAACTGCTGTCACACGGTCAGTTTTCGAGCTAGAGACACCAGAACTCAAACGGGCAGACCCGAGAGTCCACGGTCCCACCACGTAAAATTATGGGCCGATAGCCCACCCGCTTCATGACCTTTGACCCGGTTTTCCATTCACGGCCTACTGAGCTCCATAGAGTCCAATGTAAACTGCTGTGGGAGAGTGCTCTCTTTACATCCCACTACCGACAGCTTAGCAGTAAACTCCTTCACCATAAGCGTCGCCTAGTGACCCACGCGGGTTTACCGTATCGAGGACCTCGCTTTAAGCGGTAAAGACGCGGATCGGGGGACGGGGGTTTAGGCGGCGCAACATCTCGCGTTTCCTCCTGGTGTTACGTTTGCTGCCCTTAATTCTGAGGATCGTTCATTCTTGTCCGGTTAACTCCGCCCACAGTTTTCGAGATATCGACTCCGTTCAAAGTTTGTTTCGTAGAGCTGCCCTGTGGGATGCGGGCTTGTATACAGCTTTTGGAAAAGTTACATAGTTTTCGCACAGCAAGCATTTGAACTTTCATCTTTACTCCCATAGGAATGAATGGAAAAATGTCCATAAACTTTTGTCAAACTTTCAAACTGCTGTCACACGGTCAGTTTTCCAGCTAGAGACACCAGAATTCAAACGGGCACACCCGAGAGTCCACGGTCCCACCACGTGAATTTATGGGCCGATAGCCCACCCGCTTCATGACCTTTGACCCCGTTTTCCATTCACGGCCTACTGAGCTCCATAGAGTCCAATGTAAACTGCTGTGGGAGAGTGCTCTCTTAACATCCCACTACCGACAGCTTAGCAGTAAACTCCTTCACCATAAGCGTCGCCTAGTGACCCACGCGGGTTTACCGTATCGAGGACCTCGCTTTAAGCGGGAAAGACGCGGATCGGGGGGCAGGGGTTTAGGCGGCGCAACATCTCGCGTTTCCTCCTGGAAATGCAGACCTCTAGTTATTATTATTATTTTTATTATTATTTTTATTATTCCGCGTTTCCTTGTCCGCCTAACTAGTCCCGCAGCTTTCGAGCTATCGACTCCGTTCCACCTGGAATTCGTGCGTCCTATAGCGACGATGTGGGCTTGTATACAGCTTTCCGATACCCGCACTCGTTCGTCCGCTACACTCGTTTTTCGCTCTGTTTTTCCCCAGTCATTTCTATGGAATTAATTTTCGAACTGCTCTAACTCGGTCAATTTTCAAGCTACGGACACGAGATTTCAGACGGTCAGACCCGGGCGCACCGTGACCCGTCACTTCCGTTTTCGGACCTCTCGCACTCATCCCTCTCTTTCTATTCCTCCTTGAATATCCCTCCATTCACTTGTATGGAAGACATTTAGAGTGGGTGACATCATAGACACTCTGGGTTCACTGGCCAAAACCGTTTTTTCACTTTTCACCCGAACAATTCACCATAACGTTCTCATACTTTCACCTAAAAACTTCATTTAAATTTTAAATGATAGAGAAACATGTCATTTCTAGCATCTGTAAATTTGAACGTAATCGATAATACGGTTTTTGAGTTATGAATTTTTTTTCGGCACTAGGGAGGGTTTTGGCTCCCATAGAGTTCAATGTATTTTTGGAGCGGCTCAGAGTGCGGTTTCTAAATTTTTCTCCTGTTTTTAACTCGTCATAACATGGTCAATTCTCGCTCAAACTGCTAATTTTTTATACCAGCTTCTTCCTTGGACTCTCCTTGTCGCAACGGTATATGCAGTTTAGCCATTTGGGATATCTTTTCTGAGCTATAAGCATTTGTTCGGAGGGTGGGTACGCTCCCATAGGAATACATTGAAATGAATATGCCTGTCCTTTTTCGATATTCAACTTTTAGCCGAACATTTTGCCATAACTTCCTTATACTTTCACCTACAGACTTCATTTTACTTTCAAATGGTAGAGAAACTTCCCCTTTCTAAAATATGTAGATTTTAAATCATTTGAAGATACGGTTCTGGAGTTATGAAGATTTGTTTGGCAGTAGGACGTTTCGGCTCCCATAGAGTTCAATGTATTTTCAGAAAGCCAAATTTTCTCAAATTTGCCCTTTTTTAACTCATCTTTACACCATCAATTCTCGCTCAAACTGAAAAAATTTTTACACCATCTCGACCACAAGACTCTCCTTGTCGCTACGGTATGCTTCGTTCAATTTTGGTTGGGAAAAGTTTTCGAGCTACGGGTGATTTTTTGGAGGGTGCTCCCCGGTCGAAATTCATTGAATCATGAGTCTGTCAGTTGTATTCTGTGAGCGTGCGTGTGAGAGAGACAGAGGGGGGAGGGGGAGGGGCAGAAGCAGAGACTGAGGGGAAGAGCTGTGAGGGCCACAGAAATACACAGGCAGTCTGTAACACTTTAAAGGTCATTTTTAAGGGGGACGTCTTAATTATCCAGGGTTTCTTAAGGTGGAATTTTTTAAGAATACCTCATTCACAATATACTGCCTGTCTTTTCGACATTTTAAGCTTTATTTCAAGTGGTCATTTTTAAAGGTGGACGTGTCAATACAACTGTGGGTTTCTTAAGGTGGAATTTTTATTAAGGTGGTATTTAAAATGTATTGGCCATCTTTTTTTGCTTTTAAGACTCTTTTGGCCTGTGATGTGGACATTTCAATACAATTCTGGGTTTCTTAAGGTGGAATTGTTTTTAAAGGTGGAATTCAGAATGTATCGTTTTCTATTCACACCCTACTGAGCTCCATAGAGTCCAATGTAAACTGCTGTGGGAGAGTGCTCTCTTAACATCCACCTACCAACAGCTTAGCAGTAAACTCCTTCACCATAAGCGTCGCCTAGTGACCCACGCGGGTTTACCGTATCGAGGGCCTCGCTTTAAGCGGTAAAGACGCGGATCGGGGGGCAGGGGTTTAGGCGGCGCAACATCTCGCGTTTCCTTCTGGAAATGCAGACCTCTAGTGTTACGTTTGCTGCCCTTCATTCTGAGGATCTTCATTCCTTGTCCGGTTAACTCCGCCCACAGTTTTCGAGATATCGACTCCGTTCAAAGTTTCATTCGTAGGGCTTCCCTGTGGGATGCGGGCTTGTATACAGCTTTTGGAGAAGTTACATAGTTTTTGCACAGTAAGCATTTGAAGTTTCGTGTTTTCTCCCATAGGAATGAATGAAGAAATGTCCATAAACTTTTGTCAAACTTTCAAACTGCTGTCACACGGTCAGTTTTCGAGCTAGAGACACCAGAACTCAAACGGGCAGACCCAAGGGTCCACGGTCCCGCCACGTGAAATTATAGGCCGATAGCCCACCCGCTTCATGACCTTTGACCCCGTTTTCCTTTCACGGCCTACAGAGCTCCATAGAGTCCAATGTAAACTGCTGTGGGAGAGTGCTCTCTTAACATCCCACTACCAACAGCTTAGCAGTAAACTCCTTCACCATAGGCGTCGCCTAGTGACCCACGTGGGTTTACCGTATCGAGGACCTCGCTTTAAGCAGGAAAGACGCGGATCGGGGGGCAGGGGTTTAGGCGGCGCAACATCTCGCGTCTGGAAATGCAGACCTCTAGTTATGTTGCGCCTGCTGCTTTAAGCAGCAGCGCGCAATATATTGTTCTTCTTAAGTCATATTATGTTGCGCCTGCTGCTTTAAGCAGCAGCGCGCAATATATTGTTCTTCTTAAGTCATATTATTATTATTATTTTTATTATTCCGCGTTTCCTTGTCCGCCTAACTAGTCCCGCAGCTTTCGAGCTATCGACTCCGTCCTATAGCGACGATGTGGGCTTGTATACAGCTTTCCGATACCCGCACTCGTTCGTCCGCTACACTCGTTTATCGCTCCGTTTTTCCCCAGTCATTTCTATGGAATTAATTTTCAAAGTGCTCTAACTCGGTCATTTTTCAAGCTACGGACACGGGATTTTAGACGGTCGGACCCGGGCGTACCGGCTCCCATCACTTCCGTTTTCAGAATTTTTGCACTCATCCTTCCCTTTCTATACCTCCTTCAAAATCCCTCCATTCATTTCAATGGGAGGCCCTTAGAGTGGGGGTGATGTCATCCACTGTAGTTTCAGTGGCAAAAAGCCGTTTTTTCACTTTTCAGCCGAACAAATCGCCATAACTTCCTTATAGTTTCACCTAGAAACTTCATTAAAATTTTAAATGGTAGAGAAACTTGTCCTTTCTAAGACCTCTAAATTTGAACATTATTGAAAATACGGTTTTTGAGTTATGAATTTTTGTTCGGCACTAGGGACGGTTTCGGCTCCCATAGGGTTCAATGTATTTTTGGAGCAGCTCAGAGTGCGGTTTCTAAAATTTTCTCCTGTTTTTAACTCGTCATAACATGCTCAATTCTCACTTAATCTGAAAATTTTTTATACCACATCGATCCCCAGACTCTCCTTGTCGCAACGGTATATATGGTTAAGTGATGTGGGGAAAACTTTCCGAGCTATAAGCATTTGTTCGGAGGGTGGGTACGCTCCCATAGGAACCCATTGAAATTATTTTTTTTCTTTTTCAATTTTCTGCCGAACATTTCACCATAACTTCCTTATACTTTCACCTACAGACTTCACTTAAATTTTAAATGGTAGAGAAATGTCCCCTTTCTCAAACTTGTAAGTTTCAGACCGTTTGATAATACCGTTCTTGAGTTATGAATTTTTGTTTGACACTTGGGAGGGTTTTCCTCCCATAGAGCTCAATGTATTTTAAGAGCGGGTCGGCACGCAGATTTTCAAAACTTTGCCTGTTTTTAACTCGTAATTACACCATCAAATCTCGCTCAAAGTGCAAACATTTTTACACCATCTCGAGCACCAGACTCTCCTTGTCGCTACGGTATGCTTCGTTCATTTTTGGACCTGGAAAAGTTTTGGAGATATTTGAGGTTTTTTGGAGGGTGCCCCACCGGTCGAAATTCATTGAATCATGAGTCTGTCAGTTGTATTCTGTGAGCGTGCGTGTGAGAGAGAGAGAGGGGGGAGGGGGAGGGGCAGAGGCAGAGACTGAGGGGAAGAGCTGTGAGGGCCACAGAAATACACAGGCAGCCTGTAACACTTTAAAGGTCATTTTTAAGGGGGACGTCTTAATTATCCAGGGTTTCTTAAGGTGGAATTTTTAAAAAACACCTCATTCACAATATACTGGCTGTCTTTTCAACATTTTAAGACGCGGATCGGGGGACGGGGGTTTAGGCGGCGCAACATCTCGCGTTTCCTCCTGGAAATGCAGACCTCTAGTGTTACGTTTGCTGCCCTTAATTCTGAGGATCGTTCATTCTTGTCCGGTTAACTCCGCCCACAGTTTTCGAGATATCGACTCCGTTCAAAGTTTCATTCGTAGGGCTTCCCTGTGGGATGCGGGCTTGTATACAGGTTTTGGAAAAGTTACATAGTTTTTGCACAGTAAGCATTTGAAGTTTCGTGTTTTCTCCCATAGGAATGAATGGAAAAATGTCCATAAACTTTTGTCAAACATTCAAACTGCTGTCAAACGCTCAGTTTTCGAGCTAGAGACACCAGAACTCAAACGGGCAGACCCGAGGGTCCACGGTCCCAGCACGTGAAACTATGGGCCGATAGCCCACCCGCTTCATGACCTTTGACCCCGTTTTCCATTCACGGCCTACACAGCTCCATAGAGTCCAATGTAAACTGCTGTGGGAGAGTGCTCTCTTAACATCCCACTACCGACAGCTTAGCAGTAAACTCCTTCACCATAAGCGTCGCCTAGTGACCCACGCGGGTTTACCGTACCGAGGACCTCGCTTTAAGCGGGAAAGACGCGGATCGGGGGGCAGGGGTTTAGGCGGCGCAACATCTCGCGTTTCCTCCTGGAAATGCAGACCTCTAGTGTTACGTTTGCTGCCCTTCATTCTGAGGATCGTTCATTCTTGTCCGGTTAACTCCGCCCACAGTTTTCGAGATATCGACTCCGTTCAAAGTTTGTTTCGTAGAGCTTCCCTGTGGGATGCGGGCTTGTATACAGCTTTTGGAAAAGTTACATAGTTTTCGCACAGTAACCATTTGAAGTTTCATCTTTTGTCCCATAGGAATGAATGGAAAAATGTCCATAAACTTTTGTCAAACTTTCAAACTGCTGTCACACGGTCAGTTTTCGAGGTAGAGACACCAGAACTCAAACGGGCAGACCCAAGGGTCCACGGTCCCACCACGTGAAACTATAGGCCGATACCCCACCCGCTTCATGACCTTTGACCCCGTTTTCCTTTCACGGCCTACAGAGCTCCATAGAGTCCAATGTAAACTGCTGTGGGAGAGTGCTCTCTTAACATCCCACTACCGACAGCTTAGCAGTAAACTCCTTCACCATAAGCGTCGCCTAGTGACCCACGCGGGTTTACCGTATCGAGGACCTCGCTTTAAGCGGGAAAGACGCGGATCGGGGGGCAGGGGTTTAGGCGGCGCAACATCTCGCGTTTCCTCCTGGAAATGCAGACCTCTAGTGTTACGTTTGCTGCCCTTCATTCTGAGGATCGTTCATTCTTGTCCGGTTAACTCCGCCCACAGTTTTCGAGATATCGACTCCGTTCAAAGTTTGTTTCGTAGAGCTGCCCTGTGTGATGCGGGCTTGTATACAGCTTTTGGAAAAGTTACATAGTTTTCGCACAGTAAGCATTTGAAGTTTCATCTTAACTCCCATAGGAATGAATGGAAAAATGTCCATAAACTTTTGTCAAACTTTCAAACTGCTGTCACACGGTCAGTTTTCGAGCTAGAGACACCAGAACTCAAACGGGCAGACCCGAGGGTCCACGGTCCCACCACGTAAAATTATGGGCCGATAACCCACCCGCTTCATGACCTTTGACCCCGTTTTCCTTTCACGGCCTACAGAGCTCCATAGAGTCCAATGTAAACTGCTGTGGGAGAGTGCTCTCTTAACATCCCACTACCGACAGCTTAGCAGTAAACTCCTTCACCATAAGCGTCGCCTAGTGACCCACGCGGGTTTACCGTGTCGAGGACCTCGCTTTAAGCGGGAAAGACGCGGATCGGGGGAAGGGGGTTTAGGCGGCGCAACATCTCGCGTTTCCTCCTGGAAATGCAGACCTCTAGTTATGTTGCGCCTGCTGCTTTAAGCAGCGGCGCAATATATTGTTATCCGTAAGTCATATTATTATTATTATTCTTATTATTCCGCGTTTCCTTGTCCGTCTAACTAGTCCCGCAGCTTTCGAGCTATCGACTCCGTTCCACCTGGAAATCGTGCGTCCTATAGCGACGATGTGGGCTTGTATACAGCTTTCCGATACCCGCACTCGTTCGTCCGCTACACTCGTTTATCGCTCCGTTTTTCCCCAGTCATTTCTATGGAATTAATTTTCAAAGTGCTCTAACTCGGTCATTTTTCAAGCTACGGACACGGGATTTCAGACGGTCGGACCCGGGCGTACCGGCTCCCATCACTTCCGTTTTCGGAATTTTTGCACTCATCCTTCCCTTTCTTTTCCTCCTTCAAAATCCCTCCATTCATTTCAATGGGAGGCTCTTAGAGTGGGGGTGATGTCATCCACTGTAGTTTCAGTGGCCAAAAGCCGTTTTTTCACTTTTCAGCCGAACAAATCGCCATAACTTCCTTATAGTTTCACCTAGAAACTTCATTTAAATTTTAAAAGGTAGAGAAACTTGTCCTTTCTAAGACCTCTAAATTTGAACATTATTGAAAATACGGTTTTTGAGTTATGAATTTTTGTTCGGCACTAGGGAGGGTTTCGGCTCCCATAGGGTTCAATGTATTTTTGGAGCAGCTCAGAGTGCGGTTTCTAAAATTTTCTCCTGTTTTTAACTCGTCATAACATGCTCAATTCTCACTTAATCTGCAAATTTTTTATACCATATCGATCCCCAGACTCTCCTTGTCGCAACGGTATATACGGTTAAGTGATGTGGGGAAAACTTTCCGAGCTATAAGCATTTGTTCGGAGGGTGGGTACGCTCCCATAGGAACCCATTGAAATTATTTTTTGTCTTTTTCAATTTTCTGCCGAACATTTCACCATAACTTCCTTATACTTTCACCTACAGACTTCATTTAAACTTTAAATGGTAGAGAAATTTCCCCTTTCTCACACTTGTAAGTTTCAGACCGTTTGAGAATACCGTTCTTGAGTTATGAATTTTTGTTTGACACTTGGGAGGGTTTTCCTCCCATAGAGCTCAATGTATTTTAAGAGCGGGTCGGCACGCAGATTTTCAAAACTTTGCCTGTTTTTAACTCGTAATTACACCATCAAATCTCGCTCAAAGTGCAAAAATTTTTACACCATCTCGAGCACCAGACTCTCCTTGTCGCTACGGTATGCTTCGTTCAATTTTGGTTGGGAAAAGTTTTCGAGCTACGGGTGATTTTTTGGAGGGTGCTCCCCGGTCGAAATTCATTGAATCGTGAGTTTGTCAGTTGTATTCTGTGAGCGTGCGTGTGAGAGAGACAGAGGGGGGAGGGGGAGGGGCAGAAGCAGAGACTGAGGGGAAGAGCTGTGAGGGCCACAGAAATACACAGGCAGTCTGTAACACTTTAAAGGTCATTTTTAAGGGGGACGTCTTAATTATCCAGGGTTTCTTAAGGTGGAATTTTTAAAAAAGACCTCATTCACAATATACTGGCTGTCTTTTCAACATTTTAAGAAGCGGATCGGGGGACGGGGGTTTAGGCGGCGCAACATCTCGCGTTTCCTCCTGGTGTTACGTTTGCTGCCCTTCATTCTGAGGATCGTTCATTCTTGTCCGGTTAACTCCGCCCACAGTTTTCGAGATATCGACTCCGTTCAAAGTTTCATTTGTAGAGCTTCCCTGTGGGATGCGGGCTTGTATACAGCTTTTGGAAAACTTGCATAGTTTTTGCACAGGAAGCCTTTGAACTTTCATCTTTACTCCCATAGGAATGAATGGAAAAATGTCCATAAACTTTTGTCAAACTTTCAAACTGCTGTCACACGCTCAGTTTTCGAGCTAGAGACACCAGAATTCAAACGGGCAGACCCGAGAGTCCAAGGTCCCGCCACGTGAAATTATAGGCCGATACCCCGCCCGCTTCATGACCTTTGACCCCGTTTTCCATTCACGGCCTACAGAGCTCCATAGAGTCCAATGTAAACTGCTGTGGGAGAGTGCTCTCTTAACATCCCACTACCGACAGCTTAGCAGTAAACTCCTTCACCATAAGCGTCGCCTAGTGACCCACGCGGGTTTACTGTATCGAGGACCTCGCTTTAAGCGGGAAAGACGCGGATCGGGGGGCAGGGGTTTAGGCGGCGCAACATCTCGCGTTTCCTCCTGGAAATGCAGACCTCTAGTGTTACGTTTGCTGCCCTTCATTCTGAGGATCGTTCATTCTTGTCCGGTTAACTCCGCCAACAGTTTTCGAGATATCGACTCCGTTCAAAGTTTGTTTCGTAGAGCTTCCCTGTGGGATGCGGGCTTGTATACAGCTTTTGGAAAAGTTACATAGTTTTTGCACAGTAAGCATTTGAAGTTTCATCTTTTCTCCTATAGGAATGAATGGAAAAATGTCCATAAACTTTTGTCAAACTTTCAAACTGCTGTCACACGCTCAGTTTTCGAGCTAGAGACACCAGAATTCAAACGGGCAGACCCGAGAGTCCAAGGTCCCACCACGTGAAATTATAGGCCGATACCCCGCCCGCTTCATGACCTTTGACCCCGTTTTCCATTCACGGCCTACAGAGCTCCATAGAGTCCAATGTAAACTGCTGTGGGAGAGTGCTCTCTTAACATCCCACTACCGACAGCTTAGCAGTAAACTCCTTCACCATAAGCGTCGCCTAGTGACCCACGCGGGTTTACCGTATCGAGGACCTCGCTTTAAGCGGGAAAGACGCGGATCGGGGGGCAGGGGTTTAGGCGGCGCAACATCTCGCGTTTCCTCCTGGAAATGCAGACCTCTAGTGTTACGTTTGCTGCCCTTCATTCTGAGGATCGTTCATTCTTGTCCGGTTAACTCCGCCCACAGTTTTCGAGATATCGACTCCGTTCAAAGTTTGTTTCGTAGAGCTGCCCTGTGGGATGCGGGCTTGTATACAGCTTTTGGAAAACTTGCATAGTTTTTGCACAGGAAGCCTTTGAACTTTCATCTTTACTCCCATAGGAATGAATGGAAAAATGTCCATAAACTTTTGTCAAACTTTTAAACTGCTGTCACACGCTCAGTTTTCGAGCTAGAGACACCAGAATTCAAACGGACAGACCCGAGAGTCCAAGGTCCCGCCACGTGAAATTATAGGCCGATACCCCGCCCGCTTCATGACCTTTGACCCCGTTTTCCATTCACGGCCTACAGAGCTCCATAGAGTCCAATGTAAACTGCTGTGGGAGAGTGCTCTCTTAACATCCCACTACCGACAGCTTAGCAGTAAACTCCTTCACCATAAGCGTCGCCTAGTGACCCACGCGGGTTTACTGTATCGAGGACCTCGCTTTAAGCGGGAAAGACGCGGATCGGGGGGCAGGGGTTTAGGCGGCGCAACATCTCGCGTTTCCTCCTGGAAATGCAGACCTCTAGTGTTACGTTTGCTGCCCTTCATTCTGAGGATCGTTCATTCTTGTCCGGTTAACTCCGCCAACAGTTTTCGAGATATCGACTCCGTTCAAAGTTTGTTTCGTAGAGCTTCCCTGTGGGATGCGGGCTTGTATACAGCTTTTGGAAAAGTTACATAGTTTTTGCACAGTAAGCATTTGAAGTTTCATCTTTTCTCCTATAGGAATGAATGGAAAAATGTCCATAAACTTTTGTCAAACTTTCAAACTGCTGTCACACGCTCAGTTTTCGAGCTAGAGACACCAGAATTCAAACGGGCAGACCCGAGAGTCCAAGGTCCCACCACGTGAAATTATAGGCCGATACCCCGCCCGCTTCATGACCTTTGACCCCGTTTTCCATTCACGGCCTACAGAGCTCCATAGAGTCCAATGTAAACTGCTGTGGGAGAGTGCTCTCTTAACATCCCACTACCGACAGCTTAGCAGTAAACTCCTTCACCATAAGCGTCGCCTAGTGACCCACGCGGGTTTACCGTATCGAGGACCTCGCTTTAAGCGGGAAAGACGCGGATCGGGGGGCAGGGGTTTAGGCGGCGCAACATCTCGCGTTTCCTCCTGGAAATGCAGACCTCTAGTGTTACGTTTGCTGCCCTTCATTCTGAGGATCGTTCGTTCTTGTCCGGTTAACTCCGCCCACAGTTTTCGAGATATCGACTCCGTTCAAAGTTTCATTCGTAGAGCTTCCCTGTGGGATGTGGGCTTGTATACAGCTTTTGGAAAAGTTGCATAGTTTTAGCACAGTAAGCATTTGAAGTTTCATCTTTTGTCCCATAGGAATGAATGGAAATATGTCCATAAACTTTTGTCAAACTTTCAAACTGCTGTCACACGCTCAGTTTTCGAGCTAGAGACACCAGAATTCAAACGGGCAGACCCGGGAGTCCAAGGTCCCACCACGTGAAATTATAGGCCGATACCCCGCCCGCTTCATGACCTTTGACCCCGTTTTCCATTCACGGCCTACAGAGCTCCATAGAGTCCAATGTAAACTGCTGTGGGAGAGTGCTCTCTTAACATCCCACTACCGACAGTTTAGCAGTAAACTCCTTCACCATAAGCGTCGCCTAGTGACCCACGCGGGTTTACCGTATCGAGGACCTCGCTTTAAGCGGGAAAGACGCGGATCGGGGGGCAGGGGTTTAGGCGGCGCAACATCTCGCGTTTCCTCCTGGAAATGCAGACCTCTAGTTATGTTGCGCAAGCTGCTTCAGCAGCGCGCAATATATTGTTCTTCTTAAGTCATATTATTATTATTCTTCTTATTATTCCGCGTTTCCTTGTCCGCTTAACTAGTCCCGCAGCTTTCGAGCTATCGACTCCGTTCCACCCGGAAATCGTGCGTCCTATAGCGACGATGTAGGCTTGTATACAGCTTTCCGATACCCGCACTCGTTCGTCCGCTACACTCGTTTTTCGCTCTGTTTTTCCCCAGTCATTTCTATGGAATTAATTTTCAAAGTGCTCTAACTCGGTCATTTTTCAAGCTACGGACACGGGATTTCAGACGGTCGGACCCGGGCGTACCGGCTCCCATCACTTCCGTTTTCGGAATTTTTGCACTCATCTTTCCCTTTCTATTCCTCCTTCAAAATCCCTCCATTCATTTCAATGGGAGGCTCTTAGAGTGGGGGTGATGTCATCCACTGTAGTTTCAGTGGCAAAAAGCCGTTTTTTCACTTTTCAGCCGAACAAATGGCCATAACTTCCTTATAGTTTCACCTAGAAACTTCATTTAAATTTTAAATGGTAGAGAAACCTGTCCTTTCTAAGACCTCTAAATTTGAACATTATTGAAAATACGGTTTTTGAGTTATGAATTTTTGTTCGGCACTAGGGAGGGTTTCGGCTCCCATAGGGTTCAATGTATTTTTGGAGCAGCTCAGAGTGCGGTTTCTAAAATTTTCTCCTGTTTTTAACTCGTCATAACATGCTCAATTCTCACTTAATCTGCAAATTTTTTATACCATATCGATCCCCAGACTCTCCTTGTCGCAACGGTATATACGGTTAAGTGATGTGGGGAAAACTTTCCGAGCTATAAGCATTTGTTCGGAGGGTGGGTACGCTCCCATAGGAACCCATTGAAATTATTTTTTGTCTTTTTCAATTTTCTGCCGAACATTTCACCATAACTTCCTTATACTTTCACCTACAGACTTCATTTAAACTTTAAATGGTAGAGAAATTTCCCCTTTCTCACACTTGTAAGTTTCAGACCGTTTGAGAATACCGTTCTTGAGTTATGAATTTTTGTTTGACACTTGGGAGGGTTTTCCTCCCATAGAGCTCAATGTATTTTAAGAGCGGGTCGGCACGCAGATTTTCAAAACTTTGCCTGTTTTTAACTCGTAATTACACCATCAAATCTCGCTCAAAGTGCAAAATTTTTTACACCATCTCGAGCACCAGACTCTCCTTGTCGCTACGGTATGCTTCGTTCAATTTTGGTTGGGAAAAGTTTTCGAGCTACGGGTGATTTTTTGGAGGGTGCTCCCCGGTCGAAATTCATTGAATCGTGAGTTTGTCAGTTGTATTCTGTGAGCGTGCGTGTGAGAGAGACAGAGGGGGGAGGGGGAGGGGCAGAAGCAGAGACTGAGGGGAAGAGCTGTGAGGGCCACAGAAATACACAGGCAGTCTGTAACACTTTAAAGGTCATTTTTAAGGGGGACGTCTTAATTATCCAGGGTTTCTTAAGGTGGAATTTTTAAAAAAGACCTCATTCACAATATACTGGCTGTCTTTTCAACATTTTAAGAAGCGGATCGGGGGACGGGGGTTTAGGCGGCGCAACATCTCGCGTTTCCTCCTGGTGTTACGTTTGCTGCCCTTCATTCTGAGGATCGTTCATTCTTGTCCGGTTAACTCCGCCCACAGTTTTCGAGATATCGACTCCGTTCAAAGTTTCATTTGTAGAGCTTCCCTGTGGGATGCGGGCTTGTATACAGCTTTTGGAAAAGTTGCATAGTTTTAGCACAGTAAGCATTTGAAGTTTCATCTTTTGTCCCATAGGAATGAATGGAAATATGTCCATAAACTTTTGTCAAACTTTCAAACTGCTGTCACACGCTCAGTTTTCGAGCTAGAGACACCAGAATTCAAACGGGCAGACCCGAGAGTCCAAGGTCCCACCACGTGAAATTATAGGCCGATACCCCGCCCGCTTCATGACCTTTGACCCCGTTTTCCATTCACGGCCTACAGAGCTCCATAGAGTCCAATGTAAACTGCTGTGGGAGAGTGCTCTCTTAACATCCCACTACCGACAGCTTAGCAGTAAACTCCTTCACCATAAGCGTCGCCTAGTGACCCACGCGGGTTTACCGTATCGAGGACCTCGCTTTAAGCGGGAAAGACGCGGATCGGGGGGCAGGGGTTTAGGCGGCGCAACATCTCGCGTTTCCTCCTGGAAATGCAGACCTCTAGTGTTACGTTTGCTGCCCTTCATTCTGAGGATCGTTCATTCTTGTCCGGTTAACTCCGCCCACAGTTTTCGAGATATAGACTCCGTTCAAAGTTTGTCTCGTAGAGCTGCCCTGTGGGATGCGGGCTTGTATACAGCTTTTGGAAAAGTTACATAGTTTTCGCACAGTAAGCATTTGAAGTTTCATCTTTTGTCCCATAGGAATGAATGGAAATATGTCCATAAACTTTTGTCAAACTTTCAAACTGCTGTCACACGCTCAGTTTTCGAGCTAGAGACACCAGAATTCAAACGGGCAGACCCGAGAGTCCAAGGTCCCACCACGTGAAATTATAGGCCGATACCCCGCCCGCTTCATGACCTTTGACCCCGTTTTCCATTCACGGCCTACAGAGCTCCATAGAGTCCAATGTAAACTGCTGTGGGAGAGTGCTCTCTTAACATCCCACTACCGACAGCTTAGCAGTAAACTCCTTCACCATAAGCGTCGCCTAGTGACCCACGCAGGTTTACTGTATCGAGGACCTCGCTTTAAGCGGGAAAGACGCGGATCGGGGGGCAGGGGTTTAGGCGGCGCAACATCTCGCGTTTCCTCCTGGAAATGCAGACCTCTAGTGTTACGTTTGCTGCCCTTCATTCTGAGGATCGTTCATTCTTGTCCGGTTAACTCCGCCAACAGTTTTCGAGATATCGACTCCGTTCAAAGTTTGTTTCGTAGAGCTTCCCTGTGGGATGCGGGCTTGTATACAGCTTTTGGAAAAGTTACATAGTTTTTGCACAGTAAGCATTTGAAGTTTCATCTTTTCTCCTATAGGAATGAATGGAAAAATGTCCATAAACTTTTGTCAAACTTTCAAACTGCTGTCACACGCTCAGTTTTCGAGCTAGAGACACCAGAATTCAAACGGGCAGACCCGAGAGTCCAAGGTCCCACCACGTGAAATTATAGGCCGATACCCCGCCCGCTTCATGACCTTTGACCCCGTTTTCCATTCACGGCCTACAGAGCTCCATAGAGTCCAATGTAAACTGCTGTGGGAGAGTGCTCTCTTAACATCCCACTACCGACAGCTTAGCAGTAAACTCCTTCACCATAAGCGTCGCCTAGTGACCCACGCGGGTTTACCGTATCGAGGACCTCGCTTTAAGCGGGAAAGACGCGGATCGGGGGGCAGGGGTTTAGGCGGCGCAACATCTCGCGTTTCCTCCTGGAAATGCAGACCTCTAGTGTTACGTTTGCTGCCCTTCATTCTGAGGATCGTTCATTCTTGTCCGGTTAACTCCGCCCACAGTTTTCGAGATATCGACTCCGTTCAAAGTTTGTTTCGTAGAGCTGCCCTGTGGGATGCGGGCTTGTATACAGCTTTTGGAAAACTTGCATAGTTTTTGCACAGGAAGCCTTTGAACTTTCATCTTTACTCCCATGGGAATGAATGGAAAAATGTCCATAAACTTTTGTCAAACTTTCAAACTGCTGTCACACGCTCAGTTTTCGAGCTAGAGACACCAGAATTCAAACGGGCAGACCCGAGAGTCCAAGGTCCCGCCACGTGAAATTATAGGCCGATACCCCGCCCGCTTCATGACCTTTGACCCCGTTTTCCATTCACGGCCTACAGAGCTCCATAGAGTCCAATGTAAACTGCTGTGGGAGAGTGCTCTCTTAACATCCCACTACCGACAGCTTAGCAGTAAACTCCTTCACCATAAGCGTCGCCTAGTGACCCACGCGGGTTTACTGTATCGAGGACCTCGCTTTAAGCGGGAAAGACGCGGATCGGGGGGCAGGGGTTTAGGCGGCGCAACATCTCGCGTTTCCTCCTGGAAATGCAGACCTCTAGTGTTACGTTTGCTGCCCTTCATTCTGAGGATCGTTCATTCTTGTCCGGTTAACTCCGCCAACAGTTTTCGAGATATCGACTCCGTTCAAAGTTTGTTTCGTAGAGCTTCCCTGTGGGATGCGGGCTTGTATACAGCTTTTGGAAAAGTTACATAGTTTTTGCACAGGAAGCATTTGAAGTTTCATCTTTTCTCCTATAGGAATGAATGGAAAAATGTCCATAAACTTTTGTCAAACTTTCAAACTGCTGTCACACGCTCAGTTTTCGAGCTAGAGACACCAGAATTCAAACGGGCAGACCCGAGAGTCCAAGGTCCCGCCACGTGAAATTATAGGCCGATACCCCGCCCGCTTCATGACCTTTGACCCCGTTTTCCATTCACGGCCTACAGAGCTCCATAGAGTCCAATGTAAACTGCTGTGGGAGAGTGCTCTCTTAACATCCCACTACCGACAGCTTAGCAGTAAACTCCTTCACCATAAGCGTCGCCTAGTGACCCACGCGGGTTTACTGTATCGAGGACCTCGCTTTAAGCGGGAAAGACGCGGATCGGGGGGCAGGGGTTTAGGCGGCGCAACATCTCGCGTTTCCTCCTGGAAATGCAGACCTCTAGTGTTACGTTTGCTGCCCTTCATTCTGAGGATCGTTCATTCTTGTCCGGTTAACTCCGCCAACAGTTTTCGAGATATCGACTCCGTTCAAAGTTTGTTTCGTAGAGCTTCCCTGTGGGATGCGGGCTTGTATACAGCTTTTGGAAAAGTTACATAGTTTTTGCACAGTAAGCATTTGAAGTTTCATCTTTTCTCCTATAGGAATGAATGGAAAAATGTCCATAAACTTTTGTCAAACTTTCAAACTGCTGTCACACGCTCAGTTTTCGAGCTAGAGACACCAGAATTCAAACGGGCAGACCCGGGAGTCCAAGGTCCCACCACGTGAAATTATAGGCCGATACCCCGCCCGCTTCATGACCTTTGACCCCGTTTTCCATTCACGGCCTACAGAGCTCCATAGAGTCCAATGTAAACTGCTGTGGGAGAGTGCTCTCTTAACATCCCACTACCGACAGCTTAGCAGTAAACTCCTTCACCATAAGCGTCGCCTAGTGACCCACGCGGGTTTACCGTATCGAGGACCTCGCTTTAAGCGGGAAAGACGCGGATCGGGGGGCAGGGGTTTAGGCGGCGCAACATCTCGCGTTTCCTCCTGGAAATGCAGACCTCTAGTTATTTTGCGCAAGCTGCTTCAGCAGCGCGCAATATATTGTTCTTCTTAAGTCATATTATTATTATTCTTCTTATTATTCCGCGTTTCCTTGTCCGCTTAACTAGTCCCGCAGCTTTCGAGCTATTGACTCCGTTCCACCCGGAAATCGTGCGTCCTATAGCGACGATGTAGGCTTGTATACAGCTTTCCGATACCCGCACTCGTTCGTCCGCTACACTCGTTTTTCGCTCTGTTTTTCCCCAGTCATTTCTATGGAATTAATTTTCAAAGTGCTCTAACTCGGTCATTTTTCAAGCTACGGACACGGGGATTTCAGACGGTCGGACCCGGGCGTACCGGCTCCCATCACTTCCGTTTTCGGAATTTTTGCACTCATCCTTCCCTTTCTATTCCTCCTTCAAAATCCCTCCATTCATTTCAATGGGAGGCTCTTAGAGTGGGGGTGATGTCATCCACTGTAGTTTCAGTGGCAAAAAGCCGTTTTTTCACTTTTCAGCCGAACAAATGGCCATAACTTCCTTATAGTTTCACCTAGAAACTTCATTTAAATTTTAAATGGTAGAGAAACCTGTCCTTTCTAAGACCTCTAAATTTGAACATTATTGAAAATACGGTTTTTGAGTTATGAATTTTTGTTCGGCACTAGGGACGGTTTCGGCTCCCATAGGGTTCAATGTATTTTTGGAGCAGCTCAGAGTGCGGTTTCTAAAATTTTCTCCTGTTTTTAACTCGTCATAACATGCTCAATTCTCACTTAATCTGAAAATTTTTTATACCATATCGATCCCCAGACTCTCCTTGTCGCAACGGTATATATGGTTAAGTGATGTGGGGAAAACTTTCCGAGCTATAAGCATTTGTTCGGAGGGTGGGTACGCTCCCATAGGAACCCATTGAAATTATTTTTTTTCTTTTTCAATTTTCTGCCGAACATTTCACCATAACTTCCTTATACTTTCACCTACAGACTTCATTTAAATTTTAAATGGTAGAGAAATGTCCCCTTTCTCAAACTTGTAAGTTTCAGACCGTTTGATAATACCGTTCTTGAGTTATGAATTTTTGTTCCACACTTGGGAGGGTTTTCCTCCCATAGAGCTCAATGTATTTTAAGAGCGGGTCGGCACGCAGATTTTCAAAACTTTGCCTGTTTTTAACTCGTAATTACACCATCAAATCTCGCTCAAAGTGCAAAAATTTTTACACCATCTCGAGCACAAGACTCTCCTTGTCGCTACGGTATGCTTTGTTCAATTTTGGTTGGGAAAAGTTTTCGAGCTACGGGTGATTTTTTGGAGGGTGCTCCCCGGTCGAAATTCATTGAATCATGAGTCTGTCAGTTGTATTCTGTGAGCGTGCGTGTGAGAGAGAGACAGAGGGGGGAGGGGGAGGGGCAGAGTCAGAGACTGAGGGGAAGAGCTGTGAGGGCCACAGAAATACACAGGCAGTCTGTAACACTTTAAAGGTCATTTTTAAGGGGGACGTCTTAATTATCCAGGGTTTCTTAAGGTGGAATTTTTAAAAAAGACCTCATTCACAATATACTGCCTGTCTTTTCAATATTTTAAGACGCGGATCGGGGGACGGGGGTTTCGGCGGCGCAACATCTCGCGTTTCCTCCTGGAAATGCAGACCTCTAGTGTTACGTTTGCTGCCCTTCATTCTGAGGATCGTTCATTCTTGTCCGGTTAACTCCGCCCACAGTTTTCGAGATATCGACTCCGTTCAAAGTTTGTCTCGTAGAGCTGCCCTGTGGGATGCGGGCTTGTATACAGCTTTTGGAAAAGTTACATAGTTTTCGCACAGTAAGCATTTGAAGTTTCATCTTTTCTCCCATAGGAATGAATGGAAAAATGTCCATAAACTTTTGTCAAACTTTAAAACTGCTGTCACACGGTCAGTTTTCGAGCTAGAGACACCAGAACTCAAACGGGCAGACCCGAGGGTCCACAGTCCCACCACGTGAAACTATAGGCCGATAGCCCACCCGCTTCATGACCTTTGACCCCGTTTTCCATTCACGGCCTACAGAGCTCCATAGAGTCCAATGTAAACTGCTGTGGGAGAGTGCTCTCTTAACATCCCACTACCGACAGCTTAGCAGTAAACTCCTTCACCATAAGCGTCGCCTAGTGACCCACGCGGGTTTACCGTATCGAGGACCTCGCTTTAAGCGGGAAAGACGCGGATCGGGGGACGGGGGTTTAGGCGGCGCAACATCTCGCGTTTCCTCCTGGAAATGCAGACCTCTAGTTATGTTGCGCCTGCTGCTTTAAGCAGCAGCGCGCAATATATTGTTCTTCTTAAGTCATATTATTATTATGTTGCGCAAGCTGCTTCAGCAGCGCGCAATATATTGTTATCCGAAAGTCATATTATTATTATTATTATTTTTATTATTATTTTTATTATTCCGCGTTTCCTTGTCCGCTTAACTAGTCCCGCAGCTTTCGAGCTATCGACTCCGTTCCACCTGGAAATCGTGCGTCCTATAGCGACGATGTGTGCTTGTATACAGCTTTCCGATACCCGCACTCGTTCGTCCGCTACACTCGTTTTTCGCTCTGTTTTTCCCCAGTCATTTCTATGGAATTAATTTTCGAACTGCTCTAACTCGGTCAATTTTCAAGCTACGGACACGAGATTTCAGACGGTCGGACCCGGGCGCACCGGGACCCGTCACTTCCGTTTTCGGACCTCTCGCACTCATCCTTCTCTTTCTATCTCTCCTTGAATATCCCTCCATTCACTTGTATGGAAGACATTTAGAGTGGGTGACGTCATAGACACTCTGGGTTCACTGGCCAAAACCGTTTTTTCACTTTTCAGCCGAACAAATCGCCATAACGTCCTCATACTTTCACCTAGAAACTTCATTTAAATTTTAAATGGTAGATAAACTTGTCCTTTCTAGCATCTGTAAATTTGAACATAATCGAAAATACGGTTTTTGAGTTATGAATTTTTGTTCGGCACTAGGGAGGGTTTTGGCTCCCATAGAGTTCAATGTATTTTTGGAGCGGCTCAGAGTGCGGTTTCTAAATTTTTCTCCTGTTTTTAACTCGTCATAACACGGTCAATTCTCGCTCAAACTGCTAATTTTTTATACCAGCTTCTTCCTTGGACTCTCCTTGTCGCAACGGTATATGCAGTTTAGCCATTCGGGATATCTTTTCTGAGCTATAAGCATTTGTTCGGAGGGTGGGTACGCTCCCATAGGAATACATTGAAATGAATATGCCTGTCCTTTTTCGATATTCAACTTTTAGCCGAACATTTTGCCATAACTTCCTTATACTTTCACCTACAGACTTCATTTTACTTTCAAATGGTAGAGAAACTTCTCCTTTCTAAAATATGTAGATTTGAAATCATTTGAAGATACGGTTCTGGAGTTATGAAGATTTGTTTGGCAGTAGGACGTTTCGGCTCCCATAGAGTTCAATGTATTTTCAGAAAGCCAAATTTTCTCAAATTTGCCCTTTTTTAACTCATTTTTACACCATCAATTCTCGCTCAAACTGAAAAAATTTTTACACCATCTCGAGCGCCAGACTCTCCTTGTCGCTACGGTATGCTTCGTTCAATTTTGGTTGGGAAAAGTTTTCGAGCTACGGGTCATTTTTTGAAGGGTCCCCCCGGTCGAAATTCATTGAATCCTGAGTCTGTCAGTTGTGTTCTGTGAGCGTGCGTGTGAGAGAGACAGAGGGGGGAGGGGGAGGGGCAGAGGCAGAGACTGACCGGGAGAGGTGTGAGGGCCACAGAAATACACAGGCAGTCTGTAACACTTTAAAGGTCATTTTTAAGGGGGACGTCTTAATTATCCAGGGTTTCTTAAGGTGGAATTTTTTAAGAATATCTCATTCACAATATACTGCCTGTCTTTTCGACATTTTAAGCTTTATTTCAAGTGGTCATTTTTAAAGGTGGACGTGTCAATACAACTGTGGGTTTCTTAAGGTGGAATTTTTATTAAGGTGGTATTTAAAATGTATTGGCCATCTTTTTTTGCTTTTAAGACTCTTTTGGCCTGTGATGTGGACATTTCAATACAATTCTGGGTTTCTTAAGGTGGAATTGTTTTTAAAGGTGGAATTCAGAATGTATCGTTTTCTATTCACACCCTACTGAGCTCCATAGAGTCCAATGTAAACTGCTGTGGGAGAGTGCTCTCTTAACATCCACCTACCAACAGCTTAGCAGTAAACTCCTTCACCATAAGCGTCGCCTAGTGACCCACGCGGGTTTACCGTACCGAGGACCTCGCTTTAAGCGGTAAAGACGCGGATCGGGGGACGGGGGTTTAGGCGGCGCAACATCTCGCGTTTCCTCCTGGAAATGCAGACCTCTAGTTATTTTTATTTTTATTATTCCACGTTTCCTTGTCCGCCTAACTAGTCCCGCAGCTTTCGAGCTATCGACTCCGTTCCACCTGGAAATCGTGCGTCCTATAGCGACGATGTGGGCTTGTATACAGCTTTCCAATACCCGCACTCGTTCGTCCGCTACACTCGTTTATCGCTCCGTTTTTCCCCAGTCATTTCTATGGAATTAATTTTCAAAGTGCTCTAACTCGGTCATTTTTCAAGCTACGGACACGGGATTTCAGACGGTCGGACCCGGGCGTACCGGCTCCCATCACTTCCGTTTTCGGAATTTTTGCACTCATCCTTCCCTTTCTATCACTCCTTCAAAATCCCTCCATTCATTTCAATGGGAGGCTCTTAGAGTGGGTGACATCATACACTGTAGATTCCTTCTCAGAAAACGGATTTTTCACTTTTCAGCCGAACAAATCGCCATAACTTCCTCATACTTTCACCTAGAAACTTCATTTAAATTTTAAATGGTAGAGAAACTTGTCCTTTCTAAGACCTCTAAATTTGAACATTATTGAAAATACGGTTTTTGAGTTATGAATTTTTGTTCGGCACTAGGGAGGGTTTCGGCTCCCATAGGGTTCAATGTATTTTTGGAGCAGCTCAGAGTGCGGTTTCTAAAATTTTCTCCTGTTTTTAACTCGTCATAACATGCTCAATTCTCACTTAATCTGCAATTTTTTTATACCACATCGATCCCCAGACTCTCCTTGTCGCAACGGTATATACGGTTAAGTGATGTGGGGAAAACTTTCCGAGCTATAAGCATTTGTTCGGAGGGTGGGTACGCTCCCATAGGAACCCATTGAAATTATTTTTTTTCTTTTTCAATTTTCTGCCGAACATTTCACCATAACTTCCTTATACTTTCACCTACAGACTTCATTTAAACTTTAAATGGTAGAGAAATTTCCCCTTTCTCACACTTGTAAGTTTCAGACCGTTTGAGAATACCGTTCTTGAGTTATGAATTTTTGTTTGACACTTGGGAGGGTTTTCCTCCCATAGAGCTCAATGTATTTTAAGAGCGGCTCGGCACGCAGATTTTCAAAACTTTGCCTGTTTTTAACTCGTAATTACACCATCAAATCTCGCTCAAAGTGCAAAAATTTTTACACCATCTCGAGCACCAGACTCTCCTTGTCGCTACGGTATGCTTCGTTCATTTTTGGACCTGGAAAAGTTTTTGAGATATTTGAGGTTTTTTGGAAGGTGCGCCACCGGTCGAAATTCATTGAATCATGAGTCTGTCAGTTGTATTCTGTGAGCGTGCGTGTGAGAGAGAGAGAGGGGGGAGGGGGAGGGGCAGAGGCAGAGACTGACCGGGAGAGGTGTGAGGGCTACAGAAATACACAGGCAGTCTGTAACACTTTAAAGGTCATTTTTAAGGGGGACATCTTAATTATCCAGGGTTTCTTAAGGTGGAATTTTTTAAGAATACCTCATTCACAATATACTGCCTGTCTTTTCGACATTTTAAGCTTTATTTAAAGTGGTCATTTTTAAAGGTGGACGTGTCAATACAACTGTGGGTTTCTTAAGGTGGAATTTTTATTAAGGTGGTATTTAAAATGTATTGGCCATCTTTTTTTGCTTTTAAGACTCTTTTGGCCTGTGATGTGGACATTTCAATACAATTCTGGGTTTCTTAAGGTGGAATTGTTTTTAAAGGTGGAATTCAAAATGTATCGTTTTCCATTCACGGCCTACAGAGCTCCATAGAGTCCAATGTAAACTGCTGTGGGAGAGTGCTCTCTTAACATCCACCTACCAACAGCTTAGCAGTAAACTCCTTCACCATCAGTGTCGCCTAGTGACCCACGCGGGTTTACCGTGTCGAGGACCTCGCTTTAAGCGGGAAAGACGCGGATCGGGGGGCAGGGGTTTAGGCGGCGCAACATCTCGCGTTTCCTCCTGGAAATGCAGACCTCTAGTGTTACGTTTGCTGCCCTTCATTCTGAGGATCGTTCATTCTTGTCCGGTTAACTCCGCCCACAGTTTTCGAGATATTGACTCCGTTCAAAGTTTGTTTCGTAGAGCTTCCCTGTGGGATGCGGGCTTGTATACAGCTTTTGGAAAAGTTACATAGTTTTCGCACAGTAAGCATTTGAAGTTTCATCTTAACTCCCATAGGAATGAATGGAAAAATGTCCATAAACTTTTGTCAAACTTTCAAACTGCTGTCACACGGTCAGTTTTCGAGCTAGAGACACCAGAACTCAAACGGGCAGACCCGAGAGTCCACGGTCCCACCACGTGAAATTATAGGCCGATACCCCGCCCGCTTCATGACCTTTGACCCCGTTTTCCATTCACGGCCTACAGAGCTCCATAGAGTCCAATGTAAACTGCTGTGGGAGAGTGCTCTCTTAACATCCCACTACCGACAGCTTAGCAGTAAACTCCTTCACCATAAGCGTCGCCTAGTGACCCACGCGGGTTTACCGTATCGAGGACCTCGCTTTAAGCGGGAAAGACGCGGATCGGGGGACGGGGGTTTCGGCGGCGCAACATCTCGCGTTTCCTCCTGGTGTTACGTTTGCTGCCCTTCATTCTGAGGATCGTTCATTCTTGTCCGGTTAACTCCGCCCACAGTTTTCGAGATATCGACTCCGTTCAAAGTTTGTTTCGTAGAGCTTCCTTGTGGGATGCGGGCTTGTATACAGCTTTTGGAAAAGTTACATAGTTTTCGCACAGTAAGCATTTGAAGTTTCAACTTTTCTCCCATAGGAATGAATGGAAAAATGTCCATAAACTTTTGTCAAACTTTCAAAGTGCTGTCACACGGTCAGTTTTCGAGCTAGAGACACCAGAACTCAAACGGGCAGACCCGAGGGTCCACGGTCCCACCACGTAAAACTATGGGCCGATAGCCCACCCGCTTCATGACCTTTGACCCCTTTTCCATTCACGGCCTACAGAGCTCCATAGAGTCCAATGTAAACTGCTGTGGGACAGTGCTCTATTAACATCCCACTACCAACAGCTTAGCAGTAAACTCCTTCACCATAAGCGTCGCCTAGTGACCCACACGGGTTTACCGTATCGAGGACCTCGCTTTAAGCGGGAAAGACGCGGATCGGGGGGCGGGGGTTTAGGCGGCGCAACATCTCGCGTTTCCTCCTGGAAATGCAGACCTCTAGTTATGTTGCGCCTGCTGCTTTAAGCAGCGGCGCAATATATTGTTATCTGTAAGTCATATTATTATTATTTTTATTATTATTTTTATTATTCCGCATTTCCTTGTCCGCTTAACTAGTCCCGCAGCTTTCGAGCTATCGACTCCGTTCCACCTGGAAATCGTGCGTCCTATAGCGACGATGTGGGCTTGTATACAGCTTTCCGATACCCGCACTCGTTCGTCCGCTACACTCGTTTTTCGCTCTGTTTTTCCCCAGTCATTTCTATGGAATTAATTTTCAAAGTGCTCTAACTCGGTCATTTTTCAAGCTACGGACACGGGATTTCAGACGGTCGGACCCGGGCGTACCGGCTCCCATCACTTCCGTTTTCGGAATTTTTGCACTCATCCTTCCCTTTCTTTTCCTCCTTCAAAATCCCTCCATTCATTTCAATGGGAGGCTCTTAGAGTGGGGGTGATGTCATCCACTGTAGTTTCAGTGGCAAAAAGCCGTTTTTTCACTTTTCAGCCGAACAAATCGCCATAACTTCCTCATAGTTTCACCTAGAAACTTCATTTAAATTTTAAATGGTAGAGAAACTTGTCCTTTCTGAGACCTCTAAATTTGAACATTATTGAAAATACGGTTTTTGAGTTATGAATTTTTGTTCGGCACTAGGGACGGTTTCGGCTCCCATAGGGTTCAATGTATTTTTGGAGCAGCTCAGAGTGCGGTTTCTAAAATTTTCTCCTGTTTTTAACTCGTCATAACATGCTCAATTCTCACTTAATCTGCAAATGTTTTATACCATATCGATCCCCAGACTCTCCTTGTCGCAACGGTATATACGGTTAAGTGATGTGAGGAAAACTTTCCGAGCTATAAGCATTTGTTCGGAGGGTGGGTACGCTCCCATAGGAACCCATTGAAATTATTTTTTGTCTTTTTCAATTTTCTGCCGAACATTTCACCATAACTTCCTTATACTTTCACCTACAGAGTTCATTTAAATTTTAAATGGTAGAGAAATTTCCCCTTTCTCAAACTTGTAAGTTTCAGACCGTTTGAGAATACCGTTCTTGAGTTATGAATTTTTGTTTGACACTTGGGAGGGTTTTCCTCCCATAGAGCTCAATGTATTTTAAGAGCGGGTCGGCACGCAGATTTTCAAAACTTTGCCTGTTTTTAACTCGTAATTACACCATCAAATCTCGCTCAAAGTGCAAAAATTTTTACACCATCTCGAGCACAAGACTCTCCTTGTCGCTACGGTATGCTTCGTTCAATTTTGGTTGGGAAAAGTTTTCGAGCTACGGGTGATTTTTTGGAGGGTGCTCCCCGGTCGAAATTCATTGAATCATGAGTCTGTCAGTTGTATTCTGTGAGCATGCGTGTGAGAGAGACAGAGGGGGGAGGGGGAGGGGCAGAGGCAGAGACTGAGGGGAAGAGCTGTGAGGGCCACAGAAATACACAGGCAGTCTGTAACACTTTAAAGGTCATTTTTAAGGGGGACGTCTTAATTATCCAGGGTTTCTTAAGGTGGAATTTTTAAAAAAGACCTCATTCACAATATACTGGCTGTCTTTTCAAAATTTTAAGCTTTATTTAAAGTGGTCATTTTTAAAGGTGGACGTGTCAATACAACTGTGGGTTTCTTAAGGTGGAATTTTTATTAAGGTGGTATTTAAAATGTATTGGCCATCTTTTTTTGCTTTTGGCCTGTGATGTGGACATTTCAATACAATTCTGGGTTTCTTAAGGTGGAATTGTTTTTAAAGGTGGAATTCAAAATTTATCGTTTTCTATTCACGCCCTACTGAGCTCCATAGAGTCCAATGTAAACTGCTGTGGGAGAGTGCTCTCTTAACATCCCACTACCAACAGCTTAGCAGTAAACTCCTTCACCATAAGCGTCGCCTAGTGACCCACGCGGGTTTACCGTATCGAGGACCTCGCTTTAAGCGGGAAAGACGCGGATCGGGGGACGGGGGTTTAGGCGGCGCAACATCTCGTGTTACGTTTGCTGCCCTTCATTCTGAGGATCGTTCATTCTTGTCCGGTTAACTCCGCCCACAGTTTTTGAGATATCGACTCCGTTCAAAGTTTCATTCGTAGAGCTTCCCTGTGGGATCCGGGCTTGTATACAGCTTTTGGAAAAGTTGCATAGTTTTCGCACAGTAAGCATTTGAAGTTTCATCTTTTCTCTCATAGGAATGAATGGAAAAATGTCCATAAACTTTTGTCAAACTTTCAAATTGCTGTCACACGGTCATTTTTCGAGCTACAGACACCAGAATTCAAACGGTCAGACCCGAGGGTCCACGGTCCCACCACCTGAAATTATAGGCCGATAGCCCACCCGCTTCATGACCTTTGACCCCGATTTCCATTCACGGCCTACTGAGCTCCATAGAGTCCAATGTAAACTGCTGTGGGAGAGTGCTCTCTTAACATCCCACTACCGACAGCTTAGCAGTAAACTCCTTCACCATAAGCGTCGCCTAGTGACCCACGCGGGTTTACCGTATCGAGGACCTCGCTTTAAGCGGGAAAGACGCGGATCGGGGGGCGAGGGTTTAGGCGGCGCAACATCTCGCGTTTCCTCCTGGAAATGCAGACCTCTAGTGTTACGTTTGCTGCCCTTCATTCTGAGGATCGTTCGTTCTTGTCCGGTTAACTCCGCCCACAGTTTTCGAGATATCGACTCCGTTCAAAGTTTGTTTCGTAGAGCTGCCCTGTGGGATGCGGGCTTGTATACAGCTTTTGGAAAAGTTGCATAGTTTTTGCACAGTAAGCATTTGAAGTTTCATCTTTTCTCCCATAGGAATGAATGGAAAAATGTCCATAAACTTTTGTCAAACTTTCAAACTGCTGTCACACGGTCAGTTTTCCAGCTACAGACACCAGAACTCAAACGGGCAGACCCGAGAGTCCACGGTCCCACCACGTGAAATTATAGGCCGATAGCCCACCCGCTTCATGACCTTTGACCCCGTTTTCCATTCACGGCCTACACAGCTCCATAGAGTCCAATGTAAACTGCTGTGGGAGAGTGCTCTCTTAACATCCCACTACCAACAGCTTAGCAGTAAACTCCTTCACCATAAGCGTCGCCTAGTGACCCACGTGGGTTTACCGTATCGAGGACCTCGCTTTAAGCGGGAAAGACGCGGATCGGGGGGCAGGGGTTTAGGCGGCGCAACATCTCGCGTTTCCTCCTGGAAATGCAGACCTCTAGTGTTACGTTTGCTGCCCTTCATTCTGAGGATCGTTCATTCTTGTCCGGTTAACTCCGCCCACAGTTTTCGAGATATCGACTCCGTTCAAAGTTTGTTTCGTAGAGCTTCCCTGTGGGATGCGGGCTTGTATACAGCTTTTAGAAAAGTTACATAGTTTTCGCACAGGAAGCATTTGAAGTTTCATCTTTTCTCACATAGGAATGAATGGAAAAATGTCCATAAACTTTTGTCAAACATTCAAACTGCTGTCACACGGTCAGTTTTCGAGCTAGAGACACCAGAACTCAAACGGGCAGACCCGAGGGTCCACGGTCCCACCACGTAAAATTATGGGCCGATAACCCACCCGCTTCTTGACCTTTGACCCCGTTTTCCTTTCACGGCCTACAGAGCTCCATAGAGTCCAATGTAAACTGCTGTGGGAGAGTGCTCTCTTAACATCCCACTACCGACAGCTTAGCAGTAAACTCCTTCACCATAAGCGTCGCCTAGTGACCCACGCGGGTTTACCGTATCGAGGACCTCGCTTTAAGCGGGAAAGACGCGGATCGGGGGGCGGGGGTTTAGGCGGCGCAACATCTCGCGTTTCCTCCTGGAAATGCAGACCTCTAGTGTTACGTTTGCTGCCCTTCATTCTGAGGATCGTTCGTTCTTGTCCGGTTAACTCCGCCCACAGTTTTCGAGATATCGACTCCGTTCAAAGTTTGTTTCGTAGAGCTGCCCTGTGGGATGCGGGCTTGTATACAGCTTTTGGAAAAGTTGCATAGTTTTTGCACAGTAAGCATTTGAAGTTTCATCTTTTCTCCCATAGGAATGAATGGAAAAATGTCCATAAACTTTTGTCAAACTTTCAAACTGCTGTCACACGCTCAGTTTTCGAGCTAGAGACACCAGAATTCAAACGGGCAGACCCGAGAGTCCACGGTCCCGCCACGTGAAATTATGGGCCGATAGCCCACCCGCTTCATGACCTTTGACCCCGTTTTCCATTCACGGCCTACAGAGCTCCATAGAGTCCAATGTAAACTGCTGTGGGAGAGTGCTCTCTTAACATCCCACTACCGACAGCTTAGCAGTAAACTCCTTCAGCATAAGCGTCGCCTAGTGACCCACGCGGGTTTACCGTATCGAGGACCTCGCTTTAAGCGGGAAAGACGCGGATCGGGGGACGGGGGTTTAGGCGGCGCAACATCTCGCGTTTCCTCCTGGAAATGCAGACCTCTAGTGTTACGTTTGCTGCCCTTCATTCTGAGGATCGTTCATTTTTGTCCGGTTAACTCCGCCCACAGTTTTCCAGATATCGACTCCGTTCAAAGTTTCATTCGTAGAGCTGCCCTGTGGGATGTGGGCTTGTATACAGCTTTTGGAAAAGTTACATAGTTTTCGCACAGTAAGCCTTTGAAGTTTCATCTTTTCTCCCATAGGAATGAATGGGAAAATGTCCATAAACTTTTGTCAAACTTTAAAACTGCTGTCACACAGTCAGTTTTCGAGCTAGAGACACCAGAATTCAAACGGGCACACCCGAGAGTCCACGGTCCCACCACGTGAATTTATGGGCCGATAGCCCACCCGCTTCATGACCTTTGACCCCGTTTTCCTTTCACGGCCTACACAGCTCCATAGAGTCCAATGTAAACTGCTGTGGGAGAGTGCTCTCTTAACATCCCACTACCGACAGCTTAGCAGTAAACTCCTTCACCATAAGCGTCGCCTAGTGACCCACGCTGGTTTACCGTATCGAGGGCCTCGCTTTAAGCGGGAAAGACGCGGATCGGGGGACGGGGGTTTAGGCGGCGCAACATCTCGCGTTTCCTCCTGGAAATGCAGACCTCTAGTGTTACGTTTGCTGCCCTTCATTCTGAGGATCGTTCATTCTTGTCCGGTTAACTCCGCCCACAGTTTTCGAGATATCGACTCCGTTCAAAGTTTCATTCGTAGAGCTTCCCTGTGGGATGCGGGCTTGTATACAGCTTTTGGAAAAGTTGCATAGTTTTCGCACAGTAAGCATTTGAAGTTTCATCTTTTCTCCTATAGGAATGAATGGAAAAATGTCCATAAACTTTTGTCAAACTTTCAAACTGCTGTCACACGCTCAGTTTTCGAGCTAGAGACACCAGAACTCAAACGGGCAGACCCGAGAGTCCAAGGTCCCACCATGTGAAATTATGGGCCGATAGCCCACCCGCTTCATGACCTTTGACCCCGTTTTCCATTCACGGCCTACACAGCTCCACATAGTCCAATGTAAACTGCTGTGGGACAGTGCTCTCTTAACATCCCACTACCAACAGCTTAGCAGTAAACTCCTTCACCATAAGCATCGCCTAGTGACCCACGCGGGTTTACCGTGTCGAGGACCTCGCTTTAAGCGGGAAAGACGCGGATCGGGGGGCAGGGGTTTAGGCGGCGCAACATCTCGCGTTTCCTCCTGGAAATGCAGACCTCTAGTGTTACGTTTGCTGCCCTTCATTCTGAGGATCGTTCATTCTTGTCCGGTTAACTCCGCCCACAGTTTTCGAGATATCGACTCCGTTCAAAGTTTGTTTCGTAGAGCTTCCCTGTGGGATGCGGGCTTGTATACAGCTTTTGGAAAAGTTGCATAGTTTTCGCACAGTAACCATTTGAAGTTTCCTCTTTACTCTCATAGGAATGAATGGAAAAATGTCCATAAACTTTTGTCAAACTTTCAAACTGCTGTCACACGCTCAGTTTTCGAGCTACAGACACCAGAATTCAAACGGGCAGACCCGAGAGTCCACGGTCCCGCCACGTGAAATTATAGGCCGATACCCCGCCCGCTTCATGACCTTTGACCCCGTTTTCCATTCACAGCCTACAGAGCTCCATAGAGTCCAATGTAAACTGCTGTGGGAGAGTGCTCTCTTAACATCCCACTACCAACAGCTTAGCAGTAAACTCCTTCACCATAAGCGTCGCCTAGTGACCCACGCGGGTTTACCGTATCGAGGACCTCGCTTTAAGCGGGAAAGACGCGGATCGGGGGACGGGGGTTTCGGCGGCGCAACATCTCGCGTTTCCTCCTGGAAATGCAGACCTCTAGTGTTACGTTTGCTGCCCTTCATTCTGAGGATCGTTCATTCTTGTCCGGTTAACTCCGCCCACAGTTTTCGAGATATCGACTCCGTTCAAAGTTTGTTTCGTAGAGCTGCCCTGTGGGATGCGGGCTTGTATACAGCTTTTGGAAAAGTTGCATAGTTTTTGCACAGTAAGCCTTTGAACTTTCACCTTTACTCCCATAGGAATGAATGGAAAAATGTCCATAAACTTTTGTCAAACTTTCAAACTGCTGTCACACGCTCAGTTTTCGAGCTAGAGACACCAGAACTCAAACGGGCAGACCCAAGGGTCCACGGTCCCACCACGTAAAATTATAGGCCGATAGGCCACCCGCTTCATGACCTTTGACCCCGTTTTCCATTCACGGCCTACTGAGCTCCATAGAGTCCAATGTAAACTGCTGTGGGACAGTGCTCTATTAACATCCCACTACCGACAGCTTAGCAGTAAACTCCTTCACCATAAGCGTCGCCTAGTGACCCACGCGGGTTTACCGTATCGAGGACCTCGCTTTAAGCGGGAAAGACGCGGATCGGGGGGCGGGGGTTTAGGCGGCGCAACATCTCGCGTTTCCTCCTGGAAATGCAGACCTCTAGTTATGTTGCGCCTGCTGCTTTAAGCAGCGGCGCAATATATTGTTATCCGTAAGTCATATTATTATTATTTTTATTATTATTTTTATTATTCCGCGTTTCCTTGTCCGCTTAACTAGTCCCGCAGCTTTCGAGCTATCGACTCCGTTCCACCTGGAAATCGTGCGTCCTATAGCGACGATGTGGGCTTGTATACAGCTTTCCGATACCCGCACTCGTTCGTCCGCTACACTCGTTTTTCGCTCTGTTTTTCCCCAGTCATTTCTATGGAATTAATTTTCAAAGTGCTCTAACTCGGTCATTTTTCAAGCTACGGACACGGGATTTCAGACGGTCGGACCCGGGCGTACCGGCTCCCATCACTTCCGTTTTCGGAATTTTTGCACTCATCCTTCCCTTTCTTTTCCTCCTTCAAAATCCCTCCATTCATTTCAATGGGAGGCTCTTAGAGTGGGGGTGATGTCATCCACTGTAGTTTCAGTGGCAAAAAGCCGTTTTTTCACTTTTCAGCCGAACAAATCGCCATAACTTCCTCATAGTTTCACCTAGAAACTTCATTTAAATTTTAAATGGTAGAGAAACTTGTCCTTTCTGAGACCTCTAAATTTGAACATTATTGAAAATACGGTTTTTGAGTTATGAATTTTTGTTCGGCACTAGGGACGGTTTCGGCTCCCATAGGGTTCAATGTATTTTTGGAGCAGCTCAGAGTGCGGTTTCTAAAATTTTCTCCTGTTTTTAACTCGTCATAACATGCTCAATTCTCACTTAATCTGCAAATTTTTTATACCATATCGATCCCCAGACTCTCCTTGTCGCAACGGTATATACGGTTAAGTGATGTGAGGAAAACTTTCCGAGCTATAAGCATTTGTTCGGAGGGTGGGTACGCTCCCATAGGAACCCATTGAAATTATTTTTTTTCTTTTTCAATTTTCTGCCGAACATTTCACCATAACTTCCTTATACTTTCACCTACAGACTTCATTTAAATTTTAAATGGTAGAGAAATTTCCCCTTTCTCAAACTTGTAAGTTTCAGACCGTTTGAGAATACCGTTCTTGAGTTATGAATTTTTGTTTGACACTTGGGAGGGTTTTCCTCCCATAGAGCTCAATGTATTTTAAGAGCGGGTCGGCACGCAGATTTTCAAAACTTTGCCTGTTTTTAACTCGTAATTACACCATCAAATCTCGCTCAAAGTTCAAAAATTTTTACACCATCTCGAGCACAAGACTCTCCTTGTCGCTACGGTATGCTTTGTTCATTTTTGGTTGGGAAAAGTTTTCGAGCTACGGGTGATTTTTTGGAGGGTGCTCCCCGGTCGAAATTCATTGAATCATGAGTCTGTCAGTTGTATTCTGTGAGTATGCGTGTGAGAGAGACAGAGGGGGGAGGGGGAGGGGCAGAGGCAGAGACTGAGGGGAAGAGCTGTGAGGGCCACAGAAATACACAGGCAGTCTGTAACACTTTAAAGGTCATTTTTAAGGGGGACGTCTTAATTATCCAGGGTTTCTTAAGGTGGAATTTTTAAAGAATACCTCATTCACAATATACTGGCTGTCTTTTCGACATTTTAAGCTTTATTTAAAGTGGTCAATTTTAAAGGTGGACGTGTCAATACAACTGTGGGTTTCTTAAGGTGGAATTTTTATTAAGGTGGTATTTAAAATGTATTGGCCATCTTTTTTTGCTTTTAAGACTCTTTTGGCCTGTGATGTGGACATTTCAATACAATTCTGGGTTTCTTAAGGTGGAATTGTTTTTAAAGGTGGATTTCAAAATGTATCGTTTTCCATTCACGGCCTACAGAGCTCCATAGAGTCCAATGTAAACTGCTGTGGGAGAGTGCTCTCTTAACATCCCACTACCGACAGCTTAGCAGTAAACTCCTTCACCATAAGCGTCGCCTAGTGACCCACGCGGGTTTACCGTATCGAGGACCTCGCTTTAAGCGGGAAAGACGCGGATCGGGGGGCAGGGGTTTAGGCGGCGCAACATCTCGCGTTTCCTCCTGGAAATGCAGACCTCTAGTGTTACGTTTGCTGCCCTTCATTCTGAGGATCGTTCATTCTTGTCCGGTTAACTCCGCCCACAGTTTTCGAGATATCGACTCCGTTCAAAGTTTCATTCGTAGAGCTTCCCTGTGGGATGCGTGCTTGTATACAGCTTTTGGAAAAGTTGCATAGTTTTCGCACAGTAAGCATTTGAAGTTTCGTGTTTTCTCCCATAGGAATGAATGGAAAAATGTCCATAAACTTTTGTCAAACTTTAAAACTGCTGTCACACGGTCAGTTTTCGAGCTAGAGACACCAGAACTCAAACGGTCAGACCCGAGAGTCCACGGTCCCCCCACGTGAAATTATAGGCCGATACCCCACCCGCTTCATGACCTTTGACCCCGTTTTCCATTCACGGCCTACTGAGCTCCATAGAGTCCAATGTAAACTGCTGTGGGAGAGTGCTCTCTTAACATCCCACTACCGACAGCTTAGCAGTAAACTCCTTCACCATAAGCGTCGCCTAGTGACCCACGCGGGTTTACCGTATCGAGGACCTCGCTTTAAGCGGGAAAGACGTGGATCGGGGGGCAGGGGTTTAGGCGGCGCAACATCTCGCATTTCCTCCTGGAAATGCAGACCTCTAGTGTTACGTTTGCTGCCCTTCATTCTGAGGATCGTTCATTCTTGTCCGGTTAACTCCGCCCACAGTTTTTGAGATATCGACTCCGTTCAAAGTTTCATTCGTAGAGCTTCCCTGTGGGATGCGGGCTTGTATACAGCTTTTGGAAAATTTGCATAGTTTTCGCACAGTAAGCATTTGAAGTTTCATCTTTTCTCCCATAGGAATGAATGGAAAAATGTCCATAAACTTTTGTCAAACTTTCAAACTGCTGTCACACGCTCAGTTTTCGAGCTAGAGACACCAGAATTCAAACGGGCAGACCCGAGAGTCCACGGTCCCACCACGTGAAATTATGGGCCGATAGCCCACCCGCTTCATGACCTTTGACCCCATTTTCCATTCACGGCCTACAGAGCTCCATAGAGTCCAATGTAAACTGCTGTGGGAGAGTGCTCTCTTAACATCCCACTACCAACAGCTTAGCAGTAAACTCCTTCACCATAAGCATCGCCTAGTGACCCACGTGGGTTTACCGTATCGAGGACCTCGTTTTAAGCGGGAAAGACGCGGATCGGGGGGCAGGGGTTTAGGCGGCGCAACATCTCGCGTTTCCTCCTGGAAATGCAGACCTCTAGTGTTACGTTTGCTGCCCTTCATTCTGAGGATCGTTCATTCTTGTCCGGTTAACTCCGCCCACAGTTTTCGAGATATCGACTCCGGTCAAAGTTTGTTTCGTAGAGCTTCCCTGTGGGATGCGGGCTTGTATACAGCTTTTGGAAAAGTTACATAGTTTTCGCACAGGAAGCATTTGAAGTTTCATCTTTCCTCCCATAGGAATGAATGGAAAAATGTCCATAAACTTTTGTCAAATTTTTAAACTGCTGTCACACGGTCAGTTTTCGAGCTAGACACACCAGAATTCAAACGGGCAGACCCGAGGGTCCACGGTCCCACCACGTGAAACTATAGGCCGATAGCCCACCCGCTTCATGACCTTTGACCCCGTTTTCCATTCACGGCCTACAGAGCTCCATAGAGTCCAATGTAAACTGCTGTGGGAGAGTGCTCTCTTAACATCCCACTACCGACGGCTTAGCAGTAAACTCCTTCACCACAAGCGTCGCCTAGTGACCCACGTGGGTTTACCGTATCGAGGACCTCGCTTTAAGCGGTAAAGACGCGGATCGGGGGGCAGGGGTTTAGGCGGCGCAACATCTCGCGTTTCCTCCTGGAAATGCAGACCTCTAGTGTTACGTTTGCTGCCCTTCATTCTGAGGATCGTTCGTTCTTGTCCGGTTAACTCCGCCCACAGTTTTCGAGATATCGACTCCGTTCAAAGTTTCATTCGTAGAGCTTCCTTGTGGGATGCGGGCTTGTATACAGCTTTTGGAAAAGTTACATAGTTTTAGCACAGTAAGCATTTGAAGTTTCATCTTTTGTCCCATAGGAATGAATGGAAATATGTCCATAAACTTTTGTCAAATTTTTAAACTGCTGTCACACGGTCAGTTTTCGAGCTAGACACACCAGAATTCAAACGGGCAGACCCGAGGGTCCACGGTCCCACCACGTGAAACTATAGGCCGATAGCCCACCCGCTTCATGACCTTTGACCCCGTTTTCCATTCACGGCCTACAGAGCTCCATAGAGTCCAATGTAAACTGCTGTGGGAGAGTGCTCTCTTAACATCCCACTACCGACGGCTTAGCAGTAAACTCCTTCACCATAAGCGTCGCCTAGTGACCCACGTGGGTTTACCGTATCGAGGACCTCGCTTTAAGCGGTAAAGACGCAGATCGGGGGGCAGGGGTTTAGGCGGCGCAACATCTCGCGTTTCCTCCTGGAAATGCAGACCTCTAGTTATTATTATTCTTATTATTCCGCGTTTCCTTGTCCGTCTAACTAGTCCCGCAGCTTTCGAGCTATCGACTCCGTTCCACCTGGAAATCGTGCGTCCTATAGCGACGATGTGGGCTTGTATACAGCTTTCCGATACCCGCACTCGTTCGTCCGCTACACTCGTTTATCGCTCCGTTTTTCCCCAGTCATTTCTATGGAATTAATTTTCAAAGTGCTCTAACTCGGTCATTTTTCAAGCTACGGACACGGGATTTCAGACGGTCGGACCCGGGCGTACCGGCTCCCATCACTTCCGTTTTCGGAATTTTTGCACTCATCCTTCCCTTTCTTTTCCTCCTTCAAAATCCCTCCATTCATTTCAATGGGAGGCTCTTAGAGTGGGGGTGATGTCATCCACTGTAGTTTCAGTGGCCAAAAGCCGTTTTTTCACTTTTCAGCCGAACAAATCGCCATAACTTCCTTATAGTTTCACCTAGAAACTTCATTTAAATTTTAAAAGGTAGAGAAACTTGTCCTTTCTAAGACCTCTAAATTTGAACATTATTGAAAATACGGTTTTTGAGTTATGAATTTTTGTTCGGCACTAGGGAGGGTTTCGGCTCCCATAGGGTTCAATGTATTTTTGGAGCAGCTCAGAGTGCGGTTTCTAAAATTTTCTCCTGTTTTTAACTCGTCATAACATGCTCAATTCTCACTTAATCTGCAAATTTTTTATACCATATCGATCCCCAGACTCTCCTTGTCGCAACGGTATATACGGTTAAGTGATGTGGGGAAAACTTTCCGAGCTATAAGCATTTGTTCGGAGGGTGGGTACGCTCCCATAGGAACCCATTGAAATTATTTTTTGTCTTTTTCAATTTTCTGCCGAACATTTCACCATAACTTCCTTATACTTTCACCTACAGACTTCATTTAAACTTTAAATGGTAGAGAAATTTCCCCTTTCTCACACTTGTAAGTTTCAGACCGTTTGAGAATACCGTTCTTGAGTTATGAATTTTTGTTTGACACTTGGGAGGGTTTTCCTCCCATAGAGCTCAATGTATTTTAAGAGCGGGTCGGCACGCAGATTTTCAAAACTTTGCCTGTTTTTAACTCGTAATTACACCATCAAATCTCGCTCAAAGTGCAAAAATTTTTACACCATCTCGAGCACCAGACTCTCCTTGTCGCTACGGTATGCTTCGTTCATTTTTGGACCTTGAAAAGTTTTTGAGATATTTGAGGTTTTTTGGAAGGTGCGCCACCGGTCGAAATTCATTGAATCATGAGTCTGTCAGTTGTATTCTGTGAGCGTGCGTGTGAGAGACAGAGAGGGGGGAGGGGGAGAGGCAGAGGCAGACACTGACCGGGAGAGGTGTGAGGGCTACAGAAATACACAGGCAGTCTGTAACACTTTAAAGGTCATTTTTAAGGGGGACATCTTAATTATCCAGGGTTTCTTAAGGTGGAATTTTTTAAGAATACCTCATTCACAATATACTGCCTGTCTTTTCGACATTTTAAGCTTTATTTAAAGTGGTCATTTTTAAAGGTGGACGTGTCAATACAACTGTGGGTTTCTTAAGGTGGAATTTTTATTAAGGTGGTATTTAAAATGTATTGGCCATCTTTTTTTGCTTTTAAGACTCTTTTGGCCTGTGATGTGGACATTTCAATACAATTCTGGGTTTCTTAAGGTGGAATTGTTTTTAAAGGTGGAATTCAAAATGTATCGTTTTCCATTCACGGCCTACAGAGCTCCATAGAGTCCAATGTAAACTGCTGTGGGAGAGTGCTCTCTTAACATCCACCTACCAACAGCTTAGCAGTAAACTCCTTCACCATCAGCGTCGCCTAGTGACCCACGCGGGTTTACCGTGTCGAGGACCTCGCTTTAAGCGGGAAAGACGCGGATCGGGGGGCAGGGGTTTAGGCGGCGCAACATCTCGCGTTTCCTCCTGGAAATGCAGACCTCTAGTGTTACGTTTGCTGCCCTTCATTCTGAGGATAGTTCATTCTTGTCCGGTTAACTCCGCCCACAGTTTTCGAGATATAGACTCCGTTCAAAGTTTGTCTCGTAGAGCTGCCCTGTGGGATGCGGGCTTGTATACAGCTTTTGGAAAAGTTACATAGTTTTCGCACAGTAAGCATTTGAAGTTTAATCTTTTCTCCCATAGGAATGAATGGAAAAATGTCCATAAACTTTTGTCAAACTTTAAAACTGCTGTCACTCGCTCAGTTTTCGAGCTAGAGACACCAGAACTCAAACGGGTAGACCCGAGGGTCCACGGTCCCACCACGTAAAATTATGGGCCGATAGCCCACACGCTTCATGACCTTTGACCCCGTTTTCCATTCACGGCCTACAGACCTCCACAGAGTCCAATGTAAACTGCTGTGGGAGAGTGCTCTCTTAACATCCCACTACCGACAGCTTAGCAGTAAACTCCTTCACCATAAGCGTCGCCTAGTGACCCACGCGGGTTTACCGTATCGAGGACCTCGCTTTAAGCGGGAAAGACGCGGATCGGGGGACGGGGGTTTAGGCGGCGCAACATCTCGCGTTTCCTGCTGGAAATGCAGACCTCTAGTGTTACGTTTGCTGCCCTTCATTCTGAGGATCGTTCATTCTTGTCCGGTTAACTCCGCCCACAGTTTTCGAGATATCGACTCCGTTCAAAGTTTGTTTCGTAGAGCTGCCCTGTGGGATGCGGGCTTGTATACAGCTTTTGGAAAAGTTGCATAGTTTTTGCACAGTAAGCATTTGAAGTTTCATCTTTACTCCCATAGGAATGAATGGAAAAATGTCCATAAACTTTTGTCAAACTTTCAAACTGCTGTCACACGGTCAGTTTTGGAGCTAGAGACACCAGAACTCAAACGGGCAGACCCGAGGGTCCACGGTCCCACCACGTGAAACTATAGGCCGATAGCCCACCCGCTTCATGACCTTTGACCCCGTTTTCCTACACAGCTCCATAGAGTCCAATGTAAACTGCTGTGGGAGAGTGCTCTCTTAACATCCCACTACCGACAGCTTAGCAGTAAACTCCTTCACCATAAGCGTCGCCTAGTGACCCACGCGGGTTTACCGTACCGAGGACCTCGCTTTAAGCGGGAAACACGCGGATCGGGGGGCGGGGGTTTAGGCGGCGCAACATCTCGCGTTTCCTCCTGGAAATGCAGACCTCTAGTGTTACGTTTGCTGCCCTTCATTCTGAGGATCGTTCATTCTTGTCCGGTTAACTCCGCCCACAGTTTTCGAGATATCGACTCCCTTCAAAGGTTGTTTCGTAGAGCTGCCCTGTGGGATGCGGGCTTGTATACAGCTTTTGGAAAAGTTACATAGTTTTCGCACAGTAAGCATTTGAACTTTCATCTTTACTCCCATTGGAATGAATGGAAAAATGTCCATAAACTTTTGTCAAACTTTCAAACTGCTGTCACACGGTCAGTTTTCGAGCTAGACACACCAGAACTCAAACGGGCAGACCCGAGAGTCCACGGTCCCACCACGTGAAATTATGGGCCGATAGCCCACCCGCTTCATGACCTTTGACCCCGTTTTCCTTTCACGGCCTACAGAGCTCCATAGAGTCCAATGTAAAGTGCTGTGGGAGAGTGCTCTCTTAACATCCCACTACCGACAGCTTAGCAGTAAACTCCTTCACCATAAGCGTCGCCTAGTGACCCACGCGGGTTTACCGTACCGAGGACCTCGCTTTAAGCGGGAAAGACGCGGATCGGGGGGCAGGGGTTTAGGCGGCGCAACATCTCGCGTTTCCTCCTGGAAATGCAGACCTCTAGTTATGTTGCGCAAGCTGCTTCAGCAGCGCGCAATATATTGTTATCCGAAAGTCATATTATTATTATTATTATTTTTATTATTATTTTTATTATTCCGCGTTTCCTTGTCCGCTTAACTAGTCCCGCAGCTTTCGAGCTATCGACTCCGTTCCACCTGGAAATCGTGCGTCCTATAGCGACGATGTGTGCTTGTATACAGCTTTCCGATACCCGCACTCGTTCGTCCGCTACACTCGTTTTTCGCTCTGTTTTTCCCCAGTCATTTCTATGGAATTAATTTTCGAACTGCTCTAACTCGGTCAATTTTCAAGCTACGGACACGAGATTTCAGACGGTCGGACCCGGGCGCACCGGGACCCGTCACTTCCGTTTTCGGACCTCTCGCACTCATCCTTCTCTTTCTATCTCTCCTTGAATATCCCTCCATTCACTTGTATGGAAGACATTTAGAGTGGGTGACGTCATAGACACTCTGGGTTCACTGGCCAAAACCGTTTTTTCACTTTTCAGCCGAACAAATCGCCATAACGTCCTCATACTTTCACCTAGAAACTTCATTTAAATTTTAAATGGTAGATAAACTTGTCCTTTCTAGCATCTGTAAATTTGAACATAATCGAAAATACGGTTTTTGAGTTATGAATTTTTGTTCGGCACTAGGGAGGGTTTTGGCTCCCATAGAGTTCAATGTATTTTTGGAGCGGCTCAGAGTGCGGTTTCTAAATTTTTCTCCTGTTTTTAACTCGTCATAACACGGTCAATTCTCGCTCAAACTGCTAATTTTTTATACCAGCTTCTTCCTTGGACTCTCCTTGTCGCAACGGTATATGCAGTTTAGCCATTCGGGATATCTTTTCTGAGCTATAAGCATTTGTTCGGAGGGTGGGTACGCTCCCATAGGAATACATTGAAATGAATATGCCTGTCCTTTTTCGATATTCAACTTTTAGCCGAACATTTTGCCATAACTTCCTTATACTTTCACCTACAGACTTCATTTTACTTTCAAATGGTAGAGAAACTTCTCCTTTCTAAAATATGTAGATTTGAAATCATTTGAAGATACGGTTCTGGAGTTATGAAGATTTGTTTGGCAGTAGGACGTTTCGGCTCCCATAGAGTTCAATGTATTTTCAGAAAGCCAAATTTTCTCAAATTTGCCCTTTTTTAACTCATTTTTACACCATCAATTCTCGCTCAAACTGAAAAAATTTTTACACCATCTCGAGCGCCAGACTCTCCTTGTCGCTACGGTATGCTTCGTTCAATTTTGGTTGGGAAAAGTTTTCGAGCTACGGGTCATTTTTTGAAGGGTCCCCCCGGTCGAAATTCATTGAATCCTGAGTCTGTCAGTTGTGTTCTGTGAGCCTGCGTGTGAGAGAGACAGAGGGGGGAGGGGGAGGGGCAGAGGCAGAGACTGACCGGGAGAGGTGTGAGGGCCACAGAAATACACAGGCAGTCTGTAACACTTTAAAGGTCATTTTTAAGGGGGACGTCTTAATTATCCAGGGTTTCTTAAGGTGGAATTTTTAAAGAATGCCTCATTCACAATACACTGGCTGTCTTTTCAATATTTTAAGCTTTATTTCAAGTGGTCATTTTTAAAGGTGGACGTGTCAATACAACTGTGGGTTTCTTAAGGTGGAATCTTTATTAAGGTGGTATTTAAAATGTATTGGCCATCTTTTTTTGCTTTTAAGACTCTTTTGGCCTGTGATGTGGACATTTCAATACAATTCTGGGTTTCTTAAGGTGGAATTGTTTTTAAAGGTGGAATTCAAAATGTATCGTTTTCTATTCACACCCTACAGAGCTCCATAGAGTCCAATGTAAACTGCTGTGGGAGAGTGCTCTCTTAACATCCCACTACCGACAGCTTAGCAGTAAACTCCTTCACCATAAGCGTCGCCTAGTGACCCACGCGGGTTTACCGTATCGAGGACCTCGCTTTAAGCGGGAAAGACGCGGATCGGGGGACGGGGGTTTCGGCGGCGCAACATCTCGCGTTTCCTCCTGGAAATGCAGACCTCTAGTGTTACGTTTGCTGCCCTTCATTCTGAGGATCGTTCATTCTTGTCCGGTTAACTCCGCCCACAGTTTTCGAGATATCGACTCCGTTCAAAGTTTGTTTCGTAGAGCTGCCCTGTGGGATGCGGGCTTGTATACAGCTTTTGGAAAAGTTACATAGTTCTTGCACAGGAAGCCTTTGAACTTTCATCTTTACTCCCATAGGAATGAATGGAAAAATGTCCATAAACTTTTGTCAAACTTTAAAACTGCTGTCACACGGTCAGTTTTCGAGCTAGAGACACCAGAATTCAAACGGGCAGACCCGAGGGTCCACGGTCCCGCCACGTGAATTTATGGGCCGATAGCCCACCCGCTTCATGACCTTTGACCCCGTTTTCCATTCACGGCCTACACAGCTCCATAGAGTCCAATATAAACTGCTGTGGGAGAGTGCTCTCTTAACATCCCACTACCAACGGCTTAGCAGTAAACTCCTTCACCATAAGCGTCGCCTAGTGACCCACGCGAGTTTACCAAATCGAGGACCTCGCTTTAAGCGGGAAAGACGCGGATCGGGGGGCGGGGGTTTAGGCGGCGCAACATCTCGCGTTTCCTCCTGGAAATGCAGACCTCTAGTGTTACGTTTGCTGCCCTTCATTCTGAGGATCGTTCATTCTTGTCCGGTTAACTCCGCCCACAGTTTTCGAGATATCGACTCCGTTCAAAGTTTGTTTCGTAGAGCTGCCCTGTGGGATGCGGGCTTGTATACAGCTTTTGGAAAAGTTGCATAGTTTTTGCACAGTAAGCATTTGAAGTTTCATCTTTACTCCCATAGGAATGAATGGGAAAATGTCCATAAACTTTTTGTCAAACTTTCAAACTGCTGTCACACGCTCAGTTTTCGAGCTAGAGACACCAGAATTCAAACGGGCAGACCCGAGAGTCCACGGTCCCACCACGTGAAACTATAGGCCGATAGCCCACCCGCTTCATGACCTTTGACCCCGTTTTCCATTCACGGCCTACAGAGCTCCATAGAGTCCAATGTAAACTGCTGTGGGAGAGTGCTCTCTTAACATCCCACTACCTACAGCTTAGCAGTAAACTCCTTCACCATAAGCGTCGCCTAGTGACCCACGCGGGTTTACCGTATCGAGGACCTCGCTTTAAGCGGGAAAGACGCGGATCGGGGGACGGGGGTTTAGGCGGCGCAACATCTCGCGTTTCCTCCTGGAAATGCAGACCTCTAGTGTTACGTTTGCTGCCCTTCATTCTGAGGATCGTTCATTCTTGTCCGGTTAACTCCGCCCACAGTTTTCGAGATATCGACTCCGTTCAAAGTTTCATTCGTAGAGCTTCCCTGTGGGATGCGGGCTTGTATACAGCTTTTGGAAAAGTTGCATAGTTTTCGCACAGTAAGCATTTGAAGTTTCATCTTTTCTCCCATAGGAATGAATGGAAAAATGTCCATAAACTTTTGTCAAACTTTCAAACTGCTGTCACACGCTCAGTTTTCGAGCTAGAGACACCAGAACTCAAACGGGCAGACCCGAGAGTCCAAGGTCCCACCACGTGAAATTATGGGCCGATAGCCCACCCGCTTCATGACCTTTGACCCCGTTTTCCATTCACGGCCTACACAGCTCCACATAGTCCAATGTAAACTGCTGTGGGACAGTGCTCTCTTAACATCCCACTACCAACAGCTTAGCAGTAAACTCCTTCACCATAAGCGTCGCCTAGTGACCCACGCGGGTTTACCGTGTCGAGGACCTCGCTTTAAGCGGGAAAGACGCGGATCGGGGGGCAGGGGTTTAGGCGGCGCAACATCTCGCGTTTCCTCCTGGAAATGCAGACCTCTAGTGTTACGTTTGCTGCCCTTCATTCTGAGGATCGTTCGTTCTTGTCCGGTTAACTCCGCCCACAGTTTTCGAGATATCGACTCCGTTCAAAGTTTCATTCGTAGAGCTTCCCTGTGGGATGCGGGCTTGTATACAGCTTTTGGAAAAGTTGCATAGTTTTAGCACAGTAAGCATTTGAAGTTTCATCTTTTGTCCCATAGGAATGAATGGAAATATGTCCATAAACTTTTGTCAAACTTTCAAACTGCTGTCACACGCTCAGTTTTCGAGCTAGAGACACCAGAATTCAAACGGGCAGACCCGAGAGTCCAAGGTCCCACCACGTGAAATTATAGGCCGATACCCCGCCCGCTTCATGACCTTTGACCCCGTTTTCCATTCACGGCCTACAGAGCTCCATAGAGTCCAATGTAAACTGCTGTGGGAGAGTGCTCTCTTAACATCCCACTACCGACAGCTTAGCAGTAAACTCCTTCACCATAAGCATCGCCTAGTGACCCACGCGGGTTTACCGTATCGAGGACCTCGCTTTAAGCGGGAAAGACGCGGATCAGGGGGCAGGGGTTTAGGCGGCGCAACATCTCGCGTTTCCTCCTGGAAATGCAGACCTCTAGTGTTACGTTTGCTGCCCTTCATTCTGAGGATCGTTCGTTCTTGTCCGGTTAACTCCGCCCACAGTTTTCGAGATATCGACTCCGTTCAAAGTTTGTCTCGTAGAGCTGCCCTGTGGGATGCGGGCTTGTATACAGCTTTTGGAAAAGTTGCATAGTTTTCGCACAGGAAACATTTGAAGTTTCATCTTTACTCCCATAGGAATGAATGGAAAAATGTCCATAAACTTTTGTCAAACTTTCAAACTGCTGTCACACGGTCAGTTTTCGAGCTAGAGACACCAGAATTCAAACGGGCAGACCCGAGAGTCCACGGTCCCGCCACGTGAAATTATGGGCCGATAGCCCACCCGCTTCATGACCTTTGACCCCGTTTTCCTTTCACGGCCTACAGAGCTCCACAGAGTCCAATGTAAACTGCTGTGGGAGAGTGCTCTCTTAACATCCCACTACCGACAGCTTAGCAGTAAACTCCTTCACCATAAGCGTCGCCTAGTGACCCACGCAGGTTTACCGTATCGAGGACCTCGCTTTAAGCGGGAAAGACGCGGATCGGGGGGCAGGGATTTAGGCGGCGCAACATCTCGCGTTTCCTCCTGGAAATGCAGACCTCTAGTGTTACGTTTGCTGCCCTTCATTCTGAGGATCGTTCATTCTTGTCCGGTTAACTCCGCCCACAGTTTTCGAGATATCGACTCCGTTCAAAGTTTCATTCGTAGAGCTTCCCTGTGGGATGCGGGCTTGTATACAGCTTTTGGAAAAGTTGCATAGTTTTCGCACAGTAAGCATTTGAAGTTTCGTGTTTTCTCCCATAGGAATGAATGGAAAAATGTCCATAAACTTTTGTCAAACTTTCAAACTGCTGTCACACGGTCAGTTTTCGAGCTAGACACACCAGAATTCAAACGGGCAGACCCGAGAGTCCACGGTCCCGCCACGTGAAATTATGGGCCGATAGCCCACCCGCTTCATGACCTTTGACCCCGTTTTCCACTCACGGCCTACAGAGCTCCATAGAGTCCAATGTAAACTGCTGTGGGAGAGTGCTCTCTTAACATCCCACTACCAACAGCTTAGCAGGTAACTCCTTCACCATAAGCGTCGCCTAGTGACCCACGCGGGTTTACCGTATCGAGGACCTCCCTTTAAGCGGGAAAGACGCGGATCGGGGGACGGGGGTTTAGGCGGCGCAACATCTCGCGTTTCCTCCTGGAAATGCAGACCTCTAGTGTTACGTTTGCTGCCCTTCATTCTGAGGATCGTTCATTCTTGTCCGGTTAACTCCGCCCACAGTTTTCGAGATATCGACTTCGTTCAAAGTTTGTCTCGTAGAGCTTCCCTGTGGGATGCGGGCTTGTATACAGCTTTTGGAAAAGTTGCATAGTTTTCGCACAGTAACCATTTAAAGTTTCATCTTTACTCCCATAGGAATGAATGGAAAAATGTCCATAAACTTTTGTCAAACTTTCAAACTGCTGTCACACGCTCAGTTTTCGAGCTAGAGACACCAGAACTCAAACGGGCAGACCCGAGAGTCCAAGGTCCCACCACGTGAAATTATGGGCCGATAGCCCACCCGCTTCATGACCTTTGACCCCGTTTTCCATTCACGGCCTACACAGCTCCACATAGTCCAATGTAAACTGCTGTGGGACAGTGCTCTCTTAACATCCCACTACCAACAGCTTAGCAGTAAACTCCTTCACCATAAGCGTCGCCTAGTGACCCACGCGGGTTTACCGTGTCGAGGACCTTGCTTTAAGCGGGAAAGACGCGGATCGGGGGGCAGGGGTTTAGGCGGCGCAACATCTCGCGTTTCCTCCTGGAAATGCAGACCTCTAGTGTTACGTTTGCTGCCCTTCATTCTGAGGATCGTTCATTCTTGTCCGGTTAACTCCGCCCACAGTTTTCGAGATATCGACTCCGTTCAAAGTTTCATTCGTAGAGCTGCCCTGTGGGATGCGGGCTTGTATACAGCTTTTGGAAAAGTTGCATAGTTTTTGCACAGTAAGCATTTGAAATTTCATCTTTACTCCCATAGGAATGAATGGAAAAATGTCCATAAACTTTTGTCAAACTTTCAAACTGCTGTCACACGCTCAGTTTTCGAGCTAGAGACACCAGAATTCAAACGGGCAGACCCGAGGGTCCACGGTCCCACCACGTGAAACTATAGGCCGATAGCCCACCCGCTTCATGACCTTTGACCCCGTTTTCCATTCACGGCCTACACAGCTCCATAGAGTCCAATGTAAACTGCTGTGGGACAGTGCTCTCTTAACATCCCACTACCAACAGCTTAGCAGTAAACTCCTTCACCATAAGCGTCGCCTAGTGACCCACGCGGGTTTACCGTATCGAGGACCTCGCTTTAAGCGGTAAAGACGCGGATCGGGGGGCGGGGGTTTAGGCGGCGCAACATCTCGCGTTTCCTCCTGGAAATGCAGACCTCTAGTGTTACGTTTGCTGCCCTTCATTCTGAGGATCTTCATTCCTTGTCCGGTTAACTCCGCCCACAGTTTTCGAGATATCGACTCCGTTCAAAGTTTGTTTCGTAGAGCTTACCTGTGGGATGCGGGCTTGTATACAGCTTTTGGAAAAGTTGCATAGTTTTCGCACAGTAAGCATTTGAAGTTTCATCTTTTCTCCCATAGGAATGAATGGAAAAATGTCCATAAACTTTTGTCAAACTTTCAAACTGCTGTCACACGCTCAGTTTTCGAGCTAGAGACACCAGAACTCAAACGGGCAGACCCGAGAGTCCACGGTCCCCCCACATGAAATTATGGGCCGATAGCCCACCCGCTTCATGACCTTTGACCCCGTTTTCCATTCACGGCCTACAGAGCTCCATAGAGTCCAATGTAAACTGCTGTGGGAGACTGCTCTCTTAACATCCCACTACCGACAGCTTAGCAGTAAACTCCTTCACCATAAGCGTGGCCTAGTGACCCACGCGGGTTTACCGTATCGAGGACCTCGCTTTAAGCGGGAAAGACGCGGATCGGGGGGCAGGGGTTTAGGCGGCGCAACATCTCGCGTTTCCTCCTGGAAATGCAGACCTCTAGTGTTACGTTTGCTGCCCTTCATTCTGAGGATCGTTCATTCTTGTCCGGTTAACTCCGCCCACAGTTTTCGAGATATCGACTCCGTTCAAAGTTTGTTTCGTAGAGCTTCCCTGTGGGATGCGGGCTTGTATACAGCTTTTGGAAAAGTTACATAGTTTTCGCACAGTAAGCATTTGAAATTTCATCTTAACTCCCATAGGAATGAATGGAAAAATGTCCATAAACTTTTGTCAAACTTTCAAACTGCTGTCACACGGTCAGTTTTCGAGCTAGAGACACCAGAACTCAAACGGGCAGACCCGAGAGTCTACGGTCCCACCACGTGAAATTATAGGCCGATACCCCGCCCGCTTCATGACCTTTGACCCCGTTTTCCATTCACGGCCTACACAGCTCCATAGAGTCCAATGTAAACTGCTGTGGGAGAGTGCTCTCTTAACATCCCACTACCGACAGCTTAGCAGTAAACTCCTTCACCATAAGCGTCGCCTAGTGACCCACGCGGGTTTACCGTATCGAGGACCTCGCTTTAAGCGGGAAAGACGCGGATCGGGGGACGGGGGTTTCGGCGGCGCAACATCTCGCGTTTCCTCCTGGAAATGCAGACCTCTAGTGTTACGTTTGCTGCCCTTCATTCTGAGGATCGTTCATTCTTGTCCGGTTAACTCCGCCCACAGTTTTCGAGATATCGACTCCGTTCAAAGTTTCATTCGTAGAGCTGCCCTGTGGGATGCGGGCTTGTATACAGCTTTTGGAAAAGTTGCATAGTTTTTGCACAGTAAGCATTTGAAGTTTCATCTTTACTCCCATAGGAATGAATGGAAAAATGTCCATAAACTTTTGTCAAACTTTCAAACTGCTGTCACACGCTCAGTTTTCGAGCTAGAGACACCAGAATTCAAACGGGCAGACCCGAGGGTCCACGGTCCCACCACGTGAAACTATAGGCCGATAGCCCACCCGCTTCATGACCTTTGACCCCGTTTTCCATTCACGGCCTACACAGCTCCATAGAGTCCAATGTAAACTGCTGTGGGACAGTGCTCTCTTAACATCCCACTACCAACAGCTTAGCAGTAAACTCCTTCACCATAAGCGTCGCCTAGTGACCCACGCGGGTTTACCGTATCGAGGACCTCGCTTTAAGCGGTAAAGACGCGGATCGGGGGGCGGGGGTTTAGGCGGCGCAACATCTCGCGTTTCCTCCTGGAAATGCAGACCTCTAGTGTTACGTTTGCTGCCCTTCATTCTGAGGATCTTCATTCCTTGTCCGGTTAACTCCGCCCACAGTTTTCGAGATATCGACTCCGTTCAAAGTTTGTTTCGTAGAGCTTACCTGTGGGATGCGGGCTTGTATACAGCTTTTGGAAAAGTTGCATAGTTTTCGCACAGTAAGCATTTGAAGTTTCATCTTTTCTCCCATAGGAATGAATGGAAAAATGTCCATAAACTTTTGTCAAACTTTCAAACTGCTGTCACACGCTCAGTTTTCGAGCTAGAGACACCAGAACTCAAACGGGCAGACCCGAGAGTCCACGGTCCCCCCACATGAAATTATGGGCCGATAGCCCACCCGCTTCATGACCTTTGACCCCGTTTTCCATTCACGGCCTACAGAGCTCCATAGAGTCCAATGTAAACTGCTGTGGGAGACTGCTCTCTTAACATCCCACTACCGACAGCTTAGCAGTAAACTCCTTCACCATAAGCGTGGCCTAGTGACCCACGCGGGTTTACCGTATCGAGGACCTCGCTTTAAGCGGGAAAGACGCGGATCGGGGGGCAGGGGTTTAGGCGGCGCAACATCTCGCGTTTCCTCCTGGAAATGCAGACCTCTAGTGTTACGTTTGCTGCCCTTCATTCTGAGGATCGTTCATTCTTGTCCGGTTAACTCCGCCCACAGTTTTCGAGATATCGACTCCGTTCAAAGTTTGTTTCGTAGAGCTTCCCTGTGGGATGCGGGCTTGTATACAGCTTTTGGAAAAGTTACATAGTTTTCGCACAGTAAGCATTTGAAATTTCATCTTAACTCCCATAGGAATGAATGGAAAAATGTCCATAAACTTTTGTCAAACTTTCAAACTGCTGTCACACGGTCAGTTTTCGAGCTAGAGACACCAGAACTCAAACGGGCAGACCCGAGAGTCCACGGTCCCACCACGTGAAATTATAGGCCGATACCCCGCCCGCTTCATGACCTTTGACCCCGTTTTCCATTCACGGCCTACAGAGCTCCATAGAGTCCAATGTAAACTGCTGTGGGAGAGTGCTCTCTTAACATCCCACTACCGACAGCTTAGCAGTAAACTCCTTCACCATAAGCGTCGCCTAGTGACCCACGCGGGTTTACCGTATCGAGGACCTCGCTTTAAGCGGGAAAGACGCGGATCGGGGGACGGGGGTTTCGGCGGCGCAACATCTCGCGTTTCCTCCTGGAAATGCAGACCTCTAGTGTTACGTTTGCTGCCCTTCATTCTGAGGATCGTTCATTCTTGTCCGGTTAACTCCGCCCACAGTTTTCGAGATATCGACTCCGTTCAAAGTTTGTTTCGTAGAGCTTCCCTGTGGGATGCGGGCTTGTATACAGCTTTTGGAAAAGTTGCATAGTTTTCGCACAGTAAGCATTTAAAGTTTCATCTTTACTCCCATAGGAATGAATGGAAAAATGTCCATAAACTTTTGTCAAACTTTCAAACTGCTGTCACACGCTCAGTTTTCGAGCTAGAGACACCAGAACTCAAACGGGCAGACCCGAGAGTCCAAGGTCCCACCACGTGAAATTATGGGCCGATAGCCCACCCGCTTCATGACCTTTGACCCCGTTTTCCATTCACGGCCTACACAGCTCCACATAGTCCAATGTAAACTGCTGTGGGACAGTGCTCTCTTAACATCCCACTACCAACAGCTTAGCAGTAAACTCCTTCACCATAAGCGTCGCCTAGTGACCCACGCGGGTTTACCGTGTCGAGGACCTCGCTTTAAGCGGGAAAGACGCGGATCGGGGGGCAGGGGTTTAGGCGGCGCAACATCTCGCGTTTCCTCCTGGAAATGCAGACCTCTAGTGTTACGTTTGCTGCCCTTCATTCTGAGGATCTTCATTCCTTGTCCGGTTAACTCCGCCCACAGTTTTCGAGATATCGACTCCGTTCAAAGTTTGTTTCGTAGAGCTTACCTGTGGGATGCGGGCTTGTATACAGCTTTTGGAAAAGTTGCATAGTTTTCGCACAGTAAGCATTTGAAGTTTCATCTTTTCTCCCATAGGAATGAATGGAAAAATGTCCATAAACTTTTGTCAAACTTTCAAACTGCTGTCACACGCTCAGTTTTCGAGCTAGAGACACCAGAACTCAAACGGGCAGACCCGAGAGTCCACGGTCCCCCCACATGAAATTATGGGCCGATAGCCCACCCGCTTCATGACCTTTGACCCCGTTTTCCATTCACGGCCTACAGAGCTCCTTAGAGTCCAATGTAAACTGCTGTGGGAGACTGCTCTCTTAACATCCCACTACCGACAGCTTAGCAGTAAACTCCTTCACCATAAGCGTGGCCTAGTGACCCACGCGGGTTTACCGTATCGAGGACCTCGCTTTAAGCGGGAAAGACGCGGATCGGGGGGCAGGGGTTTAGGCGGCGCAACATCTCGCGTTTCCTCCTGGAAATGCAGACCTCTAGTGTTACGTTTGCTGCCCTTCATTCTGAGGATCGTTCATTCTTGTCCGGTTAACTCCGCCCACAGTTTTCGAGATATCGACTCCGTTCAAAGTTTGTTTCGTAGAGCTTCCCTGTGGGATGCGGGCTTGTATACAGCTTTTGGAAAAGTTACATAGTTTTCGCACAGTAAGCATTTGAAATTTCATCTTAACTCCCATAGGAATGAATGGAAAAATGTCCATAAACTTTTGTCAAACTTTCAAACTGCTGTCACACGGTCAGTTTTCGAGCTAGAGACACCAGAACTCAAACGGGCAGACCCGAGAGTCCACGGTCCCACCACGTGAAATTATAGGCCGATACCCCGCCCGCTTCATGACCTTTGACCCCGTTTTCCATTCACGGCCTACAGAGCTCCATAGAGTCCAATGTAAACTGCTGTGGGAGAGTGCTCTCTTAACATCCCACTACCGACAGCTTAGCAGTAAACTCCTTCACCATAAGCGTCGCCTAGTGACCCACGCGGGTTTACCGTATCGAGGACCTCGCTTTAAGCGGGAAAGACGCGGATCGGGGGACGGGGGTTTCGGCGGCGCAACATCTCGCGTTTCCTCCTGGAAATGCAGACCTCTAGTGTTACGTTTGCTGCCCTTCATTCTGAGGATCGTTCATTCTTGTCCGGTTAACTCCGCCCACAGTTTTCGAGATATCGACTCCGTTCAAAGTTTGTTTCGTAGAGCTTCCCTGTGGGATGCGGGCTTGTATACAGCTTTTGGAAAAGTTGCATAGTTTTCGCACAGTAAGCATTTAAAGTTTCATCTTTACTCCCATAGGAATGAATGGAAAAATGTCCATAAACTTTTGTCAAACTTTCAAACTGCTGTCACACGCTCAGTTTTCGAGCTAGAGACACCAGAACTCAAACGGGCAGACCCGAGAGTCCAAGGTCCCACCACGTGAAATTATGGGCCGATAGCCCACCCGCTTCATGACCTTTGACCCCGTTTTCCATTCACGGCCTACAGAGCTCCATAGAGTCCAATGTAAACTGGTGTGGGAGAGTGCTCTCTTAACATCCCACTACCGACAGCTTAGCAGTAAACTCCTTCACCATAAGCGTCGCCTAGTGACCCACGCGGTTTTTCCGTACCGAGGACCTCGCTTTAAGCGGGAAAGACGCGGATCGGGGGGCGGGGGTTTAGGCGGCGCAACATCTCGCGTTTCCTCCTGGTGTTACGTTTGCTGCCCTTCATTCTGAGGATCGTTCATTCTTGTCCGGTTAACTCCGCCCACAGTTTTCGAGATATCGACTCCGTTCAAAGTTTCATTCGTAGAGCTTCCCTGTGGGATGCGGGCTTGTATACAGCTTTTGGAAAAGTTGCATACTTTTCGCACAGTAACCATTTTAAGTTTCATCTTTTGTCCCTTAGGAATGAATGGAAAAATGTCCATAAACTTTTGTCAAACTTTCAAACTGCTGTCACACGGTCAGTTTTCGAGCTAGAGACACTAGAACTCAAACGGGCAGACCCGAGGGTCCACGGTCCCACCACGTAAAATTATGGGCCGATAGCCCACCCGCTTCATGACCTTTGACCCCGTTTTCCATTCACGGCCTACACAGCTCCATAGAGTCCAATGTAAACTGCTGTGGGAGAGTGCTCTCTTAACATCCCACTACCTACAGCTTAGCAGTAAACTCCTTCACCATAAGCGTCGCCTAGTGACCCACGCGGGTTTACCGTATCGAGGACCTCGCTTTAAGCGGGAAAGACGCGGATCGGGGGGCGGGGGTTTAGGCGGCGCAACATCTCGCGTTTCCTCCTGGTGTTACGTTTGCTGCCCTTCATTCTGAGGATCGTTCATTCTTGTCCGGTTAACTCCGCCCACAGTTTTCGAGATATCGACTCCGTTCAAAGTTTCATTCGTAGAGCTTCCCTGTGGGATGCGGGCTTGTATACAGCTTTTGGATAAGTTGCATACTTTTCGCACAGTAACCATTTTAAGTTTCATCTTTTGTCCCTTAGGAATGAATGGGAAAATGTCCATAAACTTTTGTCAAACTTTCAAACTGCTGTCACACGCTCAGTTTTCGAGCTAGAGACACCAGAATTCAAACGGGCAGACCCGAGAGTCCAAGGTCCCACCACGTGAAACTATAGGCCGATAGCCCACCCGCTTCATGACCTTTGACCCCGTTTTCCATTCACGGCCTACACAGCTCCATAGAGTCCAATGTAAACTGCTGTGGGAGAGTGCTCTCTTAACATCCCACTACCGACAGCTTAGCAGTAAACTCCTTCACCATAAGCGTCGCCTAGTGACCCACGCGGGTTTACCGTATCGAGGACCTCGCTTTAAGCGGGAAAGACGCGGATCGGGGGACGGGGGTTTAGGCGGCGCAACATCTCGCGTTTCCTCCTGGAAATGCAGACCTCTAGTGTTACGTTTGCTGCCCTTAATTCTGAGGATCGTTCGTTCTTGTCCGGTTAACTCCGCCCACAGTTTTCGAGATATCGACTCCGTTCAAAGTTTGTTTCGTAGAGCTTCCCTGTGGGATGCGGGCTTGTATACAGCTTTTGGAATAGTTACATAGTTTTTGCACAGTAAGCATTTGAAGTTTCGTGTTTTCTCCCATAGGAATGAATGGAGAAATGTCCATAAACTTTTGTCAAACTTTCAAACTGCTGTCACACGCTCAGTTTGCGAGCTAGAGACACCAGAACTCAAACGGGCAGACCCGAGGGTCCACGGTCCCAGCACGTGAAACTATGGGCCGATAGCCCACCCGCTTCATGACCTTTGACCCCGTTTTCCATTCACGGCCTACAGAGCTCCAGAGTCCAATGTAAACTGCTGTGGGAGACTGCTCTCTTAACATCCCACTACCAACAGCTTAGCAGTAAACTCCTTCACCATAAGCGTCGCCTAGTGACCCACGCGGGTTTACCGTATCGAGGACCTCGCTTTAAGCGGGAAAGACGCGGATCGGGGGGCGGGGGTTTAGGCGGCGCAACATCTCGCGTTTCCTCCTGGAAATGCAGACCTCTAGTGTTACGTTTGCTGCCCTTCATTCTGAGGATCGTTCATTCTTGTCCGGTTAACTCCGCCCACAGTTTTCGAGATATCGACTCCGTTCAAAGTTTGTTTCGTAGAGCTTCCCTGTGGGATGCGGGCTTGTATACAGCTTTTGGAAAAGTTACATAGTTTTCGCACAGTAAGCATTTGAAATTTCATCTTAACTCCCATAGGAATGAATGGAAAAATGTCCATAAACTTTTGTCAAACTTTCAAACTGCTGTCACACGGTCAGTTTTCGAGCTAGAGACACCAGAACTCAAACGGGCAGACCCGATAGTCCACGGTCCCACCACGTGAAATTATAGGCCGATACCCCGCCCGCTTCATGACCTTTGAACCCGTTTTCCATTCACGGCCTACAGAGCTCCATAGAGTCCAATGTAAACTGCTGTGGGAGAGTGCTCTCTTAACATCCCACTACCGACAGCTTAGCAGTAAACTCCTTCACCATAAGCGTCGCCTAGTGACCCACGCGGGTTTACCGTATCGAGGACCTCGCTTTAAGCGGGAAAGACGCGGATCGGGGGACGGGGGTTTCGGCGGCGCAACATCTCGCGTTTCCTCCTGGAAATGCAGACCTCTAGTGTTACGTTTGCTGCCCTTCATTCTGAGGATCGTTCATTCTTGTCCGGTTAACTCCGCCCACAGTTTTCGAGATATCGACTCCGTTCAAAGTTTGTTTCGTAGAGCTTCCCTGTGGGATGCGGGCTTGTATACAGCTTTTAGAAAAGTTACATAGTTTTCGCACAGGAAGCATTTGAAGTTTCATCTTTTCTCACATAGGAATGAATGGAAAAATGTCCATAAACTTTTGTCAAACATTCAAACTGCTGTCACACGGTCAGTTTTCGAGCTAGAGACACCAGAACTCAAACGGGCAGACCCGAGGGTCCACGGTCCCACCACGTAAAATTATGGGCCGATAACCCACCCGCTTCATGACCTTTGACCCCGTTTTCCTTTCACGGCCTACAGAGCTCCATAGAGTCCAATGTAAACTGCTGTGGGAGAGTGCTCTCTTAACATCCCACTACCGACAGCTTAGCAGTAAACTCCTTCACCATAAGCGTCGCCTAGTGACCCACGCGGGTTTACCGTATCGAGGACCTCGCTTTAAGCGGGAAAGACGCGGATCGGGGGACGGGGGTTTAGGCGGCGCAACATCTCGCGTTTCCTCCTGGAAATGCAGACCTCTAGTGTTACGTTTGCTGTCCTTCATTCTGAGGATCGTTCATTCTTGTCCGGTTAACTCCGCCCACAGTTTTCGAGATATCGACTCCGTTCAAAGTTTCATTCGTAGAGCTGCCCTGTGGGTTGCGGGCTTGTATACAGCTTTTGGAAAAGTTGCATAGTTTTAGCACAGTAAGCATTTGAAGTTTCAACTTTTCTCCCATAGGAATGAATGGAAAAATGTCCATAAACTTTTGTCAAACATTCAAAGTGCTGTCACACGGTCAGTTTTCGAGCTAGAGACACTAAAATTCAAACGGGCAGACCCGAGGGTCCACGGTCCCACCACGTAAAATTATGGGCCGATAGGCCACCCGCTTCATGACCTTTGACCCCGTTTTCCATTCACGGCCTACAGAGCTCCATAGAGTCCAATGTAAACTGCTGTGGGACAGTGCTCTCTTAACATCCCACTACCGACAGCTTAGCAGTAAACTCCTTCACCATAAGCGTCGCCTAGTGACCCACGCGGGTTTACCGTATCGAGGACCTCGCTTTAAGCGGGAAAGACGCGGATCGGGGGACGGGGGTTTCGGCGGCGCAACATCTCGCGTTTCCTCCTGGAAATGCAGACCTCTAGTGTTACGTTTGCTGCCCTTCATTCTGAGGATCGTTCATTCTTGTCCGGTTAACTCCGCCCACAGTTTTTGAGATATCGACTCCGTTCAAAGTTTGTTTCGTAGAGCTTCCCTGTGGGATGCGGGCTTGTATACAGCTTTTGGAAAAGTTGCATAGTTTTCGCACAGTAAGCCTTTGAAGTTTCATCTTTTCTCCCATAGGAATGAATGGGAAAATGTCCATAAACTTTTGTCAAACTTTAAAACTGCTGTCACACAGTCAGTTTTCGAGCTAGAGACACCAGAATTCAAACGGGCACACCCGAGAGTCCACGTTCCCACCACGTGAATTTATGGGCCGATAGCCCACCCGCTTCATGACCTTTGACCCCGTTTTCCTTTCACGGCCTACAGAGCTCCATAGAGTCCAATGTAAACTGCTGTGGGAGAGTGCTCTCTTAACATCCCACTACCTACAGCTTAGCAGTAAACTCCTTCACCATAAGCGTCGCCTAGTGACCCACGCGGGTTTACCGTATCGAGGACCTCGCTTTAAGCGGGAAAGACGCGGATCGGGGGGCGGGGGTTTAGGCGGCGCAACATCTCGCGTTTCCTCCTGGAAATGCAGACCTCTAGTGTTACGTTTGCTGCCCTTAATTCTGAGGATCGTTCATTCTTGTCCGGTTAACTCCGCCCACAGTTTTCGAGATATCGACTCCGTTCAAAGTTTCATTCGTAGAGCTTCCCTGTGGGATGCGGGCTTGTATACAGCTTTTGGAAAAGTTACATACTTTTCGCACAGTAAGCATTTGAACTTTAATCTTTACTCCCATAGGAATGAATGGGAAAATGTCCATAAACTTTTGTCAAACTTTCAAACTGCTGTCACACGGTCAGTTTTCGAGCTAGAGACACCAGAACTCAAACGGGCAGACCCGAGAGTCCACGGTCCCACCACGTAAAATTATGGGCCGATAGCCCACCCGCTTCATGACCTTTGACCCCGTTTTCCATTCACGGCCTACTGAGCTCCATAGAGTCCAATGTAAACTGCTGTGGGAGAGTGCTCTCTTTACATCCCACTACCGACAGCTTAGCAGTAAACTCCTTCACCATAAGCGTCGCCTAGTGACCCACGCGGGTTTACCGTATCGAGGACCTCGCTTTAAGCGGTAAAGACGCGGATCGGGGGACGGGGGTTTAGGCGGCGCAACATCTCGCGTTTCCTCCTGGTGTTACGTTTGCTGCCCTTAATTCTGAGGATCGTTCATTCTTGTCCGGTTAACTCCGCCCACAGTTTTCGAGATATCGACTCCGTTCAAAGTTTGTTTCGTAGAGCTGCCCTGTGGGATGCGGGCTTGTATACAGCTTTTGGAAAAGTTACATAGTTTTCGCACAGCAAGCATTTGAACTTTCATCTTTACTCCCATAGGAATGAATGGAAAAATGTCCATAAACTTTTGTCAAACTTTCAAACTGCTGTCACACGGTCAGTTTTCCAGCTAGAGACACCAGAATTCAAACGGGCACACCCGAGAGTCCACGGTCCCACCACGTGAATTTATGGGCCGATAGCCCACCCGCTTCATGACCTTTGACCCCGTTTTCCATTCACGGCCTACTGAGCTCCATAGAGTCCAATGTAAACTGCTGTGGGAGAGTGCTCTCTTAACATCCCACTACCGACAGCTTAGCAGTAAACTCCTTCACCATAAGCGTCGCCTAGTGACCCACGCGGGTTTACCGTATCGAGGACCTCGCTTTAAGCGGGAAAGACGCGGATCGGGGGGCAGGGGTTTAGGCGGCGCAACATCTCGCGTTTCCTCCTGGTGTTACGTTTGCTGCCCTTCATTCTGAGGATCGTTCATTCTTGTCCGGTTAACTCCGCCCACAGTTTTCGAGATATCGACTCCGTTCAAAGTTTCATTCGTAGAGCTTCCCTGTGGGATGCGGGCTTGTATACAGCTTTTGGATAAGTTGCATACTTTTCGCACAGTAACCATTTTAAGTTTCATCTTTTGTCCCTTAGGAATGAATGGAAAAATGTCCATAAACTTTTGTCAAACTTTCAAACTGCTGTCACACGGTCAGTTTTCGAGCTAGAGACACTAGAACTCAAACGGGCACACCCGAGGGTCCACGGTCCCACCACGTAAAATTATGGGCCGATAGCCCACCCGCTTCATGACCTTTGACCCCGTTTTCCATTCACGGCCTACACAGCTCCATAGAGTCCAATGTAAACTGCTGTGGGAGAGTGCTCTCTTAACATCCCACTACCTACAGCTTAGCAGTAAACTCCTTCACCATAAGCGTCGCCTAGTGACCCACGCGGGTTTACCGTATCGAGGACCTCGCTTTAAGCGGGAAAGACGCGGATCGGGGGGCGGGGGTTTAGGCGGCGCAACATCTCGCGTTTCCTCCTGGTGTTACGTTTGCTGCCCTTCATTCTGAGGATCGTTCATTCTTGTCCGGTTAACTCCGCCCACAGTTTTCGAGATATCGACTCCGTTCAAAGTTTCATTCGTAGAGCTTCCCTGTGGGATGCGGGCTTGTATACAGCTTTTGGATAAGTTGCATACTTTTCGCACAGTAACCATTTTAAGTTTCATCTTTTGTCCCTTAGGAATGAATGGGAAAATGTCCATAAACTTTTGTCAAACTTTCAAACTGCTGTCACACGCTCAGTTTTCGAGCTAGAGACACCAGAATTCAAACGGGCAGACCCGAGAGTCCAAGGTCCCACCACGTGAAACTATAGGCCGATAGCCCACCCGCTTCATGACCTTTGACCCCGTTTTCCATTCACGGCCTACACAGCTCCATAGAGTCCAATGTAAACTGCTGTGGGAGAGTGCTCTCTTAACATCCCACTACCGACAGCTTAGCAGTAAACTCCTTCACCATAAGCGTCGCCTAGTGACCCACGCGGGTTTACCGTATCGAGGACCTCGCTTTAAGCGGGAAAGACGCGGATCGGGGGACGGGGGTTTAGGCGGCGCAACATCTCGCGTTTCCTCCTGGAAATGCAGACCTCTAGTGTTACGTTTGCTGCCCTTCATTCTGAGGATCGTTCATTCTTGTCCGGTTAACTCCGCCCACAGTTTTCGAGATATCGACTCCGTTCAAAGTTTGTTTCGTAGAGCTTCCCTGTGGGATGCGGGCTTGTATACAGCTTTTGGAAAAGTTACATAGTTTTCGCACAGTAAGCATTTGAAATTTCATCTTAACTCCCATAGGAATGAATGGAAAAATGTCCATAAACTTTTGTCAAACTTTCAAACTGCTGTCACACGGTCAGTTTTCGAGCTAGAGACACCAGAACTCAAACGGGCAGACCCGAGAGTCCACGGTCCCACCACGTGAAATTATAGGCCGATACCCCGCCCGCTTCATGACCTTTGAACCCGTTTTCCATTCACGGCCTACAGAGCTCCATAGAGTCCAATGTAAACTGCTGTGGGAGAGTGCTCTCTTAACATCCCACTACCGACAGCTTAGCAGTAAACTCCTTCACCATAAGCGTCGCCTAGTGACCCACGCGGGTTTACCGTATCGAGGACCTCGCTTTAAGCGGGAAAGACGCGGATCGGGGGACGGGGGTTTCGGCGGCGCAACATCTCGCGTTTCCTCCTGGAAATGCAGACCTCTAGTGTTACGTTTGCTGCCCTTCATTCTGAGGATCGTTCATTCTTGTCCGGTTAACTCCGCCCACAGTTTTCGAGATATCGACTCCGTTCAAAGTTTGTTTCGTAGAGCTTCCCTGTGGGATGCGGGCTTGTATACAGCTTTTAGAAAAGTTACATAGTTTTCGCACAGGAAGCATTTGAAGTTTCATCTTTTCTCACATAGGAATGAATGGAAAAATGTCCATAAACTTTTGTCAAACATTCAAACTGCTGTCACACGGTCAGTTTTCGAGCTAGAGACACCAGAACTCAAACGGGCAGACCCGAGGGTCCACGGTCCCACCACGTAAAATTATGGGCCGATAACCCACCCGCTTCATGACCTTTGACCCCGTTTTCCTTTCACGGCCTACAGAGCTCCATAGAGTCCAATGTAAACTGCTGTGGGAGAGTGCTCTCTTAACATCCCACTACCGACAGCTTAGCAGTAAACTCCTTCACCATAAGCGTCGCCTAGTGACCCACGCGGGTTTACCGTATCGAGGACCTCGCTTTAAGCGGGAAAGACGCGGATCGGGGGACGGGGGTTTAGGCGGCGCAACATCTCGCGTTTCCTCCTGGAAATGCAGACCTCTAGTGTTACGTTTGCTGTCCTTCATTCTGAGGATCGTTCATTCTTGTCCGGTTAACTCCGCCCACAGTTTTCGAGATATCGACTCCGTTCAAAGTTTCATTCGTAGAGCTGCCCTGTGGGTTGCGGGCTTGTATACAGCTTTTGGAAAAGTTGCATAGTTTTAGCACAGTAAGCATTTGAAGTTTCAACTTTTCTCCCATAGGAATGAATGGAAAAATGTCCATAAACTTTTGTCAAACATTCAAAGTGCTGTCACACGGTCAGTTTTCGAGCTAGAGACACCAAAATTCAAACGGGCAGACCCGAGGGTCCACGGTCCCACCACGTAAAATTATGGGCCGATAGGCCACCCGCTTCATGACCTTTGACCCCGTTTTCCATTCACGGCCTACAGAGCTCCATAGAGTCCAATGTAAACTGCTGTGGGACAGTGCTCTCTTAACATCCCACTACCGACAGCTTAGCAGTAAACTCCTTCACCATAAGCGTCGCCTAGTGACCCACGCGGGTTTACCGTATCGAGGACCTCGCTTTAAGCGGGAAAGACGCGGATCGGGGGACGGGGGTTTCGGCGGCGCAACATCTCGCGTTTCCTCCTGGAAATGCAGACCTCTAGTGTTACGTTTGCTGCCCTTCATTCTGAGGATCGTTCATTCTTGTCCGGTTAACTCCGCCCACAGTTTTTGAGATATCGACTCCGTTCAAAGTTTGTTTCGTAGAGCTTCCCTGTGGGATGCGGGCTTGTATACAGCTTTTGGAAAAGTTGCATAGTTTTCGCACAGTAAGCCTTTGAAGTTTCATCTTTTCTCCCATAGGAATGAATGGGAAAATGTCCATAAACTTTTGTCAAACTTTAAAACTGCTGTCACACAGTCAGTTTTCGAGCTAGAGACACCAGAATTCAAACGGGCACACCCGAGAGTCCACGTTCCCACCACGTGAATTTATGGGCCGATAGCCCACCCGCTTCATGACCTTTGACCCCGTTTTCCTTTCACGGCCTACAGAGCTCCATAGAGTCCAATGTAAACTGCTGTGGGAGAGTGCTCTCTTAACATCCCACTACCTACAGCTTAGCAGTAAACTCCTTCACCATAAGCGTCGCCTAGTGACCCACGCGGGTTTACCGTATCGAGGACCTCGCTTTAAGCGGGAAAGACGCGGATCGGGGGGCGGGGGTTTAGGCGGCGCAACATCTCGCGTTTCCTCCTGGAAATGCAGACCTCTAGTGTTACGTTTGCTGCCCTTAATTCTGAGGATCGTTCATTCTTGTCCGGTTAACTCCGCCCACAGTTTTCGAGATATCGACTCCGTTCAAAGTTTCATTCGTAGAGCTTCCCTGTGGGATGCGGGCTTGTATACAGCTTTTGGAAAAGTTACATACTTTTCGCACAGTAAGCATTTGAACTTTAATCTTTACTCCCATAGGAATGAATGGGAAAATGTCCATAAACTTTTGTCAAACTTTCAAACTGCTGTCACACGGTCAGTTTTCGAGCTAGAGACACCAGAACTCAAACGGGCAGACCCGAGAGTCCACGGTCCCACCACGTAAAATTATGGGCCGATAGCCCACCCGCTTCATGACCTTTGACCCCGTTTTCCATTCACGGCCTACTGAGCTCCATAGAGTCCAATGTAAACTGCTGTGGGAGAGTGCTCTCTTTACATCCCACTACCGACAGCTTAGCAGTAAACTCCTTCACCATAAGCGTCGCCTAGTGACCCACGCGGGTTTACCGTATCGAGGACCTCGCTTTAAGCGGTAAAGACGCGGATCGGGGGACGGGGGTTTAGGCGGCGCAACATCTCGCGTTTCCTCCTGGTGTTACGTTTGCTGCCCTTAATTCTGAGGATCGTTCATTCTTGTCCGGTTAACTCCGCCCACAGTTTTCGAGATATCGACTCCGTTCAAAGTTTGTTTCGTAGAGCTGCCCTGTGGGATGCGGGCTTGTATACAGCTTTTGGAAAAGTTACATAGTTTTCGCACAGCAAGCATTTGAACTTTCATCTTTACTCCCATAGGAATGAATGGAAAAATGTCCATAAACTTTTGTCAAACTTTCAAACTGCTGTCACACGGTCAGTTTTCCAGCTAGAGACACCAGAATTCAAACGGGCACACCCGAGAGTCCACGGTCCCACCACGTGAATTTATGGGCCGATAGCCCACCCGCTTCATGACCTTTGACCCCGTTTTCCATTCACGGCCTACTGAGCTCCATAGAGTCCAATGTAAACTGCTGTGGGAGAGTGCTCTCTTAACATCCCACTACCGACAGCTTAGCAGTAAACTCCTTCACCATAAGCGTCGCCTAGTGACCCACGCGGGTTTACCGTATCGAGGACCTCGCTTTAAGCGGGAAAGACGCGGATCGGGGGGCAGGGGTTTAGGCGGCGCAACATCTCGCGTTTCCTCCTGGAAATGCAGACCTCTAGTTATGTTGCGCCTGCTGCTTTAAGCAGCGGCGCAATATATTGTTATCCGTAAGTCATATTATTATTATTTTTATTATTATTTTTATTATTCCGCGTTTCCTTGTCCGCTTAACTAGTCCCGCAGCTTTCGAGCTATCGACTCCGTTCCACCTGGAAATCGTGCGTCCTATAGCGACGATGTGGGCTTGTATACAGCTTTCCGATACCCGCACTCGTTCGTCCGCTACACTCGTTTTTCGCTCTGTTTTTCCCCAGTCATTTCTATGGAATTAATTTTCAAAGTGCTCTAACTCGGTCATTTTTCAAGCTACGGACACGGGATTTCAGACGGTCGGACCCGGGCGTACCGGCTCCCATCACTTCCGTTTTCGGAATTTTTGCACTCATCCTTCCCTTTCTTTTCCTCCTTCAAAATCCCTCCATTCATTTCAATGGGAGGCTCTTAGAGTGGGGGTGATGTCATCCACTGTAGTTTCAGTGGCAAAAAGCCGTTTTTTCACTTTTCAGCCGAACAAATCGCCATAACTTCCTCATAGTTTCACCTAGAAACTTCATTTAAATTTTAAATGGTAGAGAAACTTGTCCTTTCTGAGACCTCTAAATTTGAACATTATTGAAAATACGGTTTTTGAGTTATGAATTTTTGTTCGGCACTAGGGACGGTTTCGGCTCCCATAGGGTTCAATGTATTTTTGGAGCAGCTCAGAGTGCGGTTTCTAAAATTTTCTCCTGTTTTTAACTCGTCATAACATGCTCAATTCTCACTTAATCTGCAAATTTTTTATACCATATCGATCCCCAGACTCTCCTTGTCGCAACGGTATATACGGTTAAGTGATGTGAGGAAAACTTTCCGAGCTATAAGCATTTGTTCGGAGGGTGGGTACGCTCCCATAGGAACCCATTGAAATTATTTTTTTTCTTTTTCAATTTTCTGCCGAACATTTCACCATAACTTCCTTATACTTTCACCTACAGACTTCATTTAAATTTTAAATGGTAGAGAAATTTCCCCTTTCTCAAACTTGTAAGTTTCAGACCGTTTGAGAATACCGTTCTTGAGTTATGAATTTTTGTTTGACACTTGGGAGGGTTTTCCTCCCATAGAGCTCAATGTATTTTAAGAGCGGGTCGGCACGCAGATTTTCAAAACTTTGCCTGTTTTTAACTCGTAATTACACCATCAAATCTCGCTCAAAGTGCAAAAATTTTTACACCATCTCGAGCACAAGACTCTCCTTGTCGCTACGGTATGCTTCGTTCAATTTTGGTTGGGAAAAGTTTTCGAGCTACGGGTGATTTTTTGGAGGGTGCTCCCCGGTCGAAATTCATTGAATCATGAGTCTGTCAGTTGTATTCTGTGAGCATGCGTGTGAGAGAGACAGAGGGGGGAGGGGGAGGGGCAGAGGCAGAGACTGAGGGGAAGAGCTGTGAGGGCCACAGAAATACACAGGCAGTCTGTAACACTTTAAAGGTCATTTTTAAGGGGGACGTCTTAATTATCCAGGGTTTCTTAAGGTGGAATTTTTAAAGAATACCTCATTCACAATATACTGGCTGTCTTTTCGACATTTTAAGCTTTATTTAAAGTGGTCATTTTTAAAGGTGGACGTGTCAATACAACTGTGGGTTTCTTAAGGTGGAATTTTTATTAAGGTGGTATTTAAAATGTATTGGCCATCTTTTTTTGCTTTTGGCCTGTGATGTGGACATTTCAATACAATTCTGGGTTTCTTAAGGTGGAATTGTTTTTAAAGGTGGAATTCAAAATTTATCGTTTTCTATTCACGCCCTACTGAGCTCCATAGAGTCCAATGTAAACTGCTGTGGGAGAGTGCTCTCTTAACATCCCACTACCAACAGCTTAGCAGTAAACTCCTTCACCATAAGCGTCGCCTAGTGACCCACGCGGGTTTACCGTATCGAGGACCTCGCTTTAAGCGGGAAAGACGCGGATCGGGGGACGGGGGTTTAGGCGGCGCAACATCTCGCGTTTCCTCCAGGAAATGCAGACCTCTAGTGTTACGTTTGCTGCCCTTCATTCTGAGGATCTTCATTCCTTGTCCGGTTAACTCCGCCCACAGTTTTCGAGATATCGACCCCGTTCAAAGTTTGTTTCGTAGAGCTTCCTTGTGGGATGCGGGCTTGTATACAGCTTTTGGAAAAGTTACATAGATTTCGCACAGTAAGCATTTGAAGTTTCATCTTTACTCCCATAGGAATGAATGGAAAAATGTCCATAAACTTTTGTCAAACTTTCAAACTGCTGTCACACGCTCAGTTTTCGAGCTAGAGACACCAGAACTCAAACGGGCAGACCCGAGGGTCCACGGTCCCAGCACATGAAACTATGGGCCGATAGCCCACCCGCTTCATGACCTTTGACCCCGTTTTCCTTTCACGGCCTACAGAGCTCCATAGAGTCCAATGTAAACTGCTGTGGGAGAGTGCTCTCTTAACATCCCACTACCGACAGCTTAGCAGTAAACTCCTTCACCATAAGCGTCGCCTAGTGACCCACGCGGGTTTACCGTATCGAGGACCTCGCTTTAAGCGGGAAAGACGCGGATCGGGGGGCGGGGGTTTAGGCGGCGCAACATCTCGCGTTTCCTCCTGGAAATGCAGACCTCTAGTGTTACGTTTGCTGCCCTTCATTCTGAGGATCGTTCGTTCTTGTCCGGTTAACTCCGCCCACAGTTTTCGAGATATCGACTCCGTTCAAAGTTTCATTCGTAGAGCTTCCCTGTGGGATGCGGGCTTGTATACAGCTTTTGGAAAAGTTACATAGTTTTAGCACAGTAAGCATTTGAAGTTTCATCTTTTGTCCCATAGGAATGAATGGAAATATGTCCATAAACTTTTGTCAAACTTTCAAACTGCTGTCACACGCTCAGTTTTCGAGCTAGAGACACCAGAATTCAAACGGGCAGACCCGAGGGTCCACGGTCCCAGCACATGAAACTATGGGCCGATAGCCCACCCGCTTCATGACCTTTGACCCCGTTTTCCATTCACGGCCTACAGAGCTCCATAGAGTCCAATGTAAACTGCTGTGGGAGAGAGCTCTCTTAACATCCCACTACCGACAGCTTAGCAGTAAACTCCTTCACCATAAGCGTCGCCTAGTGACCCACGCGGGTTTACCGTATCGAGGACCTCGCTTTAAGCGGGAAAGACGCGGATCGGGGGACGGGGGTTTAGGCGGCGCAACATCTCGCGTTTCCTCCTGGAAATGCAGACCTCTAGTGTTACGTTTGCTGTCCTTCATTCTGAGGATCGTTCATTCTTGTCCGGTTAACTCCGCCCACAGTTTTCGAGATATCGACTCCGTTCAAAGTTTCATTCGTAGAGCTGCCCTGTGGGTTGCGGGCTTGTATACAGCTTTTGGAAAAGTTGCATAGTTTTAGCACAGTAAGCATTTGAAGTTTCAACTTTTCTCCCATAGGAATGAATGGAAAAATGTCCATAAACTTTTGTCAAACATTCAAAGTGCTGTCACACGGTCAGTTTTCGAGCTAGAGACACCAAAATTCAAACGGGCAGACCCGAGGGTCCACGGTCCCACCACGTAAAATTATGGGCCGATAGGCCACCCGCTTCATGACCTTTGACCCCGTTTTCCATTCACGGCCTACAGAGCTCCATAGAGTCCAATGTAAACTGCTGTGGGACAGTGCTCTCTTAACATCCCACTACCGACAGCTTAGCAGTAAACTCCTTCACCATAAGCGTCGCCTAGTGACCCACGCGGGTTTACCGTATCGAGGACCTCGCTTTAAGCGGGAAAGACGCGGATCGGGGGACGGGGGTTTCGGCGGCGCAACATCTCGCGTTTCCTCCTGGAAATGCAGACCTCTAGTGTTACGTTTGCTGCCCTTCATTCTGAGGATCGTTCATTCTTGTCCGGTTAACTCCGCCCACAGTTTTTGAGATATCGACTCCGTTCAAAGTTTGTTTCGTAGAGCTTCCCTGTGGGATGCGGGCTTGTATACAGCTTTTGGAAAAGTTGCATAGTTTTCGCACAGTAAGCCTTTGAAGTTTCATCTTTTCTCCCATAGGAATGAATGGGAAAATGTCCATAAACTTTTGTCAAACTTTAAAACTGCTGTCACACAGTCAGTTTTCGAGCTAGAGACACCAGAATTCAAACGGGCACACCCGAGAGTCCACGTTCCCACCACGTGAATTTATGGGCCGATAGCCCACCCGCTTCATGACCTTTGACCCCGTTTTCCTTTCACGGCCTACAGAGCTCCATAGAGTCCAATGTAAACTGCTGTGGGAGAGTGCTCTCTTAACATCCCACTACCTACAGCTTAGCAGTAAACTCCTTCACCATAAGCGTCGCCTAGTGACCCACGCGGGTTTACCGTATCGAGGACCTCGCTTTAAGCGGGAAAGACGCGGATCGGGGGGCGGGGGTTTAGGCGGCGCAACATCTCGCGTTTCCTCCTGGAAATGCAGACCTCTAGTGTTACGTTTGCTGCCCTTAATTCTGAGGATCGTTCATTCTTGTCCGGTTAACTCCGCCCACAGTTTTCGAGATATCGACTCCGTTCAAAGTTTCATTCGTAGAGCTTCCCTGTGGGATGCGGGCTTGTATACAGCTTTTGGAAAAGTTACATACTTTTCGCACAGTAAGCATTTGAACTTTAATCTTTACTCCCATAGGAATGAATGGGAAAATGTCCATAAACTTTTGTCAAACTTTCAAACTGCTGTCACACGGTCAGTTTTCGAGCTAGAGACACCAGAACTCAAACGGGCAGACCCGAGAGTCCACGGTCCCACCACGTAAAATTATGGGCCGATAGCCCACCCGCTTCATGACCTTTGACCCCGTTTTCCATTCACGGCCTACTGAGCTCCATAGAGTCCAATGTAAACTGCTGTGGGAGAGTGCTCTCTTTACATCCCACTACCGACAGCTTAGCAGTAAACTCCTTCACCATAAGCGTCGCCTAGTGACCCACGCGGGTTTACCGTATCGAGGACCTCGCTTTAAGCGGTAAAGACGCGGATCGGGGGACGGGGGTTTAGGCGGCGCAACATCTCGCGTTTCCTCCTGGTGTTACGTTTGCTGCCCTTAATTCTGAGGATCGTTCATTCTTGTCCGGTTAACTCCGCCCACAGTTTTCGAGATATCGACTCCGTTCAAAGTTTGTTTCGTAGAGCTGCCCTGTGGGATGCGGGCTTGTATACAGCTTTTGGAAAAGTTACATAGTTTTCGCACAGCAAGCATTTGAACTTTCATCTTTACTCCCATAGGAATGAATGGAAAAATGTCCATAAACTTTTGTCAAACTTTCAAACTGCTGTCACACGGTCAGTTTTCCAGCTAGAGACACCAGAATTCAAACGGGCACACCCGAGAGTCCACGGTCCCACCACGTGAATTTATGGGCCGATAGCCCACCCGCTTCATGACCTTTGACCCCGTTTTCCATTCACGGCCTACTGAGCTCCATAGAGTCCAATGTAAACTGCTGTGGGAGAGTGCTCTCTTAACATCCCACTACCGACAGCTTAGCAGTAAACTCCTTCACCATAAGCGTCGCCTAGTGACCCACGCGGGTTTACCGTATCGAGGACCTCGCTTTAAGCGGGAAAGACGCGGATCGGGGGGCAGGGGTTTAGGCGGCGCAACATCTCGCGTTTCCTCCTGGAAATGCAGACCTCTAGTTATGTTGCGCCTGCTGCTTTAAGCAGCGGCGCAATATATTGTTATCCGTAAGTCATATTATTATTATTTTTATTATTATTTTTATTATTCCGCGTTTCCTTGTCCGCTTAACTAGTCCCGCAGCTTTCGAGCTATCGACTCCGTTCCACCTGGAAATCGTGCGTCCTATAGCGACGATGTGGGCTTGTATACAGCTTTCCGATACCCGCACTCGTTCGTCCGCTACACTCGTTTTTCGCTCTGTTTTTCCCCAGTCATTTCTATGGAATTAATTTTCAAAGTGCTCTAACTCGGTCATTTTTCAAGCTACGGACACGGGATTTCAGACGGTCGGACCCGGGCGTACCGGCTCCCATCACTTCCGTTTTCGGAATTTTTGCACTCATCCTTCCCTTTCTTTTCCTCCTTCAAAATCCCTCCATTCATTTCAATGGGAGGCTCTTAGAGTGGGGGTGATGTCATCCACTGTAGTTTCAGTGGCAAAAAGCCGTTTTTTCACTTTTCAGCCGAACAAATCGCCATAACTTCCTCATAGTTTCACCTAGAAACTTCATTTAAATTTTAAATGGTAGAGAAACTTGTCCTTTCTGAGACCTCTAAATTTGAACATTATTGAAAATACGGTTTTTGAGTTATGAATTTTTGTTCGGCACTAGGGACGGTTTCGGCTCCCATAGGGTTCAATGTATTTTTGGAGCAGCTCAGAGTGCGGTTTCTAAAATTTTCTCCTGTTTTTAACTCGTCATAACATGCTCAATTCTCACTTAATCTGCAAATTTTTTATACCATATCGATCCCCAGACTCTCCTTGTCGCAACGGTATATACGGTTAAGTGATGTGAGGAAAACTTTCCGAGCTATAAGCATTTGTTCGGAGGGTGGGTACGCTCCCATAGGAACCCATTGAAATTATTTTTTTTCTTTTTCAATTTTCTGCCGAACATTTCACCATAACTTCCTTATACTTTCACCTACAGACTTCATTTAAATTTTAAATGGTAGAGAAATGTCCCCTTTCTCAAACTTGTAAGTTTCAGACCGTTTGATAATACCGTTCTTGAGTTATGAATTTTTGTTTGACACTTGGGAGGGTTTTCCTCCCATAGAGCTCAATGTATTTTAAGAGCGGCTCGGCACGCAGATTTTCAAAACTTTGCCTGTTTTTAACTCGTAATTACACCATCAAATCTCGCTCAAAAGTGCAAAAATTTTTACACCATCTCGAGCACCAGACTCTCCTTGTCGCTACGGTATGCTTCGTTCATTTTTGGACCTGGAAAAGTTTTGGAGATATTTGAGGTCATTTGAAGATACGGTTCTGGAGTTATGAAGATTTGTTTGGCAGTAGGACGTTTCGGCTCCCATAGAGTTCAATGTATTTTCAGAAAGCCAAATTTTCTCAAATTTGCCCTTTTTTAACTCATTTTTACACCATCAATTCTCGCTCAAACTGAAAAAATTTTTACACCATCTCGAGCGCCAGACTCTCCTTGTCGCTACGGTATGCTTCGTTCAATTTTGGTTGGGAAAAGTTTTCGAGCTACGAGTCATTTTTTGAAGGGTCCCCCCGGTCGAAATTCATTGAATCCTGAGTCTGTCAGTTGTGTTCTGTGAGCGTGCGTGTGAGAGAGACAGAGAGGGGGGAGGGGGAGGGGCAGAGGCAGACACTGACGGGGAGAGGTGTGAGGGCCACAGAAATACACAGGCAGTCTGTAACACTTTAAAGGTCATTTTTAAGGGGGACGTCTTAATTATCCAGGGTTTCTTAAGGTGGAATTTTTAAAGAATACCTCATTCACAATATACTGGCTGTCTTTTCGACATTTTAAGCTTTATTTCAAGTGGTCATTTTTAAAGGTGGACGTGTCAATACTGGACAGTGCTCTCTTAACATCCCACTACCAACAGCTTAGCAGTAAACTCCTTCACCATAAGCGTCGCCTAGTGACCCACGCGGGTTTACCGTATCGAGGACCTCGCTTTAAGCGGTAAAGACGCGGATCGGGGGGCGGGGGTTTAGGCGGCGCAACATCTCGCGTTTCCTCCTGGTGTTACGTTTGCTGCCCTTAATTCTGAGGATCGTTCATTCTTGTCCGTTTAACTCCGCCCACAGTTTTCGAGATATCGACTCCGTTCAAAGTTTGTTTCGTAGAGCTGCCCTGTGGGATGCGGGCTTGTATACAGCTTTTGGAAAAGTTGCATAGTTTTCGCACAGGAAGCATTTGAATTTCATCTTTACTCCCATAGGAAAGAATGGAAAAATGTCCATAAACTTTTGCCAAACTTTAAAACTGCTGTCACACGCTCAGTTTTCGAGCTAGAGACACCAGAACTCAAACGGGCAGACCCGAGGGTCCACGGTCCCACCACGTGAAATTATGGGCCGATAGCCCACCCGCTTCATGACCTTTGACCCCGTTTTCCTTTCACGGCCTACAGAGCTCCATAGAGTCCAATGTAAACTGCTGTGGGAGAGTGCTCTCTTAACATCCCACTACCAACAGCTTAGCAGTAAACTCCTTCACCATAAGCGTCGCCTAGTGACCCACGTGGGTTTACCGTATCGAGGACCTCGTTTTAAGCGGGAAAGACGCGGATCGGGGGGCAGGGGTTTAGGCGGCGCAACATCTCGCGTTTCCTCCTGGAAATGCAGACCTCTAGTGTTACGTTTGCTGCCCTTAATTCTGAGGATCGTTCGTTCTTGTCCGGTTAACTCCGCCCACAGTTTTCGAGATATCGACTCCGTTCAAAGTTTGTTTCGTAGAGCTTCCCTGTGGGATGCGGGCTTGTATACAGCTTTTGGAAAAGTTGCATAGTTTTCGCACAGTAAGCATTTGAAGTTTCATCCTTACTCCCATAGGAATGAATGGAAAATTGTCCATAAACTTTTGTCAAACTTTCAAACTGCCGTCACACGGTCAGTTTTCGAGCTAGAGACACCAGAACTCAAACGGGCAGACCCGAGAGTCCACGGTCCCACCACGTGAAATTATAGGCCGATACCCCGCCCGCTTCATGACCTTTGACCCCGTTTTCCATTCACGGCCTACAGAGCTCCATAGAGTCCAATGTAAACTGGTGTGGGAGAGTGCTCTCTTAACATCCCACTACCGACAGCTTAGCAGTAAACTCCTTCACCATAAGCGTCGCCTAGTGACCCACGCGGGTTTACCGTATCGAGGACCTCGCTTTAAGCGGGAAAGACGCGGATCGGGGGGCAGGGGTTTAGGCGGCGCAACATCTCGCGTTTCCTCCTGGAAATGCAGACCTCTAGTTATGTTGCGCCTGCTGCTTTAAGCAGCGGCGCAATATATTGTTATCCGTAAGTCATATTATTATGTTGCGCCTGCTGCTTTAAGCAGCGGCGCAATATATTGTTCTTCTTAAGTCATATTATTATTATTTTTATTCTTTTTATTCCGCGTTTCCTTGTCCGCCTAACTAGTCCCGCAGCTTTCGAGCTATCGACTCCGTTCCACCTGGAAATCGTGCGTCCTATAGCGACGATGTGGGCTTGTATACAGCTTTCCGATACCCGCACTCGTTCGTCCGCTACACTCGTTTATCGCTCCGTTTTTCCCCAGTCATTTCTATGGAATTAATTTTCAAAGTGCTCTAACTCGGTCATTTTTCAAGCTACGGACACGGGATTTCAGACGGTCGGACCCGGGCGTACCGGCTCCCATCACTTCCGTTTTCGGAATTTTTGCACTCATCCTTCCCTTTCTTTTCCTCCTTCAAAATCCCTCCATTCATTTCAATGGGAGGCTCTTAGAGTGGGGGTGATGTCATCCACTGTAGTTTCAGTGGCCAAAAGCCGTTTTTTCACTTTTCAGCCGAACAAATCGCCATAACTTCCTTATAGTTTCACCTAGAAACTTCATTTAAATTTTAAAAGGTAGAGAAACTTGTCCTTTCTAAGACCTCTAAATTTGAACATTATTGAAAATACGGTTTTTGAGTTATGAATTTTTGTTCGGCACTAGGGAGGGTTTCGGCTCCCATAGGGTTCAATGTATTTTTGGAGCAGCTCAGAGTGCGGTTTCTAAAATTTTCTCCTGTTTTTAACTCGTCATAACATGCTCAATTCTCACTTAATCTGCAATTTTTTTATACCACATCGATCCCCAGACTCTCCTTGTCGCAACGGTATATACGGTTAAGTGATGTGGGGAAAACTTTCCGAGCTATAAGCATTTGTTCGGAGGGTGGGTACGCTCCCATAGGAACCCATTGAAATTATTTTTTTTCTTTTTCAATTTTCTGCCGAACATTTCACCATAACTTCCTTATACTTTCACCTACAGACTTCATTTAAACTTTAAATGGTAGAGAAATTTCCCCTTTCTCACACTTGTAAGTTTCAGACCGTTTGAGAATACCGTTCTTGAGTTATGAATTTTTGTTTGACACTTGGGAGGGTTTTCCTCCCATAGAGCTCAATGTATTTTAAGAGCGGCTCGGCACGCAGATTTTCAAAACTTTGCCTGTTTTTAACTCGTAATTACACCATCAAATCTCGCTCAAAGTGCAAAAATTTTTACACCATCTCGAGCACCAGACTCTCCTTGTCGCTACGGTATGCTTCGTTCATTTTTGGACCTGGAAAAGTTTTTGAGATATTTGAGGTTTTTTGGAAGGTGCGCCACCGGTCGAAATTCATTGAATCATGAGTCTGTCAGTTGTATTCTGTGAGCGTGCGTGTGAGAGACAGAGAGGGGGGAGGGGGAGGGGCAGAGGCAGACACTGACCGGGAGAGGTGTGAGGGCCACAGAAATACACAGGCAGTCTGTAACACTTTAAAGGTCATTTTTAAGGGGGACATCTTAATTATCCAGGGTTTCTTAAGGTGGAATTTTTGAAGAATACCTCATTCACAATATACTGCCTGTCTTTTCGACATTTTAAGCTTTATTTAAAGTGGTCATTTTTAAAGGTGGACGTGTCAATACAACTGTGGGTTTCTTAAGGTGGAATTTTTATTAAGGTGGTATTTAAAATGTATTGGCCATCTTTTTTTGCTTTTAAGACTCTTTTGGCCTGTGATGTGGACATTTCAATACAATTCTGGGTTTCTTAAGGTGGAATTGTTTTTAAAGGTGGAATTCAAAATGTATCGTTTTCCATTCACGGCCTACAGAGCTCCATAGAGTCCAATGTAAACTGCTGTGGGAGAGTGCTCTCTTAACATCCACCTACCAACAGCTTAGCAGTAAACTCCTTCACCATAAGCGTCGCCTAGTGACCCACGCGGGTTTACCGTATCGAGGACCTCGCTTTAAGCGGGAAAGACGCGGATCGGGGGACGGGGGTTTAGGCGGCGCAACATCTCGCGTTTCCTCCTGGAAATGCAGACCTCTAGTGTTACGTTTGCTGCCCTTCATTCTGAGGATCGTTCGTTCTTGTCCGGTTAACTCCGCCCACAGTTTTCGAGATATCGACTCCGTTCAAAGTTTCATTCGTAGAGCTTCCCTGTGGGATGCGGGCTTGTATACAGCTTTTGGAAAATTTGCATAGTTTTCGCACAGTAAGCATTTGAAGTTTCATCTTTTCTCCCATAGGAATGAATGGAAAAATGTCCATAAACTTTTGTCAAACTTTCAAACTGCTGTCACACGCTCAGTTTTCGAGCTAGAGACACCAGAACTCAAACGGGCAGACCCGAGAGTCCAAGGTCCCACCACGTGAAACTATGGGCCGATAGCCCACCCGCTTCATGACCTTTGACCCCGTTTTCCATTCACGGCCTACACAGCTCCACATAGTCCAATGTAAACTGCTGTGGGATAGTGCTCTCTTAACATCCCACTACCAACAGCTTAGCAGTAAACTCCTTCACCATAAGCGTCGCCTAGTGACCCACGCGGGTTTACCGTATCGAGGACCTCGCTTTAAGCGGGAAAGACGCGGATCGGGGGGCGGGGGTTTAGGCGGCGCAACATCTCGCGTTTCCTCCTGGAAATGCAGACCTCTAGTGTTACGTTTGCTGCCCTTCATTCTGAGGATCTTCATTCTTGTCCGGTTAACTCCGCCCACAGTTTTCGAGATATCGACTCCGTTCAAAGTTTGTTTCGTAGAGCTGCCCTGTGGGATGCGGGCTTGTATACAGCTTTTGGAAAAGTTGCATAGCTTTTGCACAGGAAGCATTTGAAGTTTCATCTTTACTCCCATAGGAATGAATGGAAAAATGTCCATAAACTTTTGTCAAACTTTCAAACTGCTGTCACACGGTCAGTTTTCGAGCTAGAGACACCAGAACTCAAACGGGCAGACCCGAGGGTCCACGGTCCCACCACGTGAAATTATGGGCCGATAGCCCACCCGCTTCATGACCTTTGACCCCGTTTTCCATTCACGGCCCACAGAGCTCCATAGAGTCCAATGTAAACTGCTGTGGGACAGTGCTCTCTTAACATCCCACTACCGACAGCTTAGCAGTAAACTCCTTCACCATAAGCGTCGCCTAGTGACCCACGCGGGTTTTTCCGTACCGAGGACCTCGCTTTAAGCGGGAAAGACGCGGATCGGGGGACGGGGGTTTAGGCGGCGCAACATCTCGCGTTTCCTCCTGGAAATGCAGACCTCTAGTGTTACGTTTGCTGCCCTTAATTCTGAGGATCGTTCATTCTTGTCCGGTTAACTCCGCCCACAGTTTTCGAGATATCGACTCCGTTCAAAGTTTGTTTCGTAGAGCTTACCTATGGGATGCGGGCTTGTATACAGCTTTTGGAAAAGTTGCATAGTTTTTGCACAGTAAGCATTTGAAGTTTCATCTTTACTCCCATAGGAATGAATGGGAAAATGTCCATAAACTTTTGTCAAACTTTCAAACTGCTGTCACACGCTCAGTTTTCGAGCTAGAGACACCAGAATTCAAACGGGCAGACCCGAGAGTCCAAGGTCCCACCACGTGAAACTATAGGCCGATAGCCCACCCGCTTCATGACCTTTGACCCCGTTTTCCATTCACGGCCTACACAGCTCCATAGAGTCCAATGTAAACTGCTGTGGGAGAGTGCTCTCTTAACATCCCACTACCGACAGCTTAGCAGTAAACTCCTTCACCATAAGCGTCGCCTAGTGACCCACGCGGGTTTACCGTATCGAGGACCTCGCTTTAAGCGGGAAAGACGCGGATCGGGGGGCGGGGGTTTAGGCGGCGCAACATCTCGCGTTTCCTCCTGGAAATGCAGACCTCTAGTGTTACGTTTGCTGCCCTTCATTCTGAGGATCGTTCATTCTTGTCCGGTTAACTCCGCCCACAGTTTTCGAGATATCGACTCCGTTCAAAGTTTGTTTCGTAGAGCTTCCCTGTGGGATGCGGGCTTGTATACAGCTTTTGGAAAAGTTACATAGTTTTCGCACAGTAAGCATTTGAAATTTCATCTTAACTCCCATAGGAATGAATGGAAAAATGTCCATAAACTTTTGTCAAACTTTCAAACTGCTGTCACACGGTCAGTTTTCGAGCTAGAGACACCAGAACTCAAACGGGCAGACCCGAGAGTCCACGGTCCCACCACGTGAAATTATAGGCCGATACCCCGCCCGCTTCATGACCTTTGAACCCGTTTTCCATTCACGGCCTACAGAGCTCCATAGAGTCCAATGTAAACTGCTGTGGGAGAGTGCTCTCTTAACATCCCACTACCGACAGCTTAGCAGTAAACTCCTTCACCATAAGCGTCGCCTAGTGACCCACGCGGGTTTACCGTATCGAGGACCTCGCTTTAAGCGGGAAAGACGCGGATCGGGGGACGGGGGTTTCGGCGGCGCAACATCTCGCGTTTCCTCCTGGAAATGCAGACCTCTAGTGTTACGTTTGCTGCCCTTCATTCTGAGGATCGTTCATTCTTGTCCGGTTAACTCCGCCCACAGTTTTCGAGATATCGACTCCGTTCAAAGTTTGTTTCGTAGAGCTTCCCTGTGGGATGCGGGCTTGTATACAGCTTTTAGAAAAGTTACATAGTTTTCGCACAGGAAGCATTTGAAGTTTCATCTTTTCTCACATAGGAATGAATGGAAAAATGTCCATAAACTTTTGTCAAACATTCAAACTGCTGTCACACGGTCAGTTTTCGAGCTAGAGACACCAGAACTCAAACGGGCAGACCCGAGGGTCCACGGTCCCACCACGTAAAATTATGGGCCGATAACCCACCCGCTTCATGACCTTTGACCCCGTTTTCCTTTCACGGCCTACAGAGCTCCATAGAGTCCAATGTAAACTGCTGTGGGAGAGTGCTCTCTTAACATCCCACTACCGACAGCTTAGCAGTAAACTCCTTCACCATAAGCGTCGCCTAGTGACCCACGCGGGTTTACCGTATCGAGGACCTCGCTTTAAGCGGGAAAGACGCGGATCGGGGGACGGGGGTTTAGGCGGCGCAACATCTCGCGTTTCCTCCTGGAAATGCAGACCTCTAGTTATGTTGCGCCTGCTGCTTTAAGCAGCGGCGCAATATATTGTTATCCGTAAGTCATATTATTATTATTTTTATTATTATTTTTATTATTCCGCGTTTCCTTGTCCGCTTAACTAGTCCCGCAGCTTTCGAGCTATCGACTCCGTTCCACCTGGAAATCGTGCGTCCTATAGCGACGATGTGGGCTTGTATACAGCTTTCCGATACCCGCACTCGTTCGTCCGCTACACTCGTTTTTCGCTCTGTTTTTCCCCAGTCATTTCTATGGAATTAATTTTCAAAGTGCTCTAACTCGGTCATTTTTCAAGCTACGGACACGGGATTTCAGACGGTCGGACCCGGGCGTACCGGCTCCCATCACTTCCGTTTTCGGAATTTTTGCACTCATCCTTCCCTTTCTTTTCCTCCTTCAAAATCCCTCCATTCATTTCAATGGGAGGCTCTTAGAGTGGGGGTGATGTCATCCACTGTAGTTTCAGTGGCAAAAAGCCGTTTTTTCACTTTTCAGCCGAACAAATCGCCATAACTTCCTCATAGTTTCACCTAGAAACTTCATTTAAATTTTAAATGGTAGAGAAACTTGTCCTTTCTGAGACCTCTAAATTTGAACATTATTGAAAATACGGTTTTTGAGTTATGAATTTTTGTTCGGCACTAGGGACGGTTTCGGCTCCCATAGGGTTCAATGTATTTTTGGAGCAGCTCAGAGTGCGGTTTCTAAAATTTTCTCCTGTTTTTAACTCGTCATAACATGCTCAATTCTCACTTAATCTGCAAATTTTTTATACCATATCGATCCCCAGACTCTCCTTGTCGCAACGGTATATACGGTTAAGTGATGTGAGGAAAACTTTCCGAGCTATAAGCATTTGTTCGGAGGGTGGGTACGCTCCCATAGGAACCCATTGAAATTATTTTTTTTCTTTTTCAATTTTCTGCCGAACATTTCACCATAACTTCCTTATACTTTCACCTACAGACTTCATTTAAATTTTAAATGGTAGAGAAATTTCCCCTTTCTCAAACTTGTAAGTTTCAGACCGTTTGAGAATACCGTTCTTGAGTTATGAATTTTTGTTTGACACTTGGGAGGGTTTTCCTCCCATAGAGCTCAATGTATTTTAAGAGCGGGTCGGCACGCAGATTTTCAAAACTTTGCCTGTTTTTAACTCGTAATTACACCATCAAATCTCGCTCAAAGTTCAAAAATTTTTACACCATCTCGAGCACAAGACTCTCCTTGTCGCTACGGTATGCTTTGTTCATTTTTGGTTGGGAAAAGTTTTCGAGCTACGGGTGATTTTTTGGAGGGTGCTCCCCGGTCGAAATTCATTGAATCATGAGTCTGTCAGTTGTATTCTGTGAGTATGCGTGTGAGAGAGACAGAGGGGGGAGGGGGAGGGGCAGAGGCAGAGACTGAGGGGAAGAGCTGTGAGGGCCACAGAAATACACAGGCAGTCTGTAACACTTTAAAGGTCATTTTTAAGGGGGACGTCTTAATTATCCAGGGTTTCTTAAGGTGGAATTTTTAAAGAATACCTCATTCACAATATACTGGCTGTCTTTTCGACATTTTAAGCTTTATTTAAAGTGGTCAATTTTAAAGGTGGACGTGTCAATACAACTGTGGGTTTCTTAAGGTGGAATTTTTATTAAGGTGGTATTTAAAATGTATTGGCCATCTTTTTTTGCTTTTAAGACTCTTTTGGCCTGTGATGTGGACATTTCAATACAATTCTGGGTTTCTTAAGGTGGAATTGTTTTTAAAGGTGGATTTCAAAATGTATCGTTTTCCATTCACGGCCTACAGAGCTCCATAGAGTCCAATGTAAACTGCTGTGGGAGAGTGCTCTCTTAACATCCCACTACCGACAGCTTAGCAGTAAACTCCTTCACCATAAGCGTCGCCTAGTGACCCACGCGGGTTTACCGTATCGAGGACCTCGCTTTAAGCGGGAAAGACGCGGATCGGGGGGCAGGGGTTTAGGCGGCGCAACATCTCGCGTTTCCTCCTGGAAATGCAGACCTCTAGTGTTACGTTTGCTGCCCTTCATTCTGAGGATCGTTCATTCTTGTCCGGTTAACTCCGCCCACAGTTTTCGAGATATCGACTCCGTTCAAAGTTTCATTCGTAGAGCTTCCCTGTGGGATGCGTGCTTGTATACAGCTTTTGGAAAAGTTGCATAGTTTTCGCACAGTAAGCATTTGAAGTTTCGTGTTTTCTCCCATAGGAATGAATGGAAAAATGTCCATAAACTTTTGTCAAACTTTAAAACTGCTGTCACACGGTCAGTTTTCGAGCTAGAGACACCAGAACTCAAACGGTCAGACCCGAGAGTCCACGGTCCCCCCACGTGAAATTATAGGCCGATACCCCACCCGCTTCATGACCTTTGACCCCGTTTTCCATTCACGGCCTACTGAGCTCCATAGAGTCCAATGTAAACTGCTGTGGGAGAGTGCTCTCTTAACATCCCACTACCGACAGCTTAGCAGTAAACTCCTTCACCATAAGCGTCGCCTAGTGACCCACGCGGGTTTACCGTATCGAGGACCTCGCTTTAAGCGGGAAAGACGTGGATCGGGGGGCAGGGGTTTAGGCGGCGCAACATCTCGCGTTTCCTCCTGGAAATGCAGACCTCTAGTGTTACGTTTGCTGCCCTTCATTCTGAGGATCGTTCATTCTTGTCCGGTTAACTCCGCCCACAGTTTTTGAGATATCGACTCCGTTCAAAGTTTCATTCGTAGAGCTTCCCTGTGGGATGCGGGCTTGTATACAGCTTTTGGAAAATTTGCATAGTTTTCGCACAGTAAGCATTTGAAGTTTCATCTTTTCTCCCATAGGAATGAATGGAAAAATGTCCATAAACTTTTGTCAAACTTTCAAACTGCTGTCACACGCTCAGTTTTCGAGCTAGAGACACCAGAATTCAAACGGGCAGACCCGAGAGTCCACGGTCCCACCACGTGAAATTATGGGCCGATAGCCCACCCGCTTCATGACCTTTGACCCCATTTTCCATTCACGGCCTACAGAGCTCCATAGAGTCCAATGTAAACTGCTGTGGGAGAGTGCTCTCTTAACATCCCACTACCAACAGCTTAGCAGTAAACTCCTTCACCATAAGCATCGCCTAGTGACCCACGTGGGTTTACCGTATCGAGGACCTCGTTTTAAGCGGGAAAGACGCGGATCGGGGGGCAGGGGTTTAGGCGGCGCAACATCTCGCGTTTCCTCCTGGAAATGCAGACCTCTAGTGTTACGTTTGCTGCCCTTCATTCTGAGGATCGTTCATTCTTGTCCGGTTAACTCCGCCCACAGTTTTCGAGATATCGACTCCGGTCAAAGTTTGTTTCGTAGAGCTTCCCTGTGGGATGCGGGCTTGTATACAGCTTTTGGAAAAGTTACATAGTTTTCGCACAGGAAGCATTTGAAGTTTCATCTTTCCTCCCATAGGAATGAATGGAAAAATGTCCATAAACTTTTGTCAAATTTTTAAACTGCTGTCACACGGTCAGTTTTCGAGCTAGACACACCAGAATTCAAACGGGCAGACCCGAGGGTCCACGGTCCCACCACGTGAAACTATAGGCCGATAGCCCACCCGCTTCATGACCTTTGACCCCGTTTTCCATTCACGGCCTACAGAGCTCCATAGAGTCCAATGTAAACTGCTGTGGGAGAGTGCTCTCTTAACATCCCACTACCGACGGCTTAGCAGTAAACTCCTTCACCACAAGCGTCGCCTAGTGACCCACGTGGGTTTACCGTATCGAGGACCTCGCTTTAAGCGGTAAAGACGCGGATCGGGGGGCAGGGGTTTAGGCGGCGCAACATCTCGCGTTTCCTCCTGGAAATGCAGACCTCTAGTGTTACGTTTGCTGCCCTTCATTCTGAGGATCGTTCGTTCTTGTCCGGTTAACTCCGCCCACAGTTTTCGAGATATCGACTCCGTTCAAAGTTTCATTCGTAGAGCTTCCTTGTGGGATGCGGGCTTGTATACAGCTTTTGGAAAAGTTACATAGTTTTAGCACAGTAAGCATTTGAAGTTTCATCTTTTGTCCCATAGGAATGAATGGAAATATGTCCATAAACTTTTGTCAAATTTTTAAACTGCTGTCACACGGTCAGTTTTCGAGCTAGACACACCAGAATTCAAACGGGCAGACCCGAGGGTCCACGGTCCCACCACGTGAAACTATAGGCCGATAGCCCACCCGCTTCATGACCTTTGACCCCGTTTTCCATTCACGGCCTACAGAGCTCCATAGAGTCCAATGTAAACTGCTGTGGGAGAGTGCTCTCTTAACATCCCACTACCGACGGCTTAGCAGTAAACTCCTTCACCATAAGCGTCGCCTAGTGACCCACGTGGGTTTACCGTATCGAGGACCTCGCTTTAAGCGGTAAAGACGCGGATCGGGGGGCAGGGGTTTAGGCGGCGCAACATCTCGCGTTTCCTCCTGGAAATGCAGACCTCTAGTGTTACGTTTGCTGCCCTTCATTCTGAGGATCGTTCATTCTTGTCCGGTTAACTCCGCCCACAGTTTTCGAGATATCGACTCCGTTCAAAGTTTCATTCGTAGAGCTGCCCTGTGGGATGCGGGCTTGTATACAGCTTTTGGAAAAGTTGCATAGTTTTAGCACAGTAAGCATTTGAAGTTTCAACTTTTCTCCCATAGGAATGAATGGAAAAATGTCCATAAACTTTTGTCAAACATTCAAAGTGCTGTCACACGGTCAGTTTTCGAGCTAGAGACACCAAAATTCAAACGGGCAGACCCGAGGGTCCACGGTCCCACCACGTAAAATTATGGGCCGATAGGCCACCCGCTTCATGACCTTTGACCCCGTTTTCCATTCACGGCCTACAGAGCTCCATAGAGTCCAATGTAAACTGCTGTGGGACAGTGCTCTCTTAACATCCCACTACCGACAGCTTAGCAGTAAACTCCTTCACCATAAGCGTCGCCTAGTGACCCACGCGGGTTTACCGTATCGAGGACCTCGCTTTAAGCGGGAAAGACGCGGATCGGGGGACGGGGGTTTCGGCGGCGCAACATCTCGCGTTTCCTCCTGGAAATGCAGACCTCTAGTGTTACGTTTGCTGCCCTTCATTCTGAGGATCGTTCATTCTTGTCCGGTTAACTCCGCCCACAGTTTTTGAGATATCGACTCCGTTCAAAGTTTGTTTCGTAGAGCTTCCCTGTGGGATGCGGGCTTGTATACAGCTTTTGGAAAAGTTGCATAGTTTTCGCACAGTAAGCCTTTGAAGTTTCATCTTTTCTCCCATAGGAATGAATGGGAAAATGTCCATAAACTTTTGTCAAACTTTAAAACTGCTGTCACACAGTCAGTTTTCGAGCTAGAGACACCAGAATTCAAACGGGCACACCCGAGAGTCCACGTTCCCACCACGTGAATTTATGGGCCGATAGCCCACCCGCTTCATGACCTTTGACCCCGTTTTCCTTTCACGGCCTACAGAGCTCCATAGAGTCCAATGTAAACTGCTGTGGGAGAGTGCTCTCTTATCATCCCACTACCTACAGCTTAGCAGTAAACTCCTTCACCATAAGCGTCGCCTAGTGACCCACGCGGGTTTACCGTATCGAGGACCTCGCTTTAAGCGGGAAAGACGCGGATCGGGGGGCGGGGGTTTAGGCGGCGCAACATCTCGCGTTTCCTCCTGGAAATGCAGACCTCTAGTGTTACGTTTGCTGCCCTTAATTCTGAGGATCGTTCATTCTTGTCCGGTTAACTCCGCCCACAGTTTTCGAGATATCGACTCCGTTCAAAGTTTCATTCGTAGAGCTTCCCTGTGGGATGCGGGCTTGTATACAGCTTTTGGAAAAGTTACATACTTTTCGCACAGTAAGCATTTGAACTTTAATCTTTACTCCCATAGGAATGAATGGGAAAATGTCCATAAACTTTTGTCAAACTTTCAAACTGCTGCCACACGGTCAGTTTTCGAGCTAGAGACACCAGAACTCAAACGGGCAGACCCGAGAGTCCACGGTCCCACCACGTAAAATTATGGGCCGATAGCCCACCCGCTTCATGACCTTTGACCCCGTTTTCCATTCACGGCCTACTGAGCTCCATAGAGTCCAATGTAAACTGCTGTGGGAGAGTGCTCTCTTTACATCCCACTACCAACAGCTTAGCAGTAAACTCCTTCACCATAAGCGTCGCCTAGTGACCCACGCGGGTTTAAATTTGAACATTATTGAAAGTACGGTTTTTGAGTTATGAATTTTTGTTCGGCACTAGGGACGGTTTCGGCTCCCATAGGGTTCAATGTATTTTTGGAGCAGCTCAGAGTGCGGTTTCTAAAATATTCTCCTGTTTTTAACTCGTCATAACATGCTCAATTCTCACTTAATCTGCAAATTTTTTATACCATATCGATCCCCAGACTCTCCTTGTCGCAACGGTATATACGGTTAAGTGATGTGGGGAAAACTTTCCGAGCTATAAGCATTTGTTCGGAGGGTGGGTACGCTCCCATAGGAACCCATTGAAATTATTTTTTTTCTTTTTCAATTTTCTGCCGAACATTTCACCATAACTTCCTTATACTTTCACCTACAGACTTCATTTAAATTTTAAATGGTAGAGAAATGTCCCCTTTCTCAAACTTGTAAGTTTCAGACCGTTTGATAATACCGTTCTTGAGTTATGAATTTTTGTTTGACACTTGGGAGGGTTTTCCTCCCATAGAGCTCAATGTATTTTAAGAGCGGCTCGGCACGCAGATTTTCAAAACTTTGCCTGTTTTTAACTCGTAATTACACCATCAAATCTCGCTCAAAGTGCAAAAATTTTTACACCATCTCGAGCACCAGACTCTCCTTGTCGCTACGGTATGCTTCGTTCATTTTTGGACCTGGAAAAGTTTTGGAGATATTTGAGGTCATTTGAAGATACGGTTCTGGAGTTATGAAGATTTGTTTGGCAGTAGGACGTTTCGGCTCCCATAGAGTTCAATGTATTTTCAGAAAGCCAAATTTTCTCAAATTTGCCCTGTTTTAACTCATTTTTACACCATCAATTCTCGCTCAAACTGAAAAAATTTTTACACCATCTCGAGCGCCAGACTCTCCTTGTCGCTACGGTATGCTTCGTTCAATTTTGGTTGGGAAAAGTTTTCGAGCTACGAGTCATTTTTTGAAGGGTCCCCCCGGTCGAAATTCATTGAATCCTGAGTCTGTCAGTTGTGTTCTGTGAGCGTGCGTGTGAGAGAGACAGAGAGGGGGGAGGGGGAGGGGCAGAGGCAGACACTGACGGGGAGAGGTGTGAGGGCCACAGAAATACACAGGCAGTCTGTAACACTTTAAAGGTCATTTTTAAGGGGGACGTCTTAATTATCCAGGGTTTCTTAAGGTGGAATTTTTAAAGAATACTTCATTCACAATATACTGGCTGTCTTTTCGACATTTTAAGCTTTATTTCAAGTGGTCATTTTTAAAGGTGGACGTGTCAATACAACTGTGTGTTTCTTAAGGTGGAATTTTTATTAAGGTGGTATTTAAAATGTATTGGCCATCTTTTTTTGCTTTTAAGACTCTTTTGGCCTGTGATGTGGACATTTCAATACAATTCTGGGTTTCTTAAGGTGGAATTGTTTTTAAAGGTGGAATTCAAAATGTATCGTTTTCTATTCACACCCTACAGAGCTCCATAGCGTCCAATGTAAACTGCTGTGGGAGAGTGCTCTCTTAACATCCCACTACCGACAGCTTAGCAGTAAACTCCTTCACCATAAGCGTCGCCTAGTGACCCACGCGGGTTTACCGTATCGAGGACCTCGCTTTAAACGGGAAAGACGCGGATCGGGGGGCGGGGGTTTAGGCGGCGCAACATCTCGCGTTTCCTCCTGGTGTTACGTTTGCTGCCCTTCATTCTGAGGATCTTCATTCCTTGTCCGGTTAACTCCGCCCACAGTTTTCGAGATATCGACCCCGTTCAAAGTTTGTTTCGTAGAGCTTCCTTGTGGGATGCGGGCTTGTATACAGCTTTTGGAAAAGTTACATAGATTTCGCACAGTAAGCATTTGAAGTTTCATCTTTACTCCCATAGGAATGAATGGAAAAATGTCCATAAACTTTTGTCAAACTTTCAAACTGCTGTCACACGGTCAGTTTTCGAGCTAGAGACACCAGAACTCAAACGGGCAGACCCGAGGGTCCAAGGTCCCACCACGTAAAATTATAGGCTGATAGCACACCCGCTTCATGACCTTTGACCCCGTTTTCCATTCACGGCCTACACAGCTCCATAGAGTCCAATGTAAACTGCTGTGGGACAGTGCTCTCTTAACATCCCACTACCAACAGCTTAGCAGTAAACTCCTTCACCATAAGCGTCGCCTAGTGACCCACGCGGGTTTACCGTATCGAGGACCTCGCTTTAAGCGGTAAAGACGCGGATCGGGGGGCGGGGGTTTAGGCGGCGCAACATCTCGCGTTTCCTCCTGGAAATGCAGACCTCTAGTGTTACGTTTGCTGCCCTTCATTCTGAGGATCGTTCGTTCTTGTCCGGTTAACTCCGCCCACAGTTTTCGACATATCGACTCCGTTCAAAGTTTGTTTCGTAGAGCTGCCCTGTGGGATGCGGGCTTGTATACAGCTTTTGGAAAAGTTGCATAGTTTTTGCACAGTAAGCATTTGAAGTTTCATCTTTTCTCCCATAGGAATGAATGGAAAAATGTCCATAAACTTTTGTCAAACTTTCAAACTGCTGTCACACGCTCAGTTTTCGAGCTAGAGACACCAGAATTCAAACGGGCAGACCCGAGAGTCCACGGTCCCGCCACGTGAAATTATGGGCCGATAGCCCACCCGCTTCATGACCTTTGACCCCGTTTTCCATTCACGGCCTACAGAGCTCCATAGAGTCCAATGTAAACTGCTGTGGGAGAGTGCTCTCTTAACATCCCACTACCGACAGCTTAGCAGTAAACTCCTTCAGCATAAGCGTCGCCTAGTGACCCACGCGGGTTTACCATATCGAGGACCTCGCTTTAAGCGGGAAAGACGCGGATCGGGGGACGGGGGTTTAGGCGGCGCAACATCTCGCGTTTCCTCCTGGAAATGCAGACCTCTAGTTATGTTGCGCCTGCTGCTTTAAGCAGCGGCGCAATATATTGTTATCCGTAAGTCATATTATTATGTTGCGCCTGCTGCTTTAAGCAGCGGCGCAATATATTGTTCTTCTTAAGTCATATTATTATTATTTTTATTCTTTTTATTCCGCGTTTCCTTGTCCGCCTAACTAGTCCCGCAGCTTTCGAGCTATCGACTCCGTTCCACCTGGAAATCGTGCGTCCTATAGCGACGATGTGGGCTTGTATACAGCTTTCCGATACCCGCACTCGTTCGTCCGCTACACTCGTTTATCGCTCCGTTTTTCCCCAGTCATTTCTATGGAATTAATTTTCAAAGTGCTCTAACTCGGTCATTTTTCAAGCTACGGACACGGGATTTCAGACGGTCGGACCCGGGCGTACCGGCTCCCATCACTTCCGTTTTCGGAATTTTTGCACTCATCCTTCCCTTTCTTTTCCTCCTTCAAAATCCCTCCATTCATTTCAATGGGAGGCTCTTAGAGTGGGGGTGATGTCATCCACTGTAGTTTCAGTGGCCAAAAGCCGTTTTTTCACTTTTCAGCCGAACAAATCGCCATAACTTCCTTATAGTTTCACCTAGAAACTTCATTTAAATTTTAAAAGGTAGAGAAACTTGTCCTTTCTAAGACCTCTAAATTTGAACATTATTGAAAATACGGTTTTTGAGTTATGAATTTTTGTTCGGCACTAGGGAGGGTTTCGGCTCCCATAGGGTTCAATGTATTTTTGGAGCAGCTCAGAGTGCGGTTTCTAAAATTTTCTCCTGTTTTTAACTCGTCATAACATGCTCAATTCTCACTTAATCTGCAATTTTTTTATACCACATCGATCCCCAGACTCTCCTTGTCGCAACGGTATATACGGTTAAGTGATGTGGGGAAAACTTTCCGAGCTATAAGCATTTGTTCGGAGGGTGGGTACGCTCCCATAGGAACCCATTGAAATTATTTTTTTTCTTTTTCAATTTTCTGCCGAACATTTCACCATAACTTCCTTATACTTTCACCTACAGACTTCATTTAAACTTTAAATGGTAGAGAAATTTCCCCTTTCTCACACTTGTAAGTTTCAGACCGTTTGAGAATACCGTTCTTGAGTTATGAATTTTTGTTTGACACTTGGGAGGGTTTTCCTCCCATAGAGCTCAATGTATTTTAAGAGCGGCTCGGCACGCAGATTTTCAAAACTTTGCCTGTTTTTAACTCGTAATTACACCATCAAATCTCGCTCAAAGTGCAAAAATTTTTACACCATCTCGAGCACCAGACTCTCCTTGTCGCTACGGTATGCTTCGTTCATTTTTGGACCTGGAAAAGTTTTTGAGATATTTGAGGTTTTTTGGAAGGTGCGCCACCGGTCGAAATTCATTGAATCATGAGTCTGTCAGTTGTATTCTGTGAGCGTGCGTGTGAGAGACAGAGAGGGGGGAGGGGGAGGGGCAGAGGCAGACACTGACCGGGAGAGGTGTGAGGGCCACAGAAATACACAGGCAGTCTGTAACACTTTAAAGGTCATTTTTAAGGGGGACATCTTAATTATCCAGGGTTTCTTAAGGTGGAATTTTTGAAGAATACCTCATTCACAATATACTGCCTGTCTTTTCGACATTTTAAGCTTTATTTAAAGTGGTCATTTTTAAAGGTGGACGTGTCAATACAACTGTGGGTTTCTTAAGGTGGAATTTTTATTAAGGTGGTATTTAAAATGTATTGGCCATCTTTTTTTGCTTTTAAGACTCTTTTGGCCTGTGATGTGGACATTTCAATACAATTCTGGGTTTCTTAAGGTGGAATTGTTTTTAAAGGTGGAATTCAAAATGTATCGTTTTCCATTCACGGCCTACAGAGCTCCATAGAGTCCAATGTAAACTGCTGTGGGAGAGTGCTCTCTTAACATCCACCTACCAACAGCTTAGCAGTAAACTCCTTCACCATAAGCGTCGCCTAGTGACCCACGCGGGTTTACCGTATCGAGGACCTCGCTTTAAGCGGGAAAGACGCGGATCGGGGGACGGGGGTTTAGGCGGCGCAACATCTCGCGTTTCCTCCTGGAAATGCAGACCTCTAGTGTTACGTTTGCTGCCCTTCATTCTGAGGATCGTTCGTTCTTGTCCGGTTAACTCCGCCCACAGTTTTCGAGATATCGACTCCGTTCAAAGTTTCATTCGTAGAGCTTCCCTGTGGGATGCGGGCTTGTATACAGCTTTTGGAAAATTTGCATAGTTTTCGCACAGTAAGCATTTGAAGTTTCATCTTTTCTCCCATAGGAATGAATGGAAAAATGTCCATAAACTTTTGTCAAACTTTCAAACTGCTGTCACACGCTCAGTTTTCGAGCTAGAGACACCAGAACTCAAACGGGCAGACCCGAGAGTCCAAGGTCCCACCACGTGAAACTATGGGCCGATAGCCCACCCGCTTCATGACCTTTGACCCCGTTTTCCATTCACGGCCTACACAGCTCCACATAGTCCAATGTAAACTGCTGTGGGATAGTGCTCTCTTAACATCCCACTACCAACAGCTTAGCAGTAAACTCCTTCACCATAAGCGTCGCCTAGTGACCCACGCGGGTTTACCGTATCGAGGACCTCGCTTTAAGCGGGAAAGACGCGGATCGGGGGGCGGGGGTTTAGGCGGCGCAACATCTCGCGTTTCCTCCTGGAAATGCAGACCTCTAGTGTTACGTTTGCTGCCCTTCATTCTGAGGATCTTCATTCTTGTCCGGTTAACTCCGCCCACAGTTTTCGAGATATCGACTCCGTTCAAAGTTTGTTTCGTAGAGCTGCCCTGTGGGATGCGGGCTTGTATACAGCTTTTGGAAAAGTTGCATAGCTTTTGCACAGGAAGCATTTGAAGTTTCATCTTTACTCCCATAGGAATGAATGGAAAAATGTCCATAAACTTTTGTCAAACTTTCAAACTGCTGTCACACGGTCAGTTTTCGAGCTAGAGACACCAGAACTCAAACGGGCAGACCCGAGGGTCGACGGTCCCACCACGTGAAATTATGGGCCGATAGCCCACCCGCTTCATGACCTTTGACCCCGTTTTCCATTCACGGCCCACAGAGCTCCATAGAGTCCAATGTAAACTGCTGTGGGACAGTGCTCTCTTAACATCCCACTACCGACAGCTTAGCAGTAAACTCCTTCACCATAAGCGTCGCCTAGTGACCCACGCGGGTTTTTCCGTACCGAGGACCTCGCTTTAAGCGGGAAAGACGCGGATCGGGGGACGGGGGTTTAGGCGGCGCAACATCTCGCGTTTCCTCCTGGAAATGCAGACCTCTAGTTATTATTATTATTCTTATTATTCCGCGTTTCCTTGTCCGCCTAACTAGTCCCGCAGCTTTCGAGCTATCGACTCCGTTCCACCTGGAAATCGTGCGTCCTATAGCGACGATGTGGGCTTGTATACAGCTTTCCGATACCCGCACTCGTTCGTCCGCTACACTGGTTTATCGCTCCGTTTTTCCCCAGTCATTTCTATGGAATTAATTTTCAAAGTGCTCTAACTCGGTCATTTTTCAAGCTACGGACACGGGATTTCAGACGGTCGGACCCGGGCGTACCGGCTCCCATCACTTCCGTTTTCGGAATTTTTGCACTCATCCTTCCCTTTCTATCACTCCTTCAAAATCCCTCCATTCATTTCAATGGGAGGCTCTTAGAGTGGGTGACATCATACACTGTAGATTCCTTCTCAGAAAACGGTTTTTTCACTTTTCAGCCGAACAAATTGCCATAACTTCCTCATACTTTCACCTAGAAACTTCATTTAAATTTTAAATGGTAGAGAAACTTGTCCTTTCTAAGACCTCTAAATTTGAACATTATTGAAAATACGGTTTTTGAGTTATGAATTTTTGTTCGGCACTAGGGACGGTTTCGGCTCCCATAGGGTTCAATGTATTTTTGGAGCAGCTCAGAGTGCGGTTTCTAAAATTTTCTCCTGTTTTTAACTCGTCATAACATGCTCAATTCTCACTTAATCTGCAAATTTTTTATACCATATCGATCCCCAGACTCTCCTTGTCGCAACGGTATATACGGTTAAGTGATGTGGGGAAAACTTTCCGAGCTATAAGCATTTGTTCGGAGGGTGGGTACGCTCCCATAGGAACCCATTGAAATTATTTTTTTTCTTTTTCAATTTTCTGCCGAACATTTCACCATAACTTCCTTATACTTTCACCTACAGACTTCATTTAAACTTTAAATGGTAGAGAAATTTCCCCTTTCTCACACTTGTAAGTTTCAGACCGTTTGAGAATACCGTTCTTGAGTTATGAATTTTTGTTTGACACTTGGGAGGGTTTTCCTCCCATAGAGCTCAATGTATTTTAAGAGCGGCTCGGCACGCAGATTTTCAAAACTTTGCCTGTTTTTAACTCGTAATTACACCATCAAATCTCGCTCAAAGTGCAAAAATTTTTACACCATCTCGAGCACCAGACTCTCCTTGTCGCTACGGTATGCTTCGTTCATTTTTGGACCTGGAAAAGTTTTTGAGATATTTGAGGTTTTTTGGAAGGTGCGCAACCGGTCGAAATTCATTGAATCCTGAGTCTGTCAGTTGTATTCTGTGAGCGTGCTTGTGAGAGAGAGAGAGGGGGGAGGGGGAGGGGCTGAGGCAGAGACTGACGGGGAAGAGGTGTGAGGGCCACAGAAATACACAGGCAGTCTGTAACACTTTAAAGGTCATTTTTAAGGGGGACATCTTAATTATCCAGGGTTTCTTAAGGTGGAATTTTTTAAGAATACCTCATTCACAATATACTGGCTGTCTTTTCGACATTTTAAGCTTTATTTAAAGTGGTCATTTTTAAAGGTGGACGTGTCAATACAACTGTGGGTTTCTTAAGGTGGAATTTTTATTAAGGTGGTATTTAAAATGTATTGGCCATCTTTTTTGCTTTTAAGATTCTTTTGGCCTGTGATGTGGACATTTCAATACAATTCTGGGTTTCTTAAGGTGGAATTGTTTTTAAAGGTGGAATTCAAAATTTATCGTTTTCTATTCACGCCCTACTGAGCTCCATAGAGTCCAATGTAAACTGCTGTGGGAGAGTGCTCTCTTAACATCCCACTACCAACAGCTTAGCAGTAAACTCCTTCACCATAAGCGTCGCCTAGTGACCCACGCGGGTTTACCGTATCGAGGACCTCGCTTTAAGCGGGAAAGACGCGGATCGGGGGACGGGGGTTTAGGCGGCGCAACATCTCGCGTTTCCTCCTGGAAATGCAGACCTCTAGTGTTACGTTTGCTGCCCTTCATTCTGAGGATCGTTCGTTCTTGTCCGGTTAACTCCGCCCACAGTTTTCGAGATATCGACTCCGTTCAAAGTTTGTTTCGTAGAGCTGCCCTGTGGGATGCGGGCTTGTATACAGCTTTTGGAAAAGTTGCATAGTTTTTGCACAGTAAGCACTTGAAGTTTCATCTTTTCTCCCATAGGAATGAATGGAAAAGTGTCCATAAACTTTTGTCAAACTTTCAAACTGCTGTCACACGCTCAGTTTTCGAGCTAGAGACACCAGAATTCAAACGGGCAGACCCGAGAGTCCACGGTCCCGCCACGTGAAATTATGGGCCGATAGCCCACCCGCTTCATGACCTTTGACCCCGTTTTCCATTCACGGCCTACAGAGCTCCATAGAGTCCAATGTAAACTGCTGTGGGAGAGTGCTCTCTTAACATCCCACTACCGACAGCTTAGCAGTAAACTCCTTCAGCATAAGCGTCGCCTAGTGACCCACGCGGGTTTACCGTATCGAGGACCTCGCTTTAAGCGGGAAAGACGCGGATCGGGGGACGGGGGTTTAGGCGGCGCAACATCTCGCGTTTCCTCCTGGAAATGCAGACCTCTAGTTATGTTGCGCCTGCTGCTTTAAGCAGCGGCGCAATATATTGTTATCCGTAAGTCATATTATTATTATTATTATTCTTATTATTCCGCGTTTCCTTGTCCGCCTAACTAGTCCCGCAGCTTTCGAGCTATCGACTCCGTTCCACCTGGAAATCGTGCGTCCTATAGCGACGATGTGGGCTTGTATACAGCTTTCCGATACCCGCACTCGTTCGTCCGCTACACTGGTTTATCGCTCCGTTTTTCCCCAGTCATTTCTATGGAATTAATTTTCAAAGTGCTCTAACTCGGTCATTTTTCAAGCTACGGACACGGGATTTCAGACGGTCGGACCCGGGCGTACCGGCTCCCATCACTTCCGTTTTCGGAATTTTTGCACTCATCCTTCCCTTTCTATCACTCCTTCAAAATCCCTCCATTCATTTCAATGGGAGGCTCTTAGAGTGGGTGACATCATACACTGTAGATTCCTTCTCAGAAAACGGTTTTTTCACTTTTCAGCCGAACAAATTGCCATAACTTCCTCATACTTTCACCTAGAAACTTCATTTAAATTTTAAATGGTAGAGAAACTTGTCCTTTCTAAGACCTCTAAATTTGAACATTATTGAAAATACGGTTTTTGAGTTATGAATTTTTGTTCGGCACTAGGGACGGTTTCGGCTCCCATAGGGTTCAATGTATTTTTGGAGCAGCTCAGAGTGCGGTTTCTAAAATTTTCTCCTGTTTTTAACTCGTCATAACATGCTCAATTCTCACTTAATCTGCAAATTTTTTATACCATATCGATCCCCAGACTCTCCTTGTCGCAACGGTATATACGGTTAAGTGATGTGGGGAAAACTTTCCGAGCTATAAGCATTTGTTCGGAGGGTGGGTACGCTCCCATAGGAACCCATTGAAATTATTTTTTTTCTTTTTCAATTTTCTGCCGAACATTTCACCATAACTTCCTTATACTTTCACCTACAGACTTCATTTAAACTTTAAATGGTAGAGAAATTTCCCCTTTCTCACACTTGTAAGTTTCAGACCGTTTGAGAATACCGTTCTTGAGTTATGAATTTTTGTTTGACACTTGGGAGGGTTTTCCTCCCATAGAGCTCAATGTATTTTAAGAGCGGCTCGGCACGCAGATTTTCAAAACTTTGCCTGTTTTTAACTCGTAATTACACCATCAAATCTCGCTCAAAGTGCAAAAATTTTTACACCATCTCGAGCACCAGACTCTCCTTGTCGCTACGGTATGCTTCGTTCATTTTTGGACCTGGAAAAGTTTTTGAGATATTTGAGGTTTTTTGGAAGGTGCGCAACCGGTCGAAATTCATTGAATCCTGAGTCTGTCAGTTGTATTCTGTGAGCGTGCTTGTGAGAGAGAGAGAGGGGGGAGGGGGAGGGGCAGAGGCAGAGACTGACGGGGAAGAGGTGTGAGGGCCACAGAAATACACAGGCAGTCTGTAACACTTTAAAGGTCATTTTTAAGGGGGACATCTTAATTATCCAGGGTTTCTTAAGGTGGAATTTTTTAAGAATACCTCATTCACAATATACTGGCTGTCTTTTCGACATTTTAAGCTTTATTTAAAGTGGTCATTTTTAAAGGTGGACGTGTCAATACAACTGTGGGTTTCTTAAGGTGGAATTTTTATTAAGGTGGTATTTAAAATGTATTGGCCATCTTTTTTGCTTTTAAGATTCTTTTGGCCTGTGATGTGGACATTTCAATACAATTCTGGGTTTCTTAAGGTGGAATTGTTTTTAAAGGTGGAATTCAAAATGTATCGTTTTCTATTCACGCCCTACTGAGCTCCATAGAGTCCAATGTAAACTGCTGTGGGAGAGTGCTCTCTTAACATCCCACTACCAACAGCTTAGCAGTAAACTCCTTCACCATAAGCGTCGCCTAGTGACCCACGCGGGTTTACCGTATCGAGGACCTCGCTTTAAGCGGGAAAGACGCGGATCGGGGGACGGGGGTTTAGGCGGCGCAACATCTCGCGTTTCCTCCTGGAAATGCAGACCTCTAGTGTTACGTTTGCTGCCCTTCATTCTGAGGATCGTTCGTTCTTGTCCGGTTAACTCCGCCCACAGTTTTCGAGATATCGACTCCGTTCAAAGTTTGTTTCGTAGAGCTGCCCTGTGGGATGCGGGCTTGTATACAGCTTTTGGAAAAGTTGCATAGTTTTTGCACAGTAAGCACTTGAAGTTTCATCTTTTCTCCCATAGGAATGAATGGAAAAGTGTCCATAAACTTTTGTCAAACTTTCAAACTGCTGTCACACGCTCAGTTTTCGAGCTAGAGACACCAGAATTCAAACGGGCAGACCCGAGAGTCCACGGTCCCGCCACGTGAAATTATGGGCCGATAGCCCACCCGCTTCATGACCTTTGACCCCGTTTTCCATTCACGGCCTACAGAGCTCCATAGAGTCCAATGTAAACTGCTGTGGGAGAGTGCTCTCTTAACATCCCACTACCGACAGCTTAGCAGTAAACTCCTTCAGCATAAGCGTCGCCTAGTGACCCACGCGGGTTTACCGTATCGAGGACCTCGCTTTAAGCGGGAAAGACGCGGATCGGGGGACGGGGGTTTAGGCGGCGCAACATCTCGCGTTTCCTCCTGGAAATGCAGACCTCTAGTTATGTTGCGCCTGCTGCTTTAAGCAGCGGCGCAATATATTGTTATCCGTAAGTCATATTATTATTATTATTATTCTTATTATTCCGCGTTTCCTTGTCCGCCTAACTAGTCCCGCAGCTTTCGAGCTATCGACTCCGTTCCACCTGGAAATCGTGCGTCCTATAGCGACGATGTGGGCTTGTATACAGCTTTCCGATACCCGCACTCGTTCGTCCGCTACACTCGTTTATCGCTCCGTTTTTCCCCAGTCATTTCTATGGAATTAATTTTCAAAGTGCTCTAACTCGGTCATTTTTCAAGCTACGGACACGGGATTTCAGACGGTCGGACCCGGGCGTACCGGCTCCCATCACTTCCGTTTTCGGAATTTTTGCACTCATCCTTCCCTTTCTATCACTCCTTCAAAATCCCTCCATTCATTTCAATGGGAGGCTCTTAGAGTGGGTGACATCATACACTGTAGATTCCTTCTCAGAAAACGGTTTTTTCACTTTTCAGCCGAACAAATTGCCATAACTTCCTCAGACTTTCACCTAGAAACTTCATTTAAATTTTAAATGGTAGAGAAACTTGTCCTTTCTAAGACCTCTAAATTTGAACATTATTGAAAATACGGTTTTTGAGTTATGAATTTTTGTTCGGCACTAGGGACGGTTTCGGCTCCCATAGGGTTCAATGTATTTTTGGAGCAGCTCAGAGTGCGGTTTCTAAAATTTTCTCCTGTTTTTAACTCGTCATAACATGCTCAATTCTCACTTAATCTGCAAATTTTTTATACCATATCGATCCCCAGACTCTCCTTGTCGCAACGGTATATACGGTTAAGTGATGTGGGGAAAACTTTCCGAGCTATAAGCATTTGTTCGGAGGGTGGGTACGTTCCCATAGGAACCCATTGAAATAATTTTTTTTCTTTTTCAATTTTCTGCCGAACATTTCACCATAACTTCCTTATACTTTCACCTACAGACTTCATTTAAACTTTAAATGGTAGAGAAATTTCCCCTTTCTCACACTTGTAAGTTTCAGACCGTTTGAGAATACCGTTCTTGAGTTATGAATTTTTGTTTGACACTTGGGAGGGTTTTCCTCCCATAGAGCTCAATGTATTTTAAGAGCGGCTCGGCACGCAGATTTTCAAAACTTTGCCTGTTTTTAACTCGTAATTACACCATCAAATCTCGCTCAAAGTGCAAAAATTTTTACACCATCTCGAGCACCAGACTCTCCTTGTCGCTACGGTATGCTTCGTTCATTTTTGGACCTGGAAAAGTTTTTGAGATATTTGAGGTTTTTTGGAAGGTGCGCAACCGGTCGAAATTCATTGAATCCTGAGTCTGTCAGTTGTATTCTGTGAGCGTGCGTGTGAGAGAGAGAGAGGGGGGAGGGGGAGGGGCAGAGGCAGAGACTGACGGGGAAGAGGTGTGAGGGCCACAGAAATACACAGGCAGTCTGTAACACTTTAAAGGTCATTTTTAAGGGGGACATCTTAATTATCCAGGGTTTCTTAAGGTGGAATTTTTTAAGAATACCTCATTCACAATATACTGGCTGTCTTTTCGACATTTTAAGCTTTATTTAAAGTGGTCATTTTTAAAGGTGGACGTGTCAATACAACTGTGGGTTTCTTAAGGTGGAATTTTTATTAAGGTGGTATTTAAAATGTATTGGCCATCTTTTTTGCTTTTAAGATTCTTTTGGCCTGTGATGTGGACATTTCAATACAATTCTGGGTTTCTTAAGGTGGAATTGTTTTTAAAGGTGGAATTCAAAATGTATCGTTTTCTATTCACGCCCTACTGAGCTCCATAGAGTCCAATGTAAACTGCTGTGGGAGAGTGCTCTCTTAACATCCCACTACCAACAGCTTAGCAGTAAACTCCTTCACCATAAGCGTCGCCTAGTGACCCACGCGGGTTTACCGTATCGAGGACCTCGCTTTAAGCGGGAAAGACGCGGATCGGGGGACGGGGGTTTAGGCGGCGCAACATCTCGCGTTTCCTCCTGGAAATGCAGACCTCTAGTGTTACGTTTGCTGCCCTTCATTCTGAGGATCGTTCGTTCTTGTCCGGTTAACTCCGCCCACAGTTTTCGAGATATCGACTCCGTTCAAAGTTTGTTTCGTAGAGCTGCCCTGTGGGATGCGGGCTTGTATACAGCTTTTGGAAAAGTTGCATAGTTTTTGCACAGTAAGCACTTGAAGTTTCATCTTTTCTCCCATAGGAATGAATGGAAAAGTGTCCATAAACTTTTGTCAAACTTTCAAACTGCCGTCACACGCTCAGTTTTCGAGCTAGAGACACCAGAATTCAAACGGGCAGACCCGAGAGTCCACGGTCCCGCCACGTGAAATTATGGGCCGATAGCCCACCCGCTTCATGACCTTTGACCCCGTTTTCCATTCACGGCCTACACAGCTCCATAGAGTCCAATGTAAACTGCTGTGGGAGAGTGCTCTCTTAACATCCCACTACCGACAGCTTAGCAGTAAACTCCTTCACCATAAGCGTCGCCTAGTGACCCACGCGGGTTTACCGTGTCGAGGACCTCGCTTTAAGCGGGAAAGACGCGGATCGGGGGGCAGGGGTTTAGGCGGCGCAACATCTCGCGTTTCCTCCTGGAAATGCAGACCTCTAGTGTTACGTTTGCTGCCCTTCATTCTGAGGATCGTTCATTTTTGTCCGGTTAACTCCGCCCACAGTTTTCGAGATATCGACTCCGTTCAAAGTTTGTTTCGTAGAGCTGCCCTGTGGGATGCGGGCTTGTATACAGCTTTTGGAAAAGTTGCATAGTTTTTGCACAGGAAGCCTTTGAACTTTCATCTTTACTCCCATAGGAATGAATGGAAAAATGTCCATAAACTTTTGTCAAACTTTCAAACTGCTGTCACACGCTCAGTTTTCGAGCTAGAGACACCAGAACTCAAACGGGCAGACCCGAGGGTCCAAGGTCCCACCACGTAAAATTATAGGCCGATAGCCCACCCGCTTCATGACCTTTGACCCCGTTTTCCATTCACGGCCTACACAGCTCCATAGAGTCCAATGTAAACTGCTGTGGGACAGTGCTCTCTTAACATCCCACTACCAACAGCTTAGCAGTAAACTCCTTCACCATAAGCGTCGCCTAGTGACCCACGCGGGTTTACCGTATCGAGGACCTCGCTTTAAGCGGTAAAGACGCGGATCGGGGGACGGGGGTTTAGGCGGCGCAACATCTCGCGTTTCCTCCTGGAAATGCAGACCTCTAGTGTTACGTTTGCTGCCCTTAATTCTGAGGATCGTTCGTTCTTGTCCGGTTAACTCCGCCCACAGTTTTCGAGATATCGACTCCGTTCAAAGTTTGTTTCGTAGAGCTTCCCTGTGGGATGCGGGCTTGTATACAGCTTTTGGAATAGTTACATAGTTTTTGCACAGTAAGCATTTGAAGTTTCATCTTTACTCTCATAGGAATGAATGGAAAAATGTCCATAAACTTTTGTCAAACTTTCAAACTGCTGTCACACGCTCAGTTTTCGAGCTACAGACACCAGAATTCAAACGGGCAGACCCGAGAGTCCACGGTCCCGCCACGTGAAATTATAGGCCGATACCCCGCCCGCTTCATGACCTTTGATCCCGTTTTCCATTCACAGCCTACAGAGCTCCATAGAGTCCAATGTAAACTGCTGTGGGAGAGTGCTCTCTTAACATCCCACTACCGACAGCTTAGCAGTAAACTCCTTCACCATAAGCGTCGCCTAGTGACCCACGCGGGTTTACCGTATCGAGGACCTCGCTTTAAACGGGAAAGACGCGGATCGGGGGGCGGGGGTTTAGGCGGCGCAACATCTCGCGTTTCCTCCTGGTGTTACGTTTGCTGCCCTTCATTCTGAGGATCTTCATTCCTTGTCCGGTTAACTCCGCCCACAGTTTTCGAGATATCGACTCCGTTCAAAGTTTGTTTCGTAGAGCTTCCCTGTGGGATGCGGGCTTGTATACAGCTTTTGGAAAAGTTACATAGTTTTCGCACAGTAAGCATTTGAAATTTCATCTTAACTCCCATAGGAATGAATGGAAAAATGTCCATAAACTTTTGTCAAACTTTCAAACTGCTGTCACACGGTCAGTTTTCGAGCTAGAGACACCAGAACTCAAACGGGCAGACCCGAGAGTCCACGGTCCCACCACGTGAAATTATAGGCCGATACCCCGCCCGCTTCATGACCTTTGAACCCGTTTTCCATTCACGGCCTACAGAGCTCCATAGAGTCCAATGTAAACTGCTGTGGGAGAGTGCTCTCTTAACATCCCACTACCGACAGCTTAGCAGTAAACTCCTTCACCATAAGCGTCGCCTAGTGACCCACGCGGGTTTACCGTATCGAGGACCTCGCTTTAAGCGGGAAAGACGCGGATCGGGGGACGGGGGTTTCGGCGGCGCAACATCTCGCGTTTCCTCCTGGAAATGCAGACCTCTAGTGTTACGTTTGCTGCCCTTCATTCTGAGGATCGTTCATTCTTGTCCGGTTAACTCCGCCCACAGTTTTCGAGATATCGACTCCGTTCAAAGTTTCATTCGTAGAGCTGCCCTGTGGGATGCGGGCTTGTATACAGCTTTTGGAAAAGTTGCATAGTTTTAGCACAGTAAGCATTTGAAGTTTCAACTTTTCTCCCATAGGAATGAATGGAAAAATGTCCATAAACTTTTGTCAAACATTCAAAGTGCTGTCACACGGTCAGTTTTCGAGCTAGAGACACCAAAATTCAAACGGGCAGACCCGAGGGTCCACGGTCCCACCACGTAAAATTATGGGCCGATAGGCCACCCGCTTCATGACCTTTGACCCCGTTTTCCATTCACGGCCTACAGAGCTCCATAGAGTCCAATGTAAACTGCTGTGGGACAGTGCTCTCTTAACATCCCACTACCGACAGCTTAGCAGTAAACTCCTTCACCATAAGCGTCGCCTAGTGACCCACGCGGGTTTACCGTATCGAGGACCTCGCTTTAAGCGGGAAAGACGCGGATCGGGGGGCAGGGGGTTTAGGCGGCGCAACATCTCGCGTTTCCTCCTGGAAATGCAGACCTCTAGTGTTACGTTTGCTGCCCTTCATTCTGAGGATCGTTCATTCTTGTCCGGTTAACTCCGCCCACAGTTTTCGAGATATCGACTCCGTTCAAAGTTTCATTCGTAGAGCTGCCCTGTGGGATGCGGGCTTGTATACAGCTTTTGGAAAAGTTGCATAGTTTTAGCACAGTAAGCATTTGAAGTTTCAACTTTTCTCCCATAGGAATGAATGGAAAAATGTCCATAAACTTTTGTCAAACATTCAAAGTGCTGTCACACGGTCAGTTTTCGAGCTAGAGACACCAAAATTCAAACGGGCAGACCCGAGGGTCCACGGTCCCACCACGTAAAATTATGGGCCGATAGGCCACCCGCTTCATGACCTTTGACCCCGTTTTCCATTCACGGCCTACAGAGCTCCATAGAGTCCAATGTAAACTGCTGTGGGACAGTGCTCTCTTAACATCCCACTACCGACAGCTTAGCAGTAAACTCCTTCACCATAAGCGTCGCCTAGTGACCCACGCGGGTTTACCGTATCGAGGACCTCGCTTTAAGCGGGAAAGACGCGGATCGGGGGACGGGGGTTTCGGCGGCGCAACATCTCGCGTTTCCTCCTGGAAATGCAGACCTCTAGTGTTACGTTTGCTGCCCTTCATTCTGAGGATCGTTCATTCTTGTCCGGTTAACTCCGCCCACAGTTTTTGAGATATCGACTCCGTTCAAAGTTTGTTTCGTAGAGCTTCCCTGTGGGATGCGGGCTTGTATACAGCTTTTGGAAAAGTTGCATAGTTTTCGCACAGTAAGCCTTTGAAGTTTCATCTTTTCTCCCATAGGAATGAATGGGAAAATGTCCATAAACTTTTGTCAAACTTTAAAACTGCTGTCACACAGTCAGTTTTCGAGCTAGAGACACCAGAATTCAAACGGGCACACCCGAGAGTCCACGTTCCCACCACGTGAATTTATGGGCCGATAGCCCACCCGCTTCATGACCTTTGACCCCGTTTTCCTTTCACGGCCTACAGAGCTCCATAGAGTCCAATGTAAACTGCTGTGGGAGAGTGCTCTCTTAACATCCCACTACCTACAGCTTAGCAGTAAACTCCTTCACCATAAGCGTCGCCTAGTGACCCACGCGGGTTTACCGTATCGAGGACCTCGCTTTAAGCGGGAAAGACGCGGATCGGGGGGCGGGGGTTTAGGCGGCGCAACATCTCGCGTTTCCTCCTGGAAATGCAGACCTCTAGTGTTACGTTTGCTGCCCTTAATTCTGAGGATCGTTCATTCTTGTCCGGTTAACTCCGCCCACAGTTTTCGAGATATCGACTCCGTTCAAAGTTTCATTCGTAGAGCTTCCCTGTGGGATGCGGGCTTGTATACAGCTTTTGGAAAAGTTACATACTTTTCGCACAGTAAGCATTTGAACTTTAATCTTTACTCCCATAGGAATGAATGGGAAAATGTCCATAAACTTTTGTCAAACTTTCAAACTGCTGTCACACGGTCAGTTTTCGAGCTAGAGACACCAGAACTCAAACGGGCAGACCCGAGAGTCCACGGTCCCACCACGTAAAATTATGGGCCGATAGCCCACCCGCTTCATGACCTTTGACCCCGTTTTCCATTCACGGCCTACTGAGCTCCATAGAGTCCAATGTAAACTGCTGTGGGAGAGTGCTCTCTTTACATCCCACTACCGACAGCTTAGCAGTAAACTCCTTCACCATAAGCGTCGCCTAGTGACCCACGCGGGTTTACCGTATCGAGGACCTCGCTTTAAGCGGTAAAGACGCGGATCGGGGGACGGGGGTTTAGGCGGCGCAACATCTCGCGTTTCCTCCTGGTGTTACGTTTGCTGCCCTTAATTCTGAGGATCGTTCATTCTTGTCCGGTTAACTCCGCCCACAGTTTTCGAGATATCGACTCCGTTCAAAGTTTGTTTCGTAGAGCTGCCCTGTGGGATGCGGGCTTGTATACAGCTTTTGGAAAAGTTACATAGTTTTCGCACAGCAAGCATTTGAACTTTCATCTTTACTCCCATAGGAATGAATGGAAAAATGTCCATAAACTTTTGTCAAACTTTCAAACTGCTGTCACACGGTCAGTTTTCCAGCTAGAGACACCAGAATTCAAACGGGCACACCCGAGAGTCCACGGTCCCACCACGTGAATTTATGGGCCGATAGCCCACCCGCTTCATGACCTTTGACCCCGTTTTCCATTCACGGCCTACTGAGCTCCATAGAGTCCAATGTAAACTGCTGTGGGAGAGTGCTCTCTTAACATCCCACTACCGACAGCTTAGCAGTAAACTCCTTCACCATAAGCGTCGCCTAGTGACCCACGCGGGTTTACCGTATCGAGGACCTCGCTTTAAGCGGGAAAGACGCGGATCGGGGGGCAGGGGTTTAGGCGGCGCAACATCTCGCGTTTCCTCCTGGAAATGCAGACCTCTAGTGTTACGTTTGCTGCCCTTCATTCTGAGGATCGTTCATTCTTGTCCGGTTAACTCCGCCCACAGTTTTCGAGATATCGACTCCGTTCAAAGTTTCATTCGTAGAGCTTCCCTGTGGGATGTGGGCTTGTATACAGCTTTTGGAAAAGTTACATAGTTTTTGCACAGTAAGCATTTGAAGTTTCATCTTTACTCCCATAGGAATGAATGGAAAAATGTCCATAAACTTTTGTCAAACTTTCAAACTGCTGTCACACGCTCAGTTTTCGAGCTACAGACACCAGAATTCAAACGGGCAGACCCGAGAGTCCACGGTCCCGCCACGTGAAATTATAGGCCGATACCCCGCCCGCTTCATGACCTTTGACCCCGTTTTCCATTCACGGCCTACACAGCTCCATAGAGTCCAATGTAAAATGCTGTGGGACAGTGCTCTCTTAACATCCCACTACCAACAGCTTAGCAGTAAACTCCTTCACCATAAGCGTCGCCTAGTGACCCACGCGGGTTTAAATTTGAACATTATTGAAAGTACGGTTTTTGAGTTATGAATTTTTGTTCGGCACTAGGGACGGTTTCGGCTCCCATAGGGTTCAATGTATTTTTGGAGCAGCTCAGAGTGCGGTTTCTAAAATTTTCTCCTGTTTTTAACTCGTCATAACATGCTCAATTCTCACTTAATCTGCAAATTTTTTATACCATATCGATCCCCAGACTCTCCTTGTCGCAACGGTATATACGGTTAAGTGATGTGGGGAAAACTTTCCGAGCTATAAGCATTTGTTCGGAGGGTGGGTACGCTCCCATAGGAACCCATTGAAATTATTTTTTTTCTTTTTCAATTTTCTGCCGAACATTTCACCATAACTTCCTTATACTTTCACCTACAGACTTCATTTAAATTTTAAATGGTAGAGAAATGTCCCCTTTCTCAAACTTGTAAGTTTCAGACCGTTTGATAATACCGTTCTTGAGTTATGAATTTTTGTTTGACACTTGGGAGGGTTTTCCTCCCATAGAGCTCAATGTATTTTAAGAGCGGCTCGGCACGCAGATTTTCAAAACTTTGCCTGTTTTTAACTCGTAATTACACCATCAAATCTCGCTCAAAGTGCAAAAATTTTTACACCATCTCGAGCACCAGACTCTCCTTGTCGCTACGGTATGCTTCGTTCATTTTTGGACCTGGAAAAGTTTTGGAGATATTTGAGGTCATTTGAAGATACGGTTCTGGAGTTATGAAGATTTGTTTGGCAGTAGGACGTTTCGGCTCCCATAGAGTTCAATGTATTTTCAGAAAGCCAAATTTTCTCAAATTTGCCCTTTTTTAACTCATTTTTACACCATCAATTCTCGCTCAAACTGAAAAAATTTTTACACCATCTCGAGCGCCAGACTCTCCTTGTCGCTACGGTATGCTTCGTTCAATTTTGGTTGGGAAAAGTTTTCGAGCTACGAGTCATTTTTTGAAGGGTCCCCCCGGTCGAAATTCATTGAATCCTGAGTCTGTCAGTTGTGTTCTGTGAGCGTGCGTGTGAGAGAGACAGAGAGGGGGGAGGGGGAGGGGCAGAGGCAGACACTGACGGGGAGAGGTGTGAGGGCCACAGAAATACACAGGCAGTCTGTAACACTTTAAAGGTCATTTTTAAGGGGGACGTCTTAATTATCCAGGGTTTCTTAAGGTGGAATTTTTAAAGAATACCTCATTCACAATATACTGGCTGTCTTTTCGACATTTTAAGCTTTATTTCAAGTGGTCATTTTTAAAGGTGGACGTGTCAATACAACTGTGTGTTTCTTAAGGTGGAATTTTTATTAAGGTGGTATTTAAAATGTATTGGCCATCTTTTTTTGCTTTTGGCCTGTGATGTGGACATTTCAATACAATTCTGGGTTTCTTAAGGTGGAATTGTTTTTAAAGGTGGAATTCAAAATTTATCGTTTTCTATTCACGCCCTACTGAGCTCCATAGAGTCCAATGTAAACTGCTGTGGGAGAGTGCTCTCTTAACATCCCACTACCAACAGCTTAGCAGTAAACTCCTTCACCATAAGCGTCGCCTAGTGACCCACGCGGGTTTACCGTATCGAGGACCTCGCTTTAAGCGGGAAAGACGCGGATCGGGGGACGGGGGTTTAGGCGGCGCAACATCTCGTGTTACGTTTGCTGCCCTTCATTCTGAGGATCGTTCATTCTTGTCCGGTTAACTCCGCCCACAGTTTTCGAGATATCGACTCCGTTCAAAGTTTCATTCGTAGAGCTTCCCTGTGGGATGCGGGCTTGTATACAGCTTTTGGAAAAGTTGCATAGTTTTCGCACAGTAAGCATTTGAAATTTCATCTTTTCTCTCATAGGAATGAATGGAAAAATGTCCATAAACTTTTGTCAAACTTTCAAATTGCTGTCACACGGTCATTTTTCGAGCTACAGACACCAGAATTCAAACGGTCAGACCCGAGGGTCCACGGTCCCACCACCTGAAATTATAGGCCGATAGCCCACCCGCTTCATGACCTTTGACCCCGTTTTCCATTCACGGCCTACTGAGCTCCATAGAGTCCAATGTAAACTGCTGTGGGAGAGTGCTCTCTTAACATCCCACTACCGACAGCTTAGCAGTAAACTCCTTCACCATAAGCGTCGCCTAGTGACCCACGCGGGTTTACCGTATCGAGGACCTCGCTTTAAGCGGGAAAGACGCGGATCGGGGGGCGGGGGTTTAGGCGGCGCAACATCTCGCGTTTCCTCCTGGAAATGCAGACCTCTAGTGTTACGTTTGCTGCCCTTCATTCTGAGGATCGTTCATTCTTGTCCGGTTAACTCCGCCCACAGTTTTCGAGATATCGACTCCGTTCAAAGTTTCATTCGTAGAGCTTCCCTGTGGGATGTGGGCTTGTATACAGCTTTTGGAAAAGTTACATAGTTTTTGCACAGTAAGCATTTGAAGTTTCATCTTTACTCCCATAGGAATGAATGGAAAAATGTCCATAAACTTTTGTCAAACTTTCAAACTGCTGTCACACGCTCAGTTTTCGAGCTACAGACACCAGAATTCATACGGGCAGACCCGAGAGTCCACGGTCCCGCCACGTGAAATTATAGGCCGATACCCCGCCCGCTTCATGACCTTTGACCCCGTTTTCCATTCACGGCCTACACAGCTCCATAGAGTCCAATGTAAACTGCTGTGGGACAGTGCTCTCTTAACATCCCACTACCAACAGCTTAGCAGTAAACTCCTTCACCATAAGCGTCGCCTAGTGACCCACGCGGGTTTACCGTATCGAGGACCTCGCTTTAAGCGGTAAAGACGCGGATCGGGGGGCGGGGGTTTAGGCGGCGCAACATCTCGCGTTTCCTCCTGGAAATGCAGACCTCTAGTTATGTTGCGCCTGCTGCTTTAAGCAGCAGCGCGCAATATATTGTTCTTCTTAAGTCATATTATTATTATTATTTTTATTATTCCGCGTTTCCTTGTCCGCCTAACTAGTCCCGCAGCTTTCGAGCTATCGACTCCGTTCCACCTGGAAATCGTGCGTCCTATAGCGACGATGTGGGCTTGTATACAGCTTTCCGATACCCGCACTCGTTCGTCCGCTACACTCGTTTATCGCTCCGTTTTTCCCCAGTCATTTCTATGGAAATAATTTTCAAAGTGCTCTAACTCGGTCATTTTTCAAGCTACGGACACGGGATTTTAGACGGTCGGACCCGGGCGTACCGGCTCCCATCACTTCCGTTTTCGGAATTTTTGCACTCATCCTTCCCTTTCTATACCTCCTTCAATATCCCTCCATTCATTTCAATGGGAGGCCCTTAGAGTGGGGGTGATGTCATCCACTGTAGTTTCAGTGGCAAAAAGCCGTTTTTTCACTTTTCAGCCGAACAAATCGCCATAACTTCCTTATAGTTTCACCTAGAAACTTCATTTAAATTTTAAATGGTAGAGAAACTTGTCCTTTCTAAGACCTCTAAATTTGAACATTATTGAAAATACGGTTTTTGAGTTATGAATTTTTGTTCGGCACTAGGGACGGTTTCGGCTCCCATAGGGTTCAATGTATTTTTGGAGCAGCTCAGAGTGCGGTTTCTAAAATTTTCTCCTGTTTTTAACTCGTCATAACATGCTCAATTCTCACTTAATCTGCAAATTTTTTATACCATATCGATCCCCAGACTCTCCTTGTCGCAACGGTATATACGCTTAAGTGATGTGGGGAAAACTTTCCGAGCTATAAGCATTTGTTCGGAGGGTGGGTACGCTCCCATAGGAACCCATTGAAATTATTTTTTTTCTTTTTCAATTTTCTGCCAAACATTTCACCATAACTTCCTTATACTTTCACCTACAGACTTCATTTAAATTTTAAATGGTAGAGAAATGTCCCCTTTCTCAAACTTGTAAGTTTCAGACCGTTTGATAATACCGTTCTTGAGTTATGAATTTTTGTTTGACACTTGGGAGGGTTTTCCTCCCATAGAGCTCAATGTATTTTAAGAGCGGGTCTGCACGCAGATTTTCAAAACTTTGCCTGTTTTTAACTCGTAATTACACCATCAAATCTCGCTCAAAGTGCAAAATTTTTTACACCATCTCGAGCACAAGACTGTCCTTGTCGCTACGGTATGCTTCGTTCAATTTTGGTTGGGAAAAGTTTTCGAGTTACGGGTGATTTTTTGGAGGGTGCTCCCCGGTCGAAATTCATTGAATCATGAGTCTGTCAGTTGTATTCTGTGAGCGTGCGTGTGAGAGAGACAGAGGGGGGAGGGGGAGGGGCAGAGGCAGAGACTGACGGGGAGAGGTGTGAGGGCTACAGAAATACACAGGCAGTCTGTAACACTTTAAAGGTCATTTTTAAGGGGGACGTCTTAATTATCCAGGGTTTCTTAAGGTGGAATTTTTAAAGAATACCTCATTCACAATATACTGGCTGTCTTTTCAACATTTTAAGACGCGGATCGGATGACGGGGGTTTAGGCGGCGCAACATCTCGCGTTTCCTCCTGGAAATGCAGACCTCTAGTGTTACGTTTGCTGCCCTTCATTTTGAGGATCTTCATTCCTTGTCCGGTTAACTCCGCCCAGAGTTTTCGAGATATCGACTCCGTTCAAAGTTTCATTCGTAGAGCTTCCCTGTGGGATGTGGGCTTGTATACAGCTTTTGGAAAAGTTACATAGTTTTCGCACAGTAAGCATTTGAAGTTTCGTGTTTTCTCCCATAGGAATGAATGGAAAAGTGTCCATAAACTTTTGTCAAACATTCAAACTGCTGTCACACGGTCAGTTTTCGAGCTAGAGACACCAGAACTCAAACGGGCAGACCGGAGGGTCCACGGTCCCACCACGTGAAATTATGGGCCGATAACCCACCCGCTTCATGACCTTTGACCCCGTTTTCCATTCACGGCCTACAGAGCTCCATAGAGTCCAATGTAAACTGCTGTGGGAGAGAGCTCTCTTAACATCCCACTACCGACAGCTTAGCAGTAAACTCCTTCACCATAAGCGTCGCCTAGTGACCCACGCGGGTTTACCGTATCGAGGACCTCGCTTTAAGCGGAAAAGACGCGGATCGGGGGACGGGGGTTTCGGCGGCGCAACATCTCGCGTTTCCTCCTGGAAATGCAGACCTCTAGTGTTACGTTTGCTGCCCTTCATTCTGAGGATCGTTCATTCTTGTCCGGTTAACTCCGCCCACAGTTTTCGAGATATCGACTCCGTTCAAAGTTTGTTTCGTAGAGCTGCCCTGTGGGATGCGGGCTTGTATACAGCTTTTGGAAAAGTTGCATAGTTTTCGCACAGTAAGCATTTGAAGTTTCATCTTTACTCCCATAGGAATGAATGGAAAAATGTCCATAAACTTTTGTCAAACTTTAAAACTGCTGTCACACGGTCAGTTTTCGAGCTAGAGACACCAGAACTCAAACGGGCAGACCCGAGGGTCCACGGTCCCAGCACGTGAAACTATGGGCCGATAGCCCACCCGCTTCATGACCTTTGACCCCGTTTTCCTTTCACGGCCTACAGAGCTCCATAGAGTCCAATGTAAACTGCTGTGGGAGAGTGCTCCCTTAACATCCCACTACCGACAGCTTAGCAGTAAACTCCTTCACCATAAGCGTCGCCTAGTGACCCACGCGGGTTTACCGTATCGAGGACCTCGCTTTAAGCGGAAAAGACGCGGATCGGGGGACGGGGGTTTCGGCGGCGCAACATCTCGCGTTTCCTCCTGGAAATGCAGACCTCTAGTGTTACGTTTGCTGCCCTTCATTCTGAGGATCGTTCATTCTTGTCCGGTTATCTCCGCCCACAGTTTTCGAGATATCGACTCCGTTCAAAGTTTGTTTCGTAGAGCTTCCCTGTGGGATGCGGGCTTGTATACAGCTTTTGGAAAAGTTACATAGTTTTTGCACAGTAAGCATTTGAAGTTTCATCTTTACTCCCATAGGAATGAATGGAAAAATGTCCATAAACTTTTGTCAAACTTTAAAACTGCTGTCACACGCTCAGTTTTCGAGCTACAGACACCAGAACTCAAACGGGCAGACCCGAGGGTCCACGGTCCCACCACGTAAAATTATGGGCCGATAGCCCACCCGCTTCATGACCTTTGACCCCGTTTTCCTTTCACGGCCTACAGAGCTCCATAGAGTCCAATGTAAACTGCTGTGGGAGAGTGCTCTCTTAACATCCCACTACCGACAGCTTAGCAGTAAACTCCTTCACCATAAGCGTCGCCTAGTGACCCACGCGGGTTTACCGTATCGAGGACCTCGCTTTAAGCGGGAAAGACGCGGATCGGGGGACGGGGGTTTAGGCGGCGCAACATCTCGCGTTTCCTCCTGGAAATGCAGACCTCTAGTGTTACGTTTGCTGCCCTTCATTCTGAGGATCGTTCATTCTTGTCCGGTTAACTCCGCCCACAGTTTTCGAGATATCGACTCCGTTCAAAGTTTGTTTCGTAGAGCTTCCCTGTGGGATGCGGGCTTGTATACAGCTTTTGGAAAAGTTGCATAGTTTTCGCACAGTAAGCATTTGAAGTTTCGTGTTTTCTCCCATAGGAATGAATGGAAAAATGTCCATAAACTTTTGTCAAACTTTCAAACTGCTGTCACACGGTCAGTTTTCCAGCTACAGACACCAGAACTCAAACGGGCAGACCCGAAAGTCCACGGTCCCACCACGTGAAATTATAGGCCGATAGCCCACCCGCTTCATGACCTTTGACCCCGTTTTCCATTCACGGCCTACACAGCTCCATAGAGTCCAATGTAAACTGCTGTGGGACAGTGCTCTCTTAACATCCCACTACCAACAGCTTAGCAGTAAACTCCTTCACCATAAGCGTCGCCTAGTGACCCACGCGGGTTTACCGTATCGAGGACCTCGCTTTAAGCGGTAAAGACGCGGATCGGGGGGCGGGGGTTTAGGCGGCGCAACATCTCGCGTTTCCTCCTGGAAATGCAGACCTCTAGTTATGTTGCGCCTGCTGCTTTAAGCAGCAGCGCGCAATATATTGTTCTTCTTAAGTCATATTATTATTATTATTTTTATTATTCCGCGTTTCCTTGTCCGCCTAACTAGTCCCGCAGCTTTCGAGCTATCGACTCCGTTCCACCTGGAAATCGTGCGTCCTATAGCGACGATGTGGGCTTGTATACAGCTTTCCGATACCCGCACTCGTTCGTCCGCTACACTCGTTTATCGCTCCGTTTTTCCCCAGTCATTTCTATGGAATTAATTTTCAAAGTGCTCTAACTCGGTCATTTTTCAAGCTACGGACACGGGATTTTAGACGGTCGGACCCGGGCGTACCGGCTCCCATCACTTCCGTTTTCAGAATTTTTGCACTCATCCTTCCCTTTCTATACCTCCTTCAAAATCCCTCCATTCATTTCAATGGGAGGCCCTTAGAGTGGGGGTGATGTCATCCACTGTAGTTTCAGTGGCAAAAAGCCGTTTTTTCACTTTTCAGCCGAACAAATCGCCATAACTTCCTCATAGTTTCACCTAGAAACTTCATTTAAATTTTAAATGGTAGAGAAACTTGTCCTTTCTGAGACCTCTAAATTTGAACATTATTGAAAATACGGTTTTTGAGTTATGAATTTTTGTTCGGCACTAGGGACGGTTTCGGCTCCCATAGGGTTTCAATGTATTTTTGGAGCAGCTCAGAGTGCGGTTTCTAAAATTTTCTCCTGTTTTTAACTCGTCATAACATGCTCAATTCTCACTTAATCTGCAAATTTTTTATACCATATCGATCCCCAGACTCTCCTTGTCGCAACGGTATATACGGTTAAGTGATGTGAGGAAAACTTTCCGAGCTATAAGAATTTGTTCGGAGGGTGGGTACGCTCCCATAGGAACCCATTGAAATTATTTTTTTTCTTTTTCAATTTTCTGCCGAACATTTCACCATAACTTCCTTATACTTTCACCTACAGACTTCATTTAAATTTTAAATGGTAGAGAAATTTCCCCTTTCTCAAACTTGTAAGTTTCAGACCGTTTGAGAATACCGTTCTTGAGTTATGAATTTTTGTTTGACACTTGGGAGGGTTTTCCTCCCATAGAGCTCAATGTATTTTAAGAGCGGGTCGGCACGCAGATTTTCAAAACTTTGCCTGTTTTTAACTCGTAATTACACCATCAAATCTCGCTCAAAGTGCAAAAATTTTTACACCATCTCGAGCACAAGACTCTCCTTGTCGCTACGGTATGCTTTGTTCATTTTTGGTTGGGAAAAGTTTTCGAGCTACGGGTGATTTTTTGGAGGGTGCTCCCCGGTCGAAATTCATTGAATCATGAGTCTGTCAGTTGTATTCTGTGAGCATGCGTGTGAGAGAGACAGAGGGGGGAGGGGGAGGGGCAGAGGCAGAGACTGAGGGGAAGAGCTGTGAGGGCCACAGAAATACACAGGCAGTCTGTAACACTTTAAAGGTCATTTTTAAGGGGGACGTCTTAATTATCCAGGGTTTCTTAAGGTGGAATTTTTAAAGAATACCTCATTCACAATATACTGGCTGTCTTTTCGACATTTTAAGCTTTATTTAAAGTGGTCATTTTTAAAGGTGGACGTGTCAATACAACTGTGGGTTTCTTAAGGTGGAATTTTTATTAAGGTGGTATTTAAAATGTATTGGCCATCTTTTTTTGCTTTTAAGACTCTTTTGGCCTGTGATGTGGACATTTCAATACAATTCTGGGTTTCTTAAGGTGGAATTGTTTTTAAAGGTGGAATTCAAAATGTATCGTTTTCCATTCACGGCCTACAGAGCTCCATAGAGTCCAATGTAAACTGCTGTGGGAGAGTGCTCTCTTAACATCCCACTACCGACAGCTTAGCAGTAAACTCCTTCACCATAAGCGTCGCCTAGTGACCCACGCGGGTTTACCGTATCGAGGACCTCGCTTTAAGCGGGAAAGACGCGGATCGGGGGACGGGGGTTTAGGCGGCGCAACATCTCGCGTTTCCTCCTGGAAATGCAGACCTCTAGTGTTACGTTTGCTGCCCTTCATTCTGAGGATCGTTCATTCTTGTCCGGTTAACTCCGCCCACAGTTTTCGAGATATCGACTCCGTTCAAAGTTTGTTTCGTAGAGCTTCCCTGTGGGATGCGGGCTTGTATACAGCTTTTGGAAAAGTTGCATAGTTTTCGCACAGTAAGCATTTGAAGTTTCGTGTTTTCTCCCATAGGAATGAATGGAAAAATGTCCATAAACTTTTGTCAAACTTTCAAACTGCTGTCACACGGTCAGTTTTCCAGCTACAGACACCAGAACTCAAACGGGCAGACCCGAAAGTCCACGGTCCCACCACGTGAAATTATAGGCCGATAGCCCACCCGCTTCATGACCTTTGACCCCGTTTTCCATTCACGGCCTACACAGCTCCATAGAGTCCAATGTAAACTGCTGTGGGACAGTGCTCTCTTAACATCCCACTACCAACAGCTTAGCAGTAAACTCCTTCACCATAAGCGTCGCCTAGTGACCCACGCGGGTTTACCGTATCGAGGACCTTGCTTTAAGCGGTAAAGACGCGGATCGGGGGGCGGGGGTTTAGGCGGCGCAACATCTCGCGTTTCCTCCTGGAAATGCAGACCTCTAGTTATGTTGCGCCTGCTGCTTTAAGCAGCAGCGCGCAATATATTGTTCTTCTTAAGTCATATTATTATTATTATTTTTATTATTCCGCGTTTCCTTGTCCGCCTAACTAGTCCCGCAGCTTTCGAGCTATCGACTCCGTTCCACCTGGAAATCGTGCGTCCTATAGCGACGATGTGGGCTTGTATACAGCTTTCCGATACCCGCACTCGTTCGTCCGCTACACTCGTTTATCGCTCCGTTTTTCCCCAGTCATTTCTATGGAAATAATTTTCAAAGTGCTCTAACTCGGTCATTTTTCAAGCTACGGACACGGGATTTTAGACGGTCGGACCCGGGCGTACCGGCTCCCATCACTTCCGTTTTCGGAATTTTTGCACTCATCCTTCCCTTTCTATACCTCCTTCAATATCCCTCCATTCATTTCAATGGGAGGCCCTTAGAGTGGGGGTGATGTCATCCACTGTAGTTTCAGTGGCAAAAAGCCGTTTTTTCACTTTTCAGCCGAACAAATCGCCATAACTTCCTTATAGTTTCACCTAGAAACTTCATTTAAATTTTAAATGGTAGAGAAACTTGTCCTTTCTAAGACCTCTAAATTTGAACATTATTGAAAATACGGTTTTTGAGTTATGAATTTTTGTTCGGCACTAGGGACGGTTTCGGCTCCCATAGGGTTCAATGTATTTTTGGAGCAGCTCAGAGTGCGGTTTCTAAAATTTTCTCCTGTTTTTAACTCGTCATAACATGCTCAATTCTCACTTAATCTGCAAATTTTTTATACCATATCGATCCCCAGACTCTCCTTGTCGCAACGGTATATACGCTTAAGTGATGTGGGGAAAACTTTCCGAGCTATAAGCATTTGTTCGGAGGGTGGGTACGCTCCCATAGGAACCCATTGAAATTATTTTTTTTCTTTTTCAATTTTCTGCCAAACATTTCACCATAACTTCCTTATACTTTCACCTACAGACTTCATTTAAATTTTAAATGGTAGAGAAATGTCCCCTTTCTCAAACTTGTAAGTTTCAGACCGTTTGATAATACCGTTCTTGAGTTATGAATTTTTGTTTGACACTTGGGAGGGTTTTCCTCCCATAGAGCTCAATGTATTTTAAGAGCGGGTCTGCACGCAGATTTTCAAAACTTTGCCTGTTTTTAACTCGTAATTACACCATCAAATCTCGCTCAAAGTGCAAAATTTTTTACGCCATCTCGAGCACAAGACTGTCCTTGTCGCTACGGTATGCTTCGTTCAATTTTGGTTGGGAAAAGTTTTCGAGTTACGGGTGATTTTTTGGAGGGTGCTCCACCGGTCGAAATTCATTGAATCATGAGTCTGTCAGTTGTATTCTGTGAGCGTGCGTGTGAGAGAGACAGAGGGGGGAGGGGGAGGGGCAGAGGCAGAGACTGACGGGGAGAGGTGTGAGGGCTACAGAAATACACAGGCAGTCTGTAACACTTTAAAGGTCATTTTTAAGGGGGACGTCTTAATTATCCAGGGTTTCTTAAGGTGGAATTTTTAAAGAATACCTCATTCACAATATACTGGCTGTCTTTTCAACATTTTAAGACGCGGATCGGGGGACGGGGGTTTAGGCGGCGCAACATCTCGCGTTTCCTCCTGGAAATGCAGACCTCTAGTGTTACGTTTGCTGCCCTTCATTTTGAGGATCTTCATTCCTTGTCCGGTTAACTCCGCCCAGAGTTTTCGAGATATCGACTCCGTTCAAAGTTTCATTCGTAGAGCTTCCCTGTGGGATGTGGGCTTGTATACAGCTTTTGGAAAAGTTACATAGTTTTCGCACAGTAAGCATTTGAAGTTTCGTGTTTTCTCCCATAGGAATGAATGGAAAAGTGTCCATAAACTTTTGTCAAACATTCAAACTGCTGTCACACGGTCAGTTTTCGAGCTAGAGACACCAGAACTCAAACGGGCAGACCGGAGGGTCCACGGTCCCACCACGTGAAATTATGGGCCGATAACCCACCCGCTTCATGACCTTTGACCCCGTTTTCCATTCACGGCCTACAGAGCTCCATAGAGTCCAATGTAAACTGCTGTGGGAGAGAGCTCTCTTAACATCCCACTACCGACAGCTTAGCAGTAAACTCCTTCACCATAAGCGTCGCCTAGTGACCCACGCGGGTTTACCGTATCGAGGACCTCGCTTTAAGCGGAAAAGACGCGGATCGGGGGACGGGGGTTTCGGCGGCGCAACATCTCGCGTTTCCTCCTGGAAATGCAGACCTCTAGTGTTACGTTTGCTGCCCTTCATTCTGAGGATCGTTCATTCTTGTCCGGTTAACTCCGCCCACAGTTTTCGAGATATCGACTCCGTTCAAAGTTTGTTTCGTAGAGCTGCCCTGTGGGATGCGGGCTTGTATACAGCTTTTGGAAAAGTTGCATAGTTTTCGCACAGTAAGCATTTGAAGTTTCATCTTTACTCCCATAGGAATGAATGGAAAAATGTCCATAAACTTTTGTCAAACTTTAAAACTGCTGTCACACGGTCAGTTTTCGAGCTAGAGACACCAGAACTCAAACGGGCAGACCCGAGGGTCCACGGTCCCAGCACGTGAAACTATGGGCCGATAGCCCACCCGCTTCATGACCTTTGACCCCGTTTTCCTTTCACGGCCTACAGAGCTCCATAGAGTCCAATGTAAACTGCTGTGGGAGAGTGCTCCCTTAACATCCCACTACCGACAGCTTAGCAGTAAACTCCTTCACCATAAGCGTCGCCTAGTGTTACGTTTCCTGCCCTTCATTCTGAGGATCGTTCGTTCTTGTCCGGTTAACTCCACCCACAGTTTTCGAGATATCGACTCCGTTCAAAGTTTCATTCGTAGAGCTTCCCTGTGGGATGCGGGCTTGTATACAGCTTTTGGAAAAGTTGCATAGTTTTAGCACAGTAAGCATTTGAAGTTTCATCTTTTGTCCCATAGGAATGAATGGAAATATGTCCATAAACTTTTGTCAAACTTTCAAACTGCTGTCACACGCTCAGTTTTCGAGCTAGAGACACCAGAATTCAAACGGGCAGACCCGAGAGTCCAAGGTCCCACCACGTGAAATTATAGGCCGATACCCCGCCCGCTTCATGACCTTTGACCCCGTTTTCCATTCACGGCCTACAGAGCTCCATAGAGTCCAATGTAAACTGCTGTGGGAGAGTGCTCTCTTAACATCCCACTACCGACAGCTTAGCAGTAAACTCCTTCACCATAAGCGTCGCCTAGTGACCCACGCGGGTTTACCGTATCGAGGACCTCGCTTTAAGCGGGAAAGACGCGGATCGGGGGGCAGGGGTTTAGGCGGCGCAACATCTCGCGTTTCCTCCTGGAAATGCAGACCTCTAGTTATGTTGCGCCTGCTGCTTTAAGCAGCAGCGCGCAATATATTGTTATCCGAAAGTCATATTATTATTTTTTTTTTTATTATTCTTATTATTCCGGATTTCCTTGTCCGCCTAACTAGTCCCGCAGCTTTCGAGCTATCGACTCCGTTCCACCTGGAAATCGTGCATCCTATAGCGACGATGTGGGCTTGTATACAGCTTTCCGATACCCGCACTCGTTCGTCCGCTACACTCGTTTATCGCTCCGTTTTTCCCCAGTCATTTCTATGGAATTAATTTTCAAAGTGCTCTAACTCGGTCATTTTTCAAGCTACGGACACGGGATTTCAGACGGTCAGACCCGGGCGTACCGGCTCCCATCACTTCCGTTTTCGGAATTTTTGCACTCATCCTTCCCTTTCTTTTCCTCCTTCAAAATCCCTCCATTCATTTCAATGGGAGGCTCTTAGAGTGGGGGTGATGTCATCCACTGTAGTTTCAGTGGCAAAAAGCCGTTTTTTCACTTTTCAGCCGAACAAATCGCCATAACTTCCTTATAGTTTCACCTAGAAACTTCATTTAAATTTTAAATGGTAGAGAAACTTGTCCTTTCTAAGACCTCTAAATTTGAACATTATTGAAAATACGGTTTTTGAGTTATGAATTTTTGTTCGGCACTAGGGACGGTTTCGGCTCCCATAGGGTTCAATGTATTTTTGGAGCAGCTCAGAGTGCGGTTTCTAAAATTTTCTCCTGTTTTTAACTCGTCATAACATGCTCAATTCTCACTTAATCTGAAATTTTTTTATACCATATCGATCCCCAGACTCTCCTTGTCGCAACGGTATATACGCTTAAGTGATGTGGGGAAAACTTTCCGAGCTATAAGCATTTGTTCGGAGGGTGGGTATGCTCCCATAGGAACCCATTGAAATTATTTTTTGTCTTTTTCAATTTTCTGCCGAACATTTCACCATAACTTCCTTATACTTTCACCTACAGACTTCATTTAAACTTTAAATGGTAGAGAAATTTCCCCTTTCTCACACTTGTAAGTTTCAGACCGTTTGAGAATACCGTTCTTGAGTTATGAATTTTTGTTCCACACTTGGGAGGGTTTTCCTCCCATAGAGCTCAATGTATTTTAAGAGCGGGTCTGCACGCAGATTTTCAAAACTTTGCCTGTTTTTAACTCGTAATTACACCATCAAATCTCGCTCAAAGTGCAAAAATTTTTACACCATCTCGAGCACCAGACTCTCCTTGTCGCTACGGTATGCTTCGTTCAATTTTGGTTGGGAAAAGTTTTCGAGCTACGGGTGATTTTTTGGAGGGTGCTCCACCGGTCGAAATTCATTGAATCATGAGTCTGTCAGTTGTATTCTGTGAGCGTGCGTGTGAGAGAGAGAGAGGGGGGAGGGGCAGTGGCAGAGGCAGAGACCGAGGGGGAGAGGTATGAAGGACAGACATACATAGGCAGTGTCTAACACTTTAAAGGTCATTTTAAGGGGGACGTCTTAATTATCCAGGGTTTCTTAAGGTGGAATTTTTTTTTAGAATACCTCGTTCACAATATACTGGCTGATCATTTCAACATTTTAACCTTTATTTCAAGTGGTCATTTTTAAAGGTGGACGTCTCAATACAATTGTGGGTTTCTTAAGGTGGAATTTTATTAAGGTGGTATTTAAAATGTATTGGCCATCTTTTTGGCTTTGAAGACTCTTTTGGCCTGCAATGTGGACATCTCAATACAATTCTGGGTTTCTTAAGGTGGAATTGTTTTTAAAGGTGGAATTCAAAATGTATCGTTTTCCATTCACGCCCTACAGAGCTCCATAGACTCCAATGTAAGCTGCTGTGGGAGAGTGCTCCCTTAACATCCCACTACCGACAGCTTAGCACACAACTCTTTCACCATAGCGTGGCCTAGTGACCCACGCGGGTTTCCCTACTGACGACCTCGCTTTAAGCGGGAAAGACGCGGATCGGGGGACGGGGGTTTCGGCGGCGCAACATCTCGCGTTTCCTCCTGGAAATGCAGACCTCTAGTGTTACGTTTGCTGCCCTTCATTCTGAGGATCGTTCGTTCTTGTCCGGTTAACTCCGCCCACAGTTTTCGAGATATCGACTCCGTTCAAAGTTTGTTTCGTAGAGCTTCCCTGTGGGATGCGGGCTTGTATACAGCTTTTGGAAAAGTTGCATAGTTTTCGCACAGTAAGCATTTGAAGTTTCATCCTTACTCCCATAGGAATGAATGGAAAAATGTCCATAAACTTTTGTCAAACTTTTAAACTGTTGTCACACGGTCAGTTTTCGAGCTAGAGACACCAGAACTCAAACGGGCAGACCCGAGGGTCCACGGTCCCACCACGTGAAACTATAGGCCGATAGCCCACCCGCTTCATGACCTTTGACCCCGTTTTCCTTTCACGGCCTACACAGCTCCATAGAGTCCAATGTAAACTGCTGTGGGAGAGTGCTCTCTTAACATGCCACTACCGACAGCTTAGCAGTAAACTCCTTCACCATAAGCGTCGCCTAGTGACCCACGCGGGTTTACCGTATCGAGGGCCTCGCTTTAAGCGGGAAAGACGCGGATCGGGGGACGGGGGTTTAGGTGGCGCAACATCTCGCGTTTCCTCCTGGAAATGCAGACCTCTAGTTATGTTGCGCAAGCTGCTTCAGCAGCGCGCAATATATTGTTATCCGAAAGTCATATTATTATGTTGCGCCTGCTGCTTTAAGCAGCGGCGCAATATATTGTTCTTCTTAAGTCATATTATTATTTTTATTATTTTTATTATTCCGCGTTTCCTTGTCCGCCTAACTAGTCCCGCAGCTTTCGAGCTATCGACTCCGTTCCACCTGGAAATCGTGCGTCCTATAGCGACGATGTGGGCTTGTATACAGCTTTCCGATACCCGCACTCGTTCGTCCGCTACACTCGTTTATCGCTCCGTTTTTCCCCAGTCATTTCTATGGAATTAATTTTCAAAGTGCTCTAACTCGGTCATTTTTCAAGCTACGGACACGGGATTTCAGACGGTCGGACCCGGGCGTACCGGCTCCCATCACTTCCGTTTTCGGAATTTTTGCACTCATCCTTCCCTTTCTATCACTCCTTCAAAATCCCTCCATTCATTTCAATGGGAGGCTCTTAGAGTGGGTGACATCATACACTGTAGATTCCTTCTCAGAAAACGGGTTTTTCACTTTTCAGCCGAACAAATTGCCATAACTTCCTCATACTTTCACCTAGAAACTTCATTTAAATTTTAAATGGTAGAGAAACTTGTCCTTTCTAAGACCTCTAAATTTGAACATTATTGAAAATACGGTTTTTGAGTTATGAATTTTTGTTCGGCACTAGGGAGGGTTTCGGCTCCCATAGGGTTCAATGTATTTTTGGAGCAGCTCAGAGTGCGGTTTCTAAAATTTTCTCCTGTTTTTAACTCGTCATAACATGCTCAATTCTCACTTAATCTGCAAATTTTTTATACCATATCGATCCCCAGACTCTCCTTGTCGCAACGGTATATACGGTTAAGTGATGTGAGGAAAACTTTCCGAGCTATAAGCATTTGTTCGGAGGGTGGGTACGCTCCCATAGGAACCCATTGAAATTATTTTTTTTCTTTTTCAATTTTCTGCCGAACATTTCACCATAACTTCCTTATACTTTCACCTACAGACTTCATTTAAACTTTAAATGGTAGAGAAATTTCCCCTTTCTCACACTTGTAAGTTTCAGACCGTTTGAGAATACCGTTCTTGAGTTATGAATTTTTGTTCCACACTTGGGAGGGTTTTCCTCCCATAGAGCTCAATGTATTTTAAGAGCGGCTCGGCACGCAGATTTTCAAAACTTTGCCTGTTTTTAACTCGTAATTACACCATCAAATCTCGCTCAAAGTGCAAAAATTTTTACACCATCTCGAGCACCAGACTCTCCTTGTCGCTACGGTATGCTTCGTTCAATTTTGGTTGGGAAAAGTTTTCGAGCTACGGGTGATTTTTTGGAGGGTGCTCCACCGGTCGAAATTCATTGAATCATGAGACTGTCAGTTGTATTCTGTGAGCGTGCGTGTGAGAGAGACAGAGAGGGGGGAGGGGCAGTGGCAGAGGCAGAGACCGAGGGGGAGAGGTATGAAGGACAGACATACATAGGCAGTGTCTAACACTTTAAAGGTCATTTTAAGGGGGACGTCTTAATTATCCAGGGTTTCTTAAGGTGGAATTTTTTTTTAGAATACCTCGTTCACAATATACTGGCTGATCATTTCAACATTTTAACCTTTATTTCAAGTGGTCATTTTTAAAGGTGGACGTCTCAATACAATTGTGGGTTTCTTAAGGTGGAATTTTATTAAGGTGGTATTTAAAATGTATTGGCCATCTTTTTGGCTTTGAAGACTCTTTTGGCCTGCAATGTGGACATCTCAATACAATTCTGGGTTTCTTAAGGTGGAATTGTTTTTAAAGGTGGAATTCAAAATGTATCGTTTTCCATTCACGCCCTACAGAGCTCCATAGACTCCAATGTAAGCTGCTGTGGGAGAGTGCTCCCTTAACATCCCACTACCGACAGCTTAGCACACAACTCTTTCACCATAGCGTGGCCTAGTGACCCACGCGGGTTTCCCTACTGACGACCTCGCTTTAAGCGGGAAAGACGCGGATCGGGGGACGGGGGTTTCGGCGGCGCAACATCTCGCGTTTCCTCCTGGAAATGCAGACCTCTAGTGTTACGTTTGCTGCCCTTCATTCTGAGGATCGTTCATTCTTGTCCGGTTAATTTCCCCTTTCTCAAACCGTTTGAGAATACCGTTCTTGAGTTATGAATTTTTGTTTGACACTTGGGAGGGTTTTCCTCCCATAGAGCTCAATGTATTTTAAGAGCGGGTCGGCACGCAGATTTTCAAAACTTTGCCTGTTTTTAACTCGTAATTACACCATCAAATCTCGCTCAAAGTGCAAAAATTTTTACACCATCTCGAGCACAAGACTCTCCTTGTCGCTACGGTATGCTTCGTTCAATTTTGGTTGGGAAAAGTTTTCGAGCTACGGGTGATTTTTTGGAGGGTGCTCCCCGGTCGAAATTCATTGAATCATGAGTCTGTCAGTTGTATTCTGTGAGCATGCGTGTGAGAGAGACAGAGGGGGGAGGGGGAGGGGCAGAGGCAGAGACTGAGGGGAAGAGCTGTGAGGGCCACAGAAATACACAGGCAGTCTGTAACACTTTAAAGGTCATTTTTAAGGGGGACGTCTTAATTATCCAGGGTTTCTTAAGGTGGAATTTTTAAAAAAGACCTCATTCACAATATACTGGCTGTCTTTTCAACATTTTAAGCTTTATTTAAAGTGGTCATTTTTAAAGGTGGACGTGTCAATACAACTGTGGGTTTCTTAAGGTGGAATTTTTATTAAGGTGGTATTTAAAATGTATTGGCCATCTTTTTTTGCTTTTGGCCTGTGATGTGGACATTTCAATACAATTCTGGGTTTCTTAAGGTGGAATTGTTTTTAAAGGTGGAATTCAAAATTTATCGTTTTCTATTCACGCCCTACTGAGCTCCATAGAGTCCAATGTAAACTGCTGTGGGAGAGTGCTCTCTTAACATCCCACTACCAACAGCTTAGCAGTAAACTCCTTCACCATAAGCGTCGCCTAGTGACCCACGCGGGTTTACCGTATCGAGGACCTCGCTTTAAGCGGGAAAGACGCGGATCGGGGGACGGGGGTTTAGGCGGCGCAACATCTCGTGTTACGTTTGCTGCCCTTCATTCTGAGGATCGTTCATTCTTGTCCGGTTAACTCCGCCCACAGTTTTTGAGATATCGACTCCGTTCAAAGTTTCATTCGTAGAGCTTCCCTGTGGGATGCGGGCTTGTATACAGCTTTTGGAAAAGTTGCATAGTTTTCGCACAGTAAGCATTTGAAGTTTCATCTTTTCTCTCATAGGAATGAATGGAAAAATGTCCATAAACTTTTGTCAAACTTTCAAATTGCTGTCACACGGTCATTTTTCGAGCTACAGACACCAGAATTCAAACGGTCAGACCCGAGGGTCCACGGTCCCACCACCTGAAATTATAGGCCGATAGCCCACCCGCTTCATGACCTTTGACCCCGATTTCCATTCACGGCCTACTGAGCTCCATAGAGTCCAATGTAAACTGCTGTGGGAGAGTGCTCTCTTAACATCCCACTACCGACAGCTTAGCAGTAAACTCCTTCACCATAAGCGTCGCCTAGTGACCCACGCGGGTTTACCGTATCGAGGACCTCGCTTTAAGCGGGAAAGACGCGGATCGGGGGGCGGGGGTTTAGGCGGCGCAACATCTCGCGTTTCCTCCTGGAAATGCAGACCTCTAGTGTTACGTTTGCTGCCCTTCATTCTGAGGATCGTTCGTTCTTGTCCGGTTAACTCCGCCCACAGTTTTCGAGATATCGACTCCGTTCAAAGTTTGTTTCGTAGAGCTGCCCTGTGGGATGCGGGCTTGTATACAGCTTTTGGAAAAGTTGCATAGTTTTTGCACAGTAAGCATTTGAAGTTTCATCTTTTCTCCCATAGGAATGAATGGAAAAATGTCCATAAACTTTTGTCAAACTTTCAAACTGCTGTCACACGGTCAGTTTTCCAGCTACAGACACCAGAACTCAAACGGGCAGACCCGAGAGTCCACGGTCCCACCACGTGAAATTATAGGCCGATAGCCCACCCGCTTCATGACCTTTGACCCCGTTTTCCATTCACGGCCTACACAGCTCCATAGAGTCCAATGTAAACTGCTGTGGGAGAGTGCTCTCTTAACATCCCACTACCAACAGCTTAGCAGTAAACTCCTTCACCATAAGCGTCGCCTAGTGACCCACGTGGGTTTACCGTATCGAGGACCTCGCTTTAAGCGGGAAAGATGTGGATCGGGGGGCAGGGGTTTAGGCGGCGCAACATCTCGCGTTTCCTCCTGGAAATGCAGACCTCTAGTGTTACGTTTGCTGCCCTTCATTCTGAGGATCGTTCGTTCTTGTCCGGTTAACTCCGCCCACAGTTTTCGAGATATCGACTCCGTTCAAAGTTTCATTCGTAGAGCTTCCCTGTGGGATGCGGGCTTGTATACAGCTTTTGGAAAAGTTGCATAGTTTTAGCACAGTAAGCATTTGAAGTTTCATCTTTTGTCCCATAGGAATGAATGGAAATATGTCCATAAACTTTTGTCAAACTTTCAAACTGCTGTCACACGCTCAGTTTTCGAGCTAGAGACACCAGAATTCAAACGGGCAGACCCGAGAGTCCAAGGTCCCACCACGTGAAATTATAGGCCGATACCCCGCCCGCTTCATGACCTTTGACCCCGTTTTCCATTCATGGCCTACAGAGCTCCATAGAGTCCAATGTAAACTGCTGTGGGAGAGTGCTCTCTTAACATCCCACTACCGACAGCTTAGCAGTAAACTCCTTCACCATAAGCGTCGCCTAGTGACCCACGCGGGTTTACCGTATCGAGGACCTCCCTTTAAGCGGGAAAGACGCGGATCGGGGGACGGGGGTTTAGGCGGCGCAACATCTCGCGTTTCCTCCTGGAAATGCAGACCTCTAGTTATTATTATTATTTTTATTATTATTTTTATTATTCCGCGTTTCCTTGTCCGCTTAACTAGTCCCGCAGCTTTCGAGCTATCGACTCCGTTCCACCTGGAAATCGTGCGTCCTATAGCGACGATGTGTGCTTGTATACAGCTTTCCGATACCCGCACTCGTTCGTCCGCTACACTCGTTTTTCGCTCTGTTTTTCCCCAGTCATTTCTATGGAATTAATTTTCGAACTGCTCTAACTCGGTCAATTTTCAAGCTACGGACACGAGATTTCAGACGGTCGGACCCGGGCGCACCGGGACCCGTCACTTCCGTTTTCGGACCTCTCGCACTCATCCTTCTCTTTCTATCTCTCCTTGAATATCCCTCCATTCACTTGTATGGAAGACATTTAGAGTGGGTGACGTCATAGACACTCTGGGTTCACTGGCCAAAACCGTTTTTTCACTTTTCAGCCGAACAAATCACCATAACGTCCTCATACTTTCACCTAGAAACTTCATTTAAATTTTAAATGGTAGATAAACTTGTCCTTTCTAGCATCTGTAAATTTGAACATAATCGAAAATACGGTTTTTGAGTTATGAATTTTTGTTCGGCACTAGGGAGGGTTTTGGCTCCCATAGAGTTCAATGTATTTTTGGAGCGGCTCAGAGTGCGGTTTCTAAATTTTTCTCCTGTTTTTAACTCGTCATAACACGGTCAATTCTCGCTCAAACTGCTAATTTTTTATACCAGCTTCTTCCTTGGACTCTCCTTGTCGCAACGGTATATGCAGTTTAGCCATTCGGGATATCTTTTCTGAGCTATAAGCATTTGTTCGGAGGGTGGGTACGCTCCCATAGGAATACATTGAAATGAATATGCCTGTCCTTTTTCGATATTCAACTTTTAGCCGAACATTTTGCCATAACTTCCTTATACTTTCACCTACAGACTTCATTTTACTTTCAAATGGTAGAGAAACTTCTCCTTTCTAAAATATGTAGATTTGAAATCATTTGAAGATACGGTTCTGGAGTTATGAAGATTTGTTTGGCAGTAGGACGTTTCGGCTCCCATAGAGTTCAATGTATTTTCAGAAAGCCAAATTTTCTCAAATTTGCCCTTTTTTAACTCATTTTTACACCATCAATTCTCGCTCAAACTGAAAAATTTTTTACACCATCTCGAGCGTCAGACTCTCCTTGTCGCTACGGTATGCTTCGTTCAATTTTGGTTGGGAAAAGTTTTCGAGCTACGGGTCATTTTTTGAAGGGTCCCCCCGGTCGAAATTCATTGAATCCTGAGTCTGTCAGTTGTGTTCTGTGAGCGTGCGTGTGAGAGAGACAGAGGGGGGAGGGGGAGGGGCAGAGGCAGAGACTGACCGGGAGAGGTGTGAGGGCCACAGAAATACACAGGCAGTCTGTAACACTTTAAAGGTCATTTTTAAGGGGGACGTCTTAATTATCCAGGGTTTCTTAAGGTGGAATTTTTAAAGAATGCCTCATTCACAATACACTGGCTTTCTTTTCAATATTTTAAGCTTTATTTCAAGTGGTCATTTTTAAAGGTGGACGTGTCAATACAACTGTGGGTTTCTTAAGGTGGAATTTTTATTAAGGTGGTATTTAAAATGTATTGGCCATCTTTTTTTGCTTTTAAGACTCTTTTGGCCTGTGATGTGGACATTTCAATACAATTCTGGGTTTCTTAAGGTGGAATTGTTTTTAAAGGTGGAATTCAAAATATATCGTTTTCTATTCACGCCCTACTGAGCTCCATAGAGTCCAATGTAAACTGCTGTGGGAGAGTGCTCTCTTAACATCCCACTACCAACAGCTTAGCAGTAAACTCCTTCACCATAAGCGTCGCCTAGTGACCCACGCGGGTTTACCGTATCGAGGACCTCGCTTTAAGCGGGAAAGACGCGGATCGGGGGACGGGGGTTTAGGCGGCGCAACATCTCGCGTTTCCTCCTGGTGTTACGTTTGCTGCCCTTCATTCTGAGGATCGTTCATTCTTGTCCGGTTAACTCCGCCCACAGTTTTCGAGATATCGAATTCGTTCAAAGTTTGTTTCGTAGAGCTTCCCTGTGGGATGCGGGCTTGTATACAGCTTTTGGAAAAGTTACATAGTTTTCGCACAGGAAGCATTTGAAGTTTCATCTTTACTCCCATAGGAATGAATGGAAAAATGTCCATAAACTTTTGTCAAACTTTAAAACTGCTGTCACACGGTCAGTTTTCGAGCTAGAGACACCAGAACTCAAACGGGCAGACCCGAGGGTCCACGGTCCCAGCACGTGAAACTATGGGCCGATAGCCCACCCGCTTCATGACCTTTGACCCCGTTTTCCTTTCACGGCCTACTGAGCTCCATAGAGTCCAATGTAAACTGCTGTGGGAGAGTGCTCTCTTAACATCCCACTACCGACAGCTTAGCAGTAAACTCCTTCACCATAAGCGTCGCCTAGTGACCCACGCGGGTTTACCGTATCGAGGACCCTGCTTTAAGCGGGAAAGACGCGGATCGGGGGACGGGGGTTTCGGCGGCGCAACATCTCGCGTTTCCTCCTGGAAATGCAGACCTCTAGTGTTACGTTTGCTGCCCTTAATTCTGAGGATCGTTCATTCTTGTCCGGTTAACTCCGCCCACAGTTTTCGAGATATCGACTCCGTTCAAAGTTTCATTCGTAGAGCTTCCCTGTGGGATGCGGGCTTGTATACAGCTTTTGGAAAAGTTACATAGTTTTCGCACAGTAAGCATTTGAAGTTTCGTGTTTTCTCCCATAGGAATGAATGGAAAAATGTCCATAAACTTTTGTCAAACTTTCAAACTGATGTCACACGGTCAGTTTTCGAGCTAGAGACACCAGAATTCAAACGGGCAGACCCGAGAGTCCACGGTCCCACCACGTGAATTTATGGGCCGATAGCCCACCCGCTTCATGACCTTTGACCCCGTTTTCCTTTCACGGCCTACAGAGCTCCATAGAGTCCAATGTAAACTGCTGTGGGAGAGTGCTCTCTTAACATCCCACTACCGACAGCTTAGCAGTAAACTCCTTCACCATAAGCGTCGCCTAGTGACCCACGCGGGTTTACCGTATCGAGGGCCTCTCTTTAAGCGGTAAAGACGCGGATCGGGGGACGGGGGTTTAGGCGGCGCAACATCTCGCGTTTCCTCCTGGAAATGCAGACCTCTAGTTATGTTGCGCCTGCTGCTTTAAGCAGCGGCGCAATATATTGTTCTTCTTAAGTCATATTATTATTATTATTATTCTTATTATTCCGCGTTTCCTTGTCCGTCTAACTAGTCCCGCAGCTTTCGAGCTATCGACTCCGTTCCACCTGGAAATCGTGCGTCCTATAGCGACGATGTGGGCTTGTATACAGCTTTCCGATACCCGCACTCGTTCGTCCGCTACACTCGTTTATCGCTCCGTTTTTCCCCAGTCATTTCTATGGAATTAATTTTCAAAGTGCTCTAACTCGGTCATTTTTCAAGCTACGGACACGGGATTTCAGACGGTCGGACCCGGGCGTACCGGCTCCCATCACTTCCGTTTTCGAAATTTTTGCACTCATCCTTCCCTTTCTATCACTCCTTCAAAATCCCTCCATTCATTTCAATGGGAGGCTCTTAGAGTGGGTGACATCATACACTGTAGATTCCTTCTCAGAAAACGGGTTTTTCACTTTTCAGCCGAACAAATTGCCATAACTTCCTCATACTTTCACCTAGAAACTTCATTTAAATTTTAAATGGTAGAGAAACTTGTCCTTTCTAAGACCTCTAAATTTGAACATTATTGAAAATACGGTTTTTGAGTTATGAATTTTTGTTCGGCACTAGGGAGGGTTTCGGCTCCCATAGGGTTCAATGTATTTTTGGAGCAGCTCAGAGTGCGGTTTCTAAAATTTTCTCCTGTTTTTAACTCGTCATAACATGCTCAATTCTCACTTAATCTGCAAATTTTTTATACCATATCGATCCCCAGACTCTCCTTGTCGCAACGGTATATACGGTTAAGTGATGTGGGGAAAACTTTCCGAGCTATAAGCATTTGTTCGGAGGGTGGGTACGCTCCCATAGGAACCCATTGAAATTATTTTTTTTCTTTTTCAATTTTCTGCCGAACATTTCACCATAACTTCCTTATACTTTCACCTACAGACTTCATTTAAACTTTAAATGGTAGAGAAATTTCCCCTTTCTCACACTTGTAAGTTTCAGACCGTTTGAGAATACCGTTCTTGAGTTATGAATTTTTGTTTGACACTTGGGAGGGTTTTCCTCCCATAGAGCTCAATGTATTTTAAGAGCGGCTCGGCACGCAGATTTTCAAAACTTTGCCTGTTTTTAACTCGTAATTACACCATCAAATCTCGCTCAAAGTGCAAAAATTTTTACACCATCTCGAGCACCAGACTCTCCTTGTCGCTACGGTATGCTTCGTTCATTTTTGGACCTGGAAAAGTTTTTGAGATATTTGAGGTTTTTTGGAAGGTGCGCAACCGGTCGAAATTCATTGAATCCTGAGTCTGTCAGTTGTATTCTGTGAGCGTGCGTGTGAGAGAGAGAGAGGGGGGAGGGGGAGGGGCAGAGGCAGAGACTGACGGGGAAGAGGTGTGAGGGCCACAGAAATACACAGGCAGTCTGTAACACTTTAAAGGTCATTTTTAAGGGGGACATCTTAATTATCCAGGGTTTCTTAAGGTGGAATTTTTTAAGAATACCTCATTCACAATATACTGCCTGTCTTTTCGACATTTTAAGCTTTATTTAAAGTGGTCATTTTTAAAGGTGGACGTGTCAATACAACTGTGGGTTTCTTAAGGTGGAATTTTTATTAAGGTGGTATTTAAAATGTATTGGCCATCTTTTTTGCTTTTAAGATTCTTTTGGCCTGTGATGTGGACATTTCAATATAATTCTGGGTTTCTTAAGGTGGAATTGTTTTTAAAGGTGGAATTCAAAATTTATCGTTTTCTATTCACGCCCTACTGAGCTCCATAGAGTCCAATGTAAACTGCTGTGGGAGAGTGCTCTCTTAACATCCCACTACCAACAGCTTAGCAGTAAACTCCTTCACCATAAGCGTCGCCTAGTGACCCACGCGGGTTTACCGTATCGAGGACCTCGCTTTAAGCGGGAAAGACGCGGATCGGGGGACGGGGGTTTAGGCGGCGCAACATCTCGTGTTACGTTTGCTGCCCTTCATTCTGAGGATCGTTCATTCTTGTCCGGTTAACTCCGCCCACAGTTTTTGAGATATCGACTCCGTTCAAAGTTTCATTCGTAGAGCTTCCCTGTGGGATGCGGGCTTGTATACAGCTTTTGGAAAAGTTGCATAGTTTTCGCACAGTAAGCATTTGAAGTTTCATCTTTTCTCTCATAGGAATGAATGGAAAAATGTCCATAAACTTTTGTCAAACTTTCAAATTGCTGTCACACGGTCATTTTTCGAGCTACAGACACCAGAATTCAAACGGTCAGACCCGAGGGTCCACGGTCCCACCACCTGAAATTATAGGCCGATAGCCCACCCGCTTCATGACCTTTGACCCCGATTTCCATTCACGGCCTACTGAGCTCCATAGAGTCCAATGTAAACTGCTGTGGGAGAGTGCTCTCTTAACATCCCACTACCGACAGCTTAGCAGTAAACTCCTTCACCATAAGCGTCGCCTAGTGACCCACGCGGGTTTACCGTATCGAGGACCTCGCTTTAAGCGGGAAAGACGCGGATCGGGGGGCGGGGGTTTAGGCGGCGCAACATCTCGCGTTTCCTCCTGGAAATGCAGACCTCTAGTGTTACGTTTGCTGCCCTTCATTCTGAGGATCGTTCGTTCTTGTCCGGTTAACTCTGTAGTGGAGTATGAGCCAAATATGAATATCGGACAATCAAGAAATGAAAAGTTTTGGATTAAAACTTTTCCAGTCTGCAGAAGACTTTTCGTCTGCAACATAGCAGCCCCCACACACACAACCAATCTAAAGACATCAAAAGAACCCTTTTAAGTAACACATGGCCCCAACACCCCCCTTCTCTCTTTTAACTAACAGGAACTGTCGAGATAACTAACTTAAAGAGACAGGAACCTCAAACAAAGAAGAGAGCTTTTACGGCCCGTTTTTATGACAATGGCACCTAAATGTCTAATCCTTATCTTTCACGGAGATCAACAGATGTTCAAACCAAAGTGACCTCGAGTGAACTCCCGTGAACCAACAGCTGAAACACGGATTAACAACGACACCAAATGGACACTGGCGGAACTACACCTCGCCCGGAGTCGCCGCAAGACAATAGCGAAAATAGTCGATCTCTGAGTTATTTGTGTATAAACGAACGTATGAATGTCACTTTCTGTACCCTCAGATGAATGCCTACCTTCTAATGAAATGATGTATAATGCCGATTGTTTCTATTACAAAGATCAGTTTTGTCTCTGAATGAGAGAAAATGGATTAATGTTTTATTTTTCAGCGTATCATCACGAATTGGACGTGAACAATGTACTCAAGATGGGACCTTATGTAAATGTCTGATATTAATAGTCCAATGTACTCATTGTTATAGGTTGATAACAGGTATAAGAATTTTGATACGAGAAACTCATATTCCTTATGTATGAATCACAGAGTCAAAACCCCCTCCTCCTACTCTCTCTCTCTCTCTCTCTCCCTCACGAGAGTCACGTGAGTCTGGACTCGCGTCCAATCAGAAAGAGGACGCCTCCCATTAGGGCGTGACCGCGCCAGCCTTGAAAAGGCCAAACAGCAAGACAGACAAGGAGTTCGAAGTTTGAAGAGTCGCGAGGACTCTGCAGAAGTAACGGACCACGAAAGGAACTGGAAAAGAGAGGACGCCGACAACAAACAAAGGAACCCTCTCAGAGACTTCAGAAAAGCTTACGAGAGACGTCTCGAAATTAGCTAAGAGTATGAAGTTTAACTAATAAGTCGAATAATTTGAATATCTTTCTTTTCCTTTAATCTTGTTTATGTTTATTACCTATCGAAGTGTGATCTCACGAATGATCAAGGCGGGTGAAACTTATTTGTGGCCAAAGTAAGGTATCAACCGTTTGAGTAATCGATAACAGATATATTAACGTTATAAGCTGATTCCTGAAGACATCAATCCTGGAAAACTGAACAACGAGACTAGCTAATACTCTGAAATACTTCCACTACGGTGGAAAACCAGCTACGCCTGTGAAAAACCGAAGAAGGGAAATCTCGATCGACGCAGCTCAGCTCGGAATCGAGGGTCTTCAAATCGACTGTAAAGAGATCCTCCATAAGCGGGCCTGCTTCTCACCACGTGGGAACGACGAGAACACCCCGGGACACGGAGATTAAACAACAGGACGCGACGGCTCGGTGAAACGGCGAACGAGTAAGCTAGCGTATTTAACACCTTTCCAGTAGCTGATGTCTAAACAAACCCTCTTTATAATTTACCATTTAATTAAACCTTAGTTAGTAACCTTAGTCACAAGTTAGAAGTGTCTAGCTCACCTTAAGGTCAAAATCAGTTCCCCCTGCCGGACACCGTGAGATTACAAGGTTGTGCTATGTTAACTAAATATCTTCTTTTTATTAATAAAACTCTCATTATTTGAAGTCACAGTGTTTGCAATTTATTCATTAGAATTTCTGAAAATCCTGAAGAACTCATTTAGCATGATTATTATTCATTCTCAAACTAATTATTAATGTTCTAATTGCTTAAACCAATTATAAATCTTAATTAATATCATTAAGTCAAATATCAGAGGTTGGAGGAGTTTGAATAAGGTCAAGGCTATAAAACAAATTATAAAATTATATATATATGTATCGGGGTGTATGACCAACATCCACTACATATAAAATATATATATTTTATTGGCGCCCACGCGAGGCCAGGAAAAAGGCTTTTTAATGAGCAAACTGCAAAACACTGAATATCAGCTTGGGTTTATGAAATACTTTCCGCTGTTTGTGTTGCTGAATAACGATTGAGATTCAAAGCTTGATGTGGGTAATTTCGTGTTGTGTTTGTTACTGCTGAAAAACTGTTCTGTGATATATACCGGTTAGAAAATAAGCTTGGTTGTTTTTGAAAGAGCGCGGCTCTGCGCCATTTCGCATGCATTAAATTGAGGCCTGGGCACGTCTGAACTGCGCGAAATTCCGCTGTGAGACTTTGCCGTCGGATTCGACCTCCCGCCGCGAAATCCCGGCGAAGAGAGACCACCGAACCGAATACCCCCGTTCGTTTTAAACTGGGTCGCTACCAGCGTTAATAACGAGATCGCGCGCTAGGCGATTGGGAGGTTATTAAACAGCCGAAAATACGGCTTGTATGAAGAGCAGTCTGCTCTCGTCAGCTGTTCCAGTTAAACTGAAATCATATTCAGAAAGGAACGAACCCCTTTGAAGGGGCGGAGCTGAAACTAAGGAGGGAAATTCAAAACGCCCCCAAAACAGAGGAAGACAAATTCCCTCTTGTGGTATAAGTGCGTAATTGCAGGGAAAAATACTTCATAACTAGCGTCTATTGAAGCGTGTCCTCCCTTGCTCCTCCTTGTGGTCAAGTGGTGCTACCCTTGACGTTTGATTCCCGTACACCCTCTAGTGGTTGGGAGGTTGTCCGCCGAGACAACATAAGTGTTTAGCAGCCCTCTGGTGTTTAAAAGTTGTCATTACAGATGAAATTCTTTTAAAATACCTTAGTGTAAAATCTCTGTTCCCCTTTTAAAATTTTAATTTTTATTTTTTTGATAGAGTATCTGAGCGTTTAAAATCTTTATTCCATTTTAGATTTTAATCTGATAACACCCTCTAGTGTTGAAACTTCCCGCTACAGTGGAAATTCCCATTTGTGTTAGTGTATCTGCTGGTACCGTGTCTATTGGGACTCTCACCAGCGCCGACTGGTGTCCATTGCTGCTATTGCATTGTAACTTGCTTGTCGCCCTCTGGTGTCCTAGTCTGGTATTACAATTTAAGTTCAACTTAAATACT